>NC_141691.1:1438702520-1441328489 GCF_964263255.1 Lissotriton vulgaris | reverse complement strand
ATTGTTTGTCATTTTATTATGTTTTCAAATTTTACTAGTTATTAATTTATTTTAAGTTTGATTTTGTGTTTTAGTTCAGTAGCGGGTTGTGGGTTTATAGGGGAATAGGGTGGGAAGTAATCTAATTATATAGATTTAAATAATTTATAGTAGTTCATTTTTTTAAATAATTAGAATTTTGTGTTTTTAGTACCATAGCAGGTTGTCGGCTTATAGGGGAATATGGAGGGAAGTAATTTAGTTATATAAAATGTATTGAATAATTAATGTGTTAATTAATTAATTAATAATTAGTTGTTAATTAATTTCAATTAAAAATTAAGTATGTTAATTGTTTAATTAATGTTAGGTGTGTGTGTTGTGGTGTTTATATGTGTAAATGGTGTGAAGGGTAGTAATTAAGTTTTTTGTTATTGATTAATTAATGCATATTTATAAATTAGTTTCCATTAATTAATTAGTCATTATTTAATGTAATTGTGTAACTAATTTGAGGTGTGTGTTGTGGATATTATAGTGTCAATTATTGTGTAATTAATGATTTTTTATTATCTTTGTTAATAATAATATATTTAAATGTATATAATAATGATGTTAATATTGGAAATAAAAATTAATAAAAATGTTGATAGTTTTGTTTTTTATTGTTGTGGGATACAGCGCTTTCCCTACTGGTGCACTCCCTGGAGCGGGAATAATAATTTTTACTCCTCCGCTATCCAGAGCTTTCCCTACTGTTGCCCTCACTGAAGTAGGAATAGTAATTGTTACCCCTCCGCTATCCAGCGCTTTCCCTACAGTTGCATTCACTGGAGTCGGAATAATAATTTTTACCCCTACGCTATCCAACGCTTTCCCTACTGTTGCACTCACTGGAGTGGGAATAGTAATTTTCACCCCTACGTTATCCAACGCTTTCCCTACTGTTGCACTCACTGGAATGGGAATAGTAATTTTTACCCCTACGCTATCCAGCGCTTTCCCTACTGTTGCACTTACTGGAGTTGGAATAGTAATTTTTACTCCTCGACTATCCAGCGCTTTCCCTACTGTTGCACTCACTGGAGTGGGAACAGTAATTTTTACCCCTTCTCTATCCAACGCTTTCCTTCCCTACTGTTGCACTCACTGGAGTTGGAATAGTAATTTTTAGCCCTACACTATCCAACCCTTTCCCTACTTCCCTACATGAACTGACAAAGTAGCTTTCCAAGAATGCTAACTAGGAGGATAATGGGCCAAAAATGTAATCCAACCTCAAACCTTCCATTAATCACAGATTTCTTCCTGTCACATTCAGATTGACCCAGTACCATAAATGTTGGAATTTCAGATTGAAGTTCATGGCAAGGATCTAAAACATATAGCTTCATTTGAAAAAAAACATGTTGAATCCAATAAGCTACTGGTGAACAGCATGATGCACACTAGGCATCCCTGATAAAATGATTTTAATACCTTTGCCGCCGCCCAAATTCCGCCGCGGTGCGGGTGGGTAGGGGGTGGGCATGGTGCTGCGGTGCTCATGACGGCTCCCGACCGTCTTAAATCACGGTGGGCGTGTGTTCATGACGACCGGGAGCCGTACGAACTCCCCCCACTAATTAATTTGCCCGCACAGGTGGGGAATTAACAGCGCGTGGGAGGAGCGGCAACGTTCAAAAGGCTCCCGGCCGTCATGATCACATGCCTACTGTGACTCATGAGGGCCAGGATCCGTCATGAGCACCGAAATATTTAAAGAAACAATAGCCTCAGCCCTCATAGAGAAGAGACTTCAATGCCTATTTTGCTGGGGGTGTTAAGGATTTCCCTGCATTGGATGACACAACCTGGGAGTCACGTCCATTGCACTCAAGCGCTATTGCTAAGTATTTGCACCCTACATCTTTAACACTAAATGAGTTAATGCTACATATTTTATATGGTTTGTAGAAAAAACATGTTTTTTTCAAACATGAAAATATTTTGTGAACGCATTTTTTTTCATACTACACTGTACTGTGTTAGCAGTTAAAGGAAAAACATTTTAAGTAGATTATTCAGGTGTGATTTTACTGAACATGTGCTGCTTAAAAAGAAAGACATGGGTGCTATTTATGATTTGATGGAGCAAGAGCACTGTTTTAAAATATCAGTGGTCCCTTCTCACCAAATTCACAGGTTCCCCACTCAAATTAGAGCTAGGTAAGTGCCAGATTTACACTGAGAGAACTTCCACTTGGTTTGCAGGTGTAAATCTTTGACATCATGGACAGTCTACCAAAGGGCCGCTAGATCACAGTGACGGCTATCCCTCTTTGAGGGCATGTGGCTAAAACCCGTTTTCTTTGCCCGAATCCATCTTGCAATACACTATGTCACTGCCGTGGAAAATGCGGAATGACAGGCATGTTCAAGGAGAAGAAGTCCTGGGCATTTAGGCCCATTGTTTTTTGTATTTAGAAAACAAACCTCCATTTTTGAAGTTTATTTTCTAATTAAAGAAACATTTGGTGAGCATGGGCTATAAATACGGTGTCTACTAAATAACCTTCAGTGGAAGTCTCTAAATAAGGTGGGCAACTCTGCCAGCATTAAGAAGACTAAGGCCACCATACCCCTGGCTGACCAGTGAACCATTCACCAGCCTGTAAATGAGTCTCACTTAATGTAAAAGTAAAAAAGTCCAAGGGGCATATTACCAAGCAATAGCGATAATTATCGCTATGCATGGTTAGCGGGTGAAATTATATCGCCGAGCACCGAGGATTTTTACCGCTGAGATACCTTGATATTATCAAGGTTTATCTCAAAAGCGGTAAAAATCCTGCGAAATGCATTAATATCGCTGAAAAATCAGCGATATTCATGCAGTATCGTGACAATGCTCTTAGCCATGTTCTCCACCTTCCATTGGATAACATGGCTAAGAACTGCTTTTGGCAGGCGTTAGCTTTTGGAGATATTCGCGCTTAGCGCAAATATTTCCAAAAGTAGATAATAGGAGATACCGATGTTAGCGACTGTTTCCAATCGCTAACATCTTGGCACGCCCACTTTGCATGTCATTAGCGATAATTATCCCTGACATGCAAAGTGGGCTCGAATATGATCGCTATCTCCTTAAAGCTGTCGCTAACTGGTGTTAGGGACAGCTAGGTAATAGGGCGATAAAATTATCGCCGCTTTAGCGGGAAAAATTACTGCTAAAGCGGCGATAAGGCCCTTGGTAATATGCCCCCAAATGCCCTGTGAATATTTCAACCACAACCAAAGTCTCTATAGATGCTCCTTTAATAAACATAAGAATCGGTTGGGTTGCTTCCTTTGGCCACATTATGTAGTTTGTATGCATCATAACCATATATCAAGTATTTTTACAAAATTAAATCTTGATCATTGTAAAACAGCTACTGAAAACATGGCCGACCACGAGTTCAGTTCAGTCGCTGCAAATGCTGAAACAGCTTCATATGCTTCCGAGGATGCTGTCAGGGAGCCATGAAATCTGCTATTTGAGCCAGCTGCGAGGCTTCAGAGGTTTTATCTGCAGTGAGTGCTGGGCTCAGATTAAACCAGGCAAAATGCCTGAGGAGTTACCGAATGGCTTTGATACAAATTACACTGTCCTGCTGGTTTGAAAGTGCACATTATTAGAGTCATTAACCATAATCATCCTCAATTACAGGCGCTGTAAGCATGCAGATAGCATCCCGAACCCATGCAGCTATTGTTTGTGTCCGGTGCGAGCAGGCTGGAGACATGCGGCGTCCCAAACCATCCCTGTATCCCCCTTTGTAAACTATATGTTACCTGTGACACCTGAAATTGATGCAACGCGTATGAATTTGTTTGCTTCAGAATAGATCTATGGAAAGCAGTAATTGTTGTGGTGCGCTGCCTCGTTATTGTGCTTTAGAGATGGCGAGTGAGTTATCACACTGTGAAGTTCCATTCCCTTCACAATAAAGTAAAAATATAGCTAATAAAGACACGGTCCCATTTCCAAATACGTTATTCCGTAAACTCAGTCTATTAGCGTGCGTCATCCTATATAGTTGTCGCCGTGACCTATCCTCCTCCGCGCCACACCAGGGGCCTCATTTAGGAAAAGTGACACATCGCTGCGTGAACACAGCGATGCACCATTTTTCATTGCGCCCTCCTTGCGACACCAATGATGCATCATATTTACAGTATGACGCATCATGGCGCAAGGAGTTACAGATACGTCAGTATTCCTGACGTATCTGTATGGCGCAAAAGTGAGGCATTACTGGAGTGTGTCACAAAAGTGACGCAACTCCAGCAATGTGTACTTTCACATGGGCAAGTCCCATTGTGTTAGTGCCTGCGTCAGTTTTACGCCTGCCATGAAGCAAGAGAAGATTTTGACGCATTAGCGGCCAAGAAGTGGCGCAGTGAAATCTTATATATTTTACTGCGTTACTTCCATTACCCTTTCTCGCATCAAAACGCCCCCTTTGCATACATTATACCTGGCACAGGTATAATGTGGTGCAGGGGTTTACATAGTGATGCATCTACCGAGATGCGTCACTTTGTAAATATGGCGCAACAAGGCGCATTTTTTTACGTCACTGGTGCGTCACAAAAAGTGACGCAGCGGCGGGCGTAAAAGTGTAGCTCAGCTTCTTAAATGAGGCCCCAGCCCTCTTACAAAATGGTGCCAAATCAGCTCGTTTTGTTCATTGTCCAGAACAGGCTGAAGGGCAGATCACCCCCACTTCCTCTCTACTTAGCATTCTGCAATCTATAATATAATGATGAAGGATAGTTTTACGGTTGTCTTTGCATTGGCTCCCACGACTTTCTCTAATGAAATACCAGCTTGAGAACCAATCAGCTTATGCTAATACGAGATGGAAAAAAAGGCCCGGAAATGTCACCAGTTGATTTGATTGCATTAGCGAAATTATATGCTGTCGTTTTATGCTTTATAATACTTTCAAATCTCATGAGAAAGGCTCATCTGCTTGGCTATTATGCGCGGTACCTGTCCAGGAGATTACAGGCGTGTCAGTCATCGTGAAAGCAGGTCCTGGGAAGACGGGCAGCGTTCGCAGATATAGATCGGACTTCCAAAAGTAGTCAGAGGTTTATGAACAGGGTCTCCTCATTTGAATTTTAATAGCCAGCCTGTGTAAACATGAGGCTGGACTTGTCATTTTAGAAACATCAAAAGATAAATGTGGACAGGATTACCTAATATAGGGATCTATTACATGTGAATATATAAGCCTGAAATCCTAGTAGCCACTTTTTTCTTTTTCTTCAAAATGAAAGGAGTGAATCTTTGGCATTTTGGGTGTCACTTGCATGTGATGCTTACAGCTTCCTGTCCACAGGTTAGACTCAATAGTTATCAGCATTAAATACTACTATACATCAATAATCACTATCGGGGTTAACGTCACAGTTACGAAATGTAGCCGAAGTTTGCACTCGTCGAGCAGTGTGGATGTATTAAAGACTTCTGTTTCTAGTGCTAACAACCTGGCAATGGTTGGAAGCACTAAACACCCCTCATTGAATTTAAATCACGCTTTCAAATTGGGATATAACTAATTGGAGCGCCTGCGGAAAATCAGTACACAGAATTTTGTGTCCCAGAAACGCGCATATTGCTGCCAAGCGCAACTCATACACCATATGCGATGGAACAATTTAGCATTTTAGCGTAATTACTGGAGGGGGTGAAAAGATAACTGATTATGTGTAAGTTCACTCCAATTATGAGAAAAGTTCAACACTAATTGTAGCAAACAGTTCACCTAATGCAGGGAATATGAGCTAATCGGGCGTGCTTGGAAGATTTTTGCTAACGTATTAAGCTCTCTGCCTGACATATTACAATGTAAGGACTTGATGAGAGAAGTTGGTGTAAGAATGACCAGGGCCCACACTACAGAAACCGATGCAGCAAACAGTTTAACCAACAGTGAAAAAAACATGGTGAGTCACACAGATGTTAACATGCTGCTGTCAGGTTTTGCAAGTGCAAGAGTTATGGGGCAACCCTGTGATCCTGGGCAAATATTGTATATGCAAAACAATGATTCCCTTGGAGGGAGGAATAGGTATAAACTCTCTTGGCTAGAGAAATATGTACAACAACATTGGTGATACAATATGAAGACACAATTTAATGTCTAGTCATAGCATCCTTGCAACAAATCCTTAATTAACGATTCAGCCATAGGCTCTGAATGCAGGTGTGCCAACATAATACTTTCTTTGTAGACAACACTCCTGGCATTTCTCCATTGCTCAACCCAGCCATTGTGCTATTTCAACTGCTACCACATTGGTCCTGATGATGAACCTGTATTAAGTGCATAGGGATAGAAACATCAACAATACTAGAGGACTGATATTGATTAAAATAATGTACACGTTGTACTGTGATTATTGAGTTTTATTGTTTGAGTTGGATCTAATATCAGCCCCTAGATTGCATATATTGTAAATAGCACCTGCACACTTTATTCACCTATGTCACTATCCACTGCGCCGTTTATGTTGGAGCACCTACACTCTGTACCTAAGTCTGAATTTTTCTGGTCACTCCAGACCAGGACAAAGTCACAAGTTCAGGCTGACCATGATGGAGCGCTGACCGGATACAAAGACAAAGCTAGTCCCACAGAAAATAGCACCTTATGTCATTGATACAGGGTTTTGCGCCTTGGAGAAGCAGTTCTATGGAGCGGTGCTAAGTCCTGCGTCAAACTGTGTCATGCTGCGTCCAATGAGGCGCTGCAAAAAATGTGATGAGAGGTCTATATTGAGTAATGTTGCGCTGCATTTGTTCCAATCGGAAGATGCGAGGGCTGCGATGCTAGTTGGGTTGTGCTGTGTTGCATTGGTTCCTATGAGGAGCTGCGAGTGCTGTGTCAGGCTGTGTTACTCTGCATCAGTCCTGATGGCATCACAGCTGGGCTGCCAGAGCACTTTTAGCCCCACTTCCAAGGGTCCAAGACTGAAGAGGAACCACTTGGTAGGTTGGAACTCACACCAGGCAGAGTCCAGGTGCAGGGTTCAAGATGGCTTGAACCTTTCCCCTGAAGCTCTGATCATAATGCCAGCCAAGTAGCCTTTGTAGTCAGACTGGTGGTCCTTGGTTCAAGGAGCAAGTTCAGTCCTTCATACTCAGACCACAGAGCAGCATGGCAGCAGGGCAGCAAAGCAGCAGAACAGCCCTTCACCCAAACCTTTCACAGATCCAGTAGTCATCTGATGAGTTGGTCTGAGGTTTCTATTTTTTTAACTGGCGCCTCTTTTCAAGAAGGAGAAGTTTCTAGAAGATCCCCCTCTAAAGCACTTGGGGCCTTATTTATAAAGGCCTAACGCCACCGGTGCGTCACTTTTTCCCATTTTAAAAGTGACGCACCAGCGGCGCAAGGCCTTCATAAATAAGGCCCTTGTAATTTCTTGCCTCCCAGGCCTGGCTTCAGCCTGGCTACAGGCACACCGGGCTAGTGTGAAGTTCTTTGTGTGAGACCAGACCTCAGCCTATTGATGTGTAAATGGAGTTGATACCAGATCTGCCTCCCCATCAAGCCTGAGATGGCCCATCCATTTAACCATAGGAGAAATCTGAACCTCATACTTTAAGCTACACTGAAGAAAAGATCAGTAAGCTGCTTGAAAATCCACTACTTTTAAGTGGTGACCAAGAAGCACCACCAAATTCGAATTTAGATAAAGTAGAGTCGTTGAAAAAACTTAAAAAGAGACAGATTTGTTCACAACTACATGCACAAGTTCTTTAAGAACATCTAAAAGATAATACAATTCCTGCAGACCTACAAGTTACATAATATCTCTGCTATATTTTATCAATGGCAAACATTATTTACTGCAGATTAGTGGTGTTGGCACCAAATGCTCTAGGGACTCACTGACTCTACCTGTAAAAACAATTCTTCCTATAGGTGAAAAATAACTGACTCTGCCTGAAAAACAACAGTTCTTCCTATCAGTGAAAAATAATTAAAAGAAATAGATGCTCTAGAGAAAAGCATTGCAAAAGATTTTACAATACAACATGCAAAAAATTATTAGAACATGAGTCTAAAGCATTTACAGTATATCAAAAAACAGAAGAAAAAGTGGCAATGGATATGAAAACCTTCAGTATTGAAAACATATATCCATATTTGGAAGAAGATCACTACAAGAATAATAATCCAAGAAACTGAAGCCTCCAAAACCCGAACATGTCAAGGAGAAGATTTATTAGGTTTTCCGGAAAATCTTCGGATTCAAGCCAAGAGGGTGAAGGAGTGCCAAGCCTAAGATTTTCCACAGGCAGGAGCCCAGGCTTTTTTAGGGAGAGGTCCCAGGAGAGGTAAAGGGGCGGTCGTGGAAGTGCACAAGACCTTGGAGAATTCCCAGCTAGGAGAGGGATCTACAGAAGGTAGCTACATCAGAAACAGCCACATTAGAAATGATTCCTAACTATAATTCATTGAAAGTACAATTGTCTAATAATAAAATTAACTTATTAGCAAAAGGTCTATCGTTTTTGCCATTAGTGGTCCAGGATCCAGTAGACACAAAGAAGGAGATTTTGTAATTTCTATGAAAAGTCAGGCAAAAAGGTTTCTTTGCAAGCTCATCAGCAACAGAAGACGAGAACATCATAGGCTTAAATAGCAACTCCTCCTTTTGCCCTCCAATGACTTGAATGCAACTGGAAGTTACTATATTTGAAAACATGGTTCTTAAGGAGATAGATGACTTTAACAATAAGAGAATGTATTTCAACAACTCCCAGAAGATTGAATTTAAAGCATTGCACCATCTTTCTAAGAATGAGTCCATAGTGATCAAACCAGCTGACAAAGGACAAATTGTTCCACTGAAATGTGATGATTATGATCAAGAAGGCCTTTGAATTTCAAGGTCGGGGCACTTCCTCCTATACCAAGTTGTCACCAAGGGTTGAACCAGATGGCTGTTACTCGTGCCGCAGGAAGACCTGAAGGTTAGATCTTGGTGCCCTCACACAGCTGTTAGGGTGTCGTGCTTCATCATTGGGCGCTCCTCGCCAGGCCGATGCTGCAATGCCTGACTGGTCTGGGGGCTTCTTTGTATGAGATCTTTTGATCCGAATATGCCATATAAGCGAGTGCAAGCAAAGGGGGCTAGATGAGTAAAATGAGTGAGCGGTGCCTAAAATAGGTTCTGGTATCCTAAAAACAAATATTTATAGGAGAAGGGTACCAAGACTAAGTAAAAACAGTGATGCTATCATGTGGTCATCAGGTACCAGGATAGCTATTAGTAAAAGTTGGTCAACATGTTTTGTGCCTTGAGAGCCCCCAAAGAATCGGGTGGACCTTCGTCAGGACCAAAAAAACTGTCAGTTTGTGCCCCTATCTGGACTGCAGGTCTCCCTTCTAATACAGGATGGCTTAACAATGTTTACCAGCCAACCCTTGAATGGTTGTTGGCCAACGGTTCCACTTAGAGGAGAGGGAAATAAAAGGTAGAAAACTACATGCTACAGATAGTTAAAAATAAGGGTCAAGGTTCACCATATTGATGCAAAGGTGTACTCATGAGTGCACCTATTATAAGTGATGTGTGCCTGCATGGCTGGACAGTGAGGTAACCAATACTCACAGTGCAAAGTTCAAGAGGCATTCATTAACCCCTTAAGTGCTACCGTCGGCCGTTGGACGTCGCGAGAGCTACCTTCGTAGTGCTGCGCACGTCCAAAGGCCACGTGGCCCGCCCATTTTCCAGAAGTGCCGCACTGCAGCGAAATCGAGGCCGCAGCAAACGAGTTAAAAGTTCTAATTTGCAACATGTAGCGGTACCATGTGGAAAATGGTACAAATGCTTACATCAAATCCAATCACGTTATCTGGTGAACAACAGGCTAGCACACATGATGTAGTAGGACCTGTGTTTTCGCATCATAATGACTTGCCGAGAGAGAGAGAGGCAGAGTAATGCTCCTTAGGCGAGATGACGGGTCCCGGCTAAATGGGGGATATCTTCATTGGAAAGAGAAAGAAGCATCCATGGTCATTGATTAAAAACAAGATTTCAGATGTCATGACCTAGACTCTCATGTTCTCTTAGTTAAGGATAAGGTGCGAAGTACATGTCTTGCCACTAGGTGGAATGAGTAATGTGTGCAGTATAATATCACTGTAGGGAAAAATTGCCCAAATGCTGTGTGTGTTCTGATCATTAAAGGAAAATATAAAGTGCAGATATATCATGCACCATTGTCATTTGATCGATTTGCAAAGTGACCAAAACAAGACAACATTGAATACTATAATACCCTGCCCTGGGGTACTATAGCCTTGAGGTAACTAAGCCCATGTGATGACACTACAACATGTGGCACAGTAAACAGTAACAGGAGACGAGGGACAAGAAAACCCCCAAAACAGGCCGTATTTAAACCAGGGGTGGTACGCAAATGTACACAAGGCACCTACACCCCTGGTGTGGAAGTTGGAAATGGAGTTGCAATTTCAGCACAAACGTAAGAACAGGCCTAAAGAAAGGTTATCCCGAAGTTCCTTGGGAAGATGACTGTCATAGTGCTGTTAGTTGTTGCAATCTGTGGGCTTCCTGAAGATATTGGTCGACGGCTGGCCATTCATCAGTGTAATGGTGAGGCCCAAGAAGTGGATCTCTGTAGAAGAAACTGTGCGTGTGAAACTTAAAATCAGGTTCATTGTATTAATCCAGTAATAGAAGGAGTTGCAAGTTTCTTCATCTCCCTTCCAGAGGACGATGATGTTGTCTATGTAGCGATGTCATGTCAAGATGTTAGCAGAGTATGGGTTGTTATTATGGATATTGGTGCGTTCAAATGTGGCCATGTACAGGCATGCCAAGCTAGGGGGAAAGGTACCCCCCCTCCTTGATGAGCCTTGGATCTGGTGGTACATGGTGTTCTGAAACAAGAAGTTCTCTCGCATCGCTATAGAGGCACAATCCATGCTGAAGCTTATCGGAGTTTGTGAGGTCCAATTCTCAGCTGACAGACATGACTCCACAATACTCAGCGTTGCTTCTTGGGGAATGATGGTATACAACGCCTCCACGTCTAGGGTCATCAGATGGCTAATCTTGTCACTTGTCTCGGTCTTAGCGATCAGATTTAGAACATCTCTTATGTCTTGAAGGTATCAAGGATTTTTTTTTCATGAGAGGTTGCAAGAAGGGATCTCAAAATGTACTTAGAGGATCAAGGAGGGAGCGACCGGGATGAGCTCCTGGTCAAGGGATCACAGTTAGTAAAAATCCTGACTGGAACGACCCCTCCTGAACTCCCCCCTACAAATGGCACGGCTAGCAACGGTCCCCTCAAGTGATCCTGATCCACGGTATAGGGGTCGGCGCAGCCAACACGGGTGACCGGGACCTAATCCCTCTGGAGCCCCCCGCCACGACAGGGTAACCGGAGCGCCACCCTTCCTCACAACAGCCCCAACCAAAAAGGGAAATCAAGATCGTCACTCACCTTAGATGGGGAAAGGTGGCAAAGTGAACTGCAGCAGCGGCATTAGGGGTTGCAACTCCTAGAAAGTCACGAGCTGTGGCGGAATTGGAACCTTTCGCCCAACAACCATCGAAGGTTCAGCGGAGGTCGCAGTCAAAGCACTGACCGCAACGAGCAGCACAACCTGAAGCGGAGACCCCTTTGTAAGAAAGGGCTGGACTCATCGTAGGACCCTCGCTGCACTTCTCGCCTCTGGGGTTGCCTGCACCCAAAAATGGCTGCCTGCTAGCCTCAGCCAGAAAAAAGTGAGAACACTCAGGCCGGAATCGACCCAAAAGGGCCAGCCTCAGGGCGAGGAGAGAGGACCCACACGATGACCTAAAGCATTGTTTCTACAGAAGAACAAGAGCCCCAGCTTGCTTCTCGGCAAGAGGGCCACCTGACTCTAAAATGGCCGCCCTGCCTAGAAATTAACTGCTCAATCAAGGAGCACAAGACTCACTGATGCCCCCCTCAAACGTCTAGGTGGCCGGAGCTAACCCCCCCTCGTGACCGGAGCGCCCCCCCTCATGACCGGTGCACCCCCCCTCATGACTGGAGCGACTTCTCCCCACGTGACCTAAAGGAGCACCAAAATCATTGTTACTACTGAAGAACTCAAGCACCAGCTCGCTTCCCGGCAAGTGGGCTATCAGACCCTAAAATGGGCACCATGCCCAGACATTATCTGCTCAATCAAGGAGCACAAGACTCACCGATGCCCCTCTGAAACTTCTAGGTGGCCGGAGCGACCCCCCCCCACGTGACCGGAGCAACCCCCCACATGGCTGAAGCGACCCCCCCACGTGACAAGCAAAAGAGGTGTCTTAATCAAGGTACCCCTATAGGTTACCTAGCCCCAGCTCACACCTCTACCAGGGGGCTGCCTGTCCCCAATATGGCCGCCATCTGAAATAACTTTCTCCCAAACCGAGGAGATGGGGTCCCAGGCTCCCCGGCGCTCACACCTCAATGTCTAGGGGGCCGGACTGACCCCCCACCGCAGAAATCCAGAAGGGAGATAAAAACCAAGACTTCCCTGAGGATTCTGAGCGCAAACGCGCATTATTACAAGGGGGCCGCCTGACCCCAAATAGGTTGACAACAAAGACATTAACCCTCATTGCAAAGCATCCCGGCCCTAGGCTCACTGGGGCCCCCTTCAACGTCAAGGTGGCCGGGTTGATCCCGGTTTACCCAACCAGAAGACCCTCCCTAGATGCAACCCCCAAGAGGAACGTTTGGAAGGTGATGCCTGGCCGAGCCCACGAAAGAGAAGCCCTGCTAAGGACTGGGATAGCACATGCAGAACAGACCCCGACAACCTAGCATTCTCAGGTTAGTGAGGCCCCGCTACACACCCACAACGGAGCGAGCCGAGGGCTTCTGCACTCTTGGTTCACCATCGTCCCACCCCCAGAGAGGTCTCCTGACCGCACCTCTAACGCCCCATCCTCCATCCCACAATCAGCTTTCCCCCACCCCGACGCAACACTCTCCTTCTCTCACACAAGTGGGCCCCAGAGGAGGACAACCTCTTAGCACCTAGCAAATAGGCCATGCTACAAGAGAGACCTTATCGCGCTCCACCCCACTACACACCTTATCGAACAGCCCAGCCTCTACCCGACACAAAACTCTCTCCAACTCTCCCCCTCATACCTGAGGATCACCTCCTCCCCCTGATCAGCTAAGATGACCCGGCCTTGCAATTGGACACTTATCCATGCCCTACATCCAACTACCTAACACCTCACATTCAGAACACCTTCGCTATAACTTTCCCCCACAGACTCTCCTTCAAAGCGAAAAAACATTTTAAACACAAATGAAACAGACAACATCCTGAAACACTAGTTGTTTATACATACCACTGCCCATCTAGACTTCATCTTCCATACCGACAGGCTCGACCTCTCGTTCACTATCGTCAACTCTCACCTCCCCGTTTCCAAAACCACCATCACAGCCCACAGCCACAAACTAACAATTTCCCTCCTGAAACACCAGTCCCTGACTGGAGACATCTCCATTACCATTTTTGAAAACAGCACCATCCTAATTCAGGCTAAAGTCGAGAACCTTGACTTCTTCGACTCCCTCTTCCCCGCACTAGAGAAGGCAATATCACACAACTCACACCATTCACGGATACCCCCTAAGTAGCCCCATACAATCATCAAGTCCTCTGATCCCACCCGCGCCCGCTCCCCGAACCCATCCCCACACGGTTTGTGAATCTGCTAGCCCGTGTCCCCCTCAACCATAGCTCCTCCTTTCTCCCACCCCCATCCATCTCACCCAGCCTCTCACAACTGAGCCCTCCTCCCAACCATAACTGATCCACAGCCCCCCTCCCCCACCATCCGAATCGCTTCTAGAACACAGACACCCGCCCAAAGAGAAACCTGACTCCCAAGCAAAACCGATTAGCAAAAACATTACCTCAGGAACTCTTCCAGGATGGCAGCAGTCATTGTGCTTGCATGTAGGTGGCGTTTGAGAGCATCAGGAAGGAGGAGAAGAATAGTGAATGAAAGAATATTTAGATTGCGCATCACTTTGCTTGGGCAGACACAGACAGACATATATGACAAGTATAGGCTTAATGCAGACTCGATTTTAGAGCTGATAGCAGAATTAGACCCCATATTGCATAGGGAAACCCGTAGGACTCAAGCAATACCCACCCATGTACAGGTGTTATGTTGTCTTCATCTTCTAGCCTCTGGGTCCTTTCAAGGTGTCATTGCTGTTGCGGGGGGGGGGGTTCACAGAGTGCATTGTCTAGATTTTTTAATGACTTTCTCAATGCAATGCTCCATAGGATAAACTATCACATAAAGTTTCCTACCACTCAGCAGGAGTTGCTGCAGACCAAATTAGACTTTTACAACTTGTCACATTTCCCACATGTAATAGGATGTGTTGATGGAACACATGTTCCCATTTGTCCCCCTGCTGCAAATGAGTACATTTTTATAAACAGGAAAAATGACCATCCATTAAATATTCAAGCAATCTGCAATGCAAAAAGAATCATCACTGACTTAGTTGCCAGTTACCCAGGGAGTGCGCATGACTCTTACATTTTTAAACATAGTGCCATCCATGCTGGCCTGCTATCTGAAGAATTTGGAGATGGATATTTACTAGGTAATTGTAATCAATCAATGTGAAATGTATTTTACTAATGTGCTTTGGCATTGAACTGGTACTCATTTCCAACTTTTACCTTAAAACATAGGAGATAGTGCATACGGTATGAGGTCATACATACTCACACCTTACCTGAATCCAACAGCCCACAAAGAACAGCAATATAACCATGCCCATATCTCAACTCGCAGTATCATAGAGAGGACTTTTGGGGTTATGAAGTCAAGGTTCAGAATACTGCATAAGACTGGAGGAGCACTGAAATATCGTCCGGATGTTTGCTGCAAAATAGTTGCAGCATGTGCTATCCTCTACAACCTAGCTACTAGGAGGGGCCTTGAACTTGATGAGGAGGATGTGCTACCAAATAATGACAACTAGCCTCAACAACCCCATACAAGATTACATGGACCCGATGCAGCAGAAGGGAGGAGAAGAAGGGCAGAAATTACTCAGCATTATTTTTAAAATAAAGGTGAGAGTAATGTAATTTTCATTCAAAACGTTTACTTTATTTATTGTTCACATAAAAGGAAGAGCTTGGTACTCCAAAAACATTACTGCATGTAATTTGGAGAAAAACATAAACTGTTAGCAAACTTAAATTAGTCAAGGTCCACTTTTAAACATTTTCAAAAATCATGAACATACTAACAAATTATTAAAGGTAATCATTTCTTCCTTCCACGCAAACCTAAAGCTTTGGTTTTCACTTTCTCTGAAATTATAGGTTTTCTGGTGTTTAGGTCTTGGCCTCTTGTGCTACCGCGTTCAGACACTTCTTTTGCTTTAATTTTGACGCTGCTTCCATCACAATCAATGTTTAAACCCCCTTCAACAGATTTATTTAGGTTTTCTATAGGTTGCATCTCAATAGCAGCACTTTTCATAGACATCATACCTTCACAAAGCTCACCACAACATTGTCTAATGTCCTTCTGAATGGAAATTGTATGTTTATTAGTCGTGCATTGCTGGTAGTTACTCTATTCAAAGACCTGGCATATGTGTGCATGCTCATCATTGTTCTCATGTGTCTATTGCAATTTGCAATCTTCTGACCTTCCATGCCATGACAAAGATTTTCCAATGCATTTGCTATGCGGTCAAACTTGTCAAATGGCGCCTTTTGTGCACCTTCAATCACTTTTGTTAATGTTGTCAAACTTTTACTCATTTTACTGAAGTCTTCACTGATATGACTCAGTTTGCCCTTCATAATCCTCATATCCTTCCCTTGCAGACGCTGCACTTTTAATAACTTTAATTCAACATCACTTGCAAGGGCATTTTCTTCGATGGAGTTTCTTTCATTTGAAGACCTTGACCTTCTCGTGAAGAATTTTTGGACCTTTCTGCGATGACTTGACTGTTTATTTGAAGAACCAGTGATTCCTGCACTTTTCTGTTCAAATTCTGGGACATTATGTTCTTCTTCAGTGTCTGAATGCAGAAGCTGACGCACTCTCTTTCTACCTTGCAATGTGTGCACAGTTGGTGAAGATGTCTCTGAGTTTTGTTCTAATGTGCTCTGTAAATCCATGTTGATGTCTTCAAAAACATTTTTTTCAAATTCTGTATCAACATCTATAAATGATAAAGTGCATTCAGTATATAAATGTATTGAAATTACATGTTATGAGAAGCACTAAAATGCACATTTGTTGGGTAATAAACATGCAAAATGCATGCCTTTGAACTATCTCATTAGTGATGTGTTATTTTTTAGATTAAAAAATGAAACTTTATGAAACATTGTACTAAACTTGTTTGAAAAACTACAAGTCCCATGATGCACTGCTTCCTTCATGAAAAAGCCTTTTAAACCACCAAATGCCAAAACAAAGCGTAGAAAACCTTAGGGGAGTGAACATGAGCAATAATAAAATGTTTAAATAAATCCTGCAACCTCATATACTTAAAAATAAAAAATATTGCAGACAATAATCTTACCTTGTGAAGTGCCAGCATGCTCAGAGGTGTCTATTTGAATCACTCCAATGACTGCTTCAGTCACAAGGGTCCCCTCAACCAAATCCTCCAGGTGGGTAGTTGGTCTGTCCCTGGGAGGGCCTCACCAGTTCTGTTGGCACTTTTTATCCTTGTCGTAATCCTTTCTTTTGCACGAGAGCGTAAGTCATACCATCGTTTTTGAAGGTTGGTGATATCTCGGTGGGCAACCCCTACAGCATTAACCTTTGCTTGTATGGCCAGCCACAGTTTTCTTTTGACTTCTTCTGGAACCTTTAATGACTGTTTCCCAAACAGCTGTTCCTGCCTCTGAGTAACCCCCTCTATTAAAATCTGCAACTCCTGCTCACTGAACTTAATCTTCCTTTTTCAGGCTTGAAGGTATTGACTAGCACTTTCTGGCTCCATTTGTCCCTCTGCTGCACTCCAAAAACACTCCTCCTGGTGCAGCAAACAAAGTTCAACTGACCAACTGCCACTCTCTAGTTCAAACTAGGTTTCAGGTGTGCTTAATCAGTGTGTGTGATTCCTGGGTGTGTCCTCAATCCAATGCATGATTTTGCGAATTTGCAATTTTGCGATTTTTTTGTGATTTCCTAAAATGCGAATTCGCAAAAAAAATCGCAATTATATTGCGATTCGTAAAAAATAGCGATTTTTTCCTATTCTCAAAAAAATTGCAAAAATTATGATGCATGGCGTTTTGCGAATCGCAACTTGCGATTCCTTAAAATTCGCAAATTACGAATCGCAAAACGACACAATGATGCATGTGCCCCATGTGTGTTAATGTTTACTGTAATGTTGTACCAATATTTGTATAAAATGAAAAGGCCTGTTTCTTTTGTTTGAGTATTTTACAATGGCAAAAACGTAGTTCAATTAACCTAAGTGTTTTTTTTTCAATATTAAAAATATTTCATTGCTTTAGTGCTTACGTTGCTTATTAATGTATCACACACAATGTTTTTTGTTTGCTTTACCATTGTACAAAAATCAAACAAATATTCTGACTTTCAGTTTAGTCAAAAAACAAAAATGCAATTGGCGATATAAACAATGTACCCTTGATGCATTTCAAATATTTCTAAATTAGTCATTTTTTGCGTCTGAGCTTTAGTTTTGCAGATGGGATACTCCAACATATATGGGACCCAACATTTCATCTGCAAAAGTCCCTGTAGATATCCTATTTGCATTCAATATTGATTTATCATCTGGAAATAACAAAGGATATACAATGAATGTGTTTGGATATGTGTCACTCTGTCACCAATGATTCACATTCCTGCCTGGTTTAAAAAAAATGTATACCTATCAAATTCATTTTACAATAAACAGACAGACATATATGCCCATTTGTGAATGAATAAGACATCATGCAAAATTGTCATTTTGAACATAAATTGCATTTTATTTTTTATTAAAAACATACTTTTAATATGCTTTTAATCTAAAATGTGAACATTTAATCTTATATTTCTAATCATTTTGGCTCACATGTTTGCAATTGTTTGTTAATAATACTAAGTCACAAATATGACGTTTGGAACATTTTCTGTATCTTAAGTGCATTGTATGCTGTGTCACTTGTAAAGGCCTAAGATAACATCCTTTACAATTGTGGCTAAGCATCACAACAGATACAATAAAACATGTTGGCCTATTTAGTACAACTGTCCCTTATAACATCAAACAAAATCATGTTTATTTATTTTTTAGGTAGTCATGTGTCTGACGTAAAATAAAACAGACAACAGTCAATGTAATTTTCATGTAAATACTTGTAAATAATGTTGTAAATGTTCAATATACACTACATCACCCACAATGCCACATTAAAGGCTAAATGAGGTGAGTGTATATAAAGTGCAATAGAAGAAGGACTCACTAACCCTGACAAAGGCCCTGTGAGACTGAAACGCATTGGTGAATCGTTGCAAGTGTAATTCAAAATTGAATATCGGGCTTCAGAGAGTATTCTTTGTTAAAATATATATATATATATATATATATATATATATATATATATATATATATATATATATATATATATATATATATATATATATTACAACAAACATCCCGCTTCAGGAACGCAATGAGTCGCACAAAAACTTGCCTCCATCATTTTAATACGTGCAGAACAACGTGACAAGGCTTCATCACCAACATGTTTCGTTTAGTCTTTAAACTTCGTCAAAGGTGTGCCTGCCCCAAATCAGTAGTCAGTTTACCACAGGTGAGTTCTTATTTGTTTGTTTTCCAATGGTACCGCCCATTTTGGAACCTCCTCTTTTGTAGCACAGCATTGTGGGACCTGTGGTTCACCAGCGCCTGATCATTTGTAACCCTCCAGTGGGCGGTGCAAAATTGTCGCGTTGTGGTTGCAAACCCTTTCCACCTGCTACGTACTATGTGCTGCAAAATGTCCTCAATGTCAGTCAACTTTCAGGACTGACTGGGGGCCAGAACCGGAGTCCAGTCTCCGGGAGCACCGCAATTCCCTCAGTCCGTGTGGCGGTTCCAAGAAGTGTGGTTCAATTTGTGGGAATGCCTGGCGCTTCGTTTGGCTGTGCGTGTCCTCCTCGGCAGAATCAAGCCGACTTTTACTACAACAAACATCCCCCTCCAGGAATGCAATGAGTCGCACAAAAACTTGCCTCCATCATTTTAATACGTGCAGAACAACGTGACAAGGCTTCATCACCAACATGTTTCGTTTAGTCTTAAAACTTCGTCAAAGGTGTGCCTGCCCCAAATCAGTAGTCAGTTTACCACAGGTGAGTTCTTATTTGTTTGTTTTCCAATGGTCCCGCCCATTTTTGAACCTCCTCATTTGTAACACAGTATTGTGGGACCTGTGGTTCACCAGCGCCTGATCATTTGTAACCCTCCAGTGGGCGGTGCAAAATTGTCGCGTTGTGGTTGCAAACCCTTTCCACCTGATACGTACTATGTGCTGCAAAATTTCCTCAATGTCAATCAACTTTCAGGACTGACTGGGGGCCAGAACCGGAGCCAGTCTCCCGGAGCACCACAATTCCCTCAGTCCGTGTGGCGGTTCCAAGAAGTGTGGTTCAATTTGTGGGAATGCCTGGCGCTTCGTTTGGCTGTGCGTGTCCTCCTCGGCAGAACCAAGCCGACTTCTATTACAACAAACATCCCCCTCCAGGAATGCAATGAGTCACACAAAAACTTGCCTCCATCATTTTAATACGTGCAGAACAACGTGACAAGGCTTCATCACCAACATGTTTCGTTTAGTCTTTAAACTTCGTCAAAGGTGTGCCTGCCCCAAATCAGTAGTCATATATATATATATATTTTTGCTTGATTCTGTTTGTATTTTAGACAAATTTACTAAATGCGTCATTATATTTGTCGCATTTGTTGGCCATCAAGATGCACTTTATTTTTAACATGGACTTTAGCAATTTTTCTTGTGGATTTTAACCCTATTAATGTTGTTGTAGTGAATTGCAATTGATAATTCTATTTGTTTGGAAAACAGACTGTTTCAGTGATCAAAATGGAGTATGTCCTTTCTTTCCATGATCACATGGTGTAGTGTTTGTAAAAAGAAAAAAATGTTAATTGAAACCAAAAAAAACTGTGAAGCACTGGGTATTTAACTGCGTATGCCACACTAACTGACTGTCTGTGAGCAAGGGTGGATGCCCGAAACGCGTCAGATTTTGTTGGACTTGGACTTTCAATAAATCTTGTGCCTTCATTTACATTTGGATTCGTGTAGTTTCTCTTGGGTCGATGTATGCGGAGCCTTGGAATTACCGCTGTTGCTGCATATATATATATATATATATATATATATATATATATATATATATATATATATATATATATATATATATATATATATATATATATATTGATGCTCCAGACCCCCCTCTCCCAGCCGGGAAGGAAGGAAACGGCACTCGCGGGGTGGTTATTCCAAACGATTCACTTTATTTTATGCTTCGCACAGACGCGTTTTGGGAAACCCCTTTATCAATGTGTTCACCGCGGTGAAACACAGAAGCTTAATTTGAAGGGAACCAACACGTGACAAGATAAGGGAAATAGAGGTAGGACTGTTCGCCAGTGTAACACCAGTGATCGCCATCTTACAGAGTGCAAAAACATGATGTATTTACAATTTTAAATGCATATGAATTAAAATGACATTACTTTAAAAACCATGCATGACATTAAGTTTATAAATTAATAAACATGATTATTGCAGCAAAGGTCCACAATTCATATAGACCTACGTTCAATTCGTTATTGCACATATACAAACCTCTCTGCAGGAGAAAGTAATGGGCCGCACTCCTCCCGGTTTTAAAAGCTTTTATTTTCAAAATGGCATTTCCTTTCCTAATGCATTTTGGTCATGTTTTTGACCTTCGTCAGAGGGGAGCCACAGCAGCTCGAGGTGAGAAACAACCCACCAACACGACAATTGCCTCTTAATATTCAGTGATTTGTCCCTGGTGGGCGCCTCGTTAGGCTAATCCTTAGGCATGCTGGACCATGTAGTGCGCTGTCACCTCCTAATGTTTACCCTCCAGTGAGTGATGCTTTTTGGTATTTGTGCCCCATTATACCACACCGGAATCCACAGGGAATGTACTTTTAACGTTCCCCGGGTCCCAAACTAAAGTCCAGATCTTGGCGGCACCAAACACCCTGCATGTCTCCACTTCCCCAAAGATGGTCAGTTTTCGGGTGATTTCTGGTGCTCTTGATGGGCGTCACTTTTTGTGACGCACCAGCGGTGTAAAAAAAAGTGCATTGTTGCGCTATATTTAAAAAGTGACGCATCTAGGTAGATGGGTCACTTTTTAAAACCCTGCGCCACATTATACCTGCGTCAGGTATAATGTATGCAGAGGGGGCATTCCCCCGCAAAAAGCTTCGTAATAGCGACGCAGTGAAATCTATGAGATTTCACTGCGCCACTTTTAGGATGCTGTTGCGTCAAAATCTTGTGCCTGCCTCACAGCAGGTGTAAGACTGACGCAAGACCTTTCACATGGTGCTTTCCCCATGTGAAAGGACGCATTACTGGAGTTGCGTCACTTTTGTGACGCACTCCAGCAATGCGTCACTTTTGTGTTTACAGATACGTCAGAAATACTGACGTATCTGTAACTCCTTGTGACATGATTCATCATACATTAAATATGACACATCTGGAATGTCGTAAGGAGTGCGCACTGAAAAGTGACGCATCGCTGTTTTCACACAGCGATGCGTCACTTTTTAGAAAAGAGGCCTCCAGTTTATTCACTGTGTCACCTCTACAACCCTTTCTTACGTCAATACATCCCTTTTGCATACATTACACCTGACGTAGGAATAATGTGGCGCTGGTGCTTACAAAGTGATGCAACGACCTAGATGTGTCACTTTGTAAATATGACTGAATAAGGTGCATTTTTTACAGCACTGGTGCGTCACAAAAAGTAACGCATCGGTGGCGTTAAATGAGTCCTTCAGTCTTCTACTCATGCGTCATATTACATTTATGATGTATTATGTTGGAAGTTCTTTTAGATACGTCAGTATTTCAGACATATCTGTACGCGCAAAAGTGAAGCATTGCTGGAGTGCGTCACAAAAATGAAGCAACTCCAGCAATGTATCCTTTCACATGGGGCCATAATGTGGCGCAGGGGTTTACAAAGTGAAGCATTTACCTAGATGCGCCACTTTGTAAATATGAATAAATAAGGTGCATTTTTTATTGGACTGATGCGTCACAAAAAGTGACGCTTTGGTGGCGTTAAAGTGACGCATGGCTTCATAAATGAGGCCTTCTGCCTTCAACTCCAGCAATGCATCTTTTCTTACCCTTCCACACCCCTGTTCCTTTTCAACATTTTCTTTGAATATCAACATTCCCCATATTCACTCTTCTTCTCCTTACTTTCTTTCCTAACACTCACCTTCTTTCAGTCCTCCTACTTCACTTCCTTTCTCCTCTCAAACCTTTCTGTTCTTTCTTAGTCATTTTCCTTTCCATTATCAATGCACTCTATTTCACTTACTCTTTTTCATTTTTTTAAGAATATAGCTCTTTGATGAGAATTGGAGGTAGTTCTGAAAAGAACTTTTTGTTTTCTTCTTTTTTCTAAACAGGAACAAAAACAGGGAATGGAAACTGCTCAACAGGGGCAAAAAAAAAAAAAAAAAATTAGGGGTGGGAAGGGCAGTGATGGTTCTCCAATGCTCGAACCATGAGCTGGACACTTTGCTCCCCATAGGTGAGGAGTTGATTGCAGTATCTGCATCTCAGGACACCATGGTTAAAAGCATGTTGAATGTTTGGCACCAGCTCCTGCAATTGCCCCCTCCCAGAAGAAGTTGCTCCTCCGGTGGATGTAGAGGCCCCATCACTGGGAACCTCTTGTGCCAGAGCACTGACACTTTCCCGGGCAAAATTCTGGGGGTGCTTCCTCTCCACATGCCGGATCATCGTGAAGTTTCCAAATGAGTATTTTTTTAAGGGGTTACCCCGTGACAGGACTTCCTTGCAGATCCTGCACTCCACTTTTGGAGCACTCACCTTTTTTTGGTTAGGTGGTAATTTAAAAAATTTCCAACTAAAATGTTCCTTCACCTTTCGTTGAGGAGGCTCTTCATTGATGAATTCAGGTTCTTCATCACTGCTGGATTCTCTGGCAGCCATGGTAAAACCAAGAAAGATCCAGGAGCAAAAAGGCAGGTCTTGCAGACACAAAAGTGAAAGAAGAAGCGAAGGAAATGGGTGGGGATTTCATTCTTTGTAAAAAAAACTGTTAGCAACCAATGAAAAGTGTTATTTTAAGTCACATGACTTGACGCGCTGAAGCTGCGCGCACCGGAGCGCTTCCGGGTGCGCACACGCGGCGAGAACGTATGCGCTTCCGGGGCGCATACGCGGCGCGAACGTAGGAGCTTCCGGGGGCGCACACGCGGCGCGAACATAGGCGCCTCCGGGGGCGCTTACGTTGCGCGCCGAAGTGACGTCATCATAGTTTTACGGAAATGCATAATCATTTTCATTTCCTTATAAAAAAACTGCTTTTATTTGTATGGTACAAAATGTTTTGCATTATTATTAACTTTTCATTCATATTTTTTTCACGAACGAAAGTAGCGCTCTGGGTGCGCTTTCCGGAGAGCTTAGCGGAGCGCGCACCCAGAGCGCCCCAGGAAAAAATGATGAAAAAAAACTTAAAAATTAATACTTGCACAAAACAGCAAATTGTAAAAAAAATCATAGGTTAGAAACTCGATATAGAAAGGAATTAGCATTTAAAAAACCTATGAAATTCACTGAAAAAAACCATAGGTTTCACACCAGTTATAGTTAGGAATTAGCATTTAAAAAACCTATTAAATTCACTGAAAAAAACATAGGTTTCACACCAGTTATAGTTAGCTGGAAATTTTATTCACATAAAACCATTGAAATTCCCACGTTATAGTTAGTTGGACTCACTATAACTTGCGCGCCTTATGCACTGCTGATGACGTCACATATTACATCACTCATGACATGGTCAGTGACATCACTCATGACATCACTGATGACACCATCCTTGTGACAGAGTGAGAGACATCCTTTCAGTGTAATGTAAGCCTTTGAAACACATATTCAAAAATAGTATTTAACATTTTCAAAAAAATGGAGATACCCATACCAGTTACAACAAACAATTCAGTAATTCCACCATCTATATACACATCCACTCATTCACCAACAGTTCTATATAGTCACTCATACATATACTCACTCATTATATGTAGTGATACACCTATACATCCTGTTACACTTCGACAGTCGTCCAAAAGTTACTCACACACATATTCACACATGCAAAAAAACGATTGAACATCCATTTATTTGCATATATACAGTGGATTGCGGGTGCACGATATATAGTTAGTGCAACTAACTATATATGCAAATTTCAATGGTTTTGTGTGAGTAAAATAAGGTTTTGTAAATGCTAATTCCTAACTATATATGGTCTATAACCTATGGTTTTTTCAGTGAATTTTCAAAGTTTCGTAAATGCTAATTCCTAACTATATATGGTCTATAACCTATCGTTTTTTCAGTGAATTTCAATGTTTTTTTAATAGCAAATATCAAAAGCTGTAAAATGTATTCTTCTTTTAAAGGAAAAATATATTTTATATGTATTTAATATAATTTTTTTATGTATATAAATTTTTTGAGGGAACGAATTTATCAACTATCATGCTGAAGAAGAGTGTGGGGGAAAAAACAAAGAGGAGGACTAAGAGGAAAGAACAATCAGTTCAAAAATACAATAGCTTTAAAGCATGAAATGCTTTTCCACACATTTACATTTAAATAACCCATATTAGAACATACAAAATATCTACAGAGGAGACGGTGTACATTGAATTTTAGACTCTTCATTGGTACCTACATGTAGGTACTTACATCACCCACACAACACAGCAGCTCTATTCAGAGCTACCCTACCTCAAAGCACTCTAAAATAATATTTTACTATTTCCCTTGGTTTTCCCCTTGTTACGCTTTCCGGAACGCTACCCGGTGCGCGAACCGGGCGCTAACCGTGCGAAAATTTGAAAAAAAAAGGTTTTTTTTTTTTTTACATATATGGGCCTCCTCAGCCACCCTCAGAAAACCTAGGGGGTCAGGATATGTCTCCAGTGCCCCCTTATACGCATTCCCAACATTGTTTATCCTCCATCTTGTGACTAAATTTGTCTGAAACACAAGATGGCGGACTCCCGTTACACTACTGGTGAGCTACCCGGTTCGCGTACCGGGTAGCACTTCCACCGCGGAAAATCGAGAAAAAAAAATATTTTATCTTTTTGCCCTGCGGGCCCTTTAATAGCCCCCACATCAATCCTAGGGGGTCAGGAGGGCTCTACCTTGCCCCTTTCATTCATTTCCCCCTTCGTTTATTTCCACCTCTTGTCTCTCGATCCTACCGAGAGACAAGATGGCGGCCGCTCCGGACTGTTTAGAATGTTGAGAGTCACCGGAGAGCCAATCCGCTTCTCCTCGCGAAGTTCCGTTACGCGTCTGGTACGCGAACCGGGGCGCTAACCGGGACACTGTCACAGATATATATATTTTTTGGAACGTTAATTTCTCAAAATCCACTGGAGCACATATCTTGAGACCTAGCAAAGGCACATCGGGCAAACAGTCTCTACAATTTTGCGGAGTTTCATAGAAATCCATTCAGCCGTTCGAGCTAAAAGTGAGTCCAACCGCCCTATGGAAAACTCAATGTTAAAAACATGTTTGGGACCACCCTTTTTTCTTGGTCCCCGCTTGACCAAACCCCCCGAAACTTTAAGGGAACGCTCAGAAACAAAATGTGCCATTTTCCTGAAAATTTCAGCCAATTCCGTTCATCAACGCCAAAGTTATTCAACATAGAATTTTCAGAAATCCCTATTCAAAAAAATCCTAACTATATATACCTACTGGCGACCGCCAGTAGGTAATATATATATATATATATCCAAAAATAAGGTTGCCCTTTATGAGTGAAGCCATACAGCAAGAGGTAAAAGTTCAGCGCATAAAAGTTCAATTAGCGCTGAACTTTTACCTCTTGCTGTGTGGCTTCACTCATAAAGGGCAACCTTGCTTTTAGATATAGTGGGCTAAAGAACGGTGATGGATTAAACCCAGATCTTTTGACTGGGTTTGAGTGTTTGATTGATTCAGATTCTCCGTCCATCACCACCCCCTTTTATATCGGTAGAAGCGAGGCAGAAGAAAACAGAAAACGTAAGGCGCAAAACAAGAAAAGGGGGCAGGGTCGAAACACCCTGACCCCCTAGGCTTGTTTAGGGGGTTCCACAATGACCTCTATGGCCCAAAAAAACCCTTTTTGTTTTAAAAACGCTTAGTTGCACGCTGGGTGCGCGGATTCAGCTGCAAAAATGTTTTAAAAAATGAAGCGCAGGCTCAGGCCCTTCGTTTAAATAAAGCCCCAGGGTGGGCCAGGTCCAGAGTGCAGAAAAAAATGTGTGGTAGGGGCCCCAATCCCCCAACACTGCCCAGGGGACCAACACTCCCCCCGGGCTTTGATTTTTTTTTACATGGGGGCACACAGCCCCTCCCCAGCCCCTGGGACTGCCACCCACCGGGGCTTGTTTTTTAAATGGGTGGGGGCCTCCAAGGCCCCCAAGCCCAGGTGACCGCTACCGCCTTGGGCTTTTCTCAAATATTTGCGGGGCTCATGGCCCCCCCACAGCCCAGGGGACTGCCACCCATCCGGGTTTTTTTTTTAAATTACTAACCTGTGGGGGGCTTGTGCTCCCCCACTTGCCCCAGGGACCACCACCTCCCCGGGGCACTAAGTATGCAAATTCAGGGGTCCGTTACGGACCCCCAAGCCCCAGGGACAACCAGCCTCCCAGGGCTTTGCTAATGTTGGGAGGGGGGCCACGTGCCCCCCGTCCTGGAGCCAGTGAAGGCCCTAGGGACCACCACCCCCCAGGGCTGGCTCCTGCAGTGTCCCAGGGTGCCAAAATAAATGTGTCTTAGAATTTGAATTAATCTGGGAAGCAATGTGATTCGATATTTACATGTATATGTGTGCAGAAGGAGAGGGAAAGTTTGCAATTTTTTGGTTTTGATAAGAGAAGTGCACTATATTCATTGTGTGCATAAGAACATCTGGTGTGTGATTTAGATATTTCATAATCTACAAATCAATTTGAAAGTGAGTTATTAATTTGTGAGGTGTTCTATGTGGTGCCTTTGTTTTTAAACATAAAATATAATTCATAACATTTGAAGTTAGTGATATATTTTCTAATGAAGAAATATTTATTGCAGTTTTTTGTAATGTGTTTTAAATGTGGTTTAATATACAGTTTGTCAACTATTATTATTGTTTTAATATGTGCATATGTACATTGCTATTATAGTGCATCATTTTAGGTATTGATTTCAAATTGGAAATGTATATGTGAGTTAAGGTATTAGTGATGAGAGTAGTTTTTATAGGTGTCCACAGAGATATATTTAAAATATGCCACATCATTTTTGGTGTTTGGTTTCAAATTGAAGCTTGTATCGTGAAATTATGTGGTGTAAATAGAGTTCCATATAGACATACTCATTTATGTTTTTCAGTGATATGGTGAGAGTTATAGAAATGTGAAAGGTTTCTGATTTGAATTTGGCTACATGTAATATTGAAAGTAGTTGTAGAATGGTAATGTAGCAGTAGAGGTTTATGCAGTACTTTTATTCTATAAAGAGTTTGTTTGCTGATCAGTTATTACCTTGTTAGTAGTGAGACACTCCTCCAATCACCCATTGAGCACCATACACTAATTCATTCAGTGTAGTAATACCTATGTACTTAAAAATTCTGTATGCACTGTGTTTGGTACAGTGAAATGTGCACAATGTATGCGGTCCCCTAACCACTTGCAGACTACTGAGTCAGTCCTGCAAAAGTCCAGGGAATAGTAATGCTTGTCTGGAATCACACTGTGAGTCTGTGTCCACTCCTAAAATCATCCTGACAAAAGCCTGTCCTTATCTAATCTCTTTGCTGACACATAAGCGCTTATAAACTTATCCTACTGTCAACTACTAGCACTCTGGGAATCCAGTTACTGTCTACGCACTTGGAGAATGACTCAGGCATTCAGACAAGCAGTGGTGCTGTCAAATGTGCACTATCCATGCAGTGCCCAAATCACCTTCACACTACTGATTCACTCCTGCAATTACACAGGTACTACCCATGCAATCCAGCAATCACACTGTCACTCTTCGTCCACTCCTCTAATTATTCTGACAGAACCACATACTTATTTAATCACTGCAACAAAACCCAAGCACTTATAAACTGACCCTGGTGTCAACTTGCAGCACACTACCTATCCAGTTACTGTCCATGTACTTTTACAATGACTTAGACAATAACACATGCATAACTATAATCAAATCTGTACAATCTATGCAGTCTCCTAACCCCTTGTACTCTACTGATTCACTCTTTAATTACATAAGTACTACTCATGCAGTCCACAATCACACTGTCATTCTCTCTACACTCTTCCAATCATCCTGACAGAACCACATTCTTATATAATCACTGCACCAAAACCCAAGCACATATGAACTCACCCTACTGTCAACTTGCAGCACTCTAACTATCTAATGACAGTCCATGTAGTTCTACAAAAGAGTCAGGCCTTAACACATGCAGTGCTGCAATCAAATGTGCACAATCTACCCCTTGTACTCTACAGATTCACTCCTTCAATGACACAGGTAGTACTAATGCAGTCCAGCAATCAGACTGTCACTATCTGTCCACTCTTTCAATTATCCATCCTCATGCGTTACAAATACGCTTGTTCAATATTGGATAATGTACTAATACACTCATATAATCACAATGCAGTATTTATGCATTCTTTCAATTATTCATGCTCTATATATATACTCATGCAATCTTTCAGACATTCCCATGCCTTTTTTTCTTTTTTTAACCAGATAATTTAGTTCTGAAAAGAACTTTTTTCTTGTTTTATATTTGTTTAGTATTTTTTTTAACTATTTTGAAAAAATGTTTGGTGTTTTTTTTTTAAAACGCACAACTACAAAACAAACTGCAGAACTTTGCAATTAAAGTGTCATTGCAAAAAAGAATGCAAGAAAAATTAACAGTAGTGGTGTCTTGCAGCTTCACAAATAGTGTCACTAGACTGTTTGCCACAGCATATTATTCTCTTGCACTTGATGCAGTGCTGCTCTAAATTTCAAAATTCTGGACGAATGTCTGGTGCATTGTTTACTCCAGAGGTGCTTGGTCCACGAGCCTGCTCTCTTTGTCTTCCTGCTTTTTGTGCTTCACGTAGCTCTTCACGTACCAGATGATGAAGATATATTTTTCTCATGTGCTTCCACATGCTGGCAGTCCTTCAAGAATATTTTTTGGTTTTGTCACCTCGTGAAAGCACTCTAGGACACAAAGCGCAGCTCACCTTTGTTGCATTTACTTTTTGTTTCCCCTCTGGAAGAGTAAACAATTTCCAAACCAGAGACTCCTTCTTCTCCTTGACCTCCTCGTGTATCTCTTCATCTTCATCTTCTTTGAAGTTCTGATATAGATTAGATGAAGCCATGTTTTTTGATTTGCCCTAAACACCCAAAAAAAATTCAGGACAGCCAAAAAACATGTGTGTCTTAAAATATGTCCTAAAAGCAATAGAAGAAAGGAAGGGGCTCTTTCACATTCTAGGAAGAAAAGTTTATAAACCAATCAAATGCTTTCTTCTGAAGTCACATGGGATCCGCGCACTGTGCGCTCAAGAAGCGCGCAACCGACACTACTTTGCAAAAATATATTTAAAAGTAATATAGGTTTATTATACGTACAAATATATTATTTTTATGAATATCTTAGATAATTTCTATCCCTAATATGTATAATAAAGACACACACATATGATTTTAGAACATAAAAAATGTTTGTGGGAGTCGCGCACCCAGTGCGCCCCAGCACAGATATGACATCACGCGGGACCCGCCACTGCACAATCGTCGCATACCGTAATGCGCTTGTGTCACAAATGCGTGGGAGCAGGAGTCAGGGACCGGTCGCATACCAATCGCGCATATCAGATAATATTAAATGTATTTGAAGTAACAGAAAGCACTCGGCCGTCGCACACCGTACGTGGATTCTTCACAACTTTTCTACAATGGCGGCTAGAATCCACGCACCCATCGTGATTGGTATGCTTTGAGGGCACGACTCCCCAAAAAATTGGAAAAATAAAATAATATAAATATATTAAAAGAAAAAAAACTATATTTCAGTTTGAATTTTTTTTTAATTGTACATTTATCAGAATAAATATATAATGTTATTTAGTGAATAAAATATTTATAAATAAACAGTTAAAAAACTGTAGAACATCAGCACAAAAATAGATTACTACTATTACACTTAAAATTAGCATTTAAAAACCTTTTAAATTCACTGAAATAACCATAGGTTTTAGACACGTTATTGTTAGAAATTACCATTTCAAAAACCTATGAAATTCACTGAAAAAACAGTAGGTTTCAGAGATGTTATAGTTAGAAATTAGCATTTAAAAAAACTTCACTGAAAAAACATAGGATTAGCATTTCACTCGTACAAAACCATAGAAATTCCTCCGTTATAGTTCATTCTGCTAACTATAACACATGCACCCGCAATGCATTGCTGATGATGTCACATATTACATCATTCATGGCATGGTCAGTGACATCACTCATGACATCACTAATGACATCTCAAATGACATCACTGATGGCATCACTGACGGCATCATCCTCGCGACAATCGGATACACCTCATCAAATCATCATTTTTTAAACCACTGACACACCAATACCAGTTACTACATACCCACTGACTGATTCCTAGGTCTACACACATATCTGCTCACTCACCCATAGAATCACTCGTACATGCTGTCACTGATCAATAGAACACTATCAAATACACCTATATTGACATTAACACACCAGCACTCATCCTAGTCAGTTATTCAGTCATCCTACTCACTCATGCAAGCAATCAATCACACTTACATTTACTCACCTACACAGTTATACTAACACCATCTCATTTATTCATACAGTTAGTAACTCATACTTAGTGTCTTATAAAATCACTATTACAAGTATACACTCATCCATACAGTCACTCACACAATCACTTACTTTTACGTATAGTTATTTATATACAACTCTCACATACACCGCCTTTTATTTTTCTACTTCGTTGGAGATGTACCACTGAGACATATATTCGCTCAGCAACACACCCATAAACACACTCACTCATCCAAACAACTGTTTCGACATGCCCTCTTAAACTCATACATCTAGTCAATCAATCACTCACACATCTATGCACAGTCACACACCCTCCACCCAACCACACACACACTCAGTCTCCCATACAAATACTCAGCCAACTAATCAATAACTAATATAGACACTCATGTAGCTAGTGACCAACTGATGCAGCAGGTTACACAACAACAGACAGAGTGATACAGACATTCACACAGTTTAGTCACTAACCCATGTATTTAGTGAGACACTTTTAATTACTCACTTAAACAGTCAATCACACAGCTAATAAATATTCCATCCAGGCACTTATATATCCACTCATTCTTCAATGCAGGTTGCTATATATATATATAAAATACATATTTAAATATCAAACAAACTTACATTCACTGGATGATGTCATCAGTGATGTCATCAGTGATGTCATTCGATATGTCATCAAAGATGTCATCAGTGATGTCACTGACCATGTCATGAATGATGTAATATGTGATATCATCAGCAGTGCATTGCGGGCTCGCGAGTTATAGTTAGCAGAGCTAACTATAACGGAGGAATTTCTATGGTTTTGTACAAGTGAAATGTCAAACTAACTATAACACCCCTGAAACCTATGGTTTTTTCAGTGAATTTCTACGTTTTTTTAATGCTAATTTCTAACTATAATGTCTCTGAAACCTATGTTTTTTTCAGTGGAAAAATATATAAATATTCACTAAATAAAATATAGGTTTCAAGGACGTTATAGTTAGTTGGACATTTCACAGTAAAAAAACATAGAAATTCCCCCGATATAGTTAGCTCAGCTAAGTATAACTCGCGCTTAGCAATGCACAGCTGATGACGTCACATATTACATCATTCATGACATTGTCAGTGATACCACTGATTACATCACTGATGACATCTCAAATGACATCACTGATAACATCATCCAGTGACTGTATGTTTCGATAAAGTTAAAATATGTTTCATATATATGCCAAGGTGTATTGAAGAATAAGTAGATATCTAAGTGGATGAAGGATTTAGTAGGTGTCTGACTGATTGTATAAGTGAGTGATTAAATGTGTCTTACTGAATGCATGGGTTAGTGACTAAACTGTCTGAATGTGTATATCAGTATGTATGTTCTTGTGTAAGCTGCTGCATGTGTTGGTCAGTAGCTACATGAGTGTCTATATGGGTTGCCTGAGCATTTGTAGTTGAGACTGAGGGTGTGTGTGGGTGGGTGGGAGGTATGTAACTCTGTGCATAGAAGTGTGAGGGGTTGATTCACTGGGTGTATGGGTTCAAGAGTGCATGTGGGAACAGCTGTTCTGTATGGGTGGGTGAGTGTGTATATGGGTGTACCTACATATGTAAAAAGCAGTGTATGTGAGAGTTGGAGTATATAAATGACTATACGTGAGAGTCGGTGATTGTGAGAGTGGCTGTATGGATGAGTGTGTACTGGTATCAGTGGTTGCATAAGAGAGTAAGTATGTGTTAGTATGTGTTTGAATAAGTGAGGTGTTGTGTGTATAACTGTATAGGTGAGAAAATGAGAGTGTGATAGATTCTTTGCATGACTGACTAGGTATGTGCGTATCTCGATGGATGAGTGGTGGTGGGTGAGTGTCTGTATTGGTGTATGAGTGCATAGGATAGTGTTGTATTGATAAGTGACTGTATGTATGAGTAATTGTATGGGTGAATGAGTGGATGTGTGTGTAGATCAAGGAATCAGTGAGTGCGTATGTAGTAACTGGTATTGGTGTGTCAATGGTTTCAAAAATGGTAGTATGTATTTTACAGTGGGTGTATCAAAGGTTATAATAGAGTATGAGAAGGTGCATCAGATTTTGATGTGGATGGTGTCATCAATGATATCATATGGCCTGGATACCCGTCACCCCCTCCCAACACAATCCCCAAGAATGGGAAGACGGATACAGTTCTTGAGCTTTTGGAAGGCGGGAGGGAGTTACCCTCCCGGCCGTATTTATTAAAATATGAAACAAAATTAAAACATTAAAATAACAGTTTCATATCATGTACAATTTCATTTATACATTACGATGTTTATTGGCTAACCTTAACATATCTCTAATACAAAGGATCTCCTAGCCGATTCTAAAACATCCTGTAAATGCATTTCTCAAAATTCAAATTGTGCATCCTAACATTACGGGCCAACGGCAAGGTCGTAACCGGTGTCAGATCCCTAATACCAGACTCCCCCACTTACTTGTGAGGGGCGGGCGCACAGAGGACTGTACCTCTGTGCCAACTTCCAATTTCCCTTGTCTTAACGGGGGCCCATACTTACTCGACGCCATCTTGGTGGTCGTCCGAGGACTCGTGTGAGGTGTCTAGAAGGTAGCGTAGACCCCCCTTCCACCCCACACTGCTTACCACATCCGCCGTCGCGGATGTCCTGGCCCCGGGAAATTCCAAGGAGGGGACCCGTAGCCCCTCCTCCCCAGGGAGGGGTCTTGACCGCCTTCCCTTTCGGCGGTCCCATCCTTAGAAGGGTACCGCATCCCCGTGTGAGGGGCCAATGGCCGCCTCCCCCCGGGCGCTCCCATCCATAATGGGTGGCGCTCCACCTCTAGGGATCTTCCAATTACTGCTCACCGATCATGACCCTACCGCCCGACCAAAAATTGTACTAGCATTTCAAGTATAAACTTTATCTCTACAATACACTTCTTTCCTCACAGCTGCGATACTCGCCTGAGTTTATGCTAAAAGAGCAACCATTTGTTGTATATCAAAACATCAAACTTTATTAGAAACAACCTGAAAAAGAGACATCAAACTTTATTAGAAACAACCTGAAAAGAGATAATATCATCATCAATCGACTTTATTGCAATACAAAACGCTGTCATCAGGGGCTGGTGGGTGGGTCAAAATTGGCTCTTGTTCCGTCAAGGGCTCACGTGCAACGAGGAGGTGCAGCTTCCAAGCACAGGAACAAGAGGATGCTTCCTTGGATTGCTGCTCCATTTATTCTTCTCCGGGAGGGCGTGGACCCTCCTCCGACCGCCTACAGGGCGTGGCCAACGGTGTAGGTGTCTAGGACAACCCCTCTTGGGCGGGAAAAGGTGCGCCCCGGCTACGCCGCTTCGGGCATACCAGCCGTGACACGCCTCCCGCCCAAAATGGCTTCCCGGGGGGATCGGGGCACCCAACCATAAGTTCGGGGGGACCGAGTGGTTGCCCCTTTCCATATGGCCTGGATACCCGTCACCCCCTCCCAACACAATCCCCAAGAATGGGAAGACGGATACAGTTCTTGAGCTTTTGGAAGGCGGGAGGGAGTTACCCTCCCGGCCGTATTTATTAAAATATGAAACAAAATTAAAACATTAAAATAACAGTTTCATATCATGTACAATTTCATTTATACATTACGATGTTTATTGGCTAACCTTAACATATCTCTAATACAAAGGTTCTCCTAGCCGATTCTAAAACATCCTGTAAATGCATTTCTCAAAAAAATTGTACATCCTAACATTACGGGCCAACGGCAAGGTCGTAACCGGTGTCAGATCCCTAATACCAGACTCCCCCCCCTACTTGTGAGGGGCGGGCGCACAGAGGACTGTACCTCTGTGCCAACTTCCAATTTCCCTTGTCTTAACGGGGGCCCATACTTACTCGACGCCATCTTGGTGGTCGTCCGAGGACTTGTGTGAGGTGTCTAGAAGGTAGCGTAGAGCCCCCTCCCACCCCACACTGCTTACCACATCAGCCGTCGCGGATGTCCTGGCCCCGGGAAATTCCAAGGAGGGGACCCGTAGCCCCTCCTCCCCAGGGAGGGGTCTTGACCGCCTTCCCTTTTGGCGGTCCCATCCTTAGAAGGGTACCGCCTCCCCGTGTGAGGGGCCAATCGCCGCCTTCCCCCGGGCGCTCCCATCCATAATGGGTGGCGCCCCACCTCTAGGGATCTTCCAATTACTGCTCACCGATCATGACCTTACCGCCACAGGCCGGATAGTTGACCGGCTATCCGGACCCCCCACAAAAGCTCCTACTAAAGGTCATGGTTACGTAAACTCTTTAAGCAAGCTAAGAAGTCTCCTATGAGTAAGACATTTCCCTCCCGGGACAAATGGACCCCATCCGCCAAATACATAAGGTCCCCCCGGATACACCCGTGTGGGATACACTGCAATTTACCTGTACGGAACAACCTACTCAATCTGTTATTAACCTTCTTTACTGACTGGTTCAAAGCTGGCACAGATAGGGCCCCCCGCCACACCTTCCGAGGAATCATGTGTGACCAAGCAATCGTGCACCCCGGAACCCTTCTCGCCAACCAACTTACTGTGGACAAAATTAACTCGAGAAGCACTCGTCGACCAATGGTCACCAAATCATTGCCCCCAAGATGCACTATGATTACAGATGGCGGTGACCTCGCCCGCCCTAACAGTCCCTCAATGAAACCTTGAAACTGGTCAATACAGAGCCCGCCCCTTCCGTGGAAGGTCACCCTGTACCCCTATTCCCCAGCCATGTGAATCATGTCACCTGCTTTGAATACGTCCGCGGCGCGCCTCACGTATGAGTGGCCAACGACCCACACCACTCTTTCCTCAGCCGGTGATCTTTGACCGCTGGTCCCCAGGTGTCGTGTCAACTGCATAGTCCGCCCCGCAAAGCCTGCTCGCGAAACTGTAAACCAAACAGAAACAAGAAGCGTGAGTGCATGACATTAGCTTCACAACATGTGCAAACGCACATACCTCTTATAACAGTTTGAGGACCAAAGCCCCAACCTCTTCACTTTTTCAACACTCAGACCCCTGGCTGTAGCCTCTGTAGCAGCCCCTATCCGGAAGGAATGGGTCCCAAAATCGCTCGGGTTCAAGCCCGCCGCCGCGATTGCCATTGTCAACACCCGCTGAAACTGAAACCTCGTCAGTGGGGTGGCATCGGTGTGCCTCAGCAAGTTTCCCCCCCATGCTGCCGCCCTCAGCGCTAAGTACTCTTCAACGCATTTAACCGGGCACATGGGGGATCCCGGAATCCGCTGGACTACCACACTGTCCCCGATTGCTTCCTGATCGGTCTTGGACCTGGCTATCGAGATCACCATTGTCTCGCCCTTAATTTGAATGTGTCCTCGACACAGTCCTCCCCCCGTGTCCTGCTTGTTCTTTGCTACCAGTTCGCTTACCCGCATAGCCCCATGGAATGCTAATGCAAAAGCGGCCCGGAACAGCACCGTCTCGGATTGAGATGAACATATCGCAGGAAGTACGGACATTAAAAGGGACAATCTTTCCAAACCTATCGGGTGACTTTCATCCACTCTACGACCCTCAAGGCGTTGCCACCCACGCAGCGCCTTCTGTACCAGAAAGGACGATGTGGGGTCCTGGATGCCATGAGCTTGCGCCATGAAGGAAATGGCGGCCGGTGCCTATTGGCCGTAGCCACTGATCTGCCTGCCTGATGTAGTGATACCAGAAATTTCAGAACATACTCCTCCTGCCCCCAGTGCTCCCCCCTAGCTGAACCCAAAAAGGACCAATAGGAACGGAACGCCCCTTCATATGCCTTCCTTGTCCTGGGTGCTAGACTCTCTCCCACGAGGTTTTGTAGTCCGGGGCACCGAGAGACCAGAGAGCTTCGGGAAATGGTGCCGCCACCGAGTCCGCTGAGGGCAGAAAACCCCGGAAGGCCTGCATATGGGAACGAGAGAGTGCATCAGCTGCCTGGTTTAGTACCCCTGGCACGTGTCTTACCCTAAAGTGGACGTTTAGTCTCATACATAGCAGGACAATTTCCTTCAGCAATCTCAAAATCCATTTGCAGCGTGCTGCCTGATTATTGATACACTCAACCACGGTCATATTATCAGACCAGAACACCACAGAGCGATCACGAAACCCCTCTGGCCAAGTTTTCAAGGCCACCAGAATGGGGAACAGCTCCAGAAACCCAATGTTACTAGTGAGTCCATTATCATGCCACCACACAGGCCAGGTTTGTGCCGACCATTGATTGCCAAATATGGCGCCAAAACCTACACTCCCTGCCGAGTCGGTCCACAACCCCAGTTCTTCCGAGGAAACTGGCGGTTCGGTCCACACGACACGACCGTTGAAATCTGCCAGAAATGCCAGCCATATGCCCATATCCTGGCGAACCTCTGCTGACAGTCTTGTGCGGTGGTGCCCTTCTTTGAGGCCAACCATGGCTTGTGCGATAGAGCGGGAAAAGGGGCGAGCCATCGGTATCACTCTAAGGGCAAAGTTAAGTTGACCCACAGCCTGTTGTAACTGATGGAGAGTTACTTTTCTCTCGCCGAGGCACATTTTGAGCGAGGCCCTGAATTTCTTTACCTTCTCTTTGGGCAAGCGGAAGCACCCCTCTACAGAATCGAGCTCAATTCCCAGAAACTCGAGTGTAGTGGATGGCCCTACCGTCTTACCTGGTGCCAGTGGCACGCCAAATTCCTTCATAAGAGTACAGAATCCCCTCAAAGCCTGTGCACATTCCGTGTCCCCGGCTGCCCCCAGAAACAGAAAATCATCAAGATAATGCATAACATGAGCAAAGCCCGTGGCTCTTGTGAACGCCCATTGCAAAAAACTACTGAATTTCTCAAAATACGCACAAGAGATGGAGAAACCCATTGGCATACATTTATCCATGTAATAGCGTCCTTGAAACATAAAACCTAGGAGATGCTGATCATCTGGGTGTACCGGGAGCAACCGGAACGCTGACTCGATGTCTGATTTAGCCATCAGCGCTCCGGGCCCCAGGCGATTCAAAATGGCGACGGCCTCATCAAAGGAAGCGTACCGCACCGAACAAACTCCCGGGTCAATCGCATCATTCACCGAAAGACCCCTAGGAGCTGACAAATTGTGTATTAACCTGAACTCACCCGGGTCCTTCTTGGGGACCACTCCCAACGGTGAACAAACAAAATCGCCAACTGGTGGCATGGCATATGGTCCAGCAACCGGACCTCGGGCCACTTCCTTCCCAATCTTTGCCTGTACAACCGCCGTATTTTGTTGAACCGATAGTTGGTTCTTACATTGTGCCTCCCCCCGAAAATCCCCCGCTGGGATGCGGAAACCATATGCGAAACCATCTCGCAACACCCCGGCGGAGATATGATCAGGGTATTCGTTCAGCCGAGGGATCAGTGCCATGATATCAACAGGAGTAGGTAATGGTGCCCCTCGGTCGATTTTAGACCTGTTTGGCGCCTCCTCTACCCCCCGTATCACCATTCTTGGCTCTGCACGAACTTTCGGGGTGTGAGGACTGTCCGCACCCTGCACACTCATGCCTGAACTTGCATGTCCCCTGTGGCCTAGTGCATTTGCCTCTGTTAAAGTTCCAACAGACCCCTTTCCTACCAGAGTTCCCATTATTCTTCGCGTTCTGATCACTGCTTGTGCCCGCTCGAAAGGGCGCCCCCAAAGAATGGCGGGAAGGCTCAACCCCGTTCCTGCCCAAAGAAGGCGACTTCGCCATGTTTGACCTCCCAAGTTTCTGCCAGGAAATGGAGTCGAAACAATCCCACGTCAGGGATGAATCGTGCTCCTTGGACTTACGAAATGTGCTATCATAACAATACCATTTATTGCCCCCATACGATTCATAGAATTCCATGATACGTGTTTGATAAACGGCTAGTTCCAACACTAATTCGGGCCTACGTTCCCCCATAATTGCAGTGAACATTCCAAACGCCCTGGCCCAATTGGCGATTGTTTCATCTACTCTGAAACCCGCCATCTTTGAACGCCATACACTAGGATGCAACAACTCTTTCTGATTTTTCACATGCTCAATCTCATAGTGATCGGTTAACAAGGAAAACATGTTCACATATTTATCTGCCCAAATCCTTTCTTTCACATCCCTCGGGATATGTTGCACAACTTTTTCCCTCCTTGAGGGTAACGACCCCTCCCCCGCCATTGGCAATGGCTGCTTACCCGAACCAGTCGCTGTGACCGTTGTCGCTGCCGAACCAACGCCCAATACCGGTTGCTCCACTGGAACCTGCGGGGAAACAAGAGGACAAGGTGCCTTCGCAGCATCTTTCGATTGCCGCAACTGCTTCATTATCGACCTGGCTTCATCAGCCGTGGCCCCCTCGTTCTCTCTGCCCAACCATGCCGCCAACTGAGCAGCCAGCTCAGGAGGCATATACCCCTCGTTCACGGGAGTGACCACCACAGAGATCGGTTGTCCCGCGTTCGGGACCGGAACTGGGGCTTCGATCGGAGTGACCGGGCTCGCTGGAGGTGATTCGGGAACCGGAGCCTCCCCACCTGATGCCCCCTTCCTGGCCCTTCTACCTCTCCCGTTAGGGATTACTCCCGGCAATGCTGGTCCGATGACTCTCTTTGGTCCACCCGCACCATTCATTGCCGCCATTTGCTTCTTCATGTCGGCCATGTCCTTCACCAGCATACGAAGCATCTGGTCGGTTCCAACCTTCTTTCCGACCTTCTTGCCAGGCATCGTTCACGGATAATACTCGAGGTCCTAGGTCAAGAAGTTTCGAAATCGCTGAAAGAAGAAACACAAGATTAAAAGTTCTCAAAATTGGCTCTTGTTCCGTCAAGGGCTCACGTGCAACGAGGAGGTGCAGCTTCCAAGCACAGGAACAAGAGGATGCTTCCTTGGATTGCTGCTCCATTTATTCTTCTCCGGGAGGGCGTGGACCCTCCTCCGACCGCCTACAGGGCGTGGCCAACGGTGTAGGTGTCTAGGACAACCCCTCTTGGGCAGGAAAAGGCGCACCCCGGCTACGTCGCTTCGGGCATACCAGCCGTGACACGCCTCCCGCCCAAAATGGCTTCCCGGGGGGATCGGGGCACCTGACCATACGTTCGGGGGGACCGAGTGGTCGCCCCTTTCCATTTGAGATGTCATCAGTGATGCCATCAGTGATGTCACTAACCATGTCATGAATGATGTAATAAGTCACATCATCCACAGTGCATTGCAGGGGCGCGAGTTATAGTTAACTGAACTAACTATAACGGGGGAATTTCTTTGGTTTTGTACGAGTGAAATGTCCAACTAACTATAACATCGCTGAAACCTATGTTTTTTTCAGTGAATTTTTAAGGTTTTTCTAAATGCTAATGTCTAACTATAATGTGCCTGAAACCTATGTTTTTTTTGTGAATTTCAATGTTTTGTTAAATGCTAATTTTTTACTATGCCTACTAAGGTAGGGCATGTGAAGAAAGAGGCAGAAAAGGCAGAAAGAAGCAAGACAAATGCTGAAAGAGTCAAGGGAAGTCCAGAAAGAAGAACAAATATGCAGAAAGAAGCAAGAGATGTGGAGAAAGAACCAACAGAGGAGCAGAAAGTCCTCCTGTGCCCCCAACGTTTTACTGATGGGTACTGGTGATAACTGAATCTGACTAACCAGGATCGGAACCAGTGCTATGCTAAAAGACACTTAGAATACAGTAAAAACACGTACATACACTAGGGAACACTATGCGTTGGGGTACCCATGTGATCAGCATGACCTCCTCTGTATTTGCCAAGAGTTACTGCCTGGGTCATTGCATGAGTACATGGGTACTGAGTGGATGTTTAGAGTACTGCAAACAGAGTGCATGGTGAATTTATAAGTGTTTGGGTTTTGGCAGAGTGATTGGATAAGTACATGGTGCTGGCTGGGTGTTCGTAGGAGTGCAAGTATGGTGGCAAGGAGATGGCTGGACTGCATCAGTAGTGCTCAGGGGATTGTAGCAGTGCATGTGTTAGTGCCTGGGTCATTGCATAAGTACATGGGTAGTGACTGGATGAGTAGAGTGCTGCAAGGACAGTGCGTGGGGATTTTATAACGGTCTGGGTTTTGGCAGAGTGATTGGATAAGTACTTGATGCTGAATGGGTGATTTGATGAGTGCATGGGTAGTGACAGAGGGATTTCTGGACTGCATGGGTACAACCTGGGTACTTGGAGGAGTACATCAGTACTGTGTAGGTGGTTAGAGGTCTGCATTGGTAGTGCACAGGGAATTGTAGCAGTGCATGTGTTAGGCCTGGGTCATTCTATGAGTACATGGGTACTGACTGGAAGATTAGAGTACTGCAAGGAGAGTGCATGGTGAATTTTATAAGGGCTAGGGTTTTGGTGTAGTAATTGGATAAGTACATGGTGTTCGCTGGGTGATTAAAAGAGTGCATGGGTACTGACGGGGCGATGGCTAGACTGCATGGGTAGTGCTCAGAGGTTTGCACCAGTGCATGTTTTAGTGCCTGGGTCCTTGCATGAGTACATGGACACTGATTGGATGATTAGAGTACTGTAAGGACAGTGCATGGTGAATTTATGGGTGCCTGGGTTTTGGCGGAGTGATTGGATAAGTACATGGTGCTCGCTGGGTGATTGGAGGAGTGCATGGGTAGTGACAGGGCGATAGCTGGACTGCATGTGTACTGCTCAGGGTATTGTAGCAGTGCATGAGTTAGTGCATGGGTCATTCCATGAGTGCATGGGTAGTGACTGCATGATTAGAGTGCTCCAAGGAGAGTGCATGGTGAATTTATAAGTGCTTGGGTTTTGGTGCACAAATTGCATAAGTACAGACATGTCACATCAGGCCCGCCCTCTCCCTTCACCACTGTGCAAACACGCCCCCTGGCGGGTTCTAAGTTGGTGATCAATTCCCCTTGAATCATGAGGGTCTCTGGGGGCCAACTAGCCCACCAGGTACCTCCAGTAAGCACCACAGAGCTGCATTGCAGAGAGGTGGTCTGGGGCCATTCCCCTTTTCACAACTCTCTGCACCCCAACACTGTGGTGCTTACTGGACGTACCTGGTGGGCTAGTTGGCTCCCAAGAACCCTCAAGATTCAAGGTGACTTAATCCCCCAACTTAAAATGCGCCACAGTGCGCATTTGCACACTTGTCACATCAATCCACGCACCCTCTCTGCACTACTTTGCAAACGCACCCCCTGGTGCGTTGTAAATTGGGGGATTAAGTCCCTTGAGTCCTGAGGGTCCCTGGCGGCAAACTAGCCCAGCAACAACCTCCGGTAAGCACCACAGAGCTGCATTGCAGAGTGGTGTAAAAAGGGGGCATGTGCTTGGACCACCTTACTGTAACACAGCTCCCTGCCACTTACTGGTGGTACCTGATGGGCTAGTTGGCCCTCAGGGACCCTCTGGATTCAAGGTGACTTAATCCCCCAACTTAAAATGCGCCACAGGGTGCATTTGCACATTTGTCACATCAAGCCACGCCCCCTCCCTCCAACACTGTCGAAACACACCCCCTGGATGTTGTAAATTGAGGGATTAAATTCCCTTAAGTCCTAAGGGTCTCTGGGGGCCAATGGGCCCTCCAGCTACCTCCAGTAAGCGCCACAGAGCTGTGTTGCAGAGAGGTATTAAAAGGGGCATGGCCGCTTAACACCTCTCTGCAACACAGCTCCCTGGTGCATACTGGAAGTACCTGGGGGGATAGTTCACCCCCAAGGAATCTCAGGATCAAATTAGACTTAATCCCCTAATTTACAATGTGCCAGGGAGTGCGTATGCACACTTGGTATGTCAGGCCCCTCCCTCTCCCTTTACAGATTTGCAAACGTGCTTCCTGGCGCATTTTAAGTTGAGGGATTAATTCCCCTTGAGTCGTGATGGTCCCTGGTGGCCCACTAACCCACCAGGTACTATCCGTTAGTGCCACATATATATATTTTACCTACTGGCGGCCACCAGTAGGTAGTTATAGTTAGGACCACATTTCCATAGGAAAATCATTTTTTCATGTGCTTATAACTTTGGTAACATTTGACGAATCTTTACAACATTTTCTAAAAAGTTTTTCTTTTTAGATCAGCTCCTATCTTCGAAGTTTTGGGGGTGATTGGTCAAGGGGGGGGCTGAGAAAAATGTTTTTTCCATGCAATTTCCATAGAAAACTTTAGACAATGCTACAGGTCAAACTGCTGAACGGAATTACGCCAAATTTGGTCTTGGGCCAGAAAGCACGCTTTTGTTTAAATGGGGTAAGTCCGTTTATTAGTTTTTGAGAAATATCAAATTTTACAGATATCGATATTTGAGAATTCTGACATCTGATTGTCTGAGGGGTTATGAGCATGAGCTTGCGGCTTATTGGCTGTGAATGGTTGAAACTTGGAAGTTTTGGTAGAGAATTTGTGACTCAGTTGAAAACAGTAGGGGAAAAAAGAGAAAAATTGTATAAGAGGGTATAGTAGGAACACTGTGGAGTTACTGTAAGCAGTCTGGCTGGTGCAGTGGCAGGGATTTTGAATGTTGAGTTGGCCCTGGGAATCACGTCTGGAGAACAACAGTGCGCAGTATTGTGGCAATGTTGCGTCGGCTTTGGAAAGCCCGTTGGGAAAACTATGTGCCATATTGTGACAAGCAGTGTGTAGGGTGGATACACAGGTAGTGGGAATGTTGCGTAGGCAGTGAAAATCACGTCTGCAAAATAACAATGCTTGGTATTGCAGCAATGTTCAGTAGGCTGTGGAAATCATATGGGGAGTAATGTTTACTTATAATGCGGTGTTCACCTTTATCACGAATGCTGTCACTTTATTAGAGGAAATGTAATATGTGGAGGGCGTGATCTCTCCCTGTGGGTGGAACGAAGTTAACATTTAATTGGCTGAGTTGTTCCAACAATGAGCTTAATGTTCATTGGCTGTGAACCATTGAAAGTAGAAGTGTTTCCAGCCATTCGGTTCCCCTCCGTTGAATGGAGGGACATCTGATTGGCTGACGTGTTCCAAGGAGGACCTTCCGAAGCTTAATGTTGATTGGCCGTAAACCATTGAAAATAGAAGTATTGCCAGTGATTCCTTCCCCCTACCCGGAGTATCAGGGACATCTCATTGGATAACGTGTTCCAACCAGGACCTTCCCAAATTTAATGTTCATTGGCTGTGAAGCATTAAAAGTAGAAGTGAAGTCAGCCATTCCCTCCCCTTCTGGGGAACACCTTGGACATTTTATTGACTAAAGTGTTCAGAGTACAAGTTTGCTCCTTATTGGGTGAGAACGGTTCACTGTTGTCAGCCATTTTGTGATGCACTTCAAAGGAGTACGGGAAAACAAAGAAGTAGAGGGGAGGGTAGGAACACTATTAACTCTGTACAGCGGTCACAAGGTGGTGGACAGGGACTATGAAGGTAAAAATAGTTTTTTATATATTTTAAGGGCCATTTATATAATTTGTGTGGGGCCTACAAATCACGTCGGGAAAATAACAGTGTTTTGCAGGCTTCTTTTTATTAAGTCAGTGGGTGGGATACTTCACAGGAGAAGTATTTACTTATAATGTTGTAGTTACTTTTCCGACTGGAAGTGTAACATCTTCGGTGCAAATATTATAATATAGAGGAGGGGGTTGAAAAAGAAAGGGCGCTGTTGCGGTCTTCATTTAAATAAGGTTCTGAATAACCTACTTCTCCGGAACAATGATTACTTATAATATATAGTTATAGTACTTCTTTCGCGGGTAGTGCAATTTCCTTGCAACAAAATAGTAGGGGTGGTTGCGCTGCAAAAAACTTAAGTCTAGGTTTGAAACAGTTTATATTAAGCAATCACAAATATTCTTTCTTAGGAAAGTGTAGCTGTATACATCAGAGGGGGTTCAAATAAAAACGCAATTCATAAAATATCCCTTAAGTGTGGCCACACCCTCCATTTTTTTGTCGCCTATAGTTTGTAAAAGTGTTGCCCCATATTCTTGTTAATATAAGAGGGCATCAGTTACTTTTAGATAAAGTAGAAAAAAGTGCTACAAGAAAAGCTCCTGCACTACATCATCTCAGGTCACAACAACAATAACAAGTAAAAACAGTTCAACACAAATGACGTCATATTACCTAGAAATGCATGCTTCATCAAAACTTTAAATAAAGCACAGTTTTTTTGGGGGGACCACTATTTTATAAAATATTTGCAGTGTAACAAGCTGTGAGGTAGTCAGTTATCAATGGAAATAACTGTAGTAAATGTTGTACATATCTTGCAGAGATAGATCTCTAACCCCTCTGAAGTACTATAAGTTCACAGTATTAAAATATACACAGTGACTTTATAGTATTCCACAGGAGAAGAAGAATAAGGAGCACAACAAAAAAAACAACGTTTTTACAATCTCTTTTCTGTAGAAGTCAAAAAAGTTTTGTCGCTTTGTGCTTAGAGGTTGCTCACTGCTCTGCCAACAGATCACGTACTTCTTTAAGAATATATATGAAAGTAGTAATATATACAATACTATTCCTATATATTCTATAGGGAGAACGTGATTAGGAACCACAACAAAGAAAAAGAGAAATACGAAAATATCAATTAAGAAATGTAGGATTTATCAAAAGCATTCAGTAAAAAGTATCTATGTAAACAATCTTTTTTTAAACCGATATTTCAATAAATATTCTCACCGTAAAAATATCTGATCAAGTAAGTTATAAAGGTCAGTTAGCTGTATTTCAGATGATTTACTCCTGATGGCCACAAATCTCCATTTCCTCTTGTGTGAAAATATGACACTCTACTACAAAATACAGAGTTTCACTGATGCCACTCAAAAAAGGGAAATAAAAAAAAGTCATAAACACAAAACAAGATCAAAAACTAAATATTTTTATCTGAGAATATGTTCAAAGCTTTTTTTTCCCAGAACTTCGAAAACTTTCGTCTTCACGCCGACGGCTCATAAAACTCCTCTCAGATCATAATGACTGTGAATCTTATAATGTAAGTATTCACAGTATATGATCAAATGGGGGTAACAGAGTAAGAAGGAGAAGCTGTTGACGTTACATATAAATCTTTAGTCTTTGCGTCAACAGGTCACCAATACCTCTGAAGTTTCCTATACTTTGATTATTACAATGTACATAGTCACAGTATATAACCTAAAGGAGCCAGAAAAGGAACATGTTTCCTCTATTCTGGGTGTTTCTCAATACCAGCTGCTGATGTTAGATACAAATTGCAAAAACAACCAATAACACTTTTTACATAATACAAATCTTTAAATATTCACAAATAGCTACGTATTATAAATATCTACTATGCCATAACCAAACAACTTACAACTCCGTAATATGTTTTGTTGTCACAAAAGAAGAAACTGACGCTAGAAAAGGGAACCTGCATCACAGAATGGACACACGCAAATAACTCACAAAAATTAAACAAATCGAACAACGGGAGTGGTTTATATACTTTTTGGTTATTGACTAGTCAATGGAAGGAAGATGTGGCTCCGCCCATTTAGATGTCACATTTTACAGTTCACATGTGCTCCTGTTTTTACTGTTTCATTTGTGCACTTGTTGGGAAAAGTTACAAAATTCAAAGCGGTAAAAGTTTCACTTTTGATCCTCTTAAGTTTCTTAATATGTACATACGTTGGAGAGCTTACACACTGTTACCCAGCAAACCGTGTCATTTCCTGTCTCGTGACTAAAAACATCTATTAATTGCTGTAATTCTAAATAGAAGATAAAATAAAAATTATTTTTCATAATAGAAGAAAAAAAAAGTATGTGCTAATATTTCTCATCACTATGGTTTTAAATAAAAAAAATACCAGTATTTGTAAAGCGTACAGGTACCCTCGGAAAGCTGTGCCAGTACTCAGGGCATCGGGAAGATAAAGCAAGGTGTTGCCCACAGTGACATAATGATGGGCTAACGTGCCGCTGGAGCCAGGAATCAAACTGTGAACGCTGTTGTTCGAAGTCAGGTATCATAGCTGCTGCATCACACTTTTTTCACACTTATATGTTAATTACTGCAAATTAAGTTTTAAACATTGTTAAATATTAACTTATAACAAATTACTGTTACAGTTAGTTTTCCACTACAAATGTATGCACATCTTTGTAAAATTTACTTAAAAACAGTATAGGTTTCAGGGACATTGTAGTTAGAAATTAGCATTTATAAAACCTTTGAATTTCACTGAAAAAATCATAGGTTTTACAGATGTTATAGTTAGAAATTAGCATTTAAAAAACCTTTGAAATTCACTGAAAAAACACATAGGTTTTAGGGACGTTATAGTTAACTGGACATTTCACTCGTACAAAACCATAGAAATTCCACCATTATAGTTAGTTCAGCTAACTATAACTCGCACCTCCGCAATGCACTGATCATGACGTTACATATTACATCATTCAAGGCATGGTAAGAGACATCACTGATGACATCTCAAATGACATCACTGACGACATCTCAAATGACATCATCCATGTGAAAATCTGATGCACCTCCTCACAGTCTAATATAACCTTTGATACACTCACTATAAAATACAGACTACCATTTTTGAAACCATCAAGACACCAATACAGTTACTACATATTCACTCACTGATTCCTAGGTCTATACACACATCCACTCACTTACCCATACAATCACTTATACATGCAGTCACAAATCAATACAACACTATCACATGCACTCATACATCTATTCAGACACTCACACACCACCACTCATCCATGGAGTTACTCACACACCTAGTCAGTCAGGTAAAGAATCAATCACACTCCCATTTACTCACCTATACAGTTATACATACACCATCTCACTAATTCATAGAGATAGTAACGCACACTTACTCTCTGATATAATCACTGGTACGAGTGCACACTTATCCATACAGCCACTCTCACAATCACTCACTCTCACATATAGATATTTATATACACAATCACTCACATATATTATCTTTTACATATGTAGTTACACACATGTACCACTGAGACCTCCATTCACTCACCAACACACCCATACACACACTCACCCACTCATAGAGCTGTTTCCACATGCACTCTTGAACCCATACACCCAGTGAATCAACTACTCACACATCTAAGCACAGAGTCACACACCTCCAACCAACCCACACACACACTCAGGCACCCATACAAATACTCAGGCAAACAATCAATAACCCATATAGACAGTCATGTGGCTAATGACCAACCCACGTACCAGCTTACACAACAACAGACAGACTGATACAGACATTCACACAGTTTAGTCACTAACCCATGCATTCAGTAAGACACATTTAATTAGTCACTTATACAATCAATCACACACCTTGTAAATCCTCCATCCAGACACTTATACACCCACTTTTTCTTCAATATATCTTGGCATATGTATAAAACATATTTAAACTTTATAGAAACATACAGTCACTGGATGATGTCATCAGTGATGTCATCAGTAATGTCATTCGGGATGTCATCAGTGATGTCGCTGACCATGCCATGAATGATGTAATATGTGACGTCATGATCAGTGCATTGCAGGGGCACAAGTTATAATTAGCTGAACTAACTATAATGGTGGAATTTCTATGGTTTTGTACAAGTGAAATTTCCAGCTAACTATAACGACCCTGACAGCTATGTTTTTTTCAGTGAATATATCTATATATATAGATATATGTCAATTTGCATTAAAAATACTTTGAGCCCCCATTAGGATCGCGGGCGGACTTCAGACTACCCGCCACCCTAGAAGTGCTGGGACCGGCTGCAAGTGGTGCGGTGGTCCCGCCCTGCCAATTAGGATGCGACCGCCACCGTGGCAGTTTCATCCTGCATATTCTACATTGGGGCGGGCGGTGCTGAAAGCAGCACCGACCACAATGTTGAAAATGCATGCACAACGTGACAGGCACTGCACGGTGCCTGCCAACTTGTGAATGCCAATGTAGGGGGGTACCATGGGTACCCCCCAAGTGCAGCCCCCTCCACCCCCGGGGGCCTGCAGTGGGCCCCAAAGTAAACTCTGCATGCCTTTCCATATGAAGTCTCCGCCATGGAAAGGCATTCCACCGCCATCATCATAATGTGGATGGTGGGGCCTGCAAGGCACCGCTACTATATTATGGGCCTTTTCTGCCTGGCAGGCAATCGTGACGATTGCCTATCAGTGGAAAAGCGGCAGACGGTCTTTCTTTCTGCCGCAGTACCCCCACCATGCTAAAGTGGCAGGGGTAAATGGCCGTCTGGAGGGGTGTTTTGGCGGGGGGGTTGGCAGTAATCCTCATTTTGTGGTAAATGTATGAAGCTGTTGATGCATCTCATCAACGCAGAAAGAACTTCTTGTAGCACCCCACTGAAAGCTGGTTGTGACATTCCACCAGATACTGCAACAGTGTGTTAGAATTATACTGCGGCCACAAAATGGAGTACTGCCAAGATCTTCACTATTGGCGTTATTGACGTGGGATTCCTATTGTGAAGCAGAAGATCTGGCTCCTACTGATCACATAAATCCATTATGGCTGAGATACCCGCCACCCCCTCTCGACGTAATCCCCAAGGATGGGAAACTGGAAACTGTTCTGGACTTTTGGAAGGTGGGAGGGAGTGACCCTCCCGGCCGTATTTATTAAAATATGAAACAAAATTAAAACATTAAAATAACAGTTTCATATTATGTACAATTTCATTTCCACATTACGATGTTTGGCTAACCTTAACAGATCTCTAATACAAAGGTTCTCCTAGCCGAACTAACATCCTACAAAACATTTGACTTGAAACTGTACATCCTAACGTTAAGGGCCAACGGCAAGGTCGTAACCGGTGTCAGATCCCTAAACCAGAAATACCCCCCTCACTTATGAGGGGGGCGACCGCACAGAGGCGTACCTCAAGTGCATCTACCAATTTCCCTTTGACTTGACGGGGGCCCCAATGAACTCGACGCCATTTAACGGTCGTCCGAGGACTCGTGTGAGGTGTCTAAAAGGTAGCGTAAACCCCCTCCCAAACCCCACACAACTTACCCCATCTGCCGTCGCAGATGTCCTGGCCCCGGGAAATTCCCCAGGAGGGCCCGTAGCCCCTCCTATCCAGGAAGGGGCCTTGACCGCCTTTCCTTTCCTTCCGGCGGCCCATCCTTAGAAGGGACCGCCTCCCCGTTGAGGGGCCAATGGCCACCTCCCCCGAGCGCTCCCATCCGTAATGGGTGACGCCCCCCCATAGGGATCTTCCAATTACTGCTCACCGATCATGACCCTACCGCCCGACCAAAATAAATACGACATTTAACTAAAAAACTAAATTACAGAATAACCATAACTATTTCACGTATGATTACTGATCAACACTAATGCAGCATTACTTTATTTGAAAAAACATACTGTAAATGACCGTTCTTTATTGCATACTCAAAATAACACGACAATCATCGCAACCTGCAAGAAATAGAGTTACCACATCAAAACTTTATTTAAAACAACTGGCTGTCCTCAGGGGCTGGTGGGTGGGTCAAAATTGGCTCTTCGTTCCGTCTCGAGCTCACGTGCAGCGGGGAGGTGCAGCTTCAGAGCACAGGAACAAGAGGATGCTTTCTTGGCTTGTTGCTCCTTTTATCCGTCTTCGGGCGGGCGTAAACCCGCCTCCGCCTGCCCCCCGGGGGCGTGGCCGGCGGCGTCAGCGTCTAGGACAACCCACTCCAGGGCGGGAAAAGGCGCGCCCCGGCTACGCCGCTTCGGGCATACCAGCCGGGACTCGCCCCCGGCCCAAGATGGCCTCCTGGGGGGATCGGGGTACTCCACCATACGTTCGGGGGGACCGAGTGGTCGCCCCTTTCCATATGGCTGAGATACCCGCCACCCCCTCTCGACGTAATCCCCAAGGATGGGAAACTGGAAACTGTTCTGGACTTTTGGAAGGCGGGAGGGAGTGACCCTCCCGGCCGTATTTAATAAAATATGAAACAAAATTAAAACATTAAAATAACAGTTTCATATTATGTACAATTTCATTTCCACATTACGATGTTTGGCTAACCTTAACAGATCTCTAATACAAAGGTTCTCCTAGCCGAACTAACATCCTACAAAACATTTGACTTGAAACTGTACATCCTAACGTTAAGGGCCAACGGCAAGGTCGTAACCGGTGTCAGATCCCTAAACTAGAAATACCCCCCTCACTTATGAGGGGGGCGACCACACAGAGGCGTATCTCAAGTGCATCTACCAATTTCCCTTTGACTTGACGGGGGCCCCAATGAACTCGACGCCATTTAACGGTCGTCCGAGGGCTCGTGTGAGGTGTCTAAAAGGTAGCGTAAACCCCCTCCCAAACCCCACACAACTTACCCCATCTGCCGTCGCAGATGTCCTGGCCCCGGGAAATTCCCCAGGAGGGCCCGTAGCCCCTCCTATCCAGGAAGGGGCCTTGACCGCCTTTCCTTTCCTTCTGGCGGCCCATCCTTAGAAGGGACCGCCTCCCCGTTGAGGGGCCAATGGCCACCTCCCCCGAGCGCTCCCATCCGTAATGGGTGACGCCCCCCATAGGGATCTTCCAATTACTGCTCACCGATCATGACCTTACCGCCACAGGCCGGATAGTTGACCGGCTATCCGGACCCCCCACAACAACTCCTACCTAAAGGTCATGTTTTAAACTCTTCAGCCAAGCAATGAGGTCTCCTATGAGTAACTCATTCCCCACCCGGGACAAATGGACCCCATCTCCGAAATACATACTGTCCCCCTTGATACAACCATGCGGAATAGACTGCAGTGCATTTGAACGAAACAATCTACCCAACTTGTTATTTACTTTCTTCACTGAGTGGTTCAGAGCAGAAACCGAAATCGCCCCCCGCCACACTTTTCGTGGAATCATATGGGACCATGCAATTGTGCACCCTGGAACTCTCCTCGCCAACCAACTTACAGTGGTAAGCATTGCCTTGAGAAGCAGTCGTCTACCAGTGGTCACCAAATCATTACCCCCAAGATGGACTATGATTATAGACGGCGGTGACCTTGTCCGCCCTAACAAACCCTCGAAAAAGGATTGAAACTGGTCAATACAGAGCCCGCCCCTTCCGTAGAAGGTCACCCTGTACCCGTATTCCCCAGCCATGTGAATCATGTCACCTGCCTTGAATACGTCCGCGGCACGCCTCACGTATGAGTGGCCCACGACCCACACCTCCTTTTTCGCAGCCGGTGATGTCTGACCGCTGGTGGCCAGGTGTCGGGTCGACTGCACAGTCCGCCCCGCCTCGAAAGCTTGCGCAACTGAAAACCAAACAAAAACAAGAAGCGTGAGTACATCATTACAGCTTCACAACATGTACAACCGCACAAACCTCTTGTAACAGTTCGAGGACCAACGCCCCAAACGCTTTACTTTTTCAACACTCAGACCCCTGGCTGTAGCCTCAGTAGCAGCCCCTATCCGAAAGGAATGGGTCCCGAACTCGCCGGGGTTCAAGCCTGCGGCCGAAATTGACATCGCAAGCACCCGCTGGAACTGAAACCTCATCAGTGGGGTGGCGTCAGCGTGTCTCAACAAGGTCCCCCCCCATGATGCCACCCTCTGCGCTAAATATTCCTCTACGCAAACAACAGGGCGCATGGAAGACCCAGGAAACCTCTGAATGATTATGCAGTCCCCAGTCGCACCCTGATCGGTTTTGGACCTGACAAACGAGACAGTCATCGTCTCCACCTTGACCTGAATGTGCTCTCGGCACAGTCCCCCCATCGTATCCTGCTTGTTCTTCGCCACTAGTTCGCTTACCCGCATAGCCCCATGGAATGCTAGCGCAAATGCGGCTCGGAATAACACTGTTTCATACCGGGATGAACACGTTGCAGGGAGTACGGACAATAACAGGGCCAACCTATCCAGACCTATCGGGTGCCTCTCATCTACTCTGCGACCCTCAAGGCGTTGCCACCCACGTAGCGCTTTCTGCACCACGAAAGACGCTGTCGGGTCCTGGATCCCATGAGCCTTTGCCATAAAGGAAATGGCGGCCCGATGCCTCTGGGCCGTAGCCACTGATTTGCCTGCCTGATGTAAAAACAGCAAAAATTTTACGACAAGCTCTTCCTGTCCCCAAAGCTCCCTCCCAGCAGAACCCAAAAAGGACCAATAGGAACGGAACGCCCCTTCATATGCCTTCCTTGTCCTGGGTGCTAAACTCTCTCCCACGAGGTTTTGTAGTTCGGGGCACCGAGAGACCAGAGAGCTTCGGGAAAGGGTGCCGCCACCGGGTCCGCTGTGGGCAGAAAACCCCAGAAGGCCTGCATACGGAAACGAGAAAGTGCATCAGCCGCTTGGTTCAGTACCCCCGGGACATGCCTTGCCCTAAAGAGCACATTCAACTGCATACACAACAACACAATTTCTTTGAGCAGTCTCAGAATCCATTTGCAACGTGCTGCCTGACTATTGATACACTCAACCACAGTCATGTTATCAGACCAGAACACCACAGAGTGATCCCGAAACCCCTCCGGCCATGTTTTCAAGGCCACCAAAATAGGGAAGAGTTCAAGAAAAGCAATGTTACTCGTCAGCCCGCACTCATGCCACCATGACGGCCATTTTTGAGCCGACCATCGTGTACCAAATATGGCACCAAAACCTATACTCCCCGCCGAATCTGTCCAAAGCCCCAGCTCCTCGGAGGACACCGCTGGTTTGTTCCAGACAATTCGACCATTGAAATCCGCCAGAAATGCCAACCAAATGCGCATGTCCTGGCGAACCTCTGCCGAGAGTCTCGTGCGGTGATGTCCTTCCTTCAGGCCGACCATGGCTTGTGCAATCGAGCGGGAAAAGGGACGGGCCATTGGCATTACTCTCAGGGCAAAATTCAACTGGCCCACCACTTGTTGCAATTGATGCAGGTTTACTTTCGTCGCACGAATACATGTTTCAAGGGATGTCCTGAATTTTAACACTTTTTCCCTGGGTAATCGAAAACAACCTTCTTCTGAGTCGAGCTCGATCCCCAGAAACTCGAGCAAAGTTGAGGGACCCACAGTCTTACCTGGCGCCAATGGCACACCAAAATGATTCATTAAGACACAAAATTCATGTAAGGCCTTTCCACATTCAGCATCCCCGGCTGCCCCCAAGAACAGAAAGTCATCGAGATAATGCATAACATGCTGAAAACCCGTCTTCCTTGTGAATACCCATTGTAAAAAACAACTGAACTTTTCAAAATAGGCACAGGATATAGAGCACCCCATTGGCATACATCTATCCATGTAATAGCGACCCTGAAACATAAAACCAAGGAGACGCTGATCGTCTGGGTGCACCGGGAGCAACCGGAACGCTGACTCGATGTCTGATTTAGCCATCAGCGCCCCGGGGCCAAGGCGATTCAACATGGCGACGGCCTCATCGAAAGATGCGTACCGCACCGAACACACTTCCGGGTCTATCGCATCGTTCACAGAAAGACCACGTGGGGCTGACAAGTTATGTATTAGCTGAAACTCCCCCGGGTCCTTCTTGGGGACCACCCCTAGAGGGGAACAAACAAAGTTAGCAACTGGTGGCAAATCAAATGGACCGGCGACACGACCTCGAGTCACCTCCTTCCCAATCAAAGACCGACAGTTGGTTCTTACAGTTAGCTACACCCTGAAAATCCCCCACTGGGATGCGGAAACCATATGAAAACCCGTCCCGCAACACCCCAGCGGAAGCATGATCCGGGTATTCGTTGAGCCAAGGAATCATTGCCATGGTATCAATCGGAGTAGGTAAAGGCGCCCATCGGACTATTTCAGACCTGTTTGGCGCTTCCCCTACCACCGTTATCACCCGTCTTGGCTCTGCACATGGACTCAGGATGGGATGACTGCCCACACCCCCCACATTCATGTCTGAACTTGCATGACCCCTGGGACCTCGTACATTTTCCCCTGTTAAAATTCCAACAAATCCCCCTTTTACCTGTGTTGCCACTCGGCTTCGAGTGGTTCTCGTTACCTGCACCCGTCCGAAAGGGTGTCCCAGAGGATTGGCGGGAAGATTCACCCCCGTTACTCCCTGACAATGGCACTTTTAACATTCCTGAACTCTCCATTTTCTGCCAAGAAACGGAGTCGAAACAATCCCATGTTAGAACTGGGTCGTGCTCTTTAGCTTTTCTAAAAATATTGTCATAACAGAACCACTGATTACCCCGTACGCCAGAGAATACTCCATGATACGTGACTGATAAATAGGCAACTCGGTCAACAATTCGGGCCTGCGCTCACCCATGATGGAGGTAAAAATGCCCCACGCTCTTCGTTCCGTCTCGAGCTCACATGCAGCGGGGAGGTGCAGCTTCAGAGCACAGGAACAAGAGGATGCTTTCTTGGCTTGTTGCTCCTTTTATCCGTCTTCGGGCGGGCGTAAACCCGCCTCCGCCTGCCCCCCGGGGGCGTGGCCGGCGTCGTCAGCGTCTAGGACAACCCACTCCAGGGCGGGAAAAGGCGCGCCCGGCTACGCCGCTTCGGGCATACCAGCCGGGACTCGCCCCCCGCCCAAGATGGCCTCCCGGGGGGATCGGGGTACTCCACCATACGTTCGGGGGGACCGAGTGGTCGCCCCTTTCCAAAAGTTTGCCTATTTAATATGATTTCTTTAATTATATCACGTTCTTCCATGGAGGCAAAGTCTGGAATTTGTTGAATTTGTTATTTTTTTATTTAAAAAAAATTTGAAAAGCATTACCTACATGTCATTTATTTATTGGCAAACAATCTTTTTAATGTTAACCTGAATGTATTCAATAAAACAAAATTAAAAAATCAAGATGAGAAAAAAAAACAAATAAGAAAAAAGTAAATTATGGTGAATAAAACTATTATTGAAGAGCTAAAATTGTCTGAAATATAGTGTACAAAATACAACTGGCATCAAAAATAGAAAATAGATTACAGAGTAAATGCAAGTCACACACTGGAGAAAATTAGGTTCTGTGGGGCATAATATCAAGATGCAGCGATACTTATCACTGAACGTGCAATGGCGAAAAGAATTTCAGCGATAGTGGGGAAATGGGCCAACATCGCTTGGAAATCAGCAATGTTTACTGAAAAACATCGAAAAGCTTGTTGATACGACCTTGTGGTCGTCACCCTATAATATACCCCCATATTAGGTATGCCTTTGTCAAGTTTTAATCAAGCGTACAATTCCTGCTAAGATCGGGGTTTAGCACGACTTTTAGTATTGCAGGACATTTTTGCTAATAGAGCGAAGATGTTTAAGCGACCTTTTCTGTGTGCTTATTTTAACCCCTTGCGTGCGGGGCGTATTTTCCGCCTGTGCTGACTCCGCCTTGCGCGGGCGGAGTCATGACGGAACGGTTCCGTCATCAGCACAGCTCACCCGATGCTGATGACGGAACCGTTCTGTCATCAGCACGCAAGGGGTTAAGGAACGCCTACCTTGCATGTCATTAGCGATACATATCGCTGACATACAAGGCGATTTAAAAAGTGACAGCTAACGCCTGAAAGCTTGCGCTAACTTGTCTTAGCGCAGGCCTGTTAATAGGGCAATAACAATATTGTCGCTTTTTGGCAAAAAGTGCTGCAAAATCGGCGATATGGCCCTTGATATTATGCCTCCCTATGTCTTGCTAATGGTGGTGAGGTCTTGCCATCCTCTCCTGCTCGTCCGGATGAATGTCGCCTCCTAAGGGGGACTAGTGGATCCATAGTTGCAGGGACTATGGTGGGTGCAGGTGTTTCCTTTTTTGGCAGTGCATCTCTACATGTGGCTGAGGTATATGTGGTAGGCCTAGATGATGTTGGACCACACAAAGATTTTCTTGAAAAAGCTCTGCACATATGGGCAAAACAATCATTCAGCACCCCATTCAGAGAGCCCCAATTAGAGTTTATAATTTCCATCTGAACATTGGGCTCTCTCTACAACTGCTTAATCTCCCAAACCCTGTAAGGATGCAGCCCATCATTTCTTGGGACTGATTTAGGGATCCCAAGACTTAGTGGTGGTCTGGGTGTCAATGAACCCATTGGCCTCACTTTGCTGGCCCATAGATTCGCTCCAATGACCCTACCCCCAGTACCCTGTGCCATTGACCCAGTGTCCCCATTTCACTTAGTCCTGGCTGAACTGGAGATGGTGGTGATGTTGGATCACCAACAGCCAGGACTGGTGGGGGCACAACATTGGGGTGATGTTCCATTTGACACTGGACCTGGATGTATCCAGGGGCTGAGGTGTGGTAACAGCTGGGATGGGAGATGTAGGTGTCGGCTGCATGTGATGCACTGGAGCTATCTGCCCTGGCAGTCAAGCTGTACCAGCCTACTCCCCATCATCTGGAGTTGCAGGAGTGGATTTCTTACTAAAGGCTTGTTCCTGGCCTGGGGTGGAGGTATTCTCAGTAGCAGTGCAGATGGTTGTCTATGTACTCTGGGTGTTGGGCCTATTATAAATTACAAAAAAAATTGTAAAAGTCTAGATTATTATACACCAAATGAGGTTGAAGCTAAAAATGAAGCAACCTAAAGGGAAAAAATAATATAATGATATAATGATTATACCTTTTAAATTACTTAAACAAAGCAGGTAAAATGTTGTCCTGAAATGAAAACAAATAAGAAAGTATACATTAAATATACCAAACATTCAACACAGTTGAGAGGAGAAAAGTGAAATAAACTAATCAAAGGCCTAGCATCCTAAAATGTTGACAATTAAACAACTTAGAAGGATGAATAGTACTATTCATGATATATATTATTGCAAAGTGCATTTATAAAAAAACATATATTCAGCATAGAAAATAACATGCATTCAAATGTTTAAGACAAGAAATTGATTTGTGAAACGAATAACATCAATTCAATAAAATAACAAGAAAAGGACAACATACAAGATTAAGCAAAAAAAAATTTCAAAACATAGCATTGAATAGAGATTGATAAATACAAAAAAACTTTATTATGTGAAAATATGAAAGAAAAGAGAGAATGACCAAAATAACATTCAAATATTATGTCAACAAAACAAAAACAAGGCATCATGGTAGTTGTAGTCATTTCAATTAAACATTAACAACACTTGCAAAACTGTAACTTAAACATTCCTAGTAAAAATATGCAGTAAAAATAAACAGATATTACAATAGAAGCACCATAACAATATCTGAAATTTAATGGAGATTACAACCTGTGATCTTAAATACAACAAACTACATTCAGAAAAACAAACAAACAAGACAAAAAAATCTTTATTGGTGTTTATGTTAAAAAAAGGTGCAAAACGCTTTTAAAAAGTAAAATTAAAAACAAAAACAATACTTTTGTTTAATGCCACATTCAAAAGTTTAGCTGACCAGTCGCTCCTCTACCAGGGATTCCTGTCAATCCTTCAGGGTGTAGAATATGCAAGGCCCTCTCCTTCCAGGGATATAGTTGTAACAGGGGCTGTGAGAACCACCACTGGTCCTCTGGGCCTCCAGGTGATGCTTGGAGGCCAAGGAATACACTCTCCCCTGCAGGTAATTCCACCCTAATTTCATCCTTTGTGCACCAGGCTTTGAGCACCAAATCCAAAGATCCGTTTGGTGGTCAGCGAAGCATGGACACGCTACAAATGGGCCTTTAAGTAAAGGAGGAAAAAGCTGCCACAGAAATACTGGAAAATATTATGGGATGCTGCAACAAAAAGAATAGTAAAATGTATTTGGACATGGTGGAAAGGTTCCGGCAAAGGGTTGTCCCAAGTAATTCCCTGGGTCGTAGGGTTCTGACGCTCATTGGAATATCCATTTTTAAATCTATTTATCAGCCCACAGATGAGAGGAACTTTTTAAAGAACTTACTGAATAAATTAGAAGGATCACCAAGAATGCCTCTTATCATAATGGAAGTAGAGAATGCTGTTAGGCAAAGCCCAAGCGGGAAAGCCCCAGGACTAGTTGGTGTTCCCACGGATATTTATAAATGCAATATCAACCTTTGCTTAAAAAAAACATCAATCATTTAATGAGTATTAATATCACAAGTTCTTTGAGCCCTTTAATTAATCGTCCCCATTTTTAAAAAAGGGGATAACACTGTTCCTAAATTCCATTGGCCTTCATCCTTAATTGACTACTCAGTTAAGATCTTGCGAAGAGTGTTATTTTCCCACCTTAAAACAATATGAGATTCAACATAAGATTTTGAGCCCTTGTCCATATGGTTTCTCCTGAGGGCTGGGTACAGCGGAACGGTGCTCAAATCTAGACTGTATCATTGCATGTACACCATTGCAAAGTGCTGCCCACTATACCTGACCTTCTTGGAATATTCAACATCTTTTGATTGTGTTAATTGTGTGAAGCAATGGCTTCTGTTGCTAGAACTTGGTGTTGAAGTGGCTCTGATGAATTTCCTTTACAATCTGCTACCAAAATTTAGCTGCTAAATTTAGCTTTGGTCTATCTGGAGAATTGTCAAAGCATTTCCCTCTGGCCAGGAACTTGCGACAAGACTGCACCCTTGCCTTGATACTTTTAATGGTTTGAATTACTTCTTAGTTATTGCCTCAGGAGATGTAACTAAGATTGGCAGTGTATCTATCCCTGTGTTGCTATATGTGGATGACGCAGTACTTTTGGCTTGCACACCAAGAGCACTTCACACTTTAGTGGCCTTTTGTGACTTTTATGAGCAAATTGGAATTACCTCTGAATTTTGGGAAGCCCCATAATACGGCATGTGGCCCAGGGAAAAGTAATATCTCAAGGCAACTGATTGGTAGTCATTCATTGAATAGCATTAATAGTTTCCCCGATCTAGGTGAACCTTTGACGCTTGTGGTGCCTATCATTCAAAAATGAGAAATATGTAACCTCACGCAGCCTGTGGGCACGAGGACACTTTCCTCCCTGCTCACCATTTACAAGTTACAAAGAGTCCCTCTGTAGTGTAGTTCCTATATTCCCAATAGGCTCTGCGCATTGGAATAATATATTCAGCAGTGTAGACGTAGGACTGAGGTCGACAAGGTCTCTACTGACTATATTAGACTTTAGGTTTGCCAGCTAGCTCAGAGGTCACTAGAAACTTTCCCTGGATAGACAAGAAGGGATTAGCTTCCGACAACCATATAACATGACACCTTTGCTCCCTCAGAATAAGAGTGTATCTCTAGAGTCGTGTGAAAACAATAGACAGCTATTTCACTCAGTCATTGTGCTTACTTATTTTCACCAGAGTGCAGAGACAAGAGAGACGGGCGTTTTCAATAAAAGGTGTAATTTATTGAGCAGTCTTCTTTCTCATGCAAGAGAAATGAATTGCCATTATTGCAATACTTAGTATAAAGTAAAGTGCGTACGGTAAAAAGAGTATTATAAAATAATACTGTAAAAGCATTGATATGGTTTCTTAGCCATAAGATACTTTAAAATGGATAAAAGATATACATACATATATACATTGATTAACGTACTCAACTAGTGCTTCTAAAATACGCCTACCCCGGTGTACCTGACATAAGCCTAATACGTGGGAAGGAGTAAGTAAGTGGCAGTTTAAGTTAAGTTGGTTTTGCCAAGAATCTGATTCAAGAATTCTCTTCAAGGGTTTAGTCAGCTCCGTACCTGGGTAATAGAATGCAGGAGGTCTGGTATCTCTCTTTCAGGAATCGATATCCCAGCAGCCCGCGAAGAACACCGGAGCTGGATTTCTCAGCAGTGGAAAAGACAGCGTCTCTCTCAGTGCGTCAAAGAGGAGGGGCAGCGTCCATGGGCTCTCGCATCAGCTGGGCTCCCGGGCAAGTAGATGGCTGCTCGGCTCCAAAACCACCACCGTGTGTTTGCTTAAGGCAACATTGGTATATTTATACCTGAAAGGTGCAGAGTTTGACGTAAGGTTTGGACATAAGACGTCAATAAAGATGTCACTAAGAACTGACTGTTCCTTTAGTGTTCGCAGGAGTTTTAATGACCAATCAAAACAAAAGCAAATGGGGATTTCCCAGGTTGCTGGAGGTTTGGTGTGTCGAAAGAACTCGTTGTGCTTTCTAGGAATCCAAGGAAATAGCTTCTGCCGTGCTTTGGACTGCAAGGGCTATTTACTTGAATATGGATCTGATTCCTATGCCATTATAGGGATATTATTGATTATAGCCGTACAAGGGCATAAAATAGCAATATTGATTCAGGTTCCTAGATAAAACACATCACCCTCTCCACGATCTAATGTCCATCAGTACTAAAACTAAGCATTTAAAGGTGCATGTGCATTCCAACCCACCCCAAAATACATTTTATGCATTCGAAATGGTGTATGCGAAATACACGAAAATGATAATTGATACTGTACGCTTTTCAAGCAGTGTAATCATTCAGTTAAACATGCTTATATATATTAGCTGAACGATTTGCGAAAATTACACATGAAATGGCTCTTAATACAGAAAAGAAGGTCGAGACCATTCCATCACATATAAATACAGTTGCTTTAAATGTGCTAGAGGCTGAGGTAATATATTGTCTCTAGAGATTCCTAAAAATAGAAGCTCTGTTCTTTAAGAATAGTTCTACTTTAAGCAGAGTACATGTGCCAGAAAAAGGTAAATATTTTGGAAGTTTAAAAAAAATAATTTCGCTTTCAGGGGAAAACATTAGTTCCAAATGTTTTCAGTAGCTTTTCTTTATCAAAGCTGAAGGCCGAATGCAGAGTTCGGGGGAATGCTGTGTGCTCGTTGCTTAAAAAAGTTATTCTTTCTGTTCAGGGAAGAACATCATTTCAGACAGACTCGCAAAAAAATTGGTCTACGTATTCAGGTGAAAGTTCGATCAAGTTTGGAAGTGTTGCAACAGTGCAGTCGTGAGAATGATTGCTATCATCGATGTTAGGATCAGCAATGCTCACAGAAGGTCGTACCTGGGTGATGCTGCTCTCATCTCGTACTTCACTGCCACCTAATCGTAGTGGTGAAGTCTCAACGAATGCCGTAATCAGAATGGGTCGCCGCTGGGGACAACACGATGCATGAGCCGTTACAGGACTTAGCAAAGTATCTGTATCCAATGGTACTGCTGATGGTAGTGTAAGACAGACGTCCAACACACATTCTTCTCCGCATAGCATACATCGAAGCGCAGGTAAGATGCAATTTTGCCAGATCGGTCTGAATGAAAGAAACCAGGTCATATTCAGATCTCTTAGCTGGGCTAATTCATGGACTTTAGTTATGCGGTCCCAATAGCGTATAGCTAGGATCGTTTCTTTCATCGTTGCTGGAGTCTTGTCTGCGACTTGGCTTGCCATATCGGAGCAGAAGGGTCAAAAATAAAATTCCTGCTACAAGTCCCAAAAGTAGTGGTAGGCCGCCAAAGACAGAATGGACAAAATTGGGAAAAATGCCCAGAACTGCTTCGAAGGGTGTTAACAGTCCCGAAAAAATTGTCTTAAATATATGTGGGATACCACTGGCATCAGACATATTTAGGATTTGGCTTAGCATTTCTATGAAATGCACAGGGCAATTTGTTGATAAAAGGGTATGTATCTCTGCTGTTGTCCTTGCAACTAGGAGATCATACGTTTCTTTTGATGACGTTAAAGGCACTGTTGTCTGCAAAAGAACAGACTTCATTCTGCTTAAAGTATCAATTCGTATAGAAGAGATATTCAAAGAAGGCCAAATCATCGCCTCCGTATCTGGAGAGCTTTTTTTATACAATACTTGCATACAGCAAGTGACCATGGAACTAACGCTTACGAGATAGGCTTTCCCTGGCACCATGCCACAACAGCTGTGGTCCATTATTGAATATAGCTCCCGTTAGATAGCCGTCTAAAAAATGGTTCTATCTGTGCTGCAGGTGTGCCGTGCTGGTGACATGAAAGGTTATTTGAAGTCCCCTCACAGGCCCCATGTAAATTAATACCTTGGCACAGAAGTATACCGCTTAGTGAATGTTTATAATTGTTATCACTAAGAAATATATTCTGTTTCCTCTCACTATAACATGTGTGTGTGTAAGGCAATTTCCATGATGACTTAATGTACCCTTTACCCAACCTTTCATACTGGCCCGCTGGTTTATACTCTTGGCAGTATTTAAATTAGAAAGTTGTTATCGGAATTGTAATTATTCAGTGTATTATCCATTCAATGACAGGTCTTTCTGACATTGTCAATGGTAATCTCTCAAGTTTTTCAATGCTCAGAATTGTATAGTCTGCTCCTTTTTGTGCCAAACTGATTTGTTTATCAGTAAGGTTAAAGATAGAGAATAATGACGTTGTGTTTATCGAACGCCATGGCACGTAGCCTGAACGCAGATTTTGTAACGTCCAGCCTAGCTGTACAATAGAAAATAATTGGGACTGACCGTGTTGTAACATTAGTAAGTCCTGATCTATCATATCGATAGCAGATGATACAATACTGTCCAGTGAATATATTCTGGAGGACAGAGTCATTAACCCATTGTCCACAACAGAAAGTGATTTTTCCAAATTAATACGATCAATTTTTCATATTGTTTCTGCTGTCTCAATTTGCATTACTTTCCAAGCTTCGTCGTACGCAGCGTATATACCGGCCGCTATGAAACGTTTTTGACGCTGTTTGCGTAGTCCCATTATGAAATCACGCAAGTCAGCACCGTCTTTAAGTAAAGTCAAGTGTTGCTTAATTTCAGCCAGTGTGGATGTTTGTAGCCATTCAAGGCATAGTTTCCCTACACTGTATGTTGTTACTATCCCTGGATGTTGTCTCTGGGAGTATCTAGGGTCTGGTCTGGCCATTTTTAACCCCTGTATTTTGCTCAGGAATCTATCTTGACAGTTATTGGTGTCTGTTGGCCAGATCAACCATTTTTTCCAATCAGGATGTGTTCTGTTTTGCTGTAAAATATGGGATACGTCTATCTCAACATCTGTAGTGGTATTACTATCAGGTATCGGCTTTTGAATAGACGGTTTATTTAAGTCTTTAATCTTAGCTAGGCCAAGACAAATAGTCTGTTGAATGGTGTCATTCAGAAATACTATTTGTTCGGGGATCATACAGGCTCTAAATAATGCTTCTAAACCCTGGACCTGCCAATTTTTTGTACCCCAGATGGTTATGGTTTCAATGTTGTCTTTCCAGAAATCAAAACCAAATGTAATAATTTTTTCATAAAATGTTTCAGAATAAATCAATTTAGTATTTGTCAACATTGTTTTCATCTCTGTCTTATTTAACAGTTTAAAACAAAACGTTTCTGCATCACTTGTGTTAAACCCTGAGAAGTATGAGAATTTCTCATAAAATGTTTTTGAACTGCTTTTAGGTGGAGTTGCACAATGTTCCCATTGATTATACTTAAAAACATTTATAGGTTGAGCAGATTCATGCAAATAGTGATATGCAAAGAGGTTGCAGCAGTACATTTGTTCATAGTTCGATGAACCCTGTAAATAATCATGTTCTGTAAATTTTGTTGACAATACTAAATCTGACATCATATTATTTATGCTTTCAAAGTCCCAATCATCAGAGAATGTACTTGGTTTTACAAAGTCACTCAATGAAACCTTGAACTGGTGTGGATATTTCAAGAGTTCAACCAGGCCATAGATTTCGTAATCCGTTTTGTCCCAAGCTACCCCACCAGGTATTGGAATGGCTGTGACATTCACTGATGATAGTTCTCTTTTCTCGATGTGAGATGACTTGTGTGGCTTTAGGACCAAGTTGATGTTCTGACTTGCTGTGTCCATTGTACTGTATTTTCCCTCAAGGAATTTTCCCAAACAAAGTACCATGATGAGCCAAAGCAGGAGGAAAAGTACACCTAACACAATCCAAAATTCAATCCATGGAGAAATCAGATAGGTTTCTTTGAGTTGATGAAAAAGTTCAGTTAATTTGTCTTTGAAAGTTTTTGTTAATGGCATTTCTTCAGGTTCGCTTGGATCTTCAGTAAAGTTATTGAAATTGATGAAGTAGCCAGATGCAGTTCTGTCAATTGTTGGAATTGCTTCCGAATTTTCTTTTGCTTTTTCATTTTTTCTTTCATTAGCATAGTCTGAGGCTACATCGTTGTAGACAGGTGTTTCTTGATGAACTGTTTCTATTTGGGTTTCCAGAGGCACAAGTTCCATGGCATTGTTACATAGTCCTTTTTTATTCACTGCAGGTTTATCAAATTTGATTAGTCTCTAAGTTTGAACCTCTTGGATTGTAGCAAATTTTGGTATTCTGCTATGTTTTGGGAGTCCACTGGGCCTACTACTTATTATTGGCCACATTATTGTGGTTTTACCAGGTCGATGGATACGACTCGGTTCTCCTTTTTACCAGCAAGGGGCGGTAGTACTACTGATCTTGTTCCGCTGACAGCTAAGACAGGTACTGCTTTTCTGTAAGAAAGCCCAAATTCCTTCTTCACCGCGATCTTCTCTCTGACCAGATCCCCAATCTTTGGAATCCAGACAGGCCTTGCTGGGACAGGTGGTTTTATCTTCAGTGGCTGTTGGCTGCTGTTTTAACTTAATGTTGCTCAGGTCTTTTCTTGTTTCATTTAAGTCCTGTAAAACAGCCAAACAATCTTTGATGTCAAAGCATTTTCTTTCTACCACTGAAGTCTGACTATCTAAGTCCTGAATATGCATTCTAGTTCCGAACAATAGTTCGTACGGACTGAAACCTTTAAGAGAATTTCTTGGCAGATTTTTAAGACTACGTTGGACACTTGTTAAATGTTGGACCCACCCATCACCCGAACCTAATACCCTCGCCGTTATATTTTGCTTTATGTCCCGTTTTTTTCTTTCCACAATCCCATTTCCCTCAGGATGGAAGGGACAAGAGTACCGCAATGCAATGCCCATGCTGGTCATGGCCTCCTTATAAGCTCGAGAGCTGAAAGCCGGACCCTGGTCAGAATGTAGCATGCCAATTGCGTATGTGCCGATATAGACTCGCAAATCTTTTATAACAGTTTTGGCGTCAGCCGATCGCTGGGGTCTAAATTTTTAAGTGTATCTAGTCTTAAAAGGAAATTAATGGGACGCTGGATTTTACTTATGATAGCCTTATGCTAGCTACAAGAATGGCCATGGCAATACTCCGGTCGGTTCACTGCTGCGATCTCTGTTGCAGTTTGGACAGCTAATTACAAATTTCTAATGTTGTAGACTCATCCCCGGCCACCAGTATTCCGATTGTAATTCTTTCAGAGATTCTTTGATCTCTTGGTGCCTTAGACCCAATCCCATGTGTGCGTCCGCTATTAAGAAGATTCTCCTGTTCGTGTTTGGAATTACTCTATCCCCCACTCCAGGGATTCAAGCAAAAGGAGTTTGCATCAATTATGTATGTATAATTGAGTGGATAGTTCACGGGTAGTGCTGCACAGTCGCCTTTTGAAGACGTTTTTACCGCCAGCATGGTTTCCCCGTCTATGTATTTTTATGTAGGCTTTTTTGTGGCTACGGAAGCCGGTTTAGTTGCTTCCGCTGGGGCTGTATTAGCCAAAGAATTCCCTGCAACGTGAACGCCATCACGTTGATGACTCAGTGTATGTATCAAGTGAGTCTTTTGTACTTCTTTCTGAACAAGAACTACCTGTTCCCAAAGCTTCTTATGCTTTATTGTGGCACCTGTGTCATCTTTGTAATCATTTTGAACCCAGCTCTGCAAGTCATTATTGTAAGATTTGACGCAGAATTGTGAATCGCACACTATTTAGTGTCGGGAATTCACGATCGGCATTTTCAAGCACCATCTTTAAAGATCTGATTTCAGCTCGCTGAGCCGAACAGTTTCTCAGTGATTCAGTTTTTGTTATTTTTGGTCTGAATTTTCCACAGCGCCAGCGACCTTTAACAATCGCGCATGCTGCATTGTAGGATTTATTATTCAGATCGTAATGTTGTGCAATTCTGTTCATATAGATTATACAAGAGTACTGTTGGAAAGGCAGAATTTCGATTGGCAGCGGATATTCTTCTTCATATTTTAGATCTTTCAGTTTTTTCATGTTCGGGTCAAAATAGTATGTCACGTCTTTTGCAGCAAGAGAATTTTCCCACTGTATCCATTTTGGATCTAATGCCACAGTTTTTAGATTAACTGAGCTTAATAACGCCTCAAGGGCTGATTCTGCTGTAAAAACAGTTATTCTTTTGCCTTGGGCTTGGGCTCTTTCTTTTGCTACAATAGTTTGAACCGTATTTACAATTTTCTCTGTAAGACTGAATGTTTTTTCAGCTTTTGTGTACAAATGTGATTTGTAAGCTATTGGTACCGTTTCTCCCTCATTAAAGGTCAGGGACGTGAATCCGCATCTTCCTGGGATGATCTTGATTACAAGGTTGCGTATTGTCGCGGGTTTGTAATTTTGTTTTAGCTATCATGTCTGTTTGCAATGATCTCAAAATTTCTGTGTGTTTCTGAGTCCAATGGATTGGTTTAAAATCAGGTTTTATTAATTCATAGAGAGGTTTAACCCTCTCTGCATAATTTAGAATGTAAGTTCTTCTGAAATTCAGGAAACCTAGTATTGATTGTAAGTTCTTCAGCGTTCTTGGTGCTTGGAGTACAGCACACTTCTCTAAGAATTTGTCTGCTAGGCTTTTGCCGTCACTTAATATTTCATATCCTAAAAACAGGACAGTTCGATGGGCAATTCGTGACTTTTTAAATTTGAATTTGTAACCCTCTGCTGCGAACCCAAGTATTATGGTGCTCACTCTTTTCAAGTGAGTAGCCAGGTCATCATCTGTGAGATAGATGTCATCGACATACGATAATGCCTCATCATCATATATTTGTAGTAACTCTGTTACCCTTGCTGAGAATACTCCTGGGCTATTCTTGAATCCCTGTGGGAGTCGACAGAAATTTTCCTGTGACCCCATTATTGAGAAAGCGGTTAAATACCTGCTTTCAGGTGCAATGTTTTGACAAAAGAAACCATTAGAGATGTCTAATGTTGTTTTGTATTTTTTGCGAACAATGTTATTCATTAGTGCTGCACTGTGTGAGTTTTGTACAGCAAATGTCTTGCAACATGAGTTAAGGTGTCTGTAGTCCAAGACTAGACGATATGAATCGTCTGGTTTGGAGACAGGAAACAAAGGATTGTTCATTTAAGAGGTGCATGTTTCGATCACCCCTTGGTATTCAAGCTGATCTAAGATCTCCCTGACTTGTTTTTTAGCTTCTTGCTTAATTGGGTACTGCCTTTGTGCAGTTGGTTGACATTTTAACTGGATTTTGTGAGGAGGGGAGTCCTCATCCCATCCTACATGATTTTTATATAATGCAGGAGCTTGAGCTACTGCCCATTTTCTTGCATATGTGTATTTTCTATGAATTGGAATCTGATTTGAGAAGGCAGACATAATCATTTCTTCGCCATGAGGGCACTCCCTGACAAACTCTGGTGGCCAGTCTTTCTCAGCTAATAGGATGTCATAGCCTTTTGAAAGGTTATCCCAAAACAGACCCCTTACTTTCCTAGTCTTATCTCCCTCTATACGCAATGCTATTTCATATATTTTATGAGGTTTGCTAACTCTGGTATCTGCAGTTTCCACCTGAATGTATTCATTCGTGTCCACTGTCTCCAGATGATTCATCAGGATCTTGCGAGCTATTGTCACTTCTGCTGCGCTGTCTAGCATTGTCTGGGCCCACTCTCCATTTTTCAGCTGTGTCCTCAGGATCCTCGGCATGTTTGATTATTTTAATACTGGCTACCTTCTTTCTTTGTAATTTTTTACTTTGAGCTGGTTCCTTGTCTTTGGACTTGACACGCTCTTCTCTTTGTTCTGACTGTCCTCTTCTTTCCGATTTCTGTGAGGAAGATCGAGAAAGATTGAGTGAGAAGGATCGAGAGGGATGTGTAACAACATCTTGATATCTGTCAGGTTTTCTTATTTTATCCCTATCTCTAAGGTTGTAACTTTTTTCAGAGGGCTCCCTTTGGGGAGATTTGTCTTCTCGGCCTGGAGATCTCTCTCTACGCTGAGGAGACCTTCCTCTGGACTGGAATCTTTTTCCTTTGGGAGTGGATTGTTTATTTCCATCCCAGCTCTTTTTTGGAGTGTTTAGATAATTTTTTATAAATATCTTTTCAGGATTTTCAGTTAGTTGGGATTTTTTACCGGTTTCCCACCCAAACTATCTCTACCTAGTTCTTCATAGGATTTTTCTATGTTTCTGGCAAGTTCAAATGGTTGTTCTGCTATATTTGTTTCCTTCAGTTTCTGGCGGATCGCCACAGATGTTGCTTCTCCTTTTATGTTGGCTAATAATATAGCCGAGACCTGCTTGAAGTCTTTCAGTAATTATATACCCAGAGTTAAAGCAGGTTCTGGACCGTTTTCATTTTGAATCTGCCTTAGTTCATCTGGTATTACCGCCATGGACGGAACACCATGTGTTTTCGTGTAAATGGAAGCAAAGACTGTCCCCCAAGTGTCACAATCCTCCACATGTGGTGCAACCCACATTGGAAAGCAGATAGTTAGAATTCTGTGTTTCTCACTAGGGGTATTATTCGGAAATACCGCCTCTATTTGAGTTATTTTTTGTGCTAGCCAGAATGGAATTTGTTCCTGTTTTGCGGGTGTTTTACCAAGACATGATTGTATGTTCTGTGGTGTAATTTTGTTTGTTTCCCTGAAGAGGGATCATCTGTGGTATGTTAATAGCTGGTTGGACTGTTGAAGTCCGCATTACATATTGGACTAATTGTCTATGTGTTTTAATTAGTACTTTTAGCTGGGCGACATTTTTTCGATGTCTGGATGTGGTGTGTAGCTGGCTAGAACCGGCCACGTTGCTCCTGGTCTACCTAGTGGACCGAGCCTGGTTATGTGATTAATATGTTTTAGGGCGCCTTTAAACCAGAGCAGGTGCTCTTGGTAATTTAGTGGGATTTCAACGTCCTCGAAAGGAGTGTATTCATCCGGAGGTTCCTCTATTTTATATTAGTGGAATTCGTGTGTTACAGCGTTTACTGCTGGAAAGTTTATCCATGAATAGAATACCTCTGTCTGCCAATATTCATGGGCCTCTACCACGAATATGACTGTACCACCTCGTGATGTCAGTCCGTTTTCTATAAGTTGAATAGTTATAGTTTTTCTTATGTTGACCGGAATGAGTATAGCATTTTGGTCATTCTGTAGGAGACTCGTGTCCTCCTCTAGGAGTTGAGCTGCTATTCTAGCTGCCTCCCTTTCTTCTTCACTTTCCACCATTTTTACAGGTCGAACGTTTTTTGTTGCAGATCAAGTTTCAAGGAAACAAAGATTAGGTGCACAATATTTTGGAACACGTTATCCTTCAAAGTTGACTAAACCAAAAACTATACATATGAATCTCTTCCTACTAAGTTCAGACGAATTTTAACCTTTTACCCACTCCAGACGTCTTTTGGAGTATTTACGGGAAAAAGGGTCTGTGTGAAAAAGCACGACTGAGTTACTCTAACTTCTTGCGTTAGTTTTATCTCCTTACCAAACGTTGGGCGCCATGTAGTGTAGTTCCTATATTCCCAATAGGTTCTGCGCATTGGAATAATATATTCAGCAGTGTAGACGTAGGACTGAGGTCGACTAGGTCTCTACTGACTATATTAGACTTATGTAAGCATGGGCGGAAAATCCGTTTCGCTCGCGGATTTTGCGGATTTTCGGTAAATTTGCAATCCGCGAGATTCGCGAATCTCCCGCAAAATCCGCAAATCCGCGAGCAGCGGATTTTGCTCGCACTGTTCGCACTGTTTGCGTGAGTTCGCGGCTTCCCAGTACAACTTCGCGCCCCGCGAATAAGTGCAAAATTGCAGAAATACGATCTTAGCAAAACTGAAACTACTTACCAGGTTCAAAAGTTCAGGCTCATCATTAGTAGCCATTTCCTGTAGTGCTTCCTGAGGGCCCCCTCCAGAGTTCAGTTGCCAGTTGCAACTATTATGTGGCCCTGCTCTGAACCTCAGAATAGTTACACATATGCCACAAAGGTCCTGAATTACAGCTAAGGGAGACAAGCAGGAGCCAGGCTGGAAGTTCAAATCCATTAATCAGCCCCTAATTCATTATTGTCAGTTGGGGCAGGGCAGGTGTTGTAACTAATTTTGCAACAATGAAAGCACTTAGCAAGTGCAAAAGATCACTAATCAGGAAGCACTAAGGAAGCAGGTGCCAGCTAAAAAAATATTCTGTGACACATTAATCAGCCCCAAATTAATTCAGGTCACTTGAGGCAGGGAAGGTGTGCTCCCGTTGCCACAATAATGTACACTGACTGGACAACCAGAGGGTGCTGTGATGAAACAGAGGGTGGCATGGGTGGGCCAGAGGGTGGCATGAGTAGTCAGAGAGTGGCGGTGGTGACAGAGAGTGGCAGTGATGAAGAAGAGTGTCCCAAACAGGCTGGACACGTAGAAACAACAAGTTCGCGAAACTTGCGACCCGACAGGTAAGTTCGCAATTTGCGACATTGTACAAAACCCTCACGAACTGGCAGAAACCCGCGCAAACACAAAAAAAAAAATCCGCAAATTCGCGAGAATTCGCGGATTTTGCGGATTGCGAGTTCGCAAATCCGCAAAATTCGTGAACACGAGATTCGCAAAATTCGCCCATGCTTAGACTTATGGTTTGCCAGCTAGCTCAGAGGTCACTAGAAACTTTCTCGAATAAACGAGGAGGAGTTTAAGCTACACTATTGGGAGTCTCGGAAACTATTAGGCATCTGGTGGATAGAGTGGAAACCGTGGCACTTATCCTGCTGGACTTAAGTGCTGCATTTGACACGGTTTCCCACTCTATCCTTATTAACACCCTCAGATCTATTGGCATCTCCCATCGTGCCTTAGAATGGCTTACTAGTTTCCTGAACACTAGGACGTTCCAAGTTTTCTCAGCCTCATCAGCATCCAAAACCCATACATCAGCATACGGGGTTCCGCAGGGTTCCATCTTGAGCCCCCTTCTCTTCAATCTGTATGTGAGACCTTTGGCTACGATTGCGGAGCGAGCGGGGCTCTCCATCTACTCGTATGCTGATGATACTCAGTTAATCTTTTCATTATCCACCAGCCACACATCCCTCCCTTATTCCCTACGTCTCGGGCTTAGTAAAATCTCTGCTTGGATGTATGAGAATAAATTAAAACTGAATGGAGGGAAAACTGAGCTTCTTCTGTTTGGAACTAAATGTGATCTATGGGGGCCCTCTCACTGGCCTGACCAAATGGGCACCCCTCCCTTGCCCTCCAAACTGCTCGAAATGTGGGCATCATTTTTGATGACCAATTATCAATGAGGGACCATGTTGTTAAAGTCTGCGCCACGTGTACGGTCATTCTCGAGTGGTTAAAGAAAATCATCTGGATGCTCCCTCTTGACACCCAGAAAACCGTAGTCCAGGCACTAATCACCTCCCGCCTGGACTATGGGAATGTTCTCTTTCTGGGTGCCGGCAAGGAGATTGTCCGGAAATTGCAGACTGTTAAAAACATGGCAGCTTGCCTTCTTGGCAAAACTCCCTAACAGGTCTTCCATCTCCCCCTTTCTACGTAGCCTTCACTGGCTCCGTATTGAGAGCCGGATTAAGTTTAAGGCTCTGTGTTTTATACACAGAATCATTGCGGGCAACGCCCCACAATACCTTAAATCTCCTATTTTTTCTTATGTTCCTTCCCGTACCCTTAGATCATCCACCCAATTCAAGCTTCTAATTCCAAGGATCAAGAGAGCAAGAATGGGAGGTCGCTCCTTTTCCTTCTTGGGTCCATCCCTGTGGAACTCCCTTCCTCTCGGTCTTCGGACTGAGCCCAACTATCTGAAGTTCCGCAGGGACCTGAAGACATGGCTATTCAACTAGTAATCTGTTGCAATCTCATACCTTTGTTGGTCAGCGCCGGGAAACCTTTGGGTAGCTGTGCGCTTAATAAAATTAATAATAACAATAATAATAATAATAATAATAACCTCCCTGGATAGACAAGAAAGGATTAGCTTCCGACAACCATATAACATGACAACTTTGCTCCCTCAGAATAAGAGTGTATCTCTAGAGTCGTGTGAAAACAATAGACAGCTATTTCACTCAGTCATTGTGCGTACTTAGTTTCACCAGAGTGCAGAGACAAGAGAGACGGGCGTTTTCAATAAAAGGTGTAATATATTGAGCAGTCTTCTTTCTCATGCAAGAGAAATGAATTGCCATTATTGAAATAATTAGTATAAAGTAAAGTGCGTACAGTAAAAAGAGTAATATAAAATAATACTGAAAAAGCATTGATATGGTTTCTTAGCCATAAGATACTTTAAAATGGATAAAAGATATACATACATATATACATTGACTAACGTACTCAACTGGTGCTTCTAAAATACACCTACCCCGGTGTACCTGACCCAAGCCAAATACGTGGGAAGGAGTAAGTAAGTAGCAGTTTAAGTTAAGTTGGTTTTGCCAAGAATCTGATTCAAGAATTCTCTTCAAGGGTTTAGTCTGCTCCGTACCTGGGTAATAGAATGCAGGAGGTCTGGTATCTCTCTTTCAGGACTCGATATCCCAGCAGCCCGCAAAGGCGGCTGAGAACACCGGAGCAGGATTTCTCGGCAGGAGAAAAGACAGCGTCTCTCTCAGTGCGTCAAAGAGGAGGGGCAGCGTCCGTGGGCTCTCGCATCAGCTGGGCTCTCAGGCAAGTAGATGGCTGCTCGGCTCCAAAACCACCACCGTGTGTTTGCTTAAGGCAACGTTGGTATATTTATACCTGAAAGGTGCCAAGTTTGACGTAAGGTTTGGACATAAGATGTCAATAAAGATGTCACTAAGAACTGACTGTTCCTTTAGTGTTCTCAGGAGTCTTAATGACAAATCAAAACAAAGGCAAATGGGGACATCCCAGGTTGCTGGAGGTTTGGTGTGTCGAAAGAACTTGTTGTGCTTTCTAGGAATCCAAGGAAGTAGCTTCTGTCGTGCTTTGGACTGCAAGGGCTATTTACTTGAATATGGATCTGATTCCTATGCCATTATAGGGATATTATTGATTATAGCCGTACAAGGGCATAAAATAGCAATATTGATTCAGGTTCCTAGATAAAACACATCACCTCCAGCTGGGTAAACAGCTGGGGTCTGGGGGTATTCCAATGTTCTCCCACTTCAGGTGGAAGAAAAACGCACATGTAGGCTGTTTCTTTGTCTACTCCCAACCAGCTCACCCAATCTTATCCATTCAGAATTAGGATTACAGTATGTAAATGAAGTTGGCTGCTTTGTTGTTATCAGTGGTGATATGGACTACCAAGGAGACATGCCTGATCAGGAAGATTTTAGAGGACTGCCTTCCACCTGAGAAGGGTTTGAAGATTCCCTGGATAGGCTATGTACAACACACTTTTGAAGAGTTAGGAATGGTGAATGTTTGGCCTACTGGCATCTTTATCTAAGACAGATCAGCAGCTTTGGTAAGCTCAAGTTTTATGATTTTATTTACATCCAGAATCTACAGATGGAATCTACTAAAAGTTTTATTAGGAACTATATTTACTTGTCAGGATTAGACAAATCTACTCTTTATTTACATTTAGCTCTGACTCCGTAGGAAATGTGTACTTTAGAGTAGGTACAGTGTGGCATCTCCTCTGTTTCTCTGAGGGTCGGAGCACTTTTTGCAGTACAACAATGATTTGTCATGGGATGGGACCCCGGCACAATCGGTATTGCATTATATGCTTAATAGTAGGTATTTTAAATTGCTTTTCATTCACGTTTTTAAATCAATGTTAAAGTGTCTAGCATTCAAAAAATGCAGAGCCGTGCTGTCCTATATGCAGGATTTAGGCAGCTCTGGCATCTGGCATGGAGTGAGTTCCAATCTGAAATCAGCAGTGAGGTGGCACAAGTTCATGGATGGATGACTTTCTAGGCAATTTTAATTGCTAGACTCGGAGGTGAGTGGCATATTTGGAAAATTTAGGAAACCTCAGTAATTTCTCAGAACATAGGGGAGCCTTTGAGGCTTTTTATTTTTGGAAGGTTGTTTAACTGAGGATATCTGATTTTTAGAATTGAAACCGCCACAACAACATATAAAGTGCATAGCATAGACTATGATCGTCTCTTCTGAATAAATACTAGTATTATTTTCACTAATTGCATGCACTTTATTTCTGCAAATTTGTAAAGGTACTTTTGAGGTTTAATGTTTTATGATATTTGTATTGTATGTATGTATTGTGATTTTTTATTTAAATCAAATAAAGGATTGTTTGATTGATCGATTGATTGATTGACTCTAGATTTGTGTTTGTGCTTCAGTAAATGGTAGAAAAGGGCACACCAATGATCTTTTTATTTTATGAAATCTAAACGTATACTTTAGGCGCCTGTGGTTTAAGGTGCAACCAGTTTAAACAATATAGAATAACACATCACTCACAAAAGGTGCCAATGCTTGTGGGATTCCCAACTGAATTATGAGACATAACATGCCACAATCAATTTATTTTTGATCCTATCAGAGACTGTACCTCTTGTGAACAGGCTGTCGTATAACAGTTTTCCTTATTCAGCCTGCGTACACAGGCAACATGTGGGCACATGTTCACTAGTAACCCTGGCAACGCCTCTTAGTCCAGCTGCATGGCTGATGACCTTGTTTTAAAAGGTGCTGCTGGAGGTTCCAGTTCCAATCCTGTTTTATCACAGAGCTTACACTAGGTGAAATTCAGTTAGGAAGACTTACAGCAGAGATCCTAAAACCAGCGGTTCAAAAGTGGAAAATTATTTTTCATAGATTATTACAATGCAAAGGTGACAAAGCCCAGAAACAATGCGGCAGATTTACAAGCCCCCTGCGCTACTTTTGCGTCACTTTTCTCATGTTACACGTGACGCAAAAGTGGCGCAAGGGCTTGTAAATCTGCCCCAATCATTTTTAAGCATCCTGGGATGCTGGGCCATAGAGAGCTTTGCATAGAGAAACAAAAATAAGCATACCTCAAGCTTCTAATGTTACCACTATAGAAATGAAGATGTTCACAGAACGCTAGGAGAAATACAAAATGGTGGTCGAATGACTTTAAATATCAAGAAGAACTTATCAGGTGAGCCTTAAATCCCTACTCGGGTTGCAGTATGAATGTGTAGCCATCGGAATGGTTATGAACACCTGCTAAAGCCACCAATCAAAATCTCCCGAAAAGCTACCCATAGCAGATGCAGATATAAATGGGTTTTCAGCACAAGCAAGAATTCCTGACAGTTTAACCCGAAAACAGAGACCTGAGAAAGATAAGCAAGCCATTACTTAGATCTCGCGGGCAGTTATGGGGCTCCATTGATGCTCTGTGGTGAGCGAGAGCGGCGTCGGAAACTCAAGCCGCGCCAATAGCAAAATGTTAAGGATAACACAACTGTAGTGACTTGGTGTGTACACGTTCTAGTGTTCCTGTGTAATGTAACACACTCTACACCCACCCACCACAGACGTCATGGTGTCACATGACGCTGCCAATAAAAGAGGCTGAGCGCACGTGCTCAGGACCTTTCCTACCACTCATTCTTGGTGTCCGTGTCCATCCTTGCTGCGCCCATCATGAGGGCCCAGGACCCATAACATCCATCATTACAATGGCGACGAGGTCGGTAGTGAAACCCATGCGTGCCACTACCCTACACTGAGGAAAAGGGGGAGAGAGTGCCTGCCTGAAGGGCACCCCATGCAGCAAGGCACAGCGAGCCGAGAAGCCGGTGCACGTTGGAGCCCAGCAGCCACCAAGAGGCAAACAGCTAGCCGACCGAAGCCACCCGCGTCAGCCGCCACCAACATGAGTTAGCAGGAATGAGCGGACCACCCAGAGCCCACCTGAGACGGCCTCGAGGCAAGGATCCCCCGGAGAGGTGTACCGGCCGGGCGGAGGCCGCCACAGACCGCCAGGCCCGTGGGCCGGAGGTGAGCCCCAGGGGCGAAGCGCTAATAAATAAACCGTGCCAGTAAATAAGCAGCGCCAGCAGAGCCTACCCGCGGCCTGCTCGAGTCATCCCTTGCCCCCGCCGCGTGTGTAACGGAAGCGGCGGGCCCAGAGTAAGCCACGGCGGGAAGGGAAGGCGGCCGGACCCGAAAGTTAACAAAATCAACGAGGGGGAGGGAGCGGAGTAGCTAACCGCCTCCCGACCCCCCTCGCGACGTGGTCCGGGCCAGCGGACCCCACCCGCGACCGGTTGGCGGCACCTCCACCGAAGGAAGACTCAGCAGCGCCAGCGGAGCCCACCCGCGACCTGCCGGCGGCACCCCCAGCGAAGAAGAGACTAAGCAGCGCCAGCGGAGCCCACCTGCGGCCCGCCGGTAGCGCCCAGTGAAGGACAGTCACTGCAGAGCCAGCGGAGCCCACCCGCGGCCTGCGAGAAGCAAGGCAGGTCTCCGCCGCGCAGTGTGTGCGTGCAGAAGCTGCAGCGGCGGGAGACCGGCGAAAGTGGGGCCAACGGACCAAGAACTTCCTTGAACACAGAGCCGGCGGGGCCCAACCGCGGCCTGCCTCGAGCGCCCCCGCACAGGGAGGAGTGAACGGAGCGACGCGCTTCCCCGCCGGAGCACAACACCTTCACCCCCGCCCGCGTGAGTACTGCCGAGGAGGCTGCGGACGGGGAGAGGACGCAAGGGAGAAGCAAGCGTCTGCAGGCGGCCAGCGCCGCCAAGATCAGAAGGCGCCCCCCTCCTCGTGTGCTCCGTGTGAGGAGCAGAGTGCAGGGAAGCAGGGGTGAAGAGAGCGTCTGCACGCGGCCAGCGCCGCCGTCATCAAGGCGAGGTGAGGGGCAGAGTGCTGGCAAGGCGGTCAAAACCGCCAAAAGTTTACACAAGCCCCACCGGGACACTGAAACAAGAGGAACCACCGGTGCACCCACAAAGACAGCCAAATTTGCCCCCAGCATCAAAGCTGCACAACACCAGAGAGACATAAACAGTGCTTTTGCAATGTCTGCCTGACTTCAGCACATTTATAATTCGGTACATTTCTGGAACACTAAAAGCAAAGAAAATCTACTCACCCATTCTCAGCAGCAGCTCCAACCCCCTTTGCACTGAAGCAGTAGAGTGCACACCCGGGAAAGACAAGACAGGCTGCTAAAAGATCCAGCAACACTGCCACCCAGTGGCCAAAAGCATTAGTGCACCAACATCCTCCAGCACTGAAACAAGCATTGTTCAACGCAAAAGAAGTTAGCACCATCTAGAGGCAACAGACGGAGTAGCGCCCCAAGGGAAAGCATCTTAACGCCCGAATCCAGAAAGCGCGCTCTGCGCAGAAGACGCCCACACGCACCAGCAAGGAGTCGGCGGCTGCCACTTCCGAAGCGATGTGGGAAGAGGCACGAATGTCTCACTTAACATCAACACCTCACCAAGCATCAAAGCAAGGACAAAACGTCTGGAGAAAACGACTGCCAAGCACTGGAGGAACGATCAAGGAAAAAAAAACTGCCGAGATCAGAAGACGGAGAGAGCAGTGACTCCTAGTGGCCACAGGAGATCACCGCAGCATCAACTACTCCCGCCAACGGTCCGAAGCAGCAAACACCCTGACGCCAGCCAAAGCAGCAAGTACCCAACGGTCCAAAGCAGCAAAGTACTGGACGTCAGCCAAAGCAGCAAGAAATCGACGCCAGCCAAAGCCGCAAATACCGACGACACGCAACAAGCGTCCGAAAGCCTTGAAAAGTACGGGCGCAGATAACGCGCCACGTGGCAAGGCACAGCCCCCACGAGATGGAAGAAGGGCACAGGTAACGCCACAGTGCAGAACAGTTACCGAAGACGACCACTAAGCGTGGCGCCCCCAGAAGCCGATCCACAGAAAGATCGCGTACCAAGTATGACCCGCGACGGGTTCTCTACACTACATCAGAAAGTGCCAATGCACCGAGTCCGACAGGACGACCGAAGAAACCTGCCAAAACATCAGCAGAAGGGACCGCCAAATGGTCCAGGACGTTCGACCTAGTCAAGGTCTCTGAACACCATCCCACGAACGTCACCAACAATAATCTAGAGAAGAAGGTTCGCGACACCAACTCTGGAAGCTGCGGAAGAAGGAGGAAGTGTTCCAGTCGGGGACAAACCAGGATCACACATGCAGCGGGCGCGCCCTGCATGGAGGAGCCAGGTCAGGAGAGAAGATGCAAGAACGGACCAAGTGATGTCGCGAAACAGGAAGGGAGAAATGGAGAGATCCGAGTGGCACGTGGCACGTCTGCCACCGTGAAAAGAAAGGAAGAAGAGGAGAGAGCGGTGTGGTACGTCTGCCACCGTGAACAGAAAGGAAGAAGAGGAGAGAGCTGTGTGGCACGTCGGCCACTGTGAAAAGAAAGGAAGAAGAGGAGAGAGCTGTGTGGCACGTCTGCCACTGTGAACAGAAAGGAAGAAAAGGAGAGAGCTGTGTGGCACGTCTGCCACTGTGAACAGAAAGGAAGAAAAGGAGAGATCTGCGTGGCACGTTTGCCACCGTGAAAAGAAAGGAAGAAAAGGAGAGACATGTGGCACCTCTGCCACTGCTAGAGCGCAAGGAAGTATATCCACGTCGCCGTTGCCACAGTTAAGAAGGGAAGGAAGTGTATTCCACGTGGCCGTTGCCACAGTTGAAGAGCAGAAAGAAGTACATCCCCGTGGCCGTTGCCACAGTCACCAATGGAAGGAAGTAAATCCACGTGGCCGTTGCCACAGTTAGGAGTGAAGAAGAAGTCAGTGCGAAGTAGGTCCCCACAGAGAGTCCAAGGCCAAAACTGGTACGCACTATCACCCACGGCGAATACAAGAACTCCAACCGCACCCGTGACCACGGAAGCCAACTACAGAAAGACTGTGAGGACAAAAGGGGCTACCCAGTCGTTTACAGACTGTTTCCATCTAGCACCTCCAACCTGTGCCAAAGCGGACAAAAGTTCCCCGAAACAGACCGAACTCCATCTGCCCATTTCCAAGCAGCGGCGGATAGAAAAGCTTGGCTGAACTGAACACTTCACTGCATCATGAGAGATGTTATTTTATCCAAATGTAGATTCTGAAGTTGGGTCTTTTCATTGATTAAAAAGGGGAGTGATGTAGTGACTTGGTGTGTGCACGTTCTAGTGTTCCTGTGTAATGTAACACACTCTACACCCACCCACCACAGACGTCATGGTGTCACATGACGCTGCCAATAAAAGAGGCTGAGCGCACGTGCTCAGGACCTTTCCTACCACTCATTCCTGGTGTCCGTGTCCATCCTTGCTGCGCCCACCATGAGGGCCCAGGGCCCATAACATCCATCATTACAACAACATATGTAAAAAACTAGCCTATACAAAGTACCATAACTTTCAGGCGTTTGAATAGAAAGTGTGTTGTAACATGATCGTGGTCTTTCTAAAGAAGGGGCATATTAACAAGAAACAGCATTAACATTATCGCCGCTTTAGCGGCAGAAAACTGCCGTTAAAGCAGCGATGATGGGCTTGGTAATACGCCCTTGTGAATTCCCATAGAAGCCCATGTTCTGGTGTGAACATAAGCTTCTATGGGGATTCTCTACTGTGTATTATCAAGCTCATTATCGCCGCTTTCGCTGCAGTTTAGGCGATAATGTTAACGACGGGCTTGATAATATGCCCCGAAGTACTTACCTAGCCAGCTACAACATAATTGTGCTTTCTTGCTGCAGTAGGTGCCCTGATAAAGCCTAATACTAAAGCCTAATACTGGTTTTTATTTTTAAATGTACCTGGTTTCCCAGATTGTTATTCTGGGAAATGTTATTTTTCAGTCAACGACATAACTGAATGAATGAGGACGATCGGAGAAAGCATTATACAGTCTGCTACTTTGCCACATTATCTGCTCGTACGGGGCAAAAATATGATTAAAAGTATACGAAACTCTGGTTTAAAAACACCAATATAGCTCTGTGCACAAACAACAAAAAGATTAAAATTGAGTAGTTATTGACAAATGTAATGCACCTGAAAAAATCGAGCGTACATAAAATCAATGAATAGCAGACCTTTCAATACAAAATGTTCATAAGTAATTTACAATGGCCTCGGGTGTCTTTCTGTAAACACACAGGGGCTAATCGCCGTAGTATTTTCAGAAAGCAATTATTTCTGTTTCTGACGTACTGTTTGTAGAAAATAAACATCATGCTGCCTTAATTCCGCGTAGGCAATTATTTTACCCCTGTGACTTGTTGATGCTCGGTTAAAAACACATTATTTAGCGAGTAGGAACCGTTTGTAGTGATGTACAACGATAGCAACACTCCAAATAACTACCACGGGTTAACAAAGAAAAACATCATACGTACGACTCCAATTATACGGAAATTAATTATTAATATACGTCCAAATACATAAACGAGCAAATCGCAAGGCATTTTCTATTTAATTCTAACATGCATTCATTTTAAACAAACTTAATTGTTGTGCTTCAACTAAAAACGCCGGGGCAGATTTATGAGGCCCTTGCGCCACGTTTACGCCGCTGTTGCGTCACGCAAGGCGGCGTAAACGTGGCGCATCCCTACGAAAGATTTACAACGTGACGCATCTAGGCAGATGTGTCACGTTGTAAAGCCCTGCGCCGCTTGTGGGCGTTCCGGCGCAGGGTGGGCGTTCCGGGGCAGGTGCGCCTCGCAAAAGTGGCTGAGTGAAATCTATGAGATTTCACTCAGTCACTTTTAAGCCAATGCTGCGTCAAAAGCCTGCGCCTGCTTGAAGCAGGCGTAGGTCTTGACGCAGCATTGTCAAAATGGGGCACCCCCGAGCTTTGCTGGAGCTGCGTCGCGCTTGCGACGCAACTCCAGCAATGCGACACATTTCCGGCACAGATGCGTCACGCATCTGTGCCGTTTTTGCACCATGGTGCGCCGCATTATAAATGCGGCGCACCATGGCTGGCGGAGCTGTGGCGCACTGTGGCGCATGTTAACTGGCGCATCCCTGGGGATGCGCCAGTTAACATAAATCTGCCCCGCCATGTTTTAGCTAAACGTTACCTATCTATGAATTGAGATGTACAAAGACAGGCACATTGGTGGAGAGGTCTGAGAGGCGCCTCTTTTAAATCAATTTTGAATTCTTCTCGTAAACTCACCTGGAGGTACCACGAATCAAACATGGCGCGCACTGATACAGAACTCGGGATCTCCTCTATTTGGGCTGTGTCCTCTCGGTTAGGCCACAGACAAGCCGGGCTTGTCACTTGTCCTTTCCTGCTCCGCACTTTCAAATAGGTGAGTGTAGTACGTTGGTAGAGCCCTGTTATAGTCAGCTTGAAGTACTATGTGTGCCATCTACTTATAATTTTACATCCTGTTCTGTCACAAAAATTGTATTTATAAGCCTAATTACTAAAACATTCACTGTTTCGCTACAGATTTCTGAATCAATGTCAGAAGACGTGTGCCCTGTAGGAAAACAGATTCTCACCTGTTGAAAGCTCAGATGTTTTAACTTTAGACTTCGAGACTCAAACCCGGTTCCCCAGATTTAATGTCCCACGCCAGTGTATGACACATTAATGACATCCATGATAGATTTTTAAAGGTTATAGGCATTTCTCACTCACAATTCTGTGTTGTGCCACCCTGCACAGACGTACAATCCTCCCAGCCTCTTTGACTAGCACAGCACCAGAACATCAAACATGGCACGTACTAACAGCAAAACAGCCAGTGCTCCGAATCCCTTCCAGATGGGTCAACATTTAACTTCAATTGTAACTGCTCACCCGATGAGGGTCACTCGGGTCACTTACAGCCACCTCTCAGCCTTCTATATAAATGAAGAGTTGGTCAGACCGTAGAGAATACAAATCAATAACAGTTTATTTAAAGTACACTAAGAGCGGACCCCTGTCAGCCCAGTCGCTAGGAGTGCTGCAGAGGTACTGACATCAGAAAACATAACGATACATTATGGATTTTCCAAGTGGATGCAGCTGGACAGTAAATTAGAAAGGAGTAAGTTTCGATACTGAGGCCGGGTATACATCTGTTTTTAAAGGTCATTCTACCTGTGCCCACCCATAGACATGTGGGAGAAGGCCTACATCTAATAGAAAGGTGTGCGCTAATAAGAACAGTATATTCATTAGTGTAGCAGAACTCAGCTCTGAAGAAACATAACCTACAGAAGGCTGTTTCTCAGAAAAGACAAAGAATTAGTTTAGATTATGATTTAAAATGGCATGCATAGATAAAATGCTGCCCCAAATGCAAACAAATGCTAACTTTACATAAACAATGCAGAAGCATATTTTTTCCATTCTAACAGACCCTTCTTTTAGCATGAGCTAAACATTTTCATATAATTGCAGAATACATATAGCATCAAAAATCATAAAGGAACCATTTTAAGAGCACTCCATGTCTTCAGCTTCAGGAAGGGAAACAGTAAAGAGGAAAGACGTTTTGAAAATACCCTCACCTATGTGCATGAGGTCATTCACCTCTTTCTGTATCATAATTGTTGCATTAGTATCATGAATTGATATTTTCTTAGGAGCAAGAAGAGTGGTGCAATAAGAGCAACAAAAGGGGAGACACTAGACCAGGACACAGCAAGAAACCAAAATCAGAATTAAATAAATCCGCTTCAGTGACCAACTCCAAATCCCAGTCTCCATTCCTTTAACATTTTCTAGGATATCTAAAATGTGTTGGGTAATATTAATTTCCATGTTAGCGCGCCCGACTACACACTGCTCTCCTACTACTGCGCATACACCACCGCTCTTAGCTAAAATTAAATCAGCAGCATATTGAGTCTGTTCGGAATATAGCCGTATACTTTCCATTTGGGTGGTGATGTCACGCAAGGCAGCCACTGTAGAATTAGACAGTATCTGCCGCTTACATCCAAAATATTCTCTAGCTCTTTCAGCCCTGGCCAATGCAGTGTCATCGAAGGTAAGAATGGAAGAGAGAATATACTCAAAAGTGATACCCTTAATGTAATTATTAACTTTGAGGTCTGTCACTCTTTCGCAAAAATTCCTTTGTCAGCGTTCTTTTAACCAATCTTACCTTGGGCTTCGCATTTTTACAAGGCACGCCTAAAGGTAACACCATCCCAAGGGCCACGTCATTTGTACCATTATGCATATTAGAAAAAGTCTCATTAGATAGAAAGAAAAAACATGGATGTGCATAAATAGGCCTAATCTACAGCAGCATACCTAGAATTCCACCCAACTGTTCTGGGGTCTTTTAGATCTGCCATAGAATATGTACCCTTTGACAATATTATACCTGAACAATTGACAAATAACATATTGTCAGTAAAATTAACAATTGGAAAACATGCAGGGTAATCACCAGCCTCACGGGGAACTGGGGAACTCCTTGTAGTGCCAACCCATCAATGTTACATTCTGTTTTTTCCATATAAATTTGTCACAGTAAGTGGTGTTGTTACACCCGAGATAACCTGTGCATTGTGGCTTTCTGTAATATAGGCAAGAACCAGGATAACCAAACCCAAACACTACTTGCACTTCTACAAAAGCAGGAGATCGAGTGTAAGTCTAATTGACGATTGACAATGGATGGGTGTCTACATACTAGTAACAGGCTCAGTAGAGTAGCAGGCAGTACCTTCTCCAAAGAAACTTTTTATGTGTGTCTAGAAATACTTTACTCAGGGCTGTCCTTTTCGTGAAAACTTATGAAGCAACCTTATTCTCAGTACATGACTGTGTATCCTGATCACATTCCAAGACCCAAAGTAACCCACCCAGAATCAATAGAAGCAAATTCACGAATAAAATGCATTCTATTGTTTTCATAATAGACCAACATATATGTGTAGGAACAGGGGGAATCACTGGCTGCTCTTCATCGCCAACCATTCGGTCAAAGGTATGCATAACAAGTAGTGGGGTCAGGGGGAAGAAAATGCTAGCAAGGGGATTATACAAGTTCCCAGTGTCCGTCAGAGCCTCACTGGTACAGGCACCTACTGTCCAACAAAAACATTGGCGCACTTGAGCACCGATGGTGGAGTTTGCTCTGTATTATTTATTTATAGAGTTTTATGTAGCGCGAACATGACCCAGGGGTATCAGAGTGCTTCACAGTTACATGAGGTAGATTGTTTGTAATACAATGGGTATAGCACTATAATATAAATCTGGGTCCAATGCATGCCTTTCATATCCCCCTGATAGCTCAATTTTCTGGGCTAAATACATTGGTGTTTTGTAATGAAGCGCTTTGTGGGTAATACATGGCAGTTTAAGTTGGATTCTAGCTTCATAAGGTAACCAGTTTAAGGCCTTCAGGTGTGGAGAAATGTGGTTGTATTTTCTAGAACCTGTAATGAGTCTTGCTGCCGCATTGAGACAGGCTTTTAGTGGTGCTGTTGAGATTTTAGGTAGGCCTGTTAGTGTTGTACAGCGATATTCAATCCTTGATATAACTAAGGACTGAAGTGTCATTTTGAGGACCGACGTAGTAATAATTGGTTCCATTTTTCTAATATAGTTCAGGTGAAACTGGGCACTTTTTGCCATTGATTTCATGTGGACTTTCGTGTCTAGGGTCTTAACAAGCATGATTCTTAGCGATTTGGCCGAGTCAACTAGGATAGGGGTGCAGTTTAGCGCTGTGATCAGTATGGTCACCAGCAAGGGGATTATACAAGTTCCCAGTGTCCGTCGGAGCCTCACTGGTACAGGCACCTACTGTCCATCAAAAACATTTACGCACTTGAGCACCGGTGGTGGAGCTTGCTCTGTCCTATTTATTTATAGAGTTTTATATAGCGCGAACATGATGCAGGGGTATCAGAGCGCTTCATAGTTACATGAGGTAGATTGTTTGTAATACAATGGGTATAGCACAGTAATATAAATCTGGTTCCAATACATGCCTTTCTTATCAGTTTCAACAATAACAAGATTGGGATCGGTATGAGGTACACCAGGCACAACATTTGAGGGGGTTCTTTGGAGGTGAAATTATTAGGAATTCAATTTTTTTTGCATTTGATTTCAGTTGATTGCTAGTTAACCATTGTAATGACACTTTTAAGGCCTCATTCATTTTCTTGATCTCTTCCAGCGACGAGATCTTGATGTAGATCTGAGTGTCATCTGCGTACATGTGATAGGATATGTTTGAGTGTCAGGGAATTTCTGTAAGGGGTTCAAGATATAGGTTGAATAGAGATGGAGATAATGTTGATCCTTGTGGAACTCCAATTGAATTAGGGCATGATTGGGATAAAGTCTGGTTGACCAGGAATCTTTGTGTTCTGTTCTGTAGGAAGGATTTCAACCATTTCAGAACATTTCCAAACAATCCCATCCTGTCTTTGAGCCGGGCTAGTAATTTTTCATGATTTACCGTGTCAAATGCAGAAGACAGGTCAAGAAGAGCTAGTAGACATGTTTGATTGTGATCCGGGTCTGTAGTTCATCATTCACTATATGTAAGATTGAGGTTTACGTTCTGTGGCCTGACCGGAATCCCGATTGGAAGTCATCCAGCAGATTGAAATTAGTGATGTGGTTGCTCAGTTGATTTTGTATACGTTTTTCAATTAGTTTGACAAGTAATGGAATATTGGTCACTGAACGGAAGTTATTTGGGTCTGCCGGGTTCGCTGTAGGTTTTTTGATAATGGGGAGTACTTGAGCTGTTTTTGGCACTTTGGTAAGACTCCTTGAGATAGTGAGGCATTGATTATTTTTGCCCATATTGGTTAATTCTTTTAAGGCATTTAGAGGAGAGGGGATCATTGCAGTATTTGGTTTGATATCTGAGAGAGTTTTGGCAATGGTATTTTGGTCATATAACTTGAAGTTCTAACATTGTGCTTTATTTTTCATTATATCTTGAGCATTTTTCATGGTAGCATCATTCTGTAATGATAATTGGATTGAGAGGGATAAAGAGGTTGTCAGCTGTCAAGTTCTCTTTCTGGCATGTTGGCCTTGTCTGTGAAGAATGTTGAGAATTCTTCGCAGCTCAGTTGAGTTTTTGTTTCTGCAGATTTGGCCTGTTTATTGGATTGTTGTTTTAACATCTTGAAAAGTTTCTGTGGTCTGTTTTTGGCATTATCCAATTCCAATCTAAAGAATTCCTTTTTGGATTTGATTACACTTTTGCTGTATTTGTTTCTAATTTTCCTGAGTGTTTTTAGCTGGGGGGATGCTGGGTGCTGCCTCCACTTTCTTTCTGCTAATCTTAGCCTCTACCTGCCTTCATTCAGAGCCCCATTGAACCATGGATTTTTATCTTTCTCTGAGATTTTTTTCAGTTTTAGCGGCATGGTGAAGTTGTCTATATTCGTCATTGATGTGGTGTAGTGATCAGTGAGTTTGCAAACATTCAGCAAGTTGTTACGCAGATTTAGATCCTTCTCACATTGTGCTACTAATTCCTCAATATTAGGGTCTTTGGTATCCTGTGTCCATTTTGTGAGTTTGACAGGTTGTGTGGTCTTATTCTTTTTTATGGTGGACATATGGAAGGTTATGGCATGGTGATCCGACCAATCACAAGGAACAATTGAGTGAATTGTAATACCCTTGACTCTAGAGATTACCCTTTCTAATGTTGCCCCCTTTGAGTGTGTTGGCAGTGTATAGGCTTAAGTAAGGTTGAGGTCTGCTAAAAAGTCTTTGATTACGTTGACCTGTTTGTCATTATTATCGTCCCAGTGTAAATTAAAGTCACCTAGGAATATATCATTGGTGTGAGTGTTAGAGTTGGCTGTGATGATCTCCATTAAGTGGTCTATGTTCTACTATTTGCAGGGACTCTGTTGTATGTTGTTGACGTATTTCTTTTTCTGGTCACATATTAAAGCGCCGGGACATTCCTTTGGAGTAGCCGTGCGCTATATAAGACCAACCTAACATCTAACATCTATGAAAGGGGCATTATTGCCTGGTGTTTGGTATAGCACATGCAAGGTGCACCTTTGACTATCTGCAGTTCTTATAGCTAGCCCAAGCTATTAACAGGATTCAAGAGGGTCGGAATGTAGTTGGCTAGCTTTGATATCTGATCAGTGTATGCAGGCTATACCACCTCCTGTCTTTTGTAGTCTGACTAGTCTCACAATGTTATATTGAGGAGGCACCAGTAAATCCATGAATGGGAGTAAGATTCCGTAAGCCAAGTTTCTGTTAAGATTGTCCTGTGCACTTCCTGACTAATAATGAGGGTAGCAGTGCCTGACGCATGTTTTGCTGCGGAACGACAGTTGCGCAATAGGCATAGCAGTGGTTTCCCTGAGATGCCAGAGTTCATCTCTTGAGTATAGGTGGTTAACGGGATTTGTTTTAGGCTCTTAAGGTTTGCTTATCTGTTATTAGGCATGGACGTTCTATTTGCATCGATCGGGACTGATTTAATTTTCTCACCTCTGCTGATGGCTGTAGACTCATATAAGAGGAGTAGGGCTTGGGGTTCATCATCCAATAAATATCCAAGATTTTTGTATGGTCAATTATGCCTCTTTGATAATGACATGGCTATCCCTTTACTCTTTCCTAGAAGGTTATGCACTGATTTTTTTATTAGCTCGACTTTGGAGTAAGTTTTTACAGTGATTTCTAGTATTTTTTCCATAACTTGTAGTGCATTTCGCATGTCTGGCGACATATTGTTGGCTTCTATCTGAAGAGTTTAAAAATCTTTCTGAGTATGAGGTGATACACTGTAAGTGCGCATCTGCCTATTTTGTGTTTTGTTTGTGTCCGCATGATTTTGATCTTTGACTTTTTCAATGTTCCTTTTTTGTCATTAGTTCGGGTGTTTGCTCCTTTAGTATCCTGTATTGGCCCGACAGATGGTGGGGAAATTTAGCCTGTAGAATCGGTAACCAGCTGAGAAGGTGCTCTAAGAGTGGGTTGACAAACTCCGACTGGGGACAAGACGGCTCTGAGGTCAACTAAAGGAGGTGTGGGGTTTGTGGAGAGTGGGGTACTCACACCTGTTAAGGGGGGGTTAATAGTTAAACCCAGCTGAGACGTAGAATTTGAGTAGAGATCGGTGGAGTTGCAGTGAACCACTTTTCTGAGAGTGGGGTAAATATTGGCCATCTTAACTAGGCTGATATTGGAGGCTTGGATTAAGAGGATACTATTATTGTAGAGGGTTATAGTGGTGGTGGATTTGAGGGTGGATGAAGGAGATGTTAGTTTAAGTCCATGTGAAGTTTTGTTGGATCCTGTTATTCGAAGCATGGAGTTCCTAAGCTGGGCTCCCACGTTGATCAGGATAATGTACCCCTAAAGGGAATACATTTAAGCTATCCTATCCAGTGTTCAAAGAGTGCAAAAAATGCACCCTAAACTAATTCCTTTGATACTGTAGTAAAGTACACCCTAACTTACACAGTCCATCCCTAAAAATCTGACTTCTGCTTTCTTGCACTGTCTTTCAGCCGAAGACGCAAATTGTACCTAGTGACTCCAGGCACAGAAGGGTCAGCAAAAAGGGGCTCCTGAACAACTCTGATTTCTGGAGGAACAGCTGCATTCAGCACATTATCTTTTTCTTCATCCGTTTTGGTTTGGGTTAGCCTTGCATCACTGAAGGGGACAAACCGAGGCACCGTTGCACACTCGGAGTCTCCTACTTTATCTCTTGTCCATTGATCATAGGGCAGGAGCAGAGGGACCCTGCAACAGTAAGTCGCATGGATCCAATTCTTACGGCCGGCATCCTTGACTGCAGTATGTGTTGATAAGAGGACCTGTTTTGGTCCCTTCCACTGTGGCTCCAAACTATTCTTCTTCTGGAAGTTACACACCAAGATACAATCCTCAGGCTGAATATTGTATCCGGGCCCCTCTAGTGTAGCTGGTAGGGATTCGCCGATCTGTTGGTGAATAGAACGAAAACTTTCAGTTAACTGGCAACGATAATCTATCAACAATGGATACTCAATATCAGAAAACAGCAGAGGGCACGGGATGCCCCAGGCATTTGCCGGGCGTCAAAACAGGGCCTCGTACGGTGACAATCGGTCCTAGAATGTGCTGGTATTCTTGTCAGCAAAAGAGACAATGGTAAAGCATCTGGCCACTGTAACCCTGTGGTGTCCTGAATCTTTGCTAGTTTAAGCTTGAGAGTACCATTGTACTTGTCAACCAAACCTGCTGACTGTGGATGATTGTAATCAAATAGCAGCCTTAATGCACTCAAGGAACAAATTTAGGCACAATCAAATTGAAGTAACAAATTATTCATGTCATTCACAAATATGTGTGCAACGGGTGAGAGGCTCTGCAAGCCATCTGAGGGAAACAAGAAAATCATAACCCAGAAATCTATCTGGGAAAACCCGATGCACTACAAGTGGTGTCACAATATTGCGTTTCAACAGTAATTGAATGTAAACTTCAGCTTAAATGTTCATACTTATACATCATAGACAAAAGTAAATCATGTTATCATAACGCTTCAAAGGAAACAAAGAGCTCAAAAGTATCAAGATGAAGATGTTTTCCAAGTGAAATTTATTCACTGTCTTCAAGGAGATTTTCACAAAAATAAGATGAGCAATGCTTTAAGTCAGCTTACAATGCATTTTGGGCGTTACAGGATAGCCCCTCATCAGGGGAATATGTCAACATTTGAAAAACAAGCAATATTCAGAAAAATGTACATATGCAATGAAAGGACTCAACAATATTAGAGGGAAGAACCAACCAGGAGCTGAAACTGACAACCAGACTGCAAAGAAGGAAATATGTAAGAAAGCGCACGTGTCACCAGCACCCAGATGTGGGCTAAAAAAGTAATAAGTGCAATCAACCAAGTGAGGGAAAGTGGACAGCAATAGCAGTGTAACAGAATGTGCCACCATTGTGGCAAAAAACAACTCAGCCTACCTAAATCTAGAATAAAAATGCAGCGAGCACCTAACCCGAAGGCTGGGCTCGAAATAAAAAAAAGCGACCAAAGAATATGCAAAAAAATCGAGGAAGAAGTCAGTGTTACCGAGATGAGCAAAAGAACAAAAGAATACCGAGAGGAAAATAACCAATCTTACTTCAGGGTAATCGATGTGAAGACTACTTCACAGGACAAGGCACTAACCACCCGATTCATCAAACAAAATTGCGCTTGCAAAGGGCCAGATTCTGAGAATCTGGCCCTTTGCGAGTGCGAATTTTGCATTTGGGATTCAGCATCCCAAATGTAAAAATTGCTAATTGCGATCTCGCAATTTTGCGAGGAATTACATTTAAGGAATCTCTATTTGAGATTCCTTAAATGCAATTCATCATCCAATTTTATTTTGCAAATTCACAATTTCTGGCCGCAATTTACCGCGAGGTCAGACCTCGTGGTAAATTGCGAAAACTCAGAAAAATGCATTTAAATGCATTTTTCTGAGTTGCATGTTACACACACACACATGCCCTTTGGACATGTGTGTGTGCAACACCTGTGTAAAATTTCATTTGAGGGGTGCTACAGGGTGTCCTTTGGACACCCCGGGCACCCTTCAAATTGCTATCTTATTTGCGATTAGCAAATTGCTAATCGCAAATAAGGAATACTCCCCATTCATTCCTATGGGCCTTTTGGCCCATAGGAATGAATGGGGAGTTATTCCTTATTTGCGATTAGCAATTTGCTAATCGCAAATAAGGAATATGTAGGAATCGCATTTCTTTATGCAATTCCTACATGAATCCCGTTTTGCGAGTCCTTAATAGCGATTCGCTATGAATCGCTATTAGGGGCTCGCAAAACGGGAGATTGATGAATCAGGCTGTAAGTTCCTGTAAAAATGGAACCAGAGTCATACTCACTCAAAACTATGCTACTCGTGACATAAACTGCCATCACTGAAGAGTAAAAAACTCACCAGCAATAGCGGGTGATAGTAGCTGTAGTAAGATGCACCACTCAACAAACAATGACAAATAAGAAGTCTCCTGTCAAAAAACGGAGGCAATAAGCTAAGGGCTTAAACAGCACAAGCTCTAACCATACTACAATAAAAAACACAGAATAAGCTTACCAGTAACACTATCGATCGGCAGGCACCACAAACGGAACTTGAACGCCGACAGCAGCGAAAGGGTGGGCGGCGTCGAAGGTGAAAAAGAGACGCTCGTGAAAATAGACAAAGGACTACGAGAGTCCAGTAAATGGCAGCCATCTTGCAGTGGCAAACCGCACCTAAACAAAAATGACCAGGGAACTAACTAGGTCGAGAGTGACAAGTTTGCTCATTATTTTTCTTCAAAACCTAAATGAGTAAGATGAACTAGGATAGTAGGTTCTAATTTGATGATTGTTGAGCTCCAGGAATAGCAATGGTGAAACTGGATTGGGTGATGGCCGATCGGCTCAAGTGTGCCCCTTCCATAGTGCAAATAAGTATTCTAATTTTAGCCTCAAACTAGAAGCTACAGGAATGTATTCTTCTTGGAGTGTGTTGACAGGTAGGAATGAGACACAATGTGGCACCGGGTCAGAAATCTGCTACTGTGAATAGTTGTGGTTGGATAATAGAACTGTACGGCTTTTGGAGTAGAACTAGGCTCAATCTCTACAATCGTGATTCCTGATTGCAGGAGCCCTAAACCTCAAAGCCTGTCAATGAGGCTGCAGACATGCAGCATGGCAGATTTTTCCTGAACAGCTTCTGCCGCCTCAATGTTAGGGTTAGGTCAGTGTGCAACCACGTTGCTTTTTCAGAGATGCCAGTGTTACAAGGGCCTTCTTTTATTCATCTAATTACGTAATAAGATGCCGGAATGCACGAGCAGTAGAAGACAATGAGAAAAGGAGTCTGTCTCAGGTGTGTTGCTTAAAGACACGGTCAGAATCAGGATAATTCAAGAGCACAGAAGGTCTTGCATTGTACTTCAGATGAAAGAGTCGAGTAACAACTTTATCCTTAGGTGTCCTGGTGACTGGAATATTCTACTCGCCTGCAGGGAGGGGTACTGAGTAGGTGTACCCCTGGGGGCCAAACATCAGAAGCTATCTCAAAAAAATAAAGGGCGGGTAACAAGTTGTTTAGTTGATACTGAACTCCTTTAAAGCGACTGGGCACCTGCCGTGCCCACCTAATGCATGCTTCCCTTCCCACATTAAGATGGGATAATCTTAGGGCCAAATTATTCCAACAATCTGCCAGGGAGGTGCTTAGTATCCATACCTACTCTAAATAAAGGTGACCAACAGCTGGTCTGGGTGCAAAACGGCATGCCGAACTACTAGTGTAATCTTGGAAACACGTACGTCTTGTACTGTCATGCGTAACATGGCGGACTGCATTGATCCTTAAGGTACACCTGGGAGGTGTCACGGGTAAGCCAGGGCATAGAGTACGGACTCTGCAAATCCTCCATGATTGCTTTTTCCAAGAAGGTGTGAGAGGTTCTTAAAGCTTTAAAAAAAAATTGAAGATAAGGAGACTTTGCGAGGTTTGCAGAAGGCTCATGCCATTTAGGCTAGCAGGAATGAGTTAGAGGCAATTACATGTGAGGGGCCTCAGTCGCCTTTCCATACAGCATGCTATCGAATTATGAGGTCGGGAAGGACCAAATTATGCAGCAGGGTAGACTAATAGCCAAAGAATGCACCTAATACACCTAATTCTCTGTGTTCCTGGCACTTACAGGTGCACAATAGGAAGCAAGCCTAAAACGGAGTTTGCTATCTGTGCATGTTAGCAAAGTTTGGGGCTAATCATCAAAGGCATGACATATATCAGGGTACAAGCTTATCTTTTAAGCTGGTTAATAAGCCATACAAATCACCAGGGACCAAAAAAATTCTCTACAGTTCCAGTCCCCAATAAGGCCGTTGCAACACTTGCATGCTGTAGTGGCATGGGCATATAGGTTTGGCAAGAAATTAAATTCCAGGGGTGCGGAAGAAAATCCCACAGACCAACATGAGATGCAAGATTCCTTTGCAAACAAATATAAATGTTTTTGCGAAACCTAAGCTAGGCCACCATGTCTCGAACACAATAACAACATGCATTATGGTTTGGTTTAGGTTAGACAAGTGGTCCAGCTCTTAAGAGTGGGTGGCGGTATAGGCAGTAGTAAATTACAATTTACTGGTTCATCACAGGTGGTGGACGTTTATGCAACATGCATTGCATTATCATGATAGGATCAGCCATTTCAGAGACCCGAAGGACCACTAACCATGAGTCTTACTGTGAAGGGACAAGGCACCTCTCCCCCACAAACTAGCCTTCGACAAGTTCAGGTCAATTTGTGAGGTTTTTTTTAATTTTCTGTAAATGCAGTGTATATGGGATGCTTTATAGTCAGAGCCTGTGTTTCATTGGCTCCAGGCACCATTAATACTTCTCTTCAGCACTTTTCAAGAGTTAGCCTGCAGCACAGAGCAGGCCACTTAGTTTAGATGCTGGGCGTAGTTTGGTGATACCGTCTCACCCCAGCTGAGGTTGGTGCTTGCTAAACAAGAGAGGTTGGAGCAGGGGCTGCTAGGTGATATCAGAGTACGGAATTGGGTATCCGGGATTGGTACTACTTGACTTACATAAGTGTGCAATTATGCCTATTGGATGCTCTCAAAAGGCGTTTTGCTCTCATGCAACAACTCCACCTAATGATGTTAGGGGAAGATTGAGTCCAATTTGAATTTTAACATATTTGTAGAGCTCGCTTATACCGGGACGGTTTCATGGCGCTAGGTAGCGGTGAACCAGTGGACACAGAGACGGAGGCTAGGCTGCTAGGGATCTGGAGAACAGGAAGGTCTTGAGATGTTTACGGAATTCCACATAGGAAGTAGAAGCTCTGAGGGTAAAAGGGAGAGAGTTCCAAAAAGATGGAGCTACCAGGGTGGGCCTACAAATGAGGAGGCAAGGTTCATCATCCTTTGGAGCATACTAGCCCATAATTGCCCGCCAGAAAGCGGTAAACCCAGTGAAGGAGAACTGAGCGCATAGGCATTAGCAACTGGAAGGTAAGCTATGCCAGGCAGAGTGTATCTGGGACAATGGGTAGAACCAACTTTCCCTAGTAGGATCAACTGCTTTTCTTCGGGGTCCAAAGGTCCATTGATTAAGCTTATGGGTGCATGACCATTGGGCAGGATTAAGGCCTCTCCTTTTTCCCCTATTCCCCAGTGAGAAATGAATGCGGATGGATGGATGCCAAAGGATGTGCAGCAACAAGTATTTGCTTTGTTATCTAGAAAATGGAGTGCCCGGTGTAGTACTGGGAGCCATTTTCGGGTGAGGCTGAATTTTTAGTGCTGTATGCTTATAGATGGGTAGGAGTGGGTTTTGCTGAGGTACTACAATGAGGTACTACAAGAGAGTGATGAGCCAAACTCTGGAGTGGAAAGTGGGATTCAATTGTAGACCATGCCTGGGTCAGTATGGCCAAGTGATTCATGCCACACAGTACAGTGTAACTCAGTGCAAAGGTGAACCTCGACTACACATAGAAACATTTTCAAACTTTTTGTCTGTTTGGGGCTCAGCTATTTGTACCATCAGGCATAACTTTGACTCTGGGTTCATGAAGGAGGAGCCATCTGACAATAGCTTGCTCCTGCCATGGGGGTGGGGTGTCCTTGATACAATATGGAGATACCAAAGAGGCTCAGAAGGGGGCATCCATCCATGGGCAAATTTGTTGAGCAAGGGCATGTTTGCCTCCTAATTTGGTGCAAACGGTGATCTGCTGGTATATTTACATTACTAGATCAAATTGATACATTGCATCTGGAGTTTTCAGGTAGTGCACTCTATGGCTGTGGTATGGTTACCAGTTTATGGTGCTGGAGTGGTCAGCCACAGACCATATACCCAATGGTAAATGTGGGTGCCGAAATGTGACTTGAAACACCCCTAGAGAGGCGTCTTGGGGATGGAGCGCTGTTGTATGGTGATGGGTACATTATTCCTCAGATGAGCTTCAAGTTTTTCATTGGATATTCACAAAATTTTACGGGCCATTGCTGAAGCCTTCCAGTGGTGTTTGGGTGGAACATGAGATTGCCAGTTACCTCTTGTCCCTGTGTAGGAATTGCTAGCAGCACAACAAGGGGGCTAACCAACCTTTATGGACAGATTTACTGAGCTGACCATGTGAAGGGGCATTGATTTCTGGGGGCACTGGGCAGACAGGAGGGGGGACAGACCTGCTTGTGGTCCTGGACCTTTCTGCCCTACCCTGGGATGCCGGGAGTTGAACATTTTGGGGATATTTGCCTGGTCACAGGTGCTCCAGTGTGGACAGAGCACTATGCTATGCCCTGGTGTATGTGTTGGTATGAAACTGAGGGTATTGCCCAACCCTGTATGAGATGGAGGGGAAGTTGCCACTAAGAAATGCTTACCAAGAAACGCTGGGTTGCCCTTGGTTGAGGGCATGGGTGATAGAAAGGAATGGGGGCCTTCTGGCACTCTGCATTCTGAAGTGTTGCACTGTAATGGAAAAGGTCACAATTGTTGTAATACTATATTGCTTGTACAATCTTTGAGCTGTTTTGCTGATCTTATGTCCTGTATTCTCATATTAATAATACCTATAATGTCTGCTTAACCATGGTTTTCGTTTCTCACTGAAGCTGTGTGAATAAAGATAAGGGGTACGGCCTTGTCTAAACCATAATCAACGCTGTCTGTCTCTTTGTGAGACTATTCAGTGGAGGGTAGTGACTTGCATGTTGTGAGCACACTATGGCCAGCCCCCCCCTGCAAATAGTTGAGGGGCACAATTAGTTGCTCCACAAGCAGAAACCAAGGAGGGAAGTCCATCAGTTTTGCCACAAAAGGAGGGTATGACGTCATCAAGAGGCGCCTGAAAAGAGAGCCTTTCAAACATTGAGGGTTGAGGGTTCAGTCTCTTTTCCCTCCACTGCACATCAGCATCCAGTTATACCTAAAGGTTTTGGACTGAATTACTGAGCTGACCCCATGGAAAGGTGTTGATTTCTGTGGGCATGGGGCAGGCAGGAGTGGGGACTGACCTGCGGGTGGACCTGGACCTTTCTGGCCTACCCCGGGATACCTGGAGTTGATCATTTGTAAGGGATTTGCCTGGTGACAGGAACCTCGGCATAGACGGATCGCTATGCAGTGCCCTTGTGTATGTGTTAGTATGGAACTGTGGGATTTGCCCTTCCCACTGTGAGATGGAGGGGAAGTTGCCACTAATGTATGTTTGCCTATAAACCCCGGGATGCCCCTGGTCGAGGGCATGGGTGATGGAAGTGAATAGGAGCCTTCTGGCACTATGCATTCTGGATCGTTTCACCGTTATGGAAAGAGGCGACAATCGTTGTATTGCTTGTACAATCTATGAGCTGTTTTGGTGATCTTATGTCCTGAATTCTCATAATTATAATAATTATAATGTATGCTTAACCATGGTTCTCGTTTCTCACGGAAGCAGTGTGAATAAAAATAAGGGGTTACACCTTTTCTAAACAATAATTGAAGGTTTTTCTCTCTTTGTGAATCCATTCAGTGGAGAGAAGCGACTTGCATGTTGTTAGCGCACTATAGCTTGATAAGTGCTTAGAAAATTCATGCAATTTCCCTTTTACCAATTGTTAGAATCTGCTTTCCTTTGTTGTTAGAATTTCGTGTCAAAGCATCTGACACTTTTATGCATAACTTCGTCTTGACTTATCTTTATGTGGAATCCTAGGGGTGCTGCGCTACTTGCTTTCCGTTACACTACCAGTGCATAAATTATCAAGTAGTTGGACAGTGGTGCAGAATTTCAAGAAAATACGTTGTGTTCGAGAAAGTTGACTGGTGCTACGCTTTGCGCTGTTTCGAGTCTTACGAGTCCCCACGCAAACCATTAACAAATCAGGGCCTACATTTATTTTTATTTTTTTATTTTATGCGAGTGCTGGCAAAGAAGTCCAAGAAGCAAGTGCACCCCTGGCTTAATTCCGATATTCTAGGCTTTGAACATGTATTTATATCACCGAAAAGCAGGTTCATGCACACAGTAATGGAATAATTTTCTCTAACAAATGAATCCCAAAGGACCTATAAAAGTGATGTTAAAAGCACGTTATTGTCTTGCATTAGATTACTTTCTGAAACAAGAGATCCAATCATGAAAAAAACTCATTGCATTTTTCCCTGTCAGTCCGTTGGGAGACTGGAATATGCACTATTACCCTGCGCTCCTTGGGATTCGAGCAGGCAAGAGCACAAATTCATATTTTTTACTTATTAGACGAACAGGAACCAGGTGTCAGTATCTTGTTCGCAAGAACTCAGAATTTTTAATGCAGCACGGATACAATACCACAGCCTACAAACCATATAGCATAATGCTTACAAAGTTCGCAAAGGTTGCAATGGAGCCATGTGCCTTTCCTTCGACCAAGTGTGCTTTTAAAAGGCGGAATAAAGACCATGAGGACATTTGTACTTCCGGGAACATATTCAAGTGGCCTTGCTATATAGTCATGATTAGGGCTCCCGGTTGTCCGTTTTTATAGATTTTTACATATAAATACAGACAGCTACCCTTAGCTTTTATGAGAAGATTTTGAGCCCACAGTTTCAATGGTTAAAACAAAACCACAGGTCTCAGAATGGATGTGTACTAGGTTAAAAAGGCGGGACTAGTAAAAGTGACATACAGACTAGAAGAACTCTTGGCAGCTACAATGGTACAGTCAAGAAGTCTTCCATTTATTCCAGATTTTATTTCACGTTTCACAGCTCAACTGACTGACAGAGGTTGTTTTCTACTTAAAATACACACAGAAATTGAGTTGGCTTCAGAGGAGTAAGCATCTCCTACTTCAATATAATTGACTGTTTGGGTGTATCATTGCACCACAGAGGATGTGTTTGTAGTGCATTTGTCTCATTAGATTGCATGGAAGTTGTGTTGAACAATGAAACATATTGGAAAGAAGCGTTTCACACACAAAACAGTGTATTCCGCAATACAAACTACATGTGTGCCTGAAATACAATCTAGATAAGGAGGCACATGCAATATTATATTTTTCAGATGTTATTTTTAAAGAAAATATTTTTTATGCACAAAAGCTACATAACAATAATAGTTTATAATATTACAACTTAACATGCATTTTAGTTTTAAACTTGTAGGTCCTTTTTGTATGTGGAGCCTTCGAAGATCAACTACAAAAGAAGCAATGGCACAATAGGACATCCTATTGAATTCTATTGAAAGAGAACTCAGCAACATCTCTGCCATGCCTCCTGGGCTGAGCAAATATTTATAGTTTTAAGCTAATTCCCTGCATTTTTCAAGTAATTTGTACCTCTAAGTATTTATTATAACCCTATAGCCTGCTGCCAATGGCTATACTGTTTGGTAAAGGCCCTGACCCCGAATTATAGGCCCAAGCTGCAGTTCTTAGAACATTCCACTCACTAGGTATAACATTTTCTAAATTATAAAGGGAGAAACATGAAGAAAAACATTGGAATGTTGGAGCTCCGGGTTTATACCAGCCATCAAAAGCCTGGAGCTACTTCATTGTCTTCAATTGAGCTCTCACCATTCCAATATTCAAATCATGTTTAGCTAACTTTCTATTTTGCTGTAAGGCTGCTACTTTTTTTGATTTTAGAATTTTATTTCACTCTCAAAAAACGGATTGTGATGAAAACATATGTAAAAAGTGACAACTTTCCACTGTGTTGCTTGAAAGATGCTCATTAATGTACGTGGTATTGCATAATTTTATTTGCACTTGCACCTTTATCTTTTATACAGATTATTTTTCAGACTGAAAATATTGCATTTTGAAACTTTTTGAGTTTAGTATGTGGTTATGCATGCTATTTACAACTGAGAAATGAAAACTAATTTTGACTGCCGGCTTCTGCTGCTCGTTCCTAAAATGCTTAGGGGCAGATTTATGTTAACTGGCGCATCCCCAGGGATGCGCCAGTTAACGTGCGCCACAGTGCGCCACAGCTCCGCCACCCATGGTGCGCCGCATTTATAATGCGGCACACCATGGTGCAAAAACGGCACAGATGCGTGACGCCCCTTAGTATCAGTTTCTACTATTCATTCTCAAGACACATAGTCAACCCTGTGGTACTGCTGTCTTATGCTACTAATACTTGGAACACTAAGTGACAGACTGTGGTACTGCAGGCTTGTGCTACTAACTTTTGAAACATCAAGACAGCTTGTGTTACTGTAGACTTGTGCTGCTCACTCTTACAGCACCCATTGACAGCCTAATGTACTCCAGGATTGTGCTACTCACTCTTGGACCACCTAGTGACTGCTTTTGGTATTGCATGCTTGTGTTACTTGCTCTGAGAACACCTAAAGACAGTAAGTGGTACTGCAGTCTTGTGCTATTCAGACTTGCAACACCAAGTGAGGACTTGTGGTACTGCAGGCCAAGTCAAGTTTTTATTTCATGATATGGAACTCCAAAGAGGTTCACATAAGACAAGAGCATACAAAAAAGATAAAGCAAGCACAAGCTATATACCATAACAACCAATTCAAATGCTTACATTCAGATTCAAAATCAGAAGAACAAAATTCATACTGAAGTTATTAACACAAGTTTAAAAAATACTGTAAAAAGCTAAACATTTGGCTACAAAACATTTGAAGGGCTAAACATCAATTTCGAGGCCTTAGATGTTGTTATTGTGGAAAGTCTCAAGAAAACTGGTTCCAACATCTTACGATGTTGTAACAAGAAGGCGGGCAGAATAATAAAACATGCTTCAAGTCCTGGACATCATTTTGACAAAGATTGCATACATTTGATGATCCATACCATTTAGACATAAGTACATTTAACAGAAGAATGAAGAATATCTAATCTCATTAGTATCCAAAAACGTTTTACCCCAAGGGGCATATTCCATGTCAAGTACAGTTGTGATCTTTTCACATTAATAGAGTTCAATTTTACTTCGTATCCCGTTTTTACTACAGAAGTTCGTATCCAGACAAAGGCTTTGATTGAGCAAAGCTTGTTTAAGATAGGCCTTTAATTGAGTTAGTGATAAAGAAGATATCAAGCTTTGGTCCAATTCAATTTGGTCTAGTGCATAACAAGTTTTTTAAAAACTGAGATTTTTTCTATTTTCCATTCAAAAATCTACTTGCAGATAAAATGCCATAGGCAGGTACCGTCACTTCTCAGTAGGAAAAAAGCCCAATGCAACACTTCTATCAAGCCCTGTGCAAATGAACTTTTAATCCCAAATTCCAACCTTAAAGCTGCAGTATCCACTATTGTTGAACATGAAACGTGGGAATGATTTTAGCCTGGTGCACAGGAAAAATGTCTCCTACCCACAGCATTGTAAAATACACCTAACTCCTTGGCCTGTGATTGCGCTTTACCAACACTATTTGAGATGTGAACTGAGTCATTTGAAGTGCTGCACATTATTTTCTATGAGAAAATGTAGACTCTAACTGTTTCCAGTTTTTGCAAACCTAAGTACCACAAATAATACGAGTGTTTACATACTTTCTTCCCCTGAAAACATAAGACTGTACTTTATGAGGAGGTGATTTTCAGATAATGCAAATTGGTGTACTGCTGTAAAACTGCTCAGCAGCAATTTAAATCTCTGGGGGAGATATCAAGAATTACAATGTTGTCTGCATATTCTAGGCAAGATGAAGATCAGCGCCCAAAAACTGGAGGAAAGCCCAATCCTTTTGAAAGGAAACTGGACAAGTCAAATATTACAGGAAAAATGATAATGGTGCAAGTAAACGCTCCTGCTTGAGACCATTTTTTATCAGAAAGCCGACAGATAGTCCTCGATCTTCACCTAACAAGACTTGTCACCAGGTTGAGGAGTGCAGGGCAAACATTCAATACAATAAGGTTCCAGGCATGGCTAGATTAAATAACTTTTTCCACTGAGTTTTTCCGATCAACTTTAGCAAAGACTGTGGAAAAATCAATAAACACAGCATATACTGAGGAATCCTTGATTGTCACATACATTTTATTAGTGAGCTGCAGGGTTGCAATTTTATCTAAGGTGCTGTGTTTTATAAAGCCCATTTGTTCTAATGGAATGATCATATTATCGTTAAATCAGGTATTAAGCTGATACCATAAGCACCTAGGACTTTTTATACAATGGTACGATTACACTAACAGTCCACAAAGAAGGCACTATAGAGTTAATCTAACAATATTGGAAGACCGGAAATAGTAAAGTTGCCCAAATTTAATTTCTGTGTTTTATAACCAAGATCAGCTCTTCTTCTGGGCCCATTGCACCTGAAGTCTGCATTGTGTGGATTGAGGTCTTGATCTATCTCACTTAAGTGAGGCCACTGCTAGCTGTTACCAACTCCGGACAATTGGAAGATCTTCAATATGAAGTGTAACTTCTGGATTCTCTGCATATAGTATTGAAATAAAACAACTCATATCTTTGCGGATGGGAGAAGGGCATGACCTCACTCTAGACCCACAGCAGTCTGCAATAATCTCCCAGAATCTTCTCACATTTCTCTTACGTACAGCTACTCCTAAGTCAATCCACCTATTTTAAAAAATTCAGCTTTTTATACCAGCCTTTGAACAATTTCTTTTCTCCTTCACTAGTAATACAAGTCTATCTCTTTCCTTTGAAAGAGGCTTAAATCATATACTGCCCTCTCCAATAGTCCTTTTATATTAAAAATCTTGATGGGGGTCCGTGCTTTCTACCAAAATTCCTATTGAATTTCAAATTGGGTCGATCAATTTTCCATGACCCTACTTGGGAGATACTGATCTCTAAGAAGAAGACTAGGAGCCTGTGATTACTAAGCGGGGAATCAATAATTTTAAATCAGGTAAAAAGTGAAAAATAGAATAATCAATAATAGACTATCCCAGCGGAGATTTATGGGTATAATGAGCCGGAGAATCTTGAGTATATCTTTCATTTGTAATCGCACATTAATTGTTTCTGAATTGGTCAAAAACTAATTGTCCTCTCTTGTCTGTTCTCAGTTATGACAGTAAAAGTAGTGGGGGAACGTACAATGCTACTTCTTTTTCAATATTCAAAAATAGGGTAATAGAGTAGATGGAGACTCTACAATTTAAGACTCCAACCCAAATAGTCTGAAGTCCACCCACCTTATCCGTAACCTTACTTATGAAGGTGGTACTGAAGGCTTCTGCTGCTCACTCTTGGAACACCTAGTGACACCCTGCGGCACTGCAGGCTTGTGCTGCTCACTTTCAGGGCACCTAGCATTCAATAGCAAAGAGAACAGATTTGGCTTTACTGTGCAAACATATGCAAACAGCATTTGTGCATTCCTTTGTTTCATTGCATTAGCACCAGTCCATGCCCATTGGCTCTGCCAATGATTGTTTACATTAAATATCTTCGCACAATGGAAGCATTTGACATACTGGCCATATTTTTAATAGAGGAGCCAAATGCCCATTTGTCAGTGTCAGAATGATGAAGTCAAACCAATGCATCAAACCTCACTTACCACATCATTCAGGGGAGATCAATTATTGTAATATTCATTTTCAACTGTGCAGGTTTACTCCTGGAAAGTGAGACATCCATCTTTATCAGTTGCATACCTTTAATTTCTTACAGTGTTTAATACGAATCCTGTGGTTGGGCCAGCCTCTCGCCCAATTTTGTAGGAGCAATATTTTTTAATTTCATTTAGACACATTCCAATTTATCATCATTGTTACTTTCTGAAAATTCAATAAGTTCCCATCTTATGAATTCAGTCAGATGCTTCTTGCTGGAGAATCTGTGCGAAGGGCTGGCTGTGCAAAAGTGAGAGGTGACTGCACCAGTTAAATACTTCAAACAGAGAATTTTGCTGTCTCTGCTGCCCAACCATTAATGTTCGCTGACTGTGTGCAGTGTACCCTGGCTGAGCTGTTCAACTATAATCATAATAAGGAACAGACTAAACATTTCAAACCTGCCTGCTGTCTCAAAGGATTGTTACAGTTTAATCAGTTTATTTTCTTTCATCTCCGCGCCTCCTGTTTCTCCTGCTTAAGCTTGAAATGCAATGTCAGGGTGCTTGCTGCTAGCTTTGAAGTTAATAATTTACACAAATTGACAACAGATAAGATCGCTTTCTTAGTGCTATCGACGAAAGCTGCTGTGAGGAATTTGAATACGTGGGACTGAAGCTCGGAAACGCCGTGCGCGCCGCCCCCCCAAGACTTCAGGATTAAAGGGAAGATGTTGTGTTCTTCTGCATTGAAAGATGGGAGGGGGCAGTGATCAAAGCACGCACGCCATACCGAAAAACGCGATAACTCGGAGTTTATATGTTGAATCACAGACTTCAAAAAACACAAAATATGCTGGAGCATTTTATTGTTTCAGAGAAACCCTAGAATCTCGTGACACCCAACTTGCAGAACTCAAAATGAAACGGATCCTCATTTTAAGGGGCAGATTTATGTTGGTAATGCTCCACGTTTGCGTCACGCAACTGCGGCGTAAACGTGGCGCATCCCTACGACTCATTTACAACGTGACGCATCTAGGTAGATGCGTCACGTTGTAAAGCCCTGCGCCACTTGTGGGCGTTCCGGCGCAGGGTGGGCGTTCCGGGGCAGGTGCGCCTCGCAAAAGTAGCTGATTGAAATCTATAAGATTGCACTCAGTCACTTTCAGGCCAATGCTGCGTCAAAACCCTGCGCCTGTTTGAAGCAGGCGTAGGTCTTGACGCAGCATTGTAAAGATGGGGCACCCCCGAGCCTTGCTGGAGCTGCGTCGCGCTTACGACGCAACTCCAGCAATGCGCCACCTTTACGGCACAGATGCGTCACGCATCTGTGCCGTTTTTGCCCCGTGGTGCGCCGCATTGTAAATGCGGCGCACCATGGGTGGCGGAGCATCGGCGCAAAATAACTGGTGCATCCCTGGGGATGCGCCAGTTATCATAAATCTGCCCCCCTGTGTTTTATAACCATAGTAGTTTAACAGCAATGTTACATGTATTATCATTTCCGAACTTTGTCATGGTCATTCCATTCACTGTTGGAGAATGAAAGACTGAGCAGACTGGGCACGAACTGAGCTTGTGACCTTGAGATGAAATCAGTTTACTGCAATAGGAACATAAATCACTGATCTATCTGGCCAAGTTTCCTTCCCAACTCCAAATTGGGAAGGTGTATTAGACTGTCAACCTGCCTCCTACAGACATCTATGGGTAGCTGCAGCTCTCAGAGACCAACACTAGCAAGATAGTTCACATGGTTAATGCACTAGCTACACACTCTGGGCCATAGTCTCAAGAGCATGTGATAACCATCGCAAAAGTAACTTAACGCAACTTCCAACATCGCAGTCTATCACGGGAAAATGAAGCCATGTTAACCAAGCATTCTCAACACGGCGGTACCATGCGATAGTCTCGAGATAACGCGTCAAATGTCCGCGTTAAAATCATTGCCACGCCGCATAAATGCGAAACTCGAACGCAAAAAATCCTGCAATGAGACCAATCATGGTACAAAAAGCAGTGAATACCAGCGACAGGCCTTCAAATCCCATGCGTCTGGTGGGAAAATGCACTATAAAAGCTCCAAATACAACACACCAGAAACAATCCAAAGTGCCTAGCAACATGGATACACCCTGACCGAGCGCAGAGGCCGAAGCAAACCCTACAACCCCCACAGACCACCAGAAAGGAACAACGGCGTCAGGGAAGGCCAGGGAGAAAAAGGAGAGGAAAACGGGGTGCAGTCCGCAGGAAAATCATATCAGCGTCACCGAGGTGACAGAACACTACCATCAACTGGCCCACAAATAATTACCGGAAATGAAGTCAGAGTGTCGAGGAGGCCAATCGAGCAGGCAAAGAGGCGCTGGCATGATGTGAAAATCTAAAACAGGCACAAAGTCGCTGCAACAGGAAGGCAGCAATGGCGACAGAAGGCGGAAGTCCTGCAACACAGGATGGATGAGCTGGAGAAAACGGAGGCCACAGTCAAAAGTGTGGGGACGGTGCAAGGAGTTGGGAGTCCGGACACAGCTCGGGAGGACCTGACACAACATCAACAGGGTGAGTAACCACCAGGGACTGGGGGCACGGGGGGAGATGGGCACAATAGCACACATGCACAATTTTGTGTAGCAAACTGTACACCCACAATGACCCAGGGTCATGTCCATCTTCCCTGTAGCACACACATAGCAATAACAGCACACCCACATTGACGACAAAGTGGTACAATGCCCAAACATGACTCTGTATAACAGAGGACACAACTGGGTCCGCACACTTGCAGAAACAGGCCTACTACATCTGACAGAGCTGGAAACTGTGAAATGGAAATGCATGCATACAACCACACATCCTTCATGTTGTAAAAAATGACATGGCCCACATCCAAATCCTGCACCTCCCAAAAAGTCACAATGTACATTGTCTACTAGTCAGCATGTATACAAGAACATTGTGCCAACATACATCTCAACACAATGTCACCATGCATCTCCCCTTCACATGACAGAGGGACACACAACACCTCTAGCAGAGCAGAGAAGACCACACAACAGTGATGCCGGAGAGGACGGCCACACCTCCGACACCGACAGCCTACCACAGCCCGTGGACATCCCACGCAACCCACCACCAGGACCAAGGCAGCCAAGCTACATAGAAGAAAACACAGAGCCTGCAACAGACCACCCATCAGGAAGCACCCGCAAGCACGGCTAGCTCACAATACTTCACCGAGCCACACATGGCACCCCAATGCCAGGTGTCAGAACACCAAAAGGAGGTGGAGGAACAAGTGCGGGTGGGGTCTGAACACACGGAAGGCAAACTAGATCACAGACATGGGTGTCCATCATCCTTCAGGCACCAACTACACCTCACAGAGAAGACCCACACTGCCATTGACACATGCAGAAGCACATACCCAGTACATAACCACGCCAATGGGCACGCAAACATAAGTTACACACGCACGTTGGCTCTGTGTACAATGGCCCACTCCACTCCCCTTACGAATTGAGTGGTTATCGACAAAGCTACATCTCCAAGCTCCAAACCGCTGCCTGCGGTGACATGGTTGCATCCGCTGTACACAGCACATAGTAATGTGGTAGGGCCCGGGTCCCTCATGCATACAGCAAGACCACAGGGAAACACGCATATATCATGTCGAACTGGCTAGGGTACATGTACAGTGACACCTGTGCTGGGTTTGTGTGGGGTGATTGTAAGCCATCCCACACAGAGTGTTTGGTCCTGGCAATAACCTGAACAGTGGACACCAGAGTAATGGAAACATAGAAACCTGCATAAGAATCTCCTGCTGAGCAACATGGAGGGAGCCGGAGCAAGTACAGAGGTCACCCAACATACAAACAGAAGTGTCCTTGAGTTGCAGTGCACTGAGGTAGGGGCACTAGAGCTGGGCACGCTCCTGTGAAGAAAATGTCTTATACTGTGTCCCTTCAGGATATTCGTGATGAAGACTCAGTGGGGTGTGTTAGACGTCCATCATCTTCCACATCAACGTCCCAGGTCTCCCACACTGCCTGAGGTGACGTGCTGCGCAACCTCTCTACAGCACCAATCTCAATCAGTGATGGTACATGGGCTGCAGTGAACTGAGTTAGTGGCACCTGGAGTGCTGAGCAGGGTAACAGGCAGATGATGGCATCCACGACAGGTGCAAGCAACTCCGTTAGAATGTCAGTACCACTATTTTGACTCTGGCAGATGGCGGTTGGAGGTGGTCCTGGCGATGGGGGTGTGTGCCTCCTGCGGTGCTGCGATGACCGGGTCGGTCTGGACTTGATGTCATATGTGAGCCCTGGTGGGCCGCATTTGTGGCCGGAGGCAGCGGACAGCGCAGGTCTACAGACACATGGCGTTGCTGACCCCAAGACCATCGCCTTGGAGGCCATCCAATATCTCAGAAAAATGGGTCCCGGACCTGACCAGCACAGAGTTAGTGGCCCCGGATGCACAGCGGCTGGCGCAGCACCCCGCCACCGGACAGTGACTTGCGGTACACTAAGGTAGGGCCACACAGACTGAGCGGGTCCACGTCGAGGTCCTAGGGGAATGTGACAGAGGGTAGTAGGGGACAGTGAAGATGGGCTCCAGGGCATGATGCAGAGGTTTCATCTTATCCGGAAACAGCAAATAGGGGAGTGAAAAGCGACAGCATCGTTGCCACCAACAATTCAGTGTCAGCTGCATGAGGATGAAAACTACCCCCTAGTCCATAGACACAGACGCCACCAATGTTCGACCAGCGAGCGTCCATGTATTTTGGGAAACTGACTTAATGGTATGGGGGCTGAGAGGGTATGCAGTCTGCGATGATGCCGGTACACTGATTTGAACTCCATCATTGCTAAATCAAGACTCTGTGATCTACTGGACCGCAGTTTAGGCCGGAGGCAGCAGTCAGCAGTGACCCACTGCCACGTATCGTAGGCTCATGATGCACAGAGTTAGTGACACCTGGGTAGTTGTTGGTAGTGTCCGATCACCTAAATAACGAGGATCCTTTTTCCTCCTAAATGCAACGCGTCATCCTCTTACGCCTCTCCTTGTGTGCATTGATATGTACTCTGCCTTTGAATCATCGATGTCCAGTTCCAATTCTGTGACATACTCGAGTGCAGCATAGGCCGTAGGCAGTAGTTTGCGTGAGCCCACATGCTCGTGTGGATTTGATGCTAAGCACAGACTTGATGGCACCACTTTGAAGGGAGTATACTGATTTCAAGTCAGCCAGAAACATCGTCCTCTACCATGGTGTCATCAGGACTTAGTTCCAAATGTGTGACCTACTAGTAAGCTGTGTCAGCCGGTAGAGTACGTAAACGAGACGAGTCCTGTGCTCCTTGCTCAGGAAGGCCGTGACGGTCGTTGCAGGTTGCCAGGGTCACAGGCATCAGGCTTGGTGTGTGCACTGGCATTTGGCGGGCCCTCTTCGGCACATGCTGGTGTCGGCAGTTGGGCATTGAGGCCTGCCTGTGCAGGGGCAGGCAGGACTGGTTTGGGGACCAAAGTCCTGAGGTGCAACAGATGCACAGGATCGCAGGCAACTCTTCTCATGGCGACACCAGCAGATTTGTGGCGGGGTGAGATGCGCCCTGATGGCAGAAACGTTGGGCATTCCAGGAGAGGACCATGCCCAGATTTACGAGCCTTTTATTCAAACCCCTATGCTGCCCTAGCTTTTTCTGGGCCATCCCACTCCGGTCATACTTACGGGGGTGGAATGTAACAAGCTACAGTATAGCGATCTTTCCCACTGGCTGGAGTGACATGGTTGCGTCCATTGTCCACTACACTCCAGACACCAGCAGTGCGTGTCGACATGGATATGAGTGTGGTCTGCATACCACAGTTTGGCCATCACATTCACTCCACACTTGGCATTGTGTACATGTTCATTCATCGGTCACTTGCCTCCTCCAAACATGCCTGGTCCCCACCTCTTGTGACATTTTACTATTGTAGATGAGGTGCCATGCTGTTGCTAATGTACATGGCTGGGCCACGTTCCCACAGTAAGTTGTGCTGTCGTGTCTGGTGGGTGTGCGTATTGTATGTGAATTTGTGACGTGTGCATTTCCTTTGTTGTGAGTTGCATGATTATGGACTTGAGGTGTGTAGTGGGTGCATTTGGTATTGGCCAATGAGCAGTGCATTACCGTGGGTACCATCCTGGTGATGCAGGTTGATGATGGACTGTCAGAGCTTTATGAACCATGCACACTGCCTGGGTGGTTGGCGGTGACGTTGGCAGAGATTCCCAGGTGGTCACTAGTGCCTGCACATTAGTGGAATATGTGCGATTTCTGTAGAATTTATTGTGTGCAAAGTTGCCAGGGGCACATGTGGAAAATTTGTGCAGTCATTTTCCCCCTGACACGGGCGGGAATCCAGCTGTGACATAGACACCTTGCTTGGTCTCCGGCAGTTCCTGCATAGTGTGTGGGATGTTTAGATAGTGGAGTACCAAGCTGATGGTGAGCTTTGCTGTGTGACTATCAGCTTGCATTGGCCTGGCTGTGTGACTCCACCAACACGGGCCGGTTGTTGGTTGGTGAGTACCAGAGGACAACAGGTGGATCACAGGCAGCATCTTTGTCTGAGCTGGGATGTTGGTTGTCTGCTGTGTGGGTACCATCATCCGGTGGCCAATGGAGGTCAGGATGCGGATGTGTTTTGTCCATTTGAGTCTGTAGTGGGCAATGACATTCTCTTGTGTTGGGTCTGTGAGGTTGGTACATTTTCTGGGATCGCTGTCTTTGTCTGTGCTGCCTCAGTGTTGGTCCAGGGGGGGTGGTGGGGGTCCGGGGAGGTGGACAGGTCCTTGGAGTGGTGGTGGTTGTGGCCCTCTTGGGTGTCCGTCCTGCATGTTCTGTGGCTCCATGGCATCTGTTGTTCTTCAGGTGTGGCTCTGTGCTGGGCTTCCTTTTGTGGTGCAGGCTGTGGTCTGACTTTGCAGCTGGTCAGAGGAGGTGTTAGTTTCCTGCTGCTAGCGCTCCTTATCGTATGTCTTGTGATCTTATTGCCGATCTGACTGGTTTTTGAGAATATTGTGAAGTGGTGTTGTTGCGGCATTTGGTTGAGGAACGCCTACTCTGCATCTCATTAGCGATAGTTGCGGGGGAAATCTGTGGCAATGTTTTTTTGTGGCTGCTATCACAGTTAAACTGGTGCTATGGGCACCAGCTTTTGAATGGGGCAATAAATTTATCTCAACTTTGGCTGCGATAAAGTGCTGTTAACTCGGCAATAGCTCCTTGAGTATATGCCTCTCTGTGTGAATAAGTAGATTTAAAGGTTTAGGGCTTTTTAAATGCGTGTCAAAGGGTTAGGGTTCCTATTTAGAGGTGAAAAAACAGTTTGTCATGGGGAGCTTCTTTCTTTAAAGCCATTAATCAGGATTGTTTTGTCTTTCTGAAATGATGTAATTATGTCTGCCCTTAGCAATTCTCTGCATTGAATGTTTTGCCACCGGGGCAAAGATCCCCGTGTGGTAAAGTATAAAGAAAATGTAAAACGTTTGATAAGCTTGAAAAGAATTGGCAAACATATTTTTATGTTACAGAAAAATGTAAAATATTGAATAGGTCTGTTTTAAATGTAGAACAAAATAATACATGTTACTAAATTATTAACTTAATTGTAAATTAAATAATTTAAATGCATTAAATGATAAGAAAGGTATGCATTTTATTACATAATAATGATAAAAAGTGATGTATAGAATGGCATAAACATAATGTAATTATATTTGATTAATAATAAATGTTACATTACAGGTTTTTATTAAAATATGTTACAATGAAACTACAATTATGTTTTTTTGCCAATTGTATAAACATTAAATTATATGTATTCATATTGCACCTATTTTCACTAATTTAAGTTACTTAAATTTATTTTAACATCATATGTATCATAAGTTCCTATCTTCATTATTTTTAATAAGAAGGTCTTACAACATCAGTGGTTAGTCATGTGTGGTGCTGGATGTACTACAGCTTTTTTTGTCAGTAGTAACTTACCCTCATAAATTTGGCTCCAGTTCATGTTTCAGGAGGTGGAGACATGTCAGGAAACATTTCGGAGAAATTTTTTAGTCGTAAATGGTGAATAGCTAAAAGTAGTATCTTTACTCAAAAGTGTAAGAGTAAACTTAGAAGTGTAAGGCACCTATGTGATTTGTCCTTCTTATACTTTAATCGACAGACCTGTACCAGCTACAGACTCCTTTTTAATCAATTTTGAATTTGTACTGTTTGGTGTTTTGTAACCCTGGGCATAGTATGCGTAGTGGGGCTACGCGAAGCTGCACAAAGTGGGTGAGAAACTATGCCCACCTACGCACTTCACGTAGGCCCCACTACCCGCCGCCTGACCCCCTCCCCTCCATACCTAATTTTTGAAAATATTGAAAGAAAAGTAAATAAAAAGGCACTTACCTTGGGGGCTGCGTCCCGGGGCTCCCTCTGCTCGTTCGCGCCGCCGTCGCCGCCATCTTGAATACCAATGCGCATGCGCGGCCACCTGCGCATGCGCATTTCTCGCGAGAAATGCGCATGCGAGGGCTGCCGCCCATGCGCATTGGTATCAAAGACGGTGGCGACGGCGGCGCGAACGAGCAGAGGGAGCCCCGGGACGCAGCGCACAAGGTAAGTGCCTTTTTATTTACTTTTCTTTCAATATTTTCAAAAATTAGGTATGAAGGGGAGGGCGGGAGGGAGGCGGGTGGCAGGCAACTTCGCTATGCCCACGGGGTGGGCGCAGTGTTGCCTGCTACACCTACTTTGCAAAGGGCGAAGTAGGCAACACTACGCCCACTCCGTGGGCGTAGCGAAGTCCTTTGCCCAAGGTTAGTGTTTTGATTTTATCACTGTTTTGGTACTACATTATTACTTCACAGGGTGTGCTGGTGCACTATTTCTGTTACCGGAACACAGAAGTGACATTGCGCTATCTGAGAGAGAGAGGAAGAGCTGCTCAGTGTCAGTGTCAGTGCTGCTGAAGGCTAACACTGTTTCGCCAATGTGCCCGTTTGTGTGTATTGTGTCATGCTCAGCTTTGAGCGGTTCACCATGTGGTAGGGTGAATTTGAAATAACTTGATATTCAGAAACAGGAATCAGGCAGTACTCGAAAAGGAAACCTGAGAAGAGCAGTTAACTGTAGAAAACTGTGGAGGTGACTCCAGAAGTGGTTGGGGTGTTCATGCCACACCTGCACAGCTGCCTTGTTCAGCTGGGGCTCCGCGATGCCCTGGTGCCATTGGGAGTGGCAAGAGTCATAGAGTGGACATTCCAGATCCTGTATTCCAGGACCCATTAAAACTCGCCAGCAGTGAAGGTCTCGGTGAGACCGGTGTGTGTAAGGTCGGGGAGACATTGTCACTCCTAACAAAGCTCCTAAAGAGGTGAGGTACAGCTTGGTCCCTACATGCGCTGGGCAGCTGCAGGCAACTGGTGACCTTAGTGTGGCTTGCAGCTCATTCCAGCAGGTGAAGTCCTGAATCATATCACCCGGTATTGATGAGGAATGAAGGAATACTAAGGTCAGGTATCTTCATCATCATATATCATCAACCACTCTGTGGATTCCCCAAGGAAGATAAATCCAACTCTCAAAAGTTGAGATCAGATGAGTTAAAGAAAGGAGGAAGGTAGCAGAAGAAACACAGCCATGCACTCTAACAACAGATCAGTCTTCCTAAGAGATAATGATATGGATACAAACAAGCACACATGTGGGAGTCTGAGGAGTTTGGAAATGGGACAACCCCATTAAAATTGCTAATGTCCTTAAGACTAAGTACCACAAAATTAAGGAATTAAAGAATGACACATTTCAAATTAAGAGGAACTGCAGAACTATCATTTAAAATAAACTACGTTTGTATGTTATGAGGGGAAAAAAGAAGCAACCAGTTACTATGGCTAACGGTAATCCAGTTACAACGGTTTTCCTAAATGAAAAACCATTTGTTGATATTAAAGCTATTGGTCTTTGATAATACGGTCCTTGAGCAGAAGGCTGTGATATCCGTAGCTACAGCAGTAGCCATAATGGTCCATGAGACAGCTGATTCTGTGGTCCATGGTCGGTTGGGAAGTAGCCGTTGTCAAACTCTGGATAGGAATATTGCTGGAAGGAAAGTATCAATCAGGGAGTATCTGATGGCAATGTCTGTATCAAAGGAAGCATTAAACACAAGAAAGTTATTAAAGAAAACAAAAGCTGAAAGTTTCAAATCAAACCTAGTAATTTCTCCTTAAAAACATATAGCAACATGTTGTGTGTTGATGCAGATACCGTATATAGATTTCCCTATTCATGCCATTATATAGATACAATTCCCATTGCCCTTATTTAGGCATAGAAATCCAGCCCTCACTTAGGCATTGCTTATTCTAACCAAATACAGGCATGGTCAACTACATACATTCATTTACGTCACAAAAAGTTCTTGGAACACCCTTGGATATTGATTTCTTCAGGAACTCATTTATTATGCATGAACATCTATTCCTTAGGTGTTCATTCATGACGTTCCTATGCCCGACTTGTAAGTCAATACTGGCATTCTTACCTTCAAGGTATAAATATACCTTCACTTACCATGGCAAACCACGGTTCTTCTGCCTACTTGCACGACACTGCTCACCATGGCAAGTTCAAAAGGAAGTCAAGTCCCCAACTGACGCAATGACCCGAAGCTGTCATCCTCCTTGCAGCGAATCCAGCTCCAGTGTTTCTCACTCCCCTTGCGGGGTGTTAGAGATCGAGTCTCAGAAAGTGATTCCAACCTCTCTCATTCTAAGGTATGGAGCAGACTAGAACCCAGAGTAACTTTTGGCAACTCTTGGCTAAACTAGTTCATATGTTCCAGATGATCCCTGTTTCCTAGTAACATTAGACATTGAAAGTCTTTATTTGTGTATACCTCAGGATACTACCATCAGGGGTAATACCTGACATTTTGGAGCAGTCCCCATGGGACTATACTACCTCTCGATTTTTGTGGTAGATTGTGCTACTTTGGCATCGAAAAGTAACTTCTTTGAATATCAAGGATAGATCTACCTGCAGGCCATGGTACTTCGATGGGCGGCACTTTTGCCCCAAACGTGGCAAGCCTTTATGTTTATGGTTTCGAGTGTTAGCACATCCTGTCCCAGTCCAATCCTTTTTTCATCAAATGTAACCTTCTGGCAGAGGTACATTGATGACGTACTGGTCATTTGGAAGGGCTCTGAGGAGGCTTTGCATACTTTTTTCGAGTGGATAAACACCTATGATCCACATTTAAGATTCACACACAACTATGACAAAGACAAAATTGTTTTTCTGGATGTAACAATTTCCAAAGCTGAAGACCAACTATCAACCAACTCTTCTCAAGATACCATCCTCGCCACCTGAGGGAGAACCTCCCCTTTGGGCAATATCTATGGCTCCGTAGAAATTGTAGCGAACTGGCCGATTATAAGGAACAAGCACGAGACTTGACTGACAAACTGCGCAAAAGAGGATAACCTAACCAGATTTTGTACAAGAGCTGTAAAAGGGCCAAGAACCAGCATAGGGATGCTTTAATGGAGGACTATCTCAAAGACCTCACTGAAAGTGTTCCTGTGACTTGTTTTACTACATATAACCCTATCTCCAATGCCGTGAGCCGATGCATTAACAAGCACTGGAACATTCTTAGAAGTAACCGACACGAATGGGATAAACGACTCTTCTCGTACAAACGGGAAAGAAGCCTAAAAGATTCTTTAGTGCATACACGCACTAGGCATCACCAGAGAGTAGGAGATCAAACTGTACTAAACGCTTGGGGCCTTACCCCTGTCACGGGACATTTCCGATGTGGAGGATGCAGTGTCTGCCATAATTTAACTACCAGTACTAAATACCTAAATCTGGAAGCAGGCAAACAATGGCAGCAAAGCAATCACACCAACTGTAATTCAAGTGATGTTGTGCATCTGATTTCATGTCCTTGCGATTTGAAATATGTAGGCATAACCACAAGACGTATGAAATAGCGTATCTGAATACCACCAAACTGACAGCATATTTTTTACAACACCATCATAGTCCCGATTATATTAAATGGACTATAATAGAACAACTCCATCTAAAGACTGGAACAGATGGACTCCTCTTTGAAAAGAAACAGCGATGGATGTATCGCCTTTCCACTCACCTTTCAGTACTCAATGATGATATCCCTTGGGGTACAGTGATGAAAAAGTGAGCTGTTTATTCAAACATTAGATGAAACCCTAACCCTAAGTATAAGCACCTAATCCAAAACCTTATGTTCCCCCTCTTGGTATACTTGTCATTTTAAAGTTTGAGACTTATTAGGATTCACTGCTGTTATTCCATGGGGAAAAGTGATGAAGAGTTGCTTATTCCAGCATTAGTTGCAGCTCTAGCCTTGAACATGAGAACTAAAATCCTATGTTTCCTTTCACGGTTGGTAGTTGCCCATTAATGAGGTATATTTTGAATCAAGTCACTAGGTCTTGTGAACTAATCGATTTGTCCCCCTCGATAAGCAGGAGGCGGCACTATAACTGATAACTCTACTGCCATACGACCGCACACTGTAATTATGCGGTACTATGCTTACCAAGTCTTTATCTTCTACACAGAAGGGATAGATTTAAAGTCAAATTCTTTTGTTTCTATACCCTGTGGTTAGAGGGCAAGTATTCAATACCAGCCTTTCTCATTTGCACATTACACAACTTTGCACTTTTGTAACACTCTTTTGGGTTTACTAATAAAGGGGCATATTATCAAGGGGGTTTATCTCCGCTTTTTTGGCTTTAAAAGCCAAGAAAGCGGAGATAAAATTATCTCCCTATTACCAAGCTGTAGCTAACACCAGTTAGTGACAGCTAATAGGAGGTAGCGACCATCTTGGGCCCCGCTTTGCATGTCAGTGATATTTATCACTAATGACATGCAAAGTGGGCGTGCCAAGATGTTAGCGACTGGAAACAGTCCCTAACATCGCTATCTCCTATTACCAACTTTTGGAGATATTCGCGCTAAGCGCGAATATCTCCAAAAGCTAACACCTGCCATGAGCAGTTCTTAGCCATGTTATCCAATGGGAGGTGGATAACATGGCTAAGAGCATTTGCTCGATAATGCATGAATATCGCTGACTTTTCAGCGATATTCATGCATTGCGGCCGTTTTTTATCGCATTTGCGATAAACCTTGCTAATAGCAAGGTTTATCTGCGATAAAAATCGCCGATGTGCGGCGATAATTTTTGTCTCTAAACAAGTTAGAGACAAAAATTATCGCTAGTTGTTGGTAATATGCCCCAAAGTTTCTTCAAATGATGCTACAAGCTTACACCTTTAAGTAAACACGTAAACGCCATGAAGGCGGGCACATGACTTGGTGTTTGAGCATTTCAACTTCCGCGTTCCGTAGTTACACCACCATTCGGGCTGCGGAAGTGAACCAAATAGGTTGCCGTTGAGGAGTCGCAGAGGAGCTAGTAAGTTCTTTCCCTTTGCGGTATACGGAAGCGTTTGTAGTTTGTCTGCCATTTCCTTTCAACTGTTTTAATATACGTACTAATAGAGAACTGTTATTCAAACTTGAACCTTTTCTTGTTTAAGATAATCCTCGGCGTGAATAAATAACCCCTGCCGCCGAGCCCAGGAAGTGTCGTATTTTTACTTTCCCAGTAAGTTCTCCGTTCTCACTGTTTTTATAACAATAATCCTCGATCTTGATGCCAGAGTCTTTCATGTTGTTTACGGGCCGCATTACTCGTTTCAAGGGAGTGCGAGCCAATTAGATTTACTGATGGGTCAATAATTATTCCTAGTTTTTTGTTGCTTTTCTAGTCGCTCATTCAAATTGAAAGTATTTGGTGTGATAATTTAAGGCAACATTCTATTTAGCACATTCGACGTAATGATGTTCTGGATAAACTTAACATCTGAGGCAATGAGCCGTGTGATAATGGGTTTGTTTTCAATCATAGACAGCCCCCTGTCACGTTCGGGTGCTATAATGCGGTTTTGTATAAATCAGGCCCAGAAGGGTGTTTGCTTTTTTATTTTCAATTTTTGGGTATGTCCCATTGCAAAGGTTTGTGTGGATGTTTAGACACTTTAAAAGTAATTGTGTACATTGCTATTTGAAAGGACAGATAAGATGTCTGGCTGCATGACTTAATGACTTTCTTTCTTCCACAGCTGGGGTCCTTGGAAATACCAGGAGTTCCCAGCAGGGTAGAACCGTGAGTTTTACCTAAATACACGCACACCCCCAAGGTTAGGGTATGCCTTAGCGTGCATACACCGCATGGGGTTTCCACCTGGTCCTGATGAAAGCTTTGCTGATCTAAGCACTAAAGCAGAAACATCTCGACCATTTTTCATTACGTTCTAAGGACACATTTGGTTAAAATTTTTACCACTGGTGTCCGACTCACTTATGTTTTAATGATAGCTGGCTGGCTCTATATTAAAGTTAGTGCTGGGATCAGCTTGCTACCTTTTAAATTCACCATTCACTATTTTTGGGCACCATCTTGACACATCCAATAATAACCAGCTCCGCTGTAAGTCAGGCATGGCTGCACACCAAGGAGACATTTGGTCTCCTTGGTGGAACCCAATTATGAAGCATGTCACCAACCATGTTGGTGAGTGAGGGTTCTTTTTAAATAAAGGTTATTCCCACTGCTCACGCACCCATCGCCACCCTTGTTTTGGTTTATAATTAACTTTGGCTGCAACTCGTAGAATTCACTATTTTCCATTTATTTTGCGCCGTTAGTCACTTCTTTATTGTTCACAAGCATTACTGAGGGGAAGAGGAGTGACTTTGAGCCCTATCTCTCCTGTTGTTTAAATATAAACTAGATTATAGCTAAACAACACCTGATTCTACCCTCGTACTACACTTAGGTTAGGTACACTGTGGTAGGATTATTTTAGAAGCACCAGATGAGTATTTTAGCCTGTGTTATTTATGTATGTATTTTTATCAATATATGTCATAGCTACAGACCATGATATCGCATTATTGTTTTAGCTTACTGCTAATGCTGCACGAATTATACTTCCCATTCTGTCTTACAATTGTAGCAGTTCATATCTCTTGCATGAGAAATAAGACTGTTCAATAAACCCTTTTTTATTGAAACTTCCCTCTCTCTATTTCTGTGCAACTCTGTAGAAACGAAGCATGCACGATTGACTGAGTGAAACTGTTATCTATTGTTTCCACGATTCTGAGACTGTTCCGATTATAAGGGAAATAAAGTTGTCATGTTTATGCGGTTGTCAGAGACTAATCCCTTTTTGTTTATTCAAGAGGTTTCTAGTGACCTCTGAGTTAGCTGTCGAACACAAGTAATTATGTTTAATGTACTCGATAGAGACTTACTGACCCTAGTCCTATGTCAAATCTATTGTGTATATTATTCCAATGCATAGAGCCTATCAGGGATATACTACACTACAAACAGTGAAGAAGAAAGCTAGAGTGTAATAGTCCTTGGAGCAAACTTTAGTGGAGAAGAGTAAGTATGATATTAATGTAGCCCCACCTTGTCTTCCACAAAAGGGAGACACAGATATCACTTTCGGGGGAAAGCACAAAGTACAGTCCTGGTGGATATCCCTCCTTAGCCAAATACACCTGGGCTATGTTTTGAGCAAGAAATGTTCAAATATGTGAATTAAGTGATAATTGGTCAAAGGTCGTTAAAAAAGTAGGTGAAAAAACGAATACTGCCAAACTCATGGAAACCATCAGAGTGCCTGATAAATTTGCAGGAAGATATCCCAGATTGTGACCTATGCTTGATATTCTAACTGATAAAAATTTAGAGAGAGACAAATCACTGCTTGGTACCCTCAAAGGAGATTGCACTCATAAGGATCATCTACAAATGCCACATTGCCCAATGCTCTTTGACAAACTAGAACTTTGTCCAGTTAAACATGCCACCAGTTCGAAATTCAAGGGAGTTACTAAACTAGAATCATTTCCAGCCTTCACAGCCATAACAGCAGTGTTTAAAAAACAAAAATATTTATTTCCATACTTATTTGATTCATCATTGTAGAATGACCACTTTCTCTCAGGGGAAGTATGACCCTCCCTAGAAAGGAAATGGGCGTGAGAGAAACTCCATTAGGGCTTAAAGATTCTATTCAGTAAATAAACATGTTTTTGACATCCACTGTGGAATGAACACTTGAATGTTGTAATTATTGACAAAGGTTGTCAAAGATTCATAACATTAATTGTTCTTTAGTAATGTTGCAGTATTTGGAGGATCTGAGGTTCAGAGATTCTGAGGACAATTAGAGCAATCTTTTTAACATGAGGAATTAGTATAGGATGATATTCTCAGTAAAAGCACAGACAAGCGTGTTTCTTCTATATGTAAAAAACTAAGAAACAATTGAGGGGATTAAATGGGACACAGAAAAGAAAGAAGAGAATATTTAGTAGGAATGTCCATAGAGTCTGCTGATTTACAGGAGATCAATTCAGGGATGTCTGTTCATGACCCAAATTCCAGTTCACAATGTGATAATAGGAGTACTGATAAATATAATGCAGACTGTGAGTTCTTACGTGGTTAAGTTCAACCTAAAGGTATTACAACATAAAAGCTTTCAACTTTGATAATTTGTGCTTCATTTTCGAATTAAAGACTAATAGTCTCCCTCGTACAGGAGAAAGCAAAACCTACACTGCCCAAATTGTAAGTGTGGTCTTTAGAGGCTTGGAAGGAACTTAAAGCATTTGGATAGCCAAGAACCATTGACAAACTCTGGAATGGGTTCACAGGAACTGTCCAGGAATGTGAATGATTTGCTGTGAATAGAACTGATGGATATATGTACCAATGGAGATCTGAACATATTCTTGAACCACTCAAGAATGTTAGCAATGTTTATTGATTTCCCCAGATTAATAAAAATCGCTTCAAGCAATATTACTTTGGTTCATCCGCATTCTAAACAAGACCATTCTCCAAGCGGGTCAAGATCTATGATTGACTTTTATTCTAGAATTGTTGTAGAATTAGCCTTGAATTATATTGATGACACAAGTCATCTGGGGTATGATCTGTATGTGGTGAATTCTATAGACAATAAAGTCAATGCTCTCCAGTTTGGATCCGATGGAGGTGCGCCAGAGGTAAGCCTGTCTGCGCCCGTAAAGACCCAGTACTTTACCCTCTAACCCCCACAACCCCCTAGAGTATTCTAGGGACTCCATGCTCCAATTGAGACAGCTTTCCCAGATGCTCTGCACCCATTCAATTACACCTGAAGGCCCTCACAATCATTGTTTCCATTGCCCATTTACGTTATCCTCTGGTGAGCCTTCTCTTCCTTCTCACACCACACTCAACATGGCCCTGTTAAATTGTGGATCCCTGCCTAAACACGCACTGGAAATCTCTATACTCCTAGAAGACCACCAGCTTGAGCTTGATGTGCTGTTTTTAACAGAAACATGGCTTTCCCCAGACTCTGACCCGGACATCGTTCTGGCTCCGCCCTCGGGCTTTCTCATTCTTCATCTTGACCGATCGAAGGGAAAGGGAGGGGGATAGCTATAATATATAAAGATCATCTTTCCTGTCTGCTTCACGGAAGCCCCATATCAGACTGTGAAAATGCCCATTTTGCTATCCAAGTTACCCCGTGTAAATCTTTTTCCGGAATCCTTATCTACTGCCCTCCAGGTGTCATTGGACAATTCTGCAGCTCCCTTTTGGAAGCCTCAATGACCCTGGCCAGCACTCTTCCCAACTTTGTGATCTTAGGGGATCTAAACATCCATTTTGACAATAGAGGAGATAAGTTAGCAGTTGAACTGTCACAGGACTTAGCCACATATCAGCTTCACCTGGGAAACCTTCAACCCACTCATGTACTTGGGCATCTTTTGGACCCCATCTTTTCCAACATCTCTGATCGGTACCGTGGTCAGACCATCTCCTCATTCCGTTTAGCTGGTGGATTTCGGCCATTCACCATCCTAGAGCAGCCCCAGTAGGCTGGCACGCCCCTGGTCAAAACTGGATCCGGAAAAATGGAAACACATTCTGGTGCTCTCCCCTCCATCTTGTGAGATGGATCCTGTATCGGCGGACACCATGTTCTCTTCGTGGATTGAAAACTCTTTGGACATAGTCCTCCTGAAAAAACCTGCACTTAAACTCGGGGCAGAACCACCTCACCCTGGTTTACTAAGGAGGTTCGACTCTTAAAAAACTTTGTAAAAGATCCGAAAGGGCTTGGAGGAAGAATTTTGACCCTAGTAGAAAGCAGGATTATAAACTTGCGATTCTAAACTATAAGAAAGCACTTAAATCCGCACAAGCCGCTTTCTTTAAAGAAAAAATTAAATCGGCTTCTAATTCATCAAGAGAAACTTTTCAAATTGTGAAAAAGCTTTTAAAAACCCCCGACCCCCCGTGTCCCATGGATCCCTCCGATAGCCGCTGCAATGAGCAAGCTGAGTTTTTTGACCAGAAGATTCAAAAAATTCTGAAGAACCTCCGCCTGCAGTCCATTGACAATCCACTAGAACCGCCTCTTCCAGTACCTAAGCAAGGAGAGCCCAGATTGGACACGTTTGCTCCCATTACAATGGAGACTCTTTCCCCCATCTTTCAATCAATTAAGAATGGATCCCCGTTAGATTCAGTCCCTCTGAACATCTTAAAACTAGTCGAACCCACCATCCTTACCCCTATGGCGAATCTTCGGTAGTCGGAGAGGCGAGAAAGATAATAGATTCAGGGGGATCAGTGGCAGTGATCCTCCTGGATCTGAGTGCAGCCTTTGACACCGTGAACCATGGCACACTGGTCCACCGGCTCAGAGACCTGGGCATTTCTGTACTGGCCCTCTCTTGGCTGACATCCTTTCTACACTGCCGCTCCTTTCAGGTGGCCAAGGGCAATTTCATCTCCAATATCCTGCAGGGCTCGTCCTTGAGCCCTACACTTTTTAATGTGTACATGTCTCCCCTTGAAAGAATTGTCACTTCATATGGCATTAAACTCTTGACCTATGCCGATGACACCCAGCTCGTTGTATCCCTAAGTCAGCAGGACCACCCTTCCATCGATCTCCACTCCTGTCTTGGGGATATAGCCGGCTGGACGGACAGGTCCCACCTTAGGCTTAACGGTGACAAGATGGAGATCCTGGTCATAGGGAACCAGTCACATTTTTGCCCTGAGACATTGTGGCCCCCATGCATGGATCCGCCCCGACGTCTGAAATTAAAAGCCTGGGGATCTGGTTGGACTAAGGCCTTACGCTTAACACCCAAGCTAGGAAAACCGCTGGAATTTGTTACGGCCTTCTTCGTACTTCCCACAAAATTCTACCTCTGCTCCCCACTCAGTCCTGAAAGCTTCTGATCCAGGGCCTCACATTGTCCAGATTGGACTATGGGAATGCCCTATACCTAGGCGTTCCAAAGAAAGTGACGGCTAAACTTCAGGTTGTACAAAACACCGCTGCCCGGCTCCTTACTGGCGCCAACAACCGAAGCTCAGCAAAACTGGCTCTCAGTTCACTTCATTGGCTACCTATTTTGGAAAGAGTTCATTTTAAGGCCCTTTGCACGACTCACAAAATCCTTCATGGCAAGGCCCCCCTATTCTAAAAGATCTTATTGTCCCCTATAAAACCAACAGAACCCTGCGGTCTACCCATCTTCATCTGACTTTGACACCCAGGATATCGAGGGCTCGATCAGGAGGCCGCCTTTTTTCGTATAATGCCTCTAAACGGTGGAATTCTCTTCCACTGGACATCCGTGCTCAGCCTAATCTTCTTTCTTTTCGTAAATTTCTGAAGACCTGGCTTTTCCCCTAATCCCCCTCTCTTGGCCTCACAGGCTCTATCACTAGCGCTGGGACGCTCATGGGCAGCCATGCGCTCTAGAAATCAACAAACATAAAACATAAACATAAACATCTATTTCACAGTTTATAAGGAATCTCGGAATTGACATGGAAGCATCTCTCACAACCGATTTAGATCAGATGACTAAAAAGATTCGGAAAAAGAAAGGTGACTAAATAATAATAACTAAAATACATTCAATGAGAAGGGTATTTGCAGGACCATCTTATACAAAAATAAATGGGAAAAAAAGATTGCTTTGACCCAAGGAACGTCGAACATGGCCATAATAAACGGTAGAACATATAGTGACTAGCCTGCAAGGAACACATCTTACTGGCATGTCTTTTGTTTTTCTTCAAGGACATGTCACAGAAGGGGGTGGGCTTTACCCCCATTAAGCTTCTGTTTGGAAATGCTACAAGTCACCGCTCAGTCTTGTAAAGGAAGTATGGCAGAAACACCCAAGGAAAGCTTCATAAGCCCTAATGTCTAAGATGGGGCAATACATAAGAGAGGCCAACATGAATTTGGAGGCTAGCCAAGAAATGATTAAACATTGGTACAACTAGAAGGCCACTCTGGGTAAATACCAATCTGGCCAAGAAATGTGGGTAATGGAGCCGGTGGAGCCCTGAGCCCTCCATGACTGGTGGGACCGTACGAGGACATGAAGAGAAAGTGAGGTCACCTACATGGTGGACCAGCAGTCTCCCAAAAGCCCTTTGAGGGTAATGCATATAAATAGACTCAAACCATACTTTGACATAACCATGCTCATGGTGACAGATATTGTGGAAAGGAGGAAAGTGGCCATGTGCCATATCTTCTATTGTGCCAGAACCAAGATGGCTCGGTGGAAGAAGTAGTCCTCTGCTACTCTGACAGAAGAGCAACAGAGGTAATGTCACCAGTTGCTGTGAAATTTCACTGCCTTGTTCTCACTGTTCCCAGGGCTCAATCACTGGTGTACCCATGATATGGAAACTTAGGACAGTATACTGAGTAGAAAATAAAATCTACAGAGTTTCAGAAAGGGTGAGGGCTAGCATCAACGATGAGGTGTCTAAGATGCTGAGCTTTGGAGTGAATGGTCCAGTGGTCCCTGGCCTAACTCAGAGGACTTCATGCCAAACGCTGTCCCACTGGGTGGCACCCTAGACTTGCGTGCAGTCATATTGGGACTCAACTCAGTCACCAACACTGATGCAAACACCATACCCCAAGCTAATGAGCTTATTGGCAGGTTACAGGCTGCCAGGTTCCTCCTCTGGCTCTTGACTTGGTGGCATGGTACCTGAAAATTGCCCTAACTGAGGGTGCATAGGAGAAGTCAACATGTTCTACTTCAGAGAAGTATTTCCAATTCCAGTTGATGTCTTCTGAATTATAGAATGGCCTGCCACCTCCCAGTGTTTGGTCAACTGGGTGCTGTCTGGGGTTGGGTGCTGCCTGCTTTGATGACATTGCAGTCTTCAACTCCAGCTGGAAGGACCACCTTGTCCACCTTTTAGGAAGTGCTTCAGGCACTGCAAAAAGTATGCCTGATTATCAAGGCAATAAAAGTCCAGATAGGACAGGGCTCTCTGTTATACCCGTTTGACAGTTAAGAAAACCTGATTTAAATATTACATTTCACTCCTAAGTGCACATTGCTGCACACAAAGTAGAAAGCATCATCATCACTGGTCAGGCTGTAACTGGTACAGTGTGAAAGTCTTTAACTTTTGACCTGTATAAACTACCAACTCCACTCAGAGTTATTTTTATATTTAATAAAAATCCAATCTAACGATGAAGTCAGATTTTTATTAAATATATTGGAAATTAAAATGTAAGAAAGATACCTCTATCCTGCCTGAAGCTGCCGGGCGCTAGTTTGCATTTGCTCTCCAGCCAATGCCCAGCTGTGTTTGGTCTGAATGAGATGTGAGACAGTGGCCTAGAAGTACGAAGGTATTTTCTTCCTCTGAAAGGGAGCCCACCTGGGGTGGACCCCAGGCCTTAATTTACTTCAAAGGGGCCTGCCCTGACTCAAGCAAATGTTGGATGACACCTTTTCATTTTATTACAAGGCTGGAGGCTCATATCATGCTTGGCTCTTCCTATTATATTAACGCAGCAACCAAGAAAAGAAAAGAACTTCATTACCCAGAAACCCTGGGAAAAGAACGAACATATTACATCACAAATGAATAACCAATAGAAAGTCAAGTACCACAATAATTATCTTGACTGAGAGCAACAAGCTCTCTTTTCTTGCTGCTTGCAGTAAAGATAAGCATTTTGCTCATCATTTTCTTCTATTTCATTATGTATTACATTGGTTCTTTAGACAGTACCTTGTTAGCTTGCCGTGTTTGTCCATCGTTTACTTAGACTGTTTTGTATGCATCACACTCTGTTCCTCAGCTCGTCCCTCACCCGCATTCCCTACTCTGCATTCTTTCTCTGAGCTTTTTTTGGGTTAGGCAGTCTGTTGGAGCCTGCAGTGCATCACTCATGCACTCTCCACTGTGAGGATTTTAATGACATCTGCTTCTCTTTTTGAGCGCTTCAATCCCCCCGCACTCACTGTTTGAAGTGTTGGCTTGCCTCAGGCAGCTTTTATCCTTGTTCAGAACTGCCGGAGATTTCTGCATCTCTGGTCATGCCTCTTCCCTGTTCAACCCCCCACTTGGCTTCCAAGGGTCGTTTTTAACATGTTAGTTTCCAGTTTAATTTCTTAGGTTTGCAATAAGCAGTTGTGTCAGCCTTTAAATATACATTTAGGCTGTTTATTGGTAGTTTTATTGTATTTTTGATTCAATTTGTCATGTCTGAGGACGAGGAAACAAAGTCCATGAAGAAAGATTTTAAATCCTTTATTAAGGATTCAGTTCAAAAGGCAGTCTCTGTTTCTATGTTAGATGTTTCCAAAAATCTGGAGGCTTCTTTGTCAAAGTTGTTACAGAGCCCTAATGAAATTCCTTTGAAGAAGGGAAAAAAATGTGTTGATCTTCAGTGTGTTTCTGCAAAAGGCGTTTCTGTTCAAAATTGGTCCTCCCACATTCTTCTGGGCTCCCTTTATCTCCCCTTCACATTACAATGTTACAGGACACTGATGGTGATGATGACAACATCCTTAAGGATGATGGGGCCAGAGGCAATGTTAAGGATGACTCTTATGATAATGGGCTTTTGGAGAAAAGGTAGAACCTATGTTTGACCCTTTTTCATCCATCATCCCAATTCCACTGAGTGGTTCCCTTCTCCCCGTGTATTAGATTATGTTTACTTTTTATATGCAACCCGTTAGATAAATCCTCTAGGAATAAGTTAAACTAAGAGTGTCCCCACACTTCCCTCCCTAAAAAAATGGCTGATACCAGTAGGATTGACCCTAATATGTTGTTATGTTTTACCAAGTTTAGCATCGACCCCAAAAAAAGTGTTGATAGGGCTGGTGAAATTGTCAGGACAGAATTTTGGATATGCTGGGTCCATTGATCAGGATTTTGGATTTGGTCAAGAGGCTAAGATGGATCCTGTCACTCTATTTACTGGGTTCAACGAGATATTTGGATGTTGGTCAATGGTAACACTTATTTTTCCCAAGAGAGGCGTAAGAGTCTTCTACTGAAAATAGATCTAAAGCTCAACAGTCTGGCAATGAAGGAAGAGGGTCCTCATCCAACGGCATTTTTGTTGGTGATTAATTTATAAAGGAAATGGGCAAGTATGTTTCCACTTTTGCCACTATCGGCAAGGCTCAAATATCAATGAAGAAGATTTTTGCCCTTGGATTTTTAGCAGGGCAAGCAAAGGCAGGAGTAGCTTTGCCAGACACTATTCCTTAAGTGGTTAGTCTTTCAGCTCGCCTTCAATCAAGGCTCACAGCAAAATTATCAAGAATACAAGCCATAGTTCTAACCCGCCATTCCAGTGGATTTAGAAACAGGATATAGAAACAAAGAAGATAAACTCACAAGATGTTCACATTTTGGCCAACCTCCTGTAGGAGGCTGGCTTGCTTATTGTCTGGATCCTTGGTTGTAACTAACATCAGATCCTTGGGTCATTCAAACTATGCAACGGTATTGCATAAATCTTTATCAGGTTCCACTTCAGTGTAATTTTCTCCCTCCTCTTCATTTTTCCCAAGAACAGTTTATTCTTGTCCGACAGGAGGTACGATCACTTCTTTTCAAACAGGCCATAGGGGAGACTCCATTCGGCCCCTCAGGTTTCCTCAATGCCATATTTTTGGTCCTCAAAATGAACCAAAAGTATTGTCCGGTTATCAATCCAAAAGTTTTCAATAATTTTGCTTTTACCACCATTTCAAGATGGGGACCATCCTTCATCTCAGAGATCTGCTTCAGCAGGACAATCAGTTGGTGAGTCTTGATCTCCAAGACAATTATCTGACGGTTCGTGTCCATCCTTTCAACATCCTTCTTACAGGAAGTTCCTTCAATTCCAATGGGGTCAGTCCTTTTTTCATTTCAAAACTCTTCCTTTTGGTCTCTTGTCAGCTAATTAGCTCTGTCTCAATGCTTTGAATTTCACAGTTTCATCATGGACACTTCTTGATCCATTCTCCAACTCCCTCTTCAGAAGGTGGTTGTAATAAAAAAGGAGATACGTCACACATTATCTCTTCCCATATGTTCCCTCCGATCTCGAGCCAGTCTGGTAGGACTTCTAGCCTCTTCCATTCAAGCCATTTTTCCCAGTCCTCTGCATTAAAGGGCACTTCAGTGGTTGAAGAATGGCCATTTGCGCAGAGGGTTGGCTTATTCAGATCCAGTTTCTCTAGATTCAGAATCCAGGGAAGAACTCCTTTGGTGGCTAAGCCACTTAGATGCCCGCAATGGGAGAATGAGTTTCTCTGTCGCCACAGATATTGTCTTAGAGTCAGATGCAATTCGGATAGGATGGGCTGCAAGATTGGAGAGGATATGGCCTAACAGCTAGAGCTGGGTAACCGGGTTTTAGTCTCGGCAGGGATTCTCAACATTCTGTGATCCTGGGAAAATCACTTACTCAAATCAAATCAAATCAAAAATAGCTTTATTCGGTATTTTGACAAAAAACCATAAAAGCATACAAAATACAAACGTAGGCAGACTAAATAGCTTTTCTAATTAAAAAACTTCTTACAAAAATACATATCATGAAGACAGAACAGATGAAGTTCATTAAAATGCATAAAAATTTCTAAAGTTCATTAAAAGACTCTTGGAATTCATACAGTCTCCTGTATTACGTATTATTTGATGTGATAAGGTACAATATAATACGATTTTACAATTTTTGTTTATCCATGAAGTCCTAATCATTACCCATGGTCCCTCTACACTGGAGTTCTGGACTTTTTGGTTCCGTCCAGAGGTGTCAGGGATAACACCCGAAGACCCCGGAGTTCTACCTGTCTCGGTGCACAAATAAACAGAAACACGGGCTTCTCGATGGTGGCGTCAAAGACCAAAGGTTTATTACTGCAGGGACACAGAAGTCACAGAAACTACACACGGGCAGTGTCTAGGAGCCTGTTCGATTTGTACAAAAAGGGTTGCTCCTTATATACTGAATATTGGGCTTCGGGCAAATTCTTTACATGTTACTACATTCCAAAACCTTTGTGTCCTAAACAATAAATTTTTGGCGTTGCACAGGAATCGTCAACAATATCTGATGTCAAAACATTACGAACGAGGGGTTCCCACTGTTCCATCATAATCCCATGTCAACTTTTCATTCAAGACCCGGACCGCCTCATCGTAAATTTCGTTACCTCCCCCTAATAAAGGCCCAGAAGGAAAGGAGCAGAGCCAGGTGCAGAAGATAGAAAAGCAGGATAAGAGATGTTTGTGGGTTGTAAATGGGCAAGGCTACCAGCTTCGGCCGCCTAATCATGATCAGGCCAACGAACACGAGAACCAGTATAGCAGGACTGGCCTCAGGCAGAGGAGGCAGTTTCTGTCGAGTCATGCAGCCATGGCGTGTTCTGTTCTAAGGTGCACGTGTCACTAGCAAGGTGAATCTCCGGCTAAAGCTTACGTGTCCTTAAGTGAAAAGGGGTCACTGCGTGTCCATTGTCTATGTGAGGGCAAGAAATACAAAATGGCTTCCGTGATCTAGGATGGATGCCATGGGTAGATCAGAAATGTGTTCGTAACAGGAGTGCTCTTGCTCGTAGCATGGCGAAAACACCAGGATATGCTAAATGGATCATTATGTATTTACGACAATGTTGAAAAACACGGGTTCAAATCGTCACGGAACCTCAGACCCTCCTTTTGCCCTTACATAGGCAATTTCTCTATGTCTGAGTCTATCTCTATGCTCATCAGGTCAGTGACATGTTGTTGCATCATCATTCTTTCTCGCGCCTTTTTTCCAAACGCAGGTGGTTTTCTGAAACATGTTGCAGCACAGAGACTACACAAAGCGGGACCACACTGGATAATCAGGCAGCATGAGAATAGAAATACTAGGATGACACCGATGACCATCAGAACCTTCCATCCCCACGCTGATATCAGAGTCCAAAACCACTCCATGAAGGACCAGTTTCCCTTGTCTACGTGTATAGAGTCGGAAATCTTGTGGAGCTTAGAGATCGCCTCATAGACAGTCGGAGCATTATTGGGAATAAAAACACAGCAGCTCGATTGGATCATTCTGCATACTCCACCTCGATCTGCAAGTATTACGTCTAGAACCATACGGTTCTGCAACGTCATGAGACGATCCGCCTGAAGCTCAGCTATTAAGTTACTAAGGGCACCAGCAGTTTCTGTAATAGTAGATTCAACTACCCGTGTTAGCTGACGTAGATTTCTACTATTGGCCATAGGCCCCCAAAACGGAAGGAAACCTTTGAAGAAGTCTCCAGCTTCCTGACCAGCGGTATCTTCTTTGCTGAAAACACCTCTTGCTACTCTGGTCTTGTGATAATCTGAAGAAGCAGTGTACGTTGGAGGCAACAGTCGAGCAATATAACATGAACCTGGAAAGTCAGCAGGCAGCCATGTATACGCTCTGTCTTGACAGATGAAGTAGGTACCCCTAGCAGTAAGAAAGGCAGGGGAAGAGTTAGACGGAAACACGTACGTCTCAACGCACTCACTCCTCCCTAGCTGAGCTCTCGGATTTTTCCCATTTCCTTGCAAACAGACCTGACCTCGGTGAGGCACGACCCAGACTGGAGTTGAGCTTTTACGCTTGCTTTCTCCCAAACTAAGGCGATACTCTGTAGAGTTCCAACTCAAATATACCCGTAATTCATCTCTAGGGTAAGATGGAGTATTATTGACGTCTTTAATCATGTCAATAATTCCCCGGACTAAAGCTTTGTTGGCAGAGTTGTATTTAGTGGAACGTGGTGGACGCGGAGGATAGGTCTCAAGGGCATAGGCAAAAATGGTCTGGAAGGCCTGAAATGATCCATTATAGCTAAAAGGCAAGACTAGATAGGGAATGCCTTTATCCATAGTGTGGGGTATCAAGCCACACACCTAGCAGTCTGTAGTGTTAACTACCAGTTGGTGTAGATGTAAGAGCTGTACAAAAGTGTTATTTATGAATTCTGAGCGTCGAGCTTGCTCGTGTTCAGGAAACGAGTGAAAAGAATGCATAGAAGAAAAAGTAGAAGTAGCAGGATCAAGGGGAGGTACTGTAGTTACCGGCATAAAAATCAAATGCACACCAAAGACGATTCCACCCACCAACGTTATTAAAACAATCAAAAACGTAACTGCACATTGCATTAGAAAGCATTTGCTGTGGAGAATTTTGTACAGTCTATTTCTGGGAACATAAATTACATTCTCTCGTTGCAGCTCAGGAAGCTCCATCTTCTACAATCCGCTCGCGACCACTGATGATGTGTACGTAGATGAAAATGCCTCTATCAGCCCTGGGAGTTCCCAGAACTAACAGAAAGATCGACCTTGTGTCTGACCCCCGCAGATTCAACTAGGCACACAGCCACGACCCTACGGCTACCCAGACGGCAAGGCAATTTTAAAATAACAAAACAATAGCAAACTTCCTGGCTGGAGGCAATGTATCAAAAATTCAGATGTATAAAATAGGCAGTTTCCTGCTTTATTTGTCCATATTGCGAGATCTTAAATTGTATCTCAGTTTAGCAGGAGCTGTTTGATCTGGAAACAGTGTATTTTCAGCAGACGTTGCAATGTTCAGGTTCGCAGATGGCAAATGTTCTTTTGTTGCAGATGGCAAATGTTCAGAGTTCAAAAGAGCAGTTTCAGGAGGAGAGTCAGAGTTCGATGTATCAGGGATTAGTTCTGCATCGCTGAAAGGGATAAACCTGGGTATATGTTCTGTCTCAGAGGCACCAATTCCCTTCTTCACCCAGTTATCGTAAGGAAGTGGCAGGGGCACACGTTTGACGTGTGTCGTGTGTATCCAGTTCTTTCGTCCAGCCACACGAATAGCAGTTCTCGTTGCTAGCAGCACCTGGTATGGGCCAACGAATCTGGGTTGAAGATTTTTCGTCCTTGCAAAATTACGAATGACGACTTGATCCCCTGGTTTCAGCTGATGACCTGGACTCTCCGGTGGCTTTGGCAATGCATCGAAAACCTGTTGGTGAATAAGACTCAATTTAGCAGTCAAGTCGAAAAGGTAATCAATCAACATTGGATATTCCAGAGAACAGAATTCTTTTGGCCTTGGCACTCCCCAAACATTGGCGGGACGACCAAAAACTATTTCGTATGGACTAAGCCCTACTCTAGAATGTACAGTCGCTCTCGTTGATAACAAAGCCAAGGGTAGTGCATCTGGCCAGGACAAACCCGTGGATGCCTGTATTTTAGCAAGTTTCAGCTTGAGGGTGCCATTGTAACCCTCAACTAAACCAGCAGACTGGGGATGGTTTGCACTGTGGAACTTTTGTTTAATCCCTAAACCGGCACACACACTCTGTATAACTTTCCCTACGAACTCACTTCCGTTATCTGACCATACAATCCGTGGCATGCCATATCTTGGGAAGTATTCTTTGAGAAGGATTTTGGCAGTGGACAAGGCAGTATTGTCCTTCAGTGGATATGCTTCGATCCATCTGGAAAAAGCACAAACTACCACTAGGACGTACTTTAGATTGTTGCAACGATCCATGTGAATGAAGTCTAACTGAATTACTTCAAAGGGACAGGAAGGAGGAGCGAAATGACCAGTGGGTGTGGGGATTCCCTTGCCAGGATTATGCATCAGGCATACCATGCAATTTCTCACCACTCTCTCTGCACATTTACTAATCCCATCATTCTTCCAGACTGGAGCCAACATCTTATAAATCCCTTTAGAACTGATATGCGCTGCTCCATGTGCCATCGTTACTACTGCAAGCACATACGCATCAGGCAACATCCAACGCTGTTGTTCCGACAAATCAATCCAACACCCACTCGAGTCCAATTTACCCGTACTCTCTTTCCACGCAAGCTTTTCCTCCTCAGTCGCCTCCTTCTGAATTTCTTTCACACTTTCCACTGTGTCCTCACACATTCCAGACTCAGAAATCCATCTTGCAGACTTAGCAACATACATTCTACTCATCATATTTCTAGCTGTCTGTTTAGCGGTCTCATCAGCAAAAGCATTCCCACGACCAACATCATCCGTGATTGCTTTATGAGCGCTGCACTTCACAATCGCAACTTCAGTCGGCAAGGTTGGAGATTCCAACAAGTTGTTAACTAGCTGACCATGTTGAATCTTAGTCCCATGGGACGTAATGAAACCTCTCTCTTTCCACAAACGGCCGAAACTATGGGCCACGCCGAACTCGTACTGACTATCTGTGAACACATTCACTCTCATTCCCTTAGCTAAAACACACGCTCTCGTTAGGGCAATTAATTCCGCAGCTTGGGCAGAATTCTGACTCACTCTTGCAGTCTCCACAATCATACTCAAAGTTGTTACTGCATAGGCAGCAGTCACATCACCATTCTCCAATTTAAAGCAAGACCCATCAACATACAACGTGCCATCTGGATCTGACAACGGGGTGTCTTTAAGATCAATTCGTTCTTTTGTCTCTTCCTCGGTTCTGAAGCAACAGTCATGAGGTTCGGAATCACTCGACTCTTGACTAGTCGGCAACAATGTTGCTGGATTCAATACATTGCATCTTTTGATCTGAATATGACTCGCTAGCAGTGTCAGCTCGTAGCCTGATAATATAGCACTGGTAAGGTGTTGCGTCTTAGTTCGATTCATGAGTGTATCCACAGCATGAGGAACCATGACCACTAGCATATTGTTCATCACCAAACCAGCAGATTGTCGAATGGAAGCCGCAGCTGCCGCTGTAGCTCTCAAACAACTAGGCAACGCTCTAGCTACCGGATCTAATGTTGATGAAAAATACGCACAAGGGCGTTGTTTATCACCAAATCTCTGTGTCAGAACACTCAACGCACAACCTTCTCTCTCGTGAACATAGAGCGTGAATGGCTTACTGTAGTCAGGTGTACCCAACACAGGAGCTGAACACAATGCATTCCGTAACTCAGAAAAACTCTCCTGACATTCGGCAGACCATGGCACCGGACTCAGAACATTTTTCTCAGTCAAAGCTGCCAACGGTTTTGCCAAAAGAGAAAAATTTGGGATCCACTGCCTACAGTATGAGGTAATACCTAAAAAGGCACGTACTTCTCTCTGTGTGCTAGGAACATTCATCTGCGTAATTGCTTTTATTCTCTCTGGGGTCAACTTCCTTCCCTCCTTTGACAAGAGATGACCTAGGTAGGTCACTTCTTGGCAACAGTATTGCATTTTCGAAGGTGACACCTTGTGATTCAAACTAGACAAATGATGCAATAAGGAAATTGTAGCCGCTTTGCAAGTTTCCTTGTCATCAGCAGCTACTAGAAGATCATCTACATACTGCACTAAAGCAGAACCAGGAGGAAGTACAAAGGAATCTAACTGACTTTTTAATGCCTGACTGTAAATGGACGGGCTCTCACAATACCCTTGTGGAGCACGTTTAAACCTGAAGCTTCGACCTCCTAAAGAGAAGCCGAAAATATCCCTGCTTTCCTCGGCTATTGGAATGCTGAAAAAGGCATTCTTCAAGTCGATAACTGAAAACCATGTGGCTGTAGCAGGAATCAACGTTAACAATGCAGTTATGTCTGGAACCACAGGAAACTGTGGAATCACAATCTTGTTAACCTCCCTAAGATCTATTACAAACCTATAGACTGGAGGCTTTGAAGGATCTGTACGTTTCAAAATTGGCAAGACAGGACTGTTACAGACATTTCCTCTAGTTTCTTCTACTACAACTTTCTCGATCAAATCTTGCACAATTAATAAAAGTGCGCGTTCACCTTCACTAGAGATTCTGTATTGTGGAATTCGTGGAAATTTGACATTCGATTTCAAAGTGACTACATATGGTGGAATTTCTAAAAGACCTACATCGTTAGGACCAGTCGCCCAAAGAGTATCAGGGAGAGAACGCAGCTCTGGTGGGAGCGCATCCATCGACAAGTACATCGGAGATGTGATTCTTTTACCCAACGTTAGCTGTATTCCTTTCGGAGAACAGTACAATGTCGCATATAGGCGTTTTAACAAGTCTAAACCAAGCAGATTTTCATTACAACCTGTCGTCAAAATCAAGGGTGCTTTCAATTGACGGGGTCCAACAGAAATAGACAAAGGACCAGATACGGGGTTGTAAACATGGGCGCCTGAAAAACCTACAGAAACATTCGTTAAGCCAGACAAAGGTGCGCCAGGGAGTTTCTCATGTATAATAGAACTTTTTGCTGCACCAGTATCCAACAGAAACGGTTCGACTACACCTGATGTTGCTACTGCGACATAAGGCCCACTCTGATCTACTGGAACTGATACTACTCCCTCTCTTTGTCCATGGCTGTCCTAGTACTCACTTTGCTGAAATTCTTCACCAATTTCACAATAGTCTTCAACATGATACTGCTGAGATTAATTTTGTTGAGCAGACTGTCCATTTCGCTGATCAAAATGATTAGAAGGGCGATCGTTCGTTTGTGGAGGCATAGCACCTCGTCCTCGACCCCTAGAATTTTGCATATAACCACCACGACCTCTCTGAGCTGCTGCAGCATTATTTTGCGCTAAGACTGGACACTCATTTTTATAATGACCTTCTTTCTTACAATATGCACACTGATTCCACTGGTATTGCGGTCTCTGAGATTTATAATCTGTCCTTTGATATTACCCTTGCTGTGTATTAGTCTGATTCGTGCGAGGCGGATACGCTTGCTGTAAAAGAACTTTAGTTTTTAAATCTTTTGTCTTCTTCTCTGATTTCTCCTTCTCCTCTTTATCCCTATTTTCATAGTACTGGGCAGTCGCAAGTATTTGCGCAGTCGTAGAGACAGCCCACGCACTCTCGGAATCTTTCAATTTATTACTAAGTTCTGGCAACAGATTGTGCACAAATTTATCAACGAATAATCTCTGTCCCCCTTCAGTACTCATATCCTGACCACTATGATCTACGAAAGTCTCTTCAAACCTTGTGAAAAAGTCGGAAACACTTTCGTCCTTCTTTTGCTTGCACGCGGACAATTTGTCCCAGTTAACGCCAATGCTGGCATCAGAGTCTTCATTAAGTCAATTATTCTACCGGGTAAATTAGCAATTAGAGGTTCGGGTTTGGAACCACCTATTTGTTGACCATCCGCTGCAATTATAGCTGCCCAATCACCACCTAGGGCAACTGGATGATTCTCTTTACGAATTTTAGCCCAGATTGGTTGCGGAACTACATTCCCAAATAACATGTCAATGTCCGCTAAATTCATCACACAAGCTTCAACTGTCTGCGCTAACTCTTTGTAATATCCGGCTGGATTTTTACGCGGATCAGGCAAGGCTTGTTTCACCGCTAACACTTCGGCTCGCTTCCACGGAATGTGTATCCACACTCTCTGGAACTGGGCCAGAGCGGCAGCAATACCATTCGGTACGTCAGCTTGTACAGCTTCGCGCAAAATTGGAGGAACCTCCCTCATTGGATATTGGCGATTCTGCTTCGTACTACGTTTCTCTAATTCCCTCGGTGAACGAAGTGATGGATCATTCCTATAACTTAAAATCAGTTCCATCGCTTCTTTTATATTTTGACCAACTATCATACCTGCAGCAAATTCTTTCTGAACAGTAATTAATTCTTCTAAATTTGATTCAGAGTCATCCTCTTCCAATTCGTCACGCAAAAGAGAGCACATTTCGTCGAACACATATCTTTGTGTCGGTTCCTTCCACTGCATAAATGTATCTAATACATCTCTAGTACTATATCTTCCACTTTTCGAAATCCATTTAAGAGCTGTGGAATCTAATATTCCCCGTTCTTCAGTACTGGGAAGCTGACTACGTCTCTGCACAGAGTCAGAGGTAGGAGTCTTAATTAGAGTTTTATAGAAGGGAGATAGAATATTAGAGACAGAATCAGTGATTCTCCGACGAACAGAAAGTGGAGTCATAACACTAGCAGAAGCAGAGAATAAAGTAGCAGTTGGGACAGATAGAACAGGAACAGTAGGAATAGCAGGCAGAGTAGCCTGTGAAATAGCAGGTGTAAGCGATACAGGTATAGGTAAAGAAGCCGGCAACCCTGGAAGAGGGGGTGCCAAAGGAACATTAACATTGACCACAGGAGGTACAGGAGCTTGATTCAGAGGAGCAGGAGCAGGAATACCAGGCTGTCCAGCAACCGGTAAAGGTGGAGCCGTAGCACCCTGTGCATACGGTGGGGGTGACCGTAACAAGTAAGACAACAGAGGATCATTTTCGGGGTCCTCTACTATCTTAGCTGTACTCGATGGCAAGGCAGGATAGCACTTGTCTATCGCTAAATTACGCTCTCTATTGGCCACCTCCATTGCTTTCTCAGACTCGTTGAGTTGCAGCTGCTTAGCAAACTGTTCTAAAGTCAACTCTTGCTCTTTCTGTTCTTTCTTCAACTTTTTAATTTCTCTCTGTTTAGATTCTTTTCGCCAATAACGAAGAGAATCAAACATTGCCGGCCGGGCTTTCTTCTTAAACAATTTCATTTCTAAATTATCAATAACTTGGGGTTCAAAACTACCATGCAGTGGCCAACTAAGGACACCGTCTTTCTCCGTATATCGGATCCACACCTCATTATAAGATATAGGACCCACTCCAAACTTACAATATAGATCATAAAGAGGAGTTCCAATCGGAGGAACCAGACATGAGTCCTCCAACCGGGAATCACTGTTGCAACCAAAACACGACAACATACAATTTTTCCGACTTACCATTTTATAATCCGGAACACAGAACAGACAAAAACACGAACAAAGGTGCGCACTTGAACCAAGAACTTAGGCCTACCAAAGCGAACAAATGTATCAATACCCAAAACTAAACCAAATGATTATCGTAACTAGAACAACCAGTGATAATCTTACGAAACCAAACCAAACCAAGAACTAAAAGGATTCTATCCTAACAGGAACAACCCTTACGAGATAACCAACTAGCAACCACTTAATACTTAACTGAGGCACTGAAGACGTCACCAAGGAGAAACCCGTCTTGTCTCGCCGTACTAAGGACTGCACCTCGGGTCCAAGACAGGGCGACGGTCAAGGCAACTGACCACTGCAGCCGTACGAACGGGAACCCTCGTGGAAGAGATCGTCGGGCCACTTTTGCGATATGCCGGGATCGATGAAGTGGGGCGCCTCCCTCAGGAATCTTCTCACGAAGCTTCTCGAACTCTTCAGGCTTTTGGACCGGTACCGAATGACGTCGCCCGACGTGGGCGCCAATTGGAGTTTCGGACTTTTTGGTTCCGTCCAGAGGTGTCAGGGATAACACCCGAAGACCCCGGAGTTCTACCTGTCTCGGTGCACAAATAAACAGAAACACGGGCTTCTCGATGGTGGCGTCAAAGACCAAAGGTTTATTACTGCAGGGACACAGAAGTCACAGAAACTACACACGGGCAGTGTCTAGGAGCCTGTTCGATTTGTACAAAAAGGGTTGCTCCATATATACTGAATATTGGGCTTCGGGCAAATTCTTTACATGTTACTACATTCCAAAACCTTTGTGTCCTAAACAATAAATATTTGGCGTTGCACAGCAATCGTCAACAATATCTGATGTCAAAACATTACGAACGAGGGGTTCCCACTGTTCCATCATAATCCCATGTCAACTTTTCATTCAAGACCCGGACCGCCTCATCGTAAATTTCGTTACCTCCCCCTAATAAAGGCCCAGAAGGAAAGGAGCAGAGCCAGGTGCAGAAGATAGAAAAGCAGGATAAGAGATGTTTGTGGGTTGTAAATGGGCAAGGCTACCAGCTTCGGCCGCCTAATCATGATCAGGCCAACGAACATGAGAACCAGTATAGCAGGACTGGCCTCAGGCAGAGGAGGCAGTTTCTGTCGAGTCATGCAGCCATGGCGTGTTCTGTTCTAAGGTGCACGTGTCACTAGCAAGGTGAATCTCCGGCTAAAGCTTACGTTTCCTTAAGTGAAAAGGGGTCACTGCGTGTCCATTGTCTATGTGAGGGCAAGAAATACAAAATGGCTTCCGTGATCTAAGATGGATGCCATGGGTAGATCAGAAATGTGTTCGTAACAGGAGTGCTCTTGCTCGTAGCATGGCGAAAACACCAGGATATGCTAAATGGATCATTTGCGGTTCACTGGTACCAAAATTATGTATTTACGACAATGTTGAAAAACACGGGTTCAAATCGTCACGGAACCTCAACACTTTACAGTGAAGGTCAAAAATGTTATCGCTGTCACTATGGTGAGTTCATCTTGCATCATGTACAGTCTGACCAGTGCAGTTTTACAGGTTCTCAAACCCCATGTCTTTAGCAATGGTAACAGATATCTTTTTCTCCCCCACTGATAATACTTGCAAAAGAAAATGCAATGTAAGTTTGACTGTTTGGATAGGTCATCACACGGGCATTTTTCCAAATTAGCAGACCTATCATTCGGGGCAGGAAATGATATTAACCTATAAAATGACTCCGTCCTCATTCGAGTCAGGAGCATTCTGTGATAACACGAATAGGTTGGGGCTAGATAAGCGTGAAGGCCTGTACCATGTAGGATGTTACGATGGGCTACTATTGTAGACTTGTGCCCATCTAAGTACCATCTCATTTCCTCAAGTAGGTCAAGGCATGCCGCTTTTAGAGCTTTTTTTGCTATTTGTGAGCATGATGCAGGATTTAGGTAAAGATCTAGTTTACCAATGGAGAACAAAAACTTTTTCACATAGGCTAACCATGGCTGCTTACTAGAAGCAAAATGATTTAAACAGTCTTGGATTACTTCCCTGTTGAAACCTGTATCATCACATGTCCAGATCTTAAACCACAACATCACTGGCGCTATCTTTATCAGATCGGTGATGTGGACTCTATCCAGTTCATTGTGGCAAATGGTAGTAGACGTGGAGCGGGGACTGATAATAAGTGCCTCAGGAAAGCATTTTCCACTGTTTGAATTTGTGTACAATCTGCTAGTCCCCAAATGCCGGCCCCATATACAGCGGTGGACACACATTTAGCTGCGTAAATCTTAAGTAATATGCCTACAGGTTTCTTACCCAGTCTTTTAGCAAATTGTTTAAGAGCACCTATCGTGCGAGAAATGGCCAGGTTCCAGGAGGTTATTGCTGTTGACCATGTGCTCCTGTTGTTGAATATGATGCCTAGGTAGGAAAAGGTTTTGGTCATAGCTATCTTAGTGTTGTTAACGAAGGTTTTACAATCTGGTATATTTTTCCTCAATGTACATGACATTGTGAATGTTTTTCCCTTGTTTATTTTTAAGCCTCTCGTGGTCATAAAGGTTGAGAATCTTGTTAGCGCTTTCTGAAGACCCAGCTGCGTGCGAGCCATGATCACGGCATTGTCAGCATATAATAGTAGTGGTACTGAGGTGCCATTTATTTTGGGGTAATCCACTTCAAGATCTTTTAAAAAGTCTGCTATCTCGTTAATATATAAATTAAAAAGGAATGGCGCAAGGATGCAGCCCTGTCGAACACCCTTTGCTATAGGGAATTTTTTAGTTCGCTCACCATTTTTACCGTATCTGACTGTGGCACCTGCGTCTCTATATAGTTCCTGTATAAAATATAGAATGTTTTTATCTATCCCCAATTGTTTTTTTTTTTTTTGGAAAACCTTTATTAGATAGTATGTGCAAAACAGATACGGGCCTACAACCCACAGGCCGGCCTCGACAATAAAAGGCACATCAGCAAGCAGTTAGGCAACCCAGCAGCATATCAGAGCAGGCACGATTAATCCAAGTTACACTATACATAATTGCGCCGCCGAGAAGTAGGATAATGAAGGTTTAATTTTAAAGTTTTGAAATGAGTCCATAGCAATAAGGGTCATGAAGGATCCGAGTCAGAACAATACGATTAGGACAGAAGTGGGCAACGATCAACAGAAAAATCAGCAAGCATTATCCGCAAAACAAACGGCTGTAAGCAAATAAGTCAGGATAGAGGATGAACACGCCACCTAATGACCCCCAGTCGCTACCCGCAAGATCCCAATCCTCCCCCTGACCCAAGGAAATAAGAAAGGGAAAGAATAGAAGATAAGAATAATAAGAAGAAAAAAAAAGAGAAAAATAGAGGCCCCTAGAAACTGAAACAATCGAATAAATAACCCCCCACCCTACACGCATGCAGAGGCTACGGCCTACCCCCCCCCCTAGCAGTGTGTCTGTCGCCCCAAAAGAGTACCCGAAATTCAGAAGAAAGAAAAAGAAGAAAAAAGGAAGAGAAAATTCACATATGACCGGAGGAGGGCCAAGGATATAACCAAAGCAATCAATACTATTACCCGCGGCCACCCAACCCCGGGCCCCGAACTAGCACCTAACCAACAAGTACCTCCAACAATTATCATTTACAGTCCCAGCCATGCACGTAGCAGGTTGCAGCAAAAGAAGAAACATCCTCAGCCCTGTCCCCTCCGAACCGGCATGACAACGGAGTCCAGTTCTAAAACAGCCAACATGGACGGGAAGGGCCACCGTGGAATCCATTGCAGAAGTCGAGACGCTTGGGACGAGTCAAACTGACTTGGAGCTCGATAGCAAAAGTCAAAAGAAGTCACCACCGCCTGTCCGGGGATAGTACAATAGGGAGCAAGACGAGGCGAGAGTTCCAGCGTAGCAGCCGGCCGATGCGCGAACAGCAAGTCCAGAAGGACGCCTGGAAGCATGCCACCAGAGGACAAAGGAGATGGGCAACATGGCGTCTGAAATATAGGCACCGGCCATCGCGAAGGATCAGTATCACCAAACTCCTTCAAGGCAAATCCGGAGAGTGCTGCAGCGGATACTGAGGCGCGCCCATCCGTCGCCTCCACATATTCCATAGCAGGTGATTCACCGTTAACCGGGTGAGGATGTGGCGTAGTGTGCAGCACTGAAGGACCATCATGGCCGGCTGGAGAAATCTCAGCAAGCCGGGCCCCCAAGCCATTGGCAGTGTCACGAAAGGCCAACCGCAGGTCTTCCAGAGCCTCCAGGATATCCCGAAGTCTCAGCGGCGTATCCAGAATGGAGGATGCAGCATTGACCCCCATCCATAGCGACCGGCTGCAGAGCGCCTCAGGAAGCAAGTCTCCCTCATCAGCCATCAACACTCGCGAATTCCGTAGAAAATCTGCAGGGCTCAGCTGGGGCAGAGACATGAAGGCAGCCGGTCGTGGGGAAGCTCCAATTGGGAGGAAGCCGGCAGAGCAGGGAACCCCCACGGCAGGCACAGGGTTCCCAATGCGGAAAATGGCGCCCGCTACGTAGGAAACTAAACAAAGAAGCAATCCCGGCCCTCTCCCAGCCAGGCCGGGATACAATGTATAGGAGCCGGTACAATGTTGCAAGGCGCGCTGGGCTGCCGAGCGGAGGGAAGAGCTACGGCAAGAAGCCCAGCGCCACACCGCAGGTCCAGTCAGCCGGCTCCTCCTCCTCCGCGGCGGCCGCTGCTGTTGTTGTCGCCGCTGGCCGTCTCTCCCAGGCAATGACCCTACTGTCTTGGTCTTTCTCAAAGTTTAGGAACAGACATGTGCATATATCTTTGTGAATATGCCTTTCGCAACTTGTATTTTGGATCTGTATATATAGAGATAAAAAAAAGGTTTTCATATCTGTGACAAGACCTAAAGTGATATGATAGCAAAACATGTATTAATGCCTATCAGTATAAAATAAATCTTTTTCGAGTGTATTATTTAATAAATAGGATATTCAACATGCACATCCCTCTCTCTTTAACAGTTGTCCCAAATGGAATTAAGTGAATGTTGTCCTTTATCATTAGGGATTACACTTGTGAACAATATCTTTATCATGTCTTGTTCCTATAAATTATGGAGTATTTGCTAATTAAGTTATGTGTTGCTTCAGAGACCAACTTATATGCATAGGTATTTTAACTGTTTAGTTGTTTTATTAAAGCGGTATATCATTAGCTTGGAATGAAGATTGTACTTTTACCAATAGAATGTAGTAACAAACTCTAAACTAGTTCAGTTGTAATCATGTGACGTTAGCATTACAATAACAGTAATACTATGTTATAATTATGTTTTACAGAGCTTGTTGATGGTTTAAGTCCTGATGAAGGCATATTGTATATGTCGAAACGCGTTGACTGGATGCCATTTGACCACTTTTTTATCTGTTTTGTGAATACATATGTATCATTATTTTTATCAATTGTGATTAATGTACTTAATTTTTATTACCCCTTTTTTATCAAATTAAAATAGGAATATTTTTTCTAACTGAGCTAGTTTGTTTGTTGAATCTATTGTGTATTTTCCTCAGTGTATGCCTGGGATTGTTATTTCTCACATATTGTTTACCCTGTCCCAGGATATCTATCCTCATCAGGGGGTCCTTGCTACCTACAGCCAATGACCCGGCTGCAGCCACTCGTAAAGGCCGGGAAATACACTGGGGCCCCTCGCCGCCGGGACCACTCCGTTTTCGCCGAGAGTTGCAGCAACGTGATCAGGAGCGTCCCACAAATAAGCGTAGCGCATGGAGGTACAGGATGTGCGGCAGGATAATGGAGAAGGGCACAAGGGTCGGCGGAGCCGAGGAACTAGGCGGCCATCTGGGCTGCAGGCTAGGCTCCTCCTCATCTATCCCCAATTTAACCAGGGTTTTCCATAGCACACTATGGTCTAAACAATCAAAAGCCGAGGTTAGGTCGACGAATGTTAGGAACAGATTCCCTTTTTTCCTTCCAATATATTTATTTGTTATTAAGGCCAGGTTTAAACCCTGCTCTACAGTGCCTACACCAGTTTTAAAACCATACTGTAATTTCGATAGGATCCCTTTGCTCTTAGACCAGGTTTGTAATTTAGATAGGAATACTCTACCTGCAACTTTCATCAGGGTGTCTAGCAAGGAAATAGGGCGATAGCATTTTGGGTCCTGTCTATCCCCTTTTTTAAATATTGGAATTACTATGGCTTCGTGCCATGTGTCAGGAAAACCCATTTTGCTGTACGTGTTTATTACATTTGCTAATAGAGGAGCCCAAAGATCTGCATTTTCTTTAAATAAATCAATGGGAACTCCATCTGGGCCGGGGGCCTTTAAGTTAGCGCTCTGGGAAATTGCTAGCTCGACCTCTGGGGGGGTAATGACTATATTTAAAGGGAAACTATCTTGCATCACTGCCTGTTCCCCCTGCCTATTATTAAAATCATATTCTGGGGTCATAGGTATTAGGTCTTTTTTATATAGGGAGGTAAAGTAATCAACCCAGACGTCTTCCGTTATGGCTATCTCCATCGAATCAGCCTTGCTGTCCGTGGAGAAGAAGGGGGCATTGATTTCTTTCCAGAAAGAAATATTATCCCTTGAGGCGCTTGCCTTTACTAGGGCTTCCCAGGCCTGGTTTTTCAGTTCGTCCTGTCTATCGCGTAGGGTCTGTTTATAGACTCGCCTGGCATCCTTAATCAAACTAGTATCTTTAGGGACTGTCTTTAATGCCTGTAGCAGGTCTTTATGGGCTTTGGAGCAGGCGGAGTTAAACCAGCCGTGTACTCTCTTTACTGCCCCTATCTTTAGTTTTTTTGTTAACTTATCATTTATAGTGGCAGTTATCCTTCCATAAGCCGCTATAATTGACTGAGGGTTAATATTAAATTCTAGGCAGGTCGTAAATTGTTTAATTTCTTTCTGGACTAAATCCTTCAAGAAATTTGTAGAATCGATTTTTGCCCATTTTATGGCATATCCATTCTTTCTTGCCAGTGACACTGAATGACCGTGAAGAATACTAGGTATGCTTGATACAGGGCTCTCGGACTTCCCAACAGAAATAGTGGTGCTAATCGGAAAGTGATCGCTTAATGCCAGGTCTTCCGTGTTAAACTCCTCCAAACAGCCCTGATTCCTATTGGACACTAGGATGTAATCAATTACAGTGCCTGACCCTCGACCAAAAAAGGTTGTCTGAAAAGCTACAGAAGACTCACATAATTCGTTAGCAAACCCCAGGTCCCAATCGTGCATTAATTGGTTTAGCATGTTACCCATAATGGAGTGTTCAAAGTGTGTGGTGGGGTCCCCTCTTAAGTTATAAATGCCACAGTTTTTTGTGGCACTGTAAGGACATAGATGACAATTATAATCGCCTACTATTAGAGTACAATCTGCGTCCTGCCCACCTCTCGTAAGCATTGTAGTGAGCTCAGCTATTAAAGCTTTAGGATCTACTTTTGGCACGTTGATGTATATGTTAATCACGAAAAGGGACCACCCCTTTGCTTTGACCATAAGTCCTTGCATTGATCCAGCCACCCCTACTTTGGGTCCACTTGCCATATATGTGGACAGTTTTGTGTTACACAGATTGGAGGCGAAGATACACAAACCCCCCGACCCTCTACCTCGATTACCCTGTATCGACGGGATATAGAAGGTACGAAAGCCCTCAATGTGGGTCTCCTCCTGGTCCCAGCATTCCTGTAAGCATATTATGTCCTGTTTTTCCATAAAGGATAGGAATGACTGGGCCCTTGATTTGTTGTTCAGCCCTGCGATATTCCAGGAGGTTATTTTTAGGTTGGATTTATGTTGACTGGCTTCTGGTGCCAGTGTCTGAGGAGTTAACCTCTCAGCGCCCTCTACGCTATGTTCTACCTCCCTTTGGGTTTGTGTGGTGTCCCGCGGGATTATGGGTATAGCCCCAACATTAAATTTCTCTTGGACTGCGGAACCTTCCCGTTTTGGGGCCTTAATTAGTTGGTCTGGTGGTTGCTGAAGTGTTAGCGATGTTTCCCCTATTGGGGAATCGGGTGTGTTCCCTAATGGCAGGATATTAGCGATGGGAATCTGGTGGTCATTTTTACAGGTCTCATCTGGGATACCTAAATTATTTCCTTTCTGTTTTGTTACCATTATTGGTCAATCGACCATGTCCAAACAGTCGTACCTATTCCTTGTGGGGGCCCCCCTCCAGTAGTCAGGATTTAAGTTTTCTCTTCTCGGTGGCCAGGGACGATTATCCCACCCTCTATTCCAGTGGTTGTTACTATTCCTATTTATATTTCTGTTATAGTGCCCCACCTGTGTCCAAGGCCAGTCCTGGGCTTCCTCCCAACTATTAGGGTCGCCATAATTAAAAGTGTTTAGAGGTGGGTAGAAGAAGGAGAGACGCTGTACGTCGACCCCCCCCCCCCCCTTTTCTCTAGAGCTGGCCATGAGGAAATATAATCAGCTGTAGCGGGGTCCTCACAATTAAGTACAATGCAATCGCCCTGTAAACTTTTTTTGGTATCGCCAATCCAAAACACTCTTCTCATTGAAATAATTCTGCTATGATTAGATGGATGGAGAGGTCTGTTTTGGCTCAACCACTGCAGTACCTTGTTGCGCAAAGACCAAGGGGGTTCGTCTATGCCATCTGCCAGCTCGGTGACCCCAGTAAGTATGATAGTGTATGGGGTCGCCTCGGGCGGCAGATGTATCGGACGCCTGTACCTTGGTCCTTTCCTCTCATTGGCTTGTGGCTGGGGTGGTTGGGCTTTTTGTGATGTCTGTGGGGTATCCTTCTGCTTCGCTGCTTGGCTATTTGACTCCACGGGAGCCGAGGTTTTTTGAGGGTTATCAGTGGGGCCTTTTTGTTTTCCAATCCCTTCTGTTGGGGCAGGTTTTGAAGTAATTTGTTTGTTTTGCCTGTCGTTTTTTAGAGCTTCAGTGTTTGCAACTCTTTCGAGCGGCAGGGGCTTGGGGTAGCTGGTAAAGACGGGGGTTGCGCCGGGTTATTTGTGTCTTTCGCGATCCCCAGGCCCTTGGCAGGTGTACCCAGTGATTTCTGCTTGAAAGCTGGGGTATTTAATTTAGCTAGTTGCTTCTCAATAATCATGATGCTCTTTTCCAATGGTTGCAAATGGTGTTTTAGCAACAGCCCCATGCTTTTTGTGATGAAATCGTGTAGTGTTACACATGCGGTGCATGGTTTCTGTATGCCACCCCCGAGGGCTTGGTTCTCTGTCAGCTCTCGGAGACCAGCGTCATGTGAGGTCAATATACAATCGGCACCACTATTGGTAGGGATCAGTTGATCTGACAGGATTGTATCAGTAGTTGGGTTAAGGGAGGTCGTGATGTTATGCAGAGCTCATGTGATCTCGTGTGGGGTCATCTCTGTGTTTTGCCTCTTAGCTATGGCACCCTCCCGCTTGCCCGTAGAATTAGGGTCTACGATATCCACCTGATTATGGGAAAATTGTAGATCTGGTGTTTTTTCCAAGTCCTCACTGGAGTTGGACCCCAGTGAGAGTTGGGTGGCGGATAGATCGACAATATTTGGAACCGTGTGTATTAATGCGTTCGTGTTGTCAGCTTGCTTAAGCAGTGGAATGATTGGACCCTGTTGAGTAGGGGTTTGTGCAGAAGCCAGGGGCCCCATGGACGATCTTCTTGCAACCTCCAGTTCATGAGATACCCTGCGTTCTAAAATGAGTATGCTTTTGTCTATGACTTTGTGGGTCTTAGTAATGAATAAGTCTATAGGGCCAGTGATGTCGGTTAGGCTAGAGGTCTTTTTACTTCTAGTGCGCTTATTCATTGTTGCGTCAAGTACGACAAAAATAATAATAAGTGCGGGTCAAATACAATGTCAAAATCCAACAGGGGGTCACAGATAGAAGTAGCGGGCTGAAAATGTGAATGTAAATACCGTGGCCCAGTCCAGTCTTGCTCAGTCTGGAACGGGCTGAAACGGGCCCGCCCTTGGCCCGGGCTTCGCCCGGCGTCCCGCGAGGTGGGCAGACGCTGGATTTAAGCACCTCCTGGCGCGGCTTGGTATGTTGCAGCCCGCTTGGGCTGATGGGGCTTGTAGTCTCCTGCCCCGCGCTCCACTCGGCGGCTCAGCTTGACCAGCGAGCGGCGGGAGGCGGGCAGGGTGTGCAGAGGCTGGTATGTTCTTTACCCCAAAAGGCGTCTGAGATACAGCAAGGCTCTCTTTTCCTGTGGCGATTCCACGCTTGTCAGGGCGGACGCTGGATTTAAGCGCCTCCTGGCGCGGCTTGGTACATTGCAGCCCGCTTGGGCTGATGGGGCTTGTAGTCTCCTAACCCGCGCTCCACTCGGCGGCTCAGCTTGACCAGCGAGCGGCGGGAGGCGGGCAGGGTGTGCAGAGGCTGGTATGTTGTTTACCCCAAAAGGCGTCTGAGATACAGCAAGGCTCTCTTTTCCTGTGGCGATTCCACGCTTGTCAGGGCGGACGCCGGATTTAAGCGCCTCCTGGCGCGGCTTGGTACGTTGCAGCCCGCTTGGGCTGATGGGGCTTGTAGTCTCCTGCCCCGCGCTCCACTCGGCGGCTCAGCTTGACCAGCGAGCGGCGGGGGGCGGGCAGGGTGTGCAGAGGCTGGTATGTTCTTTACCCCAAAAGGCGTCTGAGATACAGCAAGGCTCTCTTTTCCTGTGGCGATTCCACGCTTGTCAGGGCGGACGCTGGATTTAAGCGCCTCCTGGCGCGGCTTGGTACGTTGCAGTCCACTTGGGCTGATGGGGCTTGTAGTCTCCTGCCCCGCGCTCCACTCGGTGGCTCAGCTTGACCAGCGAGCGGCGGGAGGCGGGCAGGGTGTGCAGAGGCTGGTATGTTCTTTACCCCAAAAGGCGTCTGAGATACAGCAAGGCTCTCTTTTCCTGTGGCGATTCACTTACTCTCCCCGGGCCTAACAAAATGAATGTGTCTGTCTGTAACACAACTGGTGCTCATGTAAAGCTCTCTGATACCTAATACCTTTGGGTCGAGTTTGTGCTATGTAAAATTTCAATTTCCCAGCTTTTGTCCCCATATTCAGACCGACATGAAACTCAGTGGGAGGAACACTACCACTAGTAGAGATTTTGAGTGACCACCGAAGAGGGGACTGCTCATTACTCTGGCAAAACCTTTGGGCAGGCACACATGCTCTGTACAAGGGGAGAAAGTATACCCCACCTTGGATTTGAGGTTGAGTTGCACTGTGGGATTGTTTGCAATAGGACAAACAGGAACTGCTGAAAAAAGAGGGTAGGGTTGCTCGTGGGAACAGTCATTCCCACCCACTAGCTGATGTAAGCTTTAATATGGCACCCCAAGGCACATGCTTAGAACACTTTCTAGACCTGCGGGAGATAGAAGAGGACTGGACCCACTGCCTGTGGCCCAAGAGGAGCTGGACCAGCTGTTGTTGGAACCACTCACCTGAAATACAGGTAGTCTGCACGGGCAATGCTAGACCCCCTGACCTCCTGAAACACTTATCGACAAAGACAGATATGTTCTTCCTAATGTTGGTCAGAGGCCATTCCAACTCCAAGTTAGCGGATCACCTTCATTGACAACCAGAAAGGAGTGCATATCTGTAGTTATTTTGCTAGTTTGGGTTCCCCTGCTAGGATCAATCATTCCGCTGTGAAAGCCTGCGGCTCTTTGGATGGCTGGTTATTCAAATAATAGCTTCCTGAGGGAGTGGCAAGTGTCTTCCAGAGAATGCTGTACGCTTAACAACATCTTTGCAGGACCTGATGCCTTTAATCTGAGGGTTGTATCTAATTCTTTGCAAGGGCTTTTTACAAGTGCAAATAAAAGGAGAGGGTAGGTCGAATGTGTCACATTCCTGAGCACTGCCCATGTACCCTAACTTTGGTCTAGGGTGCCTCTTTATTACCCAGCATCAGGCATTCGTTTTTGAGTCCAGGCTATTTTAGTTGATCGGACTTGTGCCAAAACCAAATGGATGTTTGTACTGACCCAACCTCAGTAGCAGTTCCTTAAAAAATGCAAAGAATTTGGAACTGTGAAAAGATATCTTTTCAGTGCAAAACACCTTTTATTTTGGAAAGTAAATCACTGATGGCGATTTCTATCACCTTGCCATCGGAATACAGCCTTATTAATTCTAGGCCAAAGACCTGTATGCATACATTTGTACATCTGGCTTGACAGCATAGCTGCTTGCAAGACCTATTGCTACCAGTTCTTCAAAAGATCTCTGTTTACTTTGCCCTTAACTATTTTCCTGTATCTTTACTCCTTACCTTTATTTATGGGGATGCTTTGTATCCTTTTCTTTCTCATCCTAACTTTTTCCCTTCCCTTTTTGTTTTAATTTTCATATAAACCCTTCCCTAATTCAACATGCATGTTTTTTTTTATATTACTAATGTTTACCCAATGTAAAAAACAGGGACTTATGCGTTATGGAACGATCCTTAGGAAAAGACGAGTCATCTAGGTTCCTACTGATGTCTGGTATAATGACCGAAGGCTGCTAGAATCTAAACGTGTGCCCCAAGAATGAAACAGCATCCATGTCATTTTGTTTTGTTCTGTTTAAAAAACACTTTAGTAACACGGGAACCTCCAAGGACTCCAATGCCTCTTAATTAAAGTGAGTTGATCCAAGATTAACCACAACTGTTTAAATATCTCTGGGATATCATCTGAATTGGGTATTCATCAGGGCAGAATACATCTCCAGAAGGAAATGAAAGAGCTAAAGATAGTTCAGAAAGTGTGGCTTACCTTAGCAATTCTGGAACGGCAAGGTCTGCATTCCTCAAAAATATCCTTAACAAATACAAATATGTGGTTCTGGTGTGAACACACTTTTCACTCAGGACTGAAAAAAACACGTGATTTGAACAACACATTAACAGTAAAACGATGAAGTGGGCCTCTTATAGTAAAATATGTGGTCAATAGAAGCTTCAAAAGAACAAACACCCTTTGTTGAAGCAGATTTCCCATTGTTGCTGGCCTTCAGACTAGATGGTGTTGAATGGTGTTCTGTGGTATTATGGGTAGTGCTGATATGAATGTATATACAAATATGAAGCACAACGTAGTATAAAAAGTATAGGTTATAGTAAGACTAAAGGTATCTAAAAACACGCAATTGAACATTATAGCTACGTTGGCTACGTATGCAACTCATAACTACTAATGCTACCACAGCAACAATATTCTGTCCGGCCCTAAGTACTCAAATGTGTGTATCTGATATCCTGGTTTGTGATTTTCACCCTGGAGTTTAGTATGTGAGTGCAGGAATCAGCATGTCCCTTGACATGAGTAAGGTCTTAATTCTAGACTGTGACCTGTAGGAACTCACCACGTGCACTCTCGTTGACAGACAATGGACTATTCTCGCTGTTATATGTTAGCACATCGAATGGTGTTAGCAGTGTACCATGTTTTGTGAAACCTCAGTTGTGGCCAGACCTTTTTATCTGCATCACTGGAGTGGAGGCCTACTGGTCTTATTGAGTAAAGTTCCCTTATACTACTATCTGCTTAGCCAATGCTTAGTGCTAACATCCGAAGTGTATATTATGAGTATTTGTGTGTGTGCCCTACATGGCTCTGAATGTAAAGACTTTGGATACAAACCTCCATTAAGCTGTTACTGCCTAAAAGTGGGCCCCACTAGTTGTTTCAGTTCCAAGTTATCTATGACCAAGGTAGGGAGTGATCTCGAGACTCCTGAGAGGGCTGCTGTGCAAGCAAAGCTAGTGTCTGCCTGACAACCATCTTCTCACAGGCATGACTTCATCACATGAGTCTACGCATTTCTGGAAGAGCTGATTACCTGAATGGAAGTACCGCGAAGCCAGGTTTCATCCTTGGAGAGGAAGGATGTTTGCCCACCCTAGAAATTGGCCCAGAGGAGGAACATGCAGCATGTCTCCAGTGCTAGTGGTTTCTGCTAGAAAGGACTGTGCAGAGCAATTTTATACCAGTGTTGGTGGGTAACACACTCTCCACCCACACTTTCTGTCAGTACTGTGAAAATGAGACCTGAAGATCGCAAAATTTCATTCAGGGCTAGGATCCAAATCGACATTGCCAGTACCACCATCATGCCAGGAGAAAAGTACCCGTTACCTGACCATAGTTTTAACCAAAGAAACTGTAGATTCGTCTGAACATTCTCGCCAGGAGAAATCACAGCCTGAACCGAGCCACCTTGTCCTTGAGAAATGAGGCTAGTGAGCAGTCATCTTAAAATCTACTGAGATCTTCCTGTGTATCGACTCACTGCTCTTGAAGACTGGCCTGTGCATCACTAAGACAATATCAACATGAGCGGGCCCCACCTGTCGACCTGTCCCAACTGTGACTTAGACTTCTATGGGGAACGCAATCTCTGTAAAACGGCCATCGCCAGCTACTAGAGACATGAATAAGCAACCTTTCAGAAGACAAGGGAGTCACGAGCCACCGAGAAGTCCATATTGGAACTGCCAGTTTATGTGCTATTCACGAAGGTTGAGAGAGGATGTGCGGAAATTAAACCTGACAGTAACCTGATTGCACCAAATCACTACAGACTGAGTAAACAAGCCTTACTTGAATAGAAATGTAAACATGAACTGTGAAAGACGGAGCACAATTTCCTATCGTGGGGGTGAACGGAACCTGAGCCTAAACATGCTAATACTTGGACCCTGGGGGTCCGCTTAGGCCAGAAGGAAGGCATGGGAAGTAGCTGGTAGATGCACCTCCCAAGCTCAGTGCCCGAGACATGAAGTTACATTTTCCCACTGTTGTGTGTGTATTTTATTTATAGTGTTTTTGTGTGGCTGTGTTTTTGTTCAGTTTGAGTAAGAGCACTCGAACACTACGTCCCTGCATAGTTTGTGACTGCTTGATATTCCTACCTCTGAGGGTCAAATGCTGAAGGGTTTGTACCAGTTTGCTGAGCCATAGTTTGCCTGACCCAGGACTTCAGAGGATGATGATGTCACATTAATGCTTGAGGGCCGGAAGCACGCACTTGCCAGGTGGCCCTCTGAATGGGGTCTGACGACCATTACCCAAAAGGTTCGCAAAAGCACAGTAAGCTACTTTGTGCAGTGCATGATTTGCCCTAAAGCTTTCACACACCTGGTTCTTGCTCTTAGAACAAGCGGCATAAATTCCAAGATATTAAAAGGCTCGAAGGAAAAAGGAAGCGTGCTGGGCTGACATTCAAAAACAAAACAATTTCATTTGTGAAGGAAAACACGTTTCGGCGTAATGATAAATCTAAAACTAGGTGAATAGGAGAGCCCGGGATATGACGCTACATTAATAAATAGTACTTCACAGAAAGGTTAATGGATTCATGGAAAGACCTGCAAGAGGGAATGATGGGTACAAGAACTGCAAATGAATTAAAGAAGGAATCAGGCACACACATGTCATCATTATACTGAGAATGCATGAGTAGCGCGCCAGCAAAGCCAGGCATTTGGTTTGTGATTACACCAGCAAAACAAACGCGCCTCACCGACAAAACGTTGTTATCAAATATTGTGGGCAGCTTCTTCATTATTCAAAATGAAATAAGGGAATTGCAATGTTCTCATTTTGTGGCCATAGTTTGTGAATTTAGTGATAGAGTTACATCAGTCTCTCTCCACCTACTGAAAAATACAAATGACAAAATGTATATCAAGTAAAATATCTACAATATAACTGAATTGTTTGTACATAGTAGATTAATATTATTAAAATATTTCAGCTATTTTTAAAGTGTGTTTGAAGTATTAGCTGCCGTTTTTATAACTGATATTTTATTTGTTTCATATTATTGTCATGAGCCAGTGGCAGGAATGAGTGAGTGTGTTGGTAAGTTTTTAGTTGTGAAAAGTGCATTATGTTTTTGTGAGTTATAATGCTAGTTGTAAGTGAAGTATAGTTTGCATTATAGTGCAAAAGGTCAGTTGTGAGAACTATGGGCCTCATTTATGAGGCCGTGCGTCACTTTTATGCCGCCGGTGCGTCACTTTTTGTGATGCACCAGCAGCGTAAAAAATGTGCCTTGTTGCACCATATTTACAAAGTGACGCATCTAGGTATATGCGTCACTTTGTAAACACCTGCGCTACATTATACCTGCTCCGGGTGAAGGACTGGGTTCTTTACGACCCAGCGGTGCCAGGGGGCAACACCTGAAACCTTCGTAGGTTACCTGTTCCGGCGTACGAATGACAGAGACACGGGACACTTCCTTCGGCGTCAAAGATTCAAGGTTTATTTACTGCAGGGAACACAGAAGTCACGACAAGTACAACGCATGCAACTTGGGGAGACTGCTTCAAATTGGTTCTGTGGATCGCTCCTTTTATACAGAATTTACCCATAAGACAACATGATACACAAAAGTTTACAACCCGGTTCCCATAATTATCCCCCAGAGGGGTCGCTTTGGTCACTTTGAAACACACAAGGTCCGGAACATAAATGCGGAAACATTTGGCGGTTCCCAACTGTAAAAACCCATCTTCCCAACATTAGTGCATTCCAATCGGCAGTAAAACAGATCGAAATAGGAACAAGGACAGGTGCAGAGGAAGATGGAGACAGTGGGGAGATCGGAAAGGGTGTAAAAGGGGAGGTATCGGGAAACACGAGATACAAGCATCAAAGGGACGTGCCTAATGAGATGCACGGCTGAGACAATAAACCAGCACGGCAAGATGAGCCTCGAGCGGGGCCATCTGCCTTACAGTATCATCCCCCTCATCATAAAGACACTTACAAAGGACATGTGTCTTCCGCAAATATCTTGGGAGTCCCAGGGTCGCGAAGCGGACAGCGTCCGTTCGCTGGCTACTTGAGGGCAAGAGACAAAATGGATGCCGTATCTAAGATGGAACCCGTGGGTACAGATGAAAAACCCACATAACAAACGAACGGTTTAAGTTAGCACAGCGAAACTGCGCACACTTACTAAACTCGTCATTTGCGGTTCATAGATACCAGACTCGACCATATTCGTGCGAGTCGAAAACACCACTTACAATTGTCACGGAACCTCAGACGCTCCTTTTGCCCTCATGTAGGCAAACACTAGTCGGAATCATATTCGATATTCATCAGACCATCTAGATGTTGCTGTAGCATAGCTCTGTCCAATCGAGTCCCCTTGGTAACAGGTGGCTGTCTCATACACGTTGTAGCACAAAGGCCACATAAGGCAGGACCGCACTGCACACAAAGGCAACACGTGAACAGGAACGCTACAACGACTCCGATAATCATCAGAATCTTCCAACCCCAAGTCGACATCAGGCCCCAAAACCATCCAAGCAGCGTCCAATCCCCTACATCCACGTGTATGGATTCAGAGATCTTATGCAACTTTGAGATGGCTTGATAAACAGTCGGAGCGTTATCAGGAATGAAAATACAGCAGCTCGAATGGATCACCTTACATACCCCACCTCGATCTGCTAAGATCACGTCTAAAACCATACGGTTTTGTAACGTCATAAGTCTATCCGCCTGAAGTTCTGTGGTGATATTACCAAGGGCACTGGCAGTAATATTAGCTGTCGATTCTACCACTCGAGTCAACTGTCTCAGGTTCCTACTATTAACCATAGGTCCCCAAAACGGGAGGAACCCCTTGAAAAAGTCTCCTGCCTCTTGACCGGCAGTATCCTCTTCGCTAATTACGCCTCTCACAACTCTAGTCTTGTGATAATCTGCATATACAGTAAACGTCGGAGGCAACAAGTTTGCGATAAAACATGAGCCCATGAAGTCAGAGGGCAACCATGCATACGCACGATCATGACAGATAAAGTATGTACCCTTGGCAGCCAGAAACACAGGGGACGAGACCATCGGCAGAATGTAATTTTCGGTGCAAGCACTCTCTCCAAGTCGGGCTTTCGATCTTCGGCCACGACCTATTAGACAAAAATTACCAATGTGGGGTACGACCCATATCGGAGGTGAGCTTTTAAGCTGTTTTTCACTAGTGAACACACTATACTCGCCTCTACTCAGGACCCTATAAGCTTGTACCTCTTCTTCTGGAATAAGCGAGGGATCATAGATATCGCTATCTAAATCCTCTATCGCTATAGACAGGGGTTTTTGATACGAGGTAGGACCAGAGTAGGGGGAACGTGGTTCTCGAATGGGGTGGAAACCCAGTGCGCTTCGAAACATTGTTTGAAATGCTCGAGCAGACCCTTGGGAACTATACGGTAACACCAGATATGGAATTCCCTTATCCGTAGTATGTGGCATCAACCCACACACCCAACAATTAGTAGTGTTGACCACTAACTGATGCTGATGAAGGAGCTGAATAAAGGAATTGTTGCGGAATTCTGCACGTCTAGCCTGCTCGTGTTCAGGTAAGATATGAAAAGAATGAGGAGAAACAGTGGAGGTGAGTTTAGGGTCAGGGGTAGGAGTAGGTATAGCAGAAGGTAAGAAGTAAGACATCGTGTAATACATCCCACCCGCCAGTAATGCAGAAACAGTCAAAAACAATACGAATATTTGGAACATAAAACATTTGGTATGACTGAGTTGCCGCAGCTTGAATCTTTGCGCTTGAGCTCCTTCCAAGTCCATCAGCTTCGAAAATGCCATCCCCTATGACCGTCCGCAACGTTTCTTGACGCACTTCGTTCTGTGTAGCAGTAGTCAATCCCCAGGAGTTCCCAGGAACCGACGGTCTTTAACCTAGTGTCAAGACCTACTAACCAGAAGGAAGTACGCGCGCGGCCCTACGGTCTTTATTTCACAAATATTTATATGCGAAAACAATGTTTCTCAGCTGTGGAAGCAAAAAAGTGTAAGGAACGAAACTCAATGAATATATACAAAAATAATTACAATGATATGAGTGTTCAAACTGATCGTGGAAAACGGGATAATGCAATCGTCAACGGACAGAACAGGATCTTTTATTAGTCTCTGGTGCTAGATCGCAAAAAGTATCGGGTTTTCCCAGGACGTGTCTGTTCATCAAACAAAGGATCCGTCGAAGGGACAGCGCCCTGTTGATCAGCTGAATGTTCTGGTCTTGAGTCTTTTGATGACAAATGTTCAACATTGTCTTTTTGCTGCACTGAGGATTCTCCGACAGGTTGTGCGTCACTGAAAGGTACAAACGCCGGCAATCCTTCGGTTTCAGTTGATGCAATGCCTCTCCTCACCCACGAGTCTGCTGACAACGGAATAGGGACTTTTTTGGTGTGGGTGGCGTGCACCCAATTCTTCCGCCCCTCAAGACGAACTGCAGTTCTCGTGGCAAGGAGGACCTGGAAGGGTCCAGTGAACCTGGGATCCAAGTTGTTCTTGCGCGAAAAGTTTCGCGTCACCACCCAATCTCCGGGCTGGAGCTGGTGGCCTGGACCCTCCGTCTGCGTCGGCAGTGCTTCGTAAACCTGTTGATGAATTAACCTCAGTTTAGCAGTCAAGTCATGAAGATAATCGATCAACATTGGATACTCAAGATCAGAGAATGTACCCGGCCTAGGGACCCCCCACACATTTGCAGGACGACCGAACACTATTTCATAGGGACTGAGCCCTACTCGGGAGTGTACGGTTGCCCTTGTTGACAATAATGCTAAGGGTAAAGCGTCAGGCCACGAAAGACCAGTCGTAGCCTGAATCTTCGCTAACTTCAGTTTAAGGGTGCCATTGTACCCTTCAACCAAACCAGCTGACTGGGGATGATTGGCGCTATGGAATTTCTGATTAATTCCAAGGCCCTTGCACACACTCTTCATCACACTCCCCACAAACTCACTTCCGTTATCTGACCACACAACTCTAGGCATTCCATACCGAGGAAAGTATTCCTTCAGTAGGATTTTCGCAGTTGACAAAGCAGTATTGTCTTTGAGAGGATAGGCCTCGATCCATCGGGAGAATGCGCAAACCACAACTAAAACGTATTTTAGGTTATTGCATCGCTCCATATGGATGAAGTCCAATTGAATCACCTCAAAGGGACATGAAGGGGGAGCAAAACTACCAGGAGGAGTTGGGGTTCCCTTACCAGGATTGTACAACATGCACACCATACAGTTCTTAACCAAGCGTTCAGCACATTTCGTGATACCATCATTCTTCCACACAGGAGACAACAACTTACAAATACCTTTTGCGCTAATATGTGCTAACCCATGTGCCATTGTCACAACAGCCAGCACATACGCATCCGGTAACATCCATCTCTTTTGTTCCGACAAATCAATCCAACAACCATTCGCGTCCAACTTTCCCGTACTTTCTTTCCACTTCGTCTTTTCAGTCTCGGTGGCCTCATTCTGAATTGTTTTCACACTCTCTATAGTGTCTTCACACATACTCGATTCCGTAGGCCACCTAACTGAACTCGTCACATACATTCGAGGGCTAAGGTTTCGAGCAGTCTCCTTAGCAATCTCATCCGCAAACGCATTACCACGACCAACATCATCCGTCACCTTACGATGCGCACTACATTTAACAATCGCACTTGCTTAGGCAACGTAAGTGCATCCAAAAGGTCATTCACAAGCTGGCCATGCTGAATCTTCGTACCATGCGATGTTAGAAAACCTCTCTCTCTCCACAACCGTCCAAAACTATGCGCGACACCAAAAGCGTATTGGCTGTCGGTAAACACATTCACACGTTTCCCTTTTGCTAACACACACGCTCTAGTGAGAGCGATCAGCTCTGCAGCTTGGGCAGAATTCTGATTCAATCTTGCAGTCTCAACAACAGTATTCAACGTTACAACAGCATACGCAGTAGTCACATCACCATTCGGCAGTTTAAAACATGAACCATCCACATACAGTGTGCCATCTGGGTCTTCCAAAGGAGTGTTTTTAAGGTCCACTCAACCTTTTGTTTCTTCTTCTGTCCTCAAGTAACAATCGTGTTCTGTTATTTCATCTCACTCTGAGCTAATTGGTAACAAAGTTGCGGGGTTCAGAACATTACAACGTTTTATTTGAATGTGGCTTGCCAACAGCGTCAACTCGTACCCAGACAACCTCGCACTCGTCAAGTGCTGAGTTTTCGTACGATTCAAAAGAGTATCGACTGCATGCGGAACCATCACCGTAAGCATATTATCCATGACCAGTCCTGCTGATTGTCGGATGGAGACCGCAGCTGCCGCTGTTGCTCTCAAACAACTCGGCAATGCTCTAGCTACCGGGTCCAAGGTCGAGGAAAAATATGCACATGGACGTTGCTTACCACCAAAAGGTTGCGTTAAGACACTCAACGCACAACCTTCCCTCTCGTGAACATATAATGTAAACGGCTTACTGTAGTCAGGAGTACCTAACACAGGGGCCGAACACAATGAATCACGTAATTCAGAAAAACTTTTCTGACATTCTTCCGTCCATGGTAAAGGAGTTGGAACATCCTTGCACGTAAGAGCCACTAATGGTTTCGCTAGCAATGAAAAGTTTGGAATCCATTGCCTGCAATTCGACGTGATACCTAAAAAGGCACACACATCTCTTTGGGTTGTTGGCACAGCCATTCGCGCAATTGCTGCAATTCTCTCTGGGGTCAACCGTCTTCCCTCCTTTGACAATAAGTGACCTAAATAGGTTACTTCTTGACAACAATATTGGAGTTTAGAAGGTGACACCTTGTGATTTAACTCGCAGAGATGTTGCAGCAGCGACACCGTAGCAATTTTGCAAATGTCCTGAGTATCTGCAGCCACCAATAAGTCATCGACGTATTGGATTAAGGCCGCACCAGCCGGCAACCGAAACGCATCCAGTTGACCCTTCAAGGCTTGACTGTAAATCGATGGACTTTCACAGTAGCCCTGAGGAGCGCGTTTAAACCGGAAGCTGTGTCCACCAAGAGAGAAACCGAAAAGGTCTCTACTCTGCTCTGCAATGGGAATGCTGAAGAACGCGTTCTTTAAGTCAATCACCGAAAACCACGATGCAGAAGCTGGAATCAGAGTCAGTAGCGCCGTGATGTCAGGCACAACGGGGAACTGAGGAATCACAATTTTATTCACCTCCCGTAAATCGATAACAAAACGATAAACAGGTGGTTTCGAAGGATCAGTACGTTTTAGAATGGGCAGTACAGGGCTGTTGCAGACGTTTCCCCGAGTCTCCTCAATAACGTCTTTCTCGATCAAATCATAGATGATCGCTAACAATGCTCGTTCACCGTCAAGAGAGATACGATATTGGGGAATACGTGGTAACCGCACGTTAGATTTCAACTGAACAACATAAGGGGAGATGTCAAGCAGGCCCACGTCATTGGGACCTGTTGCCCACAAAGATGCAGGAAGAGAACTCAATTCCGGTGGAAGCTTATCGAGAGACAAGTACATAGGAGAGACAACCCTCTCTCCCAACGTAAGCTTTACACCCTCAGGAGAACAATACAGAGTTGCATTCAAGCGTTTAAGCAAATCCAGACCCAAAAGATTTTCACCACAACCCGTGGTCAAAATCAACGGAGCTTCTAGTTCACGAGGCCCAATTGTAAGGGGCAAAGGGCGCGAAACTGGATTGCTAACGGGGGCGCCAGAGAATCCAACGGAAACATTTGTTAAGCCAGACAAAGGTGCGCCAGGGAGTTTCGAATGCTTTATGGAACTTTTCGCTGCACCAGTGTCCAACAGAAAAGGCTCAACGACGCCCGATGTAGCAACTGCGACGTAAGGCCCTCTCTGATCAACCGGAACTGATACCACTCCCTCCCCTTGTCTATGGCTGTCCTAGTAATTACTGTCGTCAGTTCCCTGATCGACGTAGTAATCGTCTACATTGTACTGCGCAGATCGTCCTTGCGACGATCCACGTTGATCGAAACAATTATCGGAATTTGACGAGCTATCTGATCGGCCATTTTGAGCACCACGACCTCTACCGCGTGATGTCTGTTGAGAACCACCACGACCTCCTCTAAATGAATTACCACTATTACGATCGTTCAGAGCAGGGCAATTGAATTTGATATGCCCCTCCTGTCTACAATAAGCACATTGATTGTACCCTAACGACGATCTTTGGAAAGAGGAGTCATTACGAGGTTGTGATCGATTCGATTGTGGCTGTGATCTATTCTGTTGGGGAGCATTCTGATTCGAACGCGGAGGATAGGCTTGCTGCAACAGCACTTTAGTTTTAAGCTCTTTCGTCTTTTTATCGGCGCGGTCGTTCTCTTCTTTCTCTCTGTTTTCATAATATTGTGCCGTGGCCAATATCTGAGCTGAAGTAGAAACGGCCCACGCACTTTCTGAATTCTTTAATTTGTTGCTCAAATCGGGCAATACGTTCGAAACAAATTTGTCCACGAACAACCTTTGACCACCTTCCGTGCTCATATCCTGACCACTATGGTCGATAAAGGCCTCCTCGAACCTCGTAAAGAAGTCGGAGACACTCTCATCCTTCTTCTGTTTGCAAGCCGATAATTTATCCCAATTCACCCTCATAGCTGGCATAAGAGTTTTCATTAACGTGATTATTCTTTGAGGAAGATCAGCAATCAACTGTTCGGGTTTAGCACCACCAGTTTGTCGACCATCCGCCGCTATAATGGCCGCCCAATCACCACCTAACTCATTTGCGTGATTTTCCTGACGAATCTTAGCCCACACCGGTTGCGGTACAACATTACCAAAAAGCATGTCAATATCGGCAAGATTCATTACCGTAGCGTCTACGAGCTGTGATAATTCCTTATAGTACCCTGCAGGATTTTTGCGAGGGTCAGGCAAAGATTGCTTTACCTGTAACACTTCTGATCGTTTCCATGGGAGATGTATCCACACTCTCTGAAAATGTGCCAGTGTCGGAGGTTGAGCATTAGGATCAGCTGGCATCCACACTGGTGGAACTTCACGCATGGGAAACTGACCAGACTCATCCAGTTGTCTTTCAACATCTTCAACAAACAGGGCTTGAGGTATAGGAGTGGGATGAAAAGATAGCAACCGCTCGACAGCACGTCGAACGTTGGTATCCACTATCAATCCAGTCGAGAACTGAAGTTGCAAATCAGACAAGGCGGTCAGCACCTCGTCAGGTGCATCAGCCGATATCTGATCGCGAAGGACCTTACACATTTCCTCGAACACATATCTTTGTGTCGGTACGTTGAATTGACAGAACGTATCAAGTACAATACGTGGTGGGTTTCTAAGAGGATGCGTCATCCAACCCATCGCCATATTATATAGCGAAGCACGTTCCCTGTTACCAGGAAGCTGACTACGTCTCTGAGGACCATCTGAACCAGCGGACCCAAGAACAGGTCCGAGCGAATGAAAGAAGCTAGCCGCAAGAGGAGAATTACGACTACGAGTAGAGGGAGACGTATAGGACACAGGACTAACAAGTGAAGGAGTAGAAACAGAAGCAACAGCAGGAGTTAACAGAGCAGGAGCAGTAGCGGGAGCAGGAGTATGTGGAAGCGGAGGAGCAGTAGGGATAGCAACAGACAAAGGAGCAGGAACAGTCGGAAGAACAGGTGCAGGTTGAGGGACAGGTTGAGGAACAGGAAGAATAGGTGGAGGAATGGGTACAGGAGGAACTACAGGAGCTGTGGTACCCTGTACATACGGAGGTGGCGACTTCATTAGATAAGACATTAAAGGATCCTCAACTGCATCTTCCTTCTTTTCCGACTCCGTAGGCAAAGCAGGATAGCATTTATCTATAGTCATACGCTGTAATCTATCGAACACTTCCTTTTCCTTAACCTCCTTATCATGCTGAAACTGCTCTGCTTTCTTTACAATGGTACCAGCACTATCTCTCTGATTTCGTTTAGTCTGTCTGATTTCTTTCCGTCGGGCTTCTTTGCGCCACAACCGAAAGGCATCAAACATCGCCGGCCTTGACTTTTTCTCGAACAATTTAGCCTCTAGGTTATCTAAGATCTGGGTCTCAAAGCTACCGTGAGGTGGCCAACTAAGGACACCGTCCTTCTTAGTATAACGAATCCAATAACTATTAAAGGTAATCGGGCCTAGCCCATGTTTACTGTACAGTTCATAAGTCGGAGTTCCAACCGGAGGTATCGGACACGAGTCCTCCAGTCGGGAATCCACACCACAAGGTCTAAAACAACCGAACAAAGTACTACGACCAGGCATCTTGCACACTAGCCGAGTTTCACAAACTTCAAGGGTTACGGGATTTACCAAGTCCCAGCAAAGAGCTAATACCCTCGGTTTTTGGCGTCTGCAGTCGTCAAATAATACAACAAAGTACGCTAGCAAAGTGTCACCGACAAAAACACTCACACAGCGTCAACAACAAAAACACTCGCTAAAGTGTCAACAACTAAGAACTCTGGGAGCGACCCACAAATACTTAACTCAAAGATCGATGGCGTCACCAGGAAGGCCCGTCAGTCGTCTCGCTATACCAATGTCTACGCCAGGCGCCAAAACAGGTCTACAGTCAGGGCAGCAGTCCGTCGCAGCCGTCAGGAGGCGGGAATCTTCGCGGGAAAAGTCTTCGGGCCACTTATTTCGACAACAGGATCGATGAAGCGGAGTGCACCTTCCCTCGGAGATTTCACACGAAGTTCCTCACGATCGTCGGGCTTGGACCGGTACCACTGATGCAGCCCCACGTGGGGCGCCAACTGAAGGACTGGGTTCTTTACGACCCAGCGGTGCCAGGGGGCAACACCTGAAACCTTCGTAGGTTACCTGTTCCGGCGTACGAATGACAGAGACACGGGACACTTACTTCGGCGTCAAAGATTCAAGGTTTATTTACTGCAGGGAACACAGAAGTCACGACAAGTACAACGCATGCAACTTGGGGAGACTGCTTCAAATTGGTTCTGTGGATCGCTCCTTTTATACAGAATTTACCCATAAGACAACATGATACACAAAAGTTTACAACCCGGTTCCCATAATTATCCCCCAGAGGGGTCGCTTTGGTCACTTTGAAACACACAAGGTCCGGAACATAAGTGCGGAAACATTTGGCGGTTCCCAACTGTAAAAACCCATCTTCCCAACATTAGTGCATTCCAATCGGCAGTAAAACAGATCGAAATAGGAACAAGGACAGGTGCAGAGGAAGATGGAGACAGTGGGGAGATCGGAAAGGGTGTAAAAGGGGAGGTATCGGGAAACACGAGATACAAGCATCAAAGGGACGTGCCTAATGAGATGCACGGCTGAGACAATAAATCAGCACGGCAAGATGAGCCTCGAGCGGGGCCATCTGCCTTACAGTATCATCCCCCTCATCATAAAGACACTTACAAAGGACATGTGTCTTCCGCAAATATCTTGGGAGTCCCAGGGTCGTGAAGCGGACAGCGTCCGTTCGCTGGCTACTTGAGGGCAAGAGACAAAATGGATGCCGTATCTAAGATGGAACCCGTGGGTACAGATGAAAAACCCACATAACAAACGAACGGTTTAAGTTAGCACAGCGAAACTGCGCACACTTACTAAACTCGTCATTTGCGGTTCATAGATACCAGACTCGACCATATTCGTGCGAGTCGAAAACACCACTTACAATTGTCACGGAACCTCAGACGCTCCTTTTGCCCTCATGTAGGCAAACACTAGTCGGAATCATATTCGATATTCATCAGACCATCTAGATGTTGCTGTAGCATAGCTCTGTCCAATCGAGTCCGTGTATGGATTCAGAGATCTTATGCAACTTTGAGATGGCTTGATAAACAGTCGGAGCGTTATCAGGAATGAAAATACAGCAGCTCGAATGGATCACCTTACATACCCCACCTCGATCTGCTAAGATCACGTCTAAAACCATACGGTTTTGTAACGTCATAAGTCTATCCGCCTGAAGTTCTGTGGTGATATTACCAAGGGCACTGGCAGTAATATTAGCTGTCGATTCTACCACTCGAGTCAACTGTCTCAGGTTCCTACTATTAACCATAGGTCCCCAAAACGGGAGGAAACCCTTGAAAAAGTCTCCTGCCTCTTGACCGGCAGTATCCTCTTCGCTAATTACGCCTCTCACAACTCTAGTCTTGTGATAATCTGCATCTACAGTAAACGTCGGAGGCAACAAGTTTGCGATAAAACATGAGCCCATGAAGTCAGAGGGCAACCATGCATACGCACGATCATGACAGATAAAGTATGTACCCTTGGCAGCCAGAAACACAGGGGACGAGACCATCGGCAGAATGTAATTTTCGGTGCAAGCACTCTCTCCAAGTCGGGCTTTCGATCTTCGGCCATGACCTATTAGACAAAAATTACCAATGTGGGGTACGACCCATATCGGAGGTGAGCTTTTAAGCTGTTTTTCACTAGTGAACACACTATACTCGCCTCTGCTCAGGACCCTATAAGCTTGTACCTCTTCTTCTGGAATAAGCGAGGGATCATAGATATCGCTATCTAAATCCTCTATCGCTATAGACAGGGGTTTTTGATACGAGGTGGGACCAGAGTAGGGGGAACGTGGTTCTCGAATGGGGTGGAAACCCAGTGCGCTTCGAAACATTGTTTGAAATGCTCGAGCAGACCCTTGGGAACTATACGGTAACACCAGATATGGAATTCCCTTATCCGTAGTATGTGGCATCAACCCACACACCCAACAATTAGTAGTGTTGACCACTAACTGATGCTGATGAAGGAGCTGAATAAAGGAATTGTTGCGGAATTCTGCACGTCTAGCCTGCTCGTGTTCAGGTAAGATATGAAAAGAATGAGGAGAAACAGTGGAGGTGAGTTTAGGGTCAGGGGTAGGAGTAGGTATAGCAGAAGGTAAGAAGTAAGACATCGTGTAATACATCCCACCCGCCAGTAATGCAGAAACAGTCAAAAACAATACGAATATTTGGAACATAAAACATTTGGTATGACTGAGTTGCCGCAGCTTGAATCTTTGCGCTTGAGCTCCTTCCAAGTCCATCAGCTTCGAAAATGCCATCCCCTATGACCGTCCGCAACGTTTCTTGACGCACTTCGTTCTGTGTAGCAGTAGTCAATCCCCAGGAGTTCCCAGGAACCGACGGTCTTTAACCTAGTGTCAAGACCTACTAACCAGAAGGAAGTACGCGCGCGGCCCTACGGTCTTTATTTCACAAATATTTATATGCGAAAACAATGTTTCTCAGCTGTGGAAGCAAAAAAGTGTAAGGAACGAAACTCAATGAATATATACAAAAATAATTACAATGATATGAGTGTTCAAACTGATCGTGGAAAACGGGATAATGCAATCGTCAACGGACAGAACAGGATCTTTTATTAGTCTCTGGTGCTAGATCGCAAAAAGTATCGGGTTTTCCCAGGACGTGTCTGTTCATCAAACAAAGGATCCGTCGAAGGGACAGCGCCCTGTTGATCAGCTGAATGTTCTGGTCTTGAGTCTTTTGATGACAAATGTTCAACAGTGTCTTTTTGCTGCACTGAGGATTCTCCGACAGGTTGTGCGTCACTGAAAGGTACAAACGCCGGCAATCCTTCGGTTTCAGTTGATGCAATGCCTCTCCTCACCCACGAGTCTGCTGACAACGGAATAGGGACTTTTTTGGTGTGGGTGGCGTGCACCCAATTCTTCCGCCCCTCAAGACGAACTGCAGTTCTCGTGGCAAGGAGGACCTGGAAGGGTCCAGTGAACCTGGGATCCAAGTTGTTCTTGCGCGAAAAGTTTCGCGTCACCACCCAATCTCCGGGCTGGAGCTGGTGGCCTGGACCCTCCGTCTGCGTCGGCAGTGCTTCGTAAACCTGTTGATGAATTAACCTCAGTTTAGCAGTCAAGTCATGAAGATAATCGATCAACATTGGATACTCAAGATCAGAGAATGTACCCGGCCTAGGGACCCCCCCACACATTTGCAGGACGACCGAACACTATTTCATAGGGACTGAGCCCTACTCGGGAGTGTACGGTTGCCCTTGTTGACAATAATGCTAAGGGTAAAGCGTCAGGCCACGAAAGACCAGTCGTAGCCTGAATCTTCGCTAACTTCAGTTTAAGGGTGCCATTGTACCCTTCAACCAAACCAGCTGACTGGGGATGATTGGCGCTATGGAATTTCTGATTAATTCCAAGGCCCTTGCACACACTCTTCATCACACTCCCCACAAACTCACTTCCGTTATCTGGCCACACAACTCTAGGCATTCCATACCGAGGAAAGTATTCCTTCAGTAGGATTTTCGCAGTTGACAAAGCAGTATTGTCTTTGAGAGGATAGGCCTCGATCCATCGGGAGAATGCGCAAACCACAACTAAAACGTATTTTAGGTTATTGCATCGCTCCATATGGATGAAGTCCAATTGAATCACCTCAAAGGGACATGAAGGGGGAGCAAAACTACCAGGAGGAGTTGGGGTTCCCTTACCAGGATTGTACAACATGCACACCATACAGTTCTTAACCAAGCGTTCAGCACATTTCGTGATACCATCATTCTTCCACACAGGAGACAACAACTTACAAATACCTTTTGCGCTAATATGTGCTAACCCATGTGCCATTGTCACAACAGCCAGCACATACGCATCCGGTAACATCCATCTCTTTTGTTCCGACAAATCAATCCAACAACCATTCGCGTCCAACTTTCCCGTACTTTCTTTCCACTTCGTCTTTTCAGTCTCGGTGGCCTCATTCTGAATTGTTTTCACACTCTCTATAGTGTCTTCACACTAAGCGTGGGCGGAAAATCCGTTCCGCTCGCGGATTTTGCGGATTTTCGGGAAATCCGCAATCCGCGAGATTTGCGGATTTCCCGCAAAATCCGCAAATTCGCACAGAGCGGATTTTTTTGGCGGCGCGCGGCGTTGGTGATACAATTTTTGCGGCGCGCGGCGTTTATCATCGTTTGCCGAGTTCTTTTTCTCGATATTTTGCGAGTGCTGCGCCATTTTGGATCTTGCTGTGTGATCCCGCGGGAATTTGGCGAGCGCGATTACGTCATCGCGGCTTGCCAACTTGCACAGCGAGAGTTTGTCAACGCGAGTACGGCGAGATCACGTCTCGCGGTACTTCGCAATTGCGAGATTTGAGATGCGGCGAGCGAAAATATAAATTTGCAATTCTGCACAAGAAATCCACCAGCAAGCAGCATAAACCTTCTAGAAATGATGATTTTTATGTGAATAACTCCTTAGTTTGACATTTGCCTGCACTTTTTTAGCGAGGAGTCCATTTTGGGGAGGGGGCAGGGGGGTGGGAGGAAGGAAGTGCCCCATAGTCTTCAACTTCCTGTTCCTGTTCAGCAGGCTCCTCCCAGTGCTTTGTCCATCTCCTGGTCACTTTTCATTTGGATGTGGACCTGGAAGGATTACTTTTTGTGGATGCTGCTGGATCTTTGGATTTGAGGCCTTTTTGACTTTGTTTGGATCACTGTTGGATTAGAAATTTTACAAGTAAGTTTGTTTGGGGCATTACAGTTGCTGCAACTAAAATTTTGGGATTTTCGATTTTTGGGCTGTTTTGGGGCCTTTTGCCCAGGGGTACTCAGTGGTGGGTGGACTGATTCTTTCTGTGGGTTGTCTTGAACTTAAACATCATGGAGGCCATAGATGAATTGGGATTGTGCTGATTTTTCTGTGTTTTTCTATTTTTTTTTTTTTGTAAAATTTTGTGTTTTTCGATTTTTGACCTGTTGTTGGGGCCTTGATCAGGGGTAGTGAGTGGTGCATGGGCCTAGTCTTTCTGTGGGCTGTCTTGAATTTAAACATCATGGAGGCCATGGATGGAATAGGATTGTGCTGATTTTGCAGTGTTTTTCGATTTTTGGGCCTGTACTTGTGGCCTTTTCACCAGGGGTATTTGAGTCTAGCATGGGCCTAGTCTTTCTGTGGGCTGTCTTGAATTTAAACATCATGGAGGCCATGGATGGAATGGGATTGTGCTGATTTTGCAGTGTTTTTCGATTTTTGGGGGTGTTCATGGGGAGGGACATGCCATGTGGCTGGTGGCCATTTTGAGTGCAGCTACAGGCACTGGCCATGTGCTGGCAGGCAAGTGGCCATTTTGAATGCAGGCTTTGTTGTTAGGCCTCCAACCATTTTGCCTACTTTTCAACCTTTATTTATGCCCAGGGGTAGTGAGTCTTGCATGGGCCTAGTATTTCTGTGGGTTGTCTTGAATTTAAACATCATGGAGGCCATGGATTGATTGGGATTGTGCTGATTTTGCAGTGTTTTTCGATTTTTGGGCCTGTACTTGTGGCCTTTTCACCAGGGGTATTTGAGTCTAGCATGGGCCTAGTCTTTCTGTGGGCTGTCTTGAATTTAAACATCATGGAGGCCATGGATGGAATAGGATTGTGCTGATTTTGCAGTGTTTTTCGATTTTTGGGCCTGTACTTGTGGCCTTTTCACCAGGGGTATTTGAGTCTAGCATGGGCCTAGTCTTTCTGTGGGTTGTCTTGAATTTAAACATCATGGAGGCCATGGATTGAATGGGATTGTGCTGATTTTGCAGTGTTTTTCGATTTTTGGGGGTGTTCATGGGGAGGGACATGCCATGTGGCTGGTGGCCATTTTGAGTGCAGCTACAGGCACTGGCCATGTGCTGGCAGGCAAGTGGCCATTTTGAATGCAGGCTTTGTTGTTAGGCCTCCAACCATTTTGCCTACTTTTCAACCTTTATTTATGCCCAGGGGTAGTGAGTCTTGCATGGGCCTAGTATTTCTGTGGGTTGTCTTGAATTTAAACATCATGGAGGCCATGGATTGAATGGGATTGTGCTGATTTTGCAGTGTTTTTCGATTTTTGGGCCTGTACTTGTGGCCTTTTCACCAGGGGTATTTGAGTCTAGCATGGGCCTAGTCTTTCTGTGGGCTGTCTTGAATTTAAACATCATGGAGGCCATGGATGGAATAGGATTGTGCTGATTTTGCAGTGTTTTTCGATTTTTGGGCCTGTACTTGTGGCCTTTTCACCAGGGGTATTTGAGTCTAGCATGGGCCTAGTCTTTCTGTGGGTTGTCTTGAATTTAAACATCATGGAGGCCATGGATTGAATGGGATTGTGCTGATTTTGCAGTGTTTTTCGATTTTTGGGGGTGTTCATGGGGAGGGACATGCCATGTGGCTGGTGGCCATTTTGAGTGCAGCTACAGGCACTGGCCATGTGCTGGCAGGCAAGTGGCCATTTTGAATGCAGGCTTTGTTGTTAGGCCTCCAACCATTTTGCCTACTTTTCAACCTTTATTTATGCCCAGGGGTAGTGAGTCTTGCATGGGCCTAGTATTTCTGTGGGTTGTCTTGAATTTAAACATCATGGAGGCCATGGATTGAATGGGATTGTGCTGATTTTGCAGTGTTTTTCGATTTTTGGGCCTGTACTTGTGGCCTTTTCACCAGGGGTATTTGAGTCTAGCATGGGCCTAGTCTTTCTGTGGGCTGTCTTGAATTTAAACATCATGGAGGCCATGGATGGAATAGGATTGTGCTGATTTTGCAGTGTTTTTCGATTTTTGGGCCTGTACTTGTGGCCTTTTCACCAGGGGTATTTGAGTCTAGCATGGGCCTAGTCTTTCTGTGGGTTGTCTTGAATTTAAACATCATGGAGGCCATGGATTGAATGGGATTGTGCTGATTTTGCAGTGTTTTTCGATTTTTGGGGGTGTTCATGGGGAGGGACATGCCATGTGGCTGGTGGCCATTTTGAGTGCAGCTACAGGCACTGGCCATGTGCTGGCAGGCAAGTGGCCATTTTGAATGCAGGCTTTGTTGTTAGGCCTCCAACCATTTTGCCTACTTTTCAACCTTTATTTATGCCCAGGGGTAGTGAGTCTTGCATGGGCCTAGTATTTCTGTGGGTTGTCTTGAATTTAAACATCATGGAGGCCATGGATTGAATGGGATTGTGCTGATTTTGCAGTGTTTTTCGATTTTTGGGCCTGTACTTGTGGCCTTTTCACCAGGGGTATTTGAGTCTAGCATGGGCCTAGTCTTTCTGTGGGCTGTCTTGAATTTAAACATCATGGAGGCCATGGATGGAATAGGATTGTGCTGATTTTGCAGTGTTTTTCGATTTTTGGGCCTGTACTTGTGGCCTTTTCACCAGGGGTATTTGAGTCTAGCATAGGCCTAGTCTTTCTGTGGGTTGTCTTGAATTTAAACATCATGGAGGCCATGGATTGAATGGGATTGTGCTGATTTTGCAGTGTTTTTCAATTTTTGGGGGTGTTCATGGGGAGGGACATGCCATGTGGCTGGTGGCCATTTTGAGTGCAGCTACAGGCACTGGCCATGTGCTGGCAGGCAAGTGGCCATTTTGAATGCAGGCTTTGTTGTTAGGCCTCCAACCATTTTGCCTACTTTTCAACCTTTATTTATGCCCAGGGGTAGTGAGTCTTGCATGGGCCTAGTATTTCTGTGGGTTGTCTTGAATTTAAACATCATGGAGGCCATGGATTGAATGGGATTGTGCTGATTTTGCAGTGTTTTTCGATTTTTGGGCCTGTACTTGTGGCCTTTTCACCAGGGGTATTTGAGTCTAGCATGGGCCTAGTCTTTCTGTGGGCTGTCTTGAATTTAAACATCATGGAGGCCATGGATGGAATAGGATTGTGCTGATTTTGCAGTGTTTTTCGATTTTTGGGCCTGTACTTGTGGCCTTTTCACCAGGGGTATTTGAGTCTAGCATGGGCCTAGTCTTTCTGTGGGTTGTCTTGAATTTAAACATCATGGAGGCCATGGATTGAATGGGATTGTGCTGATTTTGCAGTGTTTTTCGATTTTTGGGGGTGTTCATGGGGAGGGACATGCCATGTGGCTGGTGGCCATTTTGAGTGCAGCTACAGGCACTGGCCATGTGCTGGCAGGCAAGTGGCCATTTTGAATGCAGGCTTTGTTGTTAGGCCTCCAACCATTTTGCCTACTTTTCAACCTTTATTTATGCCCAGGGGTAGTGAGTCTTGCATGGGCCTAGTCTTTCTGTGGGTTGTCTTGAATTTAAACATTATGGAGGGCATGGATGGATTGGGATTGTGCTGATTTTGCAGTGTTTTTCGATTTTTTTGTGCTCTATAACTGAACTGATGTTCCTCTGTCTTCCATTTTTTTTAGGTGCACAAGACTCAAGAGAACCACCAGTGCCAGGAAGAAGTCCTGCAGCGGTGCGTGTGTGTGTGCAGCATAACGTCACGCGACGTCACGTCTGGCCTCAGACAACTCTACAATTCGTGCAACTGCGGCCTGCTGTCTGACCTGCTCTGAAGAAGATGGCCCCGCCCCCAAAGAAAGTTCTCCGTAGCTCCTCTAGCAAGAAAGTTGCTAGTAAGGAGCAGAAGAAGCAAGTTACCAAGGAGGCTGGTGTGCCACCCGCCACTTTTTTTGGGAGCAAAAAAAAAAGTACGCCTGCAGCAGCAGGATCTGCTGGGGACCAACCTGAGAGCAGCACCCCTGCTCCATTGGGTTCAGTGCCTCCACCACCAAGGCAACTTAAGTCAAAGCCCTTGAGTGCTTCAGAGGCAGTCAGTGTTCTTCTCCAATCACCATCGACCAGTGATGTTGGCTCATCGCAAGAAAGTAGCAGCAATGTCCCTGAATCAACACAGGTTGTTGTAACTCATCTGACAAGTGTTGAACAACCACAGCCGCAACAACACCATGTGCAAGTACACGCCCAAGTACATGTGGAAGGAGAGGCAGCAAAAGGAGATGCGCAAGCAAAGGTGCATGGAGGTTCACAAGTGCCCACAATAGTTGTTCCTCCCGAAGTAGGGGCACATTTGGAAATCGACATTGAAGCTGAGGTATCATTGGAAGCCACTCCTCCTGATGATCATTCATTGTCTTCCACATCCCAAGCAAGGAAAAGATCAAGGGGGGTGTCTACATCTTCTTCAAGCCCACCTCGTTCTGGTGCAAGTGATCTGTCTTGGGAACCACAACAACTGCGGTCTGACAGTGAGGCAGAGGCACACCATGATCTGACACCGGCACCTAAGCGTAAAAGGAAGGTCGTCCAAAAACTCAAACCTATGGAGTGTGATGAGGCTCAACAAGAAGTGACAGATACTGCTGGTGATGAAGCCTCTCACGATGACGACGAGCCAGTCATCACAAAGGTCACTGCAGCCCCACCGGGCATGCAGCAAAGAGACATTTTGACCCTATCCCGAGAAGCTGCTGAGCGTGATGATGATGTCGGCGAGGAGGCAATGGAAATGGAATCATTAGATTTGGAGTTAAGTAGTACACCAAAACCTACCGCTTCCATATTTCTTCGCAAGAAGGTACCCACCTCGTCCTCGACCTCAATTCGTGGTGGTGAAAGTGCAAAACGTACTGAAGTTCGGCAATCCACATCCTCCACTTCATCTGTCATTAGCAGCAGGACCACCACCACCAGTATCGCCGCCTCCTCCGGCCCCCGAAGACATTTCAAGTCTCCAGTTTGGGACTTCTTTAGTGTTTGCCCAAAAAAGGAAAACATAGCCATTTGTAGCCTTTGTAAGCTTCGATTTAGTCGTGGTAAGCTTGATTCTAACTATGGTACCGGAGGCCAGAGAGGTCATCTTGAGAGAAGGCACGCTGTCGAATGGTTTCCGCACCTAGAGGCGGTCAAGAAAGCCGGAATTGCACGTAATGAAAACGTTGATTTGTCATCTGCTGATGACGAGGAGGTAGAAGAAGACGATTCAAACACTTCACTTACACCCAGTTCCCATGTCAGCAGCACACCCCATGGGAGCCACACTAAGAGTGTGGGAGAGAGTGAGACATCAATGCGGAAAAGTTCATCAGCGAGCGTAACTGGGTCGAAGAGATCATCATCATCCCGTAAATCATTGGTCCAGGGCAACATTAAAAAGATGTTGTTTACAGAAGCGCAATATGAACGCAACCACCCAATGACCCGTCTGTATAACACTAAGCTGGCTAAAATGCTAGCTCTGGACCTTCTCCCTTTTTCTTTTGTAGAAGGGGTTGGTTTTCTAGAATTAGTGGCAGTGCTCTGCCCTAAATGGAAGGTTCCTAGCCGGTTCTATTTTGCCCGAGTTGCGGTTCCAGCACAACATGAAGATGTTCTGAAGGTGATTGGGGCAGCTTTGCAGAAGAGTGCTGTTCACACTATACATCTGACAACAGACATGTGGACCAGTGGCGCAGGCGCTGATTACATGTGCATCACTGCACACTGGGTCTCTTTTTCAGGGGCTAAAGCAAAGCTAAACTCAGGTGTTGACACTAACATTGTTTTTAAAGGTGCTCGGAAACATGCAACACTAGCCATGTTTGGTTTGGAGAAACGTCACACAGCAGAAAACATTTTGGATGTCTTTAACACAAAGGTCCTTAACTGTCTGTCCCCACTAAAACGCAAGGTTGGTTATGTTTCCACGGACAATGGCTCCAATATAGTTAAGGCCATGAGGGACGGTTACTATTTCAGAGTGCCGTGTTTGGCGCACTGTATAAACCTGGTTGTCCAAAAATTCTTGGGTAATAAACGCAGTGCAGCGTACAGTGTATTGGAGAACTGCCGAAAAATTTGCAAGCATTTCAGGCATTCTTTTAAGGCCCGCAAGCAGCTGAGGAGCATGCTATATCAATGTCAAATGCCAGTGAAAGCACTCATCCAGGAGGTGGTAACACGTTGGAACTCAACCTTCTACATGCTTGAGCGTCTGTATGAGCAGTATACGCAACTCTATCAATATTTCTTGAAAGAGGGTATAGAGGAGCTGAGGATGGGTGGGCCGCAATGGAACATAGTTGAAAGCCTAACACGCATGCTTCGTCCTTTTGAGGTCTTCACGCGTGCAGTCAGCAAGGAGGACTCTAATTTGGGAAAAGCTATCCCATTGTTGTACATGCTGGAGGACCAACTGAAGGAGGTGTGTTCTGTGTTTCGAAAAGATGACAAAAAGAAAGACTCTTTGCTTCTGGCTGAGCAATTATTAGAGCTCCTACAAGGTGATGAACGTCTTAAAAAGATCCACTCAGAACAGCATTACATTTGTGCTACTATTCTGGATCCACGCTACAAAAAGGCGCTGGCAGGCAGAGCATTCTTTCCTTTTGCTGATGAAGATGTTACAAAGTACAAACGTTGGCTAGCCTTGTCAGCCAAGAAGTTTGAAACAGAACGGCTGGAAATTGAAGGAAATGGCAGTACATCAGCAGGCCATCCCCAGTCAAAACAATCCACTTCTGCACCTGTGGCTGTGGCACAAGTGACCTCTCAGCCGTTAAAGACACCGGCAACCGGATCATCTGCACGAAAGACAACAGAAACATTGGAGGCTGAAGAGGATTGGCTAGCTCTGCGTGGGTTTGGTTCTCAAAAGGTCAGAGGCACAGCAAGAGCTACGCAAAGTGGAGGAACCTTGGAGGAGGACCTTGAGTCGATGGTGAAGGACTATCTGAATGACTCCACAGAGGTCTATGTTAATTCTGACCCATTGGCGTATTGGCATGGGAAAAAAGAATTGTGGCCACAGCTCACCAACCTGGCTTTAAACTACTTGTCTTGCCCACTCGCAAGTGTGTCTTCTGAACGGGTTTTCAGTGCGGCTGGTGGGATTGTAACTCCCAAACGGAGCCGCCTCTCGCCCAAAAATGTGGAGAGGTTAACAATGATCAAGATGAATCAGCACCTCATACCACCAGATATAAGAGTACGAGAGAGCGTGCCGGATGAAGAGGAGGTGGCCAGCACCATAGATGAGGGAATTTCTACTCTGTCAGGTGGCACTGACCTCACCCTGGCTGAATTCGCAGAGTATGATGACGAAGCCTTATTCTTATTCCTGGACCGTGATACCGACTTCGAGCCCTGAAAATGAGACAACGAATCAATAACTTTCTTTTTCATCCTTATTCACTTTTATTCCTGTGTGTCTGTCTTTCTTTGTTGTGCACAGTTAATATAATTCAAACTTTAATCAGATAATCACAAAAACAAGCCCATCAGCAGAACTGTCTTCACTTGTTTGCTAATTTATTTGAAGGTGCCGCAGTCTGCATTCCTCAGGTTCACAAGTTCAGAAGAACATGCTCCTCTATCCTCCTCCTCCAGACTCCTATTTCCATCAAAGCAGAGGGCTGGTTTACGCCCAATGAAGAAAGACTCAGCACTTGTGGGGGTGTTGTTCTACCTCTTTGCAGGTGAGTTGACGGGTCTGGGGCCATTGCTGGGAAGCACTAAAAGTGGTTTGTGCCAAATCCGAGGCGGAAATTTTTTTGTGTTTTTGATGACTTGCTTGCCTTTGAGGTGCTCTTAGGGGGGGTTCCGTCTGTTTGTGGGTGAGTTTCGTGGTCTGAGAGCATTGCTGGGACACTCTAATCTTGATTGCATTTGCTTTTCAGGAAATCCGTCGTGCCAACCCCGACTTATGGCCTAGCTACGCAGCGCGTTTGGACCGAAGGCCCAGAAATATTGCAAGTATGAGATTTTGCTTTTGGCCTGTTTGGGGGTGTTATGCTTCTTGGCGGGTGGGTTGCCGGGTCTTGGGGCATTCCTGGGAAGGTCTAATACCGGGTAGAAGTGGTTGGGACAAAATCCAGGCCGATTTTTTTTTGGGCTATTTCTGACATTTTGCTCGATGTAGCGTTTTCGGGGGCCTGTTTGGGGGGCTTCCTGGTGTTTGTGGGTGAGTTTCGTGGTCTGGGAGCACTGCTGGGACACTCTAATCTTGATTGCATTTGCTTTTCAGGAAATCCGTCGTGCCAACCCCGACTTATGGCCTAGCTACGCAGCGCGTTTGGACCGAAGGCCCAGAAATATTGCAAGTATGAGATTTTGCTTTTGGCCTGTTTGGGGGTGTTATGCTTCTTGGCGGGTGGGTTGCCGGGTCTTGGGGCATTCCTGAGAAGGTCTAATACCGGGTAGAAGTGGTTGGTACAAAATCCAGGGCGATTTTTTTTTGGGCTATTTCTGACATTTTGCTCTATGTAGCGTTTTCGGGGGCCTGTTTGGGGGGCTTCCTGGTGTTTGTGGGTGAGTTTCGTGGTCTGGGAGCACTGCTGGGACACTCTAATCTTGATTGCATTTGCTTTTCAGGAAATCCGTCGTGCCAACCCCGACTTATGGCCTAGCTACGCAGCGCGTTTGGACCGAAGGCCCAGAAATATTGCAAGTATGAGATTTTGCTTTTGGCCTGTTTGGGGGTGTTATGCTTCTTGGCGGGTGGGTTGCCGGGTCTTGGGGCATTCCTGGGAAGGTCTAATACCGGGTAGAAGTGGTTGGGACAAAATCCAGGCCGATTTTTTTTTGGGCTATTTCTGACATTTTGCTCTATGTAGCGTTTTCGGGGGCCTGTTTGGGGGGCTTCCTGGTGTTTGTGGGTGAGTTTCGTGGTGTGGGAGCACTGCTGGCTATATATACTTTACTTTGCAAGAGGTTTGAAGCAAATCCATGGTGGCTGAGGGGACTTAGGGCCTAGCTGCAGAGCGCGCGCGGAGTGATTTGGGAAATTTGTGAAAAAGTGACTAAGTCCCCATTTTTGTACTTTTGCTCTTTGGCTGTTTGGGGGTCTTCTACTCGTTTTCTCCTGGGTTGACGGCTCTGGGGCCATTGCTGGGAAGCTCTAATACCGGATAAAAGTGTTTTGGACCAAATCCCAGGCGGAATTTTTTTTGTGTTTTTGATGACTTGCTTGCCTTTGAGGTGCTCTTAGGGGGGGTTCCGTCTGTTTGCAGGTGAGTTTCGTGGTCTGGGAGCACTGCTGGGACACTCTAATCTTGATTGCATTTGCTTTTCAGGAAATCCGTCGTGCCAACCCCGACTTATGGCCTAGCTACGCAGCGCGTTTGGACCGAAGGCCCAGAAATATTGCAAGTATGAGATTTTGCTTTTGGCCTGTTTGGGGGTGTTATGCTTCTTGGCGGGTGGGTTGCCGGGTCTTGGGGCATTCCTGGGAAGGTCTAATACCGGGTAGAAGTGGTTGGGACAAAATCCAGGCCGATTTTTTTTTGGGCTATTTCTGACATTTTGCTCTATGTAGCGTTTTCGGGGGCCTGTTTGGGGGGCTTCCTGGTGTTTGTGGGTGAGTTTCGTGGTCTGGGAGCACTGCTGGGACACTCTAATCTTGATTGCATTTGCTTTTCAGGAAATCCGTCGTGCCAACCCCGACTTATGGCCTAGCTACGCAGCGCGTTTGGACCGAAGGCCCAGAAATATTGCAAGTATGAGATTTTGCTTTTGGCCTGTTTGGGGGTGTTATGCTTCTTGGCGGGTGGGTTGCCGGGTCTTGGGGCATTCCTGGGAAGGTCTAATACCGGGTAGAAGTGGTTGGGACAAAATCCAGGCCGATTTTTTTTTGGGCTATTTCTGACATTTTGCTCTATGTAGCGTTTTCGGGGGCCTGTTTGGGGGCTTCCTGGTGTTTGTGGGTGAGTTTCGTGGTCTGGGAGCACTGCTGGGACACTCTAATCTTGATTGCATTTGCTTTTCAGGAAATCCGTCGTGCCAACCCCGACTTATGGCCTAGCTACGCAGCGCGTTTGGACCGAAGGCCCAGAAATATTGCAAGTATGAGATTTTGCTTTTGGCCTGTTTGGGGGTGTTATGCTTCTTGGCGGGTGGGTTGCCGGGTCTTGGGGCATTCCTGGGAAGGTCTAATACCGGGTAGAAGTGGTTGGGACAAAATCCAGGCCGATTTTTTTTTGGGCTATTTCTGACATTTTGCTCTATGTAGCGTTTTCGGGGGCCTGTTTGGGGGGCTTCCTGGTGTTTGTGGGTGAGTTTCGTGGTGTGGGAGCACTGCTGGCTATATATACTTTACTTTGCAAGAGGTTTGAAGCAAATCCATGGTGGCTGAGGGGACTTAGGGCCTAGCTGCAGAGCGCGCGCGGAGTGATTTGGGAAATTTGTGAAAAAGTGACTAAGTCCCCATTTTTGTACTTTTGCTCTTTGGCTGTTTGGGGGTCTTCTACTCGTTTTCTCCTGGGTTGACGGCTCTGGGGCCATTGCTGGGAAGCTCTAATACCGGATAAAAGTGTTTTGGACCAAATCCCAGGCGGAATTTTTTTTGTGTTTTTGATGACTTGCTTGCCTTTGAGGTGCTCTTAGGGGGGGTTCCGTCTGTTTGCGGGTGAGTTTCGTGGTCTGGGAGCACTGCTGGGACACTCTAATCTTGATTGCATTTGCTTTTCAGGAAATCCGTCGTGCCAACCCCGACTTATGGCCTAGCTACGCAGCGCGTTTGGACCGAAGGCCCAGAAATATTGCAAGTATGAGATTTTGCTTTTGGCCTGTTTGGGGGTGTTACGCTTCTTGGCGGGTGGGTTGCCGGGTCTTGGGGCATTCCTGGGAAGGTCTAATACCGGGTAGAAGTGGTTGGGACAAAATCCGCGCGGAAAAGCCTTTAGTTTTGGCACTTTTTGTAACTTAGGGTTCGTTAGGGTTAGCCCTAGCAGCAGGATTGCATGTGTTTCGGGGTGTTCTAGATTTTTCAAACTGAGTTCTGGGGTCTTAGAGCACTCGTGAGAATGTGTAATTTTGGTTGCAAGTCATTTGAAGAAAATCCATGGTGGGAAAGGGGGGATTTGGCATAGTTAAAGAAAGCCTTTGCCACTATTCTTAACTTAGGGTTCGTTAGGGTTAGCAGTATTTCTATTGCATGTGTTTGAGTGGGGGGGATTTCGAGTCTTGGAGCGATGCTGGCTATGGCTACTTTTGCTTGGTTGCTTGCAAGTGGTTTGAATGCAATCCACGGTGGGTAATGGGTAATTAGGGTACTTCGGCCTACTTTTACTTTCAAAGTAAGTTTTGTCACCAGTTTTCTGCTAGGCCTCGTTTTTTGAGATTTGATTGGGGGTCTTCTACATTTTTGCGACTGGCTTTAGTAAGGGTCTGGGTGGGAGCACTGCTAGGAAGATCTAATTTTGTTCTAAAACACAGTTTACAGCCTACATACCTTATATTTATTTATCAGTGGTGTTGTAATATTATGTCACTTCCTGTTTTTCGTTGAATAATTACAGGCCGGGTTTCAGTCTCTGCAATGGGGAAAAAAGGATGGAGTCAGGCTTCACAGTAGCGAGCCACAATTCAGCATCAGGCAGGCAGTGGACAGGGTGTCTTCTGGTGACCAACATCGATGGACGAAGCGTCGGCTGCAATGGAGGAGTGCCGCTAATAGGAGGATGTTTTTTCTGCGGGCAACTTACTTACCACTTCCAACAGGACCACTACAACCACATAGATACAGTATCCCTTGCCTTTTTCTCTGACTGTGACTGCATTTCTTGGCTCTCTCTCTGCTTCTACATTGATCCCTTAACACATCACTTAGTCCACTCCACTATCACATCTGCACCACACATAGTCATTTGTAAGTGCTCCTACGTAATTCGCAAGTCGCAGCACGCCCCAGGCCGTAGAGGACTGGGATGGCCCCAATGATGAAGCATGTCACCAAGGGGCAACCCTGGTGAGTGAGGGGACACCTAGAAAAAAAGCAATTTCTCCTTTTCTATCTACTATACCTTCTGTCAGGTTACGCAGCCCCTAAGCGCCTACCGTACTATGAAACTACATTTCCCATGAGTAGGCGGGAGACTTGCAGACTATTTAGTGAGACTATATGAGAGTACCCTTGTATGTTAGGACAGCACTTCACTGATGCCTGTCTTGTCTTCTGTTACAGGTATCCTTTCCCTGCTGACCCTACCTTTACCCATCCCACATTTTTTATTTTAGTTTGTTATTTTTCTCCCCCGCCTAATGCCTCGAACACCCTGTGTTTACACTTCTGGGTGTTGGTGACATTTGGAGGTGGAACCATATTTGCATCGACTGGATCACGGGGAGTAAACCTGACACCTTCCAGACCAACCCCATTGAGTGTTGTTGTGAATGGATTTATAGTGACCAGCAAGGCTCTCAGGTATCTGGCTACAGAGACCTTATGTTGAATATAGTTATCAATATTTCCACCCACGCCCTGTACTGTCGCATTCTTTCTTCCACAGTTGTCGAAAGTACTAATTACTTTTAACTGACATGCATGCAGTTACAGTAGTGTATGCACTTTCAAAGATTGATGGATAGGTTTGTACCCAAAGATTTGTTTATGTTCACAATTGTTCGTCCATGCTGTGCTACTTTTTCTTGTCTCCCAAAACCTTTCCCAAAAACCCCCGTACCCATCCATTTTTCAAACCCTAACCCTCTTCCCCCGGGCTGTGTGGTTTTGATTGATGTGTGACTAAATTACAGCAATAAATCCACACACTTGCTGGGGAGGATAAGGTGATAGCAACAGGCTGGTGAAGAAATCCGAGGATATATTCTTACTCTGCTTGACAAAGACCCATGGCTAATGTCAAAGAACTTCAACCGAATTAGTTATACTTTAACATTTGTTAGGCTACAACGTGGCACTGTTCTAGTGTACTTCTGTCACCTGCTATATTCTGTATTGTACCTTTGTATTGCTCAGGAGGACAAACCAGATTTCATTTTCTTTTTTTCATAGGCAAGCAACTGCCACTGTGTCACACCACTAGTACCACCGCTATGAGGAAATTTTATCCGCCCAGGATTGCCAACCTTATTTGCTGTTTCCCGTGGAGCCAGCCCTGGGCCTAGCCCTACTTGCAAACAGAAATTACAGGTAAGATAGGCGTTTGGTTGGAGGTAGTATAATGGAGTATTAGGAGAGACGAGAGATTTGATTGACGGTAGTACTACTAAAGTCCTAGGACTATTCAGGAAAACAAACTTACTGTTATGTTAAACCCCCACCCACCAGACTCAAAAGCAGTAAAAAACAGGTATGGTCAGATAAAGTTTCAAAAAGTATATTTTTATAGCCCTAACAAAAGAATCTCCCGCAAGACCCTCCCTAACCCCAACGATTGTCCTTCAAAAGTCCCCAAAAATCACAACTCCCAATTCCCACCCCCCAAAAGTCTCTAAAAAAGGGGCAAGGGACACTATGGCAGGGTGCTGTTGGAATTAGCAGCCAGGGCATCATGCTCCTTGCGGAGGGTGGCAAGTTCGAAGCGGAGGCCCTCCACCACGTTCTTATAATTATGGACCTCCTGCTCCAGGTAGGACAGTCTGAGGGATAAGCGGCGCCGGTGTGCCTTGCAAATCCTGTGAGGGGCAGCTGCTTTCTTTGCTGCTGGGCGGTGGCGTTTGGCTTTGGTAGCCCGGCTCCGTACCGCTGGAGCACTGCGCTGGCTGGCAGCCCGCACGGAGGAGGAGGCAGCTGTCCCAGTGGACGTTGTTGTTGTTCCAGACTGCGTCTCCTCCTCCTCCAGGGACACCAGCCGCCGATATTCAGCAACAGTGGCATCCAGCCTCCGTTGCCGGGCCATTCGAGCCTGCTCCTTCCTCCTTGATGGTGTCTTGGATTTGGAAGGAGCAACTACATGAAAAAAGAAAGACATAGTCTGTAACCAATGCTCCTTAAGATTAACACAAAATGATTGAGCAGAAAGTTGTCACAGTACAAGTAGCAAATTGAAAGCACAGTGCATAACTATTGAGGACAGTATCTATGTAACCTCCGACTTCTTCATCCTTGCTCTAACATTAGTGGGAGTTTAAGGAACAAATTCTACGAGCACTATGGACTTCTATTACAGTCGACTATGACAGTACACCACTCTTATTCTTCTTCTTCTCTCTTGTTTAGGAAAATTGGTACGTTATCTTATGCAAGCCGGCATAATGCCAGCGCAGTGAACTTGCACCCGAGAAAAACAGACGCACACCATGGTGAGTGAGACAGACTTGCGTTACTGTACCGGTCCAGTACATGCAGGTGGTGAAGCTCTTACTTTTCTATTACGGGTGGCACTGAGAATACTCTGTTAAAAGGGCTACTGCTTAATTAATTTAGCTTTCACCCTACAGTGCAAATGAGTATTAGAAAAGGAAAATGAAGAAGCTAAATTATCTGATTATCTATCACTTCACATGGGATGTATTTGATGACATATGGGATGACTTTAGGTGCTTTGCTTATTATTGAGTGAACAGTGATACCCCCACACATGAATGACGTACTACTACTAAACTAAAGTTATTAAGGGAGGTAGGGAGTGCCCACCGTAATAACTGGATATATGCTGTGCTTGCAGTTGCAATACAAACTACTGCTACTATTCATGGTAGTCTTTGGACAACGTTACAACTTCTTTTCCTTGCCTTTCCTACACTGGAACGGACGTGCGGGACGGGTGCGGTGTTACATGCTCTTCAAAGTAACACTTAGTTCATCCAGTGACCGTCTACTCTCTCTAGATTCACATATGCTATCTAAGAGTCAGATAGTACCATGAATGATCCAGGCATCCATCCATTCAAAGTATATTGCACACATACAGTTTCTGTCTCACCCACCCAGGCTGTTCTCCTTCCACCCATCCTTGCTTCATCATTCACCCAGCCATGCACCATACCATTTTCTTACCTTCCCAGCCACCTCGGGGACCAAGCAAACACATATCATTCTTCTTTGCCAGTCATCATTACATTTCTCGTGCTTCCACACTTACTTACACCCTTCTTTCGCTTTTCGTTCATCCCATCCATCAAGTTCACCTCAGATCTGATTGGGATTCTTCTCGCCAAAAACTTCACAGCTAAGTCGAAGTACATTTAGAGGAGGCTACTACCTGCTTTTTTTATAATACACCCGTGCAGAAAGCACACTCTGCAGTCTTCAATCTCAATGACTAAGGAATGTATAGCTTACCTCTGCCCGCCACCACCGTGTGAACCCTCACAGGCATGTCCTTTTCCGGCACTTGCACCGCCTCCTCCCCAGAGTTGTCCTCCTCGTCCAATGCCACCACCTCCGCGCTGGCCCCGTCTCCAGATGTTCCACCTACAAAGTACATTTAATAATGTTAGAATACACCACTCACTACTATATAATATTTGGTCTAGGAGGAAGAAAGAAATGTGAAAAAAAGTGTACAATTTAATAATTTTTGACTGTGTACTCTAGAGTAAAAATGTCCCTTTTTCCAGGGAAGGCTGTTGTCTTGCTGCACTTTTTGGCACAACTGATGAATGTTTGCTTTTTACTTTTTAACACGCACCACTTTTTCTCCTAACAGACAGAACCTTGACTTCTAAGAACACGAGCAGGATCAAGTTCAAACCAGGTGAGAGCTCGGCTCGACCACAAGAAATGTGTCCAATTAATCGTCAGCACTAAGCACTTTTCCATTTTCAGTTACACGTTCACTTTTATGACAAACTTGAATTTAATAAATGTGTTTACTTTTAATAAAGCTTTTAAACTTAAATAGACTCTGTGGTTTTTGGTCCTCCAGACTAGAGTGGATGAGCTAAAGGTTTTCGAATTTTTGCAAGCATGAGTCCGTGCCTCTGCCATCGGTGACTTTGGGAGCTAAATGACTCTGCCACACTATCTAGTCAGTAAGGAGATTGGGGGTTCAACTACAAAGTCTGTTATCACTGAGGTATGTGGAAAGTCTAACAGTTACAGCACCTATTATAATTGATAAGCTAAGCGATGCATTATTTAGTGTCCATAGTTCTGTTTGTGCAGATTTGTCCCTGCAACAGTAGTAGAATGGATTGTCCTATCCAAACCAAAAGTAAAGTAGTATCTTATTATTTCTTGGTGGTGGTCATTCACCTTTTTATTGTTGGCAATGGTCAAAGCATAAACATTTAGAATACTTGAAAAGACATTATGGACAATCCCAGAGGACTACACTCAGTGCATAGAGCTATTGCTGACTAGAATGGGAGTCCAATGGAAATGCCAAATGTGCAATCTTAGTTAGCTACACAGACAGACTAATAAGAATAATCTAGTAATACCACACGGAGTCATAGGGATAAGAATTTAGATCCTGTCTACAAGAAGATCAAAGACGATTTAGAAAAAATCGAATGAGGAACGCTAGGAAAAAATAAGTACTCTATATTAAAATTAAAACTTACTGGGGCCAGCAAAGGAGCCCTCGACTGCCCGGTCCTGGCCTGCATCGACAACAGCACCCTCCTCCTCCTCCTCCTGTGTCCTCCTCTTGCCCCTGGGGGAAGCTGATGTACAACATGAAAGAAAGAAAAACAGAAAACATGGATGATATTTATTTCTCAACCAAATCAAACATTTAAAAAAGAACTAACAAAGTAACAAAATATTTTTGCGAAATAGCAAATAGGGAACGACTCCACGGGATATATTATTGACCAATCTCATGTGGTCGACTACGTCATTACTTTAGTATTGCTTGATTTGCGGACCGTCGAATTGGAAACTACCCTATGTAACTCACTAAACAAAGTACTAAAAAGGTTTGCCTAGGATTGGCAGGCAGCAGTCCGCAGCACGCAAAGTGACAGCCAAAGTCCATCGTGATTGAAGATCAGCGACAACACTAAAGTTTCCTACTACATTCACCAGTCATTAAAATACTCAAACTATTAATCCACCACCACTATTTCTTCTTATCGCCATGTGTACAAAGGAAGGACTGGACTTGAGTCTGTAGGGGCTGATTTATAAGGCCCTTGCGGCTCTTTTGCTCCATTGTTGCGTGACTTTTGTGACGCAGCGACAGCACAAAAGAGGCGCAATGGTGCGGCGTATATTAACAACGTGACGCATCTGGGAGATGCATCACGTTGTAAAGCCCTGCGCCAATAGGGGTGTTCCGGCGCAAGGGAGGGCGTTCCTGCGCAGGAACGCATCCTAAAAGTGGCTGAGGGAAATCTACAAGATTTCAATCAGTCACTTTGAGGACAATGATGCGTGACTCAAACCCTGCGCCTGCTTGAAGCAGACGTACGGCTTGACGCAGCATTGGGGAGATAGGGCACCCCAGAGAATTGATGGAGCTGCACCATCGTTGCGACGCAACTCCAGCAATGCGCCACCTTTACGGCACAGATGCGTAACGCTTTGGTGACGTTTTGGGCCCATGGCGCGCCGCATTGTAATACGGCGCACCATGGGTGATGGTGGCGTGACGCACAATTACTGGCGCATCCCTGCAACTTTGCAGGGATGCGCCGGTAATTAAAAATCTGAACCTTAGTGTGTAGCATTGCGCAGTTCTTTCAACTACACTCATACATAATTTCACAGGCCAATGAAATGAACACAAAATCTAAAACAAATAAGCATAGTAGCAACACTACTGAGAAGGAGAGCAGTGTACCTGAAATGCACAGAAGATTTTGAAATAAAATGTACCTACAATGTAATGAGCAGCATTATTGCTCTTGGTAAAAAACAAAAATTTGCAATATAATAACACAGCAGGAGAAAACATAGTAGTAAAGACATAGCTACTACTACTCACCAAGCCCGGGGATCTCAAGGCCAAGGAGGTCGAGCAGATCTCGCTCACGGGTCAGGACATCCGTCCAGCGGTGGGTGGCCTGGTTGTAGGTGCGCCAGACCCGAGAGTGGTGGTAAATGGCCTGGCACACCTTCTCCCACCGCTTCCGGCGCTCCCGGGCCCCGTACCCGGCACTGATCTTGCCGCCTCCCATGATGGTCCTGGGGAGGCGGCGCTGAACATAAAAAATGAGTTGGGCCACCTCCTCCGGGGTAAAGATCTCCCGTGGCATCACTAGCTCCCCCCTCAAACGCCCGCACGGGAGCCGGACATGGGGTGCGGGACCCTTCCCCTTCTCGGGATGCTTCCTGGCTCCCTTGACCATGGTCTGGGCGGAAAGGAATAAAGAAAATAGAATAGGGAAGAGAAGAAAAGAAAAGAGTTTACAAAAGTAGTTTAAAATTAACCAAAAGTAGCAGTAAACACAAAAATATAGGGCTAGAAAAATAGAGGGATAGATAATAAGTAAAATAGATAAAAAAAACTTCAAACAAGCAAAGGATGGCAGAGATTGACAGAGGATACAAAGACCATGCCCAGAACCATAGCAATGAATGAGAAACAAGATGGCCGCGCCCGTTCACGACCGCGCGGGTAAGTTCGCGCGAGATTTTCCTTGCGAACACGCGCGAGACTGTACTGGCAAACCGCGGACTTTGCGAGATTACACTTCGCGCCCGGAAACGGAAATACGTCAGGCAAACAAGATGGCTGCGCCCTTGAACGACCGCGAGGGTAACTTCGCGTCTTGCGCTACGAGCGGCTCGCAAAAACGCACAAAACCTTGCCAACTAACACGCCGCAAAAAAAACAAATTGCATATTCGCACGAATTTGCGGCTTCCGAATCCGATCTTGCGCGTGTTCGCACCCCGCGAACCCCGCGAAATTGCAGAAAAACGAGTTTTTCAAAAGTGAAAGCACTCGGCAGGGGCAAGAGTTCAAACTCATCATTAGTAACAATTCCCGGTAGTGCTTCCTGACTGGGGCCCCTCCAGAATTCAGTTGCTAGTTGCAACAATTGTATGACCCTGCTCTGACCCTCACAGCAGGCTCATACAATAGCTACAAGTAGGCCACAAAGAAGGTCCTGGGGAAAAAAATGCACTGCAACAGAAAGCAAAATTACAGATAAGGAAGCAGGTGCCAGACTGGAATTTTAAAACAGTGACACATTAATAAACTAACCCCAAATTAATTCATCTGAGTTGAAGCAGGGATGGTGTGCTTGCTTTTCCCCCCCATAATCTACAGTAATGATGAACCAGAGGGTGGCATTGATGTAACAGAGGGTTGCAGTGGTGAAACAGAGGGTGCTGGGAACCTGTGATGATGAACCAGACGTAGAAACAACATAATTCGCGACCGTTGCGCGACGAAATGTAAGTTCGCAATTGCGAACTGGTACGAAACCCTCGCGAACTGGCAGAAATCCTTGCGAACACAAAAAAAAAAAAATCCGCAAATTCGCAAGAATTCGCGGATTTTGCGGATTGCGAGTTCGCAAATCCGCAAAATTCGCGAACGCGAGATCCGCAAAATTCGCCCATGCTTACTTCACACATACTCGATTCCGTAGGCCACCTAACCGAACTCGTCACATACATTCGAGTGCTAAGGTTTCGAGCAGTCTCCTTAGCAATCTCATCCGCAAACGCATTACCACGACCAACATCATCCGTCACCTTACGATGCGCACTACATTTAACAATCGCCACTTGCTTAGGCAACGTAAGTGCATCCAAAAGGTCATTCACAAGCTGGCCATGCTGAATCTTCGTACCATGCGATGTTAGAAAACCTCTCTCTCTCCACAACCGTCCAAAACTATGCGCGACACCAAAAGCGTATTGGCTGTCGGTAAACACATTCACACGTTTCCCTTTTGCTAACACACACGCTCTAGTGAGAGCGATCAGCTCTGCAGCTTGGGCAGAATTCTGATTCAATCTTGCAGTCTCAACAACAGTATTCAACGTTACAACAGCATACGCAGTAGTCACATCACCATTCGGCAGTTTAAAACATGAACCATCCACATACAGTGTGCCATCTGGGTCTTCCAAAGGAGTGTTTTTAAGGTCCACTCGACCTTTTGTTTCTTCTTCTGTCCTCAAGTAACAATCGTGTTCTGTTATTTCATCTGACTCTGAGCTAATTGGTAACAAAGTTGCCGGGTTCAGAACATTACAACGTTTTATTTGAATGTGGCTTGCCAACAGCGTCAACTCGTACCCAGACAACCTCGCACTCGTCAAGTGCTGAGTTTTCGTACGATTCAAAAGAGTATCGACTGCATGCTGAACCATCACCGTAAGCATATTATCCATGACCAGTCCTGCTGATTGTCGGATGGAGACCGCAGCTGCCGCTGTTGCTCTCAAACAACTCGGCAATGCTCTAGCTACCGGGTCCAAGGTCGAGGAAAAATATGCACATGGACGTTGCTTACCACCAAAAGGTTGCGTTAAGACACTCAACGCACAACCTTCCCTCTCGTGAACATATAATGTAAACGGCTTACTGTAGTCAGGAGTACCTAACACAGGGGCCGAACACAATGAATCACGTAATTCAGAAAAACTTTTCTGACATTCTTCCGTCCATGGTAAAGGAGTTGGAACATCCTTGCACGTAAGAGCCACTAATGGTTTCGCTAGCAATGAAAAGTTTGGAATCCATTGCCTGCAATACGACGTGATACCTAAAAAGGCACGCACATCTCTTTGGGTTGTTGGCACAGCCATTCGCGCAATTGCTGCAATTCTCTCTGGGGTCAACCGTCTTCCCTCCTTTGACAATAAGTGACCTAAATAGGTTACTTCTTGACAACAATATTGGAGTTTAGAAGGTGACACCTTGTGATTTAACTCGCAGAGATGTTGCAGCAGCGACACCGTAGCAATTTTGCAAATGTCCTGAGTATCTGCAGCCACCAATAAGTCATCGACGTATTGGATTAAGGCCGCACCAGCCGGCAACCGAAACGCATCCAGTTGACCCTTCAAGGCTTGACTGTAAATCGATGGACTTTCACAGTAGCCCTGAGGAGCGCGTTTAAACCGGAAGCTGTGTCCACCAAGAGAGAAACCGAAAAGGTCTCTACTCTCCTCTGCAATGGGAATGCTGAAGAATGCGTTCTTTAAGTCAATCACCGAAAACCACGATGCAGAAGCTGGAATCAGAGTCAGTAGCGCCGTGATGTCAGGCACAACGGGGAACTGAGGAATCACAATTTTATTCACCTCCCGTAAATCGATAACAAAACAATAAACAGGTGGTTTCGAAGGATCAGTACGTTTTAGAATGGGCAGTACAGGGCTGTTGCAGACGTTTCCCCGAGTCTCCTCAATAACGTCTTTCTCGATCAAATCATAGATGATCGCTAACAATGCTCGTTCACCGTCAAGAGAGATACGATATTGGGGAATACGTGGTAACCGCACGTTAGATTTCAACTGAACAACATAAGGGGAGATGTCAAGCAGGCCCACGTCATTCGGACCTGTTGCCCACAAAGATGCAGGAAGAGAACTCAATTCCGGTGGAAGCTTATCGAGAGACAAGTACATAGGAGAGACAACCCTCTCTCCCAACGTAAGCTTTACACCCTCAGGAGAACAATACAGAGTTGCATTCAAGCGTTTAAGCAAATCCAGACCCAAAAGATTTTCACCACAACCCGTGGTCAAAATCAACGGAGCTTCTAGTTCACGAGGCCCAATTGTAAGGGGCAAAGGGCGCGAAACTGGATTGCTAACGGGGGCGCCAGAGAATCCAACGGAAACATTTGTTAAGCCAGACAAAGGTGCGCCAGGGAGTTTCGAATGCTTTATGGAACTTTTCGCTGCACCAGTGTCCAACAGAAAAGGCTCAACGACGCCCGATGTAGCAACTGCGACGTAAGGCCCTCTCTGATCAACCGGAACTGATACCACTCCCTCCCCTTGTCTATGGCTGTCCTAGTAATTACTGTCGTCAGTTCCCTGATCGACGTAGTAATCGTCTACATTGTACTGCGCAGATCGTCCTTGCGACGATCCACGTTGATCGAAACAATTATCGGAATTTGACGAGCTATCTGATCGGCCATTTTGAGCACCACGACCTCTACCGCGTGATGTCTGTTGAGAACCACCACGACCTCCTCTAAATGAATTACCACTATTACGATCGTTCAGAGCAGGGCAATTGAATTTGATATGCCCCTCCTGTCTACAATAAGCACATTGATTGTACCCTAACGACGATCTTTGGAAAGAGGAGTCATTACGAGGTTGTGATCGATTTGATTGTGGCTGTGATCTATTCTGTTGGGGAGCATTCTGATTCGAACGCGGAGGATAGGCTTGCTGCAACAGCACTTTAGTTTTAAGCTCTTTCGTCTTTTTATCGGCGCGGTCGTTCTCTTCTTTCTCTCTGTTTTCATAATATTGTGCCGTGGCCAATATCTGAGCTGAAGTAGAAACGGCCCACGCACTTTCTGAATTCTTTAATTTGTTGCTCAAATCGGGCAATAAGTTCGAAACAAATTTGTCCACGAACAACCTTTGACCACCTTCCGTGCTCATATCCTGACCACTATGGTCGATAAATGCCTCCTCGAACCTCGTAAAGAAGTCGGAGACACTCTCGTCCTTCTTCTGTTTGCAAGCCGATAATTTATCCCAATTCACCCTCATAGCTGGCATAAGAGTTTTCATTAACGTGATTATTCTTTGAGGAAGATCAGCAATCAACTGTTCGGGTTTAGCACCACCAGTTTGTCGACCATCCGCCGCTATAATGGCCGCCCAATCACCACCTAACTCATTTGCGTGATTTTCCTGACGAATCTTAGCCCACACCGGTTGCGGTACAACATTACCAAAAAGCATGTCAATATCGGCAAGATTCATTACCGTAGCGTCTACGAGCTGTGATAATTCCTTATAGTACCCTGCAGGATTTTTGCGAGGGTCAGGCAAAGATTGCTTTACCTGTAACACTTCTGATCGTTTCCATGGGAGATGTATCCACACTCTCTGAAAATGTGCCAGTGTCGGAGGTTGAGCATTAGGATCAGCTGGCATCCACACTGGTGGAACTTCACGCATGGGAAACTGACCAGACTCATCCAGTTGTCTTTCAACATCTTCAACAAACAGGGCTTGAGGTATAGGAGTGGGATGAAAAGATAGCAACCGCTCGACAGCACGTCGAACGTTGGTATCCACTATCAATCCAGTCGAGAATTGAAGTTGCAAATCAGACAAGGCGGTCAGCACCTCGTCAGGTGCATCAGCCGATATCTGATCGCGAAGGACCTTACACATTTCCTCGAACACATATCTTTGTGTCGGTACGTTGAATTGACAGAACGTATCAAGTACAATACGTGGTGGGTTTCTAAGAGGATGCGTCATCCAACCCATCGCCATATTATATAGCGAAGCACGTTCCCTGTTACCAGGAAGCTGACTACGTCTCTGAGGACCATCTGAACCAGCGGACCCAAGAACAGGTCCGAGCGAATGAAAGAAGCTAGCCGCAAGAGGAGAATTACGACTACGAGTAGAGGGAGACGTATAGGACACAGGACTAACAAGTGAAGGAGTAGAAACAGAAGCAACAGCAGGAGTTAACAGAGCAGGAGCAGTAGCGGGAGCAGGAGTATGTGGAAGCGGAGGAGCAGTAGGGATAGCAACAGACAAAGGAGCAGGAACAGTCGGAAGAACAGGTGCAGGTTGAGGGACAGGTTGAGGAACAGGAAGAATAGGTGGAGGAATGGGTACAGGAGGAACTACAGGAGCTGTGGTACCCTGTACATACGGAGGTGGCGACTTCATTAGATAAGACATTAAAGGATCCTCAACTGCATCTTCCTTCTTTTCCGACTCCGTAGGCAAAGCAGGATAGCATTTATCTATAGTCATACGCTGTAATCTATCGAACACTTCCTTTTCCTTAACCTCCTTATCATGCTGAAACTGCTCTGCTTTCTTTACAATGGTACCAGCACTATCTCTCTGATTTCGTTTAGTCTGTCTGATTTCTTTCTGTCGGGCTTCTTTGCGCCACAACCGAAAGGCATCAAACATCGCCGGCCTTGACTTTTTCTCGAACAATTTAGCCTCTAGGTTATCTAAGATCTGGGTCTCAAAGCTACCGTGAGGTGGCCAACTAAGGACACCGTCCTTCTTAGTATAACGAATCCAATAACTATTAAAGGTAATCGGGCCTAGCCCATGTTTACTGTACAGTTCATAAGTCGGAGTTCCAACCGGAGGTATCGGACACGAGTCCTCCAGTTGGGAATCCACACCACAAGGTCTAAAACAACCGAACAAAGTACTACGACCAGGCATCTTGCACACTAGCCGAGTTTCACAAACTTCAAGGGTTACGGGATTTACCAAGTCCCAGCAAAGAGCTAATACCCTCGGTTTTTGGCGTCTGCAGTCGTCAAATAATACAACAAAGTACGCTAGCAAAGTGTCACCGACAAAAACACTCACACAGCGTCAACAACAAAAACACTCGCTAAAGTGTCAACAACTAAGAACTCTGGGAGCGACCCACAAATACTTAACTCAAAGATCGATGGCGTCACCAGGAAGGCCCGTCAGTCGTCTCGCTATACCAATGTCTACGCCAGGCGCCAAAACAGGTCTACAGTCAGGGCAGCAGTCCGTCGCAGCCGTCAGGAGGCGGGAATCTTCGCGGGAAAAGTCTTCGGGCCACTTATTTCGACAACAGGATCGATGAAGCGGAGTGCACCTTCCCTCGGAGATTTCACACGAAGTTCCTCACGATCGTCGGGCTTGGACCGGTACCTCTGATGCAGCCCCACGTGGGGCGCCAACTGAAGGACTGGGTTCTTTACGACCCAGCGGTGCCAGGGGGCAACACCTGAAACCTTCGTAGGTTACCTGTTCCGGCGTACGAATGACAGAGACACGGGACACTTCCTTCGGCGTCAAAGATTCAAGGTTTATTTACTGCAGGGAACACAGAAGTCACGACAAGTACAACGCATGCAACTTGGGGAGACTGCTTCAAATTGGTTCTGTGGATCGCTCCTTTTATACAGAATTTACCCATAAGACAACATGATACACAAAAGTTTACAACCCGGTTCCCATAATTATCCCCCAGAGGGGTCGCTTTGGTCACTTTGAAACACACAAGGTCCGGAACATAAGTGCGGAAACATTTGGCGGTTCCCAACTGTAAAAACCCATCTTCCCAACATTAGTGCATTCCAATCGGCAGTAAAACAGATCGAAATAGGAACAAGGACAGGTGCAGAGGAAGATGGAGACAGTGGGGAGATCGGAAAGGGTGTAAAAGGGGAGGTATCGGGAAACACGAGATACAAGCATCAAAGGGACGTGCCTAATGAGATGCACGGCTGAGACAATAAACCAGCACGGCAAGATGAGCCTCGAGCGGGGCCATCTGCCTTACAGTATCATCCCCCTCATCATAAAGACACTTACAAAGGACATGTGTCTTCCGCAAATATCTTGGGAGTCCCAGGGTCGCGAAGCGGACAGCGTCCGTTCGCTGGCTACTTGAGGGCAAGAGACAAAATGGATGCCGTATCTAAGATGGAACCCGTGGGTACAGATGAAAAACCCACATAACAAACGAACGGTTTAAGTTAGCACAGCGAAACTGCGCACACTTACTAAACTCGTAATTTGCGGTTCATAGATACCAGACTCGACCATATTCGTGCGAGTCGAAAACACCACTTACAATTGTCACAGAACCTCACGGGTATAATGTATGCAGGGGGGCGTTCTGACGCAGGAAAAGATCATAAAAGTGACGCAGTGAAATCTATAAGATTTCACAACGCAACTTCTAGGACGCAAATGCGTCAATTTCTTATGCCTGCCTCACAGCAGGTGTAAGACTGATGCAGGCCCTTTCACATGGGGCTTGCCCCATGTGAAAGGACACATTGCTGGAGATGAGTCACTTTTGTGACACACTCCATCAATGTGTAACTTTTGCGCCATACAGATACGTCAGAAATACTGACGTATCTGTAACTCCTTGCGCAATGATGTGTCATACTGTAAATATGACGCATCATTGGTGTTGCAAGGAGGGCACATTGAAAAGTGACGCATCGCTGTTTTCACGCAGCGATGCGTCACTTTTCATAAATGAGGCCCTATGTGAATATTTTCTGTTACAACAATTGGAAAAGTTTATTCGATTTAATATGAATCCCGTGTTTTATGAAGTGCATGAATGCATACATATGGTATTTCTATAGCACACATCTAGCCAACAGGCAGCGGAGTGCAGTCTATGGTAAAAGACAAGCATTATGAGTAACAGAAGAGGGTGCTGAGTTCTGGATGGTCAATGACCTGTGATGTAGTGTTCTTAATGAGTGAGTCTTCAACTCTTTCATAAATTGCAGCAGTGCTGTGATGGTCCTGAACTATATGGGGATGTTGTTCCATTTCCTGGATGCGTAGATGAAAAAGTCTGCTGTCTACTTTCATTTTTATTTTTTGCACTTCTTATTGTGCTGTCTGTTGGTGTCCTGGCAGCAGATATGTCTGAGATCCACCAAACATGGTGAGCTTGTCTGCAAGATAAGCATGGACGCTGATCACAATAGCCTTATTGTTGGACATGGCCCTTTTTGCAGGGTCATCCCTGAACTTTTTGCCTTCCTCCCAGTACTTTTCTGACATGATGTTGGTGGTTTTAGAACTCTGAGCACTTTATCACTGCGGTCCAGTGTAAATGATGCAGCTGTTATTGAAGATGGTGTGGGCTGGCACTGGGAGCCAATAGACTTCCATCAGGCTGCGGGTGATTTAATCCAATTGTATCAGCCCTTGTATGAGATGTGCTCCAATGTATCGGATTGCCCTAAGGGGTGCCAGTGGGGAGTCTTGGAGGCCATGGGGTAGGGCATTAGCATTCTGCAGATGTGAGATCACAAGGACTTGAACAGTAATCATAAGAAACTTTTTTGATGAAATGGGGTTACTTTCTTTAGAAGACAGAGCTGGTACAAAGCCGTCTTTGTTTTTGTTTTTTGTGCAATGTGTTCCCTGAGGGTGAAGTTGGTGTCTAGATTGAATTCAACTAACTTGACATCTGGTGAAAGGGGTGGTTTGAAGCAGTCAAGTTTTATGTCATTAAGCCTGTTTTGTGCTGTTCTTGGCAAATGACAGGAATTCTGTCTTGAGTAGGGTGAGCTTCTGATAGACACCAGGCATCGATCTACAAAATGTGCAGCAAGTGGTTTAGGCATTGGATGTCTGAAGCTGGGGAGACCTTTGGCACATTGGTGAATCTTTGATGCTGTTGTCTGTGAGCAGAAAACCAAGCATCTTCATGTATGGGTCGAATAAGAAGGGAGACTGTATGGAGTTCTGGTGAATAGGTTACATGGATCTTTTGTGACCTGGACCTACCCATCTGAACAAAATGGTGCTGGGTGGAATTCTTCAGTGTGGTTGAATTCAAGATAAATATAGGCAACCACGTTTTCATAAAACTGTCATTTCAGGACAAACATGTAATTGATGTACTCCGCAGGTGGAGCTATGTTACAAATAGCAGATTAGGAAGGTTAGATTTAATAGGGTAATTATAGTAGGTCATTTACAGTATACATTTGTGGTATGTCAGAGAGGTAGGTATGGTAGGTAGATTAGGTATATTAGGTTAGGGATGACAAAGTAGAAATGGTGAGTAAGATTTTTATGGTGGTTGGCTATGTATGTTTGTATCTATGTATGTCGGGTAGGTAGGCAATAAGGGTGTTTCGATATGATAGATTAGGTAGGTAGGTATGGCAGGTAGGAGTTGTAGGTATACAGGTAGGATGTGTGTGGCAACATAGGAGGGATTTTAGGTTACATAGATTACCTTTAGTAGGTAAGATATTATAGGTATGGTTGCAAGTATGGTTGATTTGAAATGTTAGGTATGTAGATGTGAGAGGTTAGGTTTAGTTTAGATATGGTAATTGGGTGTAATCAGTTGGATATAATTTGGTAGAGATGTATTTTTCATATGTTTGGTTGATATCATGTGTATAGCTGGTTATTTTTTGTAGACAAGGCATGGCAAAATGACAAATTAATGCCCCTAAGCTATTTCCTTATGGTTCCATGCTCTTTGGTGTGGGTTGCATCTTGTTGAGTATAGTGTGCAGTGGTGATAAGAGGTTTGGCCAGAGAGCTAAAGCCGTCTAGAGCTAACTCTGCCCGCTCCAATACGAAGGTTAGCAAAATGGGTCAGACGATGTTGGTATTCTAATTGGTGAATTTAAAAAGCACACACAGCTAAATATTGCTGAGTAGATACCTTTCATAAAGGTCCGGAATTTTTGTTGCATCCATGAGAAAGCCAACATTTGGACTCATCTTTACTTTTTTTTTTTTTAATCCTCATAAGCCTTTAAGCCACCCATATTAAAAAAAACGACACAATACCTTCTATGGGCTTTTTATCTCATATACCAGCCTTACAGAGTAGGGCTTGTGCAACTTACCAACAGGTGCCAAGTCTCTCAATTCGTACCAACTTGGGCTTACCGAGACCACAGCCCCCTGGCAGCCACTACCTTATCTGTGTATCCCTCTTGAGGGAGGGAAAACTGCCGGCGAGATAGGCCAAGAACGTAATCATTGGATTGTTGGTAACAGGCCATATTCCCGACCCTATTCCCCCCCCTTAACCAAAGTGTTGTAAAAAAGGGAACCAAAATCTGTGTTTTTTTATTTTCTGATCCATTGAATCTAATTTAGCAAAGTATCTCATGGCTTTCAACCATTCCAGAAGTGTAGGGGATATGGGCGAGACCCATAATTTACAGATTTCTCTGCGGACAAGCAAAACTCCATAAAACACCAACTTAACCTTGTCATTAATATTCTTATTCTGCAAATCATATCTTCCAGTAATAATTAGTTCAGGGCTTACCTCAATATTCAGATCAACTGCCCATGACAAGCTTTTACTTACTGCCTCCCAGAACTCCCCAATACTTGGACAGTCCACAAACATATGCAAATCATCTACGTTGATACTTCTGGATTTAGGACATTCCGCCAAGCCACCAGCCTTCAATTTCGAGAGTCTGCTGGGAGACCAATATGCTCTGTGGATAGTGAACAAAAGATTTCGCCTTAAATTTGCAGACTTGACTATTTTATATAGCATAGTCATTGTTACTTGCCATTGATCTTACGTGGCGATGTCCGGCAAGCAATCACCCCACAGAGCCTCTGGAAGCAGGAACAAGCCATCCTCCATCTCCAACATTGCCCAATACCATATAGCATTTTCTTTCTTGTAGACTTGAGTTGAGAAAAGTTTATCTTCGAAGTCATTCTGGAGGCTGATCACAACATCCATTTTACTTGCCCAGCTTTGTATCTGTAAATATTTGAATTTTGAAAACCCTTTCCCCCAGGAGACTTTCCCCTGTCCCCAATCAATCAATTTTACGTCCGGAATAGATTACCCCAAGTCTGTAAACCTGCAGCTCTTAACGGCATAGACAATGCATCCTGAGACCATGGTCGTGAGCCTGGGGCATCCCAAATGGGAGCCCTATATCCATAGTAAGACATTTTTAGAGCTCTCCTGATTTTATACAAGAGCTCTGCCGCTTCCCGTAATATTTTCAGTCTTACTTTTTAAAAAAACTTAGGATCAGAAAATTTACACAAAAAACCGTCCTCATTATAGTTGCTTTTCTTAAGCATAGCCAAAAACATATTTCCAATAGCTGTGGCCATCGGGACACCCAGTAATATTTTAAAGTTCTTTAACAAAAAAAGCCCTTGCAAATAACATAAAGTCTGGAGCCGCCAGTCCACCTTTAGCCTATCTTCTTCTGAGCTTCTTCCATGATGGACGGGACCCTTTCGATGCCCAAATAAAAGAGCAAATCTCACTTTCTAGCTTCTTAAACCACTCCTTATTAAATGCCAGGGGGATTGTCTCAAACAAGAAAGTCATTTTTGGCAGAATCACCATCTTTACCAGATTCGTACAGCCGTATAAAGTAAGTGGTAAATGCCCCCAACCACGCAATATAGAACCTATTTCTTTTTTTATCCTCATAAAATTGATTCTTGTTAATTCTGAAATATTTTGCGTAATCCTTACCCCCAAGTAACGCATCTCCTTTTTACATAAGATGCCTTGTGAATCTAGGTTCCAGGACATAATTTCAGTCTTGTCCTCATTAATTTCGTAGCCAGAGACTTGACCAAATTCTTTTGTGAGTTCGAATAAACTTTGCAATAATTGCTGCAAATTCGTGGTATAAATGATAATATCGTCTGCATAAAGACCTATTTTTTTCTCCCATACCTCTACAACAAACGGTGGTATGGTATCTGCATTCCTAATCTTGCATGCTAGTGGTTCTATATATAAATTAAATAATAGTGGGGATAGGGGACATCCTTGCTGTGTGCCGCGGTTCACCCTAATGGATTGTGTTAAAATTCCATTTACCAGTACCTTGGAAGTGGGAGAACAATATAAAGATAATAGAGTGTTGGTAAAACACGTCCCTAACTCAAGATGAGAGCTTTCAAAAAGGACCAGTTAACTCGGTCAAATGCCTTAGCGGCATCGCGTGCTATTACTGCAAGCGGGTGATTATAGACCGTGGCCATATCAATAGCTCCAATTAATGAGAAAGTGAGTTCCTTCAACAACCTGCCCCTAATAAATCCTTTTTGATCATCCTGCACTAATTTTGAGATGACCAAACTTAACCTGTCTGCCATAATTTTTGCAAAGAGTTTGTAGTCACAATTTAATAGTGATATCGGCCTATATGAATCAAGATATTTAGGGGATTTTCCCGGTTTTGGATTTAAGGCAATAACTGCCTCATTTCAAGATACGGGCATGACTGCCTGTCCTTGGAAAATACTGTTAAATAAATTTGTTAATACTGGAGCAATTAATCCTATCATAGATTTATATACCTCTGACGGAAGCCCGTCTGGCCCCGGAGCCTTGCCTCCCTTAGCAGACTTTATGGCCTTTTCGACTTCCGTTAAAGATATTTCAGTGTTCAAAATCTGTTTAAGCTGCGCTGGAAGTGGGTTTACTAACTGCAGTCATTCCCTGAGGTCCGGGAGCTCCGGATCTTGATCCTCCTTATAGACCTTTAAAAAGTAGTCAAAGAAAGCCTCTGCAATTTCTCTACTTTCTGTAATTACAGTATCTGTGTCGGGGTTTTTTACTTCCTTAATAAAGTTGCGTACATGGTCCTTCTTCGCCTTCCATGCTAGTAATTTACTGCACCCTTCCCCATAGCTGAAATGTGTCAGATTACTAGCTTCCCACTTTTCCTTAATTCTGTGGGCCAGAACCGCCACCAGGTCTGATTTCAGCCCTACTAAATCAATCCTTGCCTGATCCGTTATTTTAGGTTCCCCCTCTGCAATAATCTTAGCTTCCTTGTGACGGATCTTCTCTTCCAATTCTGAGACCACTTTATAATATTCTCTTTGCACCCAGAGTTCCCAGCCTACCTCTCAAAAATGCTTTGCAAGTTTCCCAAACTGTCTCAAGCTTAACTGAACCCAGATTAGCCTCTAAAAAAACTTCTAATTCCTCCCTTACCACTTTCAGACATTCCTGATCTAGGAGGAGGGTACGATCTAACCTCCAGACTGAATCCACCATATCTAACTTGAAGCTCAAGTTTAAAGTTATAGCAGAGTGGTCTGAAATATGAGCACCTATATGATTAGTGCTTTTTAGCTGATCCATTAATCTCAAGTCCAGTAAAAAATAATCAATTTGATATTCATGATTATATTTTCGGTTATAATATGTATATCCAAACTGTAGGCCAGATTTTACCCGCCATATATCACATAAACCAAACTGAGTCAGCAGCAGCCTTACTTTGTTAGACATTTTCACATTACTCTGTCCTCTCTTGCCTGAACGGTCTAAGTTATTCTCCATGACCGTATTGAAATCACCTGCTATAATGATCTTGCCCGAAAAATTTTAAAGTTCACTAGCCAGCGTATCCAAGGGTCCCACATCATCTTGATTTGGCCCTTAATATCCTGTAATAGTAAGCTTTTCCCCTGCCACTTTTGCCTGTAAGATCAGCCACCTCCTTCTGGGATCTGCTGCCATAGATTCAAAATAAAAGTGCACTCCTTGCCTAACCAAAATCGCCGCCCCTTTTGTAACTATCGTTTGAGGTGTATAAAAAGAATGTGCAACCCACCTTTGAGTTCCAAAAATGTCCTTGCACTCGGTGGCAGTCAAATGCGTCTCTTGTAAAATAACTATATGTTCCAATGAATCCTCTAAATATTTTAGAATTAGGCGTCTCCTAGACCTTACACGTAAGCCGTTAACATTCCATGACAGGAATTTCAGCTCCATAGCACTAGCCCCACTGATTAATTATCAACCAAAATACCCTTATCAACCTAGTGGCAAATACGCTTCTGAGGATCATTTTTGAAGTCCCCCCCACCTCCCACCCTCCAAATCGCCCTCCCACCTCCCCCTAGTCCCCTCTCCCCCTTACCCCTCCCTTGGAAAACCCAACCGACCTACCCATGGCCTCGACCTTTCGAGTGGCTCTGGTAGTGGTACTAACCCTACTAGTGCTAAAGTTAACATACATTTTGTACAGGCTTATCTTCCGTCATTTTTTTTGAGTCAGGCATTAAATTAAACATTTGCCTCATGAGCCATCTCTCTCCATTTCTCGATGAATGTATCTACTTCTTCAACAAAACGAAATGACTCATCCTTACTTTGTTAATATAAGCAGTCATTAATTAAAAAAAACATGTCATCTTGAAAGGCAAGGAAAACAATTGAAAATGCAAGAGTGATTAGTGAATATATCTGTGTCTTTATGACACTCTAAGCCAACCAAGCAGCAGAAAATCCTAAAAAATAAATTGCAACTCAACAATCAAGATGTCTTCGCATCAGCCAGGTAAATTATTCATGGAACACACATTGCCTAGTAATAGGACCACTTGACGCTCCATAACCAACTCCTATTGGGAAAACAAATGTGACATTATAATCATCCTCGAAATGTCATGGCCATCCAGGCAATTGCAAACTGTGAACAGCACATAAAAGCATATAGCCTAAGGGGGTGACTCATGACCTGCTCTCTCTGTACTATTTGTATATTTTCAAGAATTGATGACGTGAGATCTTCTAGATCACTTCAGTAGACAGAGTATTAAAACAAAACCCACTTCCCAGAAGGTGCATGGCACATGCAGCGAAGCAATATTTGACTGGTACTTGCATACTACTCATTTAGTGTGTTAAAAAATACGATTGGCAAAATATTTCACGTCCATGTTAAGACTGCAAAAACATTAGCATTAATAAAGAGGCAGTGTTCTATCTACTGTATAAAAAACAAACAGCATTTTTAGGTCTCGCCTAGCGAGTGCAGCGCATGCGATGCTTCGCTTGGCGAGACTCTATTGTTGTGGCTTTGGTGAGCGAAGTGAGACAAACCATGTGCATGCACGGACAGACACACGCTTGCTGCTTACTAAAAACCCTGACTTCAAGAAACGGTTCACAACCTCTCTTTCCTTCTTTCATTTAGTTCCTTCCCTGTGAAATGGATTCAAAAACGAAAAACACTCTTGCAGAAAATGCCCTTTTCCAGAAATGTTTCTTTTCCAAAGTGCAGCCTCAGGATGGAGAGAAATAAAAGGTTTTAAATATGGATTATAATTAAATAACTAAATAAAGCAAGACAGAGTAGTTGCAAAGTGGCCAGATTGGTTTGATCCAAACCCATCAGCCTCACTCTACAGACTTTGCAGTGAAGCGCTGATTTTGTTTTCTCGTCTTTCTTTGAACTGCATTGTTGTCCCCAGTTGGGGAAATGTACCATTACTGCAATACCTTGTTGATGGGTGGATTGGAAAACAAAATGTGTACCATGGCTCTGTGTTTATGGACGTGGCCTTTCTAAACCATTCTGCTTACGTTTTGTAAGGATATAAGCAATGGAAATTCAAACGGTTCCCTTCAGGGCCCTGTAGTCATGTCTTTACCTTTTCAGGTAAAACACTCGCTGATTTCTGAAAAGTGAGTGAGAGATCATTTAGGTAACCATGTTGTTTCTGCTTACATTTCACATGCTTTACTTAATCTTGCACTCCGTATGAGTGTTTGGTTTTAATTTTTTTTTAGGCAGCATAATTTGCATTTTGCCACATCCAAGTGTTTATAGCGGGCACAATTTGGTTGTAGCTGAAGGCAGTGCAACTTTCTCTTAGTGGGGCAGTATGGTGTTCAGTGGGGGAGAGGATGTGGCACTATGGCCAGAGTTGTCGAATTTGGACTTGAAGAGTGGGATACTAACAATCTCAGGGCGCTCCTCACTATATATCAGGGATAATATGTATTCTGTACCCAATCTAAATGTGGTGCATCTAGAGGAGGGGGCGTGTACCCAACACCCCAAATTTTCCGTTACAAACAGAAATGAACAGTTTAATGTACCTCTGAGCACTCAACTATATACTTTAATCTAGTGTACCGAAAGACTGTTCATGCGCTCCAAATTACTCAGCAGTCCACAAAATTCAATAGTTGCAAATCAATTTGACAAAGTGAATGTCTCTTGGTCGTCTTCAAAGATTTATTCAAAGTTCCACGTAAATTCCAAAATTCCAGTTATATATCTTCAATACATCAATTCCAGTGAGGAGAATACTGTTGCCTTCAGAACAATTTCTCCTTGCTCTAACCATTTCAGAGTAGGGAATAGATCTCTTTTGACAATTGGGATGACAACTTGTTGCATTCAAAACTGCATTGCAACTGGTATCCTTCCTAAACATTTTGGAACAGAGTTTCATATCCTTTACATACAATTCAACAGCTAAGAACTCAATTTTACTTGTGTCATATTTCGTAGTAAAGCGTAAATTGACGTCATTGTCATTCAAGTAATCAAAGAAGCTATGTAGGTCATCAAGTGAACCAGTCCAGATCATGAGACAATCGTCAATGAATCTGCCCCAATATTGGATATTACCAATCCATCTCTGTCCTCGATGGCCCCAGATCCACCCCGCCTCAAACCACCCCATAAAGAGGTTAGCAAAAGACGGAGCGAATCTGGAACCCATTGCGGTACCAAGGCGTTGTCTGTACCATTTCTGGTCTAAAATGAACACATTATTCTTCAATATAATTTCAGTCATATCTAACAACATCCTTGTGTGTTCAAAAAACTCCACTGATCTCTTATTTAGAAAGGTCTCCTCTGATGTTATTCCTAGGGAGTGTTCAATATTAGAATAGAGAGAAACAACATCTAATGTCACCAAATACATTCCCTCCTCCCAGATAACATCCGACATAATGTTCAGTACATGTTTAGTATCCTGGATGTATGAGGGCAATGACTGTACATAAGGTCTCAAAAATACATCAATATACTGTGATATTCTTTCTGTGGGACCACCTATTCCAGAAATTATAGGTCTCCCCGGTGGATTGTCTCTGTTCTTGTGAACTTTCGGTAGTGTATATAGACAAGGTGCCCTAGGTGTTGAAATAGTCAAGTAATTATATTCATCAATGTCTAATAGTGTTAAGTCATACCAATCCTTAAGTTTCTTGTTAATTTTGGTTTTCAAAGTATCAAATGGATTACTACTTAATACCTCATAGTATCTAGAGTCATTTAGCTGCGAGTAAATTTCTGCATTGTACTTTGTCGTGTCCATGACGACAATATTGCCACCCTTGTCCGCCATCCGGATGGTAATACTGTCATTGTTTCTCAAAGTCTTGAGTGCTATTCTTTCTGAAGCAGTTAAATTATCTGGCTTTCTGTGAAGCCCCCTTCTGGAGCCCTTGTCTATAATCTTATCAATATCCAATTCCACCATTTTGTGAAATGTGTCAATAGTATTACCAGTTCCAAGTTGTGGTGTCCACTTAGATTTCAGTTTTAGGCCACTACTCACACTCAAATATCTGTTAATTTCAAGATCATCTAGTAATTTAGCCATAGTAATAGGATCCTGTTCATTTTCAGTGAGTGAAAGTAGCAGCTTGGTTGCATTCGCCCCCTCTATACTCAGGTCACTAATAGTCCGTAAATAATCATCACTTTTGTCTTTAATTGGTACATGTACAAAATGCTTCCTAATTTTCAGAAGTCTGACAAATCTATATACATCAATCTTAGTATGATACCAATCTGGTAGCACATTTGGACAAAAACCAAGACCCTTCTTTAACAGAGAAATCATATCTTCAGTGAGAACCATATGTGATAAGTTGATAATCTCCAATTCCCAGTCTGATCTGTTAGAACTATCAGTTACTCTTTCCAAGATCTGAGTCTCATTCCCCTTCTTGGTGCCTGCTGACCCCTTGCCCCTGGATCCTCTCCTTGTCTTGACAGACCTCCACCTCTGCCCTTGAAGGTACTGTCCCGATTACCTATCCTGGCACGTTTCACTTCCTCTAAAAAATTACTATTATCTTCTGCATTTGCCTTGGCCTGTGGTATACCATCCACCTCTTCATTCTCACTGCTTACTAGCGAGGATGCTTCAGTTTCACTCGCACTAATACTTGGTGTAGCAGTTGACTTCTGTTTAGAACCTCGGGATTGTTGAATCAAATAATCAAAACGTTTAGCAAACGTGAAGACACGGCCATATTTATAGTCCCTTTCATCACGTTGTAGTTTCCTAGCCTTCCTACGTTTGATGTCAGCCTGAAGGTCATTCAAATAGTTATCTAGAATGGTATAATTCTTAATGGTGGCCTCAGGCATATTGAACTCTTTTATTTCTTCCTCAATTTTCTGTATTTCCTCCAGTAATTTTCTGATTTTACGATCTGCATTTTCAATAAGTATATTCATCAAATTTCTGGAGGAAGTTGGTAACTCTTTCTCCCACTTATCTAATAAATCTGATTCCAAGTCCTCGTAGGTAGGCATTATCTGTGATCTGAGACCCCTCGGTATTCTATTAAGGGTCAGATACTGTTTAGGGGTTGCTGCGTCCCACCATTTATTCAATTCTTGTTTCTTTAAATACTCTAATCTCTTAAATTTATCCTTCAATCGTACATTCTTGGTAGGTTGTTGCACATTTGTGGGCTTGCTGGTTCTACCCGTCTGAAAGTTACTGAAAAGATCCTGTGCTTCCTGATCTCTATTCAAAATGTTATATCCCTGTGGGTCTGCACCTGAATTGACTAAAAGACTTGAAGAGTGGGATACTAACAATCTCAGGGCGCTCCTCACTATATATCAGGGATAATATGTATTCTGTACCCAATCTAAATGTGGTGCATCTAGAGGAGGGGCGTGTACCCAACACCCCAAATTTTCCGTTACAAACAGAAATGAACAGTTTAATGTACCTCTGAGCACTCAACTATATACTTTAATCTAGTGTACCGAAAGACTGTTCATGTGCTCCAAATTACTCAGCAGTCCACAAAATTCAATAGTTGCAAATCAATTTGACAAAGTGAATGTCTCTTGGTCGTCTTCAAAGATTTATTCAAAGTTCCACGTAAATTCCAAAATTCCAGTTATATATCTTCAATACATCAATTCCAGTGAGGAGAATACTGTTGCCTTCAGAGCAATTTCTCCTTGCTCTAACCATTTCAGAGTAGGGAATAGATCTCTTTTGACAATTGGGATGACAACTTGTTGCATTCAAAACTGCATTGCAACTGGTATCCTTCCTAAACATTTTGGAACAGAGTTTCATATCCTTTACATACAATTCAACATCTAAGAACTCAATTTTACTTGTGTCATATTTCGTAGTAAAGCGTAAATTGACGTCATTGTCATTCAAGTAATCAAAGAAGCTATGTAGGTCATCAAGTGAACCAGTCCAGATCATGAGACAATCGTCAATGAATCTGCCCCAATATTGGATATTACCAATCCATCTCTGTCCTCGATGGCCCCAGATCCACCCCGCCTCAAACCACCCCATAAAGAGGTTAGCAAAAGACGGAGCGAATCTTAATGTACCTCTGAGCACTCAACTATATACTTTAATCTAGTGTACAGAAAGACTGTTCATGTGCTCCAAATTACTCAGCAGTCCACAAAATTCAATAGTTGCAAATCAATTTGACAAAGTGAATGTCTCTTGGTCGTCTTCAAAGATTTATTCAAAGTTCCACGTAAATTCCAAAATTCCAGTTATATATCTTCAATACATCAATTCCAGTGAGGAGAATACTGTTGCCTTCAGAGCAATTTCTCCTTGCTCTAACCATTTCAGAGTAGGGAATAGATCTCTTTTGACAATTGGGATGACAACTTTCAGTCATATCTAACAACATCCTTGTGTGTTCACTGATCTCACAAGGATGTTGTTAGATATGACTGAAATTGTATTGAAGAATAATGTGTTCATTTTTGACCAGAAATGGTACAGACAACGCCTTGGTACCGCGATGGGTTCCAGATTCGCTCCATCTTTTGCTAACCTCTTTATGGGGTGGTTTGAGGCGGGGTGGATCTGGGGCCATCGAGGACAGAGATGGATTGGTAATATCCAATATTGGGGCAGATTCATTGACGATTGTCTCATGATCTGGACTGGTTCACTTGATGACCTACATAGCTTCTTTGATTACTTGAATGACAATGACGGCAATTTACGCTTTACTACGAAATATGACACAAGTAAAATTGAGTTCTTAGATGCTGAATTGTATGTAAAGGATATGAAACTCTGTTCCAAAATGTTTAGGAAGGATACCAGTTGCAATGCAGTTTTCAATGCAACAAGTTGTCATCCCAATTGTCAAAATAGATCTATTCCCTACTCTGAAATGGTTAGAGCAAGGAGAAATTGCTCTGAAGGCAACAGTATTCTCCTCACTGGAATTGATGTATTGAAGATATATAACTGGAATTTTGGAATTTACGTGGAACTTTGAATAAATCTTTGAAGACGACAAAGAGACATTCACTTTGTCAAATTGATTTGCAACTATTGAATTTTGTGGACTGCTGAGTAATTTGGAGCACATGAACAGTCTTTCGGTACACTAGATTAAAGTATATAGTTGAGTGCTCAGAGGTACATTAAATTGTCGAATTTGGAACTGGGGAACCAGGTTCAGCCTTCAGGACCAGTCCACCAGACCACTCTACTGAGGGAGCATATTCCAATGCTTGACCTATGAAGGCCCCGAAAGACCTTAGAAGGCCTGATGTCTTAGCACAAGCAGGTGTACCCTAGTGGTGTCAATTTTGGGTTAACCTTGAAGGCCTGTCCACCACAATCCATTCTGAAGTTCATCTCCAGTCTTGCGGGCAGGCCTACGAAGCGGCACACCCTAGAGCAATAGTGATCCAGTCACTGTGACTCTGTCACTGAGGTCACAAGAACTATGAGCAGGTTAGGGCGGTGTGAACGGTGTGACCCCACTGGGTACTTATTTCAGGTGGGTGCGTAATGTTTTTAAGTATATTATGGTTTAAAAATCCTTGCTGCTTCCTTCCTGGCCTACAGCAATTTTCAGCAACAATAAAAATGTCATGATAACTTCAGTGATTAATGTTCTTCCTAGACAGAGATCAGAGTTGTGTCTAGTGGAAGGGTTGACTCCTGGAAAGGTAGCACAGAAGGATAATGTGCCTGCTGCAAAGTATGTGTACCATAAAAATCACAAAGTGCACATAATGTTAACTAGGTTGGTAGGTTACTGCTTTTGTCAGAGAGATCCGTTTGTTATTTGCAGTACATAAGTTAAAATGCTACCATAGAACAGTGAGCTATTAAACTATACTGCCTACTTGCATGGTTGTCATGTGGCTTCTACACCTTGTAGTCCTTTGTCTTATGTAACATTTCCTAAACAGCGATTTACACACATATAAACGATTTTTTTTGTGTAGTGTGTGTGAGATTTAAAGTGCCCTGACACCGTACACTGGTATAAGTGGTGCTGTAAATCAAACTAAATGCATCTGAGAAAGAGTGTGGTTATGGAGACTTGAGGGGGACTGTTAAAGGGTGGTAGTGAGGGAGTTCGAGGTATAGGTGATCATTGGGGGTCACCAACAAACATTGTTGCACAGGGCGCCACCAGCACTAATGCGGGCCCTGCTATCGAGGCCAGTCCACCTCACCCATTGGTACCTCCATTGGCCTTGTTTTAGCAGTAGTAGGTGGAACTCACCAAGGATCGCCAATGCAGGATTTGCATGCACACCAAACTAAGTTCACAGTCTCTCTGCTTCATGCACAAGCACTTTTGACATTTGCTATCTGTTCTGGTGCCACTGGAATTATGCAGCAATGGGGGACAAAATGATTCCGCAGTGTTGACTAAATTATGCAACAAAAAAAGACTGCAGCGTAATGCTATATATTTTCTTATATTTTATTATTTAGACATTTTTACACATGTTAAGTCTCTGCAAAGATTCTGCCTCATCAGTATCAGTATAACATACAAATGCAGCAGTGAGAAAGGTGATCAGTCAACCTTTGTAAAGGGCCATCCACTTTGAAGCAACTCAAATCACGTTTGAGCTAAGAAAATAATTAGTTAAAACTGTAGGATTATACAGTGGATGATGTATTTTGCGGCAAATATGGCAGAGCCATAATTATATAGAAAACATTTGCAAACTAGGATATTTTGCCATTCATGTTTGAACTGCTCTAGTGGAAGAAGGGAGGAGAAGTGGGAAAGAGTGAAACTGCATGGCTTGGAGACAAAGGGCTTGTGAGTCCACTTTTAAGCGTAATTGGGACATTGTGTGATTAGAAATAAAGCCTACTTTGTGAATGTATTTAAATGTCAATAATTCCTATTAAACCTTAAATAATCAAGTGTATCCATTGGTTAAAATAAATAACACAATAAGCTGTAACTGGTCGGTGAAATGCCAAACAAATACTAAAAGACGGGATGTTTGGCACATTCTGGCCACACCTCTGAATCCGCTCACTGATCCAATCCTTGGGTTATCCCTGCCCTCGGAGTCTTCGCCCACAGTTCCCCAACCTTTTTTCCCCCACTTCGACCACTGCATGCATGTAGTGACCTGAATCAGCACTAGAACTCCCCATGTACTTCCGCAGGACCAGGGTGGAACATGAACCCCATTCTTTGGACAACTTCACCCCACGGTGTAGCAGTGTCCACCATGGGGGGTAACAAAGTGCGAACCGTGCTCTTTGAACGGAAACAAGGTCCCTATACAAGGCGGTATTTACTTTGCTTTTGTTCTCTTAACACAGAACAGTGCCATCTTCTGTAGCATTTGCTGCTCTTTCCAACCTCCTCCCTCCGCTCCCAGGGGTCTCCCTGCTCCACCATGCAATAAATGTACCGCCAGCACTCGGTAAGCGGCACGCTTTATTATGCCCATTTGAAGGTGTTTGCGACTGTGTAATTCGTAAGCTATTGTGGCAAACAATTGCGCAGTAGTAAAAGCATTTATGCCTGCTACGTATTCTTATGTTGAAAACTGAATGTCAAAAACACAGTCATTTTGGGCTGTAAAAGTACGCTTCCCAACAAAAAGGCCTTTGTAAATTGGTCCCCAAGTTGTTTTAGACCCCCATACCCCAGAAAGTGAACATTCAGCATTTGTACCACTAATGACTTTATTATGCTCATTTGAAGGGGTTTGTGACTGTGTAATTTGTAAGCTATTGTGGCACACAATTACGCAGTAATAAAAGCACTTATGCCTGCTACGTAGTCTTTTGTTGAAAACTAAATACTAAAAACACAGTAGTTGTGGGCTATAAAAGTATGCTTACCAACGAAAATGCCTTTGTAAATCGGTCCCCAAGTTGTTTTAGATCCCCGTACCCCAGAAAGTGAACATTCAGCATTTACACCACTTAGGATCTTTGCCAGAGTGCAAAGACGGGGCTGGAATCGGAGCAGGTTGGCGCTGGGGCGCAGCTCCCATGAATGTGTGCAGTCTGTGTGGGCCAGGGCATTTCAGGCTACCTATTGTCCATGTATCTGAGCACAGATCTCTTCTTTTGCTTTCATGCTCTGTGAAAATGAAGATTCTTAGACTACCTGTGTGTTATTAAATCTTTGGTGCTCAATTGTTACCGCTCTCTCACATTTTTAATTAAACAATTTATGACTCAAAGTAAAGTTACATTGTTTATTCTTCTTGGCTTAAGCTGGGCAGCCTGCCACCCTGTGCATCCTTATTTTGCTGGTCTACATCCGGTTCCAACTTTAGTTTGGATGAGGGTAGGGGATGGGGGGTTGAGAGGTCATGCAATTCCTGCTGTAATTTGTATAGTCAGTCAGTCAAAAAGTTGTATTATCGGCTAAAAACAATAAAAGCACATATATGTACAATTTTGAGTAAAAACATACAATTATAGAATAATACAATGTACTCATAATAGAGGACGATACTCCTAAAACAGTTTTAGATACAATATTAAAAGCGTGGAAAGATCCTTTACAGTTTAAAACTTAAACAAAAAATGAAGGAAAAGAGGAAATAATCAGTCCCTTCACATTTTAGTAATAAGAATTCCTTTCAGATTGCAGTGGTTATGCAAGCGCAATTGTAACAGTTAGGCATTTTTAATTTATGCGGCTCTTGCGCACCGCATAGACATAAGGTATCTGGAGGTCACAAACACAATCAGTGGGGGTTGTGTCATATTTCAATATTCTAAATACTTCCCTATAATCCCTGAGTCCCCTAGAGTTACATAGTTGGACGATCCATTTAGCTCTGGCCTTAGAGTAGAAAGGGCAGAAGAGCAGAACGTGCAGATCCATCTCTTCACTACTTTCACACCCTGGGCATGAACTAGGTACGTGGGGAGCAAATGACCACCCTTTGGTCACTGCCCTCACTGGGAGTATTCCATGTCTAAATTGGACATATAACTTCTTTGCCAGAAATGGCTGGATATCGACCAAGAATTTCTCAGATTGATACTTATCCTTGACCTCCAGAAATCTATTGGTCGCACCTCTCGCCTGAGCTTTGTAGATTTCCACTGGCAGTCCCAAGGTTTTGAATGAACACTCATTATAAACCTTTAAAATACTGCCAGAGGCTTAAGCCAATTTCATATTTGCCTTGGCCATATGCGACCCCCATTCCATCTTGTCGTTCAGTGTTACCCCTAAGTAGTCAAAAGTAGAGACTCTTTCCAACACCGAGCCATTCAAGTGAGGATGGGGACAATTGGGTGATTTAGCGTTAAAAACCATATATTTGGTTTTAGAGAGGTTGATCTCCAGATTTCTAGTTCTAGAAGAGGAGCAGAACGCCTTCAGTATTCGCTGTATACCCATGGAAGATTTTGATAACAAAAGGGTATCATCAGTGAACATCAGGGCTGGTATCTTGCGAGCTGCTAAACTAGGAGAATCTAAATCCCTCGCACCCAATAGATGTTCATTCAATCCGTTAAGGAATAAAGGGGCATATTACCAAGCAATAGCGATAATTATCGCTATTGCTTGGTTAGAGACAAACATTTACCGCTGAGCTGCGGCGATTTTTACCGCAAATAAACCTTGGTATTACCAAGGTTTACCGCAAATGCGATAAAAATCGCCGCAATGTATGAATATCGCTGAAAAGTCAGCGATATTCATGCATTACCGAGCTAATGCTCTTAGCCATGTTATCCACCTCCCATTGGATAACATGGCTAAGAACTGCTCAGGGCAGGTGTTAGCTTTTGGAGATATTCGCGCTTAGCGCGAATATCTCCAAAAGTTGGGAATAGGAGATAGAGATGTTAGCGACTGGTTTCAGTCGCTAACATCTTGGCACGCCCACTTTGCATGTCATTAGTCATAAATATCACTGACATGCAAAATGGGGCCCAAGATGGTCGCTATCTCCTAATAGCTGTCGCTAACTGGTGTTAGCGACATCTAGGTAATAGGGAGATAATTTTATTTCCGCTTTCTTGGCTTTTAAAGCCAAAAAGCGGAGATAAACCCCCTTGATAATATGCCCCAAAGAGAAGAGCGTGGGGGCCAACACGCACCCCTGCCTCACACCCTTTTCCACCGGAATGGAGCTGAAAGATCTCCATTCCTTCCATACCTCACCCTCGCAAAAGTGCCTTGATGTAAATGTTTAAACAATTGGCACAAGTATACTGGGGCACCCATCTCTAACAATATCGCCCAGAGCTTGTCCCTCTAAACCAAATCAAATGCAGATTGAAGATCTACAAAGATCAAATAAAGACTACCAGCCCCCATAATCACCGTCTTCCAGTAGATCAATTTTATTCTAAACAGTTGGTCGATGGTAGTGACCTTAGCACGAAAGCCCGCTTGGAGGGAGGTCAGGATGTGATGTTCGTCCATCCAACACTGCAACCTTGTTAGTAAAAGGCGGGCAAACAGTTTCTGCAAGACGTCAATAAGACTAATAGGGCAGTAGTTAGCCGGGCCGAGTGGGGAAACCTTTTTATGGATTGGGATGATCTCTGCCCCCAACCAAGTTGGGGGGATTTCCATGCCATGAAGGATGGCATTAAAATATAACCAGATATAGGGAACCCAAACCTTCTGCTCACTCAAAAATAGATCTCCAGGGATTCGATCTAATTCCGGAGCCTTCCCGGAAGACAAGCTTCTAAGGGCCGCCTTGATTTCCAGCATAGTGCAAGGTTGATAATCGGAATCTTGTGCATCCACTGCTACAAGAGCGAGTGTACTCTTCGATGGTGGAACTAGGTCTGATAGGGGTGCAGTGTTTTGTTGTGGGAAAAGAGAGGCTTAAAGTGGGCTATCCAGACCTCTTTGCTCAGGTTAGGTAATAAAGCGGACGTCCCCTCTAGCGAGCCTGTGCTAACTAGGTTCCAGAACGCCCTGTAGTCACGTCCGTCCAAGGCTTCTTTTATACTTGCCCATCTTGAAGCCTCCCATTCCGACTTAGGGGCCCATTAGGATAGCGGGCGGAAAACCTCCCCGACCGCCATGGAGGCGGAAAAAAAACGCCCGCCAGGACTGCGGAAATACCACCCGCCAAATTAGGAATAACCGCCACAAAAGACCGACCGCGGCGGTAGCGGGCCAAGCAAATCCGCCCGACGCGGGCGGAGATGGCCAAAAATTGACCGCGGCGGTCGGGAAACCAGTGGAAAAGGCACAACCCACTGCATGGAAAGCGGACACACCGCACAGTAAATTACGATATCCCCGAGGGTGTCACGCTCGGAAATGGCGGTCAAGCAGCAACAAAGCCACCGCAGCGGACAAATAGGAAAAATATGGCAGTCGATGTGAAAACACTGCAGTGATGCCAACATCCCATGAACAAAGTAGCACTGCCCCCAAAATATTCAACACACATACACATAAATATAAATTAGTAAAATAAAAAATACAACCACAGAACTACTCACACAACATACCTGACAACCTAAATCCAATTGGACACACCCACACAGCAGAATACAAAGCCACCCCCTTCACTGACCACAATCCTTTAAATCACTCCAGAAGAGAAGGCCATACACCACACCTGACAGGAGAGACAATAGAGCACAGCACACACACACACCCACCACCACCATCAACACTACCATCACACCATCACAAACAAACCCCCATCACACAACCCACCTCACACATCCCCACCACACCCCTGCACCCACACACCCCTGCTCCCACAAACACCTCAACCCCCACACACCATGACAGCACCAAAAAGGCCCAAATTCACCGATAGTGAGTTGACAGTCATGGTCAACGAGATTGTGAGAGTAGAGCCACAACTATTTGGTAGCCTGGCCCAACAGACACCATTAGCCACCAGGACACAAATGTGGGAAAGGATAGTCCAAAGGGTGAATGCAGTAGGGGCCACCCCAAGATCCAAGAAGGAGATCCAGAAGCGGTGGCATGATCTGAAGAGGGTTGTCAAGGAGAGGAGGAGCAAGAACTGGACGCTGGCTCACCAGACTGGCAGTGGCCCTCCCATCTCACCGAAGACCTTCACACCATGGGAAGAAAAGGTGCTTGCCATACTTCTACCTGAGAGTCTCACAGGAGTACCCGGGGGAGCAGAGGCTGTAAGTACAGACAAATGACAACCACCACAATGCCAATTACTACCTTGCAATACACAAACACCATTACACTGTCCATCCCCACCCAACATGTAGCCAGCCATCCTGCTGAGGAGGCTTGTATGAGGGAGGGAGCTCTGTACAACAACTGACACCATAGCCCCTGTCCCACACCCTAGCAGCTTGGAGGCCTCCCCCACCCTGGAGCATGTGCCAGCCATTGCACCGTTTAACAAACAGACTAACAGGTTGGTAGCCATCTTGTATTGGATTTCATTTTCAGGTGGGAGGCCAGTATCACTACTCCCATCATGCCCCCTGTCCTACACTCCAGTAGCATGGAGGCCTCCCCCACCCAGGAGCATGTGTCATCCATTGCACTGTGTAATAAACAGTCTAACAGGTTGGTAGCCATCTTCACTGAGAGGGTGTGGTAGGGAGGGAGGGATGGAGACCTGCACTACTCCTACCACCATTCCCCCTGGCCCACACCCCAGCAGCATGGAGGCCTCCCCCACCCAGGAGCATGTGTCAGCCATTGCACAGTGTAACAAACAGACTTACAGGTAGGTAGCCATTTTCACTGAGAGGGTGTGGGAGGGAGGGAGGGAGGCCTGCACTACTCCTACCACCATTCCCCCTGGCCCACACCCCAGCAGCATGGAGGCCTCCTCCACCCAGGAGCATGTGTCAGCCATTGCACAGTGTAACAAACAGACTTACAGGTAGGTAGCCATCTTCACTGAGAGGGTGTGGGAGGGAGGGAGGCCTGCACTACTCCTACTACCATTCCCCCTGGCCCACACCCCAGCAGCATGGAGGCCTCTCCCACACAGGAGCATGTGTCAGCCATTGTACAGTGTAACAAACAGACTTACAGGTTGGTAGCCATCTTGTATTGGATCTCATTTTCGGGGTGGGAGGCCTGTTTCACTACTCCCATCATGCCCCTGTCCTATACTCCAGCAGCATGGATGCCTCCCCCACCCAGGAGCAGGTGTCAGCCATTACACAGTGTAACAAACAGACTAACAGGTTGGTAGCCATCTTCACTGAGAGAGTGTGGGAAGGAGGGAGGGAGGGAGGGAAGGAGGCCTGCACTACTCCTACCACCATTCCCCCTGGCCCACACCTCAGCAGCATGGATGCCTCCCCCACCCAGGAGCAGGTGTCAGCCATTGCACAGTGTAACAAACAGACTAACAGGTGGGTAGCCATCTTCACTGAGAGGGTGTGGGAGGGAGGGAGGGAGGGAGGGAGGTAGACCTGCACTACTCCTACCACCATTCCCCCTGGCCAACACCCCAGCAGCATGGAGGCCTCCCCCACCCAGGAGCATGTGTCAGCCATTGCACAGTGTAACAAACAGACTTACAGGTTGGTAGCCATCTTGTACTGGATCTCATTTTTGGGGTGGGAGGCCTGTATCACTACTCCCATCATGCCCCCTGTCCTACACTCCAGCAGCATGGAGGCCTCCCCCACCCAGGAGCATGTGTTAGCCATTGCACAGTGTAACAAACAGACTAACAGGTTGGTAGCCATTTTCACTGAGAGGGTGTGGGAGGGAGGGAGGGATGGAGGCCTGCACTAGTCCTACCACCATTCCCCCTGGCCCACACCCCAGCAGCATGGAGGCCTCCCCCACCCAGGAGCATGTGTCAGCCATTGCACAGTGTAACAAACAGACTTACAGGTTGGTAGCCATCTTCACTGAGAGGGTGTGGGAGGGAGGGAGGCCTGCACTACTCCTACCACCATTCCCCCTCACCCACACCCCAGCAGCATGGAGGCCTCCCCCACCCAGGAGCAGGTGTCAGCCATTGCATCCTGCACAGTCACCTAACAGGTACGTATCTACTGTTATTCCGCATGAAGTGTGTGTGTGTGACCTGCATCCAGAAAACCTACAACTATAGAACCCTATGCATTGACAATCAGCATGTATGACTCCATGATGTCCCTCAGCACTATGAAATGTTACACGGTGTTGCCATGATTTGTACTACTGATGAATGCATATGTAACTAGTGTACAGTAGGCATGAGCGGATTTTGCGGATTGGCAATCCGCGAATTTGCGGATTTGCAAACTCGCAATCCGCAAAATCCGCGAATTCCCGCGAATTTGCGGATTTTTTTTTTTTTTTGTGTTCGCCCGTGTTTCTGCCATTTCGCGAGGGTTTTTACAATTTCGCAATTTGCGAACTTACCTGTCGGGTCGCAAGTTTTGCGAACTTGTTGTTTCTACGTGTCCAACCTGTTTGGGACACTCTTCTTCATCACTGCCACTCTCTGTCACCACTGCCACTCTCTGACTACTCATGCCACCCTCTGGCCCACCCATGCCACCCTCTGTTTCATCACCACACCCTCTGGTTGTCCAGTGTACATTATTTTCGGCAAAGCAAAGCACACCTTCCCTGCCTCAAGTGACCTGAATTAATTTGGGGCTGATTAATGTGTCACAGAATATTTTTTTAGCTGGCACCTGCTTCCTTAGTGCGCCCTGATTAGTGATCTTTTGCACTTGCTAAGTGCTTTCATTGTTGCAAAATTAGTTACAACACCTGCCCTGCCCCAACTGACAATAATGAATTAGGGGCTGATTAATGGATTTTAACTTCCAGCCTGGCTCCTGCTTGTCTCCCTTAGCTGTAATTCAGGACCTTTGTGGCATATGTGTAACTATTCTGAGGTTCAGAGCAGGGTCACATAATAGTTGCAACTGGCAACTGAACTCTGGAGGGGCCCCTCAGGAAGCACTACAGGAAATGGCTACTAATGATGTGCCTGAACTTTTGAACCTGGTAAGTAGTTACTTTCAGTTTTGCTTAGATCGTATTTCTGCAATTTCGCACTTATTCGCGGGGCGCGAACTCACGCGAACAGTGCGAGCAGTGCGAGCAAAATCCGCTGCTCGCGGATTTGCGGATTTTGCAGGAAATTCGCAAATCTCGCGGATTGCGGATTTCCCGAAAATCCGCAAAATCCGCGAGCGGAACGGATTTTCCGCCCATGCCTAGTGTACAGACAGATGATGATATGCAGATGACACAAACACTGACCACTCCCCATCTACTCCACAGGTGACGAAGCACTCACTGCTGAAGACAACACCAACGACCAGCAGAGCCAGTCTCCACCCCCGGAACATGGACTCTCAGATGTGGACTCCCAGGACAGTTTGGATGATGAGCTCCATGCCGGCCCATCTGGTGTGCCACAGAACCAGAGGTCCCAGGCCCCCATCCTCCCCACCACCACCTCTGCTGCCACTACAACGCAGCAGACCCCTGCAGCCACGTCCTCTACCACCGCAACCACCACAGCCACCACCGCCACTGCCACCAATACCACCAGTACCACCTGCAGCAACCTCCCTGTCCCTAGGGATGACCATCTCACACCAACAGCCATGGAGGGCAGGGATAGAGTGCGTGGCCCCCCAGTGGCGAGGGAAGAGGTCCGTGGCAGCAGAGCATGTGGGCGGGCTAGGGTCACCACCAGACCTTGGGAGGAGTGGACACCATCTCTGGACCACTTCACCAGAGTTGTGGAGGCCTACCAAGAGGTCCAGGGACAAAGTGGCCGGTCAGATGAACTATTGAGGGAGCTCATCCTGCTGATGAGGTCCATCAATAACCACCTGGGACAGATGGTGGACCTCATGGGCCAGCAATTGGCATTGCAGAGGGACAGGCCTGTGTCCCAACCACCACCTCCGTCCCCTTCTGTTGCACTGCAGGATGACAGTGGACCATCCTCCCTTGCACCAACAGAGAGGGACGAGTCCCCTGATGCCGCTGGCCATTCAGCAGGCCCCCCACCGCCCAAAAGATCTAGGGGGCGTCCAGAGAAGAGCCTGGGAGTCTCCGGAGGCAAAGCATCTACCACACGCCAGTCACGGAGCCAGCCGTGAAGACAACCCTCTTCCCAACTGCATTCACTGTTTGGACTATCTTTCCCCACATTGCCCTGGCAATGGCACCTTTCTGTTGGACTGGGTGACCACATGAATGTGGTGTCTACTCTAGCATCTCATTGAACAGGACTGTCAACTAACTGCTCATTCCACACCTTCATGTATATATTACTGCACCAATCACATGTCCACTCCCAAAATAAAATACCTGATGCACCTGATTTTGTGTAGTGATTTATCTAGTGCAGTATTTACATTGTTGATAATGTCCATGATGTGTACAAATGATGTACAGTATGCAGGGCAAGAACCCTCTGTAGCACCTAGGGAGACACAACAGGACAACAGTCACTGGCCTCAATGTGGCAACTCACAGATCACTGCACAATTAATATATCCAAGACATCACAGGCATATTACACAATGTCTAGCAGATGTGCACAAATACAGTCCAATATACATCTCTGCACTGAACGGCAATTTCACAAATAACACACATGGGTGATAGAACATGTGCCCATCGGTAAAATCCGCGCATAGCCATTCATAACAAGAGCAACAACACCAGACAATGTACACGTTGTACCTCGTCAGCCACCTTCAAGTGAAGTAGCGTTCAATGAGCTGTTGGTGCAGGTCAACTCCTTCCTCATCTCCACTGTCCTCATCACTGTATTGAGGTCCTTGAGCAGGTGGTGGCCCTGGTTCATCCCCATCGTCCAGGAGCAGGGAAACACCCCTGTGGATGGTCAGGTTGTGCAGCATGCAGCATGCCACAAAGATCTTCAACACCTTCCCAGGTGAGTATGCCAGTGCGCCTCCGGTCCTGTCAAGGTACCTGAACCTTGACTTCAGCAGGCCGAAAGTCCGCTCGATCACCCGTCGGTTCCTGCCATGGGCCTCATTGTAGCGGATGTCTGCTGGAGTCTGGGGATTCCGGAGTGGGCTCAACAGCCATGGGCGACCGGGATATGCTGAGTCACCTGTGCAGCAAGTGACACACAGCACGCCATAGCAGTAGTGACACTCACCTACAATCCAGGCACGTTCGGGATGCAGATTCTCCATCATCCGTGGCATCATGTTGTTCCTCATGATGTACGAATCATGTGCCGAACCTGGATACTTTGCACACACAAGTGATATGGTCATGTCCGCAAGGCACACCACCTGCACATTCATGGAGTGGTAGTGTTTGCGGTTCCGATAAATGTGCTCCGTCGCCAGCGGTGCCAACAGACCCACATGGGTGCAATCAATTGCACCAACTACATGTGGGATGCGCCCTAGGGGATAGAAGTCACCTTTCACGGCAGCCAATTCACGCCCCCTGGGGAAATGTATGTAGCGATTGCGATATAGCATCATGGCCGCAAGAACATCCCGCAGCACCATGCTGAACATGGGCTGCGACATCCCCCCAGCGTTAGCCACGGTCTCCTGGAAGGAACCAGTTGCAAAAAAGTGGAGTGCTGCCATCACCTTGTAGGTCGGTGTGAATGCCGTAGGATAGTGACGGTGAGGCAGAGGGTGGGGCTCCAATAGATCACACAAGATCTTCAATGTTGGTCTGTCCAGCCTGAATTTCCTGATGATTGCCTCATTCTCCATGTCCTCCAGCCCTGTTAGTTGACGTAGGAGATCCAGCCTCCTCCTAGTTGAGGAGTGAAAAGAAAATGTCAGGGACAAGCATCATGAGATGGGCATAGCACAAAACATCAATGATGTCATGGTAAAACCACGAGTGCCAGAGAGATGCATGGCACTTCAGGTTACATGTCTGGCCAATAGCTACACACAGACGGCACGCCTCTCCAGTGACAATACACAAGTGCCACAAACACATTTGGGACAGTGCATGTGGATATGATGGATGAACAAATCACATGTGCAGACAATTTGCAGCAAGACCCGCCAAGGTATTGTGACTTACTATGTCTATCATACCCATCTGCTGTACCTGCCACACCTCAAGGCATCATGTAAAGTCAGAACACATTCATCAACACAATGATTACAGTAGCAGGAACACTTCCGGTTGTGTGCATGAGCAGTTGTGATAGCAGAAGTCTGGTCCGATACAATGCGGTCACACCAGCCAGGTCAAGGTCTGCATTGACCATAAACTCATTCTACGTCATGACATCATTTACAACAGCTGAAGTCTGTCAATCATCAACAGCCATCAAATGTGTCACTAAAATGGCTGAAACACAGGCCAAAGTGACTCACACTGAACGTGCGTCCACCTGTGGATGACATGGCTGTGTGGCATCGTGTATACAATGATGTCCCCTACTCCATGTTGCTGCAGGGTACTGATACAGTGTCCTTGATTGACATACACCAATGGGTACGAAAATGGCAGTACCTACCGCTGGCCGCCGGCGGTGTGACCCCAGCACCACCATCTCCCCAGACAAGGTAGTCATTGGCATGATGACATGTGTATAAGGCGGTGGGTATGCTCCGCGGCATGAGTCGTGGTACCTACCGCCGGCCGCCGGCGGTGTGACCCCAGCACCACCATCTCCCTATACAAGGTAGCCATTGGCATGAGGACTTGTGTATATGGCGGTGGGTATGCTCCGCGGCATGAGTCGCTGTACCTACCGCCAGCCGCAGGCGGTGTGACCCCAGCACCACCATCTCCCCAGACAAGGTAGCCATTGGCATGAGGACATGTGTATATGGTGGTGGGTATGCTCTGCAGCATGAGTCGCGGTACCTGCCGCCGGCCGCCGGCGGTGTGACCCCAGCACCACCATCTCCCCAGACAAGGTAGCCATTGGCATGAGGACATGTGTATATGGCGGTGGGTATGCTCGGCGGCATGAGTCGCGGTACCTACCGCCCGCCACCGGCGGTGTGACCCCAGCACCACCATCTCCCCAGACAAGGTAGCCATTGGCATGAGGACATGTGTATATGGTGGTGGGTATGCTCAGCGGCATGAGTCGCTGTACCTACTGCTGGCCGCCGGTGGTGTGACCCCAGCACCACCATCTCCCCAGACAAGGTAGCCATTGGCTTGAGGACATGTGTATATGGCGGTGAGTATGCTCCGCGGCATTAGTCGGGGTACCTACTGCCGGCCGCCAGCGGTGTGACCCCAGCACCACCATCTCCCCAGACAAGGTAGCCATTAGCATGAGGTCATGTGTATATGGCGGTGGGTATGCATCGCGGCATGAGTCGCGGTACCTACCCCCGGCTGCCGGCGGTGCTTCACCGCCATGGGGCATTGCATGCAGACAATGGCAGCGATGATGGCGGTGGCCTGATGCATATTTGAAAATCACGGAAGGTGTGCTCCGCTACCGCGGAGGCGGTCATTGGATTCTTTTGAATAATGCTGACCAGGACAATCAATTGAAGCAGCTTTTGACCTTCCAAACGAGCCCAGGGGGCTATAAATCTGTGGGTGTGAGCCTCACATTTCCACTGCTCACAGAGCCTGCTGTTTCGGAGCCTGTCCTGCTTCTGCCCCAAGAGCCTGCTGTCTCGGAGCCTGTCCTGCTGCTGCCCCAAGAGCCTGCTGTCTCGGAGCCTGTCCTGCTGCTGCCCCAAAAGCCTGCTGTCTCGGACCCCTCACAACTCACTTCCGCCACAGGTCTGCCATATCCACAGGGATGTCAAGAACAGATAAGATCCGTGCCAGGCCATTCATGAGTGAGGAGCTTGATGTTCTTGTGGTCGAGGTGCTGGCACAGTACCCACGGCTGTTTGGTGGGCCCAATATTGTGGTAAGTCACCATGAAGGGAGCTGTAGGGCAGGGTGGTGTCAGACGTGTAGTGGTGATGCTGCATTATATGATTGGGGATGTGGGGTGATGACAAACACTGACAGACAAGCTGTCTCCAGCTCGAGGGAGTGTGTGTGTTGCAATGTAACTCTTTCCTATCCCTGTACTCGTATGTGTGAGTGGGGTGTGTTACATTGTCGCCCATACAGAACCAACGGTTGTTATCCTTTTAGATGGCAGGACAGTGAATGCTTGTGAAGACATTTGTGAGGGCCCCTGTAGTCAGAGTCAGTGTGACCCACAGAGTAGGTTCAGTGGCAGCACTGCCAAACGTTGAACATCAACAGACTCACCTGCCACAGTAGCTGCACACTGAATATTAGATATGCCCCATCAGTGCCCTATACAATTACTGATTTACACACTGCTGTCGATGCATTTGTTTAGAGGCATCATGCATTTGTGGGAATATCATTGAGACTAGAAACCACAATGTGTGCATGCCTTCACTTATGTTTATGTCATGCAGAGTGCCCTCGTGAGGGTACCCCCAGTTCATGAGGGAGGGAGGTTACTGTGAGTGCTGAGTCAGTGTCTGGCTGCTGTACATCAATCAATCAATCAATCACAGCATTTATATAGCGCACTACTCACGCGGAGGGTCTCAAGGCGCTAGGGGAGGGGGGAGTCCGCTACTGCTCAAACAGCCAGGTCTTGAGCTGCTTCCTGAAGGTGAGGTGGTCCTGGGTCAGGCGGAGGCGGGTCGGGAGGGAGTTCCAAATCTTGGCGGCCAGGTAGAAGAAGGACCTTCCTCCTGTGGTGGCTCTTCGGATCCAGGGGACGGCGGCGAGGGCCTGGCTGGTCGATCGAAGATGGCGTGTGGGAGCGTAGAAGTTGAGGTGGCTGTTGAGGTATGCTGGTCCTTGGTTGTGCAGGGCTTTGTGTGCGTGGGTGAGGAGACGGAAGGTGATTCTCTTGTTGACCGGGAGCCAGTGCAGATATCTCAGGTGTCCGGAGATGTGGCTGCGACGGGGGATGTCCCGGATGAGTCGTGCTGAGGCGTTCTGGATCTGCTGGAGTCTCTTCTGGAGTTTGGTGGTGGTCCCGGCGTAGAGGGAGTTGCCGTAGTCCAGACGGCTGGTGACGAGGGCCTGGGTGACCGTCTTCCTGGTCTCGGTGGGGATCCACCGGAAGATCTTACGTAGCATGCGCAGGATGTTGAAGCACGACGAGGAGACGGTGTTGACTTGTCTGGTCATGGAGAGGGAGGAGTCCAGGATGAAGCCTAGGTTGCGTGCGTGGTCTGTTGGTTTGGGTGCGCTGCCCAGGGCGGGGGGTCACAAGGAGTCGTCCCAGGCGGAGGGCGAGGATTCCAGGATGAGGACTTCCGTCTTGTCCGAGTTCAGTTTCAGGCGGCTGCTCATCATCCACTTGGCTACGTCTGTCATCCCTTCGTGTAGGTTGGTTCTGGCAGTGGCGGGGTCGTTGGTGAGGGAGAGGATCTGCGGGGTGTCGTCGGCGTAGGAGATGATGTTGAGGTTGTGTTGTTGTGCGATGTCTCTGAGGGGGCTCATGTAGACGTTGAAGAGGGTTGGGCTGAGCGAGGAGCCTTGAGGAACGCTGCAGATGACTTTGGTGGCTTCTGATCTGTACTGATAGATGCTGACATTTCACAGTTCATAAATGTTCTTTTGCTCTTCTTTACTCTCATACCTGCAGCTCAAGGCACACAAACGTAAGGCCGTGTGGAGGGCCATAGCAGCAAAGTTGCAAGCCCTGGGGGTATCAAACAGACGACACACACACTGTCACAAGAGGTGGGACGACATCAGCCGGCTGGCTAAGCAAGTGACAGGGATGACCTTGGGGATGCTACCACGCACAGGGCGTTTGGCACGGCGCACCATGACTCATCGGATGGGACTCATACTGGCAGTGACCAATCCAGACCTGGATGCACGTCTGAAGGGGCATCAGCTGCAAGACAGAGATGGTGAGTATCTGGGGAGGGATAGTGTGTCTGGGAGTGGATGACTGTGTACAGGGCCTGTGGCAGCGGTGACACATGTGATGTGCGTGTGTTGCCATGCTGTGATGTGTGATGTGAGTGGCGACTGTGATGTGTGCCTGTATGAGGCATTGGCCCACCATGGCCTTACTGTGCAGCTCCTGCCTGCAGACCTCAATCCGTGACAGATTAATTGTGGCCACATGGTCACTCTTCATTGGAATTGTGTGGGGAGTCCATATTGGGCTGGACTGCAGTGTCCACTTCATGGTTCTGACTCCTTGTCTGTGTACTTTGCATGCACCATGATTTTTTAGGCCCACACATCCGACGACAATGTGCACCCAGATTGGCAAATGGTGCTTGCTGTGGCCTGGTTGGCATCGTGGCATGTGTAGTCAGTACAGGTGTGTGTGGTCCCCTCTGGTTCCTTGTATGGCTGTCAGTGGTGATGAGTGTTGTGGCCACATCATGTCCATGGGGCAGGTGTATGTGGTGTGGGGGCACTCCATCCTATGGCAGGGTGTTGTGCTGTGTGGCATCGACATGCCTCACTCCAGTCAGTTTGTCTGCATGACAGGCACTGTTGTGGACTATATGGTGTGTAGCTGCATAGTGATTGGAGGGTGTGATGAATACCATGTAGCCCAAGGCCTGTACAGTGCTGCATTGATCTGTAATCATGTGACCAGATGATGACACTTACACAACCCTATTGCTCTCACTAATGTAGAATCACAAGACCCCGCGGCGGAACATGATCCAGACACAAGTGGTGGCGAGACCAGCATGACAGCGGCAGCGGAGCAAAGTGAGACTGAGCCAAGTGACAGTGAGCACACCAGCGCATCTGAGGGTGACAGGAGTATGCAGGAGGAATCCGTGGCTGAGACACAGAGTACCACTTCATCTGATGCCAGCGGTGATGCATCCATGTTAGCAGGCACAGAGGATGGGGAGTCTGCTGCTGCATCTGACAACCGGCGGCCATTGCCCTGCCTCCCATCCACTTCCTCTGGTGTTTGCCGTATCCATGTCCTAAAAGAGGGGAAGAGTGACATTCACACATGGCACTGCTGCCGCTGCACCTGTCCCCCCTGCTGCCCTCAGTGCAGAGTGCGTCGAGGTCCTGCGGCAAATATGCGTGGGCCAGACCGCCCTGCTCAATGCCTTCAGTGCCCACAATAACAAATTGGGCCAGGTGATTGCATTCATGGAGGGCATACACTCTGACGTTAGTGGGCTACACTGTACAGTGCAGGCATTGTCAGCCACAGTAATGTCAGCCCTCCAACAGGCACATGCTCCCATTGCAGCTCATGTGCCTGTGACGACCAACCATTCAGTGGCCACATCAGATCACAGTGACCACTTGGCACCTACATCACCTAAAAGATACAACACTAGGAGCACACGTCAGACCCAAACAAAACTATCACGTCCACAGACTCCTTCCCCGAAGAAGAGCAGGGCCTCCCCAATATGGACAGACAAGGGAAAGTCACAGAAGAGCAATGCCAGTAGATCATTGTGGCAGACTTTCAGGCTCATTAGCTGCAGAGGCATCTCCAGTAATTGACTCTCCTATGCCCACAGAGGATGTGTTGCATGAAATGGGTACACCTGGGGGGAGCACAGGGACACAACCACCCACCACATCAACCCCAAAACACAGTACATCTAGGAAGGTGGAGGTGAGCCCTGTTGTGACCAGCCCTGTCATTGAGGCAGGGGAGAGCCCTGTTGTATCCAGCACAGTGATCAAGGGAAAGGAGGGCAGTGTTGTGACCAGCCCTGGCAAGAAGGGACGGGAGGGCAGTGTAGACACCACCCCTGGGGGAAGTGGCAGGGTGGCCACTGTAGGGAGTACATCTTCCAGAGAGGCTAAGGTGGTCCGGAGGCATAGCCAGCCAAAGCGTTCAGCAGGATCAAGCACATCACCAGAGGGAGTGCCAGTGTCTGCCCCTGATGTGCGACAGTTGCTGTGTGTGCCTATTGTGTCATCACCACTTCCCATCAACCCCAACACAGGGAAGCCATTTAATGTACCCAAAAAGTGGAAGGGCACCACTCCAACCTCTCCCACCCACACTGTGTCAGGGGTGTGCATGACTCCACCTCCACGTGCCACTGTGCCACCTGGTCTACACAGCCCTCCACCTTGCAGGCTCTCATGTACTTGCAGTCTCCCCCACCATGGACTCTGGGCCTGTTGCTCTGCTGTCCTGCACTCCCCCCCTGTGCAGCCTCTCATGTACTTGCTGTCTCCTCTGCCATGGACTCTGGGCCTGTTGCTCTGATGTGCTGTACTCTCCCCTGCCATGGACTCTGGGCCTGTTGCTCTTATGTGCTGTACTCTCCCCTGCCATGGACTCTGGGCCTGTTGCTCTGCTGTGCTGTACTCTCCCCTGCCATGGACTCCGGGCCTATTGCTTTGATGTGCTGTACTCTCCCCTGTGCAGCCTCTCATGTACTTGCTGTCTCCCTTGCATTGGACTCTGGCCTTCTTGTTTGTGTTTCACCTGTGCATAGTCTCTGCCATTTTTACATGATTTTGTTGCTTGCTGTTGTCAAGTAATATTGTATTGCTACATCTGTGCAATTTGTGAATAAATACAGTTACTTCTGGTGTGTGTTTTCTCAGTCTCCTTGCTGATTATAGTCCTTTTCTTGTTTGCATTAGCTTGAGTGTGTACCATGCTCTATTTTTGATTTCTACCTTGCAAGGCTCTTTGTAGCTATCTGATTTGTAAACTGGGGTGACAGGGTCTTCAGTCCATTCTGGCACTACTGGTGTTGTACTCTGTGATGGCTATTTTACAGGACTGCAATTCTCTTGTTGGTGATTTGCTATTGTTGCATACACTGTTCACAGGTAATGTTGGGGGACACTTGCAGCACAGGGTGTGCTGTGGTTCAGTGGGTTTGTTTCTGGCTGTGATGTCAAGAGGTATGTGTGTGTTTTCCGTTCTGTATGCCCAGGCGTGTATGTGTATAGTCATATTGTGTTGGACATTAGACCTGGTGGCATGGCTTATATGTCATGTGTGGTGTTGGGTGTAGCAGAGGTGTGCTGTGTGAAGGGTGTAAGTTTGTAGTGTATGAATGTGTGCCCCTGTATAGTGTGAGACACACATGTGTCAGCCAGGAGTTGTATGCCTGTTGTTTGTTTTTTCTTGCCCTGTGTGGATGATTGTATGCAATTGTGTGGGCTGTGGGAGTTTACTGGTGTTGTGTGTTCCTTGTCAGCCAATCCTGCAGTGCCTGTCTCCCTGGCTGTGTGTTGTTTGTTGCTGTGTGTGTATTGTGCTTGTAGTTACAGTGCTTGTTAGTGTGCATGGGGGTGCACGGGATGAGCACCTGACCTGTGATTTGCTCTGGTGGGGTGCAGTGTGGTTGTGGGTGGTTTGTCCCAGTGATGTTTGTGCCCTGCCCATGCCTTGGTGTGGCCCTGCCTTCTGCATGGGGCGCATGTGTTGACCGCAGAGGTGACGTGACCGTGACGTCGCTGCTGGTTGGCGGACGTTGTGTGTTCCGGATGCTGTGGGGTGCCTTGTTGTGAGGTGGGTTGATGTGTGGGTGCCCATACGGATGTGTTGTGTCCCCCAGCAGGTTGCCTGTGTGGTGCTTGGGCCCTGTGTCGGCATATGTGTAGTGTGGTGCATATGTGTAGTGGCGTACCTGCGGCGGTGTCCGCGGCGGCCCATCTGGCGATAGTGTTGCAGCAGGTACATTACCGGATGCATATGGAGGGCTGGGTTGATGGGGTTCATGTCGAGTATCGGCGTTCGTGCTCCGCTGTCGACTTTCCGCCTGCTTCACCTGTGCGGTGTGTCCGCTGCGGTGCGTCTGCTTGTTTGTGCCATCCTGATTTGTCGGGCGGGGCGGACGTCATCGGGCGCGGCGGAGGGTCTCGATTGGCTCCCTCCACAGCGTTGGCGGGTGCACTTTGATGGCGGTGCGCGGCGCTCCGCGGCAGATGGGAAATGACCTGTGTTTACCTATCCTAATGTTGCAGACTTGTGTTCCGCTGCTCGCGGGCGGTAACTGCTGTTTTTCCGCCCTTAGACTCCACAATTATACTTTTGTGAGCAAGTCTAGCCGCTCTAATACTCTGCACAGAACCAGTTTTAACCTCCCAAACAAGAGCACATTTAGCCACCCTACAGGTTTTATTGAACCACTGCGCCTGATTTTTTGGCCGTGGCCTCTTGTTAACTGTGGTATAAAAATAGTCAGCCAGGGTAGAGATTAAGTTAGTGTGGATATGCTCAAACGCATGAAAATAAGAAAGATCATAATTGGCAGCCGGGAGTTCAAAAGCCTCTGCTAGGGAGCAGGCAGCATTTTGATATAGCTCAGCTATTTTATCGGGAGCTAGCACAAATTTGGCCCACCTGATACGTCTGCCACCCACAGCTATGATTAGATTTGAGTCGGCGTGGGATTCCAGCTCCCCCAATCCATGTTGGAAACTCAGTGTAAATTTTAGTTCTAGTCATATAAGATTATGGTCACTATCTACCCTTTGGATTATGGTAAAGGCCCTGATTTGGGACCAAAATTCTACATTGACCATAATATAGTCAATGGTTGTGCTTTTCCCCACTTCCATGTAGGAACTCTTACTTGGAACATCAGGAAGGAGTCTGCCGTTACAGGCTCTGAGGGAGTGAGTTACTAAGAGCTTATTGATCTGCAGCGCCAATGGCGTCAAGCACTTTGCCGGGTACATGGAGCACTCCTGTATGTGCCAAATGGAATCCTCATCTAAGATTACAGAAGGGATCCCAGCCAAGGGTTCAAAATGACAACTAAAATCATCCCCCATAATTCTATGTGTAGGTGCGGAAAATCGAGAAAGGAGTTCATCAAGAGCCTCTAACATAGATGACCCCCGCGTATGAGGAGTAGGGCGCAAATAAATATTTAAAACCACCACTGTCGAACCATCCAAATATTTAAGTTCAAAACAAAGAATGTCCGGGGAGTGGGAATCTATCACTGTCACTGAGCATCCAAAATGTGTGGCTACCCAAATGCTCAGTCCCCCCAAGGGTCTTCCCCTGGGTCCCTGTACAGCAGGTATGTAGAATGTTGCAAAGCCCACCCTTGTGGGTGCGGTCACCATCCAGGTCTCTTGAAACAAGCACACATCATACTGGTCCACCAACTCACCCCATGCTGGATTGGGCAGCTTAGATCCTAACCCTGCCAAGTTCCAGGACCCTATTAATGATCTACGGGGTTCAGGCTTTACGGGACTAACTATAGTGGGTGAAAACACATTGGTAGGCGGAGTTTCTGCGAGATTCCATCTCCTGAAGGACATGAATTTAAACTTAAAATTAATGGGGTCGTTGTTATTCCATCTTCCTTAACCCCTAAGGCCGTCTTGGTTAGGCCCTCCTCAACCCTCTCGCCCTACTCCACCACCAGACAGCTAACTACATTGAAGTACATTTCGTTCGGCCTTGATGGGTGGAGTAGTCAATCTACATTGTTCAAGGCACTACATCTATTGACTACGGGTATATTGTATTCTACCTCCTGTCCACCTTGGTGGAAGTAAGAAAGTCCAAATCCACCAGGTGCTAATTCCAGTGAGTAAAAATACCCCAGGGGAAGTGGATTAATTGTACCCAGTTGACAAGGATCACCCAACTCGAGGATGTGATTGACCACTCCAGGATCCCTAAAGTTACCAATCACACAATCCCCTCCAATATCTTTGGGTTTGGATTGGTGTTGTTACAACGCATACATTTACAACGACCTACCATTACAACGGAACTTTTACAACGCAAAAACTTTTACAACGCTTGTATTTACAACGCATTTTTTTACAACGCAGGTACCTTTACAACGCATACCATTACAACGTAAGTATTGGTAAATATATATTAATTTTATAATCGTAAATTAATTGAAAAAATATATAATTTAATGTAATTTAATTTAATTTCATTTCATTTAATTAATTTAATTTAAAATTAATTTTAATTTATTTTTACCCTGTACCCCTGTACCCCAAAAACCCAAAACTGACCCTGAACCCCAAAAATACCCCTTTACTCAAAAACTAAAAACTGACCCTGAACCCCAAAAATACCCCTTTACCCAAAACTAAAAACTGACCCTGAACCCCAAAAATACCCCTTTACCCAAAAACTAAAAACTGACCCTGAACCCCAAAAATACCCCTTTACCCAAAAACCCAAAACTGACCCTGAACCCCAAAAATACCCCTTTACCCAAAAACTAAAAACTAACCCTGAACCCCAAAAATACCCCTTTACCCAAAAACTAAAAACTGACCCTGAACCCCAAAAATACCCCTTTACCCAAAAACTAAAAACTGACCCTGAACCCCAAAAATACCCCTTTACCCAAAAACTGACCCTGAACCCCAAAAATACCCCTTTACCCAAAAACTAAAAACTGACCCTGAACCCCAAAAATACCCCTTTACCCAAAAACCCAAAACTGACCCTGAACCCCAAAAATACCCCTTTACCCAAAAACTAAAAACTAACCCTGAACCCCAAAAATACCCCTTTACCCAAAAACTAAAAACTGACCCTGAACCCCAAAAATACCCCTTTACCCAAAAACTAAAAACTGACCCTGAACCCCAAAAATACCCCTTTACCCAAAAACTAAAAACTGACCCTGAACCCCAAAAATACCCCTTTACCCAAAAACTAAAAACTGACCCTGAACCCCAAAAATACCCCTTTACCCAAAAACTAAAAACTGACCCTGAACCCTAAAAATACCCCTTTACCCAAAAACTGACCCTGAACCCTAAAAATACCCCTTTACCCCAAACATATAACATTTAAAATATAATTATATACTTACCAATACTTACGTTGTAATGGTATGCGTTGTAAAGGTACCTGCGTTGTAAAAAAATGCGTTGTAAATACATGCGTTGTAAAAGTTTTTGCGTTGTAAAAGTTCCGTTGTAATGGTATGTCGTTGTAAAAGTTGCGTTGTAAGTGATGTTTCCCTTGGGTTTTTACCCCAACCAGCTAACTCTTCTGGCAAATAAAATTTCCCCCTGGCCCGATCTCATTAATGGTCTATATCTATTCAGCCAAAAAATAATTTTGTTAGTGTGCATTTTATTTTTCAGCTCGGGGAACATTTCACCTCGCTTGCCTGACAGTAAAGGGACTCCATTTAATACCACCACATATGGAGAAGCCTCTGGGGGTAACTGGGGACAAGGTAGTGATTGTTGAAATCCATTATCGGGAGATTTCATGGCAGGCTTTTGAGGCGCCAGACCCCGGTCTGGCTGCTGTTTACTTATATGTTTTGTGATTAGAAATGGTTCTCGGGGGTAAAACTAGCTTTAGCTATGTGCACCCTAGGTGGAATAGCGGGGCCGGAAACAGTGATGTTAGGGGTACGTTTAGACGAATTCATTGAAACCGAACCTTGTGCCAGGTTGTCTAGACGAGGGCCTTCACCTGGACTTGGGCCTTGGATTTCCTGATTAGTATTTCCTGGGACCGGTTTCAGAGAGTTCTTTCCACTAGAGGTGGGTAACTATTCTCCTCCTCCACTCTTGTTGTTTATCAATGAAACAACTTTATCAATTCTACTCATCAAGATTTTAAAATGAGATTTGATAAGCTGTTCTATTTGTGCTTTGAAATCAATTAATAAATAAGGCAGATATAGTGGTCTTAGATACTTATTTATGAGATTTCAATTTCTTATTTCTAGGGCGAAACTTAGGTACCTTTATAGCTACCTGGGGGACTATAGAGGGTGGAGGATTGATGGGAGAGCTAATATCTGGCTAAAGATGCATTCCCGGTTGGCAAAGGGGGGGCATAGCAGGTGTAAGAGAGAGACGTCTTTCAGTGTTCTCTATAGCCGAAGCAACCACCCCTATTGTTTTTTGTAACATTTTGTCAATAGCCGTTAAAGTCGGGACTGGAGTTATTAAAGCTGCTTTTTGCCGTGTGAGAGGGCGAGAGTTTGGGGGGATTAGTTTTGCCCATGGTACTCAGCGTAGGATTCTTGGACATTTGTAATAAAAGGACCCCAAATTTTAAAGTGTAAAAAAACAAACTGAATGCTTGGAAATATTAGGAGCCTAAAAGCACAATATCAATAATCTAATTAAGATAGTCACATTAAAGCCTAGCTTTGACTGAAATATAACAATAATTACCACAGTAAAAGGGGCCCAGTCCATTCACTGCCTGTCCAGCCAAAAGGGATGGCCCGGGCCGGCCTCCTTTGGCCCCTGACGGCCAGCCCTTTACCTGGGCTTATCCCGGCGGCCGCCCGCGCGAGTTCCGCATTGAGGGAGCCTTTAAGCAGTTAAATATCCTCAGGTGGAAAGGGGGAGGGGCTGCCGGTCCTCACACTCGCCCCAGCTGCTGGCCACAAGTCTCCAAGAACGGTGCATCTCCCGCGAAGCGGGAGGCGCTATAAGTGATTATAGCCCCTGGCGGGAAATGGGAGGGGCTGCCGGTCCTCGCACTCGCCCCCAGCTGCTGGCCACAAGTCTCCAAGAACGCCGCATCTCCCATGAAGCGGGAGGCACAAGAAGTAGTTATAGCCCCCTGCGGGAAATGGGAAGGGTTGCCAGTCCTCGCACTTGCCCCCAGCTGCTGGCCACAAGTCTCCAAGAACGCCACGTCTCCGCGAAGCGGAAGGCGCAAGAAGTAATTATAGCCCCGGGCGGGAAATGGGAGGGCCTGACGGTCCTCGCACTTGCCCCCAGCTGCTGACCACAAGTCTCCAAGAAGGCTGTGTCTCCCGCAAAGCGGGAGGCGCAAGAAGTAGGTATAGCCCTCAGTGGGAAATGGGAGGGGCTGCCTGTCCTCACACTCGCCCCCATCTGCTGGCCACAAGTCTACAAGATTGCTGCATCTCCCTGCGAAGCGGAAGGCGCAAGAAGTATTTATAGCCCCCAGCGGGAAATGGGAGGCGCTGCTGGTCCTCGCACTCGCCCCCAGCTGCGGGCCACAAGAAACGGTTCTTTGAAACTAAAATTGACATATCAGTCAATAAAAGTAAGGAAATATTTAAAATCGTTAAACACTTCATCTCACCGCCAACAGCTCTTCCTAACAGCGTAGTCTCTGAGGTTTGGACACATCAAATAGCAGATTTCTTCCACAGGAAGATAGTCGATATACAGCTTTCCCTCAACCCCCCCACTAAGACATCCACTGACCCATGGTCGCCACACGTCAAACCATTACCAACCATCACCTTCCTTCAATTCCCCTCCATTTCATTAGCTCAATCCCTGAAAATCATGAAGAATTTAAAATCCGGCTCTCCATTAGACCCCTGCCCAGCTAAAATATTGGCATCTGTAGCAGAGGTGATCAATACCGAGGTCAATACTGTGCTGAACCTATCACTAAGCAGTGGCCAGGTTCCAGCTATGTGGAAACACGCCAAAATTCTGCCACTGCTGAAAAAGCCCACAGCAGATCCACAGCAGATCCTCTAACAGCGTCTAACTATAGACCCATCCGTCCATTGCTAAGGTCATCGAAAACCATGTGAACTCGGTTACCACCGAATTTATGGAGTCGAACAACTGCCTCCATACGAGCCAATCAGGTTTCCGAGCGGGCTTTAGCACCGAATCAGCCCTCCTCGAAATAACTGAATCCATCAAAATGACCCTTGACGCGGGGGGAGAGCGGCTCTGATTCTGCTCGATCTTTCTGCAGCTTTCGACACCGTGCCCCACGTGAGACTCCTTCAGAGACTGAGAGAATGTGGGGCTGGGGGCTCGGTGTTGAAGTGGTTCCCTTCGTTCCTTCAAGATCGAAGGCAGGAAGTCTGGATCTCACCTTTCTCCTCCTTCATGCTGCCCACGGAGGTGGGTGTCCCTCAGGGCTCTATCCTGAGCCCATTACATTTTAATCTTTACATGGCCCCTCCCACCCTGCCGGCCGAAGCTGCTGGAGCCCGGATTATATCCTACACCGACGACACCCAGCTCCTGTTCACCTGTAAGAAGGGAGAGGATCTAGATGGCGACAAAATCAGGAACTGTTTAAGACAGGTCTTTTCCTGGTTTAGTCACAACCAGCTTCAGTGCAACTCCGCTAAATCCGAAGTAATTCTTTTTGGAGCCTCGGACCAGGATGTCTGTAGACAGTGGTGGCCACGTGACATGTCCCCCCTGCAGTCTTCGGTGGGAGTAGCCAAAAACTTAGGGGTCAAACTGGACAACGCATTGAACATGAAGACCCAAGTTCAAGCTGTGGTAGGCACCTGTTACGGAACTCTGAAAATGCTCCAGAGATTCCTCCCCCTTTTGTCCCTCTCCCACAGAAGGACTGTGGTCCAGGCCCTTATCACCTCCAGGCTGGACTACGCTAATGCCCTCTATTTGGGTCTTCCAGAATATCTCCTTGGAAGACTCCAGGTCGTGCAGAACTCGGCCGCAAGAGCTATCCTTATGCTGGGCCCCAGAGTCCATATCTCGCCATACCTAAAGAAGCTGCACTGGCTTCCCATCCGACACAGAATCAAGTTCAAAGCTCTATCCATTGCCTACAAGGCCCTGCATGGTTTAGTGGCCACCTATCTGAGGAAAAGAGTGAGCTACTACATACCTGGTAGAGCACTCAGATCTTCTCACCAACATCGGCTGAGTGTGCCAAAAGTCAACCGTGCCCACTTGGGAGGACGTTCCTTCCAAGTCCCGGTCGCTAACCTCTGGAACGAACTTCCTTTAACAGTCAGACAAGCGCCTGATATTCTGCTCTTCAGGAAATTACTGAAGACATGGTTGTTCCAACAGTAACTCGGACCCTTCTCCCGTACCCACGCCTCTTTCTAATCGCTCTGTCCGCTAGCGCCGGGACACTCAGCTGAGTAGCTGTGCGCTCTATAAATATGTTAAAATAAATAAATAAAATAAATGTGCAAATAAAGAATTCTATAAAATACTCAATGAATTTCGAAAACCAAATTGCCTAGAGAGGACTCATCCTGTTACACAAGATTTCAAAGACAAACAGGCAAATCATTACAAGGACAAAGCTGACACATTGGACTCGTACTTAAAACTGAAACAAAGCACCAGCACTAACCCTTGTACAAACAACTATCCAAGAACGCTCTGATCAAGCCTCTTTGTTCCTTCCAACACATCTCACACGATGAATTTATGGACCTGGTCAAAGCAAGCAGGCCTGCTGGCAGCCCTTTTGACCCCTGTCCGCCACAAAGTTTCAAGACAATTCTTTGAACAACCTCTGCTGCCATTCCAGTAAGAAGAATCATCAACGATTCCTTAACTACTGGAATATTTCCAGAAGAACTCAAAAAGTCATACATATGCCCTTTACTGAAGAAAGCAAACTTGGACCCGCTGAACCCTGACAACTACAGACCCATTACAAATGGACCTTTCCTGGACAAACTGATAGAAAGAGCAGTGTTCGCCCAGATGTCACAATTCATTGAGGAGAATGACATACTTTCAGATTTCCAAACAGGATTCTGTCTGGGAAGAGGCACTAAATCTGCCCTCCTTGCCATCTGGGATGACCTAAAGAATACAGTTGACCGCAAGACTTCATGAAGCCGGCATAGAGGGAACTGCTCTAGACTGGATTGCATCCTACCTTAGAAACAGAACTAATGTCATCCATACCCCACCTTTCTCGTCCAAACCGTACTCCACAAAAGCCATGGTCCCTCAAGGTTCTATCATCTCGACCATGCTTTTCAACATCTAAATGAAGTCTTTACCAGTACTGATCAATAAATTTCACCTCACGTGCTACAACTATGCAGATGACACGCAAATACTCCTTCAACTGGAATGCCCCAAAGACATTGGAAAATTACCAATTTTCAGCTGTCTCAGAGCCGTGGATCAGTGTATGACTTGGAGCCATCTCAAATTGAATGCTTTAAAAACTGAAATACTCACGTGTGGTGATTGGAAAAATTTCAACCCGCTTGCCGCATGGCCTGATGAACTGGGATCACTGCCTAAAGTATCGAAGGACTGTAAGAAACCTCGGAATGACCATGGACTCCAAGCTGTCGATGAATGCCCAAGTGGATAAACTAGCAAGATCAAGCTTTGCTACTATAAAAACTGTGCAACCAATTTTCCCTCATTTGGGATTTCCACACAAGGTCCAATCTACCATCTCCCTTGTTCTATCCAAACTCGATTACGCCAATAGCCTCTACCTCGGATCACCTTTAACGACCATGAAAAGACTACAACAGATTCAGAACTCGGCTGCCAGACTACTCTTGCATATCAAAGCGCAAGACCACATCTCCCTTGCCTTGAAAGCCCTGCATTGGTTACTGGTTGCCAGAAGATCCAAGTTGAAGCTGCTCTGTATTACCCACAAAGCAATACATGGAATAGGACCACTCTTCATCAGGAATAAAATCACCAAAAACATTCAACAAAGGAACCTCCGCTCTAAAGGAGCATCTCGCCTCAAAATCCCACCATACAAGAAAAAACCATGGGTAGCACATCCTTCTCTGTTCAAGCAGCCAAACTATGTAACTCTTTACCCCCCAACATAAGATCCACAGACAACCACCCTATCCTCAGAAAACTACTCAAGATTTGGCTCTTCCCCACATATGCACCATACAGAAACAGAAATTTACAGCATATCCCTCTGTACATCAGCATTTGTTTTCACTATAGATATGTACCTATCTTTGTGTATTACTTTATAAACCATGTAAAATAATTATGTTGTTAAGAGGAAAAAATAATAATAATATTAATCAATAAATAAAAATCATCTTTGGTCTACATGCACATACTTCCATTGTGCATCTATGTACCTTCCATGTACTTGGATCTGTGTGTCTGTTACATTTCTCCTGAAAAAGCATATCCAATGCACTATCCTATTTCTCATCCTGTGCCTCTATCAATATTTTTATTTAAATATACTTACTTCCTTTATGTATCTATATACTTTCAATGTACTTATGGATCTATATATGTATCACTTTCTTCTAATTTAGCATTTCCAATGCACTAGCCTATTTCTCAGCCTATACGTTGCTCAATATATTGTCTAGCCCAACCTTCTGACTCATCTCAAACTTCTTTCTACTGCTCCTTCCAATGCACTACCCTATCTCTCATCATATACATCTATCAATATATCCTCTACATCCGCTCACTCAATTATCCCAAACCCCATACCACTACTATGATCGCCAAAGTAACCCTTTCTAGACTCTCTCCTGCTCTACCCCTTCTTGCATCATCTGACACCTCTTTTTACTACACTGATCCCATAAAACAAACCTTTCTAAAGTCTCCCCTCTAACTCCTCCCCTCCAAAACTCCTTTTTACTCATCCAAAAGTCTCTTCTTACTGCTAAGACCTAAAAAAAAATAATAATCCTTAACTCTTTTATCCCTCCACTATCCTATTCAATCAAAATTAACAGACTAACATGTTCACTTCTCAAATTCCATATTCAACTATACTAATATACTGCCCAAATAACTGAATAACATATCTACTACTAAAATTACTTCATATTTATACTATACTAATTTTCAACACTAAAAGCGCTTCAACACCCATCAGGGGTAACAAGTGCTATATGAATGCTAATCTTTCTTCCCCTTTTATATCTCAGCTATAGTCCTTATCACTCCAAGTAACAGAATGATATCCACCACTGAAATTACCTCATATTTCACCATATTAATTCACCACTAATCCTTTATAGGCTTCCTGAATAGCGTGCGTCAACAAGTGATAAATAAATATAAACCTTTGTCCTCCTCTATCCTTCTGCTATCATTCCATATCCAAATAACTGACTAACCTATCCACCACTTCAAATGTACTTGCATGTTTCACTATACTAATTCAACACTAATCCTCTATGGGTCCCGGAGTAGCGTGTTACCCGCCGAAAAAGAGCTTTGACGCCTCGTCAGGGGTAGTAAGCGCTATATAAAGGCAATTACAATACAATACAATATGTTTTAAAAATAACACATAAATAAAAGACTTTGTCATTTACACTGTCAATAGCTCAAACTCTCGTAAATGCGAGACCTATTGCATTGCAAATGCTTGTTATTTTTGTTATTTTTTTTTTACTTCGTATGACAGAACCAGTAGATGGATTTGAACATTGAGAAAAATGTGATGCTGGATTTTTGTACAAGTCTCTGCGAGGAACTCATTTGGGTCAGTCTTATGCTTCAACTATTTGATTTTTTAACAACAAAAATATCAAGCGCTCTTACTGTTAAGCACACATTCTCTGTAGTTTGTGTGTTAACTCCCCATCAGCAGCTTGATCCAATCCAGTACACAAGATGTTTAAGGTAATCGTTTTTCTTGGTTCTGCGATGAGTCTAAATCCCCCTGTGCCTCTCCACCGTGTTCTACTGTCACCCTAGCAACTATCCAGATACAATTGACTCCCCGGGGCCACAGCAGAGTCCGCCTGCCTAACAACATCAGCCTCTGAAGTGAAAGGAAATGGACCGAATGCGGACGCTAGACACAGAGTACACACTGTTTTGCTTTTGATATCAAAAGTGACGGGTCTTAAAAACGTTGTTTACTTTCTGATGGAATACATTTTTGATAAATGGAAGAATGATGACTTGTCAACTTGTCCGAGTTTTTCACAGATGCTGTTGGGCAGGTTTTCCTGATCCAAACCTGAGAGACACTTGAGATCAGAACCTCCCAAATCAGCTCCTAGTACTCATCCTAGGTTGCAGTCAGCATTCTTTCTTTTGTAATGTCAGGTACATCTAGCTTTGAGCTTCGAACACATGCAGAGCTCAGATTGAAAGTCATTATCCCATTTAATTCGATGTTATATTATAGAAGTGCCCAATTGAAAATAGCATTTTCTGTCCAAAGGAATGCTTTCCCACCAGAAAGACACACCTAGCAGATCAAATGTTAAAGCTCAGCTTTATGACTCCTGATACACACCTGTCTCCCACCTGCACGAGGCCGGGGCTGATGAGGTTACTGCTGCCAATATTTCAAATTCACATTTGTCACAGAGAGAACTTGCAAGAAAAAGTCTGAACAACACTGGAAACCGACAGCAGGCAGAAACCCTGTCCTTTATGAAAATCTGAAGCTTGTCCCACAAAGTAGTAGCCAAGGATCCAGCATCACACATTCTGCGGGTTTACCAGCAGAGACTAGCAAGTGACTGCATCGTGAGGTTCGCTAGTGTCACGTGGCCCATGTTGCAATTGTCCAAGTTTTCCCTATGTTAGCATGAACCCATGGCAGCCTGTCATCTGCTTCACACACGTTACTAAACATCGTATTTTGCTTTGTGCCACATTGCAACTTTCATAAAGAACATGCTGTTGTTTTTGCATTCTGATCTTTCCTGGAATTTAGTCTAAACACTGCGGACAAGGTCGGACAACGATGTTCCTTTGTTATTCTGTTCTGGTCAGACCCTAGCACCTAGAAAAAAGATGCAGCTGTTGTTTGGGAACATGTACTTTGGTCATATAGGTACACAAAGGTGGGTAACACACACATGGAGAGGGATGTTTCTAGAGAAGGGAGTGTGTGGGCACGTGTGTGAAAGCACCTGTTCTTGCGTCTCCCTCGAAGCGGGAGGCGCAAGAAGTAATTATAGCCCCCGATCTTGTCCCTCGCAGCTTGCTCTGGAAAACGTTAAGTGAAGTAGGCCTACCAGGGTGCCTCCTGGCACAAATAGTCGAGTTGCACGCTGGAAACTTTGCAAACATCAGGTGGGGTCCAAATGGTGAGCTGACGCGCAACATTCCAATTGAACGCGGGGTTCGCCAGGGGTGCGTCTTGGCCCCTACCTTGTTCTCTCTGTTTGTTAATGATGTCCCAGACTATTTGAATGGTTGTATTAATGATTCCCCGCAGCTAAATGGAGAAAGGGTGCCTGCGTTGCTCTTCGCAGATGATACTATTCTCATATCTCAGACCAAGAAGGGACTCCAGGCACTCCTTAACTCCTTCAGCCGATACTGCATGACAAAGGGTTTGGAAATTAATGCAGATAAAACTAAATGTATGTCATTAAATCCCAGTAAACCAGACAGAGGGTTCCTGACCTTGAATAGTCAGAAACTAGGAACTGTGGAAAACTTTTCTTATTTGGGAGTTGCACTTGATTCGAAACTAAGTTGGAAAGCCCAGATTGAGAAAAGTAAGATATCATATGCCCACAATGTTAAACCGATTATATGCAAACTGAATGCTAGCACAAGTAAAAGTGTAACCCCTGTTTTAGAACTTTTTAAATTCAAAATTCAATCTGCTGTGTTATATGGAGCAGAGATATGGGGACCTTGGGCAAAAGATAGTTTCCAGAGCCTGGACAATAAATTTATGCGAGCCACTGTAAGGGTCCCAAATAGCACACCTGTATTACCCCTCCAACTTGACCTGAATTTTAGAAGAACGGATTATTTTGCCATTTTAGGACCACTAATATTTTGGGTTAGGTTATGGACCACCCCAGAACTGGTAGAATATAAAAATGGTCTACAAGAACTGTTGAAACTTGATTCTTTTAATTCCATCCAGTGGCTTGTGCATATTAAAAAATGGTTTACTCTCCTGGGCTTATACTCAATGTGGGAGACTCCTGACAACTTGCCGGCCTTTTCTAAATTAATAGTTAAGCGAGCCTTCTGGACTCACATGAGCGCCAAACTGGTAGATGGAAGTAGAGTTGGGTCCGCAGTTCAAGATTTCCTATCATTCAAGGATGAGTTTCGTTTTGAATCATTCTTGGACGAAATAGAGCCACCTATCGCAAAGTCCCTCTATTTAAAGTTTAGATATGGAATACTTATGCTTAACCATAATACAGAACGATGGTCACAGAAAAGACTGGGAGAACTGAATGTTAAAAGTGGGTATTGCCCTATGTGCTTAAACGCCTTTATGGAGAATGAGGCTCATATGTTCTTTATATGTAGTGCATACATGAAGGCTAGAAAAAAATGGCTAAAACCCATGTGTAACCTTCTAGGAACCAGATCCTGTTCTATAGCCTATAGGATCATGAAAAGCAATCCAACCCAGTACATAGTATTTAGCATAAGCAGGTTCCTCTACTCTGTTTACATTATTCGTAAGAAACATGGTCAGGTACTCTGAGTAGGACCCTTGTATATGTTTACACAATTTTGTAGCTAAAATGAAATATGTCTTAAAAGGAGATTGTACAAATCATTTTTAACAATACTTTTTATTGACTGTTGTTATGTATGCTGCTATGATTGTTTACTTTTATGTGTACATGTGTCTTTTATGGCCAAATTGGCCGAAATAAAGAATAAATAAATAAATAAATTATAGCCCCCGGCGGGCAATGGGAGGGGCTGCCGGTCCTCGCACTCGCCCTCAGCTGCTGGCCACAAGTCTCCAAGAAAGCTGTGTCTCCCGCGAAGCGGGAGGTGCAAGAAATAGTTATAGCCCCCGGCAGGAAATGGGAGGGGCTGCCGGTCCTCGCACTCGCCCCCAGCTGCTGGCCACAAGTATCCAATAACACCACGTCTTGGAAATTTGTATATTATCTGCAAGTTACTCGCCCCAATCCAAGTGTTTGATTGGTCATTTATTGCCTTTCATTTTATAGCACTTAATACCGTAGCCTGGGCTTCAAAGAACTTCGAATAGTAACATTAGGTGTTACCTATCAACACAGATGAGAGGTGGTGATGTGAGTCCAGCTTGGTATTTTGAAAGGCTGATCTCCCCCACCCCCATCCTCATTCGTTACATCCAAGATATGTGAGGATCTGTATCATATGTTATGTGCCTGTATCTTTAATAGTTTAGAGTTTATGTGTAGGAGGATTCTTAGAATGTAAAGTCTGTGAGATTGTCAGTTAAGCTGAGACCGTTTGTGGCTGAGGTGAATTAAACCTATATGCTAAATGATCCACTGGAAAAGTATCATTATTTACATGTGGTGAACACCACATTAATTTGGCGACGATTAGAAGAAGGGAGAACACCTCAACACATTGATAAGCCTGAACTCGGTTAACTCCTCCAGCGGCGATGAAGTAGTGAAGCAAAGCGTTGTCTTCTCAGCGGCTGAAATCGAAGAAGGAATTCACTCGATTGATAATAACGGTGAGGAGTGTGGTGGGAGGCTTACTACGAGTCAAGAAAGGGCCCGATTAATTTTGGTGAAAAGGCCGTGTTTAAAAAATGAAGAAACGACGTGCGTGTCAGTGACCTGTGCTCATGCGTTCCAGTGACGTATGTGAACGATTCTATGTCTTGCGTTCCATGGGAAGAAATAAGCAGCGTCTTGCGTGTCATTGACGCGAATGACGTTGACTTCTTTGTGACGGAGTATAAAGACAAGGGATGCAATCAGGAGCATTGTACCTCCTTAGCAACGCTGTAAACACTAGGCGTAAAGGGGCATTGTGGTTGCCTAGTGATAAAGTAAGCTCTGAAGATGTCTAGTAAAGGCGCGCTTAGAGTGAAAGCACATGTTACAGCTGGAATACTAGTTGGTAATAGGAGATCGTAAAAGTCTCTCATTGAAGTACATTTTGCTTTGTTTCTCTGGTATGGATTCAAAGAGAGGAGCAAAGGGCTTTTACTACTTAAACATAAGTAGAAGGTCCAGCTACAGCGTGCCCTGAAAGGGTAGGTTAATGCAAAAGTGCCCTGCTGTTCCTGGTAAGAGAGGGAAGGAAGAAACCTATAAAATGTATGCTGCGGAAGGTGTTATTAGGATAAAGAGGAATTAACCCTGGGAATCCATTTTGTTGGATCTAATGCCCTCACACACCTGCTCCTCGTTGGGTCGGCGGTGCAATGCCCAACGGGCAACACCTCAAAGAGGGGCTCTTTGGCGGAGATCTTTTTCCAACAGCCATATGGATGAAGTGCGGGTGTGGGGCCAGAATAGTAGACATTGACAGGTGATTTAAAATAAAGCTAGGAGTACCGGGAATGATTTATTCAGGTGGTCCGCTGCTTTACTTAAAAACGGGTTTCTAGAGGAGAGGGCTGGAATATTATGCTTCCAGAGATAGTCGAGATTGTGTTACTGTCCGGTCAACATGTTTCTCGCTGGCGTATTTTAAACAAGCGATTCTTCAGGACCAATGGGACTATTAGCTAGTATGTAAACAAGGGGGAACTGTCTACTATAATTCTCTAATGTATATTGTGTGTACAATAGTGTGGGTACAAAACACCAACAACCTGGGATGAAGGAAATTGGGAGGGAATTTATCCCTATATTACCCTTTTTCTATAGTATACCTGTGTTAAGCTGTCAATTACCTGTTAAGGAAAGAGGAAAAGCAAATCACAGCAGGGTATGTTAAAAACGCATCAATGACTGTATATCTTGTGTGGGTTGCATGCCAGTGTCATATTCTACTAGAGTGTATCGACACCATAACAGTTGTGTACATGCACTCTCATACGTGAGACATTCAGTGAGAGTAATGTGGAAGGAATATTAAAACATTTATACAAAGAACATTAAAATACCTAATAGGTATGGGTTGCAGCAACATATCCAAACTCACCTAAAAAGTATAATGGTCAGATAACAACAGTATCCAGCGGGTAAAACTACAGGTTAGATCTTCCACTGCAAGGCTATGTATAGGGAGGAATCTAGGTTAACTAGTAATCAAAAGTCACTTGTGTGTCAGTAATCCGATGTGTGTGTAGATCACACTGTCTGTGTAGTTGCTCTAAAGAGCCTGAACACCTTGTGTTAAAACAGGATATGGCATATATTCATATGGCCCTCGTGATGAGTAGTGGCTGTGGCCTAAATTAGAGTGAATTTCTGCCAGGGTTATGTTATAAATGTACGTGTGGCATCAACCATTAACATCCCTCGGAGAACCCGTTACCAATAGATACTGACTATGGGGTTCCTAGGCGGACCGGAGCTGGCTTAGGGCTAGGGTAAAGGTATACATCTACACATGTTATCGACAGTTTGCAGCCCTCGGGAATTCACCCGTTGCCGTGTTAACTGACATAATGGTTCCGTGGAGAACAGAAGCATGGTTTCTGGCTATTCAACAACCCTGTGCCGATGAGAACGTTATATAATGCGGAGGGGCAGAATTATCACAGCTTAAAGGAACTCAATATAGGATTTGTGTCGCTGCCCCAAAAAAGAGTGAAGCCGCCATAAAATGTAAGGTTTAACAAAATATATTTAATACCGGGTACCCTGCTTTGCCGGAGTTGGCGGGTCTGTTAATTTAGACATTAGCCGATAGTATAGGTTGTTACATAGCTTACGTATAGGGACTTACTTGGGAGTGCCTGAGCTGCGTTGCTAGCGCCTACCCCTTGCCGCTGGATCCGGGTGGAGGCGGAAGGCTGGGATGCGGCCGATTATAAAGGATAGAGCGTGATTTGTGCTTGTAGTCTAAACTGTGCATTCACGTGATTATGGTGTTATTATGGCGGCCATATTAAAGTGTCTAGCCTCAAGTGTGGTATCACGGTAAACTGGGGTTATTAAAAGGGGTTTTATGGGAGAAATAGCCAATTGTTGGGTCAATAAACTATGCTGGTATTGAGGTTCCGTGACAATTCTAAGTGGTGTTTTTGACTTGCACGAATATGGTCGAGTCTGGTATCTATGAACCGCAAATGGCGAGTTTAGTGGGTGTACGCGTTTTCGCTGTGCTAACCTAACCCGTTCGTTTGTTTCGTGGGTTTCTTCATCTGAACCCACGGGTTCCATTTTAGATACGGCATCCATTTTGTTTCTTGCCCTCAAAGTAGCCAGCGAACGGACGCTGTCCGCTTCGCGACCCTGGGATTTCCAAGCTCTTGCGGAAGACACGTTTCCTTTGAAGGTGTCTTTATGATAAGGGGGATGACACTGTAAGGCAGATGGCCCCGTTCGAGGCTCATCTTGCCGTGCCGGTCTATTGTCTCAGTTGTGCATTCATTAGGCACGTCCCCTTTGATGCCTGCAACTCGTGTTTCCTGGTACCACCCCTTTTACACCCTTTTCGTTCTGTCCACTGTCCTCGTCTTCCTCTGCACCTGTGTCTGTCCTTTCCTCGATTCGTTTACTGCGGATTGGAATGTACTAATGGTGGGAAGATGTACTTTTACAGTTGGGAACCACCGAATGTTACTGTAATTATGTTCCGGGCCCTGAATACATGAAAGTGACCCCCTATGATCTTTACGATGGGAACCAAGTTGTAATCCTTTGTGCACCATGTTATCCTATGCTTGAAAACTGTATAAGAAGAGCGATCCACGGATACAATTTGAAGCAGTCTCCTCGAACCTACACATGTTGTACATCTTGTGACTTCTGTGTTCCCTGCAGTAAATAAACCTTGAATCTTTGACGCCGAAGGAAGTGTCCCGTGTCTCTGTCATTTGTACGCCGGAACAGGTTACCCACGAAGGTTTTAGGTGTTATCCCTGGCACCGCTGGGTCTTAGCAGAAAACCCAGTCCTTCAGTTGGCGCCCACTTGGGGCTGCATTAGTGGTACCGGTCCAAGCCCGACGATCGTGAGGAACTTCGTGTGAAATCTCCGAGGGAAGGTGCACCCCGCTTCATCGATCCTGTTGTCGAAACAAGTGGCCCAACGACTTTTCCCGCAAAGATCCCCGCCTCCTGACGGCTGTGACGGACTGCTGCTCTGACTGTAGACCTGTTTCGGCGCCTGGCGTAGACCTTGGTACAGCGAGACGATTGACGGGCCTTCCTGGTGAGCGCAATTGATCTTTGAGTTAAGTATTTGTGGGTCGCTCCCAGAGTCCTTTGTTGTGGGTGCTTAGTTGTTGCATGGTTCCATTGCATTTGTGGTTCTTGGTATCTTGTTCTTTGTTGTGATATTTGACGTCTGCAGTCGCCAAAAACCGAGGGTTTTTGCTCTTTGCAGGGACATTGTAATCCTATAACCCTTGACGTTTGTGAAACTCGGTTAGTGTGCATGATGCCTGGCTGTAGTACTTTGTTCAGTTGCTTTAGAGGTTGTGGTGCGGATTCCCGACTGGAGGACTCGTGTCCGATACCTCCAGTTGGAACTCCAACTTACGAGTTGTATAGTCGACACGGTTTGGGTCCAGTTACATTTAATGAGTGTTGGGTTCGTTACACTAAAAAAGACGGTGTCCTTAGTTGGCCACCTCATGGTAGTTTTGAGGCACCGATTCTAGATAATCTTGAAGCTAAATTGTTCAAAAGAAAAGCAAGGCCGGCCATGTTTGATTCCTTTCGGTTGTGGCGTAAAGAAGCCAAGCAGAAAGAAATCAAGCAGCTTAAACGTAATAAGAGAGAAGGGATCGTCACAACGGTAAGAAACGCAGAGCAGTTTCAGCGAGATAAGGAGGAAAAGGAAAAGGAAGTTTTCGATAGATTGCAGCGCATGACTGTTGATAAGTGTTACCCCGCTTTACCGACGGGTACAGATAAGAAGGAGGACATAGTAGAGGACCCCTTGTTGTCCTATCTCTTGAAGTCACCACCTCCGTACGTACAGGGTACCATAGTTCCTGTGGTTGCCCCTGTCCCTGTCCCTCCACCTGCTCCTGTTCCTGTACCCCAACCTGTCCCCGTTCTTCAACCTGTTCCTGTTCCTCTACCTTCTTCCGTCCCTACTGCTCCTCCGCTTGTACTTCCTCATACTCCTGTTCCCGCTCCCTCTACTGTACTGATTACTCCTGCTGTCCCTTCTGTTCCCGACACTTCTCTTGTTACCCCGGTGTGTTACTCTACTACCCCATCTGCTCGACGTCGTGTTCCTTCTGTTGCTGCTAACTTTTTCAATCCTCTTGGACCGGTTCTTGAGTCCGCTGGTTCTGAAGGTCCCCAAAGACGAAGTCAGCTTCCTGGTAGTAGGGAACGTGATTCGCTATATAATATGGCGATGGGTTGGATTAGATACCCCCTTAGGAATCCTCCACGTGTGGTACTTGATACGTTTTCTCAGTTCAACATACCGACACAGAGGTTCGTGTTTGAGGAAATGTGCAAGCTTTTACGTGATCAAATATCGGCTGATGCATCTGATGATGTATTGACTGCTCTAACTAATCTTCAGCTCCAGTTTGCGAGTGGTGTAATGGTAGGTAGCAATGTTCGACGTGCTGTCGAGCAGTTGCTATCTTTTCGTCCTTCAATAATGCCTCGGGCATTGTTTTTAGAAGACATTGAGGTACCGCCAGCAGCGCCTGGTCAGTATCCCATGCGTGAAGTTCCACCAGTGTGGATGCCAGGTAATCCTGGTGGTAATCCTGCGGTCTTGCCGCACTTTCAGAGAGTGTGGATACATCTTCCGTGGAAACGGTCAGAAGTATTGCAGGTGAAGCAATCTTTGCCTGACCCTCGCAAAAATCCTGCAGGGTACTATAAAGAATTGTCGCAGCTAGTGAATGCTATGATAATGAATTTTGCCGACATCGATATGCTGTTTGGCAATGTCGTACCTCAACCGGTATGGGCAAAGATTCGTCAACAAGACCATGCAGCAGAATTAGGTGGTGACTGGGCTGCACTTCTTGCTGCGAATGCCTTGCAAGTTGGTGGGGCTAAGCCCGAACAGCTGATTGCTAATCTCCCTCAGAGAATAATCACTATTATGAAAACGATTATGCCGGCTATGAAGGTGAATTGGGACAAGTTGTCTGCTTGCAGACAAAAGAAGGACGAGAGTGTCTCTGATTTCTTTACGAGGTTTGAGGAGGCATTCATCGATCATAGTGGTCAGGATATGGGTACTGAGGGAGGTCAGAGGTTGCTCGTGGACAAATTTGTGTCTAATTTGTTGCCGGACTTAAGCAACAAATTAAGGAATTCAGAGAGTGCGTGGGCTGTTTCCACTTCTGCTCAGATATTGGCTACGGCCCAATATTATGAGAATAGGGAGAAGGAGGAGAATGATCGTGCCGATAAAAAGACAAAAGAGCTCAAAACTAAAGTGTTGTTGCAACAAGCGTATCCTCCACGTTCGAATCAGAATGATTCGCAACAGCGGAATCGATCGCAGTCTCAGTCGAATAGGTCACAATCACGAAATGACTCCTCTTCGCAGAGATCTTCGTTGGGGTACAATCAGTGTGCCTATTGTAGGGGAGAGGGTCATTTGAAATTCGATTGTCCGGTTTTGCGTGATCGAAATAGTGGTAATTCATCTAGAGGAGGTCGTAGTGGTCCTCAACAGGCATCACGTGGTAGAGGCCGCGGTGCTCAAAATGCTCGTTCTGATAATTCTTCTGATTCTAATAATTGTTTCGATCAGCGTGGATCGTCGCAAGGAAGATCTGCGCAGTACAATGTGGACTATTATTACGTCGATCAGGGCACTGACGACGGTAATTACTAGGACAGCCATAGACAAGGAGAGGGAGTAGTATCAGTTCCGGTTGATCAGAGAGGGCCTTACGTCGCAGTTGCCACCTCGGGCGTCGTTGAGCCTTTTCTGTTGGACACTGATGCAGCGAAAAGTTCCATCATGCATTCGAAACTCCCTGGCGCACCTTTGTCTGGCTTAACAAATGTTTCCGTTGGATTCTCTGGCGCCCCTGTTAGCAATCCAGTTTCACGCCCTTTGCCCCTCACAATTGGGCCTCGTGAGCTGAAAGCTCCTTTGATTTTGACTACTGGTTGTGGTGAAAATCTCTTGGGCCTGGATTTGCTGAAACATCTGTATGCAACTTTGTATTGTTCTCCTGCGGGAGTGAAGCTTACTTTGGGTGAGAGAGTTATCTCTCCTATGTACTTGTCTCTCGATAAACTTCCACCGGAATTGAGTTCTCTTCCTGCATCTTTGTGGGCAACGGGTCCCAATGACGTGGGCCTGCTTGATATCTCCCCTTATGTTGTTCACTTGAAACCTAATGTGCGTTTGCCACGTATTCCCCAGTATCGTATCTCCCTTGATGGTGAGCGAGCGCTGTTAGCAATCATCTAGGAATTGATTGAGAAGGACGTTATTGAGGAGACACGGGGAAACGTGTGCAATAGTCCTGTGCTACCCATTCTGAAGCGCACTGATCCATCAAAGCCTCCTGTTTATCGTTTTGTTATCGATTTACGGGAGGTGAATAAAATTGTGATTCCTCAGTTCCCTGTGGTGCCTGACATTACGGCTCTGCTGACTCTGATTCCAGCCTCTGCATCTTGGTTCTCAGTGATCGATCTGAAGAATGCTTTCTTCAGCATTCCGATTGCTGAGGAGAGTAGAGACCTTTTCGGTTTCTCTCTTGGTGGCCGCAGCTTTAGGTTTAAACGCGCTCCTCAGGGCTACTGTGAAAGTCCATCGATATACAGCCAAGCCTTGAAGAGCCAACTTGATGCGTTTGTGTTGCCGGCTGGTGTGGCCTTGATCTAATACGTCGACGACTTATTGGTGGCGGCAGATACCCAGGACATTTGCAAAATTGCTACGGTGTCGTTGTTACAGCATCTCTGTGACTTACATCACAAGGTGTCACCTTCTAAACTGCAATATTGTTGCCAAGAAGTAACCTATTTAGGTCACTTATTGTCAAAGGAGGGAAGAAGGTTGACCCCAGAGAGAAATGCAGCAATTGCCCGAATGACTGTGCCAACAACTCAGAGGGATGTGCGTGCCTTTCTAGGTATCACGTCATACTGCAGGCAATGGATTGCAAATTTTTCATTGCTAGCGAAACCATTGGTGGCTCTTACGTGCAAGTATGTTCCAACTCTTTTGCCATGGACGGAAGAATGTCAGAAAAGTTTTTCTGAACTACGTGATGTGTTCGGCCCCTGTGTTAGGTACCCCTGACTACAGTAAGCCGTTTACACTATACGTTCATGAGAGGGAAGGTTGTGCGTTGAGTGTCTTGACGCAACAATTCGGTGGTAAGCAGCGTCCATGTGCATATTTTTCCTCGACCTTGGACCCAGTAGCTAGAGCATTGCCAAGTTGTATGAGAGCAACAGCGGCAGCTGCGGTTTCCATCCGACAATCTGCAGGATTGGTCATGGATAATATGCTTATGATGATGGTTCCGCATGCAGTTGACACTCTCTTGAATTGTACGAAAACCCAACACCTGACAAGTGCAAGGTTGTCTGGGTATGAGCTGACGCTTCTGGCAAGTCACATTCAAATAAAACGTTGTAATGTCCTGAACCCGGCGACTTTGTTGCCAATTAGTATGGAATCAGACGATGTAGCACCTCATGACTGCTACTTACGAACTGAGGAGGAAACGAAAGGTCGTGTTGACTTGAAAAATACCCCATTGGAAAACCCCGATGGTACCTTGTACGTGGACGGGTCGTGTTTTAAATTGCTGAATGGCGATGTAACGACTGCGTATGCTGTGGTGACGTTGAGTACGGTTGTGGAGACTGCGAGACTAAATCAGAATTCTGCCCAGGCGGCAGAGCTGATTGCCTTGACTAGAGCGTGTGTGTTGTCGAAAGGGAAACGGGTGAATGTGTTTACGGACAGCCAGTACGCATTTGGTGTTGCTCATAGCTTTGGACGATTGTGGAGAGAGAGAGGTTTTATGACGTCGCATGGTACGAAGATCCAGCATGGACAGCTTGTGAATGATCTTTTGGATGCACTTACATTGCCCGAGCAGGTGGCGATTATTAAATGTAGTGCACACCGTAAGGTGACGGATGATGTTGGTCGTGGCAATGCGTTTGCGGATGAAGTTGCTAAGGAGACTGCCAGGAACCTCAGCACTAGAATGTATGTGACGAGTTCGGTAAGGTGGCGTACAGAAACGGGTATGTGTGAAGATACTATCGAGAGCGTGAAAGCGATTCACAATGAGGCCACCGAGACTGAAAAGATGAAGTGGAAAGAGAGTACAGGAAAGTTGGATGCAAATGGCTGCTGGATTGATTTGTCGGAGCATAAGAGGTGGATGTTGCCAGATGCGTATGTGCTAGCTGTTGTGACGATGGCACACGGCTTGGCGCATATTAGTGCGAAAGGTATTTGCAAGTTGTTGTCCTCTGTATGGAAGAATGATGGTATCACTAAGTGTGCTGAGAGATTGGTCAAGAATTGTATGATATGTATGATGTATAACCCTGGTAAGGGAACCCCTACACCTCCTGGCCATTTTGCTCCCCCTTCACGTCCCTTTGAAGTGATTCAGCTAGACTTCATCCATATGGAGCGATGCAATAACCTGAAGTACATTTTAGTTGTGGTTTGCGCATTCTCCCGATGGATCGAAGCCTACCCTCTTAAAGACAACACTGCTCTGTCCACTGCAAAAATCCTGCTGAAGGAATACTTTCCTCGGTATGGAATGCCACGGATTGTATGGTCTGATAACGGAAGTGAGTTTGTGGGAAGTGTGATGAAGAATGTGTGTAAGGGCCTTGGAATTACACAGAAATTCTACAGCGCCAATCATCCCCAGTCAGCAGGTTTGGTTGAAGGGTATAATGGCACCCTTAAACTAAAACTAGCGAAGATTCAGGCTACGACTGGTCTCTCATGGCCTGACGCTTTGCCTTTAGCTCTTCTGTCAACAAGGGCGACTGTACACTCCCGAGTAGGGCTCAGTCCCTATGAGATTGTATTCGGCCGCCCTGCAAATGTTTGGGGGGTCCCTAGACCCAGTGTGTTCTCTGATCTTGAATACCCAATGTTGATCGATTATCTTCATGATCTGACTGCTAAACTGAGGTTAATTCACCAACGGGTCTTTGAAGCACTGCCGACGCAGACGGAGGGTCCAGGCCACCAGCTCCAGCCCGGAGACTGGGTGGTGACGAGGAATTTCAACCGGAAGCGCAACCTTGAGCCTCGTTTTACCGGACCCTACCAAGTGCTCCTTGCCACGAGAACTGCTGTTCGTTTGGAAGGGCGTAAGAACTGGGTGCATGCCACCCATACCAAAAAGGTACCTATACCTTTACCAGCAGACTTGTGGGTGAGGAAGGGCATCGCCTCATCTGAAGTCGAAACTGTGCCGACCTTCGTTCCTTTTAGCGACGCTCAGCCTGTCGGAGAGACCTCAGTGCAGCAGAACGACATTGTTGAACATTTGTCATCACAAAACTCAACATCTGAACAATTGACTGATCAACAGAACTCTGTCTCATCATCGGATCAACTGTTTGACGAACAGACACGTCCTGGGAGAAGCCGATATTTTCTTCGATCCAATACCAGAGACAAATAAAATTATCTTTGCTCTCTCCCCAGACATCTACGTTACCCCATTGCCACTATTCAGTCTGAACACACTGGCATAATTGTGATTTCGTGAATTTAGAGCCATCTTTCATGTATGTGTTTTGCTTCCACAGCTAGGAGATTTTTGTACATATTGTTGATTAAAAGATACCCTACATCTGGGTAGACCATAGGGCCGCGCGGGTACTTCCTTCTGGTTATTAGGTCTTGACACTAGGTCGAAGACCGTCGATTCCTGGGAACTCCTGGGGATTGACTACTGCTACACAGAACGAAGTGCGTCAAGAACGTTGCGGACGGTTTTAGAGGATGGCTTTCTCGAAGCTGTCGGAATTGGAAAAGGCTCAGGCCCATAGATTCGAGTTGCGCAGAATTGCAAAGACAAAATGTTTCATGTTTCAGATGTTCCTCTTATTCCTAACTGTTTCCTCGCTATTGGTGGGTGGGGTGTATTACATGATACAGTCATTGTTGCCTACTGCCTCACCTACCCCTTCTTTTGAACCTAAACTTACCTCCACTGTTTCTCCTCATTCCTTCCACATCTTACCCCAACACGAGCAGGTTAGACGTGCGGAATTCATGAACAATTCCTTCGTACAGCTCCTTCATCAGCATCAGTTGGTGATGAACACTACCAATTGTTGGGTGTGTGGGTTGATGCCACATTCCACCGATAAGGGAATTCTGTACTTGGTCGAAGCGCACTAGATTCCTACCCCAATCGAGAGCCACGTGCTCCACACTTTGGTCCCGGTCCGTACCATAAACCTTTGGCAATAGCGATTGCTGATTTAGATAGGGATATCTATGAGCCGTCGCTCATCCCAGAGGAAGAGGTGCGAGCTTATAGGGATCTGAGTGAGGTTGAGTATAGTGGCTCGTGGGCGAAAGACAGCTTAAAAGCTCGTCTCCAATATGGATCGTACCCCATCTTGGTAATTTCTGTCTGAAAGGCCGTGGCCGAAGCCCGAGAGCTCACCTTGGGGAGAGTGCTTGCTCTGAGACGTATGTCTTACCAATGCTCTCTTCCACTGTACTCCTGACTGCCAAGGGTACGTACTTTGTCTGTTATGACCGTGCATTTACATGGTCGCCCCTGGATTTCGCGGGCACCTGTTATATTGCAAACTTGTTGCCACCGACTTTTACGGTTGCCTGAGATTACCACAAGACTAGAGTTGTGAGGGGCGTGATTAGCAAAGAGGACACTGCCGGTCAAGAGGCAGGAGACTTTTTCAAGGGTTTCTTTCTGTTTTGGGGGCCTATGGTTAATAGTAGGAACCTGAGACAGTTGACTCGAGTGGTGGAATCGACTGCTAATATCACTGCCAGTGCCCTTGCCAATATTACAGCAGAGCTTCAGGCGGATAGGCTTATGACGTTACAAAATCGTATGGTTTTAGACGTTGTCTTAGCAGATCGAGGTGGAGTATGTAAGGTGATCCATTCGAGCTGTTGTATTTTCATTCCAGACAACGCTCCGACTGTCTATCAAGCCATCTCGAAGTTGCATAAGATCTCTGAGTCCATACACGTGGACGTAGGGGATTGGACGCTTCTCGGGTGGTTTTGGGGCCTAATGTCGACTTGGGGTTGGAAGATTCTGATGATCATCGGGGTTGTTGTAGCATTCCTGTTCACGTGTTGCCTTTGTGTGCAGTGTGGTCCTGCCTTATGTGGCCTATGTGCTACGACGTGTATAAGGCAGCCGCCTGTTGCCAAAGGAACTCTGATGGATAGAATTATGTTGCAACAGCATCTAGATGGTCTGATGAATATCGAAATCGATTATGATTCCGACTAGTGCTTGCCTACATGAGGGCAAAAGGAGCGTCTGAGGTTCCGTGACAATTCTAAGTGGTGTTTTTGACTCGCACGAATATGGTCGAGTCTGGTATCTATGAACCGCAAATGGCGAGTTTAGTGGGTGTACGCGTTTTCGCTGTGCTAACCTAACCCGTTCGTTTGTTTCGTGGGTTTCTTCATCTGAACCCACGGGTTCCATTTTAGATACGGCATCCATTTTGTTTCTTGCCCTCAAAGTAGCCAGCGAACGGACGCTGTCCACTTCGCGACCCTGGGATTCCCAAGCTCTTGCGGAAGACACGTTTCCTTTGAAGGTGTCTTTATGATGAGGGGGGTGACACTGTAAGGCAGATGGCCCCGTTCGAGGCCCATCTTGCCGTGCCGGTCTATTGTCTCAGTTGTGCATTCATTAGGCACGTCCCCTTTGATGCCTGCAACTCGTGTTTCCTGGTACCACCCCTTTTACACCCTTTTCGTTCTGTCCACTGTCCTCGTCTTCCTCTGCACCTGTGTCTGTCCTTTCCTCGATTCGTTTACTGCGGATTGGAATGTACTAATGGTGGGAAGATGTACTTTTACGTTGGGAACCACCGAATGTTACTGTAATTATGTTCCGGGCCCTGAATACATGAAAGTGACCCCCTATGATCTTTACGATGGGAACCAAGATGTAATCCTTTGTGCACCATGTTATCCTATGCTTGAAAACTGTATAAGAAGAGCGATCCACAGATACAATTTGAAGCAGTCTCCTCGAACCTACACATGTTGTACTTCTTGTGACTTCTGTGTTCCCTGCAGTAAATAAACCTCGAATCTTTGACGTCAAAGGAAGTGTCCCGTGTCTCTGTCATTTGTACGCCGGAACAGGTTACCCACGAAGGTTTTAGGTGTTATCCCTGGCACCGCTGGATCTTAGCAGAAAACCCAGTCCTTCAGTATAAAGAGACCTCGACATAGGTGTTGTAGAGGTTGGAGCGGGAATCGCGCTCTGTGTGGAATCTAGGTAGTCACGTGGTGGCTGTGTGGCTATAGCGGCATATTGTAGTGTCTAGCCTGAAGTTTAGGAAGCACATGTTTTGGTAGAGAACATGGTAATAGGGGGTGTTATAAGACCGCCAGCTGAATATTGGGTTGTCAACCTATATTGGTTCAAAGAGACCTAGACAAAAGTGACCCCACCTCTAATTTCAGGATGTTAAAAGTGGTAGTACAATATGTGTCTATGGCATACTCTGAGTTACAATACTGTTTCAATCAGTGATACCAGGTAAAAATTGGGTCCCGGGGTAGAGTGGTGAAGACATTCATAGAGGGGACCTGATAGGCAAATGTGTCGGTCACCTCATGGCCAATTAGGTAAGTGCAAAGTCAGTGACCCGTGCTCATGCGTTCCAGTGACGTATGTGAAAGATTCGATGTCTTGTGTTCCATGGGAGGAAATAAGCAGCGTCTTGCGTGTCATTGACGTGAATGACATTGACTTTTTTGTGACGGGGTATAAAGACAAGGGATGCAATCAGGAGCTTTGTACCTCCTTAGCAACGCTGTAAACACTAGGCGTAAAGGGGCATTGTGGTTGCCTAGTGATAAAGTAAGCTCTGAAGACGTCTAGTAAAGGCGCGCTTAGAGTGAAAGCACATGTTATAGCTGGAATACTAGTTGGTAATAGGAGATCGTAAATATCTCTCATTGAAGTACATTTTGCTTTGTTTCTCTGGTACCAAATGTGCGTATGGAAAGAGGACATCCCTGAAAGTTTCAAGACGATTTGTTTGGTAAATAATCCCAATTCTTTGAGTAGGGTTCTAGCCCTCCTAACAGAGCGAAGGAGGGATGTAAACATTAATATAGAAAAGAGCTTGCTCAACTTAATTGCTGCTGAGCATGCATCTATGGCCAGTGGGTATGATTTACAACTGGTGAAGGGTTAGTGAATAGACCGTGGCTCTAAAAGGGTTTACAATGGATCATACTCTCATTAGTGCCACTCTTAATGTTTGCGAATGGCCATACATGATGATTTTGTCAATGCTGGGGTAAGTGGCGCCTTGAATAATTCCGTGGGTTGTATAAATTGAATACACGAATCACCGACATCAATAAGAAGTCTATGGTGTGGCATTCATAGAATGGCACGGTTCCGCATGCAGTTATTCCCTCATTCGTGAAAACATACTGCCAACGGAGATGAAGCTTTGTACACCGTGAGTGAAACGAAGCGCGCACAAATGTGAACGAATCAGGACATTGGAGCTACAAACATCATAAGTTAGCATAATGTAGCATCTGAAGCTTGTCCAGCTTCTGATGTCATAGTGTCCTGGTAACCTAAGAATCTATACTGGGTGTTGGTATCCCAGGTTATAGAATGTGTTGTTTCAAATGTGCAAGGGAGCTGTTGGCTGTGCTGGCCGGGACCTGGATTGGTTTCTTCTTAACAGGAACAAAACTTGAAGTTCAACTCTACAACCTGCCTTTGCGTGATCCTTACAGCTGCCTCTTTGGATCTTACACATACCCTGCTTGAGATGGTCCTGGGATGGGCTCGTCCACAATTAAATCAAAGGTGGAAATTGGAGATGCAGAAGTGTCATTATAGAGCAGCCAGCAACCGGCTCATTCCTGGATTGGTTGTGAGGCTACGAACTCAGGCGTCTTCTGCGGGATATCTCATAGCCCGCAAAAGAAGCTGGGAAATGAAGGCCAAGTCACGAATGTTGGGGCTACTTAATGTGAAAGTGCTATGTAAATGTACAGAAGACTGCCGGTTCTGATTACACTAGTGACTCATTGTAGTCTGGATTGCCCGGGTTGAGTTTGTCATTGCTGGGATGTTAACATGCTCACAATACAGCTTATTTCCTTAGATTAGTGTCAGAGCTGAGTGTACTGGTGGGTGAAGCCACACAACTCCAACTCATCTTATCCTTAAGTGGATGGTGAAGATGTATTCACTCTCTATGTGTACTGCTGGGAATGGTAGCTTGTATCACATGTGGATGGGGTACCTCATATACAAATGCAAAATTAATGCACAAACCCTTCTCCAGTGATGCAAATGAGGTTTCTCAGTGGGGGTTTGTAATACTGCGGCCTCCCCTACCTCTCTGAGACAGCGTCATCCAGGACGATCCCCTTCCTCGGAACCCAACCCTGAAGCGTCCCTGACAACCTGGACTCTACCCCTCTGTCCTTCGTTTCAGGATCCAATCAGAACCAGAGTTATACCGGAAGTACATTCCCGTGACCCCGGAAGACCCTCCCTAATCTTGGAGCTTGAGACCGGAAAAGACGGAGCCGAGGAGAGAGAGACGTTCAGCGTGGCAAACTCTTGGCAGGAGGCTCGGACGAACACGGAACCAGAGACGGCGATCCAGGAAGAGGAGGAGGACGTTTGGAGCGAGGACTGGTGGAGTCCGCAAGAGGTGGCAGGGGAGCGGTCGCAACTCACAGAAGAGTTGTGGCGGGCATGTGAGTACAAGAACCCCAAGATTACTTTCTGTAGCACCTTAAATGCAGTGTATATAAAAAGCGTCCCCTTGAGATTGGTAATTGCACTGTATTCAGATCTTGTATAGCACCACTGCAGTTTCACTCAGACACTATTGTAAATACCCGTTCACCAAACCCTCACCGACTTTACGCTCTCAGCCTCCCTACCCTTACCCAATCCCCTACCTTCCTCACGGTCTCTTTAAAATCCCCCACACCACCTGGTGTCGGTAGCAGTACTCGATCATTTCAGTTCAGTCGGACTAATAGCCCCTTTTGTTTCTTTGTTCCCTATAACCTCCGAGGACACCATCCGGAGCAGCCCTCCCCGAAGACCCGACATCCCGGTTCAACCTCTGGAGAAGACCCGAACACCCATCCCTTCGAGTTCATCTTTTGTGTTCTACCTTGCCTGCGCCAAACGGTTGTATCTAATGATAAAAAGAAAAACATCTCCCACTACATACAGCCTCCACGCCTGTTATTCCGGTCCGCCACACCCCCACAATCACAGTTGGTGTCAGAAATAGGATACACCAGAAGCAGGGAGGCTGCAGTGCAGAAACTGGCGGAAACCCAAGAACAGCTGGGGAAAATGATGGAGCAGTTCCTCAAAACAGCCGAAGACGATAGGGGGCAGTTACACAACGTCCTCAAGGGTCAAGGAGTTGTCCAGGATCAGGCAATGGGAAAATTCACTGACGTTCTAGGACAGCAAAGGCCAGTTGCTTCCCTTCCTTCGGCTGTCCTTCAGAAATATGTGCCGGGGGAAGACCCGGACTATTTCTTTACAAACTTCGAACGACTGGCCGAAGCCGCTTCCTGGCCACCTGAACGTTGGGGCCAATATTTGGGAGCCTGCTGACAGGAGACCTGCAGTCAGCATATCAGCAAGCTAACATCCAGGGCCAGACCCCTTACAAAGATATCAAAAGATGTATCTTGGAACGATTAGGCATCGATGACGAGACGTATACGGTAAAGCTCAGTTAAGCCAGGGAAGGACCCCAAGAGACTCCCCGGGCTCTGTCCTTCCGCATCAAGGATCTAAATAACCGGTGGCTTAGACCTGCAACGTCCTCAAAGGAAGAGATTCTCTCCAAGATATATTTGGAACAATTTCTGGCCTCTCTGCATCCCTACACCCAGAGGTGGTTCCGTCAACATGCACATCTCACGCTGGAAAGTGCTGTGGAAATCGCGAGCGCCTATAGACGAGCTCAAGACTTCCAGAAAGGAAAGGACAACCACCCCACCCGATTACAGCCCCCTGGCAGCACTCGGCCCCATTGGGCCCCCTTACCCCGGAAACCAAAGCCCGTCCCTCTTTTCCCATACCCCGTCATGCCCAGACCACCCCCTCCCGGACCACAGTGTTACAAGTGCAGGGGTTCTGGTCACATTGCCCGAGTGTGCCCCCAGAAGGAGGAGCCTATGGAGGTGGGGCTGTTCAGGAACTTTGTTTGTATATCCCCTAGAGCTACACCTCCATGATATCACTGCCCTGTGAGAATCGACGGACAGCCCGTGCTAGCTCTGGCGCACACGAGGTGTAGGTAAAGTGTCATCCGACCTCAAGAGTTGCAGACACCGGTGGGGTCTGTAACCTGCACCGTGGCGATTCAGTGTGTACATGGCGACACCAAAAGTTATCCGACCACCCAAGTACACATTCAGCACCCTACAGATCCTGGAAGCCTCCTAACAGTAGGGCTTATACCCGACCTACCTGAACAAGTGATTCTGGGGAGTGACTACTCTGGCCTTCCACACCTCCTCCAGGACACAATGGACTCTTTAAAGATATGGTGGTCAGAAGCCCCCTTTCCCCATGTCCAGCCTTCCCCAGAGTTATCCGTTAAGCAACAGAAAACAAAAAAACAGAAAAGGAGGGAGAAAAGAAACCATGTTACAGCATATCCCGTGCACCTTGAAGAACATCAATGGGAGACAGATAGAGAATTCCGAGCTACTCAGCGAGAAGATCCTGTCCTACAGGAAGCTTGGGGAAAGCTTTGGACAATGAGGACCCTCTACAAGTAGGTCCATATTTCTTTATAAAGAATGGTCTATTATATAGAAAGGGCGGGCCACGTCAGTCACCACAATTGTCTACACCCAGAGGTGGTTCCGTCAACATGCACATCTCACGCTGGAAAGTGCTGTGGAAATCGCGAGCGCCTATAGCCGAGCTCAAGACTTCCAGAAAGGAAAGGACAACCACCCCACCCGATTACACCCCCTGGCAGTACTCGGCCCCATTGGGCCCCCTTACCCTGGAAACCAGAGCCCGTCCCTCTTTTCCCATACCCCGTCATGCCCAGACCACCCCCTCCCGGACCACAGTGTTACAAGTGCAGGGGTTCTGGTCACATTGCCCGAGTGTGCCCCCAGAAGGAGGAGCCTATGGAGGTGGGGCTGGTCAGGAACTTTGTTTGTATATCCCCTAGAGCTACACCTCCATGATATCACTGCCCTGTGAGAAACGATGGACAGCCCGTGCTAGCTCTGGCGCACACGAGGTGTAGGTAAAGTGTCATCCGACCTCAAGAGTTGCAGACGCCGGTGGGGTCTGTAACCTGCACCGTGGCGATTCAGTGTGTACATGGCGACACCAAAAGTTATCCGACCACCCAAGTACACATTCAGCACCCTACAGATCCTGGAAGCCTCCTAACAGTAGGGCTTATACCCGACCTACCGGAACAAGTGATTCTGGGGAGTGACTACTCTGGCCTTCCACACCTCCTCCAGGACACAATGGACTCTTTAAAGATATGGTGGTCAGAAGCCCCCTTTCCCCATGTCCAGCCTTCCCCAGAGTTATCCGTTAAGCAACAGAAAACAAAAAAACAGAAAAGGAGGGAGAAAAGAAACCATGTTACAGCATATCCCGTGCACCTTGAAGAACATCAATGGGAGACAGATAGAGAATTCCGAGCTACTCAGCGAGAAGATCCTGTCCTACAGGAAGCTTGGGGAAAGCTTTGGACAATGAGGACCCTCTACAAGTAGGTCCATATTTCTTTTTAAAGAATGGTCTATTATATAGAAAGGGCGGGCCACGTCAGTCACCACAATTGATAATCCCAGGGCCAATCCGCGAAAAGGTTTTATTCCTTGCCCATAGCCATTTGTTGGAAGGGCACTTTAGTGATGAGAACATGGGGCAGTCCATTGTAGACAAGCTCTATTGGCCAGGTGTTCATCAGCAAATAAAGAAATATTGCAGCGAATGCCTGGTCTGTCAGAGGAACAGTAGATATCGCCGCCTAAAGTACCCCTTCAACCCCTGACCTTCATTGACATACCCTTCAGTAGAGTCGGAATGGACATTATAGGCCCCCTATCACCCTCCCGAAGCTGTTGTCGGTACGCCACATGCTTTCCCCGAGGCCATACCCCTACGACAACCTACCGCCCAAAACATAGCCAATGCACTGGTCACAATCTTTTCCAGAGTAGGATTCCCTAGAGAGATCCTGATAGATCAGGGAACCCCTTTTATTTCCGCCCTTTTGAAACAGGTGTGTTCACAGCTAGGCATAAAGCAGAACAGGACTTCCGCTTACCACCCCCAGACCGACGAGTTGGTCGAGCGGTACAATGCCACGCTAAAAGAAGCTATTAGCACTTGAGACTAAGAGGTGGGAAGAGATGCAACCTTTAGCCATGTTTGCAATCCCGTGCAAAGTGCAGAGCAGCACTGGTTATTCTCCCTATGAACTCCTTTTTGGCGTCCTCCACGAACCCTTCTGGACATGGCCCAAAAGGCCTGGGAGGCCGCACCTGTCCGGACCAGACCCCTCCCTGAGTACATCGAGAACCTCAGGACCCATCTGGGACAAATACGAGACATAGTAAGACAAAACATGGAGAACGCACAAGCATCCCAGAAACACCAATACGACAAAGGCACCAAAGCCCGAACCCTTGTAGCAGGAGACTTGGTGCTCCTGCTAATGCCGTCCTCCGAGCAAAAATTGTTCGGTCAGTGTCTGGGCCCCTTTTGAGTTCTACGACAAGTGAACACTGTTACCTATGAATTGGAGTTAGACCCTGTTCGGGGAACCGCCCAGATTTACCACATAAACCTTCTCAAAAAGTGGGAGGGACCCTGACCGGTACTATCAAGCATGAACCCCAAATCAGGTCTCTCTTATGAGGCTTGTATAGACCCAGACTTAACAGAGTCCCAGAAACAGAACCTTCGGGATATCTTGTTTCCCCTACAACAGGTCTTTTCCTCCAACCCCGAACATACCACTATCATTGAACATGCTATACAGACCGATCCAGGGAAGACAGTACGCCAACGACCCTAGCGGGTCCCAGAGGTCCGTAGGGCTGTCATCAAACAAGAGACAGACCAAATGTTACGCATGGGAATCATCAAGCCATCCATCAGTAGTTGGAACTCTCCCATCGTATTAGTCCCAAAGCCAGACGGATCGATAAAGTTTTGTATCGACTTCCGCGAAGTGAACAAAATCTCCAGTTTTGACACCTACCCTCTACCTCGCGTAGACGAGATGGTAGAAAGTATAGGGAAAGCTGTATACATCAGCACTCTTGATCTATGCAAGGGATGTTGGCAAATACCACTGAAAGAACAGGATAAAAAGAAAACGGCTTTCTCTACGCCCGACGGCTGTTTCAGTTCACGGTATTGCCCTTTGGCCTTCATGGCACTCTAGCCACTTTTCACAGGACAATGAACCTTGTTTTGCGTCCCCATAGCCAATATGCCGGGGCTTATCTAGACGATATCATTGTCTACAGTGACAGATGGGAACAGCACTTACTCCATTTACAGCAGGTTGTCTCTTCCCTAGGGTCCTTTGGTTTCACGATCAATCCTTCCAAAACCACCCTGGCCGCCCAAACAGTGAAATACCTTGGTTTTCTCTTGGGCAAAGGTGTTATTCGACCCCAAAGCAACAAAATCACAGCCATTCAGTCCCTCCCCTTTCCCCAGACCCGAAAGGACCTCGGAGCTTTTTTAGGTCTTCTGGGGTACTATTGAAGATTCATCCCCATTTTTTCCCAAACAGCTGTCCCTCTCACAGATCTATTAAAGAAAACCTCAAAAACAGAAGTGGCCCTGAAAAATCCGACACCCCAACTTTTGCAAGCATTTAACAGACTCAAGCTATCCCTGATGTCCGATCCAGTGCTCATTAGCCCCGACTATTCACAACCATTCATTCTCCAGACTGACGCCTCAGATCAGGGTTTGGGGGCAGTTCTATCCCAAAAAGACAGAAACAGGGATGAAAGACCCATACTTTACCTGAGTAGAAAACTGTTTCAGAGAGAAACGAACTATGCCGTTGTGGAAAAAGAGGCTCTTGCCATTAAGTGGACTATTGAAAGCCTGCGCTATTACCTGGAAGGACGAGGCTTTATACTGTACACGGACCATGCCCCTTTGGAATGGATGGCCCGGAACAAGGGACAAAATGACTGCGTCCTCCAATGGTTTTTAACTCCACAACCATATAGGTTCAGAATCCTACACAGGAAGGGAATAGACCAAGGGAACGCTGATTTCCTCTCCCGGTACCCCCCCCCTCCAACCTGTACAAGAAGGAAAGCTAGGGGAAGGGGATGTAATACTGCGGCCTCCCCTACCTCTCCGAGACAGCGTCATCCAGGACGATCCCCTTCCTCGGAACCCGACCCTGAAGCGTCCCTGACAACCTGGACTCCACCCCTCTGTCTTTCATTTCCGGATCTAATCAGAACCGGAGTTATACCGGAAGTACATTCCCGTGACCCCGGAAGACCCTCCCTAATCCTGGAGCATGAGACTGGAAAAGACGGAGCCGAGGAGAGAGAGACGCTCAGCGCGGCAAACTCTTGGCAGGAGGCTCGGACGAACACGGAACCAGAGGCGGCGATCCAGGAAGAGGAGGAGGACGTTTGGAGCGAGGACTGGTGGAGTCCGCAGGAGGTGGCTGGGGAGCGGCCGCAACTCACGGAAGAGTTGCGGCGGGGCATGTGAGTACAAGAACCCCAAAATTACTTTCTGAAGCACCTTTTGTGCAGTGTATATAAAAAGCGTCATCTTGGGATTGGTAATTGCACTGTATTTAGATCTTGTATAGCACCGCTGGACTTTCACGCAGACACTATTGTAAATACCTGTTCACCAAACCCTCACCTAAACACCCTTCCGACTTTACGCTCTCAGCCTCCCTACCCTTACCCAATCCCCTACCTTCCTCACGGTCTCTTTAAAATCCCCCACACCCCCTGGTGTCGGTAGCAGTACTCGATGATTTCAGTCCAGTCGGACTAATAGCCCCTTTTGTTTCTTTGTTCCCTATAACCTCCGAGGACACCATCTGGAGCAGCCCTCCCTGAAGACCCAACAGCCCGGTTCAACCTCTGGAGAAGACCCAAACACCCATCCCTTCTCAGTTCGTCTTTTGTGTTCCACCTTGCCCGCGACAAACTGTTGTATCTAATAATAAAAAGCGAAAACATCGCCCACTACAAACAGCCTCCACGCCTGTTATTCCGGTCCGCCACACCCCCACGATCACAGGGTTTGAAGGCAATCATACTACAACATGAGCCCTTAATTTAATTGCTGGCTAAATATTTTTATTGGATGGAGCCTTCTATCCCTCATCATATCTAATTCAAAAATGGGTGTCAAGCAAGGTAATTTCCAACCTGTATATACACTATGGTTATTAAAAATTGGACTAGAATGGCCTAAAGATAATCAATCTGAAGGTTCCAGATGGGAACACATGTACAATGACCCCAACATTTGTAAATATCACAGGATAGATCTTTATCCTCCGGGTGCCCAGGACAAATCTGGATAGGATAATGCATGACAGGTACCTAATGGTGCAATCTTTAATATAGAAAAAGTGCTTTATCTACTCAATGAGGGGAAATATATTTCCATGTACCCGTAACATATGCGAACTGAGGGAAAGTTATATTTTGTACACATATCCCACTTCTCTGCAAAATTATTAAACCAGATTGGCGGTGACATACAACATCAGGATAAATCATATTCCATGGTTGACACTTTAAAAGACAAAGGCTCTGAGAAAAGCTATATTGCAGCCAATATGGTTGTTGTTACAATATCGATTAACGCATTCTTCAAAAGGTCTAAAATGTCACACATCTACATCAGGACATATCTGGTAGATTTAATCACAGGTATATCGCATTTATTGCCATTACTGATCCTATATCCCCAGAGTTGAAGCAAATCCCAATCAATACTACTACCCTCTGTAGTCATAGAGTTATCGCGCTGTAGGGCTGACACTTGAAGCAAAAGTGTCTAGACTGCACACTAGCCTTATGCGCAAAACGACACTAAATTGAAATATCAAAAAGAGAGGTAGGCGGGTTTAGAGGACCAAAATAAAAGAAAAGGAGCAATAGGACAATATAAAGCAATAAACCAAAATCCAATAAAAAAGAATAGAAATTAGAAAAATATTTAAAACTGGTCGCTCCCCTTAAACAGACAGAGCAATAACACAATATCTTGATCGGTAAACCTAACCAGTAAAATGCAATGTAGCACTATTTTGACATGTCGTTCTTTAGTAATATTGCAGTTTAGGCATCTCAGAAGCAGTCAAATTTTTATTCTGGTGGGCCAGTCAACAAATGAAGTAGGATGCCCACTAGAGTTAAATCATTGATTGCACTTTACTGGATAAGGATGCTGAACAAGTTATTATTTTTTTGTCCTGTCTATTCCAGTTGAGTGGCAGGTTGTACATTTATTCTTAGCTTGTATTCTTATTTATTGGAATCATAATTTCGCACTAGAGCACATGCTTTACACCATCCTCTTGGTGCTTTCCATTAGTTTACAGTGAAAAAAACAAAGGTTAAGGTGACAGTATAAGTAGGAGCTTAAATAACACAAACACTAATGTTTCAAATCAAGACAAAACCCCACATTTATCAGTTTTAATTTACTGAGTAACTAACTTTAACTTGTGTCCCCAACATACACAACTTATGACCTCATGTATTGCATCACTCTTAACATGTTAAATAACATCAACGAAGACACCACTGATGACATTTCAAATTCAATCACTGATTAAATCATCCAATGAATGTGATAGTTTGTGAAGCAGTTTTTTACTGGAAGGTATTCAACAAAACTACAATGAGACCTCATTTTCTATCACTTCTCTTTCGCTAATGAGCTTAACCTTTCCACACATGCAGGAGATTAAGTATTTCTGCATAAAACACCTAAATATATAATACTTTCTTATGCCTTTTACTGAAAACGTAACAGATATTTATAAAGTCTATTAAAGAAGCAGTTTGTCATCCTCTTTGTTCTGTACTTTAAAAATGTTCAAACAAGAATTATGACTTAAGTGTCTTCCTGTTCCTTTTGAACATCTTGCAGAGCAATTCATTTGTTAGAAGATGGCAATTAGTGAATATTTGTTCAGTTTCCTGAGCACCTGGGACCTAATTTATGGGGTTTTGTCATAGGGCAGAGCACTAAGTCACCTTGCTGAGCTGCCCGCCATCAAAACAAAAGGGCATGAATGCACCATATTTATCTAATAGGGTGCATTCCTGTCCTTCCCCCCAGTGCTGCAGCTGTTTCGGCAGCCTAGCACCAATGCAGGGGAATTTATAGTGGGCAACCCAGTATACCCTTGAGGGTTTGGGCAAAAGGTATGATAGGGTGAACTTGTTAGTGATCAGTGAAAGGAGAGAGACTGTGGCTTTATCTACCATTGAATGCTTATTTAATTTTGTAATAGGTAGAAAAGCTTCAGCAATTGATGTAGTAAGGGCTGTGTAGACTAATGTATTTACCCTTCTGCGTCATTGTTGTTTATCATGTACCCACCAACATTTTATCTTGATTTGAAAAGATTAAATATATACTTTTTTTCTATATACATGTTTGTCAATCCCCTTTTTGCTCTCTCCTTTCACTGATCACTAACAAGTGAGAGTTTTTATTTTATTTTATTTTATTTTATTTCTTTCGATTTATATAGCGCGTTATAACCCAGGGGTCTCTAAGCGCTTGTCCGGTAAACACCGCAGAAATCCTGAAAAGACCCTTCCCAGAAAATTATAGCCCACCCCAGGCCTTCTGGAAAAGAACAGTTTTCAACTTCTTCCGAAAGGGCAGCAGATTAGGTTCCTTACGCAAATCCGCCGATAGATTATTCCAGACTGCTGGGAGGGTATTCGAGATGGCACGACCACCCACTGTCGCCAATCTGAAACGTGGTTGTGTGAGAAGGGTTGCTTCAGCAGATCTTAGCACCCTACCCGGTTTGTATGGGATCAGGCGGGTCTTAATATATCTTGGCGCCTTACCATAGAGAGATTTGTGTGCAATACATAACCCTTTGAAAAGCACCCTCTGCCTTACTGGGAGCCAATGTAGCTCGCGCATAAGTGGGGACACATGCGTGCTCCTGGGTTTCTTATGAATGAGCCTGGCGGCATCATTCATCACCATCTGAAGTTTGTCCAGGAGTTTTTGGGGTAATCCTAGATAAAGCGAGTTGCCGTAGTCCAATCTTGCTAGAATCATTGCGGAAACCGCCCGTCTCAAGGTGGAATAGGACAGTAGTGGCGCAATTTTTCTAAGTTGACGGAGCAGGCCAACACAAGTTCCTACCACCGTGGTGACTTGCTTCCGCATGGAAAGTTTATCATCCACATGGATGCCTAGGCTTTTTACTGCCACTGCCGGCACCGGGGGCGGCCCAAGTTCCCTAGGCCAGAACCCGTCATGCCATGGATTGCCAGCGATGGTAATAGGTAAAACCTACGTCTTGTCCGGATTAATTTTTAAGGAGTTCAGCGACATCCAATTAGCTGTGTGCTTAAGAATGGTTTGCAGATTTGCTGACGCCCCAGGAGCATTATCCATTTGGATAATGATTTGGGTGTCGTCAGCATAGTTGTATACCTGACAATCCATTTGATTCAGGAGTGCAATCAATGGTTGGAGATATATATTGAATAACAGGGGCGACAAAGCCGACCCCTGTGGCACTCCACAGGAAATTGGTGTTGCAGTGGAGATCAATTCTCCCAGCTGAACTCTTTGTGTTCTCCCTTGTAGGAAAGAAGCAAACCAGGCGTGGGCTGTGCCCTGGATGTCGAAATCCCTCATCCGCGACAGAAGTTGTTTGTGACAAACGGTGTCAAACGCCGAGGAGAGGTCTAACAGCACCAGGGCACCAGGTATCTTCTTATCTGCCCTATTCCGGAGCTCATCCATGATAGACAGCATGACCAGTTCCGTGCTGTGATTTGCACGGAACCCTGATTGATTTGGTTCCAACAGGCCGTTCCTTTCTAGATGGTCAGAAAGATCGGCCAGAACATGCTGTTCCAGCACTTTGGCCAGGAAAGGGATCTGGGAAATAGGCCTAAAGTTTTTTAGGCATTTCACATCTGCCCCAGTCTTTTTTAGCAGAGGGATCAACCTTGCCTCCTTAAAGGCAGTAGGAACCTTGCCTAATGCTAAGGATGAGTTCAGAAGAGTCAGAACCTCCTCTTCTATTCCTGGCATAGCCAGTTTGAATACATCAGGGGGACAAGGATCAGCCTGGGAGTCAGACTTAACTCTCCCAATAAGCAGGGACAGTTCCTCTTTCGTGATGGGGGGAAGAAAGTCCAGAGGTCTGTCCACCAGTTTCTTAGCCGACGTGTTCAGTGGGGGGCAAGCATGCATGGGAGTACAGGCAATTTCTGAAATAAGATCTTTAATTTTGCTAGTGAAGAAGTTCTGAAATCTCTGACAGTCCTCTAAAGTGAACTCCGGCCTTTTTTCTTTTACTTTCTTGAGTTCATTTAGGACTCGAAAGATTTCTTTTTGAGGATCTATTTTTGAATGTATATAATTTCTGTTGTTGCATAATCATCATTAGTGGGTTAAATCAGTAAGCCCACATGATTTCATTCTCTAAGTGACTTTGAAATTTTTTTGTTTACTAAAATCCCTTGAAGGTACCTTCACCCTATCATAGCACCAATGCAGACACCCTTGCCCCAGTAGCGCTTTAATACAGTAAGGAGCTCCTTAATGCACAGAACAATCCTGAGAGGCGTTTTCTTCATTCTATGTGTGCTGCACAATGAAAAGAGGAATAAAAGAGAAGAAAAAAGTCACCTCAGCTCGGAAGGTGTAAGGTTTTGGCTCTTCCCCAGGTTTAAATTCTCTTGTAAATCTTGGTAAGCATCACAATCCATGGGTATAGCATGGGAACCTCCACTGTAATGCCCATTGAATGCCTCCTAAGCACAGAGTCAGGCAAAGCAGTGATTTGTGCTGCTTTGCATTAATCCATATCTATGAGGCCATTCAAACCCACACCAAACTGACTTTGCGTGGCATCATAGATGACACTCTTCCCGGCACAAGGGACTCATAAATATGCCCGTTGATTACTAGTAGTTCCTATCCCTTTCCAATGACAAATTGCACTATGTACAAAAGTGAAATTTAATTTCGAAAAATAAAAAGTTAAGTAACGCTGACATTTATATTTATCAATATTTCATATTTATCATCAGTGCCTGTTCTGTTAATATATTTTTTTTTAGATAATTCACCCTCATCTACAGAAGTGTACAAAATCAGCCCTCTTCCTCTTTGCAATTTGCAAGCAGAGTAGTCCGCTGTGATCAAACATTTGACACATGGCTCCTGAAAAGGTAACTGTGCTAGGAGACATAGGCCATACAATACCTCACATATCTTCTGCTTTGATGAGAGAGTGGAAACAGTGCTTTGAACAAAGCGGGCTCCATCTGCTGCCTCATACAGCTATAAAAAAAAGTGTGTTGTGATTGGGCCCTTCCTGTCGTAAATCGATGTTAAGATTAAACGGTCCTATGTTGCCACCTTGGACAATGTAAATGATTGCTTGCATATGAACAGTGATAGCTTGTGCTAATGTCATCCAGAAACCTAGCACCAATTGTTAAAATATTCAAAGGCGATTCATGGCATGAAAGAACAATCTAAAATATTATAAAACTGCAAAACAACACGAACATGATAAGACACACCACAATTAAACTGGGGTGAAACTCATGTAATAGCCTTTTCAGAATTTACAGGAAATCTTCAAAAATGAATGAAACCAAATAGATGGCATTATGCAAAATTCCGTTGCTGCATCTATTAATCTCAGTCGTGGTATTCACACAAAATAGCACAAAACTATGCTTGACACGACTTATGCAAGTGGCCGTTTTGGACAGTGTGACACTTAAGATCCCAACATTCTTCTGTCTGCTTCTTTGGTTACCTATCCCAATCCAGCTTGACCACTTATCTTCCAAGTGCCCAATTTTTTACTGTATTTTTACTTCGCATTTTATTTCCAACTCACTCTGGGCCCGATTCACAGAATGAACTTAAGACTCAATCCTAAACTTACTACTATTTTGGTATTCACAGAATGCACTTACTACTTTTGGCATTCACAGAATGCACTTACTACTTTTGGTATTCACAGAATGAACTTACTACTTTTGGTATTCACAGAAGTTAGGATTTTGTCTTAAGTCTGTCTTAAGTCTGTTTTAAGACAAACTTAAGACAAAATCCTAACTTCTGAGAATACCAAAAGTAGTAAGTTTATTCTGTGAATGCCAAAAGTAGTAAGTGCATTCTGTGAATACCAAAATAGTAGTAAATTTAGGATTGAGTCTTAAGTTCATTCTGTGAATCGGGCCCATAATTTTTATTTTACATGTTTTTCTGTATTTCTTGCCTGCCTGTGATATTTTCTGAGAATATGAGGTGGGTGCACTACTATTTTATGTGTAGAGACAGTTCCCCTTCATGTTGGCGGCAGGCCCATCAAATGGAACAGACTTTCAGAATGCGTAGTCTATTTGGGGCAAATGTGGCATAGCATGCAGACACAATCACCCTGGGCAAATTACTACGCTACGCTCGCATAGTTTGCGCAATTTGCGCTACTTTGCACTACGCAAATTGCACGTAACACAGTGCAAACACGCATAGCGTAGTGTAGCAGTCATTTTATTGCTTGCTCGGGGTCCTCAGCGTCAAGTTGGCGACCGCGCGCGAGCAAAATGACATTCTGGCGAGACTTTTTCCTCGTACGCGATCAGCAACATCAAGTTGCCGATCGGGAGCTTGGAAAATAAAGCTCCCGGCGAGATTCTCAACGTGGGGAGGTCAGGTTTCTCATTGAGAGTGGTTGCGTATGCACGCGACCACTCGCGATGAGAAACTACCAGTCTGCGTTGAGAAAGCTGCCGCTCGAGTAGAAATCTACTCGAGCGGCAGAAAACAACCCTTTACACTGTGCAAGATGCGGTTTGCACTGATTGCACAGTGCGGTCAAGCATCGGGCACTGTGCAATCAGTGCGAACAGCATTTTGCACAATGCACTGCGCATTTCGCGTAGCTCGCGTAGTGCGAAGTGCACTTCGCCTAGCTACGCGTAGCACTACTACGCGAACAACACCCAGGGTTAGTCACAATGGCATCTCCTGGACCAAACAGCATGTCACGTACCTGTGAGATGACACCATAGATTGAGGGCAAGATCTGGATGATCTGCTCGACTGTGACAGGTGAGTGATGTTTCCAATTTTTTTTTACTTTTTTGTTTTACTACTCCACATCAGATAAATGTGAGTTTATACATACACACACATATGCTCCTATATAGACACTTTTCTATATGTAAAAAAATATTAACACACATATATATATATATATATATATATATATATTATTCCGATTGCCCCTGAACACAAGGACGCCACTCCGCTGGTGCAGTGTAACAACACTATTTATTTCAAGGAACTGCCAATTTGATCCGGTTTTCATACATCCCCCCGACGCGTTTCGAAGCTGACTTGCTTCTTCCTCATGGGGTCCTGGGCAGCACGTAACGGAATTGACTGCAGCTGCACTTTTAACCAAAACGCATGCTCTCCCTGGTGAGGCATGCTGGGGGCTGCAGTCCAATATGCTCCTTCGGTGGGGTCCGTTATGTGCCAAATTATTGATGCCTCTGGAAATTGTTTCTCAACCCTTCAGTGGGTTCCCGGCACACAATTCAGTCCTTAATTGCGACGCACCAGCGCTGAATACAGGCAGGGAAAGCCCCGCCATTCAGTCCCGTTGTAGGAGGTCCTGCCGGGTGGTGCATCCTCCGCGGCTGAGGCCGCCGCGTACAACATTATTCCGATTGCCCCTGAACACAAGGACGCCACTCCGCTGGTGCAGTGTAACAACACTATTTATTTCAAGGAACTGACAAATTGGTCCGGTTTTCAAACATCCCCCGACGCGTTTCGAAGCTGACTTGCTTCTTCCTCATGGGGTCCTGGGCAGCACGTAACGGAATTGACTGCAGCTGCACTTTTAACCAAAACGCATGCTCTCCCTGGTGAGGCATGCTGGGGGCTGCAGTCCAATATGCTCCTTCGGTGGGGTCCGTTATGTGCCAAATTATTGATGCCTCTGGAAATTGTTTCTCAGCCCTTCAGTGGGTTCCCGGCACACAATTCAGTCCTTAATTGCGACGCACCAGCGCTGAATACAGGCAGGGAAAGCCCCGCCATTCAGTCCCGTTGTAGGAGGTCCTGCCGGGTGGTGCATCCTCCGCGGCTGAGGCCGCCGTGTACAACATTATTCCGATTGCCTCACCAGGGAGAGCATGCGTTTTGGTTGAAAGTGCAGCTGCAGTCAATTCCGTTACGTGCTGCCCGGTACAGTTGGATTTAACATTACTATTTTAGAAATGTCACTTAGAAATTTTTATTTTTAGTCAGCCACCACATAAATCTACCCATTACTAACCTTCACGCTATTTGCGCATTGAGCAAGACGCTGCACTCTTTTAGAGTTGCAGTATGTAATGTCACCATACATTGATGTTCACATAGTGCTACATTCACACTACCTTAATATGGAGGACAATTTTTTAGTTTCACACTCGCGTCACCTTACACGCTCAACTAGTCCTCTTTCTATGTGCACTAGCTTTTGGACGTTTACAATGTTGTACACGAACGCAGCGCGTACATCGTGACTGGCGTTATTTCAGAGGAACCCCAGGTTAGAGTTTGGTATTGCGGACAAGTGTCTTTGTACACTTCTCTACCTCACACTGTAGGCATTGAAGCTATAGAATAGGCTCAACTGAGACAATGTGATATAAGAGCTAGCAAGGTATTTCATTTGGAAATAGTTCACTTTTGCTTGTTTCACAGTTACTTTCATTGACGTAAACAGTTGTTTCTTCAAGCTAATGGCACTTCAATGGGCTTTTCCGGAGCCCCCAGCTATGCGAACATTTTTTAATGCTAAAATTTGAAAACCAAAACATTCTCTCTGATTACACTTGGAGTTCAAATCTAGTCTTGATCAGACGTTTTATAGATGACATACTCATCATTTGGAAAGGGACACGCAGTCTGCTTGAAACACAAATTCTCAAACCTAATAACATCAATCCCCGAATTAAATTCACGTTTCAAATAGAGTCGCACAGCATAGCCTTTCTGGATGTCATGCTTAAACGATCAGGCACCACCATAGAGACTACTGTTTTTTAAAAGTCCACTGATCGCAACAATGCTCTACTTTACCAGAGTTCCCACCCATGGCCTTTGAACGCCATTTGCCTTTTTCTCAATTTTTGAGAATTAAACGAATGACTTCGAATCCGGAGTTGGGCCAGCAGACTATAAAAGAAGCCAAACAACAATATCTCTCCAGAGGGTGTCCTCAACAAGTCATCGATCAAGCAGAAAGAAGAACATTGGCTTTAAATCGTGATGAACTTTTGAAAAAAAGTACTGCTTCTCCCCCTCAGTCTAGAGAAGTATTTGTCTCAACTTTTTCCACTCATTCCATGACTGTAAAAAAAGTATCCTACAAAGATGGGATTTACTTCAATCAGAGCTAGATTTCAAGGGGCATGTTTACTTAACCCCCTTTATTTGCATACAAAAGATTGCGCAATCTCAAAGAAATGTTGAATAAACGCCCTGAAACTCAAAAAGTTCAGTTTAGAGGCATGACTAGATGTATGAACTGTTCACATTGCAATAATGTCAATTTTGGCAACAGTATATGTGATCCTCGCACTGGCAAAAAGATAGCTTTGAAATTTAATGCAAATTGTAACAGTCACCATGTAATTTATGTAATTAAATGCCCATGTCATTTGCTATATGTTGGAAAAACAGAGAGGATCCTTCGTTTAAGGATCACTGAGCATAAGAGTAGAATTCGCACAAAGACCATGAGCTCACCCTTAGCACAACATTGGCAGCAACAACATCATTCTATTGCACAGCTGAGATTTGGGGTGTTGGAAAAAGTGGAGGAACAATCAGATAGGGATATGTCTAAGCTACTTTCGCAATGAGAATCTCATTGGATATGGTACATGCAGACATTTTCCCCCATGGGGCTTATTGATAAATTTGAATTGTCGTGTGTTCTGCAAATCATAGTCTCTCTTGCCATATCTTACATATATTCGCTTCTCTCGACTTGTGAATCATATATGACAACTGTCATGCACCATTGTATGGATATCTTTCACGATTTTTAGATAGTCATATTTTGTATTAGAACAGGCTACCCCACATTCATGTATTTTAACTATATTTGTTTGCTTTAGGTGCCAGAGGATCTTTATATTGATACTTTTTTTTGCTTTCATTTTCACCTATCCATTTATTTGTATTTTTGGTCAGCCACTACATAAATCTACCCATTACTAACCTTCACGCTATTTGCTCATTGAGCAAGACGCTGCACTCTTTTGGAGTTGCAGTAGGTAATGTCACCATACATTGATGTTCACATAGTGCTACATTCACACTATCTTAATATGGCGGACATATTTTTAGTTTCACACTCACGTCACCTCCAAGCTCAATTAGTCCTCTTTCTATGCGCACTATCTTTTGGATGTTGTACACGAATGCGGTGCGTACATCGTGACAGGCGTTGTTTCAGAGGAAGCACAGCTTAGAGTCTGTTATTGCGGTCATCAGAAAGCTCGAATCCCTACTTTTTTATTATCTTATTCTTGTTGCATTATTTAGCTTCACCAGCAGTACTCCATAGAGTTTTTTAAAGCGGGCGCTCTGTTTCCAGGTGCTTGTGCGTCCAGTTAGTTTGGGGCTCCAGGTTGGAGGCGTTTCCATTATCACCAAAGCAGCGGAAATCTAAGGTAAAGAGGGGTTACCTTGGTATTTTTTATGTTCGTCTTATTAAAGAGAATCCTCTCAAGGGGATTAGACGCTAGTTCATCGATGGTTATTTAACGGTTTAACCATTCGGAGGCTGGTTCTGGATTGTGGCAGTCTGTTCACATAGTTCTGCTTTCAGGTATACAGATTGTGTTGGTCTTCAGTGGTTCTATTTTATGTCTCAGCGTTCCCACATTTACATCAGTGCTGTTCATCAGTTTGGGTGTGGTTTCTCTTTTATTCTTCATTTTCAAGTCTCTTTGCACCAAGAACCCTAACAGTTTGCTTCTTGTTTTGACGCTTGACTTTTCTTATCACCTCCTTTTTTTTGTTTACGTGAAATCGGGGCACTGGCACTTTCCTTCCATTTGTTTCTTGAGTCTATGTTATTGAGCCATTGTCAGCTAAATTTTTTGTATGAAATCATTACTGATCATTAATTTTGCATTTCATGTACTTGTTACAGATTCCCCTAATGAAGGGCTATTGTTTACAACCCAAAATGCATGGGAACATTTGAAATGTGTTTCTGCATGCTGAATTCAAGTTGCAACATTTCTTTTACTTTGGATTTGATCTGCTAGGACTTTGGAATAAACCACGCAGATTTTCAACTATTGAAGCTTATGAAGATCTTTTTTCAATTTTTTGATGCAATTGATTCTGCTTATTGATTACTGTGGATTGATTGTACTAGTACTCACATTTATCCTTGATACTCTGAAAACGATGGTTGTACACTAATATATGACACATTTGTAGTGCATTGGGTTAACCTAGATATCAATCCAGGTATTTCTTTTTCATTTTGAATCAGGTGGCTTGCAAAACCTCTTGCCTGGTGCACACGTGATTTTGTTTGTATATTTAACATTATATAGTAATTTTGAAACAGAGAGTTCGAATTAGTTTCTTGAGTGCACACCTGCTGTGTTCACTTACTTGTATATTCAATTTTCTGCCCAGCAGCTACTAAAGTGCACCACCTAGCACATAATTGTTTTCAGAATATCGTTTGATGATATTGTGCATTTAAAAGAAAACAGAGCTCAAACTAAGGTCTAAACTACCTCAGAGAGTGCTGACATGTATGGGCTCATACGAGAGGTAAGAACATTTGATACTACCACAGGTCCTGTTCAACAACAGATTTGACAGCTAGAATACCTCATGCGCAGAGAAATTAATCAACGTCTGCACACAACCACTCTGGTTCAATACCACAAGGCTAGTCACATACCTATGGGGCTACGTGTGGCTATCAAGCCAATGCTTTCTAAAATGAACAAGAAGTTTATGGAAAAATGGTATGAGATTTAAAATAAATGTTCATTAGATTTCATTTTGTTTATTGTTTAGGAGCTTTCTCAGGTTTTAGCTGGTCTTGAAGCAGAAATTAAAGAACTACTATTTAACCTGACATCCAGAATGGAAGCAGATGTTTGGACCACCACTCTTGATGAAATCAACAGCAAACTTGATGTTTATGCCAAGGAAATTCACGAGCGAAAGATTAGAAAATGTTGCTGTGATGCAATTGATTAGAAACTTTATGAAGTTTATTCCTGAGCCAAAGTTTATGCTCAAAAAAGAACGTGGCAAAAGCAAGGAACTACTTCATCAGAAGAGAGTCTTGTATCTGTTACTGACACTCAATTATCTAGACCTCCTGTAGCTACCATAATTCCCTCTAGTGACGTTGCCACTGCTAGCCCAAGTACAACTAAGGTTTTTTTGTTAGAGATCAGCCCTGCAGCAAATCAACCACCAACGCAGGCAGTAGCCGAACCCATAAAACCTGTAGAGGCCATCGATTCAGTAAATTTAATTGTGGGTTTATATAGTGCTAGAATCGACTCCCGGAGGAGTATCTCCACGCTTCGACCGCTGGGGAACCCATCCTGACTCACCCTGAGAGATGGTCCCTAATGGGTATCTCTAAGGTGCGACCAAGCATCCCCGGCGGTCTGGGGGGGCCGTTGTGAAGATGAGGCAAGCTAATGCCCAGAGTTGCCGAGTATGGTCCCTGACTGGAGTAGGCACCAAGGCGAGAATTATCGAGCCCGCTGACCCTGGTCCACGACCCTGCCGCGTCGGGAATCGAACCCTGGTCCCTGGCCGTCCTCTGCTTACGGGTCTGCCGCCTCTAACCAGTGAGCCACACCACTCAACCTTGTTACAGATTCCCCTGATGAAGGGCTATTGTTTACAGACCAAAACGCATTCGGAACTTTAGAAAATTGTTTCTGCGCGCTGAATTCAAGCTGCAACATTTCTTTTACTTTGGATTTGATCTGCTAGGACATTGGAATAAACCACACAGATTTTCAACTATTGAAGCTTATGAAGATCTTTTTTTAATTTTTTGATGCAATTGATTCTGTTTATTGATTACTGATGATTGATTGTACTAGTACTCACATTTATCCTTGATACGCTGAAAATGATGGTTGTGCACTAATATGTGACACATTTGTAGTGCACTGATTTAACCTAGATATCAATCTAGGTATTTCTTTTTCACTTTTAGAATGTGGGCCTTTCTCTGCTCTATTGCTCTGTGAGCCTCTCAGTCTACTTCCAATACATGTCTGGAATGAATGACAGCTCCACTATGTGAATTTCCTCCAGGCAGATACAAACACAGGATGTGTCGGTGTGACAGAGGACACATCTGCATTCTGATAGCTCTTCTTGGGCAGGAGAAAGAGGGGGGGGGAGCTGACACTCATACCTGAATAGGCAATGTCCTGTTTCCCATACAAAGGTCCTTACCTCCTATTGAAAGACTGGAGCAATGGCTGGGATGAAAGGGGGACTGGTGCATTTCAAGGGCCTAGTTTGAAGTCACCCCCACTTCACTGGGATAGGTACTAGGCCTCTAACCTCATCAAGACAGTACACTACTGGACATGGGAGGAACTTTTCCAGGTATAAAGACTGCTGTGCTACGAGGATTGCCACAAGGATTGCCACTCTGATTTATTGCTGCTCTAGAACAACTGGCTTTCTGCTTTGCCATGCTGCCGTGCTGCCTGATGATCTCTACACTTCCGAAGACAAGGACAGGACCGATCTCACTTGAACATAGAGTGACTTCAAGAGTTTGCTGGCTTGCCCCCTGTTGTGAAGTTTCAGGGCCATCAAAACATTCTTCAAACTTGCAACAGCACCCGGCCATCTGTGAGTCCTATCCTCCCAAGTGGTGCGAATCCAGTCATCATTTCTGCTGTCCATAACCATCAAAATCGATGCAGTGACAACTTTGTGCCGATTGGAACCAATGCATTATCCTTCGATGCCGGAGGCGATTGACAACATTGCTTCCACAGTCTGTGCAGCTCAAAGATGGCTGACAGCGTAGCTTGATAACAATGCAGTGCCTGCATTGTAATGGGGTTCGTCGATAAAGCCTTCATTGACTATGCAGAGCAGCACTGACACTCTGTCTCCATCCATGGGATCGCAGTGCCCTCTCCTCTCCTCTCATAGAGTCTTGGACGTTGATACTTGCTCCATCAAAGGTACTTTTTCAGCGCGACCTGTGCAAATCCTGCAACCAGCCTGCCCTTTAAAGTGGAGGGCCTGAACTATGGATTCACCCCGGTCCAGCATGACATCAAGTAACCCCTTAGCGCTATTTGCTTCTAAGCACTACTTTTTGATTTATCCTTAAAAAATTCATAAGTCCAGTTCTGCTTATTAGATTCTTGTTCTTTTGGTTTTATTCTGCTCATAAAAACATAATCATTATCCAAACCTGTGTGTTGCACATATAATTAACACATTGCCCCTGAAGATAGGCCTGACTGCTCTGTGCTAAGCTACCAGAGGGGGAGTACAGGCTATTTTTTAGTGTGTATCTAGCTCACCTTGACTAGAGTGGTGGTTCCTGCTTGGGCAGGGTGCATATCTCTGCCAAACAGCAACCTCAGGTCTAACAGAGGGAATCAGAGAATGATAATGGCATACACAGAGACAATGAGGAAAGTTGTTAGGGTTTCAGCTGTAGCAAGCTAATCACATCAGACATGTGTGAGGGGTAGTGGCAGCACAAAAGATCATGCATGGCAAACAGGAAGGTTAGTGGCAGCAGACAAGGGAGAGGTAAGGGTCGGACACAGGCAAGAGAGGGCAGCTGAAGGGGGCCTCTCAAGACACCACACAGCGAAGGCAGGAGGAGCAGTTGCCGTAAACAGAGCATGGAGGGCAGTAGGGAAGTGGCAGCAAAATGGACCATGGAGGATGGGAGGAAGGGTATAGGGGCAAAGAACAATAACAAGCAAGGTGGAGGGTGCTGGGACAGGCAGCAGCCATCTGACCATGCTGGGAAGTTGGGAGGGGCAGTGGCAGCTCTACGGAGCAGACAGGAAAGGCAGTGAAGTTCCATGGCACACAGTGAGCAGAAGGAAGAGAGCAGGGGCATGAATACATAGATCATAGGGTGAGAGAAGGAGGGTGAGGGCAGCAAGCTAAGCACAGAGGCTAAGCAGGAAGGCAATGATAGTGTCATAACCTCAGGCCACAGAGGGCAAGATGAATGGGAAGGGACATCATCAACCTGAGGGCGCTGGCAACACATTGGACCATGCAGGGAAGGAGGTGAGTTAGGATAGCAAGCTAACTGTGCAGGGCAAGCAGGAAGGGCAGTGACAGAACATCGGCCACACAGGCACTGGACGAGGGAAAGGGATATAGTTTTGGACAATGGAGAGCAAGGAGGAGGGGCACAAGGGCAGCACAATGGACAATGCCAGCCAGACCCTGCATCCAGCCCCTCACCGTGCATTATGATAGACATATTACTTACGTTAAAAGAAACCTAGAAATTCACAAAAGAAAATGAAGGTTAAAGTGATGTTATAGTTAAAAATATCAACTTTTACATTTTAAAAAACCTAGAAATTTACTGACAAAAATAAAGGTGAAAGGGATGTTATAGTTAAGCGAAATGTTGACTCGTAAAGCATACCATTTAAAACTATAAAAACGACTGAAAGTCAGCAGGTATATTTATCTCACGTAACATGAACTCACACAGTGAAGTCACTATAACTAGCTCCCTCCTAATGTACTACTTATGATCTTACATATGAAATCCCTCATGACATTCATCGACTACATTCATAACATCCCTAATCACATCTGAAAAGGCCATAATTGTTGATAATACTGTGCATGGTAGGGGCGCGAGTTATAGTTGCTTTAGGGTGCGAATTATACTTGCTTGAGATAGGCTCAAGGGAGTCTCACAGGTGTGGCAATTTAAAAATGGAGTATTCTCTTTGGCCTAGGGATTTTTTTCCCCTATGTAGCAATCCACTCCACTGGAGTCAGGGGGAGCAAGCACTCTGATTGGTTTCCAGTGACATCAGAGAAATGTTGCAAGCAGTCATTATATGACTCCGGGACATAATCCTCTGTCCTTAACTTTAAAAAAAGTTGACATAAAGGAGCAGGGTAGGGATACTCTGCTCCCTGAGGCCCCATGAGGGGGACACAGAAGGACCTCGCAGGATTGGAAAAAAGCCCAAAATGGTGGTCCGGCAGTCCATTCTTTAATTAAAGGGGAGTGACATTCGACCCCTTCCTTGAGTCATGTTTTGGCCCCGGGTACCCCATACTCCAAGGGAGTTTGTGGCTGTTAGAAATGAGAGTCTCTAGTTGGCAGAGGTAGGTACCTTTGACCAAATAAGGACCCTTGCTTCTAGTCAGGTTAAGGGGCAATGTGTAAAGTATTTGTACCAACACTCACAGTAACACAGTGAAAACACCACAAATGGACATCACACCTGTCTGGAAAAAAAAAAGATGAAGGATTACCCCCACTATGCTAAATTTCAATGGGCAGTAGCCCCATATATAGTAACCATTTCACCCACAGAAAGATTGTAATCACTGTTATTTAATCATCATATCAAAATTCATTACATTTTTTGTACAAAAAAGGTTTTTTCTTAAATAATTTTTTTTCACATAAATATTTTAAGTGAATAAATGTGCATACACAATAAAGAACAACATTCATATGTATACCAAGCGAGTAATCACAAGACAGAACAAGCCCTAGAAAAAAGAAGAATTAACAACACTATACAAAGGATCAACTCACTGACGAATAGACCGTAACTGAATGATAACCAGCATCAATAAGAAACTAAATAACTATCCTAACAAGACAAAAAGAACAAATATTATACAGAAAATACAAAACCAGTACATTACAAATAACACATATGATGACAAAGCTGAAAAGCGCCGAAGCGCGTTTCGGAAATGCCGCTGCTTGAGGATTCCTTTTTCAGGGCGCAGGCTTCATCATTTTGGTTTGTGGTCAAGAGGAATCCTTCAACAATCAATATACTCAAGGGCAGATTTACAAGGCCCTTCCGACACATTTTCGGCACTTTTCCCATGTTAAAAATGAAGCAAAAGTGGCACAATGACCTTGTAAATAAGCCACACTGTGTATAGTGTATGGGTAGGGCTATAAACAATTTTCTGCTTATGAAGAAAAAAATCCAAAGGTCTTGTGCTACACTGGAATAACAGAAGACCGGGGAGGAGTATGTCCAGATGGAAATACGTGCAATCTAAACTAATCCAATAGAAGCTAGCTTTGGCATTTATTCATCTGATATTGCCAAACTTGAGATCTCTCAATGGTATCAGAGGGGACCAAAGTATTTGTGGGGGTATAGATGATGGAAAAAATTCCCAACATGTTCTCAGGCACGCCAATGCAATGGAGTGCTTAGGTGATGAGCCATAATTTCAAATGTTGGTCGCCAGTGCCGTTAAAAAATATATATATCTCCCACGGTTCTGTGGGTGACATGGTTATTATATATGGAGCTACTGCCCATTACATTTTATGATAGAGGGGGTATTCCTTCAGGTTTCTTATTGTACTTCTATTGGCTTAGAATTTCCCCCAGAACTAGCGTTCTCAGGGTCCCTCTTGTGTTCTTTTGTCTAAACTCAAAAAGACCAAAACAACAAAAATCCAATATACAGAAACTCAGTAGAATGTCTTTAAAAAGGGTTGATGTATAAATAAGCTTGTTGATAGTAAATGCAACACTTTACTCTCAAAGTACCTGGGATGCGTAACACAGAGCACACATAAGGGTTGCAGAGAAAGCGATGCATCAGTTCTTCTTGCTCTCCAGTCATCATGCGACAAGATGGTGCCTCGAAGCGTTGCGACGATCCGGTGCGATGAGACAAAGTGGAGTCTTTGATGCAATGTGTCAACATGGATGCGACTGCGTGTATGCCCAATGGTGGTGCAGAGAAATCGGTGGATTCCTGAGCCACGACAGGCCCTGCGACACGCTTCTCCCGTGATGCGATGGCAATCAGCGGCGGCAGCGGCACGCTTGCTTAGCGATGCGACGGCCCTGTGAGATGCTCCTCCGGGGATGCAGCAGCAAACAGCGGCAGCAGTGACACGCTTCCTCAGTGATGTGATGGCTGGTGCTGTGGCGTCAGGCTTCTCCCTCGCTGCGTCTTGCTGCCAGCTCTAAACAGCAAGGCCTCACACACAGTTACAGGCACCTCTGGGCAGGTCAGAGCTTCCAGCAAGAAAGTCAGGGAAGCTGGGGGTGTAGTCCTTTTGTACCTGGAACTTCAGAAACTGGAGGCCAGCTCTTCTCAGGCCTTTGGAGACTTTACCTCAGATGGACACAGCACACAGCAAAGTCCTTCTTCAAGCAGGGGACACAACACACAGCAAAGTCCCTGTGTTCTCTCCTCAGTAGAAACAGCAAACTGCAGTTCAACCCCAGACACACAGCAAGGGCAGTCCTTCTCCTCAGTCTCTTCAGCTGTCCTCTTTGGCAACAGGTTCCTCTTGATCACAACGTAGTCTAATTTACAAGAGTTACAGCTCTTACATTTATACCCCAAAATTCTTTGTTCTGTGTGAGGGGTCCTGGACCCAGTCCAAACCAGTTAGGTGCACTGTGCCAGGGCACAACTTCTTCATTTGTGAATGTAGGCCAGGGTCTTCAGTCGCACCACGGAGGTGGAGCCAGCATTGTGGAAAGCAGGCTCAGCCCTATTCAGGCCCAGGTGCTACTCCTCCCATCACTCTAAATGCAGATCGGTCCATTCAGCCTAGCGCTGAGTCACCCAGGCTCCTGGAGCCACCCCAGCCCCTGTCACTCTCAAGCCAGACAGTAAATCCACAAACAGGCAGAGGCACACAGAAAGGTTGAACAAGAAAATAGCCACTGCCTAAAAGTGCTATTTTCAAACACAGAATTTAAAAACCATCTTTGCAAAAAGATGTGTTATTAATTTCTGAGTTCAGGGATACCAGACTTCAATTTACCATCCCACACCAATAGGAAGATATGCAGGTAAACATGTTACACTGCATTCCCAATTCTGGCCTAAATTGGCAGTATTTCACTATCAGGACATGTTACACACACTAGTACATATCCTACCTTTCACATACACTGCGCCCTGCACAGCGGGGTACCTTGGATCTACCATAGGGGGGTCCTATGTGAAAGAAAAGTGAAGGTTCAGGCCTGACAAGTGGGTACACTGTCCAGGTCAACATGGCAGTTAGCATACTGCACACAGGCACTGTGGTGGCAGGCCTGCAACATCTTTTTGGGGCTACTCATGTGGGTGGCACAATCAGTAATGCAGGCACACTAGTAGCATTTAAATTACCAGCCCTGGCACACTCAGTGCACTTTACTAGGGACCTACTAGGAAAACAAGTATACCAATCATGGATAACGAATCACAATAACAATGTACATAGGGAGCACTTGCACGTTGGCACTGATAAGCAGTGGCAAAGTGCCCAAAGCATCAAAATCTAGCACAGTGTCAAAAATACAGTAGGTAGAGGCAAAAAGTCAAGGGGAACCACGCCAATGATGCCAGGTCTAACAGTGGCACCAGCAGATTCCACAACCTTCATCACAGAAATGAGAAAAATGTTTTTGTTTTTTAAAGAATGAGGTTTGCAAGGGGTTCTTGCACACATGTCTCGCCTTCCTGGATTCCCATAGGTGCCTAGTTTAAAAAAAATTACAGGTTTACTAGGTTTCCCTAGGTGTTAACTGAGCTAGGGTCAAAACTTCACAGCTAGACACATTGCAAAAAAGGGTCAGTTTTCAGTGCAAAAAATGTGATCTGTCCCCGTTGTGTTTTGGGCCATAACCTGTCACGGTCACCAGGCCTACCCACACAAGTGAGTTACCATTTCTATAGGGAGACTTAGGGGAACACAGAAGAGTACAACAAGTGTTTTTACCAATTATCGTTCTATGCATTTCTGCCTTCCAAATGTTAGAAAGTGTGTAAAAAAAGAAGAAATTTTGAAAAATGCCCTTTTATTCACATGCTAGTAGGAGTACCGCCAAATTTAGAGATGTGTAAATAATCACTTCATCCCAACTCCATAGGTTGTTTCAATATCAGAAATACATAGGTTTCCTTGATTCCTATTTTTCACTCTTTATAGTTTAATAAATTAATTGCTGTTTACCCGGTACACAAGGAAGTCCCAAATCAGATAAACGGCCGGCTGGAGAACCCACGCTTTTGCTAGGCCCTTGAAGGAGAGTTCTGGGCTCCTAAGTGGGGTACAGGACATGTAAACCTGTTTAATGTGAAATGGGTAAACCGTATTGACGAATGTACTGGAGTCATGCTGGTGCAGGTGGTTGACCGCATGCCTACAGTGGTGTTGCTACAACCCTAAGACACAGAAGTTGAGGTGACCCATCGGGTCAGGCGTTTGAGCAATTGGTCGGCTATGCTTTACCGCAATTTATAAACAAAGAATATTGGTAGCGTAGATATCACGAAAAATATATGAGAGAGCGGAACTAAAAAAGAGGTGCTATTGCTGGTCTCGAGTGTGTGTGTGGGTGATGCGCTGGTCTTGCAATTATGGAAAGTTAATGTGGTTTTGTGGTTGCCGAAGCTGCCTCACTGTGTTCAGCACAAAAGAAATGTATGTTCAAGAACATTGGGGCCTAGTAGATTTTATTATCAAAGATGGTAACATTGAGGCAGTGGGCGTTGGCTTGGGCCTATATGCAGGGGGTTCAAGGGATGTGTGGACTATCACTTACTGACTGTGTATGGTGAAGAAATTGTCAAATTACCATGTTTCCAGATTTTAGCTCGCAGGGCCTCTGCATGGATCTTCATTCTACATGGGTTGAGAAAAAATTCTGTGTTGGGAAATGATATGGTAAAACGTGATCCTTCAACATTTCCCTCCTCTTGTTAATTTTTTAACACACTCCTTACAGAGTAAATCGGTGACCATTCTGCTAGTGGGGGGATCCAGGGCGTTAACATAGCCTTTAAACCCGGCTTGTTGTTGCTTTGGCATATTCTGCACCTGATCCATTAAGCAGACATTCATTTCGAACAGCTGCAGGGCCCTGGCTCAGGGTGTCTCTACCTGGGGGAAGTAGGGGAGCAGTTTGTACTTAGTAATTGATGTCGGGAGGGATCTTCTGCAGGTGTGAGCCAGTCGTTGTGAGCTCAACTATCTCTAACAGTACTAATCTATTCCTGTTACTTGGTCTACTGACCGTGCGTATGGACTTCCTGTATATCCCTATCTTAGCATTGTTCATCCCTATTACTTAATACTCAATTTTTTCGCACAATGATACTTATCTGGGGGACGTAACACAAAGAGCAACAGCAAAAAACCTTTTAGAACAGCCACAAAGGTTTCCAGTCAAAGTTCAACTAATCAGTGGCGGTCTGCTATGGCACCTCCTCCAGCAATCCATTAATTTTCAATCTTGTTCAAGTTGTTGATGGCATTGGTGATGGAGCCATTGTCTTCATTGTTGGCAATGTGCAGCACAACTCCTTATCCAAAGGCATACCCTCCTCTTGATATTTTGAAGCCAGAGTGCTTTGCCTTAAACTGGAACTTCACAATGATGGTGTTGGAAAAAGAGCTGAACTCTGTTCAATAGGCAAACCTCCTTTAATAGGTTTTTGAAAGCTGTCCACCCATACTGCCACTGTCGGTGGATCCAGATAACAGAGCGAGAGATGAGCATCGATGTGGGAGATATTTGCAGCTGGAACTATCATGTAGACTTTGTGCAATGTTCTAGTGAGCACAGGCTGCTCCTTAGTGAGTACTGTTGGAGATAGAGACGTTCTCTGCAGGCCCAGTAACAGTCCATTAGGCTGGAGGTGCCATATTTAATGTCCGAATTAAAAACAGTGCTCTTTGCAATTTGTGTCATGACCCACAGGTAACATGCCCTCCTAGAAAACAGAGAAGAGGTGTCTTTTAATTTGAGATCATGTTATAATTTTGGATATTTTCTCCCCACCCCAAGTTGACTACCTGTCTATCTCATCTTCATAATCCTTGTCTACCCTATGTTGCCCTAAGGGCGCTGCTTTATAGCTCAAGTAACCTGGGGCACTCAATTTTCAATGGACGTACATTTTTGCAAATAACAACAAAGCTGTTCTAATCTATCATGGGCAATCATGGACAATGTAGGGTGTGGCGCAAGGAGAAATGATAGTCTGATAGAGATCCTGTTTATCATAAACCCATTGTTCCTGCAAAAAGCAACACTATGGGTTATATCATGAACACTCATCTAAAATATCCTTGTTTCCTTCACTTCTATTCTGGCATTGTCAGTGATAACCTTATGCATCATTGATGTGTGGTCCCTTACTGTTCTATTTACAAACACTTTAGAGAAGGTGGCCTCAATAATCTGACATTTGTTTGTGTATTCCGTAGAGGTACAGGTGTAAGAGATATTCCACAGTGTGTGGTAGTACCTCCCTAGGAAAATCAGTTTATCTGTGCCTTCTTCATGGGGGTGTATGAGTCATGTACTTTTTAATCTTCTGTCTACCTATTGTTGTCATCTGACTGTACAACATGTTGCTGAGAAGGGAATCATGAGCAGTATGCTTTCCAACTGCTTGGACATTATTCACATTATTGCATTATCACTTCCAACAGGGGAAGGCGATGAGGACACAGGGTGCGCATACATATTTGGGTGCGGACAGTACTGGCAGAGGATGTTGAACCTTTTTGCATTCTTACAAGGGCCATTTTCTTCATGTGCCAACAGGTATATTGGAGGTGACTTGGGGTGCAAAGTGCTGTTGGCAACGTCAATATGTTGAGCAATACAAGCCTTTCTATTAACACAATGAGATATAACAGTGAACTAATTAAATCTTCCTAGTGCCACTTCTGCCAATACTGCAAAATATTATAATACAAATACATAACTTTGCATAAGACACTTCTGTGCCGCGGGTGTTGCGGCTATTTCTGAATCCATAAACGACCAAGCTGTCACCGCCTTCTTCCTCTTGGACAGTCAAATGGAAATAAGTTAACCTGTTCAGTGATGAGGGGGTGAAGGGTTGACCCTGAAGTCTGTTCAGTTAATTCTTTCCTCTTGGCAATGGGGACAGTTGATGGTGAGTAGTCTATTATTATTCCAAAATCTGTGTTTCATTATTGATGTCGAAGCCCAGGCCTTCTTCCTCCACCTGGGACCCTGAGTTTGAAAGAAACTTCGCAGTGCATGTTAACTCATACAAATGGTTTTTTTTTCAGAAGACTTTCACTTTCAGGGCTAGTTGCTAGTACTGATGCATAAATAATAATGTTGCAAAACCTTGAAACATCAATTAACTCTGAAAGTGCAAACAGAACCAAAACATTGTACTCTAATAATTCCCAGGAAATTGAATCTTTCAAGGTTGATAAAAACTCATAGTGGTCGAACTGCAAAATATATGCAACCACCTCCAAAGTCTGCAACTGTACTTCAACAGGCCTTGCAATAGTTGTGCTATTTATTGGTGTATGCTGTATGTTGGCCAAGCTGAGGGAAGAAGGGCACTCCAAATGAAGGAAAGAACCTAAAAATTATATTGGCATTCCTATAAGACACTTTAAAAATAAATCCATTATCTAAAAAAAGAAGAATTAAAACGTAGTGCTATAGCTTGTCCCAATACCAAACATGGTTAAAAATCTCTATCACAGTAACACCCTTGGGAATCAAAATACTCATTGTGGTCAAACTGTGCCAAGCCTTTATACCTTGACATCTAATTGGAACCACCCTTAAAGACTGCACCTGTATATTTAAAAGACACATTAAATCTGTACACACTGTATTCCAAAAACAATGTAATATGAAGCACAGTCATTCAATGCATACTGTCCTTCTGTATTTATATATCCTAATATTTTCATTACTAACCCTCAATACATAAATATGATATTACTATATATTATTTTTGTTTTGTAGTCCCTGGTGAATGCACTGCATTAGAATGCATTGTAGCACATTTCACCGTACAATGTCATTTGAACCTAGAAAGGAAGAACCTAAAAGTTAAAACCATTAATATACATACACATTATTTCTTTAAGATACACATATGAACTAAGACTTTACCTTGCGCCATCTAAGTAAGCAAAACCCTTCAAGGACGCAATATACCAAGTGCTATTCTATTTATATATCTGTTTCTGAAGATGGCGGTCTGTGGAGTGAGAAATTGGGGAAACAAGCCAGCTGCCTAACCTGACCTAGTTGTGTGATCCTGGGCAATTTATAATTCTTTACACAGCTCTCTGTGTTCTAAATGTATACATACATATTTTTACAAGAACCCACTCAATCTCCCGATCATTACAAATCACAGGAAGTCTGCCGGGAGGGACTTACAATGCAGGGGATGTTAGCTTTACTAGATTTCAGTTGTAATATGTGCCCTCCCCTTCAACCACCCCCTTATTTCTCTTTCCCTACACCCCCCTCCACGTATATTGTATCACATAAAATATTCTGTTCCACTATGTACATCTGCTGTGTGACCCAGTTTCAATAAAAATTAACTGCACACAAAAAAACATTGCGAGGTGAAGCTCAGTTATTGGCTCTGGCAACCTCAACTTCTTGGTGACCCTATAAGTCCTATATATTCCCGCACCAAGAAGGGTCCAGCGGACATAACAATATATTGCTTTCAAAAATCTACTGTAGTCAGAAGACATTACAGGTGAAAACCTAGGCACAAATGGCTGTATTTTTCAATTCAATTTAAAAATGTTTTTTTTCAACTGTTACATTCTATAGAAAAACCTTGAAGGTTCTACAGAAAGGAGCCCTTGCTGAATTAGGATTTCTACCTACTTTTAAGAAACGTATATATTTCCAGGATCCACTATTGGTTTCACACCCATTTCTCCCATTAACTGGAAGGAGGTTGCAAGCACAAAAAAATAGGGTATGACCCAGTAAAATGCCAAAACTGAGTAGAAAGGTTTGGTTTTCTGACAAAGGTCTGCCTGTTCCTGAAAGATGATGACTGTGCCACCACAAACCCTTCATTGATGCCATTTGCAGTGAAAAAAACGGATGCTTTCTTGTGCAGCACTTTTTCCAATTATCTGCCATAAATCAAAATTATCTGTATTTTGGCTAATTTGTAGGTCCCCTCCAGAAGAATCCACAAACCCTGAGTACATTTATAATCCTCAGGATGTTGAAAGAAAAGGACTCAAATTTGGCTTGGATACTCTTGTTAACAAACAATTACAGGGCCCTAAGGGCACACTACCCCAATACGCAAAAAAGGCTTAGTGGTGTGGGCATGCCTAGCAGCGAAAGAGCTAAAAGGCATCTCTTGGTACTGCAATCTGAGCTTGTCACATTTCTAGCAAAGAGGCCAACTTGAGCCATTCCAATAGGAAGGTGACAATCTTTCAGCATCTGTTTGTAACGTTCTTTGTCTGCTGGTATGTAGTCTTTCCTACAACTTCATTCTAGTGTCTTGCAGAGCTTAAGCTTATTCCTAAATTCATCATTGAATGAAGGGGCAGATAAGTGTCTGCTCTTAGCTGAGCCTGAAATCCCTATCAGTGATGCCATCACATTTGCCATATGTGGTAGCCTCTCATTAACCACCCAAGAGTCAGCCTCAATATCCCGCTCACTTTCGGGTTACTAGAGCAAAGAGTAGTTGTTATCAGTTTGGTTGATATTTTAGACCAGTTTCTGTAGAGAAGGTCAGGAATAGTTATTTTGCCTAATAAACCCTGTTCAACCTTCCATGCGAAATCGACAGTAGTATGGTCAATTCAATAATTTAAAGGAATTTCTAGGGCTTTTATATGACCATTAGTAAAAATAGAGTCAAGAATGTAACTGATTTCATGGGTAGGACAGTTTACTAACTGTTTCATATTCCAAGAGGACATAGTTTCAAGGAGTAATCTGTGTGGATCCAAGGTATTATCAAGGTGCTAGTACAATTTTCTGAACAGATTGAAGCTGGAATGTTTCAGAAGGTACTTGGGTAGAAATTCATCTAACGATGCCAAGGATTTGCCAGCGTAGTCGGTAGAATAGAATCCCGGCTAGCGTTTTATTCGCAGATAATGAAAGATCAAATCCAAGCGATTCCACTGTCTGAAGCTCTTTAACGCCAAACTATTGCTACCCCTCCTCCTCTCTTGTCTACCCTCTCACAGTGGAGCATACTGTAGCCATTGCGATGTCCTGTGCTGAACTCTCAGACAGCCAAATTTCTGTGAGGAACAGCGAATCAAGATGATCATCCATTAGAAGTTCACTAATGAGGAGGGCATTTTTATGCAGGGATCATGCATTAATGAATGCAGCCCACATCTCTAATTCCTTTGCTGGCCAATATGTAGAGTCCTTATGAACATAAATTGTTTTTCTTAGACCTACTACAACTTGGTAAGGACCTAGAACAAATGATGCATACTGGAGTAAGGCCAGTTTTGGAGTTAAATCCCAATTCATCAAAATGAGTGCCATTGCACAGTGAAAGGAGACCTGCTGAAGAGTAAACCAGCCGCTTCCTCAGATAGAACTCAGAATGGGCATGTGCCTGGCACTGAGCACGGTCAGAATGTGGACGGAGTGCCAGGTGTGTGCTCGCTGCACATGTCTGCTGCACATCTGAACATTGGCTCATTTTAAGTAGGCTAGGGACATCGCTCAGCCAACAACTACATTGCTGCTTGCATCTAAAAGGCAGCTCCAATGGCGTGAGGTGAGTCTTCCTGTGTCTAAAAGTGCCCCTCAAATAAAATCCCAAATGGTTTTTCTAGCCCCTAACATGCTGCCCCCAACACCGCTAGGGCTAAGTGAAAGAGAGCATTAGGTAAAATCCATTCAGAATAAGGTATTTTGGAAATAGACAACCTGCAGGCATCTACAGTTAAGATCAATAAGCTAATATATTCCCTAGATATATGTGAAAAACTGCTACTAGTTTGTCCTGTGAGTTTAATCAAAAGAACATGAATAAGGAATTGTGCGTCAGTGAAATCTTCAAGATACTCATGTACAATGGGCTCTATTCACAAAGGTTGATCTATGAGTAAACAATGTCATGAGGGTATCCAGGAAATATCTAGCCAGTTTGGATGGACAGCCCTGGAGCTTACTCTAAGCACCAGGGGGCAGATTTCCAAGCAACTTGCGACACTTTAGCGCTGCTGTTGTGTCACTTTTGTGATGCAGAGGCAGTGTAAAAAATGCGGCCAATTTATAACGTGACACACCTAGGGAGATGCGCCATGTTGTAAAGCCCTGCATCACATTATACCTGCGTGAGGTATAATGTATGCTGGCTGGGCGTTCCCACGCAGGAAAGCCTTATAAAAGTGATGCAGCGATACCTACAAGATTTCACTGCGCCACTTCTAGGACGACACTGTGTCAAAACCTTACTCCTCCTTAAAGCAGGCGCAACGAGTGACACAGTACAATAGGTATAGGCCTCAACATGCATCACTGGCATTGCATCATGCTTGCAACACAACTCCAGCAATGCATGACTTTTGGGCAAACTGATACATCAGAAATTTTGACACATCTGTGAATCCTAGCGCCATGGTGCGCATTATAGTAAATACGGCACATCCATGGTGTCACAAGGGTATAGCAGGGTGGCGCATGGAAACTGACGCATCTCTACAGATGTGTAAGTTTCTTGTAAATCTACTCCAAGATTTTCAACTTCTTGCATAAATCAAAAAAAAAGGAGGCTCAGATGTGTTGTGGGCAGTCGTTCCAGGCTTCAGGAGCCAGGTTTGAGAAGGCATACGCCCTTGACCCGATTTTGTGCATAGGTAGGGGGTGCTCGTTAGAGACTGGCAGAGTAGAGCCGTCTGGAAGGTTAGTGAAAATGAATTTGGCCATTCAGTTAGGCAGGGCTTTTGATGTGGTGACTGTAAATGTGGGAAGGGACTCCTTGGTTACTCTCGAAAGTCAGGAGTACTACAAGAGTGAGCCACAGAAAAATCCTTCTGAATCACGCCATTGTGTTTTTACTTTGTAAACCTCATGCGCAATAGCCTGTGGGGACTTAGGAAAAGGTGTGCCAAACTGGATCAAGGAAAAGTTCTCCCTTGTAGCATTTAATACGGTCACAATATATTTAGTAATTTATTTTCAAATACGTTGTGTTCCATACTCTGCAAAAAAAGAAAAATAATTCAGGTTTGGACGTTAGTTTCTACTCCAATAAAGTCTTATTACTTCTCTGTATGCCTTTTTGATTGGAACTTTTCTTTTGGCCACATCTATTTATATTTTACCATAATAACACTATTTGAAATCTCTTTAAAAAAATTATTTGTTCCTCAACATATTACATCTAATTTCACCAATTGTATTGTATTGATTGTCCATGCATTTGTTTTCATTCATTTTCTACATTGATATTCATGGGTGAATGATGTCTCCATAAACAAGTGAAAGTATACAGTTGTTTTCTTTTGGTAGGTTCAAAAGTATTAGTTCTTACTGTGTTCACTAACTCCCCTATGTGCAGTTAAACAGCGTACCTTTTACAGAACGATGACTCTCTTTTAAAGAAACGTTGTTAATCCACAGTGGAAACCTTCCTCCCTCCACGACTTTAAATGTAGGTTGAAATCACATATCATATCGTTGGATTTGTTTCATACTAATACCTTATTTTATTGTTATCTCTTTTTGAATTTACTAATTTTTAGACATTACTGACTATAATTTTTTCTTTGTATTGCCTTTGATATATTTTCTTTAATTTCTGAGAACTCTTCTCTTTCATGTTTTGTTTCAGACCTACAAATATTCTAGTTATTTGAATGGTGATAGAACCGTTGGGTGAGAATAAAAATAAAAAAGCCGGATGTATGACGTTACAACGCATACTTTTACTCCGCATACCATTACAACGCGGTATTCACAACGCATACCGTTACAACGCATAGCGCTTTGGGGTGCTGGATAGTGGTAAGTATAATTTACTATTCTAACTCCAGTCCCCGTGGACCCTAGGGAAGGTGTTGGATAGTAAATTAAACTTACCTCTTATCCTAGCGCGCCCCCCAGCGCAATGCGTTGTAATGGTATGCGTTGTAATGCCTGCGTTGTAGTGGTAGTGCGTTGTAAAAATTGCGTTGTAACAGGTGAATACCAAAAAAGCCTGATGTAGCCTAAGCTATCTCGTATATATTTGAGTTTTCTAATTTGTTAGTGTCGTTTGTTAGAATGATTAAATTGGTCATTCATTGAAAACAAAAAATAACTATTCATTGGCATATAACAGTACTGGCGAGATTTATAAGATGATATTATTATTAATTAATATATAAATAATATATGTATACCTAGATGGATTGACTTCCAATAAAGCAGCCCACTGTACATGGGGCAATCAAATACCCAACCACTAACTGCAGTTTTCTTAGTAGGGGCATATTTATATAGCTTTCATGCAGCGTATCACAGCATGCCACCTTGCTGCACTGCGTGAAAGGGCAGGAATGCGCTGTATTTAAAATATTATGAAGCATTTGTGCCCTTTATGTGCGCTTATGGCCCCTTCTGCTGTGGTGCAAGGAGCCTGTGTTGCAAGTAGGATTGTTTTTGTACGGAAAGGGGCACCTTCCTGCACACAAACAATCCCCTGAGGCTTTTTCCTCTTTCAATGTGTGCTGCAGAATTCTGTTAAAGCTTTGCCGAATAATAACATTAGTATCTGCCGTCCAGATATCTCTCTATTAGAATTCCCCCCAATCAATATTAAACCAATTGGAAGGCACATTACATTTTTGAGCTAATTCTTGGAGAGACATAAACAGGATTTAATAAAAATGAGATTGATAATATGAGTATCTAACGTCCAGGTATCTCTCTATTAGAATTCCCCCCAATCATTATTAAACCAATTGGAATACACATTCAATTTTTGGAGGTAATTCTTGGGGAGACATAAACAGGATTTAATAAAAATGAGATAAATGAATATATCAATATCAGGCATTTAAGTTCTAAGAGTACAGAATAGTCAAATAAAAATTTGGGTTGACACGAATTACCAAAGCTCCAAATAAATTCAGGAAGGGGCATGAGCCATGACTGCTCAAAGATACTCGCCCCCCAAAATGCTGGGAATGCACGATATACATTGGCATGCACATTGTGATAGGCACCGCGCGGTGCCTGCCACTTTATCCATGCCAATGCAGGGGGGCACCATGGGTACCCCCCCATGTGCATCCCAACAGCAAGGACCGCGATCCTTTCCATGGCGACAATGCCGCCATGGAAACACGAGTGACCGCCTGCATTGTAATATGGATGGCGGTATATTGCTGACACCACCACCATATTAACCTTGTTTTTCACCGGCCGACGAGTCGACCAGCCGAAAAGCGGCAGACAGTCTTTCTGTCTGCCTCGAACCCCCCAGCCATCATAATATGGCGGGAGGTCTTTGCTGTCTGGATGGTGGGGGGATCCGTCCGCCATCATAATCGGCCCCTATGTTATTCGAAAGACTATTTTTATCTAATGTACACTCATCTGTGTTCTTTTGTGATGTAGTAACTATGTTTTCTCAAGATTTCTCTCATGTTTCTTCCACGTATTGTTTGTATAGCAGATGCACATTTATCATTTGTGTCTTAAAGTGTCTTCACCGGTTTAGGTGTCAGTTAAAGGATTCAGCAGTTAATCTGCTTCATAATCTATCAATTTCCAATTATTTTATGCATGCAATCCAGCAGTAGAACCAACCACAGAGATTCTAATAATGAACACTAAGCATTAAAAATATGGGTATCACTCCGGCTATGTTCAAGAAAGACCTTAAATCCCTTCTTCTCTAGAGACTCTTCCCTTTTGGTCTCAAACCGCTTTATTCTGATCTCTGACACAACACTCATGACCCTTTCTCTGCTTTACCCCATACTCCTTCATGTCATCTCTATCAAAAGATTCTCTTTTTAGCTCCTTAGGAGTGGTAAGGGTGAGTGAGGCCAAAGCATAGCTGAATTTAAAGCCATTAACATCTGAAGGTACTGCCCTCTCCATTCCATGGCTAATGTTGTTTTGCACTATTATTGCTGGTGTATTTTGCTACACTGCTCAATGGATGCTGATGGTTATGCTTCAATTTTGCTTTTACAGTTGCCAGCGTGGGCATTGATGTTTTTTTGTCATTTTATTGTCTAGGATTGATTCCCTAATAGTACTGTGTCTGGGTGATGTTACATTTTATTTTAGATTTATACTTTGTCGACTAACCTTGACCAATGGCAAAGGATTTGCCTAGGTGAGTCCGAAATGTCTAAACTAAGTTAATGCACTGTTAGGAGCACATAGTGGACCCGAAATAAGGTTTTGTGCCCCTGTTCATTGTTCTGTCTTTTTTCTTTCATTTAATATTTGAAGTCACTCTTGAATGCCATTTAACTATAATGCCTTGGTAGATGTATGTACCACTGTAAAGGAATTTACCTTTTCTCTAGACCATTTAAAAAAATGTTTTTTAGATACAATGAATTCTGCTAATTTCAAAGTATACTTGATAAATTATGTAGTAACACCACATGCACTTTGCTATTCATGGGTCTGGGTTGCATAAGCTCATTTAAGTTCCTTTAACTTTTGCTTATTACAATTGCAATGCAATCTGTACCATGCTCTACGAGATAAAAAACAATGTATTCTTGCTTTAAGTTGTGTATGTTATTTCTGTTTTTTACTTTGATGGCCTTTTTCCTGATTAATGATATTTATTGATTGATTGATTGAAAACATGCTATCAGTATCACTCCAGCTATGTCAAGACAGACATTAAATCCCTTCTTTTCTGAAACTCTTCCATTTCGGACCCAAACTGCATTATTCTGATCTCTGACATGACACGCATGACCCTTTCTCTCCTTTACCCCATACTCCTCTGTACCATCTGTGTCAGTAGTTTCTCATTTTTAGCTCCTCTTCATTCTCTCGCAATATCAAAGTGGACACTCTCAAACACATTGTCTCTTTTACAAGATTCCGATTTTTTTACCAGTACTGTACTCACAGGTAGTTATTTAACTTTGATGACTTTCTTTGTATACTTTTCTTGCAACTGTATATATTCCATATATAATATTCTTCCCCCTTCTCAATGTTATTGTTTACATAGCTCAGTATCTGTAATAGCCCTATTTTGGTGCATTGATACTTGTACTTTGACAGTTGCTTTATTGTAAAGTGTATTGTGGGGATGTAAAAGTCCCTTCCATGGCGTTGGACATGCACCCTCACCCTGAGTGAAGCAACTGTGCTAATGTCTTGACCCCTAATGCAGATTTTTTCCTTGTCAAAAGCAAACAAGGATCATTTGAATGTGTCATGACATAGGCCACTCTCATGGATTGTGTTCTTATTAGGCAGAGAGGGGTGCCCAAAGCACTACGCTCTTGTGGTGAAAAGCCTGCCTTTACTAAGTGTTAAGCCGCACAAGTGTGCTGCTGGCAGCATACAGTGAACATGTCTTTTTTACCTGCGTCACTGGAGTAAGGCCTACAGGCTCATTGGTAAATTTCAGCAGCTGTGTGCTTAGCTCCACCTTGGCCTACATAGGTTTAGTGTGGTTTGTAGTGCTGTGACATGCATGTGCAATCTACATGTGCTGGGTGTATATGTGCCTGTGAATGCTATAATACATGTAGGAAGTAGTGTTTTGCAGTGCATATATTCTGTATGCATATGCTGGATGTATGTGTGCCTGTGAATGGTACAATACAGGGAAGACTCTGGATTCCATTTTGGCAGACCCAGGACTGCATGGTAAAACATGAAGAGAGGAGTTAGAGGAATCCCACCAGGCAGATTTGTGTAGTGCTGCATTCCTGTAAGCTGGCTAGGATGCACTTGAGTAAGGGAGAGCCAGGCTCTCCAGTACACTTCAAAAGGTGCTCTTTGATTAATTGAGAAGTCACAAGGAAGGGGATGTTCGCATCTTAGGAAGAAGATGGGACTGATAAGAGAATCATAAAGAGTAGGGCTGAGCCCCTGGGATAACCTTTTGATACACGTATAATTGTGGATTACATCCAGGTGTGAACATTTAGTCAGTGCCATGGCCAGTGCTGTGGGGCTGCTAGATCTGGAGTCACTCCTGCTGCGCAGATTGCTTTCAGTAGGAAGACAGAGCAGAAGAGTGGACACTTCAAAAGGAAGCAGACCCTCAACATAATTGTCAAAGACACAGACCAAAATCACATTTGGTGTTGGGAAATAGACGATAAGAAGAGGGAGCATATGACCCCCAAAAATTGACCACCATGAAGCAGCCAGTCGCATTGTGTGAGGAGGAGGAGGAGCACTGCAAGACTTCTGCCTATGACTGAGCCTATGCCCTATGTGCTGAGCCTGCCATAGCCCATGTGTGGTGATGAGCTGGAAACCCCTTATGCCAAAGCTGCTGTGAAGAGAGCTGATATGCCAATCATTTCAGGGCACATGTGCAGTGAAGAAACGGTGACCCCATATGCCAGAGGAGGCAATGGGAGACGATTTAAAAGAGTGACCTGGTTGAGATCATCAAAGAGGAGAGAGGCCACCGTGGTGAACATAGTGGACCTGTGCTGCAACTGAGGACCAGCGCCATGATCTTCAATCCCCTACTACTCTTGGGAAGAGCTGATGAACTTACCCACTTTGGAGGAGCATTGAGAACACCCCTGCCACTGCTGCTGCAGGACCATGTGTGAGGAGCTCAAGGACAGTCAATCACAGCTCACCTGGGCCAGTTTTGAAGACTTACTGGAAGCAGCAACTTCAGCACCAGAGCCAACAGAGGGGGCATGGTGAGAGCCTCCAGTTCCCCCGATCCTGTTGGTGCAGGTAATACTGATTTGAGATGAGTTGGCCCCAGGGAAACTTGCTTGCCAGATAACACTTCAGCGCTAGTACACAATTGACTTTAAAACAGAGAGTCTCATTACTATGTTGGTCGGAAAGGCTCCGAATGGCAGAACCATGTTACCGCGCAACAGATTATGATAGAAGGAAACTGTTTGTTCATTCTGAGTTGGTTCCGAACAGCAGTCAGCAAAAGCGAGCCGGTTGGAGCCAACTCGTACAGCTCTATTGACTGCATTTCCCACCAAGCAATTACACTTGTCAGATTCAAACAGCCTTTCCGAATCAATTTGTCTAAAATGGAACAGCTGTCAGAAAATGAATTGGTGGCCCGTAGCAGGACCCCCTTCACCCAGAGCCCTCCAGTTGGGGCCTGTGGGGGTACCCTAGGAACCCCTCTTTCAAACCTTGGGGTGCTCACCACAGGGTGCAGGGTTTTCTGCTACCATACCTTTTTGCAATGGGAGCCTGTGTTGTCGGTCGGAACACAGGCTCCAATTGAAGCCAATGGGTGTCCGACTGAACATCGTAATCAGTCGATTGGACTCCCTAAACCCGAGTCGGTCAGAAACAATTCTGACAAGGAGTCGGTCAGAAAACTTTCTTTCTGACCGATATCGGAATGAGGCCCAGAGTCGTTGTGGGACTACTGAGACTTGGACCACTAGTGGAGGTTAACCTGATTGCCACCTACAGTGATTGGGTAATAACCAGTATCGCCAACTTGAAAGGAGTGGGCCCCAGGGATCCGCCTATGTGTTAAGTCCTCACTCACCTGAAATCCAGGTAGTTCTGCCGGAAAGACGTGATGCTTATTCACACCCTCTCTCAAACCTCTATTCCTACTGCACCGAGATAAGATCAACGCAGAAAGAAAAAGAAGTCCAAAGGAAGTGGGAAGTGGATAAAATAACAAAAGAGAGAAACACTGCTCCTCCTGACGTCACACTCTTGCACGTACATCTGTTTGTGTTGCGAGGACTTCAGGGAACAAAGAATACCCACCTTACTTATTACTAAACTCTAATTGTTAACCATACATTAAAAAGGGAATTCACTATAAACCATTCACTAAAACATTGTACCTCTCACTACTGGCGTTTTCCTAATTTCACCAGGTTGCAAATTCAGGAGATAATGATTCTGCCTCCTGTAAGGAACTAAAACATAAAAAGAACAACTATATTATTCATACTCTCAGTTCAATATACTTATGGGTTATTAAAATCATCCCTTGGTTACTTTTCTATTATTGGCAAGTATTAGCAACATAACCACTCAAGTATTAAAGGATTTTTCATAACAGTTATTTGCTGTAAATAATGTCTTCAATTCTCGCTAAAACAATGTCTTTTATATTGTTCCGATGAAGGACCTGTGACCCTCCTGGTATCCAGTCTTTGAGTAATTTCTCTGAATCACGGGTTTTAGGAATGCAATAAAACAGTCTTGCACCTTTCTGTAATCACGGGTGTAGGAATGCAATACACAGTCTTGCACCTTTGAAACCTTGAATCTTCTTTATAAATATTGTTAAAGTACTTACCTTGTTTCTGTGGTAAGGAAATGTGTTTACCCAGGTCTCGAGTTGGGTACAACGGGGGTGGACAGCATCCCCCCACTTATTTTACCGGGGGGACACCATCCCCCTGCCAAACAGCTGGACTTCACTCTTTGGCCTCTCTGGGACGAGGAGCTGGGCACCTTTCGTGACGTCACTTCCTTTCGTGAAGTCACTTCCGGTGACAGGGTCCCCCCACTTCTTTCTTCAGGACCTGTGCCCTGTCTTTACCGTTCTTGTCTCTTTCTGCCTTTGTCTTTTTGCAGCTCAGATGACGCTCCCTCCAAGAATGACGGCTGCAGAGAACCGGAAGGAACAGGAAAGATGATTGAAGCCGGACGAGGAAACACCGGAAGGAGCAGGGAAGGAAAGAGGAGACGGAGTAAAGTTGCAGGAAGAATCCCTGAAGAGGAGCGCCGCTTGATTCAGTGAACAGGAAAGCTGGATCGTCAGGTGAGGAAGGATGAACAAATTAACACAAGCGCCAGCTCGTGTTCTCGCGTTTATTTTATGGGCGAGGCTGGGTGGGGTCTGCATATTTACACGTGCAAGCGGTAGAAACAGTTTAGCCGTTTACAAGTGAGGGAACGCCTTTTCAACGTAGGAGGCGTCTTTACATTGCAAAAATTGCACCATTGTTCATGAAAGTGATTTAGTCACATATACAGTCCTTAAACTACAGCGTGTGAAAGAACCAATCAATCAATCAAGAACATTTATATAGCGCACTACTCACCCGGAGGGTCTCAAGGCGCAGAAGTCTTGAGCTGCTTCCTGAAGGCGAGGTGGTCTTCGGTCAGGCGGAGGTAGGTCGGGAGGGAGGTCCAAGTCTTGGCGGCCAGGTAGGAGAAGGACCTTCCTCCTGTGGTGGCTCTTCGGATGCGGGGGATGGCGGCGAGGGCGTGGCTGGTCGATCGGAGCTGACGAGTGGGAGTGTAGAAGTTGAGGCGGCTGTTGTGGTATCTTGGGCCTTGGTTGTGTAGGGCTTTGTGTGCGTGGGTGAGGAGGCGGAAGGTGATTCTCTTGTTGACCGGGAGCCAGTGCAGGTCTCTCAGGTGTCCGGAGATGTGGCTGTGTCGGGTGATGTCCAGGATGAGTCTTGCTGAAGCGTTCTGGATCCGCTGGAGTCTCTTCTGGAGCTTGGCGGTGGTTCCGGCATTGAGAGCGTTGCCGTAGTACAGTCGGCTAGTGACGAGGGCCTGGGTGACCGTCTTCCTGGTCTTGGTGGGGATCCAGCGGAAGATCTTACGTAGCATGCCCAGGATGTTGAAGCATGACGAGGAGACGGCGTTGACTTGTCTGGTCATGGAGAGGGAGGAGTCCAAGATGAAGCCCTGGTTGCGTGCGTGGTCTGTTGGTTTGGGTACGCTGCCCAGTTCGGGGAGCCACCAGGAGTCGTCCCAGGCGGAGGGTGAGGAGCCCAGGATGAGAACTTCCGTCTTGTCTGAGTTCAGTTTCAGGCGGCTGTCCATCATCCACTCGGCTACGTCTTTCATCCCTTCGTGTAGGTTAGCTCTGGCGGTGGCGGGGTCGTTGGTGAGGGAGAGGATCAGCTGGGTGTTGTCGGCGTAGGAGATGATGTTGAGGTTGTGTTGGCGTGCGATGGCCGCAAGGGGGCTCATGTAGACATTGAAGAGGGTGGGACTGAGCGAGGAGCCCTGAGGAACGCCGCAGATGACTTCGGTGGCTTCTGATCTGAACGGTGGTAGGCGGACTCTCTGTGTTCTTCCGGCAAGGAAGGAGATGATCCATTCTAGTGCCTCCTCCTGGATTCGGACGTTGCTGAGACGCTGCACTAGGGTGCGTTGGCAGACAGTGTTGAATGCCGCGGAGAGGTCCAGGAGGATGAGGGCCGCTGTTTCTCCATTGTCGAGCAGGGCTCGGATGTCGTCAGTGGCTGCGATGAGGGCGGTCTCGGTGCTGTGGTTGGCCCAGAAGCCAGACTGCGAGAGTTCGAGGGATCCATTTGTCTCGAGGAAGGCGGCCAGCTGCTTGTTGACGGTCTTCTCGATGACTTTGGCCGGAAACGGGAGGAGCGAGATGGGGCGGTAGTTTTTGAGTTCGGTGGGGTCCGCTGATGGTTTCTTCAGTAGAGCGCTGAGTTCGGCGTGCTTCCAGCTCTCCGGGAAGGTGGCGGTGTCAAAGGAGGTGTTGATGATGTCTCGCAGATGGGGTGCGATGACAGCGTTGGCTTTGTTGAAGACGTAGTGAGGGCAGGGGTCGGTTGGGGATCCGGAGTGGATGGAGTTCATCGTACTGATGGTGTCTTCGGTGGTGATCGGGGTCCAGGCGCGGATGGTGGTGGTGGGGGGCGTCGGTGCGGTCGTGGGGTGCGTCAGTTGTGTGCTGAAGCTGTTGTGTATGTCAGAGATCTTGTTGTGGAAGTAGGAGGCGAGGGAGTTGCAGAGGTCTTGCGATGGGGTGATGTCGTTGTTTTCGGCGCTGGTTGTTCTTAAAAAGAACAACAACAAATAAGCAGTACAAATGGATTGGTGCATCAGCAAGGAAGTGAAACAAGGACAGTGATAAAAGCATATGTACAAGATGGCAAAAGAACCTTAACGAGAGGCAAGTGGACAGGCCATCTGTTTAGAACACACCCTAACACTATGAAACATTAGAGCCCTGACCTCAGGAGGCTGCATGTATTGCTTATAAATGTTGCATTATAATTGTATATTATTTATTACTGTTGCTGCGTGTATTTTGAGTTACGAGCCTGTGTTCACTACACTGTGTCTTAACTTCTCTCTCCCTGAGATTCCATGAACTGCTCAACCCGTGCTACCACTGAGAGTCAAGTGATGAAGGGGTTCTTCCCCTATTTACTCAGGTCCATAGAAGGCTGGTCCCTAGGACATAGGAACTGGAAGGTCTCAACTCCCACAGTTGAGCCCAGTAGCCAGTGTTTGCCCTGTGGCTATCTGAGTAGCATTCTGAAATGCATTAAAGCCCTTGTCCAACTTATGAGTATAAACTTACTCTGCCAAAAAAGAACAGTATCAATCCAGCAGCACACATGGCCAGCCACTAATACTGGTTCACACTCCCACAGAAAACAATGGAAGTAGGGACCACCATTCAAAACAATGCTAAATTAAAATAAATTATTTAACATAGTTAAAAATATAAATATATTTTAATGGCAATGGGCCCAATTCACAAAGATAAACTTAGACCAAAAGTCTAAGCTTAGACCTGAAGTAATAGTTTAAACCTAAAGTCTAACTTTACTCATAGTAAAGTTGGACGTTTGGTCTAAGTTTAGACCAAAAATCCAGCGATACATAAAAGATACTAGAAAGAGGACCTGACACCAGTAGCAGTGGCCATTTTAGTTTATGGATTAATCATTGTTTCTTAAAATGGCCTATTAAGAAGAACCGAAAGAGGACTTAAACACCAGTGCCAGGAATTGGCAGCCATTTTGGAATGTTCCGTTGCTTCTCACTTCTATCCCTTTTCTCAGCACCCTTACCTCCCTATACGTAGAACCAGATAGGAAAATCCTCCATTGCCTCCCTTTCAGAAGTAGTGGCACCAAGACCTTAAAAACTTAATAGGAAGACACTGCCCTTTACACCACTCTCAGGAGTACTGCCACTGAGAGCTGAGAAACTCACTACACCACAACTTTTAGGATTCATCTATCTGCCTTTTCATCTGGGAATCAGTCTTCACACTGAAGGTCTGAATGCACGTAACACTCTGGTCATCAAAAGAGTTCCCTGTGGCTCTTCAGTGGTAGCCACCTTGGCTGACCTGATTCCATTCAATAGGCCTCTACCCTACCCACAGAACAGTCTACTTCAATCCACTCTAGGTCCCCTATGCTTTTGTAGCTCATAATTTAATCAACATGCATGCCTCCGCAGCACCCCCACTCTATACCTCCTGCAACCTGTACGGAACTCCTTCTCCATAATTTACCCCCAAACCTTTCAGTGAACACCATCAAAAACTTCAAACTCAGACTGATCAAGCAACACCAAAAACACTCATGGCGTGTATCTATTTCAAAACCTCTGAAGGTCTAAAGAAAACTGATCTCATATTCCATACATCCTGACCTGAGGAATGGGGCTCAACCCTATCTAACCTCCTTAATCCACCAACATTCTGCATGGCCGCAAACAGACGATCGCCACCTTCCCCACCTTCAAGGAAAAAGACACCATCTACAGAAACGGAAATAACATAATTCAATATAATGATTACAACCTTGGTTCCTTTGAGTCCATTTTCCTGACATTATGTAATGTCGTACCTCAAGGCTCTGTGCCCCCCTGACCCAACCTCCACCCAAGCCTTAACACAAGATGGAAAACTCATGAGACCCCACAGTCATTCTAACTCTAGCCCCACAACTATAACACTCTCTGCCCACACCTCTGCCCCAACTGAATCTGCTTACTCTACCTCACCCGAATATATCACACCCCCACGCTATAAACCTCCCAGCCAATCTGAGTACGGACATCAGAATAAGCCACTAGCAACAACACCAGGCCTAATCGTCAACCCATCAGCACCCCAGCAACGCTAACCTTACCCACCCCTTCTCTCTCCTTCTCATGCCCAAGGAACTCAGACGTAGAGGCTAAGCATGGGCGCAAAATCTGTTCCACTCGCGGATTTTGCGGATTTCGGCAAATTCAAGACCGCGAATTCCCGCGAATTTGCCGAAAATCCGGCGAATCCGCAAGCAGAACGGATCCGGGGGGCAAAAGTTCAAGCTTCAAGCTTGTAACTATTTTAGAACGGCGCCAGCAAGCTGCCAGCACCATTCTAAAATAGTTACTAAGTTAGCTTCAACAGGAAGCACTAATAGATAAAATGCAGGTGCTAGAGAACCTGCTTTATTTTATCTATTAGTGCTTCCTGATGAAGCTAACTTAGTAACTATTTTAGAATGGCGCTGGCAGCTTGATGGCGCCATTCTAAAATAAAACAGGAGTGGGGCAGAGGGCAGAAGGTCACAGACTGGGGCAGAGGGCAGAAGGGCACAGCAACGAGTGGGGCAGGTGGCAGAATGGCACAAAAACAAGTGGGGCAGAGGGCAGAAGGGCACAAAAAAACGTGAGGGTGGCAGTGATGAACCAGAGGGTGCATCACGGTCTTGCACAAAAAAAAACCCTGCGAACACGCAAAGCGCCCCACGAACACGCCAAGCGCCCCGTGAACACACAAAAATAAAAAATCCGCAAATTCGCACAAATTCGCAAATTTTGCGGATCGCAAATTTGCAAAACCGCAAATTCCCGGATCGCGAATTTGCAAAATTCGCCCATGCTTAGTAGAGGCGGCCACACACAGTTTTCAATAACTGCCTCCCATTACTAGGGCTGGGTGGTATATTTGTTCCGCTGGCGGAATTTGGGTAATTTCACATTCCGCGGAGAACGCAGGAGTGCCGAAAATTCCGCGAACCGCGGCTTCAAAGAATGTTTTGCTTGTTCGCACTTTCAAAATGCTTGTTCGCAAGATATTTCTCCCTGACCACACAAACAGCGTTCGTGAACAGGAAAAAAGCATTGCGAACGGGAGGAACTAGCGATTCCGTGTGTTTGCAGAACTTTTCCCTGCTCGCAGAGATTTTTTACTGTTTCTCTGAGCTTTGCATAGCGCGTCTACGCAAATTCCGCCCACACCTACCCATTAAATGAGAGTCGCCGAAGCTCAAGCCCTTCTCTGAACCTGACTAAACCTGGGTAGAAACATGTGGCAACTCTAACCCTGCTCTCTCTGACTTAAACCCTTCATATCCAGAATCCCACGCACATGAAGACACACACCTCAACTATTCCTTGCCTGACCCCATGCCCATGACAGATGTAAAGGAACGAATTACCCACTTGGAAATTTAACTCAACAAAGTAACCAGGGCATCAGCAATATCCTAAGGATCCTCGAATCTTATTCTTAACTGGCCCAAAGCCCAACTCTCCCCTCCTCCTACACCTCTAGACAACTTCCCCAAATGTCAAAGATCCAACATCTCAGTTGGAACACAACTTCCCTCAACAATGGATCACACAGGCTATAAATACCGACCGTGGGATGTCTCAGAGAGAAGCAACAGCCTAAGACAAAACCTACATCCTGACTCCTACCCAAATCTACCCAATCTCCAATATACAGGTGATTCTTCCACAGAACACTAGAGGAAGCAAAAAATGCCCCACAGAACTTTTCAATATCATTGAACAGCAAACTTCAAAATCAGCTAAACCTAATCCCCAAGTCTCCAAAGAACAATATGGCAAATTCACCAAATTCTTCAGCGACAAAATCACGAAGATAGAACTCTACATAGACCCCTACACTCTGCCTCCCACTGGAATCTGTCCCCTCAGAATGAATGAAATCGACCCACCTTCGCTCTCAGTGAACTCCCAATATATACCCAGGATGCCCCTCAACTCTCAAGAGGTGGTGGACGTTCAATTTACTCACAGAGGAAGACATATCAAAAAGACGATCACAAATTCAAAGCCCACCTAGCAGATCTTCTTCTGGCCTCCCTAGTGAAGACCCATAACCACACACAAGCATCTCTCTGTGCGAAGATAACAAACTGCTCCCTGAACAATAGATCAATTCCAGACTGCCTCAAATCCAGGTGCTGACCCAGATGACCTCAACAACTTCAGGCCTATTTCTAATCTTCCCTTCCTGTCTAAATTACTTGAGAAATGCATTCTCTCTCAGCTCAACCAGCACATTGACTGCAACAACCTACTTGACTCATTCCAATCAGGTTTTAGAAAATGATGTAGCATGTAAACAGCCCTACTTACCATAGCAGATGTCAATCAAAAGTCACTGGATTCCAATAAATGCTGCCTACTCATCCTCCTTGATCTATCAGTGGCCTTTGACTAGGTTCATCACAAGATGCTTCTAGAATACACTCGAAAGTGGATTAGAGCGAACAGCCTGCTTTGATGAAATGGTTCACCTCATATCTTCATAATTGCTCCCAACATATAAAAATAAACAACTCAACCTCTGACACTTCCACCATAACCAGGGATGTCCCCCAATGCTCAGTCCTCTCACCTAATCTCTTCGATATTGATATGGAACTCCTCAATGCTATACTGAAACAAGCCAACATCCTCCGCCACATGCAGATGACATCCACTCCACATAGAAGTTTTCTCACTAGAAGACCTACAATGACTAAACTCAACTCTCAAAAAGATTCAACATGGGCTCCCTCACATCTACCTGAAACTCAACCAAAATAAGATGAGACCCCTACTCCTATCCAAAAATGGACAGACAAAACCGGTCCAAAAGTAGCTAAATCCCATTGGTGTTCTGAATTGCAAATTGAGGCTATCTGAATCTGTTAAATCTCAGGGATCACCCTGGGCTCAAGTCTGAGCATGAACTAACACATAATGAACAATGCGAAGAGTGCATTTTACAACCTATAACTCTAACATAAAATCAAAGCTTTCCTCCCTATTAACCATCTATAAACCACCAAACAAGTAATGGTGCTGTCTAAACATAACTATGGGAACGCCACCCTCACTGCAGCACAAAGTAACACCTAGTCACTTTAGTAGCCACACTAAATTTAGCAGCGAGGATGGTCACCGGAATAAAAATACAAGATCACATCTCCCCCTCCCTAAAAAATATCAAGTGATTCCCAATCGAAGCCCGCTGTAGATCCAAAAAAGCCTGCCTCACACAGAAAGTCATCCACACCAGGAAACCAGATTACCTTGCGTCCAAGATATCAGAGGCAGGTCAGACAAAAAATCTAAGAACCACAACACTCTTCTGCTCATCTCACAAATAAAACACAAGGAAAATGCCCTTGCACCTTCCTTTTCAGTCAACACCCTTAAAATCCCAATCCAGATCAGTATGAGCCGCTCCTATATGAGGGTTGAGAGACAATTAAAATATCTTCTCCTCAATCGACCCCTCAACCATCCGGCCCCTATCATCATCAGTGGAGAAGTGTGACTCACTGGTTAGAGGAGGCAGACCTGGAAGCAGAGGTCAGCCCGGGACCAGGGTTCAATTCCCAGCTCGGTGGGGTCTTGAGTCCTAAAATGTCCATGGTCTTGACAATTCTCACTCCGGTGCCGACTCGATTCACGGGTTCACACTCTGCGACTCTGGGCAATAGCTTGCTTAATCTCCACAACGGCCCCTCGCGGCGGGATGCCTGGCTTTCACCTTGCGGATACCCTGCCGGGGTTATCTCACGGGGGAATACCAGGACGGGTTCCCTAAGCAAGCGCTTAGAAACCACTCGATGATTTGTGCTATATAAATTCCTGTACATTTACATATCATCTAGCCTTACTGTAGGCTTGCACCTCTACAGAACTTATGTGACCTAACGCTCAACAAGTCTGTGGCTTCTGCAACATATGTTTCCTCAACATTGTTTTGATCATATGTATAAAGCACTCTGATACCCCGGGTCTTGCCAGCACTATATAAAACCCTTTGAATTGGTAACAGTTAAGGAGTCCACGTTTGACACCTTCTTTATGAATTGTGGAAAACGGTTCATGGGGAACAAGCAGTTATACAAGGGACCACTGCAAACTCTCAAAGAAACTTCTTTTTAAAAAAATCTTTTTTTACAACAGCCCAGGTTCATTTAAGGAAATATGGATGTTTTAAAAAAAATGATAAAGCAATCACAGGCTTGGTGGTTTTTCGACCCTTGCTGGCCACCATCACTGATATTGACAGCAAATGGGGTGAGTTGTAATTTGGACGTACCTTATGGATATTAATGAGGTTGCTCAGACTGTGACCTATTCCAATGCAGAATTTTGTATTAGCACAGAAGTCAGTTTGCAAAGTTCAATACTGTTCACAAAAAGACTACTTACTGACTTCATGCCCACCTCATGTTCTATATGGAAGTCCTTTAGTTACAGGATCCGTATAGGTCCTTCACTACCACTTTACAAAAATGTAAACTCTTTCCTAAACAAGAGACAGGATACAAATGAAGTTCAGACAGCTACTGTATTGTCTCTGTTAATTTTATTAGCTTATTTCACAAATAAAATAGATCAAGGATGCCCTCCAAGTCTCACTTCGCTATAGCTCAGGAAAAAAGGAATCTGATCGACTACAAGACATACCTGAGTCAGAATGGAAGAATAATTCCTCATAGAATTGAACATCACATAGATTGTCTGATTACTAAGATTTTCATATTTTCTGTTTGGTGTCAAGACTAGTACTCACCATCACCAGAAAAGCAGAGGAATAGTAAGTGTTACCATCAGAATAAAATGATAGCGTGTTCAAGACAGTATTCCTCTTAAAAATTGAATTGAATTGGACTTAATTGAGCATATAGGTGCAGATAAGAGCAAAGCAGGCTGTAACATCCTGGCAAGTGGACAACTGACATATTTACTTCAACTATGCAAAGAAGTTAGTGTTTGCAAATTATTTAGATATGATTATTAGTAGGCCTCCTACCAATGGTTTTTTCTTTGATATCCTTGGAACTGTCCCTAATATACCCAGTTTCATGGTTTCTGAAGGGTACAGCAAGACAGAAGTAATCAGTATTTTAATTTTCACTCATTTGCATTTGTCGAGCCCCCAAGCAGCATAGAGATGTGTCGTGAATGGTTAAGATGACAAGGAGTAAATGTCATCAGAGGACAAATAGTGCATGGTGTCACATTTATTACCCCATCATTTTATACGTTGCTATATGTCTTTGTTGTTTTAATCAAAATTAGGACCACTGAATGTGTACCTAAGGGGATCCAATCAAAATATTGTACATTTATTCAAGTTCTACATTTTCAAATTCGATTCGAATTATTTTTCCGCTGCTGTGATAAATTAGCATATGGGCCATCCTGCTGAGCTCTGCTGTGTTTATTGTTCTTTCTTAGCCAATTGATGTAGTCTGCATATTACATACAATCTGCTAGCCTGACCTCTTTACTACAATTTTGTTTCTTGTAAAATTCTTGTAATATTTCACCTTTACATGACTGAAATTATACAATGCCGTGAATGAAATAACAGATCTTTGATCGTAGATGGTCCCAGAGCCGGCGATTCCATCGATTCCTCCCGATTTCAGGGTTTGCCAAAGTCCGTGGAGATTAGGTCAGTGAAGCCCAGAGTGCTCTGCCAAGTGAGAAACGGCTGAGAGCGGCACCCATTCTTTAAATAAAGCCTTTATCCTTGAAAATGTCTACCAAGAGGGGCAGTAAATACCCCGAAGAAAAGAGTGCAGCAAATCTAACACTCAGCACTCTAGATGCTGAAACACTTTTCTTTATATATCAAGAATTCTCAATAAGATTTTAAGGGATGCACTTTTCAAATAATTTAGAATAAGTTTTAATCCCTTATGTTCAAATTCTATGTGTACCAATCGGTTACATTTTACAGTAGGGTATTGTTGGTGCTTTACTAAACCTCAGGTGTTACTAGATTGTTATTTATGATCTAACCGTCGACGTCACTATCTTAACACTATTGTTAATAAATGTGGCACTTTATTGCATGATGGTTCACAATTGTACATAACTGAAATGAAAGTTATGGATGTAACAGTAGCATTAGGACATTATTTATTAGCCGTTAAAGATCAATGTTGAAACATATTATGATCTTTAAAAAGTCTGTTTCATGTTATATTTTAATAAGGTAATTGAATATGTTGTGATTTAATTGATGTTCTTGTTTAGTTTTTTATACTGTGTTCTAAACAGACATTTAATTGAAGTGAGCCGAACAGCACTATGTCCATACAAAACAATTTAAAAAACAACATTTAAATGCCTAGCAATGTAAATCACCTTACAATGCACTTAATGCATGCCTGCTGCATTCTGATTTAAAGGGCTCATCCTCCAAAACAAGTATACCATGTAAAGGAGAAACATGCAACTGCAAACAGAAGTATAATTCTTGGAATTAACAGCACAGGGACATTTAGCTTTAAAATCAAATAAAAACGAACAATTTCCCTTAAACATACACATGGGAATTATTCCTTTGAAATGACATGTGGACAACTTGTGCAAAATGCAAAAATCATTCACTTCAAATGCTAGGCCTTAACTAGACTTTTTCATTAATAGATAATGTCCTTTTAGGTAATGCTGAACCATGCACCAATGTATTTGATAGTTCTACCTAAATGTGACCGACTTAGATTTTGTCCAAACTGTAGAATGTGCTTTTATTAAACTTATAATAATTAAACTTGTATGCAGAAATAACATATCGTTTGTATTGAAATAAGACATAGATGCTAGACCTGGCATCATTGGCGTGGGTTTCTCCTGTGTTTTATCTGACTGTGGGATTTTATTATGCTGGTCTAGATGCTTGGGCACTTTGCCACTGCCAAAGTGCAAGTGCTCCCTCTGTAAATTGGTATGGTGGATTAGTGTTTCCATGATTAGTTTATTTGGTCTACAGTTAAGTCCCTAGTACAGTACACTCAGTGTGCCCAGGGCCTGTAAACCAAATGCTGCTAGTGGGCTTGCAGCACTGATTATACCACCAACACAATCAGCTTTGTAACAGAGTCTCAGGCCTGCCATCACGGTGCCTGTGTGCAGTGTTAGTACTGCCTTGTCATCCTGGCAAGTGCATCCACTTGCCAAGCCCTAAGCTTCCCTTTTCTTTCATGTGAGTCACCCCAAAGGTAGGCCCAAGATACCATGCCTGGAAGAATGCAGGGGTTACATTAGGAAACCAATGCATCACCTCCCCTTTAGTAAAGAATCAATGCATCACCGTCCCTGCTTGGCAGTAAGGCAACAACACATCACCTCTCCTGAAGTAAGGAATCAACGCAACACCTTCCCTGGGTGAAAGGAAACAACACATCACCTTCCCTGCAGCAGATTTTGTTTGTGCCTGTGACGCATCCAAGGTATTTTGTGTGAAAAGTGTTGCATCTGCAATTTGCTTATTTTTATTACTCTATTGTGGATTTTTGATGTTTTGGTCTTCTTTGGTTTATATACAGATTACTTATTTTTCTAAACTGGTGTGGTGTCCGTTTGTAGTGTTTTCCTTGTATTACTGTATGGCTGCACAAATGCTTTGCACACTGCCTCTGAGATAAGCCTGTCCGCTCATGCCAAGCTACCAAGGGGGTGAGCAGGGGTTATTTGAGAAGTTTGTCCCCCTTAGCCTGACTAGGAAGAAGGGTCCCTACTTGGACAAAGGTACCTACCTCCGCCAATTAGAGACCCCCATTTATAACAATAGACATACTTAGTATATTTAAATCTGTTGCTGGTAAATATTTTGTTCACAAAGAAATCCATTCATAATTGACTAAACTTTCATTTTACTTTCCAAGGAAAGCAGAAAATACATGTATTAACAAAAATGCATTGTTCATGGTATCATCTTTCTTTTAACAGTTTCAATGGATTCCCTGCTTAATAATCTTCTCTTGCTAGTAATGTAATGTTTTAAACAGATTATTGCTTAGTTAAAATAAATGGTGCTTTATTCGAAGTTTAGGAAATGTAGTGAAATAATGGAAAACAAACAAAGACTTGAGCTTAGAAATTTGCTTTGTGGAGATAGATTTATTGTTGCAATGTATGAGATAGCCTGCTACAGCCTGCTCGGATGATGGAAGAAGTGTGAGAACAGAAGTGAAATGTGCCCTTTTAGAGAATGCTGAATTCGTATTGGCTGAAGAGAGAACAAGGCAACATATTATGCAACATTAATTATATTGTCTTATTAAAACGTTATTAGTTTAAGAGATAAGTGTAGCAGATGAGCAGCAGATGAGGGCATGGCTAAACAGAGCAGAGCAGAGGAGGGAGACAGAGAGAGGAGACAGGCTGAGCCTTTTGACATTTTATTCAGACCCAAGCTTTACTTCTAGCTAATTGGATTTTTGTCAATGTCGATTTGCGCAATGCAGTTTTAAGATTCTACTGGATCGTTTGAATGTCTCTTTATTGGAAGTTCTTCAATTATTGATTTGAGCTTCATGGTCTAATGTCAATCTTGCCTTTAACTTTTGAACTCTTCATGTGTTTTGATTCACATAATGTGTCACCCCATTCTTAGAATAGGGTTTGCATTATTTTAATATGATCTGCTCCAACCATAATTTTCTATTATTAATTTTGTAGCCTGATTGTCATTTATTGAATACAAAAATCAGAATTGAAACTCTTGAAAACTACTTACAACTCATTGTATATGATAACAAATTTGGAATTGCATTTGAGATTTTTTTTATGATCAAGAAATACCTCTTTATTTCTTTATTTATAAATTGAGGAAAGGAGTTGGCCTAACAGCTAGTGGGGAACTGGGTTCGCGTCTTGGCAATGTCTCTGACCATCCTGTGATTATGGGCAAATTGCTTAATCTCCCTGTGCCTGACAAACAAAAATGAATGTGTCCTCATGTAATGCAACTGGTGCTATGTAAAGCGCTCTGATATCCGATTTGGGTCAAGTTCGCGCTATATACAACTCTGTAAAAAAAAAAAAAGAATACTATTGCAAAGATGAATCACCTGACACTTGAAATCATCTCGGGAACAGATCCTGAGCCTGTGAACGATGATTGGAAAGATTGGGCCTTCGACTTCTGAACATCATTGACACACACCCTGAAGCAGCGAGGAGGAGCTGTGTCTCACTCAGTGGAGATAAGGGGAGCTGCGGGCCGGGCCGCAACTGACAAGCCGCCGCAGCTATAATCGGTGCCCCACGCGGCCCCTCGCTGTACACAGAGGAGAAGATTGGTGCTGTTACCGACTAGGTGCTGCTGGATTGAGCGCCGCACCGGGCTCTCGGGGGAGAGGGGCAGCAGCAGCTCAGAAAGATTTGAGGGGCCAGCTGTAGCAGAGAGTGTGCCTCGGGAGGTCCTGCAGAGGCAGCCTGCTTGGCGTCAGGTACGACTTGTGGGCATCCCCAATTCTCAGTGTGCCTCATTTTAAACTTCGAAAGGTACATAGGTCACATGAAGCTGCCCTCCACTGAAGCCCTCCACTAAATCACTGCCTGTTTCGCTGCAACTGCTTCAGCTGTTTACCGCTCCCCCCTTTTGCAGGATCAGCCTGTACAGATCGAGATGGTGGAATTCGAGGCAGTTGGAGGAGACAGAAGAGAGAGACTCTGCACCAAACCTGACAACATGACAAGATATAGAGATTACCGGGGACGGGATGGCTCCGGAGTTCCACGCCTCCGGATAGCCGTCACAACTCTTGGCCCCACCCACCTCCTCGGCAGCACGGCAGAGAAACGCAGCAGCCGCAGTAATAGCGCTTTGGCATTTTTGATGTACTCGAACTGCGAGAAATACCACGGTTCATTGTTCTCTCGGGTCGGTGCCTTCAAGAAACCGTAAAAAATGTATTAGGACGCTTCCTGTGCTTCTGTTGCCTCGTCCCAACATTGCTCGAATTTTCATCCCCGCTGTGATGCTGTGGAGTCTTGCTGAGGGATTTCATTGAGCTTGGGACTGTAGCTACGTGGTCACACCCTTGATGTATCACTGTGGAGTCTTGCTGAGGGGAATTGCTGAATTTGAAACTGCAACCACGTATCCACGCAGGGTGAGAAGTCCACTTCACTTCTGCGCAGCCACTTAAAGGAGGGAAGGAGGAAGGCTTTTCTCTCATTGGAAATACAAGAAGCGAGGCAGCCCTTCTCCATATTTGCCTATTGCGACCTGCATCACGATCTCCACACCTCCGGCGCACCTCCTGCGCACCTCCTGCGCACCTCCTGCAAGTCAAAGGTGAGGTGAGGTGAGGGGTAGCATTAAAAAACTGTTTGCTGTTTGCCGCTTCCTGCGTGCTGTTATAATCGCAATTCGCAGTATCTGCCTTAATTTAAGATCCTTTTTTCTTGAACCCCGTGAGGCAGCATGGGGAGACAGTTAAAAGATATTGAAGATAGCGAGGAAGCAAGTAAAACTGCAAAAATGGAGCTAACTGCTCAGCTTTAAAGTAAAACACGTCTAGCCCTTACTAGAAAAGCAAAATAGTGAGTTGGGCAATTAATTCATTTTCCTCAGCGACTATTTTCTAACAGTGCGAGTAACTAATTAAGTTAAGTCCCGCATCAGCTGACCACTTATAATAGAAATAAAATCCCTTGCTGGCCCAACTCACTATTTTACTTCTCTGCCCAAGCCCGCAAGGGTACATTGGGTTGCTCACCTCTTTGTAAACTTACTAGAAAAGCAGCACGGCTTGCCGCCAAAGAAAGGGAGAAGGCTAAGAAAGAAGAGGGAAGCTCTACCTCGCCCGTGGTGGGGAAGGACTCTGTGGTTGAAAGCTCCGAAGACGAACTTCAGATTACTTTAGCCTCTCCTCCCAATGAAAGGTCAGGGGAATTAGGAGAAGCAGGAGGAAAAGAAGGAGAGATAGCCTCATGGAAGAAACGGTGGAAAATACCCCAATATCAAATAAAAATGGTGCATCAACAAAAAATTGAACAAGGGCCTAGTCTCCCTCTGGTGAGAAAACTGAAAATCCAGTGAAGGAGAAAAGAGACTTCCCCTTATTTGAAAAGAGAGCCGGTCGTACTCCCCAAACTTCAGTTATCCTGCTTGAGAAAAATCCAGAAACAGGAGCTGAAATTCTAGCCTCAACTTCAGCAACAATAGCAGGGGATGTATCTCTTACACAACTGCCCGAGATCGTACCACCAACAAGATGTGTAGCTCTCTCCTTATCAAAGACAAGCGGCACTATGATGGTTGAAAAGCCTCAAACAAGCAGTATTGCAAGTGAGACGGAAGAAAGTCTGATTTTGATCAGTGAGGATCCTAATCTAGAGACTCTCTCTGAGCAGAATTCACCATCTGTTCCAGTTCCAGCTCCTCAATCTCCCTCCTGCTCTTATGTCGGAGTACATCAAGTAGAGAATCCAAAAGGTTTAACATCAGTAATTTCAACCACAGCGCCCCAGCTATTTCAAAAGGTGGAAATCAGCAGCCCCGAGAAGGAAGAGAGTTATCAAATGGACATCCGGGAGATGTTAAACCTGATCTCGGATGAAATACGAGAGATAAAATCGAATCAGCAAGTGGAGATAGCTGCTTTACATTCCAGATTGGAAAAATTTAAAGAATCAATGCAAGGTCTCCCCAGAAGATTAAACGAGGCGGAGTAAAGAATCTCGGCTCTTTAGGATCACATCAATCAGGAAAGAATAGAGGCTGAAAAGACAGCAACTAAGAAGAGCCTCATGGAAAATAAACTTGAAAACAAGCTCGAAGAGCTTGAAAATCATTCCCGAAGATCCAATCTTAGGATAGTGGGGGTTCCCGAAGGATTGGAAGGTTCAAATATGCTCCAATGGGTCAACTCCTTTATTCATCAAAAGGTATTGCCTGAGTTTGAAGGTGATTTGTCCATTATGAGAGCACACCGGGTCCCGGCTCAGAGGTTCACTAATTCAACTTTTCCCAGAACTATCCTAATGAACTTTGCTGATTATAGGATAAAGGAAGAGATTCTGTCAAAATCTTTTTCACAAAGACAATTTTCCATTAACGAAACAATTAAATGTAGAATCTTTTCAGACATGACTGCTGCAGCCACACGCCGTAGTAAAGAATTTGTTAAAATCCTGCATTTGTTTAAAATGAACGGCGCCCAAGCCTCAATCGCCCAGCAGTCAAAGTTAAAAGTCCTAGTAAAAGAAAAGTTTTACATGTTTTCCAATCTTGAAGAAGCTCAATCTCTATTAAAAGAGATATCTTCAGAAACAAATGTTTGAGCAATCAAATCTAGCCCATGGAGTAATAATGGCAGAGCTTGAAGGAAATGTATTTTTTCCCCTGTTTTTTTCTCTGTACCAAAATAACATAGTATAAAAAATGTTGGCTGTCGAGTGGGGGGCACCGGGCTAAAAGAGTCACCAGGGTGTTACAAGAAGACACCCAGTCCATCCGAAGGGAGGGGGAATGTGGTCAGCGTGGAAGGTACGAAAGGGGCCACTTCCCAGGGGAGGGAGGGGGTTCAGCCGGGGAGGGAGAGGGAGGGTAGAGTTGAAAGCAGTAAAAAGTAGCAGAAATTGTAGGCAGGGTGTGTATCAAAATTTGAATGAGGGAATTGTTGATGTAAAAACTTATCAATGGTAATGAACAAATGTAATATCCTATCAGTCAACATCAATGGTGTTTTAAACACACAAAAATATGGCGCTCTCATAAAATGGGCAGTCTCTCTAAGTCCCACAGTGATATTTCTTCAAGAAACCCATTTAAAAACCAACACCCCCAATTTATTTATCCCGAAATATTTTTCCCATTTGTTTTTTGCTTCAGCAGGGGTAGCACAGAGAGGCGTTGCAATCTACTTTTCAAGGAAATTATCCGGAGAAATTCTAAAAATAAAAAGGGATCCTAAAGGGAGATGGCTATGGGTAGCAATCAAAATCCAAGGGAAAATAATGAACTTTGTAAATTATTATGGGCAAATATTCGACGAGGTATCTAGTATTTTAGAAATCAACAACCTCCTTAGGGGAGTCCCTGGACAGATCATCATGGGAGGGGATTTCAACTACTTACAAAACTTTAAAAAAGACACCTCTAATAAAAACAAGAAACAACTAAAACCTAACACAAAAAAAGCTGTGAACGCCCTTATCTCAGAATACCAGCTTATAGATCCATGGTGTTTTTTAAACCCAGAAGGGGCATCTTACACTTTCTCACCATTTTAAGACGGCATCAAGAATTGCTTTTTTCTTGATATCAAGATCAATTCAGACTTTAACTTCAACCATCGGTTGTAATCCCTTTTCTCACCATGGGAAAATAGAACTGGAAGTTAATTTAGGTGATGGGGGCAGGGAACAGTCCAGGTGGCAGCTGGATAGGACCCTGCTTCAGAACCCCGACTGGGTGGCTGGTTTCGAGAGAATGGATCTCAGAATACTTCACTATTAATAATAATTCAGCCGAACCATTCTCTGTCTGGGAGGGAATCAAGGTGGCAGCACGTGGACAGATACTTTCTTTTACTTCCTCCCAGGCCAAAAAGAGGAGAGAAAAGATAGTGATGCTCCAAAAAGCTGTAGATATAGAATATGCTCTACAGCTCATTCTTTGCCCGAATCACTTGGAGAAGGCAAAAGCAGAATTAAGGGATTTCTTTGTTCTGGAAGAAATCAACAGCTCAAAAACCTTCCAACAAAGAATATACGAGGACAGACAATTAGCTGGAAAGCTCCTAGCTAACTCTGTGAGGAAAAAACAAGAATCTGCTGCGATAGTTAAAATCAGAAATCCATTAAACAATCAAGTGATAATGGACAATAGGTCGATCCAAAGGGCTTTTCTGGAGCATGTTAATCACATTTATTCCACAGAATACCAAGTAGAGGAGGGCCAGATTCAGGAATATTTTATGAATCTAGATATCCCAAAGATCACCTCTAATCGGGCTCTACAATTAGGGTTAGAAATCAATACAGGAGAAATAGTAGAAGCTATAAATACAACACCAGGGGCGAAAGCCTGTGGGCATGACGGGTACCCAATTGAATTCTATTAAACCTTTATAAAAGAACTAGTCACTCCACTCATGAATTTATTTATTTAATTACATCAAGTCAGGAGGAATGGTACCCGCGTCTTTTAAAGAAGCAATAATAATATAATTTATAAAAAAAGACAAAAGCCCAGAAGATATCAACTCTTACAGACCAATAGGTTTTTTAAATTCTGACTATAAAATCCTTATGAAAATCTGGGCCCAACGTTTTATGTATCCGGCACAAGAAGTCATACATAGTGATCGGTCAGGATTTATAGCAGGTCGTAATATGGTTTCTAACACTGAATTTTTAATACAGGCTTTAGACTATTTTAATGTAAATTCAACCCCCGCCTGTATCCTCATGGTCGACGCTGAAGAAGCATTTGACCTAGTTAATTGGGCAACCCTGTTCTACTCTCTTAATAAATTCGGGTTCCCCGAACAGGTGATTGAAATGCTCCAGAACATCTATCAAGGCGCCTCTGCACAGATTATAATAAATTCAGAAAAAGCTGGCTCAATCCAAGTTAATCGTGGAACCAGGCAGGGGTGCCCTTTATCCCCCCTCCTTTTTACTTTCTTTATTGAACCCATGGTTATCAAAATTAGAAACAATCCCGATATCCTCCCCCCGATTACTGGGATGGCGAAGCTTAAATTATTCGCCGATGATATTATCCTCTATGCAAAGCCAAACAAGGAGAATATTGAAAGCATACTAAAAGAATTCAAAGCATATGAACAAATAGGAGGCTACAAAATCAATACAAAAAAACAGAGGTCCTTGCATTAAATACCAGTCTTAGCCATCTTGTCTGCATGTCCAGGCCATGAGTCAAGACCCAATTAGATACTTAGGCATCTATGTGACCTGTGATTATCACCAGCTTTATCTCCTTAACTATGAGAGAATGAAGAATAAAATAAAGAATCTTCTCTCCCAATGGCTTTTAATTCCTCTATCCTTGATAGGTAGGATATCTCTGATCAATATGTCGATTTTACCCTTATTAATCTTTTTATTTAGTAATGTACCTATTAAGCTGAATTCTACTTTTTTTAAAGACATCGAATCTATGATCAGAAGCTTTGTTTGGGGGGTAAAAACCCCAGAGTAAAGCTTTCCGTGATTCAACTCCCAGTTGACCAGGGGGGACTTGCTCTTCCACACATAAAAACATATTATGAGGCAGCCTTTCTGGACTTGGTGTCAGGTCTGATAGGATTAAAAAACAAACGAGATAGCTTCTTCTTAGTAAAAATGCTACAAGAGTCTGATTCCCAAACTCAGGTATTTTTAAAGACCACAAAACTCCCCAAAAGGACAAGATACAAGACAATAAAAGAGCATCTATTCAGACTACAGTCCTTTTTTAAGAAAAATCAGAGCTCTTCAGCTTCCCATTTTTTAAGCCTAAGTGAGTGCTCCTGTTTGGGCCTCCAAATTAGCAGTAGCCGAATTTTAAATTGGGAGAAGTTGGGATTCCGGGAATTAAGACACTTCTTTGTCCAAAACAGAATAATTTCATGGCAAGAAGTCCTGGCTAGAACAACTACTCCCATGCAACCAACTCTTTTTGAATATCTACAAATCTCCCACTTTTTAAGAAAAACTATTGGTGGACATCTTCCCATAGTGGGTGAGTTGGTTACATTTCTTTATGAGGCTAAAATTACCGGCATAGCAAATTGGTGCAAAAGGCTCCATTGTGGTGGTCATCTAAATGCGGTTGATAGCCATTTAGAGAAAATATTTAACCAAACCCAATGTAATATAACACATAAGGAATGGGAAACCATAAGTATGTTAGGATATAAATCGCTACGTGCCGCTAATTTTAAAAGGATGTCCTTCTTGTCCCGCTGGCTAGCGTACTGGACTCCGGAAGCACTTGAAAAAAGGTTCCCAGAGGCTGAAAATAAATGTTTTAGATGCCTAGAAGCCGGCCAGGGATTTGGCTCCATACCTTTTTTCTTATCCTCAATTGAAATCCTTTTGGGAAGCCATATTCACAGACATCAAGGAGGCAATAGGGAAAACACTAACACCTTCAGCTGAACTGGCCCTTTTTGGTATATCCAAAGATAGAGGTTCCCTCAATGAGAACAAGGAAACATTTTTGTTCATCTCATGTACAGTTGCTCGTTCCCTAATACTCCAAAATTGGAAGTCTAAGGAACCTCCATCCCATTTAAAATGGCTTAATAAAATGCGGAGGTCCAGGAACTTTGAAAAAGCTTTTTCCTGTAGAGTGGGAGAAATCAGAAGTTTTGAAAGAAAATGGAAATACTTCGAGATATTAGAGACGATAAAAGAGGGGCTTAATTAAAAATCAGATCGAATATTAAAAATTGATGGAATTTTTTTAAAAGCAGGCATGAAAAAAATTGTTAGACTGATTTAAATAAGCAAACTGTTCTATTCAAGCACTTTATTTCAGGTTGGATTGCACTATTTTTGCATTTGCACTTTACACTTAAGTTTGCAGATTTTGCACATTGTCTCTATCATGTTGGACTGTACTGTATTGCACTTGCACTTTATGATCAAAGTTTGCGATTGCTACATACTGACTGTATTTAAAAATGTAATCAATATGCTGTGAAATTATGGCGTATAATAATGCCTGCTTTAGGGTTTTGTGTATCTAAAATGTTTTACCCCTTTTTTAATTCGCTCCTTAATCATGTTTTATCTTTGTGTATTTCAATTTGCAGAAGAAGCTTCTTTTCTTTTTTTTTTTAATAATATTTTTATTTTATTTTCACCTGGTACGAGACAACAATATATTCACAATTATTTCACATCATACTGTGATTTGACTTGGATGAACTACATTTTTACAAAAAGTTTGATTAAATACAAAAATTGCTATTAATAAGGTCAAGTATATCACAGAAATCTATAATTCAAATCAACATAATAGGGAGAATAAGATATACCAACATAATCCACTTGTCAGTCAGAATTAGTCTTTACATCATTCAGCTCAATCTAAGTCCCACCAAATTTTCTCAAATTTCTTTAGCGACCGAATGCCTCTTAATTCTGCTAGAGTACACTCCATTGTTTTGATTTCAGTGACTAAATACCACCAATTCATGACGTTTGGTACATTAAGGCTAATCCAGGCCCTTGCTAAGGTTAATTTGGCACATGAAATTAGTATTGATGCCAAAACAGGTCGTGGTTGATTAGTCAGATGTAGACCAAGTAATGCCATAGGCTCCGTTATAAGGGAGCTAAGGATGTTTTTAGCAGCCATTATTTTTCCCACTTCTTCCCTGTATTTCCTGAGCATTGGACAGGAGAACAACATGTGCACCAAATCCGCAGCATATTCAGCGCATTTCGGGCATTTGGTTTTGTCTCCCAAGGCATTGCTTGTGAGCCATTTCGAGAATTTTTCTGGCGTATAGTAAAGCATGTAGGTGGTTCTGTATTGTTGGAGTCTTAAACTAGATGACCGTACAGAGTTATGGATATTGGTGTAAGATTGAATTATATGTTTCCTGTAAAATTTGTTCCAAGTTTGAGGTTCCATTTTTTGGCAAGTATATCGCTGTCGTCAGGTCTGAGGCCTGTAAGAAATTTGTACGTCGAGCTGATAAATGATTTCTCTTTCCTAGAGTTTAAGCAATCCCAGATACCACCGCTTGACACGCTATTGATTTTATTTTTGCACGCTAAAAAATCATAGATTTGTAAATATTTAAACCAATGTATTTCAGATAGGCCATATAAATGTTTTAGAGTGGGAAAGTCTAGCATGCCTTGAGAGTTGTACAAATCACCCAAAACTGTTACGGCTTTCAACTGCCATCGACGGGTTTCTCCATCGCTGAATATGCTCGGTAGGCCGGGATTGTTCCATAGAATCAGCTGAGAGTGATATATGGTAGTTTTGCAGTAATCAAGAATATCCTTCCAAACTCTTATTATATCACGTGCGGTCTTAAACTTGACCCGTTTGTAGTAGTTTTGGTCGGTTATGTGTAGTAAGAATTGGTTAGAGTCACCTTTTAGCAATAAATGGTGGTAAAATAACGTATCCTCAATATTTAATAATGACCGTATACGTCTTACATATGATGCCCAAAAGTATAATTTCAAATCAGGAAAATTAAGGCCGCCAGACCCTATCTGATTTTTCAATACCTTTAATGATCTTCTAGCCTTCTTGTACCCCGAGATGAAGTTACCAACAATCCCATCCAACTGTTTAAAAAAAGACCTATTCAGTATCAAAGGAATTGATCTAAACATATATAAATTTTTGGGTATGATTTTCATTTTGATCAGATTCATTCTACCAATTAGACTTAGTGGAAGTCGATGCCATTTTTTCAGAGTCGAGATGGTAGTTTTCGTTAGATCGTTATAGTTTATAGCGTTAAGTTCTTTAATGTTTGAGGTGATTTTAACTCCAAGATAGGTTGCAGCCTTACAGATTTCCGGTACTGGTGTCGGGCGGGGCAAAATTAGCTATTATTTGAGTTTTATGTGTATTCAGTTTATAACCTGAAACTGTGCCGAATTTAAGTGCTTCAAGATAAATAGTTCTTAGGGACTCGATTACTTCAGACGTATAAATAGCAATATCGTCTGCATATGCAGTAATTTTTAGACTATGCGTGCCAGTCTTGAATGGTGTTATTCCAGGTTGGGTATCCAAGGCCTGTAAGAACGGTTCAAGTGAGAGGGCAAATAGCAGAGGTGATAAAGGGCACCCTTGACGAGTGCCCCTCAAGATTGAAAAACACGGCGAAGTAAGCCCTCCATAACTAATGTGTGCCGTTGGTTTGTCGTAAAGTGCACGGATCCCGTTTAAGAATCCCCCTTCAAAGCCCAAAGATCCCAGTGTGGGCCATAAATAGTCCCATCCCACCCGGTCAAATGCCTTTTCGGCATCAAGCATTATCATAGCAAGAGGGGTGGCCTCTACCTCTGCTATGTCAAATGCTGTTATTGCTGTATTGACATGGGCTGATGTGTCCCTCCCTGTTATGTACCTGTGCTGTTGTATATTTACAATTCTGGGCATTAATGGTGCAAGTCTTTTGGCCAAACATTTTGCGAAAATGTTTGCGTCTGAGTTAATCAGGGATATGGGTCTATATGAACCCATCTCCTCTTTAGGTTTGCCCTTTTTGTGGAAAAATATTATTTTAGCTTTATTCCAGGAGCTGGGGGCCAATCCTGTCCTGCCAATATGTAATATCACTTCTAAAAGAGAAGGTATTAGTTCATCTGAGCAAAGTTTATAGATTTCCAATGGAATGGTATCTTCCCCTGTGGCTTTCCCTATAGGCAATGATAGTATAGCCTCTTTTAGTTTGTTTCTCGTTATGCCTATGGCGAGAGCGTCTACTTCAGTCGCGGTTAGCTGGTTCGTTAGATTTTCTCTTAAGTAATCCTCAATTACAGAACCGTTGGGCGTACATTCCGGGGTGTACAAAGCTTCGTAATATTTAGCGAACTGTTGAGTGATATCATTAGGTTGACTATATTTCTTGTTGTCAAGTCCCGTTATTTGAGTAATCGTGGAATCTACTCTATCTTCTGCCACTTTAAAAGCCCAAATTTTGCCTATTTTGTCTCCACCCTCATAATTGGAAAATTCATATTTATGTATCTGAACACAATTTTTAAAAAAAAAAATATTCTTTGGTCTTACATTTTAGCTGGCTAAGATTTGCGCAGATTTCCAGAGTAGGTAAGTTATCTCTTAAGGCTAGTGCTAACCGAATCTCTCCAGCAGCAATATCAGAAGTCAAAGCTACATCGTTCTTACGTCTTTCATAGTTCTGTTTCAGGACATAAGATTGCGTGAACACTCGGATGCTTGCCTTACAAGCGTCCCATACTATTAGACATGAAGCAGTATTTCTGTTGATGTCTAAAAATTCAATTATACGATGTTTTAACTGCAAAATATAGGACGTGTCTGATATTAAATTCCTAGGGAACGTAAAAGGTCTGGGAGGTTTACGATTCGAGGAAATAGAAAATTCCACCATGATGGGGTTATGATCGGATGAGATGCGGGGGTAGATTACTATTGATGCAGAATTCATCAAGAAAGCTGAAACAAAAGCCATGTCTAGACGGGAGCATCATTTGTGAGGTGCTGAATAATATGTGTAGCCAGGAGAGTTTGGGTGTAAGTATCTCCATGCATCTTTGACATTATGCGTCTTACATAGATCTAGAATAGAAGCTCTAGTTTTGGACATTCGTTTATGATTACCCGGCCAAGTAGTGTCTATTTGGTAGTTCAAGATACAGTTGAAGTCTCCCATCGCTATTAATTCTCCCTCCCAGTCTAGTAATGCTATATTTAGCTGATCAAATATTCTGGGTTCATCTTTGTTAGGGCCGTATACAACACAGGCTACAAACTTCGTATTGTTGATGCAGAGTTGAGTAATCGCCCACCTTCCCCTTTTGTCGTGTGATGATTTAATTATTTCTTCTTTAAATCTTTTATCTTTCAAGATTGCTACCCCCTAGTTGAAGAAACCACAGCTGAGCTTATTACCAGCTCCAATCCCAGTCGATTCAACAGTTTCTTGTCTTTATCTGTGATATGGTTTTCCGACAAGAATACTAAATGGGGGTTATAGAGTCTTAGCTCTTCTGCAACTAAACGCCTTTTACGTTTGTTATTCAGCCCTGAGACGTTCCATGCCAAGCATTAAATATTATGCATCACTGGTATAAAGTAGAATGACAATAAACAACATCCATTCCATCAGCTCTATTAAGCCATATAAATTGTTCTTCAAATACTGTTCAAAGACAAAAACATTTTTTACAAAATCAAATCTTACGTTGTGTCCCTCTACCAGGTTGAAAATATTTTTCATTTTTACCTCCACCCTCCCCCCCTACCCTCTCCTTCCACACCCTCCCCTGACTGCGGAGACCCCCCCCACCCCCCTCACCTTCTGCTGCCGTTGGTGAGGCAGCACCTGCGGCAGAGAGTCCGAGCCTCCCTCCCCCCTCCCCCTGAAGTTGCAGCTAATAATAATGCAGAGTTAAACCATGATACCATGATGATATAATTAACAGAGTAATTTGTAAGTTCACCACTATCTAGTAACACCTAGTAATACCTTATGATTAACAGTTCGATCCCCCCCCCTCAACCTTGGATTTCCCGTGTCCCTTCGCATTCCCATTACTAACTGTCTAACATACTTATATCATATGCGAAAAAATAGGGGTAAGCCCCCCCCCCAAAAAAACATTTTTTTTCCTTTCCCCCCCCCTTCCTTTCAGTCCTTGCTCCTACTGATACTAGACAGAAATGCCTGTGCCTCGTGAACGTCGTTAAAGAAATTTGTACGCCCATTCATGGTCACTTTAAGTCTGGCAGGTTCCTGCAAATATGCTTGACCTCCCAGTTTATTGACTGGATCGATTAGTTTTCACATTTACCATCTTTTGTCCATCGTAGTTTTACTAAGATCTGAGCGGGTAAAGATGGAGAAATTGCCAATAGTTATTGGGGTGTTGGGCTTGGCTTTTTGCCATACGGCTTGTCGAAGCAGGAAATTGCCAAAGTATATTAAAAACGGGCGTGGAAATTTATTGTTCTGCCGTTTTAAGCCGAGTGGAAGTCGGTGTGCTCTTTGTATTTGGGAGTCCCAATCCCAGTCAGAGAGTTCCGGAAAGGCTTGAGGTAACAGTTTCACCAGAAATGCCCTTGGGTCAGACCCCTCTAGCCCCTCCAGAATTCCATAAACTTTAAGGCTGGATATCCTTTGCCAGTTTTCCAAGTCCTCGACTTTCCCCTGTAGTTGGGCTAACTGGGCGTCATGACGCTCCGCAGTAAGACCTATCCGTGATGTCTCCTCTTCTATCACAACTGTACATTGCTGAAGATCTCTTATCTCTTGTGTGATGCCACTTAAGCTAGTAGTTAGATCTGATATGGAAGCTTGAAGTCTTACGTTGTCACTTTTTAGTTGTTGATAATGCTCTTCCTAGTCTCCCCTTTGGCTTATCAAAAGTTTTAGTATTGTGTCCAACTGGGATTGGTCGGTATTCCCCGTCCCAGTCCCCTCTGTTGGGTTCAATGTCTCATCAGATGGTTTATTTGGGTTTGTATTTATATTTACAAAAACCGGCTGATTAGAGCCTGCAGCTGATGGCAAATGATCCTTCTCTCCTATGGCGGTCTCAGAGGGTGTGCTCCTGGGGGTTTGCGCACTGAGTGGTCCCGGTATAGGGACCTGTGACGTCTCAATATCTGTGGGGCTACCCCCTGAAAGCCTTAGCGCCATGCTCTTGACTAGCCCCTTGGCCTCGATCCATCTCCTTAGCGGACTTTTGTCAGTAGCCAGTTTTTTAGCAGCTAAGGGCACTGCTCCTGCAGGGCGCGCCAGGTTAGACAAAACTTTCCCCCTCTTCTTGTAGCTTACCTTGGCTTTACCTCTACGTCTTCGAGAGGACAACCTAGTCAAAGAATTATCTGTAGGTTTATCCTGCTCCTCCTCTGTCTCATCATCAAGGTCCTCAAAGGAGGGCTGCTCCTCAACCAATTCCAAAAAGGAATCGCAGGTTTGACTCAACCCAAGTCCATTATCTTCTTCCATTAGAGCTGAAGTTGTGACAGTGGCCGTAGAAATATCAAACAGAGTCTCTCTAGAGCTCCCGGGAGCACCGGGCAACATTGTGGAAGTTTCTGCTGAGGGTAGCCCCCCGCTGCCTCATTAACACCTTCTGTTACCTCTGAGTCCTCTAGGATCTCCTGGGTCCCTTGAGTCTCATTGCCCCTAGGAGAGGTGGCGTAGTCATCACAGCTGATTTTATCCAATAATGGCACAGTTGGGGGGACTATCACTGCTCGCCCTGTTTCTGTGATGGGGGCGGTTCCATCCGTAGACAATCCTGATGGTGGATGTGATAGCGCCTGTGTTTCGATTTCATCATTTATTGCTATGGGAGTGTCTTGTGTCCTGACACTGACACTAAGCGGTGGGGCTGATATCTTCCCCGAAGCCACCCCAGTCTTTGAAACATCAGCAGTGTCAGCACTAATGCCCTTCTGAACAAGCACTTTTGGTATTGTTCCACAGTTTGTTAGTACAGGAGGGCGCAGAATCGTCTTACCTGCCGCCTTCCTGTCGCTCCCCTTCAGAATCACAGAGTCCTGGGATGCATTGTGCGAAGACAGGTGCTGTAAGGAAGAAGCTGGGTTTGCCATGAAATTCACCTGGGCCAACACTGCTGCCGCCGCCCCCGAGGTTGTAGTAGTAGATGCTGCCATTGATACAGCTGTCGCTGGAGTCGAGGTAGCCAAGGCAGTAGAGGCTACAGAGATAGAGGGAGCGGCGGCCGCCGCTGCCGCTGCAGTTGCGGAGTTTTTTGTGTTACGCGTAGTGAGCGATGGATGTTTGGGCAACATAGCTCTGTGCAGACGTGCAAGTGCTGATGTGGCTACCTTCCGTGTCCCGGACAGCCCAAGCAAATCGATCCTAGATCTGGCGAGCCAGTTTCCAAGCGCTCGCCAAACAGCCGGAGGCAGCCACTGCATCCGTTATGTAGCCGCCGGGAGGCTGCCGGAGAGCCTGCAGGTAAGAAGGACAAAAGACAGAGAAGCCGAGATGCTGGTTTCTTTTCGTTTGCTTCTAGCCAGTTTTCCAAAAGCTCTCCAAACGGCCGAAGGCGGCCACTGCACCCTTTGCATTGCCGCTGGAAGGGCCGGAGAGCCTGCTGAAGAGCCCGCAAGTGAAAAGGGGAGCGAGCGAACGAGAGTAAGCGAGATGCCGGTAGCTTACTTTTCGTTATCGTTCTCACTACTGCTTCCGCATTTGCCCGCAATGTCGGTTAAGCTGCTGCTGTGGATATCGTAGCAGTCTGCTGTCTCCAGTGGAGGGCCGAGCTCTCGGTCTGCCGCGTAGCAGAGTACTCACTCCGCCATCTTAGACTCCGCCCCTCTATTCTGCTTAGAAGAAGCTTCTTTTCTAAACCTGTTTTTAATTCCATTGTTTAAAACTCCTCATTCAAGAATTGTATTTTAACATCTTTCTGCTCAATAAAAACTTTATATAAAAAAAAAGATATAGAGATTACCAAGGCAATGCAGTGCACCATCTTTATTTAAATTTGACCCAACTAGGCACTCACATTCACATGCGCATTCTGATTTAAAGGAAGCATGCTCCTAAACAAGTAAAGGCAGAACTACTCAACTGCAAACAGAAGTGTCAGTTTTAGCATTAAACACTCAAAAATGTTCATTTGGAAACGCAAAAATTGTAAATAGTTGAAATTAGTTTTATGGATGTGACAATAGCATTAGGTCATTACTTAATAATAGGTGTTAATAAGGAACGTGGAAACATTTTATATTGTTTAACAAATTCTGTTTTATGCTATGTTATAGTAAGAAAATGTAATAGGCTGTGCTTTAATTGAAGTATTTCGTCTGTTTCAAAGACTGTGTTCGAAGTAACCTGAATTTGAACAGAACTGAACATAAATATGCCCATTTAAAAATGCAATTTCAAAAGTTAAAAAACTAGTAAGAACAGCATTTAACTATTCACCAATGCAAATCAACTTAGAATAGACTGCATGTATCCCTGATTTTAAGAAATATAACCTTTTTAACAAGGATATTATGTCAAGGCAGAAACATGCAACTTAAAACATAGGGGCATATTACCAACAACTAGCGATAATTTTTGTCTCTAACTTGTTTAGAGACAAAAATTATCGCCGCACATCGGCGATTTTTATCGCAGATAAACCTTGCTATTAACAAGGTTTATCGCAAATGCGATAAAAAACGGCCGAAATGCATGAATATCGCTGAAAAGTCAGCGATATTCATGCATTATCGAGCAAATGCTCTTAGCCATGTTATCCACCTCCCATTGGATAACATGGCTAAGAACTGCTCAGGGCAGGTGTTAGCTTTTGGAGATATTCCCGCTTAGCGCGAATATCTCCAAAAGTTGGTAATAGGAGATAGCGATGTTAGCGACTGTTTTCAGTCTCTAACATCTTGGCACGCCCACTTTGCATCTCATTAGTGATAAATATCACTGACATGCAAAGTGGGGCCCAAGATGGTCGCTATCTCCTACTAGCTGTCGCTAACTGGTGTTAGCGACAGCTTGGTAATAGGGAGATAATTTTATCTCCGCTTTCTTGGCTTTTAAAGCCAAAAAAGCGGAGATAAACCCCCTTGATAATATGCCCCCTAAATAGTAGTCTTGGATTAAAAAACTCAACTGTGTATATCTAAAAAAAGTCATTTTTAAAATCTGTTAACTGATAAAAATATCAATTATCTGCTCACATATGTAAAAAAATGAAGCCTTGGATAGCCAATAATTTATTTGTCAATGCTACAACATGCCTTAATTTATACGACAAGTGAACCGATGCATGAAGAATGCTTATCTTTAAGTCTTGTAAAACAAATGATAACAAAGGGAGACTACTTCTTCTTGGGCTATCTCATAATAAGTCGTGAATATTCATTTGTTTTTGATTATTTAGCTGTAACCAGAGGATATAAAGTTAAAGAAAATACTTGTTGTGTATTTCCATTTATGACCTTACAGCATACCTACAACACAGTCTAGAATGAAAACGTCTTGCCAAAATATTAGTTCGTGGCTTTCTTTTTCTTTTGTTATCTCATGTAGGATCTGATAAATAAACTACTATTATTCAGTGCTGGAATTAAGATTTATGGTATAAACAAACAATGGTCCGAGACCTATTATTTTAAACACGAAAAATCACAATTTAATAAATCGGAAGGCGTCTGTAATTTTAACCGCCCAGATCAATTAATGAAGAAAGATAGAGAATAGGCAACAGCAACAAACTCAAGATGTATACACAATATTTTAATCTATTGTCAGGGATTTGGAGCGGAAACACAATATGCAATATTTCAATCTATTGTCAAATTGTTGAAACGAAAGCACAATTCACAGTGTTATGTACTTTTTTTATGCATTGTCCCGTATTAAGAACGTGCAGTAAAGCAAAAAAAGGGGTGTCAAAAGAAGGTGAGCGTGAGAAAGTGAACGGAAAAGAATCACACAGATTTAAGAAAATATATTTCAAGCAATTCAAAAGAAACACCAGCCAAAGAAGGCCGGATCCATATAACCTGGCCACTTCAATTAGTCAGCATAATTTCCTTAATTTTTACTAGACAACAGATGGCAAAAAATGTCTGCACTATATCTACAAGGGTGATACAGTTAGTGGTCCAGGTTAGTTAATGAAATGTCGACGTTTCAACTCGACTAGCGGCCATGCGGTCGTTTTATTCCTGGGCAATGCGAGTCTTCTTCAGGACAGGTGGGGGACAGGACAATAGGGATCCCATTGGTGACCCCTTCTAGGAGATAATGGTCATATTTCCCACTCCACATATGCTCAGTCCTAACGTTTCCAGGGAAGTTATCCAAGTGGTCTCTATGTTCTTGTTAGGTTTCCTATCCGATGGGTAATCATGTTGCACTACATGTTTTAATTTCCGGTCCCAATCCAAAGTATTGGGTAGTGTCAAAATCAGGCACCTCCTCGTGAGTTAATCAATTGGCCTGAAAGACTGTGTTGTCTAGGATAGAGGGGTCGCTTGATTGATGCAGGCAAAATCGGGCCTCGAAGTTAGGTCCGTGGTCGTCAGGAGCGAGGCGCGTCCACTAGGGGTTATCTTGCAAGGAAAGCCAGGACGGGTTCCCAAAGCTAGCGCTAAGAGACCTGTCGGTGATTTGGCGCTATATAAATCGAAATTAACATAACATAGTATCATCTTAAGAATTTATGGGGCAGCAAGCAAAGCACTTGGTAAATGTTATCACCCATTTTCTGCTAATTCAAGCAAATACATTGCAAAGAAAATTCCTTTATAGGTTAAATATGTCTTGGATGCGAGTTTGTCGAGAAGTTACACTAACATGAATGTGATAGATATTACACCCACCTTATTACTGGTACTATAAGATATAATGCTAAGGTGGATGGCTATCCTTCACTTTTGTGATGGAGTCGCCTATTTGTAAAACTCTAGATCAGGTCCAGAGTCTGAGATGGAAGTAGTCTGAAAGAGGAAAAGAGGTTGATAGAGAGAAATAGACATGATTATAGAGAAAACTAATTTTCGTGGAAAGGGTCTTCGATGGGAGGTGTGTTGCAATTTTCCACTTTGTCCATGCCTTAAAATACCTCTCATCTCAGTAATTCAAATAAACATAACCAAGCTTCCCAAGAGATTGTGTGTTAAAGGAGCATTGTGCATACAATTAGAGAATGTTCTTTGCATCCAGACAACTGCTTTGAGAACATCTTTCAGTTTAAGTCTAGCAAAATAAAGGATAGGAAAAAAAGTCTGCCACTCCCAAGGCAATCACATATAATTCCCACACATACCAAATACCATTACAGAGGCAAAATGCAGTCGTTCACTTCAGTTAGCAAATGCCAGTTCTATGTTCTGGTCTACAGGCTGGCTAACATTGGCACTAGAGGCAATGACCAATTACGAGCTCCATTTATGCTATCCTGAGGACGGAACAACATATACATTGACACCCTAATGAATGATGATATGATATGATATAATAGGATTTATTTATAGAGCGCACGTTCACCGATGGTTTCTTGGCGCTTGGGTGGAAGGGCTGAAGACAGAGGCAGTGTGCGAATTAGTTGTATGCTTGGGAGAATAGCCAGGTTTTAAGCGACTTCCTAAATTGAGGATAGGAGGGAGTTTGACGGAGTTCTAGAGGGAGACAATTCCAGAGGAGCAGTGCTTGGGTGGAGAAATGTCAGACCACCATGTTTCTTTTGTTTGAAAGTACAAGGGGACAGGCGGTTAAGACAGGATGAGTGTAAGTCACAGGGAGGGACATAGCGATGGATAAGGGAAGCAATGAAAGAGGGTTCATGGAATGAGAGGGCTCTATGGATCAGGCAGCCAAGTTTTAAGAGACTGCGCTGGATCGCTGGGAGCCAATGAAGGCTCCTAAGGAGGGGCTTGGTGTGACTGGTCTTCAGCTGGCCATGGATCAGCCTGACTGTCAGATTCTGAACTAGTTGGAGTCAGTGGGATTGGTATGCAGGGATTCCGGCGAACAGAGAGTTAGTGTAGTCGATGCGGGACATGACAAGTACCAGGAAGACTTGGATGAGAGCTTCTTGAGAGAGAAATCTACTGATCTTCCTGATTCTGCGTAGATGGAAGAAGCAGACAGAAACCACTGAGTTGATTTGGGCCCTCATGAAAAGGTCGATACTGATGGTGACGCCCAGGCTCCTGACCGAGGTGACTGTGGGTGGCGTGCAGTCCAAGGAGCGAGGCCAGAAGTTAGAGTTCCAGGGGTTAACTGGGGGTCCTGTGAAATCCAGCTCTGTCTTATCGGGATTGAGCTTTAGCTGATTAGCGTACATCCAGCTACTGATGAAGGTCATGGTGGATTGAACGTTCTCAATGGAGGAGGGGGAGGGATCAATGCTGAAGATGAGCTGAAGGTCCTTGGCATAATTAAAAATTACTACTGCTCTTTTCTGGAGTTCGGAGATCAGGGGGAGGATGTACAGGTTGAGCAAGAGGGGAGAGAGGGAGGAGCCCTGAGGGACTCCGTAGGTGAGTCTTTTTTCCTCCGAGGAGAAGCTCGTAAGGCGGACCACCTGGTGGTGGTCTTTGAGAAACGAGGTAAGCCATTTCAGCGGTGGGCCCCGGATGCCGGCACTCTCGACTCGATTGAGTAATAGGACAAGGTCGACGGTGTCGAAAGCCGCCGACAAATACTGGAGCACCAGTGCCTGTGAGATGTTCTGATCGGCCCCCTTTCTGAGTTCGTCATGGACGGCAAGGGCGATGGACTCGGTGGAGTGTTGGGGCCTAAAACCAGCTTGATGGGGGTCTAATAGGAGGGAGTTTTCCACAAAGGTGCTGGGGAAGTTAGCTACGAAGACCTCCAGGATTTTTTGCAGGAAGGGAAGTAACGAAATGGGGCGAAAGTGCTCAGCACCTCCGGGTCGGCCCCTGCTTTTTTAAGTATGGGTGAGACTACCGCAGTCTTAAAAGAATTGGGAACCACGCCTGAGGAGAGGGAGTTATTGAGAAGAGAGAGAGGGGGGTCGGGATATTAAGAAAGATCTCCTGGGCAATGTGGGGGGACAGCTGTCCCGCCGGGAGCCGGATCAAACTTTTTTGAGGAGGGAAAAGAAAACCTCCTGAGAGATCAAAGGGAAGTGGGAAAAGAGAGAGGGGTTGCGGGGAGCCTCACTGGGATCGGGGGGGGGGGTGAGGCAACATATAAATTGACACCCTAATGAAGTAAAGGTAAACAAGTCTCACCTCGACAAAAATAATAATAATACCTTGGAGACAGTCAACACAGTAGAGCAACCTAAAAGGCAGGAACGTGCTTAAACTGGAATTTCATTTAAGGGTTGCAACTATAATAGAAATGATTGTGGGTATGCAAATGTAACACAAAGGTGTGCTGGATGCACAGCTTAGCTATTGCCTACTCTACCCATATCTTGAAGGGAGACCTTCTTACATTGTGCACTTGCTTTTGCCTACGGTATGAGTAAATGTGAGCCTTGTCTGGTGAGTGTACCGTTGGTTACAGCACAATTGTTTGTGCTCACCACCTAAAGCACACAAAGGCTACACAGGATCTCGTGGTGAATAATGTACAAACACTGCAGTTCCATTGATAGCTGTTAGAGCAAGTCACTTGTAACTGTCTGTTATTTAAATTCTGAAAAAGCACATAGTCTTAAAGCAAAATTATATTACAACTGCAAAACTTGTATTTATCAGGGATCGACAAGCTATATTTTGTTGCAGTTAAAAATGAAAACTGTTGATGCATAGGTCAGGACACTAGTATTGAGGAACAATGGTATTCCATGACAAATAATTACTTAAAAACTGAACTACAATGTACTTAACCTGATAAATCAGTTGATATGACTGTACATATGCAGCAAAATCTGAATAGTCATATAATTGGGGCAGAGATTTTAAAGCAAACCCAGCAGTGTGTGCCTGAAAGCCTTAGAAGGGGTTTGCTTTTATTAAACAGGTTTGCACAGCATGCTTTTGGAGGAGCCACTATCCATGGATCACCAACAGAGTCTTGGCTCCTGCACACTTATATCTAATGAGAGAGCAGTCAATGAACTGATACATTTCCTGTTTGATGTTGGATCCTGTGCTTGCTGTAATTCTAAACACTACTAATGAGTGATGTGAAAATGCAAACATATATGAGTTCAGGATGACATATTACAGGAGTATTCTTTTACCTACTCTTACCGCCTTTATGACTGAGCTGAAAATCGTTCAAGTCATATTTAAATACAATCAAAGCAAACAAAAAGGACTGTGCTGTTTGCACCTTTACTAATAGGGTCCTGAGAGTTTTAGGTCAAACTTAAAAAGGCATGCATATAAGTAAAAGAGTATGTAAAAGAGTACTCCTGCAGGACTTCTTCTCACACTCAAAAAAACGTTCGCGAATCGACCTCAATAAAGAGACACAGAGACAGAGAATTTACAACACCCACAATAATAACCATTAACAATTTATGGTCGGGCATGGCCAAGATGGCACTGTGCATGGACGCACTTTGCTGAGCTCTGTGTGTGGCCTGCCCAAACATCCTGGCTATATCTCACATGTGCCACTTATCCTAGGTGTAATCAATGGATGAAACCTCCTGAAGTCATGCTGAACCCCACTACAGAAGCAGATTTGTGTTAAGGGCGGCGACGGAAGCCTGGCACCGTGACGACCTGCTACCACAGACCTTGGATGTGGCTCACTACAAATCTGCATATACTGCCATGGCACAGGCCAGCGTGGTGTGTGGGGTGAGAGCCTATAATGACTGTTGACTGCCTCATGGCACTTTACCTACTTTTCCACTTGTGCGCCACTTGTGTACGGACACAGCCACTCGAGTATCCATAAATTCCACCATATGAGCAGGTTTGTGATCCTGCTGCCAGTAGGCTCCTGCACCATACTCTGGACCTACCAGAGGCATGTCATTACAGTAGAGCCTTGAGACTTTCCTATGGACCGCTGATCCGGGAGCCCGGACTCACTTCTCTCTAAGATAAATAATAATACACAGGCATGCTTTTAAAGTTAAGCTCCAATGCTAATAAAAAATGGGAAAGCCCAGCTCAAACAAGTCACAGCCCCAGCTGTCTGATACAACAACTTCTGCTGCCGGTGGAAGTTATGCCTCACAACAGGTTGCCTCAAATATAAACGCCCCATTAGACCACTCACATTGATTTGTCAAACTGATGGCCGCAATACTGGACATTCAAACTGAACTGGGCCCCAAAATTGACAGATTATGTACAGAAATGGGATTCTTAAGGGAGGACCATAAAAAAGTAAAGCCAGAGAGGAGAAGTTGGAGCCTGCATTAGCATCCTTATGCCCTACTGTGTCCACAGCCACTGACCAGGTCAAATCTCTACAGCAAGAGGTGGAATGCTTGACGAGCCTGGTGAAGGACCAGGAAAGTCGCTTCAGCAGGAACAATTTTTATATTGTGTGATTGCGATAAAGGGTGGAGGGACCCAGCATGGGCTTGTACCTGGAATCCTAGAAAACCAAAGATATCCTACAGGGCAATGTCTCAAACCTTTTCTCAATAGAAAGGTCGCATAGGGTTCCAGGTGGTCCTCCATGCCCGGGCAATCCACCAAGGCCAGTAATGACGAGATTGTTTAATTATCGAGACAGAGACAATACGCAACAGTACACATTTACCCTGATCATACCCTGAATGTGCAGCCCTGCAGATCCCGCTATATGGAAGTTAAGCAATGCCTCCGGGATCACCAGATACAATACGCATTGCAGTGCCCAGCCACACCGCGCATCCTTCGTAAAGATATCAATATATACTGCTCTACTCCAGAGGAGGCCTGGTTGTGGATAGACCAAAATGGATTTGTACGTCCCTCGCCCACTACCCTGGTGGACTCACAACCTACCTGGAGACTTGTGGGTGCACGTAGAGTGCACAGAAGAAACAAAATACACCGGCCTACCAAGAAGCAAGTGGCAGCGGAAAGTGCGCAGTCAATAAATATAGCAGAAAACCTGAGTAGTCCTACAACGCCCACCAGAATTGACTCAGACTAAGATGCAGGGCAAGACCGGTTCTTAACCTTAGCAGACTTCCAAAATGCAGAGTTGCAGGGAGGAGGTCCAGAGGTCACTTGCAGATGGCAAATGACTCAGATGATGCATACCCTTTTTGAGTACTTGCAGTCTGATCATGGATAATATGTCTCTAATGTGAGGGTCGACCCGATATCTTTATCTCTTATTGTCTGAAAATAGGGGGCTGTATTAAAGAATATCATAATGTTGTTTCACACATATGCCAGCCAATCTTATTTAGGATATAATACAGCTATACCCCCTAACTACGTTAAGTGGCTGAGGTAGCAGTCAATTTAGAATAAGTTCGATAGCATTTCAGTGCATGTGGCCAATTGCCTGTTGGCAAGCCGGCCTTGGGTGGGAGTTGGGGTAATGTTTTTATTGTTTAATATCATTTTTATTTCTTACTACAAAATGTATGTAATACAATATGAATATTGTCGAATGTGGGCCTGGGGGTTGGGGCAGGGGAGCAATACACTGGAGGGACCCTCTATGTTTTTTTCATTGGGGAAAGAATGGCAATCAGTGTTTACACTTTATTAACCTGGAATGTGCAAGGGCTGGCAGGGTGTGTTAAACAACATAAAATCTATCAATATTTGCGTAGCAACAAAATTTCAATCACATGATTACAGGAGACACATCTCACCACTCAAACACTTGCTTCGCTTTGCAAGCATTGGAGGGGCCCTTATATGAGTGGCACCAGGCACACCTTTAAAATTGTTACACACACAAATTGATCCACAAGGCCGCTACATAGTGCTAGAGGGTCTTCCAGATGGTTCCCCATTGACATTAATCTCCCTGTATGCCCCTAACACCGGGCAAGCACAGTTTATACAGACACTTATGCCATCCCTGCTCTCTGACCCCACAGCACCAGCATTATAGGGAGGGGATTACAATTGCACTTATGATCTTGATCGGAATCACTCGTGTCCACCACTCCTGGGAGAGCAATCCATTCAGCTATCACAACACTTGAGAGACTGGGCAGACCATATGCAGCTGTACGACGTATGGAGTAGTTACCACCCTGAAACCCTCACATATTTGCATTATTCCTCGCTAAATGATCTCCACACGAGGATTGATGCAATATATTGTTCCGTGGAGGTCTTTACTAGGGTAACTACATAATACCTAGCATGTGCACTTTCTGATCATATCCCACTACAGTTACACCTTTCGTGGGCACTCACAGTCACAGGGCTAGGATCCCGACCTGGCGTCTTTCCGTCTCAGCGCTCAGGGACATGACATTTTGCTCCTCTCTCAATTGATCATCACATATTTTCAGAACAATACCGGCACCGTCTCCTACAGAGGCATAAAATGGGATGCATTTAAATTGGTCATTTGAGGACATGCCATCAAAATGACATACAGTTCCTGCATGGCACTTGCGGCAGAACTACAAAAGTATGTGTTGGAAATCCAAAGGTGTGAACGCTTGGTATACACAGATCCCCAGGTGACTCCTCTGCTAGCTGAAGCACGGCTAGCATACAAGGAGACTATAGATAGTCTTTGTACGCTAGACTACAAACAATATCTAGCTCATCAACATACAGAGGGTGACAAAAAGAAGTAAAATGTTAGCCTGGCTCTTGAAAACTGACATTTCACAACCTCGCATCACAGCGATATATAATAATGAGGGTGCGTTGGTAAATACACAAGTGGCAATTAATGACTCCTTTCATAAGTATTATACGTCTTCGAACAGGGTGCCTATTACTGATAATCTCCCCCATATTCAGTGATTTTTGTCACAAATACAACTTCCGCAGGTCACACAACCTCATCATGACTCGCTTGAGGAACCCATCACAGTGGATGAAATAGTCGATGCCATTAGGCAGCTAGCAGCGGGTAAGACTCCGGAAACTGATGGTTGGCCCCAGAGTTTTACTCTACTTACTCAGAAAAACTTGTACCCCAGCTTTCCAATGTATACAAGGATGCATTTGAGAGGGGAGAGCTTCCGTCATCCTTGCTGAAGCACAACTAGTGGTACTACCTAAAACGGAAGGGTTCCGCTACAGATGGAATCATATAGGGCTTTCTCCTTATTAAATACAGATTATAATATTTTCGGGAAAATACTTGCCAACAAGCTAATAGAAGCAGTATCCCTTTTGATATATGAAGACCAGAATGGCTCAATTCCGGGGAGGAGTACTGATCTGAATTTGCGCCATTTTTTAAAGCTGCTGGACTGGGCCCATTTGGAACCTGACACCCACTGGCTAGTCGCCTTGGATATTGAAAATGCATTTGACACCTTGCGCTGGCAGTATCTGCTGGAAGTGCTAGGTAAATTTGGCATTGGATCTAAATACATACGTTGGGTGTGCATATTATACACAAAGCCACACTCAAGAGTAAAGAAAGACCGAGATGTCTCTCCACAATTCGTAATAGAGTGGGGCACCATACAGGGATTGTACTATGCATAACTTGTTGAAAACCAATATAGAAGATTTAAAAAAGTAAATATTAATAATGTATAGTTACATTCAGGAATGTATATTGTTTTTAATGTATATTCCTGAATGTAACTATAAATTAATAATGGTTATTATTGTGGGTGCTTTTAATTGACGCTTTCAAGTGGTCCTAATGTTGCAGTATGGCATGTAACCAAAGATATTTTCTTTTGTACAGACGCGTATTGTTTTATAGGAACTAGATAGTGTTGTTTATATACTGTTTCGTTTTTAAAGTTTCAATGATTTTTGTTAATCAAGCAATAAAGAAAAATTCATTCAAAGAAACAGAGAGAGTGAGTGTGTGTCTGTGTGTATATCACGTACAAAACATCTTGTGTATGTCACAATCTTTCACACTAGATATCTGCATATCTACCTTTCAAACACTTGGCTTTTCATATTAGTTAACAACTCACTCCCCTCATGCACTTCAAGGGCACATAGGGAAAACATTAAGCAATATTTGTAGCACATAAACAATTAAAATATTTCTACATGTCCTATTGGCTAGGTTGAGATCATGTGACCCACAAAACGAAAACATGCAGAGAACATGTATACACAATGTTGCAATTAGGTTTCTTATTTTTTATCTTTTTTTTTTTTGGATCCTCATTTCACTGTTGGCAAACACAAATAAATGCTAAGAGCCCTGATTCTGTCCTGGGCGCCCCGGGCTGAAGTTATTGCTCGTGCCTTAGGCTGGCCCAGCCTGCCCATCTAACTGTTTTCAAATTAATTTTAACCTTGTAAATGCCCTCCATAGCTTTCTCCGTGTTAGCCCAAAAAAGGTCTAAGCTGGGACATTCATAAAATACATGAATATCGTCAGCCTCTACTGTTCCACATCTGGGGTAACAAGGTGGCAATGTCGCAAACTTAGCTATTTATTTGGGAGTGTAATACAACCTGTTCAGGGCAAAGAAATGTTTTTTCTTAAGAGAGGTATACCTGACATATCTGTAAAGGTATTGGAGAGATGTTTCAAATAATGCACTTGAAGCAACTTCTAAGGCGGATGAGTTCCAGACAAAATGTAACGATGGTGCCTGACCTTCCTCAGCCTCAAGCATTCTTCTGTACCAATAACCCACTTCTTTTTTCCTATACCCCGGTGTTTGGAGGGCAGATTCAATGTCCCAATTACCACCAATGTTAACCCTCTCGGCGGAGAACCAGAAACAGAGTTGTATATATTTGAATCTAGAGAAGGAGTCCCCAATCCTCGACCGCAACACCTCCCAGGGAAGAACCCCTTCAGATGTTACCAGGTCTGACCATACTGTTAGTCCTGCCCTCCTGATAGCAGTAGAGAGACTATATTTAAGGCATATTGGTAGACCAGGGGATTCCCATATTGGGGCAAATTCAGAGTAATATTTTATACCCAAACCTTGTCTTTACTCTACTCCAAACTAAGAAAGCCAGTTTCAAAACCTTGAGGTGGACCTTTTTATAGAACTTTGGAGCCTCAAACTTATATAAAAAACCAGTCCCACCCCCTTCTTGGTGGGCAATGATCCCCAGAATCTTCCCCCAATTGGATTCATCTGGGTTAGAGAGAAAACTAGGAATGTTCTTTAGCTGGAAAGCAAGGGAATACCAAAGAACATCTGGAAGGACAAGACTCCCCTTTAACAATCTTCTTTTCAGCTTTTTCCACGATAGCCTGGAATTTTTATTGGCCCAGACAAAACCTCCGATTTTTCCCTGAATTCTTCCTAGGATTTTATCTGGAAAAACCAGGGGTATAGTATTAAAAAGGTATGTTAATTTGGGCAAAATCACCATTTTGACCAGATTGACTCAGCCATAGATCGTCAGAGGGAGGTTCTGCCATCTCAAAAATAACTAGTCTATCTCCTTGGCCACCCTCTTTATATTAATCTGGGGTATATTATTTAGGTCTGAAGTTATTAATATACCCAGATATCTGAACTGAATACTCTGTGCTCTTTCCCAGTTGTTAATCCCCCAACACATTGTTTCAGTGTTTAAGGTGTTAATCAGGTAGCCAGAATACCGACCAAAATCAGACATTATCTCCTCTACTTTGGGAAATACCTCGACCGGATTGCTTGTGTATACCATCAGGTCGTCCGCGTACAACGCAAGTTTACAGCTATAGTCATCTACTTTGAACGGTGTTATCCGATCATCTAATCTCAACGCCTGTGCCAGAGGCTCAATATAGAGATTGAACAGGAGGGGTGAGATAGGACACCCCTGCCTAGTCCCCCTCCTGATGTCAAAACGAGATGTCAATAGGCCGTTCAACAGAATGGCAGCTGTGCCACCCTCATAACAACTTCTCAGTACATGGGGGAAAATTGTCCCAAACCCCATGGTGCTCAGGACATCCCATAAAAATCCCCAGTTGACACGGTCAAAGGCCTTCGCAACATCGTACGCCACCACTGCCAAGGGCTCCGACCGTGCCACTGCCAAATCAATACTGCCAATCAGCTGTGAGGTCAGCTCATTGATGTATCTGCCAGGCATAAAGCCCTTCTGGTCGGAATTAATGAGTAGGGGAACCAATTTAGCCAATCTCCGTGCCAAAATACTGGTAAAGATCATATAGTCCGCATTTAGCAGGGAGATTGGCCTAAAGGAGTCCGCCTTAAGAGGGTCCTTCCCTGGCTTTAGTATAAGGACAATTGTGGACTCCTTCCAAGACAACGGAACCCTACCCTCCAAGCTATACACCTAATTAAACAGTTCGCATAGTCTTGGTAACAAGGCATCCTGAAACACTTTATATACCTCGCCAGGGAGGGCATCAGGCCGGCCGCTATATTATTTTTGATCTTTTTTATGCAAAGTCTAACTTCTTTATCCGTAATTGGTCTATTAAGGATCTCACGACCTTCATCAGTCAATCTAGGTAAGGCCTTACTCTCTAACCACCGTAGAGTATTTATGGAACTTGGAGACTGTTCTTCATTATATAATTCAGAAAACATAGTAAGAAGACATTTTTCCATGTCCTCCTGTTTACAGGACAGTGCCCTGATCGTCAATAATTCATTTATCGATATTGTTCTGCACCCGATCTGCCGTGATCTTACTGGCCAGGATTGCCCCTGCTCTTTCTCCCTACTCATAGTTTTCCATAGAGTACGCGGCCCACTGTGCTTTAACTTTCAGGTCCAAAAACCCTAGATATTCGGATCGAAGACATTCTAGGTCTACCAAGATCTGTGGTACATTGTCTGCATGGGATTTTTGCCTTAAGCTCTCCAAACTTGAGATTTTATCCTCTAAGGTTTTAAACTTCAATTTCTGTTCCCTATTATTAGAAAAGATCAAACTATGGAACTGACTTCTTATATGGGCCTTATAAGCATCCCAAACTATTTCGGTTGGCGCTGATCCCATATTATCAAAGAAATAATTAATAGTAGAGGTGGACACCATGGTGACCATATCTGGATCCTTTAAGACTGCCCCTTTTAAAGTCCACCTGGGAGTTGTTGCACTCCTAGCCACCCCCTTCGAAAGTGTAAACATCACAGGGGCATGGTCAGATAGGATACTTGGCAGTATTTCTATCTTTACTAAGATGTCTAAACATAACCTGTCTACGAGGATATAATCCAGTCTAGAGGCATGGCCATGCTTTTTGCTAAAGTATGTAAAGCCCGGCTCATTCCCATTCATGGCCCTCCAAGCATCAATCAGACCAAGCTCATGCATCATATTTATCATGGCACGACGTGATCTTGGGGCTGCGTTATAGCGGCTGTAATTGGAGTGATCCTGTTGGGGATCAAGAAGGACATTAAAGTCCCCTCCTATGACTGACGGGGTAGTAGCCTCAACCAGATTGGACTGTACTTTTAATAGACAAGAAGGATCATCTATGTTTGGTCCGTAATATGATACAATAGTTAGTTCACTTCCACTAAAATCAACTCCTGCCAGGACCCATCTTCCTGACTGGTCCGTTAAACTAAACTTTATGATGCCACCACTTCCAGCTTAAATCAAAATGGCGACTCATTTGTTTGCCACGGACTGCCCAGAGCAGCAAAAAGCAGCTACCCATCTGATCCTCCCAAAGAGTTCCCTTGCATCAGTAACATTCAAGTGGATCTCCTGGAGAAGAATTATTTTTGCCGGCGACTGTTCTAAGTATTTTAAAATTAACCTACGCCTCCGTGGACAACGGAGCCCATTAACATTCCAGGAGATACAGGGTATCTTATTATCCGTCATCTCTTAATCTCTCCTCCTCCGAACCCTGTTTATCAGAATAGAAATTCCTATAAGCTATTGTGAAATGAGGACACTTTTTTCTTTTTTCCCTTCCCCCTCCATCCCACTCCCACCTCCCTCCACCCCCCTTTCTTCCCTGGGGAACCCTCCCTTCCTCCATGAGCATTAAGCTCCTAGACGGAACCCACTCCTTCCCCCTGATCTGTATGGATTAAACAAAGGGTGCATACATTATATGAAGAGATTTTTCTTGCTATATCACCAGCAAATGCTACATAATGAATGATGGTAGGGAAAAAGGAAAAGTAAAAAAAAGAAAGAAGGGAATATGTATATGGAATATGTATATGTCATACTGGCTCAATGTTGTAGCCTCGCTGTTAAACAGACTACCTCATATTCATCTTACCCTTACCGCCTGACTACCAACTACATTGCCTCTCCACTCCCCCCTTTACTACCCCCCTGATCTTATCAATCAGAATATCCGCTTCTTAAATATGACGAATGTTATGCATGTGGTTATTCCACATTACACGGAGTGAAGCGGGGAATCTAAGTTGGGCACGAGCCCCCAATTAATTCAAAGTCACGAGTCTCTTGCCCATCTCCCATTGTTTTGTTGCAGTGATATGGGAGACATCTGAGCATATTGTGAAGGAGAAGGGACTAGAAAAAGAGGTTGATCTTATTGAGCCTGCTTTGAGGGCCAAGGACAAAATCTTCTCTTTGATGGTATATGTCAAAAAATTGACTAGAATCGTCCTAGGATGCTCCTTCGCTGGATTCCTTCTATACAGGTCCCAATGGACTCTCTGAATATCTGTCAATAGATCTTGATCGACATCGGTAGAGTCCTTTAAGATTGTTGATTTCAGGACCGCGACAATAAACGCCTTAATGTCATTGCCCTCGAGATCCTCAGGCACATTCAGGAATTTTAAATTATTTTTCCTTGAATGATTTTCAAGTCTTTCAAGATCATCCTTCATTTCTCGGTTTTGCCGAACCAGTTTATCCATGGTATCTGTGGAGGCAGCGATTGCTTCTTTAACCCTTTCGATGCTAATGACGAGCTCAGCTCGTCATGAGGCACACTGGAGCTGTGCTTATGACGAGCTGAGCTCGTCATGATACACTGGGGATCACGGATTTCCAGCACAGGAGGGGAAAAGTCCTAGCAGCCAAGGTGTTAATCTTAGGGAGCTCCGTTTCCAGTACATCGGTTCTTAATGAAACCTCCTCCACCTTCCGGGCCAAGGCCTCGCAAGAAGCCTGAATGGCGGTCTGATTTGCCTCTGATATGGTGAAGCGCTTCCCTATGTCCTCCTTCAAGCCCAATAGAATAACTGCCAGAGTCCCCGGGGTGAAGTCTATCGGAAGGGTATCGCTTATAGATATTCCGTTGTTAATTGAGTCAGGGCTTTCTAGGTTACAATTACTTCCAACCTCCCTTTGGTTAGTTTAGTCCTTCTTGGGTTCTCCTAGATCTCCCCCAGCTGTATCTTGCCCCTCTTGAGTGTCTTGGAAGTCAAGGGCGGAAAAGCTATTCGAAAGTTCTATTGTAGGGTGCACTATATACAGTACAGGCGATGAAAGCATCTGTATCTTAGGGCTAGGCTGAGATGACTGAGATGACTCACCCTCAGTGCTAAATAAAGGCTCTGTATGTGTTTTGTCTGAAGTAGCTTCTACCGTAGCACTGCCCACGGCGTTAGGATTAGCACTGTTCACAGCCATTTTGTTTGACCTATCAGAGCCGCATGAGGAAAGAACCTTATAATAAGATTTCAGCGATGGGGTTACTCTTACTGAAGCAGAGGCTCCACCTTTTGCTCTTTTCCTATCCTTTCCTCATCTTGGAGGGATATCTGCACCAATATAACCCTCCCTCCCCATCCCCCTCTGGGAAGTAGGCTTAACTTGAATTATAGGAGGAGAAACAGATGGATTTCTATTTAGAGGGGCTGATGTTAGATTGACGGCCTGGTTTCTTAATGTATAGCGAGTTAATCTCGCATGAAAATTATGTGAAGTGCTCTGGGCCGAAACAAAGCCCGACTCTAATAAAGGGGCATTGGGGTCACACACCACTGCGCTATCAACGCCTTTCTCCATACAAGGCTTCCTTCCCTTACTATCGAATTTAGAGTCGCTAATGGAATCACTGACAAAATTAAGATTAAATTTGCCCCCAGTGCCTAATATGCCTGGATTGCCGAGTGTCTCGCTAGAGGCTTCCCCCCTCCTATATTCCTGAATCACCCCAGCCTTTTCAGACCACGTTAAGAAATGTAATGCGGTATCCACAGACTGGTCACAATACCCACGGGAAGAATATCTGTAGCGGTAGAGTCTGAGAGCCTTTCCAGTGATTGAGCACACCGTCCCTGCTGAAAAAACAGATCCAAGGAGCCTTCCGGTATTTCGTCACCACAATCGTGCGGCGCCGAGCTCCCGGAGCCAAGCCGGATCTGAAAGGTGGCCGCCCTCTTCACTATAAACTATCCGTGTTTTCCAGAAACCAGAAAACTGTCAAAAACTATCGACTACAGAGTGCAATTGAATGCGGAGGCCAAAACACCGAACTGCTGAACCGTTCAACACAAATTCGGCTCGGCTCGACTCGGTGCCAAAATCGGAACGAGAGAAAAATGCGGTGGAGAAAAGCAACCCTTCCAGGTACGTAGAAGAGGAGCCAAGAAATACCTTCTTTTTTCAATTCTCAGTTCTCATTTCCCTGCCGACAACCATACCAGTATGCACCAAACACAGAGAAATCTCCAGCGAGCTGCCAGATTCAGAGCACCATACTCAGGGGGAGGAGCTCCGTCACGGCCGTTACCTTCCGGCCGTCATGTTCCCCCCGGGCTGTTCAGAATGATGTATTGCAGCCTGCAATTAGGTTTCTTAGCTGTCATATGAATAAAAAGGTTGTTCCCACATGGCTGTAGCATTGTCTTTACGTACAAAAACACAGCCAAGGATGAACATTCCTTCTGTGACAGTAGGCCTGTATCTCATATGTTAACTTTCAGTTTACAGAACACATACGTACAGTAACCTTTTTCAAATGCCAATTATAAAGTGCAGCAGGTTCAAAAGAATAGAAAGTCAACCTATTTGCCAAAAGCAATTTCAGGTTGCTGATGCAGTAGTAAAGATTATGGGTATGTAGAAAGTGGACAAATTATTCAGGGCACTGTAGATATCCTGCTCAACTATCTCCGACACTCCCACAGCTCTTGAAGGCAGGGCTTTAACCACTGTGTTTCATGTGCATCTGGATGTTTATAAATACATATAAACATTTTTCCACAGGGTGTAGAGTCATAGGCAGTAGAGACCTTTGTTCAAGGACTGACCCACACTGAAAATAATGGGCAAATGGTTAGAGTTTCAATGAACTTCATTTGTGATTGATTGCTTCTATTTGCATTCAAGAAAATACACGTCATCATAATGGAATGTTTATTAATGCTGTAATCCATGCACTTGAAAGAATGCTCCACCAGTATTAAGCAATTTGCATAAATAAAATTCATATATGCAGGGAGCCATACATGGTAGTATTACGTGGAAAATACTGGGGCCTCACAAATCGTTCCTTGGGGAACTTAATGTATTTTACTTTATGTGATATCTACATTTTATGTTGTCGTGCAATGATGACTCTCAACAATGCAGGAGCAGCTCTTGCCAGGGAAAAGTGGCAGGTGGGCTGGAGGGTTCGGGGGGTGGATGGGGGACAACAGATGAAAATAAAAAATAATTTACCTGCTGCCCTCCATTATTGGGTTCTTTTGCTCCCCTCCACTTCAGACACATGCTCCTAGACTGCCCTGCATCCAATACTGAAGGTGCTCTCATGCATGAGAGCAGCTTCAGGATTAGCCTGAGGGTCATAAATTTGGGAGCATGTGCCTGCTGTCTCCAACCCAGAAAATCAGCTTTGGTTCAAGAGAGCTTCAGTGCGCATGACGGTTTGGCTGTCCTGGGCCTGCCTCCAAACCGTCATTTGCACTGTTAACAGTGTTCACCATTCCCCCTCCAGTACTGTCAACCCCCTGGTCCTGCCCACAACACTCAGCACACAGTCACCTAGAAAAACGGTGCTGGCGGGGGGGTCAATGCTCCGCTACCTTAGCGGAGGAGGTGCTCCTGCAACAATGTTAAGCGTCCCAGGATGAAAGCACTCAGGTACTGTAATGTTTGTGATCATCTCACAGGGTACACAGTCAAAATATCGAGACCTAATTGTCGACCTACACAAATATCGTGTTGCAAATATCGAAGGTACAGAATTTCGATGTCAAGAATATCGTTGGACATAATATCGACCCTAAGGTAATTAATATCGAATTTATTTATATCGATGTAAGTAATATCGAAGTTAGTAATATCGATAGCATAGATATCGATGTAACTAATTTCGATGTTACTAATATCGATATTTGTATTATTTTTATGTTTGTAATTATGTATGTGTAATATGTTTTTGTTAAGTATTTTAATTTATTTAAATTATATATGTATTATTTTTATATATTAATAATGTTATGTTTAAGTAAATTTTATGTTTTAGTACCGGAGCGGGTTGTGGGTTTATAGGGGAATAGGGTGGGAAATAATTTTATTGTAATTAATAAATGATTTTTTGAATTTTTATGGATAAGTATTTTTGTAAATAATTATAAATTGGCAATTAATTATTTTAATTGATTATTTAATTATTATTTGCCAATTAATTATATTAATTGATAAATAATAATTAATTTGCAATTCATTTTTAAAATGATAAATTAATTATTTAATTGTTATTTAATGTTATTTTTAAGTAAATTTTATGTTTTAGTACCGAAGCGGGTTGTGTGTTTATAGGGAAATGGGGTGGGAAGTAATTTAAATATACTAAATTAATTATGAATTTATAGGAATTATACATTATTTTTTATTAATTTTGTTTCTATTTCTGTAGTGGGTTGTGGGTTTATAGGGGAATCGGGTGGTAAGTAATTTAATTGTAATTAATTATTGATTTATAATTTTTTGTTATGGATAAATAATTTATTTAAAATTAATAAATAATTGACAATTACTTATATTAAATGATAATTTATTTTTTTATTTGGTAATTAATGTTTTTAATTGTTAACAATTTTTTTAAATTGGTACTTCATGTTTGTAATTGGGAAATCATTTTTTACATTGGTAATTCATTTTTGAATAGGTAAATAATTGTGTTAATTGGAATTAATATTTTTAATTGGTCATTATTTCTTATTAAATGGAAAATATTTGTACTTAATTGGTATTCAATATTTTATTTAAAAAAGTATTATTTGGTATATTGTTTAATAATTTTCAATTGTGAATTAATTTAAAATCATATTTTTATGTAATGAAATGTATTTAATTCTTTAATATTTATTATTTGGTGAGTAATATTTAATAATTAATATTTATTGGTATTTGTTGATAATTTATTGTTAATTAATTATTCAAATGTAATTGCTTTTAATAATTATTAATTGTTTGTAAATTATGTAGATTCATTTAAAAATGTAATTATACATTATTTTAAAAATAAAATGTATTTATAAGTATGTTAAATTTAAAGTCTACGCTATCAAACACTTTCCCTACTGTTGCACTTTTGGAGTTGGAATAGTATTTTTTCCCCTACGTTATCCAACGCTTTCCCTACTGTTGCACCCTTTGGAGTTGGAATAGTAATTTTTACCCTTACGCTATCAAACGCTTTCCCTACTGTTGCACCCTCTGGAGTTGGAATAGTAATTTTTACCCTTATGCTATCCAAAGCTTTCCCTATTTTTGCACTCACTGGAGTGGGAATAGTAATTTTTACCCCTACGCTATCCAACGCTTTCCCTACTGTTGCACCCTCTGGAGTTGGAATAGTAATTTTAACCCCTACGCTATCCAATGCTTTCTCTACTTTTACACCCTCTGTAGTTGGAATAGTAATTTTTATCACTACGCTATCCAACGCTTTCCCTACTGTTGCATCCTTTGGAGTTGAAATAGTCATTTTTACCCTTACGCTATCCAACACTTTCTATACTGCTGTACCTTCTGGAGTTGGAATAGTAATTTTTACCCTTACGCTATCCAACGCTTTCCATACTGTTGCACTCACTGGAGTGGGAATAGTAATTTTTACCCACCCGCTATCCAATGCTTTCCTTACTGTTGCACTCTCTGGAGTGGAAATAGTAATTTTTCCCCCTACGCTATCCAATGCTTACCCTACTGTTGCACCCTCTGGAGTTGGAATAGTAATTTTTACCCTTACGCTATCCAATGCTTTCCCTACTTTTGCACCCTCTGGAGTTGGAATAGTAATTTTTACCCCAATGCTATCCAACGCTTTCCCTACTGTTATACCCTCTGGAGTTGGAATAGTAATTTTTATCCCTATGCTATCCAATGCTTTCCCTACTGTTGCACCCTTTGGAGTTGGAATAGTAATTTTTACCCTTACGCTATCCAACGTTTTCCCAACTGTTGCACCCTCTGGAGTTGGAATAGTAATTTTTACCCTTACGCTATCCATCGCTTTCCCTACTGTTGCACTTACTGGAGTGGCAATAGTAATTTTTACCCACCCGCTAAGCAACGTTTTCCCTACTGTTGCACTCTCAGGAGTGGGAATAGTAATTTTTCCCCCTACGCTATCCAACGATTTCCCTACTGTTGCACCCTCTGGAGTTGGAATAGTAATGTTTACCCATACGCTATCCAACGCTTTCCCTACTGTTGCCCCCTCTGGAGTTGGAATAGTAATTTTTACCCTTACGCTATCCAGCGCTTTTCCTACTGTTGCACTCACTGGAGTGGGAATAGTAATTTTTACCCACCCGCTATCCAACGCTTTCCCTACTGTTGCACTCTCTGGAATGGGAATAGTATTTTTTACCTCTATGCTATCCAATGCTTTCCCTACTTTTGCACTCTCTGGAGTGGGAATAGTAATTTTTACCCCTATGCTATTTAATGCTTTCCCTACTGTTTAATTTTCTGGAGTGGGAACAGTAATTTTACATTCTACGCTATCCAATGTTTTCATTAATATAGTTTTTTGGGACTTTAAATAGTATTTTTATTTATTTATGTATTTAATATTTTTTGTATTATTTTAGATAATGTTGTATTTAATTAACTTTTAAAATATTGAAAGTATATTTCATTTATTTCATTTATTAAATATAATTAATTATTTGTATTTATTTTATTATTTTATGTGTGTAGATGTATTTGTAATTTATGGTATTTGTTATTAATTTATAATTAATTAAAATAATTACTACAAATTATTATTAAATAAGTATATATTATATATTTTATGTTTATTTTTAATTAAAGTTTTATTATTAAATATGCATTATTTATTAATTTTAAACATGATTAAATATGTTTAAATATGTTTAATTTATTTATACGTATTATTTACTTTATTTAACTTTTTTGTTTACAGAAAAAAATGATATTTTTAACATTGATATTTTAGTTTCGATATTTTTGTACTTACCATGTTGTAGATAGGGTGTCGATATACTTGCCTTCGATATTCCAGCGTCGATATTGCTGTAGGTCGATATTCTGTCCGTCGATATTCTGTCAGAGATTCATCACTCACTCCCTAACTTAAGATAATGGGCTAATATTTGATTAATGTGAGTCACTTGGAAAGAACAGTTGAACTGTTACAAACTACTCTTTTTCTGAGGTCTAATATGATGTGCCCCAATAAAAAAACAAGACACGGAGAGCCCATGATGTTCCCATGTATAACAAAGTCCTCTCTTTTATTCCTGCACTGCAGCTTTCGTACTTTGGCTCCATAACAAGAGTCGACATGCACTACCATGCAGAATGAGACCTTTTAATAACCCTAATACTATACATTTCAGGCCTCTCAGACTGACCCCGATCTATAAAATCCCTTTAATACAGTTGCAGTGGTGCAGACACCTCCATAGCACGAACGTGTCACAGGTTCCAAAGAGTATCCCATCCAATAAGAAACATTTGGGCAATAATAATGCAATGAACAAACATTTGGCATGCAGCCACATGGTAGTTAATGACCGCATTCTGAATCTTCCAATCAGCTATGCTTTGTGCAAAAATAAGAGAGACCCAAGCTTGGAAGTTACAGCATGAAACAGGCTTCCCAAAAAACATGGCATAAAGAGCAAGTGCTCAGCGCTGTATTTGCATAGTTTGGCACTTTAAAACCAGGCCCCTTTACTTTGCCAATATTAATATAATTTGTAGGGTCCACTTGAGTTAGACAATGCCATGTTTTCCTTCTTATTAAATAAATATCTCTCTCTGCAAACAGATTATATTTTCGGTTGTAAGAACAATACATTAAATTGAGTTTCAGCATTTAAAAATAGGAAACAGGATATGTGTATGATAAATCTGTTTTGCAGAAAAGGCCGTCCTCTAGATATTGGAATTTAAAAAACTAATAAGGGAGAATTCTGTTTTCTGGGCTCTGCCTAGCAAGGGAACTATAATGCGCCTTTCAGCAAAAAGCTTTTTTCATTATGTTCTTCTACCCGGTGCAGTTTGCTCTTCAGAAAAAGCTTAACGTATGGAGGATGCCGAGCTCCTAAACACCCAGGTGCTGACTCAGACACTTGGTATTTAAAGAACAGGTCAAGAGAGGTTCACAGAAGCATGTTTCACAGAGCTCCAGCATTTCAAATGGGCATCCTTCTGACCTCTACTTCTTTGCAGAAAATACCTTTCTGAGCTGCTAGTTAAATGTCTGAAAAAAACATGAACGTTCTAAAGCAAAAGAGAATCAACCAAACCAGTAACCCAAAAATGTAACTTATAATTATACCAGTCAACGTATTATTAACTTCAGGAAGATTCATCATATAACCACTTCATAGATATCCCTTTTATATGTGCATGTTATTCTTATACAAATAATTTGCATCGTTTGGAGCATTGTGTTGCTGAAACGCAGATTTATTTGAAACCTGGAAGATGCATTCAGAGCAAAATGTTTGGGTCGATTATTTACTGTACGTCTAGTCTACAATCATGTTCAGTTTGAATGCATTTTATCAAAGAAAGTTATATCTTTTTTGACACTTCGATAAAAAACAGGCAGAGGGGCCCTCTGTCCCCCACTCTGACCACCAAAACCCCATGGCGCACCTGGCGATGAATCCCTCACCCCACCCCCCTTTTTGTTATCCCCTCCCCCCTCCTACCCTTGAAAGGGGGCTCTCCCTTTTCCTCTGTTGACTTATTTCTCTTCTTGTACTTTTCTTTCTTCTCTCTTTTCTACTTCTGTCTTCCTTTTGTTGTTTGTTCTTGTTTGCTTTTTGACGACGCATAGACTGTTTTCTAGTGCCGCAATGTGGTATGCCTACCCTCTGACTGGGGATAATGTCTAAGATATGGAAGCTACAGTTAATTAGCTTTTACAGTACGCCCAGTCACTTTGCTATGTCATCCTCGTAATGGACGTTCAGACTCTCTATGGGCAGCTTTTTGTTGATCTCCCTTATGAGCCCTCCTTAGCCTCCGGTCCTTTGGCCTTGCTGCTTGTGCACCGGGAGGGCTCTACATCACGCTTTATGTTACCTCACCATGTTTGGTGGATGGGGGTTGTTTTGATGGGTGCCCCTCTAGCGGATATGGTCCCTCGGCCAGACTGCCGACTTTGGTGCTGGAAAACAGGGGCCTCATTTATGAGGCCGTGTGTCACTTTTACGCCGCGCACCAGCAACGTAAAAAATGTGCCTTGTTGCACCATATTTACAAAGAGACGCATCTAGGTAGATGCGTCACTTTGTAAACCCCTGCGCTACATTATACCTACGCTAGGTATAATGTATGCAGGGGGGCGTTCTGACGCAAGACAGGGTCATAGAAGTGACGCAGTGAAATCTAAATAATTTCACTGCGCCACTTCTAGGATACAAATGCGTCAATTTCTTACGCTTGCCTCACAGCAGGGGTAAGACTGACGCAGGCCCTTTCACATGGGGCTTGCCCATGTGAAAGGACACATTGCTGGAGTTGCGTCACTTTTGTGACACACTCCAGCAATGTGCCACTTTTGCGCCCTACAGATACATCAGAAATACTGACGTATCTGTAACTCCTTGCGCCATGATGCATCATACTGTAAATATGACGCATCATTGATCTCGCAAGGAGGGCGCAGTGAAAAGTGACGCATCGCTGTTTTCACGCAGCGATGCATCACTCTTCATAAATGAGGCCCCAGGGTTCGAGCCTCGGGGTTGCGTCCACATCCTGTAATTCTGGTCAAATCACTTAATCTCCCTGTGCCTGAATGTGTAATGTAAATACGGTGCTCATGTTAAGCGCTCCAATACCTTCGGGTCGAGGTCCCGCTATATAAATTTGCAAAACAAAACCAACAAAAATTGTCCAACCTAATCAGTGATGCCTCCTCTTCGTTATCCTCATGGCGACATGTATGTATGACTTGCTTGTTTCAATAAACAGAATTTAAACAAAAAACAGGTAGAACCCCTCGAACGGTAGCAACGTGGATTAGGAATGGGAACCTAATTGATTGATACATGGCGAACCTAAATCCCAGCTACATGTGAAAACTTACACTATTCCCATATCCATAATTAAAACGTCAGACTCGACATGTTATCCTAGTCATGTTAGTTGCATGCAACAATCACACACATGTAATGCCTGTGTACAATCATGTTCAATTTGAATGCATTTTATCAAAGAAAGTTGTATCTTTTTTGACACTTCGATAAAAAACAGGCAGAGGGGCCCTCTGTCCCCCACTCTGACCACCAAAACTACATGGCGCACCTGGCGATGAATTCCTCACCCCCCCTCCCCTATTGTTATCCCCTCCCCCCTCCTACCCTTGAAAGGGGGCTCTCCCTTTTCCTCTGTTGACTTCTTTCTCTTCTTGTACTTTTCTTTCTTCTCTCTTTTCTACTTCTGTCTTCCTTTTGTTGTTTGTTCTTGTTTGCTTTTTGACGACGCATAGACTGTGTTAGGTCTTCACCATTGAATCCTACAGTAGTAATGGAGAACAAAACTCCCAACCTGGAGATTGCAAAACGCGGCAGTGGAGGACTCAACATTTTGACCCTTTAAAGCAGATTAAAGAAGTTATTTCGAATGAATTGAACGAATGAATGGGTTGATGACTCAATAGAATGGGAAGCCCTTAAATCAGTAATGCAATTCATGCAGCATGTAGCATTTAAAAAAAAACACACAAAAATCCGGACAGGGTCATCTAAATAGACAGGCACCAAAAATGAAAGATTTAGAAAATATTAGGCCATTAAGGATGAACTAAGCTAGAGCAGAAACAACGACACCAAACTTTTGGAACAACTGGAAATTAGCCCATAGGTGATACATAAGAAAGGTGCACAAAGAAGGGGATGAGTCCAGTAACTTATTAGTATGGCTAATATAGCCTGAAACGAGGGGTGTCACAAACAATTATGAAATAATCATTAATGATAAGAACACAACATGCAAGAGAGCATTAACAATGTCATCTTTCAGTATTACTCTGAAGTCTATGCAGACAAAGGTGCTGTTAACTTGCAAGTAATACAAACCTCTACATGGCCACACTCAATGATGAACATAGAGGGAAATTAGAGGTACCATTATTAATAAAAGTGGCTGAAACAGATCTGGCCAATGGCAAAGACACCAAATGTGTTAATCTGGTATTTGTAAAGCACAAACTAATCACCCCAAAGGGTGTCTAGGCCATCGGGGAGATTAAGTGAGCTATTGTCCAGTGTCACAGGGTGCTGAGCTGAGCTGCCTCCTGGGATCGAACCGCGAACCCGTGTCCCGGAGTCAGCTGCTCTGCCACCAGCCTGGGGGTGGTGACGTGGGGAGGGGGTGGGGCAGGATCGGGGGTAGTAATGTATGGATTACGGACCTTAAAAAGTAAGTTAACATATCTATAAATAAAATGAATTTTGTTGCGTACACTGCTTCACCAAATGCAATGCAGAGTGCGCAACAAATTTCGTTTTATTTATTTATATGTTTACTTACCTGTTAAACTACGTAATCCATAAATTACTACCCCCCGCCCTGCCCCTCCCCCCCCCACATCACTGCCCGCAGGTACTTCCACCACCGGCCGCGGCTGTGTGCCACAGCTCTCCAGATTGAGAAGGCCGGCTCCTAGAGTTCTACTCATCATGTACTGACACCATAGCCCCTGAACTAAGCACATAATCCAGCAACATGGAAGAGCATCCTTCTACTTACCACCAAAGAGGTGCTGATAGTCTCCCTAGACAATCCAGGACAAACACATCAGATGTTAGGGCATGCAGACCCCTGCCCCTGCTAAACTCTAACTGCAAAATAATACATAAGGCTATAGCATAACATATATAAAAACTACCAACCTTGATGGTACATTTGGATCAGAGTCGCTTTATAATGATAAGGTACATTTCCCCAAACATGTGCTGTCTTTTCTGTGACCCAGAGCAACAACCCACAAAGTTACCTTGAAAAGTCATTCAACTCTGGTGCTGTATACTTCAGATCTATAAGAAAATAGGCTTTAGGGGATGCAGTTTCTAAGTGGATGCATTAACTACTAGGTTCTAACAGAAATTGTAAGCCTGCCTGTTATCCCCTCTCATATTTATGCCTGGCTATATAAGAACAGTTTTGGCATGCAAACTTGGGATGAAAAATGTATCAATATCTCAGGCAGATCATATTCAATATCACTCTATTCAGAAAGTAGTCTGATCTACTCTAGGAATTATTTCTCCCACAAGAATCAAGTAGTGGAAATTCTGACACAATTCGAACAAAAGCCAGACCTCTGACAAGATTGGAGCAAGTCATGCCTATTTTCAGTCTGACCACCTTTAAAACTGGAAGTGCAGGCAGCTTTGAAATTCAATATTATGAGAGTGCTTGCACACATTTAAATACTAAAGAATCCAAATATACAGAGATGAAACCAATATGATAATGGGCAAAGTAGACAGAGCAATATACTCTACTGAAATAGTAGGACATTCTGGAGAATGTAGAAAACATTTTAACACGTTTATTAAGCATTAGAAAAATTAAGAAAACTATTTCTATCATAAATACAATTGTATATTAATTGTATATATTATTTTCAATGTAGAACAAAAAAATGCTATGACACCATTTATTATAAACATTTACATATATACACACAAACACACCCGCACACACATATATATACATGCACACACATCATACATACATTTATATTAGATTACATTGAATTTTAAAGATTTATTAAAAACAATCCCACCTAAAGTAAAATGTTTATATGTATTTATTGTTTTTCACTATGCGTTAAAAACTACAAAAACTCTGTATAGAATAAATTAAAATTGATGCAATTTTTCTTAAAATGTTACATTAAATTAATCCTATATATATATTAATTTACTTCCCCTATTATTATCTGTGGGAGGGTGTTGGAGTATGAATGATTGGCCAAGTGTGGTGCTGGACTTCTGCTTCTTTTTATCTGTATTCACTTACAGTCGTAAATTTGGCTCCGCCCGCTGTTTCAGCTACACCCATTCAAGTATACACTTTTGAGAAACTTTACAGTCACAAATGGAAAATAGTCAAAAGTAGTAAAGATATTCAAAAGTGTAAGTCTAAACTTTCACATGTAACTTGATCCCAGGTGTGAGTTATCCTCATGATTAGTCACTTATGATAAAATCATTATGCTACTTCAGGCACCATTACAGCAGGGCAGAATTAGATGCATTATACGCCTCTCCGATATCAATAAGTACACTATTTGTACCAAACAATAATGTATACAAACACCGGAAACATTAAAAATTAGCATCAACAGAACTGTAGACCTATATGACGCAGGCACACTTACACCTTTACAAGATTTGGGAGGAGAAGCCTAAGTACCCAAAGAGCAACTTTTAGCATGTTTATGGCTAGTGGAAAAGCACAAGACAGGTGGATGGATTTGTATTTGATTCAGCCACAAACATGTGGGGGCTTATTCATGACCCCCTCTACTGCCGGAGAGTCACTTTTTGTAATGATCCGGCAGAGCAGATTACAAAATCATATCAATGAGCCACACAAAGCCATTATTCGTGGCTCTGGATGGCTTCATGGAGTAAGGCAGCAGCAAATCGCTGTGTTGCCTTACTCTTCACTTGGAAGACATTCCATGTGGGTTGCTGTGGGTTTCCACACACAACATCTGTGAATTTTGATGCTGTCCCAGACTTACAAGATCATGTTAACCTGGGGAAGTGCCAAACGCTCACGCTTCCTATTGCCTTGATTTTCCATCTTTCTATGTGTGCAGCATTCTGCAGCACACATAGAAAGAGGAAAACGCCTCCAGTGGCGGCACCTCCAGTAAGGCAGAGGAGCTTCACCCCACTGCTTTAGGCAGTGGAAATGAAGGAAAAATAAAATGATTATTACTGGCTGTTATTATCATTTTATTTATACCTGTTACTGTTTGGCAGGCAGGGCGGGTCAGCTCTGCTCCCAGGGCAGAGGAGGAGTAGTGGCACCCTCCTAAGTGTGCAAGACGGTTTGGCCGGCCTGAGAGGCGGGCCAAACAGTCATGCGTACTTTGCATGTTCTCCATGCGTGGAGAACATGTCCAGGCCCCCATTCCCTGGCTGAGCACCAAACCATGGCAATCAGACTAATCACAATGCTGCATTGCAGTGCTTTGATTGGTCAAGGGAGCTTGGGTGTGCGTTTTGGTTCCTACAGAGCAGGAGTATGATAATGAGGGATGACGAGAAGGGCGAGGAGGTAAGGTAAGTTTTATTTTTTTTCTTTACTTTACCCCCTTCTCCCTCCTCGCTCCCCGCCCTCCGCCCTGCCACCCCCGATCAGTGCCAGATATCTCTGAATGCCTCTTAGAGCTGTTTATGTGCAGGAAGGTGCCCCTCCCTGCACAAAAACAATCCTGCTGACAACACAGGCACCCTTGCACTATGGTGCAAGGATGCATGCATTGCTGCTAGGCAGCCAAAACAGCACCAGCACAGGGGGAAGGGACTGGAATACACTGTATAGCATAAATACGGTGCATCCCTGCCATTTCTCTTTGGTTCACCAAATCCCGGTAAATGAGTCTGGAGTGTGTTGCTGCTCTCTCCGGTTAAAGGAAAAAGAGCTGTAACACAATTGCATAACTGGTAGAGACACTAAAACATATCTATCTACCTTTCAGGACAAACCAGCAGCAGATATGGGAAAAAAATAATAATGATGAGTGGAAACTAATCTAATAAAAAGCTTGTAAAGTCTCCAGGAATGCAAGACATAAATGACTACATTTTGTGAAAGTACCTCACCCCCAAGATGTTCACCAATCTGATCAACACTAGCAACAGATTACCTTAGATGTTGGACTCTAGAAGCAGTTTTCTGCTATACAGCGTGGTTATGCCTTATGTTAGGAACATACTGGGATCAAATGTTAAAAATCTCAGAAATATTACTAAATAGGATAGAGCAACAAAAGCCTGAGGCATGCCTCAACACAGTGTAGATATAACTATTCTATTTATCACAGCTATCAAACTGCTTATGACTGTTTTGAATGAAATGGTGATACGACTAATCGACTAATTTATCAATAATGCAGGAAATCAGGGAAAACCATAGTGATTCATTTAATTATATAAGTCAATTAAAACAACACTGATGTGGATGAATGAACAGTCAATGCTGGCGCTGGTCTTTTTAGATTAACTCCAACCACAACTCACGGTCGACTCGCAGAACGATGAACAGACGAGCGTAAGAGGGAGACGCCACTGCGGCCCCAGACCCCCAGCCTGCCTGCGGTTTCCGCTGACTCCCACATGGCGGGAATCCAGCAAAAGTGTCTGCAAGTGTCTGCAAGCTACGGCCTACTGGCTGTAGGAACAAAGAGTTTCTGTCCCCCATAGAGCACAGCCCTCGAGCCATGATGGGCTCTGCAAAGCCTTAGCGTCTTCTGCAGCTGCACCTGGACCAGCATAAGACCAGCATGCGGTAAGCCGAGCCTCCCCCGCAATCCTCCCTGTAGCAGCGCTCGAGGAAGACTAAGCCCACAACTTCACCTACCCACTTACCACATACAACCTTACCAGTGGAAGGGTTGGAGTGGGGGCTAAGGGGGAGTGAGCCTCAGGAACCCCTCAACAGGAATCAGCACAGAAAGGGGCTAACAGCAGTGGCAAGCACAGCTGCGCATAAGCAGCTGCAGTAAGTGAGTGCTCATGGCGGGTACGGAGGCGGCCTGATAGGTCAGGGGGAGCCCGCAACCTGCCTGGAGAGCCCCTCACCCAAATCGTCCCCCCGCAGACAGATCTACCTGCTCCCCACCACCTCCACCTCTGCCTTGTGCCCCCGACACCAGCGGGGGAAGGGGGTACATCGCATCATCAAGGCAGCATTAGAGACCCAAATGATATCACCTTCACCACTAACTTAAGCATCAGCTCAAGCACCATCTAAAGGAGCATCAGCAGCTCTTGCATCTCCCGCAAAGAAAGAGTAGAGAGAGACAAAAAAAGAGCAAAAATAGACAAAGTGACGAAAGGGCAGCTAGGGATTCGGACTTGGAACCGGAGCAGTCACCCAGCAGCCAGTTTGGCCCATCCCAGCTGACCCCAGCGAACCATCTGGCACATCGGGTCCAAAAGGAAGGGCAGATTGCAGACGACCCCAGAAGAAATCCTCATGAGCAACCCCCCTAACAAAGGAACTAAAAGCACTATGAGGAGCAAATTATTAACTGATCACCTAAAAGAAATGCCGCAAGAGGCAGATCAAAGGGGCTCGATTAGAAACTTCCTTATTAAGAAAAACGATCCTCGCAGCTGAGACAATGGTATAACACAGGACGCTCCTCCCGCTGGCCCACGCTCAGCTCAAGTCAGCAGCACTAATGAACACAGCCTACGACATCCCAATCACATCTGCACACTGAAGGACAAGACCCCCCTGCAAGGAACTTAGGAACAAGCAGGAAACAACAAGGGTAGCCCACGAGTATTCCCCTCCGAAGCAACCAAAAGGCCCATACAGGGATGGAATCCCCCCACTTCTCAAAGAAGATATGGGGCAGGACACCACAATTAGTAAGACTCTCAGCACAGCCCCTCCCAAAAGCAGCTCCATAGTAATGACGGCCATGCAACTCCACCAGCCCAACGCCCTTGGTCTAAACCCTCAGACCACGGAGATCAGTAAGCCCCGAAACGATTCTAAAGCGCCTAAGCCAACTATCTCCCGGTCTCAACCCGCTCCCTCGGACCCAGTGTATCCAGTGGCTGTGGAGCTCAAATCCTCGTTCCTTTACAAACTCGAACAAAAGATCGAAAGAACTCTTGATCAAACTTGTCATGGCTGTCAGTCTCTCCATGGGCCCCTAACTCAAAAATCAAATATCTTTCACACAACATCAGTGTTGAAACCGGTTCAGAGAAATCACTCTCGACTGCGACAAACAGCACCACAAATAAAGCCCTCTTGTGGCAATGGACCAAGATGGAAGTGCAAATAGACCTCCTACAAGCAATTTCAGGATGGCTAGTTAACATTAGCTGCAAGGTGGAGGACCTAGATAAAAGGATCTCCCAATATATGGCTTCCAACCAGGGCAAATGCTCCTGTAGCTGTTCAAATCTCATCGAGAAGTGGGCCTCCCTTCCAGAGGTTCTAGCTGACAAAGTCGAGATAGCAAAAGGGCGCACGGAGGCACAGTATTTAAATAACACAAACAATCGGGAAAAGCCCAACAGTCCCACTTCAAAGACTAACCAATCAGCAGCAGTGTCATTGGAACAGAAGATCACAGGCGACATTGGCAAAAGTGCAGGGCACGCGATCTATATTCCTGTCAGCAGCCCCAAAATACCTAAAGACACACAAAGTCCAAACCTCAGGGTTAGTGAAGCTGTTGGAACAGATTTGCAGGAACATACTTCACTCTCAACTGACAAACACAAACCATCCCTATCAAGAAGAGCAAAAAAGAAGCTGAAGCAGCAGCAGAAAAAGTCAAAGTTAAAGGTGAGACAATTGCAGTCATTAAAGATCACCCAACCTCCCTCACAAGGGGACACAAAGATTACTCAGCTTTACACAATCTTCAGCTACAAAAACTGGGGCAAAAAAAAGTCCCCCCAGTCTCCACGTCTTTGGAAATTCAGCACAAGCCAACCTCACCACCAAACACCTCCAGTGTGAAGGGCCAAATGTCATTAGAAAGGGCAAACCACCCCACAGATAACGATTCAATGGCCGGAACAAGTCCATCTGCCGCAGAATCCCTCATCAAGACAGCCTCGGCAACACAGACATTACAGTCGGCCATTCTAAATCCACCACAATTAAGTCTGGGCTTCAGCCTGCTACTAGGAGTAATCACTGCAAAAACAAGCGGCCTCAAGCAGGACCTGCCTCAACTCACCAAGGAAGCACTAGCATACAATCAACCCCAGCAGAGACAGCCACTGAAAGGAGAGAAAGGACCCTAAGTGTGGGTGCACCAGCAGTTGTATATGAGATGGTACTCACACCGAGATTCCTTAGCACGGGACAGCATGACATCAGGAATCGGAGCAACATTCTACGTCTCTTCAAACACCTGGACACCCTAGACAAGATACAAACAGGAGACCTAGAATGGGTGAAATTCCTGAGCATGAAGGGAGACACGCTTGGCTACTCATCAGTGGTGGGCCTGAGAAACAAAGATATACAACAAGATGTTGTGAATAATTCCACCCAAATCGCTGAGTGGGGCCTCGAAGTTCAGATGTTACCGCACTCAAAATACCCACACGTCTTGGCCCCAGACTCAGGGGGCAAGGCTACCCGGTCGGTCCTGCACAGGACAAATAGCTAAGGACCCTCGGATAGAAGCCAGATGGGTCAAAGGGACCTAATGGGCATCAGGATCTCATGCCAAAACAATTAGGTTATACACACCATCTCCCGTAATACAGATCAAAAGAGACTCACAAGAAGGAGGTCACAGTATTCCTAACAACGACAATAGCCTGCCGGTCAGAGGAGATGCTGGGCCAGGATTAATCCACAAGCAGCAATTAACTATATTTCCTGGAGCATAGCAGGGATTAGCAAAATCTGCTAAAACAAAAATCTGAAGCAGTTCCTGGAAAGCGGGAACATAATCGGTTTCCAAGAAACATGGGCCTTGTCCAGCACTCCTCTGGCTGGGTACTACGAACATCAGGTCCCAGCCATCAAACGGAACCTCTTTGGCCATCCAGCCGGTGGTTTATTGGTTTTCATAAAACATGAATATGCCATTGCAGCCACAGCTATCAACTCAAACTCTCCCGGACTGCAAGCCCTACAGATCAGAGGACTGAATTTTAACAAACATCCAATGCGTTTTTTATTAATAAACTGTTATATCAACCCAGCACAGACCCTCATGAAAGATCAGCTGGAGGCAAAGGCACAGAAACTCGAAAATTTGCTAAACAAACATAAATCACACCAGGTCATCCTAGCCAGGGATTTCAATCTGAAGGATCTTGACAAAACTGAATCACTCCCTCGGGGCTCAGGCAGGGCAGCTCCCTTGCAGGACCTTCTCAACAATTACAAGCTGACATCAACCCATGTACTGAAAAAAGCTTGCTTGCCATCCTCAGCTCACCTTCCGGGTCACATCATAAATCGATTACATTATGGCCAGCGAAGAGATGGCTGCTAGAATAGAAGAATTCAAAGTCGCATACAGTAAGGAAAGCGATCACAGGCCATTAAAAGCAGTGTTTCAGCTAGAAGTTCCGTCAGCTACCATTTACCAACCTATTGGGGAGACCAGTGGGGAGGAAATACATAGTGTCTTGAGGAGGATCAAGTGGTCAGACTAGACCGGGAATACACTTCAAGCTTGGTTGGCCAGAGACAGAAAGGGAGCCTGCTTGCCGAGCCTTCACCCACAAAAGGATGGGAGAACATTATTGAGGACCTACAAATCAAGTATGGGAATTTCAAGACCCAAAACCCAAGATTGAAAAGGCAATTGAGACCAGGAAGCATCTGCGCAAACAACGATATACGAGAATGCAAAAGGCTACTGCGCAAGGCCCTCGCAGAAAAGAAAAGAGGGGGTAGTCAAACAGAGGGTTCATCAATCCCATCGCTGAAGTCATCTCTTAGGAAGAAACTATGGGAACACAAAAAAGCCAACATGGAAAGCGAATGGCTTAAAGTTTTCTCCTTACTCATAAAAGGAACCCAGCACAACTCTGGAGATACATAAATCAGCGGAGCAATCGAGGACCCTCAAGAGAAAATGGAGTGTCTGAAAAAGATTGGTTGAAACAAGTGAAACAGCTATATGTACCAGCACCTTCCAACAGAGATCCAACAAGTGGTAGGGTGGACCCAGTCGGGCAAGCAAAGCCAGCTAATACAAAGCCAGGAGTCATGATCTCAAGCCCAGGCAAAGTCTCCATGGGCAATAGATCTCCGGTCAATGCCCAGGGCCCCTTACCAGCCCAGATAAAAGCCCAACAGGTCATCAAAACCATCAAGAGCATGAAAAATGATGGGGCCCCTGGGCCTAAGGGACCGCCTAAAGATGTCTAATTATAGGCTCATTGCCTTGCTTGATACGGAAGCTAAGGCATACGCCCGTCTACTACTAACAGACCTGGAGAAGTGGGTTGAAAAAAGAAACATAATACCATTGTACCAGACTGGCTTTAGGCCACAGACGTCAACCATGGATAATGTTCTGGCGATAGCGTATCTTTCAGCCGAGGCAACCCTGAAGAATCTTCCACCACTCTGCTGCTGCTTCGTGGATTATAGAGCAGCTTTCGACAAAGCAGTCAGAAAAAGACTATTGTGGAAGTTAGAAAACTGGGGCATTCCATCAAATCTCCTTAGGGCAATAAGATCATTATATGAGGGCACCTGGGTGCGGGTTAAAACAAGTGCCAGCACAGTATCCCCCAAAATAAGCACAGAGAATGAGCTGAAGTAAGGAGGTGTCCTGGCCCCCATCCTCTTCAACCTATACACGGCGGAATTGGGGGAGGCCCTAAAAGGAGCAAGTTTAGTGGCCCCAAGACTAGGAAGTGTTAGGCTGCCAGTGTTACAGTATGCTGACGACACAGTCATAATGGACCACACAAAGGTGGGCCTACTAAGAGCCCTAAATGCACAAAATACCTTTAACACCATTAACAGTCAACCAAGGAAAGACCAAGGTCATCATTTTTGGGTCCTACCATCTGAAAAAGAATGCACTGTGGCAACTGGGAAACGTGCAAATCAACTCGGCGGCCTTATACAACTACCTAGGGGTTTGGCTGTCGGAACGGGCTAAGGCGAAGGCACAACTAAAACAGCAGAGCTCCAAGGCCAGCAAGGTTATACATCTATTAAGTCAACTAAGCCAGCATCTGATCAGCCCGTCCGCCAGCCCAATTCTTACAGTCTTAAGAGCAAAGCTCCTTTCAGTAATTAACTACGGTCCCCTTGCCTTTCCTGGAAAACTGGATGCACTCCTTAACGCAGCCCAAGCCAAGGTGCATAAGGCAGTACATTCCGATACAGAGGACAGCATGAAAAACAAGGCTATGACTGGAGTTAGGTCTGGCAAGGCCAGATCTTTTGTGTCAGGGGGAGATCATAAAGTCATATCTATGGATATTAAGGGCACCGGCTAACTCCCTAAAAAAACATCTGAAACCAATCATTGAGAGCTAGGCTCGGCCTGGCACTCTAGCCTAGGAAACGCAATTAAAGCATTGAAGATCGAGGAAGAAAGCATCATGCGGCTGGACATCCCCCTGAATGCCTGGAAGAGAGCAGTCAACAAACAGGTGCATTAAATCTCCTTTAAACAAGACTTTAAATCTCTCAGCCGAAGCTCTCATTTAGATTCGTTGAATAATTCCTACATGGTAGGTAAAGCACAACCTTACCTAAGCGAGGCCCTCACTACACAAGTCTACACTACGCAAGCACCTGGGGAAAAGGTAGCTGGGGATAAAACAATATGTCTAGCTAGATGGACATGAAATCCAGGCCCTAGCCTCGAACAGGTACATGCAGACAAAAAAAATCTGCATTTTGCATTTAAAACAAGGCCGTACACAAGCCCCCAAAATTAGGAAAAAACCTTTAGCACAGCACCAGTGATACTGTGAAAAATAAAAAATAAATTACACTAAAGGCCTACTGAAAAAACAACTCAGTACAAGCATTAACAAATCTTTACAAAATTCAGAAAAAAAAGAGAAGATGGGGAAAATGTACTTTACAACGACAGGCCCCACTTCCCCAAAAATATGCTAACAGTACTCCTTAAGAAATTCTTAATTTCAGAAGGGCCGCTACGCTGAACTCCAGTCCTTCCAACAACAAAGAAATAAAAGGAAGAAACCCCCAAGTATATTAGAAAAGTAGTGGTGCCTGCCCTCCCTCAAAATACAACCTTTTTGCAAATGACTGCATTGAAATTAATTGATTTGTCCCAAAATGTAAAGATTCCAAGGGTGTAGATGCCGGAGAGATAGTAGACACAAAAAGAGTGAGGATTTTACTCCAAAATCCAAATTCACCACGACCAAGGGCTGAAAAAAGCATGCAACATGTATTTTCCATTCACTCACATTAAAAGAACTGCCACTCGCTTTCAAAAACATAGGGGCATATTACCAAGCATAAGTGATATTTATCGCTATGCTTGGTTAGCGGCAATAATTTTATTGCCGTGCTTTGCCTATTTTTATCGCTTAGGAGCCTTGCTATTATCAAGGTTTATCTCCTAAGCGATAAAAATTGGCCGAAATGCATGAATACCGCTGAAAAGTCAGCGATATACATGCATTACCGAGCTAATGCTCTTAGCCATGTTATCCACTTACCATTGGATAACATGGATAAGAACTGCTCAGGGCAGGCGTTAGCTTTTGGAGATATTCGCGCTTAGCGCGAATATTTCCAAAAGTTGGTAATAGGAGATAGAGATGTTAGCGACTGTTTTCAGTCGCTAACATCTTGGCACGCCCACTTTGCATGTCATTAGCGATAAATATTGCTGACATGCAAAGTGGGCCCCTAAATGCCCGCCATCGCCTACAAGCTGTCGCTAACTGGTGTTAGCGACAGCTTGGTAATAGGGCGATGAAATTATCGCCGCATTAGCGGGAAAAAGTCCCGCTAATGCGGCGATAATGGCCCTTGGTAATATGCCCCATAGTTTACCACTTAAAAAAGTATCTAATCCATTTTCTTGAATAAAAATTGCTGACTGCCTTCAATAAAGAACTTCAGCTCTTGTTGGGTAGATGCAACTCTACTTCATGCTGATCGTGTAGTTTTCATGCTTCTCCTGTAATGATTTTCCCCGAAAGGTATTTATCGAATTGTGACGTGCCATAGTGGCATTATCTCAGTAATCACACATAAACTACTTTAGCCAAAGTTACCAAAATAATGTCAAATACACCACTGTAAAACATCATCTATGAGGGTACTGTGAAAGACTGTGAACTGTAAAAATATAAGTAAAAGAAAAGTAGAAATAAGGGGGCAGGAGGTAGAGAGTGAGAGGGGCAGAAAAAGTACTTAGAGGAGAGTCAAAGGCTGTGTGCAGTGGGGGGTCAGAGCTCAAATATTGCCATTTGCGGTGGTTTGGGTGTAGGACTTGGCCTGCAACAAGTTCCTGCAGCCAAGACCTGCTAGGCATGACTCAGGTGCATCTGGATTCGATGCCTACAGCATTCTGGAACAGTGCTAGGCTGCCAGCCTTGTGGTTTAAGTCACCAGAACCCCTCGGTGACAATAATGCAACATTTTCCATTGATAATCGTTCTGTGACTCTCTCTCTCTCTCTCTCTCTCTCTCTTTCTCTCACACACACACACACACGCACACACTATCTTACCTCAATACCTTCTCTATCAATATCTAATTTATTTATACCTATGAAACACTAAGGCATCCAAATTAGTGTGCTCTTACATTGTAGCAAATCCACCTTCCTGGATCTGACATAGAGGTTATCCAAAAGTGAGTAACTGAAATTGTGAGTGTGTGGCATCAGTGCCAGTGCTACCTGTGCGTAAGTACAAGGTTGAATCAGATAAACATTTTTCTTCGATCAGGTTGCATACGTGTGTATAAATATGCGTTTGCCAGAGCCTCTTACACCTGCTGCACAGCAGGGACTTTTCTTTAAAACATAGAGAGAATGAGTTACAGCTCAAATCTGCTTTACCATAAAGATGACAATGGGATAGACGTTACTATGGGGTCCCTTCCAAGAAAGAGTTCTAAAATTAGAGGTCTATAAGGAAAACAAATGGAGGGGGTTGTGGGTCAGACCACACATTATTATACTTTTCCTATAAGCTGCTTCTCTCCTGCTCCTGTGAAATATCCTGTCACAATCCTAAACACATTTACATTGCTGCCCTGCTAACAATAGATTAAGTCAGAAAGAAGCATTTTGCAAAATATAGTGTCACAGGAAGAAATAGGGAAACGTTGGCAAAATAAGTTTAAGCAGTTTAAAAGAGGAGGCTTGACAGCATTTGAAACATAGACATGCCGGGAGACACGCGAGCGAGTCAACCAAGATGGTGGCCGCCACCGGAGCTCCGTGATCCTCGGAGCCTTTAACATCAAATAAACAACGAAATCCTGTCACAAAGTTGGCGAAAATACCGGCGCTTGCCTCCTGATGCATATTCTTACCTGTGGAGTCGTTTTACGTCGAGTTTCTACACCGGAAGTGTTTTCTCCAGCCTCCATGGTTTCTGCTCCCAGCTGCTCCTCCAGGTATTGCCGGAATTGAGTGCCTGGGGGCGGAGTAATATTTATGACAGAGGCTGGCTTGGGCCTAGCTCCGCCTACTGTCCTGTTTAGCTGCTGCACCTGGGGTTTTACAGAGTTTTTTGGCATTTTTTGTCCTTATTTACTAATTTTTTCTCACATTTTGAGGTTATTCTCCCTCATTATATTTATTCTACGTCTTAAAGAATATTTTTTCACCTCAAAATGGATTCTAAGAACCCCTCCACGAATAAAAGGAAGCAGCAGGTTTCTCCTCCTCCAACCAAATCTAAGGTGGTGGAATCCTCAGAACCTTCTCTTGCCCTAATTTTGGAGGAAATTAAAGCCTTACGTCTGAATACTGACACCATTGCCTCAGAAGTCAAAAATGTTCGTAAGGATATGGCTTCTATTTCGATGAAGGTGTAAGATATTGTCATTAAAATTCAAGAAAACAAAAATAAGTTGGACGCTTTTACACCTTTAATGGCCAAAATTATTCCAATGCACACTCAGCTGTTGGACTTGGAAAATCGCAATAGGCAATATAATCTTCGCATTTTTAATTTGCCTGAAAAGTTGAAGGGACCAATTGTCGGCTCTATCTTGAATCTCTTCTACCTGGTCTTTTGAATATTAAATTCACAGAAAAATTTGAGATTGACAAAGCACATAGAGTCCCTTCACACGGGAATCCTCGTCATACACAGCAACGGCAAATTTTATTTAAGGTGCTGCGTCATCATCATTTGGTTCTTATTCGAAAAGCTGTGAGAGAAATCCCGTCATTGTTGGTGAATGGAACCAAAATCTTCATCCATCAAGATTTTGCTAAAGAAACTGTGGCTATTCGTAAAGAATTCTCTTCCCTTCGTCCACAGCTGAGGAGACTTGGTTTCAAATATGGACTATTTGATCCTTCTACAATGCGTGTCTGGAAAGACAATGTCTCCAAATCTTTTCAGCATCCAGAAGATCTTCGACTTTTCCTTGAACAACAAGCTCCTCCATTCATGGATACATAAGATCCTAATTCTTGAATTGAGTTCGCTGACTTCATGTGGCACTTTTATGCATAAATTTCTTCATGGGCTCCAACGGTAACTGGCCATGCTTGAGGAACGGGTGTGCGTTTCCTTGTCTTTATTCATGTTGCTTGTTTGTGCCTTACTCTCTCTTTTATGTTTCTCCCTCTCCTATTTTTCGCTTAGAGTTACTCTTTTAACCTGTCTTTCTCTTCCTTCTTCTTGTTCTCATTCCTTTCTCTCCTTTCTCTTGAATCCTAATGGCTAATATTCATAATATTAAAATTGTTTCTCTTAATGTAAAAGTTTTAAGACACCCAATAAAACGTATGAAAATTTTAGATTATTTAGGTAATTCTAAAGCTGATATTTGTTTTGTCCAAGAGACGCACGTTGAAGATAAAGTTTTAAATTATATGAACAAAAAGTGGATAGACTCTATTGTCTCTTCAGCTGCTAAAGGTAAAAAGAATGGGGTCGCTATTTTCTTTGCCAAAAGATTACATTGTCAAATTTTGAATAAGATTTCAGATTCTGAAGGCAGATATATTATAGCCAAAGTCAAAATTCATGACTCTATTTTCTTTGTGATTAATGTGTATGGCCCTACAGCTGATGATCCTGTTTTCTGGGCTACTGTTACGACTGAAGTTCTAAAGTTGGGGAAAGTCCCCTTGATTTTTGGGGGAGATTTCAATGTTTTTGCAGATCCCTTGTTAGATAGATTATCTACCTCTAGATTTAGACCATCCAAGACTTTTCATGCCTTTAAGACTTTTCTTCATACCACCAAGTTAGCTGATATTTGGAGATTGCACTATCCTACTAGTAAGGAGTTTTCCTTTTTCTCCAATCCTCATAATTCCCATTCCAGAATTGACTATTTTTTACTTTCCCCCTCTCTCGTTCAATTTGCAAATAATCCTACCATTGGTACCATTGACATATCAGACCATGCAATGATTTCATTTGTTTTAAATGTTTCATCTTCTTTTGCTAAACAATCAAGATGGCGTATGAATACTGATATTGTCCTTAATGACACTCATAAAGCCAAATTGTTCCAAGCGATTAAGGATTATTTTACATTCAATCCGGAAGGCTCTACCTCTATTACTAATCGATGGGATGCATTTAAACCCTATGTCAGAGGTACTACAATTTCTATTATGGCACATGAAAATAAGAAATTTTATTCTAATGTCAAATCTTTAGAGAAACTAATAGCTCATTTTGAACGTTTATTTATTACGTCTAGTGATCCTCAATATAAACTAAAGCTACAAAAACTAAGATATGAATTTAATGCTATTATTAGTACAAGAGCTGGGGTTCAGCTTTCTAAGTCCAATGCTAAATTCCGCTTTAACACCAATAGGTCTGGTAAGCTTCTTGCTAATTATTTACGTATTAAAAGGGATAAAACGCAGATTACCTCTATTCAAGGCCCTCAAGGTAAAATTGCACTTTCCCATAATGATATTGTTCAAGAATTTTTACATTTTATTCCACATTATAAAATAAACCAGATTTTTGTGATGAGTCTATAATTGATGCCTTTTTAAAACATTCTGATTTACCTCATATTTCTCCCTCTGATAAACTTGGGTTAGATTTGCCTATTACTAATGATGAAATCCTATCTGCCATTAAATCACTTCCAAAAAATAAATCCCCTGGTCCTGATGGCATCCCTGCCGAGTTCTATAAAGTGTTTCAACATCATCTTTTACCCTATTTGTACCAGATTTTTTCTCATTTTTCTTCATCAGGTACCATTTCGGGCTCTTTTTCAGAAGCATTAATTGTTGAACTTCCTAAACCTGATAAAGACCCTACCCTTGTTGCTAATTATCGTCCCATTTCTTTGATTAACCAGGATTGTCAATTATATGCTAACATTATATCCTCTAGGTTAGCTCCTGTCCTTCATTCTATCATCCACCCTGACCAATCTGGTTTTATGAAAAATAGATATTCTGCTAACACGAACGTTATTACATATTATTGAACAAAGCTCCACAATTCCTATCCCCGCTGGCGTTATGGCATTAGATGCAGAAAAAGCTTTTGATAAAATTCATTGGCAATTTTTATTTAAAACTTTATTATCTTTTAATTTTGGACCATCTTTTATTCGTATGACTTCTGCTTTATACTATGCTCCCACTGCTCGATTATTTATTAATGGCCAGATTTCTAATCAATTTTCCCTTTTTAGAGGAACTCGTCAGGGTTGCCCCCTATCCCCTCTTTTATTTTTATTGGGAATTGAGCCATTTCTTAATTTCATTCGTAAATGTGAAAACATTCATGATATCGCTATCAAAGATGTTACTGTTTAAACTTTGGCTTATGCTGATGATGTGTTATTATTTATTAGTAATCCTGCTTCATCTGTTCCATTTTTGCTTGATATTATTTCTAAATATTCAACTGTGTCAGGTTATAAATTAAATGTTACTAAAACTGAATTTTCTTTCGTTAAATATGTTATGTACTCCTGATATGTTACCTTCACCGGATATTGTCTGGCAAAAGAATAAGTTGAAATACAATGGAATATTATTTTCATCATCCCTCCATGCTACCTTGAAATTAAATTATGAGTTCATTCTTGAGTATATTAGGCAAAAAACTTCCAAATGGTCTTCCCTTCATCTTTCCTGGTGGGGGAGAATGGAGTCTAATAAAATAACTATTGCCCCAAAAATATTTTATTCTCTTGCTATGATACCAACTCAATTTCCACTCAAATTTTATAAAGATATTGACAAACTATTATCTAAATTTCTGTGGAATAATAAGCCTTCCCCTATTGCCTATAAAAAATTCAAGATTCCTAAATGCCAAGGTGGTTTTGCCCTACCTGATTTCTTTCTATACCATAAGGCATTTATCCTAAAACAAAGCTCGTTATGGTTTAATATTTCACCTATTGTTAGTCCTCCTATCTGGTTTCATATTGAAACTTCCCTTGTAAAACCTTTTCCCCTACTGTCCTTGTTAACTATGTCTCCTACCTCTAAAATTATACATTCTTCTTCCATAATCAAATCATCGAGATTAATATTTAATGATTTAGACTCCAATTTTGCATCCCCTTTACTTTCTACGGTGCATTTGTCCCTATGGCACAGCGCCTTAATCAAATTAAATAGGAATGTCTCTTTTTGGTCTTCCTGGATTGCTAAAGGTATTTTCTATCTTAAAGATGTTTTCTTAGATGATGCATTTATTCCATTTAATCAACTCCAATCAAAATTCAATTTACCATTATCAGATTTCTTAAAATATCAATTTCTTTGTAATTCTATTTTAGATTCCTTCCCAAATGGTTTCCCATCTACAGTGTCAGCTGATTTTTTAATTTATGTCAATACTGTTTCTTTGTCTTCTAAAGCAGTTTCTGTATTTTATAAGAAAATTACCGTCTCATTAGGCTCCAATGTTGATACAATTTCCACTTTTTGGAATACTGAGCTATCTTTGTCTATATCAACTGATTCATGGTCATTAATTTGGACTAATAGTATTTCTGGATGTTTACCAGTGTCAATTTATTAAACCAATGCTTATATTTTGTTTAATTCTTTATGGAATCCATTGCATTTATTTAAAGCTTAATTGTTACCATCAGACCTATGTTGGCATTGTAATTTACATCCTGGTTCTTTACGTCACATGTTATTTGATTGTCCTATTATTATGAAATTTTGGTCTGAAGTATGGAATGTAATATTGAAAATGTTACCTCTTTCTGATTAGCCCTCTTATAGTTTGATCATATGTAAGTCAGTTGGTTTGAGTGTTCCTCTTGAAGATACTGAAGCAAAGTTATTTAATTCTTTGATTTCGGCTGCGTTAAAATCAATCACTTTTTGTTGGAAGGATACTACTTCTCTTTCAGTTCATGCTTGGTAGTCTTGGATTATCTTTACAAGAAGAGGTGCTAAATTTTCTCTACAAGGTGTTCATCATAATTCTTCACATTTTCAATCCTTTTGGTCTCCTATAGATTCATATGTACAGTTATGATTATTGTTTTCTTATTGTTAATATGTTATTGGTAACTCTATTTATCCAAGTTATTATGCTGTGAATTGTATATTTCCCCTTCCCTTCTTCCCTTCCACTTCCTTCCTTCCCCCCTTTATTGAGTTATCCTTTGATTGACAATACTATATTGCGATGTATCTCATTGGTGACTACATATTTATGATTGTTCTTATTCGCTTCCATGTAATTTTTTTTTTTTTTAAAACCTTTATTATGTAAAGAAAGAGACAGTTACAGACCTACAACCACGGAGGCTGGTCAGTCAAACACAACAACATCAACATCAAAGTACACAGCTCTTCAGCCGACAACCCGGGGGTCCGGCAGCGATATCTTGTGATCATGTAGAGCAGGTGGTATAACTAGGATCAGGTATTGCCGGAATTGAGTGCCTGGGGGCGGAGTAATATTTATGACAGAGGCTGGCTTGGGCCTAGCTCCGCCTACTGTCCTGTTTAGCTGCTGCACCTGGGGTTTTACAGAGTTTTTTGGCATTTTTTGTCCTTATTTACTAAATTTTTCTCACATTTTGAGGTTATTCTTCCTCATTATATTTATTCTACGTCTTAAGGAATATTTTTTCACCTCAAAATGGATTCTAAGAACCCCTCCACTAATAAAAGGAAGCAGCAGGTTTCTCCTCCTCCAACCAAATATAAGGTGGTGGAATCCTCAGAACCTTCTCTTGCCCTAATTTTGGAGGAAATTAAAGCCTTACGTCTGAATACTGACACCATTGCCTCAGAAGTCAAAAATGTTCGTAAGGATATGGCTTCTATTTCGATGAAGGTGTCAGATAATGTCATTAAAATTCAAGATAACAAAAATAAGTTGGACGCTTTTACACCTTTAATGGCCAAAATTATTGCAATGCAAACTCAGCTGTTGGACTTGGAAAATCGCAATAGGCAATATAATCTTCGCATTTTTAATTTGCCTGAAGAATTTGAAGGGACCAATTGTCGGCTCTATCTTGAATCTCTTCTACCTGGTCTTTTGAATATTAAATTCACAGACAAATTTGAGATTGACAAAGCACATAGAGTCCCTTCACACGGGAATCCTCGTCATACACAGCAGCGGCAAATGATATTTAAGGTGCTGCGTCATCATCATTTGGTTCTTATTCGAAAAGCTGTGAGAGAAATCCTGTCATTGTTGGTGAATGGAACCAAAATCTTCATCCATCAAGATTTTGCTAAAGAAACTGTGGCTATTCGTAAAGAATTCTCTTCCCTTCGTCCACAGCTGAGGAGCCTTGGTTTCAAATATGGACTATTTGATCCTTCTACAATGCGTGTCTGGAAAGACAATGTCTCCAAATCTTTCAGCATTCAGAAGATCTTCGACTTTTCCTTGAACAACAAGCTCCTCCATTCATGGATACACAAGATCCTAATTCTTGAATTGAGTTTGCTGACTTCATGTGGCACGTTTATGCATAAATTTCTTCATGGGCTCCAACGGTAACTGGCCATGCTTGAGGAACGGGTGTGCGTTTCCTTGTCTTTATTCATGTTGCTTGTTTGTGCCTTACTCTCTCTTTTATGTTTCTCCCTCTCCTATTTTTCGCTTAGAGTTACTCTTTTAACCTGTCTTTCTCTTCCTTCTTCTTGTTCTCATTCCTTTCTCTCCTTTCTCTTAAATCCTAATGGCTAATATTCATAATATTAAAATTGTTTCTCTTAATGTAAAAGGTTTAAGACACCCAATAAAACGTATGAAAATTTTAGATTATTTAGGTAATTCTAAAGCTGATATTTGTTTTGTCCAAGAGACGCACGTTGAAGATAAAGTTTTAAATTATATGAACAAAAAGTGGATAGACTCTATTGTCTCTTCACCTGCTAAAGGTAAAAAGAATGGGGTCGCTATTTTCTTTGCCAAAAGATTACATTGTCAAATTTTGAATAAGATTTCAGATTCTGAAGGCAGATATATTATAGCCAAAGTCAAAATTCATGACTCTATTTTCTTTTGGATTAATGTGTATGGCCCCACAGCTGATGATCCTGTTTTCTGGGCTACTGTTACGACTGAAGTTCTAAAGTTGGGGAAAGTTCCCTTGATTTTTGGGGGAGATTTCAATGTTTTTGCAGATCCCTTGTTAGATAGATTATCTACCTCTAGATTTAGACCATCCAAGACTTTTCATGCCTTTAAGACTTTTCTTCATACCACCAAGTTAGCTGATATTTGGAGATTGCACTATCCTACTAGTAAGGAGTTTTCCTTTTTCTCCAATCCTCATAATTCCCATTCCAGAATTGACTATTTTTTACTTTCCCCCTCTCTCGTTCAATTTGCAAATAATCCTACCATTGGTACCATTGACATATCAGACCATGCAATGATTTCATTTGTTTTAAATGTTTCATCTTCTTTTGCTAAACAATCAAGATGGCGTATGAATACTGATATTGTCCTTAATGACACTCATAAACCCAAATTGTTCCAAGCGATTCAGGATTATTTTACATTCAATCCGGAAGGCTCTACCTCTATTACTAATCGATGGGATGCATTTAAACCCTATGTCAGAGGTACTACAATTTCTATTATGGCACATGAAAATAAGAAATTTTATTCTAATGTCAAATCTTTAGAGAAACTAATAGCTCATTTTGAACGTTTATTTATTACGTCTAGTGATCCTCAATATAAACTAAAGCTACAAAAACTAAGATATGAATTTAATGCTATTATTAGTACAAGAGCTGGTTTTCAGCTTTCTAAGTCCAATGCTAAATTCCGCTTTAACACCAATAGGTCTGGTAAGCTTCTTGCTAATTATTTACGTATTAAAAGGGATAAAACGCAGATTACCTCTATTCAAGGCCCTCAAGGTAAAATTGCACTTTCCCATAATGATATTGCTCAAGAATTTTTACATTTTATTCCACATTATAAAATAAACCAGATTTTTGTGATGAGTCTATAATTGATGCCTTTTTAAAACATTCTGATTTACCTCATATTTCTCCCTCTGATAAACTTGGGTTAGATTTGCCTATTACTAATGATGAAATCCTATCTGCCATTAAATCCCTTCAAAAAAATAAATCCCCTGGTCCTGATGGCATCCCTGCCGAGTTCTATAAAGTGTTTCAACATCATCTTTTACCTTATTTGTACCAGATTTTTTCTCATTTTTCTTCATCAGGTACCATTTCGGGCTCTTTTCAGAAGCATTAATTGTTGTACTTCCTAAACCTGATAAAGACCCTACCCTTGTTGCTAATTATCGTCCCATTTCTTTAATTAACCAGGATTGTAAATTATATGCTAACATTATATCCTCTAGGTTAGCTCCTGTCCTTCATTCTATCATCCACCCTGACCAATCTGGTTTTATGAAAAATAGATATTCTGCTAACACGAACGTTATTACATATTATTGAACAAAGCTCCACAATTCCTATCCCCGCTGGTGTTATGGCATTAGATGCAGAAAAAGCTTTTGATAAAATTCATTGGCAATTTTTATTTAAAACTTTATTATCTTTTAATTTTGGACCATCTTTTATTCGTATGACTTCTGCTTTATGCTATGCTCCCACTGATCGATTATTTATTAATGGCCAGATTTCTAATCAATTTTCCCTTTATAGAGGAACTCGTCAGGGTTGCCCCCTATCCCCTCTTTTATTTTTATTGGGAATTGAGCCATTTCTTAATTTCATTCGTAAATGTGAAAACATTCATGATATCGCTATCAAAGATGTTACTGTTTAAACTTTGGCTTATGCTGATGATGTGTTATTATTTATTAGTAATCCTGCTTCATCTGTTCCATTTTTGCTTGATATTATTTCTAAATATTCAACTGTGTCAGGTTATAAATTAAATGTTACTAAAACTGAATTTTCTTTCGTTAAATATGTTATGTACTCCTGATATGTTACCTTCACCGGATATTGTCTGGCAAAAGAATAAGTTGAAATACAATGGAATATTATTTTCATCATCCCTCCATGCTACCTTGAAATTAAATTATGAGTTCATTCTTGAGTATATTAGGCAAAAAACTTCCAAATGGTCTTCCCTTCATCTTTCCTGGTGGGGGAGAATGGAGTCTAATAAAATAACTATTGCCCCAAAAATATTTTATTCTCTTGCTATGATACCAACTCAATTTCCACTCAAATTTTATAAAGATATTGACAAACTATTATCTAAATTTCTATGGAATAATAAGCCTTCCCCTATTGCCTATAAAAAATTCAAGATTCCTAAATGCCAAGGTGGTTTTGCCCTACCTGATTTCTTTCTATACCATAAGGCATTTATCCTAAAACAAAGCTCGTTATGGTTTAATATTTCACCTATTGTTAGTCCTCCTATCTGGTTTCATATTGAAACTTCCCTTGTAAAACCTTTTCCCCTACTGTCCTTGTTAACTATGTCTCCTACCTCTAAAATTATACATTCTTCTTCCATAATCAAATCATCGAGATTAATATTTAATGATTTAGACTCCAATTTTGCATCCCCTTTACTTTCTACGGTGCATTTGTCCCTATGGCACAGCGCCTTAATCAAATTAAATAGGAATGTCTCTTTTTGGTCTTCCTGGATTGCTAAAGGTATTTTCTATCTTAAAGATGTTTTCTTAGATGATGCATTTATTCCATTTAATCAACTCCAATCAAAATTCAATTTACCATTATCAGATTTCTTAAAATATCAATTTCTTTGTAATTCTATTTTAGATTCCTTCCCAAATGGTTTCCCATCTACAGTGTCAGCTGATTTTTTAATTTATGTCAATACTGTTTCTTTGTCTTCTAAAGCAGTTTCTGTATTTTATAAGAAAATTACCGTCTCATTAGGCTCCAATGTTGATACAATTTCCACTTTTTGGAATACTGAGCTATCTTTGTCTATATCAACTGATTCATGGTCATTAATTTGGACTAATAGTATTTCTGGATGTTTACCAGTGTCAATTTATTAAACCAATGCTTATATTTTGTTTAATTCTTTATGGAATCCATTGCATTTATTTAAAGCTTAATTGTTACCATCAGACCTATGTTGGCATTGTAATTTACATCCTGGTTCTTTACGTCACATGTTATTTGATTGTCCTATTATTATGAAATTTTGGTCTGAAGTATGGAATGTAATATTGAAAATGTTACCTCTTTCTGATTAGCCCTCTTATAGTTTGATCATATGTAAGTCAGTTGGTTTGAGTGTTCCTCTTGAAGATACTGAAGCAAAGTTATTTAATTCTTTGATTTCGGCTGCGTTAAAATCAATCACTTTTTGTTGGAAGGATACTACTTCTCTTTCAGTTCATGCTTGGTAGTCTTGGATTATCTTTACAAGAAGAGGTGCTAAATTTTCTCTACAAGGTGTTCATCATAATTCTTCACATTTTCAATCCTTTTGGTCTCCTATAGATTCATATGTACAGTTATGATTATTGTTTTCTTATTGTTAATATGTTATTGGTAACTCTATTTATCCAAGTTATTATGCTGTGAATTGTATATTTCCCCTTCCCTTCTTCCCTTCCACTTCCTTCCTTCCCCCCTTTATTGAGTTATCCTTTGATTGACAATACTATATTGCGATGTATCTCATTGGTGACTACATATTTATGATTGTTCTTATTCGCTTCCATGTAATTTTTTTTTTTTTTAAAACCTTTATTATGTAAAGAAAGAGACAGTTACAGACCTACAACCACGGAGGCTGGTCAGTCAAACACAACAACATCAACATCAAAGTACACAGCTCTTCAGCCGACAACCCGGGGGTCCGGCAGCGATATCTTGTGATCATGTAGAGCAGGTGGTATAACTAGGATCAGGTATTGCCGGAATTGAGTGCCTGGGGGCGGAGTAATATTTATGACAGAGGCTGGCTTGGGCCTAGCTCCGCCTACTGTCCTGTTTAGCTGCTGCACCTGGGGTTTTACAGAGTTTTTTGGCATTTTTTGTCCTTATTTACTAAATTTTTCTCACATTTTGAGGTTATTCTTCCTCATTATATTTATTCTACGTCTTAAGGAATATTTTTTCACCTCAAAATGGATTCTAAGAACCCCTCCACTAATAAAAGGAAGCAGCAGGTTTCTCCTCCTCCAACCAAATATAAGGTGGTGGAATCCTCAGAACCTTCTCTTGCCCTAATTTTGGAGGAAATTAAAGCCTTACGTCTGAATACTGACACCATTGCCTCAGAAGTCAAAAATGTTCGTAAGGATATGGCTTCTATTTCGATGAAGGTGTCAGATAATGTCATTAAAATTCAAGATAACAAAAATAAGTTGGACGCTTTTACACCTTTAATGGCCAAAATTATTGCAATGCAAACTCAGCTGTTGGACTTGGAAAATCGCAATAGGCAATATAATCTTCGCATTTTTAATTTGCCTGAAGAATTTGAAGGGACCAATTGTCGGCTCTATCTTGAATCTCTTCTACCTGGTCTTTTGAATATTAAATTCACAGACAAATTTGAGATTGACAAAGCACATAGAGTCCCTTCACACGGGAATCCTCGTCATACACAGCAGCGGCAAATGATATTTAAGGTGCTGCGTCATCATCATTTGGTTCTTATTCGAAAAGCTGTGAGAGAAATCCTGTCATTGTTGGTGAATGGAACCAAAATCTTCATCCATCAAGATTTTGCTAAAGAAACTGTGGCTATTCGTAAAGAATTCTCTTCCCTTCGTCCACAGCTGAGGAGCCTTGGTTTCAAATATGGACTATTTGATCCTTCTACAATGCGTGTCTGGAAAGACAATGTCTCCAAATCTTTCAGCATTCAGAAGATCTTCGACTTTTCCTTGAACAACAAGCTCCTCCATTCATGGATACACAAGATCCTAATTCTTGAATTGAGTTCGCTGACTTCATGTGGCACGTTTATGCATAAATTTCTTCATGGGCTCCAACGGTAACTGGCCATGCTTGAGGAACGGGTGTGCGTTTCCTTGTCTTTATTCATGTTGCTTGTTTGTGCCTTACTCTCTCTTTTATGTTTCTCCCTCTCCTATTTTTCGCTTAGAGTTACTCTTTTAACCTGTCTTTCTCTTCCTTCTTCTTGTTCTCATTCCTTTCTCTCCTTTCTCTTAAATCCTAATGGCTAATATTCATAATATTAAAATTGTTTCTCTTAATGTAAAAGGTTTAAGACACCCAATAAAACGTATGAAAATTTTAGATTATTTAGGTAATTCTAAAGCTGATATTTGTTTTGTCCAAGAGACGCACGTTGAAGATAAAGTTTTAAATTATATGAACAAAAAGTGGATAGACTCTATTGTCTCTTCACCTGCTAAAGGTAAAAAGAATGGGGTCGCTATTTTCTTTGCCAAAAGATTACATTGTCAAATTTTGAATAAGATTTCAGATTCTGAAGGCAGATATATTATAGCCAAAGTCAAAATTCATGACTCTATTTTCTTTTGGATTAATGTGTATGGCCCCACAGCTGATGATCCTGTTTTCTGGGCTACTGTTACGACTGAAGTTCTAAAGTTGGGGAAAGTTCCCTTGATTTTTGGGGGAGATTTCAATGTTTTTGCAGATCCCTTGTTAGATAGATTATCTACCTCTAGATTTAGACCATCCAAGACTTTTCATGCCTTTAAGACTTTTCTTCATACCACCAAGTTAGCTGATATTTGGAGATTGCACTATCCTACTAGTAAGGAGTTTTCCTTTTTCTCCAATCCTCATAATTCCCATTCCAGAATTGACTATTTTTTACTTTCCCCCTCTCTCGTTCAATTTGCAAATAATCCTACCATTGGTACCATTGACATATCAGACCATGCAATGATTTCATTTGTTTTAAATGTTTCATCTTCTTTTGCTAAACAATCAAGATGGCGTATGAATACTGATATTGTCCTTAATGACACTCATAAACCCAAATTGTTCCAAGCGATTCAGGATTATTTTACATTCAATCCGGAAGGCTCTACCTCTATTACTAATCGATGGGATGCATTTAAACCCTATGTCAGAGGTACTACAATTTCTATTATGGCACATGAAAATAAGAAATTTTATTCTAATGTCAAATCTTTAGAGAAACTAATAGCTCATTTTGAACGTTTATTTATTACGCCTAGTGATCCTCAATATAAACTAAAGCTACAAAAACTAAGATATGAATTTAATGCTATTATTAGTACAAGAGCTGGTTTTCAGCTTTCTAAGTCCAATGCTAAATTCCGCTTTAACACCAATAGGTCTGGTAAGCTTCTTGCTAATTATTTACGTATTAAAAGGGATAAAACGCAGATTACCTCTATTCAAGGCCCTCAAGGTAAAATTGCACTTTCCCATAATGATATTGTTCAAGAATTTTTACATTTTATTCCACATTATAAAATAAACCAGATTTTTGTGATGAGTCTATAATTGATGCCTTTTTAAAACATTCTGATTTACCTCATATTTCTCCCTCTGATAAACTTGGGTTAGATTTGCCTATTACTAATGATGAAATCCTATCTGCCATTAAATCCCTTCAAAAAAATAAATCCCCTGGTCCTGATGGCATCCCTGCCGAGTTCTATAAAGTGTTTCAACATCATCTTTTACCTTATTTGTACCAGATTTTTTCTCATTTTTCTTCATCAGGTACCATTTCGGGCTCTTTTCAGAAGCATTAATTGTTGTACTTCCTAAACCTGATAAAGACCCTACCCTTGTTGCTAATTATCGTCCCATTTCTTTAATTAACCAGGATTGTAAATTATATGCTAACATTATATCCTCTAGGTTAGCTCCTGTCCTTCATTCTATCATCCACCCTGACCAATCTGGTTTTATGAAAAATAGATATTCTGCTAACACGAACGTTATTACATATTATTGAACAAAGCTCCACAATTCCTATCCCCGCTGGTGTTATGGCATTAGATGCAGAAAAAGCTTTTGATAAAATTCATTGGCAATTTTTATTTAAAACTTTATTATCTTTTAATTTTGGACCATCTTTTATTCGTATGACTTCTGCTTTATGCTATGCTCCCACTGATCGATTATTTATTAATGGCCAGATTTCTAATCAATTTTCCCTTTATAGAGGAACTCGTCAGGGTTGCCCCCTATCCCCTCTTTTATTTTTATTGGGAATTGAGCCATTTCTTAATTTCATTCGTAAATGTGAAAACATTCATGATATCGCTATCAAAGATGTTACTGTTTAAACTTTGGCTTATGCTGATGATGTGTTATTATTTATTAGTAATCCTGCTTCATCTGTTCCATTTTTGCTTGATATTATTTCTAAATATTCAACTGTGTCAGGTTATAAATTAAATGTTACTAAAACTGAATTTTCTTTCGTTAAATATGTTATGTACTCCTGATATGTTACCTTCACCGGATATTGTCTGGCAAAAGAATAAGTTGAAATACAATGGAATATTATTTTCATCATCCCTCCATGCTACCTTGAAATTAAATTATGAGTTCATTCTTGAGTATATTAGGCAAAAAACTTCCAAATGGTCTTCCCTTCATCTTTCCTGGTGGGGGAGAATGGAGTCTAATAAAATAACTATTGCCCCAAAAATATTTTATTCTCTTGCTATGATACCAACTCAATTTCCACTCAAATTTTATAAAGATATTGACAAACTATTATCTAAATTTCTATGGAATAATAAGCCTTCCCCTATTGCCTATAAAAAATTCAAGATTCCTAAATGCCAAGGTGGTTTTGCCCTACCTGATTTCTTTCTATACCATAAGGCATTTATCCTAAAACAAAGCTCGTTATGGTTTAATATTTCACCTATTGTTAGTCCTCCTATCTGGTTTCATATTGAAACTTCCCTTGTAAAACCTTTTCCCCTACTGTCCTTGTTAACTATGTCTCCTACCTCTAAAATTATACATTCTTCTTCCATAATCAAATCATCGAGATTAATATTTAATGATTTAGACTCCAATTTTGCATCCCCTTTACTTTCTACGGTGCATTTGTCCCTATGGCACAGCGCCTTAATCAAATTAAATAGGAATGTCTCTTTTTGGTCTTCCTGGATTGCTAAAGGTATTTTCTATCTTAAAGATGTTTTCTTAGATGATGCATTTATTCCATTTAATCAACTCCAATCAAAATTCAATTTACCATTATCAGATTTCTTAAAATATCAATTTCTTTGTAATTCTATTTTAGATTCCTTCCCAAATGGTTTCCCATCTACAGTGTCAGCTGATTTTTTAATTTATGTCAATACTGTTTCTTTGTCTTCTAAAGCAGTTTCTGTATTTTATAAGAAAATTACCGTCTCATTAGGCTCCAATGTTGATACAATTTCCACTTTTTGGAATACTGAGCTATCTTTGTCTATATCAACTGATTCATGGTCATTAATTTGGACTAATAGTATTTCTGGATGTTTACCAGTGTCAATTTATTACACCAATGCTTATATTTTGTTTAATTCTTTATGGAATCCATTGCATTTATTTAAAGCTTAATTGTTACCATCAGACCTATGTTGGCATTGTAATTTACATCCTGGTTCTTTACGTCACATGTTATTTGATTGTCCTATTATTATGAAATTTTGGTCTGAAGTATGGAATGTAATATTGAAAATGTTACCTCTTTCTGATTAGCCCTCTTATAGTTTGATCATATGTAAGTCAGTTGGTTTGAGTGTTCCTCTGGAAGATACTGAAGCAAAGTTATTTAATTCTTTGATTTTGGCTGCGTTAAAATCAATCACTTTTTGTTGGAAGGATACTACTTCTCTTTCAGTTCATGCTTGGTAGTCTTGGATTATCTTTACAAGAAGAGGTGCTAAATTTTCTCTACAAGGTGTTCATCATAATTCTTCACATTTTCAATCCTTTTGGTCTCCTATAGATTCATATGTACAGTTATGATTATTGTTTTCTTATTGTTAATATGTTATTGGTAACTCTATTTATCCAAGTTATTATGCTGTGAATTGTATATTTCCCCTTCCCTTCTTCCCTTCCACTTCCTTCCTTCCCCCCTTTATTGAGTTATCCTTTGATTGACAATACTATATTGCGATGTATCTCATTGGTGACTACATATTTATGATTGTTCTTATTCGCTTCCATGTAATTTTTTTTTTTTTAAAACCTTTATTATGTAAAGAAAGAGACAGTTACAGACCTACAACCACGGAGGCTGGTCAGTCAAACACAACAACATCAACATCAAAGTACACAGCTCTTCAGCCGACAACCCGGGGGTCCGGCAGCGATATCTTGTGATCATGTAGAGCAGGTGGTATAACTAGGATCAGGTATTGCCGGAATTGAGTGCCTGGGGGCGGAGTAATATTTATGACAGAGGCTGGCTTGGGCCTAGCTCCGCCTACTGTCCTGTTTAGCTGCTGCACCTGGGGTTTTACAGAGTTTTTTGGCATTTTTTGTCCTTATTTACTAAATTTTTCTCACATTTTGAGGTTATTCTTCCTCATTATATTTATTCTACGTCTTAAGGAATATTTTTTCACCTCAAAATGGATTCTAAGAACCCCTCCACTAATAAAAGGAAGCAGCAGGTTTCTCCTCCTCCAACCAAATATAAGGTGGTGGAATCCTCAGAACCTTCTCTTGCCCTAATTTTGGAGGAAATTAAAGCCTTACGTCTGAATACTGACACCATTGCCTCAGAAGTCAAAAATGTTCGTAAGGATATGGCTTCTATTTCGATGAAGGTGTCAGATAATGTCATTAAAATTCAAGATAACAAAAATAAGTTGGACGCTTTTACACCTTTAATGGCCAAAATTATTGCAATGCAAACTCAGCTGTTGGACTTGGAAAATCGCAATAGGCAATATAATCTTCGCATTTTTAATTTGCCTGAAGAATTTGAAGGGACCAATTGTCGGCTCTATCTTGAATCTCTTCTACCTGGTCTTTTGAATATTAAATTCACAGACAAATTTGAGATTGACAAAGCACATAGAGTCCCTTCACACGGGAATCCTCGTCATACACAGCAGCGGCAAATGATATTTAAGGTGCTGCGTCATCATCATTTGGTTCTTATTCGAAAAGCTGTGAGAGAAATCCTGTCATTGTTGGTGAATGGAACCAAAATCTTCATCCATCAAGATTTTGCTAAAGAAACTGTGGCTATTCGTAAAGAATTCTCTTCCCTTCGTCCACAGCTGAGGAGCCTTGGTTTCAAATATGGACTATTTGATCCTTCTACAATGCGTGTCTGGAAAGACAATGTCTCCAAATCTTTCAGCATTCAGAAGATCTTCGACTTTTCCTTGAACAACAAGCTCCTCCATTCATGGATACACAAGATCCTAATTCTTGAATTGAGTTCGCTGACTTCATGTGGCACGTTTATGCATAAATTTCTTCATGGGCTCCAACGGTAACTGGCCATGCTTGAGGAACGGGTGTGCGTTTCCTTGTCTTTATTCATGTTGCTTGTTTGTGCCTTACTCTCTCTTTTATGTTTCTCCCTCTCCTATTTTTCGCTTAGAGTTACTCTTTTAACCTGTCTTTCTCTTCCTTCTTCTTGTTCTCATTCCTTTCTCTCCTTTCTCTTAAATCCTAATGGCTAATATTCATAATATTAAAATTGTTTCTCTTAATGTAAAAGGTTTAAGACACCCAATAAAACGTATGAAAATTTTAGATTATTTAGGTAATTCTAAAGCTGATATTTGTTTTGTCCAAGAGACGCACGTTGAAGATAAAGTTTTAAATTATATGAACAAAAAGTGGATAGACTCTATTGTCTCTTCACCTGCTAAAGGTAAAAAGAATGGGGTCGCTATTTTCTTTGCCAAAAGATTACATTGTCAAATTTTGAATAAGATTTCAGATTCTGAAGGCAGATATATTATAGCCAAAGTCAAAATTCATGACTCTATTTTCTTTTGGATTAATGTGTATGGCCCCACAGCTGATGATCCTGTTTTCTGGGCTACTGTTACGACTGAAGTTCTAAAGTTGGGGAAAGTTCCCTTGATTTTTGGGGGAGATTTCAATGTTTTTGCAGATCCCTTGTTAGATAGATTATCTACCTCTAGATTTAGACCATCCAAGACTTTTCATGCCTTTAAGACTTTTCTTCATACCACCAAGTTAGCTGATATTTGGAGATTGCACTATCCTACTAGTAAGGAGTTTTCCTTTTTCTCCAATCCTCATAATTCCCATTCCAGAATTGACTATTTTTTACTTTCCCCCTCTCTCGTTCAATTTGCAAATAATCCTACCATTGGTACCATTGACATATCAGACCATGCAATGATTTCATTTGTTTTAAATGTTTCATCTTCTTTTGCTAAACAATCAAGATGGCGTATGAATACTGATATTGTCCTTAATGACACTCATAAAGCCAAATTGTTCCAAGCGATTCAGGATTATTTTACATTCAATCCGGAAGGCTCTACCTCTATTACTAATCGATGGGATGCATTTAAACCCTATGTCAGAGGTACTACAATTTCTATTATGGCACATGAAAATAAGAAATTTTATTCTAATGTCAAATCTTTAGAGAAACTAATAGCTCATTTTGAACGTTTATTTATTACGTCTAGTGATCCTCAATATAAACTAAAGCTACAAAAACTAAGATATGAATTTAATGCTATTATTAGTACAAGAGCTGGTTTTCAGCTTTCTAAGTCCAATGCTAAATTCCGCTTTAACACCAATAGGTCTGGTAAGCTTCTTGCTAATTATTTACGTATTAAAAGGGATAAAACGCAGATTACCTCTATTCAAGGCCCTCAAGGTAAAATTGCACTTTCCCATAATGATATTGTTCAAGAATTTTTACATTTTATTCCACATTATAAAATAAACCAGATTTTTGTGATGAGTCTATAATTGATGCCTTTTTAAAACATTCTGATTTACCTCATATTTCTCCCTCTGATAAACTTGGGTTAGATTTGCCTATTACTAATGATGAAATCCTATCTGCCATTAAATCCCTTCAAAAAAATAAATCCCCTGGTCCTGATGGCATCCCTGCCGAGTTCTATAAAGTGTTTCAACATCATCTTTTACCTTATTTGTACCAGATTTTTTCTCATTTTTCTTCATCAGGTACCATTTCGGGCTCTTTTCAGAAGCATTAATTGTTGTACTTCCTAAACCTGATAAAGACCCTACCCTTGTTGCTAATTATCGTCCCATTTCTTTAATTAACCAGGATTGTAAATTATATGCTAACATTATATCCTCTAGGTTAGCTCCTGTCCTTCATTCTATCATCCACCCTGACCAATCTGGTTTTATGAAAAATAGATATTCTGCTAACACGAACGTTATTACATATTATTGAACAAAGCTCCACAATTCCTATCCCCGCTGGTGTTATGGCATTAGATGCAGAAAAAGCTTTTGATAAAATTCATTGGCAATTTTTATTTAAAACTTTATTATCTTTTAATTTTGGACCATCTTTTATTCGTATGACTTCTGCTTTATGCTATGCTCCCACTGATCGATTATTTATTAATGGCCAGATTTCTAATCAATTTTCCCTTTATAGAGGAACTCGTCAGGGTTGCCCCCTATCCCCTCTTTTATTTTTATTGGGAATTGAGCCATTTCTTAATTTCATTCGTAAATGTGAAAACATTCATGATATCGCTATCAAAGATGTTACTGTTTAAACTTTGGCTTATGCTGATGATGTGTTATTATTTATTAGTAATCCTGCTTCATCTGTTCCATTTTTGCTTGATATTATTTCTAAATATTCAACTGTGTCAGGTTATAAATTAAATGTTACTAAAACTGAATTTTCTTTCGTTAAATATGTTATGTACTCCTGATATGTTACCTTCACCGGATATTGTCTAGCAAAAGAATAAGTTGAAATACAATGGAATATTATTTTCATCATCCCTCCATGCTACCTTGAAATTAAATTGTGAGTTCATTCTTGAGTATATTAAGCAAAAAACTTCCAAATGGTCTTCCCTTCATCTTTCCTGGTGGGGGAGAATGGAGTCTATTAAAATAACTATTGCCCCAAAAATATTTTATTCTCTTGCTATGATACCAACTCAATTTCCACTCAAATTTTATAAAGATATTGACAAACTATTATCTGAATTTCTATGGAATAATAAGCCTCCCCCTATTGCCTATAAAAAATTCAAGATTCCTAAATGCCAAGGTGGTTTTGCCCTACCTGATTTCTTTCTATACCATAAGGCATTTATCCTAAAACAAAGCTCGTTATGGTTTAATATTTCACCTATTGTTAGTCCTCCTATCTGGTTTCATATTGAAACTTCCCTTGTAAAACCTTTTCCCCTACTGTCCTTGTTAACTATGTCTCCTACCCCTAAAATTATACATTCTTCTTCCATAATCAAATCATCGATATTAATATTTAATGATTTAGACTCCAATTTTGCATCCCCTTTACTTTCTACGGTGCATTTGTCCCTATGGCACAGCGCCTTAATCAAATTAAATAGGAATGTCTCTTTTTGGTCTTCCTGGATTGCTAAAGGTATTTTCTATCTTAAAGATGTTTTCTTAGATGATGCATTTATTCCATTTAATCAACTCCAATCAAAATTCAATTTACCATTATCAGATTTGTTAAAATATCAATTTCTTTGTAATTCTATTTTAGATTCCTTCCCAAATGGTTTCCCATCTACAGTGTCAGCTGATTTTTTAATTTATGTCAATACTGTTTCTTTGTCTTCTAAAGCAGTTTCTGTACTTTATAAGAAACTTACCGTCTCATTAGGCTCCAATGTTGATACAATTTCCACTTTTTGGAATACTGAGCTATCTTTGTCTATATCAACTGATTCATGGTCATTAATTTGGACTAATAGTATTTCTGTATGTTTACCAGTGTCAATTTATCAAACCAATGCTTATATTTTGTTTAATTCTTTATGGACTCCATTGCGTTTATTTAAAGCTTAATTGTTACCATCAGACCTATGTTGGCATTGTAATTTACATCCTGGTTCTTTACGTCACATGTTATTTGATTGTCCTATTATTATGAAATTTTGGTCTGAAGTATGGAATGTAATATTGAAAATGTTACCTCTTTCTGATTAGCCATCTTATAGTTTGATCATATGTAAGTCAGTTGGTTTGAGTGTTCCTCTTGAAGATACTGAAGCAAAGTTATTTAATTTTTTGATTTCGGCTGCGTTAAAATCAATCACTTTTTGTTGGAAGGATACTACTTCTCTTTCAGTTCATGATTGGTGGTCTTGGATTATCTTTACAAGAAGAGGTGCTAAATTTTCTCTACAAGGTGTTCATCATAATTCTTCACATTTTCAATCCTTTTGGTCTCCTATAGATTCATATGTACAGTTATGATTATTGTTTTCTTATTGTTAATATGTTATTGGTAACTCTATTTATCTAAGTTATTATGCTATGAATTGTATATTTCACCTTCCCTTCTTCCCTTCCCCTTCCTTCCTTCCCCCCTTTATTGAGTTATCCTTTGATTGACAATACTATATTGCGATGTATCTTATTGGTGACTACATATTTATGATTGTTCTTATTCGCTTCCATGTAATTTTTTTTTTTTTTAAAACCTTTATTATGTAAAGAAAGAGACAGTTACAGACCTACAACCACGGAGGCTGGTCAGTCAAACACAACAACATCAACATCAAAGTACACAGCTCTTCAGCCGACAACCCGGGGGTCCGGCAGCGATATCTCGTGATCATGTAGAGCAGGTGGTATAACTAGGGTCAGTGAAAGGGTTTCACATTTTATCTTTTATATAAAGAAAACCACAAACAAAACACAAAAAAGATCGAGGCATTACTATGTAAAAACTGGCTGTCCCTTATGGCTTTGGGAGACGGGTGAAAGACGTGTTACAATATAAGAGAGGAGAAATATCGGGGAGGGAAGGGGGGGACCCGGGAGCAAAACAATACAGTGTAGTCAACAAAAACTAAGTGCAAGGAATGCACGGTCAAGGGAGAAGAAGCGGATCCGGAAGGTCGGTGAATGGGGGGTGCAAATCTCTCCACGGTATGTGTTCCATTGACCCCAGATCCTACCCCATTTCTTGGGTCTGCCGCAGGAAACATATACAGTTTTCTCTCTGAACATGGACCAGTCCATATTTTCTTTCCATGTTAGGAGCGTTGGCGGCCTTGGGGAACCCCATAACTGGGCTATGTCCCGTTTAGCAACCATATTACCCAATGTGACCCATTGAGTTTGAGTAACAGTACAGTTATTTGGTTCCCAAACATTCAACAGACAACGTCTGACCTCAGGCAACAACACCCGACACTTCACCCATAACCGCATGCACTCGGCGCCAAAACGTCGCCACCTCCGGACATTCCCAGAGGATATGCAAAAAAGTAGCCAGCATACCACATCCGCGCCTACACAATCCATCCACAGAAAAACCCATATGTATCAGTCGTGGACCCGTGACATACACCTGATGCAGTATTTTGAGTTGCACCAACCTAAGACGTGCCGGAATCGCAACCTCTTTAGGGGAAGATATCGCCGCCTGCCAGTCTTCATCGTCCAGTTCCAACCCGTCACTGGTCCAAGCATTCCTCAGTTGCAGAAGGAGATCCGAGCGATCGTTGATCAGTTTCTTATAAATAAGAGATATAGTGCTGTCGGGGACGTATCCATCAAGCACTCTATCCTCAAGAGGGGAGGACTCCGGGATAGTAGCGTCAGCCGGGAAAACCGAGTTAATCGCATGGCTGACTTGGAGGTAACGGTAATATTCCCTGTCGCTCAGTTTATATTCCCGCTGGAGTGCCTCGAAGGTCTTAACTTTGCCCTTGGCTCAGAGGTCACCCACCCTGCTGATACCGATGAGATCCCATCTGTCAAAACCCTTTGACGTCCACAGGCCCTCTAGCGCTTCCGCGGCGTACAATGGGGTCGATTTCGTCAATTTATCCGTCCATCCCGTGGCGGCGGTTGCGGTTCCCCAGACTCGCACCACCACTGCAGTAGGGCCTGTGAGATGCTTCCGGTCGGTTCTAGAATAGAGCGCTCGATTGTAATCACCCCCGGGGAGTTGCCATCTGTCCATCTCAAACACGGGGTTCGGGATAGGGCGGTACATAGCGTGGTTCACAGCACTCAACTGGGAAGCCCAGTAGTAGCGCTTGATGTCGGGCAACGCGATACCTCCGTCGTACCATGGCAAAGTCAATTTCGCCAGTGCGATACGTGGTCGCCCACCCCATACCAACCGCCTCTGTAAGCCCTCGATCTCTCGGAAATAGCTGGCAGGTACCAAATCAAGTGTGTTTTGAATAGCATACAAGAAGCGGGAGAGAGACATCATTTTGAACAGGGCCGCCCTTCCCGAGGGGGAGAGTGGCAAGCCGCACCACGCCGCAACATCCGACCGAAGCCGGGAGAGCGGAGGCAACAAATTCCGCTCATAGCGGGCTTTGGGTTCCAGTGAAATATAGATCCCCAAGTATTTAAAGCCATCCCTAGAAACCGGTATAGGACAATTGCGGGGAAGAAGAGGCTCATCGTCCGTGAGTGGATAAATACAGGACTTGGCCCAGTTAATGACCAGACCGGAATTCCTCCCAAAGGAGCGCAACACATCAAACAGGACGCCCAACGACTTACGAGGAGAGGTAAGATTCAACAATATATCATCGGCATAGAGTGATATCCGGTCCTCGAAGTCAGGCGACCATTGGATGCCCTTAAGCGATGGTTCCCACCGCAACCATGCAGCCAGGGGCTCAGGGGCAAGCGCAAAGAGGAGCGGTGACAAGGGGCACCCCTGTCTCGTTCCCCGTCCGAGCGTGAAGGGCTCCGAAGCTCTACCATTAACCACCACCTGTGCCTGCGGCTGCTCATACAGAAGCCTAATCCACCCATGAATTTAGGGCCGAAACCAAACTTAGCAAGAGCAGCCCACAAATATGGCCACTGAACCGTGTCGAAGGCCATCGAGGCATCAAGAGAAACCAAAATGGGCGGCTCTCGAAGAGATCCCGCCCTTGCTAAGACGCCATGGAGGCGACGTAAATTGAGCGCGGTATTACGGTGGGGTATAAATCCAGATTGGTCCGGATGAATCAAGTCTGCAATCACCGTAACCAGCCGATTTACCAGAAGTTTAGCGAGAATTTTGGGCTCAACGTTCAAAAGCGAAATCGGCCGATACGATGAGCAATGATCACGGGGCTTGCCACCTTTATGAATGACCACAATGGATGCCAATCTCTGATCTCGAGGAAGAGAGCCGAGATCTCGCGATGACAGAAACATCCGACGAAGATACGGCGCCATTTTCCCGGGGCATAGTTTATACAGTTCCACCGGTATCCCATTCGGGCCCGAGGCCTTACCGGAACGAAGTGAACGGATAGCGAGCGCTACTTCATCAGTGGAGAAATCCGCCTCCATAAGCTCCTTGTCCGAATCCAACAGGCTAGGACGGGCGATATCTCGAAGCAATAGATGCGAATCCTCTTCCGGCCTATCAGAGACCGGCGCATAAACCGCCTGAAAGTGCTGAGCAAATGCTTGGACTATATCAATCGGGTCCACGACACGCACACCATCCATATGCTCAATAACAGGCACCACCCGGTTCAATCTATCCTTTTTGTCCAGCCATGCAATCAACTTTCCTGCCTTATCACCAACATCATACAAATGCCCCTGTTGCTCACGGTGCATCACCTTGGCTGCATCAGTGACCAGCGCCTTATAATCAAATTGTTTCAGGGCCAGAGAATGCATCACCTCCGGAGTGACCCCGGACTCCATCCGACCCTCCAAGTCAGTGATTTCATTTTCCAGATCCACCACCGCAGCATTCTTACGCCTCCTTTCGCTGGCAATGAGGGACAAGACTTGACCATGAATCACTGGTTTATAGGCCTCCCACAATGTAACCGGGGAGGATACCGATCCATCATTCTCAGCGAAGTAGTAGTCCATACATTTCACTACCTCCGACCTGATCTTAGGGTTATGAAGGTGCCAGGGGTTGATCGGAGTGATACGGCCCTCAGCACCCAATTGCATGTCAACTGTTAGCCAAAGCGGAGAGTGATTGAGAGATCCCCCTGGCCAAATGTCTAACCTCCCGCACAGAGACCATCTACGCTGCTGGCATAAGAATATAATCTAATCTCGATAGACTCCTGTGTGCACCCGAGTAGAAAGTATATTGGAGCTGACCAGGGTGGAGCTGCCTCCAACAGTCAACTAGCCCGAGCGCATCCAGGAGCTTCCTGAGCCAGAGCTGCGCCGCAGGCAGAGCTCTGGGGGGGCTACGATCCTCATCTCCACTAACTACAGAGTTAAAATCGCCACCCACTACCAGTATGCCGTCAGGAAACCCCAGGATCACATCACCCAAATCAGCAAATGTGGTAGACTGTAGGCCAGGGGGGACATACTCAGACAAGATGGAAACCGTTTTCCCTTCCCACTGACCCGTAATAGCCGCATAGCGGCCCCTGTCGTCCAACACTACGTCATCTATCTCCAAGGGGAGGGAAGTTCGTACCAGGACCCCCACCCCTCTCGAACCAGATGTGAACCCGGAGTGTGCCACCATACGGTAGCCACGTCTGTTTAGTGCGCGGCATGCATTTCCAACCAAGTGTGTCTCCTGGAGAAAAATCACATCTGTGGCACAGCGTTTCAAATATTGCAATACAATACCCCGCTTTATCCTATCTCCAAGACCGTTAACGTTCCAACTCAGCATCCTAAGCTCCCCCCCCCCATCCCCGCACTGAGCACCCAGTCCCCCTCGCCCGGGATAAGCACACAGAATAAATAGCAGGATATAAAGCAGCCTTGAACAAAACAAAAAGGAAAAGACCCCTCCACCACCCCCAAGAAACCCTGAAAAACCACACACCCCCACCCTGCACCCCTGCATTAGACCAGAAAGCCACCCCAACTTGCAGTGTGCCTGTCGCCCCATTAAACTAACCTACAAGAAGAGAGAGAAAGCCCCCAGAGGAGGAAGAGGAGGCCCGATTCCCCCCACCCCGGGTATCCACATTATAAAACAAGTCTATTAGAAAGCCGCTGCCAGAAGTCCAAAGTAACCAGTTCGCCGCTGCAGACTCACTACTCCTCTTCAGCCAAGCCTCCCTCGGCACCTCTCGAGCTCTCACCGCTTGTGCGATTTGATGGCAATGTGTCCAACCAGTCACTGGCCACTTCGTGGCGATCGAAGAAAAACGCCCGCTCCTCATACTCGATCCTCAGTGGGGCAGGAAAAAGCAGGGCATATTTCAGGCCCATATCTCTAAGCCGTCTCTTCACCCCGGTGAAACCCATGTGTTGTTTCTGCACCGCCTGGGTGAAGTCTGGATAGAAACTGACCGAGGCATTGTCAAATTTGGTGGGACCCGTGGTTCGTGAAGCTTGCAGGATAGCGTCCCGGTCCCAGAAATTAAAAGATCCTGGCGATGATAAGTCTTGGTGCGGCCCCCAGCTTGGGCTTCCCACCGGGAACTCTATGTGCTCGCTCCACGGTAAAAAAGTTACTGAGGCCCTTAGGTACAAGATGTTTAAGGACCAGATCCTCCACCAGAAGGTCCGTGGAGATGTCCGCAGAGTTCTCCGGAACCCCCACGATGCTGACGTTGTTGCGCCTGGCCCGGCTCTCGAAATCCTCCAGCCGGCGGGCAAACTGGTCGTTGGAAGCATGGAGAGTGCGAACCTCAGCCTGAAGGTCCGAGACATCAGTGGTCAAGATCGCAGTTTTAATGTCCAGAGACTTGACCCGTGCATTCGTCTTACCCAGGTCCGCCCTCATGAGGTTAACCTCGATCGCCACCGTGTCGATCTTTGCAGCGAGAGTTTCATATTGTTGGCCCATAGCCGTCCGAACACTAGTAATGGCGCCCATGATGTTCTGTAGTGTCGGCTCCTCCGATGAAGGAGTACCATCTCCAGTCCCTTCCAGAGCCTTGCCCGCTCCACCTGGGGACCCTTTCGGGCGAGTGTAGCGCTCTATGGTCTGGGTTTGAATAATACCCCCACGATGCGTGCCCTTGGTGTTCCGCTTCTCGGCATCCGCCTTGCCCGCCATAATGGGCGTCGAACTCCCACGGAGTCGTTGTAATCTGGTCAAAATGATCCCGCTCTCGATGGACCTCAAGGGCAAGAGGGCTAGGAACCAGAGCAACGTAGGATCCGTAGCTGGGACGAGAAGTCGAATGGGGCGACCATAGTGCGTCGTCAACAATGGCCCAAAACGAAACCGAAAGTACCACAGGGGCTGTGGGGGTGTCAAACTGGCCGTTGTTGTTGAGTTGCCACCTGGGTACCTTGGGGACTTAAGTACGGGGATGGTCTAGAATGTAGGCCGCAAACTTCAGGACGCAGCAAGTCCGGTTTTCGGCGTCCGATTTAAGATCCTAAAAAGTCCTCAAAATCAGCAGGGCATAGTCAATAAGTACCCGTCGTTCAAACCAGGATTTGTGGCAGGATAGATGCGGGAGGTGAAGAGGGTCTCAAGAGCCCTGTGCTCACGCGTCCATCTTGGATCCGCGCGAAGCTCCTCCTCCGCTTCCATGTAATTTAATTAAATATTATTTCAGTTTTTTGTTTGTATTTCTGTGTTTCTCCATTGTCAAAATTCAATAAAATCTTACTGAACTGAAAAAAACATAGACATGCCAGCCTACACATTGTGGCACAGAGCAGGCATTACATACATAATTTAAATTCCAAAACTTGCTCTCATTCAGTTAAATAAAGAAAGGCAGATTTTGAATCATCACGTGGTGTCTGCAGTGCAATCGAAGATGATGAGTCATTTTCCTAGGAGACATAACACATAATTCTTCACTTGCAGATATTTAAGCAGCTGGGAGACAGACAAATATTTCTTACTTCCCAAACACTCACAAGTTACTGAAGCCATCAGCTGTGTTCCTGGTGCATTTTTCTTCAAGAAGGTGAAACCATTTAATTGTGTTTAATTGTTTTTCTGATCTGAAAGGAGATTGTAATTCCTAGAACTCTAGCGGAAGCAGAGAAAAGCAAAAAATAACTTTGTTTAATTAGCTCTGAGGCAAGTTGCCCAACATTTCCTTTCTTATTTGGTGTCTTTATTCTTTAAAAGATGAACTTGTTCTTACCATTGAAGGTCTGGTTTGCTTATGCTGCAACTTCTGTGTGCAAGGTTTTAGTCTTTATTTTAACATGTTATAATTTAATTTCTAAACTGAAAGTCATCAGATGGTAGAGAAACCCATGCTGATCTAGCTAAAACATTCTGAAAGGTATTCAAATAAGGCCCAAATATTATAAACTTAATTTTAATGTTTAATCTGATTTCAATTTGAAAACTTATAGTATTTTGTGTATATGTTACAGCTTCCAAGGTGGTTGTCAATGAGATGTCCTGTATGAGCCACAATCAGAAGTTCATCAGAATCTAGCATGTGTTTCTCTTCCCTTATATGCTTTTCCCCATTGGGTGTCCTTCAGTTCATTTGCGTATTGGAGTGGACTGCTGGAGACTCTGGTATGAGAATGAGAGTGTTTGTGCTTAAACCATGATACTCTTGCCGAGGTGAATCAGGTGCGAACCGTGACAGCTTCCCATGCATGATTAATTCCCATATTTGTGGTATTCCTCTTTGTTGTTCCTCAGACCATATAGTATGGATGTTTATGTAGAATTATGTACAAACAGTTTGGCCGTATTGAAAGCCCACTTCTGTGTGAATCCCTTGGGCAGTTTATCATGGCTGGTTTTATAAATCCCATGCCAACGTATTGCTCCTCTGTGGACTAGTGAGACCCTTTGTTGTGGTGTATTTCAAACTGGTTGCTTCTTTGCTGCCTTTGGATAGACTTACTTAGGGTTACTTGTGACACACATGGATGTACTCAGTGGCTTATTGCATAATGGTTGCACTTTTGTAACTCCACTGTCGACCCATCAAAGCTTTGATTGACTCCTTAGTCATAATACAACGGCCTACTACATACTGGCTCCTCCTCTGTTGCTCCAGAGCAACCATCAGACTAAAGCGCATGTGGAACACCCATTCCTACAGGTTGTTCTCTGATGTTCCTGGATGGAAAACTTAGTGTTGTACTGTGTTATGGATGTGTGTATAAAACCCATTCCAATTTGTAGATCCCATCAATTCCTGAATGGACTCCTCAGAACATATACTATATCAGGTTGTATAAAACCTATTGCAAAGGGGTGCTCCTCTGCTGCTCCTATAGGGATTCATTCTACCTTATACTGTATGATAGAGAAAAATGTAGAACTGATGGATAGCAGCATATTTGCACACCCATGGTGTCCTACCTTTTTGCCCACAGCCATGTGTAGACGCAACTACACACTTGCGTCATTGTTTGAACTGTCTCTGCCATTTGGCAAAAAAAAAAAAAGTTTTCCCCCATGTCCACATTGCACTTATACTCCATTTATCTTTTAATTCATTTGTATTTTATGCTCAAGCATTCTATTTGTCACTCCTTTTTGTTCATATTTGTATCATAATAAGAAGAAAGTTTTGCACCCCATGCACAAAATCAAAACACACTCCATGTAGTCTAAACAATAGACACGTACTCTTCCATCCACAGCATTTGCACAGATAAGTATTCCCCACATTCCATATGTGTTTTGATTCTTCATAGTAATAGGGAGAGCTATGCAAATGTAACAATACAATAAATTACCCCCAGTTAAATAGAATCAGTTTTGTGCAACCATTTAAGTTGAGTGAGAAAGAAGTACCTCAGAGATCACCCAGTGTAGGTTCGTAACACTCAGAGCATGGGTGTTGAGGTCAGGTCCCATTAAGGCAAGTTTCCCTAAATTAGGACTTCATAGATCCGAGTTCCCAGCAACAGGCTCCCTGAAAATCAGCCTCACCAGTTGCTCCCTTCCCTTACCACATGCTTTCACTGAACCCAGTTACCAGTGCATGATCCTTGGTGTCTTGTGTCCCATAGTTCAGTCATATATTTCCCCAGGCAACCAAAGAACATTCCATATGGTCCTCGGAGCAGGTCCATGGGGAACTCCCTCAGTGGTCCACAGATCTCCTGCTGCATACACCAACTCCAATTTGATCCTCTAATCTGGCTGTGAGACGCTGCAAATACTGCACAAGACTCACAAAGTCTCTTGAGACTGGCAGCCATTTTGGGTGTGGCTCGTGTGCATAAGCTGCACCGTTTGGATCACATTTGCTTCCCTTCTAGACCTTATATTAAAACCAGAATTCTCCAGAATACCAGGGTTGGTGCATTCTCTGGTTCCAGAATCTAAAAATGCTCTTTAGGAGCAGTATAATCCTTGTGAAGCAGCAACTGAGAAGAGGTACAGCTCAGAGTAACATTTACACTGCACTTTCTGTGCCTAATCCATTCATCAATGACTTGACAGCTAGAAGGCATCCAACTATTCGCTCTGCAGCAAAGACAACTGTCTGCCCTTGAACTCAGTGAACATTGTAGACACAGAGCATTTGAATTGTGCTGCAAATTCAAGCACTTTTTAAGCATTGTAGGGGCAGAACATTGAACGGAGCTGGCAACTTGTGTTGCATTCAAATACATATTACTGTGCATGCTTCTGTGACTGCTTGCAAACTATGTGAATTGCCGTAATTCTTCTTCAAACAAAAGGAACTGTGCACCCTAACAGTGTGAAATCAGATGCCAATTGACCTTAAAATGGAACATGAAAGTAACTGTTCTTCTAGAGTATGAAGAAAAGAAACTGCGTTCAAGGGCATATACTGATCTCAGAAGTTAAAAGTATATAGTCATAAATGCCTGTGTTAAACAATAGCATCATCACTAAAATGGGGTAGCTGGAGAATGGTTCCATCTTTGGGGCCCTGAATATCGAGAAAAGACTGTAGACAGTCAGACCAAGAGTTACGTTTCAGTTATTAATGGTAGTATAACAGAGTATTTAAACTGCAATACACCACTGTCTGTGTTATCTCCATTAGAGCAGCATAAGAGCATTCAATGAACAGACATGCCTAAGGTTGACTAGCCGTATTCTACCTGACCAGCAACACTATTCTGTGAAAAGATGCTCCAGAATCTCTTTCCATTGATTGTCCCATTTCCATTTTAACAATTAGATATCTCTGTGTTAGACCTGGGATCATTGGTATGGATTCCCCTGTATTTTTGCCTTTGCTTCCTGTTATTTTGTTGTGTGTTGGACTTCGTTTTTGCTAGATGCTTTGAGCACTTTGCCACTGCTGTTCAGTGCCAAAGTGCAGGTGCTCCCACTGTAAATTGTTATCGTTTGGTGGTTCCATGATTGGTATATTGGATTTACTGGTAAGTCCCTAGTACAGTGCACTGTGTGTGCCCTGGGCCTGGGTAAATCAAATGCTGCTTGTGGACCTGCAGCACTGATTGTGCCACCCACATGAGCAGTCTGTAAATGTAACTCAGACCTGCCCTCCAATGTCTGTGAGCATTTTGGTACTGTCATTTCGACCTGGCAAGTGCACCCACTTGCCAGGCCGTAACATTCCCTTTTCTTACATTTGAGTCACCCCTAAGGTAGACCTAGGTACCCCTGTGCCCAGGGTGAAGTGAATGGGAGTTTATTTATAACATTTTATAAATATACCTTTCCAGTGGGACAAGATAGGAAGATAAGGTTTAGTATGACTGAACTCAGAATATAAAGGTACATCTTTTAGTAAAGTTGATTTTTAGATTCTGTGTTTGAAAATACCACTTTTATAAAGTAGGTTTTGTCTTGCTTAGCCATCCTGCGTGCCTCGACTAGGTTTGTGTATTGACTGTCTGGCTTCGGAGTGACAGTGGCTGGGGATGTGCATTCTGTTCAAACAGCCACTTGGGGGAATGAGGTGTGTCCTGCCTTTCCTGGGTGAGTCATGGTTGGATTGACTAGACCTGGGCTGCATTCTGAGTAGGGGAAGGAGATTCCTTTCACACCTGAATGAGCCTAGTCTGCCTTCGACAATGATTTCTCCACATCCTACCAGGAAGACGTACCAGAGAGGACAGAACTGGTTTTGGCAGGGAAAAGGGCTTCTCTGCCACCAGAGAACAAAAGACATTAGTGCTATAAAGACTGGGGCCCAGACCCCTGAACTTTAGATTACTTCTAGGATTCAAAAGGAACCTTTGCCAAGGAGAAGAGCTGGAGAAACTGAGGAGAAGTACCTAAGTCCTGTGTGCTGTCTGGTGGTGGCCTGTATTGGCTGTTTCTGCCAACGAAAGGACAATGAATTTGCTGGGTGCTGAGTGCCCTGCTTGAGGAAGATCTCCAAGGGCTTGAAGTAGAGGTTGCCTCCTGTTTTTGAAGTCCTAGGGATACAAAGACTTCACTCTCAGATCCCCTGAAATTCCTTGCTGGGAGTTTTGACATGCCAGGAGGTGCCTGCTGCTGTTCTGGACCTCTGGAGGCTGTTCCTGCTGTTGAAACAAGAAAAAGCAACAAAATTAAGGGAAGTGCAATGCAGCACCCGTTTCTGATACATCGCAGAAAAAATTGATGAAGCGCCTGTCCGCGGCTCAAGAAATCGCTGCACGCTGCATCGAGTGCACAAATCTACGAAGTAGGAGATCACCAAACAGATTCCAATGCAGGCCTGGCTGTGCGGCTGCAAGAGCCAAAGCATCGTGGGACTGTGGCTAGAGAAACCAATGCATCCCCAATCCTCTTGCACAGCATCTAGGCACCTCACCAGCAAGAATGCCAGGACACAGTAAGAAAATGATGCACCACCAACCCGCACAGTAAAACCAACTCATCACTTTCCCTTCAGTAAGACACTGATGCATCACTTCCCCTGAAGTAAGGAACTGACACATCACCTTCCCTGGGTGTTAGGAACCGACACATCACCTTCCCCGCAACAGATTTTGTTTGTGCGCTTGACACATCCAAGGTACTTTGTGTCTTTTGTGCATCTGCAATTTGCTTTGAACAGAACTGTTTCTACATTTTGAAAGTCATATTTCTATTACTGTGTTTTGAATTTTCGTTGTGTACGGTATGTGTTCTCAAATGCTTCACACACTGCCTCTGAGATAAGCCTGTCTGCTTGTGACAAGCTACCATGGGGTTATTTTAGAAGTGTATCCCCCTTACCCGGACTAGGAGGAAGGGTCCCTACTTGGACAACGATGCAAACCATTGCCAACTAGAGACCCCTATTTCTAACACTCTGCCAATGACTGTTTACTCATGAGGTTAGCCATTCATTCCAGACAGCAGCCTGCCAGATTCACTTCACTCTTTCAAGCTCAAACGTACTGGATAGTGACAGGTATTGACTCCAATTGATCCATAGTCAGAGTAGGTCAGTATACCTATATGTGCTAGATATTAAAATGTTGCCCTTGCCTACCTCAAGAAAAAAGGACAAGATTGTGCAAAGTTTGGAGACTGTGTATAGAAGAAGTTATAAATGGCCAGCTTGAGGAAGAAAAATGACAGAAGATAGAGCAAGACCAGACTCTGCAAAAGAGAGATGAAGGTAAAAGGGTGCACTATAGTTAGAGCGTTATCAAGCAGCTTTCTCCCACCTACACCATATGTGCAGATGTGTTAGCATAGTTGGCAGTACCTAAGCTGATTTGTGCACCTCTAAAGTTCTTGTGAATGGATGGAGGCTGTATTTAGCCACTGTGCCTTACTTAGAAATTAAGTGAGGAAGAGAATGTGAAATATAGTAGAACAAAGACTGCTGTGGTTTCAAGGTTTGAGCTGATCCCAGGCCAATATAAGGAACACCTCGAGTATCATGGGAAGCTATAAAGAGGCTCCTTTGAGTCCTGGTTGTATGTAACATGGAAAAGCATTGATCGGGTGAAAGAGATGAAGACAAAGCATTATTAATCTCAAAATCATCTATTATTGGCTGGATGCCTCAAGGAGGACTGTTCAGAAAACCTTCAATATATTTGGCTAACCTAAAAGAAACAGATCCCAGGCCGCTGATTCTAACATCTGTTGTTAGGTGGACTACCAACAGGCTTTGGCTGAAGGGACACGATCACTAAAGCTCCAAGTCCAGGTTAGGGCAAGTAATACAAACAGTATGTCAAGAAGTCTAAAAGAAATTACAATTAAAAAAACACTGGTATAAACAATATCCCAAGGGTAATGGTCCTTCATAAAAGACCACAAGTTATATGTGAAAGAGTAATTCCTCCTACCAAATCTGATTGTTCTTTTATATACAGCATCCATATTCTTTCAAGAAAGATTGTAAAAAAAAGGGTATAATAATTATCTCCCATATTGTCAATCTCCTTATTTATACTGAAGACAATGTCAGTAGTTCAAGTGAGGTGTCACTTGTGTCACTGGATGTGTACGATGCTGACTGTGATAGTGTCACCCCAGTAAATCCCAAGGCAATTGGTACCCTTCAACTTGTCTTGACTGAAGGGTGCTGGATCACTTCTAGCACACTAGATCCAGCATGCTCATGTTGGAGTGACTATCCATTTACTGAAACAAAATCCATTCTGTTCGGATGAAGATAGCCAAGTAAGTCAGTGTCCACATTTACATTTTCACTAGAAGAGATACTGCTCCAGAATAAAATAAGATAGAGCAAGTGACAGTGGGATTCAATTATGACATTGGGATGTATTTTTAACTGGGCCATGACATGATAGTCTTAACAAGGAATAAGATGTCTTGGCTTCATCTTAGAAAGACTACAGCACCCCAGACACTGAGGAGGTACAACCTGAAAAGAAAAGATCTAGAGGTCTAGATATCAATATTTGTTCCACCTATTGTCATGCCTTGAGTTCCACAGCTGATCAATTGCACATTTGGTATATTAAACATTTACATACTATTTGTGATTGTTAAGTGCTCTGCTGCCCATGTGGCTACATAGCTCCATGGAAATGGCCAAATAAATACATAACCGGAAAGAATAGGGCAAAACATTACAGTTAGGGGGGCTCCAAGGATACACTAGTTCTAGTATTATGGCTAAGCTGGAGGCTGGGTCCCTACTAGAATTAGAAAAATTGTTGGATTCTTGAGGGCTGACTTGGTACGGTTGTTTCTAAGTTTAGGGTGTTCCTCTTTTGTTGGACTAAGGGCACAAACAAAAACTGAAGCTCAGCTGACTAGTGAAGTACTGAAACACTGGAAGGCTCTTTCACAACAAGCCCACCCATGTGAATAGGCTTTTCTCTCAAGTGCACAGGGATTTTCGGATACGACAGGCCCTTGATAAACAGTTAGTTGTGTGCCTGAACATTGCAAAGGCAAAGAAGAGGCTGACTCTGATCCTCTGTTTGTTAGTGTGGACTGGATCTATAGCCATTTTTTCAGGCCTTTTAAGCTCTGAAATGAGTTAGGGGGTCAACACACGGCATCCTTGCAAGTCTTACTAGTGAAGAAAGCCCCTATAATGAGGGCTGAAGTCACTATTGTTGGTTCCATATAACATACTACTACTGTGGATAATAGTTTTTTCTAGTTGTGGAGACTCATACCAATAGCTATCAAAAGACTGTTCCCCTGAAGTTCAATATTGTCACTCTGGTGGTAAGGGAATTTTGTAGCATTTTCGCTTGAGTAGGGTTTCCCAGTAATGTGACTACTGATAAAAGAGGTATCGTCATGCCTTTCAACGTGAATTTTATTTGGATTAAGCTGTCACTTCTCCATATCCTACTACCAAGAGATCAAAGGGTTGAAACAGAGGTTTAATCAACATTGACTACCATGATGGATATCTTAGAAGATCTCCTTAGGAAGAACAGGGATCTTCCCCTCTCATAATCTTCTTTACCTACCAAGAAAAGTCTCAGAAAGAGGAGTAAAGGCAAGTTCCTTTGAACTTCTCAGTGGGCACACAATAAATGGATTCACTCCATCGGAAATATAGAGAAATTCACTTTGAAAAAACACACAAGAGCCCCTAACTATGATGTGGATGGTTATGTGCAGCACCTATGCAATATTGTCCAATAGTTTTTGATTGCCCCATTACTCTAAGAAAAGGTGTCACAATCATGCACATAAATTCCATTTACAAAACAAAGAAATTAAAAATGGTGGTGTTAAATGGAAGGTAAAGAACAACTTGAATACCAGAGTATTGCAGGGGTCAGCTTGAAACTTGCATTTCCTGTATGAAGTTTAGTAATAGTAGTTTATATCCATGACTAACTGCACAAATATTTTGGAAACACTTCAGCCCTTGCACTATTTGGAGGAGCATGGGGCATCATTACAAGCAGCTTGCGCAGCCATTGCGTCATTCATTTTGATGCATCAGCAGCGTATTCTCTGCTCCATATTGCCCGATATTTACAAAGCCACGCATTAGGCCTAATGCATCAGATTGTGAAGCCCTGCATCAAAAAATACATGAGCTGGTACCTGCTCCGAAATCAAGTTTATAATTTATGCAGGGAAGGTGTTCCTTCGTAAAACCAACTTAGAACTGAAGCTGTGATATTTACAAGTTTTCAATGTGTGACACATATTTGAGATGTGTCACACTAAGCCTGGAATATGTCAAAATGTCTACTTCTCTTCGAGCCAGGCATAGGAAATGACACAGTGGTTTTTCAATAGGAATCTGACCAGCTGAAGTCACTTCAAATATTGGAGTAAGTGATTAAGGGCCCGATGTAGGTCGGTCGGTAACGGCCGAAAATCGGTATTTTCGGCCGTTACCGACCGGTATACATGATTTGGTATGTAGGGGCACAAATTTACAGAACATGCCTATTTGTGGGGTGCCAGAGGGTGTCAAAGTGACACCCCCTGCACCCTTGCAAAATTCGGTATTTACCGATTCTGTAAATACAGAATCGGTAAATCCCATTGATTCCTATGGGCTTCAAAGCCCATAGGAATCAATGGGAAATACCGATTCTGTATTTACAGAATCGGTAAATACCGATTGTTACAGATTCGGTATTTCTACATCTGGAAATACCTACATATCCAACCTTTAGATTTACCGATTTTTAATTACAGAATCGGTAAAATTCAGTAATTAAAAATCGGTAAATCTAATTTACCTACATCTGGCCCTAAATCACTTCCCCTCTACCAGTGGTAGGTCTATACATGTGTCAATCATGTTGTAGGACCCCTTGACCAAACTGGGACCTATGATATCATTATCCACTGCAGCAAAGCATTGTGACGTTGTATACTCCAAGTAAGGGACAGGCCAGAATTGGCCATGCAGAATGGGTCCCCAAGTCCAGCCAAGCGTACTCCAAACCACAACAATAATTACACTCATAAGGTAGAAAACACATGAATTTCCACTGTACATTACAACATATACTCCTATCCACTCACATTCAAGTGTCACTCACTATGTCATACATACCTAGGCCTCTACTAATACTTAAGTAGACTATGCCCACTTTAATGTGACTCATAGCCATACTTCATACTTGGCTACATTTCTTCCAGGACCAATGTAATGGTGTACAAGGTGACTTTTCACACTTTTACAGTTCATTAAATTGATCCTCACACATTAGGCTACTTGCGTCAGTTACAATTGATGCATCGCCACTGTTTTTTGGCACACTGCTGAAGTTGCATTGGTCGTAAGGCCAAGTTCGGCAATGTGACACTTTTGCGGCTGATGCGTTGCAGCAGCCTTCCTATTCATGCGTTAGTATTTCTGACACATCTTGGCGACTTACGAAATGGTGCCTCGTATTGTAAATGTGATGCATCTATGGCGTTGTAACCTGTCTTGATGCAACATAAGACATTTTAATGCATCGCTGCTGCAACGCATCAATGCGTCAATCTTTGAAAATAAGGCCAAGGGTGCATTCTGGACTGCTACATGGTATACTTTAGTCATTTGGACTGTTTCCAAGTGCAAATTTCAGACAAATATCTACAGATTTCATTCAGTACTTTTATAAGCAATTTACTGAGGATTTGTGCTTGATTTGTACTTGCAGTTTTGAAATATGAGTACATGAAAGAGGTTTTAAAAATGTGCAGTAACATAAAATGTATCTGGTCTCTGTACCATGGCAAATCTATTGTGCCATGGAGCTACTCCTGATGACAAACAGCACTTCCCTCTGTCTTCTTCCGAGTTAACTGCCCAAGTTGAGTTTCCTTCCTCAAATAAGATTTCTAAGTGCCAAGATAAAAAGACTTGACAAGGCCTAAATGCCTCCTTCAACCCAACCACATGCCCTCCCAAGTAGTCCAACGGAAGCACCTAGGCAACAGCCAAGAGGCTTGGGTATTGAGTAGTATTTCGGAACTTTACCATATACTTTTAATGAAACATCATGTGATTAACTTAAAACCCCTTGCCTTATTGTCTTAATTTTTGTTTAATGTCTCATACATAATGTTTGTACTTTCTCTTATAACTTTACATTTTTTTAATGATTTAGGGCCCGATGTAGGTCGGTCGGTAACGGCCGAAAATTGGTATTTTCGGCCGTTACCGACCGGTATACATGAATTGGCATGTAGGGGCACAATTTTACAGAATCGGTAAAATTACCGATTCTGTAAATTTACCGATTCTGTAAAATACCGAATCGGTATTTTTACCGATTCGGTAAATCTCCGATGTAGGTGGGACTCTTCTGAGTCCCAAGGGCCCTAGAAATTCGGTATTTTACCACACAATCCTATTGTGTGGTAAAATACCGAATTCAGGTGTGCATGCACATGTGTGCATGCACACCTAGCCATGTGACAGACAGACATGCCCTTAGGGCATGTCTGTGTGCCACATGGCGCACATGCCTATTTGTGGGGTGCCAGAGGGTGTCAAAGTGACATCCCCTGCACCCTTGCAAAATTCGGTATTTACCGATTCTGTAAATACAGAATCGGTAACTCCCATTGATTCCTATGGGCTTCAAAGCCCATAGGAATCAATGGGAAATACCGATTCTGTATTTACAGAATCGGTAAATACCGATTGTTACAGAATCGGTATTTCCACATCTGGATATACCTACATATCCATCCTTTAGATTTACCGATTTTTAATTACCGAATCGGTAAAATTCGGTAATTAAAAATCGGTAAATCTAATTTACCTACATCTGCCCCATTGTTGTTTGGCTGATTTTTTAGGAAAAGCTAACAATGTTGATAAAAGTTGACTTTTACTGAATCTTTTTTTCCTCTGGGTAACTTTCTGTTTGAGGATTGCGGGTTGCTAAGCCTCAGCTCTAGCCAAGACTGTGGTCTCTTTCTCACTGTATGCCAGCAGAGTTTTCTGCTGGGCGGCTGTGCTAAGTTCTCGTGGCATTCATGATGTCCTAAACACAGCAGTCTGATCCTTTTACTACAGCAACATTGAAACCTCAGCACATAGGTCTTAAACATCTGCCTCAAAGGAAGAAGCCGCAGATATATCTGAAGACATGAGGAAGGAATCCCTTTTGTTCACCTTTCACCTTACCCTTACCTCTAAGTAGGTGTCTCAGAGGGTGGTTTTGGTATGTTCTGAAATGTTAGAGTTCTCTTTAGAGGTTCGGATGTTTAGGGAGAGTAAACACAGTGACCCTGTGCCATTGAACAAAACAATAAATGCTTGCTAATTCAACATAAAAAATTGTCAACAATTACATTTTCAAGATGGCTGCCCTGTGGATTCTACTTTACAATAAAGGGTACCATCGAACGAATGTATATATATATATTTTTCGATGGATGCAATGCGGAATTATAGAGGTATGGGGTTTGTTCTATGTTTGCTAAGTTGAAAACTAATGTTAATCACTGTTTTCCTGGTCATTAAAGTAAAGATTAATATTAGTGATATGAAAATAGAAACAAATATCACGTTTAGATGCATCAATGTTTTATTCTACCCAGAAAGGGTATTATTTAGGGTATTCCCAAATATTATTTTTAGCTTTTCCAACTGACCTGAGATTCTCTTCTATTGCAGACAATTGTTTCTTTCGGGCATCTGCTGGAAATCGTATTTCATAGCTGCCATTTGCTAGTTAATGATGCTTTTCTTCATAATCAATCACATTGTCTAAACCTGTAATTAATCTCGTGCTCTCTGAATATAGTTGTAACAATGTCTAGGAACATTTCCTTCAGTGAGATAGGCATTGCAGATTGTTCTCCTGATGTGAAGGAGTGTTTTGCTGTGTTGTGTATTTGTGCAACAAGGACAGAAGGGCAAGACCTCAGAAACTTTAAGGGGAATATTTACAACCAAATGATGCAACACTGCGCCTCAAGCCAGACTGCTGTGCCATTAGGAAAGTGCAGGGATGTGTTGTATTTACAGCAATATGAAGCCCCCCTCTACTTTCCTCTACATTGATGCACAATTGGCTGCCTAGCGCCAACGCAGGCACCCTTGCACAATGTTGCAAGGGTGCCTGCGTTGGAGGAATGATAGTTTTTGTGCAGGAAGGGACACCTGTAGTGAAGTGGTACTATATGTACCCAGGGCATGTAAATTAAACGCTGCTAATGGACCTTCAGCACTGATTGTTCGACCCACTTAGGTAGTCCTCTAAACATGTCTCAGGTCTGCCATTGGAGTCTGTGTGTACAGTATTAAAACTGCCATTTTGACCTGGCAAAATAAACATTGTGGCCATGTCCAAACGTTCCTTTTAAATACATATATATCATTGCCCTGTCAGGCGCTGGACAGCCCAAAGGGCAGGATGCAGTGTAAAATTGAACATGTACTTTACGTTTTACTTGCCCTAGTAGTGAAAAACTCTTAAATTATTTTTTTCACTGCTGCAAGGCCTACCTCACCCATAGGCTGACATTGGAGTTAACTTATTACATTTATTAAGTGATAATTTCCAGATGGGAGCAGAAGACCAGTTCACATTTGCTGTCTTTGGAATTGTAATGAAAAATTCTCTCTAATGGTGATGTTGAATTTTAAATAATAATTTTGAAAAGGCCCCTTTTGGAAAGTTGGTATTTTCAGAGTTAGTGCCTGTAGCATGTCTATGGGTCACATGACTAAGTGTAGCTGACAGTTGGGATTTTCTAGTAGACAGTTTCATACAAGAGAGAGTGCACCTTGATGGGCCACTACCGGCAGGATGGGAGGGCGGAGCTTGGCACAGCCTTACTTACACTTGAATGGAATAGGTTCTGTCTCCAAAAAAAGGGATATGTACCCATGTAATTAGTCTGGAGCCAGAGCAGGGGATACAAGAAGTTTGTGCCCTTCAAAGAGAATTTCTTGAAGCTTCTCCCACCTACAAGAGTAAGTGCACCAGCTATAAAAATTGGACCTTAGACACCACCTCTTCAGTGCACTTCTGGACCCGGGGATACTCTGCCAGGAAGAAGGACTGCTGTGCTGCCGAAAGGACTGCCCCTTTGCTGGCCTGCTGCCCTGAATGGACTGCTACCCTGCTGTGCTGAAGTGCTTTCCGCTCCCCTCCCACCTGTGTGGGAAGGACTGAACCTGCACCTGTTAAACCCGGGACCCCAAATTGATGCTGAGTGCTAGTTGGTTGGCCTCCTGACTTGAGCCTCAGGGACAGAAGGCCATTTCATTCCTGGACTCTTGGACGTGGGCCTGAAGGTGCTCTGTCAGCCCTTCTGAGTGCCTAGCAGAACCGATGCATGTTCTCTACTAAGTGGTGCAAATCCAAGCAGAACCGAGGCACCAGCTCATTCTGCAAGAGTTCTCCCAACACAAAGCACTTCAGATCGACCTCACAATCTCAATCAGAGCTGCCGCCTGTGCAAAGCGGGCCTGAAGCAGGCCCTTGCATCGCAAATCTCGCATCGATGGCAGCCTAGATGATCATGCAGGTTCTAGCATTGCAGTTCCTCATCTCCTTGGAACAGGCTCATCTCCTCAGTTGTGGGATGCATACCAACACCAGTCTTTGCATTGAAAGCCCTAGTCGACGGGACCCTCAATGTTGATGCAGGAACTCGAGTCACACCTCCACAGCTCCCCTGTACTGACACATCTCAGCTGTTCACCGCATCCTCAGGGCGGAACCCCACAATGCTCAGCAACCAGGATGTAAGGTAATCTGTACAGTGGGCTTAACAGGGTCCCTTTAGCTGATCCGTGTTTAATTGTGGTCAACCTGAATGTGTGACTTAGTCCCTGTCAGTTGCAACCAGATATATTCCCACTTGGATCTTAGTGCTTTTTGCGCCATTTTCGCTGAAATCTTTAAAGCTGCATATCTCTAGTTCCACTGCTTAGATGTTGTTGTTTTTGTCTTCTTTTATTTAATAAAGAATACTCTATTTTTCTAAATCTGGTGTGGGATCATTTTATCGTGTGTTTTCAGTGTGTTACATCTAAAGGGTTGCACAAATACTTTACGCATTTCCTCTAAGTAAGCCTAAATGATCCGAGCCTTTTTAAATTCTCCCAGGTATCCTGATTGGTTGTGTTTCTTTTTTTTTATTTTAAGTTCCCTACCTTTTAATCTTACTATGGAAGAGGAGACGCTCAATGTGGATAACCGAAGCAGGGCAAAACTGCAAAAACTCTGCAAGTAGAGGGGACATTGTGCAGGAAAGAAGGTCACAAAGCTGGACCTTCAGATAGCTCTCTGTGCAAGTGAGGAAGCCACTTGGATGTACTTCCAGCCAGAATTGAGCCCCATGTATTACACACAAGACCTAAGTTGAAATTCAGACTGACACTCACCCCAACCCCCGAGCTGACAAGCTCATTGATCAGTAGGGGCTGCTAAGTTGCTGAGTACTTTTGATAACTTCAGGGTACTGGCCGATTGCCCTAATTGAGGGGTTTAAAGAGAGGTCAGCATTTTCCACACCAGAGGGCCATTTTGAATTGAAGGTAGTGGCCCTCTGGCCTGAAAAAAGCCCCTGTCACATTCTAGAGGCTGGTGTTTTAGCTGGAATGGAGATCTCCAGCACTACTTCCTTGGATGACTTAGCTTTCTTCAGTAGCAGTTGGAATAACCAACTATTTCACCTCCAAGATGTGCTCCGGGCAGGCCTGACAATCAATGCCAGTAAGTGTCAGTGTTGCAGGGATTCTGCACAAACACAGAACTATGCGTAAGAGTATGGGGCCTTAGTAGATAGCGACTGTTTCATCCCACCACCTTAGCACCCATGAGCCCAGGACCGAGTAGCCATAGTGCCTCACTTGCCCATACTCATACTCACTCACAGAGAAACAAGTGATTAGACACCCCAGAATACAACACTCCCGCCTCTCTTTCAGGGATCGCAGTTGCAAGACACTCCCTTTTGCTCACACTTTTGTTCTTGCCAAACAATTAGATCTGAAAGAGACACGAACAAGTAAAAAATATTTATTTTACCTAACAAGCTCTAATATGCAGTATAAATGACACAGTAAGCAGAACACAAATACGATCAGCATAGCAAGTAGGCCGTGAATCATAAAAGGTGCTGTCATGATATACAACAGAATAGCCTAACCTCTCTCCCCTTGTATAGAAGCAAGATGATTTTATAATAGAAGATCTCTGGGCATTATCTGCAGACCCTGTACCTCAGTCTATAGATGGTAGTTCTATATCATAGGTGCTGTCATGCTCTTCTCAATGGAAAGGTCCCTCTCCAAGTGTGTGTCACCTATATGTGTATTCCTATAAGACCAACGTACGTAGTCCCAAACACCAGCTACATCTGAATGTTGTGTCTAGGTGCTAGGGCCTGACCAGAACAGAATAACAAGGGGCATTCTTGTTTGACCTTGCACATAATGTTCAGACTAAAGCCCAGGAACCTGCAATGCATGAAAAATAACTGTAGGTTTTTGTGTGAAAGTTGCAAAGGAAACTTATGAAAAATCAACTTGTGTAGTAACATTTCAATAGCAGGCAATCTGCAGTGTACTCATACTAACATAGGGAAGACAACAATACCCCCATGGGCTACGTGACACCAGATAGGGCAGGTGTCAGTGGTGTACTTAAGACACCTGGTGGGCGGGATAGGGTGCAGCCCTTCCAGGCGGAGATAGAAACCATCCTGGTCCAGTAGCTCTCCAAAACATAGACAGAAATTAGGGCCTTCCTGGACACCATTGGTTACTATAGGAGGTTTGTCAAGGGATATAGCACCATTGCCATCCCCTTAAATGACCTGACTTCGAAGAAGCAGCCAAGGAAGGTGATCTGGACAGAGGCCTGTCAAAAAGCTTTGCCTTCCTGAAACAGACAATGTGTACAGCCCCTTTACTCAAAGCCCTTGACATTTTCAGGGAATTTATTGTGCAAATTGTTGCCTCAGAGCATGGCATAGAGGCAGTATTGTCACAGTGACATGAGAAGGCCTTAGCTCAGCCTGAAGCCTACATCAGTAGGAGTTTATTTCCCAGGAACCGAGGTGGGGTGCTATCCAGAGGGAAGCCTTTGCTGTGGTCTCCTTACTGATGAAGCTGAGACCATGCCTGTTTAACACCTTGACTGCTAAGGCAATTCCCGCTGTGTGCTAAGGAATGCAGGATCCCATTGTTCATGACGAGCTCAGCTCGTCATAAGCACACGACCAGTGTACTGCCTGACGAGCTGAGCTCGTCATGAGCAGCGAAGGGGTTAAGACTCCAGATGATGTTCAGAGAGACCACAGGCCCCTCAGATGGTTGGTGCAGATGAGGGAGGAGAATCCCAAATTGTTGAGGTAATCAGTCTACCTACAGGAAATGGACTTTACAGTGGAACACCATCCGGGGTCAAACAACGCCAATGCTAATGGTCGCTCCAGGTTTTTCTGCCTCAATGATGAGAACTCCTGTGAGGTTGAGTAGTACTTGCTACTTTCAGCTGGGGGCACGCGTTCGACCAGTCAGCCTTAGAGTGGTCTTCCCCAAACTTCTTGCCTTCCACCCCATATTTTTGCTCATCTTGTTTTTGATACCCTTAGGACTATGCACACTTTATCACTGCTAACCATTGCTAAAGTGCATGTGCTTACTCCTTAAAACATGTCAAGAAAAAGTACGAAGAAGTCCAATAGATATGATGTATGGCCAATAATAAAGAACTCAAAAAGTCCAAAATTGTGTTGGGTGTATTTATTCCTCCCAGTGTTATTTACAGTTCTTGCAGATAAAGCATGACATGCAATAGAAAAAAGGCAGCAGACATGTGTGTTGGCAAGGAAAGGTTATCAAGGCTGCAGAAGGATACATGCATCGTCATACAATATTATGAGTCAAATTGGCATTGAAATATTGTGAGAAGGTCTGTACTGGAAATCATTCAAAGATGTGCTGGGAGAAGATAGGACACACACCAGGTAGAATGAAAAAGTGTTGATAGGATGTCCACACATGCACAACTTTATAAAGTAAGTCCCACTGACTGTATACTGAAACTTAGTGTATTGAAATGTTCTATGGTGGAGAAAATGACGTGAGGAGTAATGCCCTTTCAAAGAAGCGTTTTTCCCAGTGATAGAGGGGACCCCCATGAAAATAGAGAGAATGTCAAAATCTTAGCAGAAAAGAGGGAGTTAATATAGTAGGGTACACATTTAGTAGGGGATGCTGTACCTGAATCAAGCAAAGAATGCCCTCACACAAAAATTGCAAGACTTGAAAAATTCTCTCTCACTGCAATCTAGAATGCAAGGAACAGAAAAACTGTCAAGGAGGAGGTGGACATAACCTCAGCAAGTATTAGTCAGGCAGCGTAGTGTGGCACAGTAAGGGCAAGTGATGTTAAGTAACCAGCTATAGCCCATTTACTATGTCTTTTATCATGATCAAGGGGTATATGGTGACAAAAAACACATATAGGCGATGTTCACTGTAGCCCCTGGAGAACCGGGCCTTATGCGCCTGGCGGCGCAGGGCACGCCTTAAATCCCCGAGTTCACCTGCCTTGTCGACAGAGACACAAGACACTCTGTTGGGCGTGGAAAACCAGGTTAATTAGCTGCAGCTAAGCACAGTTGTCCCAGAAGTACAGTGTATTTTCTCAGGAGACTGCCACTTTAGTCCTTGGCTCACAATCTTTTATAGCACACATATTTACAACGTACATGCAAAGCAAGCCAATCGGAAAAGTTGGAAAACAAACTATCAGGTGTCCCAAATACGCCCCTCTTTCAAACCCAGTGTGTCACCCCTCCAAACAAATTAATCAGTGCTAGTGCTGACAATCCAATTTGCAGGTGGCAGGACGTATTTGTGTGCCTCAAAGGAAAGTTGTGTAACAAGAGAATACAAGGAGAGAATGGCGAAGGCCAGTCGGATAAGATAATGTAAGGAAAGAATAGGAGAAGCCAAATAGTCGAGACAGGGATCAATCAACCCAGACATGGATTAGTGAATTCGGCCAGACCCTGACATCGGTTTCGTAAACAAGGGCAGGGGGTTACCTTTTAACAGAAGAAACACGTAGCAGCTGGGAAAAGCAAAAACACTCCTCTCGCCGTGCTGCCTGAGTGAGGGCAACACAAAATGGCGACGAGACACAAAATGGCAGCTAATTACGGGAAGAAGTCAGAAACCGAAGAACCTCAGACCCTCCTTTTGCCATTACTCAGGCAAAACACAAAGGACTCAAGTTAATCTGAGTCGATGTCAATGGCCATGAGGTCGTCGAGCTGTTGCTGCAACATCATTTTAATGTTCTCTTTTTTCTCTGACACAGGCCTTGAGACACACATGGTGGCACAAAGACCGCAGATGGCAGGGCCACACTGTAAACAAAGGAACAAGAGAAAATTATGGCCAAAACCATTCCAAAGACGGTTAGTATCTTCCATCCACAAGTGGACAGTAGTCCCCAAAACCATCCTATCACAGTCCAATCTCCTGTGTCCTGGTGTATAGACTCGGAAATTGCATGCAATTTAGAGATGGCTTGGTATACCCTAGGGGCATTATCAGGAATATAAATGCAGCACCTTGACCTGATCAATTTACAGACTCCTCCACGATCTGCAAGGACATTGTCTAGAACCATCAGGTTCTGCAAAGTCATAAGGCGATCCGCCTGAAGTTCGGCTGTCAGATTACTCTAGGCACTAGAAGTTACATTTATGGTAGCCTCAACAACGCAAACTAACTGTCTGATGTCTCTGCTGTTGGCCATTCGGACCAAGAAAGGAAGTAACCCTTTAATAAAGTCACCTCCTTCTTGTCCTGCTGTGTCCTTAGAATCAATAACCCCTCTGCCATGTCTTTTTCTATGATGACCTGAAGGAGCAGTATATGTCAGAGGGAGAAGGAAAGCTACATAACAAGTTCCTGAAAAGTAGGTAGGAAGCCACGTATAGGCTCTGTCATGACAGACAAAATATGTGCCTTGTGATGGCACTAACGGTGAAGAAATCTGGGGTGAAAAGATGTACGTATGGGAACAAACACTCTTTTCCTGTTGGTTTTTAATATTTTGGCCATTTATCTGCAGACAGAAATTACCTCGATGGGGTATGGTCCAAATTGGTGGGGATCTCCTTCGTCTAGCCTTATCTGTAAGGCTAGTAACATAACGAGTCACGTTCCAGCCATCATACGCTCGTTTCTCATCAACGGGAATCTTACTAATTTCAACAATTCTAGCCATGGCCACTATTCCCTTTATCAAGGAACTGTGACTAAAATCTGCTCCACCACCATATGGACTACCTGGAGGATATCGAAGTTGGTTCTGATATACATTAGAAAACATGGCCAAATAGGCCCAAGCGGAGCCTTCGTAGGAAAATGGAAGGACTAAATATGGCATCCCTCTCTCTGTGTTATGGGGCATGAGCCCACAAACCCAACAGTCAGTAGTATTGACTACCAGTTGATGCTGATGTAACAACTGGATAAACGAATTGTTGAAGTATTCTGTTCTCCTGATTTGCTCATGTTCCGGGAGTGTATGGAACTGATGTGGGGAGGCAGTAGTAAGAAAAAACAAGGACACAGAAGTTGGAACAGGTGATTGCTGCATAGTGTGAACAACCCAACTCACACAAGCCAATAAAATACATGAACCTATTAAAATACATAAGGTTATGCCACATGGACAAACCAACAATTTTGTATATTTACTTTTCATTTCTTGATTCTTATCAGTCTTTTCCACTTTAATATCCATTCTCTAAGGCGTTGCTCACTGCAATCTTCCTAGATCACTTAGCTGTGATTATTATCCGTCCTATGACCCTGCAAGTCCTGCAGACCTTCTGTCACTACTCAGGTCAAAGCTTAAGACTCCTACTGTGACCCTGCAACTTATTGGATAGTGGAAAACAAATGTCTCTCAAAAGTGTGATCAGAAAAAGAAAAAAGAAAAAGTTCAACTGTCTTTCATCAATCTGGGTCTTAAGTTGTACCGAGTCTTATTAGGTACTGTTTGTTCCCGAAACAAAGTCTCTGAATTTACTGTGTTCAATAGCAAATGTGATAGTTCAGCTTCATGCAACACGTCATCGTCTTCATTTTCAGAGTTCGTTCGATACAGGCGTGCACTACTGAAAGGTACAAACCGAGGGACCCTTTCGCTTTCACTGTCACTTATACCCTTACGGACCCACTGGTCGAAAGGCAAAGGCAAAGGTACCCTCTTGCAGTGCACGCCATGAACCCAATTCTTCTTCCCGACGACCTTTACTGCTGTATGTGTTGCTAGCAGAACTTGCCGAGGCAGGCCCCAACGAGGTTCCAAATTCTTTTTCCTCTGGAAATTCTTCAGGCAGACCCAGTCTCCAGGTTGAATGGAATGACCTGGGTCTACAGAGGCCTCCGGCAAAGCGTTTTGTACCTGTTGGTGAAGAACACGCAATTTAGTGGTGAGGTCATGTAAATAGTCAATCAACATTGGATACGGGATGTCAGCGTTCTTTTTAGGTCGAGGGACTCCCCAGACGTTAGCTGGGCGCCCAAAAACGACTTTGTATGGGCTGAGTCCTAAACGAGAATGTACAGTAGTTCTCGTGGATAAAAGTGCCAAAGGTAATGCGTCAGGCCAAGCAAGACCCGTGCTGGCCTGAATCTTTGCCAGTTTAAGCTTGAGAGTGCCATTATAGCACTCTACCAAACCTGCTGACTGAGGGTTTTTTGCCGCATGGAATTTCTGCCTAATACCAAGACCCGCACACACCTTCTGCATAATTTGGCCTACAAATTCACTTCCATTGTCACTCCAGACAAGTCGCGGCAAACCAAACCTCGGGAAAAATTCCTTCAAAAGGACTTTGGCCGTAGACAAAGCAGTATTGTCCTTTAGGGGGTAGGCCTCTATCCATCTGGAAAAGGCACACACCACCACCAGAACATACTTGAGGTTATTACAATGTTCCATATGAATGTAATCAATTTGTAATACCACAAAAGTGTACATAGGGGGAGCAAAATGACCTGCTGGAGTTCGGGTTCCCTTTCCTGGATTATGCATTATACAAACAAAAAATGTTTCACCACATTCTCCGCACATTTAGGAATTCCTTCATTCTGCCATACTGGAGCCAGAAGTTTGCATATTCCTTTTGCACTGATGTGGGCTGGACCATGCACCGTAATAACTACAGGCAGTACATAGGCATCCGGTAACATCCAACGCTGATGTTCTGACAAATCCGTCCGACACCCTGTCGAGTCCAACATTCCCGTACTTTCTCTCCACTTACTCAATTCCTTTTCAGTAGCCTCTTCTTGAATCATTCTCACACTTTCTATTTTGTCCTCACACATTCCTCCCTCTCTGACCCATCTTGCAGGGCCTGCAACACACATGCGACTCATAGCATCTCTCGCTGTCTCTTTTGCTACCTCATCTGCAAAAGCATTCCCGCGACCCACATCATCAATGATCTTCTTATGAGCACTACACTTCAATATCGCTATTTGGGTAGGCAAAGCAAGTGATTCGAGAAGGTCAGTTACCAACTGACCATGGTGTATCTTAGTCCCATGGGAAGTAAAGAATCCTCTTTCCTTCCACAAACGACCGAAACTATGAGCTACGCCAAAGGCGTATTGGCTATCCATGTACACATTCACTCTCTTTCCCTTAGCCAACACACACGCTCACGTCAGGGCAATCAGTTCAGCTGCTTGGACTGAATTCTGTGCAGTGTGCTACCATATACAAGATGGTAACAGCATAGGCCACAGTCGTCTCGCCATTAGGAAGTTTGAAACAAGACCCATCCACCCATAGGATCCCATCCGGGTCCACAAGTGGTGTGTCTTTTAAGTCTATTCTGCCTTTCGTTTCCTCCTCTGTTCGGAAAAAACAATCATGCTGTTCTTGAGTGTCTTTCTCTTCCGGAAGGGGTAACAATGTTGCTGGATTCAAAGTATTACACGGCTATTACAGGCACTCGTAAGATGTTGTGTTTTTGTTCTGTTCAAAAGAGTATCTACTGCATGTGGTAGCATAACAACAAGAGTGTTATCTAGCATTAAAGCATCCAGGCCCGTGCTGCCAGGAATTTCCACACGGGACACACAGAGAGACCTTAACCCCCGTGAGACTTGGTGCCACCAGTGTTATTACACGCACCACCTCTAGGAGCATCACTGCTTATGCTCCCCAGCCCCTTCAGAACGCCTTGAGGCCCCATATATCCCCTTAGAAGGCGTATATATTAATTAACCAGGCAATCATAATGTTTAGGTCCTGAAGATAATCCCAATTTAATTTGAGCACGGGATTGAAACGTCGACTCCTTTTAGTAGACAAACTGTTGACCATTGTACATTGTTTTCTGTATGTGCTACTCTGGGAAATACTGTTCATATTGATTCTAAACAGTACCCAGATTGCTCACTCCTTTTTGCCTGAAGAACCTTTTCTTTCATTTTTTATTTTTATTTCCTTCCTCTCTACTCTTAACTCTCCAGTACGGTACAGGACTGTGCCTTACTGCAATAATTGTTTTTTGCTAAATGTATTTATACTTTCAAACACCTGAATTGATTTATAATAAATTCCCTGTCCGGCTGGGCAAGGAAAATATATAGAAGCCTATTGTGGTCTATATTATAATAGTTTGTTACTCCAATTTGCTGAGGACCTTTGTTCTTCTTAAAAACTGACAACCATGGTCCACAGTTACCATTTGGGTTCCCCTTGTTTACTTAACAACTTCAACATAAGGCCCATTGTGATCCACTGGAACTGATACGACTCCCTTTCTTTGTCCATGGCTGTCCTAACTAGTGTGAAAATCCTGAGACTCACTCTCAACACAATGCTCGTCATTGTAATATTGCGCAGACTGAGGATTCTGCTGATCAAAGTAATTCAGAGAATTCTGAGGGGGAAAGAAACGCTGTCCTTAAGACAATGCACCTTGCCCTCTAACTCTAGGTGCTGATTGAAAACCACCACGGCCTCGCGGCCCTGGGAATCCACCATTACGCTGCAATAAAACCGGACAGCTATTCTTAAAATGACCTTCCTCTCTACAATATGCACATTTATTAGGACCTAGCAAAGGTCGTGGGTAAATTTTTTCATGTTTTTGTAACACCCTCTGAAGCTGGGGAAGATGTAGAAACTGACGCTGAGCAGAACGAGGGGGATAAGCCTGTTGCAAAAGAACCTTCCTTTTTAATTCCTTAGTCTTCTTCTCTATCTTATCTTTTTCCTCCTTATCCCTATTATTGTAATATTGAGCAGTAGCTAATATCTGGGCAGAGGAAGAAACAGCCCACAAAATTTCAGAGTCTTTCAATTTATGTGATAATTCTGGAAGTAAATTAAATACAAATTTATCCACGAATAATCGCTGTCCACCTTCAGTACTCATATCCTGACCACTGTGGTCGATAAACATCTCCTCGAAACGAGTAAAGAAATCAGAGACACTCTCATCTTTCTTCTGCTTACACGCAGCTAACTTATCCCAGTTAACACGTAAGGCAGGCATCATCGTCTTCATTAAAGCAATGATTCTACCAGGCAATTGTGCAATCAAATCATCTGGCTTAGCACCACCTACCTGTGCTGCATCTGCGGCAGTTATAGCAGCCCAATTACCACCTAAAGCTTGGTCTTGGTCCTCCCTACGAATCCGAGCCCACAACGCTTGTGGAACTACATTCCCCATCAGCATATCAATATCGGCCAAAATCATAATACATGCATCAACAGTCTGGGACAGCTCTTTGTAATACCCAGCAGTATTTTTACGAGGGTCCGGTAAAGACTGTTTGAGTGCTAAAACTTCAAATCGTTTCCAGGGGACATGCACCCATATACGCTGAAAATGAGCAGGGACACGCAGAATATTGCCTGCTTGTGGAACCTCTTCTCTCCATACTGGAGGAACTTCCCTCATAGGATAATTTTTCATTTTCTGTCTAACTGCAGGATCAGGTTCAGGAATAGTCTGAGAAGAAAATAAAGACCTGAAAGCGACAAGTGTCCTAACTGCATCTTCAACTTCAGAATCCACAATAAGACCTTTATCAAACTTAGATTGCACGTCCAACAGACCCTGAGGAGCTAGACCCAACTCCATATCCTCCCTTCCTTTGACAAGATTGGCACACATAATATTAAAAACATATCTTTGTGTGGGCGCATTCCACTGCATAAAGGTACTCAGTATATTGGGCACACTATCCTGTGGACCACTCATGATCAATTTGTGAGCAAGAGAGTCCAACGCAATTTGCTCGTCGGAACCTGGTATTTTACTACGGGAATGCCTTCGAGACAAAGCAGGAGTCATGGAAAAAGACCCAAAGAAGGGGGAGAGAAGGCCAGAAACAGTATCGACCAACCGCTTGCGAGCTGGGGGAGAATTTGACAGTAAAACTGGAGACATAGTATTAAGCAAAGGAGGAGAAGGACTGATTGTTACAAGAGGAACCGAGGGTAAAGGAGACTGAGGTACAGAAGTTGGTGGCAAAGGAGGCGGGGTGGCAATACTGGAAGGGACAATTGTGGAAGAGTCGGACCAACTGGTTGAACAACAGGTTGCTGGTCAGGTGGCAACAATGGGGGTGCATTACCACCTGGTACATAAGGCGGTGGCAATCTCAACAAATGGGACATTAAGGGCTCTTCGTCAAGATCCTTACTCTGTGGAGAAGTAAGCAACACAGGGTAGCATCTATCTATTGCCATACGATGCTGTCTTTCTGAAACCTCAATCGCTCGATCAATCTCATTTTCTTCGAACTGCTGGGCAGCCTGTATAATCGTCATATCTTTTGCCTTTCTATCCCCTTTTGCCTCCTTAATTTCTCTCTGCTTGGCTTCTTTACGCCAAAGGCGGAAAGAGTCAAACATTGCCGGCCGGGCTTTTCTTGTGAACAAAATTTCTTCTAAATTGTCTAATATGTCAGGCTCATAGCTACCATTTTGTGGCCACTGCAAAACATCATCTTTCTTCGTGTATCGGATCCATGCCTCGTTAAAGGCAATGGGGCCAACACCATGTTTAGAATAGAGCTCATAAGTGGGAGTTCCAACCGGAGGAATCCGACAAGAGTCCTCGAGCCGGGAATCCCTATTACAACCAAGACAACAAAACTTCCTAAATTTGCTAAAACCAGGCATTTTTAATTCACTGGTCCCTTTTCTAACTTCAAGGCGTTAAAGCAAATAACACAGCACAAACGTACTCACCCCTTGGCTTCGGCTATTGCAATGGTCAAATAACAAAACCCAAAAACAAAACAAAGAAGTGGGCGCTACCCACGAATACTTAACTAAGTGTTCTCTCAGCCAACAGAGGTCCGTCTAACGTCTCGCGATACCAGTCATCACCAAAGGGACCAAGGCAGGGCAGCAGTCAGGGCAGCACTCGTCAGCAGCCGTCGGAAAGGAGTAGCCGTGCTGCAAAAGACCTTCGGTCCACTTCGACATACAGGGGTCTCTTCACGTGGTTCGCGAATCCTCCGGATATTTCTTGCGAGGCTTCTCACGACCCTCGAGCTGAACCGCTACCACTGAAGCCGCCCCATGTTGGGCACCATTTGGGGAACAGGGCCTTATGGGCCTGGCAGCGCAGGGCACGCCTTAAATCCCCGAGTTCACCTGCCTTGTCGGACAGAGACACGAGACACTCTGTTGGGCGTAGAAAACCAGGTTTATTAGCTGCAGCTAAGCACAGTTGTCCCAGAAGTACAGTGTATGTTCTCAGGAGACTGCCACTTTAGTCCTTAGTGCACAATCTTTTATAGCACCTATATTTACAACGTATACTCCCAGTACATACAAAGCAAGCCAATAGGAAAAGTTGGAAAACAAACTATCAGGTGTACCAAATACGCTCCTCTTTCAAACCCTGTGTGTCACCCCTCCCCACAAATTAATCAGTGCTAGTGCCGACAATCCAATTTGCAGGTGGCAGGACGTATTTGTGTGCCTCAAAGGTTAATTGTGTAACAAGAGAATACAAGGAGAGAATGGTGAAGGCCAGTCGGATAAGATAATGTAAGGAAAGAATAGGAGAAGCCAAATAGTCAGTCGAGACAGGAATCAATCAACCCAGACATGGATTAGTGAACTCGGCCAGACCCTGACATTGGTTTCGTAAACAAGGGCAGGGGGTTACTTTTTAACAGAAGAAACACGTAGCAGCTGGGAAAAGCACAAACACTCCGCTCGCCATGCTGCCTGAGTGAGGGCAACACAAAATGGCGACGAGACACAAAATGGCAGCTAAATACGGGACGAAGTCGGAAACCGAAGAACCTCACCCCTCACCTGGTCTGTGTCGTTTTCTTAAGGTGGTCAACGCCAGTATTAGCACAAAATCTTCAAAAAGTTTTTTTGGTAATGGTTTAAACATTATCTAAAAAGAAGTTTGGAAAAGACCCTATCAGACAGTAACAACCCCATGCATATGGGATATGTGGTGCTGAATAGCCCAAAGTCCTAGATTATTGCTCAAGTGCATGTAGCCAAGCTAGTTACACATATATGTTCTCTAAGTAGTTACTCAGCAACGGTTTCTTCCCTTCTCCCCTGGATTAAAGGAGGCAGGGTTCGTACCTTTGGGATTATTTCATAGTGAGTCCTGATGAAAGCTGTGGTATTAGATTTTGCCAGCTGAAACATGTCGATGGTTTTGAAGTGTGGAGGGGTTGGTAACTCATTATAGGTTTTCCATACAATCATCCACTGATCTTGGTGTGACCACATTTACTCCGAACAGGGTACCCAGTATTAAAATTGTTAGAGGGACTCCCGGTGGCCAGTTTTTATCAGTGTCTCTGCACCTATTTTCACTTGTGATCCCACATTATTGTAATTTATTTGTTGTATTATCTTCCCCCTACCTATTGCTCCACCTCCGGTGTTGGTCTGGCTGGAGGTGTGTTAGCTACCCTAAGATGAAGCATGACACAGTTTACTGTGTGTGAGGACAGTTTTAACATTCCTGTGTAATTCCCACACTCATTTGGTTTACAGGATTTCATGTACACAGTCCCTCTTCTATGTTGTGCTTTCATAGTTGATGAAGGAGGTCGAAGCAGGACTTAATTTTCCTACCCCTCATTTTCTGTGTGGTCTAATTCATCTTTGTCATAAAAGCCAATCTTAAGGATTTCTCTCTGTCCATAAACAGTATTGTAGTTTACTACAAAAGGGTACTTGCTATTAATAATTATTATTGCCCTGAAGTCTTCCTGAATTTGCTTCCAATGTAAATGTGTCCTTATTCACAAATGATACAGTAGACCACGTATCTATATTGCGATTAAAGAATTGTGGTATTTTGTGTTTTATGTTGGTGTTATATTGGAAGGAAGTAAGTTGGTCCTTAACATACCGGCAAATGTTGCACTGTCCACATTTGTGGAAGGATTTTGGTGGTAGGGGCAGCCACGTAGTAAGGATGGTTGGTTTCATGCCACTGTGTCACAGTATCTCCCTTATTGTATGTCCTCTGCCATGTGTGAGGCTGGGCTCACTAAGGCCCTGCTCAAAGTGCTGTCTACCAGTAGGACGTCAATGACTGTGCATGATCTTCAATTGCTCAGAACTAAGTACACTGTAGGTGTAACAAGAGACAGTCTCATGTATGAGTCTCATGTATGTCCTATTTCTCCTGCTTCCAGCATTAGTGAGCAGGGACTTGCATTTAACATTCTTGACCTTGTTCCTGGCCTCCTTCAATGTATTCTTGGAGTAACCTCTGGTTCTGAATCTTTTCTTTTTTCTAAAGCTCTATCAGGAAATTTGAGTCATGACTACAGTTGCATCTAATCCATGTCATATTCCCTTAAGGGATTGCTCCGATTTGTGATGGAGGATATGAGATAGTTATGTGCAATATTGCATTACACACAATGATCTTCCTGTAGAGCTTAGAGCACACACGCTGACGCTCTAAGTTCAGGGTGATATCTAAGTAGTCTATGCTGAAAGTGCTGTGTTGGCAGGTGAAGTTTATGTAGTACATACTATTGTTAAGATTCTCTATAAAGATATTGAGTGCATCCTCAACACCAGACCAGAACATAAGCACATTGTCTATGTACCTTCCCCAGTATATAATGTGCTCTATCAACTCTGGGGGGCATAGGGTCCAAATGTGTCTTTAAAAAAAACATATCGAGGTTTGTGAAAGAGGGAGAAAATGTAACCCTGTATCTGGTGTTACCACTTCCCATTATGTATGGACACACTGTTATCCAGTACAACTGTAATGAGATCTATTAGTTTCTCAGAATGTTCAAGCAAGGTTATATCTAGGATATTCAAAAAGTGCTGTATGACAAAAATTCCCTCAGATTTGGAACTACTCGAGCATAGCTAACAGACATCAAAAGTAGTCAGCATGTTGCCTTCAGTACAGTCTAAGTCTGAGATTTTTTTGCTCAAATGGTCTTTGGTGTCCTTGATATAGGACAGCAAATTACAGACAAAAGGATGCAGGTATAGATCTACATACCCTGAAAGCTTTTCTGTCAGTGACCTTATACCTGATATGATAGGCCTACCGGATGGACAGCCATCCTGTCTGTGTACCTTGGGGAGGATACATATGCATGGTGCTCTCAGTGTTGGATTGTTTATGTAGCAATAATCCATATCTGAGATAAGGCACTGCTCTCTCGAGTGTTTCAACCTCAATTCTATGGTAGTGTTTAAGTCTTTATTAGAGTTAGGCACTAATTTTTGATATGCAGTACTGGCTGATAGCTGGTGGTCAATCCCTGTGCTGTAGTCATTCTTGTTCATAATAACTATATTACTGCCCTTGTTGGCATCCGTTGTGATTATATTTGTTTCCCTTGAAAGCAATAGTAATACCTGTCTTTCCTCCCTTGTGATGTTGTGTCAAATATCTTGCTTGTATACTTCCCTCGTTAGTTCCTTCTAGAATGTATCAATAACATTATCAGGTTGGATGCATATTGAGAACCTAGACCTGGTCTTTAGGCCACTGTCCACATCAAAACTGGAACTGATATCCAGGTCCTCCGGAATCTGTATAAGGGAAGAAGTAGCACTTTGAGTGTGCTCTAAAAACAATAATGTCTATAAGTCCTTTATGTCTTTAATGGACATGTTACAGTCAGTAGCTGCTGTGAATGTCAGGACTTGCAGTGTTCCCTTACTCTGAAAAAATGTGTGCAGTTTCAACTTGTGATCAAATTTACACAGATCTATATGCAGGTCAGTGAAGTTGGGTAAAACTTGGCAACATTGGCTTTTCCCCAGTTGGCAAAAGTATTTTATTTGTAATTTGAATACATATATGGCACCTCTAGGGTAGGTCCTGGACAGCCCAGAGGGCAGAGTGCAGTGTATTTAAAATGTTTGGCATGTACCCTATAGGTTTTACATGTCCTAGTAGTTAAACATTTCATCTCTCTGTCCATCATCTTGTTGTTTTTTCTATGTTCGCCCTAAGTGGCCAAGGATATGCCCAGAAGTGAGTCCCTTGCTTGCAGTGCCACTTGATTCAAGCTAGCCTGGCTGATGAGGGGTGACACCCCGAAACTGATCCCAGGATGCTTGTTTATTGTTCAGGGAGTACCTTTCCTGGCAGTTTGGGCTGGACTGTTCCCATTAGGAGCAGGGTCGAGACAGATTTGCATATGGCTGGGTCCAAACTGGGTTGGCATAGTGTGCAAAAGAATGATGGATTCAACCCAGCTATCTTGACTGGGGAGAGTGGTTGAAAAGTTTTAGCACACTGACCATCATCTTTTTGTGTTTGCTATGCTTACCTAAGTGACCAAGGGTATGCACGGTTGTGGGTCCCTTGCTCGCTGTGCCACTGGATTCAAGCTAGCCTGGCTGATGAGGGGCAAATCCCCGAAACCGGTCCCAGGATGGTTGTTTCTGGTCCAGGGAGCACCTTGTCTGGCAGATCGGGATGGACTGTTCCTATGAGGAGCAGGGTCAAGACTGATTTGCATATGGCTGGGTCCAAACTGGGGTGTCATAGTGAGCAAAAGAATGATGGACTAAGCCCAGATCTCCAGATTGTGTGGGTGTGGTGAAAAGTTTCAGCACTCCGTCCATCATCTTGTTGTGTTTGCCATGTTTACCATAAGTGACCAAGGGTATGCTCAGTCATGGGTTACTTGCTCGCTGTGCCATTAGATTTAAGCTAGCCTGGCTGATAAAGGGCAAATCCCCAAAACCAGTCTCAGGATGCTTGTTTCCGGTCCAGAGAGGAACTGGCCTGGCAGTTCGGGCTGAACTGTTCCCATGAGGTGCAGGGTCAAGACTGATTTGTAGATAGGTGGGTTCAAACTTGGGTGGCATAGTGTGCAAAAGAACGATGGATTCAAATCAGCTATCTTGATTGGGGGTGAGTGGTTGAAATGTTTCAGCACTCTGTCCATAATCTTGTTGTGTTTGCTATGTTTAACCTAAGAAGCCACAGGTATGCCCAGTTCTGGTTCCCTTACTCGCTGTGCCACTGAATTTAAGCTAGCCTTGCTGATGAGGGGCAAAAATCCAAATCCAGTCCCAGGATGCTTGTTTCCGGTCCAGGGAGGACCTGACAGTTTGGGCTGGACTGTTCCCATGAGGAGCAGGGTCAAGACTGATTTGAATATGGCTGGGTCCAAACTGGGGTGGCATAGAGAGCAAAAAAACAATGGATTGAACCCAGATCTCTTGACTGGGTGTGAGTGGTTGAAAAGTTTCAGCACTCCGTCCATCATCTTGATGTGTTGGCCTTTATCAGGTGGGGGGCATGGTGAGAACCTGAGGGCATATTACCAACGAGTACCGATATTAGCATCGCCGGAAATTATCGCTGCGATAACTTGCTATTAGCAACGTTTATCTCAGAAGTGATAAAAATCCTCACGCTAACTGCCAAATTAGAGATTATCGCTGGAAAACCAATGATAATCTCTCGAAGTTTGGCATTAGCTTGATGATAGGGGCTCACAAACTTAGAAATGATATTCACCTTCCATAGGATATCATGGCTAATTCAGGAAAATACCAGGTGTAAAAAAAGCAGCGCTAACCGTGGTTAGCGCTGCTTTTTTTGTCTCTAACAGGGTTAGTGTGAAGCTTGATAATAGGAGAAATGTCGCTTAGCGACATTTCTCCTATTATTTTGCTCTGGAACGCCCACTTTGGATCTCATTAGAGATGCAAAGGGAAGCGTAGTGAAAAAGGGTGCTAACATGCGAATTTGCGTGTTAGCACCCTTTTGCTGATAGGGAGATAATTTTATCTCCGCTTTCTTGGCTTTTAAAGCCAAAAAAGCAGAGATTAATCCCTTGATAATATGCCCCCTAGACCTGGTCGTTAGGTCACTGTCTACATCTAAACTAGGGCTGATATCAAGATTCTCCAGAATCTGTGCAAGGGAAGAAGTAGTGCTTTAAGTGTGCTGTGAATGTCGGGACTTGCAGTGCTCTCTGTCGCTGGAAATCTTTGTTTGCGAACAAATTTACACAGATTGATAGGCAGGTCAGTGAAGGGTAAAACATGGTAATATTGGCTTAGCCCCAATTGGCACATTCAATTTACTTGTAAGTCCCTAGCACATTGGTACTAAATGTACCCAGGACTTGTAATTTGAATGCTAACAGTAGGCCTGCAGCTCTGATTGTCACACCCACTTAGGTAATCCTTTAAACATGTCTCAGGTCTGCCACTGCAGCCTGGGTGTACAATTTTGAAACTGCCAATTTGACCTGACAAAAGACACCTTTTGCAGACCCAAACCTTCCTTTTTAATACATTTATGTCTCCCCGAGGGTAGGTCCTGGACAGGCCAGAGGGCTGAGTGAAGTGTATTTAAAAAGTTGGACATGTCCTGGTGGTGAAAATCTCTTTAATTTGTTTTTCATTAATGTATGGCCCACCTCTACCATACTTTAAAATTGGAATTACCTTATTATATTTAATAAGTGGTCATTTCCAAATGAGAGTAGGTAGACAGTTCATGTTTGGGGTTTTTAGAAATGTAATGAAAAATCTTTTCTTATGGTAATGTCGAATTTTAAATTACAATGTTTATGATGCCACTTTAAGACAGTTGTCATTTATCCTACCTTAGCCATTTAGTGCCTGTTGCCTGTCTCTGTGTCATATGACTGGGTGCAATGGACAGTTGGGCTTTGTGGACTCCTGCTCTGAAAGAACTGCTGCCCTGCTTTGCTAACGTGATACCTTCTTCTCTCTTGCTTGGATGAGAAGGACTGGATCTGCATCTGTTGAACCCAGGACCCCAAATTGACTACAAGGGCTATTAGTTGGCTTGTTGCCTGACTTGAGCTTCTGAGACAGAAGCCTCCAACAACCTTGAACCCATCACCTGGACTTTGCCATGTGTCAGCCTTACCCTGTCAAGTGGTGCAACCTCAGTCCTGGACCTTTGGATGTTGCCCTGACGGTGCTCTGCCAGCCCATCTATGAACCCAGCAGAACTTGGGCATCTCCTCTGCTGAGTGGCACAAACTCAAGCAGAACCAACACATCAACCCTGCTGCAAGGGTTCTCTCCACTCAAAGGACTTAGCATTGACCTTCCAACCTACATCCCTTTGAAGAGAGATCTTTTGTGCTCCTTCATTATATATTTTCATTTTCCAGGGATTCCTGTTGCTAATATAGTCCTTATCTTTGTCAGCTGCCATGGCTTTACTGCGCATATGCACTGCCATTTCGGAAAACGCTCTTAGTGCATCAATAAATACATGCACACAGTATTATCTTAAATCGGAAAAACTAGACCCCTAACATAGGATAAACAGTTGAAATCCCCATATGAGCTTTTATCTCACATCCCAATTTGTCCATTGATAATTTCCTGCGATCTTTTTAAACAGAATTAGATGTATCAGGAGCGTAACACGCTCGGTAGAGCTTCATTGGATTTGGAAGCCATTTTGTAACAAGACCAGCAACTAGGAAGTCAAAAATCAATGTATTGGTAGGCTGTCAGATTCTCTTACAAGCTGATCAATAAGGAATTCACACAACACGGATTCACTTCAATGTGGAAGCTATTCCTGTATTTCGTAGCAAGTCTATAATACAAAATTCGATCATTAATTAATTTCACTAACTTTGATTATATTTTAAACAAAAAAAGCCTCCCTGGGCCAACAGCGATTTGATGTTATTGAAGTACTAGTTGCCAGTTTAACTTTGTTTGTTCTGATGTTCAGCAAATCACTGTTTCTTTCTAAAACAGCTATACTTAATTTAGTTAGTGTGCAGCAACAGTTTATCCACAAAACAGAGCAAAGTTAATGTATGTTGTTTGTGTTTTCTTGTGTAGAATTATTAGTGGCTAAAGGTTTCCCAATTGTTTCCTATTTTTTATTTGGCTTTGATTTCATGAGTTTTAGAATGGAAGATCCACTGATTAATTGTGGCTAATACGGTGGCATGACTAAACATACCGCCTCATTTCATGCTTAGACACACCTAAAATGAAGATTCTAAATTACAACATATTACTATTAAAAAAACTATTAATAAACACATTAAATTGGTCATAGCACTATAGATTACTCTGTCATTCCCTTTCATATTTCAATGCCAAGGCCCATAATATAGTATAGACCAAACTGAAAGGAACAGTGAAACTCTTAAAATGCACGAGATAACGGTTAGGTCTCTTGTGCAAATATCTAACAGTTCAGGAAAACTTAAAAAAAGAAGCGCTGACAAAGCCAACAAAACTGTGTTTTTGGCTAATGAAAATTCTTCATTGATTACTGAGTGAAAACATGGATGATTTAGGAATTGAATAGGGAATGTGTACATAGCCTGAGGGTTCGCATCAACAGAGTAAAATGTCAGTGGCCTCTTTGCCTCAATTAGCCATCGAAAAATGTTCTTGCATCTAGCTGCAAGAAGTGCATGCGAACTGATTCCCACAATAAGCAAAGCATGGACACTGCAATGCCAAGAATAGCAATACACCAGAGAAGTGGATATCACACATGACAGAACACTATTATGTGTTGTCATTATGAGCATCCAAGAATGCCCACAATATGCCTGGGGTTACCACTATTACATCCAGTTCCTCTTAAGCCGGAATGGATATCACCATGACAAGGATGGCCATATTATGACAAAAATGACTGCACCTGTGCCAGTACCCAAATCATGTCAGAGGTTGGCATAATTTTGCCAGATGTTCTCAAAATATGATAAGAATTTCAATCATTATGCTAGGGACAGCATCACGCCAGAATGATATGTTGTGTTGCCCTAGATGCCCACAGTATGACTAGAGTTTTCACTAAGAAAGAGGGGGTAGCATTGTGCTAGTGGGGGTCAACATCGTAGCTCGAACGCCCATATTATTTTAAGAACCAACATCAGGCTAACCCAATACTTCATTATTGCAAGATTGTTGAGATAGATTCCTTTAAAATGTTGCATGACTGTATGAAATACAATTTAGATTTGAAATATGCAAAATTATATAGTAATACAATGTGAAAAGCCATAGATTGGACATCATTGCTGCAGCTCTTATGAATAAATAACCTTTTAGGAGTCAGGGATGAAGGTAATGTTTGGACGTGGGGGACAAAAAAAAAAGATGCGACGAATTGGATTGGTGTTATTGTGCCCGCCATCTGCATTTCCCAGTATTATACAGTTCCGAATATAAAGGGGCAGATTTACAAGCCCCTTGCGACACTTTAGCGGCATTTTTAATATGGGAAAAGTGAAGCAAAAGTGGCGGAAGGGGCTTGTAAATCTGCCCCAAAATTATCAATAACGTTCCACATCAGAATAATCCGAAATCGAAAGCAGAGAATTTGAAAATGCAATCCTTCATCAGAGTTCACTTCGATATTGGGAAGCAACTGTGCAGTGAATAATTTCCAGTTACATTAAAAGGCAGTTTTTTGACTAGACACCTCATATAAACGAAATACTCCAGTAATTTGCAAGGGATCTGTTTTGATTTTGAAAGTCTGAGTATATCGAACAAAGTCACAATCATCAATAGAGGCTGCAAGCACGCATACCTGGGAGGTAATTATCCTTGCATGTCTGCTGGAGCCTCAAGAGCTCACTTGCCAGCAGAGACATGATAACCTTTCTCCTTTGCTAAATGTAATTAATGAAGAAATTTCAGATACAAAGTCTCGGCCATCACTGAATAAGCTATCAAGCCCAGTTAGAATCAGATTGAGTGCATCGCACAGTTAGCTGGGCGGTGGAAACGTCTTTCGAAACATATTTCTTCAAAGTGGCCCATGTCCATAGTGGAGAAGTGTGGCTCAATGGTTAGAGTGGCAGACCCTGATGCAGAGGTCTAGCCCGGGACCAGGGTTCAATTCACCGCCTCAGTGGGTCTTGGGCTCATAAATTCCACAGACTGGATAGTTCTCGCCTCGGTGCCTATTCCAATCATGGAGCCCCACTCTGCAACTCTGGGCAATAGCTTGCTTAATCTCCACAACGGCCCCTACAATGCTAAGGATGCCTGGTCCCACCTTGGGGGTGCCCAGGAGAGGACGCCTCACAGGGAAAGCCAGGACGGGTTCCACAGCGGTATTCGTACAAGCGCCTTGAGACCCTTGCGGGTGAGTAGTGCGCTATACAAGTATCAATTTACAATTTACATACGAACATCCGGGGCCAGTAACTTTGCCACATACAGATTAAAAGGCACTATCTTATCCTGAAATGCCTTTAATATGGGGCCACTCAAAAACTGTCAAAATGATGATCAGATTTAGCTAAATGCCTTGTGTATAAAAGGGTATAATGGGGCTGATTATGAGTTTGGGCGGACAATACCGTATCAGTCAGGAACCGCCCGACCATAGGTAAGCGGTTTCAACCCCAGTGTTAGGATGTGACCTCCGTATGGGCGCTCGAAAACATCCATTCTATGATGGCAGTATGTGCGGAAAAGGCCTGCAGCACAAGCTGCCATTGTAAAATGGATGTTTTTAAACATCCCTGCACGGTGTGACAGGCAACTTATGCAGGGATGTTTAGGGGGCAACATAGGTGCCCCCCAGGCCCCATAGCAGAGAGCCTGGGGGGAAAGGGCCCTGCTAGGCGCCCCCAAAGACTCTTTCAGACAGCCTTTCCATGTCGGAAGGCCAACATGAAAAGTCTGTCGGAAAGTGGCATCATAACCCTGTGGAGCTGAGTTTTGCTCCGCCGTCTTTAGGGCATTATGGTGGTTTCCGATGCTCCGAAGCGCTCCTTTAGCCCATTGGAAGCACACTGGAATACCCCTCAGGTTTCATTCCAACCTCCATCATCATAATACCGCCGTCGGACTGAAACCTACAATGTCAGGCTGAAAGTCTCTGATAGCTGGCTGGAGGCTTTCCGCCCAACATAGTTATCAGGCCCAATGTGTTTTATAGTCCGGGTGCTTCAACATGAATTCACTACTTCCAATTTTTCTCCTGAAAGCCACCAAAATAAAATGAGCTGGTTTTTTTGTTCACCAAAATAAAGATATTTATTTTATATGTATTTACTGTAAATGTTATCTTTACAGTAACTCTAAAGACCCTTCAGTTTGCGTTTGAGTCCCACTGGGATTTAATCCATTCAAAGTTGGCAGCGTAAAACTGAGACCTAATCTGATTGCGCCCGTCTTGCGGAAAAAGGATCCAGTGGCACTTGCACACTGAGGAAAATCGGTCAAATGTAGTCCAAACAAAACTAGAGCAATGATGCCTCTCTCTTTTAAAAACCATCACGGATAAAAAGGAAAACTGCAGTAATTTCGCCAGAGGTCGGCGCCATCATGCTATATATTACCAGACGATTGTAAGAACTTGTAGCGTCATGCCAGAAGTATATGATGCTGAGATGCTAGAAATATAGTTAACCTCCTCATGGGTTCAAATACTTGTGTGAAAGGTTTAGAGAATCGACAAAAACCCAGGTGTCTTCACGCAGCAAGTTTCTTCCCTAAGGTAAGACTCTTCAATATATCGAAGGTCAACTGAAACTCGACAAAGCAGCACCAAATTTGACAGTTCTGTATTAGGGCTTCTACTATATCTCATGAGAAGGCCTTTACCCAGCTCATCACCTGCCGTAGCCCTGTAACTGTTGTAACTGGGAACATCCTCGCAACCCAAATCTGCTATTTTTGTAATATGTGTGTGCAGTGCATAATATGTGTGTGGTTCAAAGACAACAATGAACTTAACAGAAACTCGCAGGAACCCGGTAGGTCCTGTTGAAAGCTACATTAGATGCATGAGCAGGATGGCAGCCAGATGAAACATGTTAGATGTAAGAGATATTGGGACTCCATATATGCCCTACCATGTTTTTAACCGGTCCTAGGGTGCCCAAGGAATAAATCTTATTGAATACAAAGAGGAAACCCAGAGGCATTTTAATGTTTTCCTGGTCCCAATATCGCAATCCTTCATGACGTCAAAGTGCTCCCCCCAAAAGTGGGGTGGAGCCCGTCAGCTATTTTTCATTTTACCGGGTGATGACTTGATGATGAAGCATACCACATAGAAATTTGTAGGTGAGAGTTGTGTAAAAGATACTGGAGTACTCCTCTTATCAGTGGGACAAGAAGGATAATATAGGAGCTTACCTCCCATTTTAGGGCATTTTTGTTGAATTTCTGGGGAATTGAGGAACCCCTCCTAAAAAAAATCCTGTTCTCACCTTCTCCTTTATTGAAAAGGTTGACTCTCCTGCTATGATTCTAGAATTATTATGTTCTGGTGCAGATTTTGCCATACACCCATGTTAGCATGTTATGTTATGTTATTGGGGGTCTTATAGAGTGCTCGGCTACTCAGACAGAGTGTCCCGGCGCTATACAGATCTGTAGAGGGGTGACCAGAAAAACACAGGCAGATTATTGTACAAAAAGCCAAGTCTCAAGCCCCTTCCTAAAGGACAACAGATTGTCTAAATTCCTGAGTGAGAGGGGCAGTTTTCTCCAAAGTTGGTGGGCCAGCAATCTGTATGAACGACCTCCAATGCGCGCTCATTTAGTTGCAGGGACAACAGCCAGTGCTTGAGAGGCAGAGCAAAGAGATCTAGAAGGAAAATAGAAACGCACTCTTTTCCTTAGGTAGACAGCTCTGATGCCGTACAGAGATTTAAAGGCCATAGTAAGAGTCTTAAAGTAAATACTTTTGCGCACCGGCAGCCAATGAAGCAAATTCAAAAGAGCAGAAGTATGAGCCCTACGACTGAGCCCAAAAATTGCCCTTGCCGCCGAATTTTGTACAGATTGGAGGCGAGTGAGAAGATATTCAGGGAGACCCAAATAAAGTACATTGGCGTAGTCCAACCTAGAGCCGATCAGCGCCTGAACCGTAATCCTCCTATGACCTTGAGAAAGAAAGGGAAGAAATTTCCTGAGGGTTCGTAACAGGTCAAAACACTGGCCGACTACACTAAGAATCAGGGGTTTAAGAGTTAGGCCATTATTGATTTTTACACCCAGATTTTTTGCCAGAGAAGTGGCCGATGATGGGGGAAACATATCGGTAGGCCACCACAATTTCCAGTGGGCGTCAGGGAGGCAACCAAATAAAAGAATCTCAGATTTATCCGAATTGCATCTTAGCTGGTTCAGTTGAAAGCAAGAAAAAACTGCCTCGAGACAGCTCCTGATGGTATCGCCGTCGAAATCTGTGTTCTTATCGCAGGTAAAAAGAAGCTGCGTATCGTGGGCGTGAGACACAACCCGGGCTCCATGAGATTCCACCAAGTAAGCCAGGGAAGACAGATAAATATTAAAGAGAGTTGGGCTCAACACCGAACCCTGTGGGACTCCCACCTCCAACGGGGAAACAAGAGCCGACAAAGGGGGGCCCAAATCGATTGTTGGTGACCTGACAAGAAAGACTCGAACCAATTGCATACCGTCCCTCTCAGTCCAATCTCCTGGAGTCTTACGAGAAGACGTCTGTGAGGGACGGTATCAAAGGCCGCCGACAAATCGAGTAGAACCAACATTGCCTTCCCTCCACTATCCAGAACCTCCTTTATTGACTCAGTGACTTCCAAAAGTGCAGTGTCTGTGATCAGGTTGGAGCGGAAACCGGATTGAGTATGATGAAGAATATCTCGGGTTTCAAGGAAGTTCGAAAGAGTGGAGTGGACATGTTTTACCACAATTTTGGCAAAAGCAGGAGCAGCGAGATCGGTCTGTAGTTAGAATGATCTAGGGGTCCAAGTTGAGTTTTTTTTAATAACGGAAGGATGTGCGCCCTTTTCCATGCCCTGGGAACAGTGCCGGTTTCGAGAGAGGCATTAAGGAGCAGATTAATGATGGGATTGATGATATGTGCCATCTTGGCCAGGAATTTAGCAGGGCAGGGATCTGACGGAGAGCCGGACTTTAATTTCGATAGTAAATCCAGTGACATTTGTGGGGATAACGGAGGAAAAAGTGAGAGCGTGTGACTCTCGGGAAGGGAACAAATTATGGAGAGATTTAAGCCAGAGTCTCTTGTAGCATGCAGTCTTCTTAACTTATTTCAATTGTTCTCAACCAACACATCTCTATTTAGGCCATTTTTCACTGAGGTTTCAGGATTAGCAGTAAACTACAACAAATCATGAGCCTTCCCACTATGCCAGTCACAGCCCCAGTGCTAAGTTATGCAAGATGAGGAAATTCTTTGATAAGATGCACATACTTTTAAATATTTGAGCATCAATATCTACCATAGAGAAGCGGACATGGGAGAGGGTAATCTACATAGACCCATACAATCTCTGCATTCCCAGGTGACCTTCTGGCTCACAGCTTTGCATTTCTTAAAGCATATGCTAGCCTGCATGCACTAAGTGGTTCCTTACACCCCAGCAATTCCACAACATGGACTGTTAATGAGAAAATGCACAATTGGAGACCTATGTATTGATTATACACTGATGCCCTCCCCTCTCTGGAGGAGTAATAGAGCCTTTGTATCGACCAGTTTTTTTATATTGAAAGGTTCTGCATGCCATTAAACATAATTGGAAAGCAGGGCCCTTTGAAACCCCTACGCCCATGCCATGTTGCAGACCCGATCATAACTTGCCGTTGATTGATAAAATGGCTATATAATTCCCCATTGAAACGCTCAGAAATTACATTGTAATCCTTTACATATATATCAGAGACATCCCTCGGGTAGAGCTTCAATGATAAAGAATGTCACACTGCCTGATTCAAATACATACAATGTAATACACTACTCAGGGTAAACCTTACGCCACATAAATTTAACCACTTTTCTGGAGGCACATGCACACCGCCGCAGATGCTCTGAGGTTCAAGCCAATTTTCAATGTGTGCAATGTTTGAATGTCCCATTATACACTGTTACTGGGTGGCAATTTTGGCCAATGGGAAACGAGTGATGGGGGTGAAAACCTGCAAACTGAAGAGAACTGTTGGTGTCTACTCCAGACCCAACACCACAAGAGTAAGCATGACATTCATTGTAAATACTCCAGTTCCTTTGAACCAAATCTGTCAACTGGGGTGACAGAAGATTTCTCGTAGCCGTACCGAAACTGTGGAACACACTGCCTCACTCAATCAAGACCAGTACTTCCCTCTGGTCTTTCCGCAAAAACCTCAAAACCTGGCTTTTTAATCAATGAACTTCAGCTCCCCTTGTTGGCTAAACATTGCAGTTACTTAGCGTCGAGATGCCCGAGGGCCTTCGTTCGCGCTTTACAAATGTTGTTATAAATAAATAAATAAATAAATCTCCTGCTGCAGATAGCCAAATGATCTTTCACTATGAAATGGAAATCCCCACCTTCTCCTACATTGTGTGCATGGAGGAAGGTAGTAGTGCTTTGGGCTATTATAGAATAGAAGGAGCTCCTCTTTTAGGAATACAGGGGATGGCATTAGGCCCGGACTGGCTACCAGGCGTTTTGGCCGAGCTGGGGGCTGATTTCGTTGATGGGAACCTGCGTGTGCTGAACGAAATTAGTTTTGCTTTGTTTTTATTTTCGAAGCACCCGCAGGTCTCCATCAACAAAATTAGCCCCCACTGCAGTGACATCAGCCCCCAGCTCGGCAGCATGCAAAAATGCCTGGTAGCCAGTCCGGCCCTGGAAGGCTTGAGAAGCCCATCTCACATTTTTGGGCAGACTTCACCTGAAGGTTAGCTGATGCTGAGAACGATGATACAAGACCACTTTCAACTCATGAACAGTTGTGACCTTCCCTATTTCTTGGATGTGAATGGAATCTCCCTCAATACAGACCAACTGCCTATGCTGCCAATTGGAGTATGCAGATGACATTGTCATGTAGCTACATAAATGCCCTAGATTATGATAGGGAATGACTAGAAGACAGGTGCTGTGTCTCCCCTCATCCTCTATCCTCGCATACCAAATCTCACCTGGTTACCTAGATTTGGAAACCCACATGGGTGAATCTCATGTCAAGACTACCTATAAGTAATGCATAGGGTGGAGGTGACACGCAGAAGGCTTGACATGGACTCTCTTTGGCTGTTAAGTTGAAGGGAATATTTTTGTTTTACTCTATTGTTATATTTTAAGCCTGATTCCTATATTGACTAGCAATGTGAATCTGAACTTGGTAACAAGAATTATCTTGCTCTGTTGATACATTCTTCTGTAATGCATCTCAATGTTAAAATGCTTAAGAAAAAGATCTATACAAATAGGATACAATTTGATATTGATCATATCAGGTCTGAGTATTGCAATCCCACTACTAGAACAGACAATAGGCACTGTGTTGCAGGGAAAGGGTAGTAATGTGCTGTATTTATCACAATACAGCACATTCTTGACTTTTCCCAGCGCTGGCACACAATGGGCTGCCTGGTGCCAAGGGAAACACTCTTGCAACATCATTTAAGGGTGCCTGTTTTAAGCAGGCTTGTTTTTGTGCAGGAAGGGACACTTTCCTGTACTAAAACAAACCACTGAGACTTTTACCTCTTTCTTTGTGTGCTACAGAATGCAGCACACATAGAACAAGGACAAAACCAAGAGAAATGAAGATATTTCTTCTCTTTATGCCTACCCTGGGAATGCATAGCTTTTTGGCACATTCTCAGTCTACCAGTAATGGTAAACCTGGGAACACATCAAAATCCATGGGTTTTGCGTGGGTACACCCATGCACCACCCATGGAATGCCGCCGTGGGGCACGGTAACAAACCCAGTGATCTGCGGTGCGTTGTGTTACTATGGATTTAACAAGCCACGAAAGGAGGCCTTGTGTGGCTTGATAGCTTGCATCTTAGGTGTTGCGTTGCTTTTGCACCACGTTGCATGGTGCAAAAGGGATGCAACACCATGATAAATTTGGCCCCATATTCATAAACACTGCTGCAGCTCTACAAAAACAGTAGTAATTCCATCACCATACATGTCCCACCAATTTTGATGCAACAATATCCAAAAGAAAATAATGGACGTAGGGAATTAAAATAAAACCCATTGGAAATTAAGTTAAATTAAATAAAATTATAAATAATAGTAAACAACTTAAATAAAAACAATTTAAAGTTAAACAAATATAAAAGCAGTGCATATTAATTATTTAATGATAACATATTTTAATTTCTCGTTTTGAATCCTAACACTAATGTAACAAATCATTTTTATTAAAATATATTACATTTGTTTTAGATAAATTTACACATCACGTTTATTACCTATTACCAAAAGATAAAAATATTTTTCAGTTTAACTTCAGAAGAAGAATTTTTATTTCATTTACTTCCATTATTTAATAATTTGTTTCAAAATTAAATTATTAGTCCTGAAGCATGTCTTTATTTTTTCTACACATATAATGAATATATCAAAGATCTTACCTTTATAATCAACATACAATATTTGTAATCTTTATTTTTGAGTTAAGTAAACCTTTTTATTTTTCTGTCAACTTAAACATGCAGAAATCTCTGCACCAACTGCATAGTCTGACAATTGTAAAGTATAGGGAAAATTACCCCTGCTCTGAATGTCTCAGCTGCCTGGATATCTAGATCCAGTGTGCTAAATTGTGATTAATGGACAGACATGGATCATGGGTGCGCACCATGACCTAGGTTTGTCTCATGGATTGTAATGCAGACTTGTTAGAATGGGACGAGCGCGCAAGCACTGTTCTCATAGTGGGAGAAGGCTACTGCTCTTGACAGGAGCGTGCAGTGGTGGCAGCAAACCAATTTTTAGTTTAGTAAGAATCAATGGTGTGAACAGGCATTTTTCCCTGTGTTATGGAGCCTAATGCCCAACTCATGTAAAGTTCTGCTGCTGTGTACCTAACTCACCCTTAGAGTACATGGTGACAGTGTACGATGCCAGGCAGCGTGTGACACTTGTGTGTGCTTGCTTTGATGATTGCGCACCTCCACATGTCACATATTATGGAAGTCTACGGGTTCCATTTCGGAAGTCCTGGGCTTGGAAAGGTTAACAAAGGTGAGGATTGAAACCCCTAGACAGGAGATGTGGATTTTTGAGATTCCTGAGGGCTGCAGAGGGAACACACACAGTGGAGAAAAGGGGAACAGAGCAGCCTCCGTGCAAATCAAAGGTCTCTTTGATTCCAGGAAAAGTTAACAATCAGTGGGGTCTGGGCTCATTGTAAAGGGGGCTGGTGGGTCTGATAAGGTTAGCAATGTAGGACCAGGGAATCATGATAGAGGCTTAGGCCTTTGAACCTCTGTGAGGAATATTTCAAAGGAGGCTCTCAGCCAGGCTTTCTCGACAGAGCAGGGGGCACTTCAAAGAAGTCGACACCCATAACAGGAAGATCAAAGGACCGGATACTGAATCACATCCATGTGTGGATTTGGACTATAAATATGTGAGCTAGAGTCCCGTAAGAGGTTCAACAACACTATGTACAGAAGAGAAGATCACAAAGCTTTCTAGCTGCTGCATCCAAGAATAGGACTACAGATCTGCTTGTCTCCCTGCTGGGTGAGTGGCCATCAACCAGGAAGTCAACACCACTTACCCTGAGCATGTTGCACCAGCCTTCTGCCCAACTTCCAACACCAGTGAACCCTGTGAGGAGGAGGAGAGCTCCTGGGGAGAGTGAGGCAGAGCTGGGATCCTGCTCAGTGGATCATGGTGAGCGAAGTGTGAAACACCAGGCCTGATTGGGACACCAAGGGTGTGAACTACCCACCCATTCTTGTAAAGTCAGGGAACTCTGTGTACCAGGAGGGGGCCACCTTTAAACTAGGGTCGTTACCCATCTAGAAGAACGGTCAGAGACCCTAGTCCCAGGAGGGGTTCACGATGAAATTTGGGCTGTCAACCTTGTGCAAGTGTTATCAATGACCCAGTGTGCCAGGATGGGGCCACTGGGAAGGCAGGGTCATCAATCATCCAGGAGCAATGCTGCTGTGAAGAAAACGTACAGTTTGCCGTGGGAGCCACAGAGAGGACGTCTGATAATGACGCTGGCTATCTGAAGGATAAGGAGGCCTTGCTCAAAATTTGGAAAAGACCACAAGAGGGCACAGACCCCGAGTGTCAGGAGACCGGAACCTGTAAAGGCACAAACCAGTCCCCCTGCACTTGCCAGCTGTCATTGGTTCGGGTAAGACTGTTCTAGGCCATCTGACCTGCTGAGGACTTGCACAAACTTAAGAAGTAGAGCTGATAACATTGACTCTTAAGACCATATATAGACTTTGTGGTGTGGGGACTAGCATGGGCAACATCTGAAAGTTGTCTCCATTATTGAATGAAGAATAACCAGGACTAATAGAAGGAACAGAGGGGCTCAGGGATACCACCCAGGATGACAATAGTGTCTCAACCGTAAGAGACCATGGATATTATGTAATGTGTGTTGGTTCAATGCTTTGTGTGCTTCTATTCAAGTACAATTTTTTATCATAAAAGCAAGTATTTCAGTGGATTATCAGTTTTCTATGATTACTGATTGTGTTTTGAATTTTGTGTCTACCTACGCCTCACACACTTACCTCCCCCTTAAAGAGTCTTAGAATGCTTGACCTGTGTGATCTCTGAGAGTCAAGTGTTGAAAATGGTAATACGTGACCCTGGTCCTCAGGATCCATAGAAGGTCAGTCCCCAGAATCGCACAAGTAAAAGGCAACAAACCCCACATTTGGGCCCAGTAGCTCCTGTTTGCCCCATAGCTCTATGAAAGAGATTTAGACAGTTCGGATGTTAACTTCAATTTCAAGTGTCACCAGAGCTATTTTCCCTGTGTAAGGAATGGGTAGATCAATCTTATTCAAATTGTAATACCATTAGTCTGTTAAATCAACACTCTGATGGGTCATATTTTAGGTAAACTAAGAGCTATTAACAATTTTCCAAAATGAAAACTGGTCATTAGAATAACTCGAGGTACAAAATCATTCAACGCTTTTTCACAGATGGATTTTTTTACTTTCTTCCAGAATGTTTCATTAAATATTTCAACATCTACTGTCTTGTCTTTTAGGAGCAGGCTGTAAATTGGGACAGATTGCTGAACAAGAATGAGCACGTTTCTTATTCAATACAGAGCTTCTTAAACCTTTTACACACAATTGCTCAGAGGTGTTAACATGTATGTTCACAAAAGTACCCAAGATATAGCTGCTGCCACAAAAATCCTCAAGGCACAGCATTACATCAATAAGAGAATGCTTCCACAGGTTGTTATTGCAGTTCATGCTGTTACTTGCATAAATGAGAGGTGTAAGGATCTTAGAGATAACATTAGTCGTTATTGTCACTAAATTGATTTTGAAGATCATTACAGCATGTAATGAGGATAGCTAGGCTCTCAGAAGCAAACATATATACAGTAATGCTGCAACTTCCTTTAGCTGTTATAGTTGATAAACTATCCGTCTCATTGCTAATGATCTCTCCGGGGATACCCAGAATGTACCTGTAGTTCTTGTAGCTGCTTACTACCATCTTTAAACTTAAATGCATATTAACACATCCCATTTTAATGTTAAAATCGCCTACTAATATCATTGAATAGTTCTTGCTGACACTAACTGCATTTAATCTTCAAATATTATTGGTAGATCAAGAGCTAAATAAAATGTCATAAATATTTGCTTTCATAAGCAGAAGAGACTTTTTATGGGTGTGATGTAGTACCTGATGATTTGTCATGACTAATTTCCTTGATACAGCAAGCTTTACCCGTATCACGAGTTAGCTCTACAGGAAAGGGAAGAAATACCTTGTATAATGAAAGTAGAAAACCTTTATATGAAAAAGTGTGAATAGCGCACGTGTCAGGAAAATTGATAATCTTAATTAAGCTTAGCCAGACCGTAGTTGATATTTTGGAGGATTTGCGGCATTGGATCTCGCTGGCTGGAGCCAACTTGAGCAAGGCCGGACTGAGAACACAAATCAGTACTGTCAAATTTATCGACTGGCCCTAGGGCCGGGGAGTGGGGGAAGGGTGGAAGTGTGAAGCACTGCTGCTTAACTAAAGTGGCTCCCAGGACTGCTGGTTTTGTTACTGGGGACAATATAGCAGCATTGCTCCAAAATCAGTCCCCAGTAACAAAACTGGCCCCCAGAGCTCAAAAACCGGGCACCACCGTTCCAGCCTCCCAGGGAAACGCTCGATGCCCGCTATGGCCAGTCCGGCCCTGTACTTGACAAATGCAGGGGTCGCAGGAAGGATATCAGATGAAACTGATTTCACAGCTGGAACCAGTTGGCTGTCAATAATTGACTCATTACCTGCCCAAAGGCATAAAGCTAAATTGAGGTCATAAGAGTCAATACTTAATGCAGGGAAGTTAAGGATGCAATTCTATTGGAAACAGTAATGGAAAGATCCCTGCACCATTATTTAAAAATCCATTATAATCTCAAGATTCAATAACAATTTAAAATCAAAGCAAGCAGTACAACACGTTTTTGACTTCAAGATGCCAGTTAACCTAATGTGTGAAAACAAATTCCTAGCAAGATTAATGACAGCTTAATCTCCCTCTCTGTTCTTCAGTGGGCCCCTTCCAAGAAAACAACCTGACTAAAATGATGTAATTGTGTGTAAGCAGTCACCATTTTTCAAAACAATGTCAAGTTCAAATATGTGGGGTCTGCCTTTGACTACATAAGAGCATGCATGGAACTGTGTAACTGAAGAATGGTTGGCACCTGACCCATGGAAGGCGTGTTGTGTAATATACGCTAGAGCAGTCTTTCCAATTGTGTGAGATTGCCTAGCCCTTTTTTGACTATTTGGGGTAGTTTGCACTTAGGCCTCCATACATTTATTTCAATGTAAGAAATTGACACCAAAGTTGCTTCCTTCTTTTCCAACATCCTGAGGATTCTGAGGGTCCCAGGGTTTGTGAACTCCTCATGAGAGGACCATGAAATAGGCAAATTATATCAACATTTTGAGTTTTGGGAAAATATCTGAAAAATTGTGCTTTCGTTAAAAGGGGCTGTTTTTTCACAAAAAATTGCATCAATGAACAATTTGGTGTGCTAAACTCACACTTTTCTCAGCTTTCACAAAAAAGTAGAGCTGAAATAAACAGCTAATTTATTACTACAGTTTTGGCATTTTCGAGTTAGCCTGTTTTTCTTCTTTTTTGTGTTCTCAACATATTTCCAGTTACTGGTAGAAACCCGTGTGAAACCCATAAGTGATTGATGACAGCTATTAGCAATAGATTTCTGATAAGTAGGCAACATTCTGAATTCAGCAAGGTATCATATGTGTAGTTTCCATGAGTTTTACCGAAAGAGATGAACTGTTAAAATAAAGAAGTTTTGAAAATGAGTAGGAAAAAACTACCATTTGTGATAACATTTTCATCTGTAACTTTTTGTCACAATGTCTGATTTACAAAAGCAATATACCATAACGTCCTCTAGATTCTTGTGGTTGGGAAGAATTATAAGGTTTGTACATTCTTTAAGAACCCAGGGAACCCAGAGCCAACACGTTGCACCGTACAATGGTTTTTCATTATGTACAGTGTCTAAAGCAAACCATATGTTTAAGTATGTAGAGTGAAAAATAGGTATCAAGGAAACCTATGTATTTCTGAAATGGGCACAGGATGTGGAGTTAAGGAGCTCTGGTTATTTGTACATCTCTGAATTTGTGGGTACCCATACTAGAATGCGGTTTAAAGGGTATTTTTTCAGAATGTCTTCTTGCTTACATTTGGCAGGCACAAAAGTAGCAAACTCCAATTGATAATAACAAGTGTTCTACTATTCTATACTCCCATTCTATACTCCCACATGTCTTTGGATAACAATTGTACTTCACTTGTGTGGGAGGGCCAAGTGCTCATGCCAGGAAACAGCCCATCACATTTTCCTCATATTTCTATCATAGAAAGTTATGGAATCTGTGTAGTTCCAAAAACCTCCTTCCACCCAGCATTCCCCAAGTATTCCTATAAAAATGGTACCTCACTTGTGTGGGTAAGCCTAGTGCTTGCAACGGGTAATGGACAAAAACACAACATGGATACATGACAATGGTCCACTCAAAACTGACCCTTTTTTTGCAAAGTGGGCAGCTGTGGATGTTGGGCCCTTGCTAAGCTAGCACTTAGGGAAACATAGAAAATCTGCACTTTTTGGAAAGATAGGCACCTGGGTAGATCCAGTGTGTGAGACTTGTGTGGCTCTCACCAGGTTGTTTTAACTAGAATCCCTTGAAAGCACAAACTTTGACAAAAAAACTAATTTGTCCTACTTTTCTGTCATAGAAGGTTCTGGAATCTGCAGAGACCCAGAACCTTCCTTCCACCTAGTATTCCCCAAAAGTCCCTGATTAAAATGGTACCTCACTTTGGTGGGTAGGCCTAGGACCTTCAGAATTAAACTGCCAAAACACAACATTGATACCTCATATTTTTTCCCTCAAAACTGATCCTTTTTTGCAAAGTGGGTAGCTGTGGATTTTTGGACCCTAGCTCAGCAGCCACCTAGGGAAATCTAGCAATTTGCACATTGTTAAAAACTAGTCACATGGGGAAATCCAGTGTGGGGCATCTTGTGTGGCTTCCACCAGGTGTTCCAACCCATTAGCCTTTGTAAACCTCAAACTTTGACAAAAAAGCACATTTTCCTCAATTTCTATGATAGAAAGTTCTGAAATCTGCGGGGTTCCACAAACCTACTTCCAGGCAGCATTCCGCTAAGTGTTCTAATAAAAATGGCACCTCACTTGTGTGGGTAGGCCTAGTGCCTGCAAATGAAAATGGGAAAAATACAACATGGATACATGGCAATGTTCCACTGCAGGGAATAACAAACCTCCTTTCCCCCAGCATTCTCCCAGGACATTTGATAAAACCATACCTCCCTTGTGTGAATAGGTCTTTTGCCTGTGACAGGAAATGTCCCAAAACACAACATCCCAGTTTTACATTCAAAACTGATCCTTTTTTTGCAAAGTGGGTAGCTGTGGATGTAGGACCCTAGCTCAGCAGGCACCTAGCAGAAACCTAGCAAAACTGCACATTTCTGAAAACTAGACATGTTGGGAAATCCAGGGTGGGGTGACTTGGGTGGCTCTCACCAGGTTTTTGTGCCCAGAATCCCCTGCAAACCTCAAACTTTAACCACAAAAATACATTTTCAAGTTCTGGAATCTACAGGGAGCCACAAACTTTCATCCACCCAGTAGTCCCACAAGTCTCTGGATAAACATGGTACCTCAATTGCGCGAGTATCACTAGTACCCGTGACAGGACTCTCGCCCAAAGGGCAATAAGGATCACATTTTTCCACTCAAAATGGACCAGTTTTTTGCAAAGTGGGTAGCTGTGGATTTCCGGCCCTAGCTCAGCCAGCATCTATGGAAACCTAGCATACTTTCACATTTGTGAAAACTGGATTCCTTTGGGAAACCAGGGTTGGATTTCTTGCCTGGCTTTCACCAGGGTTAGTACCTAGAATCCCATGAAAAACTAAAATCTTTAAAAAAAAAACACTTTCCTTACATTTCTATGATGGAAAGTTCTTAACTCTGCAGGGAGCCACAAACTTCCTTACACTTACCATTTCCCCAAGTCTCGACAAATATATGGAACCTCACTTGGGTAGGTTGGCATAGTGCCCTCGACAGGAAGAGGTCCAAAATGCAACATGGATACATCACAGTTTTCCACCCAATACTGACCCTTGTTTTGCAAGGGGGTAGCTGGAGATTTTGGGCCCTAGCTCAGCCGGCACCTAGGAAAACACCTGAGGGAAATTCAGGGTGGAGTGACTTTGCTGGTCTCACTGTTTTTTCTTTACCCAGAATGCCTTGACGATATATCAAACTTTGTCTAAAAGAATACATTTTCCTCACATTTCTGTAATGCAAAGGTCTGGAATCTGCAGGGAGTCACATATTTCCAACCATTTTGAGTTCCCATTTGTTACCCGATAAGAACCGTACCACACATGTGGGTGAGCCACAAGACCATGACACAAGAAAACCCTAAAGTGCCACATTGAAAGATAAAAACAGTGTACCCCTTGTGTGGCTGGAAGTACTGCCCTCAACAGGAACAGATAAGCCCAATGTCAATGGGAGCCATTGAGAGGGGACTCCTATTGATTTTGGTTTAATTTGTTCCTGCCGCAGACATTAGGCCCAGCCGGAGGTACGTCGTTACAACGCACGCTGTTACAACGCATGCCATTACGATGCAACTTTTACAACGCAAGTCGTTACAACGACTAACGTTGGGGGGCGCTGGATAGTGAATAGTTTAATTACTATTCCAACTCCAGTCCCCGTGGATAGTAGGGAAGGTGTTGGATAGTAAATTAACCTATTCCCTATCCTGGAGCGCCCCACAGCGCAAGTCGTTGTAATGACTTGCGTTGTAAAAGTTGCATCGTAATGGTAGTGCGGAGTAACAGTTGCGTTGTAAAGGATGCTTCCCGGCCCAGACACATAAGTGGGTACATTTTTTATTTCGGAACAACTGTGGTAACACTGAGTGGCAGAAATGTTGTAGATTCCTGCAGATTCCAGAGGTGTCCATCACAGAAAAGCAATGAAAAGGCATGATTTCAGACAAAGTCTGAGGTTTGCAGGAAATAGTCGTAAGAAATCCTAGTGCCACGCAAGGTGCACTAACCTGAAATCCTCTGAGTGTTCTAGTTGTCAAAAATGTCTGCAGTTGGTAGGTTTCCATGAATGACAGCTGAGCACTTCCCCAAATCCAGCAGCTACCCCTATCACTGATCTCTCCGCGTTTTATTTTATTTATTTCATGGAGTTTTATATAGCGCAAACTTGACCCGACGGTATCGGATATCAGAGCGAGTCTTTTTTGTCAATGCCTCTTGAATCACCCACACAAGTAAGGTGCAATTGCTATCAGGCTATACTGTGAGCTTTCTGGCCCCCAGGGAAAAAACCTCTTGTCTAACCGAGAGGGGTGGCAAAAAAAAGTCCTTGTTCTTTTTATGCAAAGGTGCAAAACCCTGTTTAGTGGGCAAACTGTCCCCCTGGACAGGCATATTGTGGGTGAATACCCTTATCCACTCCCAGGGAGGCTGAAAATCTAGTAGGGTGCGGGATGGTGAGAGCATGGGCCTATTTCCATGTGGCCCCTTCCCCACAAAAGTACTGTGTAAATGCAATGTCTGGTGTCTATTGGGCTCTCTGCCAATTAGGGCCAAGTTGGTGTGATTGCTCCAATCCACCTCTGAGGGAGGCAGAAAGAGTGTCTGTGCCTATCTTTGGTAGGGCATAACTATGCCCATGGGGTGCAGCCCCCACCCCTATGTTTTTTTTCCTACTGTCTACTGGGCAAGGGGGGCAGAAATATTGCTGTCCTCCTATTTGGATGGGGATATGGTCATACCTATGGTGGGTAGCCCCAACCCCTATATTTTGAAAAATAAATACATTCAGTGGCGTCACTGCAGGATTCCTGCCCCAGCAGGAGGACAAATTGGGAGCTATCATCCCTATCTGCACCTCAGGGAGGGCAGAAATACTACTACCATATTTATTTTATAGATGTGGCATTGCCATGGCCAAAGTGGGAATCCCCCGCCCCTATATTTATTTAGGTTGAGCTTTAGCAGCAGCGCACATGTGTTGCACGCTCTGCGAGGCAAACAGTAGTAGAGTATGGGGAGACAAGCTGCCCTCACTCTCCACCCATATTTTTCATTGGCTTCTGTCTTTCTCCTTCGTGAATGTTGTCTTCTGATTGATTATGATGTTTGTTAGTCCCTCCTTATTATGGCCATGTTGTCATTTGTACCCTCCCATGGCTATTGGCCCCTTTACTTCGAGTGTTACACTATAGAGCACTATTTTCTCGCACCAACCCTGCACACACTTCGACTGTCCGTGCCTCTCACCACCCTGCCCTACCATCCCACCCGCCTAGCCGCACTCCTGTTTACAAAGCAATCGGTCTCGCGTAAATGCGAGACCTATTGCATTGCAAATGCTTTTTTTTAGATCTCATCTATATCATGCCGCTCTGTGCATGCCACTGTGTGGGAGAAAGTTCTTGTTTTGTGCGCGTACATATGACACGTTTTTAAAGGGAGAGTGCTGTGCAGTTGGATTACCTTAATCTATGTATTTCAGCATGGGAGTGACACATGCATTCTGCTTCTTCTGAGCTGTTCTGTGTTGAAAATACGGCATCGTACACAGCGAAAAGACTCTTTTCGTGCCATTGCATTATTGCCTGTAATGTGGGCGCTGCATGCCACAAGGTGACATTGGTAATTGCATTTTAATACAAAATAGTATAATGTTATTGTGGTTGTCTGGCACAACTCACACTGCAAATTCATGTTTGAATGATTATACCCCTGGTAAGTCATTTTTGGTGGAGTGCATTGAAGTGGATTTGGGTGCACATCTTGGCATGCATTTTTGCGTAACTTTGAATGTGCACGCCGACTGCTTGTGCAGTGACTTACGAGTTTGCACTGCCCAAATTTGGTCTTATGTAACTGGCCGTCGGGCTTGGTAGATGCTCCTCTTTTGTTCTAGGAAGAGCTTGCAAGTGTATTTGAAGATAACATTGTAAATACATTCTAGGAGGCTTAGTCAGGTGGAAATCTTGTTAATATTCATGCAGTGGGTGGCAGCGCCAAGCCTGATGTTCCCAGTGGAACTCAAGAAAGTAGACCTGGTGATGTCATCATGAGATGAGCATGGATCACAGCACCTGGGATGAGGCCAGCGGTCCACAGCTGTCCGGAAGGTCTAAGGTAGGGCCCATGGGGCACAGCAAAACTGCACGGACCCTGGTGAAGGGTTTGTGTGAAGTCTGTGGACTCACAGTTCTGCATATTTTTTTTACTTTGAGAGCTCGACAGAGAAGAAAGATCCTGACGTTTTTTTCATTAAAAGAAGGGTAGCTCTAGAGGTTAGCAGGAAATGATACCAGATGTGTCAAGGGAGCAGTCAGATTAACAGGACCACTGGGACTGTATTAGATAACGGACACCTGAGTGTGGCAGGGCAGACTGGGACATGCGCTATTCAGAATGCAGGTGCACACTTACTTTAACAAGTATTTGCAATGCGATAGGTCTCGCATTTACGTGAGTTCAAGCTATTGGCATTGTAAATGACAAGGCCTTTTATTTATGTTTTAAAAACCAAAACATAAATAAAAGGAATTGTCATTTACAATGCCAATAGTTCAAACTCGCGTAAATGCGAGACCTATTGCATTGCAAATGCTTGTTTTCATTGAGCTTGCTGTTTATAGTGCTTTCTGCCCCTCTTTTCCCCAGTGGTTCAGAGAGACTATCTGTCCACCAGTAGGGGCGGGGGCATGGCCATGCCCATGACCATGCCCATTGTGGGCATCTCCCACCCCTATATTTATTCTCTTCCCTAGGGCGGCAGATAGCAGGCAATCACCCCATCACCCCATCTACCCTCCGGGGCAAAAATAATATCACCATATTTGCTTAGAGGTGGGGCCTGGGAGTCCCCAACACTTATAATTATCTTTTATTTGATCCTGGTGTATAGCTGAACCCGGGGGGGGGGGTGCAGATTGGAGGCACAAAAGCTAAAGTAATAAAATTGCTAGGGGGAGGACAATTCCTTGCCTAAGAGATCTCACCCCTGTCCCTGGTGCGTAGTGGGTGGATCCATGCTTGAGGATTGCACTGAGTAGCGGTAGCTTTGGAAAGGGGAGATTCTCCCTATTCAATGATAGATTCTCCCCCGTCCAACAATAGCTCCTCCAAGACATTGCTAGGGGGGGGGGGGGCTGAGATATTCTATGATCCCTGATTCTGTAAAAATAAAATGAGCCCATCAATTAGTTTTACTTTCAGTTTTACTGTAGTTATGTCAGTGTGCCCTGTACGCCAATCATGATTAAAGTGTCTCCTGAGTGTAGGCTTATCTAATGGCTGACAGATGTACTGGGAAGATAGGGTGGATGTTAGCCGTTGGGCAACACCTGCACTTAAGGAGTTAACCTGTCTGGAAGTGATTGTGTTTGAGATGGTCTTGCTTGGTGAATTGTGGACAGGTTAATTGATCTCAACAGCTCTGTGAATGCCACCACTGGCAATGGAAATATTGCAGATAGTATCTTGATTATCTAAATTTGTGGAAATAATAAGAAACATTAAACACTCATAACTGGTTATTTCATCATTGCTTGCATCTACCGGCCGTGCTAAGCAATCTTTGGTAGTTAAAGATGTTGGGGCATATTATCAAGGGGGTTTATCTCCACTTTTTTGGCTTTAAAAGCCAAGAAAGCGGAGAAAAATTATCTCCCCATTGCCTAGCTGTCGCTAACACCAGTTAGCGACAGCTAGTAGGAGATAGCGACCATCTTGGGCCCCACTTTGCATGTCAGTGATATTTATCACTAATGACATGCAAAGTGGGCGTGCCAAGATGTTAGCGACTTGAAACAGTTGCTAACATCGCTAGCTCCTATTACCAATTTTTGGAGATATTCGCACTAAGCGCGAATATCTCCAAAAGCTAACACCTGCCCTGAGCAGTTCTTAGCCATGTTATCCAATGAGAGGTGGATAACATGGCTAAGAGCATTGGCTCGGTAATGCATGAATATCGCTGACTTTTCAGCGATATTCATGCATTGCGGCCGATTTTTATCGCATTTGCGATAAACCTTGGTAATACCAAGGTTTATTTGCGATAAAAATCGCCGCAGCTCTGCGGTAAATTTTTGTCTCTAACCAAGCAATAGCGATAATTATCGCTATTGCTTGGTAATATGCCCCATTCTGTTTTAAATAAGGGGATAAATCACCTTCATTTTCGCCATGTTTTACCCAATAAGATAAAGAAAAGGAGAGGGAAAGTGTGAGTTGAAAGAGGAGGGGCTAAACCTACCTTCTACCGCCTCTTACAAGCCATGCATGGACACACCAATACCCTAGGCTTTCTCTGGGTGCATCCCTCACAGTGTAAACAAGGAACACTTCTATGGGTCTGAGTGGTAGGAAGGTCCTCTTCCACCTTTGACCAGAGAGATATAGCCTAAAAACACAGTCCACACCAGGAGAGAGTCCTGTGCAGCAGGAGTGAGGTATGTACCTAAATGCAGGATAGGCCCCTTCCACCTTCCCCCTCAGAATTACAGCTCCTGTAGTCAACCATGGCCCCAACAACACAGGCCCAGTAGGAAACCGTCTAGAGTTGCGAGCGTCGGTCTTGCTGTGACAGTATTGGGAGGGGTTGCCTTCCACCTATCTCCTCAGAATTATATGTCTTGTAGTCCACTACAGCCCGACAGCACATGCTGCTGCAGAAGAGCAATGACACCAATAGGGAGAGGATTGAGCAACTTAAAGAAAATCTTTTTAAAACCATTCTAATTTAAAAATGAAATTGTTTTTCAAACTGAATTGAAAATAATTGTTGTATTCTAATCCATAATTTTATATGTATATAGGTGATCCAATGACATTGAAGCCCAGTTTTAAGTTACAACAGGTGTGATGGCCGTCACATGACTCATATGCAGATTCAACAGGCCACACAACGGTCAACCACTATATATATCCGATGTGGTTTTTAAAAAGTTGCTATAAGCCCTTGTAGGTGGAGAAAATTCAACATCTGAGTTGAAGGTGAGGATTGCAGTCACTAAACCCTTTACAGTCTTCCTAATGCATTTAATGCATTTTATGGTGAAGGAGAAACAAATGTTAAAATTTCTCGTAAATAATTGGATCAGTGTTTTTGGCTCATGTCGGCCTTGGCGTGTACCACCGATGGAGCTTTTAACCAATTTGACTTGGTCTGGCACAAGACCAGAGTGACATTTAATTTATCCAGATGAACTGGTCAGCAAATTTGTTTCACGAAGATTACAGGCTGAACTCTATAAAACAGATTCTCAGGTTCCGTTTATTTGTGCCAGATTTATGACCTCCGTCACTTTTTTACCATTGTTTAAAGTTACCATACACATGGAAGCTAACAGTTTTATGGATTCTAAACCAGTTCACTTGTTTAATTTTTTTAATATTCTTTCATTGAGCTGGAACAGTAAGGTAGAGGCTGTTTCTGAGTTGGTGGATATATTGCATGGATAATGAAACAACCCTTTAGCTTTTTAAACTGGACTGCATTTTCAAATGTTGGAAAAAAGATGTTTACACTATGAATGATCCTTTCTATTGGGACTTTAATCTGGGAGGAAATACTACAAATGCTAACTGAGCAAACTTACCCAAGCTCTTATCTTTACCATGTTTAGGGGCCATCAAAATTGATTTGAGGCACTCTTTGACTTCGAATAAACATTTGGAATACTCACTTTTATACTATTTAAGAGAACTGTGATTATAGTGTTTTGTAAATAGTGCACCTGTTTGTGAGCCCTCCCCTGCTTAAGGATCACATTATGCTCAAGGTATGAAGGGATATTTAAACATGCAGGGTGAGAAACAGATCCCTGCACTCAACAATTCTACATTGGGCATTTCACCAACAAATAATTCTTCTGGACTTATAACTGCTCATTTTAATTCCTTCAAGTAATACTGAATTTGTTGCCTGCTTTTTATTTACCACCAGCAACGCTTCTGACATCACTTGCAGAGTCCTTTGCATCAGCAGCCTCAATTTATTGTGTTAACTGGTGATGCTGAAGAAGGGTAAGCACTTCGATAGATGATTGAGGAGGTCAGCTGTTTGAGATCTGATTGAAATGCAAATTCCACTTAATGGAAAGGTAATTGATATCATTGAATTCATTAGCAAGGGAGCCTCTGTAGACTCATCCAACTCACTCAGCCCTCAAGAGTGAGTACATTGTCTAGGAGATGGTGAAAGCAGATATCAGGTGGGTGATGGGGAAGATCAGAGTCCTTTCAGGGTTTGTTTATCAGGTGTAAGCAAAGTGAAAAGGTCTGCATGCCTCATTTAGAGATGTGGAGACAGTACGGTTTCTGCTCACAAAGTCACCTTTGACTCCATTGATTGAAACCGTACTCCAATGCCCCCGCAGAGTATGGCCTGTCATTGTAAAGTCATCACACCAATTTTTCTACGTTGAGCATACGTGTGATGGTTTTTGTTTTCTGCTGGTCACAACCAGGAAAAGACTGGTGGTGAGGAAAATAAAAAAACAATAACAACCCCCACACACTGGGAGAGAACTCCGAGTGAGTGGCGGTCATAACTTTTTGGAGTTTGTTTCTGAAAAACAGACAAAGTTAAACATTTGGTGAGTAGCCATCAATACAAACAAGAGCTGTCCAACAAACGTTTTGCAAATTGAATGCAACCACAACGATGGTGGTTTCTTTACGGGCACAGAGATTTCCAATGGGCAGGTGGTAATCCCTCAAATTGATAAACAGAGTATCATTGGAATGTGGGCTTCAATGTCCACCAGCATCCAGACAGACACTACTTTGTCTGTCAAACAATAAATTAGGCCTTTAGAACCCAACTAGCAACCACCATCTAGAATGACAAGGTCTATTTCGGTTGCACTAAAAGCACATGTCACATAACATGTTACCTTACTGTGCACAATATTGCAGATATGGAGAAAAAAACACAGGGAAACTTCTAAAACTTCTAAGACATCAGTGGATTTGTCTTGCAATAAGAAGTATCATTTTAACACACACCATAGACAGTCCGTCTTCTGCTTCTTCTGCATTTGACACACTAACCTTAACATCACATTTGCATATCCCAATTGTTTACCCAGGCTCCTGGCGCGATGCAATCTTACTGGTAAATAGGTGAGTCTGAGCAAAACTCCACCAAACCAAGATAGTGGAACATTATCCTGCTAGCACACAAAAACACAGCTTAAAATGAACGCCATACTCCAGTCATGAGTAGCTTCATTATCATCTCTACACATGACAGTGAACCTTGCCTGAAAATAAGATGGCTGATGACAACACATTAGAGGTACCAACATACATACTTCCGAACATGCTGAACCACAAGACACTCCCGATCACTTCTATAACAAAACCATTCTAGAATTGTATCTAAGCATCGAGGTCAGGTGGTAGTCTAGAGCATGTATGGCTGACACACGCCTAGGGGAAGATGGTACAGTACCTATCACTTTCTGTGGAAGCTCAGAGTATCTGTAACCATAGGTGTCACTGGAATGCTGCCACTTGTGTGTTGTATTTTTTGATTTGGAAATGTTTTATCATATTTCATGGTCTTTTTTTATGACAGAATCTAGCTAGCTCGTACATGGTGCAAAGTGTGCGAGCATACTCTGTGGTGTTCTATTCTGAGAAATGTGTTTATCAGTGTGTAATTAATCATAATGTGGATTAGGCGATGTTTTTTAGTTTTATGCATGTGTTTGAAATAATAATTTGCCTCTGCATTTGTCCTTATGGTGACTTTTGGTGAATTGCACTTTCACATCATCTGAATGATCTCAGATTCAAATTCATGATTTTGCTGAACCATACTCTGTCATTTTATTACTTCTTTCCTTTCAATTATTAAGTCCATGCTCTGTTAAGAACATATTTTATAATTATAGGCATATTCAGGGGGGTCTAAAGGCTTCACACTGAGTTCCATTGCAGTCCTGAGTCTGGTACAAACAGGAGTTTGTTACGCAATGCTGCTCATACGTTTTGCACGAAAAACATCACATTCATTAATCGGTGCTCTAAATGTCATTTCCCAGTGTTATGCCTCATTCTGTGTTTCAAAAATCAGTATAGGGATGGAATGTTAGAGGCACTAATTTCACACCCTTCAATACCAGGATTTACAAGGTGCAGTATTACCTCACCGAAGGCTACATGACTCATAAGGACCTCTTGAGTATTTTAGTATTCAAATGTTAAAAAAGGACAATATAGAAATTCCACCATATTAGCAAAGAGGCAGAAAGTATCTGGTGAGTCAACCTAAAAAGTCAAGTTTTTAAATGTTTGAATTATGTCAACAGATTACTTTCAGTTCAGAACTTCAGTAGAAAACCTTTAATGGGAATGGTACTGCTGATTGTCAGGTGATCTTCAGCAAAAATATTTAATGTTATTTAAATGTCTTCAAAACTGGATTCCAAATGAAGGGAAGTAGATGCTTATCATGCATGAAATATTGTATGGCCGAGATACCCGCCACCCCCTCTCAACACAATCCCCAAGAATTGGGAAACCGGAAACAGTTCTTGAACTTTTGGAAGGCGGGAAGGGAGTCACCCTTCCCGGCCGTATTTATTAAAATATGAAACAAAAGAAAACATTAAAATAACACTTTCATATAATGTACAATTTCATTTCCACATTACGATGTTGGCTAACCTTAACAGATCTCTAATACAAAGGTTCTCCTAGCCGAACTAACATCCTACAAAACATTTGACTTGAAATTGTACATCCTAACGTTAGGGGCCAACGGCAAGGTCGTAACCGGTGTCAGATCCCTAAACCAGAAATACCCCCCTCACTTGTGAGAGGAGCGACCGCACAGAGGCGTACCTCAAGTGCATCTACCAATTTCCCTTTGTACTTGACGGGGGCCCCAATAAACTCGACGCCATTTAACGGTCGTTCGAGGACTCGTGTGAGGTGTCTAAAAGGTAGCGTAAACCCCCTCCCGCACCCCACACAACTTACCCATCTGCTGTCGCAGATGTCCTGGCCCCGGGAAATTCCCCAGGAGGGGCCGTAGCCCCTCCTATCCAGGAAGGGGCCTTGACCACCTTTCCTTTTCTTCCGGCGGCCTCTCCTTAGACAGGACCGCCTCCCCGTTGAGGGGCCAATTGGCCACCTCCCCCGCGCGCTCCCATCCGTAATGGGTGACGCCCCCTCATAGGGATCTTCCAATTACTGCTCACCGATCATGACCTTACCGCCCGACCAGAATAAATACGACAGTTCTACCTAAGTTACTAAGCAAAACAACCTTTATTATCAGGCGTAAATACTGATCAATCCTTGTTCAAAATTACTTTATTTGCAAAACATACTGAAAATAACCAATCTTTATTGCATCGTTAAGAAACTTCACGACAATCATCACAACCTGTAAGAAAACAGATAAGACCAAAGATACTATATCAACTGCATTTACAACGAATCGCTGTCCTCAGGGGCTGGTGGGTGGGTCAAAATTGCTCTTCGTTCCGTCTCGAGCTCACGTGCAGCGGGGAGGTGCAGCTTCAGAGCACAGGAACAAGAGGATGCTTTCTTGGCTTCAGCTCCTTTTATCCGTCTTCAGGGTGGGCGTGAACCCGCCCCCGCCTGCCTCCGAGGGCGTGGCCGGCCGCGTTGGTGTCTAGGCCAGCCCACTCTAGGGCGGGAAAAAGGCGCGCCCCGGCTACGCCGCTTCGGGCATACCAGCCGAGACTCGCCTCCCGCCCAAGATGGCTTCCCGGGGGGATCGTGGTACTCCACCATACGTTCGGGGGGACCGATTGGTCGCCCCTTTCCATATGGCCGAGATACCCGCCACCCCCTCTCAACACAATCCCCAAGAATTGGGAAACCGGAAACAGTTCTTGAACTTTTGGAAGGCGGGAAGGGAGTCACCCTTCCCGGCCGTATTTATTAAAATATGAAACAAAAGAAAACATTAAAATAACACTTTCATATAATGTACAATTTCATTTCCACATTACGATGTTGGCTAACCTTAACAGATCTCTAATACAAAGGTTCTCCTAGCCGAACTAACATCCTACAAAACATTTGACTTGAAATTGTACATCCTAACGTTAAGGGCCAACGGCAAGGTCGTAACCGGTGTCAGATCCCTAAACCAGAAATACCCCCCTCACTTGTGAGAGGAGCGACCGCACAGAGGCGTACCTCAAGTGCATCTACCAATTTCCCTTTGTACTTGACGGGGGCCCCAATAAACTCGACGCCATTTAACGGTCGTTCGAGGACTCGTGTGAGGTGTCTAAAAGGTAGCGTAAACCCCCTCCCGCACCCCACACAACTTACCCATCTGCTGTCGCAGATGTCCTGGCCCCGGGAAATTCCCCAGGAGGGGCCGTAGCCCCTCCTATCCAGGAAGGGGCCTTGACCACCTTTCCTTTTCTTCCGGCGGCCTCTCCTTAGACAGGACCGCCTCCCCGTTGAGGGGCCAATTGGCCACCTCCCCCGCGCGCTCCCATCCGTAATGGGTGACGCCCCCTCATAGGGATCTTCCAATTACTGCTCACCGATCATGACCTTACCGCCACAGGCCGGATAGTTGACCGGCTATCCGGACCCCCCACAAAACACTCCTACCTAAAGGTCATGCTGTAAACTCCTCAACCATGCTATGAAGTCTCCTATGAGTAATTCGTTCCCCACCCGGGACAAATGAACCCCGTCACCCAAATACATACTGTCCCCTTTAATACAACCATGCGAAACAGAATGCAGTGTACTTGAACGAAACAATCTACTCATTTTATTATTAATTTTCCTTACTGAATGATTCAGTGCAGAAACAGAAATAGCCCCCCGCCACACTTTCCGTGGGATCATATGGGACCATGCAATTGTGCACCCTGGAACTCTTCTTGCCAACCAACTTACCGTGGAAAGCATCGCCTCAAGAAGAAGTCGTCTACCAGTGGTCACCAAATCATTGCCCCCAAGATGTACTATGACTACAGACGGCGGTGACCTTGTCCGCCCTAACAAACCCTCGAAAAATGATCGAAACTGGTCAATACAGAGCCCGCCCTTTCCGTAGAAGGACACACTGTACCCGTATTCCCCAGCCACGTGAATCATGTCACCTGCTTTGAATACGTCCGCGGCACGCCTCACGTATGAGTGGCCCACGACCCACACCTCCTTTTTCACAGCCGGCAATGTCTGACCGCTGGCCCCCCGGTGTCGGGTCGACTGGACAGTCCGCCCCGCCTCGTAGGCTTGCGCAACTGAAAACCAAACAAAAACAAGAAGCGTGAGTACATCATTACAGCTTCACAACATGTGCAACCGCACATACCTCTTATAACAGTTCGAGGACCAACGCCCCACACGTTTTACTTGTTCAACGTTCAGACCCCTGGCTGTAGCTTCCGTAGCAGCCCCTATCTGAAAGGAATGGGTCCCAAAGTCGCCGGGGTTCAAGCCCGCGGCAGAAATCGACATCGCAAGCACCCGCTGAAACTGAAACCTCGTCAGAGGGGTGGCGTCAGCGTGTCTTAACAAGGTCCCCCCCCATGCTGCCACCCTCTGTGCTAAATATTCCTCTACGCACCCCACAGGGCACATGGCAGACCCGGGGATCCTCTGGATGATTACGCAGTCCCCGATTGCATCCTGATCGGATTTGGACCTGACAAACAAGACCGTCATCGTCTCCTCCCTGACCTGAATGTGTTCCCGGCACAGTCCCCCCATCGTATCCTGCTTGTTCCTTGCCACTAATTCGCTTACCCGCATAGCCCCATGGAATGCTAATGCAAATGCGGCTCGGAACAACACTGCTTCGTACTGGGATGAACATGTTACCGGTAGCACGGATAATAACAGGGCCAACCTATCCAGACCTATCGGGTGCCTATCATCTACTCTGCGACCCTCAAGGCGTTGCCACCCACGTAGCGCTTTTTGCACAACGAAAGTCGCTGTCGGGTCCTGGATCCCATGAGCCCTTGCCATGAAGGAAATGGCGGCCCGATGCCTCTGGGCCGTAGCTACTGACTTGCCTGCGTGACGTAAAGAGAGCAGGAATCTCACTACACATTCTTCCAGACCCCAAAGCTCCCTCCCGGCAGTACCCAAAAAGGCCCAATAGGAACGGAACGCCCCTTCATATGCCTTCCTCGTCCTGGGTGCTAAACTCTCTCCCACGAGGTCTTGTAGTTCGGGGCACCGAGAGACCAGAGAGCTTCGGGAAAGGGTGCCGCCACCGGGTCCGCTGTGGGCAGAAAACCCCAGAAGGCCTGCATACGGAAACGAGAGAGCGCATCAGCCGCCTGGTTCATCACCCCCGGCACGTGCCGCGCCCTAAACAGTACATTCAGTTGCATGCACAACAACACAATTTCTTTGAGCAGTCTCAGAATCAATTTGCAGCGTGCTGCCTGACTATTGATACACTCAACCACGGTCATGTTATCCGACCAGAACACCACTGAGTGATCCCTAAACCCTTCTGGCCATGTTTTCAAGGCCACCAGAATAGGGAACAGTTCGAGAAAAGCAATGTTACTCGTCAACCCGCACTCATGCCACCATGATGGCCATTTTTGAGCCGACCATTGTGTACCCAATATGGCGCCAAAACCCACACTCCCCGCCGAGTCTGTCCATAGCCCCAGCTCCTCGGAAGACACTGCCGGTTTATTCCAGACAATTCGACCATTGAAATCCGCCAGGAATGCAATCCAAATGCGCATGTCCTGGCGAACCTCTGCTGAGAGTCTCGTACGATGATGTCCTTCCCTCAAGCCGACCATGGACTGTGCAATCGAGCGGGAAAAGGGGCGTGCCATCGGCATTACTCTTAGGGCAAAATTCAACTGACCAACCACCTGTTGCAATTGATGCAAGTACACTTTCGTTGCACGAATACATGTCTCAAGGGATAACCTGAATTTTAACACTTTTTCTTTAGGTAAACGAAAACAACCCTCCACCGAGTCGAGCTCGATCCCCAGAAACTCAATCAAGGTCGAGGGACCCACCGTCTTACCTGGCGCCAATGGCACACCGAATTGATTCATTAGGACACAAAATTCATGTAAGGCCTGTCCACACTCAGAATCCCCGGCTGCCCCCAGAAACAGAAAGTCATCGAGATAGTGCATAACATGTTGAAAACCTGTCTTCCTCGTGAATACCCACTGCAGAAAACAACTGAATTTCTCGAAATAGGCACATGAAATCGAGCATCCCATTGGCATACATTTATCCATGTAATAGCGACCCTGAAACTGAAAACCAAGGAGACGCTGATCGTCTGGGTGTACCGGGAGCAACCGGAACGCTGACTCGATGTCCGATTTGGCCATCAGCGTCCCGGGCCCCAGGCGATTCAACATGGCAACGGCCTCATCGAAGGATGCGTACCGCACCGAACATACTTCCGGGTCTATCGCGTCATTCACGGAAAGACCATGTGGGGCTGACAAATTGTGTATCAGCCGAAACTCACCCGGGTCCTTCTTGGGAACCACCCCTAGAGGAGAACACACGAAATTAGCAACTGGTGGCAAATCGAATGGACCGGCGACCCGACCTCGAATCACCTCTTTCCCAATCTTTGCCTGCACCACTGCCGTGTGCTGTAAGACAGACATTTGATTCTTACAGTCCGGTACCCCCTGAAAATCCCCCACTGGGATGCGGAAACCATATGAAAACCCGTTCCGTAACACCCCAGCGGAGGCATGATCTGGGTATTCGCTGAGCCAAGGAATCATCGCCATGGTATCAATCGGGGTCGGTAAAGGCGCCCCTCGGACTATATTAGACCTGTTTGGCGCCTCCCTTACCACCGTTATCACCCGTTTTGGCTCTGCACATGGACTCAGGATGGGATGGCTGCCCGCACCCCCCACACTCATGTCTGAATTTGCATGACCCCTGGGGCCTGGTACATTTGCCCCTGTTAAAATTCCAACAGATCCCCCTTTTACCTGTGTTGCCATTCGGCTTCGTGTGGAACTCGTTACCTGTACCCGTCCGAAAGGGCGTCCCAGAGTTTTGGCGGGAGGATTCCCCCCCGTTACTCCCTACTAATGGCACCTTCAACATCCCTGTACTCTCCATTTTTTGCCAAGACACAGAGTCGTAACAATCCCAAGACAACAACGGGTTGTGTTCTTTAGCTTTTCTAAACAGATTATCATAGCAGAACCACTGATTGCCCCCATATGCCACGGAATACTCCATAATACGTGACTGATAAATGGGTAACTCGGTCAACAACTCAGGTCTGCGCTCCCCCATGATGGAAGTAAAAATCCCCCACGCTCTGCCCCAAGTACCAATGGTCTCGTCCACCTTAAAGGCGGCCATTTTTGCGCGCCAAACACTCGGATGCATGAGCTCCTTTTGACTCTTTACATGCTCGATCTCGTAATGGTCGGTAAGCAATGAAAACATGTTAACATATTTATCCGCCCAAATCAATTCCTTGACTTCTAGTGGGACGTGCTGGGCAATCTTCTCCTTTCGAGAAGGTGCAGAGTCCCCCCCCGCAATCGGCAATGGCCGCTTACCTGAAGTAGACCCCACGCTTGTCGCCGAACTTGGGCCTGCTGTACTTCCAACCGCCGGGACCTGCGGGGGAACAGGAGATGGAGTCTTCGCAGCCTCCCTAGATTCCCGCAGTTGCCTCATCACTGCCCGGGCGTCGTCAGCCGTGGCGCCCTCGCTATCGTTTCCCAACCACGCTGCCAATTGCGCCGCTAACTCGGGGGGCATGTCCTCCCTGTTCGCAGGGGTGACTACCACAGGGATTGGATTCCCCTCCTTTGGCGCCGGGGTTGGCTCCTCTCGTGGCGCTTCGGGAACCGGGGTCTCCCCCCCAAGTGCTCCCCTTCTGGGCCTCTTGCTCTTTCCACCGGGAATTGTCCCCTGTAAAGGCCTTTTCGGTCCTCCCTCTCCGTCCTTAGCCTCAACCTTTCTCTTTAGATCGGCTATCTCCTTCATGAGTATGCGGAGCATCTCCTCGGTACCGACCCGCTTCCCGACCTTCTTGGGCATTTTTAGACGATATCTGTAAGACAAAAAGAGGGATTACAACGCTCAAAATTGCTCTTCGTTCCGTCTCGAGCTCACGTGCAGCGGGGAGGTGCAGCTTCAGAGCACAGGAACAAGAGGATGCTTTCTTGGCTTCCGCTCCTTTTATCGGTCTTCAGGGTGGGCGTGAACCCGCCCTCGCCTGCCTCCGAGGGCGTGGCCGGCCGCGTTTTCGTCTAGGCCAGCCCACTCTAGGGCGGGAAAAAGGCGCGCCCCGGCTACGCCGCTTCAGGCATACCAGCCGAGACTCGCCTCCCGCCCAAGATGGCTTCCCGGGGGGATCGTGGTACTCCACCATACGTTCGGGGGGACCGATTGGTCGCCCCTTTCCATTCTGCTGGTTGTGTGGAAGCACCCTCTTTAGAGTGAATATCTCTTGCGAATGTGCGAGCATATTCTGTTATGCAAAAGGGATTCCACAGTATCCTCTAACACGAAAAAGCTCTGATTCAAATCAAACGGGTAAATACAAACACGTAGATTTACTCATGTGTAAACTTAATATTACACCTAGTAGTCTTTTTATACTCTGAATTTTTACCTTTTTTTCAGTAACTTTACTCTCAGAACTTTACTCTTTTCTGCTATTCTTCATTTCCTAATGTGAATGTATAACAAGATGCACAGTTAGAAGACAACATCCCCACAAAACTGGCGGTGGGGTCTGCTAGACCTGGATTTATGAGTTTAAAGTTGTCAGTAGCAACTTCCCAAAACGGCAGAGGTCTCTGCCACCAGCATGGAAATCTTATAACAGTAAAGCACCGGAAAGATAATAAAGTTGAACAAACATTGATTTTGTTACTGTGTTACTTTGTTGCAGTGAGATTATCTATGAATGGACTTCATTCCCCAGAGAGCCACGCTGCAGGAGGAGTGGGAAAACTAAGCACAGCCATGGTAAAAGCACTGAGTGCTGAGTTATCCCCATGGGAAGGGATGCGCACGGAATGTGCCCGTGTGAAGACCGGGCCAAGAGCGGGCCTGTCTGCGCCTTGATGAGACTAGGCTGGGCCACCCTTCTGTCACTGGCAATTGAACTGTGGACAATAATGTGACATACCCCTTGTGTGCCTACCTTAATCTTTATTGAGTATGGGAACGCATAAGACTGTTGTATGTCCTTGCCCCTCACAGTAAGCCCCACATAAAGCTACCACCATTGACACCATGCAGGAAGGTGCAGTGGCGGTAGTGTCGAAAGAAATTGCCTTAACATAACAGAGGTTGTCTCTTGGGCAGTGGAGCTGCGTTGGCGGTACAATAAATGGACATGGTGTAGTTCCACCTAACACAACCAGTAGATCAGTGGAGAAAGTTGTTACCAGGGTTACAGGGGCGACTATGTCTCCCCATTCTCCCTGAGTTTCTCCACATTGTCCTGGAGATTTGCAAGGAGTTAGCACTATTACAGCAAACTTTGGCTCCCCCCCTGGCCCCTCTGACCCCCTCGAGGTTGAACAGTCCACCTCACCTGTTAAATCTGAAACCAAACGAACAAAGCGTAGTACACATATCCCACGTACAATCCCAAGACAGTCGAAACAACAACTAAAGGGGTGTCCAGCACTTGGATTATGGGCAATCTTAACATTGAGGAGATCTACAAAGGTTTTTCTAATATTCTGTTGCCTCAATTACAGCCAATAAAATAGAATTTCGAGTCAATTGAGACACATCTAGGCACTGTATTGAAATCCTGTGCTGTAATGGTTGCTGGAGATACATTTGTCACAAGCGTACCTGGATCGGCTCCTAGTGGAAGGCCATTTGGACTGTGCAGGTAGTGAACCATCTCAGGGCGGGGTCTTTTCCCAGGCCTCCGTACTCTTACCTTTCCCCCTCCTCTTGCAAATCAAAGGACCAGAAATTGGGGTAGTAAGGACAGTGGCGTAGGGAGGGGGGTGAGTGCCGCCCCTGGTGTCTTTACTGAGCGGGGTGACAAAATGGCAAAAATATGTGTTTTAAACACATTTTTTTACCATTTTATCAAGCCGGTGGTGACAATAAGTTTTCTGCACCGGGCACCACCTGACCTTGCTTCGCCACGGAGTAAGAACCTTCTGAGTACTTCTCATGGCGTGGGAGACATCAATAGGAGTAACATACCTACAGCACTTGGACATTGGAAACACACTAGAATACAAACGAGAGACGGCAGGTACATGGCTAAAACCCCTAGCCCCATAACTTTTAATTTATCCCCGAGTCCTACCCTTATGTCTTCATAATGGCTGGGGTGCCACCCTTGCAAGTAAACCTGAGCTACGAAATAAGGTAACTCACTGGCTCTGAGTGCATAGAAACTTTAATCCTGCAGAGAGCAGTGAAAATAAAATGCCACAAAGGGTTGGGTGGATTGGCCCATTCAGAAAAAATATAGTCAGGGATTACATTGTAGTTCATATTTGGTGCCCAAACAGTGTGAGGAAACGATTGGATGTTCATATGTTGGAGAGAACAAATGGCCCTAAAATTGTGGGGCCTTATTTATGAGGCTGTGCATCACTTTTTGTGACGCACCAGCAGCGTAAAAAATTTGCTTTGCTGCACCATATTTACACAAAGTGACGCATCTCCGTAGATGCTTCACTTTGTAAACCCCTGCGCCACATTATACCTGCGTCAGGTATAATGTATGCAGGGGGGGGTTCTGATGCAAAAAGGGGTCATAGAAGTGACGCAGTGAAATCTATAAGATTTCACTGCGCCACTTCTAGGACTCAAATGCGTCAATATCTTATGCCTGCCTCACAGCAAGCGTAAGACTGACGCAGGCCCTTTCACATGGGGCTTGGCCCATATGAAACGATCCATTGCTGGAGTTGCGTCACTTTTGTGACACACTCCAGCAATGTGTCACTTTTGCGCTATACAGATACGTCAGAAATATTGATGTATCTGTAACTCCTTGCGACATGATGCGTCATACAGTAAATATGACGCATCAATCATGTCGCAAGGAGGGCGCACTGAGAAGTGACGCATCGCTGCTTTCACGCAGTGATGCGTCACTTCTCATAAAGGAGGCCCGTGGTATTTTGCAAACTGGTTAAACAAGTATTTCTTCAAACAGTTCTTAGTAGCCGCCCTCATCAAGTTTGGGCTTTATATGTAAGAACAGGTTTAAAGCTCTATTGGATAGTAATAAGGTGGATTGACTGTCACAGCCCCTAGGCTGACTGAAAATGGTTTGCTATTTGCACCAGGAAAATGCATTACAACTCAAAGAACTCTGAAACTGCCCCCTGCATCCATAGTGTCAATAACATTGTTATTTTTTATTTTTTTATTATTTATCTAAACTTGTATTGCGAACAGCTACCCTCAATGGGTTTCCCGGCGCCAGGGACAGACAAGAGAAGAAAGCAAGCAAAAAGCCCAAACAGAACAGACAGTGCAGAAGGATCAATTAAACAAAAGAGTCTTTAATTTTTTCCGAAATGAGAGGAGATCAGTCTCGTCTTTCAGAGCTGGCGGAAGAGCATTCCACATCCTTGGACCAAGATAGGAAAACGAGCGGCCGCCCATTTTGGCCAATTTAATTCTAGGGACCAAGAGATTGCCACTGGTGGAGGATCTTAAAGTACGACCAGGCTCATAGACTTGAACCAGGTTCTGCAGGTATTTAGGAGCAGAGCCCTGCCGAATTTTGAAAAGAAGACATAAGGTTTTAAATTGTACGCAGTATTTACAACCACAATTCCTGTTAAGTCTGATGATACCGCTATTAGCAATGAATCACACCACATAGTAAATGCTTAGAGGAGTACCTCCATGCAACTGCGCCAAGAACCTAATTTCAACCCATGCCATATGACTTCGCTCTTCATAAAAAATATTAGGCTAGAATGTTGTGAGCCTTCGATCCAAGATATTATTACCTGACTGACAGTTTGTTTGTAAAATTGTATTGTATTATTCTACTTCAGAACACATGGGAAATTATCCCCATAATCTTTGAAGGCTAGACATTCTTTAGCCTTCCTGCTGTACCATCTTGCTCTTGTCGCACTTCAGCTGGACTGTCTATTTGGATTAATATCGTAATTAGAGGCAATACAAAGACAGTGAAAACACTTTGAACTGATTTTCAGGATGGTTCATATGAGGAAGCTTTGATTTTAACTCTTATTAATTTCTATAATAATGATTTTTATGAACATGCACAATCTCAGGCTGCACGGGAATTTGCCCGACTGCCCAAAGTTTCCTGATAAAGTGATCGCTGAGAATTTGCAGCTGGTTATGGGTTGCCTATTGGATAATAATGAAAACGGGATTATTGTTACCTCTTTCACTTCCTTTTGCAATAGAATTAGGCTCTCCCTTTCTATACCTATTAAACCGGTGCCCTGGTGTCCCTATTGGTTTGATCATGCATGCACTCTGGCAAACAGACTCCTAAGCAGAGCCTTGAAAACATGCCCTTGTGATCATACACTTGTGGCTGCTCAGCGTAAGATTTATAAATCAGTCACAAGCAAGGGAAGGAAGGCAGTCATTACCCAGAATTGGTCCCTATTAAAAGACACCACCAGAACAAAAGATAGTAAAATCTTTTGGAAAACTGCATCTCTATGCGTTCTTTAGACCAGGGTGGCACATCAATTAGCTGGATAAATGGGGACGAGTAGGTGGCACATTTTGAAGACATTTATATTGCTATCAATCCTACTTGTTTATAGTTATTGTCTGGGGAAGTTCCACCTTTTCTATCCATTTCTCTGCAGGAAATTACGATCCCCATTCAGGAAAGTGCAGGGGGGCAAGCACCAGAGATCGTTGGTGTTCCCATTGATATCATCAAATGCAACATAAATCTTTGGGCCTCATTGCTGACCAATGTTTATAATACCATGAACTACACCTCGAATCGCTGTTCTTGGGTCACCTCAGTTATCAAAGAAAGGAAGCAGGAATGCTACCATCCCATCTCCTTGATCAATATCCCAGCCAAATTCTTGATAAAGTCCTGTATAACAGAATAGTAGAATGGGTCAATGAAAACAATATATAATAAGGGAATTATTGCGAGTTTTCCAGTCCGTGAACTGTGGTACAGGTGGTCCGACAGCAGCGAGCTCCGCAGTCGGGACATCATATTATGAGTTGGGCAGATTGCTATTGCAAAGACCGCGGCTGAAACTCTGGAACCGTCAGCACACTGCAGACCACCGGGGATGCGGTTGGGGAAAAACAGCTGACATAGGGTGTTACAGAAGAATTCAACTGGCAACTGTATTATGGGTTGGCCTTCCAATGCGCCGAATGTGGTGGTGGGATTGCCAGCTTTAAGTTGGCAGAAACTAAGGATTTTGGGTGCGTATTCACTCTTTTCCTGTTCTTCCCATCATAGTTTGACATTGATCCCTTTCTTCAGGTCCCCTCTTCACAGCAGCACCTTCTCCCCAAGGTTTACAACCTTGTTTGCTTCTATAAGCAGGGTGCTCCTTTTTATGCCATCTAACCATTGGGTGCACTGCCCACATTTGGGCCAGACTCCAGCAATGAGTAAATGGTATTTTTCCACGTATACAATGCAAATGTGGGCATTCGACACATATGTAGTTGAAATGTTTAATACACATGTAAAACTAATCACTACTGCCGCAAGATTTCTGTTGTCACACCTCCAGCACTGTGGTAAACTCATAATATTGTAGTCTTAAGACAGCCCGTGCTGTGGTCTATTGGCGGCTGTGGCAATCGGGCAGTCAGACAGCCAAACTTGTAACCAGGCTTTAAATACATGTCTATATAGCTTTCAAAGTGGCATAGGGTCAGTTGAACAATGCCTTAACTTAAGCCTGATCATTGGGAAATACACTGTGGCCAAACAGTCAACATTGTTTCTCGCCTTCATGGATCTGTCAATGGCCTTTGACTTTGTCAACCCTGCAAAGTTGTGGCAATCCTTTATCAAACTAAAATTGGATCCATTACTAGTACACCTGCTGGTTTCTCTGCCTACAGTCACTAAGGCATGAGTTAGGTTGGGGATCAAGGGGAAGTCTCTGATTAATTTAGCATTGGTTGTGGGGACCACACTGGGTGCATATTAGCTCCACTTCTCTTTTTTCTGTACATAAATGGTCATAGCCTAGAGCTCACTAAGTGAATCACCGATGTGCCTATGGTGAATGGTACCCCCGTCCTGCGTTACTCAATGCAGATAATGTTGTGCTAATCACCTGCTCTCCCAAAGCCTGGCATCTTTTAGTCTATTCTTTAGTAAATTTTATGGTAAATCTTAATCTATCGACTAATTTTATGTTTTTTTAATGACTCTAAGCATTAAGTGCACACCACATCAATCTATCGCTGTGTGTCCAAACATTTTATTAAGCACTAGCACTTTCCTTTATTTGGGGGTCGCTTTCAGCTCATCTGGGTCATGGTCCCCTCATACAGCACAAAACAGAGTTAAGTTTTTGAGGGCAGTTGGTTCACTTCTCAGTTTGCCATCACTAAAGGGAGGGCGGGCCCTTACACACTTGTTGCAAATATGGTCTGCCCAGTGCACACCTGTTGCGACTTACGTGGTGAGAATTTTGTCAATCAGGTGACCCCATAAACCTCCAGAGGGAAGAAAATCGTTTTTGTAGGGCAATATTATCAGCCCCTTCATCGACTTCTCATTTTGTTTGTCATAGCGAGCTGGGCTTAGATTACTTAAATGACTATAATCATAGTTGCTTTTGGTGGTTATCAATTTGGAGCTCGAAAAAATTTAATTAACAAGAAATGCAATCTCTGACTGCTTGACATGCAACAAGGGCCTTTCCATTCCTCTGCTTGGCATATGTCAAAAAATCTTTATAAGGAATTGGCTTAATTGGCGTCTTCTTAGATAGGGCGCCCCAAGCCAAAGCGGAGAGGTTGCAGGTGGAAGGTCAGAAATTGAGTGTCATGAATTACTTGCATGTTAACCCTGGGGTTACTCCTACTAATTATTATTGCAACTCTAATGGGAGCTGGGAACATTTTTTATTGTTCAGATTTAAGGCATGTATAATGAAATGCTCCCTATGCTTCCCGCCTGGATACCAGCATAATCCGGGTGTGTCCATGCAATACGGTTTTGTTCACAGGGCTATACTTTCTACAAGCATTGCCAGATAATGAAGCTTGTGGTTGTGTAATTTTGTTTCTACAAGCTGCTGTGAGCTCCAGAAGGTCAATGCTTTCAGAATATTTATATTACCGATTCTCTTGTTTATTTGACGAAGTAGCTTAATTATGCAGCAAAATGAATCTTAGCACAATTCTGAAAGTTGTCTTTTTTTAAAATTTTTTATAAGTAGATGATTTTCTATACTTTATTCATGTGTTTTACCTTTTATGGCGGGTCGTGTATTTTGAAGCTCTTTTTTGTACATATTGTATATGCTGTCATTGCGGTTCTCTACCAAATAAAGTCTATTCTGATTCAGAAGAGTCAAAGTAATTATTTTTTAAATAAGAATTAATATTAATAGCTATTTAAAAATATTAAAATATGTTAATGTAAAAATACTCTAGCTTAGCTTAAAATATGTACTATCAAACAAGAACTAAACTAATTTAACAGCAAATTAACTTATTAAACGAAGTTTTTTTAAATTACATAAATAGAATGTATTAATTTAATTTACAATTATTGTTAATGAAAAATATTTTTTAAATTCACATGCCGCCTATTTTGTTTAGATTTGTTTTGTTATTTTGTATTTGTTCAATTTATTTAATTTTTTATCCACAGTATAAACGTTATATTTCATTACTAGTTTTAAAAAATAAAGTCCCAGATTATGATGTTGGGGGGAAAACCTCCGACCGGTGGTCGGAGGCTTTCTGCCCGACATGGTAGGTTTAAAGTCTGACTGACGGTGGTCGGACTTTAAACCACCGGGGGAATCCAACAGGTTTCAGATGAGCTCAAGAAGCCGGTCGGAGAGGCCTAATAATCCATTAATTACGGCGTCGGGATTATGATTCCACTTTCCGACAGCAATTCCATGTCGGCCTTTTCAGACATGAAACTGTTGCCAGAAAGTGTCTTTGAGGGCCCCTAGCAGGGCCCCCATCCCTCTGTGGCCTCTGTATACTGTTCAACATCGTGAGGTGCTTGCCAAATGGTGCAAGGATGTTTACAAACTTCCATTTTTCAATGGGAACTTGTGCTGCGGGCGTTTCCTGCCAGCCGCACAAGCTCTGTTGAAAATGAAGTTTGCAACAGCTGTATTTGCAGTCGCATTGTAATAGTGCAGTCGGAACCGACAACCTAAGGTCGGGCTGTTTATTTCTGCAACACCTCCACCCAACATGTAATTAGGGCCAAAATATTACTTTATTTAATTGTAAATAACATCATTTTAAATTAAGCATTTTAACATTTAAAACCCTATATATGTGTGCATTTTAATTAATTAAAACAAATACTTTTCTTTAACTTTATTTTCAATGGGCTCTTCTTTTATGACCTTGCCTCCATCACTTTTAGTGTAAGTGAATTGCAGCACATGTTGGTGTTAATGCTTGGTGCTGGACTTACCCAAGGTTTGGCTGGAGTGTGTTGAAGACAGTATTGGGTACTTTTAGGCTGCAATAACTTAATCAGTATAGATTATGGATAGCAATTGGCTTACTGTTTTTGGGTGAGTGTTTTTCTTTGCATGTCCCTCCCTAAATCTTTGCTTACTCCTTGATAATCCACTTATTACCTCTCTCTAATCCCCTCCTAATTGGTAGTTAGTATTCTCCATTTACCAACCACTACCCATGTTCATCCAAAATGTACTATTTATTTACTGGGATTTGTAGAGCCCGCTTATCACCTGTGAGGGTATTCAGGCAATGTACTATTAAAACATACACCTAATTATACAATCATTTGATCTGATCATACTCGAGGAAACCTGGGAAGAGAAAGAAATACCCCTACAAGGATACACAACTCAAACTCACCCAGCAATCAGAGGCTCTTCATATGGTCACAGCTCAGGTGGCCTGGCGTCACTTGCCTCGATACTAACTATCGGAACAATGGAAGAAATCAATGTAAAAATCACTCCCCCTAGTGCGATACAGGCACTAGTAATAACAATCAGAAATAATCAGGTGACTCAACCACTATACATCATAAACACATACCTACACCCGAAGCACAGACAAAAAGGGGTAAGAGAACTCGTCAGCGAACTGGTAAGACTCACAGAGGAAAGGGAAATGGAGAACATACTCCTAGCAGGTGACTTTAACCTTCACCTCTTTGGAGAGAAATCAAATGAAGAAATATCACTGGAAATGGACATCGCATGGGGAATACCAATCCAATCCACAGCCTTTCCAAATAGGCAAAGAAGATGCTCAATTACTGAAAGACCTCGTGCAGCTAAACTTGAGGGTACTAAACGGACGATTTATAGAGGACACACCACAAGCACCAAAATATTTCTCCTCAACCACTTCTTCTCATCTCAACTTCACCCTTGCAACACTACCACTGTTTGAAACAATAAGCTCGTTCAAGGTAGGAAAGAGCGGCCAAAGTTACCATTTGCCACTAGAAGTGATACTAGGCGTGACCAGCGGTAACGAAGCGGAAGTAAGGAGGAATATTGGCACAGGGTACACCAGTAACTATAGAAGAATATGGTGCAAGACCGACAAAGCTGCAGAATTAAAAATCAGTGCAAAAACAATCTTGCACCAGATAACAAGTTCGACAAATAACCCATTGAAGGCCTGGGTAGAATTTGTAATGGAACTCGGAACTACACATGCCACAGAGCAAAAAACCTGAAAAGGGAACATGCCGTGCAACACACTCAGCAAGGTAACAACATCAGAGATAAAAAGCCTAAAATGGAAAATAAACCAGATCCTTAGACAGCTCCGTAAACAATCAAATAACGAAGCTCTCCAAAAGGAGCTGCGAACCCTAAAGGCACAGCTGAAGAAGAAGACCAGGGAAAGGAAAAGGCAATTGAACGACGAACTCTGGGCAAAAATTGTGTACGACTCAAAACAGAAGAACAGCGCTAGATTCTGGAAATCAATCCACAGCCTCCAACGGCCAGGCCACAGAGGCATCAACTCTAACATATCTGAACCTGAATGGGCACACTACTTATCAAACCACTTTAATGTTAAAAACTCAGAGGGGTATATACCCAGAGACGGAATTCGGATAATCCAACCACATCCAAGCACCAACAAAACTGAAAAACCGAAACATGAAGTAAACGACAACTACACAACAAAATTACCCCAGCGTAAGACCGCAAATCCAGATGAGGAAGTAACAACAAGCCTCAAACCAATTGCAAACAGAGAGGAAAAAAACATGCAGCAATAGCGGCTAGGATCAGGTCACAAATTTCAAAAGGCAAACCCAAGGGTGCCCCCAGCCCCAATGGAATCCCGCCAATAATGTACAAGCAAGATGCCGACTTTTGGAGCGACACACTGGCGCCAGTTTTCCAGGAAATTAGGGAAACAGCAGCAAGTCCAACATCCTTGAGAGGTTCTATAATAAGTCTGATTTATAAACAGGGGGAAAGGAGCAATCCAAGCAGCTATCGACTTATTGCTCTAATCGACACTGAGGCAAAGTACTACTCAGGACTTATCCTGAAGGAACTAACATCCTGGGCAACCCTAAAGCACATCATCCCCGTTAACCAAACCGGATTCTGCAGAGGCCAGGGTACAATGACCAACATCATGGCGCTAACTCTTCTGACAGATGCGGAAAAAACTGCCAAGAGCTCGCTATTTCTGTTTCATAGATTATAGCGCCGCGTTTGACCATGTAGACCGGAGTAAACTTTGGCAGAAACTGGAAAAATGGGGGATCCCTGGGACACTCCTACAGCAACTGATATTATTACACACCAATACTTGGGTCAAGATCAAACTGGGATCTGGAACGCAACTTTCAAGGCAAATCAAAACCACCAAAGGTTTGAAGCAAGGTTGCGTCCTAGCCCCCATGCTGTTGAACCTTTTTCTCGCAGATCTCCCTGGAGAATTAGAAGTAACCAATTCACATGCTCCGCCGCTGGGAAACATCTCACTTTCAAATCTCTTATATGCAGACGACCTGGTCTTATTTAGTCGGTCCTCTATTGGACTTCAACGTCTTCTGGACACCACCAACAAATTTTCCATAAACAATGCACTAAAGATCAATTCAAACAAATCAAAAGTCATGTCAGAGAACAAAGAAAATCGCATGGTGTCTGGACGGACAGAGGTTAGACCACGTAGCCACCTAAAAATATTTAGGCGTACTTTTAGACAGTAGAGGTTTGTTTAAACACCAACTAGAGGCTATTTGTCGGAAGGGCATAACATTTTATCTTTCAATAAAGCCTTTGAAGAAAGCTCTCCCTGACCGGTCACTGGACCCCCTTCTGCAGGTGATTAGAGCACGTTTACAGCCCATGCTCACATACGTCAGTGAACCCATGCAAGGGAAAGATGCTACGACACTAGACAAAGCCATCAGTCGAGCATACAGGGCAATTTTCCATCCGCCTCAAATCTGGTCTACAGAGACAAACGGTGGAGGAAAGAGGCGCGCATATAAAAAGCTGGTGCAAAATCAGAGACGCCGATCAAGGATCTTTAAGTGCCCAACTTTGGATTGAACTCTCTACCCAAGAGAACTCACCCCCAAGGAAGAACCTAAAAGAATCACTGGAGACCTTGGGACTAACATATCTCTGGGAGTCATCCACAGACATCAAAAGTTTCAAAAAAGTGGTAACAAAAGCAACCAAAATGATATCATCAATAAAGGACAAAGAGACCCTCGCCAAGAGGGCTCATGGATGGACAGTTCTGAAAGACTACAACGCTCTGAAGCCTCAGGAATACCTAAAAACGGGCCTTACGCAGACGACAAAAAACACATTTTTAAACCTGCACCTCGGCATCCTACTAATACTACCACAACTGGCACCTTGGAAAAGGGAAGGTGCAGAAAATCGTTGCCGAATCTGCAGAGCAGGGAAAGAGGACTTAATACTCATTATCTGTATCTGCCAAAACCTGATGGACATAAGGCGCTCTTTATTTCGAGTTTTAAGACTCGCGAGAAAGCAAAATGGCTCACCTAAAGCACCTGCACTTCAATTGCACAGCCTGCCTAGTCACCTGCCAAGCTACAACTATGCTGGAACATACGGAGTACATTGACCCTACAATTTTTTTAACGGTTTTTACTAAAATGTATTGACACTTTTATGATCTTATAGAATTGTGACCACCTTATTTTCTTTATACTATAAATGTAAATAAGATTTCTTTTTATAATGGAAGTTTTTAATATTGTGCATTTTTATTAACTGTACAATAAAATCTAAATCTAATTATACAAACCCCTCAGCAACCAATGTAGAGTATTCCACATAGAAATAATAGGAGAGGCTAGGGCAGATGTGTCCGCATGTACGTTTGTGAAGAGCATGGTGTAGTCTGTGAGCAGTACTATTATATAACTATTGAACATACCACAGAGCACACATGTAAATGTCCCCAATTACCACAGGTTTCCCTCAACTAATGTTGTGTAATTAAAGTAGTGTTTAGTTTGTAAAGCATATTCTGTGTCTTTTTTGTCTCATTCATCAACATTATGTATGAGAGATGCATTAATTTGTGCAGTTTTTGTGAGTTTTTTCAAAGCTGAATATATGTTTTGTTGTAATAACATTGCATTAATTGGCCAAGTTCCACATTTATTTTTGTGAATTAATGATAATGATAATTACACACTTACATAGCGCACAACTAGCCGGAGGCATTGCGGCGCTTGTACGAATACCACCAAGGAACCCTTCCTGGCCTTTCCCTGTGTGGAGCCCACTCCTGGGCTCCCCCAAGGTGAAGTCAGGCATCCTCAGCGTTGTTGGGGCCGTTGTAGAGATTAAGCAAGCTATTGCCCAGAGGTGCAGAGTGGGGTTCATGATCAGAATAGGCACCGAGGCGAGAATTATCAGGTCCGAGGAAACTGAGCCCGAGACCCGCTGAGGCGGGAATTGAACCCTGGTCCCGGCCAGACTACTGCATCAGGGTCTGCCGCTCAAACCATTGAGCCACACTTCTCTACTGCTAAATGCTGTGTGATGATTCCAGAAACAACATGCTGCACAGCAGAACACACTCAAGCAAAATTTAAAAAGTAGAAACATTAAAAATCTGTGGTGGACTGTCACATGTAACATTACTTGACAAGCAACTGTTTTCACTCAATCATGGAATGCTTTTGAAAGTCTAAGACACTTGGGGCCATATTTATCAAGGAGTCACATCACTTTTGCACCAAGCAAATTGGTGCAAAAGTGACGATACCCCTAAGATGTACTTTTACCAAGTCCCCTTCTATGGGTCTGAGTGGCTTGATAAATCTGGAGTAATGAAACACAGTGAAAATATCTGCATTGCATTAACCTGCATCAGCGAGGTGTTCCATGGGCGTTGTGTGGGTGTTTCCATGCAAAGCCCATGGGTTTTGCTGCATTCCTAGATTGACTATTACTGATAGAACTGGGCATACACCAACATACTACGCCTTACCAAGGAAGGCATAAATTGTGTGGGTGTTCTCTTGCAGTGGCCATGGGTTTTGCTGCATTTCTAGATTGCTGCATTCCTAGATTGACTATTACGGATAGAACTAGACAAGCACCAAAATACTACGCCTTACCATGGAAGGTATAATGGGGTGAAATATCTTTATTTATCCTCATGACTTCCTCTTTCTTTGTGTGATGCATTCTGAAGAGAGAAATGCCTCAGGGAATTGTTTTAGTGCAGGAAGGTGCCCCTTCCGGCACAAAAACACACCTGCTTGCAATGCAGGCACCCTTGACCCATGGTACAAGGGTACCTACATTGGCGCTAGGTAGCACACTGTGTGCCAGCCTTGGGAAAAGGTGGGGTTGCACCATACATTCCTGAATTTTCCCTGTAATGCAGAGCAGCAAGGTGACTTGCTGTGCTGCATTTCTTTTTGATAAATAGGGTCCTATATTTCTGAATAGACAATGTCACCTTGGGCTTTTTTAGGTTCTCTGGATATTTTCAAGTACCAGAAAGAGTCCACTCTGTGGTGTGTGTCTCTATAAATGAGACTTTGAAAATAGAAGAAAAATACACTTATGTCTTGTTGTTATTCAATGAAGACATATAAACGTGCTGCACCCCAAATTGTACTGAAGCCGATTTTCCTGTATGATGAAATCTTGCATGGTCATATCAAGAGGAATTGTGCATTGACAAAATTAACTTACTTTTAAATTTATCCACAGGGAAATACATATTCTTAGTGGTGAATCCTTTTCAATTATTCCCTTGTTGGATATGCTAGTGTTCCTTTGTCTTTCCCACACTTGCCTTATTCCTGCCATTTACCCAAGTAAAGTGTGTCTTTCCAGTATGGAAAATTACCTTCTACATATATATGAATCCCCACTGTAACGCCATTGTCTTAAAAGTATATAAGAGAATCTGCCATACAGAAAGACATATTGTTATAGGGCTTTAACACATTTCACTAATCCTAATTTTCTAAACAACGTTATGGAAATTCTGTTCATGAATTGTTTCTATGCTTCATCACTTCACCACACCATAGTTAGTAAATCAGACCAAATACATTTATAGAAGTAATACTCTTTAAATGTCAACTTTTAATAATAACCTGTAATGCATTTATTACATATTCTGCATCCCAACAAAGCTCTCAAAGTGAGAGTGCTCAGACTCCTTCTTTACAAGTGGTTGCAGGATTGGCGTATGAGACAACACAGCTAAAGGCATTTCTCGATGGTAAAGCTATCACTTCTAAGTGAACTGTTTTAAAACAAAACATAATGAGCACATTACCTAAAATGACATATGCAGCAACACACTATACACACATTCAAATTCATTGCTTATTTAATATTGCGCTACCAAGTTTTGCTTAATTTTTCCTCATTTGAGTTACAGAGCCTGGATCACAAAATATTTTTTATTTCGCACAGTTACATGTCTTTCAGAGTAAGAACCTTATTTTCAGTCTAGAGGTCCAATAGACCACCAAACCCATGCTGGCTTTGTGGCTGCCTCCGCAGGTCTGACCGCCCTATAAAAAGTTAGGGAGTAGAACCGATATGGGACAGCTTGCAGAGGTCTGAGTCCCCTAATATGCTAGCAGTGCTGTTGCAGCACAGTCAAGCATATTAGGAGTTTCCTCACTGCCACATTTTTCAAGGTGCTGTGCCCTCCTGTCTGCATTCACACCTTATTCCTGCAGGGCATGGACTTGACGATCAAAGTCCTGCAGGAACCTGCAATGGCGTTCCCATTGTGGTGCCTTTCTAAGGCTCACATATGAGCCTTAGGACTACATCACTGTGGGCCAGCTGCCACAGGACCGCCAGACCTGGATTCCTGTTGGAATCCGGCAGACGGTTGCATTATGTCAGTGGGGCGCTGGCCTACTGCCACAATCTCCAGTCATAATAAGACCCTAAGTGTTTGGTTAGAGTACTTTATATCACTGTATCATTTATGTTGGTTTGTTGCAGCATTACTTTTTCACAATAGTGGTGAACATGCTTAAGCAAATAAAAAGAAACTGAGATACAACCAAGATACAAGACAGTAACACAACTCAGTACGATTTTCAAACAACAACACATATTCCAACAGCAAAACAAACCATTAGAACTTTAAAAACAACAGAAAACAACAAGCCACAGCAACACAACGTGGCATAGCCCATCATAGCAACTCAATACGTCAACATAAACATACAACTATTTTATTGCCATGTAGCATTTGTACTGTTTTTAGATCATTTTGCATTGAAGTGATTTTCTTCATTGCATTGTTGTTTTTTTGTTTATGTAGTTGTGCCTTGGCGTAGTATGTTGTCGTTGTATTATATAATTTTGCTGTTGTGTTGCAACTCTGTATTTGCTATGTGGTTTGTAATGCTCTGCAGTAGGTGTTTTTTGTCTCTTGTGTTGAATTGTGTTTCTTCTGCATTGTACATTTGTAGTGTCATTGTTTTGTGTGCTGTATTATTATTATTATTGTAATTATTACTGTTAATATATTTGTGGTTATTACTATTTGTAATAAAATTATGTTTGTTATTATTGTGTTATGAAACATGCTTTACATACTTTAACAAAGTCTGCCATTGTTCTGGCAATAGCAGAAACTTCTATTAGCATTTACCACTGCCAAATATACTAAACAACTGCAGCCACCCAGCTCTACATGTGTACATGCTATTAATCAGAAAACCATGGGTCAAGCCGTTCCCTAAATGAACAAACATTTCATTTGCTTAGAGAGTTCTAAAGCAATTACATCTATTTCATATAGTGATTACTTTTTTGTTATGAAATAAACATTTTTTAATCAAACTTTTAAGAAATGTGCCACTTACTAAACTTTTCAAAAAGCAGATAACACCAAAAACTCTTTCCCTCTCCTGTGTCAGGTTTTATCAAATATGTCTCTGTGATTGCACTGAAACTCTTCACAACAATGAATGCATGAAACTGAAGAACATATCTGCAAACAAAAATGGACAGATTCTCATTTTAGAATTCCAAAAAGAGAAGGAAGCAGAGAAAACATAAAAAGGAAAGGTAGACAAAGGTTTGCCTTAGGTTAAAATAAAACTTTCTTTTAGAAGCTTCCTCCAAATGTTTTATTAAACCTATAAAACTGGCAGCATTTTAGGAAAGACTTTATAAGTGTGCATCAATAGCTCTATGATCCACACTGACGTATTAGTTTAACTTTAAATCCGTGGAGGATTTATATTCTCTCAAAATATTCTGCAGATAAAATTTGAAAATGGTCCCAGTACCAGTGCCTCTGAATTGCATAACAGTTATATACTTAAAGCAAATTATCAAATACATCGCTGTTGATCTAGGCATTGTGGTTACCTGATCATGTATAACAATGCTTGTCTTATCGTTCATCAAAATTTAGGTGACTGGATGTTTATGAGAAGACACAATGCAAGTTCATTCCTTAATGCACATGCACTCTATTTTGTGGAAAGACAGCTTTACTCAAGCATATAGAAGGCTTTAACTGATTAAAAACCACTTCCCATAGTCCGACACCAGCATACTGCTAAACATCAATGGTATTCAAGTAAAATAACTGTTGCTGCTGTACATCAGAAACAATTTGAACCCCACATTTTCCAATAAGCTTTGTAAAGTAAGTGACTATTTTACACACTAATTTGTCTACTTTCTTTGTTGCAACTATGCCTTTAAAGCAGCTATATTGAATTGTTGGATGTATGAACTATGGATAGGGGGCTGGGTGAGAGAAAAAACAACTGCCTTTTCAAACATTATTAAGGAATTTTCACTTTACACAAGACCAATTATTTAAAAAAACATTGCTGGCTTCCTCAATAGATTTCTCTAAGTCGGTCCTCGTAGCTACATAGCTAGTCTGTGGATCTGCAGAGCAGGATAAATAGGCAGGACTAGCAAGAACACCACCTCAATACTAACAGAGACTGAGCAAGGTAAAGTTTCATGTAAGGGAACGCTGTCCTGTCTGGGAATTCGAAGGCAACCACAAATGTGTTTATGTTGTACAGTTTTCATTTGATTAACCATGATAACACTAGAAGCAAAGCAAATTTAGGTAATCATAGTAATTACATATGAATATTAAAAGTTAAAACATATAGAAGATAAGTAGCATTTAATTAACTGATAACAAGAGCCTTTATATGAATTTGTTCCAAGTTGTTTAAAATAAACACATTATAATCTGCCACTATCCTCCATAGGTCAACTGCAGTGAATAAGCCCTTGATTGATACAATGTTCAGAGTATCCTGGAATCCTAAGTACCTTATTTTAGCTAACAAAACCCAGGGATTTTATACACTGCTTTCCACCAGAAAGAAATACCTGTTTATGTTACATCATCAGTGAAGTTATACCACAGCATGAGATGCAATTTTTGCTTGCGATAATTTGAATTATGATCCTTGGGCTATGAAAGTGAATAAGCTCAATTATAGTCGTTCACAAAATAATTGCTGGACGTGAGCAATGGTGAACATTATTAATGTTAACTCATTTTTGTGTATGCAAGCAAATCTAAATTATCATGAATCCACAGAACACATTTGCAGTAAGAAATAAAAAAATACACAACCATTTCACCTGTGTATAAGAATAACAGGACATAGGTCATAAATGACGGTAACTTGTGATACTGATGACACTCTTAGATGTAATTTTTATGTGCAGTCCACAAAGTTAGAAACTCAAGAATTGTATGCATATAAACCCACACAATGCATTTAATCTCTACTACATTAATCACCTGGAAAATCTTGATCACAGTTCATCATTGTTTGTATAAAGTCATCTTGCCTGCTAGAAGGAAAGTGCCAGTACGCCTTCATAAGCAGTAATTATTAGCCACTGTCCCTTCATGGTGTGATAGCAGATTTAAACACTCAGTCTTAAATTTCGCAGAATTAAAGCAGAATGTGCCCCTCCATAGGCCCATGACATTCCCTGAATCTGCTACTGAAAAAAGAAAACTGAGAAGCCTGCCCCCTTTTTAGTCGTTTTGCAAATATTTTGCAAAATTTGTCCCTCAAAAGGTGGATGTGGATCAAGTGAAAATGGTGGCTTTACACCATTAGTTACATATCATAGTGGCAACAAACACGGAAAGGTAGCATTGCTCTACGGGCCTTACATTGAGGTTTGGCGTTCATCCTTTTCATCTTCTGCCTGGAGCTTTGGAGTCAACTCAATCGTGTCAACTGACACCCAATAAGTTAGTCAAAAGTTAGTCAAAAACAGTAAAAATCACTTGGACATTGCCTATGGCATACTCCTGTATTATTAGTATTATTTAGTATTATTTTATATTATTCTTAATAATATTCTTAATATTATGATTATTTTTGTTATTTTTATTAATATTGTTGTTGATGTTATTATAACTGTTTTAGTGTGGAACAAGCCTCACGGAAAGCAGAATTAGTAACAGGTCACTATATAAACGTATTAAGAATGCATTCTGGTTACAAAAGAAATGGGCAAGTTCGTCTGAAGCAACATTTTTTCATTATGATGATTCTGATATCACTCAGTAGGTAGTTCAATATTCCTGATGCATTTAGGATTTGTTGTTTTTAAGGATTTTCATTAGTCTGTTTGATTTGCTTCTCAAATGTCTTCTCACTGCTAAGGTGCAGAGTATATTTTTCAGATTGGTGGCCATGTGAATATCGACGGCTTTATATTAACAAACTGAAGTAAAAAAAAAATCTATAAGAGCATCAGTACTTTCTTTCATTGGTCACAACTATTCCTCTGTAGTAGATAAGTCTGAACGCCTGGCCTGGTCCTTGATGCCTGCCCCACTAAAAGAGGGGATTATATTTGAGATTATATTTTATCCATATAATTGAAACTTATATTTTATCAAGGTATCCTTTTCATTAAGTCTTTCAGATGGGTATCTTATTTGTTATTTTGCTCCTTCTTGTTTAGGCTTGATTGTGTAGCGTTTTTCTTTAGTACCACAATCTATTTATACTGTTGCTTTATTCTTCCTTCTTACTTGAAAACCCATCAGAAGATTAATTTTTGAGTTTAGACAACCAACTGTAAATAATGCATATATATATTTTGAAAGCTAAACTTGTTATTTGCCCAAAAATTTGGGATTTGAGGAGGTTTGGATAGAAACAATATTACTCTATGTTATAACCCATGCCTATCCTGCAAGTGTCTACCAAAAAGCAGCAAGCAAATTTGAACAATTTTATGCCTACAATATTAATTTACATGTTAAGCTTCCAGATGCTGTATGACACAAAAGAGGCATATGTAACACCGATGTTAAAAAGACAAACATGAATAACAGCACGTATAGTGATGTGTATATTACCATAAATCAGTGGGAAATCCTACAATGCCTTGGGCACTCAGCCCCCCCCACACACACACACATACACAAATATACACTTGTATGAAACATAACGTCATGATACCTCCTGCAGGCAATGTGAGTCATAGGATTCCCATTAGGACCCTCTCGAAAAAACACTACAGCAAGATCCAAACATCTAAAATGTAAAGCTGTGAATGTTGAATAAGGACATTGTTGAAGCAGAAAAAGAACATGTATTGCACGATAACAGACCAAGAGGGATTTGAGGTAATTGAAAAATATCATATGCATGGTAAATAATTTGGATGAACAAAGCACCATGGGGTGACATTCTAAAATCTTTGATCGAGTGACATATTCCTAGAGGCACTCAAGATATAAGCTGCTGCTTATCTTGCCAGTGCATAAGACACTGTAGGAAAGGGAGGATTCTGTCTTGGATACTTGTACAATGGGGCATCTAGGAGACCAGTATAAGATAGTTTTGAATGTATTGAGGAAAGGTGAGCTTAACAACAAATTACTTTCCATTATAAAATACACATTCACAACGCAAAATTGTGCACCCCCACATGGGCACTTGGGCAGTCTTTGATAAACTACCCCACTACCCGCATTGGCAGATCGAGATTCTTCATCTTAAATGTTAACTATGTAAAACATGAGCCACTCTTTCCTACCTCATTAGCATAATCTCACATTGAACATATAGCAGTGCCATCATGCACAGTAAATAGCTGACAGAATGTGTTGTGTATATAGCATATCACACTTAACATTTGAATAAGTTATATTTGATAAAAAGCTGAGCTATATTTAGCATATGTAAATCCAAACGAGAGAGAGAATATATTTAGCTGTGTTCTGTAAAAAGTCAATTGGGGTGAAAAGGACAATTTCAAATCTGAGAAGATGATTATGCAATTGACCCCATCTTGTATTTGCCAGTCAAGCAGGAGAAACTGGAAGCTATAGACAACTTAACATTTGTTAGGGGAGAATTCTATTTTAACTCCTTGGAGATGTTGATAGAGCATCAACCTCTGTGAAGATGTTGGAAAATGTGCCAGAGAACCACTGAGTTCCAATGCTTGCGTAAAAAAGAAATAATGAGGTCATTCTCAAATTAAAAGTATTTAACATTAAAACAAACTACCATTACAAAAAATACTTTTTAATAACTAAATAGAATTTCAAATCAAATGTATGCGAAAAGTACTATATCTTAAAACTAAAAGATAAATGAATAATTTAAAAGAATGGAAATGCCATAATTAGAAAACATACAAATACTAATAAAATTGGAAATGATATATAATTGTGTGCATATATGTATGTATATATATATATATATATATATATATATATATATATATATATATACTTTATTTGTTTTGCATATAGCAAAATGAACAATTATAAATTATAAAAATTAAAAAATGGTATATATTATACAGTGGCAGTCACTACTGTGCAGTTATAGTCAGGAAATAAATACTATAGAAAGAGGGGTTTTTTTGTTTGATAATAATTTTGGTGCAGTTTGATTAATCTTCACAAAAGTTCTAAAAATAAGTTTCATCAACCTCAGCTCTTTCCTTGAAATCTTTAGGGTGATCCATCAAGCGGGGGCTGTGAAAAAAGAAGGATCCCTGATAGCTAAATGGAACTACACCAAACTTGGTTGAAAGCTAGATCTTTACTGGCAAAGACATTTTTTGTGATGGTGTTAATCTGGTAAATACTGTTTAAGAAATAAATGTTAAATATGTACATATATCTGGGCAGTTGGGTTAGCAAAACTCTCCTGAGAATCCCTTGGACGCGCAACTTCAAACAAGCAATCTGATTTGCAGCGGGGACTATTTTCCCGTCAGTTGACCCGCTCCTGTAGGAGCAAGAGGCTCCTGCGAGTCCTGTAGAAGCTCGTGCTCTGATTTTCTGATCACAACATGGCTCAGTCTACATTTCAGAACATGGAGACTCAGCCCTATAACAGAAAAATTAGAAATATAAGATGCAAGAGGGCAAGGTGTACTAGAATCCCAAGGACCTTGTGAGAAGTTTCTCTCGGACACCAAATTTTGAAAAAACGCTTTGGGTTGATGCAATCCAGTGGGGCTCTTGTGGGTGCCAGTGGGAACCCCTGGCTCTTACTGTAGACCAGGGGAGTGAGAGAGCGCAAACCGAACGAAATGTATGAGTACGTCAGAGTTACGAGTAGTAGGCACAAATCATAAGGAGAAATGCTATGAGTGCTGAAAATATATTCACATATACTTCGAAATGTGTAGTTAATCTAGAGATTTCATATAGAAGTGGAACTAATACAGAAATGCGTACAAAATGTATAAGCTTATTAAGTGTGATAAATCATAGTCCATGTTATGTAGCTGCTAATGGAGAAAATGTCGTGCAGCAAAGCACAGAAAAGGATAGGCCGCATGGCCAGGCCGAAGGGATTAGAAGGGTTCACATTTCATCAACATGGACTGCACTAATGTTACAATGATTTTATTATTCGTTAGATTTATATTCCATAGATGTGTTTTATTATTCGAGAAATGATGCTAACATGTTATTTTAGTTTAATTGCTGCAAGTAGGGTTGTAGGCCTGAAATGAAAAAGGGGTTTAAATCTGCACGTACTGGGACAGGCCGACTTGTGTCAGGAAATAAGTTGCAGACTTCTGTTAGAAGTCTATGAAGATGGGGATCCAGCTACGGATGTTTGTCTGCAAATGTGAGGGGGTTCAAATTAATGAATTGGATGAATAGAGTTCTGTTCAGTTACTGATGTAGACATGTAGGAGGATTCCGGAATGTTTGGGGGGTATCGGCGGGCCGGAGAAGAGTCTGAGAAGCAAGGTCAACGCTAACGCAGGAGGCCCAGACGAGAAACATCATGGAAAGAGCCAGAATCAAGACCACGTGATGGGCGTCTCACGAGGGGCGTCTCGAATGTTGTTGTGTTTTTGTATTAGGGACAGTACCCCTGGGTGGAGCTAGAGCAGATACCTGAGGACCCTCTAGAGAGCGGATGGGTAGGCAGAGAGGGGTCATGACTGGAGGATTATAGGTTTTCACCAAGAGACTAAGAGTGGGTGATCTTCCTAGGAAGTCATTCACAGCTGACACCTTTTGATAGGTTGAGATTTTGTTAAGTAGGGATACCATCCAGAACAGGGTAGGGACAGCCTAACCTGAATTTTCACTCCTGCTGTAAATGACGGAGAGATCTCAATATGTGTCTATGCTTGCAGCCCTTTTAATTTTAGAGTTGGTGCTCGTAGTATTCTTTGCTCGCCTGAGGGCTTTCAGGGAGCACATGTATGTAGTTGGGCCCGTATATCTTGTGAATCTCATTTTGAGATGCCTGTATCTGCAACTAATCTTAACCTTATAATAAATCTTTAAACTTAGAAGTAGTCTGTGGTTTTTCCGAGCCGAGTCCATTATTGAACTAACCTGGTAAGAGATGCACTTTCTTTCCTCAATGACAGGCAACAAAGGTTCAGTCGACCAGAACGGGGTTGAGATCTAGAGTGATAAGATAGTGATCAAAATCACGCCCCAGCAGTTGGTAGCTATAGAGGATGGTTGCCTTCTTGAGGAAGGTGATCTAGGCCAGGTTAGATTACCCCAAGGCCCCTAGAGATCGATGATCGGAAGAACCGCCTGCCGAAGAAGGTCCGGATGACGTGAGACAAGAAAAGCAGCAGTATCGGTCGAGAGTGAGTATAAAGGGTCATGCGTGTTAGATTGCGGTGTTTTTGTGTTGTATCTATGTTGTAATGTCTGGCGGAGTTGAATGCCTGTAGAGTGACTGTGGAACAGGTTGTGAGCGCGCGCAACCGGTGCAAATCTTAAGTTCAAAGAGAGCTTAAGTGGTTCGGGTGTATCGGACATCCAGAGTAATTGTTAACCAGTAAGAAGGGGGTCATGAGGTACCATTGATTGCCCGCAGGACTGACATAGGGGGAACGTAAGAGTGAGTGCGTGAGTAACGGACGCTGGTCGGAAGTTACTGTGTGTGGAAGAAACCTATCAAAGAGACGGAAGACATTTCGTCAGTTGCAGTGACAATTACAGATAGACTGTGGACGTACAGTCAAGAGAAGTGACGGCTTGGTCGGAAGTAGTCACTTTTCGGTGTGTGAATGGGACGCATGTATGACCGGGAGACGAGCTGAGAAAGGAGGGGTGCTGCTGCGAAGCGGAGGCGAGTGACGTCAGGAAGTGCCGCGCTGGGATTGGCCGGCCGGAGCAAGACCGCGCTGTGATAGGCCAGCTAGCAAAGCCACGCTAGGATTGGTGGATTGTCATCAGGAAGTAAACAGAATAGCGAGGCTGGAAATTGTGCGTATAATCATCAAATGTTTTAAATGGTTAAGAGCGGCTTTTAAAAGAGAGAGGCGGAGATCTTATGAAGGGGAAGAAGCCCCGCCGGAGGGTACGCCGGCTTATTATATGGCGGCAAATGTTGGGTTACACACAATAATGTGGATTACAGAGTGGAGAAAGATTACAGAAGGTAATGAGGAACTGACGTTTCCAAAGTACGGGACGTTCAGATTAGAGGTATTACACCGATTAAAAGCAGTCATGACCTCAATGAGACCTATGCCTAGACCGACCCAGTTTGAAGCTCTCAATGCATGGATTAGGGCAGCGCACGAGAGGAACCTGAATAGATGACAAGAAAGGGTGAAACGATCGGTAAGAGCAGTGCAGGATGCCAAATGGGATGCGGATGCTAAAAGATGGAGAGTGCATAACATTGAAGTAAACAAACTGTACCCAGTATTAGAAGTGCCGGGGAACAAAAGCCCATTAGAAGAAGATGATGAGAGCGAGACAGAGGACAGCCTGATAAATAGGTTACTAACAGATAGGCCACCCCCGTACAACAAAGAGACAGGAAAAGATGAGCCCAGCAGGGAAGGGGGGCCCAGCATAGGGGAGTATGGACCGCTTCCCACTACAGATTGGGATCCCACTGCAAAGAAGGAACCGTCCCAACCTAGTCGGTGCAGCAGGTAGTCGGAAGGTTTGTGGTGCAAAGGGCACCAGAAACAGAGTGTGCCACATCCTACGCACTACCAGATGCCCTGCAAGTACCTGTGACTATAGGCCCTATAGTATCGATTTATGACCCAGAGAGAGCAAGAGGAGAGGAACAGGTACGAAGGGACAGGGAGAGAGCAGAGATGGCAAGGAGGAACGATACAATCACTTCCTCAGGTCAGTTGCCCAGACCAAGGGATTGGAGCACCCCAGTACATACAGCGGAGGATCCAACAGGAGATCCTGGAGGCCCTAGATGGCCAATGGATCTAAGGGGATCAGGACGGAAATCCTTTCAGGAGTTAAGCGAGTACATGAAAAAATGGGATGAGGCAGTAGAGGCTCACAAGAGCATCATAGCTGCGGAAGCTGGAAGGGAAAGCCAGGATAGCAGGACCCGGACTCACTGCGGGGCTGATGAAAGCAGTCCGGAGTGGGACGGGAGGGGACAGGACAGTAGGGGAGACACCCATCATAACAGGAGTGGAGGTAGACCAGACCTGGAAAACAGGAGCCCTGAGTGTGGGGGGTGTCCCGCCCAATATACAGTGAAGGAGACAGGAGAACGCAAGAGTACAGAAACAGCTTTAAGTGCACCCACCATGAGATTGGTAATATTAGACAAGATGGGAGTTGCGAGAGACCTCGCCATAACCCCTGTGATTACGGACATGAACGCAGTCCGGGGGATATGGGGAGCCGAGAAGGGTCTTACCAGATACTGAGTGACACTAGAATACGAGAGAATAGTGACAGGGTGGAAGACAGCAGAGAACCCTGCCACGAAGTAAGGGAGACCAGAGAGAATGGACGAAATGGGATAGGGGGAAACAGGCCCGTGTTTCATCACCTCCCCAGACAGGATGGTCGAGCATGGGATTTAGAGAGGTGGGAGCAAGGGAGGACTCTCCTCAACTCCCCGGAGCCCAAGCATAGGACCCGGAGCTGGGACGGAAGAGAGACAAATGAGCAACCAAAAAAAGACATACTGAGAGCCGAGATAAAAGCTAAAAGGCTTGATGTTGCCAGCTTAAAGTCAGATCTGGATGACATGGTGGATGGTACCTTGCCTCTAGAAAGAATGGAGATGTACGAGCAGGATGAGATACTGTTCATGGCGAAGGACATCACTCGGAAAGCGAGAACAGCACACGAGAAATTAGTCGAACTAGCAGGGAAATATATGGTAGACCTGTCAAGGACCAAAGCATTACAGGGTAACCATAGGCTACATTACACAGATCGGGACCTAGATGAGAGAAGAACAATAGGGTTAAAGACACACATAAGGGAACTGATCACAGGAATAAGGACATGGAGGGCGCTAGATAAATGGGAAGAAAGGTGGTCCAAGAAAGGGACCGTCAGGAGAAGCATGATTGGGATGACACCACAGGGAGGATTGCAGAGAATAGAGGCATACCCTTTGTGTGAGGTTGCAAACGGGAACTATGTGCATGTGCCATGGAGTAGGGGGGATTTAGCCGCCTTTACCAACTCCTTCCCAAAACTGAGGGAGAATCCAGTGGAGTGGTATAAGCAGGTGGAGAGGTTTGTAAAAATATCCAAGGTGCTATGGATAGACCTAAACACGCTGTTTGACATAGTGGTACCAGGAGATTTGTGGACCGCATGTAAGCTTAGTGCTGAGTGGCCCACATCAGAACCAGAGAGGGATGCACGGACCAATGGACCGTCCGAGACAGTCATGGTAAAATATGAGAGAGTGATGACTTGGCTAAAAGACAAGGTGCCAATGCAGGACATAGACTGGGTCAAAATAGATCGAACTAGACAGGAACCCAAAGAAACAGTTCATGAATATTATGAGAGATTGCTGAAGGCGTTTAAACAGTATAGCGGGTTGGACGTAATGGATCCTAAAGACATAGGGCAGTTTGTGTCTAAATTTGTTTTAGGTTTAAGACCGGATATTAGTTTGATGATTCAGCAACATTCGATTTGTTGGCAAAGTAAACCGCTGGACGAAATCCTGAGATATGCTAGGTACTGCTGGGATGAGATAGATTCAAAGGCAAAGAAGCTAAAGGAGAAATTGATGGTGGTGCAGATGCAGTCAGCTGGTAAGGGTGGACAACAGCAACAGCAGCAGGGAACAGGGACCGGGGGCAGAAAACAGAGCAACCAGAATAAGGGCAATGATGAGAACTCAAACTTTAGACCTCGGGTAGACATAGCGACATTGAAAAAGACGACCCGGTGCCACCAGTGTAACGAGGTGGGGCATTGGAAACGCGAGTGTCCCTACAACGTGGAAATTGGAGAACAAGAAGTAGAGGAGGAAGAGGTTCAAAGCACTCCAGGAAGGGGGGTAACGACATACCAAGGAAAGGTGCTCAAAGGGGGGACCCCACCTCCACGAGCCCAGTTCCCTCAGCCACCCAGAGTAGGGACAATGGGAAAGACATATAGACAGATGCCCCTGTTTGTAGGAGGGGAGGAATGCTATTACGTTGATCCCCTAACAGGACAGAGAGTGGAGAGAGAAGACTGCACCCTCGGGGCAGCCTTAGCAGTGGATCAAAGGGGACCCTATGTTGAGGCAGAAGTGGCAGGGTGCCCCACGACATTCCTAGTGGACACAGGAGCCACTAGGTCCACGATAAGATCAGCAGCAGTTCCAGGCTTGCCCATGTCTGGAGAGACAATACAAGTGGTGGGGGTCGCAAACAGGAGAATGACTAGCCCATTGACCGAACCAGTGCAGGTGAAAATAGGGAAATACAGCGATGAGCATCAGTTTGTAGTTTGCGATTCTAGTCCTGTATGTCTATTGGGAAGAGACCTTTTGTGTAAATTGAATTGTACCATATACTGCACCCCGCAGGGAGTAGAGGTACTGACCAATGATGATGACGCCGACTTCAAAGTCGCAAACTCAAGAATATGCGTGGAGCTATATCCCACTTTGACAGTGGATGAGCTCCCATGGGACCTAAGAGACACCGTGGCACCAGAAGTGTGGGATTTCACTGGGGAAGAGATTGGACTGGTCAAGGGAGTGGACCCAGTGAAAATCATAGTAAAACCGCATGCTGAGTTTCCAAGAACACCCCAATATAAATTGACTCCAGAAACGATTGCAGGTATAAAGCCAGTGATCGAGTCCATGATCAGGCAGGGAATACTGAAAGAAATCGTGGGTAGTCCATGTAACTCCCCGATTATGGGTTTGCAGAAACCAAATGGAAAATTCAGAATAGTGCAGGACCTTCGAAAGAATAATAACATAGTCGTCTCATGTTGTCCAGTGGTACCGAATCCATCAGTGATACTGTTTCAGATACCGTTCCAAGCTGAATGGTTTACCGTGATAGACCTGTGTCAGGCTTTCTTTTCGATCCCATTGGACGAGGATAGCCATTTCCTTTTCGCTTTTAAGCTAGAAGGTCGCGTATTAACATGGTGTCGTATCCCACAGGGGTATACAGAGAGCCCATTGATCTTTAATCAGCTGTTGAAGAAAAATCTTGAAAGTCTAGTGCTGCCCCAGAAGTCAGTTCTGGTCCAGTACATAGACAACCTGCTTGTGGCGTCAGAAACTGAGGAAGCTTGCAGGGAGGACTCCATTGCTTTATTAAATCACCTAGCTAAAAATGGGCATAAGGTGTCCCCGGGAAAATTGCAGTACTGCCTGACAGAAGTGCAGTATTTGGGGCACAGGATTGAGAAAGGGAAACGAAAGGTGTCCCCAGACAGAATAGAGGCCATCATGAAGATGAATGCGCCCAAAACACAAAGAGAAGTCAGGATGTTCCTAGGGATGGTGGGGTATTGCCGACAGTGGATAGCGAACTTTTCACTGAAAGCAAAACCCTTGCAACAACTGACGCACAAGGAGGTGTGTGATCCGGTACCATGGGACAAAGACTGTTTGATGGCGTTCCTGCAGTTGAGAGAGGACCTGTGTCCTGCTCCTGCTCTGGGAATGCCTGATTACGATAAAATATTCTTGCTTTACTGTTGTGAAAGAGAGGGTTGTGCTTTGTCTGTTTTGGTTCAGATTCATGGGAATGCCCGTAGACCAGTCGCCTATTTCTCGGCTACCTTAGATCCAGTAGCCGCAGCGTTGCCCGGATGTCTCAAATCCGTTGCTGCAACAGGTGTCAGCATTGAGCGTTGTGAAAATATTGTAATGGGGCACCCGTTAGAGGTGTATGTGCCCCATTCTGTTGAATTGCTAATGACCAGGACCAAAACACAGCATCTGACCAATAGCAGGCTCACGCGCTATGAGCAAGTCATTCTTGCGGCAGAGAACGTGACCCTCAAGAGATGCTCTGTTTTGAACCCTGCTACCTTGATGCCACTCCCAGGTGACATTGATGATGATGTATGTACAGACCATGATTGCCTTGATGTGACTGAACTATGCACCAAACCGAGACCCGACATTGTTGATGAGCCACTGACTGACCCCGATGAAGTTTTCTTTGTCGATGGCTCATGTGTAAGAGACGAAGTTGGGCAATTAAGAGCAGCTTACGCTGTATGTACAATTACTGGAGTTGTGGAAGCTGGATGCCTGGAAGGAGTACACTCCGCTCAGGTAGCTGAAATTATTGCCTTGACGCGTGCTTGCCTGGCAAGCAACCAAATTCGAGTCACCATATACACCGACAGCCAATATGGTTACGGGGTAGTTCATGATTACGGGCAGTTATGGTCTCAAAGAGGTTACATGACCTCTTCGGGCTCTCCCATTCGTAATGGAGAGTTTGTGCGTTTACTGTTAGAAGCTTTGCAATGTCCAGCAGGGATCGCAGTTGTAAAATGTACCGCCCACACTAGGAATATGGACTTCGTGTCACAAGGCAATAGATATGCCGACGAAGTCGCGAGGTACTGTGCAGAACAAGGGTACTCTTTCACAGAGGTGGAAGTGGGCGGAAGAAATGTAAGAACTGAATTAGCCATGATACTGGAAACTGTCGACACTTGGGACGAGCTAAAATGCATGCAAGAAAATGCACCTGATTTTGAAAAGCAGACATGGGAAAAGGCAGGATGTGTGATGGGTGAGGCTCACTTCTGGGTTTCAGCAGATGGAAGGGCAGTGTTACCAAATGAGATGGTGAGCCCAATGGCTAGACAAATACACGGTCCAGTACACTTAGGGAGAGATGCTATGTTGAGAGTATTCAGACAAACCTGGTACAACCCTAAGTTCAGAGTAGCAGCAGAAGCCGTGTGCCAGCGTTGTGTGACCTGCCAGCAGCTGAACGTAGGAAAAAGAACACCAGTTGCATTGAGTCACATAGGGAGGTCTGGAGGTCCATTCAATAGGATACAAATCGATTTTATCGAGATGCCAAGGTGCAACCGCCTTCGTTATGTCCTGGTGGTTGTTTGCATATTTTCCAGATGGGTCGAGGCATACCCTACACGTAGGTGTGACACCCTCACAGTAGCCAAGTTATTGCTTAGGGAGCTCATTCCACGCTTCGGGGTACCGGCCTCTTTGGAATCAGATAGGGGAACCCATTTCAATAGCGAGCTTGTGAAGATGATTTGTGCGGCTCTGAACATAGACCAGAAATTGCACTGTAGTTATCGACCAGAAGCATCAGGAATTGTGGAACAGATAAACGGCACCATCAAAGCTCCAATTGCCAAAATGTGTTCATCAACGTCTCTGAGTTGGCCTGATGCGCTGCCATTGGTCCTTATGAGCATCCGTAGTACCCCAGACAGAAGAACGGGATTGTCACCCCACGAAGTATTAATGGGGAGAGCAATGAGATTGCCGTCTGTACCGACGGCTGCACTGTTAAACATCACAGATGATATGATCCTGGACTATTGTAAGGGGCTGTCTGACGCCATTCATTCTGTGTCTCTTCAGGTGCAGGCTGCCGAGGTCCCGTCGTGCCAGGACTTGTGCCATGACCTGTGTCCCGGAGACTGGGTGCTTGTGAAAAAGCACGTAAGAAGAAGCTGCCTAGATGTTCGTTGGCGTGGGCCCTACCAGATCATCCTGATCACGAACACCGCGGTGAAGGTGGGAGGCTTGCCCAATTGGATCCACGCGTCTCATACGCGGAGAGTTCCAGCACCTCTGGAAGAAACAGCTCCTCTCTCGGATGTAAGTCCAGCTGCGGACAGAGAAGCCATAGAGGGGGCCAGCCAAGCTGTAGAGGTGCCAGAAGAAGCTGGGAACGTGTCTGACCAAGCTGAGGACGGTCAGTACAACAGTGAAACAGACGACGCTACAGAAGGAGAAAGTAGCTGGGAGTACGAATCAGACACTGATCAAGCTGAAAGAGAGCGAGAACAAAGCAGAAGAGCAAGGAGCAGAAGGGTAAGGCGTGGAGAAGCCAGTTGGCCGCTAAGAAGGAGTTCAAGCCTGAGGTCAACTCCAGAGAGAACCCTTGCTCCGATATCTGAAGACTCAGACCCGGAAGAAGGTGCTCAGGGCTCTGAAGCACTAGGCCTAAGAAGATCGGGGAGAGTACGTGTGCCTAATAGAAGATACGCCACCCCTGAGTGGACATATCTGGCGACAGATGTCTTGGGAACGAGCGACAGGGAGGATCAGAGCAGTGCTGGTGTCCAGCTCTGAACCCATCATCACAGTGGAAGTACAGCTGTTAGTGCCCGGAGTCGAAGCAGAAGGGTCACTAACGTTCACACTCCCCAACCCTCCCCGCTTAAGCAAGTTAAAGCACATGTTTTTCACCGAACTGCAATTCCCCGACTTTGGAACCAAGATAACATGCCATGAAGAACACATTCTTCGATTGGAAATATTGAATTATGCTGTTCAAGCCGCAGGCCCAAGCCTAATCGTAGATGCTTAAAAGACTTTGTAAATAAGCAAGAAAAAGAAGATTACCTAGCGCCTAGGAAGCAGAGAATCTTAGGGACTTTCCTATAAGTTGACGGAGAAGGGCTAGGGTTGTCTGTGTTAAAAGCTCAAAAAGACTTTGCAAGGAGGATTGCCAGCTTCCAATTGTGTGGTTCTAAAGACTGAAGGAGCAAAAGAGACTGTAAAGAGAAAGGGAAAGAAAAGAACTTTGTGTTGGAATAAAAGGGAGAATTGCACTATCTGACGAAATGGAAGCCGGTAGCCCAAACCGTAGAGCCAAATGTATAATAGGCACACTAATAGTAGGAGTGATATTTCTTATAGCTTTAGTCGTCACAGTTTCCTATGTAATGGGACATGAAAGTGAGGCAAAGGTAACAGACGAAAAATCTGTAGTGACACCAAAACCCACTGTTGCTGGTAAGGAGGGGGAAAACATACAGGAGAAGGCGTTATTAGCAGCAGAAGCTCGTAGGTTACACATGGATGAGTCCCAAGGCGACTATAGGTCAAATGCTTATGCTAAACTTTTGTATGAATACGTGGATGCCATGGAGGTCAAAGACTGCTATGTCTGCATGCAGTTGCCGGCGTCTGTAGATGAAGGCATTAGATATCATCACCTCCCGTTGACATATGGCATTACATGTAGCTTATTGCTTAGTATATTCTATGGGAGAGATAGTTTTGAATACTATTTCTCCAATTTTGATTCAGGGTTACCGGAAGTCCCAAATTATAAGCAGATGAACAAGTGGGACTACTGGAAGAGTGAAGACAGATTGGCCAAGTTCTTCATTCCTTGGGATACTTTAGATACTTCACATGCCCGCAGAAATAACCTGACATGCAAAGTGTCAGAAGTCGAGATGAAATTCATAGGGCAAGTGGATGATCGATACAGAAGGCAAAAGATTCTGAAAAAATCAGGCCAGTGGAAAACAGATTGGACCGAGGAAGAGAAGGCACTCAAGAGAAAGGGTAGTAGTGGTCCAATAGCCTTAGATCGCACACAAAGAGGGAAGTTATGTCTTCACAGAAGCAAAACGTATTACGAAAATGTATTTGTAGGAGAAGTCAGTTGTGAACATGCTTTTAGATTAGAATATTACACAAAGGACTTCTTGAAAGGAATGCAAGTGATTCCAAATGTATATTTTGTATGTGGAAGAAATGCTTACGTGAGACTGCCTGACAATTGGTATGGATCATGTTACCTGGCAATTGTCTTCCCCAAAATATACCATGCCCAGGACTTAGGGATCATCGAGGGCAAAGCCTCAGCAAGAGGGAGAAGAGACCTAGGAGATGCAGAAATGGTTGGAGATGTATTTGGAGCTGCATTTCCTCTTTTAGGGTTGATCCTGAATGATGTCAAAATCAGGAGACTGGCTACAGTCGTAGATAGGTTGTCTGCCAGCACTGCTAGGTCCTTAATGCTGGTGGAAGGAGAGATGCAATCGATAAGGGCCATGGTACTTCAAAACCGTCTTGCATTAGACGTCCTGCTAGCAAAAGAGGGCAGAGTCTGTAAGGCTTTGAAGGTCCAGGAATGTTGCACTTACATTCCAGACAATTCAAAACCACTTGATAAGGTCATATTGAATATAACTAATATTCACAAAGAGATCGAAGACTTGTCAAAAGAAAATGTTTGGGAAAAAGTGGGTCATGGAATGGGAAATGTTGGAGGTTGGTTTGCCAACATAGGGAGGAGCTTTGTTTGGTATATACTGAAACCTATCATCATAATAGTGATCTGTGTGATCATGTTGTGGGGATTGGTGAGGTCATACCAATGGTATAGATCAAGGAGATTGGAGAGATCCAGGAGAGAACAGCTACAGAGATTGGCTGCAATACAAGACAATCAGTACAGGAGCCTGAGGGCTCTAGAAACTCAGAAACGATTTCATATAGAAGTGGAACTAATACAGAAATGAGTACAAAATGTATAAGCTTATTAAGTGTGATAAATCATAGTCCATGTTATGTAGCTGCTAATGGAGAAAATGTCGTGCAGCAAAACACAGAAAAGGATAGGCCGCATGGCCAGGCCAGAAGGGATTAGAAGGGTTCACATTTCATCAACATGGACTGCACTAATGTTACAATGATTTTATTATTCGTTAGATTTATATTCCATAGATGTGTTTTATTATTTGAGAAATGATGCTAACATGTTATTTTAGTTTAATTGCTGCAAGTAGGGTTGTAGGCCTGAAATGAAAAAAGGGGTTTAAATCTGCACGTACTGGGACAGGCCGACTTGTGTCAGGAAATAAGTTGCAGACTTCTGTTAGAAGTCTATGAAGATGGGGATCCAGCTACGGATGTTTGTCTGTGAATGTGAGGGGGTTCAAATTAATGAATTGGATGAATAGAGTTCTGTTCAGTTATTGATGTAGACATGTAGGAGGATTCCGGAATGTTTGGGGGGTATCGGCAGGCCGGAGAAGAGTCTGAGAAGCAAGGTCAACGCTAACGCACGAGGCCCAGACGAGAAACATCATGGAAAGAGCCAGAATCAAGACCACGTGATGGGCGTCTCACGAGGGGCGTCTCGAATGTTGTTGTGTTTTTGTATTAGGGACAGCACCCCTGGGTGGAGCTAGAGCAGATGCCTGAGGACCCTCTAGAGAGCGGATGGGTAGGCAGAGAGGGGTCATGACTGGAGGATTATAGGTTTTCACCAAGAGACTAAGAGTGGGTGATCTTCCTAGGAAGTCATTCACAGCTGACACCTTTTGATAGGTTGAGATTTTGTTAAGTAGGGTTACCATCCAGAACAGGGTAGGGACAGCCTAACCTGAATTTTCACTCCTGCTGTAAATGACGGAGAGATCTCAATATGTGTCCATGCTTGCAGCCCTTTTAATTTTAGAGTTGGTGCTCGTAGTATTCTTTGCTCGCCTGAGGGCTTTCAGGGAGCACATGTATGTAGTTGGGCCCGTATATCTTGTGAATCTCATTTTGAGATGCCTGTATCTGCAACTAATCTTAACCTTATAATAAATCTTTAAACTTAGAAGTAGTCTGTGGTTTTTCCGAGCTGAGTCCATTATTGATTGAACTAACCTGGTAAGAGATGCACTTTCTTTCCTCAATGACAGGCAACAAAGGTTCAGTCGACCAGAACGGGGTTGAGATCTAGAGTGATAAGATAGTGATCAAAATCACGCCCCAGCAGGAGCACAGACTCCACACTGACTCCCATGAAAATCCTGCAGGATCAGAAAAGAATTTTCAAAAGGGAGGCATGATTATCTGTGGTAGCTTGGCCCTGCAAGCAACTCACACCGTGCACTGCTGAAGGTTGTGTGTGGCAGGGCGTTGGGTGCCGTCCAGGGTTTTGGGTCAGGGCCTGGCCATAAACCAGGTGCTGCGTCCAACCCAACATGGTGTTTGGCCATCTGCAAGGGGTTGGGTGCGGGACATGCCCCAGGGAGTTGGGTGCCTGCGATGTGCTGGGTGCCCCACGCCATGCAATGCACAGAGATGAACACCTTACTTTATGGTAAAAAACATAGAAATTCACTGAAAAACCAAAGATCGAAGAGGCATTATAGTTACAAATTGCAATAATATCTTACTGTACATAAAACAAATCTAATAAATTCACTGAAAAAACTAAGGTTAAAGGGACGTTATAGTAAGGTGACAATTTCAGTCAAAGCATAATGTTTTAAACTAACAAATCTACTGCCATTCACTAGTTATTTCAATTGACTAAAAGTCATGTCCTAAAGTAATTATAAATTGTACCCTCTCCATGCACTGCTGGTACACTCACATATGACATCACTCAAGACATGTTTAATGACTGCATTGATATAATCTCTAATTACCTCTTCGTTCAAAGGACAACCTGCTTGTTTCGTTTCCTATCCTTCATAACTCAATAGGGCACTTTCCCTGAGTTTGGTAAACAATAATCCCTGTTATTTCAGCTCCGATGAAACTGCTGTACTGTGCCGGTAAGCACCACATACGAATGCAGCTGAGCAACATGAGTGCTCTTCTAGCCACCAGGCAACTGCATGCTCTAAAAATGGCCCTTAACGATTAACGATGAAATGAAGACATTTTAAGATCTTGATGTTAGCCATAAGCTATCCTGACCTTTCCTAGAGAGAAACAAGAAGGGTCAAGTGGCATCCCAGCTATGAAGGTTTAAAAAGCTTACGGAGAATGATTAATTTTCTATCACAATTCCTCGAGACATCGCAAAAGTACCAGATACTTTAATCTTTTAATTTTGAACACCCAATAGCCATTTCGGAAAACAGATCCCTAAACATTTCCGTCCTGGAAGTGCATGCTTCTTAAAGATTTTAATTTGGATGCCTCAATAATAATATTTAGAAGACAATAAACAAGACACAAAAACGAATACGGTTTCGACATTAAGATCTGTTTATTTGCCATTCGATCTCAAGAAGAAACTAAAACGTTAGAGGTGATAACAATTCAACAAACGAAAAATGCTTCTCGACTCCTTCAATTCTTTTAGATTTGGATTTTAGTAGTTCGCGAGTTGCACATAAATAGATTGGTCATGGTCTCCTGCGCAGGCTGTTTCCCTTTTGAGCTGTCACTGTATACGTTTGTGGATTCTCTGCTTTATCCTCATTTTCGACCTCCGAGGACACAGCCTTTGATATCAACTGAACGGTTAGTCTCTGCCCCGCGCTGTTGCAGGTCTAAGCCTCTGTCAATCCTCGTCGACACTGTGATTACATTCGGTCGGGGGTAGAATATTGTGCGCACGCCCCCCCTGCTGCGGCCGCCCTGTAATGCGAGTGGAATGGACTGCCATTATCCCAGCATGGTATGCACACTTGTAGCCACCAAAAGATTACTATTTCCAGGTCAGATGTTACGTGGAAGCGTGCGGCCATTTTATATAATAACGAGCTCTAGCCAGTTTGTAAACAATTGTAATGAATGCCTGTGCAATGTGCCTATTGGTAAGGCTTCGTGTGAGCTGACCTTCAGGTTAAATAAACGTGTCTCGGAAACAAAGGCTAAACTCTTAAAGTCCTGGTCGCCATAAATACCTTTGAAGTAGGTCACTCATACTGGCTGAGAATGTTAACACAAGGATTCCATGAATTTGGACCTATGTGTAAATAAACGCTCTTCTCTTTTTCATTCTATTTTGTATGGCAAACTTTCGAATATTGCAAGGTGTCTGCATTGTCAAGAATATTATCATTAAATAGTGCCGATGAAGTAGAGTTAACAGCAATTTTGTTTTTGATATCTGGGGCGTTCTAAGCACACTGAAGAGTACTGATATAGGATTGTTGCCTATTACGGGCAGTGACGTGCACATGCAGGGCCGGCGTTAGGCATGGGCAGTATGGGCAGCTGCCCAGGGCCTTGCCCTCTGCCTGCGAGGATGGGACCCTGCACAATGGCAACACCCCACAAGTCCTCGTGTACCCCTGCTGATCAGAGTGAAAGAAATGCGTCTCTTTACAATTGGGCTCATGGGACCTCCAAGGGATGGTGTGGGAAGGCCTAGGGGAGGGGGACACCTCTCGGGCTGCCCATTCAGACACTCCGCAGGGCGCCCATTGTCAGCACTTTAGCCCACACAGGTTTAGCTCAGCCCCAAGCAACTCTCACACCTTCAGTCCGAAATGGGCTGTACAAGAGGTGCTTGGGGTGGCTGAGATGAGGAGCTGCACAAAGCAGCTTCCTCGAGATCGGAAGGTGTCACTTATGTAAATTTCAGGGGCCTCGCACATTCCCTTTTGCCCAGGGCCCCCAAAATCCTAGGACCGGTCCTGTGCACATGGTATTCCCCAGGCCTTCTTTGCATGATCAAAAAGAGAGAATAGCCCAGCGAAAGAACGAGCATTGGAAAGATGAACGCTTCAATATTGTTTATTAAATGACCCTGACAACATTCAGAGGAATGTAGAGCACAGAGTTTCTGTCGAGATAGAAGGGACCACTGAAGTAAGTAGCCCAGTATACGGCGTGCCGGAGGGAGCAAGCGTGCCTTTATCGGGCCAAGTGCCTGAGTTCATAGTTGAAGTAGGGGACCCCACCCCTGGGGAAAGATGGAGGTTGCCCTGATGTGGCGCTTGTGCTCACCTACCACAGCTACTCTCTGAACGTTAACTTTTGAAGAGATGATCAGAGAGAACAGCAGAAAAAAGGTTGGTCTGATGCCCGGCCCTGTCGACGAGTATCCATCTACATCATAGTGGTATCGGATGGAAGATGCCACACTCCTCTCTGGAGCCAGCTAATGACAGAGTACTGGTGCGCCCCCTTACTTGGGGTGGATAACGTTGCTCCTTCTCCTCTAATGTTTTTTTTGGGGGGGAGGGGGAACGTAAAGTCTATGAAGGAGTGACGCCCTGCTGACGTATTGCATGGCTTCTCTCTATTGCAGTATGTCATTTAAAGCTGGAAGATTCACCTATAAGAGCACATTATTCCCTTTTATCGTTTATTATCATGGCCCATAAGGCCTTTCTGGCTAATTTGAAATCTATGACTCTAAGCTCCTGATTTTGCTTGTAGGCTATTGCCCATCATTAGAAAGGCTTTTGGGGGACCTCAATAATAATCCACATTTGTAAAGCGCGAACAATCACCCGTAAGGGTCTCCAGGCGCTGGGGGACGTCAGAAATATTAAGCAAGCTATTGCCCAGAGTCACATGGTGCTGAGCTAATCTGCCGCTGGTGATGGGGATCGAACCGTGATCCCCAGATTCCAGCATCAGTCGCCCTGGCCGCGGCGCCAAACCTCTAATGGTATCTTACCCAAAACGCGGGACCAAACTCCCACCATCGGCTCCGCATTCACAAGTATCTGAATGTGAGCAGATGGAAACCCCTCCAGGCAATATATGTTACTCCATCAAGCACAAAAGGGATTGAAAGTGTGTAAGCAGATTGTGGACTGAAGGATATCTTCAATGAGTTCAGCTTACCACAGTTTCTATTGTTGACGCTAGCAGCCTGAAATCAAAATCAAAATATTCCATTGGCTGTGGGACTAGTGGGAAATATTGCCGAAACTACCTTTAACTGAGGGCAGTCAGATCACTCACACTTATACCCTTTATCACCAAAGAGTGCTTGTTCCATTTGAGATTGTTTTGGAAGAGAGTATTTTTCAAGAAGAGGAAACTATGCACACCTTTGTTTCCTTTGATCAATCCAATTTTCTTTTTTACGAGTGCAACCACAGGATTGAATATAACATCTATGGCTACGCACACGTTCACAGAGAATCCTAAAAAGATTATAATCAATAGCATTTCTGCCCCCGGGATCCCCTATGGAAACCTCGAAAACTAGCATCCAGAAGTAAGAACCCACCACCACGTTTCCATTTTTTAGTCATAATATTGGCGTAGTTTCTTTACAATCAAAGGTATCAGAAATGATGGAGGATAGGCATAATACGTCTGTCCTTTCACCACTACTGCCCCCATTGAAACTATAAATCAATGTTGAATCCTTCCTGTTACTCTCTGTCTTGTTTATGGTGAATATTCTGCTACAGAAAAGACTGGAAGAGGAAATAAGATGGCATGCAGTATTGTAGTAAGTGATCCCAGAGGTACTCAACATCATATTATTTATCACCCAATCAGCATCAGAGAAACACACATGCAAGGCTTATGGGAATAGATAGGTCCTGAGTGTTAGGAAGACCCTATATTTGGTATCACTGTAAAAGCTGCTCAAGAGAAGTTAAAGACCTCTCTCTGTCAAAGATTGAACACCATAAATAGGAAACAACAGCATGTTGTAAATAGAATATGGGAAATGGTAGAGCATGTTTTTAACATAGAAGATCTGAACAAGAAATCCAGCAGTCAAATCTCTCAGCTCACCAAGGAAATGAAGTCCATAAAAGTGAAACCTGAAAAACTTTATCGTTCACATCACAGCAACCACAAATTCTTTGGAGTCCAGAAGTGTGAGAAGCCAGAGAAAAAGATGTCAGTACGAGATCCTTGGTTGAGGGTCTGTTAGAAATGGGTTTTCTGGTTGGCTGTGGTATGTACCTAAGGCAGGCAGAATCAACAACTACAGTCAGTATAAGGGGATTACACGTCTAAAATAACTCCTACTCACCCCCTTGGTAGCTTGGCACGAGCCATCAGGCTTATTTCAGAGGCAGTGTGTTAAACATTTGCACATAACCAGCAGTATTACAGTAAATAATACTACAAAATGACATCCCACCACTGTTAGAAAAATATCCTAGATTTATCTGTGTAAAACAAGACCAAAACAACAAAAATCCAACATACAGTGATCAAAATACGAATCTAGCAAAAGTAGACTTCATATACTGTTCCTTGAAGTCGATAGCTCTGTCCGGGGCTATCACGGTGCTGTGAACAAACAAATCCAACAGTTCCGGCCAATTGCGGCATCGCGGGTTGGCTACGGTGTTGGGGAGGCATGTAAAACAGTATCTTTAGAGATGCAGTGAGCTCCAGAGGAGCAACGCCCGCAGGCGTGTGTTCCGGAAGCCGGTGCAGGAGTCGCTGGGCCCTTGAAGTCACATGCGTTGCAGGTCGAACACCGTCAGTTTAATGTCAGGAGCACCAGCATTGGCAGGCGTCGGGGTTACGGTGTGAAGCAAAGCGGTGCAATGTGCGGTGTACTCAGGTTGTGTTGCAGGCAGCGGATTTTTGATGGTCGTCCAGCAGCGGCGGTGAGACCAGGACTGTGGTGCAAAGTGGGGCGGTGCTTGTTGCCATGCTGACAGGTCGCGGTGCAAGCAGCGGTGTTGGTTGGTGATCTAGAGTCGATGGCGCTGGCGTCGGTGGGCCAAGGCTGCGATGTGGGTTGAGCGGAGCATCGTGTAACCTATGAGCGGTGCCCACAAACCATGGTGCAGGCAGAGGCGTCGATGGGAGCTTGGAGCGGCATCATCGTTGAGATCATGGCTGTGGTGTGAAGCAATATGGTGCTCCATGTTCTCCACTAGAGGTGTTTACAGGTCACGGTGTAGGCACTGGCGTTGGTGATGCCATCACAGCATCATCTGGGCTACCAGGGCAGTGGAGTAAAGCAAGGCGGTGCAGAGTGCAGTGCCCACAGGTCACAGTACAAGCAGCGGCTCGGTGGCAGCATTACGTGGCATCATCAGTGAAACCAGAGTTGCGGTATGAAGTGCAGTGGTGTCCTTTGTGGTGCCTTCTGGTCATGGAGCCGGCAGCGGAACCATTGACGGCATCGGGTTACCTTTTTCCTCTGTGGCAACTGAAACATCCAGTTCCAGAAGCCTGTACCCAGAAGATGTTAAAGTCTTTGATTTCCCTGAGACTTCCAACAGGAGGCAAGCTCTACATCAAGACCTTGGAGATTCTTAGAATGCAGAAACAACAGTACAGTCCTTTCCCCACCCAAGACATAAGCTGCAACTGCAGGCCTGCCCCACAAAACACGCAGGAAAGTGGTATTTTCTCCTCGCAGTTCTTCCAGCTTTTCTTTCTGGCAGGTTGCTTAGTCCAGCAGTAATCTAAAGCTCTGGGGTCAGGGACCCAATATTTATACCTCATTTTCCAATGAATTTTTTCACAAACAAAGTTCCACTGGCATACATAATCCACTTTGCCTGGCTCAGGTCAACATTGTAGAAGAAAGACACAGTCTATTCAGGTGCAAGCCACAGCTCCTCCCACTACTATAAATGCAGCCAGGTCTATTCAGCCTGGCTAGGAGTCACTTAGCAAAGGCAGAACACCCACAACCCCCCCTTATGCCTTTCTATTGGGAATGCACATCCCCTGCTCCTGTCACTCTAAACCCACACAGGGAATACACAAAAGGCGGAGGCACACAGGAGGGCCAGAAGAGAAAATAACCACTTTCTAAAAGTGGTGTTTTCAAAAACAATATAAAATTCTCCTTTACTAAAAGATGTGTCTTTAAATCCTGAGTTCAGGCACACTAAACACCATTTTTCTATCAGCACCCACTGGCAAGCTCCCTTGGTAAAGTGTTACCAATGAGCTCCTATGTTAACAGTGAAAACAAAATACACAGTATTTCATTATTAGGACATGCAAAAGACACCACTACATGTTCTACCTTTTACATAAAGCTCACTCTGCCAATGGGGCTACCTTGGGCCTACATCAGGGGTGACGTAGATGTAAGAAAAGGGAAGGGAATGGCAAGTGGGTGCACTGGCCAGGTTGACAGGGCAGTAAAAACTGTGCGCAGGCACTGCAGTGGCAGGTCTGAGACACCTTTGAAAGGCTGATTGTGTGGGTGTCACAATCAGTGCTGCAGGTCCACTAGCAGCATTTGATTTACAGGCCCTGGGCACACACAGTGCACTGTACTAGGGACTTAGTAGTAAATCAAATAAGCCAATAATGGAAACACCAATACATAAAAACAATTTATAGGGAGAGCACATGCACTTCAGCACTGAATAGCAATTGTAATGTGCCCAGAGTAATAAAACCAACAAAAACAAGGTCAAAAAAAGGAGGCCGAAAAGAAAAATGTCTGGGGGTGAAACCGCTGAAAAACCCAAGTCTAACAGGGTTGTATTCAGAATAAAGATGCAGTGTACCTTCCAAGTGGACCTTAACATTACCAGGACCCACCTTGTTCCTTTTTTCTGTTTGGAATTCTATCACTCCCTCAAGACCTATCAAGACAAACTTTTCAGATTATCCCATTAAAGATAAGATTTGATCTAAAGCTATTGAAGGAAAAGAGTTTCTGGTTCAGATTTTTCAGATATCATCGCTGATGCATTCCAATTTTGCTGAGAATAACATCAGATTCTCCCTCAGATTCAACAACTTATGGTTCAATCACAGGCTGCCCAGCAACCAAAACTTAAGGCTCTTCACTTTAGTAAGCCCTTCCTGAAGTTGAAGTGGTAAGTAATTTCAGAAGTGAAATCCATGGCAAGATGAATGAACAATTTAAAATTCATTTGGAATTTTAAAAAAAATTATTTAATGTTATTTGAAGAAAAAAACCTCTCTTTTTTCCTTCTCCTCCTTATGTTGTGGTATGATGGTGGGGTTTGGAAGAGGAAAATAATTCTTTAACATGGATATATTTGAAGATATTTAAGAATTGCTGACCATATTGTTTAATGTCAAGGCTTTGTGGAAAAGTGTAAACAAACTCTTTAGTCTCACTTTACTTGCAGTATCTTCCATGCTGGGTAACCAAATTGCACTCTAACAACTCTTTAAAGTCCCGCAGACTGGGTTGGAACTTTTGAGGGAGGGGTCTCAGACTCCAAGGGTGCACCTCAGTGTCCAACAGTGACCAGGATCCTTGGAGCAGGCTTCCTAGGTTTTATGGCCCTGTGGCTGTAACAGGGAGTCAGTCAACTAACACTTAGAATCACATTCTCTGTCTTTGGCTTGGGGATAACTTTCCCTTGAGTGAGACACCACAGGCACAGTCCTTTCTTTGCTAGCCCAAGATGCAGCTGGTGCAGTTCATCCTTTGATGCAGTACAGTTTTGCTGGGTCAAGGGTACAGCAGTTCAATTTTTCTTTGGTCCTCTCTTCAGTCCAGGTATCATCTGAATCCAAGGTCTGGGTGCTAGGGATTCCACTTTTATATACACTATAAGCTTAGAGGGGTACGGCAAAAAAATAGCTTAACGACTACCAGGTCCCCTCCCACCTGATGAAAATTTCCAGCATAGTGTGGCATCTAGCTCGCCCAAAATGCACTATTCTGCCCACTTCTAACATAGCAGAACCTTCTCTGGTTATGTGGAGCTCCGGGGCTCAACCAAGAGTTAAGGCCAACTGGGAGCTAACACATCCTCTGAAAATCAGCTTCTCTGCCGGAGATTCTAATCTGTCTGCTAAAACAACTTGTGTAACTACTATTTTCCCTCCAAAGTCAGCTACCCTTCAGAAGCTCACGTTTTGTACTCACACCCACTTTGGCCATACTGCCAGGAGAAGATCAGCCTTTTCCTTTGGCAGGTTCTTTGTTTCCCTTCCTTAAAGCTGTTCACAACTCTCCACAGGCGGGCAGAAGGCTGTCTTGAGAATAGCAACTTGTGTGCGATCCTAAACAGCTACCGGAAGCTTTTGGACAACAAAGTGGCAACTTTCTAAAGTTACCATTTGTGCACAAGTTACATTTAATTTGACTTGAGAAACACAATTGACTTGAGCAACAAATCAGGTTTAGTGCAATGATTTGCTTGATATCTTGAAGTAAACACAATGAGATGATGGACGTAATGCTGAAACTTTTCAGACACTCATCCCAGTTACAGGTCTGGGTTGAATCCATCATCAATCTTTACCTCACTTCGCCACCGCAGTTCAGACACAGCTATATGCAATCAGTCTTGACTCTGTGCCTCATGGGAACAGTCCAGCCCGTACCGCCAAGCCATGTCTTCCATGAACCAGAAACAAGCATTCTGGGACTGGTTTCGGACTAACAGCCCTCATCTGCCAGGCGAGCTTTAAACCAGTGGCAAAGTGAGCAAGGGACCCACATCTGGGCATACCCTGCCAACTTAGGGTGAACAAAGCAAACACAAGGAGATGATGGATGGAGCCCTGAAACTTCTCAGACACGCACCCCCAGTCACAGATCTGGGTTGAATCCATCATTGTGCTTTAGCTCACTTTACCACAACAGTTCAGACACAGCTATATGAAAATCAGTCTTGATCCTTTGCCTCATGGGAACAGTCCACCCCGAACTGCCAAGCCATGTCTTCCCTGGACCGGAAACAAGCATTCTGGGACCCTTTTTGGGCTTACAGGCCTTATCAGCCAGGCTAGCTTGAACCCAGTGGCAAAGTGAGCAAGGGACTCAATATCTGGGCATGCCCTGCCAACCTAGGTCGAACAAAGTCCAGTGGCAAAGTGAGCAAGGGACCCACATCTGATCATCCCTGCCAACTTAGGGTGAACAAAGCAAACATAAGGAGATGATGGACGGAGCGCTGAAACTTTTCAGAAACTCACCCCCTAGTCACAGATCTGAGTTGAATCCATCATGGTTCTTTAGCTCACTTCACCACCCCAGTTCAGACACAGCTATATGGAAATCAGTCTTGACCCTGTGCCTCATGGGAACAGTCCAGCCCAAACTGCCAAGCCATGTCTGCCCTGCACCAGAAACAAGCATCCTGGGACCGGTTTCAGTCTAACAGCCCTCATCAGCAAAATGAGCAAAGGACCCACATCTGGGCAAACCCTGCCAATTTAGGGTGAACAAAAGAAACACAAGGAGATGATGGACGGAGCGCTGAAATGTTTCAAACACTCAAAAAATGCTTGTTTCCGGTCCAGGGAAGACATCGCTTGGCAGTTTGGGATGGACTGTTCCCATGAGGCACAGGTTCAAGACTGATTTGCATATAGCTGTGTCTGAATTGGGGTGGCGTAGTGAGTTAATACCAATGATGGATTCAACCCAGATCTGTGACTGGGGGTGAGTGTCTAAAAAGTTTCAGCGCTCCGTCCATTATCTCCTATGTTTGCTTTGATATCTTTGATATCTTGAAGTACCATATTTAGTAGTCCCATTTGGAAGTTAACACTCCTGAGTTGTCAGCATGTATCACCATACTTGCCAATGGGCCTATTAACCTTTTCACAGTGAAAATGAAAGTGTGAGGTTTCTACTATCAGTACATGTAAAGTTAAGAAAATAAATTTTGCTCTCTCTGCCTTTATGGCTCAGTAAGCTTGCCTTAGCGGTGACATATAGATATTAGAAAGGTTTGGGATTTGCCATTGTTTTGAATAGCAAAGCTGACGTAGCAGTTTAAAACTGCTCCGCCAGCCTGCAGAGGTAGACTGAGTCATACTTGGTCTTGCCACACTTGTGGCCAAACAATAGGTGCTTCAGTCCACAAGGGACCCTTAACTTACTGGCCCTAAACTGCACCCCTGCCTGGTACTATATACTAGGAAATTATAAGGAAGCAAGCATATGCCAGTTGTGGGCTAGCCAATTAGACATACACGTTTAAAGGGTCGAAGCACTGGTAGTGAGACCTGCGCGGCAGAACTCAGCACCTTCAGAGTCTAAAAACCAGCCGCATTAGTCCAAAAACTTGGGGATGATCATGCAAAAATTGAATTTCTTTACAGAATAGTAGATGTTATTGAGTGTGGATGTATTCAGGAATTTAATTTCAATTAAGCTTCAGTAGCTATGACAGAAGAACAGATATATCTGGTATAAATACTGTGTACAGAGATAGATCAAAAAAGTCAGTGGGCAATAGTTAGAAATCCAATATATAATCAGTTGTATTTCAATTAGGTACATACTATGGCCCAGGTACTGATGATGTACTCCAATTTTATAATCTAGCGTATCATCACTTTTCCAATCAAACTAAAAATATGATTGGGTTGGAGATTTTAATTCACATCAACATATTTCTTTGGTTTCATCCATTGCCAAATCCAGAAGAAACCACATATGCCAAGTGCCTTGAGGACAATAAACAGTGACTTAGTAGTGAGTGATCCTTGGAGGAATGACAAACTGGTTTTGAAACATTTCACTTGCATCTCAGGTAAGTATACCTTATCGTCCAAAATAAGGGCCGTATTTATGAAGGCTTGCTACACTTTTATGCTGCTGTTGCATCACTTTTTGAGACACAGCGGTAGCGTAAGTAATGTGCCACGTTGCGCCATATTTACAAAGTGACGCATCTAAGCTGCGCCACTTTGTAAATGCATGTACTACATTAAGGGCTGCAACCCCACCCTAATCCTCGGGCTCCCAGATCATTAGAGTGGGGTTGCAGCCCTTAGGTTCACAAGAGTGACTTATAAGAGGAGACCCAGATGATGAAGCATGTCACTGAGGTGGTGATGATGGGAATCCGGAAATGTATTGTAATTTCCCCTTTCTTTAGGCACCTTAACATTGTGTAGTTCATTGTCCAGATCATAGAGGGTTAGGTACTTTAATCTAGACCCCTGGATACTCTAGGTTTGTGAATAGATCCAATCTCTCCTCTTCAAATAGTTATTCCTCAAGATGTGAGGCAGCTCAGCAAACACTTCTGTTAACATATTGGAGAAGAAGGTGCTACTATTGATACTAATATTTAAGTGATTGATTGATGGTTTAATGAAGTTCTGTTAGTGATGTCTGTGGTGCAAATATTGTCAATAAGCCCTCCCCCACACCGTATTGGTGTACATTTATCTTGAGATGTGCATTTTGAAGTGTATTTTTTTCCTTTCTTGTAGGTTTAGCAGAATTTCTATGTGTATGAGAATGTGCTTTTTTAAGTGATGAGAGAGGTGTGGCTTTTGTAACTAATGATACTTTTGATATGTTTCCATTGACTCTGTTCTTATATTGGAGGATTTATTTACGCACCTATTTAGTAAGTGGGTTTGTTAATGGTACTTAGTGTGTGAACTTTAGTTCCACTAATCTTTTCTTTTTTCCCTTTGCCATGGGAATACATTTTTCCACCAAAGAATTCTACATCATTAGACTTCCTATGAGTGTCCTGCAGTGATATGTGAATAACTTCTAGGTTGAGGTACATTTGAGCATTATTTGCCTGTAATACAACCTGGGTTAATGGGGTTGTAATATTAGGGAACTTGACCTGGCTTATTCTTTTTTGTGGGGTGTTAGTGGTTATGCAAGGCTCCCCTTGTGTCTCTGCTAGATGCAAGGAGATATTCCTTAATTATAGGTCTCCTTGGCCATTCCACATTTACACTTCAGTAGTAGCTTTTTGTGTGCAGAATATTCAGCATAGGCGAGGACCTGTGCATATGATTCTGTTGGGCCCTTTGGTAATTTCCATTGGATATATTATGGAGTAATGCTAGAGTAGTACTATTTCCTGAACAAAATGGCCTTAGGAATTAGGCCTTGATTCTTTTCACATTAGCAAATATTTACATGGATTTTACAAGATTACCACAGTTTTAGGCAACCCTTAGAAGTTGCCTTTGTCCACCTCCTATTCTGCGATCAACTTCTAGGCTCATTTGGAAAAATAGTAGCAACAGCAAAGATATATTCTTATTGTATTTTACTAGAAGGTGGATGTCAAAACTTGAGTAAGCCTTGAAAGTATAGCTTTACTTTCAAATCACTGACCCAAGATGAAGCAAATCATCTCAGCTCAATGATTTGCTAAATGTTTAATATAGTGGGCTCACTGATGAACATGCAACTTAGTGATTACGTGCTTTAAACAACTAGACTACTGATAAATTCATATCTGAGCTATCCAAACTGGCTGGGTTTCTTCTATTCGTCTCATTCACTCCTTTAGGTGCATTTACTTTAAATAAAAAATAACACTAAACTGTGATAATCCGCACTGTAATGTGGTTTCTGTATTATAATCCACCTGGAGCAAAAACCATACCTCCTTTTAGTGTACGTATTTATTGCTTAACCCAGGTAGGAATTGAGAGTCAAATATGCCAAGGGAGTATTATTTTTATATTTTGCAGTCCACTTGCAACATTTGTTCAGGGACAGAGCAACACATGAAATAATCACCATAGCTAACATTAAAGTCCATGCTTACCCAGCATTGACCCTCCATACTAAGATCATTTAGGGTTTGGGTGTTATAGCTCCCTTTCCCACCTGTCTATGACCACACAAGACAGCTAAAATCCTAAATCCATGTTTGGTCTGCCTGGCTTATTTCCCAAACAGACTTTTTCACAACTGCAAAATACATTGCTATAATAACAACTGTTATGGCACATAGAGGCACTGCTTAATTATAAGAAGGAGCCAACAACTTCAACCAAGCTCTGGCCCCAGGGGAAGATGTGCAAGTGTCCATTCATGTCAAAGCAGCTACTATGTCGCTTTTATGATACCAAAGTGCATGTGCTGCGAAAATTAATGTACAAATCAATTTTGCACCTGTTTTGACCCCATTTGACATTATAAATTGTACGACATGAGGTTATTGGCTGAGAGGACTGGATGCCCCATGCAGGCAACAACCACAGTCCTTGTTAGGATAATCCACAAAAGGCACTAAATTAACCTGGGCTCAACCCTCTGGTAGCTTGGCACAAAAGCAGTCCGGCTTAATTTAGAGGCAATGTGTAAAGTATTTATGCACCACATAAACACTAATAGAGTAAAAACACTACAAAATAAAAATCTCAAAACAATTTAGAAAATGGAGTACATTTTAATAAATGAAATAACACCAAAATTATAAAAATCCATTCAGTGGAACCGGAGATATAAAATTATAAAAGCGCAACTAACAGTCATTTGGTCGTATTGAACTGGGGAAAGTCACAAGTTCAGGTCAATTGCGATGGAGCATAGGTCGGTTACAGGGACCAGGTTAGTCTAACTGAAGAGTTACCTTCTCAAGTCCAGAACAGAGAGTTCCATTCATGTTGGAGGAGGCCACGAGGAGGAGGCTGACCATCGCAGTCAGTTGTTGTAGCATGAAGTCAACTCTGTAAAACTCCAGGAATACTCATGTGAAGCTACTATGGCTGACGTCCTCTGGAAACTTCAGGATCTGGAAAATAGACAGAGGCGTAACAACCTGAGAGTTTTGGGATTACCCGAGGGAACTGAAGGCTCAGATGCCAGAGATTACATTGTTCCTTTCCGGAAAAAACAAGGTGGGACTGGGAGGCAGAAATTCAGCGCGCCCACAGGTTTCCCTTAATGTTGCAGAAACTCCAGCCCAACGAAGTAGAAAGACCTTGGGTGATCTTGGTCTACTTCGAGAACTTCTTGCTGCATCAAGAGATTTTTGAGTAAACCCGTCCCAACACGAAAAAGGACTTTGGGGGTATCATTTTTTGTTAGACCAGATTTTACTCATGCCACGGTAGAGAGGCATTGGTGGCTGCAGCAATTGTTTACCCCATTTCAGCAGGTCGGGGCTGATGTATACCTTCAGAACCCTGCCCATCTGAAAGTGATATACAAAGGGCATACCCCTATTTTTACTTCTGAGATTGTGTCCCAGAAATATCTGAAAGAGATTAGTGGGAGTTCAGCAGCTACAGTGGAGGTAATTCAATCTTATGAGGCATCTGCCACTCCTTGCTTGCTTATATATTAGGTAACAGGCTACCACTTCTTAGCTGGAAATGTCACTGGAGCTCAAAGCCTAAATGAGTTTTTGTGCACATTAACCATAACGGGGTGTCCTGGTTAAAACCTCTACGTGTATCTGTGGGGGGTTAAGGGGGGAGTGACTGAGGATGCTGCCTTTCACAGGTGCCATCATACCTGATTGCTCAGTTGGTGGGGTGGAGGAGGGGGGACAATGAGGGGGCACTGGTGGTGGGGCCGCGTGGACGCTACACAAGATGATAAAGGGTTCAGTATCATAGGAAGAGGAGATGGATGTCAGGTGAAGGGGCCACTATTGGGTGGCCTGTGTCACAGTTATAGGCTTGAAGTGTTTAAAAGAAACCTAGAGAAAAGAGGAGATGAGTACGTTGAGAATTGCCTCTGTAAATATCTGCGGGCTGGATAAGAAAAAGTGGACCAAGGTAGCCTTGGAAGTACAAGTTCTGGCACCTGCCATAATATGCCTCTAGGAGAGCCACATTGAGGGGTCCAGATATCACTGTTAGATACTCTGAGGTTTAACCTGGTAGGTGGCACTCTCCAAAACACTCAGACCTGTGGGGTTACAATCTTTTGCCAAAAGGGACCTTATTCAGTTTTTCACGCAAGCGTGTACAGATAGACAGGGGAGATGGGCTATTTCAGAATTTCGTTCTGCTGAGTGCAGTTTTACCTTGTGTTCTGTCTACGGGTCAATTCTAGACAATGCTAGCCTGTTTGAAAAGCTGACTAACGAGCTGGTACCTTTTTTTGAAAATCTATATATAAATTTTTTTCGAAAAACATGTCAGCGATCACCATTTACTTAGATACATTTCCATCAGGAATAAATAACCATTATACACTTTTACATAAAAACATAACACAAATCAATGACATGTGCATTCCTCGCTCGCCACATTACAAGCCAAGAGGATCTATTTGGAGGCTAACTCGAAAATAAGCTTAACTAAAAACAATACAAAAATGAAAAAATCAATCAATAATCTACAACTGGCAGGAGTGCATGTGGTTCAATTGTATGTAAGGAGTTAAGTGCCGATAATATGGCAGGGGGGCCTTGGAGGGGGTTCAACCCAGTCCGTCGCCTAGAGCAGGTGGCGCATAGCTTCCGGGGCAGCCTTTATGTCTGTACCTATTCGTCGGTCTCCGTCCCATCGCCCAACGAGCTGGTACCTTGGCCCTCCCCCTTTGTTTTATGTGGAGACCTAAACATCAACCTACCCACTAATTGGTCATGTGAGGAGCAGTCCTACTGAGGGAAAGCAAGGGCATTCCAGTCTCACAAAAGCCTCTGTAAGGACTACATCCTGATGGATGTTTGGCAATTGAAGAGACCAACTGAACAGGGATATACCTTTATTTCCTCTCCTCACCAGTCGCATGCACAACTAGATTACTTTTTTGTTTCACAGTTAATGAACCAAGAGTGTGAGCAGGATTCTACTAATGAGATTGGAAGAGTGGGCTGAGGACAATAGAATTTTAACAGATTCACAATACGGTTTTAGAACAGTCAGAGGTACCCTTGAACAATGTATTAATTTAGATCTGATCATAGGGAAATATACGTGTGCTAAACAAGGGTCACTTTATTTATGTTTCGCTGACCTTAGCAGCACTTTTGATTTAGTGGACCATTCCATTTGATGGCCAACTTTATTGGATCTTGGTGCCCCGGAACCCATAATCTTCTTCCTGGCAAGGCTTTATGAAAGGCTTTTTACATCTGTTCGGTTCAGCCAGGGAGGAGAATGTACACCTATGTTTAGGGTAAGGTGTGGTATCCGCCAGGGTTGTGTTCTGGCCCCATTATTATTTACACTTTTTATTAATGGGGTAGACTCATCACTTAAACGGGTTTTTTCAGATGCGCCCAAGGCAAATGGAATAGATGTCCCCGTACTGCTATACGCGGATGACGCAGTACTTTTATTGAGAACCCCACTAGGGCTCCAGCGTCTCCTTGATTCGTTTGTTGATTTTATGTCTGGGAGGAAAATGGTGATCAATAAAAGTAAAACATATGCTATGGTTTGTGGCCAAAAAAGGAATATATGTAAATCTTTTTACATAGAAGGACAGAAAATTGAGATAGTTGATAAGTTCTGCTACTTAGGGATAACTTTTAGTGGGAATGGCACTTGGTCAAATGAAAAATTAAATGTACAGGCAAAAATGGCCAAAAGTTGACATGGTATTTTTAAATTTGCACCCAACCTGGGGGACCGTCAAATTAAGGACATGTTACATATATATCTTGCTAGAAGTGCATCCATCGCACTATATGGTGCGGGGGTGTGGGGACATGGCTGTAACAAGCACTTACAAATAACTGAAAATACGTTTTTTTAAAATTTGCTCAGTCTTCCTAGCTCAGCATCAACAGAGCTTATTCCTAGGGAACTAGGTATCAGCTATTTGTCAGACAAATTAGCTCTTAGACCTTTATTGTCCTGGAGACTAATCTGGAGCAAAGAAGAAACAGCTTTTAATAGAGTAATTATCCAAGATTGCCTCCGACTGGACAATTGGTAGAAGATCCCCTGGCTGAAATATGTTGTACAATGTTTTAATGATATTTTTAAAGTAAACATCAAAGATGACCCTGATGTAACATTAGAAATGACAAAATTAGAAATTAAGAATCTGTTTCTATCTAATAGAACTATGGTTTATAATAGCGATAACGAACAGTTAACAACCTGTCAATTCTATTTTAACTATTCGGATGCTGTTGGGTTTCAAACTTACTTGAGCTCTGTAACCAGAGCGTCCCATAGATATGTCCGAACAAGGGTGAGATTTGGGCTTGCGCACCATTTGGTCGCATTTCCTAAGATTAAAGAATACCCAACCTCCCCTTGTCCGTGTGATGGCCACACCAAACAAAGCACCTTGCATTTCCTCCTAGTTTGTGAATTGTATAAAAAATTTTGTATAGGCTTTTTAAAACTGTTATTTTTAAAATATCGCCCTTTTTCCATTGATGCTGCTATGAGGCTGATTGTCTCAATGAATGAAATAGATTTCTGCTTCTCTACTGCAACGTGTCTGCTTAAATCTATTGAAGCTAGGAAGAGCATGATGTTTTAAATTTACCCCTTATTAACTGATGATTTTATGATTATTTTTTAAAATGAATGTAATGAGAATTGATATTGATGCTATATGTATATGCTTTTATGGTTATTTGTAATGACCCGAATAAAGCTTTTTAAATTGAATTGAGTGTGATATTGAAATCTAACCATGGGTCAGGGCATTAATTGGAGTTTTGAATGTGAACTACTGGCTTACAATGAATATCTTAATCATATGAGGAGCTGGATATCATTATTCTGCAAAGAGAATTTCGGCAGCATGTCATTGGAGATCGACTGGGATGCACTGAAATCGGGGTTTGTGGAGAAACCCTGCAGTTCACGTTGCTTAGGGTGAAAAAAGAAAAACAGAAAATGCCAGAGCTATATGCCAAACTTGCTCTAGAAAAAATTACATTAATAACTGCTAAACAACTGGGAGTAAATGCTCAAGAAGCTCAGATGGGGTTATGTTAGCAAAAGCAGCTATAAAAAATATCACATCAGCAAAGATAGCTGATAAATTCACAGTCTATAGGTATCAAGTTATGAATGCGGTGAACAAGTCGGTCATACTCTTGCTATTAGAACCAGACAAAAAGGAGGTCTGATAGAAGTTAAGGAAATTCCGGATCCAGTACAGGTTATGAATGATCTCTGATCCCGTAGGAATAAGGTCCGCATTCAAATTAATCTATCAGGTGCTATACTGAGTGTAGGACTTGGCCTTTTTGGATAAAGTTCCCTAAAACATTTATTTCCCCCTAGACCGTTTTCCTGACATAGAGCTGCCAATTTAGATGCTTTGACTACTTTGCCACTTCTGATCAGTGTCAAAGTACAAGTGTGCCCGATGTAAAGTGTAATGGTAATTGGTTGGCCATGATTGGTATGTATGCCTTACTAGTAAAGTCCTTAGTGATGTGCACTGAGTGTGCCAGGGCTAGTAATGCAAAGGCGCACCCACTTGTCAGGCCTTACTTTCCCTTTTCCATACACATTGGGCACCCCTGCGGTAGGTCCCGTGTAATCGCTGGGAAGGGTGCAGTATAGGTAAAAGGCAGGACATATACTAAGGTGTGTGTTATGTCCGGACAGTGAAAAACACTCCATTTTGTTTTTCACTGCTGAAAGGCCATCCTGCCCATAGGACTGAATGGGGGAGGCTGGGTGTTGTGTTTGTTAGCCTAGTTTCCTGTAAGTTTAAAATGGAGAGGTGAAGTTTAGTATGTTTGAACTCACAGTGTCATAACACATCTTTCTGTGAAGTTGGTTTTGTCACTGTGTGTTCAGAAACCACTCTTTTAGAAAGTGGAAGAGTTTTGTGTTTTAAGCATTTCTGTGTGTCTCTGCTGAAATGTGGATTGACTGTCTGGATCTGAAATGTGAAAGGAGCCGGGAGAGATCTTGACCCAGGGAGGGGTTGAGAAGGCACCAGGCTACCCTGCATCTGGAGAGTAGGGGAGGAGAAGCCCGGGAGGTGAAAAGGCCTGGGCTGGTGAAATAAAACAATTGACCCATCTCCTGCTGAGTGATTAAGGGCCCAGTCTCCAGTATCACAGGGAGAAAGGTGACACTGGGAGGGAGACACCCAGAACTGATTTAAGGAGGGGCCAGAGACCCCTGAGTACAAATGAACTCCAAAGACAGTAAGGGGTATAACTATGAGAGCCGAAGCCCCTGAACATTGGAACAAAACAGAAATGGATTGAGACTGAAAAGGCTTGGGCCCATTTGTGGACAAGATGAACCTCTGCTAAAGAAGGAGCAACTGAAGAGACTGCTGTGGAAAGACCAATCCTTGCTTCATGATCTGGAGCTGGTCTGCAGTTTGCTGTTCTAACCAAGGGAGATGCTATTGGGACTGTGCTTGGAGGCCTTGGGTCCCCATACTTGAAGAAGACTGCGCTTTGTGCTGTGTCTTGTTACCCCAAGAGCCCAAGGTGAGCTAGCTCCCTGTTTGGAAACACAGGAGCATAAAGTTTCCAGTGAAATCTCAAGCAATGCGGTGTGCTCGTGCTTGTGCAGCTTGAGACCCTCAGAAGTTGTGCCTTGTGATCATGGGCACGCAGGAGCAAGCTGAGTCTCGGATGTGCAGGGTGAATGTTGTGGTGCAGGCCAAGGCGTTGGTGAGGAGCACCTGGTCATTGTGTGCACTGAATGAAGAAGTGAGTCTCGGACACGCAGAGTGTGTGTTGTGGTGCAGCCAGGGTGTTGGTGAAGAGCACCTGGTCGTCGTGTGCACCGGGAGAAGAGGTGAGACTCAGACACGCAGAGTGCGTGTCGTGGTGCAGCCAGGGCATTGGTGAAGAGCACCTGGTCATCGTGTGCACTGGGAGAAGAGGTTAGACTCGGGCGTGGGTGCATGTCCTGGTGCAGCCAAGGCTTTGGTGAGCAGTGCCTGGTCATCGTATGCAGCAGGAGAAGCGGTGAGACTCGGACGCGCAGGGTGTGTGTTGAGGTGCAAGCAGAGGCATTGGTGAAGAGCGCCGGGTAATCGTGAGCACCAGAGGGGAGGTGAGTCTCGGACGCGCAGAGTGCGTTTCGATGTGCAACCAGGGGCGTTGGTGAGGAGTGCCTGGGTAGTGTGTGCACCGAATTCGAAGTAAGTCTCCACAGTGCTGAGGGTGGGTCTCGGTGTTCACTGAGACTGCTGGGAGGAGGGCCAGTTCATTCGGCCCTCGGAGTGAAACAACAGTGGCCCAGACAGGCAGCCCCGGTGGAGCTGAGCCGCCCGTCCAAGCTCGCCACACCCATTAACAGAGTTCTGGATCAAGGCCCAAGTCGCTTAGAGAGGGGAGGAGAGTGGAGTTGTGCTCCCCAGGTAACATGGATCACCACCTGGTGTGGGTTGTGGGTCCGGAGGGACCCTCTCTCATCCTCTCGCTTCTGTCAGCTGTGCGAGCCTGTTGCTTCGGCTCAGATCTATTCCTGTGCTGGCCCAAGGAGGGGCTCTACTGGGGCCGGAGTGAGAAGCAGTACTTTTGTGTCATCATTGATCCATTTTTGGGGAACTGTTCGTGGAGCACCTAAACTGTTGGATTACACTTTGCAATATTGCTGCTAATGAACTATCAAACTGTCTATTATGCCTGACCTCATTTGTGCCTGGCGAACTACACGCTTGTTGAGCTATGCACTGCATTATTTTTCCCTTGCAGAATACACGATTGTAACGTGGCGCATTGCATTATTTCTTCATCGCACAGTATCCGATTATAATGTGGCACAGTGCATTATTTCTTTATTGCACAGTTCATGATTATAGTGTGATGCATTGCTTTGTTTCTTCCTGGTACAGGGCATGCTGGTAGTGATATGCATTGTGTTATTCCTTTTATTGCAAGATACATGACTGTGGTGCCACGTATGGCATTGTTTCTCTGTTGCACAGTGCAAGACAATATCCTTACGCATTGCAGTATTACTTTTCTTTTGCAACGTGTTTGATTCTAGCAATACGACTTGCCTAAACCTTTGGAAATGGTTAGAAGTGAGCTTAACTGTTGGTTAGAAGCAGTGGTTGGGATCAGAACCTACTAACCCACTGGAAAGAATACTACCCTTTCTTATACGTTGGTTTTGTATTGTGTGGTCATATTGTATAACTTCTTATTTAAAGATTATACTCATTTTATAAAAACTTGTGTGGAGTCTATTTGTGGTGACATCATTGGGTTGCTGAGTGTGGTTGCACATATTGTACACTCGTGCCTTGGAGAAAAGCCTGGCTGTTTGTGTCAAGCTACTAAGGGGACGAGCAGGGCTATCTGAGACGGTGTCCTTCCTTAGCCTAACGTTAAAATGAGGATTCAGGGACTCCCGCCTCCAGCATTTGGTGGCAGCAGTGAGGGATAAGGACCCCCACTTTCAACACTGAGAAACATGCAAGTGGGACAATAATGATATCAATAATTATCTGGACTCAATACTATCCCCCAGATTTGGTAAGTAAGAACAGCTGGGTGTAGAGGGGAGTCCTGCATGGGAAGAGGTTTTGATTGCTCTCTCCTTCTTGGCAACAAGAAAGGCAGCCTGTGTTGATGGTATACCTGTAGTATTCGCGCCTGAACTGAGGGATTGTCTAACTGGGCTCTTTACGCAAATTTATTAAGGAAACAAGCCCCAAACCTCTTGGTCGCAGGCAAAAATTGTGGTTTTCCCCAAAAGAATAAACCTGTAACCGACCTCAGGTCCGATAGACCGATCACACTTAATATTAAGGGACTCTAAAATATACTCAAAGATCCTAGCATCCCGACTATCCCCAATCATCAGCAAGGTAGTTTCCGGGCAGCAACACAGGTATATACCTGGGAAAAGCACTACGGACCACATTAGATGTGTAATTACACTGTTCGATGCAGGCCAGGTGGCGGGAGTTCCTATGGCTTTTGATTCTGCTGGACGTGGAGAAAGCCTTTGATAGGGTCTCCTGGCATTACCTGTGGCATGTGTTAGAAAAGGTAAATATAGAACCCGAGTTCCGGCAAGCTCTTAAGGCTCTATATGTTAAACCAGAGGACAGGGTGTTTGTCACCGGGGAACTATCTGACTTATTCAAGATCGCAAAAGGGGCTTGGTAGAAGTGCTCATGCTCCTGACTCCTATTTGCCCTATACATAGACCCATTTATATGTGGCTCGAAGTTAATGCTAGGATACCTCCCTTGGCTTTTAATGGTTGGGACACAAAAACACTTGCTTATGCAGATGATATTTCCCTTGCTATGCCCGAACCCTCTACAGTCCTTGCTGAGGTAAAGAAAGAGGTGTCAGAGTTCGGACACATCCCGGGCTATTCATTAGGGGCCATTTGTATGAAGCTGTTTCGCGATCGCAAACACTGCGATCCGCAAAAAAAATGTGTTTGCGATCGCAAAACAGAGATATCCTATGTATGAGAGCCATTATCACCAAGTCAGAGCAGGTAGTAACCAGGTGCAACCTATTTAAATAGGCGCATAATGCCACAGGCCTTTTCCACAATGGCTGGGCTGTATGTGATAGCCAGGAGTCTGCGAATCAGAGCTGCTTCACAGAGAAGGAGACGCCAGGAAAGGCTTTTCAGACCACGCATCACCTTGTTCCAGCGGACTGTGGATCACCTTGTTATAGCGGAATGTGGAGGAGATCCATGTGAACTACAGGCTGGATGAAGACAGCATTCTGGACTTAATAGCGGAGCTCAAACCCATGCTTGAACACCCCACACGCAGGACACACACCATCCCCACCCATGTACAGGTCCTGTGCTCACTGGACCTACTGGCATCAGGGAGTTTCCAGGGGAGGGGTCTCTACGAGTGCGTTGTCACGCTTTTTCCACACGTTCCTTGATGCAATGGTACAGAGGCTGCATCACCACATCCAATTCCCCAGCACACAACAGGTACTAGACCAAATCAAACAGGAGTTCTATCAGATTGCACAATTCCAAACGTCATTGCCTGCATAGATGGGACCCATGTCGCTATACCCCCCCTCTCAGAACGAGTATGTGTTCAGGAATCGCAAGTCCTACCATTCTCTGAACATACAGGTAGTGTGCAATGCCAAGCATATTATCATTATCACTGACATCGTAGCAAAATACCCAGGCAGCACCCACGACTCCTTCATCTTTTGCCACATTGGGATTCACCGACAACTCACAAATGGTGAATTTGCTGATGGCTACTTACTAGGTAAACACATTGGTAACAAGGACACACCAGTGAAGCGCAGCAGCAGAAGGACAGTGTTTAACCTGTTTCTTCTCACCCTACAGGTGACAGTCTGTATGCTGTCCGTGACTACATACTGACCCCATACCTGAATCCTGCCACCACTGGGGAGCAGAGGTACAACAGTGCCCACAAAGCCACCCGTTGTACCATTGAGAGGACCTTTGGGATATTCAAGAGCCATTTCCGCTACAAGAGGGGCACTACAGTACAGCCCGAGACCTGTTGCAAGATCGTGGTTGCGTGTGCCATGCTGCACAACATCGCCAACAGGAAAGGCAGCCCTGTGGAGCTCACTGATTCAGAATCATCTGATGAGGAGGGGCCAGCTCCAAGATGCAGGCCAGCTAGTGTCATTGGCACAGCTGCCAGGTGCCAGAGGCGAGATGAGATCACACAGAACTATTTCTAGGTGAGAAATGATGACACAATGCTGAAGATTGTTGCAAGACTGCATTTTAATTTCCTTAAGTACAGGGCAGCTCACATCACACAGCCTGTGTTGCACACTATATAGTTTTAAATGTCCCGCACATGTTGAACACACAGAGCAAAAAATCATATTTAACATGGGTCTGAGTGCAATGGGTTAACTCACCCATTGCCATGTGTTAGTCAAGACACCTCAACGTCGGCATTGCCGGCTTGTAGCCCCTTGCTCAGAGTGCACAGTTCCCTCTCCTGAAGCATCGCCAGCCCTACCCTGATGCACACTATGGTGCCTGTCCTGTGGGAGGGGTGGAGTGATGCTGCTGCGGCTTGATTGACCATCCTACTCCAGTGAGCTGAGGGCTCCTGTGCCAGCAGTGGCTGCTGCATGCAGCTTGTCCACCGCACATGTGACCTGTACTAGTCCCCTGGCCACGTCCTTGCTGCAGTGTGCCAACTCATGTTGCATGCTGATGCAGCAAGGTGACAGCACTGAGGTGGCAGAGGCAAACCGGTTAACAGCCCTCGTATGTAAGTCCAAGCGCTGTCTCACCCGGAGGGTCTCAAGGCGCTAGGGGAGGGGGGGTCCGCTACTGCTCAAACAGACAGGTCTTGAGCTGCTTCCTGAAGGCGAGATGGTCCTGGGTCAGGCGGAGGTGGGTCGGGAGGGAGTTCCAGGTCTTGGTGGCCAGGTAGGAGAAGGACCTTCCCCCTCTGTTGGCTCTTCGGAAGCGGGGGACGGCAGCGAGGGCGTGTCCGGTCGATTGAAGCTGGCTTGTGGGAGCGTAGAAGTTGAGGCGGCTGTTGAGGTGTCCTGGGCCTTGGTTGTGTAGGGCTTTGTGTGCGTGGGTGAGGAGGCGGAAGGTGATTCTATTGTTGACCGGGAACCAGTGCAGGTCTCTCAGGTGTCCGGAGATGTGGCTGCGATGGGGGATGTCCAGGATGAGTCGTGCTGAGGCGTTCTGGATCTGCTGGAGTCTCTTCTGGAGTTTGGTGGTGGTACCGGCGTAGAGGGAGTTGCCGTAGTCCAGACGACTGGTGATGAGGGCCTGTGTGACCGTCTTCCTGGTCTTGGTGGAGATCCACCGGAAGATCTTACGTAGCATGCGCAGGATGTTGAAGCATGACGAGGAGACGGCGTTGATTTGTCTTGTCATGGAGAGGGAGGAGTCCAGGATGAAGCCCAGGTTGCGTGCGTGGTCTGTTGGATTGGGTGCGCTGCCCAGGGCGGGGGGCCACCAGGAGTCGTCCCAGGTGGAGGGAGAAGATCCCAGGATGGGGACTTCCGTCTTGTCCGAGTTCAGTTTCAGGCGGCTGTTCATCATCCACTTGGCTCCGTCTGTCATCCCTTCGTGTAGGTTGGCTCTGGCGGTGGCGGGTCGTTGGTGAGGTAGAGGATCAGCTTGGTGTCGTCGGCGTAAGAGATGATGTTGAGGTTGTGTTGGCGTGCGATGGCTGCGAGGGGGCTCATGTAGATGTTGAAGAGGGTTGGGCTAAGCGAGGAGCCTTGAGGAACGCCGCAGATGACTTCGGTGGCTTCTGATCTAAATGGGGGGAGGCGGACTCTCTGTGTCCTTCCGGTGAGGAAGGAGATGATCCACTCCAGTGCCTATTCCTGGATTCCGACGTTGCTGAGGCGCTGCACTAGTGTACGGTGGCAGACAGTGTCGAAAGCTGCGGAGAGGTCTAGGAGGATGAGGGCCGCTGTTTCTCCGTTGTCGAGCAGGGCTCGGATGTCATCAGTGGCTACGATCAGGGCGGTCTCAGTGCTGTGGTTGGCCAGGAAGCCAGACTGTGAGAGGTCGAGGGATCCGTTCGTCTCAAGGAAGGCGGCCAGCTGCTAGTTGACAGTCTTCTCGAGGACTTTTGCAGGAAACGGGAGCAGCGAGATGGGGCGGTAGTTCTTGAGGTCAGTGGGGTCGGCTGATGGTTTCTTTAGTAGAGCGCTGAGTTCGGCGTGCTTCCAGCTCTCCGGGAAGGTAGCGGTGTCGAAGGAGGTGTTGATGATGTCCCGCAGGTGGGGTGCGATGACAGCGTCGGCCTTGTTGAAGACGTGGTGAGGGCAGGGGTCGGTCGGAGGTCCGGGGTGGATGGGGTTCATCGTGCAGACGGTGTCTTCGGTGCTGATCGGGGCCCCAGTTTTCTGTACTCCTTAGACTGCCTCATTCAGTTGCTAAGGCTTCTGTGTGACGTAGTCTACCTCAATTGAGGTGAATAAATGTATTCTTTTTATATTACAGCTTCTGTGCCAGTTTCTTCTTTGTTGGTTTAAAAGGACCAAGTATCAGTGGCACCCACGAGAAGGTTTGTTTGTTTCTTCAAATGGCGCCTCAGCATGGACCTCATTCAGAACTTGGCAGTTAGAATTTGGACAACCATTTGTTTGGTAAGAGTTGTTCTGCGCCACTTGCTGTTGGTTTGATGCTTTGGATTGGTAAGGTAGTTTAGTAACACTTACTGTGGCTTTGGAATTTTGGAATTTGTGTTGGCCAACTTTGGATTTGTATGGGATAGATAAACGAATTGCAGTTTGTGTAGGCAGGTAATGAGGAGATTTTTCTCTGTTTGAATTTGTTTGAATGGCGCAATGTACGAAGAGTACTTTAAGCACTACTGTAATATTTGCATATTCTGCTTTTTTTGGCATGCCTGTTTCAAGCACACATTGAAGAATGTGTTGCTTTTTGGAGGTACCATAGTGAGATATTAATTAAATTAGCCGGCTCCCCTAGGTTTAGGTATAAAAACATATTTCTTCCTTGGTTATTCTGTATCCCCAGGGAATTAAAATATGGTCATAATACAAACAAGGATCCTTTTTCTGCGCAATTTTTTGAATGAAGAAATGCAGAGTGATTTTTTGGTGTTCTGCCAGCCTAAGTTAGTGAATTGAGTGTAATTTGGCTTCTTGGAAATAAAACAGTCTGTTGGGCTGTTTTTTTTTTTTGCAGTACTTTGGAATACTATTGAGAAGCTCTTCTTGTAAATATGACTTACAACTAGTATTTACAAATGGTTTGGTTTAAGTACAGTCTGTGGGCTGCCCTTTGTTTCTGTCCTAAGTGTTGATCTATGGGTTAAAAGTGTGTTTAAATGTCTATGTGGTTCGTGGTTTTACATTGCAACTTCTGTGAGTAAATAGCGATTGCGCTCTTTGTGTAAGGATTGCTAGCCTTAACCCATTCAGCGCGGCGCAAATTTTTGCGCTGTGCTGAAGGTTCTAATGACCCTATCGGCTCATGACGGAACGGTTCCGTCATGAGCACAGCTCAACCGACGCTCATGACGGAACCGTTCCGTCATGAGCATGGAAGGGGTTAAGCCTGCTGTATTATGTGATTCTGAGTGTATAACCCCTTCTGTATATGTCTGGAATGAGCTCAATGTGTGTGTTTTTTTTTGTTGCTGTCATCAGTCTGTTATGCAAAATGTCATTTAATTAATATTAAATAGAAAATAAATAAACATCCAGAAATGAACCATATGATATGCTAAATAACTGCATGTTACTATTAAAATTGATAAGAGTAAGCAACTATGCACATGTACAAATTGCCAATGCTTAAAAGATAAAATTAGAATTCCCAATGAATAGGAATAAACTAGGCCTAAAAAAAAGCGAAATTGTGTGTTTTGCAATAAATGAACAATTATAAAAATGTTACACCATTTTCCGTAGATACATTGTGTTAGATATTAATAGGCAAATACATCATCTGAGTAAATTTTTGCTGAACTAAAACACATATTATAGAACATGCATTAAAATGCCTCAGTTTTAAATAGACGGTCCCCAAGCTTACATTTCAACACTAAAAAAAAGCTGTGTTTTAACTGCCCCTAAGCAAGCAGCTGTTGTTTTGATTGTAGGCCACGGAGAGACAGGAATGTTGACTCAGCCAATATTTTTTCAGTTAAACACAGGGTAAAATCCTCCATTTCAGACTGCTGTTTTAAAAAGTTACAAAAATGAGGTTCATTATTTTAGATACCAGGAAAACGTTTAAAGTAGGGATTTCCTTTCTTAAAGTTTTTTTTATAAGCATATTCGTGGTTCTGATGTTAAATAATAACTGTCCTTTTAAAAAAGTGGCTCAAAAATTTGACATGTTTCAAGTTAGGTTTCTGTGCTTAGGCTTGTGAATGAATGCGTCTAAATATGATAGGCAAGGAATGAAGCTTGCTTTTCCTATGTGGAATTATCAAAATTATTGGTTTTATTAAAAAAATGAGTGCTTTTAAATTTTTTTTTTAATTTATTAAGCTTAATACTCATACTGTGACCTCCTAGCATCAAAATTTAATTTAAGTTGTGTTGTATCCCATAATGTGGAAATTTGCATATTAAATATCACTCTGCGCAGGCATAATAAACTCATTTCTATAAGGGTATATATGATTATTATTCCTTACTCCTGGGCTATCTACAGAACATTCTGATAATGAATATTATGCAAAAAAATTATATGATATTCATTTTTAAGTGCCCCAAATATCAAAGTCGAAACTGGGTAAAATTCACTATTTAAATAGCTTTTTTTCTATTCTGAGCAGCTCTTAAAGTGCTTTAGGCTTCATTAAATGCATACATTTAGGTATAATACACATAGCTGACTTCTATATTGTTAAACAAGTATATTGCAAACTGCTCACAATTGAAAATATGTATAAAAAACCAGCAGAAGTTATTCTTTTAACTACAAACAGGGGGATAAGTGCTTTCCAGCTTTCTGTCTGTAGGTGAATTGGGACAGCCGCATGGACACCCTTGAATACAGAATAGGACAGCTGGGAAGAGTTAAATGTCAGTTCTATACTTAGAAAGCTGGCAGGGCCACCAGAGCAATGTCTGCTTTGACATTTTGACACCTGAAACTTTTTGAAAGACAAGATGGCAGTGCAGGAGAAAAGGAGAAGGTTTCTCAAGCACTTTATGCACTCATGTGATAGAAAACGATATAATGGTATATGTGAACTTTGATTAACAGGTAAGCTTTGCCATATTTATACAGCACTAATGCTTAAAAGCTGAGGCAATGAAATTTAGTTTGACTTCTTGTGCCCTCATTTTACATTTGTACATTTGCTAAAAAGGATTGGGGTTTGGGTATTCATGTTTTTAGCCCTCTCAAAAGTGCTATGTGCCTCCTATAACTTTGTTTATGTTCAGTTGCTACACATAGGGGTTGATAGTGTTGACAGAAGTGAAACTTGTTTCAGGCTTCCTACTGTCAAAATGGGGGAAGGAGGCTAGCTCTTCTACAAGTTAAGGCTAGATAATATGTATGTTGCTCTCTCCTTTTCTCAATTTTTTTTAGCCTGTGTAAACTGTCTGTGAAATAGCAATAAGATATTGAATTGGCTATTCAGTAATACTGTTTTAAACATTGTTAGCATTAATAAAATGATTAAATATATGTTATGTTACTGCCCATCCTTTTTGACGACATTATGACAGGATCAGTAGTCTAGATTGTTGTTCCCTTATTTGACCTTTAAGGGGAGCTAGATGTGGGTAGTTTTTTGTTCTAAAAGTCTTAGGTGATAACACCATTATTTTAAGTTATTCCATGCTACATAGTTTTGCAAGGGCATTACTTGATTTTTATTAACTAGTCTGTGTAAATAAACTGACAGTCCTTATTAGAGCTGATGTTGCATAGTCTGGATCATGAAAAGTAGAACGCATGGAAGATGCTCATGTGATCCTTAGAAAAATGTTTTGAAGGAAATGTTGTTTTATAGATAAGAAACCCTGTTAAATTAGCAGTTTTAGATTTTCCTGCTGCTCCTATAACATGAGAGCATGGTCCTAAGTGTACAATGTAGATATAGCCCACAAATCTGTCACACCTATCTCAGTTCTGAGCACTGAAGCTGACTATGTTTGTAATCAGTTACATGTAGGAGTAAGGATAAGATGTGTTAGTATTTCTCAGCATTTTTAATTTGGTTTGTAGACCTTGTATACCCTGTAAAGCGCTCTGATACCCTCACGGGTCAAGTTCGCGCTCTATAGGACACTAAAGTAAATAAATAAATAAATAAGAAGAATCATTTTGGAAGTGTCTGTAGTCCTGTACAAGTAATGTAAAATCTATGAGCAAAATTGTAGAGCATTTCCTTTTTGTTGAGGGTTTTCAGATTAGCACACAGGAATACACCAATGTAAGGATTTAGGGTATGTCTGTGTTGTTTTTCTCTTTTCCTCACAATTTAAAAAATGCATACAGACTAACTTGGCTGCTTGGGATTGGGTGATATATTATTCTTAACAAATAGTTCCTTTTATACTTGCCAATAGGCCCAGGCTGTTTTTTTTTTACTCTCACATAAAAAGATGGAAATGGTTCTTCTGTGCCTTGCTAATATATGGGGCGTCCCAAGACTAGGAAATATTTTGAGACTTTCCTCACTGTTGATAGACTGTTTCTGTGCCTTGTCTAAAGACCTTTTGTTCTGTCCACCAATAGATATTTGCTGCTTCACAACCATTGCCAGAGGGGCCAGGACATCCGATTCAGCCTGGGGAGTCAGCGTCAGCACAGTCCAGCTTAAAGCCAAAGTGAAGGTAACCAGCACAGGCATTGCTGGCAACAAGGACCTCAGTGAAGGCGGAAGCCCTGTGATCAAGTGTATACCGCTGCCCCTGTCCTGGGCGAAAGACGGGGTCACAAATCAGAAAGGAGAAATCGTGGATCATGCCCAGCTGAGAGTAAAAAAAAAAAAATTACATTATTCGGTTAAAATTTTAAAACCATCAAAGTACAGATCACATTACATGCTACCTAATTCCAATTATTGACAATACAAAAAATTCATTTCAGATCACATGCTAAATACAAAAAAGTCCATCGGCCATCCTATGATACACAATTCCACCAAAAACAACCCTTGGTATTTGAATAAATATGTTAAAAAGTTTGTCACACACCACAATCCATTGACTAAAGGACTCTATTTTTCTTTAAAAAGATTTAAAGGAAAAAGAAAAGGGACACCAGCACTATAATTACAGACTGTTACGTCGCCTAATTGCCCCTGTAATATAGCTTGCTACCCCAAAACATACAAGCGGGGAGCCTTGCATTTGCAAGTAGGCTAGCGCTGGTCTAACTTGCTCAAAGTTACCTCCTCTTAACAGTGGCAAGATACATTTTCTATGTACCGTAACATATAAATCGCAGAATAATACCATATGGAGGGTGTTCTGATCTGAGAAGTTGTCACATGGACAAGGTCCTAAAGATCCCTCTTTAAATAGCCTTTTGGATGCGCTAATAACCATGGCAACATTATATTTAAATCTAATTAGGGTAAATAGATGATAGGGTTTATTTATGTAAGTTAGGTACGGCTCCATCTACCTACCTAGACTTAACATAACAAAAGTCCTCACTGATGGTTTTACTACTTCCACTTCCTCCCTTATTAACATTGATCTATTCAGAAACTGGTGCTTCAGACCTCTAATAGCCGCCTTATCAAGAGCTCTAGGAGTTAAAAATAGATCAGAGCAACCCAGTGATTCCATTTCTGTCTTGACATAACGTATCCACGGGATATCAAGGCCTATGTCCAAAGACACACAGTCCTGAATGATCAGCTGGTTCAGATTTGATGACGGCTGAGACCAGATTCTTAGCCAACATAATAATGGGGCAACCGCGATCTGGTCTGAAATAAAACCGGCACCTAAGTCTTCATGAAGGGTAAAAATTGGAGTGGACAGCAGCTTACGGAAAAAATAATTTTCAACTGTCTGAATATCTCTAGTCTCAGTGAAACCCCATACATCGCTCCCATAGGTTACCATTGGGAGGCACTTGGTGTTATAAATTTTCATAAGGGCAGGAAGTGGTTTGGATCCTATTCTCCGTGCAAACCCCAATATAGCCCAAGACACCCTAGCCGGGGTGTTCTTTTTATGGGCACGCTGCATCACCCACGAGCGTCTTTCATCAAAAAGAATGCCTAGATAAGGAAAGGCGTGGACGTTTGTGAGTTCCAGGCCCTTACAATAAAATCTAATCTTTTTTGCCGGTCCCGTGCCAATTGACATTGAGTGTGACTTTTGGGGTTAGTAATTAAATCTAGGAAGTCCATAAAATCAATAAAACAATCTAAAAGGGATTGTAATCCATGCAACGTCCTTGCTATCAAAACTGCATCATCTGCATTCAGTAGGGCAGGGATCATTTTTGTGCCTGCTCTTGGGATATCCTTACAAGAAGCGGTCAAAACATCTCCCAATTTACTGATATAAAGAGTAAACAGCAGGGGAGCCAAAATGCACCCCTGTCGTACCCCTCGCTTTACAGCACATGCATCGGTTAGGATGCCGTTCTCATTATAGCGAACAGCCGCCGAGGGTGTTTTCGTGGATGGCCGCCAAATAAGAGATCAGGGCCGGCTCCAGGCCAATGCAATGTAGGGAAGCCCAATGTTTTTGCCTATTTACGAGGTCAAAAGCAGTGGATAAATCCATAAAAGCAAGTGGACGTCACCATGCTTAGCGACCGTGTATTTCCCTATTACTAGGTAAAGGTTAAGACGTTGACCCGTCGTGCCCTTGCCCTGCCTGAATCCATACTGGAGATCCGAGATGATGCAGTTTTTGTCTAGCCAATCCGTTAAAAGGACAAGTACGACCTTCCCCATTATCTTGGCTGCAGAGTCCAAGAGTGAAATCGGTCTGTAACAGGTCGGGTCCTCTCTTGAGCCCTTTTTGAATATTGGAATTATCACCGCTTTTGCCCAGGACAGGGGAAAACCAACCTGTGTCGCAGCATTAAAACAAAAGTTAAAATCTTAGCCCAAACAACAGGGTCCACCCTGTAAAGATCAGCCGGTACACCGTCTGGGCATGGTGCCTTTCCCCTTGAAGTGGACATAATTGCCTCAGTTACTTCCTCCTCTGTAAACACTACGTTCGGGGTATGAGAGCCGAACCCCTGCTGACTAGTTAGCTCCAGGCTCCCGTCAGTATACAGACCACTAAAGTGCTCAACCCATCTTTCTGCAGAGATGAGACAATCTTTAGCAGAATTGTTTGTCTCATCAAACACAGGATTATTGACCACTTTCCAGAAGCTGGAGCTGCTAGACAGGGTGCTCACTTGACTAAGTTCATCCCAACCCTTTTCTCTTAGCTCTGTCTTTCTTCTTTTGACGGCAATTTTATATGCCCTCCTAACCTGCTTGACCCTAGTTGGATCCCTTGGGGTCTCTTTCAACTCCTCCAAGAGCGCTGCATGTGCGTGAGCACACGCTTAGTCAAACCAATTTTTATATTTCTTTGGTTTAGAGCTACAGTGAAGCGTCAGATTGGCCGCCACCTGTTTCGTGATGCGGTCAAAAGCGCTCAAGATTTGTGATAGATCAGACTCCTTGCTTGAACATACACTAAAATCATCTAAATTGCTTTTGTACAAGTTGTCAAGGATGCCTTCCGGAGTAATTGCCTCCCATCTTAGCCTCCGTTCTTGATCTTTAGTGGCATTATTACAATTATATATGAGTGCCAAGGGTTTAATAGTAACAAGAGCCTGGACATTAATTACCAGGATTAGGGGGTTATGGTCACTCAAGCAAGTCTGCGTTACACAAAAGGAACCTAATGGATCCATCAATGGGACTGAGACTAAGATAAATTCAATAATACTTTGATGCCCCTGCCTGGAGTATGTGAGAATAGGAGGAAGAGTTTCAGACTGTACAGGGCAGAACAAATTGTAAGCACATAAAAAACTCTCTAGAAAAACCCCAGACTTTGTATGCTCAAAATGAGTTAGCCCCTGCGGGCCATGCTCATCCTCTAAACCTGACATACAATTAGAGGGACAAACATGAATATTAAAATCACCAAGGATCAGTAAATGGTAGAAACCGTCATTATTGGCCTCATAGTCATCTAAAAAGGTATCCAGGGCAATTAAATGCTCCAGATCGTCCAACCATGTAAAAGAATTATAAAAATTTACCACCACAAGGGCTGGTAAGTTTACACACGTAAATTTGACTGCCAAAATATTCGGTGAAATTGTTTCCACCAGCTTTGCCTTATACAGTTATTTAAGGCTAATCAATAATAGGAGACCCCTCTCGATCTGCCCATTGTTGATGGAACAGCATGTTTACTAAAAGAACAATACCCATCCAAAAAGTAAGTGTGATTACAATCCCAAGTTTCCTGCAAAGCAATAATGTGATGTCTTGAAAGAAAAGACTCCCAATTCATATCCCCCCTTTTAGACCGTATGCCGGCAATGTTCCATGAGAGTGTTTTCAACTCTGGCGGATATACAGTCTGCCCCATTAAGTTAACGTCAATGTCTAGCATTGTTCGAATAGACTCATCGGTATGATGTAATACCGCCAAGCTGGGACTAGGCATTGAAGATGGGGTCTCATTTTCACCCAAGGTCCCCTTAATTGATAAAACATCCATAGGCACATAATTAATTTCCAGTCATCCCTGATAATCTAAATTGGACAGGGCATTAAATCTATTAGAGATCGATAATGGGGGGGTATAGGCTCCCCTAGATGACTCAACGGCGGCCTATAGAAATATCCTAGTGGGAGCGCCACAATAGAGGTATTTGGGGAGAAGTGATGATATTGGGCTTTTAGGATCATTTGGGCAACTGCAGGACTTTGAAAATTAATAATAACACAATCCCCCCTATCCTTTTTTGCGATTTGCCTACCCATGCAACTCTGCGGACCATCAAAATGTTGTTGGCCATAGAATACCTGAAACCTTTATGTTTGGCGAACCAATCCACAGTTTTGTTTTTTAACTGCGCCCAAGATTCGGATTGATCCAATCTCAAAGGGTGGACACCAGACAGGACTACAACAAGCGGACTTGCCGCAGGTGGGAGATCAATGACATCTTGCAAAGGTTTAAAGAGCACATTATTTGTTGCCTCATTTGTTATATTTTGACCCCCCCTGGACCAGCTGGTGGGGCGGTTGGTCCTCCTAACAGTTCCCTTGGCATTTGCGTATAATGAGGACCTAGGCAAGGCGGGATAGTTTGCCGTTCCCCACCCTGAAGATTAATACTAGGTCTTGAGGGCTGCCCGCCAAAATTTAAACTTGCATCCTGGGCTGGGAGGTTTAAAATGTGCGTTTGTTCCACTCCCATTATCTGCGACCAGCCCGGGCGAAGCTTTGTTTTGTGTAGCTCCTGGTGCACAATTTCCCAACTGTGCTCAGTGTATTTATGTTGCTCCTTGCCTCAGAATTTTTTACCATATTGGTAACTTTTTCTTCTATGGCCCCTAACCTCATCCAGAATGGAGCTAAGATTAATGTTTCCATATGTTCCCAATAAGCCTGATTTTCCCCTTTATTCCCTAGATCAGTCACATTATGGATTGCAGATGGAGACACACCCTGCTCAAAAGGTCGGGGCAATTTTCCTTTATGATGCTTGCTTTTCCCTTTATCTTTATTTTTATCTCTTGTGGCTAAGCTGCCCCTCGTTCGTTTTGCCAGTGGTTCCCCAGGCCCACCCTCCATGCAAAGTGCTTTCCCTTGCTGGTCTCTTGGGCCTAGTAACTCGGTCTTCTTGGACTACCACAGGCTCAATAGAGCGAGTGGATTGGGCATGAGCACCAGGTGGGGCTTGAACCAAGGGATTACTTAACTCCACAATGGGGCCAAGCGTGTCACCATGTATGGATAGTCTTGGGGAGCGGATCTCCTCCACAACACAGATATCAGGCTCACCCCCCTGCTCCAGGGTCAGACTATGCCTCATCTCCACAATAGAGCCTTGAGGATTTACAATAAGATTTTTAATAGGCTCTGTGTTTAAGAGACTAGGGGGTTGAATAGCTCCCGTTGGTGATTTAACCATTCATATAGCCCCCAAGGATGATCTTTTTTGTTCTGCATAACAACCTAAAGAAAGTCTTTTTTCAGTGAGAAGTATCTCATGCTGTAGCACTGATTCTGCCCTAATTAAAAAAGCATTCAATGTGCCTACAACCCCCCCCCTCCCCCTGGCTTCTGGCCCGCCAGATTACGTTTTATGGTCATGACCCATGCCTTGTCTAGCACCTGTTACAAGTAAAACCCGTAAATTTTAAAAACAAGAGTAATAGTCCAGTTTCAAAATAAATACAACCGTGGAAAGGAAAGGTCACTAACCAAGTCCGCCAGCGTGTCCTCTCCTATCGGTGTAAAGAAGAAAATGAAGGGGACGTGGGCCAGCCCAGTCTCCTCCTGGCTACGACGGGTGCGGACAAGTCCGCCCTTGCCCTGGCTTTGCCTGGGCAGCGCCCAGGCATGCCCGCGAGCGTCCCGTGCTGCGGGAGCCCTGCAGGGATCAAGTAGCGCCTCCTGGTGCAAAACGGTGACACTGTTGATGTGCACCCTGGGGACTCTGGGAAACTGAGTCCCGGGTGCCTCTTACCGCGTGGAGATGGCAGCCACGGCAGTAGCGGCAGTAGCAGCACCCCGTGTGCTGGTCTGGCAGGGTGGCGTCAGGGCAACAAAGCAGCAAAGGACAGCAAAGCAACGTTGGGAGGGACCCACGCTGTGGGAGCCCTGCAAGGTTTAAGTCGCGCCTCCTGGCGCAAAACAGTGACGCTGTTGATGTGCGCCCTGGGGACTCTGGGAAACTAAATCCCGGGCGCCTCTCATCATGTGGAGATGGCGGCCGTGGCAGTAGCAGCCCCCCGTGGGCTGGTCTGGCACGGTGGCGTCAGGGCAAACAAAGCAACAAAAAGCAGCAAAGGACAGCAAAGCAACGTTGGCAGGGACCCCAGCTGACGACCAGAATGGCGAGGAGGCTTTGCTTGAGGTGACTCCTTTTGACACAAGGGTTGCTTCAGAGATCCTAGCATCAGGCTTTGGAATCCTGGTCCTAAATTGAATGAAGTTTGCTCCTTTGTTTGTTGGTCAAGCGATACCTGGGTACACTGGATGCAAATGTGTGGCCCCAACAAATGAGCAGTGCGCCAGCAGAGCAATACAGGAGTTAGGGAAGAACTTGAGATTAGGGTACAGGTGCTGTGTCTCTGGTGCCTGTTAGATTGAAGTGAAGAAAACTGGTGCACTGCCTGAGACACTGGACAAGATCGCTAAGAGCATTTGCCTGGTGGGTGACTGCCCTATCCTGAAAGAAGAGACTTTTCCCTTGAAACTGGGCTGTGATTCTTGAGTTGCGAGTTGTGCAGCTCCACTGTGGAAACAACAAGAGCATGCCTGTGAGGCTCAAATGGACACAGGGAGAAGACTCTACTCTGGTTGGTTGTACAGCGGCTTCAATTTCCCCAAGGACTTCTTTTTCTTGTCAATAATGTACCCCTTTAGTCGTCCCATTTTTAAGGAGGAGCAGCCCTTTGCAGCTCTTCGTCCTAATTCTTATGGCCCTGTGTGGTCCTCCTGGTCCCTTGGAGCCAGGATTGTTTTTGTAATAATGTGTTTAGTTGCTTTAATATTTGCATTAGTTATACTTATTATGCATGAAAAACATTTTTCTGAGCAATTGAAAAATGTGACTTTGCCCTTTCCTTAAATGTATTAAATTGATGTTCTAGCCCTCATAAAAGGAAAATGTAAAAGTCAATTGGAAAATGTTTGTATTAGTTATGTGCTGTTGGCTATTCTGAAATTAAAATGAATAGTCACTGAAATGCATAGGAGCCCTGAAAATGTTTACTAGATGATTTTAGGATTTGCCTTTGCTTAGGACCAGAAAAATGATAATTCTGTTTGTAATAGTGGTCATTACTCTCTCCTGCAATTTGCATGTTAATTATGACCTGATGCTCCTTTCCCTTTGTATTCCTATTTATGCTTATATATACCCGCTTAATGAAATGTTTAGAATGAAAAATGCCCACCTAGCAATGAATTCGCATATTGATAAATTTATGAAAATTAATGTGCAAATATTTTCTATGTTCCAACTGGATCATAGGAATGTCTTCAGCTCATGCTAAAAGGAGCATCTGTTAAATATTGGACAGATTTGTTAGTATGAGCTGAAAGCCATTTTGTATTTCTGGCAGCCATTTAGGTAGCCATGTGCTGCCATATGCTAGCCATGTGCTCTGTCCTCCCTCAGTGTTGACTGCTCTTGTAATCTGCCTAGAAACGAACTATATTCAGCATCTTCCACCTTCGTACATGCTCAGTTGAGCTTGTAGCTGTCCTTGCAACTGTTCCTAGTCTGTAAATGTCAGGATGTGTTTGCCAAAAACAGCCACTGTTAGCTCCTCCCACTTTGTTGAGCAAGCAGAGCTTGTATGCCCATATAAGTCATTTTGCATGCTTACATGAGCCAGGACTGCCCCTTGGTCTTATGCTGACTATGTAACCCTAAGCATATATAAGGCCCCAGTTTTCTGTACTCCTTAGACTGCCTCATTCAGTTGCTAAGGCTTCTGTGTGACGTAGTCGACCTCATATGAGGTGAATAAATGTATTCTTTTTATATTAAAGCTTCTGTGCCAATTTCTCCTTTGTTGGTTTAAAAGGACCAAGTATCAGTGGGACCCCTGAGAAGATTTGTTGTTTTCTTCACCATGAAGCCCACCCTCATTTGCAGCTTAATTGATTTTATTGTCTTTGCCTGCAAGCGCTGTACCTCCAGCTTGTGGCCCTCAAGTCCTCTGAAGACCGTGTTCACTCCTGTGGCAGCTGTGCTTGTGGACGGACGTGCCCTGCACCTGATTGTAATAGCTGGAATGGGACGTGCAGGGGACTGTGCTCTGTGTTGTGGGTCAGATTGGCCTTTCACTTGCTCCTCATCCTCCTCTGTGTCGAGTGACTCCAGTGGTAACAATGGTGCTACTGTGATGCACCGTGGGAGCTTTCTCTGGGATCACTGGGATGCCTTCCTCGTCCTCCTCTTGTCCTGACACTTACGCCCTGTGGAATTCATCCTCCCCTCCTGCCATCGGTCCCTGTGTTTCTGGGTGTGCTGTAGAGATAAATGAACACATTAATTTGGTAACCTGCCTTGCTTTTGTCATGCAATGAATTACACTGTTTGGAGTTACATGGCTCCTACCTGTCTGTATTTTGCCTTTCCTGATACACACATACTGATTGTCCCTTGCTGGCTGTCACTGCTCCACTGTGTGGTGCTTGTGACTATATCCCCCATAATGCATTGCTGTGTATGCTTGTTTGCATGCACTGGACTTGCATTTCTTTTGGGTGTCTGGGTATCTGCTGGGTGTGTGGTTGAAGTAGGGAGGTATCAGGGGTGTGATGGCATGCTTCTTACCTTGTCTGGGTTCTGAGGGTTCGGAGCTGTCAAGGTCTGACACGCCACTCACACTCTCCGGCAGCAGGGTCCCCTCATCCAATTCCTCCATTGGTGTGGAATCAGTGGCAGTGGATGTCCCACCACCGGTCTTTCATGCCTACTCCAGCCTAGCACCAACCTTTTCTTTAGACCGCTGGTGCATGTCGTAACAGAGTTTTTGCAGGTCTTCTACGCTGCCGTGATTGACACCAATGGAGTTGACCTTTTCCTGGATGTCAGCCCAGATTCTGCGTTTGCGGTTCTCTGGCACACGCAGGGATTTTTTTCCCAAAAAGCAACTCATGGCTCACCACCATCTCCAGGATGAGCACCTCCTACTCCCTCTCAGAGATCTTCTGTTTTCTCTTCCTGGTTGTTTCCACCTGCTGCTTATCCTGTGAGGCCATTTCTCCTGTCTCTGTAGCAGTGCACTGGTGCCTCAGCCCTAGTTCTAGCCTCTCACTATGCTTCTGAAACTCAGGTGCAGCATGGGTAGTCACACACCTGAGTTTCCGATTCGCCAATAGGTGATTCCTTAAATGCGATTTCGGAATTAAGGAATCACAAATTTGGGATTCGCATGAAAATCTCAGAATTTTGGGGAATCGCAAACTTTTAGTGGAGTTGTAATTTCATCGGGTTTTGCGGTTCGTAAAAACGCATTTTGAGAATCACAAATTCTGAGTTTGATACATATGGCCCCTCATATAGAAAAAATTGTAATATTGCTCAACAATCAGTTTTCCCTACAGAACTATTGAATCAATGTTATATTACTGAAGAAAGTTATATGACAGAAATGATCAACAATGAATACAAAATTCATGTGAAACACAAATTGTGAAGAGTGATTAAATCGTTGAAAATTAAAACTTTTACACCCCCATGAACGATAATAAATATCTGCCTGATATTTTCCAGGACCAGCACACTTTACGCTGGATTAGAACTGGCCTAAATTAGGTGTGTTTCTTCTTCTTCTCTCCCATGGGTATAAATTAATTTCAAGAAATTAGGAGTGAATTTGACATTAGCCATAGAGACTTTTTTAAGTACTTACATGTCAGGATTTTTTAAATCACAAGGAAGGCGGCCTGATCAGATTCCAAAGGTGCAATCTGGCTGACGCGCTGACGTAAACCTCCAATTGGTGTCTTCTACTCCCTTCTCAATAAACGGATGAAGGATGACATGGACAAACATTGTTCGAGATGGCAAAAACAATTGACCGACCCAGAATCTTGTTTCCAGGAATCCTTCACTTTGGCTCAGTTGACGTTTTTCTCCTTGAACCTGTATGTACACTACTATAAAACCTGTTTAACTTATATTACAATCCAAGTAGGATCATCAAATGGGAAAATGGTAAGGGCCCGCGATGCTCTAGATGTCATCTTAGGGGGGCTGATATCATACATATCTTTGCTACCTGTCAGTTGCTAACATTGATTAGTACCAAATTAAATAGTCAGGTGTCTTTGACTCCTGCTGTGATGCTTCTGGGTGTATCTGATGTTGAGAGGCAGTTAAGAGGTAGGGCGTTGGTTTTATCGGATGACCATTTTTTGTTTAGGTACAGCCTTAGCATGGCTAGACAATAATCCACTGGTTTTCCAACAATGACTAACTAGGGTGTTGGGAACATGTAACTTAGAAAAAACAATTTTTGAAGTAAAGGGATCCATATTAAAAGGAAGGTCCTTAGGAGATGGGGACCATTACTGGCCCAGATAGAAACAAGGCTTTGAGGATATTATGCATGATGCACTTTAATTAGGTGTTTGTTAAGATTTATGTATTTTAACCCTAAAGGGCCTCTTCTTTCATTTTTAATTTCCCCTTGTATGAAATGCTAATAAAATATGATCTGTACCACTGGCAAATAGATCTTATTTAAACGTGTAGCTGGGGTGGGTGGGGTCGGGGTTTATACCGGAATAAAATTACGGTCTTATGTTTGCTATAATACACTTGGATGTGAAATCAACAATAAAAAAAGGGAAGAAGTCAGGTGTAAGATGTCATAGTCAACTAGTGAATCAGCTGACATAAGATGAGAAATGTCCTTTAAAACACCTCTCACCTGGGTTTGATCCCTAGGTCAGAATCCTGATAGGGACTGCCATCCTGCATCTTTTGAATTGTGTCACAATCCACCCACCACTGTGACCCTTAGATAATGAATAAGAAAAAATGACACATTGACTGAGCGAAGTTTGTAAGCAGTGAAGACTGATGTAAAGGCGAGATGAACTGATTCCTTATTCGAGCCTCAATGGCACTGGAACAACAACAGAAGGGACTGATGTTGCTGGATACCTCTTTGTGATTTGCTATTGCCTTCTCATTATAGGAAAACATTTTATATATATTTCAAATACTGTGAATGGCACGAAAACCTTCTGGGCAATTGTACAGATGAAGCACAGATGATGGGGTGAGACCTGTAAGAAGCATTGGATATAATACGTGAAGATGGCAATTTTGCAGCAGTCATTTCGGCAACTTCTATAATAGTCATGTTTATAGATATTTCTAATTTCTGTGACAGAAGGTCCAAAAGCAACCTTGTTTGTTATGCATGGATGGATGAACACCAAGGATATCATGTATGTGTCGTGAGGGGTTGCAGCAGTGATCCATGCTTGCTTTTTGGGACCCCTGGCTCTGAATATTGCAACCTCTGGCCTCAGAGGTGACAAAATCGATGCTAAGAACACAAGGGCAACTTGGTATGGAGGCTCACCCTCCCTTTTTTTGCTTCGTAATTCTTTATAGAAATTTAAAGGAGAGCATAACAATCTAAATAAGTCACGGTTTAACAAATTCACAGATGTTTCTTATTGTTACATGAATAGTCGTATTATTAGTCAAAGGAAAAATGCACAGAACAGGGAAAGGAGAGGGGAGGGGAAGGTAGGACGGACGTAAAAGGAAAGGAAAGGAAAGGAAAGGGGGGCGAAGAGGTAACGAACAAAAGGTGGAGTTTGGTGAGAAAAGGTATTGTTAAAAGTGCATGAATATTGGGTATTTTATGTGGGGGTGTACTCCAGTATTGTGACCCGTAGCTAATATTTAGATTAGGGCGGGAAGGGCATCGATTAAAAGCAATAAATGATGAAGGGTCTAAATTTCAGCTGAGGAGATCATATGATGGATTTTAACAGTGAATATCCAAACAAGAGGAGGCATTGGGGGGGAGGGGAAGAAGGGCAATTTAAGAGGTAGTGTTAGGCGGACGACTTTTAAGACTGAACAAAGATGGGAATATTCTATGTGAGGCATCCTACATCTCCCATTGTACTAATCCATCAAAAGAATTTAAGCAGAGTGTGTATTGGAGGGAGAGGCAAGATTGGATAAATATAATATAAGATATATGAATATATGGATATATGGAGGGGGAAAAAGTGTAGTACTTAGCAGTGAAAAAATGTATGGAATGTCAGTCTCCCTATCTCGAGTCGAGCGAGAGACTGTGAAATGAGGGGTAGGGGTAGAGGAGAAGGGAAGAAGAGAAGAGAGAAGATGGAAATGGACGGGAGGAGGTGGGGGAGGAAGCAATGAGGAAGAAAAGGCTCAAAGAAGGGAAGGGGAGAAGGTATAGGAAGAGGAGGGGAGTTGGAGGCAGGGACTAGGTAAGAGGGGATTAGGATTTGTAGCTATGAGGTATCTTTAAGGAAATAGACCCATGTTTGTTGGAGCATCTCCTCTTGATCTTACTGACTGTATATTATACAATCATGAGACCATTGCTACCATACATTCCTCCTGTGAAGAAGGGGTGGACGATCTCTATTGTCAAAGAATACAGATTTTAGCTATAGAGAGTGCTGTGTGCATAGGATGCCGTTGTGGAAGTGTAAGGCCAGGTGAATCTTTAATATCATGTGGTAGGATGGTAGAGGGGGTAAGAGGAAGATTTAAAAGGTATTGTCTCACTTAGAGTGAATCCACAATAAGGCCAGACACGCTGTACAGAGTTACATTCACAAAGGATGTGGGGGAGGTCAGAGTTTACTCCTGGACATCTCCAGCATTTGGAGTGTGACAATAGTCCTGCTCGTTGTAGTTTCAGAGGTGTCCAATCCGAGTCGTGTAAAGTATTGAACAGACAGAACTTCAGTTGTGCTTCCCTAATACCTTTGTCTAAGGCTTGTAAGATATATGACCAGATCTCTTCCTCTATAGTGAAATGTAGGTCTGTCTGCCATTTTTCACAAAGACTTCTAAGAAGGGGTTGTGAGTATAGGTGGTCAATTAGTGTGCCTTATAGTCCCAACATTACACCCTTTTGTCGTCCCCAGGTTAAGAGATAAGTCAGTATTGGTGAGTATTCAAGAGTCCAAGGAGGAGGGCCAAGGCATCTTCTCAGACAGTTATGTAGTTGTAGGTGTCTCTATGCTTGTTGTATAGGAAGATTAAATTTGTCTTGAAGCTGGACGAAGGGCTTTAACTCTCCATTTAGGATGACTTGATCTCATGTCAGGATGCCACCCATTTTCCAGACTGGACAATGAATTGCACAACCATTAATTTGAATGCTATCATTGACCCTTAATGGAGCTTTGGGGTGTAATCGGTGGCTCACACTGAGAAGGCAATGCACTCTGTTCAATGCTTTATATGTCTTCTGTACCACTGAGTGTGGAGGGGATGTGCGCGAGGTGGAGGTTCCATAAAAAAAATCAAGTCCGTCACCACGGTAGAGCAGTGATTGTTCCATAGTAACCCACTGTGGGGGATCTGATACGTTTGGGAGGTGGTAAACTAGTTCTGAGAGGTGGAGAGCTAAGGAATAATTCTCTAAAGATGGCAAACTCAGTCTACGATAAGAGCGGTGAGCTATGAGTTTGACTGCTGCCAGATAAGGGCAAGTGGAACCCACAATAAAGGACCAAATATGAGCATCTATGCGACATAGAGTTGCCAAAGATACTACAATAGGTAACATTCCCAGAACATATGTGAAGTGAGGTAGTGTCACCATTTTAACGGCCTGCACTCGGCCCCACATTGAAAATCCCAAGAGGGACCATTTGGCGAAGTCTGTTTCCATTTGTGTTATGAGGGGCATTAGGTTATCAGCTACCATACTTTCCAGACCGCAATTAATCAACATACCCAAGTACTTTAGTTGTGATAGCATCAAGAGAAAAGGATAGCCAACAATTGATGCCTTTGTGGAGCCTGGGGATAATGGGAGGGCCTCACACATATACCAACGTATCTTTTATCAGGATATAGTTGCAAACACATAAATAATCTCTAGTAGAGCTGGTAGAGAATGTGGGTGGTCCCTAAGAGTGAGGAGTATATCGTCAGCATAGAGGTATAATTTGGATATGTTACCTGCTACGGGAATGCCCTGTACCCGCAGAGGGTTGCAAGGGGTTCCATTGCTAACAGGAATAGAAGGACGGATAGAGGAAATCCTTGACGAGAGCCCCTTCAAATGGGAAAAGCATCAGATGTAAATCCTCAGCAGGTGACCTGGGCAACAGGGTTCTCATATTCCAGGTGAAGTTTGGAGATAAACTTGTCTCCCATGTCAAAGCATTTCATGGTAGCAAAAAGGTAATTCCAGCGAATGCTTTTTTTGCATCCAGGGAAAGGGTCACTGCATATTCCGGTATATCTTTTACAGTCCGAAAAGTATGAGACAAAGTACAAAGGTGATTTCTGGAAGACCGAAGTGGGTCAAACCCTACTTGCATATGGTGTATGAGTAACAGTATAAACTTATGGAGACTTGCCACTAGAATGCTGGCCAGTATCTTTACATCTCCATTTATAAGTGAGATAGGACAATAGCTGTTTGGGGCCAAGCGAGGCAGTCTGCTCAGCCTCATGCAGAGCAGCATGCAGGGTGTCAATTGCCTCAATGCAAGAACATTCATTGTATTCTGCAGGAAACCATCTTCCCCCGGGGATTTATGATAGGGTATTTTAGCAATGGCTACTTCTTCTTTACTGATATCTCCTTCCAGTAATCCTCTGACCTCATCTGTGAGGCGTGGGAGATTAATATCAGCAAGGTAAGTGGATAGTTGGTCTATGGATATCACAGGATTTGTAGTATGAGCTTTTCATAAAAGGAAGCAAATGTTTTAACTATGTCTTGAGGATTAGTAAGAATCCATCCTGAATCAGTCCGAATAGCTGGTAGGGCCAATACTGCTTCACGCTGTTTTAGCTGCCCTGGAAGTAGGGGGCCTGATTTTTCACCTTGCTCATAATGTCTGCCTTTTAGGCGCTGAAAGGCACATTTAGCTTTGGAAGTTTATAGGTTATTAAGGGCATTTTGTGCCAGTTCTAGGTTTTGATGATTCGGCACTGTAGGGTTTGAAGAATATATTCACATAAAAGATCTTTGAGCTCAACATGGCAAAGGGCTGCTGTCTTGTTGGCCTCCCCACTGAATGCCTCATCAGTTGCCCACGAATGGTTGCTTTCGCAGCCACCATATGGTCCTACTGGAGTTAACTGATGTTTTATTATTGGTTAAGTAGACTGAAAGGTGAGACCACAATTGCATTTTGCCCTTAGGCGAACAGTATCTTTGAATATTTAGCCGCCATGGCTTGAGGCCAGGATAGGTCAGACCCACATTGACAGCAAGCAAAAATGGAGAATGGTCAGAAAGATTTGCTTCCAATATATGAGATTCGCTGGTAATGGAAACAATCAAATTAGATATTAGGAAGTAGTCTAACCTGGATTGAGTACCGTGAGCTGAAAAGAGAAAAGCATAGTCCTTGTCTGTGGGGGCATAGGCGCCAGTGATCCAAAAGTCCATGGTCAGATGTAATTTCGTCTAACAACGCTCTGTCTCCGTTGTTACCCATGTCTAGAGGGCCTGTCCTATCCAGCATTGTGTCACAGGCAAGGTTCCATTTCCCCCCAATAACGTAGTAAGGCGCTACAATTTCCACTAACAGTGGGTTCAGGCTGTGGAAAAAGGAGCATTTAGCTCCTATGGGGGCATATACTGAACCAGAACATAAGGATTTGTCTCCCAGTTTCAACTTGGGGAACACATACCTACCATTTGGATCTATCCAGATTTTGACAATTGTCACAGGTAGCGACTTACACAAAAGAATAGTCACTCCACATTTCCGTGGGTGACCCTCTTTAGCTGAGGCCTGAGACGTTACACCACTGTGAAAGACCTTGCCCACCCACCCTTGACATAATTTGGTCAACACTAACTCATCTAAATGTGTCTCTTGTATTAGGGCTATGTCCGTTCTTTTTATTTGTAAATAGGAGAGTATTTTCTTGCATTTTATATAGTGTGTGAGGCCATTAACATTCCATGTTATTATACGAAGTGCGTGGGAGAGGGGAGGGGTAGTCGTCGCCATCTGTGTTCTGGAGATGGGAATAAGTAGTTGATTGTAGAGAAAGAGTGGGGAGAAGAAGTGATGGGTTATAGAGGAAGGGTCAAGGTAGGAAAACCTGGAATAGAAGTGGATGCTTCCTTAGCAAAAGGGGATGGGTGTCAGGGACAAAGTTAAGAAGGAAAGAAAAAAAAAGGGGGAGAAGGGACAGTTCGAGGAAAAGAAGGAAGGGGAAGAAAAGGATGGGAAGGAATTATAGAGAGAAAATCTGAATAAGGGAGTAAGGTCAGATGAAGAGGCAAACCTGTCCTCAGGTGATCTATATATTGTGAGGAGGAAGGAGTGAAGAAGCTTCTTGCATTCGCTGGAAGGGATACATTGGGAGAGAAGGAGGGGATTTGTATCGATGAAGTCTGGTGAGAGTAGGAGGTGGAGAAAGGAACTGATGTTCCTTACACAAAGGGGCAGCTATAGAAGAGAGTGGAAAGGGTAAAGAGGGGGAGAAGGGAGAGGGTAAAGGGCTGGTTTCTGTGGGTCTAGACTTTCAGGCTAGGCACACTGAAGGAGCCCCTTCAGGCAGCACAGCCAGCCAACAGTTGCATGATATCATTAAAAGTATCAATGATAAGGGTGGTAGGTGGCTCACTGTGCAAATAGGGGGATAAAAATAGAAATAGATGAAAGGAGGGGAAATACATCATACAATGGTGGTTCCATGCTACTGGAGAGGAGAGGGATCAGAAAGGGAATAAAGGGGGTACACCGTGTCTTGCAAGGTTCACAACTTGCAAAGTAACATCAAACAGGCTTCATAAAACTCTACTAAGGCAAACTTAGGCATCATTCTAAGTACATTGTGATAATAAAAGAGAAAAGGGAGATAAAATAGAGTATCAGGGAGAAAAGAGCAATATATGACAAGTACTACATAGTAAATAAATGTGTACTTAGCCGGCTAGCTTCTTCGGTATGCATCAAAACAGCAATGCTCAAACCTCTCCTCGAGTGTAAGGGGTACAGTTAGTTACAGTTATAGTTCAGGATACTCCTTATTTTGACAAAGCAGACTTTAGAGACGAGCTTGACTTGTCCCTATCTCTTTCTTGTGTAAGGGAGGCCACTGCCTGTAGAGCTTGTACCCTATCTCCCAGGGATCATACAGGTCAATCCAGAACTCGCCCTCTGCTCCGGGATTGAGTTGTGCCGAGGCCCACCAGAAGGTGTCAGAGAATTCAGTGATATGAATTGAGATTTGACCTCCAATGAAGAAGCAGCATAGTCCATTCCCTGAGGCGTGAGGTTATCCAGGAAATGACAAAGGTCGTCTGGATTGAAGAATTCCTTGGATATTCTGTCTTTAGTGATCCTCAATCATGTAGGCTCAAAGAGGCCAAATTTGATGTTTAACTGTCATAGGCAGGGTCTGAGAGAGAGAAAAGTTTTGCGCTGATCATTTGATTCCTTTGAGAAATCTGATGTCTTTCATATTTCATGACCTTCAAACATGTACGGACCGTGAGTACGAGCCACTATGATGAATTGGCAAGCCTGCTCATGACTTAGGAAGCAAACAATGAGCAGGTGTTGTCGTGTATTCTGGCCTGTTTTGGGCGATCCAATGAGGTGAGCTCTCTGCATCTCTAATGACAGATTAAAAGTAATACCTCTGAGTTTTGCGAGGGCTGCCTTAAGAAAAGATTTGGTGTATGAACCTTCTATTTTTTCCATAAAACCAAAGAGACAGACATTGTCCCGGAGACTTCTGTCTTCCAAGTCAATCGCTTTGCTCCTGAGGGAGAGAAGTTCTTGGTAGTTATCCAGTATTGTATTGAAATGTGCCTCTACTGTGGCAACCCGGTCTGTAAGGCCATTCATTCATCCCTGGAATCCAACAATGTTTGCACGGATGGACTTAGTCTCAGTTGTGAGAATAGATATGGATTTTCTCCATACCCTCTAGAGAACGGCCCACAGCAGAAATTTCCTAGAGTATCCGTTTGATAGTGGAGTCCGGGGAGGTTGAGCCTAGGGGGCTGGAAAGTTTAGAAGTCGAGGAGGTGCCGCCCATGCATCCCAGATGAGATGGCCTTGGGTTAGAGCTTCAGCAAATAGGAGTTGTTTTGCAGGCTTTCCAGTCATCTTGCTAGAAGGCATTCCCAACACGTCTGTGATGGTGCTCAAGTGTGTAAACTTTGCCCACCACTTGTGTCTTCCTTGCTGTGTTTAGAGAGTACAAGAGCGTAGAAAGTGGCGGAGCAGAAAAGACCTAGAATCAGCACAGATCGCTGCTCTGCTAGGCTAGAGGTTTAGGAGGAGGTTTCTTATTTAAAGGTTTTACAAAGCCCGTGTTTTACTCCAGGTGTATCTGTGATTGGGTCTAACTTTTATTTCAGATAAAAGGATGAAGGAGGTATCTGTATGAAGCAGAAGAGCTGCCTCATGCCTTCAGGTCCCCAGCAGAATCACCTCCTTTGCAATATAAGCCTGTTGTTGGTGGTCAGCCAATTAGCAGAGGTGGGAGTCCTAGATTTAAGGGTCTACCTTCTGTTCTAGGTTTGGGAGACAGCAAGGGAGCATCCACACGGGGAGGGATACACAGGCAGGATATCACTTCAGGAAGATCCCTGAGAGCATAAAATAGAGCTCTAATGGTCATATTTTCAGGTGTACAGAATAGGTTCCATTATGAGGGTCACTCTGTCGTGAGCCCATCTTGGACTTGATCAATCTCTCCCTCAGTGAGGGCGTGGTTCCTTCCTCCTGGAAGCAAGCTGTGGTCAGCCCTATTTTGAAGAAATCCAACTTAGACCCCTTGCTCCCCGAGAATTACCGGCCCATCTCCCTCCTGCCTTGGACCGCCAAGGTCACTGAGGCACACGTGAACTCCATCTTGTCTGTCCACCTCTCTCGTAATAATATTCTTGACGAGAGTCAAAATGGGTTTCGCGCACAACACAGCACTGAAACTGCTTTGCTCTTTATGACCGAGCATTTGCGTTCAGTGCTGGATGCGGGGCAGACAGCGGCGCTCCTATTGTTAGACCTGAGCACCGCGTTCGACACGGTGTCTCATGACATTTTGATGCGGCGCTTGGAGGAAGTGGGTATTATGGGGAAGGCTCTTCAATGGTTCCGCTCTTTCCTTTCGGACCGGTCTTTCAAAGTAGCCATTCCACCTGGCCAGTCCTCTTTCCACTCTCTGGGACTGGGAGTCCCTCATGGCTCTGCCTTGAGCCCCACATTGTTCAACCTGTATGTGAAACCGCTGGCCGCTGTTGTCAGGCAATGTGGCCTTACCATGACATCGTATGCCGACGACACGCAGCTGGCGGTGACACTCAGTGGGGACCCTGAGGTGACTGCGCCCAGATTCCGCGCAGGACTTAAAGCTGTGGCAAATTGGATGCGCAGCAACTGCTTACAGCTTAATGCTAAGAAAACCGAGGTCCTGATTTTAGGGAAGCAGGCGGAACTATGGGGAGACCAGTGGTGGCCTCCTGAATTGGGGGTGTCACCCATCCCAGCGGCCGAAGTTAAAAATCTGGGGGCTTGGCTGGATCCTAACCTCTCTTTTACCAGCCACACAAAGAAGACAGCAGCTACCTGCTTTGGTATTCTGCGAGGACTGAGACCTGTCCTCAAATTCTTCGACCCTCCCACTCGGCAACTGGTGGTTCAGGCCTCTATCCTTTCCCGGCTGGACTACGGGAGTGCCCTGCTGCTTGGAGTTAATCAGGCTGAGGCTACAAGGCTTCAGAGGGTGCAGAACGCTGCTGCACGGGCCATTGTTGGCCTTCCGAGACGATGGTCTGTCTCTACTGTCCTGACCTCCCTTCACTGGCTTCCGGTCAGACAGAGAATCAAATTTAAGGCTCTCTGTCTGACATTTAAGATTTTGAAGCTTTCCTCTCCTCCTGCCCTCGCGGGCCTTATCTCTCCGTACGTCCCCACGCGGTCTCTCAGGTCTGAATCTCACCATCTGGCGATTAAGCCTAGGTTCAGACTGAGTAGGATGGGAGGACGCTCCTTTCGTGTTCTGGCGGTTGAACTATGGAATTCCCTTCCTGTACATATTCGTGCCCTAAATAGCCTGACTCTTTTCAGACGCGCCATTAAAACCCACCTGTTTGCCTCTGCTAATTGATTCCTTTCTTTTCAGCTCTGACCTGTTGTGTTGTGGTTCTTGATCAGGCGCCAGGACGCCCCTTCGCTGGGGCAGCTGTGCGCCGAATAAAAGTTATTAACATAACATAACATAACATAACATAACTAGAAAGGCTTGCTTACTGAAGGGTCAAAGTGCAATGCTCCTATCCAGCCGACCACCGCTGTGGGAGAGGAAATAATGACAAATGAAATCTGCTATACAAAATTAGGTGAAGGTTGGTCACTCATTAATAGGACATACCCTTTAGCATAGAACTATGCAAGATTTCCTTAAAAACGATTAACCCGGATTTATAAATGACAGTGCATGGGTTCTTCACAGTTAATGTCCTCAAGCCACTTGAAATACAATGCCTCCTCCACTGATAGTCATATTTGGCAGAGCCAGGTCTCTCCCACCAAAATCAACATATTATCTCACAGCTAATTGAACAATACAGTATGAAAAACAATGGTCCTAGACTAGAGATCATGCATGATTTAAACATATACCTATAATCATCATTTGAACTGCTTCCAAGCCTCAAAACAATTTTAGACTCTCTTGTATTAATACACTTAATTTTCTAGAAATGTGCAACAACCAAATGGAAGAACAATTTTTCCAGATGGTGTTTAATAATTTACTCCATTGTATTTCAAAATTACATTCACCTGTTCAACAAACAGTTTGCGGTACAAGGAGACAGGTTACAACTGAGAGCGTGCAAGAAAGTTGGGTGTTTGGGTGATAAAATAGTGAAGGTTTAAAGAGTAGTGATGAGGAAACAATTGACAGTTTGAAAAATGACTGATAATACAATCTTCGCCCTATTAGAACCTTGCCACTTAGGCTTTTAGTATCAATTTAATATCATTGATTGCATTTTATAAAGTACATATTTGGATTCCTATGCGGCACGTTTTGAAAGAAAAAAAAGGGGGTGGTCCAGGTAAGATTTGGGAAGACTTCGACATTTCAACCCGACTTGGGGCTCAGGAATGAGTGGGGGCCTCAGCCTGCGGGCCTTCATCAGGACGAAATGGGCAACCTGGGTACCGGTGATGTGTCAGGGTCACATACCTAGAGGTTAAATGAAAGGGTCAGGGTTGTGCACACTTGGAGTTATTAGCAGCAAGGTGAGGGCTTCCTTGCTCAAAAGCGCTTACCCATGGGTTCTCGTGGGTAGATGTGAAACATCACTGCAATTCCTGGTCTGACTGGTTTTCTTTAGGTCAATTGGGCTTCTGGTACGGGTCGGGAGACTTCAGGCTAAAAATCAAGCTGGAATGGGGAGCGCGTCCTCATCTGTGTGATAGGAGTTATAATTAAAACCGGGAGTAGGTATGCCTCATTAAACATGGAGCCTGTAACAGGGCTCACTGATGCCGGTGGTGTGCCTTGTACGTTAAAAGAGAGGGCTGCACTTACCGGGGAGTGAAGGGTAGCACCTCCTGTGTCTTCTTCAAGTGGCATGTAATGCCGCTGCTGAAAAAAGAAGGGTGTCATTATTACTAGCTGGGCAATAGTTACTGGGGATCGTTGGGCTGTGTGGTAGGGCGGGCTTACCTCGTTGAAGGTCTTAACCGGCGTCAAGCGTCCGCAGGGAAGGAACGGCAGACTGGCTGCAACGGCGAGAGGACGTTGAATAGGAAAATTCGCCTTGCGTGAGAATCACACCGGTGGTAGCTACGGCGATGACTAGGGTGAAGAAAGACTCCCTGGTGGCAGTGCGTGTTGTTGAACAATATACCAAGTGCATAATTATATTTACAAGTGACAATAAACAATAGACCTGATGATGTCTATGGTTATGTACTCACAACACGGCCCGTATTTACAACTTAACTGTTGCAATTTACAGGACAAAACAAGGTACATTTTGGCAAACCAGGGATACAATATATACAATTCACGATTGACAACAGCACATTATAATATTAACAATTGACAGGAGAAAGTGGACCTATTAGTGTCTGTGGCAAATCTCCTAACATTAAATCGCATATTTTCATGGTGATTGTTGCAGACGTGCCATTTTATACGGTTAGACGAAGTACACTTATGGCAATCAGAGATACAATATAAGCAGTTCACAATGGAAGAATTGTAAATTAACACATGCATGATCATTAACTCACGTCCACAATGAGTGGCACACAGCGATTACGCTGCAAGCGCTCTGTGCAGGTGCAATGCAGTACGATATTCACCTAAGCTAAACCCTTGGAGGGGCTGATCATGCGGGTAATGAACAATGTACTATTATGTGAATTCAATGCGATGCATGTGTGGAGCAATGGGTTGTTCGCCTACAAGTGTGTTAAGGTGGCGAATGACACGAAAGAAGGGTACATCCTATGGGCATGAGGCAACATACTGATTGGTTCTAGTGTACCAAGGGGAACTCCCTAGTTCATCATGGGCAATATGCAGTTACCCATTGTTCAAGACCGATTCCTGTTTGCTTATCCCCTCATATTTATTCAGGCCGCTTTTTATGGTGTCAAATAGATGTATAAATCTACATTCTCGAAGCTTAAGATGTTGCTGAAATCTCCACCCCTGGGGTTAGGTTTTACCTTTTCTATCACCCACCATTTAAGGCAGTCTGGTTTGTGCCCAAATGTGGTGAAATGGTCCACGAGGGGTGCCCCCTGTGTCTGGCATCTAATGTGACTACGGTGCTGCAAAATGCAACACTTCACCTTCTGGATGGTTTGTCCTATATACATGAAGTCATAATGGCAAATGATGGCGTAAATGATTCCTGAAGTGTTGCAGTTACTGAGGTCATGTAGTTCGTGCGTGTGGTTGTTTTGCATGAAATGCTTGGTTTCCTGGACCATCAGACATGCTTTACAGTGACCACATTTCACGTGGCCTTTGACCGGGGGGAATGCCCCAAAGGACCGTTTGGCTTGGAGTAGCCCCTGTAAGTAATAGTGACTTGACAACATGATCTCGCACGTTTTTGGCTTTTTTAAAAGCGTGGAGGGGTGGTGGTGCATTGCCTAGTTCATCTGAGATTAGGTGCCAATGATGATTAATGATCTTCTTCACAGCATTGCTTTTTGTAGAAAAGGTGGTCACACATACTAGTTGTTCCTCGTTCTCATTCCTCTTTTGTCTGGGTTCAAGGAGGTGTTCTCTATGGTTGTGCCATGCACGTTTAGGCGCCTGTTTGAACAACCTAATGTATTACCCTCTCTCAAGCATAGGTGACAGGAGACCCGCTGAGTCACTGAAATAGTCCTCTTTTTTTGGAGCAATTCCGCCGCAACCTCAGGAATTGCCCAAAGGGGAGATTGTCCCTGAGGTTGCGTTGATGGTGGCTAGTGTAGCGTAGTAGTGTATTATGTTCGCTGCTTTGCCTGTAGAGACTGGTGTATAAAGTCCCTTGTTCCACGTTTATCGTGATGTCTAGGAAGTGGATTTTGGATCTATGATAGTCTAGTGTGAACTGGATATCTGTGGAGCATGTGTTAAGCCAGGTGTGGAAGGCTATGAGCTGTTCCTGACTCCCTTTCCATATGATTAAAACATTGTCTATGTAACAACGCCACATTTCTACATAATTAACAAAGGGGTTGGATTCATTCAGAACATGTTCCCGTTCGAAGGCGTCCATGAAGATGATCGCTAAATTAGGGACAAAGCTGCCCCCCATTGCAACTCCCTTTGTCTGTATATAATGTTGGCCCTGGAAACAGAAGTAGGCATGGCAAGTGTCAGAAGTTCAATAATTAACTCCATGGGTACATAGTGCGGTGCTGGGCGTTGGTTCAAGGCTGCTTCCATGCAAGTCAAAGACGCACCCTGGGGTGTGTTGGTATATAAGGCTGTGATGTCATCGTTGTCAGGAGGTTGATAGAATGATTATGCGTCCAACAGTAGGATTGTTTGCATGGTATCCTTGAGGTAGGTTCCAGTGTTTTCTGCTAATGGTTTGAGAAAAACATCAATGTATTTACAAAGTGGTTCGAGTAAGGAACCGCAACCTGAAATTATCGGCCTCCCTGGTGAGTCCTGCATTCTTTTGTGTACTTTCGGGAGAGTATAAATGGTGGGCATCCTGGGTGTTTATTGTTGAGGTAGTCATACTCGTGTTTGCTAAGGAAACCAACTTCCAGGCCCTTCCTGGTGACAGTGTCAATCTTCCTACAAAGGTCTTTGGTGGGGTCAGATCTCAATTTTTCATAGTTGCCTGTAACACCTAATTGTGAAAATATTTCCTTTGTGTAATCATCACGGTTTTGGACAACAATTGCCCCCCCCCTCCCTTAGCGGCTGGTTTTATAACTATGGAGTTGCTATTCGTGAGGGTTCCTAGTGCTGGATGTTCTGCTTTTGTTATGTTGTAGTTAACATATTGCCTTTCTGCCAGGGTTTTTTCCACATCGCGTATCACCACTTGCTCCTAGGCCAAGATTTTATACGGCATCAAGTGTGCTAGAGGGTTAAATTAAGACCTTCAACAAGGCAAGCCCGCCCTACCACACAGCCCAACGATCCCCAGTAACTATTGCCCAGCTAGTAATAATGACACCCTTCTTTCTTCAGCAGCGGCATAACATGCCACTTGAAGAAGACACAGGACGTGCTACCCTTCACTCCCGGGTAAGTGCGGCTCTCTCTTTTAACGTACAAGGCACACCGCCAACATCAGTGAGCCCTGTTACAGGCTCCATGTTTAACAAGGCTTACCTACTCCCGGTTTTAATTATAACTTCTATCACACACAGATGAGGACACGTTCCCCATTCCAGCTTGATTTTTAACCTGAAGTCTACCGACCCGTTCCAGGAGCCCAATTGACCTAAAGAAAACCCGTCAGACCAGGAATTGCAGTGCTTTTTTACATCTACCCATGAGAACCCATGGGTAAGCGCTTTTGAGCAATTAAGCCCTCACCTTGCTGCTAATAACTCCAAGTGTGCACAACCCTGACCCTTTCATTTAACCTCTAGGTATGTGACCCTGACACATCACCGGTGCCCACGTTGCCCATACCGTCCTGAAGAAGACCCGCAGGCTGAGGCCCCCACTCACCCCTGAGCCCCAAGTCGGGTCGAAACGTCAAGGCCTTCCTAAACCTTACCTGGACCACCCCCCTTTTTTTCTTTCGAAAATGTGCCACATAAGAATGCAATTATGTACTGTATAACAAGCAATCAATTTTATTAAATTGATACTAAAAGCCTAAGTGGCCAGGTTCTAATAGGGCTGAGATTGTATGATCAGTCATTTTTCAAACTGTTAATGTTTCCTCATAACTACTCTTGAAACCTTCACTTCACTATTTCATCACCCGAGCACCGACATTTCTTGCAAGCGCTCAGTAGTAACCTGTCTCCTTGTACTGCAAACTGTTTGTTGAACAGGTGAATGTAATTTTAAAATATGATGGAGTAAGTTATTAAACCCCATCTGTAAAAAACGTTCTTCCATTTGATTGTTGCACATTTTTAGAAAATTAAGTGTATTAATATAAGTGAGTCTAAAAATCTTTTGAGGCTGGGAAGTAGTTCAAATGATGATTATAGGTATATGTTTCAATCATGCATGATCTCTAGTCTAGGACCATTGTTTTTCATACTATATTGAACCCAGGTCCATGACCATCTTTTGGGCCACCCCATTTTTGATAATGGCTAATTGAACACTACAGGCAGGAGGCACTCAGAATTGTACAAGTCTCCCAACTAGGGAGGGAAAACAGGGTGTTGCCCATGGCTCTGGAAACTCTCCCCTCGTCTGACAAAGAAAAGGGAAGACGTCAGCAACAATGTATCTTAAAACCTCCCTCTGGATACAATGCTGGCAGGCCACAGTCAGACAACGTTTGCATCAGCGCAGAGTTGGCTTGTTTCATCCGAAGGTGAAGAGAGATAAGACCCGAATGAATCACTGCGCGCTAATGAAGAAAAAGTCAAGCAGACTCCGCACTGGAGAATTCGTATGTGGCTTAGAGCGGGCCCAGAACTTCCAATTACCTCAGCGTTGTCTGGCAGCATGTAGGCTCCACCTCACGTTGGCCCTGCCTCACCACTGTCGGTCATGGACTCTCTTGCAACATTAGGCCTCACGGCTGTGAGGGGTCAGATGGTACGTGGTAAAGGGAGCACACTTTGCAGCATACTTGTCTCAACGTATTCCCCCAGTCCTCCACAGTCTAAAGGCAGGGTGACAACATCAAAATAGTGTCCCCGGGAGGCTCGTACCGCGGTCTGGGGCTCCTCACAGCGCGGAGCTCTGGAGTCAAGCGGCCATCTCCTTGCATGGCCAGACCACACCCCCTCCCTTTTTTTGTCCGCTATTTATTACACTAAAAGTGAGTAGTAGCCTGTCATTGTCTGTTTAACTGAACCTGTTAATCAGTGGTAGGGTGTTTGTGCTCTCCCTTTTAAACATGGTGACATTAGTATACACCTAATTGGCAAATTTACACGTACCCATGGCCAGCAAATTAAATGCTTCAAATGGACTGTAGCACTCCTTGTGCAACCCGTTCCTGTAGCACTGTACTTTGTCTCCAGACCTGCCCTTGCAGGTGTGTACAGTCTTAAACTACCACTTTGATCTGGCCAATTAAAACTCTTGTCATATGGGATGGGATTTTTCACCTGACCCTTCCAGGCTAAACTGGGAGTTGGCTAAGAGACAAAAAATAGGACTGGAATCAAAACAATGAAAAAGGAAAATGTATAATCACACAGCAGGAGGTGAATGCACAGCAAAAGGCAGTTGATTGCCTGTCTCTTGAATACATTAAAGATGGGTACAAAGAAATATAAAACTATGAGCAAAGAGAGATACAGGTAAGTAAGAAGGGTATTAGATAGTGCAGGGCACGCTATATCCACTGTCTAAAATTATGTCATCCTTCTATGCTTTCTATGGCAAATGAGGCTACTATGACCTATATCAATAATGTGGTTGATAGTGCAATTTCCGCGATGGAAGCAGCGGTTCCAGTGGTCCCAGGGGATAGTGGTATCACCGAAATCCACAACAAGTTATTCTCCCTCCTGAGACCATGTTTCTTCATCAAAAGCAGGAAAGGGAAGAAAGCTAAAGATGTGGGAAGGTGGTTTGACAGTCAATGTAGATCGGCACGACTTGAACTGGGACAAGCCATAAGGAATAGGGACCGTGCTGCAATAATAGAGAATAGGAAACTGTACAAAATGGCCATTCATCGAGCTAAAAAGAAATGGGATGAAGACCATTGGGCCGAATTAAAAGAGGCTTCAGGTAACAAAGACTCCAGGACATTTTGGAAAATCATTAAGTGGGGCAGAGGAGCTGGCCCTGCGAAGCCAGATAATAATGTAGCAGAAGACGCTTGGGTTGACTATTTTAGACCACAGTATGCTGAAGTCAACCATCCTGTGGTGGCTGACAGTATAATACCAGTTTACGCAACCGATTATCTGTTTTCTCTTAGAGAAGCGAAAATTGCTATTAGTACCGCGAAATGTGGGAGGGCGCCAGGGCCAGACGGGATTCCCCCTGATATTTTTAAATACGATGTGACTAGATGGGCGAGGTAAACCTTTCTCGTAGCAAATGCCCTAGCGAAGGGGGAAGTGGTCCCAGACCTTTGGAAAGGCGCAACCATTATCCCCATCCACAAGAAGGGTGATCGTTCACTGCCTGCTAATTATAGGCCTATAAGCTTAATAGCTACCATGCAGAAGGTAGTTGGGAGAATGGTAACAACCAGCTTATGGACTGGGTTGACGACAACAACGCCCTTTCTCCATACCAAGCTGGATTCAGGCGAGCAACCAGTACCATTGACCAGGTCTTCCGCTTCACCATATTGCGGTGGAAGACTGTTGTACTGGGAAGGGGCTGCCTGTATGTCGTGTTTGTCGACCTGCGGGCGGCATTCGACCTAGTCCCCCGGTTTAAGTTATGGTTGGTTCTGCAAAAGATGGGGATTCCTGCTGATCTGCTTACACTAATCATGCGATTGCACGAATCCAACTTTGCAAGAGTCCAGTGGGGCGGAAGCGGGGAGACAACCCCGGATTTCCCAGTGGAAAGGGGCGTCCGACAAGGCTGTTCCATGGCCCCTTTACTTTTCTCGTTATTTATTAACGGGATTGTTGAGAGACTGTTGAAGGCTAGTGTAGATGCCCCGTCGTTAGCGGACACCAGGGTTCCGATCCTGATGTTCGCTGACGACACTCTTATCTTGTCTAAGACCCCTATGGGGCTACAACGTGCACTAAACATTTTCGATGCTTTTTGCACAGAGCATGGGCTAGAAGTGAACGTGGGAAAAACAAAATTAATGGCCTTCTCCCCAGGTCGTAGGAATTACCCCAAGGTAACCTTAAACAACAGCAGGTTAGATACTGTCGCAGAATTCACGTACCTGGGAGTACAGATCGCAGAGGGCACTGGCTGGACGAATCATGTGGATAAAGTGGTCTTAAAACACCAGCAGCTCTCAGGTGCTTTAAGGGGGGAACACCGTAAATCTAAGACAAAGCCTATAAAACCCGCACTTATAGTGTATGACGCGAAGGTCTTGGGTGCCACATTATATGGCGCGGAGTTATGGGCTTGGGATAGTCTTGCGGCTCTACAGACTTCTGAGAATAAGTTTTTGCGAGGGATCACAGGACTCCCACAGAGCACCCCCTTAACCCCACTGTTTCTGGAGCTGGGTAGGCGTCCTATTGCCGACAGAGCCCGATTGCGCCCAGTCCTCTACTGGAGACGCCTCTGGACGACTCCAGAAATAAGACAATATGCGGAGGGTTTTCTATGGATAATTAGGGAAGATAGCTTCCACAAAATAAAATGGCTAAAACACCTGTAGTCCATGCTAGCTAACTTAGGGTTTTCAAATCTTTGGAATAACCCTATGGGAGAGATCTTCCCTAGCAAAGAAGCCCTCAAAGAACAATATTGGGATTGGGTGGGTGGTAAGCTGCTGAAAGACGCCAGGGCCGACTCTATGTCTGGTCGTTTCCTGGAGACAAAAATCTTTCCTGTCCTAGAAAACTATTGGGATAACATCACGGTACCAATGGACAGGAAACTCGTCTTTCAGTTAAGATCTGGATCTATCCCCCTAAAGAAACTGACAGCTGGCTGGCACAGACCGACCAATAACTTATGTCCAGCATGTGAAAATGCCGAGGAGAGCATAGGCCATTTCCTATTTGTATGTCAAGCTTACTCAAAACCGAGGAGAAAATGGCTTACGCCGGTATGTAAAAACCTGGGGACACGCGACAGTGCTGTGGCTTTAAGAATCTTATGTACAACAACTCAGGATTCGATAGTCATAGGGGTAGCCAAATACCTGGGTTGGGCTTGGGCAATTAGACAACGGTCTCTGGGGGGAATCAGGTAATCAGGTATTCCTTTTAATTACGATTTATGTAATATTATTTATCACAAATGGTTTTTGTATGTAAACATTGTATGAGCTGCACTCCATGTTTAATGAATTTTTTACTTGTAATTATGTATTATTGTGTAATTGTTTTAATTTTATGTGCTTTTATGAGAACTGTCTCGAATAAAGCTTATACAAACAAGCTTTCTAAAGTTCCCAGAATAGCCCTCAAACCTCTCTTTTGAGGTCTTTGGTTTTATAAGGAAGTAATTGTGCTTTTGTTATCAGCTGACAGTTTCAAAACAGAACACATATACACACCTTTCACCCTCAAGAGTAAAGATAAGCAGTAGTCTGACCTTTTGCCTTCCCTAGTGGCTGATCCTCCACGGATACACCTGGTGTCTGTGTAGAACTTGCCCTCACTTTCACAATTTCCCAGGATCAGAGCAGACCATGGCAGGGTGTAACTGCAGTGCTCCATGGCACATGGACATTACTTCAGAAGCTACATTTCCAGACTTTGATAATCCAAGTCATAAAAAATATATATATGAGAGCTTGCATGCTGCAAAGGTCAAGCTAAAACTACATTTCTAAACTTGTCATAGAAAGACATTGCACTACATCTCCTTTAGTAAGTACAATGCGATGCTATCCTATGCAAAGATTGTTTGCAGCATTGAGACAACAATGCCATGATTCTGTGACAGGTTCTTTTTGTGTGGTGAGACTGCTGCTTGCTGTGCATTGATGTTAGTTAATTTCTTAATCAAGAACACTGATATGCTTCAGTCAGGGGAAAGTAATATTATGCCCAATGTAAGTAACATTTTAATGGATTCTTTTATTTTTTCTTTATCGCCACAAAGTTTGGAGCACTTTTGTACAGAAAGCAGTGCATTGTTTTTTTTTTTTTAATATGGGTGATGTTGAATAACACTGCTTGCAGCTCATTTCGGATAGTGAAAGAATTGTCTGAAAGACACGTTTGTTGTAGCACTATTATTTAGCATATATATTCAGTGATGCGATCCTTAGTGTCAAGGGAGCCTTCTAGAGGGGTGAGTTGATTTGAGAGCCTAATTTGTCAAAGGGTACGTTTCACATGACATAACACTATTGCCTCTCTGCGTACTATAGCATCTGATAGCGTAAGTACTTTATTAGCTCCCAAGACTCCCTCTTTCTACCCAGACTACATTCAGGTAAGATTCACATTCACTCTGCAGCCACGTCTTCCTCTTTCTAGCCCGGCCACACTAAGGGGAGATTCATAAATCCTAAAATGCTTTTTGAACATAATGGCCCTTATTATATGTTGCACTGAGTTTTCCACCTAAGGTATCCGTAAAACAGGTCCCCAATAGCAACGTGAGAATTACCATGACGTCTCTTATAAAGCTGTATGCCTTCCTCACTCCTGTTTTGCTGAATACATTTTTGCTGACTTTATGATTTTTGCACTTTACCACTGCTAATCAGTGCAAAAGTACTTTCTCCATCAAACATGGTAAAGTTGGTCTACACCTAATTTACTTTTAAGTCCCTAGTAAATGGTACTACATCTACTAGGGTTTGTAAATTAAATGCTACTGGTGCGTCTGTAGCACTCATTCTGCCACCCACTAAAGTAGCCTCGTATAACTTCTAAGGCCTGTCTCTGTAGTCAGTAGTACAGTTTTTTTTACCAGGTCTACACCTTCTTTTTTAATACGTATAGTCAACCTTAAGTTAGGCCCTAAATGTCCATAGACATAAAACAAACAGTGGTCCTCCCATATGAAAAAGGAGCTTATTTTAGAAATTCAATACTTTGACCCTCTCAACGGAACGCCTGTGCATGTAACCTGCATTGCTCCTGCATGCTGGAGAAACAAAGGAAGCACTAGTTGCTCCTTGTTTACTTGTGGCCGACTAAAGTGGCATAGATTGTGGATTCATCCCCCTCATGACTCGGAGCATCAAGATATTTGGAAGTACAGGTTACCAAACAAAATAAGGGTCTCTATCTCATTAACCCCTTCGATGCTCATGACAAGCTCAGATCGTTATGAGGTACACCTCTCGTGTGCTCATGACGAGCTCAGCTCGTTATGATTGCATTGTTTTCTGAGTTCTTCAGCACAGCAGGGGAATTGCTGCAGCAGTGATGGTGTTAAGAGTGTCTGCCAAGACTATCCTACTAATAAATAGATGTTGGATTTTTTTCCTTTCCAAATCAAACCCAGGCCTCCAGGTTGGATTCATTATCGTTACACAAGTACTCTAATTTCCTGAAGTACCTTCGACTATTTCACTGTGATTCCTTTCACAGACAGGATATACACTTCTTTTGTTCACAGTCTTGATGAAGATCCCATGGTGATGTTGCTTACTCACACTCGAAATAGGGGGTCGAATCGTCGATGTTGGTTTTATGCGTAATTTGCCAGAATAGACACATCTGTAGTAAAAATAGGATTTATATGTCTATACAGGGTTCTTTTGATATATTAAGGACATTAGATGAAGTTGTTTTTGCAATGTTATTGATGTGTATGTAACACATACTTTTTGTCACACTTTTCTATGTTATTGAGTTGTATTTTGTATTTTGTTATGTAATATGTAATGTGCATTTGTCAAATCTTTTGATATTTTTTTCATCACATTTGATGTAGGAATTTCAATATATCTCGCATGAGCCGTTTTCAATTTGAGTTGTTGTTTGCTTATTTGTCTATGGTCAGTATATGCTATATCATTAATTGAGGATCCTACCCTTTGGAGGATCAAAGTATTGCATTTCTAAAATAAGCTCATTTTTCATATGGCACAAACACTGTTTGTTTTCTGTTAGTACGCCTCAAGTTCTGCATAATACTGGGTTGCCCCATTGTTAATATTCATTGACTAAATGGCCATAGGGCAGGATGCATGGTACTGAAAAAGTAGGCTATGTATATTTAACTCCTTGACTGCTAAGGCTTTCCCCCCTAGAATGCTAATCCCTTTTTGGCTATTTGGGGTAGTTCACACTTAGGCATCCATAACATTTTTCCACATAAAGTATCCACACCAAATTTGCATCTTTTTTTCTCAAAATCCTAAGGGATTACAAAGGTACCCTGGGTTTGCCCTGACCAATATCATAACTCTCATACTGAATCAGTAGTCCAGTACAGGTTTTCAACCTCGTTTTTAGTCTGTGATCGCGGCCGCGAACGCAGCTAGCAGGAAGCAGCAGCAGGAGCGGAGCAGGAAGAGCTGTGCACCGCAGGATAAAATAGCGGAAAACATCAGCTCCGGAGCTTGGGAGCTAAGGCTGCGTGGAAGGAGGGGGTCGCTGAGCGTGGGTGAGTGCATTTGGACATCAGACATCGGATGGTGGTAACAGTGGGCAAAATCTAAAGCCAGTAGCCATCATGGCAAAATGCAAAATCACCTGCCGCTCACAGGTATCACCGCTATCCCCCCTCCCCCTCCCCCTTCTCCCCGGATCCCTACATCAGCCGTGCCTGCTAGCTTGCTCCAACTCACGCAAAAAAAATCTGCCACTAATCCCCCGCTAATATTTTGAAGAACCCCATCCAGTCCTCAGCTGTGCCTGCTAAAGCTGCCTGTTAGAACATCAACACACCCATTGGACTTGACGAGGCATAACAAATTGGGAAAATTGTGGGCTGTGTGCACTTGACCCTTGGACCTTGGACTTTGGGGAAAAAATCCCCAGCTGGAAAGGGAACTGGAAAATTGGAAAAATTGGGAAAAGACCAGTCAGCTTCTGTGTCCGTGGGAGACAAGCGTGGCTGCCCTTTAGCAGGTGGCCACAGCAAGAGTGTGCCCCTGGCATCTTGCAGAGGTAGCCTGAATAGTTCGGGTACAGCCTTCAACTCAGCAGTGAGAGCCCCGCTTGCACCCACCCTTGTTCCAGTCAATCGCCACTTTTGCTCCAGCTTGCCACCAACTGCCACTGCCATACCACTCCACAGTAAAAAACTAAACATCAAAACATCAAAGTATCAAAAACCTCCCTACACCACCTAAGTTGAAGTCACAAAGCTGGTCTCATAGTTGGTCTAACAATGCCAACAACCCGAACGACAACACCGCAACCTGATCCAAACTAGCTACAGACTCACACTAGGTGCAAATTGCTGCGTTCAGCTGACAGACTATCTTCCCCAGCAGTCAACAAACAGACAGAAAGAAAAGAAAGCCAGGGTACAGGTTCGGAGACATCAAGATCACTCTACAGCCACTCCTTGCAGTCCTAGCCAATTCATCGTTCATCACCCATCATTCATCACCCACCACCCATCAGCTTCCAAGCAGGACAGTTACCAGTAAACCAGAAAAACAGCAATACAGTAAATGAATCCCAAAAGCAAGAACCCTTCTTCAAGCACATAAGCCCAAAGTCGACTAACCATCAGGAAAGTATAGAAAGACGTAAGACTGTTTTCAGTAGCAAAACACCCTATAATGAGATTGGGGCAAGCGAGAAAAGTTCCACAAAGACTCCCAAAAGAAGTGCAAAGACAAAGGTAGCGTCCTCAATGGCTGCCACGCAAACCCACTCACCACTCACCGGCAAACTCAAAACCAGTTTATACCCATCTGACCACTGACAAGGCAGAACCAGGCCAGACAGAGCCCACAAATTCAACAATCAAAAAAGTCTCATTAAGAGATTATTTCAGGAATTCAGCACCAGCGACAGCCTAGAGGAGAAAATCCAGTCTCTTCGACAAACCCCAAGCCCCCCTTCTCACGAACATAGAAGCTGTATCCCATCAAATTCTGGTACAACCCACGATTCCTGCAGCACCCGGAGGACTCAGGAGCTCATCACCAACAAGTCCACCACCAACAACAGAGTATTTTCTAACCGACGCTCTAGACCCCTCAGATGATAGATGTCCACATCAGGCTCCTGACTCACAGACAGCTCAAACTGAACAGGCTTCTCTCCAAGTTAGCATTAGATGGCCACATCAGGCTCCTGACTCACAGACAGCTCAAACTGAACAGGCTTTTCTCCAAGTTAGCATCTTCCAAGATGCACCTCTGCCAATTGCACAGTCTGCCCCGAACTTGAGTCAGTTCTCTCCAGTAGCACAATAATTCCCAAACGTAACCTCATCGGATAACCAAATTAGGAGCACATAGAGTCCTGTCACCACAGGTCATGACCTATCCAAGTACCCACCCTGCAATCCCATCTCACCTTCACAGAAAGTTCTCACAACAACGCCAACCAAAGAGCTCAAATGGTCAATTAAGAGTGGCCCAATGAGAACGTAACCCTTACTTCTTTAGATTTATCATTTTTCACTTATGTACCTAACAAGTCTATCGTGCATGAAAAGCCCACAGCAATTGACCTTAACGACCTATGGTCCCAACTACTGCAAACCCTTCAAACCACGGCCACAGCACTGACATACCACTCTGATAAGATGGACCTGCATGTGCACCTTCTAAATACCCTAGTGGTATACACCGCAGGAACTATTAAAATACTGGAGGCGCTCAACTCACTTATTATAAAAGCCCAATCCCAAGCCCAATTGGTCCAATCAGTATGCTGCTGCTCTCCCATAATTGATTTTTTATCATCCTTACCCCAATTACTCTACTCAGTATTAATGGAAATCAAGAAGCGACCAGAGTCAGGGTCCATGATTCCCCGTTCAGGCCCCAAGTTCTGTCCAGGACCCTACTTCCACTGATGCACAATCTCAACCCCTCTCTCCACACCTCGTGGAGCTAGAAGACTGCAATGTATATCACACAGAATCACCTATCCCTCATAAACCACACCAACTGTCAAAACATGAAAAAAAGACAGTGGAAGAGCTGTAATAAACAAATAACGGAAACTGAAAGCTCTATAGTTGGTTAACTCCTAAAGACCAGCTCTGAAACATCAAGGGTAGAGCAAGCCAAGCCAGCTACGACAGGAGCAAGTCCAAGCCACCAGCAAACGGCGCCGGAACCGGTAATCCTGAAAGAATTCTCACACCAGAACAGCCAACTGGTAAGGCCAGCGCAAGTACTATGGCCTCTCTCGCTGTTACTCACTCAAGCAAAACCATATTTTAATAAATCCCCCACAGAGGCGCCACCACCTAACACAGAGCAACAAGGACCCGTACACCATCTAACGCCTCTTCCTACAGTGGAGGACCACTACCTGGGCCCAGAGCACACAGCCGAAGTACAATCTCACTTGAATTCCTCAAATGTATCAAATCGCCACAAGTCGGTGGCCACAAGTATTTCGACCCCCTGTTTTACCTTCCATTACCCTTTATCGAGAACTCTCTCTTCAACTGCCTGCCATATTTACAACAACTCTGCCAACCAAAGAAAACCCCAAACAAACAAGGCCAGCAACGACTGACAAGGTCTTTACCCATGCAATCAACAGCCCAGATAGAAAACTACTGCTAACGCCAGAATACATCTCAAGAGGCCCTCATGATATTCTGAACCGAGGGAACATACTCAGGCTATTTAAATCATCGCCAGACTTAAGTACCCTCCAATCAAAAGACATTGTTGCAATTGAATTTTTATCATCCACAGAGCTCAACATGGGTGAAGTAACCCAAATCACATTAGCATCTCCAGCAATCCGAAAATTAGTTCAGTCAAAAACCGAACAATTTAAAAACTGTGGCATAAAAATTTCAACACCTAGTGTCTCTCGCTACCCATCAATAGTAGAAAAACAACCAGGCTCACCCCCTCAGCACAAATTCGGCCCCTTTCTCAGTTCTAAAATCAGCAAGAGGTCATTCGCTAAAAGCAACTCCAGAGCGCACATTCAACCAGCAAATCGTCTAGAGGGTGGATTGTTCATAGTTGCAAGGGGCTTTATTAAGAACATGGAACGATTGAAACATTACCCACCAGGGCCTAACAATATGCTCCTGGAATATTAATGGATTTGGGCTGAAAAATCAATCTGCCACCACCCTCGGGTTCCTAAAGGAATACGATATCATCCTCTTACTGGATACCTGGGCAGTGGAGAGCATCCCCATAGAAGGCTCACCCCATCATTGAAAAATGTAGCGCTCTATTGCACCTATCACAGGAGGCAGACATCCCAGTCATTATCAACTGGGCTAGCTTCATAAACTAACTATTTGAAAACTCGCCACCAACGCGGAGCAAAAGGCAACAAGCATTTCAATTCTGCATCTCCCCTGCAACAAAGCAATTAAAAACTCAAAGAAACCAAGCACTACGCCATTTGAGAAAGAGCCCAGGTGACAAAACCAAATGTTTAACCTACAAGCAAGCCCAGGCAGCCTTCAAGGTCGCACTACGCAGGGAAAAACAAGCGGCTTCGGATCAATATTGGCTGAAACTCATCCACGAAAGCAAAAACCCCGAATCAAAACAATTCTGGTCTTTTGTTAACTGGGGGCTACGAGGCAGAGGTGGTGTCGGTAACGCAAAGATCAGTGCAGACCAATGGAGCCACTTTTTACCAATACACTTTAAAGATCAGAACACAAAGGATGACCATGCTGAAGCCCATAGCTCAGCCAGCCAACTCGGCGATTCCACATTTAGAACCAAGTAGCCCAAGACAACTCAATCTCAGTTACTCACCTACTATGGTGACTGAAGTGCCAACATTCAAGGGCCCGGCAATTAACAACGACTTTTCGTCGGAGTCCATCAGGACATCGGATGAGTTAAAAAACAGGATTTCATGTTCCATAAGGAAAGCCAGGGCCTAAGGAGTTCCTGGGTCTAACGTCTTCCCCAGGCCATGTTCAAATTTGACGTGGACTTATGGTCAGCTTATCTGACCCCCTTGTTTCTCCATTGCTGGCTAAACAACACCGTCCCTGAGTCTTGGCGAGGTGCTATCATCCATCCAATCCACAAAGAGAAATGACCCCAACAATTACCGAATTATATCACTCCTAGATGTTGAGTCCAAACATTACGCCAGAATTTTATTAGAAGATTTGCAGGCCTGGGTCGATTCTACAAAGCACCTCCCTTTTAACCAGACCGGATTTGTGGCTAACTCTGACGCAACAAATTATTCATCCTGACTGTCCTGATGGAGAAAGCGGCAACCCAACAAACCCAGTTGCACTGCTGTTTTGTTGATTTTAAAGCAGCTTTTGATCGCGTACGCCTGGCCCTACTGTGGAAAAAATTAGAGTCCTGGGGCATACCCCCGACCCAGTTAAACGCAATCATCCTACTCCATTCGGAAACATGGATGAGAATTAGGCTGGGTGAAGGCTCCCAAGTGTCAAGAAAAATAAAAACCAGTTCTGGTGTAAAATAAGGCTGCGTCCTGGCTCCACTTCTTATTAATTAGTTTATATCAGATCTATCTCCATCACTAGAGCGTGTCAACTGCCATCCCCCTCAACTAGATGGAACCTGCATCAGCAACCTGCTCTATGCTGACGACTTGGTGTTACTAAGTCACTAAGTCATACCAAAGTGGGATTACAAAGGCTTCTTGACGAACTGCTTCCCTACACTATAAGAAACTCCTTGGAACTGAACCTGTCCAAAACCAACACAATATCTTTCCGGTAGCAAAAAAGGCCATGTGGCGGGTGGTTCTTTAACAAAACGAAAATCATATATATATATAAATATTTGGGTATCTTTTTGGACCGCAGATGTTCTTTCGTCAAACAAAAAGAAACGCTAAAGACCAAAGCCCTGTCACTAAAGGCCGCCACTGTGAAATTACTTGGCCCAAGTCCAACTCCCAGGCTGAAAGTGATGAAGCCGAGGATAATCAACTTCATCGTATGGGCACGAGATCTTGAAGGGCACAACTAGCTCACTACTAAACAAATTAAAAACCAAAATCTTTAAACGTGCTTTTTGTCTACCAAAATCAAGTTCACCATCGCAAGTTTGTCTCAAGCTGGGCCTATTGGATTATCACAGCGTTGAGGCCGGCTCATTTATAAAGTTCTGCAACTGACTGAACCATTCAAGGGAGGGCTCCCTGGAGGCTAAACCTTGGCGAGAAATAGCAAATTGCCAGTCCAGCCTGAATCACCAGCAACACCTGGATCACAGCTTAATACTACTAGGAGTCAAAGAACTCTGGGCAACAAACCCCTCTCAGCAGGTTCTAAAGGCTGTTATGAAGAAGAGCGTCCGATTGTGGTCATTTCATTCAGACAGGGCAACTCTGTCAAAAAGGAAACATGCCTGGGCAGTAATTTCCAATTTCAAACCAGGAGTTGCGTCGCCTCACTTATCAAGCATTTTTTCATTTTTCTTGAAACAAAAATTCTTAGCTCTGAGGATGGGTGACTGGCCATTTCTAATGAACATGCCCGACGCGTCTCCCAGGTAACAATATCGAATTCAGGATGTGTGGCTATCACTCTGAAGCAATGGAACACATAGTTTGTGCATGCCCCGCTGTGCTCACAGCAGACGGCTACTACTGCGGGGCGAATGGATCAGGCTAGGAGTTCGAACCTGCCGCCAGGCCATAATAGCAGCCCTAAACCCTGAAAACGACAAGCTGAACATTGGGCTCACTAAACTTGTCAGCAAAGCATCAAAGCAGCTGGAGAAATTGGCGCTGCCAAATCTCCTCCACCTCAACAGGGCGGCAGCCAGCCTGCTGGACTAACAACAGAACCTCAGACTGCTAACACCAGCTGTACTGTTCCCGGTCCCCCAGGTGAGCATTACCTGCCCACAGTGCATTCAAAAGTTTGAAATAATTTATACGTTCTGCATTCGACTTTTAAACCTGTGGTTTTTCTTTAAAAAAAAATAATTCAAGTTGACCGTCATTTATTAACAAAGCTTCTGTGGGTTTCTACTCAGTGGTCCTTTTTACGATGAACCGATCAAGTTTTAATTTGTAATGGTTTTAACCAAAAAATAAAGAATATACTCTAACCCTGCGTTTGATGATTCACCTGGAGGAAACCCAGGACAATAGCGAAAATATAGCTACATGGTCATTTTTTAAAGAAAAATAGGAATAATGTGCTCTGGTGAAAAGTGTCTGTTTTGTCTGTACAAATGGCATCAGCAAAAAGTTTGCTGTGCTACAGTCACTATTTTCTCAGCTTTCTGGACCATGCAGAGCAGAATAAAAAAAACAATTTTTTTACCACAGTTTGGCATTTGTCAAACAGACCATTTTTTCTAATTTTTGAGATTTCAACCTACTTCCAGTTTGTGGTGGAAATCAGGGTGAAACCCATGGGTGATCCCAGAAAGCTATACATTTCTGAAAATTAGACAGAATTCTGAGTTCATTTATGTAGAACCCTCAAGGGTTTTCTCAAAGAAACTAACTATTGAAATAAAGAATATTAAACAAGAGAAGGAAGAAAAAGCCATTTGTGACATTGTTTTCACTTGTAACTTCTTGTCACAATGGCTGATTTGCAAAAGCAATAACTCATTACATCTGCTTGGCGCTTCTGGTTGCAGGGATATATAAGGTTTGTAGGTTTTCCAAGAGCCCAAGGTACCCAGAGCCAAAAACTGAACTGCACCTTAAAATCTTTTTACATTCTGTACCGGGTATAGAGGAAGTCATATGGTAAGATATAAAGAGTGAAAAATAGGTATGAAGGAAACCTATGTATGTTAAAAATAGAAGCCAGACAGAGAGCTTAAAAGCAGAGATTATTTGTACAACTCTGAATTTGTGGGTACCTGTACAAGCATGTGATTATCAGGGCATTTGTCAAATGTCTTCTTTCTTACATTTGGAAGGCACGCATTGTAGAGAAATGCTATTGGTAATAATAAAACTTCTGCTACATGTCTCACAATACAAATGGTACCTCACATGTGTAGGTAGGCCTAGTGCCTGCAACAGGAAATGGTCAATAACATTTGTTTTACTGAAAATGTACCCTTTTTTCAACGTAGGTAGATGTGGATTTTGGGCCCTAGCTCAGCAGGCACATAGGGAACCTAGCAGAAATTCAAGGTGGGGTGCCTTGTGTTGCTCCCACCAGCTTTGCCTACACAGAAGAATTTGGAAACCTAAAACCTTGACTAAAACACACATTTTCCTCACATTTCAGTAAAGAACACTTCAGGAATCTGTGGGAACCACACATTTCCTACCACCCAGCATTCCTCTAAGTTTCTCAATCAAAATGGTATCTCACTTCTGTTGGTAGGGCTAGTGCCTGCGACAGAAAAGGTACCAAATCGCAACATGGACACCACATATTCCACTGAAAGCTGACCCTCTTTTAGCAATTGGCTTACTGTGGATATTAAGCCAAAGCTCAGCCAGCACCTAGAGAAACCTGCAAATCTGCACATTTGTTTAAAATAGACAGCCGGGAGAATCCAGGATGTTGTGACTTGCATGGCTCTCCCCAGGTTCCCATACCCAAAAGCCCTTACAGACCTAAATATTTGACTACAAAACAAGTTTTCCTGACATTTCTGTGGTGAAAAGTTCTGAAACTTGCAGAGAGCAACAAAAGTCCTACCATCTACCACTCCCCCAACTCTCCCAATAAAAATGGAACCAAACCTTTGCGGGTAGGGCTAGTGCCAGTGATAGGAATAGGCCCAGAACCCAGCATGGACACATTTCTTATTTTTGCGCTGAAAACTGACCCTTTTTTGGAGTGTTGCTAGTTGGGATTTTGGCCCCAACGTCAGCTACACCAAGGGAAGCCAAGCTAACCTGTTCGTTTAAAAAAATTAGACACCTTGGGAAATCCAGGGTGGGCCAACTTGTGTGATTCCCACCAGACGCAATTGCAAACCTCAGCGTTTGACAAAAACCTACTTTCCTCACATTCCTGTGATGGAAAGTTCTGAAAAAAGCAGGGAGCAATACATTTCCTACCATTTCCCCAATTCTCCTAATAAAAATGGTACCTTACTTGTGTGGGTAAGCCTAGTGCACACAAGAAAGGCCCTAAAATACAATGTAGAGACATCAATATTTCCTGTCACAAAAATGATCTGATTTGGCAATTGGAGTAGGAGCATTTCTTTGGCCAGGGATCCGCAGCCATCTAGAGAAACCTGCTAAACCCAGACATTTCCTAAAACTGGAGCTGTACCTTGCGTGTCCCCCACAATTTTTGTTTTGCCCACAAAGCCTTGCAAACCTCAAACGTTGATTAGTATTGAGCAATTCCCTTTTATCAACAGGGATTCACAAATCTCCTACCATCCAGCATTTCCCTACCTATCTTGATAAAAATGCTGTCCTGCTTCTGTGACTGGGCCTAGTGCTCATGACAGAAAGAGATCAAAGCAAGGTCAATGTGTGTCCTTTTGCAAAGACTCCCATTGACCTTAGTTGATCCATTCCTGCATTGGGCACTAGGCCGAGCCACACAAGTGGGGCAGCATTATTATCTAGATAAGTTTGGGCAATACCGGGGGTGGGGGGGTAGGAATTTTGTGTATTCCTTCTGATTCTGGTAGAATGTGTCACAGAACTGCATGCAAACTGTGCGAATGTAGGTAAATGTTGATATGTGCACAGCATTGTGGGTTAGAAAACGTTGTGGGATTCATGAGAGGCAAACCACCCTGGGTGTCTACTTTTTAAAAACGGGTAGGTTTTCCTGGATGGCCGCTGAGCCCAGGCCCAAAATATGGTGCTACCCTTTTTGTTGATGTTGCCACATTGCATCTTGGACCCTGCCCTTTTGCAAGTGTTAAGCCCACCCTCACAGGTGAGGTACAATTTTTATCAGGAGACATGTGGGAACTGTAGGTGGCAGGAAATTTGGAGCTCCCCACAGATTCCAGTACTTTGAGTCATAGAAATATGAAGAAAATATATATTTTCAGCCTATGTTTGAGGATTGCAAGGGCTTCTGCGTAAGAAAACCTTATGGGATCAATGCGAGACACAACATCCTGGAGTCCCCCTGGTGTCTAGTTTACAACAATATCTGGGGTTGGTAGATGATTCTCCCTAGAGACAATGTACACCCTTACAGAAAATGAAATGTCAGAAAAGACAAATATTACAACGCAACCACCTAGTGCTCAAGTATACTGGTTGGATTTGGTGCGAGGGTAAGTGAAACGTTCACAATGTATAGACTATCTAATCTATGTAATACTAAGATATGTGAAGACACTTCTTGATTTTGATGTCTTGCTGATTGTCCTGGAAAATGTGCAAAATGCCCAGCTTCGGAAACAGACAAAAGTTGTCCAAATATGTTTGGGAAGTGACCCTTGACCAAGTGGCACTCCCAAACATGCATAAATATAAAATCCCTGGTGTTTAAATTAGCCTAAAAAATGGGCACTTTGCCTCCTGGTGGGGGGCAGAAATGGGGAAAACATTTCCCAATATTTTTGGGAAGCGACTCTTGCCCAAGTGGCGGCTCACACACATACACATACATGAAAAGTCCCTGGTGTCTAGTGGTTTTTTACCCCCACTTAGGAGCAGATTGGCCTAAAAAATGTCCAATCGGACCCCAGGGGGACAGAAAACAGCCAAAACATATTTCCCTGAATTGGGAATTGACCCTTTCCCAAAGGGTTGCTCCCCTTATGATAATTATGTATTTACCTGGTCTCTATTGGGTTTCTACCCCCTGAGAGAAAGATTGGTCTAAAATGCAGCTAAACTGCCACCAGGGGTGGGGAGGGTGGCCAAAACAAAGACAAATTGTACCCTTGAAGGAGAGCCACCTTGCCAAGGGGGTCATTCCCCATACACATAAAATAATGCAAAATCCCTGGTGTCCAGTGGCTTTCCACACCCCTATGGGGCACATCGGTCATAAAAATAGCTGATTTGCCCCGGGGGATGGAAAACAGCCAAAGCATGGTAATTTCCAACCAGGGTGTGGCCGTTGCCAAAAAAGCTGCTCCCATCACCAAAAAAAGTTATAATAAAGGTGTCTCATAGTGCATTCCTGCTGCATGATCTCTGTCCCACCTATAATCTTGCCACAGGACTGCACTTTAGAGACACAAGGGGAAAGGAAAAAGGAAAAACAACTCTTTCCTTTACCCCAGTGTCTCTCTGCCCTCCCAATGTCCCCCAGGACGAGGACTTACCTGAAACAGGTCCTACTCCCTGGACGCGCTGGAAGTAAATGACTTCCAGCTTGTCCCTGGCACCTACTGATGATGGCGCACCATATGTGCGCTAACATCATCAGATCACCAGGTGAGAGATTCAGGGATTGCAGCGCTTTTGTTGCCACCCCTGTGAGATGGCATATGGTGGATGGCCAACGGGGGGAGTGCCAGAGCCTCCCTGTGGGCAGGTGGTAGGACGTGCTGGAGATGGTAGTGAGGATGGCTCCAGTACATCCTTAGCACCCAAGAGGGTAATTTTAACATGTTCTAGCTGTGAACTCCCCCTACAGTCGTTTTTCACTGTATCAAAGCTGGTTCTCCAATAGGAAAACACTGATTTACGTTATAATTACCTAAAATGCATAGTTTTACTTGGGGAGAAACTAGAAAAATTATTCCAAGAATCATTTTAACTGTAATTTAAATTCAACTTAATGAAGGATTTTTTAATACTATTGTAAAAATTACATTTTTATAAAGTTGTCATTTTCCTTCCAATGCCAAATATGGATCACTGAAATAATATCAAGGGACAAAATATCGACTTGCAAAAATATCGTGGACAAAATATCGACAGTCAAAATATCGAGTTTGTATCTACAAACAGGTAAGTACAAAAATATCGAGTACAAAATATCGTTTACAATAATATAGTTGTAAAAAATATCGACTTTATTAAAAACAGTGTTAAATTAAATTAATATTAAAATGTAATTACTAAAATATACTTACAAATACTTAAATTAACTTATATTAATTAAATAATAAATGAAATTAATAAAAATAATTTTTTACAATCTTATTTGTTAAAACATATATATATAGTATCATACTATAATTAAATAAGATACTATTATATTACCGTACGATACCAGAAGTGTAAAAAATACTATTCCCACTCCAAAGAGTGCAAGCGTAGGGAAAGCATTGGATAGCGTAGGGGTTAAAATTACTATTCCAACTCCAGTGGGTGCAAGAGTAGGGAAAGCGTTGGATAGCGTAGGGGTTAAAATTAATATTCCCACTCCAGTGGGTGCAACAGTAGGGAAAGTGTTGGAAAGCGTAGGGGTTAAAATTACTATTCCCACTCCAGTGGGTGCAACAGTAGGGAAAGCGTTGGATAGCGTAGGGGTTAAAATTACTATTCCAACTCCAGTGGGTGCAACAGTAGGGAAAACGTTGGATAGCGTAGGGGTTAAAATTACTATTCCCACTCCAGTGGGTGCAACAGTAGGGAAAGTGTTGGATAGCGTAGGGGTTAAAATTACTATTCCCACTCCAGTGGGTGCAACAGTAGGGAAAGTGTTGGATAGCGTAGGGGTTAAAATTACTATTCCCACTCCAGTGGGTGCAACAGTAGGGAAAGCATTGGATAGCGTAGGGGTTTAAATTACTATTCCCACTCCAGTGGGTGCAACAGTAGGGAAAGTATTGGATGGCGTAGGGGTTAAAATTACTATTCCCACTCCAGTGGGTGCAACAGTAGGGAAAGCGTTGGAAAGCGTAGTTGTAATAATTAAATTTGTAAAAATCACATATTAACTAATTAATCAATTAATATAAAATTATTAACAATTACTATTTAATTAATTAACACATATAAATGTATTATCAATTATTTACTAATTACTATCAATAAATATATTAACATATTTAATTAATATTAATTAAATTACTTCCCACCCTATTCCCCTATAATCCCACAACCCGCTACTGCATTAAATTAGTAAATTTTACATATTTACCAAGTAATCAATTATTATTAATTAATTAGCAATTACTATTAAATTAATTAACACATATAAATTAATTTACAATTATTTTTACATTAATATCAATTAATGAATTTACATATTTAATTAATTATAAATAAATTACTTCCCACCCTATTCCCCTATAAACCCACAAACCGCTACAGAATTACATTACGCATTTATTATTAAAACAAAATTCTTTTAATAAAAATATTTATAACATTAATACACACTTTTCAATCATATTATTACATAAAAATACACTATAAAATATTATATATTATTAAAAATTCTATATTTTTGCTATCTATATTTTACACAGTCGATATTACTTCACTTACCTTAAAAACGATATTTTTGTAGTCGATATTCTGTCCAGTCGATATTTTGTCCAGTCTATATTTAAAAGTCGATATTATGTCCAGTCGATATTTTGGAGTCGATATTTTGTCTGTGCACTGCCAAATATGTCTTTCTGCCAGTGTCCAGTATCACCTGATCATTGAATAGCACCCCTGCAATGCGATGTGGGTTGGCCCCACAGAGTAGACAAATGGCTAGGCCCTTGAGTAGGATAGCCTGCTGAGCTCAAAGGGTACCTACGCTTTCACTGGCTGATTTGGCTCAAATCTAGGCCTGCTTCCCTTTGCCTTCTTCCCAGTCAGCTTGGCTTCAAACCCAGTGGGAAGGGGAGCCATCCAGAACTGGTTTGAAGTGACTACAAGGGAGGGTTTGCTCAATTCCATAGCCATGCCTATGGTGAGCACATGGAGGTCTGACAAGAGGAATAAGGGTTCTGTCATATTAATTTCTGGGCATATAGGCATCCTGTGGGATAGTTTCAATTAGACACACAGGAACTGCTGCTAAAATGGGAAGAGTCATCCCTGAAAACTTTTGCTCCATTGGTTAGGAGTGGCTAGGAGTTTACCACCCACATGCTTGCACTGAGTATAAATGTGACAACCCCAGGACCCTCCTTAGAGCACTCCTGGACCCGTGAATAATTGTGTAAAAGGATTGCCTTGCTGTCTAAACATCCTGAATAAAGACTAGACTTGCTTGCCCTGAACCCAGGATCCAAGAAGTGACTCCAAAAAGGGTCAGCTGGCTCTCCTTCTCGTTTAGCCACAGGGACACAATAAGCTTCCAAAGGTCTTTCCTGCAACTACCCTGCTAATCAGTTCCATCTTGACCTGACCTAGAACCAGCTGCTGGCCTCTGATCCCCAAGTGCTGTTCCCAGCTCCTGAAACCTTGGCTGGTCTCCTCTTTAAGTTTCCTGAAACCTGGGGCTGTGTTTTGAGGACTGACTGAGGACCTGGACCAACCTACCATGCCGATCTCACAAATGTGCATCACGCTGGGCCACAGATTCAAGTTGCTTCTGCTACGTTAAGTAGTGTGGCTCACTGGTTAGAGGCAGCAGACCTGAGAGCAGAGGACGGCCCGGGACCAGGGTTCGATTCCCGGCACGGCAGGTTTCTCACCAGGGTCAGCGGACTCGATAATTCTCTCGCCTCGGTGCCCACTCTGATCAGCGATCACACTCGGCAACTCTGGGCATTAGCTTGCCTCATCTTCACTAACGGCCCCACCAGACCGCCGGGGATGCCTGGTCTCACCCTGGAGATACCCATTAAGGGACCATCTCTCAGGGAAGCCAGGAAGGGTTTCGCAGCGGTCGAAGCGCCTTGGGACCCTACGGGTAAGTAGTGCGCTATATAAATGCCAATACATTTACATTTACATTTACGTTCTTGTCCACAGCAGCAAATCTGATCCAGCTTCAGCTGGCCTTGTGAAGCCCTTTTCCACTACACCCTGCAGCCTTGGCCCCTAGATGAATCTGAGCCCCAAACAAATGACTCAGTCCAAGGGTAGAAATCTCATTCAGACAAAGAGTGAAATGCATCCTGCCAGTGAGGGACTTCTCTGTTCTAGGAATTCAAATTTCTGCCACAAAAGTCATTAGCTCCACCGAGACCTCATCTAGCAGTTATCTGATGACATGGAGACCTCGTGGGCCACAGCCTGCAGCTATGGTCCGCTTGTCAGATTCGACTCACCTGAATTACCAAATTTTGCAGGAGCGAAGAATGCCCACCCATTCTCCATTGGTAAACCGTCAAAACGGGAATGGGAAATGAGTTTTGGCAGGTCACCTGCCAGGGGAAAGGGGGTTGGGGAAGAGAGAGGCAGAGAGAATAATGGATGGTCCCAAAACAACTGCCAGATGGATTCTGGATCGCAGGAGGAGGATTTGTCTCAGGTTCGGATTGCGTGGTTTAACTGCCCACATGCTGTTTGATTTCTTCAAAGCCTTTGTAAACTGGGTCTAGTGAACAAATACAAGCATAAGAATAACAAGAGCAGAGGCACACAATAAAACAACCAACAGTAAGCAAGACTTTTCATTCTAGAGGTCATTCACTTACCCTTTCTATAGTTTTGTCTTATACTCTATTATAATCATAGAGCAAATGAGAGAATAGTTTTGCAAGAAATGTTGCCGCTGCAGTCACAGAGAATCTTTTTTTGTAATGAGGGGTGAACAGTTTCTGTTTGTCCAACGGTTTTTTCTTAGTCTCTAACAGAAAAGTTCCAAATAATCTGGTGTATTTCAAACAAGATTTTTCAAATAGAGTTCTCGGTACAGTGCACTGACCTTGCGAGTGTGAGCTGTTGGTATTCTTGCTAAAATAGTGGGAAAGCAGTTGACATTGGGGGCAGGAAGGAAGCCACTCCTAGAAGGCTTCTTGCGAGCAAATAGGATAATGTATACTCTAACGGAGTGGAAGCCCTGGCCTGGGAGGAGGCATATAGTATATTGTGCATACACTAAGGGAGGTGACCAATGGCCTATGTTGGAACATATGTGTGGACTGATTGGCGTGCTGGACAGAGGATGCTTCATGTTGGCCTAAGTTGGAATTTGTGGTTGTCTTGTGCAATCCACATGAGCGGACAGGCTCTAACACCACTGAGAATGTTTGCTTTCCTTTTCAGAGACCAAGAGCAAGATGTATCATTGTATTTCATTGCCCTTGCATCACACATCATGTGGTAAGGGTAACAAACATTTTTTGTCAGATTTACCAAGCAATGCAAGGCCACCTTGTCACCAAGACTGGTGAACATGGGAATCATCTGTATTTCTCATTGTTGTTTTCTATGTGTTTTTTCTGCAAAAAGGAAATAAGCCTCTAAGGATTATTTTAGATATACCTCTTGACAAAAAACTACCCGGCCTGCAGCACAGGCACCCTTGCACCATGGCACAAGGGTGCCTACATTGGTGCTAGGAAGCAGATTTTGTGCCAGCACAGGCAGAGAGCAGGATTTTGCCATATTTTGCATTCCTGCTCTCTCCCTTTCATGCAGTGCTGTACAGCAATTATTCGTCTAGTGCTCATTAGGGAGACGGGTCGGATTATGACAACCAGAAGGCTAACCAATATGACGCCTCTAGTTGTCTACAACAAGAAATTGGCACTCAATAGGCACGATGCAATAAGTTTCTCTGGAGGAGTTTGATGCTGCTAGTATTTTTTTCTCGAAGAAGGTAGCCTGGGTATTTTTTATACAGGTTTTGTAGTGTTTTATGGCGGATCTGTATTCGTTTTTGCTTTCAGTCGACCATTCCTTTCTCTATAGGCGCTCGAGCTTTTTGCACTGTTTCCTGAGTAGGCGTAGTTCTTGGGTGAACCACGGAGATTTGAGGGTTTTCTTCTTGGTGGGGAGGGGTTTCACAGGAAGGATAGCATCCAGGGATTGATCGATCCAGCCACGTAGTTGAACGTCTGCTCTGGAGGGGTCTGGGTCCAGCACTGGCGAGGTGCCGACGAGTGTTTTGGCTCATAAGGCCGTATCCAGTTTTTGCCACGGGCGGGATGGTGCTTGAGGAGGCGGGCTCTCCGGTACTTCGGCCATCAGCTGGAGCTTGAAGGGGATTAAAAAATGGTCTGACCGAGGGACAGGGATAGGGGTATTCACGATTAGTCTCGAGAGGTTTGTGAATATAGGGTCCAACAGGTGGCCCTTGTTATGGGTGGGTGGGATGCTTTTCAAGTGAAGGTTGAGGGAGGCTAGGTCATTTTTTAGGTCAGTGGCTGTTTTGTTAGTTAGGTCGTCGAAATGGAGATTTAGGTCTCCTAAGACCGTAAAGTTAGGGGTTAGGCAGGCAAGAGAGGTGATGGATTCCACAAGGGAGTCACCAAAAAGTCGTTGCTGTCCTGGGGGGCGGTAGACTAATATTCCCGAGAGGGTTGTGGCTGGTGGCGAATGGATAGAGAAGTGGACGTTTTCGCAGTCCTGGATTGAGCTGTCCTTAAGAAGGCAAGACAGGTGATCACGGTAGATGATTGCTATCCCACCTCCAGTCCCAGAGGGTCTGTCCTGGTGTTTGATAAGATAGCCTGGTGGGAGTGTTTGGATTATGTCTGGGTCAGAGTTGGCGTTGATCCAGGTTTCTGTTAGAAAGAGGATCTCAATCTCCGAGTCCTGTAGGAGCATGTTGATTTCTGTTTGATGTTTCGGGAGGGATCTGCAGTTGAGTAGAGCCATATTGAGCCAACGTGGTTTAAGGGGGAGGCGTGGAGTGAGCCTGTATGGACAGTTTGTACAACAGGACTGTCCCTCCTGTAGGGAGATAATACTGCGACAGGGGGCAGAGGAGAAGTCCCTTAGTTTGAGGAGAGTTTCCTGGGTGTACCTCCGGGGAGACGGTGTGTCCGAGGCAGGGGTCCAGGGCTCAGGGCTCGGTCTGGCGCGGACGGGCGCAGACGGGCTTGCCTTAGGCGCCCCCGCTGCACTCGTCTGCTGCGCTTCCGGTAGATGCACATGGTTTATACGGGAGGCAGGGGGTGGAGGGGAGTGGGCATGGCCTTAAAAAAGGGGCGTGGCCTCTGTCTTCGCCGCTACTGGCGTCTGTAGGAGTGTACTGGTCTGGCTTCGCGGCAGCGCTTAAATCAGCTGCGCGGGCCGATCAGGTACGAGCAAGTGCATAGAATGTTTGCAAGGTAAGTGAGTTTAAAAAAACACAAGACAGGGACAATAGTTCGTTTTTTTAAATATTAGCGCAGGTTCGCCTCCCGGCTTCCGCCTCAGGAGATAGGTTTGTTGTGATGCAAACCATACCTCGCTAGACTCCCCTGGGTGTCTAGTTTTCAGAAATCTGTGGGTTTGGTAGGTTTCCCTAGATGGCCACCAAGCCTGGGGCCAAAAACCCGGGTGACCCCCCCTTGCAAAACTAGGCTGTTTTGTGATAAGTAATTTTGATGTCTCCTCAATACGTTTTAGGGCATTGCCTGTCGCGGGTACTTGGCCCACCCATGCGAGTGAGGTACCATTTTTATCGGGAGACCTCTGGGAATGCTGGGTGATAGGAAATTGGTGCCAGCCTGGTAATCCTACAACTTTCCCACACAGAAATTTCTGAAAAAAAGTGAGTTTTTTCAGCTACATTTGAGGTTTGAAGGGGATTCTGGGTGGGAAAATGTTTGGCGGTCCACGCAAGTCATACCTCGCTGGACTTCCCCCGGTGTCTAGTTTTCAGAAATGTGTGGGTTTGGTAGTTTCCCAAGATGGCCACCAAGCCTGGGGCCAAAAACACAGGTGACCTCCAATGCAAAACCAGGTTGTTTTGTGTTAGGTAATTTTGATGTCTCCTCAATACGTTTTGAGCCCTTGCCTGTCGCGGGTACTTGGGCCACCCACACAAGTGAGCGATCATTTTTGTCAGGAGACCTGGGGGAACGCTGGGTGGTAGGAAATTTGTGGCAGCCTGGTGATCCCATAAATTTCCCACACAGAAATCTGAGAAAAAAGTGATTATTTCAGCTACATTTGAGGGTTGTAGGGGATTCTGGGTAGGAAAATGTTGGGAGGTCCAAGTACGCCATATATCCCTGGACTCCTCCAGGTGTCTAGTTTTCAAAAATGGGTGGGGTTGGTAGGTTTCTCAAGATGGCTACTAAGCTCGGGCCAAAAACCCAGGTGACCCCTCTTGCAAAACCAGGTTGATTTGTGATAGGTTTTTTATTTAAATTTTATTTTAGGAGTTTTGTATAGAGCTAGCTGTACCCAAGGGTATCAGAGCATTTCACAACATATACAATAATGAACATACATATGATACAGGAGAATGGGGGAACATGGGGTTTAGGGCGGGCGGGGGACAGGCATATAACCGCAGGGTAGACGAGCAGAGGGTGCAAGTCGAATCAGATGTTCAACCATATATAATCGGCAATCAAACAGTTTATACACAAAAGGATTTCTTGATCTGAGTCCGTGTTGTCAATCTCGAATTTTAGTAAAGATGGAGTGTCGGTTGGGTAACTGTCCAGGGTCTGTTAGTTTCACTCGAGGGCGGTCGAGCAAGAGGGCTTTGAGTAGGCTCTTGAATTTTGGAAACAAGGGAATTGTTCTGGTGTGGGGTGGGATGGAGTTCCAGATTTTAGGTGCATTTCCAGCAAAAGATTTGGCTGTGGTTCTGTGCTTGCGAGTATTTGGCGGGATGAGCAGTAGAGAGCTGGAGCTCCTGAGGTTTCTGGACTGGCCTGCCTTTTTGAGTTTGGAGGCCAGGTATTCTGGTTTATCTGTATACAGGACTTTGTGAGTGACACAGGCTGTTCTAAAGCTGGCTCACAACTCAACTGGGAGCCATCTGAGTTCTCTGAGGGCTCGAGAGATGTGCTTGAATATCTTAATACCGGTGACCATTTTTGCTGCTTCGTTGAGTGTTGTCTTTAAGGGGGCAAGGTGGGTTTTAGCTGTCCCCTGTCATGGTAGCGATCCCGTAGTCTATTCTGGAAAGGACCAGTGCTTGGGTGGCTTGTTGAAGGTCCTTGGGTGGGAGGAAGGTTTTAGTTTGTATAGTAATTTTAGGTTGAGAAAGGCACTTTTCGCAAATCTTGTGATGTGTTCCTTCATGTCAAGTTTTGGGTCTAGGGTGATCCCTAGAGATTTTACTGAGTCTACCAAGGAGAGGTTACCATTGAGGGCATCAATGGCTTTGAGTCATTTTTCGATTTGTGGGTTATCATCTTTATTGGAAATGAGTAGTATTTCCATTTTTTCTTGGTTCAGTTTCAAGTGATTGGTTGTGAGCCAGTGTTGGACCTCCTTGAGTGTTTTGTTTAGTCTCTGGATGTCATCAATGGAGGTGGTTTCCAGATAGAGCTGCGTGTCATCAGCATATAGATGAAAGGGGATGTAGGATTTTCTGAGTAGAGAAGTGAGGGGTTCAATGTAGATGTTGAAGAGCTGGGGGGAGAGTACCGACCCTTGTGGAACACCTCTGATGCCAGGGTGGAGGTTGGATTCAAAGTTTTTTATTTTTATTCTTTGCGATCGGTTGTGAAGAAAGGAAGAGAACCAGTGAAGGACCGTCTCTTGTAGACCAGCCCTTTCTTGAAGAACCCTTAAGAGCAGTTTGTGTTCGACTGTATCAAATGCGGCCAATAAGTCTAGGAGGATGAGAAGGCAGCATTGATCCATGTCGAGTCACTTGAGTAGGTCGTCTATGACATTGAGGATTGTTGTTTCAGTGCTGCATCCCTTTCTGAATCCCGATTGGTGGGGATCTAGTAGTTTGCTGTTTTCTAGGTGTTGGGTTGGCTGTCATCTTTTCATGACTTTGGACAACAAAGGAAGGTTCGAGACTGGTCTCAAATTATTCAGATCTTCCATGTCTAGTCCTGGCTTCTTTAATAGTGGTGTGACTTGCCCTACCTTGAGGCAGTCTGGTACAATTCCAGAGCTCAATGAGCTGTTGATGATCTTGCACCATATTGGCGCTAGTACTAGCTTCAGGTCTTTGGCCAGGTGAGGAGGTAGCTGATCCAGAGTGTGAGCTGAGAGCTTGGCGTTGGAGATTAGATTAACTATCTCTGCTTCCTGGATGGGAATGAATGATTACCACTGTTTTGGAGATTTCACGGAAGTGCTAACAAGAGTTATGGACATTGTGATCTCACTGAAAGAGATGGGATTTATGCCAAGTGCAAGGTCGATCTTGGCGATTTTGTCGTTGAAAAAGGTTGCGAAGCTGTCGCATCGAACTTTTGATGCCTGAGTTGAGGGAGGTATGGGTTTGGAGGTTTGATATCTTATGATATTGAAAAGTTCTTTGGGTATGTTTTTTGCATTATCTAATGCCGAGCAGAAGAAAGCGGACTTTTTGTTCTTAATGTGATTTTTGTACATCCTGCCGGCTGCTTGGAGTTGATCGCGGTGGAGGGCTGAGGGATTATTCCTCCAGGTTCTTTCTGCTGCTCTTAATTGTCTTCTTTCTTTGTTGATGTCAGTGGTGAACCATGTTCTAGAGGGGATGTGTCAGGTTCCGCGGTGATGTATCCCCAGGATTGTACCGATGCTATAAAGGGGCCCACCTCTAGATCATCCCAAGTCTGACTATATATTACACAGACTGTTAAGGAGATCAAGCGGGGGAAAATAGAAAGTCCGGAGGGGAACTGCTGGGCTGCTGGAACCGGAAATCTGCAATATACAAAGCACGGAATAAGTGGTGTTGGGATACCAGATTGGACCACAACCAACTATGTTACTCTTTCCTCACCTGTATAACCATTCAGGAGTGCTGAGATATAAGAGGTAAGGTAATGGATAATTCCTCATCCCCAAAGGACCCTGTAAATGAGAAATAACAAAATCCTAGCATCTAGTTACCCCCACCACACAGTATCTCTTCTTGGTATGTTTAAACCAAATTATACACCTACCACCTGAAGGGAGAATGAATACCCAAACGATCCTCTGCAAATCGAAGATCACCAATGCGATACCTCTAGACTCCTTAAGTAAGGTTTTGTGTATGCAATAACTTGTGCATTCCTTCATGCACAAAATAGTGTCATCTAGGTGTAAATAACACAGTCACCAGAGTGTCACTAACACATTAGGTTCCCTCCACAAAGTATTTGGAAAAAAAGAAAGTTCGAACAAACAAAAGATATCAGCAGCCCAGGAAACAAAAGGAAGATCCAATAGTAAGATTCTTTTCTCCACCATAAGGATCCACAACAGTCAAAAGGAGAAATCTGGCAAGTAGTCACTAATAGCGTTCAATACCATCACAGATTTCCAAAGTAATATTCAATAGGGTGCAGGGAAATGAACAGGACGCCTGAACCCTGAACTCAGTAAGCACCACCTTGAAGCAAGAAATGAAAACGACCTGAAAACAGATGGCGACCGTTGTAGGCGCTTCCTAAGCCCCAGCCAATAATCCACTGGACTCCCGACTCACATACCCTCGATGTAAGCCCCACTCGTACCTGTATCCAGGCGCTTCCTAAGCCTCTGCCAAGATCTCCGTATGAAAGCGTTCTCACACATGGGACCGAAGAACCCAGACAATCCAGAAAGGCGCTTCCTAAGCCTCAGCCAAGTACTCCAATGTGATAAGGAAATCACCGATCCTCCAAACACGAACTACTCTCCACAAGAACAAATAATCGGCAGCGCGTTCTGCCCGAATGCACACTAAATGCTTTTCCCCCGGCGCGACGCGTCACTACAGCGCGCCGCCCCAAAGGATCATGGGATATGTAGTTTTCAGTCCCCTGAGTGCTTATTTGGGCAGTCAGTGTTTACCAGCGGTCGGGGAAACGTGACAGGATGTTCCTTGATTTCCTTAGCTTCAAGGGAGCAATTTGATCCAGGGTAAGCGTCATATTGGAGTTGTAAAGAAAAGTGAGTTTGTTGGTTGAGAGGTGGTTAGTGTAGTGGGGTAGCAGCAAGCTGATTCTTTCTTCTAGGTCCGCTCGTGGGATTTGGGCTGTGTTCCTGACCCATTTGGGGGGTCTAGCTTGGGAATTAGATTAGTCAAGATCGAATGGTTGATGTGAAAGAGAACTATGTGATGGTCGGACCAGTCAACAGGGAGGATGTGGTCGATGGAGATAGCCTTGCTTTCCACTATAATAGCGTCAAGGATAGCAATGCTGGGTCAGATTGTTAGCTAGAAGTAGGTTATTAGAGGTTTGAATGAGCGGGTTCTTTGTTTCATTCCAGCTTACATTGAGGTCGCCCAGAATTGTGTTGTTAAAGTTGCCTAGTGCACAATAGGCAATCAAGTCAGAAAGGTGAACCCCGACTTCGGAAGAGTTGCCTTGGGGGTCGTATAGAAGATGGCAGAGTGTTGGTCTGGTATCCTGAGTTTTGATGTTGACTGAGAGGCATTCAAATTAGCTGTAGACACAAGAGGAAATTTCTGTGATGGAGATGTTGTTCTTGTGGATGATTGCTATGCCCCACCTCTTTTCACTTGCCTGTCTTTGTTTGTCATCGTGAATCCAGGAGGTACTAGCATGTCCATGTTAGGGTAGCAGAGGTTGTTGAGCCACGCTTCTGTTATGAATGCTATGTCTATGTCATGGAAGAGGATGGCTTCCGCTAGTTCAGATGTATGTTTAGAGGCTGATCTGCAGTTTATGTGCATGCAGTTGATGGGGGGTTGTTCTTTGAATTCGTTCGGTTGAACTTTTGGAAGGAGGGCAAGGTGGGCAGGGGGTCTGGGGGCTCTCGGAGGAGGGTTTTTGCTTCTGAATCCCGTGATTACTTGGATCGCGGATTTAGGGGAGGAATTCAACGGAGGGTCATAGGGTGCCACTGGGTGTTTAATTTCTTGTGGGGAAAGTGAGGTGGTTGCTCTTCTAGGTCTTTCCAAGGAGCTGCCCTTAACTTACTAGGGGACCGGGATTTAGGTCTGGGGGGACGTGAGGCTCGGTGCTGGGTGTTACCTTACCTAGGCTGGGTTGGGTGAGACTAGCTAGCTCTAAGGGTGGCTGGGAGGACTTTCGGGTCAGGGATAGGTTGGATAGAGTATTATTCAAGCCTCGAATCAGGATTTTCAATTGGGTTTCTAGTAAGACGTTGCATTGTGTTGTCTATGGAGGGAGGACGGGTGTCTGTAGCAGGATTGTTCTTGGGTGAGGGAGGAGGGACCAGGGGGTGTGGAAGGGTGTCAGGGGCCTGTAACGGGTACTTGACCCACCCACGCGAGTGAGGTACCATTTTTATTGGAAGACCTGGGGGAATGTGGGGAGGGTGGAATTTTGTGGATCCTCACAGATTCCAGAACTTTCCATCACAGAAATGTGAGGAAAATGTGTTTTTTTATACAAAGTTTGAGGTTTGCAGGGGATTCTGGGTAACAGAACCTGGTGAAAGCCACACATGTCACCCACTCCTGCATTCCCCTGTCTGTATAGTTTAAAAAATGTATAGGGGCCAGCAGAGCTAGAGTTCAAAATCTACAGGTAGGCACTTTGTCAAAAAAGGGTCAGCTTTCACTGTAAAAATGTAGTGTGACCATGTTGTGTTTTGGGTAGTTTCCTTTTGCGGGCACAAGGCCTACCCACACAAGTGAGGTACCATTTTCATTGAAAGACTTTGGGGAACGTGGGGTGAGTGGAATTTTGTGGATCCACACAGATTCTAGAACTTTCCATCAAAGGAATGTGACGAAAATGTGTTTTTATTTACAAAGTTTGAGGTTTGCAGGGTATTCTGGGTAAAAGGACCTGGTGAGAGCAACGCAATCACCCCCTCCTGGATTACCCTGGGTGTCTAGTTTGAGAAATGTATAGGTTTGCAAGGTTTCCCTAGGTGCCGGTAAGAGCTAGGGTTCAAAATATACAGCTAGGCACTTTGTCAAAAAACGGTCAGTTTTCACTGTAAAAATGTGGTGTGTCCACATTGCTTTTTGGGCCATTTCCTGCCAGGCGCATTAGGCCTACCCACACAAGTGAGGTACCATTTTTATCAGAAAACTTTGGGGAATGCGGGGTATGTGGGATTTTGTAGACCCACGCAGATTCCATAACTTTCCATCGCAGAAAAGTGAGGAAAATGTTGTTGTTTTTTTCAAAGTTTGAGGTTTGCAAGGGATTTTTGGTAACAGAACCCAGTGAGAGCCACTCAAGTCACCCTAACCTGGATTCCTCTGGGTATCTAGTTTTTAAAAATGTATAGGTTTGCTAGGTTTCCTTAGCTGTCGGCTGAGCTAGGGTTCAAAATCCACAGCGAGGCACTGTGCAAAAAAAGGCTCAGTTTTCACTGTAAAAATGTGGGGTGTCCACATTGCGTTTTGGGCCGTTTCCTATCGTGGGCACTAGGCTAACCCACACAAGGGAGGTACCATTTTTATTGGAAGACTTAGGAGAACTCACAATTGTAGAGCAACTGTTATTACCTTTCGACTTTCTATGCGTTTCTGCCTTCCTAATGTAAGACAATGTGTAAAAAAGAAGTCACTTTGAAAAATGTCCTACAATGATGATGATTGTAGCACCAGAACCCCTTTTTTATACCGTTTGCAGGGGAAAAACCAGACACTTTCTTCTGCAGCACTTTTCCCCATTTTACCCCCAAAATGTAGCTGTATTTTGGCTAATTACTGCATCCCTTCCAGGGGAATTCACAAACCCTGGTGTGGATACCTTATGTGGTCAAAAAGTTACAGGGGCCTAAGCACAAACTACTCCAAATAGCCAAAAAAAGGCTTAGCACAGGGGGAGTGGGTGTTTGTCCAGGAGGGGTGCCTAGCAGCGAAAGGGTTAAGAGTCCTTGAGAAGAGAGTCATGCTCACAATCAGAAATCTGGGCCTGTAAAAAAGTCTATAGGATACCATGGCTGCAATAAACTGGGTGTTTAGTGAAGAAGCTTGGGAATTCATGCTATTAGAAAGTGAGGATAATGATCAACAGAGTTTATGGAAGGTGATAAACGTCCCCTATTTTTCAGTGGATCGTTTGCAAAAAATTGAGTACTCCATCACACCTGTAACATGGATCCATTATTTTAAGAACATTTATTCATCAAGCCTGTTGGGTGAAGTGAGAAGTCTACATTTGGAAGATTGAGGGGATAATGTGAAGATAAACCCCATCCAGGAACAAGAACCAAAAAGTTGTCCCAGTAATAAAGCACCCAGCCCTGGCAGCATTCCGATGGGCTTTTAAAGGGGAAAATGTATTTAGGCAGCTTCCACATATGGTCTCTCCAGTTTCTGATTTTTATTCCAATTTTTAGGAAAGGAGCGAGGAATGACCCGGCATGATACTGAACTATTTACCTTCTGGACTCCTCAGTATAGATCTTGGGGAGAGTATTGTTTAATAGATTAGAGGACATGGTCAAGGAGAAAGGAATATTGTCAAATATCCAGTATGACTTCAAATGTGGGGCTGGTATTGTAATATAATCTCTGAACCTTTGTCTCATAGCCAGTAAATATGTTTATGCAAAGAAGTTACTGGTGTATCTGACTTTTATGGACCTTAGTGTAGCATTTGAAAGGTCAACAGATAAAAACTGTGGGGGTAAATGCTAGAGATGAGATTTGATAAATCAATGGGTAATCTATTGAGGGAGAAGCATAGGGTCGTCTCAGCTATGGTCCGCTATGGCTATAATGGAGAATTAACTGAAACCTTTATATCAATCGAGAGGTTGCCAATGGTGGGTATTGCCCCTTCCTATTCTCATTATACGTAAATCAGGTAGAGAGTTTCCTCCTGTAGCACACAAGTGATTTCTCCCAGGTTGAACGAAGACCCATTCCTATACTTCTTTACACAGTTGTTGCCGTTCTGCTGGTCAGAACTCCAAACGGACTGCAAAAATTATTGATTCATTTAATTTGTTCATGTGTCACCTAAGGCCGTCAACAAAAACTTCTAGCTCATATGTGACGAGTTGTGGGCCAAAAACAATTAAAACAAAGGTACATCAAATTAGTGGTATTAAATTGAAAAAAAAGCTCACCTATTTTAACTATTTACTTTCACCAGTACTTTAGCACAGGATAATGCAATCAAGGTCAGAAACCAATATTTTAATATAGCTGATGAGGCACTTTTTAGATATGCTGCAAACTGGGTCACAAAACCCTCCCCCTTATGTTACAGTTGTATAAATCTAAGTGTATGTCAGTCTTAACCTATGTTGCAGGAGTATGGAACTCCAGTGGGCAGTGTTTAATTCAGAAGAAATTGTTTTTAAGGAGGTTACTGGCTACCTCAAAGTCCTGTTCTGCTTTTATATGTCATGATGAACTGGGGATACAATATACTGAGGACATTATAGAACATAAACCTTTGTTTCTATGGTTGACAATCTGGGTTACAGCAGTAGTATGTTTAACATGGGAAATCATGAAGGATTGTCTGTCGCTGGGAAAATACTTTACATTCCCTTGGTTAAAGATTTTTAGGAGTTCCTTTAGTAACTTAGGGTTGGGAGAATTCTTTACAAACAAAGAGTTGCTAAACTGATCATCTAAAGATGTTTTAAAAACACATTTGAGATGACCCCTGATTTTATAGTTGATATTGTGCATGTTTTTTTCCATGAAAAGCATATTTACCAAAGTTTAGCTGATAAAATGTTTTGTATGATCATTTAATATTTGGAGCACACAGATAACCTATTAGTAGAGTGGCCCAAGGCTAAAACAATGTAAGTAGTATGCCTTTGGTATTCAATTGATTAATGTAGATCATATTTTATAACTTGGACTACTAAGGTTTCAGTAATATATATTTCATTTCCTCAAAGACAAATGTTTGATGTTATCCTGATTACTGCATCAATATCTTAATTTACAAATTGTGGAGCTTAATTTTTAGGATAGTTATACTTTTTAACAACTGATTTTAATTAGCAGATGATCAATATGTCTATCAAGAATTGTATTGCATTATGTGTGATCTCTTTTATGGCAAAAGGTCTGAAAAATATATTTTGACTTGAATTGGCATGGGGCAACAACTAACCCCATTTAAAAAAAAAAAGATATGAAGAACAGATTAAGGCCCGGATTTATCATAGTGTTGCATCGCTCTTGCACAATGCAGGGGAGCACAAGGACAATACAACTCTAAAGTTAGATTTATGAAGTCACGCAAGGCCACCTTGCATGGCCTTCCATAGCTTGATAATTCTGGAGTAATACAAGGTAGCACACATTTGGTAGCTTTCTTGGAGCTCAGATTCCTCCAGCTTGGCAAGACTTCACACTGTAGCCTAATTGGGCTTCACAAGGCCGAATATCAGATGAGAAACAACCATTACAATGTACTACCTTCACAACACAGCTGTTACAACACAACTGCCTTTACATCGCATGCCATTACAAATCATGCTATTACAACGCATGTCACTACAACACATGCCAGTATAATGCACACCATTACAACACATGCCATTACAACACATTATAAGGTAAGTAATGTGGATTTTTTAGTTATAGGGTGGGTATGGGTTTTGGGGTACATGGGGATAGTATTTTTACCCATACACTATCCAACACTTACCCTGCTGTTTCACTCACTGGAGTGGGAATAGTAATTTTTACCCCTACACTATCCAACACTTACCCCACTGTTGCCCCAAAAGTATTATACGTTGTAATGGTAGCGTTGTAATAGTATGTGTTGTAATGGTAGTTTCTAAAAAGGTGATTTAATGGCATGTGTTGTAAAATCAAGTGTTTTAATGGTAGTTGCGATGTAAAAACCGCATTGTAAAAACAAGCTTTGTAATTGTTTGGGTTGTAACGTCATTCATTCAAATCAGACTAGCTGCTGCTGAAAAGCTCAGAGTGGGAACAACCTGAATATTTGGCACAGCAGAAAAGCACATTCTTCGATTTGGCTTGGCATGTTGGTCTCTGTCCTGCGGAGGTCTTTGAAGCAAAAACGTTTTTGAGTCACAAGTTTCAGGAAAAGTTAGTGGGTGCACTTTGATACCAGCCAACAGTCCAGGTCCTTGAGGACTGCACTTGGCCGATCAAGATTGTATCCAGCAGAAGCCAGCAGCAGAGTTCAGGGCAGGTCCAGTTGGAATTGTTCAAGTGGGAAGTTGCAGAAAAGGCCTCTTGTAGCTTGTTGCGTCCCTGTAGCTTGATGAGGAGGTCAACAGTATAACATCAGGAACATCTCATCATCATTCCCAGAGTCAAGAAGGCACGCACAGGTGAAAGGCGCTTCTCGCTCCACAACGCACGCCTCTGGAACGCCTTACCCCGCGACCTGAGAACAGAACCTAACTATCTACAATTCAGAAAGCGGCTGAAAACCCACCTCTTCCCTTAAATCCTAACCTCCCCCCCCCTGCCCCCACTGACCCGCAGTTGTATGGATCTTAGCGCTGGGATACTCACGGGTGACTACGCGCTTTATAATTTTTTTTAATAATAATAATAATAACCCTTAGAGTTCTTTTATTTGTTCTAGGTACAAGAGAAAGAGCTGTTCCAGTCTTCAGGGCTCTTTTCTGGTCACATACAACAGGTCAAGTTTTCTTCTGTTCATCCATAGGTCAACAAAGTGTTCTGAGAAGGATTCTGAGGGTGTTACATTAATGACTTGCAACAACCTGTGGGTGGGGAAAACTCCTGGCCACTCCATAACCGATGCGATAAAAGTTCCCAAGAGTGACCCTACCAAATTATACAGCATTGTCTGTGTGTCCTATTATATACAATTCTTCAGTGCCCTCACTACTGAAAACCAAGATGGCATAACCTTCCTTCCCCTGTGCAGAGTTCCTGTGCCCACCCTAGAGATGTGATATTAGCAACAATGTCTCTACAGGTATTAGTACAAAACGAAAACCACACTCAATTATTAAGAGCACAAAAGGAAGTACCAAATATATTAGTGAGTTTATATCAGTCAAAATCGAATTATGTAGCAGTCTTGTTGAGGTAAGGAAGTGTAAAAGGAAAGGCAGGAGAATGTACTTTTTTTGTAACTCACAACAAAATGTAAATACCTGTAAATAAATAGTATGCACTCAATAGTTAGGAAAGCAAAAAGTAAACACATTTTGTGTAATTCTGAAGTGTGATCGAAACAACGATTTTAATTAGATTAAATAAATCAAGATGCTTTGTTTGGTAATGCACAAATGATAATTATGCTATGCAACCTAATTTCCACACATTATCATTTGCGCACTGTATTGCCTTGTCAGTAAAACTGTAAATACGTGCAAATTTGAAGGCTATTTCAATGGAAAATGAGTAGCTGTAAAATGACAGTGATCTGCCACACAGTGCTCTAGTTACATTAAACCTGTGGCTGCCTTATGTCTATTAAAGCTAGGTGAGTCACAAAGTTTGTCATTCTAAAAATTGGGTAGTGGTTCCAAAAAGTTTGGGAAGCACTGGCCTAGGACATATCTATTATAAAATGTGCCACTGAGTTAAAACCATTGTGTGCAATTCTTTTAGGTCCCACACCATTTAGGTCAGCAAAAGACTGGATTGTTGATTTTTCTCTTAACACTAAGCACTGCATCATTTAGCTCAATTCCTAAGATTTTAACACAAAAGAAAAATAATATCACACTCCAAAATTAACAAAAAAAATACAAACAATAAAAAAATATTTGATGGAATACATTTTAGAAAATATGCTCCCAAACATAAAATGTATTAAAAAATAAAACATAATAAAAACGAACTATTGCATCTGTGTTCATAAATGTTCCATTACTAAACCAGTAACATATACATGTACAATATATATATGTATACACCATAATTGATATATATATTTATATTACTTACAGATATCATAATCTAACAAGGTTTAGAAAACATTTCAAATATACATAAATATACAAATAATAGTTTTCCATTTACATTATAATTTTCAACATCAAAAATAATTTTACATATTTTAATGTTGATACAATTTTGTATTTTACAAAAACTTGTATTTAAAAAAATCACATTATTAAATAATTTTTGATATATTTGTGTTTTTCAAAAATGTGATAGAATACTAATATTTATTTTAAAATGTACATTTAATTATTTGTTTTGTAAGTTAATGTCGTTAATAAATAGAAATAAAGATATAAATATATGTATGTATATATATATATGTGTGTGTGTATGTGTGTTTACAATTGATATAAGCTATCATTCATTAAAATTATTAATGTGGGAAAAAGCATTTGAAAGTTTTGCTCTTCTAATTTGAATATCATTAAAAGACTGAATATTAAATATAAATTACATTATCTACTTTCTAATACTCTCTCCATCCTTATCCCCTACAAATCCAATATCCCGCTGCTAAAAAGAATCTAGAAATCCATTATTGTTAGATGTTAATTCAAATATAAATACTAATTTCAACAATTTCATTATTAATAAATCATCTTCCTGAAAACACAAATAAAAATATTATTAAACATATATTATGAAACATGCTACAATAATTGGGCGCAAAAAATGAAGCAAGTCAGAAACAGCAAACAGCTATATGCAATCTCAAATGGGGGGACCAAGAAGTATGATAGACTTTGGGGGTGGTATTTGGAGTAAAATTTAGGGTCAGAGCAGATGACTTGATTGCCGTATTGCTATTTTGTACATTTTAGCTCTGGATGGACTTTATGTACTCGACATTCCTCATCTTATGGGGCTGATAGAATTATTTATCTAATGTTTTTAGTTGTACCATTCTCTTTATTAACCTGGGATGCATTTTTGATTATGCAATGTGTATCTATTGATGACAGTTGCATGAACAATATTTATGAATAGTTATGAATTTATGTATTGGTAAGCATATTTTAGATATGAATTTAAAAAATAAACACTCTACAATGAATTACATACAGAATAACACTTATAAACAATACTACATACAACAATTTTTTTTTAATCAATATTTTTAACAACAATATTAAAAACAGCACTAACAACAAAGGGCCTCATTTATGAGTTGTTTTGCCTTAGGGCAGCACCGCCGGCCTTCCTCTTGCCCTGCCCTATGGAAAAAGAAAAGGGCAGGAATGCGCAGAGTCTATGAGATATATCTCATTCCCGGTCTTTTCCTCTGTGCTGGTGCACAATGGGCTGCCCCGTGCCAACAAAAGTACCTTTGCACAATGGTGCAAGGGTGCCTGTGTTGCAGGGATGATGTTTTTGTGCAGGAAGGAAAACCTACCTGCACAAAAAAATCACAAAAGGCTTTTTCCTCTTTCTATGTGTGTTGCATTTTGCAACACACATAGAAAGAATAAAGAGGAGAAATAAAGTTATTTCTTCTGATTGTGCCTCCATTACACCTCCCCTGGGGAGGCGTAAGTGTTTGGCACTGCCTCAGAGTTGCGATTTCTCCTAAATCTGTGGCAGTGTCCAAAAGCCATAGATGTTGCTGGGAACACTACCAGCAACACCAATTGCATGTCTTTTTAATGCAGAAAACGATGTTAAAGGGAACGAAATTTACAAGGCAGCAGTAAGCCAGAAAAAGTGGCTTAGTGCTGCCTGGTAAAAATGGAGAAGGCTCCCGCTCCACCAGAGCGTTGCAAAAAATTATGCACCGGTGTAGCAACAGGGTTATAAATAAGCCCCTAAATTCTTAACTACGATATTCCTGTTGACAATATTTTTGACATCCCAATTTTCTTGACATGATATCTTTGTACAATGATATTTCTAATTCAATATTTTGTCCAAACACCTTCCTGAAATGTATTACTGTACTTAATATAAATAAATAATGAAAAGCAGCAGTCACAATAGAGAGAATAAACACAATGGTGAAAGCAGAGCAGAAGAATACTTGAAAGAGATAGGGGAAAGGGAATAAGATGAATGTTAAGTATAATTAGATTAGATGAGACTGAAGTAGAAGTGTTCCATTTGTTTCCCGAATTAAAGTTGATTTGATTGAGTGCTGAGTTTGAGTGAGAGGAAGTTATCTAACCTTGATGTAGTACTGGAGAAAGATTGCTTCAGTGTAAGAGAGGATTTTAATTTTGAAGATTCAGTTTGAAAGTAACCTTGTTTATAGATTCTTTAGTGCTCCTGAAATTGTTAAGAGACTCACCTAGAAGTGTCTGATTTCCACGATGTTGAATTTTAAAAGCTATGCAGAAAAGTTTGAATTTTATTTTTGCCTCAATTAGGAGCCATTACAGTTTCTGCTGCACTGATGTCATATACATTGAATTTTCTCTTGTAGGCTGTGAGCCAGGCCCTGACACCTAAGACTGCATAATGATGGCCAGAGAACATTGAGAAATTTCAAGGAGAATGGCATTGTGAAAGTTTAATCAAGCAGTAAGCAGAGAAAAGGTGGCAATTTCGTCTTCCTGTCTGGAGTTGTTTGATATTTGATATTAGTAAATTTAGGAACACATTTGGAGAGTTGTTTAATTAGTTGATGTGTGTTGAAGAAGGCAAAGTATTGCCAATATTGAAACAAAGGATCTTAAAGCGGCAGTATGACTGGAAATCATCACTTTTGTGGTTATCTAACCAGACTGTGTCCAATGTATTTTGTGAGAGAGGAGGTTAATTCTGAATTTGCGGGATTTTGTTGTAGAAAGTTATTTGAGATTGTAATTAAATATAGTAGCATACGAATGGCATACTGATGAATTTTTAGTCAATTCACTAGATAGAGCTTCAATATTAGTGTTATAAGGAATCATGAGAAACACAAGTTTCTTGCTGTGAAGTAAGAGGCGTGGTTTCAAATTTTCACGTATTAGTAGCATTGTAAGCAATAAGTGGAGAACCAATGTAGGCTTCGAATGTGAAGGCCTATGTTAAATACATGCATATTAAGCAATTTCTGATGGTCAAGGGTGCAAAATACTGAATCTGTTATAGAGTAGATGCCATGAGGAGCCTTTAAAGTAGCATTCTCAGTGGTGAATCAAGATCTTAAATCTGATTTATGGTCAGTTAGGAGATGTTTTATTAAGTGTTTGTTGTGTTGTTTGGACACATACCACTAAATGCCTTTTCCGAACTATGAAGTGCCAAACAGGCCAAAATGTAATTACGTCATATGTGACATGCATCCGTGTATATCCTTCACAGTAATACACAAAGCAAATGGATTGGTTTATGTATGAAACATGTTGTAATTGCTTTTCTGTACACAGCTCCTGTTTTCACATGCTGCATTGGTTTTCATGCACAATAGTAGTTGGTTTACATAAACACTGCTTTGAGTAATTTGTATGCAGGGAAGACATGTTTTGGCAGTTCGAGCTGGACTATTGCCATGAGACACAGTGTCAGACTGATTTGCATATGTCCATGTCTGAACTGGGGTGAGGGAGTGAGCTAAAGAATGATGATGGATTAAACCCAGATAAGTTGATTGGGGATGAGTGCTTGCAATGTTCAACACTCCGTCCATCATCCCCTTTGGTTTTGCTGTGTTGGTAAATATCTACAACTGTGCATGAGTGGGGAACATTCTAGGCACAGGTTTTGCACTTGACCTATTGTGTGGGGTTTTAATTGATGTCATAGATTTCTAATATAGTATCGTGACATCCCTGCACTCTTCTTTCTTCCCATGAATGTGCTGAATATTATGATAGTATAAAGGTATTGTTTTAGTTGAATTTTTTTGTTAACACTTGATCTGATATTCAAATGTTATACTTGTATGTATGTTTACCTTAATGTTAAATCCCAATATTGCTGTGACTACAATTCACAGAAATCTGTTTTAAATGTAATGCAAAGATTAATCTAGTGCTGCTGTCTCTTCTGTTTGTATTTGTGACCTATACTTTAACAAAACAAAGAACACATGTCCAGTATGGATTGGCATGTAAGTCTGCCTGAATATGATCACTATTGCTTGTTGCTAACTTTCGTTTAGTTGTTGGAGGGGGAGTTGAGGTGTCTATGTGCTTCTCTACTCAGTGTTTAAATCTCAAATGAGGATTTATTTAAATCTTCAGGGGGAGTGGGTTGTTGATGGTAGTGTACTGGACCTTCTTAACCATGTGCCTCTCTTTTATGACTGTCTACTTACTCATACCATCTTTTGGGTATTTTCTGGTGGCATGATACCCCAACTGAATACATTTTCTTTATTGCTGACTCAAAATTGGTTCTTGTGTGCCTCAGGCTCAGGCAGGGATGATTTCCTGAACAGTCTTCATTAGCTGCCACATTTTCCTGATCAGGAATTTCAAGTTGTTTTTCTGTTTCTGGCTCCTGCCTGTTGCTCAGCCTCCTGGATTTCATTTTTAAGTAGTTAGTGATTGGTGGGACATGATCCATTTAGATTGAGGTAGATATTCTTCATGGCTGCCTTGTTCTCTGCTCTCCAGATCACTACTGAGTATCTGGTGGGTGGCTTTCCTGCTGCTGATGTCATCAATCCCTGTGTGGATCATTCACTAAGTGTGTATCTTAACAATTTCTTAATAGCACTTTGGTAATTTGTGATTGGCACACATACGAAATTGCTGTTTGTAGACGGAATGTGTTTATGCATAAGAAATAATGATTCCTAGTTTGCAATTCCTTAAAATCTACAAATTAAGAATTGCTATCCCTTTGCTTAGTACGTCTGGCCCTAGATATCTTTCTATTTTATTCATACAAATCGTCCTCAGAAACCTTAATATGATTAAGAATTCACCACCTTACTGCTTCTCAAAAATACTTTTAACATCATGTTACTTACGAATACCCACAGTCCTCATTGTATGATAAGTAAAACAAGATCTGAAATGTGGAAGAGTATGTGGGATCTTAGTTTACCATATGTTTGGAGAGAAAGAGCTAAAAGTAATAAAGTCTTCACCTTTTACTCTAGTATATGCTCCAATCATAACCGAAACATCTCCCTTTGATGCCAACACAGCTGCTGCTCGATGACATTGCTTCAACAGACTGTGCAGCTAGGCGGCAACGGAACTGATGCATCCAATCTGTCCATGAGATTGAAGACAACGCATCGCCTCCTTTGCTCCTCGCTTCAGGTCGTCGATGTTGATGCTTCCTCCATCCAAGGTACTTTTCAGCGGGACCTGCGTGAGTCCTGTAGCCAGCCGGTGCTCCAACGCAATCAGCCTGAACATTGGATTTATTCCAGTCTAGCGTGTCCGGATGTCCCCATCTAGTACTTTGTGACTTAAAGCACTATACTATGAATTAACCTTTACAATTCATAACTCTGGTTATACTTATTTAATATTTGTCTTTTCGTCTTAATTTACTTGAATTGTATTTGACCTCCAATGAGTCGGGACTCCCAAAAAAACTCTACCCCCCACTTACACTACATAGAATATCACAATAAAGATGAGTATCACTTTACATAAATCAGGCCAGCTAGCATTGTGAAAGGGCTCATCACAACAATAATATAAGGCAAGCCCACGGGCTTTTTCAGGATCCTCACATCAATATATAAGGCAAGCTTTGTAAAAGGGTTAACACATTAATATATAAGTCAATCATATTGACTTTTCCAAGGGATCATTACATTAAATGCTCAATTCCCACATGGTAAAAGGCACCGTTATAACATCAAAATCATTAACCAGGTATAAATGAAGTCATTATTGTCAATAAAGTAGTTCAATATGTGTCAATTAAGCACTGTAAATCAACATAACATGTTTGTGCCTTTAGTTTACACCTTTAGGTCATAAAACATGCAGCCATAGAACCAACTACTAGAGAACCTTAGAAATAATTAGAAAATAACAAAAACTTGACAGATCAGGATTTCTGAAACCTGGGAGTTATAGGGTTAAGTTTAAAAAGTGAGAGGTGGGGTGCTGCTGCACCTCTTCCAGCCCCATACCACTTGCAAGACACGAGCGTGGTGCCCCTGCTACCCAGGGCCATGACCAGAGACATCCACATGCAAAATAAGCCCACAGGGCCCTTCTGTGCCACTCCAAGCCATGTATAATGAATTTTTTGTATCAGCTTCAGTCACAGTTCTTTTGCTGCTGCCGAGGCTTCGCACCATGTGCCAAACTGTGTTTGGGAGAGGTGCCTCAGAACCAATGAGAATACTACAAGCACTTTTTCACATTGGGTGTGCCGAGGGAGTCCCAAGGCCCACATGGCCCAGCTGGCTCCCCCACGACCTTCCCTCCCCCGTGTATTGGGAGCAGATCCTCTCTCCCTGCTTCCACATCAGGAGCAGTTCTATATGATGCTGGACGTGCCACTTAGATTGGTCTTTGGTCACAGGTGGTGGGATTCCCGAGAACTAGATTAACGATCACGGGCCTGGGGGATGGGGTCCCTGGGATAGAAATGAGTCTGGGGAGGGACCTCCTGCTGCCCCGCCCTGGATATATGACATCACTAAATCACACAGTAACCCCAGGCACTGCCCCCCCTCGGTGTAAATATGGAATTTATTGCAAAGTGTCATGAGCTTTATTCCATGCAGGGGGTCAGAGGTCAAGATCTTTAGAGGTTGATATGTCCTGCCTCGTGGGCCAATTTCGATGATAATTAGCTCATTATACTTCTGTTGATGAGTTCAAGCCACCATGAGGTTTTTCTGGAGGCCTCCAGGCCTCATAAGAAGCACACTATGTAGGGAGCTAGTTTCACTGGCATCCTACGCCTGTATCCTCCGCTGCTGTGTCCTCCATAGACTGCATGACCACCTGGCCTTTGCGAAGTACATCTGGGAGGCAGTGGAGTACAAGTCTTTCTCAAACTGGTCCTTAGCGGTTGTAACATGGGAAGCATCACTATCACTGTAGAGACCCGCTAGCCCTAGGGCCTGCTGCTGAGTCCTCAGTCCATCTTGGCATCAGGGGGCTTGTAGTCCAACTGTCCTTGATATTGCTGCTGTCACAGTCCGGGTCCAAAATCTTGCTCTCCTTCCTGTTCTGTGGATTCCACATTTATATCCAGTCTAGCCTGTCTGTGGGTGGAGCTTCCCCCTTTGTTTAACCCTCAAACTAGTTCTGGACAGTTCATCCCTTTACACTCAGCCTTTGTGCACTATCTGGCTCCAATATGCACTTCTCAGTGGGAGACCCAGCCTGTTCCTGTGTGCACACGTGTGTACACATGTGCTCACAGGTAATAAGCCCAGTGCCCCTCACCCTAGCTGCATCGCAGCAGGGTTATTTTAAAAAGCAGACACTGGGGCTTAAAATTTGAGGTCTGATCTACCATAAAGTTACTCGAAGTGACATTCAGGCATTGAGACTCACCCACAACACAGTTCTAAAACTGGGTAAATAAAGAGCAAACAATATGTGAGTGCTAAATGTGGGAACCCATTTGCAACATCTGCTGTCTGAGAAATGTATATATTTGGTTGAAAGAATAGTATCTCAGTCAATGTCTTTCTTTAGTGAAATTTTTAGGAGCCATTGTTCACTCACCTTCCTGTATGAAGCTACTGTCTGTTCGATTAGCAAGAAGACTAATGAAAGTAATAGATGCATTAATACAGATGGCAAATTAGGGTTTTATCCTCGGGAGATAATGAAGCAAACTAACCCCATCTATGATTCTTGCAACAGACAATGCTAGAGCAAAACCAATCCCCTTACCATACATCTAGTAAGTGGTGATTTTGTGCATGAGTGGGTGTGATTTCGTGTCTGATGGCTCTAATAATCCCAGTGAAAAAATAGTTTTTTTTGCATTTGTCTATAGATGGCGCTCTTGTGGATTTTACAGGTGTACATGTGTTTTCACTGTTAATTTGAAGAGAGAGCCAGGCAGGGTTCAGGTAGGAGGAGAGGTTGTTTGAAATGTCATTACATTTGGCTGCCCGCATTGGCTTTATGCAGCATAATCTCAAAGCTTTGAGTTTTGTGAGGAGTAGAGAGAAACTTGTTCTGCACCATGCTGCTTAAATTCTATAAGGATGTTTCTCAATTTTAAAGGGGGTCCTGAAAACCATGGTCAACTTGTCTGCGAGTGGGAAATTTTGTGTTTCATAGAGACAATGGAGTTTTCATTTTCCACAATGGTATTGTTGTATGTGTTTATCATTTAATCAATTTTCTGTGAAGTGTCAAGTTGTTTTAATTTAAACAGTAAGAGTTCCTGACTGCTGATACTGTAGATTTTGTTTTTTTGTCAAATCCAAAGTTTATCAGGCATTGGTTTGATTGTCTGAGATTAATTGTTACTCAGGATGAGACACGGCACAAGCAAATTGCCAGTCAACTTTGAATAGGCACAGCTGAGGTCAAGAATTTAACAGTTGCAATCAGTAAGAGCCAGAAGTAGGTAAATGCATGTTTGCGATTCCTTAATAGCAATTTTTAGGGAATCGCTATTAAGGAATCGCAAAATGCCATGTAGGTAGGAATCGCAAAATGTTTTGTGATTCCTTAATATTCCATGTGTGGATTCCGCCAGAGTGCGCCAGAGAGCTGCATTTGTCAGAACGCCAGAGTCAGAGCCGGAACCAGAGCACCAGTGCGCAAAACGGAGCAAAACGGAGTCGCTGCTGCTGCTGCCGGTGAAACCGGAGAAGTGTGCCCCCCAACTTCCCTTTAACGAGCTCCTAACCCCGGCTCCAGGAGACGACCGGCTGAAAGACAGAGGTTGTCGGCTCATTGTTTGTCCCGGCCATCCCAGCCAGGGAAGCCGCGGAAGCCGTTGGAGCCTGCAGTAGCCTCGGAGAGCCGGAGAACAGAAGCATTCCTCCCGCCGCCTGGCCCCTCCCTCTTGTTGTCACCCGCACCGCCGGAGGGGTACTCGGAGGAGGAGTGGGGGAGTGGAGGAGCGGAGGAGGCACAGCGACGGAGCTGGAAATGTCGGTGAGCAAGGGGGGAGGAAAAATAACCCTTGAATAGCACTGCAGTGCGAACCGAGCCGCTCCTGCCTCAGTTGCCACTGCCACAGTTACACGAGGCGAGGAGTCTGCAGAGGAGCTGGCTGAGAGGCAGAGGGCTAACGAAAGCAGGTGGAGCAGATGTCAATGGAGGTCACAGCTCAGGTTACAACGGAGCGGTCTGTAACCACTGAGGAGCACTGGGAGCAGTGAGCAAGGCACGAAAATCCAGTGCCCCGTGCGTACTTCTGCCCCCGCCAAGGGAGCCAGTGGGGAGAAGTAGGGTAGCAAGAAAAGCTACAGCAAGTCAAAGGAGCAGAGGAGCAGAAGAGTTGAGGCACTGAGCCACCAAAAGTTCTGCTGAGAAGGCATTGCTGAGAAAGGGGCCACTACAGTGTCATAAACCTATTGGCAAGTACCAGGCACCAGGCATCAATCATCAGGCGGCAGGAGCTAGTGGCCAACACCAGGAACGCCCATCCCTCAAGCACTATTAGATCGGCCACTTGTCAAATACCAGCCACATCGCCGGAGGCTGCCACTGAGGCTGATCTTTTCGCCATGTTGAAAGAATAAATACCCTCCCATCCGCCGTAACGGCCTTTACCAGCACCCAAGCGGCTATCCTCCTGATGGCTGCTGCTCAACTTTGAATGCCATCGCCCCTCCACACTGCCACGGTCCATTGCTATATCCAACAGCTTGCCGTGATAGGCTGACAGGCGGGAATCCGGAAGAGCAGACAGGCTGGGAGGTAAGTCTAGGTGTTTGGGTCCGCCGTGATTGTTGGGTTGGCGGAGTAGGGGGGTAGAGAGCAACACGAAAAGAACTTAGAGAACAGAGCGTAGGGAAAATAGACAAGGGGAAAGAGTCCATTGGGGAGTCGCTGTTGCAGATTTGGCTGAAGTAGTGAAGTGGAAGTGAGAGTAGGGGCTGAGTGAATCCGCTTGAGCGCCAGTGGACTATAGTAAGTCAATAACATTTCAAGCTAGACTGTCAGTCTGACAGAACACCAGAGTCGGCCGAAACATTACTTACATCGGCAGGAGGTTTTTAAAATAACACGCAAAAATATCACAGTCAACCAATTGGTAGGAAATCATTTCGAACCACAGACTCAGGACCATGAGGTCAGGAAAAATTCGACAAGCACCGACATATAAACACAAGAAAAGAGGGGATAAAAAAGATCAAATTAAACAAGTAAGCAAAAATAAAATAAAGGAGACTGCCGGTAAGGAGCAAAAGAGCCTGATTCCAGTTCCCTCCCCAGAACTTTTCAAGTTCGGGGAGAAAAACCTAAGGCACAAATTTCATTTCCTAAAAGATCAAATGGCGGCAATCTATGTGAAAACAGAAGAAGAACAAAGTTTACAAAGCCCTCTAAAACCAATACACATGACCATACTGAGTAAGGGGGACCCAAAAGATCAGGCTCAGCGAGAAAAGCAGCCACAACCCAATCAAAGTAAAGATCTGGAAGGCATCATGGGTACACTGCCACGAGAAAAATTAACGATAAAAAACTGGTTGCTAAAAACAACAGCACCAATCCATGCTCCCACTAGCCAGCTAATGTCCACACCGGACAAGACTTACAATGAAGAAAATGGAAAAACCCAAACTTTAAAAAATGACCAAAGTCAAATTGAATGCCAAACAATATCTCAAGGGAATATAGTAAAGATAGTCTGTTCAAGATCATTCTCAATTTTTGAAGAAGAGGAACTCTTGAAGCTGCTAGAGGTAAACACATAAATTACAGAGGAAACAGGGGGAAATATGCAAGTGGTAAAAAAGACACAGACCGGGCAAAAATAACAGAAGAGGTAGATATACGGCATATCACCTCAACCCCCAAAAAATCAAAATCCAGTCCTAGTCAATGTAAGGAATACAAGACCGAGAAAAGCTGCCTACCACAGGGAAATGCTAAAAAACACTCACCCATAACAATTTCCTCCGTCAGTGGTTTCGAGTCCATAACAAAAGCCCCGATGCAACCAATAAACACACAGATGGTTCCTTGGAGTGAATCTCTTCTAAAGAGTTTACAACAAGCATTAGATGTCCTGAATTTCCAATCTGATAAACTAGACGTTCAGGTGGACTTGATGAATCTAATCGCTACGCATATAGCAGGAATAAATACTAAGCTGGATACAATTTCAGAACATATTACAAAAGAAACAATAAAGGAAACTCAAACAAAGACTAAAACAGTGGAACCAAACTGTGTCTGTGGGAAGATAATAGATAAACTGGCCTCTTTATCAACAATTTTGTCAGAAATTCTACGTGTGACACGTACAACAAGGACATTTGGAGAAGCCGCTCACCAAGAATTGAGGGGCGAAGTCGCAACGATCGGAAAGCAAAACGGAAAAAGCTCAATTATTGAGAAAAAAATGGTCATAACTTCAGATGAAGAAAGTGAAACAAACGAAAGAGGACAAGGAGAAAGCAGTGCACATGCGTCATCTGTCATATTCAAAACCCAAACCAAAAGACAACGTAAACGAGTTCGGAAAGCAAGGAAGAATGTTGTTAAATCCAAACATGAAAGTCTAAATTATCCAATATTCAGGAATAAGAGTCTAATTGACCAAAAAGAAAAAATTGATTCAACAGAATTAAAAAACCATGAGGTAAACACAGAAGAAATTTCTGAGCCACTGAAAAATTCGAGGTATACAATGACAACGGAAATCACTCAACAGAACTCAAAAAATTAAGTTAGCACAGAAACAAAACCAACATATAAAACAAAAAGAATAATGGACGAGTCAGCAAAAACTCAAGGAGGATTAGGAAAAAAACAGCAAATATCTCAGGAAAAAGGGCAAATACAAGAAGGCCCATGGCATTCTAAGAAGCAAGAACTTTTAAAATTGACCATAGGGGAATACGAAGGAAAACAATTTAATCAAGTCAAAAAAGAAATTAGTAACGAAGTCCAAACTGAACAACCGATGAGGATGAACTCCCAATTAACAATCACAGTTGTAAAAAAGGAGGTATACATAATGTCCCCCTTGAAGCATCACAAATGGATTTAGAGAGGTCGACCACGACCTATAGATCAGACAAATCATCAGCAATGGACCGCAAAGAAGTGGCGACAACATTAAGGGAAAGCCCTTTTGAAGTATTCACTGATGAACACCCAGGGCAAGAGATGCCCTTAGTCCAAAGAGAGGACAGAAGTAATCTCACTCAGAATCAGAACCCCCAAATGGTTGACAAAGAGACAGGATGCATACTACTATTTATGCCGGAATACCCAACAAAAGGAAAAATGGACACGCTGAACCGGGGGAATATACTGAGGCTCTTTAGAGAGATCCCAAAATTAAGAGAAATAACTTCAAACGACCTCATAGCAGTAGAGTCCGTTCAAAGGAATAAGGACACAGAATGTGAAATGAGCAGCACAACTTGGGCATCAAAGGAGATAACGGACCTCATCTTTTCCACACGAATAGACTTTGCAGCATGGGGTATAACACTAGTTTACCCAACTCCAATAAAGTATCCATACCCTCTACTAAACAGTGTGGCCCCCCTAGTAACAAACAAAAGGAAAAACATCCTCCATCTTAAGAGGAGCGAGAAATGAGACAATCATCCAACAAATAAGGAGGGAACCTGTGCCGACCAACAGCCATGGTACACCTCAAAGCTAAGAGATAAAAAAAGGGATATTGCAAGAAAATTAAGACAAAAGGCTGCAATAAATAGGCAGGGAAAAAACATAGTGAACAATGGGATACAGAAATTGCGAAAAGAATACAAATATGCATGTGGAAAGCAAAAAAGCTACATATAGGGAAAATATGGGTAGACCTACTAAGGACAAGCAAATTACCAAAAAGCTGTGAATTCCTGGAGCTTGATTAACAGTCTATCAAAAGGAACTGGGGCGCAGCAAAACATAGGAATAAGTGAAACATCATAGTTACAATACATAGACACCCTATACAATACCCACACACCGAATATCTGGTGTACAGAAGTAGGAAATGACCTAACTAAGAGAACAGTTTCGGGAAAGATAGAAACTACGCACGTAACAGACAAATGGGAAAAAGAAACACCATTGACAACAGTGAAACAAACAACTTTGTTGATAAAAAAAACTAAAAGCCGAAGGAGCAGCAGGCCCCAACGGGCTACCAAACGCCATATTTAAACAAGATCCTGACTTCAGGGCAAATTACCTCACCCCACTTTTCAATCAACTATTCAGTGACAAAAAGATACCAGGATCCTGGTATGGCAACATCTTCCACCCTATTTACAAAAACGGGAGTAGAATGGAACCCTGGAACTTCAGGCTGATAGCCCTCATTGATGTAGAGGCAAAATTCTTCTCATCATGTATATTACGGCATCTTCGGGAATAGATAAATAAAAACAAAATAGTCCCGAAGTTCCAAACAGGTTTTAGGGAAGGTATGGGATGCACTACAAATCTTGCCGTTTTGGCGCTGTTAACAGAAAGAGCTGCAAAAAAGAAGATAGGATTACTGGCATGCTCTATCGATCTAAAATCAGCGTTCGATAGAGTACCAAGAGATCGGTTATGGAAAAAGTTAGAAGCTTGGGGACTCCCACAGAAGCTTACTGATATAATAAAGGCCTTATATAGTGGAACATGGGCTAAAGTAAAACTGGGAGATGGAAGAATAATATCATCACAAATACACATAAGAAATGGCCTCAAACAAGGCTGTGTACTCTCCCCAAGTCTCTTTAACGTATACTTAGCCGATTTAAATAGCCACCTTCAACAGGTAAATGGTCATCCACCAAAATTGGGAAATGAATCAATTCAGTTTCTACAATATGCAGATGACATTGTGGTGTTAAGTAATACACCGATTGGCCTGCAGAGGGTCATAAATAAATTAATAGAGTACTTCGACCTAGTAGGTTTGGAACTCAACAATAAAAAAACAAAGGTCGTGAGATTAGCGGGCCCAAGCCGAGGATCTTTTAAATGGTACGCAAAGAATACCCAAATCGAGGAGATATCCACATATAAATATTTGGGCATTAAACTGTGCAGAAATATGTCCATGGTAGATCAAAATCGTGACATCACGGCCAAAGCCCAATCACTTATTTTTGCTTATAAACTGTTCCAAAAGAAACTACAATGCCCCTCATATGGACACATTTTAAAAGTAATGGCAGCTCAAGTTTACCTACCTTGTCTTATGGGTTAGAAATATGGCACGGGAAAGAAATCGACATACTAAATAAATTACAGATAAGAGTATACAAATCTGTGTTTAATCTTTTCAAAGGAGCATCCCCAGCACAAATACGCCTGGAATTCGGCCTACAAAACCAAGTCTACCAGAGGAAAGCTATCTTTGAAAAATGGTGCTGGAAACTTAGGGCATCGGAAATAGGTACACTAAACAACCTATGTTGGCTAGAGATCAAGAAACAATACGAGGAAAAAGAATCAAACACCTGGGGCACCTATTTGCGAACTGCCCTCGAAGAACTAAACATCGAGGAAGTTTGGAACAGCCAGTTTGAACGAGCATCATTAAACAAAATTTGTAAATTAAATGCAAAGTCACTATCCCTGGTAGAGGCAAAAGAACCTTGGCTAATCGCCGACATGCCTGGACAGTAATTAACTCATACAAAAGACTAAAACCACAATTTTATCTAGAAGCTCATTTCTGACTATCTCTAAAAAGGAAATTCATGGCATATAGACTGGTCGATCATTGCTCAATGGATCCAATCCCAACCTGGAAAGTAAAAAAGCAAGAAAAGATATGCCGCCTCTGTGGGTACCACACAGAAAGTTCGTATCATCTATTGTGCACTTGCGAGACCCTAAAAGCCGAAAGAAGAACTATGCTGAAATCAGTTCTAAATGTCTTAGGAATCCGCACCTGTAGGCAGGCGGTCACAAGTTGGTTGGGTGCATCTTCGGACATTCTAATATGTCATGGAGTTAAATGTATGACTCTTGTAGAGACTTTACTATCGAAAATTGAAACGGATCAAATTTTGAACCTAGAAAGCGATCGTGTTTTAGAAACTGTAAAGTGTTGATGATGTATGCAATTTTATCTTGATTTTTACAATTATGGTTATTTTATATGTATACTTTAAGGTTGTGAAAAACCAAATAAAGTAAAATTTGAGGACAATATTCCTTAATTGTGAATTGCAAATTGCTATTCGCAATTAAGGAATAGCTTCTCATTCATTCCTATGGGCCAAGAGCCCCATAGGAATGAATAGGAATTGCTCCCGCAATTTGCGAGTCATCAAGAGGCACTAGCAAATTGCGGGGGCAATTTCATGGGTGCTAGGGTTCTAAAAGGACACCCTGTCGCACCCCTGAAATGTTCATGTGTGCACATGTGGCACACATACATGCCCCAAGGGCATGAATGTGTGCCACATGGCACTTAAAAAAAAAAGCAAAAAGTGTTTTTTTAAAGGAAATCACTAATTACCACCAACTTGAAGTTGGTGGTAATTAGCGATTCCTTGAGGCTAAAGTGCACTTTCTTTTGTGCTACTTAAATTGCATTTAAGGAATCGCAATTTGCGATTCCTTAAATGCAAGAGCAAAATAAGGAATTGCAATTTTGCAATTCATTATTTAGCTAGTAGGTTTCAAATAACCTACATTGCTCACTGAATTTCAGCGTTAGCGCTCGGTATTTGGCCTCCTACATCTGCCCCTAGTATTGAAGAGTATTCATGAATATCGAATATAGCAAGCAGGTTACTGTGGTTACAATATTTCTTTGATCCCAGGTTTTCCCTATTGTTGCAATCACCTAATTGTATAATTTTAGAGGAAACTTCATTTTTAAAAAATGTTTTTGGCCGTTTGTTGAATAAACTTGGGGCTTTAGTTTGGGGGGTAGTGGTTGATGGGCAAGCATGTGGCATGAATGGATAATACAAGCTTAATAGCTTTATGCATTTCAAGGTGTTCAAAGATGTGGAAGATAGTGTTTGTATTCCAAATGTTCCTTGAAGTATTCATCAATGCCTCCCCTTCTGTTAGGTGTATATCTCCTCTATGTAATGAGTAATGCTGTGGCACCAGAGGGACAATTATTATCTGAGACAGCTTATTTAGCCAGGATTCAGTGATTCACAAAACTATTGGATTATTATTGTCTTTTAGATTGGCTACTTGGTGAACATTTGATGGTCTAAAGTTGTGCACTATGCCACAATCATTTTGGGAAAGTAATTGATGTTTTAGTTCACATTATATGTATATACATTCTTCAGCTAGCTCTGTATATTATTTCCTCTCATCTTACTGAATTGTGTAATGTTGTCATTGTATTGGGTATCTTTCTGCAGGTCTGAAAGGCAGCCATTTGACTCCTCTACCCAAAAGCCATTGGCAGATTCCAGGGAGCTTAAAAACTACAGACCTATCTCACGGTTGAAGATCCCAGCTAGATCGAACCCTGATTCAGGAACCATCCAGAGTTATTTATCACAATATTCTGAATATCTCCCAAACTGGTTTCAGAAGTGGCCTACAGCATGAAGTCTTTACATGTGGCAGTCGTCGATGTCATCCGCGGTGTTCCCAATAGAGGTGGTTCTGCTGCCTTTATCTTATTGGAACTCTCCGTGACATTTGACCATGTCCGACTCCATGCTAGTGAACTAGTTTATAAGGCCCTAAAATGATTTTGCTAATTGAAAACAAACTGTCTCTTGTGACCTAATTAGATACAAATCTTTCTCACTCCAGATGTGGTGTTTCACAAGGTTCCTCTTAAGTACTATCATCTTTAATCAGTATGTGCCGTTTTTGTCATACTTTTAAGACCTTTTAAGCTCTCAATGCTCTCCTATACAGACACACACATTGTAACCAACTGTGTTGACATACAAATAGCTGCCGCTATGGACCTTGTTTAAAGCATTTTTTGGCACCCAAAGTTCTTACCAACTCTGGCCCTAGATTCATTGACACTAAGTTTCAGTGGTATGTTCCTGTACATTGTCTCAGATCTTTTAGCAGGAGAGAGATGGTGGTTCCTAGAGTTAAATGTAGTTGCAGAGGTAACTTCTTCTCAGATCTTACAGCAAGGCCCTGGAACTTGGTGGCTCTGGATATTGAGTCTTTTTCGAAAGTAATACAATTTTCAGGAAGCACATCAAGACTTGGCTTTTCACTCTCTGATCATAATTCCATGAATCGCTGACTGGATCTCTCAGTCAAGGGCTTGCAAAACCAAGAAATCTTAGGGTAGAACATATATGACACACATGGCAGCGGAGTGGTGTACAAAGTCCAAAGCAAGGACACAGTCAACGTGAGATTATGATTTGATGGGTATCTAATTTCCTAGAGTGAATGTAGACTGTTACTGCATCATGATTGAGTGTTCAATATAAAAAAAGATGTGTCTTTAGCACTTTCCTAAATTGGAGCAGGTTTGGGACAGTCCTGATGGATAAAAGGATGTTGTTCCAGAACCTGGCAGCATAGGAATAGAAGCATTCTTCTCATGGTTTTTCATTTTTTCTCTTCTTCATCTTTGGTCGGATGATGAGCTTGTCAGAAAGATAGGCAGGAGTACCAGTGGTGACTTTATAGTAATGAGGTTGCTCAGATGTTCACAATGTTTCTAAACATGCTGGGAAGAAGAAGTGCTGGAAGATGGGGATGGGTAGTCAAATTGTTTTAAAATTCATGGTGGGAAGCTGAGCACAAAAACTCCAAATGTTCGGATTGGATTCCAATGCTTCATATCCTTGGTTCCAAAGATATCATGATTTGGGCATCTGAGTCAATAAATGGATAAAATCATGATCTATTTACACTTTATTTTTGTTAATGACTTTTAGGGGAAAAAACTCTAACAACTGATTCTTTGAATGTAGGTAATACAATATATGCCTCACTCACTTCTTCCACTACTCAATTGCTGCCCTCAAAGACACAACTAAAGGCTCTTCAGCCACACCCATGGCTCACACAGCCAACCTTCCTATTCATATTCACATTACCCTTACCACCATGTCTACAACTCCACAGAGACAATATCATGCTCACCATGGTTTTTAGTGCAGTATCACATTCCCCTGACAGTGCAGTTGTTATTCTCACTCACAGCCTTGATGCACACTCCATACCACAAACCCTTCTAACACCCTTAACCTTCGCCATCTTTGACATCCATTCTGTAGCTCCATCTTTTGCGCACTACTTATGCATATAGAGTGAGGATTAGTTTGTAGTTATCTACCACTCTTCTTGTCTTTGTGTCTTTGCATATGCCAGGCACCACCCTCCCTCCATACCAGCAAGCTCCTCACTTGCCCCTTCTTTGTCTCAGTAACGCATGCCACCAATTTCCACTTGATATGGAGCTCTCTTGTCACAACAAGCCTTCCTTAAAAATTCACATCTATGGGCTCATTTATTAGAGTCCTGCATCACATTTGCACCAGGTAAAATGGTACATGCACGATGTGGGGCTCTGAATCGGATTAATGTAGCCACACATAACCACCCCACGTGGCTTTGAGTGGTATCCTAAATAATGAGTAAGGCAATGAAGCGCAAATTGCTGCATCGCCATGCTCTGCACCTGGAAGGTGTTACCTGGGTGTTGTGGTGGGTTTTTCCATGGAACACCCATGGATTTTGACGCTGCCCCAGAATTACAAACTCATGTAGATCTGGGGAAGCACCAAATTCTTACGCCTTCCAAGATGAGGCGTAAAAAGGTGAAAGAACTTTTTTTCTACTCGTTTTTCCTCTTTCAATATGTGCTGAAAGAGGAAAACACCTCTTATGGTTGTTTTTGAACAGGAAGGTACCCCTTCCTGGAAGAAAACAATCCTGCATGCAACAGAGGCACCCATGCACCATGGTGCAAGGGTGCCTATGTTGGCGCAAGGCTGCCAAAATGGTGCCAGTGCAGGGAGAAAGGACAGGAATGCACTGTATTGCATAAATACAGCACATTCCTGTCCTTTCTATTTGGTGTAAGGAAGCCCAGCAAAATGCTTTACTGTGCTGCCCTGCTCCAAAATCCTGTAAATGAGGGTCCTCACTTGGAGCAGTTACTCAAGGCATCCATCATCAAAGGGACAAGATCAAGAAAACAAATGAATTCTGCAAGCCATGCGCTTTCCAAATTACGGACATCAACATATTTGCCTTAGAACGTCCACAGCCCAAGGAAAGGTAATACCCTTGAATGGATGCTCATTTCTTGCCATAGAAATTGGTGTTCATAGTCTTGCATATTTATTAATCATATTTTTTAATCACTTGCATCATTAGGTCATGGATATTACTTATTTTCCTATGTCTCTATACTTTTCTAATTTTCCACAAATGTATTCAATATTTCCAGTGCCATGCCAATATTTCCTTGTGAGAGCTAATTGCTAGTCGATGTGCCATTTTTTCATGACTTAACGTTAACACCATTTCATCATGACTTGGAAACTAAATGTTCTTACTTTTGTAAGAAAACTGCTGCCCCGATTTTAACTTAAAATCCAGATGTCGATGGGGCATTGCTTGTGCCCGTGCATGGTGGCTGCCTAGTCCACCGGCTCTGAGTTGCATCCGCTCAAACGCATGATTTTTCTTAGCTAGTTGGGCAAGAAAATAACCACACAATGTGCAATGCCCAGTGCGCTCCATGGACAGGAGTTCGATGCTCTGCATACCTCCACAAATTGGCAGCCTATCGAAAGCGCCACTGCCGGAGCACACACATCGGCTCAACAAAGTGAACATACGTCAACAAACGGTCTGAACAACCAGCTCCCAGACCCATGGTGAAGACGTCCTCCCGACAAGGTGAACTGACATTGCCATTGGGGAATGCACAAGATGGTCTTACCCCACCCTGCCACACAAGATAAGATAGGTACAAGGCCTGTCTGCATCTCCCCCACCAGCTAATGACTCCCAAACTGTCCTACATGTTTAACTGTAATGCCTCTCCAACAGCGCCAACCCAGCATTTCTTGCATTTACAAATTTGCGCGCATACATACAGCAGTGACACCTCCCTATCCTCTCTTCAGCCCTGGCGCTGTTGCTCCCTTCAGCACATCTTTACTCGACCTGATATGGGGCGGCTACGGTGCAGAGGCCCACCTGAGTCCACCAGGGTCTGCAATTTGGGGAATTTCCATTTCGCACTGCCTGTGACACCGCTGCCCTCAGACAGGCACAGATCTCTACTTCTCCTTACCCAGAGGCCCCCACCTGGGTCCAATTAACAGCAGCACTCCGCTAATACCAGTCTAAGGCCTAAGCTCAGATGTGAGCGAACCCAGGGGCCCTTCAACCTATACCCCTCGAGTCCCTGTATCAGCCCTCTACCACTGACACCCACCGCAGAGCACCACCTCCAGCAGCAAAGCCAGAATACTTCGGAGATTCCTCAATTTCATTTGCCTCGTCTGACGATCCGCCAAATGCTGCCCTGACACTCAAGCATGCATCCCCAGCGAGCCTTCCAGCAGTGAGGCAGACAAAGAGCGGCCGGCCCAATCTAGTGCACAGGCCTTTTGCCTATTCTGACTACATGAATCCAGCGTCAAAGGGCTCCAGAAAGTATTCAATCTGAAGGCTATCCATATATATGCCTTCTCTGACCCAGTGGGCCACGCTCAATTGGCTAAAAGCCTATTCTACCAGAGGCCTAACTTCAACTGCACTTTTCCTGACCCTAACATGGCAGTCGGATCTTAAAAACATGGGTTGCACAGGTATACTGCACCTGCAGAAGTAGATCACCTAACTGCACTGCAAAGGAACATGAGTGAATTTTAAACTGCTCAGTGTTCCTGTCCCAATACCCGTTACCGGTACAGTCTCCATCCCACAAATCCAGCCAAACACCAGCGTGTAGCCAAAAGGTGACAAAGGAGACAAAGGTGTCAAAAGAGGCATAAAGAGAAAAAAGTGGACAAAGGGGAATAAAAGAAGCAAGGGCTATCAACACAGTCATATGCCAGCAAGACAATAAAAAAGAGAAAAGATAAAAGGGGCTAAAAGGAGAGAAAATATGACAAAGGCAAAAAAGGGAACAAAGGTGCCAAAAGGAGACAAAAAGAGATGAATGGAAACTACCACTAACACTACCATACACAATTGAGAAAGTTAACAAAAGGAGGCAAAAAAGGAAGAGAGGCTAAAATGGAAAGAAAAAGAGACAAAGGGAGGCAGAAGGAGTACTAGTACCTCAACAGCAGGCCCAGATAAAAATGCAATGATGGGAAAAAAAGGGAAAGAGCAGAGGGACCACATGGAGAAAAAAACCTTTCACTAACACTCAAAATCGGATTCGCTTCTGGACTTCTGGACTCCTGTCTAACAGCATAGATGTTAGCATCCATCAATGTGAGTCGCTCCACCAACTGACACAAGCAATGAATGCCAGCACTGATGCCATGTGCCAAGACAACCATGCCCTGCGTGACGACATGGAAGGTCTCGTCAACAAACTCATTGAAGCCGAAAATAGATTTAGCCACTTGGAGGACTACACCAATTTTAATTAAAAAGGCTTAGACCACTCCTATAGCTCAATGAAGACAATGGCTAGAGAGGTATCGGAACTGGAAAATCCTAATCGCAGAGGAAACCTCCACATCTTTGCTGGCCTGAAAATTCTGAAAACGATGCCAACTCTTTTGTGGAGTTTCTTGAATCTTGGATCCCTCTTCCTCCAGGCATCAAATTTGATAATGTCTTTGAAATCAAACAAGCCTATAGGATCCCTTCGGGCCCATTAACTAGCACATCTCAGGGATCCTCCACTCGACCAAGGACAATGATCTTCAAACGACTTTGTTACCACCACAAAGAAGCAATCCTAACCCATATGAGGAAAATTCAACAGATAGTATGGAATGGCACTCAAATCACTCTACCCCAAGATTACTCAAATGAAACAGTTGCAACAAGAAAGGGATTCCTAAGCCTCTGCTAGAGCCTGAAGGAGCGCAATGTCCCCTTCTTCTTCATTGGCCCTGCTAGATTCCACATACAATTTAAAGGCAAATCCCATATCTTCTGCTCCCCAGTGAACCTACAAGCCTTTTGGACACTCAAATAGACATGGCAACCTAAACATTCTATATTTGGACGGGTTACTACCACCTTATGGCTACTTTCAACTAGTACTTTCTATACAATCTGACTTATTTCACTTTACTGTAATCTACTCTTCCACTCAACCTCACTAACTATAACTAAAATTCAACACAGAGGTCAACCTCCCCATTTCCAAGACTAATGCTTCTTCCACTACTTTCCCCAGCAGTGTGACTAACATTGTTTTGCTCACTTCACTCATTAGCACTAGCATTATCACACCACTCCTGACTATTACTTGATATACTACTGTTTAAACATCTCTATACTATACCTGGTCCTTTCTCAACAAGGAGGACTGTTACTCACAAGGTGCCTAGCTATCACCCCACATACAGTGCAGGTTGTTACACAATTTAGGCTTCTCAGCTGCAATCTGCTGCACCTGTCATTTTATGGAGCACATGTTATTTGCATCATTCCGATTGCAATTTTATACAACTCCTGGATGGAACCGCATGTCACTGCCTCGTCTTAGGCCCCTTGGCCTTCCTCTCCCCAGTTCTAACAAGGGTTGGGAAATGTTGTAGCACCACATTTCATGTTTTGGGAGCTGGGTGTGTCTGGGTTTCGGGTTTTACTTGGTCAAGGCCGCTTCTTATTATTTTTTCTATTCTTTATCTATCTTTTTCTTCTCCCTCCTCTCCTGTCTATCTACTCCCCCACATCTCCTTGACAAACTTAAGGAACTACACTAGCCTACGTACTGGTCTGCAAGGCAACCACCCCGACTCCTACACAGTCTATTAGCCTTCTTTTCAATCTCTGCACAATTCTCCACAAAGCAGAGTTACAACTTTTATTCTTCCATACACACTGGTAACGTAATGTTCTGCATCACACTGCGAATTAAGATCACACTTCCATTTCCTAAACCAAGTTGTCAACTATTATCTAGCCACCCGTTTACTAACAATTTACTTTGACTGATATCCTCTCTTTGAACACCAAGGGGCTCTCCCACCTGGTCAAAAGGCAAAGTTAGCCGATTACTGTAATACATTTAAAGGAGATGTTATCCTTCTACAGGAAACTCACATTGAGTCTTTTAAAAATACCAGAATCTACTGCCCCTTGGTTGCTAACAACCTAATCTCCCCCGCCATCACCCAAAAAATGGGCTTTCACCCTGATCTCACTAACAAGACAGCCACGATTGCTGGCTAATCACTAAAGTTTTAGTGGGAAGCAGAGAGTTGTCAGTGATAAACATTTATGTACCTAACAATAACTCAGTCTCTTTTTGACAAGTTCTAGACAAACACATTTCAAAATTACCTGAAAATATCGGAACCATCATCGGGGAGACTTCAATCTCCCAATGGATGGTGTCCTTGACTGGTTATTGGCCCATGAGTTCCTAAGCAGTAGATCTCACAGCCAAATGAGGCTATGATGCAAGAATAACAATCCCTCTGACATTTGGAGACTATTTAACTCAAAGGCAGCAACTACACCTTTTACTCACAAATCTCTAATTCCTACCGCTCTAAACCCTGAATTGCAACCTATGCTAATTAGCAACAATGCATGTATCTCACTCGACCGCTTGATTAAAGACTTACCACCACTCCCCCAAATTATGGCGCTTACATGATGAAATCATAGAGGATGTATCCTCTAAAACCTATTAAACTGACATGTTACAAAAGTTCCTTTTGGTGAACAAAAAGCCCGACACTTCAGAGGTAGTCATATGGGATAACTGAAGGCAAATCTAAGGGGTACCTTACTATCAATAGCCACTAGAATAAAATAAGCCACTCAATGAAGGCCTGGTGTCTCTTGAGGCTGAAAACAATTCCCTAAATGAATCAATAGGAGATTATGCGGGGTCTAAAGATATACCTAAACTGTATAAAATACAATATGAATTCTACCAAATACTAAGCACCTGTGAGCAGAAATGGATAAAAAAGACCAATGCGGAAAAACTTACATCAAGAAATGAAGCCGATTAAGCACTTGAGAGCTACTTAAAATTCTCTAAAAATAAAAGTGTAACCACTGCCTTTAGAAACGACTCGGAACTTATAGTGACATACCACAAGGAGATTCCAGAAGCTTTCCACAATTACCACTCTGACCTCTACACACCAAATAATTACATAGATACACTTGAGTGCAAATCATACCTGGACTCATGCTCTCTCCCCCCTGCTTCCCCCTCAGACAGGGCCCTTCTCAATGCTCCAGTCTCTCCCGAAGAGATACTTGTTGCTATTAAGTCTCTCACCTCCGGCAAAGCCTTCTGCCCCGATGGATATACCACATCCTTTTACAAAACATTCACCTCGATCCTGACTAAATCACTCCTCTCCCTATTCCACTCATTCACAGCGACAGGCAGTGTTAATGGCTCTACAACTGAGGCCACAATAGTGGTGATCTCAAAAGAAGGGAAAATACCCTTGAGGTCAAGAACTACAGGTCAATCTCACTAATCAATATTGGCTGCAAAATCTGGCATATAGATTAGACAAGGTACTCCAAAAACTGATTGCCCCATGCCAAACAGGCTTCCTGAAAGGCAAACTAGCCATGGATAATATCTGCATCTTCTGCCACGTCCACAAAAAAGCACGCTCTGTACCCTCTCCTGCCTTGGCTTTGGCACCTGACGCAGAAAAAGCCTTTGACAAAGTGTCTTGGGCTTTCCTCCTTGAAACTCTACATAAATTAGACCTAGGTGAGAATGTTATCCCCATGACTATGGCACTTTATGCGTCCTCATCCGCAAATGTCAGAAGAAAAGCCTGCCTATCCAAGTGATTCCCTCTAAAGCAAGGCACAAGACAGGGTTGCCCCCTCTCCCCTCTCCAATTTTTACTAGCCATAGAACCCCTGTTATTATGCTTAAAAGCCAATAACAACATTACGGGTATCCAATTCCATTTGGGCAGACAACTGGTCGCGGCCTATGCTGATGACTTCTTGATTTTCACTGAAGTCACCAACAAAGCTATACTGCTCATCATGTCCGAAATCAATAACTGCTCAAAAATATCTGGATGCTCCCTAAACTACTCTTAAACAGAAATATACCCTTAGAACATTAACTGCACACCCACCATCCTGGGCGATTCAGGCCTGAAATGGCAATCGGATGCCTTTTAATAACTCAGCATATGATTTGGAAAGGACCACTAGGAAACCACATTGATTAGTGAAAATACCACCCTCTCCAAAATTAATTACCTTTTAGCGTCATGGTCCCCTAATTTGTTAACTTGGTGGGACAGAATAAACACGATAAGAATGATGATTGTGACACTTATGTTATGTTATGTTAGTAGGGCTTGTATAGCGCATGGCTACCCGAGCAACGGGGCGTCTCAGCACTAGTCGACAGGCAGTAAAGATGGAAGGTGAGAGGCTAGATGGAGGACAGCCAGAAAATGCCTATAATGTGGGCGCCACGGGGCAAAGGCGCACAACGCAAGCATCCCCGGCTAGATGGAGGAGAGTAGCCAGGTTTTAATCTGTTTCCTGAAAGCCCAGTGATTTTGAGTGTGGCGAGCCGAGATTGGGATAGAGTTCCAAAGAGCAGGGGCCAGGGACCTAAATGAGTGCTCCCCACTCTGCTCCGGCGCACCCTGGGAGTACAGGCCAGGTGCAAGTCTGCAGACTGCAGTGCTCGCATCGGCCTATACAGTAATCAGAGCTCCTGCAGAATCTGGAGGCCCTGACCATACAGAATCTTATGGATGGTGCAAAGAGTTTTAAAGTGAATTCTTCATTTGATCGGAAGCCAGTGTAGGCGGTGAAGGAGATGGGAGGGGTGGCAGTGTTTAGGGAAGGCGAAGAGGGTGCGGGCAGCAGTATTCTGAGCCCGCTGAAGCCTCTTCATGACCGTTTTGTTTGCACCCAATAAAAGTCCAGTACAGTAATCAAGACGAGACAAGACCACTGATTGAATGATCACTTGGCGGATGGGGGCGGCAAAGAACCCTAAGATAGGTTTCAACCCACGTAAGTGGCCGAAGCAAGTACCTGCCACTTTTTGGCATGCAGTTCTAAGGAGAGGGAGTTGTCCATCAGGACCCCTAAGTTTTTAACTGTGCTTTTTGGCTGGGGAGGGGGGTCCAGTGCAGTGTGCCACCACTGATAGTCCCATTTGTGAGAGTCTCTTCCAACCAGAAGCACCTCCGTTTTAGAGGAATTAATTTGGAGGTAGTTTTCCGCCATCCATTCTGAGATTGCCAAGATATCCTCCTGGAACCTCAGGTGGTCAAGTGTGGGGTTGTTAGAGAAGGTAAATAGCAGCTGCGTGTCGTCCGCGTAGGATATCATATTGATCTCCCGGGCTTTGGCCAAGAGGGCCAAAGGGCAGAGGTACACGTTAAAGAGTGTGGGGCTCAGCACAGAACCTTGAGGGATGTCGCAGCAGAGGAGGTTAGTACTGGACTGGTATGGAAGGCGTGGATCTGGAAAGAGCGATCAGATAGAAAAGATGCAAACCTGAGCAAGGCAGTGCCACTCACCCCGATTTCCCTGAGTCCTGAGACCGTGTCGAAAGCCACACTAAGATCAAGCAGCACAAGTGCTGTGGTGTTGCCCTCATCCAGTGCTGCGCTCAACTGCTCTGTGACGGCCAACAAAGCCAATTCTGTGCTGTGTTTAGGCCGGAACCCGTTTTGTGACCTGTCCAGAATCTCATTTTCTTCCAAGTACTTGGTTAGGATGGTGTTAACATGGAATTCCATGACCTTAGCCAAGTAAGGGAGCAATAAGGTAGGCCAAAAATTCTCTGGGGCAGATGCATCCAAGTGAGGGTTTTTTCAGAACTGGGACAACCTTGGCATGTTTCCAAGATTTGGGAAGCACTGCTGACTGAAGTGATCTATTGATCAGTGCCCTCCGCTCCATCAGGATACAGCCTTGGAACTTCCTGAAGGTGTCAGGTTTTACAGGGTCGTCAGGAGAACCTGATTTCACCTTATTAGACAGAGTTTCCATGTCTATAGGACAGAGGAGGTAAATCGTGTAAAAAGAGGGTCGAATCTGAAGCACGGATGGATAGCCAAGGGTTGTATAAATACAATCAACTTTATTAATAAAGTATCGGGCCAAAGCTTTACAGTGCTGGTTGGTGGAGATGATATTATTAGTTCCTGTGAACGGTTTTGTCATATAATTTATGGGAGAATAAATGAATAAATGTTTTTAGAGGGGTTAGAGCTCAATGTAATCAAATTAGTATAGAATGCAGCTTTAGCCTTTTGGACAAGTTTATGGTAGGCTTTGATCACCAGCCAGTAGATTTTTTTGCTGTGGGGTCATAGGAACGTCTCCAGATGCGTTCCAGGGATATACATTGTTTTTTCCTTCCTTAGGGACTCGTTATACCAAGCATGCGATTGCGTGCGCTTAGCACGAGTCAATTTCTTAGGAATGCTGCAGTCTAGTGTGTTGCTAATCAAGCTCCTGTAAGCCTTATCAGCTTCCTCCAAATCAGTGGGCCATACAGGACAGGATGCTTTTAAACTGGATGCAAAAGCAAGGGCGTCCAGTTTGTGCCATGGTCGTTTCATAGTGGTTTGATGGGAAATCTGCAACAGGGCGTCGACTAGGTCGAAGCTCACATGAATAAGGAAGTGGTCTGTCCAGGCTAACTGAAGAAGGGCGTGGGCTCCAAGAGGAGGGATATTTGAAAATACAGGGTCCAATAGGTGGCCTGTGTGATGAGATGGACCCACTACTAATTGAGGTAGTTGGCAGGCCTCCATGTCCTCCAGGAAGTTGGTAATCTCCTGGGAGTCCTGGCGTTCCACGTGTAAATTCAGATCCCCCAGAATACTAAAATTGGCTTCCTCCAGGGCAAAGGTGGATGTGGAAAGAACAATGGCCTCTTAAAAAGGCCCTTGATGGCCCTGGGGGCGGTAAATAAGGAGCCCGAAGAAGGTGAAAGTGTATGATAGACAGATTTTAAACAGCGCACATTCACAGTCAGGGATGTCATGGGGTAATAGAGTGCAGAACACAGCTTATTTGAATATCACTGCTAGGCCCCCACCCCTACCACAAGGCCTGTTCTGTGCAAGAAGAGAATAACCTGAGGGGAGGCCAGAGCAGGAATTGCCACAGAGTCGTTGGTTAGCCATGTTTCTGTTAAAAAGAGTATGTCTGGTGTAAAATCCTGAAGGAGATCAAATATTTCTCTATGGTGTTTTACTAGAGGCCTACAGTTCAAAATGAAGATATTAATATGTGAATTTCTAGGAGGCCCACGGGGGGACATAGGGGTTGCCTCAGCTCTAAACCCACATTTATTGCACTGCATTTACGGGGCATCTGGATGCAGATTGTGATTGCCTCACGTTATTTGGCCTTGCGCGGCAAGCAGGCACTCCCTGGAGTAAGTGTTAGTCTGAGTAGGCCCAGGACCAGAGGTGCTGGCACCTGGCGGCGTACAGGCGCAGATGGGTGCAGACAGGCTTGCCTTAGGAGCGTCCTCTGCGCGTCTGAGCCAGCATGTGGAAGAAATAGAGATTGGAGAGAAGGGCCCGCCTCCGCCTCCCACCGGAAGTACGTCACCCTCAGGAGGGGTCGTGTGACAGGTCGAATAATGCCCTCCACTCAACCGGTACAGGCCATGGTGGACTGGGGCTACGACCAAAGAAATGGCGGGGAGTGAAACAAATGAGGAATATACAAGAAGGCACGTGGTAAGACAGGGTAGTGCAGCAGATCAAGGCAACCTAATGCGGTATTGCTAAACAATGTTAAGCGTAACTTGCGCTTAGCTCTTGTGGCGGCAAGTCAAGGTAAATTACGGGGATTTAAAGCAGTACAACACAGTTTTAATAAAATATGTAAGTTCGGGCACAGCTAGCACTTAACCTGGATTATCAACCTCAACTGCGTGGATAAGGCTATTACAAAATTTATATGGCAGGGCAAGAGAGCCAGAATAGTAGGTCTACTCCACAATTGGGCAAAACCAAAGGGGGTCTGGACCTGCCTGACTCCCACGGATACCCACAATCATTCCCAGCAGCACAAGGTCACTGATGGTTCAAGGACTCTATGGTTTCCACTACCTCTTGGATCCAAATTGAAACACACCTACTACACCCCTTGCCACTAAAAGCTACCTTAACAATGCAAAACATAAAAAATAAGCTCATTCCTCACTCATACCCCATAATAGGCAACACAGTAGCAGCTCTCCGTCACATTGATAAAACACTCCCCAACCGGCTAATGGACTCTACCTTAGCCTCCCTGTGGCACAATCATACATTTAAATTGGAGAGGAAACCCCTGTTCTGGAGCTCCGGGAAGAAACAGCCAATAACTACATCGGAGACTGGCTCAGTGATTAATCACATGACCCAAGCTTGCGTCACAATCTCCCCCAATCGAGTTTTACAACCTCATAAAACTTAAAATTTCAACCAGATCACTCACGAACCCCCACACACTAGACTTACCGGACCTATTGGAGAAAACTACAAGAAAAGGCAATGTCGCGTCCCATATCTAAAAATATTAGAACCCAAAAGAATATAAATCCCCAAAAACCAAAAAAAAACTAATGGCTGACTCAAATCCCTGCAACCCTGTCATCACACTTTTAAGAACCTAACTGGCATAGAATCTGGCAATACCCCCTTCCAGTCATAAGTGACCACCTAAATTGCCCAAACAAGACTTTGGACTATTCACAAATCCTATTGGACCCCCCAGACTACACAAACTAGATATAAGTGAGATCAACATATGCTGGTGATGTAGAGAGGCCCCTGGAACACACAAACATATGTCCTTTACCGGCAAGATGGTCCAACCACTATGGCTCAAGACTCAGGAGGCAACTCAGAACATCTTCAACGTCCACTTCACCCGACTGCATGATGGAATAATGCAGGAAAATGCTCTGCATGCCTTTACCACACATTTTTCACCCTGCATTGTTTTAGGAACGCATATGCTTTTACAATGGATGCCTTTACCACACATTGTTTATTATATATTTATATATATATAAACAATGTATTTGTGGGGGAGATCCCCAAACCTTTGAACTTACTTTAAATGTATAGGAACGGCATATGTTATAAAAGCATATGCGTTCTAAAACCATGAGTGGTAAAACATGTGTGGTAAATGTACATCACTGTAAAAACCTCGCTGCAAAGGATGTTTCCCCTTCTCACCATCTTTATTCACTGCAGCACTCGGCAATAACACTTGCACTGTGCCTATTCCAGGATGTCATACAAACTATAGATGTATTACCAAAGTACAGGCAACAGTTGTTGTAGTTTTTGTGGTCGTTGTTGGCCGCACTTTTATTACCCTTATAGACATCCTCATTTTGTAATCCCCTGGACATACCTATATGGCCAGGGTCATACATCATTACATCATAAATCAGGTGTCATAAATCATTTTGGCGCTCATCATAAACCAGGTGTCATAAATCATTTGTGGATCGTAAATCATTTGTGTCACGAAATGTCCAAAAGTGGGGTCATAAATCGTTCTGCATTATCGGTCATAAATCATGTGCCATAAAACATTTGTTGGTCATAAATCACTTGCTTGTCCTTAATCATTTGCATATCATAGAGTCATAATTCACCCTGACAGTTTGCTAGTCTGCTGTTTTGCAGGGGTATCTCCTTCCTTGCCACTTTTGGGGTCAAACATTGTTCTGTTGGTTTCCACAACTGTTTGCGTGTGGGGGGTAGCCTCTCCCCAGAGATAGGCCCTAGCTCACTACCTTGCTAGTCTCCTTTTTGTAGCCTGCCATCTGGCAAGCTCTGGGCTGGGAGCACCATCTCCATTTGCTACCCCCTTTAGGGAGGCCTACTCACCCTGCTGTAAGGCATCCCAAAGTGAGCGGCCGCCATTCTACCCTCCGCCCTTCAGTGTGCCTTCATAACCAACCAAATGTACCCCTCTTTTCCACCACTCTGCCAAGGAGGTTCATATCTTAATAATACAGTCATTTGTAAAGAGCAAACAACTACCTCCCGAAGGTGGTGTCCCGGCGCTATAGCAACAAGTGACACACGTAGAGCAGGACTAGAGCAAAATTAGTCACAACTGAAAAGCCACTTTTTAACTGCTTTTCAAAATTGTGGTTCAGAAGTTATCAAGTTTAGCGTGTTGGGGAGAGAATTCCATAACCTGGACGCCCGAGCATAAAAGATATGCCACCCATCCGGGCTTTCCTAACTCGTGGGGTACAAAGTCGGTTCTGAAAATTAGACCTCAGTAGGCAAGTCTGCTTGTACGCACCTAGCTGTTGTCTCAAGTAGCTGGGGCAGGCACCATGAATTGACTTCCTGTCGCCTCCCCCTGTGCTGACAGTTTATCATTTTCGCCTTTTGTTCGACGCAGCCTGCTAAAACCCTTGTGCCCTGCAGACTGCCACACTGTTGGTGGTTTCCGGACCGTTAGCCTTCTCTTGTGACAGTGTACTCATATATCCAGCCCAGAATAACTTTAGCCTTCGGCCATCTATCCCTGGAGCTCTAATTGTCGACTGACGCACGGTCCTGGTTGCTCTTAACCCTCTTGAATCCTTGGGGGGTGGGGTACATCATCGCAGCCTCCAGAAATACTGCTGCTAATGTCTAGTGCCTGGTGCATAGCGGCGGCGCCCTATGCATCTGGGTAGGCTGCCCAACCATGGCCCTCGGCCCTCGGAGGAGTCTTCCTCCACTGAGTGTTGTGCCGGTTGGCTCTTCTTTGGTCCCCCTTGCCCTACTTCCGACTAGAGAGAGGAGGTGTCTTTTGGTAGTCGGCCTCCTTAAGCATGTTTCGACCCCGATACACTTGCTTTTCTGCAGTGCTTCTTCTCAGCTGGGTCCTACTGGTAAGTGAGTTGCTCGGCGGAGCTAGCTTGGTTCAGATACTTCCTCTCACCTGGTTTTATAAACCTAGTTTTGCCTTGCTCCTAAGCCCTTTCAAACCCTTATGACCCAATATTTCCTGCACTGGAGGGTTCCGCCACCCTTTCAACTCGTTCTTCCCTACAAGGCCTTAACTGAAGACTGACAACCATTGCAGCTACTCTCCAGTAGTACCATTGAAGTCTCTGGTGCCACGTCTGGTTCTACCCAGAAAAGTTCCCTACTGCCCTGGCATACTAATATTAATGGTCTGGAATACCATGAGAGACACCCTCGGAATAGAAAATTACCACTGGATGGGAAGGCTTACTCCAAAAATGAAACTTTACTTTATCCTTCGGATAATTAGAGACTGGGGAAGGCCCTAAACTTCACAACATCCACCCTGTAATTTGTGTGCAGGCCTTTCCTGCCAGTTGCTGGCTCTTTGTGTTATGATCGTGACTCATGAATTACACATCAGGCCTCTTACCCTCTGTGCCACTTTTTTTTGTTTTTTTTAAGATGCCTGCTGAACATTAACCATACGCATACATGGGAATTCCTTACCCTTTTCGTCGGAGTTTGAAGATGTGCCTGGATTTGCCATCACCCTTCTTTGAAAGAAAAAAAGACATTCATACTTTTTCTCTTATTATTTATTTATTCGGTTCGGTTCAAAAACTTTATTCGATTAAAAAAAGAATCATAAAAGTCGGACATTTACATTTACAGACATAGTTTAGAATTCATTTTTAAAATACAGTTTTACAATTAAAACACTAAACAAACAGATAAAACACATTAATTGATATGATCACAGATGGAACCCATAACATTTACTTTCAGTCAAATTATGATGGTTCATGAGTCACTCATACTAGGGCCTGCATCAAGGGGGCAAAGGAAGGGAAAAACACAATAGAGCAGCATACATGGCAATGACAAAGGTTCTTGGGGCCAAATTAACCATACCGTTTTCTTAACAAGAGTGACACTCGTATAAAATTTAACATCGCACAACAGACACCAGATGATGACAGAGATAACAAATAGTCATAACCCTCCTTATAATGACAGGGTTGCTTTTCCTTCAAAACGGGCTTAATAAACCTAGTTCTCGGGTCCTTATATAGGGGACAGAAGAGAACAACATGCATCGTGCTTTGGCTATCTTTATTGTTACAGGGACAGGGGGGCAGTCTCTCACACCAACCCCCTTGTTTAGGAAACGCAAACAAAAAATGCAAGATGTTTAACCTAAACCTTGTCAGATAGAATCACCATTGCACATGGTTTGTGAAGGTTAAATAAAACTGATGCTGTAGAGTAACCATAGGACCGTAAGGCATGGCCAGGGAATGTACAAGTGAGGATTTCCAATAACTTGATTTAATGACAGTCTTAAAGTCTCCCTGTATTTTTTCAGGGTTATTGAAAATGTCACCCAAGCCTATTTTGTGAAGCATTTCATTAACATAAGATAGCCAGGGGATCTGTTTCATATTTTCCAGTTTTAAACAATCCCGGAGGATATCTCTAGAAAGCTGTAAGTCCTCTGATAGCCATATTTTACCCCATAATAATAGGGGTGAAAGGCAAATGGTGTCACTCACGTAGCTCAGACCTATTTCATCGTGGGCGAATTTATTTGAAGAACCTGATGGAATGGCCAATACGCGCTTTATAAATTTATTCTCCATAATTTGTATCATATCAGGGCTTTCAGTCCCCCAAACCCCTGCCCCATAAGTAGCTACCAACAAACATTTTGATTTGTACAGGGTTTTTAGATGTGTAACAGGTTTTTGACCTAATTTACCACAGAAGCGAAACAGACCTTCTATAGAGCGACTAGCACTCTGGACTCAAGTCTTCATTAACGGGGCCCAGCTTAATTTGTTGTTAAAAAGGTTTCCCAGATAGTTAAAATGTTCAACCTTTTCAATGGTGGAATTATTTACTACAAACTTTCTGGATTTTGTCCCCTTTGGGCCACAGACCATAGCATAGGATTTAGTGAAGTTTACCTTCAGGTCTAGGTCCAACATGAAATTGTGAAAGGCATCAAGACAATGCTGCATGCTGTTTCCTGTGAGTGTCATAAGTACCGTGTCGTCGGCATAAGAAAGCATTGGAATGCTTCTGCCGTTAACCTTTGGAAAGTCATGGCAATGATCCAACAGGTACTTTTCGAGGCCGTTTGTGTACACAAGGAACAAAAAAAGGGGCTAATATGCATCCTTGTCGAACGCCCTCAGTTGAGGGGATAGATTTGGTTTTTTCTCCCCCTGGCCCGAACCTTATAGCTACAGTTGTTGATTTGTGCAGTCTACGGAGCAAGGTGACCAAGGGTTCCTCGAAGCCCATATCCCCCATCATTTGCCATAACTTGCTCCGACACACAGTATTGAATGCACTTGAAAGATCCATGAAGGCAAGGTGGATGGAAGAATTCCTTGCCTTCATGTACTTCCCTATGATTAGGGCCAGGTTCAGACACTGCTCTACAGTTCCTTTACCTTTTCTGAACCCATATTGGGAATCCACAATAAGGCCCACCGAGTCTGCCCACATTTCCAGTCTACCTAAGATAACCCTACCCAGTATCTTACACGATGCATCGATTAATGAGATTGGGCGATAGCACCGGGGATCGGATCTGTTGCCCTTTTTAAAAATCGGCACCACTACTGCCTCCTTCCATGATGCCGGGACACGGCCAATGACAACTGCTCTAAACACATTTAACAACAGAGGGGCCCAAACCTTGACATTATTTTTGAAAAAGTCCAAAGGCACTAAATCAGGGGCCGGGAGCCTTTAATAGTATGCCTTTTGACAGAGCATCTTCCACCTCTTGCAAGGTAAGGGATGAACTTAGGGACAAAGATGATTGAGAGACCACCAACTCCCTAGCGTCTCCTAATGATAATTCTTGGGGTAAGATTCCATGTGGGTTAAAAATTTTCCCAAAATGTGATTCCCATGTTTCGCATGTAATCTGCATGACGATATTATCCTTGCCATCACTCGTAAAGAGGGGGCGGTTAATAACCTCCCAAAAGAGCCTGCTATCTTTTAATTCCGAGGCCTTTTCAAGATCTTCCCAGGCTAGGTTTTTTAAGTCCTGCTTCCTTGTTCTTATGGCCTCTTTATAGGCCAGCCTGGATGCTCGGACCAGCTCTTTGTCCCTTGGTTTTTGTTTTAAAGCTGTTTTCAGGGATCTATGTGATGCCGAGCATGCAGCGTCAAACCATCTGGGACCTAACCTTTTATTTTTCCCAATTGGTTTAATGAGGCGCTCGGCTACATGCCTACATAAAGATTCAAAGTTCCCTATGATTTTTTCGGGGTTAGCTGTGGATGTTAGACACGCTTCATATTCAGAGCTATAACCATTTAGGATCTCTGCCTCTAGACCAGCAGCATCTATTTTGCCCCATTTGAGAGTAATTCCTTGGTTCCTGTTATACTTAATAGGTTGCTCCCAAACAAGATGATTGGGTTTAACAGGACAGTGCAGGGATAAGATTAGGGGATTATGATCGCTAGCAGCGTTTACAATTACTTCCAACTTGTCAACATAATGGAAATGCCCACTAGACACAATTGTAAAGTCAATAAAACTCATCGTACCTCTGCTTCCCTGAAAGGTTGGCATCGGAGCCGAATTTGGACCAACCCAGGGCTCCACTATACATAAGTCGTTTAGAATAATGATATTATTTAGAGCGTCCCCCTGTGGGGTATGTTTGAAGTGTGTCAGGGGATGATCATGGGAGTCTTTCAAACCACACACATTCGAGTCCCCATGGCTGCATAACGAACAGTTGAAATCTCCCACCCAGATGATAAAAAGTAGAGGATGTTCGCGACGTGCCCTGGCTATAGCCTCCTCAAATTTCGACATTACAGCTGTCTCGTTATCATCAAAGATGTTATAATACCAATTAATCAGTAATAGTGGTTCAGGGAACAAATTGACCAACATTAGCAATTGAAACCATGGGGTGTCAACAATCTTGGACGTAACAAGTTTACATAATTTTAAAGAAATCACTGTCATTAGTCCACCTTTTGCCCTACCCGCATGTGAAGGTACCGCTAAGACATTAAATGATTGGAAACCATCTATATTCTGAGTGGATCGGCTCCATGTTTCCTGGAGACACAGAAGATCGCGGTCTCCTACAAAATCTAGCCAGGCCTCATCCTCTAGTCTTGAAGCAAGCCCAGCGATATTCCAAGAAATTAGGCACAACCTTAATTCACTTTGATTCTTACTGACTGGGTCAGGTATTGCTTCCACATTTTGCCTTGAAGTGATTAAACGTAGATCATTTTCTAGGGTAAGGCTAACCTCAGGGGCTTGAGGGTTGGAAGTACGATCGTCACCTACGGAAACATTCTCCCGCAAGTTATCGTTACGACTTTCCCCCTTCTCCCTCTGGCTAGGCTCTCCTATTATCAAAGCAACACCAGGAGAATTTTGTGGTGGTCAATCTAGCTCCTCCATACCCACAAGTGGGTCAAAACGGTTTCTTAGGGGGATGTTACTTGGGAACCATCCTAGATAGTCTTATTTATTCATTTACTTACAGGAGTGATGCAGCACCTTGTCCCAAACTTGTCTGCTTAACCACCCCAAATCAACAGCTTTGCTATGGCCCCAGCCCGCGGCCGGCTGATAAACAGGACAGAGGGGATACACTTGTTTCAACCCATTGTGTGGCAGCCTGCTTTCTCCCAGGATGCACTCCTTCTTCACATGAAGGCTTGATCACCCTGACCAGACCTCTTGGGATGATGGAATCTTCTGTGTTACCCCATTAATTAGCAGCCTGAAGCTAGGCCTGCTTTCCTTATGGTACAATATATGGCAATTACTCCTGCACGCTTCATAAATGCAATGTGACGTGCAACTGATCCACAACTCATGTGCACCAGGACCTTCAACGAGTGGCTTGTGAGCTCTGGTAGATCTCCAGCTGCTTGTCAGTGGCACACCTGCGTGCTCTCCCACACTCATAAACAAGAACCATTTTATCGGTGGCATTAGTGTATGCCTCATGGTATGTAGAAAAATGGCTGGATTTCCTAACACTATTTAAAACTGCTTTGGTCGTACTACATTAGACGGAGAACATTATTACTACTATAGTTATTTTCACACCAGGTGTAATGCAGCTATGGCTGCTTTGATTTAGCTATGTGGAGACATTTCCAAATGATAGCCTTGTTTTTTTTAGTTTTTTTTTTTTACATTACACCTGGCAACACTCTGACGTGGGCTGAGATGCTTACTGCTAGAAATGTTTCATATAGTGGCCGCTGATATAACCTGCCTGATATAGTCACTGTTGGAATGATATAAATATTTTTAGCCTTTAAGGATGCCTTGAGGTGCCCCGTCAACCCAGCGTTATAAGGGGAGCTGTCCACCTGTAACCAGGACTGCCATTAAACAGATATTGTCCGTGCAGCACCCTACATTTCACAACAGAGTGATTCTTAGCCAAAACTGCCAGTTGACTTCATCTACTGCAAACTTTAATGTGTGAGTAATAATCAAGTACAAATAAATGCCCCAGCCATTGCCATGTATAATTATAATTCCCTGTCCTTTCAAGGCAAAGGGTGTGTGTGGAGGCGTGGGGGTCCTATCGAGTAAGGAAGTCACAGAGCTTGGGCCCAAAGCAAGTGGATCAGTAGACCAGTAGTGAGAAAGGGCAGTGGTGTATGAAGGGCGGTGCGGTGGGAGCAGTCCGCCCGGTGTTATCCCTGAGGGGGTGACAAAAGGTCACTGAGGGGGTGACAAAATGGCAAAATTCCTTTCCCCCAGCTCTTACCTGCCATCTTCAGTGAGGCACCGTTGCAGCAATCCCTTAGAGTCGCCAGCACCCTACCCCTTCAAGGAGTCCCATGGCAGGGAGCCAAACGCAGGTACAGCCCCGGGCTTTCTCTGGTCTAGCTACACCACTGGAAAAGGTGGGATTACAGGATCCTTTCAGACGCCGTTTGAAGGGGGATTTTATATGTGGCTCACCCTGCATTAACTTTCTGACGCATTTAATTTGTCGGACTTATTACTTTGTGCTTCATCTGCCCGCCTTTGCGTTCCTCTAGACCTGATTTAAACAAGTGAGGTCTCTGTCTAGCTCCCTGCTTATTCTTACATTCTGCACTTCCGTGCCTTCTAGTGCAGTGCTATTTCTGGTTTTGCAGAGCAGGAACAGTGCTCGAAGAAGGGAATATTGCATAGTGATGGGGTGGGGGGGGTCAGACATCACCTGGCCTCCCCATTGGCCAAGTGCAGGGTCTGGGAACCAAACCCGGCCTTGGCAAATTGCTCGGCTGCCCCTCGCCACCCCCCCCCCCCGTTGGGGGTGCCGCCGAGCTCTTTGCCAGAGCCGGTTTTCGGACGATTTTGTTACTGGCCCGATTAAGCTGCAAAAACGGCCGGTAACAAAAACGATCCCCAGGAGCGGCACCGGGGGATTGTCCGGTGCCCTCTACACCCAGTCCGGCCGTGGCCAATTGACTGCGCACCTCTCTGGCTCAATTTTGACACGAGAAAGCACCCCTTCTCCTTCAGCTGAAACCGGCTCCCTGTAGGGCCCTGGTGTCTGTCATGGTGCTGGTCGTCGATGTACCCTTCGGGAGCGGCCTCTGCAATAACACACACCACCCACAAACCGCTCTATCACAGCAAGATTTCCTCCTACTCTACCTTATGTTTGCCCTCTGCACCAAAACGATGCTTACAGACTGGAACGGAGCCACAGAATCCTCTTATGAGAAATGGAAGAACACTTTATGCTCCACCAGAGGGGCCGTCCATATCATATAAAAAAGCACACAACACCAATACCTCTGGACTTCGCTTGATCTTTTTCTCCAGAAAGTTTACCCCCTCAAAAGGCAACCATCTCAGACACCAATGCTGTGCCTTGCAGACCTGCTCCTTTTGTATCACACACAGTGGCAATGACTCCTGCCACCCACCCTTTGCCCCTCTCTCATATTTCTTCTTTTCACACTCCTGCACACGTAACCTTCTCTCTTTACAATTACAACTACTTTACGATTCATATTTCATACTCTAGAAGCTTCTTTACAATTACTACCTTGATAACATGCATGCAAGTACAACAGCCTCGACGCAGTATAATGCTGACTTGTCATTGGGCTTGTTTCTACCTGCTCAAAACTCCACAAATGCATGCCTACTTTCCAGTTCATTGGGCATTTATGGCAGGGCTACTTTCCCCCATAAAACCTATGCAATGGTTGTATTCATTATTTGGATGACAATCTTCACATCTGATTCAAAATGTACTTATTTCTTCGCTTTGTTCTCTCTTATCTTATAGTGTGCAGACGTCTTGCACCCTATTCTATATCCTTTTCACTTATATCCTGACAGCAAAACTATAAAAAAGTTTGAATTAAAAAAACGGAAGTAGACACCTTTGTGAGCTACAGATAATACTCATAGTATTTGTGAGAATTGTAGGATATTTGCAAGAGAAAAACGTGCTTTGCACTTCCCTAAACATGCATTGATCAACAGAAACCACCCATGCCAGTCAGTTTCAAAACTGTGAAACCCAGACAACACCAGAGTAAAGTACAGCTTCATGAAGCATCCGAATGCTCCTGCTTCTTATTTTCAGTAGCTGTCTCTTCATATGGGGAGTCTTTCTCCCATTTTCCCTGGTTTACATTTCTTTCCAGATAAAATACATTCGGAAGATGTATGCTTATTGTTCACTTTATATATAGATGCATGGTACTTCCATAGCCCAGGTCCAGCTAAAAAATAAATGAGCAATGTACAGTAATGGTGAAGATCTCTTTCCAAAGAAAACATGGGTATCAATCCATTGCATACATTATAGCTGGTCTCTGTTATTAAAGAAGGGGATTGCATGTGTTATAATAGATAAAGAACACGACTGGACTACGGCAACGCCCTCTACGCCGGTACCACTGCCAAGCTCCAGAAGAGACTCCAGCGGATCCAGAACGCCTCAGCCAGACTCATCCTCGACATCCCACGAACCAGCCACATCTCCGGACATCTGAGAGACCTTCACTGGCTCCCCGTCAACAAAAGAATCACCTTCCGCCTCCTCACCCACGCACACAAAGCCCTACATGACCAAGGCCCGAGCTACCTCAACAGCCGAATCAACTTCTACGCTCCCAAACGCCACCTCCGAACAGCCAACCACGCCCTCGCCGCCGCCCCCGCATCCGAAGAGCGACTACAGGAGGAAGGTCCTTCTCCTACCTGGCCGCCAAGACCTGGAACTCCCTCCCGACCGACCTGCGCCTGACCCAAGACCACCTCTCCTTCAGGAAGAAGCTGAAGACCTGGCTGTTCGAGCAGTAGCGGCACCCCCCCACCCCCAGCGCCTTGAGACCCTACGGGTATGTAGTGCGCTCTATAAATGTCATTGATTGATTGATTGATTGACTTAGGAATTCCACCCAACTGTTCTTTTGAGACATATAATAGGTGCCCATCATAAAGAAAAACATGAGAAAACAGATTGTGGAATTAAATGTCAGCCAGACAAATTATCAGCAGAAATCCATGCATGCATCTCTTCTCCTTTTACCTGCTGAGAATATTCATCGCCACAACGGTGCACCCTTTCAAGTTTTAGTTATATGCTCTAACTAATAATTAACACAATTAAGAGCAACAGTGCCACATAAATATACACTGCTTTATGTGTCTCTTGGAAGGCACTGTCACAAAGATGGAGGTCTACCCTAAATGCATATTAGTGCAGAAGGTACAAAAAAAGTAAATTATTTGGGAATGTTACAGTGGAGTTGCATGAGTACTTTGAGCCCTAATCCAGGAAAGGAAAATGCTCCCCATACACAGTGGTAGTTGCTAACGGCCATAATAGAGAAATGGGGTCTGCACACCCCTGGGCATAGATGCCATCGAACTAGCAGCACTAATAATAGCAATGCACCTGCCTCTTTATCTATACACTCCCATGTAACATGCAACCTTTTCTGAAAGTTTCCAATCCTACCTTTTGCTCCCCCTTTTATCCGCATGCGCTGTTTCTAATCATCAATAGCCTCCACTCTTTCCCATGTATCAATAGGTTCATGTTCTCTTCTTACCATTATCCCTTAAGCTCAAAGGGGCTTATTGCTGTGCTGCATCACTGTGAAAGGGCAGGAATGCGCCATATTTAAAGCATACGGCACGTTCCCAACTTTACTCCCTGCACTGGTGCCCTTTTGGCAGCCTGGGAATTGTAAGTGAGCGACCCAATAAACCTTTGGGGGCTTGGGTGAAGTATAGTATGAATGGGTAAAGTTGCCTCCAAAGGAGTTTGTTAAAGAACCTGAGTTGATAATTTATAGCTATTGTGTCAGGTAACTCAATTAGCCTGAATGAAGTTAATTCGTTGGCAATTCAGTATACAAGTATGAAATCAGGACTAACTAGACAGGACAAGACAAAACAAATGGAATAAAACAATTTCAAACAAAGACTATTAAGCATGTGTATAAGCAAAAAATAGATTTTATCAAAATTTTGGTAATCAAGGGAAATTACAATACAGAGGTAATGTGTAAAACAGGAATACAGGAAGAGAAATCAGAGATAAATCAAAAATCACTGTGATGCCTGTAGAACACCTATCCAAACAGATGTAGATAATTTTGCTTTGGATAAGGTTGGGGGTCGACGTTTCGGTCTTTATGGGTGACTCGTTAAGACCATCATCAGGACAAGGGTAAATTAATATTGTAGCTCCCTTAAAGCGACACGATTCTTTTCTTATGTAGAGAGGTTATAGTGCAATCAATCCAAAGAGATGATTATCTCTGTTGCCTCTAGGGCAACAAACAGAAAACGAAATATGTTGATGTCCCACTTATCCAGGTAAGGGATGCTTTGACGTCTTTGTGAGTTGAAGATCTGAAAAAATAAAAATAGTCAAAGCGGCATCTAGTTGGTTTAGCTCCCCGCTTAGTTCCGTGAGAGTCTGTTTATATCCCCGAGGGTCGCTAAACACGGGGAAAGTCGGCGTGTACCGGAGTAGCCTCTTGAATTACGTAGGCGAAGAACAATCTGTATGAATCTTGAAGGTTCCCGAACGCGTGGAATCTCAGCCGTCACTGGCTTTTGGCAGCCTAGCACCAACGCAGACACCCTTGTACCATCGTGCAAGGGGGCCTCTTTTGCATGCAGGATTTTTTTGTGCAGGAAGGGAGAAGGAACACCTTCCTTCACAAAAACAATTCTGAGAGGCATTTTCCTCTTTCTATGTGTGCTGCAAGCGGGAGTAACAAGGTATTTCTCCTCATTAATCCTCGACTGGGGAAGCGTATCTTTTTGGTCCATTCCTAGGTTCATAAGGTCTTGTATATCAGGGAATGTGTAAAGAACCATGGGCGTTGCATGGGAACACCCACGCAACACCCATGGAACACCTACCCAGGGCACAATAACGCAATGCATTGGCTTGTGCTGCGTTGCCACTCCATCTTTTCTCACCTGTATTTCTTTAATAATTCTTTTTTTGACCCTGTGATTATGCACAGCTCCTCACCGTCCCCTGCTGTCCTCACTCACCCAGTGTAAACAATGTCAGGCCCATAAAGACACTAGGGGCCTCATTTATGAGAAATGACGCATCGCTGCGTGAAAGCAGCGATGCGTCACTTCTCAGTGCGCACTCCTTGCGACATTCCTGATGCGTCATATTTAATGTATGACGCATCATGTCTCAAGGAGTTACAGATACGTCAGTATTTCTGACGTATCTGTAAGTGCAAAAGTGACGCTTTGCTGGAGTGTGTCACAAAAGTGACGCAACTCCAGCAATGCGTCCTTTCACATGGGGCAAGCCCCATGTGAAAGGGCCTGCATCAGTCTTACGCCTGCTGTGAGGCAGGCGCAAGATTTTGACGCAGTGAAAACTCATAGATTTCACTGCGTCACTACCTAGATGCGTCACTTTGTAAATATGGCACAACAAGGCGCATTTTTTACGCCACTTGTGCGTCACAAAAAGTGACACACCGGCGGCGTAAAAGTGACGCACAGCCTTCTAAATGAGGCCCCAGGAATACAAAATCTGTTTAGGCGAACTTTTAGGTAAGCTGCTGCTAGTGCAGGGCAGGCTGGGCCTTTCATCCCTCTGGGCCCTGGTGCCACTGCGCCGGCTGCACCATTGCAGCTAGGCCCCTGTATTGATATCCCATGTGGCTACAATGACCCACTGATGTCTGCACTCGTGGCCAAAATGAGATGATGCTTGCAAAATTCCACCCTTACGCCCATGACTTATGCGAGAGGGCAGTGAATTTAGAAGCCTTGTGGGGCCAGGACATGAGAATTCACTGAATTACATTACTATCACAGGAGTAACTGTAATATAATGTAATTAACCACTGCTCTAAAAGTCGTAACCTGCAAGGGTAGGTGTTTTGCAATGCAGACATTGAACATTCCTGATATGAATGAACTACGGGTCACGTGACCGGTAATGAATTTGGTTTATAAATCTGCCTGCACACGAAAAGCTTTCTTTCTCCTCCACGCACACTATTGCATACTTTATAATATTGTTAATCCGGTCCAAAATGCAAAAGATTCACTAAAAATTACCGACTTCATTGAAATGCAGAGCTAAATACTTTTAGCACCCTTTCAGTTCTTAGCAGTGACAATATACTGGAAAAATGTCTTCATATATAGCAATTACTATCAGTTTGACTTTGAGGAAACAGGTTGCCGAAGCGTCAAGCTGTTATACTGAAAGCAGTGTAAGAATGAACTGCACAGAGGTATTTAAGTAATTCGAACAAAAACAGCAGATGTATATTATTCTATTAAAGCGGTGCCACCTGTTTTTCAAATGTATACATGCTGATACATCAAGGCATAATGATCAGAACATTTCATCAAAGTAGGAAAAAATGCGTCCTTAAAAAAACGGAATCTATTCATGCAAAGTCGTGTCTCGAGACCAATCAATGCAGTGTGGGGTGAAGTTGAAGAATTCAGAGGTCGTTATTCACAATTGATCCTGTAAAGAGGGTGCGAAGATTACAAAAACTATGGCCGAAGAGCCGGAGTACTGAACATTTTTTGCATGTTTATGCTTTTTCTATCACGTGGAACATCAGTTCATAGTTTGTCGATGAGAGACCCTTACAATTAGTTGGTAATAACGGGTGGAAAGCATTCCCACCGTGGGGTTCGTTTAAAATAGATTAATGTTCGTTGATGAAATACATCAAAAAGAGGACCATGTTGAATCTAGAGAAACTAGATATTATTATTACACATTTTTTTAAATGCATTTTAAGGTGGAGGGTAGAAGTGAGTAGACTTCCTTTATTCTACTTGAGTAACCTCGTGGAGAACTGATCTAAGCATCCTTTTCTCCCAGAAATGACAACATGTTGGTACTTCTATGTTCTTCTCATAGGAACCCATCAGCAGAAAAGTAGTAACATATGTTGATTCACTTAAAATAGAGGCAAAGCTACCTTTCATGTAAGTTACTAAGTCAGTCTGGAAAGGTAACCCAGCGATAATTGTTCATTTGGGTTACCTGCTTTAGGCCTACCAGACTTTAAAGGTTTTTATTAGTGGGACCACCTGCTAAATCTAGAGATCCTTAGTTGCTTCATGAGAATCTCTAATCCTACTGTGCAGCCACCAGCGTCACAACTCAACAGTAGGCTAAGGAAAAGGTAAACTGGGTGCCATGTTGTCTTTACTCCATTTGACATTCTTAGGTTTTAGAAATGGAGGTCTCTAGTTGGTAATGGTTTGCACATTTGTCCAAGTAGGGACCCTTCTTCCTAGTCAGGGTAAGGGAGATCCACTTCTAAAATGACCCCTACTTACCCCCTTGGTTGCGTGACACGAGCAGACAGGGTTATATAAGAGGCAGTGTTTTTTAATTTAATTGAATTTAAACAGCATTTATTGAGTCATCCCACCTCTAGCAGCAAAGACAAGGAAGAAGTAGATGGTTTATAGGGTGGCATTTTGGAACAACCATGTTTTGAGGAGCTTTCGAAAAGGAAGATGAGTGTATAAAGCATTTGTTTCCGTGATCCAGCGGGTGTGTCAGGGATAAATACTCCACACAATTCAATAAGGCCCATACACATTTTCATCACTTTTCCCTCTACCCTTTGGGGTTCAAGTGTTTTAATTCACTCAGTTGTCGATTAGTTATTTTACTGTAGTCTTGAAATTTTCAAAACAAAATATGTGTCCTAACTAGTCCTTCACAAATAAACACTGTTTCCTCTGGTCGATGGACCATTAGTTCAGTTAGTTGATAGGGATATTAACAGTTTCCTAACTAATTCATATATCTTAGTGAAATAACTACAGACTTTGGGTAAGATTCATAAGTTTTATCTAAATTTCAATCATAAAGCTGAACTCTCTTTCAATACAAATTCACAGTGTAAACACCATCAGTTTCACATGGGAGAGATACATCATTTAGCAGATACAGCCAATGAGACAAACTATACAATAACAATAGCTCAAACTCCTGTAAATGAAAGGCCTATTTCACTTCAAAGAAGTGGCCATCATTGCTCGGGGCTGCTTGAAAGTAAAAGCATGCATTACGCACTGACAAGTTACAAAATGGAGCACGACAACCGGGACAAAATGTAATCGCTGTGAGTTGTACGCTGCAGATGCTGAACATATGTTTTTTGGTTGTCCTAAACTGGGAGAGTTTTTCAAACAAATTGAGAATTTTTTAAGTGCCGTGGTAAAGCTTAATATCAAAATATCATCTGAGATGGTTTTAATTGGTTTAGAGGCTGGAATGTCAAGACCTAAATCTTTAACTTGTTTTCTTTTTATTTGCATGGCAGTAGTTCGAGCATGTATTACCAGGGAATGGATTAATGCAGACCCCCCTTCTTTCTTTATTTGGAGGGAAAGATTGTTATACATGTATAATATTGAATCTGCCATATATAAACTTAAAGGGGTTAGAAGAAGAGCTTTTGGTGAAAAAATTTGGGAGTTTATAACTGATTGGATTTAGACATTGCTTGATGCTGCTTATAATAAAGCGATATGATGATGTGGTTTTTACTTTACTTCGGCTGTTCTTTGTTTTCTTCTTATCAATTTTTTTTTTGCTTTGTTGTATTGATATGTGATTGACCATTGCTGTATATCCTTGCATAAAACAATAAAATTAAAAAAAAAAAAACGAAAGCCAACCCAATGCGTGGGGGGAGTCAGACTCGCACAGATAGTTACAAGTAGCCCCGCAGAGCAGTGAATGCACCTTGCGCTAGGCTCGACCTAAAAATAAGTAAAACTTTATCTAAAGCAAACAAGACCAAAAATGACAAAAATCCACAATACTATACAGTAAAAATAGTTACTTTACAAGATAACCTTTAAATTGCAGAGATGCTGAAAAACACAGTTCTTCTGAGTTGGTAGCTCCATCCAGGGCTACTGCGATGCTGATAACGACTGAGTATTATAGTTTCAGCTGACCGGGTTGGTACGGGTCAGCTAAAGCAAAGACAGACTCGAAGACAGTACCTTTCTCGTTGCGACTGAGACGATTGTACGAGCCGGTCGGTCCATACATCGCGGTTGCGTCTTAAAATGGAAGGGGTGCAGGGTGCGTTGCCCTCTCAATGCTGTGCAGGCAGTGGCTCAGTGATAATCTTCCAGGCAGCGTCAGTGAGGCCAAGGATTAAGGTGCATTGTGAGGCGGTTCTCGATGTGGTGCTGGCAGACTGTGGCGCAGGTGACGGAGCCTGTTGAAATACTGGTTGGGCAGCGATGGTGTCGGTGACGTCCAGGTAGGGTGCAGCGAGGCAGTGTGGAATGCGGTGCCCTCACGTCATGGTGCGAGCAACGGATCTGAGCGTCAGTAAGACCAAGGACAGGGTGCGAAGCGTGGGGGTGCCTTCTGAAAGGCCTTCAGGACACGGAATCCTGCAACTGATTTGGTGACTGTGTTGACTCCCCTTTTCCTATGTGGTGACTGAAACCAGCATTTCCAGAGACGGTGTCCAGAAGGATAGTGAGATCTTTGGTGTTCATGAGACCTCTTGAACAGGGGACAAGCTCCACTTCAAGCCCTTAGACACACTTTGCAAGCAGGATACACACACAGTTCCTCTACTTGAAACAGCCTCTGCAGGCCAACCCCAGACAGCACACTACCCATTCTATCCTATGGGATAGATCAGGGCATGTCCTACCTTTCACATACACTGCACCCTTCCCATAAGGGTACCTTGGGGCTACCTTAGGGGTGACTCACATGTAAGAAAAGCAAATGTTAGGGCCTAGGAAGTGGGGGCACTTGCCAGGCCGACATGGCAGTACCAAACTGCGCACAGACACTGAAGTGGTAGGTCTGAGTTACATTTACAGGCTGTTCACGTGGGTGGCACAATCCGAGATGCAGGCCCACTAGCAGCATTTGATTTACAGGCCCTGGGCACACACAGTGTTCCTTACTAGGGACTGACTAGTAAATTAAATATGCTAATCAGGGAATAACCAATTCATAACAATAATTTACAGAGGGAGCACTTGCACTTTGGCACTGAACAGCAGTAGCAAAGTGCCCAAAGCATCTAGACGAGCAAAAACAAATTCTAACACACAGCAAAAAAAGGAGACAAATGCAAAAAGTAAAAGGGGATACCCATGCCAAAGATACCAAGTCTAGCAATAGTTGCATGTAAAAAATAAACTCCCAAAGCAGAAGTTGTTATTGGAAAAACGCACAATCATATGACTGAAGTTAAGGGAATGTTCTCCATCCTCATAGGATCATTGATTGATTTCCAAGCCCACGCTCAGTATACAATGGTCACAACATTGGTGAATCCACAATTGTGATCATGTACAGGAAAATCTAGTAATGGATGCCTAGTGTTTTTAGAGGAGGGTAGTCATCATCATGGCCTTCTGCCCAATGGCAAACAGGCTGCAAAGTCAAGGGGTCAAGCGTTTTCACTGAGGAAGCCAGCTAAGGCTCTATAGGTGGAAAAGATGTTGCTTCCACACTACTAAATTAGTTGGGAACAGTGAATTTGCTTACGGTGGGGTCAAAACTAGGGCAGCATGGTAAGCAAAAAAAGTATGAGTTGTGTTGCTACACCAGCGCGATTGCCAATGGTTAGGCAAATTGAAGACATTTCTCTCATCACCGTTGTGTGTTTGCTGTAATGTTCAAAGTGGCAAAGGTATGCCCTGATATGGGTCCCTTGCTCAATGTACCTCTGAAACCAAGTTTTACTTGACTGATGACCCCTAATCAGGAAGAAACTGGTCTTGGGTGTCATGTGTTCCATTGCAGGGAGGACTTGGCTTGTCAGTTTTGGCTGGACTGTTCCCATGAGGACCAGGGCCAGGGCTGATTTGCATATGGTTGGGCCCAAACTGAGGAGGCATGCTGTGCAAAAGAATGATGGTTTGGAATTGTACCCCAAGCAATTGACAGTAGTTAGACAACTTGCAAGTATTTTTCCAATTACCTTTTGTGTATTTGATGAATTTGGTAATCATTATTGGAATGTGGAATAGCTACATATCTAACTGCTTTCTGTAAAGCCAGAGGTAAATAGTTCCATAGGGGAGGCTTAAATGGAGATTACCCTACTTCCAGCATTTGACCTTTAGAAAAAAGGGCTACATCAATGCTAATGATTGAATAGAACTGTTGATGATACATAAGACTAATCTAGCCCACAGTAAAATGCGGCTATACAAAAAATTGTAACAAACAAATCCCTTTTAATTGTATACACTGAATGCTTGATTCACAAAGGTAAACGTAAACCTCAAGTCTAAGTTTAGACCTAAAGTATATGTTTAAAGCTAAAGTCTAGGGGCCAATTCATAAAGTTAAAGTGAGATGAAAGTCTAACTTTATAACTTTCGGTATTCACAAAGAGCATTTACTACTCGTAAATGCCCATTGTGAATACCAAAAGTCATAAAGTTAGACTTTCGTCTCATTTTAGCTTTGTGAATCGGGTCCTAAGTTTCAATCTGAAGTCTAACTTTAGACCTGAGGTCTACATTTTCACCTGAAGTCTAACTTTAGACCTGGAGTCTAATTTTGGACCTGAAGTCTAAGTTTAGACCTGAATTCTAAGTTTAGAACTTGAAATCGAAGTGTGGATCTGAAGTGTAATCTTAGACTTCAGGCCTAAAGTTAGACTTCGATTCTAAACTTAGACTTTAGGTCCACACTTAGACTTCAGGTTTAAAGTTAGACTACAGACCTAATTTACATTTTGTGAATCGGGCTCTCTGAAACCGGCAGAGTCTATGACATAACTTGGTGTTTTAAAATTTCTGAATATGTACCAGCAGCCTCACTGCAGTGTTATGGTTTTATTGCCAAGTTTTAGTCAAGAAGGCAGATTAGACAGAATAGAATATGTTAGCATAGACCAACCTGGACAAAATATTTTTGGATACAACTGAAATCTAAATGTATCTGGAAGGTTAGAATTGAAATAATCTTTTCAAAATTCTACCCATGGCTGTTGGCCATATCAACCAGTGTCAGAATATCATCATTTTAACATGTCCAGAAAGAAGCTTCTAAAGATGGTCACTTCCCCAAATGAGGAATGGGCTTCAAGAATTTTGGAATCATTCTTGGCTAGATTGTCGCTTGGCAGTATTGAATGGTCAGTCAAAATGATGATTTAAATGTGCTATGGCCAGGTATGGCCTATACCCCTCCTCCCTTATCAATAGCCAGATAGTAACACATTTACCACAAGAAGGAATTTTGGGATTAGGGAGTCGTAAAACTAGCAAGGTTGGTGTCGCATATGGCAGGCCATTGGAGGCATGATTGTAATCACTTCTGGGACGCGCACCTGAACCTCAACCAATTGTAGGCGAGGCGCACCTGTTGCTTCATCATTGAGCGTGACAGGCCCGCCTGTTGTGTGGTCACGCCTCTCTAATTATCTGCTTATTAGATAACCTTGATCACAAGTGATCTTAACAGGCCTACAAGAGTCATGCATATATAGTAAGATAGGGGAAGGTGATGATTGCTGCAGGACTCCACAGCGGATTCTATCAACAACACAATCAATGATTGTGACCTTTCAGACATAAAAGACCCAAACAAGATCAAAGCTGGCTCACCCCTCCAACCAGTGGCTGTTCCATGACATGAAAAGGCTGTAGACAGGTCCAGCAGCATAAGGCCATAAAGCTACCCTGAGTCTTAACAGATTTGCAGCTCATCTAGAAAAGTGACTCTGTCGGTTGCATGGTGATTCAGGACTAAAAGCCTATGTATGTGGGTGCCATAAATGCATAATCCTCTTACTAATAAGAAAGCCAACTTAATTTATGCTTCTCTGCAATTTTGACAGCAGTGGGGAAGAGAGAGACAAATCAATAATTTGACTCATAATAAATGTACAGATGTGATTTTTTCAATAAAGGTTTCATTGCTCCCTTGTTCTTTAATCAAGGGACAACCCATGTCCCAGAGGACATTTCCAACAAGGAGGATTTAGCAGGATTTAAAGGCTGTGGTGAGATCATGATGTACAAACACCATTTAGGTGCATCTAAATGTTTTGTGTCACAGTAAGTAGAGACCTAGGAAAAACAGAAAATGTAGAGGTTACTATTGTAATATATTTCCAGGGTATTGAGCCTGTTAACAAGACATTTGGAGACATCCAATACATGCCATTGAATTGAGCAGCTTATTAGATGTAGTCATATGTTGCATTTTGGATTAAGGAATAAACATGACTTCTAACAAATATTCAAGCCAACAGAGTGTAGAAGTAGCGTGTTTTTGACAATCCACGGACATTAGCTAGAAGCTCTAAAAGTTACCCAGGCTGTTTTTAACTTTATGTCTTTTAAATCATCACTGCTGGTGGTGGCATTTGCACCTTATTGACCAAATCGAATTGCTAATACATTTTTAACGTTTTAAACAAGTATTTAAGCCGCACCTTGCTCTTTGCACAATTGCTCAGGAATCTTTATTACCTGCTACACATGTTTTATTTGACTCTTCCCGGTTCCCCGCGGAAAATACTCACTTCCGGGGGGCCACTAGACGGCTGCCATTTTGGAATTTGACAGTCTAGTCATCAATCTCGGCACCTCCCTGGTCAGGATTTAAGACCGGGATGCAGCCGACGCATAGTGGATGCACGCAGCGGGCACGTCTAGGCAAGCCCGTCTGCACCCGTCAGTGCCAGTCTGGGACCAGGGTCCTGGAATCCTGGCCAAACCGCCCGGGCTCCGGAAAAACGTATGAAATATACAAAAAAGGCACTAAATACAGTAGTTCACCCCTCCTGCCTGCACTCATTGGTCGCCAATGAGTTGCCCTTTTGGTGGATTTACAGCAGGGAAAGGGCGAAGGGAAGAAGATAGGCCCCATCAAACATTGGAAGATGTGGCTAATCAACTGTAGACCCCTTTCAAAGCACGCAATCGAGATCAGGTTACTAATTGAGGAGGAAGAGCTGGAGGTTCTATTCCTAACGAACACCTAGCTCCAAGAAAACTCTATCCCAGAGATTGTGTGTGTGCCCTTCCCCAGGGCTTTTAAAAATTCCGATTTGATAGAGTGGGCTCAACTGGAGGTGGTATTGCCATCAATTGCAAATCACATCTGGCTTGTAACATTGATAGAGCAAGGTTTCATTCATAACGAAACTTGCTCGAACTCAGTGTTCTCGAAATAACATATAACTTATTAACCAACATGTTTTGTAAGTACTAATAATGCACCACACAAACATTTCAGTATCTAAGGGAAGCTTACCTATGTGCTTTTACTAACAAGTAACCAGAGTGTCCTAAAATGGCTGCAGAAAACGTGGGAACTATTCTGCGCATGCGTCTACTGCATCTACGTCGTAGTACGTACTTTGCTTTTGGTAGGAATTCTTTGCAGCTGCGCAGTAGTGCCAGAAATAGCCGCATTGAAACTTGCATGCTAATGCATATGCTTTTGCTTGAACTAAACTTTGTGTGTTTTGCTAAACTGCTAATGCAATAGATTAAATATAGTAATGGTGATAGAGTAGGAATAAGTGGTATACAGTGTATTCATTTATTTTCGTATTCTAAGGTGTCTCTCTTTGACTTTATTGATAGCTCGTATTTGGGCCTGAAGGGTCTCTAAATCCTCCATTTTGGATTTGTGGTGCATGTGATCTCAAGCTCTGAAAACCTTGAATTCCTGTCATTGAATGACTGCCAAGTCTTATCTTACTCGCGATGTGCATGGGAACCTAACCTTCTGACCCGGAGGAAAGAAGAAAATAAAATAAAAATCTTTTACATTGTATATGAAATGAAACGAAATAATGCTGGGTAGAAATAAATACATGGGAAATAAATGTATGGATGGGAATTTAGAACTATTAAGTCAATGAAAATGAGATCATACTAGTATGGTGTGATGACCTCTCCCTATCTTTCTGACCAATCAAATAAAGAGAATACACAAATTTACAATATTGGGGGTGGAAGAATCGAGATCGGAGTGCTGGTCGAGCACTCTGATAGAAAAATTGGGAATTCGCCGAGGGTGAAGAATCAATCTACCTAGTCGGGGTCTGAGAGTAGCTGTAGAGAGGGGATTACCGCTGGTGTTGCATTTAGCAGTGGTTACCTGTCCTGTCCTGTCCTGCACCTGTCCTGATGTGTTGGCTCCTGACTAGTCGGGAACCCTTTCTTTCCAGCCCTTGGCCGGGGTTGGTCCTCACACCATTCTAGGTAAATATAAATCTGTGTGGTATGTCCTTATACTGTCTTATTTTCTTCCTCATTCCCAGGTACCAATGTCTAGAATTTTAATTAAGTCTCCAAAGATTCTTGCTTTGATTATTATTCTTATTCTTGAGAAACTGTTAAATAGTCTGTACTTTTGACTCACAAAATATTGCATAGATAATGTGTTTAAAACTGCCCCGAGCCTGTGGTTATTTTATGGTAAAGGTAAGTTGTCATACTACCTATTATTCTAACTGCCAGATCTATGTACCTCAGTGAGTACAAATATATCTATAAGTGACAAAGAATTGCTAAGTTATGGTATTCAGGTATATTTCGGAAAACTCCTGATAGGCAGGAAAAATTAGATTACCGGTTCAAAGTGTGTATTTATATGGGCCCAGGTGAGTATGTGTGTTTTAGAAATATCCTGAACTGGCAATCTCGCGCCATCAGTATTTCTTGGTAGCAGAGCCATGGTTAAGTTTTAGTTAAGATAGGTAGTTAATTGTATATTGATTTATGTTTTAACCAAAACCCGTTTGTATTGTTACATGTTGTCTAGAACTCCGCGGGGATATTGAATAGCGGATGGTAAATGGAAGCCACACAGCAGTGAGATTACTTGCCTTGATGAAGAAAGTGTGAAAAGTTAGGTAAAACTTGAAGAACTAGTTAGGGATAATTTTTGTCTAAAAGTAAGGGTGACTGATAGCAAAAGAGTTTGCTGGTGAAACTTTGGTCTTACATCACCTAGAAAGTTTAATACTAATGAGTAACAGGTTCTTTGGTGCTTGAGTGAAGAGTAAGCGGAACAGGTTTTACTCGTAGTGTGTGAAGGGTAAATGGAAGGGTTTTACTCGCGGTAAAAGAAATGTTCTTTTCTTTTGAATGTAATCAATCAGGCACAGTAGCGAATTTTTTTTTTCTTAATTAATAAAATGCGTAAGTAATATTAAAAGAAATTGAGTTTTTGAATTACCTTGCAAAGGAGGGGTGTCTCGTGGGTGCTGCACTGACCTCACTGAGAGCCGCGCTGGGATTGGTAGAAACAGCTGGTGTGTAGCTGAGGTAAAATTGTAAAGGAGGGGTGAGTACAGATAGAAAAAACTAACGTCACAGAAAAGCTGCACAAGCATTGCTAAAAGTGGTTCTGTAAATTAAATGTTGATTGGTCATTAGAATAAGAGACTCGCTGGTATTGGATAAGCATTTAAAAGTGAAATAAACAATTGATTAGTTGGCAAAATAGGATTTGCAGTATTAATAGATAGTGGTGATTATATGTGTCCAGATAGAAGATATATAGGTTTGGCCCACAAACAGTACATTAGAGGGAGACCAAATATTATGTACGGAGAAAAAAGAGAAATGTCATTTATCCAGAAAATTAAGAATTATTTAAAAAAGAATAAGCCCATTAAAACAAGAGAAGGAATTATTATTCCACCGCCAAAAATGCCTGCATCTCACCTGGAGAACAACAACGACCGCAACACCAGCACCCTGCTCGACAACCTCGCCAACCTGGGACTCAAGCAACTGGTGTCCACCCCCACCCACCTCGCCGGACACACACTCGACGCAGTCTTCTCTTCCAGCACAGACATCGACTTCAGCCACGCCACAGAGCTTCAATGGACGGACCACAGCTGCGTCCACTTCACCTTCAAGAGAACGACGACCCACCACCACCAGAAACAGGCCGCCCGCAGAAGCTGGAACAAGATCACAGCAGACCAGCTCGCCACCTCCCTGAGCCAGCACCCTCCTGCCAGCTCAGCGAACCCCAGCCAGGCCGCAGACAACCTCACGAAGTGGATCAACAACTGCGCGGACGAACTCGCCCCACTGAGGACCCCGCCTAGCAGACCCAGCAGCAAGAAGGCCCCATGGTTCACCGACGAACTCAAGAGCTCCAAGAAGAACTGCCGAGCCCTCGAGAAAGTCTGGAAAAGGGAACCGACACCGGACAACAGGACCTCCTTCAAACTTGCCACCCGGAAACACCACCAGCTGATCCGTGCCGCCAAGAAAACAGCTTTCAAGGACCGGTTGGACAACAACGCACACAACTGCAAGGAACTCTTCAACATCGTGAAAGAGCTTTCCAACCCCAGCGCAGGAAACAACGACATCACCCCATCGCAAGACCTCTGCAACTCCCTCGCTTCATACTTCCACAACAAGATCACGGACATACACAACAGCTTCAACAACCAACCAACGCACACCATGACCGAACAACCATCCCCCACCACCACCCTCCACGCCTGGACCCCGATCAGCACCGAAGACACCATCCGCACGATGAACTCCATCCACTCCGGATCACCGACCGACCCCTGCCCTCACCACGTCTTCAACAAGGCCGACGCTGTCATCGCACCCCACCTGCGAGACATCATCAACACATCCTTCGACACCGCCACCTTCCCCGAGAGCTGGAAGCACGCCGAACTCAGCGCTCTTCTCAAAAAACCCACAGCGGACCCCACCGAACTCAAGAATTACCGCCCCATCTCGCTCCTCCCGTTTCCAGCCAAAGTCATCGAGAAGACCGTCAACAAGCAGATGGCCGCCTTCCTCGAGACGAACGGATCCCTCGACCCCTCACAGTCCGGCTTCCGAGCCAACCACAGCACCGAGACCGCCCTCATCGCCGCCACCGATGACATCCGAGCCCTGATGGACAATGGAGAAACAGCGGCCCTCATCCTCCTAGACCTCTCCGCGGCATTCGACACGGTCTGCCACCGCACCCTAGTACGGCGCCTCAGCAACATCGGCATCCAGGACAAGGCGCTGGAATGGATCGTCTCCTTCCTCGACGGAAGAACACAGAGAGTCCGCCTACCACCGTACAAGTCAGAGGCCTCCGAAGTCATCTGCGGCGTCCCCCAAGGATCATCTCTGAGCCCCACCCTCTTCAACGTCTACATGAGCCCCCTCGCGGCCATCGTACGCAAACACAACCTCAGCATAATCTCCTACGCCGACGACACCCAGCTGATCCTCTCCCTGACCAACGACCCCGCCGCCGCCAGAGCCAACCTGCACGAAGGGATGAAAGAGGTAGCCGAGTGGATGACGACCAGCCGCCTGAAACTGAACTCGGACAAGACGGAGGTCCTCATCCTGGGCTCCTCACCCTCCGCCTGGGACGACTCCTGGTGGCCTCCCGCCCTGGGCACCGCACCCAAACCGACAGACCATGCACGAAACCTGGGCGTCATCCTGGACTCCTCCCTCTCCATGACCAGGCAGGTCAACAACGTCTCCTCGGCGTGCTTCAACATCCTACGCATGCTAAGGAAGATCTTCTGGTGGATCCCCACCGAGACCAGAAAGACCGTCACCCAGGCCCTCGTCACCAGCCGACTGGACTACGGCAACGCCCTCTACGCCGGTACCACCGCCAAGCTCCAGAAGAGACTCCAGCGGATCCAGAACGCCTCTGCCAGACTCATCCTCGATATCCCACGAACCAGTCACATCTCCGAACATCTGAGAGACCTTCACTGGCTCCCCGTCAACAAAAGAATCACCTTCCGCCTCCTCACCCACGCACACAAAGCCCTACACGACCAAGGCCCGAGCTACCTCAACAGCCGAGTCAACTTCTACGCTCCCAAATGCCACCTCCGATCAGCCAACCACGCCCTCGCCGCCGTCCCCCGCATCCGAAGAGCGACTACAGGAGGAAGGTCCTTCTCCTACCTGGCCGCCAAGACCTGGAACTCCCTCCCGACCGACCTGCGCCTGACCCAAGACCACCTCTCCTTCAGGAAGAAGCTGAAGACCTGGCTGTTCGAGCAGTAGCGGCACCCCCCCCCCCCCCCAGCGCCTTGAGACCCTACGGGTATGTAGCGCGCTTTATAAGTGTCAATGATTGATTGATTGATTGCATCATACATGATGGTCGAAAGAGGCTATCACATTTGTGTATGGTTAGAAAATTGGATAGAGTACACAAAAGATGATGGAATATTCGCATTTCCAGAGTACGGAATATTTAATATTAGAATATTGCACAATTTACAAACTCACATGAATGAACTACAACCAAGGCCTAGATTAACTCCGCACGAAGCGTTAGAAGAGTGGGAAACTGAGGCTTTTGAACGAGACAGAACTCTATGTAATAAGAACTTAAGTAAATTAGACTCTACATTTCTCAGAGAGACTCGAAACAAACATATGAAACAATGGAGACAGCCCATGGTAGTAGAAGGGCTATATCCTGTACTGACCACAGAAGAAATGACAGGTAGTAAATGTACTGAAAAGACAAAACGCTTAGGGCCAGATGTAGGAGACCAGATACCGGTCGGTAATGGCCGATTTCGGCCGTTACCGACCGGTATTTGGTGTTTGACATGTAGGGGGCTTGAGATTTACAGAATCTGGTCTTGAATGGTGGGTGATATCTGGCTAGTTATTTGAGTGAGAACCCTAGGAGGAGCTGGGTCAGTTGGAGATCCAGATTTGACCATTCTCATGTACTTTTCCAGATTGGTTTTATCAAGAGCTGGGAAGTTGTTGAGAACACTGAGTGGGGCTGCCATAGGGTCAGTGTTGGTGGAGTCTCTGGGCGGGGTGGCGGGATGGGGGAAGGAGGAATTGATCAATTCTATTTTATGATGGAAAAATTCCGCTATTTCCTCGCAATGGATCTGGGTGTTATTGTGGACTTTAGGAGTCTCAGGGAGTCGCAGGAGAGATTTGGCTATACGGTAAATCTCCGTGGGTTTGGACACAGCATTGTCTATTTTTGGTTCATAGAATGTGGCCTGAGCTCGTTGGATGTCTGCTTTATAATTTTTAATAGCTGCTCTAGAACTGACTTTATCTGCTGGGCAGTAGTCAAGGCGCCATTTTCTTTCCATTTGTTTGCAGGCACGTTTGGCCTTCCGTAGGTCGTCTGTGTACCATGGGGCTGTTGGATTGCCCCACTTGGGACAAAGACTTTTCATAGGGAGTACCAGGTTTAAAGAATTGGTGATCCACCTATTGTAGTTATCGTTCCCCTGAATAGGATTTGATGAGTTAGAGGATTTTGTACATTGTAAGGAGGTTTGCCATTCGGGTAAAGGGATTTTTTGCCAGTTGCGTGACAGCAAAGTCGTCGGGGGTTTTGGAGGAGGGAGATGGGGGGGGTCCAAGTGAATGGGATAAGAAAATGGTCAGACCAGGGCAGTGGGGAGGGGTTTTCGGTAAGAACGTTGGAGCAGTTACTGAAAATGGGGTCTAGGAGATGCTCTTTTTCGTGTGTGTGCCCAAGGACAAGTTGATGTAGATCCAGGGCTTGTAAGCTCGATATAAGTTCTCTGGCGGAGGGGTCGGTCAAATCATCCAGATGGATGTTGATATCGCCCAAAATTGTGTACTTAGCAGAGCTGAGTGCCAGGTTTGCAGCTGTCGGTGCAAGGTTTGAAAGAAATAGACCTTGGGGTCCTGGCGGGCGGTATATAAGTATACCGGAGAAGGTATGAATAGGGCTGAATTTTATAGAGAAAGAAAGACATTCACTGTCTGGGAGGTGCACAGGGGTGCTAGCAACTTCATAAATTGCTTTATGGATTACTGCTAGGCCACCTCCAGTTCCCTTTTTACGGTCGAGGCGACATATTTGATATTCAGGCGGGAGAGCTTGTACCAGATCAGGTTCCGAATGTTCCTGTAGCCACGTCTCTGTGGCAAAGAGGATATCTGGGTTAATTTCCTCTAGCATTAGGTAGATTTCTATAGAATGTTTAGGAAATGAACGGCAGTTGAGCAGAAGCATAGTAAATCTTTTTGGTTTCATAGGGGGGTGGGGGAAAATCGAAAGCCGCAGTTACTGCATGCAGGATGTTTTATTGACGGATCCCATGCGTGTAGGCAGGATAGTTCAGAAGGCTGGTATAGTTGCCGAAGTGAGTGTGAGCTTTAGGTGATGGTTTGGCTCGATAGATGGGAAGGTGGGATGGCCTCTGGCCTCGTGCGGTCGCGGACGGGCGCAGACGGGCTTGCCTTTGGTGCGCCTTCAGCGCGCAAACGTCGCGCCCGCTGTGCTCGTCCTCTGCGCGTCCGGAATATACACATAATTTATGCAGCTTCAGGAAGGGCCCGTGGGGGCGTGGCCTCGGAAGGGGGCGTGGCCTCCGGTCTTAGCGCGATGGCGCCAAGGAGTGTTATGGAGAGCGGTGTCGCAACAGCAATGACTCGGCTGCTTAGGACAACTAATTTCCCCAAAAGAGTGAGTATTTAAAAACACAAATTATTTCAGTGACACAATATTTAATAATTTAATAATTGATGACCAGGCAAGTGGGTGTGAGTCAGTGATTTCATTAATGGACTTGCCTATAAGAAAGCCAACAAGAGAACTAATAAATTATTCATTTAGAAAAATTACCCCTGGGTGCTCCAGAGAGGTTCAGATTGAAACATCCACGGGAATGAGAAGTGGCACTCTAGTAACCCCAGAATAAATAGAGAGATGGACACGAGACTTAGAAAAGCCAAAACCTCAGCCAAAGGTATTAGACATTTTTAAATTAAGGGTAGAATTGGAAGAAATGATAGCAGGGAATGTAGGGTTAGAAAAATTAAATTTGTTTAGTGAAGAAGAACTGCTATTCATATGCAGAAGTATCACTCGAAATAAAAAATATTTCATAAAAAATTGTGAATTTGGCCTCATAAATGGGAATTGACATAGGTAAATCAAAAGTATTGCATAAGCCATATAGAGCAGAGTTTTCTGATGAAGATTTAGAGAATATGAATATGTCAGGAAGAAAACTGCAGATAAAAGAATTATTGTCATTACTACAGAAATTACTACAGAAATGGGGAGATTTAGACAGATGGAAAGCAAGATGGACAAAGAAAAAGGAAGAAGCACAGGCAAAGTGAACGACATCTGAGTATGTAATGAAAGAAACTGAAAAAGTTGAAAGGTTGTGCCCAATGAGAGAAGTTCCTGGAGGTGGTTATGTACATGTCCCATGGTCCAGATAGGATATTTTATAATTTGAAAATGATTTCCCAAAGCTTAGAGAAAAACCAGTACAGGCAAGTCGAAAGGTTTGTGAAGGCTTCGAAAGTGTTACTAAAAGATTTAGATGGTTTATTTGACATTGTTGTTCCTGCCAATTTATGGACATAATGTAAAATTAGTAGATCGGCCTAATGAAGAATACCCAAGAGATGCGAAAACAGGAGCCCCATCAGATGATGTAATGAAGAAATATCACCAAGTAATAACTTATTTGAAGGGAAAAGTCCCCCCAAAAGAAACCGATTGGATTGAAAAAGATAGAACAACTCAAGAGAAAGATGAATCTGTACATGAATATTATGAACACCGTTTACAGGTATTCAAACAGTACAGTGGCTTGGACAACATTGATAATAAAGACATGACACATTTTATATATCGGTTTGTGTCAGGATTGTGTTTGGATATATCCTAAATGTTAAAAAGCATAAGTTATGCTGGCAAGCAAAGCCTATAGATGAAAATCCTAAAATATGCAAGATACTGTGGGAATTGATAACAAGCGAAAGAAATTGGAAGAAAAAGTAATATGGGCTCAAGTAAAATTAGAGAGAATAGCAGGAATTTCAGTTAAATCAACAGGCAAATAATAAAGAAAGAGGGGAACCACAAGGTGAGAACAATGGGGGCAGATCCAGAGGGAGAATGAACAAAGAAGAGGCTAAGAAAAAGTTTCCCTGCCACGGGTGTGGAAAATTTGGGCATTGGAAAAGCGAGTGTAAACTTATACAGAATAATAATGTCCAAACTCAAAATTTAAATCATCCACAGACACAGAATGAGGTGTCAATGAGACAGCCGCAATAGGTAATACAGAATCAATTGCCACCTGCCCTTATGCCAGATTTTGTGAGTCAAGCTAAGTACAGTGTGGACACCAGATTCCGGGAGGTATGTAGTAAGAAAAACACAGTAACTCCACAGTTTCTTTTACCATTTTTTGAAGACAAGACTTACTGGCGGTGCCTGAGAGGGGGGAAGACGAATGTGTACTTGGCACATCCTTGCCGGTAGACCAGTCAGGCCCGTACATAGAAGGCAAAGTTGAGGGAAATGACATCACCACTGGTGCTACCCGTTCTACTGTGAGAACAGCAGACATCCCAAGGCTACCCCTCTCGGCAGAAGTGATCCAAGTAGTTGGCATTTCTAATAAACAGATTAGGACCCCAAATACCGAAACAATGGAGGTATGCATTGCCAATTTTAGAGAAATGTATAAATTTGTAGTCTGCGACACGAGTCCTGTAAACTTGCTAGGAAGGGATTTGTTTTGCAAAATGAATTGCACGATATTCTGCACAGTAACTAGTCAAAATATCGAGTTTTTAATTTCGACTAGAAATAAAATCGAGTTAAAAATAAAGAATAGACATAACATTGACGACATATTATAGACTACAAAAATATTGACTAGAAAAAATTAATATCGACTAGAATAGCAATAATATCGAATCAAAAATATAGAACGGACATAATATAGACTAGACAGAATATAGGCAACAAAAATATCAAATTTAAGGTAAGTTAATATTAATATTTAATTTTTGTGTAATATAATTCTGTAGCGGGTTGTGGGTTTATAGGGGAATAGGGTTGGAAGTAATTTAATTATAATTAATTAAATATGATATTTTATTTATTGGTATTTATTTAGAATTATTTGTTAAATTATTATTAATTGGTAATTAATTAAAAAATAATAGCTTTTTAATTTTAATTGATTAATATTTTATTTTTAGTAGTTTATCTTTTGTAGCGGGTTGTGGGTTTATAGGGGAATGGGGTGGGAAGAAATGTAATCATAATATATTAAATATGTTATTTTAGGTATTGGTATTTATTTAGAATTATTTGTTAATTAATTAAAAATTGGCAAATAATTAAAATATAATTGGTAATTAATTTTAATTGATTAATTGATAAATATGTTAATGTTATTAATTATTTTTCTGTAGCGGGTTGTGGGTTTTTAGGGGAATAGGGTGGGAAGTAATTTTATCATAATTAATTAAATATGTAATTTAATTTGTGGGTATTTATTTAGACGTAATTTATAATTAATTATTGATTGGCAATTAATTAAAATATAATTGGTAATTAAATTTAATTGATTCATTGATAAATATGTTAATTTTAGTAATTTATTTTCTGTAGCGGGTTGTAGGTTTATAGGGGAATAGGGTGGGAAGTAAATTCATTATAATTATTTAAATATGTTATTTTAATTATTAGTATTCATTTAGAATTAATTGTAGATTAATTATTAATTTGTAATTAATTAAAATATATTTTGTAATTTATTATAATTGATTAATTGATAATTATGTTACTTTTAATAAATTAATTTCTGTACTGGGTTGTGTGTTTTTTGGGAAATAGCTTGTGAAGTAATTTAATTGTAAGTAATTAAATTTTTGGATAAAAAATGTATTGAGTTAATTTTTTGAAATACTTTTAGATAGTTAAATATCTTATTATTAATAGCTTAATAATTAGTATTAGTAGGTAATTTTTATTATTAAATAATTTTTATTTGTATTTTAAATTGATTATTTAATATATTTAACATGATTGTAAAATATTTTAATTAATTAGTAATTGGTGTTACTATTTATATTATTTATATTTAAATAAGAAGTATTTACTTGCCCTACTATGGCACTCACTGTAGTTAGAATAGTAATTTTACCCCTACACCATCCAACGCTTTCCCTACTGTTGCACTCACTGGAGTTGGAATAGTAATTTTTACCCCTACACTATCCAAAGCTTTCCCTATTGTTGCACTCACTGGAGTGGGAATAGTAATTTTTACCCCTACGCTATCCAACGCTTTCCCTACTGTTCCACTCTCTGGAGTGGGAATAGTAATTTTTACACCTACACTATCCAACGCTTACCCTAGTGTTACACTCACTGGAGATGGCAATAGTAATTTTTACCCCTACACTATCCAACGCTTACCCTACTGTTACTCTCACTGGAGTTGGAATAGTTATTTGAACCCCTACGCTATCCAACGCTTTCCCTACTTTTGCACTCACTGGAGTGGGAATAGTAATTTTTACCCCTACACTATCCAACGCTTTCCCTACTGTTGCACTCTCTGGAGTGGTAATAGTAATTTTTACCCCTACGATATCCAATGTTTTCCCTACTGTTACACTCGCTGGAGTGGGAATAGTAATTTTTACCCCTACGCTATCCAACACTTTCCCTACTTTTGCACTCTCTGGAGTGGGAATAGTAATTTTTACCACTACGCTATCCAAGGTTCTCCCTACTGTTGCACTCTCTGGAGTGAGAATAGTAATATTTACCTCTACGCTATCCAAAGTTTTCCCTACTGTTACACTCTCTGGAGTTGGAATAGTAATTTTTACCCCTACTCTATCCAACGCTTTCCCTACTGTTGCACTCTCTGGAGTTGGAATGGTAATTTTTACCCCTACGCTATCCAACGCTTTCCCTACTGTTGCACTCACTGGAGTGGGAATAGTAATTTTTACCCCAAAGCTATCCAATACGCTTACCCTACTGTTACACTCACTGGAGTTGGAATAGTTATTTGAACCCCTACGCTATCCAACGCTTTCCCTACTTTTGCACTCACTGGAGTGGGAATAGTAATTTTTACCCCTACACTATCCAACGCTTTCCCTACTGTTGCACTCTCTGGAGTGGTAATAGTAATTTTTACCCCTACGATATCCAATGTTTTCCCTACTGTTACACTCGCTGGAGTGGGAATAGTAATTTTTACCCCTACGCTATCCAACACTTTCCCTACTTTTGCACTCTCTGGAGTGGGAATAGTAATTTTTACCACTACGCTATCCAAGGTTCTCCCTACTGTTGCACTCTCTGGAGTGAGAATAGTAATTTTTACCTCTACGCTATCCAACGTTTTCCCTACTGTTGCACTCTCTGGAGTTGGAATAGTAATTTTTACCCCTACTCTATTCAACGCTTTCCCTACTGTTGCACTCTCTGGAGTGGGAATAGTAATTTTTACCCCAAAGCTATCCAATACTTTCCCTACGGTTGCACTCTTCGGAGTAGGAATAGTAATTTTTACCCCTACGCTATCCAACGCTTTCCCTACTGTTGCACTCTCTGGAGTGGGAATAGTAATTTTTACACCTACGCTATCCAACTCTTTACCTACTGTTGCACTCTCTGGAGTGGGAATAGTAATTTTTACCCCTACGCTATCTAACGCTTTCCCTACAGTTCCTTACTGTATATGTTTTGTAAATAATATGTATATATATATATATGTATTTAAAATATATATATTTTTTAAGTTACATTAATTATTTCTCAATTTTACGTTTATTTAAGTATTTTAAATATGTTTAAATTAATTTAATTTATTATTATATTACTTTTAATTTACTATTAAGACATTTAAAAAATTCAATATTTTGACAGTCTATATTTTTTACACTCGATATTTTGCAGTCGATATTTTTACCTCGATATTTTGTCCTCTCAATATTTTGACTGTCGATGTTCTGTCAGTGATCCATTCGGCACACCGGATGGTGTTGCAATTCAGACACCTGATGAAGATGAATTATATAAGATCATGGTAACCAGACAAGGAAATGCAGTAAATGATCCAGTTAAAAGGTGACTCCCGATGAATTACTAGAAGAAATCCAAACTACCGTAAATCCTGATGTATGGGATTTTACCGGAAAAGAAGTAGGTTTAATGGAAAATGTAGACCCTGTAAAAGTTACCTTCAAAGAAGGTGCAGTATATTCAAATACCCGACAATACAAAATGAGCCTAGAAATAAAAGCAGGTGTTGCAGCTAGGATTGAACGTTTGGTTGAGCAAGGCATATTAAAAGATATAATGAGTAGTCCCTGTAATTCACCATATATTGGCATAAAGAAACCAAATGGCAAATATACAGTGGTTCAAGATTTGAGGAAAATAAATAAAATTGTTGTATCATGTTGTCCAATAGTACCAAATCCAGCAGTGATTTTATATCAGATACCATGGAGTGCAGATGGTTCACTGTAAATCATATGTGCCATGCCTTTTTCTCCATTCCATTGCATCTAGACAGTCAGTTTTTATTTCTGTTTAAATTTGATGATCATGTTTATGTGTGGAATCGTGTTCCTCAAGTATACACAGAAAGTCCATCGATCTTTAATCAGATTTTAAAAAAGTGTCTTGAATCTCTAGTGCTGCCCAGACAATCTATCTTGGTACCGTATATTGATGACTTACTGCTCCAAGACTCAAGATGACTGTGTCATTGATTCAATAGCTTTGTTGAATCATTTGGCTGAAGGTGGACATAAAGGCGTCGATTCCGATCCGGTGAAAAAAATCCCCCGTACGATTCGTATTCGTAGCTGTTTCCGTACGACTCGTAAACACACCGTACGACCCGGCGAGTACGATCCGGACCGGGTGATCAGGACGCTATTCGTACGGTCCGCGTCAGGTAAGGGCGATTCGTAGTGAAAAGCGCACTATCACATACACACCGTACGGCGCGTACCCCCCATGATCGCAGGGGTATGTCACGTACCCCTGCGATCATGGGGGGTACGTGCCGTACACCCAGCGTACATGAGGTACGCGCCATACACCCACCGTACGACTCGTACGGTCTTTGGCTCCTGGTACGAATCGTACTTCGTCGTACATACGGGGACGTTTACGGGTACGATTCGTACGGGGAAAATTGCTCCGTACGACGATTCGGAGCGCATTTTACCGGATTGGAATCGACGCCAAAGTGTCACCTGAGAAATTACAATTTTGTACCACTTTGGTCAAATATCATGAACAACAAATAAAAAGAGCGGTCAGAAGAGTGACTTCAGAAAGAATAAAAATATTCAGAAATATGAAATTACCTCAGACTCAGAAAGAGATCAGGATGTTTCTCGGAGTGGTAGGGTATTGCAGACAGTGGATTGTGGGATTTGCAGTGCATAAAAAAATCATTGATACAATTAACAAAGGAAAGAGCAAAGGATCCAGTCAAATGGGGTGATGAAAGCATGACAGCTTTTGAGAAATTACATAACTGTCTGTGAGCAGCCCCTGCATTAGGTATGCCAGCTTATTCTAAAAAATTCACATTATTCTGCGATGAAAGAGACAATTGTGCTCTTTCAGTCCTAATGCAGAAACATGGCCTGATGCGACTTCCTGTGGCACATTTCTCTGCTACTTTGGACCCAGTGGCTTCTGTATTACCTGGGTGCTTTAAGTCTGTAGCTGCAATGTGCATGAGTCTGGAACAAAGTGAATCCATTTTAATGGGACATCCTGTAACAGTATATGTCCCACATGCATTGGTGGTTTTTCTGAAGCATACTCACACATAATATCTTACTCCTAGTTGGCTGACTAAGTATGATCTAGTTACATTAGGTGCAGAAAATGTGACGATAGTCAGATACACTGTTTAAAATCCTGCAACTTTGTTACCTAATTCACACTTTGAAGAAGTGAAAAATGAATGATTGTATCGACCTCACTGAATACAGTACTAAACCACGCCCAGATATATAAGAAGAACCTTTAGAGAATCCAGAACATGTTCTGTTTGTAGATGGCTTGTGCATACGTCATGAGGAAGGAGGTTTGAGTGCTGCATATGCTGTGTGTACATTGGCTGGGATAGTCGAAGCATCCTTGTTACCAGGAGTCAAGTCTGCACAAATAGCTGAATTGGTAGCTTTAATCAAAGCTTGCAAACTTGGGAAAAATTGGAGAGTGACCATTTACACTGACAGTCAGTATGGTTACGGGGTAGTGCAAAACTTTGGACAACTTTGGATGCAAAGGGATTTCATGACTTCCTCAGGAACCCCTTTTAAAAATGGACATTTTGTGAAAGAATAAATTGAAGCAATAAAATACCAAAAGAAGTGGCTGTGGTCAAGTGTGCTGCTCACCAATCTGGAATCGACAAAGTGACAGCTGGTAATAGTTAAGCTGACCAAGTTGCCCAACATTGTGCTAAATACAAAATAGCAGCAAATAAGAAAATTGATGGATATGGAATCAACTGCCAACTTATGCTGCTTGGGGGGTGTGAGAAAATGAGAGGAAGTAAGAGATTTTCAAAATGAAGCAGAACTCAAAGAAAAGGAAGAATGGGAGAAAATAGGGTGTCAGAGAAGGACCGATGATGGTGTAATAGTTTACCTAGAAGGAAGACATGTTTACCTGACTGCATGCTTGCACCTATGGCTAGGATGTACCATGGAGAAACACACATAGGTAGAGATGCAATGATAAGACTTTTTAGACAGGATTGGTTTAATGCTACTTTCAGGAACGTAGCAGAGAGTCTTTGCCAGAGATGCTAAATTTGTCAACAAATGAATCCAGGCAGGAAGACTGTAGTTTGTCCTGGGAAAATCGGAAAAGCAGAGGGTCCATTCATAAGAATCCAGATTGACTTCATTCAGTTGCCCATTTGTCGAGGATTGAAATATGTCCTTGTAATTGTTTGTTTATTTTCTAAGTGGGTGGAAGCGTACCCTACTAGGAGAAATGACAGTTTAACTGTGGCCAAACTCCTGTTGGGATAACTCATTCCCCGATTCGGTTTTCCAGTAACAATTGAATCAGACCAGGGTCTCATTTTAATAATGAAATAATTCAATACATTTGTGCAGCATTTAAAATTGAGTAAAAGCTGCACTGTGCATACCACCTAGAGGCTTCTGGAGTGGTAAAACAACTGAATGGCACAATAAAATGAAGACTAGGAAAGGTGTGTGAATCCACCCCATGAGTGGCCTGATGCTTTACCTCTTGTCCTGATGGGACTCAGAAGCATACCAGACAAGAATACAGGCTTGAGTCCCCATGAAATACTAATGGGAAGGGCAATGAGGCAAGCATGTGTACCAGGATACAAGCTTTTGAATATATCTTATGATTTAGTATTGGAGTATTGCAAAGAGCTGGCTGACCAAGTGTGTTCTATCTCTCGCCAGGTTGGGGAAGATGATGTGGCCAGGCAGACGACTCAAACACATGATCTGAATCCAGGTGATTGGGTAGTGATAAAAGAGCATACCCGAGAATCGTGCCTAGCACCAAGGTGGGGAAAACCACATCAAGTTATACTGGTTACCACCACAGCTATAAAGTGTGCAGGTTTACCAAATTGGATCCATGCCAGCCATACCAAAAGAGTAACAAAGCCTGATGGAGGAGGCTGAAGGTTATACAGCTGAAGGATCGCAAGAATTTGATCCTGAAGTAGCTGATGACGAGCGATCGAGCACAAGTCAGGATGAATGGATTCCAATAGTAGACATACCTGAAATAACAGTGAGAACAAGAAGCCAAACTTATTTAGACAGACAGAGTGATAGTGAGGATGAGACAGGAATAAAAGAACACACTCAGATAACAGAAACAAAACCAAAAGCAAAATCTGAGAAGGACCAGATAAGGAAAGAGCCATTCACTCAGACAGAAGACAGTAGAAACAGCATTCCGGAGTCTGAGGAGGGACAGATAGGTACTAGAGAAAACCCACAGGCAGAAGACAATCACAAATTTGAAAGGCCTGAGCAGGACCAGTTAGGACAAGAAAAACAAGTTCAGGAAGAAGAAGGAGAACAAAGTCAAAGCGTACAAACTCCTGAACAAGGTAAGGATAGAGTAGAGGAACACATCGAGGCAGAAACAGCAAAGGTAAGAAGCCCTGGACCAGGTCAGATAGAGAGGAATTCAGTAGACAGGAGTAATCAGATTGTGCCACAAATCAACGAAAACAAAAGAGCATCTGAAGAAACTGAAAGCACAGTGCCAGCTAAAAGACTCAGAAAAGGTGATGCTTGGCCTAGATTTGTTAAAATATCGCCTCAAGACAATAAATGAAGAACAAGAACAAGTAAATGAGGTGACAAGCCAATCTGGACCATCTACTGAAAAGCCAAGAAGGAGAAGTCCACGACTACAAAGACTGAATAATAAAATCAGGGGTCCTGAATGGACATATGTGATTATTGAGGACTTTGAGAATCTAGAGAGAAGTGGAGACTGTGATGAAAAATTAAGTGCTTATCGAATTGACGAAGAAGTGAGACCAACTTGAAATAAATTAAAATTTTAATTTGTATTCCATACAAGTTACAAAGAGGGGAATATGTCTCCTTAGTCAGAAATGGCTGATAATAGAGCTGCTGGAAAACCGAAAAGAAATTGTATAAATACATGTTGTAGAATATGCACATGTAGTTTATTGATAGTACTCATAGCATGGTTACGACTCACAATAGCCATACCTTACCTGATGACTGCAAGTAAACAGAATAACACTAGTACACATGGAAAAGTAGCCAACCTTAAGCAAGGCAGAGTAGAATTAAAAGCACCAGATGTACCGGCATCAGTAGTTAAAGGAGTGACATATCAGCATTTACCACTGACATATGGTATTTCATGTAGCATTTTGGCTAGTTTATTTTATAGAACTAGGAAGTTGAACCCTGTCCTTATTAGTAGAGAGTCACAATTCATGGGTGAATATTTTCTAACAATGAAAACTATAGATATAGCTGAAGCACATAAAGATAATTTAACATGCAATTTACATGAAGAAGAAAATATGTTCTTGAATTTAGTAGAGAAAAGAAGACAGGATTTCCATAGAAGGGCTACTGAACCAAAACCTCAAATACTCAAATGGGCTGCGAGGGAGGATTTATTTGCAACTGCAAGACTCATGCTGCTATGTCCCTGGACCTTAAAGAGAAAGGGTAAATCTGTCTTCATAGGTTAAAAACATAGTATAACAATGTATTCATTGGTTCCAGTGCATGTGAACACAACTTCCTAATAATTGGGGGTTGGAGACTAAAAGGGGAAATTGATCCAGTATTTCCTGGAGTCTATTACATTTGTAGAAATAAAGCTTACTTTAAGCTGCCTGATCATTGGTATGGGAGTTGCTATTTCGGAATAGTATTCCCAAAAGTATACCATGTAAAAAGAATCACAGGAATTAATAAAGAAAATAATGGACTAACACAACAGAAAAGATCTAGTTTCTCAGAAATTGTAGGAGATATATTTAGTGCACTGATACCATCATTGGGAGTAATTCTGAATACATAAAGAATCTGTAAATTGTCTAGAGTAGTTGATCGGTTATCGACTGACACTGCTGGAGGATTTTTATTGATCAATACCGTAGTAGTTGCGTTAAGATCTATGGTTTTACAAAATCGACTTGCTCTTGACATATTATTGGCAAAAGAGGGCGGAGTCTGTAAAATGTTGAAGGCGCAACATTGTTGCACCTACATTCCCGACAAAAGTATTAGAATTGGAAGATATGTCAGGAATATTACGAATTTGGAAGAAGAACTGAAACCATTGGAGGTTGATAGTGCATGGAAGAGACTAACATATGGTCTCTCCATTGTAGGTAGTTGATTATGTAATGTTAGAAGTAGCATTGTAGGACGAATACTGACACCAATAATGGAAATAGCCCTATTAGTACTGATGATAATGATTTGGTACAAATGCTGCAGAAACAGAAAGTGGTATGCAGTGAATGAAAAGGAAAAGAAGAGAACATTTGATGAGATTCAACTTGAAGGGGATATTTACAAAAGAATGAAAGAATGAAAGGTTGCCAAAAGAAAAGAGAAAGAGGAAACTCTAAAGTAATAGAAGAGATTGAATTGGGAAACTGCTAACTTTGGCATATGGTTCTAGAAATGAGTGATAGCATAGAATGCCATCGAAGAGGGGATTGATGGAGCAAGGTTTCATACGTAACGAAACTTGCTCGAACTCAGTCTTCTCGAAATAACATATAACTTATTAACCAACTTGTTTTGTAAGTGCTAATAATGTACCACATGAACATTTTAGTATATAAGGGAAGCTTACCTATGTGCTTTTACTAACCAGTAACCTGAGTGTCCTGGCTGCAGCAAACGCGGGAACTCTGCTGCGCATGCCTCTACTGCATATATGTAGTATGACGTACTTTGCTTTTGGTGGGAATTCTTTGCAGCTGCGCAGTAGTGCCAGAAATGGCCGCTTTGAAACTCACATGCTAATACTTATGCTTTTGCTTTAACTAAACCTTGTGTGCTTTGCTTAATTTCTAATGCAATAGTTTTAAAAAAGTAATGGGGATAGAATAGGAGTAAGTGGTATACAGTGCATTAATTTATTTTTGTATTCTAACGTGTCTCTCTTTGACTTTATTGATAGCTCGCATTTGGACCTGAAGGGTGTCTAAATCCTCAGTTTTAGATTTGCGGTGCATGCACACTCAAACTCTGAAAACCTTGAGGTCCTGTGATTAAATGACTGCCAAGTCTTATCTTACTCGCGATGTGTATGGCAACCTAACCGTCTGACCGGGAGAAAAGAAGAAAATAAAATAAAGAATGTTACATTGTATATGAAATTAAATGAAATAATGCTGGGCGGAAATAAATACATGGGAAATAAATGTATGGGTGGGAATTTAGAACTATTCAGTCAATGAAAATTAGATCATACTAGTATGGTGTGATGACCTCTCCCCGTCTTTCTGACCAATCAAATAAAGGGAATACACACATTTGAAACATTGGGGGCTGGTACATACCCAGGGCTGGACTGGGAACTGAAAGTAGCCCTGGCAAATTTTGGCAGAGCAGCCCCCATCTTGCGCGCTAGAAGCGAGTGCAGCAAGCGAGCCTGACCACTAGCAAGGGAGTTTGGGAGTGTTCTCCCCCACAAGAGAATTTTGGAAAAAGACAGGCCAAAATGGTGAAATTCACAGCACAGTTTTCATTACATAATCAATTATATCAACTTTCAAAGTGTGGTGAATAGTAGATCATGAGCTTAAAGTGCACCGGGTTACCCACCCAGTCATATGTACCCCTAGATATTCTTACAGAGAGCACCAAAAATAGACACGGGTAGTGAATCAGAGAGAACAATGTATAAGTTAGATCAGCCCCCATATGGTGTGCAGCAAGCAAGCGCAGTGAGCAACCACTACTAGGGGGAGTTTCGGGGGTTCTCCCCCCAAGAAAAGTTTGGAGACAGAAAGGTCAAAACAAAGCATTTTTCAACACATTTTTCATTACACATTAGATTGTATTAACTTTTAAAGCATAGTAAATTACCTGAATTTAATTTGGAAGAATCTGAGGCTGACAATGACTTATCCAACCATGTATCAGCAGTCAGTATGAACTATTTGTATCTAAAAAACACTTCACAAAGGAGGCCTGTGGAAGACTAGTGATACAGCTCACCATCCTTGAAGAGAATCTCTCCATGACGTTCCAGTATCATTTTGAATGTTTAAAACAGGAGAGAGTTTACGGATGCATATTCTTTAAAGCAATACTAGTGCAACTACTTTTGTAAGTGTATGGATAGTGTAGTGTATCACTATTCATTGTCACACTTTTCTGAGCATAGCTATTTCCACTGGGATTAAGAGTGCTTGCTCCGCTGGCACGGGTCCCATTGCGCCACACCTTATTGGGCTGATTTAATATTGCCTGTTATATCATATGGTAACTCCTTCTAGCAGTGTTCTGATAAAACTTGTGTTTAGTTCTTAACAAGGCTTCAAAGGTCGAGATGTGCCCTCTAGTAGTAGCGCTTAGTAGCCACTGACTGGGGCATGTGCTTTGTCTGAAGGTAACCCGTACCTATACCCTGCTTCTTCTTCGTGACCTGGAATCCACACATAGAAATATCAGGACATGTGTCTGAGTGTTATGTGAAGCAGATTAGCAGATACGTATGTCCATTTACTTTGAGGAGTTAATAATTGGCATATCTCACTGCCATTGTATCAGCAGCAAATAGTTACAGATCCTACCACCAACCATTTAGCACAACCGTGAACATGAAGCATAGGTTGCCTCAAGGTCACTTATGTGACAATTCACATGACTTGTGTGACAACTTGTAAGACACTTTATGACAGGCATGTGCTTTACATGTGCATCGCATGTGCGCAGCTTTTTGAATCTCGAAAGAACCTGGAGGTGAATACGGAGAGTGATCCAGTTTAAATGAATGGATGGATATATGGATGGATGAAAGAATGGATAGATGGATGGATGAATGAGCTTTGACGAACATGTCTGCAAAGGACATTGTAAGAGTTTGGCCCAACAGCTTTATCACTGTAGAACTCGAGTTCTTTCCCAAGGGCCTCCTCTCGCCTCAAAGGCCACCTCCTATTGAATAATAAAAATAGGTTCCCTCTTGCTTGCCTAAATCGGTGTGTTTCCATATGAGATTGTTCCCCCAGCAGCAGGATGGCACACAAGTGAGATAAATTATGGCTTAAGGTGCATAATACTTCCATACTTGGATGTTCCTTGTGCAGCAAAGTAGCTTCATGTCTTCTCAAAATGCAGATGTACAGGGTTACTATCATATATCATACCTGGCATTAAGAAGTATGCTCTCTATTCACGGCTTCCGCTTCTATTGCTAGTGGCACTGTATGCCTGTCCCTGTGTCGTTGCTGACTGTACTGGAGTGCACGTACTGGTTTTGAAAGTCATACAATGCAGACTTACTGTACATAGTTTCTAGTTGCTCAAATCATGAGTCTAATTTTTATATTTATATGTTTCCCTCGTCTTCATTGCTTGAGTGTCCCTCATACTCATTGAAAGTGAAACATCACTCATAATGAAAATGTCACACATAGCAATCTGAAACCTTGGCACTGCAGCTATGCAAATCAAAAATGTTAATTATGATGATTGTCCCTCACGGTCCCTGATGGTGACAAACAATCATCACAATTAAAATGTTTGATTCATTGCCTGCAACCTGCAGCCAGCCACGGCCTGGCCCTTGACGGTGCGCAACTTAAGCCACCACCTCGCTCCACCCTGCTCACAATTTAAATCTACTGCGCAGAACCGGGCCGGGGCATGAAGTAGCAGACAGATACTGGCCACAGGGAATTGTACGGAAGGAAGTAGAAACAGTGAAGCCAAAGGAAACGTGGCAACTTATGCAGCAGCCAGCAGGGCTGCTATTTATAATTATTTTTTGTTTGAATTAACTGTAATAAGATAGGGTGGGCATATTGTAAGTTTACAAAGTATGCAAAGCATTGCCATTACAGCTCCACAGAGTCAAACATGAAATAAAGTTGTCAAGAAACTGGATTCTGCAACAAAAACAGTTCATACTTCTCGTTTAGGAAAAACCAGATAGCTGAAAGTTAAAATACTGGCTGACAGAAGGGTGTTCTTTAAATCATACTCTATTAGCAAATACGACCAAAAACAAAATAGTAGCAGCATAGGGCAAGTGGTCCTGCTGCTACTGTGGGTGCAAAGACTTTAGAAACGTCTTTTTCAAACACACTCACAGGGTAGCGTCTCACATTCTTCCGTGAACTACTACTGTGAACTACTACGGGGCCGGGTCCTATACCTTTTGCTTTTTTTTAATCCTGGCCCGGTAACGACGCCTGCCCAGCAGTGCCGCACCGGTCGGTGTTGTGCCTTTCTCTGTCTCAGTTGACTCATCTCTCTGGCAGGGGCCTCTGGGATGCCTCTGAGTCCTGGCCTCACCAGTCAGGCACACTTTTTTATTGCTAGAGGCCCAATGCGCATGACTGATCACCTGCCCCACCCTAAGGGTGAACTGCTGCAAAGACATCTGCGCAGCCTGCGCTGTGCACCCTAAATCCACCTGGCCAGGCTGCACTGGAATGGTGCTGTAGAGTGCACCAGAGTACCGGAATGACTCCAATGCAGACAGTTGTGCTTTTTGGCAGCACAAAGCAGAGCGGCTTGGTATGGTAGTAGTCCGTCTGACCTCTGCTGGTGCTGCTCCGCAAACCCCAGCGGAGGTCAGACAGACAGTCAGACTACATAGCTGTCAAAGTTTCAGATTGCTGTGTGTGACATTTTAAAAATGTCAGTGTAATTATGAGTGACATTTCAATGACTATGAGTGACACTTTCTCCCGATCAAAATCAAGCAATGAAGACAATAAAAATCTGAAATTACGCCCCTTTGAACTCTAAGATCTTGAAACTTCTGCACAGCACCAGAAATGAAAGGGCACTAACATAGCATCCAGTAACTCAGAGCGATCATCTTAAACAGTTTTGTGACTTGCATAGTAGAGTGATGTTTTCTGCAGCAGGGATATTAACCCTCCGTGATAGAACATGCAGAGCAAACTGCAAGTAGACAAACCTTTGACCTGTGAGTAGGAACATTTAATTACAGCACCATAGTATTTGACTTACATAAGTCTCTGAGTCACAATAGTTCTACCTACTGCTGTACCTAGCTGCGGAAAAAAGACTCTGCCAATGTGTTGTTACTGAAGTGTCTCTGTGAGTTACTGTCACACTCACTGGCTGCAGACAGAGCTGCTTTAGTGTCTGTATCACATGACGGACAGGGAAAAGAGCAGCTTATGGAGGGAGTCGAGTCAGTGCTGCCACCATTGTTTTGAGAGCTGTGCAATGTGCCTTTAAAAGACACTGACTACACCTGCTCTCGGACTCACTGTGACTGGACAGAACTCTACGACAGGGCAGCAGCACTTGTCGATGCCAAATATGTGTTGGCCTAACTTAATTTTGGTGCGGGTGGCAGCAACAATTCCTGGGGGCCTGGGCCAGTAGGAAATTGAAATCATTGTGCTATAGCTTGCGGATGTAGAGGGCCTAGTCCGCCCTCCCTGGTATCTGTCCTGTGTGGGCCATTATTGCCATAACTGTATCATTGACTAATTGTTGATTGTGTCCAGGTGACTGACTTGAGAAGCCCCGGCAGTCCCTTTTTGGCGTGGGAGAATATAGGAAAAGAACTGCACACAAGCCATGCCTATGACCAATCACAATGATTTTACGAAAGTCTGAATGCCCAAAGCCCTGCTACCAAAAGGTAACTGAAGTGACACTGGGGCTAGCACCTAAGGTGCCAGAAAAACACACTGTCACAGGGATGGTGCCATCCTGGTTTAATTTAGTTTACTTTATGCAAGGAACTATAGGCCATGTTACTGATGGCTCTGAAATAATTAAATGAGATTTTGCAGCGTGCGTGCGCTCGTGCTGAAGTTACACAAAGAGACTAGTTACTGAGTCAGTGGCAGTAACGCCTGTCTGGCGAAACTAGTGCGAAACTAGTAACTTACTTGAACTTACTTCTGTCTTCACTGACTGACTGTCTCACATGGTCTCGTTCGGCAGCCGTGGCAGTGATCCACAGGGGGTCATGACTGTGCAGCACTGATGACCACCTGTTACTCTGGCAGAGTCCCCTGGAGCACCTGCGATGATGCCTCTCATGATGCAGTGCCGCTCCGGCCATCACTGCTGAGAGTCAGAGTGTGCATAGTTTGCGGTCCTGATGCTACCGACCAGGGCCGGTCCGAATGCCGCTGGGTATAATTAATTAATTTGCGCAGCCAGCTGCAGCAGGCTTTGCTGAGGCAGCAGCGCACTTGACTCGACTAACTCTCGTGCAATGAGTCCCCCACCGCTTTCTGGTGACCTCACACTTCCTTCCTGCAGGACAGCGTGAGGTCTCACTTCCGGATTATAATTATTGTTATAATAATGATTATAACGCCACAACCAGTTACTGACTGACAAACGGACCGAAAACTGGCCCCAGCAACAAAACCAGCCCCCTGTGCAAAAACCAGCCTCCACCTCATCCAGCCTACTGGGAATTGCCCGGTGCCCGACATTACCAGTCAGGCCCTGTACATACCCTGGAAATTTGTATAACTAAGGTAGGTCTAGTCAGTTTGTTTGTCCGACTTGTCACAGACCTGTCACTGACCCAACGTATGCTGAAGTAGAATCAAGAACAGAGTGATGCTCGAGCACTCTGACAGAAGAATCTGGAATTTTCTGAGGGAGAAGAATCGATTTACCCAGTCAGGGTCCGAGAGTAGCTGTAGAGAGAGGTGTAACGCTGGCGTTGCACTTAGCGGAGGTTACATGTCCTGTCCTGCCCCTGCCCTGACCTGTTGGCTCCTGACTAGTTCTTTCCAACCCTTGGCCGGGGTTGGTCCTCGCACCCCTCTAGGTAAATATAAATCTGTGTGCCATGTCCTTGTCACCCTTCCCAGGTACCAATGTATAAAATTTTAATTAAGTCTCAAAAGATTCTTGCTTTGATTACTATTCTTACTCTTGAGAAACTGTTGAATAGCATGTACTGGTTTTGACTCACAAAATATTGCATAGTAATATTGCATAGTTTATGGTAAAGGTAAATTGTAATACTACCTATTATTCTAACTGCCAGATCTATGTTCCTCAGTGATTAAATATATATATATATATATATATATATATATATATATATATATATATATATATATATATATGTATATATATATATATATATTACCTACTGGCGATAGCCAGTAGGTATATATAGTTAGGATTTTTTTCCTATGGGACTTTTGAAAATTCTATGTCTAATAACTTTGGCGTTTGTGGACGGAATCGGCTGAAATTTTCAGGAAAATGGCACATTTTGTTTCTGAGCAGCTCCTGAAAATTTGGGGGGGGTTCGTCAAGGGGGGGCCGAGAAAAAAGGGGGGTCCCAAAACGCGTTTTTCCCATGTTAATTTCCATAGGGCGGTTGGACTCACTTTTAGCCCGAACGGCTGAATGGATTTCCACGAAACTTGGCAAAATTGTAGGGACTGTTAGCCCGATGTGCCTTTGCTAGGTCTCAATATATGTGCTTCAGTGGATTTTGAGAAATTAACGTTTAAATCAAGATATATATCTGTAACAGCGCTCCGGGCAGCGCTCCGGTTCGCGAACTTTTCGCGTATCGGAACTTTGCGAAGCGAAGCTGATTGGCTCTCCGGTGTCTGTCAACATTCTAAACAGTCCGGTGCGGCCGCCATCGTGTCTCTCGGTAGGATCGAGAGACAAGAGGAGGCCAAAACAAAGGGGGAAATGAAGGAAAGGGGGCAAGGTAGACCCCTTCTGACCCCCTAGGATTGATGAGGGGGATATTATAGAGCCACGCCGGGCCCAAAAAAAAAAAAGAAAAAATCCGATTTTTTCGCCGTAGAGACGCGTCTTGGTTCGCGAACCGGGCAGCTAACCGGGCAGCTAACCGGGAAGCTAACCGTCAGTGTAACCCAAAAAAAAAAAAAAATCCGATTTTTTCGCCGTAGAGACGCGTCTTGGTTCGCGAACCGGGCAGCTAACCGGGCAGCTAACCGGGAAGCTAACCGGCAGTGTAACCCAAAAAAAAAAAAAAATCCGATTTTTTCGCCGTAGAGACGCGTCTTGGTACGCGAACCGGGCAGCTAACCGGGAAGCTAACCGGGAAGCTAACCGGCAGTGTAACGGGAGTCTGAGGAGTAGCTGATTGGCTGTCAATATTGTAAACAGTCCGGAGCGGCCGCCATCTTGTCTCTCGGTAGGATCGAGAGACAAGAGGAGGCCAAAACAAAGGGGGAAATGAAGGAAAGAGGGCAAGGTAGACCCCTTCTGACCCCCTAGGATTTATGAGGGGGATATTATAAAGACACGTGGGGCCCAAAAAAAACAAACAAAAAAATCCGATTTTTTCGCCGTAGAGACGCGTCTTGGTACGCAAACTGGGCAGCTAACCGGGCAGCTACCGGGAAGCTAATCGGCAGTGTAACGGGAGTCTGAGGAGAAGCTGATTGGCTGTTATCATTGTAAACAGTCTGGAGCGGCCGCCATCTTGTCTCTCTGTGGGATCGAGAGACAAGAGGTGGAAAAAAAAAAGGTGTAAATGAATGAAAGGGGTAAGGCAGACCCCTCCTGAACCCCTAGGATTGATGAGGGGGCTATTAAAGTTCCCTGGGGGGTGAAAAAAAAAAATTGCGATTTTTCGCGGTAAAGGTGCTTCCTGGTACGTTAACCGGGCAGCTAACCGGCAGCGTAACGGGAGTCCGACATATTGTGTTTTTTGAACGTTTGTGATATGTGCACGTGTGGATTTTGTCTAATTAAGGTTAAAAAAATATATATATATCTTTAAGCGTGTTCTGGCGCGCTTACGTTTTGGGTTTGGTTTGCGCTGCAGAGACGATACGTCACGGTTATGCGATGCATCATGAGGCGTCTCACGGGCTACGTGATACGTCACTTAATAAAGAATATATTTTACAGCTATAGATATTAGCTTTTAAAAAACCAATGAAATTCACAGAAAAAACCATAGGTTATAGACCATATATAGTTAGGAATTTGCATTTACAAAACCTTGAAAATTCACTGAAAAAACCATAGGTTATAGACCATATATAGTTAGGGATTAGCATTTAAAAAACCTTATTTTATTTGCACAAAACCATTGAAATTCCATATATAGTTAGTTGCACTAACTATATATCGCGGACCTGCAATCCACTGCTAATGATGTCACATATTACATCATTCATGACATGGTCAGTGACATCACTGATGACATCACTGATGACATCTCAAATGACATCACTGATGACATCACTGATGACAACACCCAGTGACTGTATGTTTCTGTAAAGTTAAAATATGTCTTACATATTGAAGAATGAGTGGATGTATAAGTGTCTGGATGAAGGATTTAGTAGGTGCATGACTGACTGTATGAGAGAATGATTAAATGTGTCTCACTGAGTGCATGGGTTAGTGATTAAAGTGTCTTAATTTGGCAATCAATATTTATGTTCTTCTGTAAACTGCTGCATGTTTAAATCAGTAGCTATATCAGTAACTATATGGGTTATTGAATGGTTGCCCAAGTATTTGTATGGGAGACTGAGTGTGTGTGTGGGTGGCTGGGAGGTGTATAACTCTGTGCATAGATGTGTGAGCGGTTGATTCCCTAGGTGTATGGGTTCAAAAGTGCATGTAGAAACAGCTGTATGGACAGTTGACTGTGTGCATGAGTATATTGGTGAGTGAATGGATATCTCAGTTCTACATGTCAAAGTAAGTACATATGTAAAACACACTCCATGTGAGAGTTGACATATATAAATAACTGAACATAAGAGTCAGTGAATGTGAGAGTGGCTGTATGAATCATTGTGAACTTGTATCAAGGATTGTATAAGAGAGTAAATATGTGTTAGTATATGTTTGAATAAGTAAGGTGTGTATAACTGTATAGTTAAGGAAATGGAGATGTGATTGATTCTTTGCATGACTGAATAGGTGTGTGAGTAATTCCATGGATGTGTGACAGTCTGTGAGTGCCTGTTTACACTGAGTGTATCAAAGGTTATATTAGAGTCTGAAGATGTATTATCACATAAATGATATCATCAGTGATGTAATCAGTAATGTCAAATGAGATGTCAGTGATGTCATCAGTGATGTCATTTGAGATGTCATCAGTGATGTCATCAGTGATGTCATTTGAGATGTCATCAGTGATGTCATCAGTGATGTCACTGACCATGTCATGAATGATGTAATATGTGACATCATTAGCAGTGGATTGCGGGTCCGCGATATATAGTTAGTGCAACTAACTATATATGGAATTTCAATGGTTTGTGCAAATAAAATAAGGTTTTTTAAATGCTAATCCCTAACTATATATGGTCTATAACCTATGGTTTTTTCAGTGAATATATATATATATATATATATATATATATATATATATATATATATATATATATATATATATATATATATATATATATATATATATATATATATATATATATATATATATATATATATATATATATGTGTGTGACAAGGAATTGGTAAGTTATGGTATTCAGGTATATTTTGTAAAACTCCTGATAGGCAGGAAACATTAGATTACCGGTTCAAAGTGTGTATGTATATGGCCCCAGGAGAGTATGTGTGTTTTAGAAATATCCTGAACTGGTAATCACGCGCCATCACCATTACTCCCCTCAATATTGTCAAATGCGAGGCTTTTGCTTTTAGATTGTCCCTCACCCCGACATGCTGCTTTTCACACAGTCTTATCTATAGGCCACCAGGGACCTGTACGCCTTTCTTAGAGGCAGTCCTGGACATCTTGGCCCACTTGATGATAGGGAAAAGCACCTTCACTGTATTAGGCGGCTTAAACATTCATTTAGACAATCATACCAGGCATCGACTAAGAGATGTTTAGCTCACTTGGATGCCTTAAAACTCACGCAGCTGGTACATCTGGCCACCCATGAAAAGGGCCACACTCTGGACCCTATTTTTTCTAATGACTCCAGACTGGAGCTGCTTGTACCCATACCGATGCCATGGACAGATAATTTTTTCATCCCACTTCGGTTTCTAAAACCCCCTATAGCAGAGCCCAAAATTGGGTGCCCAGTACTAGGACATACATGGCCAAGGATGGATCCCGATGCTTGAATTCCAGACCTTGAAGTGACCTCCCACAAGACATAAATGATCTAAAGGAAGCCCATGAAAATTGGCTAAACTGGATGAAAGGATCCGTGGACTGGAACTTGAGGAAACCAGGTCCAATAAAGCCAAAAAACTCAAACAGGTCATCCTGGTTCAGCCCTCAGTTGGTTGCTCAAAAGAAAAGCTGCAAGAAGTTAGAACGAAACTGGAAGAAAAAGTATGACCCTGAGCTTAAAAAAGCTTATAAAGTAGCTATTCAGGAATAGCACACGAACATTAGAAAAGCGCAAGCAGCCTTTTTCGAAGACAAAATTAAAGAAGTCCTCTAACTCTTCAAAAGAACTGTTTAAGATCGTAAAGTCTCTCACAACAATTGAATCATGTACAAACCTTTCTTAAGGCTCTAAAGAGAGATGTAATAGGTTAGCTACATTTTTCAAGAGTAAGGTGGAGAACATTTACAACTCCCTTCACTCAAACACAAGCCAGTCATCAGTAGCAACGGAAGCCTACATGAGCACTCCTGAACTCCCTAAGAGCACAGAGCAGTCAGTAACCTCCCTGCCACAGCTCTGTTTATCCTCCCTAATCTGAGTGTAGAACAGGTTGGCTCCCTTTTACAAAACATTATATCAGGGTCCCCTATGTCCTCGCCCAAGGGAGGAAATGTGTCAGGTGAACAACACCATCTCACGCTTTCTAGAAGATAATGGCATCCTACACCAGACCCAGATGGGGTTCAGACCGGAACACAGCATGGAGTAAGCACTACTTGTTTTCAGGTAAGAGCCACTGCGATTGGGTCCCTAGATTTAAGTGCGGCCTTTGACACGGTAGACCACGTAATATTGATCAACATGCTCAAAGATATCGGAATTCGAGGTACAGCTAATAAATGAGTGGCTTCGTTCCAGAATGATAGATCCTTTCAGTGTATAGAGGTCGGCATTCTGCCAGATACCTTGTTAGTGCAAGGGATCTTCCCTGAGTCCGACCCTCTTCAACATTTATTTGAGCCCACTAGCTCACATGGTACAGGAGTTCAGACTCTATAATATGTCATATGCCAATGACACACCACTAGTGGTCTCAATTGCAGATTAGCTTAAGTCTGACCATAGGCAACTGAAGCCTTGCCAGGAAAAAATAGGAACATGGATGGCCGACTGCAGTCTTAAGCTGAATGGGGATGAGATGGAGCTCATGATCATGGGCAGCAACTTCAGCCCACATTCAGAGATCCCCTGACCAGCAAACTGGGGCTCTCCCCCACCCCTAAAACTTCCATAAAAAACTTGGGGATGTGGCTGGACCAGAATTTAATGATGGAGACTCAAGCCCAAAAATATTTGAGTACCTGTTTTGGTAAACTTGGAATGATCAGGAAAATGATGACCTTGCTCCCAGAGAACTCAAGGAGGATGGTGGTGCAAGCCTTGGTAGTTTAGAGGCTTGACTACGGCAGCTCACTATACCTGGGCTCTCCCAAATACGTCACTTACAGGCTACAAGTGGTACAGAATGCAGCAGCCAGACTGCTGCTTACGATACCCTGACACCCGTCAGTAAGAGCATCACTGAGGGAGCTACACTGGCTTCTGGTACAGCCCAGGATCAAATTGAAGTCCCTCTGCTAGGCCAATAGAGCCATGTATGGGAGAGGCAACACCTTGTTACAAACTTGGATTTCCCACTATTCACTCCGTCGCCATCTCAGATCAGGGTGAACGTTTCTGATGAACACCATCAGAATCAAGACATCTAGGTGGGGTGGAACGTCGTTCACACACTTGGTGCCCAAACTTTGGAACAATATGGTCCCAGAGCTACAAATGACTGGAGACGAATAGTCTTTTAAAAAGAGACTTAAAACATGGCTGTTCCCATAATCTCTGTACAAGATTTTCTCCTATCCTGTTTCTTGATCAGCGCTGGGATGCCTGTGGATAGCCATGCGCTCTACAAATCCCTAAACCTACACCTATATTTAGCATTAGTCAACATGTGAGCAGTGCAGAGTCAATGTGTCACCTGCCAGGTTTAATCAGCTGACTTAGAATAATGCCTTAGAAATATTTCAAGTGCAGACTTGGTATAGTCTCACTCATGCCATCAATAGTCTCAGAGACCAGGACAACATCAGGCTAAGTAGGCAGACATGTCTCTGAGTACATCATTATATGTAGATTGCTCAGTCCATGAGAAATTAACATCAGTTGTAACATGGCAGACAAGTGAGAATAGGCAAAATCACTATTGCATCTTGTTATCAGTTACAGGAACATGGCCTCATGGTAGTTGTAATATTTCAATCTCTACTTCCCAACACTTAACAAATGGTTAATTCTATGAGAAGTGAGCATCAGTTGCAACATGTCAGACAAGTGAGAATAGGCAGAATCACTATTGCATCTTGTTTTCTGTTAGAGACACATGGCCTCATGGTAGTTGTAGTCATTTCAATCTCTACTTCCCAACACTTGACAAATGGTTAACTCCATGAGAAGTGAGCATCAGTTGTCACAAGGCAGACAAGTGAAAATGGGCAAAATCGCTATAGCAGCTTATTTTCTGGTTCAGAAACCACGCTTCATGGTAGTTGTAGTCATTTTATCTCTACTTCCTAACACTTGACAGGTGGTTAGTGTAACATACCTGTTGCAAAAATACAGTTGAACTGGACCATACATTTACATATTGACATATATCAAGGGTTCTGAAATGATAATTTAATAGTAATACACTTACAGACACCATTCCAATATGTTGCATGTAATGGAGATTGATAAATGTAATCTTATATGCAACAGTACACCTTGACACTGACAATCAAACATCTCTGATACTTTGAGTATTGCATGATAGGAAAGTAGATGGACTACTCAATCGGAAAAGTTGACATGAGTTTTGAGTAAACAGGACATCGAAGTGTTGTGACAGCTATTGTGGTGTAACTTACCAGACTCCACTCATCCATTGGGTGCTAGGAGTACCACTGCGAGTCTTATGGGCCTCCAGGTGTTGTTTGGAGGCCAGGGAACGCACCTTCCCCCTCAGGTCATTCCACCTCTTCCTAATTTCTTCCTTTGTGCGCAGGGTGGTACCTATACCATTCAGTCTGTCAACCATCCTTTCCCACATTTCCATGTTCCTACTGAGAAGAGTATGTTAGACTTGGGCTCTAAACATTTGGGCTCCTCTCCTATGATTTCATCCACCTTTACTAACAACTCAGCCTCTGAAAACCATGGATTTATTTGACGTGACACAACTCAAAACTAAAGTGAGTGACAATGAATAAAAAAACATTAGGGACATTAGAAAAAATGCAACAAGAGTATGTGGGGAGTGTTAAATGGAATAGGGAAAAAAGGCTGCCTTATTTCACCAAAAAAGTGTGGTATCTGTCTTGCTGTGATGTAGTGGAGTGGCAAAGGTTCACGGTCAGGGATAGGGTGTGTTTTATAGTGTGATCTGCAGGTGTGTCCACTTGGCCAATGGATATCAACTGTGTTGTTTTTGTATCCATCCAATGGGCACTGTTCTGGTACTTTGCTGAGAGTGTACTGAGATGACCTACTGCAGTCGGGGAACCGCTGCAAGGGGACTGCTGATACAACAATGTATATGTAATCTGCCCTGATGGAGTACGCCTCACCAACATTGTAGTCTCCCGCTGCCAGGATGGGACACACTACGTAGATGAGGTCAGCGAATCAGACTTCATACATCATAATATGGCAGGCGTAAGAATGCCGCCACTGTGGTACAAAGGTGAGACTACCAAACTCATAATTTGGCCCTAAGTCAAGTAAAGCAGATATGAATTTACTGAACAAATACCAGAATTTGGACTTCAATCATTTAAGTCTTAATTTTATCCCCAGGCAAGAGAAAGCGATTGGAAGCTGAATGATAGCGACAGATTGATTTGATAGATCAAATAGGAAAGGTCATCAGTTTTGTTCTGCAGTGGTGTCTAAGATTGACATTTTTTCATTCAACTGGTGAAAGGATAGTTTTATTTCTAATTTAAAGCTTATTTCTCATCAAGTTTGCAGTGCATGTTTTAATAAATTGCTCATATGTGGGAGAGCCGTGGTATTCAGAATGTCTAGCTATGTTTACAATCATTTGAGGTGGATAATTACAAGACAACAACTTTTTGAAAATATCAGCACTAGAGCAGCAGGTGATTTGCATTGAAAATCAGTACATAATGAAAAAGCGTAGGTTATTCGTCCCATTATAGCCAGGTCTGGTGGCTTAGTGAACCGATGAGCCCACTTTAGTAGCCTGTGTTCGACCTCCTGGTCACAGGTTCAAATTACTGTTGGTCCACTCAACCTTTCTTCCTTCTGAGGTTAATAAAATGATTACCATTGAGTTGGGTAACAATAAACATCTGTTATTCAGCGCCAAGATGCCCTAGGGTCGCCACACATTTTAAAATAACACATGTTAAGTTATTATTTGAAGTCAACAATGTAAGGGAGTGGAAGGAAAGCAGTGTGAAGAGACATGGTAAGTTACAAATAGAAGGGGGGGGGGGCGCTAGAGGGCGCACTGCGGGATGGCTGGCTTCTGAGTCAGCTCCGCCGGACGGGTGCGGGAATAGCGATCCCTACATCCCCAAACCCACATAAAACGCGACGACAAACAGAAAAATGGACGTCGGAAAGTGGTGACACTGTCCAGCGGTGGTTTCCATAAGACGGTGGGGACCCAGGAGGAAGAAATTGACGAAAACACTGGGTCGGGTGAGAGGCGATCCAGAATGGCGGCGACCGGATCACGGAGCCGAAGGGCGCTACGGAGCTGAACGCCCCCAGCTACTGACTAAACTGCCAGGACAACACAGTGCTAACGCGACGCAGCAACAACAACAGGGAATGTGCACTGGGCGCCTGAAGCAGACGGAGTAAACACGGCAATGTGGTTGCGTTCCAGGACTATCAAAATGGCGGCGGCGGTGGAACGCACAGATGGCGATCCCGAGACAGGTACTGCAGCTCCCCTGATGCCTTGAGATTGCACCAGATCGGGCAATGGCGTGAAGCGGGCGGACCCGGAGGCTAAGTGAAGGGGGCAGGAAACGTGGCACCACGGACAAGGGAGCGGACTGTGGAGCGCTCGGATGGGGACGCAACTACAAGCCATTGAGAGGGTGTTTGCTAACGGCGAAAACTTGATGTAAAGGCTGCATGGACTCACAGTAAGCGCAAGACTGCGGACCGCTGGCAGCGGAGATGAAACCATGCGAGGCACTGGGGAGCGACGCACTACTGGCGCGTGATCTCATACGCTAAGCCGGCACCGGGCAGTACACTATATTGCCACGCGGCGCTGACCCACCACGCACAGTGGGGAGCGACCGGCGCTCGGGCGCCATTTCACACTGGGCCCCTCTAGTGCGAGCAAACGAGGGCCTGGATAGGAACGACCGGGACGCTGTGCAGCAGCAACGCACGCATTAGCGCGCCATCAAGACAATAGCAGGCTCATAAATGGGCGCTTATATTGAAGGGTGGATGACCAAATGTACAGGCCCGAGGCACCGGGAACGATAGGCACCCTACAACGACGCAAACGGATGGCGGCGGCGGCCGCGTCCCCAAGGAGCCCTGGTGCGCGACTTAGAGGCCAAGTTGCGACTCACAGCGAGATGGGGAAACCTTATAAACAACAGTCAAAGCTGCCCTTTGAAACCAGAAAGCAGACGACCAAAACTGGGCCGGCTCAGGAAGCTGACGCGGAGCAAGACCTGGGTGACGGTATGGAAACGGTGCTAAGGGCCATTCAACAGAGCTTACAAGAAATGAACAACAAGATGGACAATGTCGTGTCGAGGGTGGACGCTATGGCAGCAAAATTAGAAAATCACGAGGAGCGGCTGGTGGAAGCAGAACAGAGGATCTCCGCGGTTGAAGACCAGTCCAGAGATACAGCGTAAGCGTGCGGCAACATCGACAAGACCCTGGAGGCCCTGAAAGCGAAGGTGGAGGACCCGCCGCAATAACGTACGCATCTCGGGCCTGCCGGAGTCAACTAACACTGGCAAGATGGAGACATATGTGGAGACAATGCTAAAGGACATATTTGGTACCAGGAGCTTTTCGGAAGTGTTCTTGGTCGAGCGCGCGCACCGCTCCTTGGCTCCCACCCCAAAACCTGGAGCCACCCCTCGGATGATCATAGCCCGAGTCCTCAACTATAGAGATAGGGACTCAGACTCGCGAGGGAAAAAGGCACAGTCACCTATCAGGGAAACACCTTGGAGTTCTATCCTGACCACACCATGGCGGTGCAAATGGCGCGGAAAGAGTTTGCTGCAGTTAAAAAGAAACTCCGGGAAATGGAAGTGGGTTATGCGATGCTCTACCCCGCAAAACTCAAAATCCTAATAGAAGGCAAGCCGGTGATTCTACCGACGGTGCAGGCGGCACAGGATTACATCAAAAAACTTGGGAAACGCCGAAAAGACAGGGAAAAAGAGGGAAGAATGAGCGACAACGACTGACTGCACAAACGGCGGAGTCACCCGGACCAGAGGGACACTACTGCACGGACAGATGTGGCCTGCGGCATTACTGCAGGCATTGTGCACTGATTTGTACTCCATAGCAGACCAAGGGTGACCAACCAAGGTAGCTACGTTGGTAACGAACATGGCTGTTGAACAGTGAGTACATTTAGCGTTCATAATGGCTGGGTGGCTGCACATGGTCCATGGGGACGATCACAAAGGGCCCGTGGGCAGTAAACTATGGGTCCTACACAGCACACCTCTGCACTGAGAGGCTGACTGCGAAGGAAGGCTGGTGTGGGAGAAGGGAGGTCTACGGCCTACCACTGCCTGCATCGAAGAATGGCCTCCTGAGGGAAGAGGGACCTGCTACAATACGAATGATGTGAAGGGAGGGGAAAGGGAGAAAACTTGGCGATAATCTAGATGCGCAACGCACCCGTCCACATCCTCTATGTGGATGGAGATGTGTGCTATCGGCGACACCCCCAGGCGGGTGCACCCCAATTCAAGTTCTGACAGGGGTTTGAAGTTACTAAGGGGATGGCTTTGGCAAAGTTTGGGCGCTGAAGTGGGAGGCGGGGGGAGGGGAAGTTGGGGACTGTTTACATGTATGCACTGTGTCTGAGAGGCATTGCGACCTCATCCGTTGCTTGGAAAGATGCTATTATGTACACACTTCAAACAGGAGTACCACAGCACACTCACGACCTAGAGATGGCTATCTGCAGTGTGGCGGAGCTAGGCGGGTCCACCACGGTGATATCACAATCGGGAAAACTGTAATGACACGTCCTGATGCACTTAATTTTATAACATGGAATGTACGGGGCTTAGGCACTCCAAAAAAGATAAGGCAGATGTTTGCGTATTTTGACAGGCTCAAAGTGAATGTGGCATTCCTACAAGAAACACACCTGGCCCCCACTAGCACATCACAGCTTGGAGGTAAATGGGCAGAGTCCACCACTAGTTCGAGCTACTCGACATACTCGAGGGGTGTCAGTATCCTGATAAAGAAGGGGACCCACTTTCAGATTTCAGAAACACACAGAGACACTGAGGGACGATATGTAGCAGTGGTGGGAAAGGTGAGACAGCAGCAAGTGGCTCTAGTGAGCGTGTATGGCCCAAACATGGATGACCCATCCTTCTATGAAAGACTATGGCACAAACTAGCGGATATACGGGCAGAAAATATCATCTGGAGAGGGGATTTTAACGTCACACTACAAGATGGGAGTGATAGAGCACTACATACATTGGAACCCCATATAAAAGCAAGGACGATACTACAAAATGCGATGACGGACCTGCACATAGGCGACATGTGAAGGTTAACACATCCTGGGGAACAAGCAGCAACACACATTAATGCAGCCAATAGAAGTTAGTCCAGATTAGATTTTTGGTTAGGCACGCAGGATATTTTAACATGGGTAGGAAATATAACACACCTTCCCAGGACCCTATCGGATCACAGCCCGGTGCTCCTACAGCTACAAATCCCACAATATGTCTCGCCACCATATGTGTGGCGGTTCAATGCACAAGCCTTGCGTGATCCGCTTTATGTTGACACCGTACAAAAAGCGGTCACGGACTATTTTGAGCTAAATACCCCCACGACAGAGGACCCGTGCCTCTTGTGGGAAGCCTTCAAGGCAACAATACGTGGCGTATGCATCAGTACCACCTCTGGCATTTTAAAGGACATACGCCACCAATTGCAGAGGCGGGATGAGGCGATACAAGAGTTGGAACAGCGATACACACAGACTGCGCGATACTGCACTACTAAGTGACATTAGGGAGTTATTGTCTGAACATCACAAATTCGCAGAGGACGAACTGAAATATATATTTAAGCGAACAACGGCCAGAAGGTATGGGGAAGGGGGACGACCTGGCAGGGCCCTGGCCGAAAAGATATGCACCGGCAGGGCACCGCAGCACGTCACGGCGATAAAAACTAGGGCAGGCACACATGATATCAAGACTATAATGCGAGAATTCATGGGCACATATGAGGCACTTTATGAGGCACGACCATTGATATCACAGGAGGAAATGTTGGCCTACATGGCTGATGTGGAACTAGCGTGGTTGGCTGACGGCCACAGAGAATATTTAGTGAGACCTATTACAACACAGGAGGTAGTAGACACAATTAGGCAACTCCCAAATGGAAAAGCCCCGGGGCCGGATGGCTTTGTAATAGAATTCTACAAGACATTCGCCGAAATGCTGGCGCCACATCTAGTGCGACTGTATGAGGCCTCCCATGAAGCCCAAACACTACCGGCATCGATGAGAGAGGCGCTAATCGTCGCATTACTAAAACCGGGCAAGGATGAAGAGCAGTGCGATTCTTACCGCCCTCTCTCACTGATCAATGTTGATACTAAAATACTAGCAAGTATACTAGCTGATAGTTCGAAGCCGCTCATGCCGCTGCTGATTAGGCCTGACCAAGCTGGGTTCATCCCAGACAGATCGACCACGCACAATACCCGTACACTGTTTGCCCTGGCACACTACTTGGCCCCGGATATAAAGGCTGTAGCTGTCTTGCTCGACGCAGCCAAAGCGTTCGACACGATAGACTGGCCCTTCCTTCACGCAGTGTTTGTGCGAATGGGATTCCCGCCATTATTCATAGGTTGGATAACAATGCTGTACACGGACCTGAAGGCACGCATACGGATTAATAAACATCTTTCGGACCCAATAGCAATCAGACGCGCTACCAGGCAGGGATGCCCTTTATCACCAATGCTATTCGCACTAATACTTGAGCCGTTGGCTTGTAAAATCAGACAACACCACCACTACTCAGCCATACAGCTCCCTGCACGTCCCATACACATAGCATTATATGCAGACGACATGGTCCTTTACGTGAAAAACCCAGAACAACATCTTAACCCGCTACTGCGGGAATACATTCAATTTGGCCACTACTCAGGGTTTCAGATTAATTGGACCAAGTCACTAGTGCTGCCGTTAACGGATGGTACCCAGCCTACGGCTTTGGACTATCCTCTGGAATGGCAAGATGAACCGACGAGGTACTTGGGCATTTGGTTCCACCGGAACCCGGAGCTGGTCATTCACACCAACTATGGGAGAGCTATATCCACACTAGAGGATAAGATCAAGAGGTGGGTAGGGCTACCACTGTCCTTGCCTGACAGACTCGCAATAGTGAAAATGGTGCTCTTGCCAAAATTTCTGTACCTATTCAACAATATTCCTATAAAACCCCCAGCGGAGGTGTTCCGAAACATAAAATCCCTTATGCTGTCCTTAATCTGGGCGGGAAAACAAGCACGGTTAGACTTACAGACGATGAAGCTACCATACGCTAAAGGAGGCTTCAAGGTCCCAGATATCTACATATATTACCTCTGTGCCCAGGCGCAATTTGCGCATTACTGGTTCCATGAAATACCCTTCCTAACACATGTTGCGGTAGAGCAGGGAGATGCAGATCCAATCCCACTTACGAGTATATTACCGCATAAACGACCCAGATTACACGACCACGACATCAACCCAGTAAACACCACGACTGAAGCATGGAGACTATTGAGCAAGCTGGCGTGTAGCACACCCATTTACGCACCCGTGCTTCCACTTGCACATCATCCGGCCATAACTGTCACACAAGAACAGGTTGGGATGGACCTCCTAAAACACGCTGGCATAGACAAACTAGGCGATCTGTACAGAGACGGCCTATTCATAACATTGGACAAACTGGACTACATCCGAAACCCGACTTTGCTGTTCAGTTTTAACTACTACAGGTTACAAAGGGCAATGAGAGAACACTTTCCGACGTTTCCGGACAAACCGCAGACACTAGCCCCTTTGCAACTGGTACTCACCACACCCTCTGCATCACACCTGGTATCCAGATTATATAAAAGCACACAAACAAACATAGGGGGGAACACTGACAGGACCAGGGAGAAATGGTGCACAGCACTGGCTGAGACACTCACGGAAGAGGAATGGGAGACCACCTGTATACTGACGGGGATGCTGACACCGAACGGCAATCTCAGGCTCATCCACTATAAGTACCTCCATCAAATGTACCACACACCTTATAGACTCCACAGGTATGGCTTACGAGATAACTCTAACTGTACAAGATGCGGGCAGGAGAATGCGGACTTTATGCATTTAGCCTGGCACTGTGATTCGGTGGCGAAATATTGGGAACAGGTGATACAGACCATTAATGCTATCCTGGGGGCTACACTACAGTGCACGGCCAAAGTTTGCTTGCTGGGAATAGTGCCGCAGCTGAGGGCGCACAGGAAAAAACTGTTTGTTATTGCCCTGCTAAAGGCGAAAAGGAGGGTATCATTGCATTAGAGCAGTAAATTGTGGCCCAAAGTAAAAAACTGGTTGGAGGACTTGACCTACTGTAGGGATACATTGGCCACATACGAGGAGGAGCTACCGGCAGGTTCGCGCCCCAGAGACTATTGGGCACCCTTTACACAATACCTGCTAACGATTGGTTCGGACAGTGACACGCCAATGATGTAGAGCTGAACCTGGCCACCCACTGCAAAATGTGGTTCATTGAAGGGTGATGGACGGGGGAGAATACTGTGACACAGTGCTTTGCGTTTTCAGGGGTTTGATTTAATTTTTTTTTCTTACAGGTTGTTGGGGTTATCTATGTAAAAATAAAAAGTGAGACCGAGCACGCACTTATATCGGAGTGCAACATTGTCGATTAACTTGCATATTAACTATGTCACGAAAACGCCGCCGGACCTACGGTTGTCGGCTGATGGGCCGTGTAAGAATAGAGTTCTACTTGGAAGTACTGCCAACATGCACAGCCGGCCTTATCAGGTTGTAGGCGATCAAATTGTATATTTCCTATGTGACAATGTGAAATAAATGTCTTACACCAAAAAAAAAAAAAAAAGTTACTAATAAAAGGAAACTTTAAAACAGAGAACTAAGGGCCAGATGTGGGTAAAGTCAGTTTTTCGAGTCCTTAATAGCGATTTTTACCGACTCGCTATTAAGGACTCTGCAAAATGGAATGCATGTAGGAATCTCAAAAATAATTTTGATTCCTTAACATGCCTTCATTGCGAATAGCAAATTGATATTTGCAATCAAGAAATACCTTCGCATTCATTCCTATGGGCCAAGAGGCCAATAGGAATGAATGGGATTTTTGTGCGCAATTTGCGAGTAACCAAAGGTACTCGCAAATTGTGTGGGTACTTTCAAGCGTGCATGGGTTCCAAAAAGGACACCCTGTTGCACCCCTGCAATTGGAAAGGGGCGACCAATCGGTCCCCCCGAACGTATGGTGGAGTACCCCGATCCCCCCGGGAAGCCATTTTGGGCGGGAGGCGCGTCTCGGCTGGTATACCCGAAGCGGCGTAGCCGGGGCGCGCTTTTTCCCGCCCAGAAGTGGGTTGTCCTAGACACCGAAGCCATCCGCCACGCCCAGGGAGGCGGAAGGGGGCGGGTCCACGCCCGCCCCGAGAAGAATAAAAGGAGCCACAAGCCAAGAAAGCATCCTCTTCTTCCTGTGCTCTGAAGCTGCACCTCCTCGCTGCACGTGAGCTCGAGACGGAACGAAGAGCCATTTTTGAAATTTGTAATTTCTCTCTTTTCTCTTCTAGCGCTGCAAATCATGCCGGGCAAGAGAGTCGCGAAGAAGGTCAGCACCGACCAGATGCTCCGGATGTTGGTGAAGGACATGGCGGAGATGAAAAGGAAAATGGCGGCCAGGGACGGTGCGGGAAGGCCAAAAAGACCCAACCCGACGGAGGCCCCGGCCGGCAGAAGGAAGAGGGCCAGGAACGGGCCAAACGACGACGAGGTCCCGGTTCCGGAGGCTCCCCCGGTGAGCCCCCCGAGGCCGGCGGAGATTCCCGAGGGTCAACAGATCCCCGTTGTGGTTACCCCAGTGGACGAAGGGGACATGCCCCCGGAATTGGCCGCCCAGTTGGCAGCATGGCTGGGTAATAGCAGCGGGCGTCCAGCGGCTCCGGGGGACACGGCTGAGGAAGCCAAGCAATTGATGAGGCAGTTGCGGCAGTCTCGCGAGGCCGCGAAACCTACTTGTCCGTTTATTTCCCTGCAGGCCCCAGTAGAGCAACCCGCAGCGGGCACGAGTTCGGCAGCAACAGTGGTTACAGCCTCTAGCTCAGGTAAGCAGCTAATGCCGATGGCAGGGAAGGGGTCGGTACCCTCGAGGAGGGAGAGATTGGCTCAACATATCCCGATGGAGGTAAAAGAACGGATATGGGCTGAGAAATATGTAAACATGTTCTCCTTACTAACCGACCATTATGAGATTGAGCATGTGAAAGTTCAGAAGGAACTCATGCATCCGAGTGTTTGGCGCGCAAAAATGGCCGCCTTTAGAGTCAATGAGACAATAGGTAACTGGGGTAGGGCTTTTGGCATATTTACTTCAATTATGGGGGAACGGAGACCCGATTTATTGACCGAGTTACCTGTGTACCAGTCACGTATTATGGAATATTCGCAGACATATAGCGGCAACGAGTGGTTTTGTTATGATAATATTTTTCGTAAAGCCAAGGAGTTCGATGCATCTATGACGTGGGATTGTTATGACTCCATTTCTTGGCAAAAGATGGAGCAATCAGGCATGTTGAAGGCGCCACTAGTAGGGGAGGGCGGGGGTGAACTTTCCCGCCAACCAGCCGGGGCGCCCTTTTGGGCGGGAGCAAGTAACGAGCATCACCCTAAGCCGAGTGGCAATACAGGTAAAAAAGGGGTATGCTGGAACTTTAACAGGGGAAAGTGTACGAGGCCCCACGGGTCATGCAAGTTTAGACATGAATGTGGGGGGTGTGGACAATCTTCGCATCCCGAGACCATGTGCAGAGCCAAAACGGGTGATAGCGGCAGTAAGGGAAGCGCCAAACAGGTCTGACATAGTCCGAGGGGCGGCTTTACCTACACCGGTTGATACCATGGCAATGATTCCCTGGCTCAGCGAATACCCTGATCATGTCTCTGCTGCGGTGCTGCGAGATAGTTTTTCTTACGGTTTCCGCATCCCGGTGGGGAATTTTCAGGGGAAAGCACAATGTAGGAACCAACTATCGGTCCTACATAATACGGCAGTGGTGCAAGCAAAGATTGGGAAGGAGGTGGCCCGGGGTCGGGTGGCAGGACCATTCGACACGCCACCAGTTCCTAACTTCATTTGTTCACCTTTGGGAGTGGTCCCCAAGAAGGACCGGGGTGAGTTCAGACTGATACATAATTTGTCAGCCCCGAGGGATATGTCAGTTAATGATGCAATAGACCCAGGGCTGTGCTCGGTGAGGTACGCATCCTTCGATGATGCAGTCGCCATGTTGAATCGCCTGGGGCCCGGAGCCCTGATGGCCAAGTCCGACATCGAGTCCGCTTTCCGGTTGCTCCCAGTACACCCGGACGACCAGCGCCTCCTGGGCTTTATGTTTCAGGGGCGCTATTACATTGATAAATGTATGCCAATGGGCTGTTCCATATCGTGTGCTTATTTTGAAAAATTCAGTTGTTTTCTGCAATGGGCATTCACAAGGGTTACGGGGTTTCAGCATGTCATGCATTATCTGGACGATTTTCTGTTTCTGGGGGCAGCTGGGGACACAGAATGTGCACAGGCTCTAGACGAATTTTGTGATTTGATGAGACAGTTTGGTGTGCCATTGGCACCAGGTAAGACTGTGGGGCCCTCAACTTCGCTCGAGTTTCTTGGAATAGAGCTCGATTCCGAAGAAGGTTGCTTCCGCTTGCCAGAAGAAAAAGTGCGGAAATTCAGGGCTTCCCTTGAAGCATGTATTAGAGAAACTAAGGTGAACTTGCATCAATTACAGCAGACTGTGGGACAGTTGAATTTTGCCCTTAGAGTGATGCCAATGGCCCGCCCCTTTTCCCGTTCGATTGCACAAGCCATGGTCGGTCTTAAAGAGGGGCATCACCGCACGAGGCTCTCGGCCGAGATTCGCCAGGACATGCGCATTTGGTTGGCATTCCTGGCGGACTTCAATGGTCGGGTTGTCTGTACGAAGCCGGCGGTGTCCTCCGGAGAATTGGGGTTGTGGACAGATTCGGCGGGGAGTATAGGCTTTGGCGCCATCTTTGGCAATCACTGGTCGGCTCAAAGATGGCCGTCATGGTGGCACGAGTGTGGACTTACAAGTAACATTGCTTTTCTTGAACTGTTCCCTATTCTGGTGGCTTTGAAGACATGGCCTGAGGGGTTTAGGGATCACTCTGTGGTGTTCTGGTCTGATAACATGACCGTTGTTGAGTGTATCAATAGTCAGGCAGCACCATGCAAGTGGATCCTGAGGTTGCTCAAGGAAATTGTTTTACTATGTATGCAATTGAACGTGCTCTTTAGAGCGAGGCATGTGCCAGGGGTACTGAATCAGGCTGCTGATGCGCTTTCTCGTTTCCGTATGCAGGCCTTCTGGGGTTTTCTGCCCACAGCGGACCTGGTGGCGGCACCATTTCCCGAAGCTCTCTGGTCTCTCGGTGCCCCGAACTACAAAACCTCGTGGGAGAGAGTTTAGCACCTAGGACAAGGAAGGCATATGAAGGGGCGTTCCGTTCCTATTTGTCCTTTTTGGGTTCAGCTAGGGGAGAGCTTTGGGGTCAGGAAGAATTGGTCTTAAAGTTTTTACTGTCTCTACGCAGGGCAGGAAAATCGGTGGCCACGGCCCAGAGGCATCGGGCTGCCATTTCCTTCATGGCGCGGGCTCATGGTATCCAGGACCCTACAGCGTCTTTTGTGGTTCAGAAAGCGCTGCGTGGGTGGCAACGCCTTGAGGGTCGCAGAATAGATGAAAGGCACCCTATAGGTCTGGATAGGTTGGCTCTATTAATGTCCGTACTCCCTGCTACTTGTTCATCCCAGGCGGAAACAGTGTTATTCCGGGCCGCTTTTGCATTAGCATTTCATGGGGCTCTGCGGGTAAGCGAACTGGTGGCAAAGAATAAGCAGGATACGGGGGGTGGACTGGGCCGAGAGCACATTCAGGTAAAGGGGGAGACGATGATTGTCTCGTTTTTCAGGTCCAAGACTGATCAAGGCGCGATCGGGGACAGTGTAGTAGTCCAGCGGATCCCCGGATCTTCCATGTGCCCGGTTGCATGCGTCGAGGAATATTTGGCGCAGAGGGCGGCATCATGGGGAGGGACCTTGCTGAGGCATACAGATGCCACCCCACTGACGAAGTTTCAGTTCCAGCGGGTGCTTGCAATGGCAATCTCGGCCGCGGGCCTAAACCCGGCCGAGTTTGGGACTCATTCCTTCCGGATAGGGGCTGCCACAGAAGCTACAGCCAGGGGTCTGAGTGTTGATAAAGTGAAACAGTTGGGGCGTTGGTCCTCGAATTGTTACAAAAGGTATGTGCGGTTGCACATGTTGTGAAGCTGATATCATGTACTCACGCTTCTTGTTTTTGTTTGGTTACAGTTTCGCAAACCTACGAGGCGGGGCGGACTGTGCAGTCGGCCCGACACCTGGGAACCAGCGGTCAGAGACCACCGGCTGATGAAAGAGTGGTGTGGGTCGTGGGCCACTCATACGTGAGGCGTGCCGGGGACGTATTCAAAGCAGGTGACACGATTCACACAGCTGGGGAATACGGGTACAGGGTGACCTTCTACGGAAGGGGCGGGCTCTGTATTGACCAGTTTCAACCTTTTCTGGAGGGTTTGTTAGGGCGGACAAGGTCACCGCCAGCTATAATCATAGTACATCTTGGGGGCAATGATTTAGTGACCACTGGTAGACGACTACTTCTCGAGGCGATACTATCCACAGTGAGTTGTTTGGCGAGGAGAGTTCCAGGGTGCACAATTGCATGGTCCCATATGATTCCACGAAAGGTGTGGCGGGGGGCTAATTCAGTGTCTGCTATAAATCAGTCTGTGAAAAAGATTAATAACAAGCTTGGTAGACTGTTCCGTACCAGTACTTTGCATTCGATTCCTCATGGTTGTATCAGGGGGGACAATATGTATCTAGAGGATGGGGTCCACTTGTCCCGGGTGGGGAACTCTTTACTAATAGGAGACCTCGTAGCATGGCTAAGGAGTTTACAACATGACCTTTAGGTAGGAGTTTTGTGGGGGGTCCGGATAGCCGGTCAACTATCCGGCCTGTGGCGGCAAGGTCATGATCGGTGAGCAGTCATTGGAAGATCCCTAGGGGGGGGCGTCACCCATTACGGATGGGAGCGCCCGGGGGGAGGTGGCCATTGGCCCCTCAACGGGGAGGCGGTCCCTTCTAAGGACAGGACGCCTAAAGGAAAGGGAAGGCGGTCAAGGCCCCTCCCTGGACAGGAGGGGCTACGGGCCTCTCCTGGGAATTTCCCGGGGCCAGGACATCTGCGACGGCAGATGTGGTAAGTTGTGTAAGGTGGGGAGGGGGGTCTACGCTACCTTCTAGACACCTCACACGAGTCCTCGGACGACCACGTACATGGCGTCGAGTTAACAGGGCCCCCGTCAAGACAAGGGAAATTGGTATGGCACAAGAGGTGAAGTCCTCTGTGCGACCGCCCCTCACAAGTGAGGGGGGAGTTCTGGTTTAGGGATCTAACACCGGTTACGACCTTGCCGTTGGCCCTTAACGTTAGGATGTACAATTTCAATTTGAAATGCAATGTTGTAAGGATGTTAGTATCGGCTAGGAGAACCTTTGTATTAGATATATGTTAAGGTTAGCCAAACATCGTAATGTTGATATGAAATTGTACATGATATGAAACTGTTTATTTTAATGTTTTGATTTTGTTTCATATTTTAATAAATACGGCCGGGAAGGGTAACTCCCTTCCCGCCTTCCAAAAGTTCAAGAACTGTTTCCGGTTTCCCGATTCTTGGGGATTGTGTTGAGAGGGGGTGGCGGGTATCTCAGCCATATGGAAAGGGGCGACCAATCGGTCCCCCCGAACGTATGGTGGAGTACCCCGATCCCCCCGGGAAGCTATTTTGGGCGGGAGGCGCGTCTCGGCTGGTATGCCCGAAGCGGCGTAGCCGGGGCGCGCTTTTTCCCGCCCAGAAGTGGGTTGTCCTAGACACTGAAGCCATCCGCCACGCCCAGGGAGGCGGAAGGGGGCGGGTCCACGCCCGCCCCGAGGAGAATAAAAGGAGCCACAAGCCAAGAAAGCATCCTCTTCTTCCTGTGCTCTGAAGCTGCACCTCCTCGCTGCACGTGAGCTCGAGACGGAACGAAGAGCCATTTTTGAACCCACCCACCATCCCCTGAAGACAGCAAGTTGTTTGGGTGATAAATTCGTTTTCTCATAATTGGTTTTTTCTTGCAGGTTGTTTCGAATAAAGTTTATGATTCGATTGCAATAAAGTGGATAATTTTGTACGTATACTTGATTAAAGATATTCATCGGAGTGTTTTTTAAGGTTTAGATGTTTTAGGTAGAGATGTGATCCGTTTTCATGTGGTATGTCTCTTGTTTTTTAGTCATTTCTTGTCGTATTTATTGTCGGGCGGTAAGGTCATGATCGGTGAGCAGTCATTGGAAGATCCCTAGGGGGGGGCGTCACCCATTACGGATGAGAGCGCCCGGGGGGAGGTGGCCATTGGCCCCTCAACGGGGAGGCGGTCCCTTCTAAGGACGGGACGCCTAAAGGAAAGGGAAGGCGGTCAAGGCCCCTCCCTGGATAGGAGGGGCTACGGGCCCCTCCTGGGAATTTCCCGGGGCCAGGACATCTGCGACGGCAGATGTGGTAAGTTGTGTAAGGTGGGGAGGGGGGTCTACGCTACCTTCTAGACACCTCACACGAGTCCTCGGACGACCACGTACATGGCGTCGAGTTAACAGGGGCCCCCGTCAAGACAAGGGAAATTGGTATGGCACACGAGGTGAAGTCCTCTGTGCGACCGCCCCTCACAAGTGAGGGGGGAGTTCTGGTTTAGGGATCTGACACCGGTTACGACCTTGCCGTTGGCCCTTAACGTTAGGATGTACAATTTCAATTTGAAATGCAATGTTGTAAGGATGTTAGTATCGGCTAGGAGAACCTTTGTATTAGATATATGTTAAGGTTAGCCAAACATCGTAATGTTGATATGAAATTGTACATGATATGAAACTGTTTATTTTAATGTTTTGATTTTGTTTCATATTTTAATAAATACGGCCGGGAAGGGTAACTCCCTTCCCGCCTTCCAAAAGTTCAAGAACTGTTTCCGGTTTCCCGATTCTGGGGTTGTGTTGAGAGGGGGTGGCGGGTATCTCAGCCATAGTGTATGTGTGCACATGTGGTGCACAAACATGCCCTAAAGGCATGTATATGTGCCACATGGCACTTCGAAAAAAGCAAAAAAGTGCTTTTTTTAAAGGAAATTGCAAAATAAATCCAACTTGAAGGTGATGGTAATTTGCGATTCCTTAAGGCAAAATCGCAATTTGCGATGCCTATTAGTATAGCATTTAGGGAATCGCAAATTGCAATTCTCTAAGGGCGATATGTAGGTAAAGTCAGTTTTCCGAATCGCTATTAAGGACTCGCAAAATGGAATGTATGTAGGAATCACAATAATAATTGTGATTCCTTAATATTCCTTAATTGTGAATCGCAAATTGAGATTCGTAATCAAGGCATACCTTCCCATTGATTCCTATGGGCCAAGAGGCCCATAGGAATGAATGGGATTTGCACACGCAATTTGCGAGTAACGATGAGGTACTCGCAAATTGCGTGCGCAATTTCAAAGGTGCAAGGGTTCCAAAAGGACATCCTGTTGCACCCCTGAAATGTGCATGTGTGCACATGTGGCGCAAATTGCAATTCTCTAAATGCTTGTGCAAAATAAGGAATTGCAATTTTTGCGATTCCTTATTTTGCGAGAGGGTATGTGACTAACTACATTGAAGTACAAAAGGAGGTGGTGATGTACGGAGCATCTGAATCAATCAAACACTCACACCCAGTCAAAAGATCTGGGTTTAATCCATCGCCGTTCTTTAGCCCACTCTGCCACCCCAGTTCAGACATGGCTATATGCAAATCAGTCTGACCCTGTGCCTCATGGGAACAGTCCAGCCCGAACTGCCAAGCCATGTCTTCCCTGGACCGGAAACAAGCTTCCGAGGACCGGTTTCTGGCATTACAGCCATCTTTAGCCCGGCTTGCTTTAATCCAGTGGCAAAAAAAGCAAGGGACTCATGTCTGAGCATACCCTGCCACACTCATGGCGGCCAAAAGCGGTACAAAAGGGGGTGGTGATGGACGGAGCAACTGAATCAATCAAACACTCACACCCAGTCAAAAGATCTGGGTTTAATCCATCACCGTTCTACATTGCAAGCAGCAAAATTGCAAATTTCAGCGTTTGCAATCGCAATGTGGCTTCTTAGATCTGACCCTAAGAATCTGGCATTCTCATTCTGCAGTGCGTAATGGCGTATGACTGTTTAATAACTGAAGGAGCTAAGACTATGGAGGTGGCATTGATAAAGGGATGGATCCTGCAGTGATTATATGCAAGTGCTTAGAAATGATAAAATGGTACAGATTCTCCAGACTACACAATTTGAGAATGGACAACTTTATTTCTCATAAACTAGATAGCAGAACCAGGTACTACAAGTGGGGTAAAATCCATAAACTTTTAGAAATAGCAGAATGCATGTTGTGCAGAACCATGGAGATGTCAAATCAGAATAGAACCTAAACATCTGCAATGGATTTAAATTGTAGATTCCCATATCGTGGGAAACCCTTGATGCATATGGCGGTAACCTAACCCTAGAGGTCAATTTTGCTGAATCATCTAGAGGGAGCTCAGATTAAGGTGAGTTTTACAGATTCACATAATTTGTAATTACTTAGGCAGAAGCATGTATCTCTGGTTAATACTAAAGGGTGACTTCTTGTGTTTTATCAGAAGCAAGTGAATAGAGGGTGAATAGACGGGGTTCCTGATTTTATGGTGGAGAAACTTTGTACAGAGAGAGGTTAATATATTCATCAAAATGTGTGTAATCAAATCATTTCAATCTCATCCATTGATTAAACATGTAAAATATAGACTTTTATAAACACTTGTAAGATATAAGCATCATATTATAGTTAACTAAACAGAGAGTGAATGTGTACATTAAGAATAATTCATTCTGAAATGTAATATACCTGTATGCAAATGGCACATGAAAGGTGATAAAGTTTGCAGTAGGTACATCTAAATTAAATGCATGTTATTTTCTAGGACAGGATGTACATCATTGCTTGTATTAATAGAAGTTGTGGTAACAGATGTTTAGAGACAAGGATGCAACTCATGTTTCATTATTTGAATAACATTGACAGATTGATATGAAGACTGATGTTGGTCTCCAGGGTGCAAATTATAATGTTAGATCATTATAATGCTACATAATTTTGTTTGACTCTATATAATGTAATCAGTGTTGTTTTGATTCTGGGTTAATAATTGTTTTAAATAGGAATGCATGGCAAAGTATTATATATATTTCTCTTCCTGTGAAATATCCTCATGTACAAATTTTCTATGTTTGTAACGGCCCTGAAGAAGTGCAATGTGAATAAAATATGTGTTGGCTGTTTAACAATTAACTACATGTTACAATAAAGAAGTCATCATAAGAGAGTCTACTGTCAGATACAGTTATTCTTCTCAGTATTGTGTTTCTTTGTATTGTACTTACTAATACTGGTGGGGTACCAGTGTGCTGAGAGCAAAGCACTGTGCACTATACCTGTTACCCACCATTACTGTAATGTGTATATATATATATATATATATATATATATATATATATATATATATATATATATATTACCTACTGGCTATCGCCAGTAGGTATATATAGTTAGGATTTTTTCCCTATGGGATTTTTGAAAATTCTATGTCTAATAACTTTGGCGTTTGTGGACGGAATCGGCTGAAATTTTCAGGAAAATGGCACATTTTGTTTCTGAGCAGCCCCTGAAAATTTGGGGGGGTTTTGTGGAGGGGGGGCCGAGAAAAAAGGGGGGTCCCAAAACGCGTTTTTCCCATGTTAATTTCCATAGGGCGGTTGGACTCACTTTTAGCTCGAACGGCTGAATGGATTTGCACGAAACTTGGCAAAATTGTAGGGACTGTTAGCCCGATGTGCCTTTGCTAGGTCTCAATATATGTGCTCCAGTAGTTTTTGAGAAATTAACGTTCAAAACAAGATATATATCTGTAACAGCGCTCCGGGCTGCGCTCCGGTTCGCTTACTTTTCGCGAAACGGAACTTTGCGCGCAGAAAGCTGATTGGCTCTCCGGTGTCTGTCAACATTCTAAACAGTCCGGAGCGGCCGCCATCTTATCTCTCGGTAGGATCGAGAGAGAAGAAGAGGTGAAAAACGAAGGGGGAATTTAATGAAAGTGGGCAAGGTATACCCCTCTTGACCCCCTAGGAATGTTGTTGGGGTTATTAAAGGGTCCTGTGGGGAAAATAAAAAAAAAATGATTTTTCACGGTAGAAGCGCTTCACGGGCCGCGAACTGGGCCGCAAACTGGTAGCGAAACGGGAATTCGCCATTTTGTGCTTCGTTTTAATTAAATTACTAGGTATAAGGGGGTGCGGGAGACGTATCCTAATCCCCTATGTTTCATGAGGGTGGCTGAGGAGGCTCATATATGTTGATACATCTCTTCCAGCGGCTGTGCGTGAGCTTTTTATTTTTTTTGCTGCGTGACGTCTGTTAACGTTCGATTCGATGGAAATCAGGAAGTGTTGACCGCCAATTTGTCACTGCGATAAAATATTTTGTTATAAATGAATCCTTATTGATAAACATTGTCTGCGCCATCTTGCCTTTTTTCCAATGCCACAATTTTGTCGTGCACGGCAGCCATTTTAGATGCCAGGCCGGTCCCAGGCTATCACCTAGCCCTGCGGATGTAGTTTATGGCCCCAGCTGTAGAGAATCGAGACATGCCAACCCTCCCGATTCAGGCGTGAGACTACTGATTTCAGTGCTAGTCTCCCGCCTCCCGATTTCTGCAAGCAAAAACCCGGGGGCATATTACCAACAACTAGCGATAATTTTTGTCTCTAACTTGTTTAGAGACAAAAATTATCGCCGCACATCGGCGATTTTTATTGCAGATAAACCTTGCTATTAGCAAGGTTTATCGCAAATGCGATAAAAAACGGCCGCAATGCATGAATATCGCTGAAAAGTCAGCGATTTTTATCGCAGTTAAACGGCCGCAATGCATGAATATCGCTGAAAAGTCAGCGATTTTTATCGCAGATAAACCTTGCTATTAGCAAGGTTTATCGCAAATGCGATAAAAAACGGCCGCAATGCATGAATATCGCTGAAAAGTCAGCGATATTCATGCATTATCGAGCAAATGCTCTTAGCAATGTTATCCACCTCCCATTGGATAACATGGCTAAGAACTGCTCAGGGCACTATCACTGACATGCAAAGCGGGGCCCACGATGGTCGCTATCTCCTTTTAGCTGTCACTAACTGGTGTTAGCGACAGCTTGGTAATAGGGAGATAATTTTATCTCCGCTTTCTTGGCTTTTAAACCCAAAAAAGCGGAGATAAACCCCCTTGATAATATGCCCCATGATTCCTCGGGGGTTTCAGCTGACAGGGCTTGGTATTGTGTTACGTGGTAAATCTTCCAGGAAACGTCAGAGGGTCGATGCAGGGGTTCTAGAAGGGGTGATAAACCATTTAAGCCTCATAAATAAGCGCATGGTCTTTTAAAGATCTGTGAAGTACTCGGGGCGGCGGTGTGTGTGTGTCCTCTTTCAGGAGCGGGCGGGGGGGGGGGGGGAATGCCAGCAACTTCCAGGCTAGGCAGTGTTCAACACTTGCATCACCCTTTCTCTGCCTGCTATTGCGCTCCATGCTTCGGAAAGGTAAGAAAAAGAACGTGCATTTGAGTTTGAAATGTCCGATCCTGTAGCAGTACACTTGCAAAGCCCACACATGACAATAACCCGATTCAAGGCCCCATTCACCCGTTTTAAAAAAAATATATAACACTCCAACAAAGTAACATTATAAAACTTTATTAACTGTTAAATATAATGAACGGAACAAAAACTGTAAAAACATTTAAACATTTTTCACCAAAAAAAGCAACAATTGTTAGAAGCTGTCTTTTGTGCGAATAGTCCCAAGGCAGCACAACGTGCTGAGTTCTGGACGGCACCCAGGTGATGTCGCCTGGGTGCCGCACTGGTTTTGGTATCCTACAATGCTGCTCCGAAAATTGGCGTGGGGCGTCCCGGGTGGTGCGGGGGGAGGCCTCGTCAGTAGCGGTCTGTTGTGCGAATAGTCCCAAGGCAGCAGAACGCGCTGAGATGTTGATGGCACCCAGGTGATGTCCAGTAAACTGCCGCAGTGGTTTTGGTATCCTACAATGCTGCTCCGAAAATTGGCGTGGGGCGGCCCGGGGGGGGGCGTGGGGGAGGCGGCGTGAACGGGCCTCCCCAGGTGGCGGCCATCCAGCTGAGTTGCGCCCGCTCTTGCGGCTACAGCGTCTCGCTCACCATGTTGTTGAGTTGCTCCCACTCTTGCAGTGCAGCGATAGGCGGCTGCCACATGACTCTTAAAATGGCGGACGGCTCTTCGGTTTTGGGCCTGGTCCACTAAAATGGCCCTGGGACACCTTGGAACTCGGACGCTTGCCTGCTAGGGCTTGGGCTCCATTCTCGAAAAGCGTCCCCTCAGCCGTGAAGATTCTACAAAAGTCTTGGGGGCCCTCGACTCCCGCAGGCTTCCGGTGGAGAGCGGCTGCCATGATTGCTCGCGGAATGACCACGACGGAGCCACGAGATGGTGGTGCTCTCATGCTGACGCCAGCTTCAGTCTGAAACATCCAGAAACAAGGTGGGGCTTTCATCGTTTGGGAAAAAAAAATGTTCTAAACCAATGAAAAGTGTTATTTTTAGGTCACATGACCAAGCCTTCCATCTTTAGGAAACCAAAAGTAAAATGAACCAATGAAAAGTTTTATAAACAAGTCACATGACCTGTTATGCGGCATAGGGCTACAAAAAGCGTAGAAAATCCGTTGGCACGTGAGGCGGCGTCAGTAGCGGACCGATGTGCGAATAGGCCGAAGGCAGCACAACGCGCCGAGATCCGGATGGCACCGAGGTGGTGTCCAGTAAATTGCAGCACTGGTGTGGCCATCCTACAATGCTGCGCCGAAAGACGGCGTGACCAGCTGAGTTCCGGTCACTCTTGCGGTACAGTGACTCGAACGCGCCGAGATCCGGATGGCACCGAGGTGGTGTCCAGCAAGTTGCCGCACTGGTGTGGCCATCCTACAATGCTGCGCCGAAAGACGGCGTGTCCAGCTGAGTTCCGGTCACTCTTGCGGTACAGTGACTCGAACACGCCGAGATCCGGGTGGCACCGAGGTTGTGTCCAGCAAGTTGCCGCACTGGTGTGGCCATCCTACAATGCTGTGCCGAAAGTCGGCGTGGGGTGCCCCGTTGGCTTATGAGGTGATGTCAGTATTGGACCGATGTGTGAATAGGTCGGAACCAGCACAAGGCGCCAAGATCCGAATGGCAAGTCCTGGATGTTGAGTGCCATAGTTGAGAGTTCTGAGCAGTGCTTGTAAGACTATCTGAAGCTTATTATAAGAATCAGACTAAGTTGAAGACTGTCTGAAGCTTATTTGCACCTTTTGCAGCTTCACTATTGCCCAAGGTGGTGTCCAGCAAATTGCTGCACTGGTGTGGCCATCCTACAATGCTGCGCCGAAAGACGGCGTGTTCAGCTGAGTTCCGGTCACTCTTGCGGTACAGTGACTCGAACGCGCCGAGATCCGAATGGCACCGAGGTGGTGTCCAGCAAGTTGCCGCACTGGTATGGCCATCCTACAATGCTGCGCCGAAAGACGGCGTGACCAGCTGAGTTCCGGTCACTCTTGCGGTACAGTGACTCGAACGCGCCGAGATCCGGATGGCACCGAGGTGGTGTCCAGCAAGTTGCCGCACTGGTGTGGCCATCCTACAATGCTGCGCCGAAAGTCAGTGTGGGGTGCCCCGTTGGCTTATGAGGTGATGTCAGTAGTGGACCGATGTGTGAGTAGGTCGGAACCAGCACAAGGCGCCCTGCACTGTTGAGCTTTTTTCAATGCCTGTTTTTTGTTGTTTCCCCTCCATCAAAAACAAAAAAAAAATATAAAACTGTGCAAAAATACAAAAAAATGTTTAGAAAAGCGGTGCTTGTAAGACTGTCTGAAGCTCTTTTGCACCTGCTGCAGCTTCACTATTGCCCTGGTGTGGCCAAAGATCGCCCATGACATAGGCGGCCGGCTCCCGAGGTCCGGCGGAACTTTTTTCCTTTTCCTTTCTGCTTGTCCCACAATCCGTTTCACCTGAAGACACGACCAGGTTCCTGAATGTGTGCAGGGGGACGCTATTGATTGAATGAAAATGGCGGCTTGACACAAAGCTGACTCAAGCGTTGCTGTTGATGCTATACAGACAAAAATTGGTTTTCAGTTTGTACATTCTTCAGGATTTTTTTTTCCATCCAAGGCTGATTGAGAGTTTGTAGAAAAATGGCTTCATATTTTCCACATATTACTCTTCAACATTCTTCCTAAATGTAACAATGTGAGACTCACTAGGAGAACGGCTGTTTAACTTTCCTTTCAAAATGCTGCCAACAATATTTTCTGAATGGAAGACACCATCTTGTAGCATAAAGGGCCGAAAGGGGTTCTGGTCTGGCCTATTGTTGGTGGAGACATTTTGACTATATCTTGGACCTGCCCGGCCTCGCCCAAAATGGCGCCGGTATAAATGGGACTCGTAACTCCTTGCCCGCAAATGTATATCTAGAAAATTTTATTGTAAGTGGCCCTGTCTTATTTTAATTACAAAATGTACGTCCACCGATTCCGCAACTGTTAGACACCTTAGTTCTTGCAACCTAATGGCCCGCTCGTTACGTTCCTCTACAGTGTAAATGTCTCCTCATCATATACGATTTCAGTTTGCTCCGTGGCCGGCCCACGTGGTTATAGGCCCGTATTTGTATACTGACATTTTCACAATAAAGGTTTTTAAAACAAAACACGGTAGTAGTATTTAGATTGGTAAAGTTTTTACTTTTAGTCACTGTTTTCGAATCAGTAAAAGGCAAGTGAAATAAAGCAGTCCAATTACATGACGGATAAAAGGTATAATATGAAGGAACGCAGTAAAGATAAATGGTCAAGGGCAGTTGTGTTTTCCACTCCTGCAACATAAAGTGATCGATAAGAATCTGATAATCAGGCGTATCGGCGACTAAGACAGCAGGCCGAGTCTCTTTTACTCAACGGCTCCGTCATGGAACGAAGAAACGCCCTTTTTCTCGAAAAAGGAATATATTTTACTTGCAGGACAGTTGTAAATTTTCCGGGAAAGTACATTAGCCTGGAATATTATAACATATATGTTTAAAAAAAAATAATGTTCGAAAACAATAAAAAGCGTAATTTTTAGGTCATATGACCAAGCTTTTCATCATTAAAATAACAAAAGTAAAATGAACCAATGAAAAGTTTTATTAACAAGTCACATGACCTGTTATGCTTACGTTACGCGCTGCGCACCGCGCCCCGGATCACTTCCGGGTGCGCTAACGCGGCGTGTCATATAACGCATTACGCGACAACGTAGGTCAAGAATATAGTCAAAATGTCTCCACCAACCAGCGTTCGGAACACAACCCCTTTCAGCAGTCCAAAAAGTTCTGTTAAATGACAACAGAGGGGACAGGCAACAAGAACCATCAGTCAAAGAGGGGAGGGAAAGTTCTTCTCTTCCGGGTCATGTTGGGGCGCTACCGGAACTGATCGAATTGGTAGTCTACAGTGTTTCTGGATGTTTCAGACTAAAGCTGGCGTCAGCATGAGAGCACTACCATCTCGTAGCTCCGTCGTGGCCATTCCACGAGCAGACATGGCAGCCGCTCCCCACCAGAAGCCTGCGGGAGTCGGGGGCCCCCAAGACTTTTGTAGAATCTTCAAGGCTGAGGGGACGCTTTCGAGAATGGGACCCAAGCCCTATCAGGGAAGCGTCCGAGTTCCAAGGTGTCCCAGGGCCATTTTAGTGGACCAGGCCTAAAACCGAAGAGCTGGCCGCCATTTTGAGAGTCCTGTGGCAGCCGCCTACCGCTGCACCGCAAGAGCGGGAGCAACTTAACTACATGGTGAGCGAGACGCTGTAGTCGCAAGAGCGGGCGGTAAACAGCTGAATGGCGGAAGAGGCACAGTGTAGCAAAAGCGGGCGGAATGGCAACTAAAACGGTAAAGGGGCGCCCCACTACAGCGTGTCTTCAGGTTAAACGGATTGTGGGACAAAGTCCAGAATAGAAGAGTCATCAAAAGGCAAAAAGTTCCGCCGGACCCCGGGAGCCGGCCGCCTATGTCGGGGGCGATCTCAGGCTACACCAGTGCTATAAGACTTGGGGAGGGGGTCGGAGCCAAGCGTCTTCTCCGAGTCCGTGCCATCACACCGCCCCTCGGGGGCCTCCGTCAAGCGGTTTAGGGAGGTACCATATAACATTGTTTTCAAATGCAGTCAGGTCCACAAACGACCCTCACTTACTTTGAGAATAGTGAAGCTGCAGTAGGTGGAAATAAGGTTCAGACAGTCTTACAAGCACTGCTTTTCTAAACATTTTTTGATTTTTTTGTATTTTTGCACAGTTTTATATATTTTTTTGTTTTTGATGGAGGGGAAACAACAAAGCACAGGCATTGAAAAAGGCTCAAACTCAGAACTCTGAACTATGGCACCCAACATCCAGGACTTTCCATCCGGATCTTGGCGCCTTGTGCTACTTCCGACCTATTCACACATCGGCCCACTACTGACATCATCTTATAAACCAACGTTATGTAAATAGTTATTTAATAAAATGTTTTACCCTGTTTCTTTGCTGGTGTGTTGTCTATATTTTTAATATTTGCATAGGGTTTGTCGTTATTTTGGGCGGATGGGTGACGGAGCCGAGCTGTCTTGCAGCCCTCATGGTGTGGAGCTCAGTTCATCTCACTAGTTTCGTATTTCTCATGAGGGGTTGTGGTTAATGTTTCTATTTTAGCGAGGTCAAAAAGAGATCCCATTAGTGGCCTACTGATTTTGCTCGATTCCATTTGTTTTTTTAAACGATTTTTCACTATCTGCAAAGACTAAACAGAGTATTGCGACTCTGTGCTTGTTTGTAAATAGAGAATGAACCAAAGAGAACCAATTCTAAAACAGTAAATGCTTGGATAACAATCAATCAAATGGAGAGAGAAGCAGGCACGACGGATTACAACGGGGCAAAGGCCTGTGTTAACTACCCTTCACTATCTACAAAGAGAGAGTACTCCTAAGAGAAAAGAGAGGGGAAGGGGGGTGCAGCGTTCAAAGCACATCAGCGTGCATAAATACGAAAATGTTTTTATCTATCACGTACTTGACATTTTAAAGCTTTTCATATTTGCTATTAAAAAACCATTGAAATTCACTGAAAAAAACCATAGTTATAGTCGATATATAGTTAGGGATTTGCATTTACAAAACCTTATTTTACTCGCATAAAACCATTGAAATTCCATATATAGTTAGATGCGCTAACTATATATCGCGCACCCGCAATCCACTGCTGATGATGTCACATATTACATCATTCATGACATTGTCAGTGACATCACTGATGACATCACTGATGACAACTCAAATGACATCACTGATGACATCTCAAATGACATCACTGATGACATCACTGATGACAACTCAAATGACATCACTGACAACATCACAGATGACATCATTCATGTGTTAATACGATGAACCTCTACAGACTGTGATATATCCTTAGATACACTCAGTGAAAACAGACACTCACAGATTGTCACTCATCCATGGAGTTATTCATACACCTAGACAGTCATACAAAGAATCAAACACACCTCCAATTCCTCAACTATACAGTTATACACACCTTACTTATTGAAACATATTCTAACACATATTTACTCTCTTATACAATCCTTGATACATGTTCACAATGATCCATACAGCCACTCACACATTCACTGGCTCTTATGCACAGTTATTTATATATGTTAACTCTCACATGTACTGTGTTTTACATATGTACTTACTTTGACATGTAGCACTTTTGAAACCATACATCTAGTGAATCAACTGCTTACACATCTATGCACAGAGTCACACACCTCCCAGCCACCCACACACATACTCAGTCTCCCATACAAATACTTGAGCAACCAATCAATAACCCATATAGTTATTCATATAGCTACTGATCAACACATGCAGCAGTTTACAGAACAACAGATATAATGATGCACAAATTAATAAAGTTTAATCACTAACCCATGCACTCAGTGAGACACATTTAATCACTCCCTCATACAATCAGTCATGCACCTACTAAATCCTTCATCCAGACATTTATACATCCACTCATTCTTCAGTATGTAAGACATATTTTAACTTTACAGAAACATACAGTCACTGGATGTTGTCATCAGTGATGTCATTTGAGTTGTCATCAGTGATGTCATCAGTGATGTCACTGACCATGTCATGAATGATGTAATATGTGACATCATCAGCAGTGGATTGCGGGTGCGCGATATATAGTTAGCGCATCTAACTATATATGGAATTTCAATGGTTTTATGCGAGTAAAATAAGGTTTTGTAAATGCAAATCCCTAACTATATATGGCCTAAAACCAATGGTTTTTTCATTGAATTTTCAAGGTTTTGTAAATGCAAATTCCTAACTATATATCGACTATAACCTATGGTTTTTTCAGTGAATATATATATATATATATATATATATATATATATATATATATATATATATATATATATATATATATATATATTATATATATATATATATATATATATATATATATATATATATATATATATTACCTACTGGCTATCGCCAGTAGGTATATATAGTTAGGATTAATTCCCTATGGGATTTCTGAAAATTCTATGTCTAATAACTTTGGCGTTTGTGGACGGAATCGGCTGTAATTTTCAGGAAAATGGCACATTTTGTTTCTGAGCAGCCCCTGAAAATTTGGTGGGGTTTCGTCAAGGGGGGGCTGAGAAAAAAGGGGGGTCCCAAAACGCGTTTTTTACATTGAGTTTTCCATAGGGCGGTTGGACTCACTTTTAGCTCGAATGGCTGAATGGATTTGCACGAAACTTGGCAAAATTGTAGGGACTGTTAGCCCGATGTGCCTTTGCTAGGTCTCAATATATGTGCTTCAGTGGATTTTGAGAAATTAACGTTTAAATCAAGATATATATCTGTAACAGCGCTCCGGGCAGCGATCCGGTCCGCTTACTTTTCGCGTTTCGGAACTTTGCGCGCAGAAAGCTGATTGGCTCTCCGGTGTCTGTCAACATTCTAAACAGTCCGGAGCGGCCGCCATCTTGTCTCTCGGTAGGATCGAGAGAGAAGAAGAGGTGAAAAACGAAAGGGGAATTTAATGAAAGGGGGCAAGGTATCCCCCTCTTGACCCCCTAGGAATGTTGTTGGGGTTATTAAAGGGTCCCGTGGGGAAAAGAAAAAAAAAATGATTTTTCACGGTAGAAGCGCTTCACGGGCCGCGAACTGGGCCGCAAACTGGTAGCGAAACGGGAATTCGCCATTTTGTGCTTCGTTTTAATTGTTTAGAGACAAAAATTATCGCCGCACATCGGCCACAATGCATGAATATCGTTGAAAAGTCAGCGATATTCATGCATTATCCAGCAAATGCTCTTAGCCTTGTTATCCACCTTCCATTGGATAACATGGTTAAAAACTGCTCTGTGCGTGATCTTTTTTTTTTTTTTTTTTTTTTTTTGCTGCGTGACGTTTGTTAACGTTCGATTCGATGGAAATCAGGAAGTGTTGACCACCATTTTGTCACTGCGAGTAAATATTTTGTTATAAATGAATCCTTATTGATAAACATTGTCTGCGCCATCTTGCGTTTTGTCCAATGCCACAATTTTGTCGTGCACGGCAGCCATTTTAGATGCCTTGACCAGGGCCACTCTCTGCACGCCGCCGATTCTCAGCATGGCTCCCCACCCTCGCACGCATCTCCCCCACGCAATGGTCACCCCGCTCTCTCTCTCATGCATGGGCCATATACTTCCCCCATCTGCGCTGCTCTTCTCTGAGAATCACACCCTGTGCCCGCTCGACACCTCCCTTTCACCCTATTCACTACCGCACCCTCTGACACTCCTCTTCCTCTGTGTCCGATTGTCCAGGCCGGACCTAGGCTATCACCTAGCCCTGCGGATGTAGTTTATGGCCCCAGCTGTAGAGTATCCAGACATGCCAACCCTCCCGATTCAGGCGTGAGACTACTGATTTCAGTGCTAGTCTTTCGCTTCCCGATTCCTGCAAGGAAAAACCCGGGGGCATATTACCAACAACTAGCGGTAATTTTTGTCTCTAACTTGTTTAGAGACAAAAATTATCGCCGCACATCGGCGAATTTTATCGCACATAAACCTTGCTATTAGCAAGGTTTATCGCAAATGCGATAAAAAACGGCCGCAATGCATGAATATCGTTGAAAAGTCAGCGATATTCATGCATTATCCAGCAAATGCTCTTAGCCATGTTATCCACTTCCCATTGAACAAGCGCATGGTCTTTTAAAGATTTGTGAAGTACTCGGGGCGGCGGTGTGTGTGTGTGCCCTCTTTCAGGAGCTGGCGGGGGGGCACTGCCAGCAATTTGCAGGCCAGGCAGTGTTCAACACGTGCATCACCCTTTCTCTGCCTGCTATTGCGCTCCATGCTTCGGAAAGGTAAGAAAAAGAACGTGCATTTGAGTTTGAAATGTCCGATCTTGTAGTAGTACACTTGCAAAGCCCACACATGACAATAACCCGATTCAAGGCCCCATTCACCCGATTTTTAAAAAAAATATAGTACTCCAAGACAGTTACATTTTAAAACTTTATTAACATTTAAATATAACGATCGCAACAAAAACTGTAAATATATTTAACTATTTTTTGAAATTAACCAGAACTATAACGATAACAACAACATCAACAATAATATAACTTTTATGCCTAAATTACGCAAACATTTAGCTAATCTGCTAAAGGGGGGAGTCGCACTTTCTTTACAATAATCAATAATGAAAAATCCACATCAATAGGGTTGCCCGTTTTCTCGATGCAGCACTATAGTGCAATATACACAGCACCTGGGGTGTCAAGAGTGAACAGGTCTTTCTTTGTTCCTTAATATGTTATCTCCGAGAATGCTGATGCATTGGTGTCTGTACACTTCTTTGTCAATTCTGTCAAGATGATAACTGCTTTATAAACAGACGATATCTTTGTTTAGTCATTAGTGTTAAGTGTGTCTGAAACTACAGTGCCCTTCTGTTTTTTTTTCTTCAGGCTCTACAGAGTTTTGTGTGTTGTTCTTTTGAGCGACAATTATTCCAGAGGTTTCAGGTTCACTTGTTTTGTCCTGCAGTGAGTTAACAGCTTTAGAGAGTTCATGTTTATTTGCTATGTCCTGCTGTTCGTCAACTGCTTCAGAGACGTCAGCCTCATTTTTTATGTTTCAGTAGATCCTGGACCTGCCCGGCCACGCCCAAAATGGCGCCGGTGTAAATGGGACTCGTAACTGCTTGTTCTGTACTGGTTGCCCAACCTTGATATCACGAGATACATATGCAGTTTTGAAGCACATGGCGGAGGCTTGTCTGCTGTAGTGGGGCGCCCCTTTATCGTTTCAGTCGCCATTCCGCCCGCTTTTGCTACACTGTGCCTTTTCCGCCATTCAGCTGTTTAGCGCCCGCTCTTACGGCTACAGCGTCTCGCTCACCATGTAGTTGAGTTGATCCCACTCTTGCGGTGCAGCGATAGGCGGCTGCCACAGGACTCTTAAAATGGCGGCCGGCTCTTCGGATTTGGGCCTGGTCCAGTAAAATGGCCCTGGGACACCTTGGAACTCGGACGCTTGTCTGCCAGGGCTTGGGTTCCATTCTCGAAAGCGTCCCCTCAGCCTTGAAGATTGTACAAAAGTCTTGGGGGCCCTCGACTCCCGCAGGCTTCCGGTGGGGAGCGGCTGCCATGATTGCTTGCGGAATGGCCACGACGGAGCTACGAGATGGTGGTGCTCTCATGGTGACGCCAGCTTCAGTCTGAAACATCCAGAAACAAGGTGGGGCTTTCATCGTTTGGGGAAAAAAAATGTTTTAATCCAATGAAAAGTGTTATTTTTAGGTCACATGACCTAGTCTTACATAATTAGGAAAAGAAAAGTAAAATGAACCAATGAAAAGTTTTATTAACAAGTCACATGACCTGTTATGCTTACGTTACGCGCTGCGCGGCGCGCTCTGGATCGTTTCCGGGAAGCTGCGCCTTGCGCACCGGAGCACTTCCGGGTGCGCTAACGCGTCGCGTCATATGACGCATTACGCGACAATGCAGGTGCAGAATATAGTCAAAATGTCTCCACCAACCAGCGGTCGGAATACAACCGCTTTCAGCAGTCCAAAAAGTTCGGTCAAATCTTAAGAGCGGGAGCAACTCAACTACATGGTGAGCGAGACGTTGTAGTCGCAAGAGCGAGCGGTAAACAGCTGAATGGCGGAAGAGGCACAGAGTACCAAAAGCGGGCGGAATGGCAACTAAAACGGTAAAGGGGCGCCCTACGACAGCGTGTCTTCAGGTGAAACGGATTGTGGGACAAGGTCCAGAATGAAAGATTCTTCAAAAGGGAAAAAATTCCTCCGGACCCCGGGAGCCGGCCGCCTATGCCGGGGGCGATCTCAGGCCTCACCAGGGCAACACGACTTGGGGAGGGGGCAGGAGCCAAGCGCCACCTCTCAGTCCGCACCATCTCACCGCCCCTCGGGGGCCTCCGTCAAGCGGTTTAGGGAGGCACTGTATCACATTGTTTTCCAATGCAGTCAGGTCCACAAATGGACCCCACTTACTTTGAATAGTGAAGCTGCAGCAGGTGCAAATAAGGTTTAAACAGTGTTACAAGAGCTGCTTAGAACTCTGAAGTATGGCACTCTACAACCAGGACTTATGCCATTTATGTAAGGCAGTGACATGGAAGCAAGTCAGGGACAAAAAGCATGAGCGAACATTCACGTATGAAAATCTTATTTGGAGAAGGGGTAGAATCCAAACGCCCCCTGCCAGTTCGCGCCACTACACCGTATGTGGAAAATCTGAAGCCATCATTCTACAAACTCTCAACGCTTGTTATCAGTGCATGAGTTTCATGCTCGATCGATTGAGCTAGCCGGATCGGGCAATAAAAAGTATAAAATAGTTATGTAAATAGTTATTTAATAAAATGTTTTACTCTGTTTCTTTGCTGGTGTGTTGTGTATATTTATAATATTTGCATAGGGTTTGCCGTTATTTTGGGCGGTGTGGGTGGCGGAGTCGAGCTGTTTTGCAGCCCTTATGGTGTGGAGCTCAGTTCATTTCACTATTTTCGTATTTCTCATGAAGGGTTATTCCTAATGTTTGTATTTTACCGAGGTCAAAAAGAGATCGAATTAGTGGTCTACTGATTTTGCTCGATTACTTTTATTTTTTTACATGATTTTTCACTATCTGCAAAGACTAAACAGAGTATTGCGACTTTGTGCTTGTTTGTAAATAGAGAATGATCCAAAGAGAACCAATTGTAAAACAGTAAATGCTTGGATAATAATCAATCAAATGGAGAGACAAGCAGGTACGACGGATTACAACAGGGGTAAAGGTCTGAGTTAACTACCGTTCACTATCTGCAAAGAGAGAGTACTACTAAGAGAAAAGAGGGGAGAGGGGGGGGGGGGCAGCGTTCAAAGCACATCAGCGTGCATAAACACGAAAACGTTTTTACCTATCACATACTTGACATTTGACAGCTTTTGATATTTGCTATTAAAAAACCATTGAAATTCACAGAAAAAACCATAGGTTATACTCCATATATAGTTAGGAATTTGCATTTACAAAACCTTGAAAATTCAATGAAAAAACCATTGGTTGTAGGCCATATATAGTTAGGGATTTGCATTTAGAAAACCTTATTTTACTCGCATAAAACCATTGAAATTCCATATATAGTTATAAGCGCTAACTATATATCGCGCACCCGCAATCCACTGCTGATGATGTCACATATTACATCATTCATGACATGGTTAGTGACATCACTGATGACATCACTGATGACATCTCAAATGACATCACTGATGACATCACTGATAACATCTCATTTGACATGACTGATCACATCACTGATGATATCATTCATGTGATAATACCATGAACCTCTTCAGACTCTAATATAACCTTAGATACAATCAGTGTAAACAGACAGTCACTCATCCATGGAGTTACTCACACACCTAGTCAGTTATGCCAAAAATTAATCACACCTCCATTTTCTCAACTATACAGTTATACACACCTTACTTATTCAAACATATACTAACACATATTTACTTTACTCTCTTATACAATCTCTGATACATGTTCACAATGATCCATACAGCCACTCACACATTCACTAGCTCTTATGCACAGTTATTTATAGATGTCAACTCTCACATGTACTGTGTTTTACATATGTACTTAATTTGACATGTAGCACTGAGATATCCATTCACTCACTAATACACTCATGCACAGTCAACCGCCCATACAGCTGTTTCCACATGCAGTTTTGAATCTATACATATAGTGAATCAACTACTCACACATCTATGTACAGAGTCACACACCTCCCAGCCACCCATACACACACACTCAGTTTCCCATACAAATACTTGGACAACCAATCAATAACCCATACAGTTACTCATATAGCTACTGATCAACATATGCAGCAGTTTGTAGAACAACAGATATAATGATGCACAAATTAAAACAGTTTAGTCACTAACCCATGCACTCAGTGAGACACATTTAATCACTCACTCAATCAGTCAGTCATGCACCTAGTAAATCCTTCATCCAGACACTTATACATGCACTCATTCTTCAATATGTAAAACATGTTTTAACTTTACAGAAACATACAGTCACTGGATGTTGTAATCAGTGATGTCATCAGTGATGTCATTTGAGATGTCATCAGTGATGTCATCAGTGATGTCACTAACCATGTCATGAATGATGTAATATGTGACATCATCAGCAGTGGATTGCGGGTGCGCGATATATAGTTAGCGCTTATAACTATATATGGAATTTCAATGGTTTTATGCGAGTAAAATAAGGTTTTCTAAATGCAAATCCCTAAGTATATATGGCCTACAACCAATGGTTTTTTCATTGAATATATATATATATATATATATATATATATATATATATATATATATAACTCGCGCGCCTGCAATCCACTGCTGACACATATTACATCATTCATGACATGGTCAGTGACATCTCAAATGACATCACTAATGTATGTATGTATGTATGTATGTGTAACACACTTGTAGAGCGCTTCTGTCACCCAACGGGCATCCTGGCGCTGTGATCAAGCAGATCCTGAAGCACAGTCAATGCGGTGTAATGACATCACTGATGACAACATCCAGTGGATGTGGTTTGATTAGATATTTAAATAAGTAATATATATACATAGCAATCTGCCTTGAAGACTGAGTGTATGTATAAGTGTCTGAATGAAGCATTTAGTAGCAATGTGATTCCTGTCTAAGTGACAAATTTAAAGTGTCTCACTAAATATATGGGATAGTGATTGAACTGTGTGAATACCTGTATCACTCTATCTCTTGTTGTGTAAACTACTACATAAGTTGGTTACTAGCTATGTGAAAATCTACATTAGTTATTAATTACTTAAGTGAGTATTTGTATGGGATAGTGAATGAATGCGTGTGTGGTTGGGTGGGACATGTGTGACTTTCAAAAGATTTGTAAATAGTTCATTTAGTAGGTATATGAGGTTAAGATTGTATGTGGAAACACTTTTTTGGGTGAGTGAATCTCTTTAAGGGTGTGGTGATGAGTAAATATATTTCTGAATGATATATTTCCAACAAACTAGAAATATAAAAGGCAGTGTATGTGAAAGTTGCTGTATATTAATAAGTATACATAAGACTCAGTGATTGTATGAGTGACGTATGAATAACTGTGTCCTTGTAATAGTGATTTTATACCACATTAAGTATGTGTTACTATCTATATGAATAAAATAAAGTGGTGTTTGTGTAAGTGTGTAGTTTAGAAAATATAAGTATGATCAATTGTTTGCATAAGTGAGTAGGATGTCTGCATTAGTGAATTGATGTGTGCTGGTGGGTTTTTAGAAACTTGTATTGGTGTGTCAATGGTTTTAAATATGGAACTTCATATTTTATAAAGAGTTTTGAAAGTATATGCTACTGTACGGTGAGGTGTATCAGTTTGTCACATGGAAGATGTCATCAGTGATGTCATCAGTGATGTCATTTGAGATGTCATTGGTGATGTCATCAGTGATGTCACTGACCATGTCATGAATGATGTAATACGTGACATCATCAGCAGTGGATTGCGGGCGCGCAAGTTATAGTTAGTACAACTAACTATAACAGGGGAATTTCAATGGTTTTATACAAGCGAAATGTCTAGCTAACTATAAAACCCCTGAAACCTATGTTTTTTTTCAGTGAATTTCAAAGATTTTTTAAATGCTAATTCCTAACTATACCATTTCACAAACCTATGTTTTTTTAGTGAATTTGAAAGTTTTTTAAAATGGTAACTTTTAAATATATTTATTGTTTTTTAAAATATTTTTTAACTACATTTTTTAATCTTTTTATTTTTAGAAATGTTATATTTTAAATTACATTTCACATTTTATTATGACATTTTTTTTACAAAAAAATATTATTTTTATTATTTTATATTGTTTATAATACACCTAAATTATTTTCATTATTTTTTTCCTTTTTATAAAAATAATATTCTTTAACTTTAACTTTCGGGAAAAGTACATCACTTGTTAATGCGCGAAGACATGCAGGGGGCGAGTAGGATGTGAGCAGGGTGTGTGCTGACTGCGCGCATCCGATGCGCATCCTACGCGCATGTGACCTCAAAAAAGAGATTTGATTGGTTACACTTAGTATTGAACTATTAAAGGACCCCACCCATTTCAATCACTCTTCTTAGAACTTTTCTTAGGGAATGACCTCCTGAGAAGATCTGCTGCTCTTTCTTTTTTGGAGAAGAGATTCACTTAAGGATACCATGGCTGCTAATCCACCACCATCCTCTGATTCAGAGAACTCATCAGAGCAAGAATTTTTTCCTGAACCTCCACCAAAGGAAAAATATACCAGCATTGTCTGGAAAATTTTCACCTTTCAACCAGGCTTAAAAAAGGTGAATCCAACAAAAGCTATTTGCCGCATATACAAGGAAGTGCTTTCAAGGGGAGACCCCAACAAAAAGTACTTCTGCGGAACTGCAAGTATGCAGAAGCTTTTGCAATCCAAGCATCCGGTCAACTTTGCAAGGGAGGAGTTAAGGAGATTGAGAGAGGCTCCTCATGCTTCACCGGAAGGCTCGAGTACCAGTGGACGCTTGATTGCGTATGGGGAGCAGTCAGTGGATCTGGTGTGTCGAGCTATTGACCACCACCATTGTTAGTTTTCTTTTCTCCTCTCCTCCCAGTTTTTAGTTCTCTTTTACCAGTTCACATTTTTCCCCTGTTTAAAAAAAAATCCAAAATCGTAAAAAAAATTACAAAAAATACAAAACAACAAAAAGAAAAAAAAAGTTCTTTTCAGAGCTAACTACTCTAGTTAAAGAAAGATCTAAACTAGTATGCTAGTGTGTGAAAGTTTAGATGAATGTATGTGTAGTACATTACTGACTGTAAAAATACATTTGTGATGTGTGTTGAATGCATAAGTGCATAATTATAAGGAAGTGCTGCAGCATGACACTGTAAACTGTTTAAGTACAGTGTGCTGTGGTACTTCCGAAGCACCGGGATATAACATATGTACATAAATATGTTGTAACTCTGTGCTTCCCTCTGCACAGCTGCACAAACTGCAGCCATGTGGTGACACAGGCACCCTTGCACCATGGTGCAACGATGTCCGTGTCATGCGGAAGTTGTGTTTGTGCAGGAAGGGACACCTTCCTGCACAAAAACTATCAGTAAAGGCATTTTTCTCCTTCAATATATGGTGTGCATTGCAGCATATATTGAAAGTGAAAAATGAGGAGAAGTGAAAACTATTTTCTTCATTGTGCTTTGCTGCACCAATAGGAGGATGGTGAAGCATTCACAAACATGTCCAGATTCATGATGTATGATACATCTGGAGATGTGTCTTGTTCTAGGAGTGTTCTTTGGAAACACGCACAGCAAAACCTATAGAACACCTTTTCAACACAAAGTACTGTGTATGATGAGATTATATTTACATGGAAAAGAAAAGTTATACAGAATGCCTTTTCCTCACCTTATAAATAAGAAAGAGAGTTAATGGCTAGACCAATTGTTATTATAGGAGTACATTTATGTACTGATAACAGAGAACAAGATACATTTACAACTACTTACGTTTTAGGGAACTGATGGGACATGTTTATATATTATTGAAGGGAATGGATGCGACCTAATATGACATATGCAAAAACATTTAGAGATGTGGTTTAAGTTAAAGAGTTTCATTTCTTTTAATTCTGAAATTACCAAGACCTGCAAAACAACCATATCAGTCTATTCTGTACTATACCCTGTATCTTGCAGACAGGTGTTCTGAAGCTGTCCCCTATTTTACACCTGTCTGCATTGCAATTTTTTGGCACAAATCTAGTCCATCCATGTTCCTTTTCTTCAACTGTGTGGAAACACAGTCCATTGTGCATTTTAAGACTTACTAAAACGTACCTCAACAGTAACACACATAAAACATTGAACACATTTTATTCACTTGTTTTTATAATGTAAATGGGGCTAAATTTGATATCTTAAAATTAAGATCTGTAAAAAAAAGAGAAAAAATTGTTATAACATGTAATAATAAATTTTTAACAGCACAGCATCATTTTAACATTTTACAAAGTAATTTCTTTGCCTTTTTTGCTGTTCTCAGAATATATTGAATTTCACTAGAAATAGTGATTTCAATTGTACCCACCACATAACAACGGGCAAAAAAAAAACAATCAATTAGATTGTTTTAAAAAAACAATAATACATCTATAGTAAAATACCAGATACAAATCACACGTATATAAAATGATTACTGCTAAGAAAATGTATAACTTAAATTTATAAACACAATAAATGATGCCAGTTGAAAGTGTGCACCAAGACAATGTGCAACAAAAAGTCCATAATTCATGAAATACATTCCCTTGAGGCCAAATTGTATTTTTGCAGTCATTTTTATGTAAATTGTCCAATGGTACTCCTATGAATGATAACAATAAATTCCTCAGAGGCTGAATTATCTTCCTAAAACTTTGGCTTTAATAATATTGGGTAGGAATTTGGAAATTCGAAAGGCAAACGTTGTTTGGAAACCAACTCAGTTTCATTACAAAGACTCCAGCCTTTCTCACTTTTGAGATAGGCAGTGTAATGTCCAGATGTTATTGAAGGACAGCGTGGAAAATTATTGCTTATTATTTTCTATGGACATATAAATCTTTAAAGAGCAAAAAACAAACAGAACAATGACCACTTTGTTTCACTTCTTCAATATGATCAAATTTAATCTTTAAGAATTCAATATCATCTTTAGTTTGATAATTAACAAAATCCACAACTTTGCCCATTGCTCCATTAACTAAAGCTTTTTCTACATCCAAATTACGCCTTAAAATTATCAGACAGTTCCTACATGCATATAGATTCTTTTCTAAACCAGCAGTTTTAGATATTTATTTTTCTAAAGAATCAAATTTTGTCTTCAATTTTTCGTTCAAAATAATAGTGATTTCTTCATGTTCAATTTTATCGCTGGCTTTCATTTTTAATATTTCTTCATTTTCCAATTTCAAAAGTTGTTCATTGAATATGGAACACACATGCAGTGTTGGCATTAAGCAGATTACAGATTTCTTATCTGCAATTTCCATGTACATTTTCTCAGGAACTACATTTTCATTTGGAAACAAATTGGAAAGTAATCAAGTCTGCAAAGCTTGTTTGCCATGTTCTGTCAGTAGTCCAATTCGTATATCTTGGAGAATAGTTCCATAATCAACATCATTTGCCTGTCGGATATTTGTAATGAGTTCTTTGTATTCAAAATTTGACCAAATGTTCACTTTTCCAACACTACCCAGAGACTCACGGGTGTCTTCATGCGCAAGTGTTTTAAAAACTGGTTGTCCTTTTACAGGAGTCATTTACAGTAGATCTCCAAAAGCTATGATGTGTTTTCCTCCAAATAACACGTCATACTCTGTTTTAAGAATTTGCTGCATTCTTAAATGTACAAATGCAAGAATTAAGTTTGATACCATGCTTACCTCATCAATAATAATAAGTTTCATCTTCTTCAAAACTCTTGAAACTTCACAACAAGCTTCTCCAGATGGCTTGTGGTATTTCAATTGGTTTTCATGCTCTACTGGTAGCATTAGTAAACGATGTAAGGTAATTCCTTTATTATTGTTTGCTGCCAACCAAGTTGGTGCAGTGACAACACAAGACAAATGCAGCTTAGTTTTTTTCTGTAGATAACTTGTAATTACTTTGATTAAAAAATGTTTTCCTGTACCAGCTTATCCAATCACGTACATTCGGATAGGTTGAGCACTCTTTCTTTTCATGAAGTAATCCATGGTAAATCTGTTGTCTCGCTTATTATTATTATTATTATGTTTCTTATATAGCGCCTGAATCGACCCCCGAAGGGGTATCTCCGCGCTTGCCTTGGGAACCCGTCCTGGCTTTTCCCTGTGAGATAGCCCCTACAGGGCATCTCCAAGGTGAAAGCCAGGCATCACGCCGTGGGGGGGCCGTTGTGGAGATTAAGCAAGCTTAATGCCCAGAGTTTCAGAGTGTGAACCCATGATTAGTTCAGGCACCGAAGCGAGAATTATCGAGTCCGTGGACATTTGAGCTCAAGACCCTGCCGCGTCGGGAATTGAACCCTGGTCCCGGGTCTGACCTCTGCTTCAGGGTCTGCCTGCTCTAACTAGTGAGCCACACTTGCCCATTAATTTGTTTTTGGTCAACATTTAGTTGTTCTTCCAAGTTTCCTAAGTTTGTTACATCTTCTTGAGCTTGATACATTGCTGTTTCCGCCTCATTCATGGCGATTGCTGATTCGTTTTCAACAATTGGTTGTCCTAGTGGATCTTGACTCAGCGCAGCAGAACTTTGACTGTCTTGAGAACTGTTTCTAGCAATCTCAGCTGCAATTGTAGCTTCTTGATCAATTACATTGTTCAACATTTTCACATAATTTGCAAACGCACTGCATTGTATGCTATCTTTACAAGCATTAAAGGAATCTTCATAGCTCTGGAAATCTCCAAGTAATTCCAGTTCTAAACGCTATGGTTTGAATAGTTGTAAAAGGGCTAAGTAGTCAAATTCCCTTTTATCAGCAGTGTTGCAACTAAGCTTCCTGTGATTAATCAAATTTCCTTTAGCTTGTGTCCTCTAACATCCTTCCGAACCAATTACTCCATGTTTTCCATCATTGATGTTCTCTGAGGTATTCCGTTTAAAAGTGTTGTTTTGCAGTACCTCATAGAGACACATGTTCTCAAGATGATGACTTCTGTTTGGGTAATATGTGTCCAACATATTCGATTTCAAAATATCTATACTTTCTGGATCTTTTGCTGCTAAATATTCAATTTCTTGTACCGATTTCAGTACTTGATGTCGCATTGCTGCAGGACCTAGACTCACATAAAGGATTCTTCTAGATTTGGAGTATAGACTTGCAGATGATAATCAATCTGAGCATTCATATGCTCCAGTTTCTCGATGGGATAACATCTTCAAACTGAAACTGAATAATTTCTTACTGAGAGTCTTCTCGTGAGAAATCTAATCCCACATTTCTTTCAATTCCGTCTTTTCTGATTTTGTAATTTACAATGTTACATATCGAGTAACAGCAATGGAATTGTCTGCAACATATTGAATATCCATGATAGCATTCCACATGGACAAAATAACTGGGTTGTAGTCATTTATGTATTTTGACTCTTCATTTCTTCTTAAGGTGTAGGTATTTTTTTGAGACTTTCTTGTGATAGTATGTCGCAAAGATGACATAAAACTGTTCACTCTTCCTTTGTACATTACAGGGAGTGGAAATGCAAAATGACATGTGGTGTAGAACTTGACCTTAGATTTGTACTTTTGTCAACAGTATTTCCCACATCGGTGGCTTTGGAATTGTAACACTTGTGCTCTTAAGTTGTTTTCTTATGTTCTTTTGGGTACATCACATGTTGCATATTGTTCAATGAAACTCAAAACAGTATCATCCGCATCTGTTCCAAATTTGGGAGCATCCTTAATCCATAACAGCATATGAATATGAGGAGCACCTCTTGCTTGATACTCCTTTCTCCAAAAGAAATCCACAATTTCTCAAAGAGGAGGATTTTTTTATTGCATATAAAAGACAGTATAGCCTCAAATCTATGATTAAAATACCTGCATACATTAACAGGATCCAAAGAGCACAATTCTCCAGGTGTCTTGTATTCAATATTTCCTATATTGGAATTTGCCTCTCGAAGAAATTCTAGCAAATCATCCCAAGCATACTCAGCACAGCTTAGGGTAAGGAACCATGTAGGAGTTCCTAAGTTCTGGAGCATACATTTCAGTTCTCCATGACAATGGTAACAATACTCATTAGATGATCATCTCTCTGGTGCACTTTATGAATACAATCTTTTGCAGATACATTTTGCAGATGTATTCCAGTTTTTAGAATATGATTCACTGCATATGAAAGTCCAGACAAGTCGCTTTCAAACAAAAGAGGAAATATGTAAGGGATACATTGTTGAAATCTTGGATCTTCTGCATATAATGTTGTTCGATATTCAGATGCAGGAATCTGCACAGGTGGTTCATCATATCGTCCTCCTTTTCCAGTTGGGAACAACTGCGGAAAACAACAAGCTTCCAAGCTCTCTTCCCATGCACTCATAGAACTTCCTTTTGCTTTTATTTATTTGCAACAAATCAATAGTGTTCCCCATCACTTCTTTTGAATGAAGTGGATGCACACTGTAGTGTTTATAGTTTTCTTCACATCTTAACATATCCACTTTTTCAATTTGTCCACTTGACGTTTCAGTATCTTCTGCTAAAACTATTTCTTCTTCTCCCATATAAAGATCCTTATACTATGTATTGTTTTTTATCAAATACAATGTAGCCTTTTGCACTTTCCTAACATCCACTAACTCCTGCCAGATTTTCTTATTCTTAGTCGGCACACCATTAACAAGAATAACTAGTGGTTCACTTTCTACACTCTCTACACCAATAGTTTCAATATTTTTCATTAAATCTAATTGTAAATACACAACTCCTCCTTTTAATCCTCTTTGTAAATCTGAATGAGGCAATTTACCTGATTTAGGCTGCATACAAACAATAGTCTGAAACAGGTGCACACATTGAATAAGAATAAACTCATAGGTGTTTAAATCTCTCAATTCTGGAAGAATAGCAACCAACTCTAGATTATTGTGAACAGCTCTAGCAGGCATTTTATTCTCATCTAATTTGTTATAACAATATTTATAAATACATTGATCAGAACCCAAATCAAAACAATTCTCTACCAATAAATAAGTTGCAAATTCTTCCCACATTTTATTTTCTTTTTCACTTTTTAAATACAGATCAACAATCCTAGTCTGATTTCTGTAGTGAGTTTGGCAACAATAAATACAAGAAAAAATTAGCCTTTCACCTGAAATCACCTTAAACTTTATAATTTTATTTTCAAAATTGTTTGTACAACTATGTTCAACATTCTCTACAACATTTTCTTCCATTATTTTCAAAGTTCCTTCACTCTCTGCTTCAGGACCAAAGTAACAAAACTCAATATCATCACAAACCTTTTTCACATCTGATACTGAGCCTCGCAAAAGAGTACTGTTCAACTCATTTAACTTTAGTGCTGGACTTTTTGAATAATACAATCTTCTCACTAACTTCCACATTTGAGTATGATGTACTGCCAACATCCTGAAATGGTGAAACACACTTTGACAAACTTTCCTACAAAGACAAGCCAGAGAATGACCTTGCAAACCAGTATGTTTTCTCGCTTTGCAAGGGTCTAGTTCTTGCAACAGCTTAATCTTTTGTTTAATACTTTTTTTTACAATATACTTGTAAGATCTTGTGTAATTTATCAATAGATTGTTGTTGTACTCTACAAATACTACTACAATCCCAAGTGTACACTGGGGCTTTATGACATCTGCCTAGAACTTCATCAGCTATCACTTCATCTGCATTTCGAGGAAGCATTTGCTCTTTCTCAATTGGACAACCATCTCTAACCTCATAAGCTTAACTACTGGTGTCAACTGCATGCAACAAATTATTGCTCTGTAAATAACTCTCTTCATTAAAAAAAGGCTCAGAACTTGAACTATGTTTCCATTGCCCTAAAAAAATATCACCAAAATTACTTTTGTTAATTACTCTTTTCCTCTTACTTTTGACCTTCATTAAATGGATTGGTTTATCTAGTAATCAAATTCTGTTTAATACTAAAATGAATAATCTCCTCTTTACTTTAAAAGCCTTTTCAAAAATGGATCAATATGCTTCTTCTTTTTATAAAAAAGTGTTCTCTTTCTACATTTCTTTGTATGTTTCAGTAAATTATGGACTACTCTGTTGTAAAATATTTTTTTGCGCATTTCTTTATATTGATTTTCTCTCCTTTTACTATAAGTAGTATCCTTTGTATGGACATTGCCTTTTTTTCCTTTCCTAATCTTTGCACTTTTTTCGGTGTTTGGAACATTTTCACTGCTTTCAACATTTGCATTTTTTTCTCAATCTTGTAATATTTTTTATGAAATCTTTTGTGGTCTTACCAGAAATTTTTCTCTTTATAGATACATTATGTTGGTCTTCCAATATTGTAGTTGAGTCTTTTTCAAGCAAATATCCTTCTTCTGAGCTTTTTTTCTTCTTTTTTTCTCTGGCTGACAACTTTTTTTAATGATGATAATCAGTATATGTAAAAAATATTCATAAATAAATATTTATTAATAACTGTAAAAAAAAATGTTTTATTACTAAACAAACACTTTCCATATCAATTCTAACTAAGAAATTTTAGGCCTGAAACACAACTGTGAAGTTGGAAACAGAAGTACATACATAGTACATACCACTTGGAAGCACTCCATAGAACTAAAACCTGAACCACTTTATGAGTACATGCATACTAAGAAAATGATCACAATACTAAAAGGAGAGACACTGAGTGAATTCAAAATTGCTTCACTTTCACTTTAGTAAATAGATTACTACATGGTACATAAACAGGCACTATCGTTTATCAATAGTAAACATTTACAGTTTATAGTACGGCAGTGGTGTTTGTATAGTGTAGGGGTTGTTGTGAACTAATGTTATACTGTCCTGCAGTGGTGTTTGAGTAGTGTAGGAGGACGTACTGGGGTACTGTAGGTGATCATGCTGGAGGTAGTTTGAGGGTTTAGGGTAGTGCACTGTTCTTTGTAGAGTGTAGGGAACTGTGCTAGGGATAGTGTCACTGCAAGAGTACATGTATTTATATGTCTGCAAACAGATAAACCAACCAAATCATTGTCTCTCAATTTCTCCAAGTAGACACTGATTCACAGTGTGATTCTAGACAAATAACAATATTTCATAAAAATGCAGTAGTAGGGTACTATAGTGGTGTTTGGGTAGTGTAGATGTAAGCTTTAGGGTACTGAAATGGTGTTTAGGTTATGTAGAGGGTCATGCTGGGGTACTGTTCTACCATTGTGCAGTTGTGCTTATCTAGTGCATGGGGTCATGCTAGGGATAGTGTTTTAGGGTTTAAGATAGTACAGTGCTATTTGTGTAGTGTAGGCGATCATGATAGGGTAGTGTTCTAGGAAGGAACAGTGGTGTTTGGGTAGCATAGGAGGTTGTGCTGGGGTTCATTTAAGGTTTTATGGTAGTGCAATAGTTTTTGAGTAGTGTAGGCAGTTGCGCTGGAGTAGTGTTTTAGGGTTTAAGGTACTGCAGTAGTGAATGAGTTGTGTAGGTGATCATGCTGGAGGTAGATTAACGGTTTAGGGTAGTGCACTGGTCTTTGTATAGTGTCGGTAACCGTGCTAGGGATAGTGTCACTGCAAGAGTATGTATTTATATGTCTGCAAACACATAAGCCAACCAAATAATTGTCTCTCAATTTCTCCATGTTGATACTCATTCACAGAGTGATTTTAGACAAATAACAATATTTTTTATAAATGCAGTAGTAGGGTAGTATAGTGGTGTTTGGGTAGTGTAAGGAGTCCTGCTATGACAAATTTAAACTTTAGGGTACTGAAATGTTATTTAGGTAGTGTAGAGGGTCATGCTGGGGTACTGTTCTACCATAGTGCAGTTGTGCTTATCTAGTGCATGGGGTCATGCTAGGGATAGTGTTTTAGGGTTTAAGATAGTACAGTGCTATTTGTGTAGTGTAGGCGATCATGATAGGGTAGTGTTCTAGGAAAGTACAGTGGTGTTTGGGTAGTGTAGGGTTGTGCTGGGGTACATTTAAGGTTTAGGGCAGTGCAATGTTGTTTGAGTAGTGTAGGCTGTCGTGCTGGAGTAGTGTTTTAGGTTTTAAGGTACTGCAGTAGTGAATGGATAGTGTAGGTGATCATGCTGGAAGTAGATTTGTAGTGTAGTTCCTATTTTCCCAATAGGCTCTGCGCATTGGAATAACATAAACAGCAGTGTAGACGTAGGACTGAGGTCATATAGGTCTCTACTGACTATTTTAGACTTAATTAGTTTTTGCAGCTAGTTCAGAGGTCACTAGAAACTTTTCTCAAATGAACAGGAAGGAGTGAACTTCCCTGATTAAACAAGAAGGGATTCAGTTTCTGACAACCGCATAAACATGACAACTTTGCTCCCTCAGAAAAAGAGTGTATCTCTAGAGTCGTGTGAAAACAATAGACAGCTATTTCACTCAGTCAAACGTGCATGCTTAGTTCCACTAGAATGCAGAGAAATAGAGAGACGGGCGTTTTCAATAAAAAGGTGTTATTTTATTGAGCAGTCTTCTTTCTCATGCAAGAGAAATTAATTGCCACAATTGGAATACTTATTATAAAGTAAAGTGCGTACAGTAAAAGTAGTATTATGAAATAATACTGTAAAAGCATTGATAGGGTTTCTTAGTCATATGATACTTTAAAATGGATAAAATATATACATACATAAAAACATTGACTAACAGACTCAACTGGTGCTTCTAAGATACGCCTACCCCAGTGTACCTGACCTAAGCCTAATACGTGGGAAGGAGTAAGTAAGTAGCAGTTTTAAGTTAAAGTTAGGTTTTTTGCCAAGGATCGGAATCAAGAATTCTCTCTAAGGTTTTAATCAGCTCCGTACCTTGGTTATAGAATGTAGGAGGTCTTGTATCTCGCTTCTCAGGACTCAATCTCCCAGCAACCCGCGAGGGTAACTTTGGAACACCAGAGCTGGATTTCTCGGCGTGAGACAAGGCAGCTTCTCCAGCGCGTCAAAAAGGGAGGAGCGGCTTCTTTTGGCTCTGGCAACAGCTGGGCTCTCGGACAAGTAGAACGTAGCTCTGCTCAACCCACCACTGTGTGTTTGCTTAAGGCAATGTTGGTATATTTATACCTGAAAGGTGCCGGGTTTGAAGTAAGGTTGGACATAAGACGTCACTAAGAACTAACAGTTCTTTCTGGACTCCAGGAGTTCTTGTGCAAATCAAAACAAAAGCAGGGGGTTTTCCCGGGATGCTGGAGGCTTGGTTTGTTTAAAGAACGCGTTGTGCTTTCTAGGAGTCTATGGGAGTATCCTTGCCGTGCTTTGGACTACATGGGCTATTACTAAATATGGACATGATTCTTATGCCTTTATAAGGATATTATTTATTATAACCACATAAGGGCATGAATCGGGAATATCGAATTAGGGTCCTAGATAGAACTACAACACCCACTCCACGTATTAATGTCCATCATTACTAAAAGATAAGCAATATTAAACATACGATGCATGTGTGTTTTCCAACTCATCCCAAAATACATAATTGCATTTGAAATGGTGTATGGCTTATACACGAAAAATGAGTTTTGGTACTGTACGTTTTTTAAGCAGGGTTATCATTCAGTTAAATGCTTATATATCAGCTGAACGAATTGCGAAAATTACACATGAAATGGCTCTGTATACAGAAAAGAAGGTCGAGACCATTCCATCACATATCTTATACGGTACTGTACATGTGCTAGAGGCTGAGGTAAAATATTTCTACTTTAAGCAAAGTACCATGTGCCGGAAAAAATGGTAAATATTTTTGATTTGAAAGAAAAAATAATTTCGTTTTCAGGGGAAAAATAGTTCCAAAAGTTTTCAGTTTGCTTTGTTTGACAGAACTGAAGGCCAAATTCAGAATTCAGGAAACGCTGTGTGCATGTTGTTTTTAAAAGTTATTCTCGTTGTTCAGGGGAGAACATCATATCAGACAGGCTTGCAAAAAATTGGTCTACACCATCAGGTGAAAGTTCGACCAAGTTTGAAAATGCTGAAACTGTGCAGTTCTTTGTGTGATTGCTTATCATCGATGTTTGGATCAGCAATGCTCACAGAAGGTTGTACCTGTTTGGTGCTACTTTTCTCTCGTACTTCACTGCCACCTACTCGTAGTGGTGAAGTCTCAACGAATGCCGTCATCAGAATAGGTAGCCGCTGGGGACAACACGTTGCATGAGTCGTTACAGGACAAAGCAAAGTATCGATATCCATTGGTACTGCTGATGGTAGTGTAAGACAGACGTCCAACATGCATTCTTCTCAGCATAGCAGACATCGAAGCACAGGTAAGATGCAATCCTGCCAGATTGGTCTGAATGAAAGAAACCAAGTTGTACTCAGATCTCTTAGCCGGGCCAATCCGAGGACCTTAGTGATACTGTCTCGGTATCGTATTGCTAGGATCGTTTCTTCCATCATTGCTGGAGTCTTGTCTGTGGATTGGCTTGCCATATCGCAGCAGAAGGAACAAAAATAAAATTCCTGCTACGAGTCCCAAAATTAAAGGTAGGTCGCCAAAGACAGAATGGACAAAATTCGGGAAGATGCCCAGAACTGTTTCAAATGGTGTTAACAGTCCTGAAAAAATTATCTTAAATACATGTGCGATGCCACTGGTATCAGACATGTTTAAAATTTAGCTTAACATTTCTGCAAAATGCACGGGGCAATTTGTCGATAAAAGGTTATGTATCTCCACCACTGTCCTTGCAACTTGCAGTTCATACGTTTCTTTGGACGAGGTCAAAGGCACAGTTGTCTGTAAAAGAATATTCTTCATTCTGCTTAAAGTATCATTTTGAATAAAAGAGATATTCACATGAGGCCATATTGCCGCCTCCATGTCTGGGTTGCTGTTTGGATACAATACTTGCGTACAGCAAACGACCCTGGAAGTAACAGTTACGAGATAGCATTCTCCTGGCACCATTCCACAACAGCTGTGGTCAGTTATTACAACGTAGCTACCGGTGGAGAGTTTTCTGAAGAATGGTTCTATCTGTGTTGCAAGAGTGTCTTGCAGGTGACATGAAAGGTTATTTGAAGACCCTTTGCAAGCTCCATGCAAGTTAATACCTTGACACCGAAGTGTACCGCTTAGTGATTTTTTACAATTATTGCCACTAAGGAATACCTCCTTTTTCCTTTCACTATAACATTTGTGTATGTAAGGTAAATCCCAGGTTGATTTGATATAACCTTTACCCAACCTTTCATACTGGCCTGCTGGTATATATTCTTGGCAATATTTAAACTGGAAAGTTGTTATTGGAATTGTAATTGTTCCGTGTATTATCAACTCAATGACAGGTCTCTCTGACATTGTCAATGGTAATCTCTCAAGTTTTTCAATGCTCAGAATCGAATAATCTGCTCCTTTTTGTGCCAAACTGATTTGTTTATCAGTAATGTTAAAGATAGAAAATATTGACGTTATGTTGATTAGACGCCATGGCACGTAGCCTGAACGTAGGTTTTGCAACGCCCAGCCAAGCTGTATAATAGAACGCAATTGGGACTGACCATGTTATAACATTAGCAAGTCTTGCTCTATTATATCAAAGGCAGATGATACAATACTGTGCAGTGAATATATTCTGGAAGAAAGAGTCGTTAATCCATTGTTCACAACAGAAAGTGATTTTTTCCAAATTTATATGATCAATTTCTCGTATTTTTTCTGCTGTTTCAATTTGCATTACTTTCCAAGCTTCGTTGTATGCAGCGTATATATCGGCTGCTATAAAAACGTTTTTGACTCTGTTTGCGAGGTCCCATTATGAAATCTCTCTAGTCAGCACCTTCTTTAAGTAAAGTTAAGTGTTGCTTAATTTCAGCCAGTGTGGATTTCTGTATCCATTCAAGGCATAATTTGCCTACATTGTATGTTGTAACTATCCCTGGATGTTGTCTCTGGGTATATCTTGGGTCTGGTCTGGTCATTTTGAACCCCTATTTTTTGTTCAGGAATCTGTATTGACAGTTGTTTGTGTCTGTGAGCCAGATCAACCATTTTTTCCAATCAGGATTTGTTCTGTTTTGGTGAAAAATATGGGATACGTCTATTTCCACATCAGTAATGCTATTACTATCAGGTATGGACTTCGGAATAGACGGTTTATTTAAGTCTTTTATCTTAGCTAAACCAAGACAAGTCGTTGAATTGTATCATTCACGAATATTATTTGTTCTGAGATCATGCAGGTTCTAAATAATGATTCTAGACCTTGTACCTGCCAGTCTTTTGTTCCCCATATGGTTTTTGTTTAAATGTTGTTTTTCCAAAATTCAAAACCAAATGTTGACATTTTGTCATAAAATGTTTCAGAATAAATCAGTTTAGTATTTGTCAACATTGTTTTCATTCCTGTCTTATTTAACATTTTAAAATAAAACGTTTCTGGATCTCTGGTATTAAACCCTGAGAAGTATGGAAATTTCTCATAAAATGTTTTCGTACTTCCTTTTGGTGGAGTTGGACAATGTTCCCCTTGATTATAAGTAAAATAAATTCTAGGTTGTACAGATTTATGCAAATAGTGATGACCATAGTGATTGTAACAGTACAATTCTTCATAATTTGATGAACCCTGTAAATAATCATGTTCTGTAAATGTGGCTGACATTACTAAATCTGACATCATATTATAAATATTTTCAAAATCCCAATCATCAGAAAAAGAACATGGTTTCACAAAATCGCTTAAGGAAATCTTAAACTGGTGTGGATACTTCAAGAGCTCAATCAGGCCACAAATATCATAGTCAGTTCTGTCCAATGCAATACCCCCAGGTATTGGGTTGGCTGTGATGTTCACTGATGATAGTTCTCTTTTCTCGATGTGAGAGGATCTGTGAGACTTTAAGACCAAGTTGATGTTCTGACTTGCTGTGTTCATTGTACTTTATTTTCCATCAATGAATATACCCAAACATAAAACTATGATGAGCCAAAGCAGGAGGAAAAGTACACCTAACACAATCCAAAACTCAATCCATGGTGAAATCAGATATACCTCTTTTAGTTGGTGAAACAGCTTGGTCATTTTTTCTTTGAAAGTTTGTGTTGCTGGCTTGTCTCCATGTTCACTTGGATCATCGGAAAAGTCATCAAAGTTGATAAAATAGCCAGATGTAGTTCTGTCAATTGGTGGGATCGCTTCCGGATTTCCATTGATCTTTGCATTTTTTTTTTGTTACATTTGTACATTCTCATGCTACATCGTTGTAGATTGGTGTATCATCACGAATTGTTGCAATTTGGGTTTCAAGGGCACAAGTTCCATGGCTTTGTTGCATAGTCCCTTTTTATTTACTGCAGGTTTGTCGAATGTGACTATTCTTTCAGTTTGAACCTCTTGGATTGTAGCAAAGTTTGGTCTTCTGCTATTTCTTGGTAGTCCACTGGGCCTGCTATTTATTATCGGCCACATGTTTGTGGTTTCACCAGATCGATGGAAACAATTCTGTTTTCCTTTTTGCCAGCAAGTGGCGGTAGTACTACTGATCTTGTTCCGCTGACAGCTAAGATAGGTACTGCTTTTCTGTAAGAAGGCCCAAATTCCTTCTTTACTGCGATCTTTTCTCTGACCAGATCCCCAATCTGTGGAATCCAGACAGGTCTTGCTGGGACAGGTGGTTCTTCAGTGGTTGTTGGCTTACTCTTTATGTTACTTAGACTCTTTCTTGTTTCATTTAAGTCCTGTAAAATAGCCAAACGATCTTTGATATCAAAAGTTTTTTTTCTTCTACCTCTGAAGTCAGACGATCCAGATCCTGGATAATCATTCTAGTACCAAACAAAAGTGTGTATGGACTGATACCTCCTAGAGAATTTCTTGGCATGTTATTAAGACTATGTTGGCCGTTATAGACTATTTTATGTCACGTTTTTTTTCTTTCCACTACCGCATTTCCCTCAGGATGGAAGGGAGAAGAGTAACGCAATGCAATGCCCATGCTGGTCATGGCCTCTTTGTAAGCTCGAGAGCTAAACGCAGGACCCTGGTCAGAATGTAGCATGCCAATTACGTATGTGCCGATAAAGACTCGCAAATCTTTTATAACCGTTCTGGCGTCAGCCGAGCGCTGGGGTCTACATTTTTAGTGAATCAAGTCTTAATGATTATGGGGACGCATTTCTCCGGCTGGATTTTTGGGTTATAGATCACCTGATGCTTTCTAATAAAGGTGTCCTGGCAATTGTCTGGTCCGGCTCACAACTGCGATCTCTGTTGCAGTCTGGACAATCGATTGCAAATTTGTAAATTTGCAAGCTCATCCTCGGCCACCAGTATTCTGATTGTAATTCTATTAGAGATTTCAAGATCTGTTGGTGCCTCGGACCCAGTCCCATGTGTGCGTCTTCAATCAAGAAAACCCTCCGGTTCATGTTTGGAATTACTCTATCCCCCACTCCAGGGATTTGAGCAAAAGGAACGGAGTTTGCATCGATTATGTATGTATTACTGAGTGGATAGTTGAAAGGTAATGCTGCATAATCGGCTTTTAATGACGCTTTTACCGCCAGCATAGTTTCTTCATCTATTTGTTTTTCTGAATGCTTTTTTGTGGCTACGGAAGCCGGTTTAACCGCTGCCGCTGTGGCTCTATTAGCCAATGAATGCCCTGCAACGTGAACGCCATCACGTCGATGACTCAGTGCGTGTATCACGTGAGTCTTTTGTAATTCTTTCTGTAAAAGAACTACTTGTTCCCAAAGCTTTTTATGTTTTATTGTGGCACCTGTGTCATCTTTGTAACCGTTTTTGCTCCATGTCTGCATGTCACTGTTATATGACTTTTGTCACAGCGTGTGCTGCTGGAAAATGTATCCATGAATTGAATACCTCTGTCTGCCAACATTCATGTGCCTCTATCACGAATATGACCGTACCACCTCTTGGTGATAGTCCATTTTCTATAAGTTTAAGAGTTATAGTTCTTCTTATATTGACCGGAATGATTATAGCATTCTGGTCATTTTCTTGGAGACTTGTGTCTTCCTGTAAGAGTTGAGTTGCTAATGCTTCTCTATCTCTTTCTTAATTTTCTCCCATTTTACTGACAGAAAGTTTTGTTGCAGAGCAAGTTTCAAGGAAACAAAGCTTAGGTGCACAATATTTTGGAACACTGTATCCTTCAACGTTGACTAAACCAAAAACTAATACATTGGACTCTCATCCTACTAAGTTCCGGCGGATATTAACCTTTCACCCACTACAGACGTCTATTGGAGTTTTTACAGGAGAAAGGGGTCTGTGTGGAAAGCACGACTGAGTTACTCTAGTGTCTTGTGTTAGAATATCGCCTTACCAAACGTTGGGCGCTATGTAGTGTAGTTCCTATTTTCCCAATAAGCTCTGCGCATTGGAATAACATAAACAGCAGTGTAGACGCAGGACTGAGGTCATCTAGGTCTCTACTGACTATGTTAGACTTAATTAGTTTTGCCAGCTAGCTCAGAGGTCACTAGAAACTTTCTCGAATGAACAGGGAGGAGTGAACTTCCCTGATTAGACAAGAAGGGATTCAGTTTCTGACAACCGCATAAACATGACAACTTTGCTCCCTCAGAATAAAGAGTGTATCTCTAGAGTCGTGTGCAAACAATAGACAGCTATTTCACTCAGTCAATCGTGCATGCTTAGTTCCACCAGAATGCAGAGAAATAGAGAGACGGGCGTTTTCAATAAAAAGGTGTTATTTTATTGAGCAGTCTTCTTTCTCATGCAAGAGAAATGAATTGCCACAATTGCAATACTTATTATAAAGTAAAGTGCGTACAGTAAAAGTAGTATTATGAAATAATACTGTAAAAGCATTGATATGGTTTCTTAGCCATATGATACTTTAAAATGGATAAAATATATACATACATAAAAACATTGACTAACAGACTCAACTGGTGCTTCTAAGACATGCCTACCCCAGTGTACCTGACCTAAGCCTAATACGTGGGAAGGAGTAAGTAAGTAGCAGTTTTCAGTTAAAGTTAGGTTTTTTGTCAAGGATCCGAATCAAGAATTCTCTCTAAGGTTTTAATCAGCTCCGTACCTTGTTTATAGAATGAAGGAGGTCTTGTATCGCGCTTCTCAGGACTCAATCTCCCAGCAACCCATGAGGGTAACTTGGGAACACCGGAGCTGGATTTCTCGGCGTGAGACAAGGCAGCTTCTACAGCGCGTCAAAAAGGGAGGGGTGGCTTCCTTCGGCTCTGGCAACAGCTGGGCTCTCGGACAAGTAGAACGTCGCTCTGCTCCCCACCACCGTGTGTTTGCTTAAGGCAACGTTGGTACATTAATACCTGAAAGGTGCCGGGTTTGACGTAAGGTTGGATATAAGATGTCAGTAAGAACTAACAGTTCTTTCTGGACTCCAGGAGTTCTTGTGCAAATCAAAACAAAAGCATGGGGTTTTCCCGGGCTGCTGGAGTCTTGGTTTGTTTAAAGAACGCGTTGTGCTTTCTAAGAGTCTATGGGAGTGCTTTGGACTGCATGGGCTATTTTTAAATATGGATATGATTCTTATGCCTTTATAAGGATATTATTTATTATAACCACATAAGGGCATGAATCGGCAATAAAGAATTAGGTTCCTAGATAGAAATACAACAGATTAAGGGTTTAGGGTAGTGCATTGGTCTTTGCATAGTGTAGGGAACCGTGCTAGGGATAGTATCACTGCAAGAGTACATGTATGTATATGTCTGCAAACACATAAACCAACCAAATCATTGTCTCTCAATTTCTCCAAGTAGACACTGATTCACAGTGTGATTCTAGACAAATAATATTTTTTATAAATGCAGTAGTGGGGTAGTATAGTGGTGTTTGGATAGTGTAAGGGGTCCTGCTGTGACAGATTTAAGCTTTAAGGAAGGGGTGGGTGGAATTTGCGTAAGCGCGGTACGCAAATCTCTGCGAAACGGTAAAAAAACTCCGCAAACAGGCAGAAATTTTACGAACAGGCAGAATTGCTTGTACGCAATGCTTTTTTACTGTTGACAATTGCTGTTTACGTGCTCGGGGGGAAATATCTCACCGACACGCATTTTGAGAACGCGTACAAGCAAAACATTTTGCGAAATGGTGTTTAAGTAGTGTAGATAGTCATGCTGGAGTAGTGTTCTAGCATAGTGCAGTGGTTTTTATGTACTCTAGAGGCTCATGCTAGAAATAGTGGTAGAGTAGTGTTCTAGGAAATAAAGTGGTATTTGGGTAATGTAGGAGGTTGTGCTGGAGATAGATTAACAAGGAAAAATTGTCCAGGAAGGAAACATTCTAATATACAATCACTTATTCAAATGGTGTCATAAATATGAACACTTAATTCATTGAAATCATATGGTTTGCATGCAAGACACTATTATTGTATCAAAAATAGATTTTAATCAATAATACACATTTTGGCTTTTCTTCATAAATAATAGTCTGGCAACAGAATACTACCAATCAGTTATAATAGATACAAATTCAATGGTAGAAAGTAAAACGCCTTTCGCATATAATATGGACAGTTGATTAAATCATATTTTCATGCATTAACACAGTACATTAGGTGAATTTATACATCAACAAATTTGATATTTATGCAAAAACGGCATAGTGCGTCGACGTTTCGATCCCCCGTTGGTCTAATTGTTTCTTGGGACCATCATCAGGACAAAACAGTTGCACAATAACATCTGTTACAAAAATGACAACAATATAATTATATCAAAAACATACCCTACAATACAAAGAGAGTAATGTGAACAGCTCGTGCCACAAGGAAAACAAATAGACCCAGGCCTCAACACCAGAAGTAGTAATTAATGTAAAAATCACCTCTAGTGTAACCACAAATTCTGAACAAGCACTAGAGTGAATTTAAAGAGTAATGAAAAACAGATAAACCCGTGCAACAGACATGAGCATGAACATGAACGTTACTCACATGTCTCAAAAATTGGACACAATCACCATCTATTCAAAAAAGAAACTATAGTCAGTATCATATACTGCACATGAACCAAATCAGTACCAGCACATAACTTGCTGATATTATATACTTACAGGAAGACAAGCCAGACAGGTCATCTATAATATAACAACAACAGTGTATCAAAATTGACACCTCACAAACCCTACATACACAACTCTGTCATAAAAAAACAGAATGAAAGAAACACTCAATACCCAGTCCCGGGGGGATTATTGGGTGGCTCTGTTCTATTATTGGAGATAGATTAAGGCTTTACAATAGTGCATTTTACTATTAAAGCTAAACTAATTTTGAAAACACATAACCAATGACTATTTTCTAATTCTACCAAAATGTGAGAGGACAATACGTTTTAAACAATTACATGTCAGGAAACATATCAACTACCAAAATGCTACTCTCATAATGATTCCTTATTGCACAGACTCACTGTCTGATTCTACTCAAGCAACTCTATCCCTTGCATTTTACCAAAACACATTTACCAATCTACAAGACTTTAGGTGACTGTACACATTGCACAAAATCTTCTACTACACATTAGTATAGACTGCTTCTATCAGTCTATACTGAGACATTCCTAAATGCACACAAGACTCACTGTGTGATTCAATACACACAACACTATCCATTGCATTTTACCAAAACACATTTCATAGTTTAGAATAAGTACTGCCTTTTAATGTAGAAACTCATTTTTCCAAATAAATAAAAAGTAACTGGTTTCTAATTCTACCAAAACATGAGAACAGCATAGTTATCTGTCTGCAAACACATAAAATACACAAATGCTTATCTCAGAATGCTTTCTAAATCCACACACACTCACAATAAAATTCAAGACAAAAAAAGAATTCCCTGCACTTTAGCTGGACAAACACATTAGTCTAATTAAAATCAAAATGCACCACATACATCCCCTCACAAATAAATAACTCACCTTTGAAATGATTTTGTAGAATAAGAAATATATAAGTCACACAGCAGATTTTCTTATACAGAATCTCTGTTTTAAACACATCTCAAGAGAACCAAACAATGGCACAGTTTCACTCTCATTTTGAAGACATATACACCTTCACATCAAATCACATTAATTCCTTCAATAATGCAAAAGCAAACACACATTTCTATTGATAATAGATTTCAACCCTTTCAAAATGACATCAATTTCAACCCTACCCCTATTCTGCCAGCTGTCAGTTACCATAGAACCTCTTCATGGAACACTTAACTGAGCACACAGGTCATAAGTTCAACACACAATGTTGCTAATCAAAACAGCAAGTATGCTTGACTTTTCAATATACCAGCTTATCTTATGTAACGTTCCTTTCAATCAGTTTTTGTTAACCGATAAGAATCATGCTTTTAAAAAATAGAAACATGCACCCTCTCTTCAGTGTAGAAAGTTGTCAAACAACCAATCATTTCTTTTCTTTTTTCCAAACTGCATCTTATCCACCATTTTAGAAGCTTAGTTTTCAAACTGCCATTTCATTTACAGAGACCATCTGAGTGCATCCAGACCTCCCTTCAAGATGCTTAGAGTGTGGATTGTGGAACCCAGCTATATATTCTGGAGACAAAGGTATGCAGAAAACAATGGACTTCACAAAGACCTAAGTTTATCAAATGTAGACATTAAATGGATTGGACAGGATGGGATAAAATGGCACCAATTGATGCCATTGGTGAAATCCCTATTGCATCTCCAACACCCTAGCTTCATAATTGTGCACTGTGGTGGCAATGACCTAGGCACTATGACTGGGGTAGGTCTGGAAATGCTTATGAAGGACACCTTTGCAGAACTGATGTCACTTTTCCCCCAAACCGCCTTTGTCTATTTTAACATATGCTAAAGGCAGAAATGGAACTGGTCCAATCAGTTTTGTCCACAGATTGAGAAAGCTAGGAAACATGTGACTAAATCTGTTTCTGCTTTTCTCCGAGACTATAGAATGGGGTCCATATACCACAACAATTTGCGTTTCAATATGCATGGCATTTATAGGAGAGATGGTGTACATTTTACAGATGAGGGGAACAGAGTCTTCCTCTTGAACTTTAGATTCTGCATTGGTATTTACTTGTAAGTACTAAAATCTCTCAATAAACACAAGGGCTCTTTTTAGAGCCACCTAACAACTAAACCCATGAGCTTGATGTATATTTGAAAAATATTTTTAGTTTTATGACCAGTAGTCGCGCACCCAACGCGCAAAAGTCGCGCAGCCAAAGCCTACAAGTCGTGCACTAAATGCGCTGGAGTGCGCACCCTTCGGGTTAGAAACTGTGCATCCAAACGCGTGCATACCAGGGGGAGCACTGAGCGCCGCGATGGGTGCGCGACTCCTAATTTTATGTTAAAAAAATAGCCCCCCATCAATATTTTTTATTAACCCCGGGGACCCCATCCCCCGGGGCTTATATAATACGTTGGGGACTGTGGGGGGAGCCCCAATGCCCCCATGGTCCCGGTCGGCTCCCGGCATCCTTCAGGAGCCGGCATTGCTTTACCTCAGGGAGAGCAGCTAACATGCTGCTCCCACTGAGGACAAGCAATCAGCTTTCCTATTTGGAAGAGAGAGCAGCTTGCAATGATAGGGTGGTAGTTGCGCAACAACAGTGTCCCAGGGGTGGGCACCCCAGGACACTGCAGGAGCCTGCCCTGGGGGGTGGTGGTCCCCAGGGCCATCAAGGCTCCAGGAGGGGGGCCACACGGCCCCCCTCCCCGGGTGGCGGTCCCCGGGGCTAGGGGGGCTCAGAGTCCCCCTCAATTAATGTTTTCAAGCCCCAGGTGGTGGCGGTCCCTGGGGCTGGGGGGGCCTAACAGCCCCACACCCTTTTTAAACAAGCCCCGGGGGTGGCGGTCCCCAGGGCCAAGGGGGGTCCTGTGACCCCCTCATAAATTAAATTACAGCCCTGGGGGGTGGCGATGCCCGGGGCAGTGTGGGGGGATTGGGACACCCCCACTATTTTTTTAAATGCCCCCGGGATTTGGCCCCCCTGGGGGCTAATAACCTTTAAAGCGCAAGCCGCGCTTCGTTTTTTTTCAGGAGCGAAATACGTGGACCCTTAGGGCATTTCGCGTTTAAAAAAAAAGAAAACAATTTTTTTGGGCCCTGGGGGGTCCTTATGGGCCCCCTGAGCAGGCCTAGGGGGTCAGGGTGTGTCTACCCTGGCCTCTTTTCACATTTTAAACACGCATTTCACACGCTTCTTCAGCCTCGCTTCTACCGAGGCATAAAATGGCTGCCAACAGTTTCTAATTTCAAATGTAAACAACAGCTTGACAGCCAATTAGCACTCAGTGCGTGATCAGAAGTACGCTTATGGTACGATGACAATGCACGCAGTATCCGCAGATCCACCGCGCCCATAGATATAAATGGTTTTAACTGTAATTTTCTAAGGAACTACTGAACAGATTTACACCAAATAAGTAAAAGGCACAAGTCTGAACAAAGGACTACCTCTTTGCCAAAGTTGCTGTAATTCCGTTCAGGAGTTTGGGCTGTAGCTGAGTCTAAAGGTTCTATGGAAAATTGCATGGGGAAAATGTGTTTTGGGATCCAGCTTTTTTCTCGGCCCCCGCTTGATGAATCGTCGTGAAACTTTCAGGATAGGTTCGGACCGAAGCTAGCCAAAAGTTTGGAAAATTTCACACAGATTCGTCAACCGGGAACGTTGGGAATAGAATGTTGTGGATTTCCTATGGGTAATAGGTCCTAACTATAACTATCTACTATATATATATATATAGGTAGCTGAGCTAACTATAACCTGCACCCCAGCAATGCACTGCTTACGACCTCACATATTAGATCACTCATGACATGGTCAGTGACATCACTCATGCCATCGCTAAAAATAACTAATATTGAATTTAAATCTACAAATCAATCTACCTACATAACCACACGCAAGTACTTCAATGCAGGGCGACATTTGCTAAGTATGTGACTGATGTGAAATGACCAAAAACAATGTAGATCGTTTTTTGGGGATGAAGATTGCCGCAATAAAAAGTGATAGTGTGGCTGGTGTCTTAGGAGAGCGACTAATCATGAATAATAAAAGAAGCACACAAATTAAAGGGTATGCAAAAGTACTATTATATGTAATGGCCCATGATGATCTTTCTAGAGTGTAAGTCTTTTTATAAAGCAGACAATATGGTAAATATACTTTTATGTGAAAAATGTCTGGTTTTGATATTAATAATCAGGGCTTGATATACTGAATATTTTCACATGCAGTGGTCATTTGGGTACTAAAAAGATTTTTTGGTGCTTGACAAAAAACAACCCTAAAACGAGTGATAATTTTATTGTGTATTGTTGATTAAAACAATTTCAATAATTTACAAAAAACGCATAATAGTAAATTACATAATCCACGCAAGGTTATAAGGTCTTTATGAAAAATGAAATATGAAACACACATAACTGATGATAGTACTGTGCTTAAATGACCTCTGGGCTTGTTTCTCTTGAGCCAATGTCAGTATATACAACATACTACAATTGATAAGAAAGTCCTGCTTGTCTGGATCATTATGGTTCTATGTCAAATAGGCAAAAATGAGAGAAAGTGCTGGTCGAAAAATCAAATAGCAGCAATATCACAAATAGCAGTACTATGCAGCAGAAATAAGTTAGAAATCTGATGTGATAAAGCAACCATTGTGATACAAATGCATTGCAAATGAGAAGACAATCATTGGCTAAAAGGAAGAAAAATGATAAGAATATACCTGAGTCCGTGGTAAAGTCCTAGGGCAAAACCAAGTGATAGCAGCAATTTTTCGTGTTAAAAAAGGCATAGCCAACAGTTTTAAGTAACACAGGAGTTAATGACAGATTGGGGAACCCACAAATTTCAATGGTTGATGACAAGTCTGTGAATGAGAGAATCTCGCTGCATCTGGGGAATTTGGCAGCAGAGGGGCGATTCCTTATTCCGATAAAAATAGACAGCCAATACCAACAAGACAAACAAGTTTGTTCACACACTGACCTGAGGGGTGCATAAACTCATGTTAGTAGATATACCCGAAAAACTGAAAGGACTACTGTTCATCTAACAAGAGGTGCAGTGTTGAAATGCTAACAAAAATATACTGTTGGGATACTGGTTGGGAACACTCTAAGACACCAGACAGACAAGAAAGAGTAGATAACTCTATAAGTCAGGAGGGCCCACCTGACTTAACCAAGCTTAGCAAATGAATGCCAGGGTGGAAGCAGGGCCACCTAGTGATTCCCTTGCATGACTAAGCCTATTGATAGTATCTGAAGCAAATTTGGTCAGTGCAATGTTTGCCAAGGTGCTATCTGGGTTGAGGGAGGCAATACCTGCTTGCTGACACTAGCGGATTCCCAGGTTTTTCCACTCTCACCTTAGTCTGGTTTTGCACTCTTCCAACAGAGCAGGGCAGAGTATGATGTGCTCAAGAGATTCCTCAAACTGGCTGCAGCCATTGCAGGTATTTCCTTCCGTTGGTCGATGCCAGCTGGCCAGGTGTTTCAAGAATGGCCATTTCCCAAGCGTAAGAGTCATGCATCTTGCCATAAGACGATTTGAGTAAGTGTAGGCAAGATATGAAGAGGAGATGCTGGCTGGTAGGTGTTAATGATTGCCCAGGTATACATGCGCTTAGCTAGTATAGCGCTGTCATAGTGGTATGACCAGAGGCAGAAACATTTTTGATACCCTTTTTAAAGGCATGTTGGCTCAGGTTTATGGCCCAAAGTTCACTTACCTCCATGGATGCTGGCAGTCCTTGAAAAATTGGTGTTATGATTTCATTGGGCTGCTAGAGTTAATTTCGGCCCATATTAGCAACAATAGGCAGCCGCCCCTGACCACTTGTAGTTTGTGTCACAGGTTGAGATAGGCACCAGCGCTGACTGACCCCTGATACAGGAGACTCAGTTCTAACTCTATCTGGGTGGCGAAGGAGGACCTTGGCAGGCGAAGCACGCATTTGCATATCCTAGTGACAAGTTTATTCAGCAAGCTGCTACCTTTACCCAATAATATTTCCCTGCCATAAGGTAGTGATGGAAAAATGTATTGCCTCATAACTTTCAGGAGAGGAGAAATGCATGGCCCCAAGAACGAGTTTGATAGTTTAGAGAGGGTCACCTGTAGGACCAGGACATTTGCTCCAATTTCATTCTGTTGCCTTGCACGGGAACCTCTTGCATTAATATGAACTCCCAGCTACTTGTACGATTGCTCTTTTGGGATCCTGATGCCATCGCAGAGCCAGCATCCACCAGTACAATTTTCTTCCAAATAATACTAATTTGTTTTTCTTTCAAGTTGACCTCCAGCTTATTGGTGGTTGTGTAGAGGTGCAGTTGGTTTAACAAGCACTGTGGCCCAACACTTGTGAAGCTGAACAGTGCGAGATCATAAGCATATAACAACTTACTGATCTTTTCTCCACTGATTTTGGGGGATGGCAGATGATTGAGTCATAGGATTGAGGCAGGTCAGCAATAAACAAGTTAAAAAGAAAAGGGGCTAACACGCATCTCTGCTTTACACCCTGCATTGTAGAAATTATTCTTGAAACACTGGCACTATCATCTAGTTTAATACAAATTCAGGTGTTGAAATGCCACTGAATTAGGGGCTTCAAGAGCTTTGGGTGAGATGTACCATTTTGTTGGTTTGGACCAGAACCCCCCCTTGGAACATGGTTAAATGCCGCTTTGAAGTCTACTAAACAGCAATTTAACAGGAAGCATGAGGAGATTGCTTTCCCTGATCCCCTGATTGCACTCGTTTTTCTTGCCTTCTGCTCCCCTGATTGCACTCGTTTTTCATGCCTTCTGCTCCCCTGATTGTACCGGTTTTTCTTGCCTTCTGCTCCCCTGATTGTACCCATTTTTCCTGCCTTCTGCTCCCCTGATCGCACTCGTTTTTCGTGCCTTCTGCTCCCCTGATTGTACCAGTTTTTCTTGCTTTCTGCTCCCCTGATTGTGCTCGTTCTCTTGCCTTCTGTTCTCTGATTGTACTCGTTTTTTTTGCCTTCTGCTCCCCTGATTGCACTCGTTTTTCTTGCCTTCTGCTCCCCTGAGTGCACTTGTTTTTCTTGACCTCTGCTCCCCTGTTTGTGCTAGTTTCTCTTGCCTTCTGCTCTTCTGATTGCACTCATTTTTATTGCCTTCTGCTCCCGATTGCACTCGTTTTTTTTGCGTTCTGCTCCCCTGATTGTACTCGTTTTTCTTGCCTCTACTCCCCTCTGTGCCTCTATGCCACTCATTTCCCCCCCGTATTTTGTGACCTTTCTGCCCTTTCTTGTGACCTTTCTGCCTCTCTGCCACTCGTTTCCTCTGTTTTTTTGTGACCTTTCTTGTGACCTTTCTGCCTCTGTGCCACTGGTTTCCCCCGTTTTTTGAGACCTTTTCTGCCCTTTCTTGTGACCTTTGTGCCTCTGTGCCACTCGTTTCCCCCGTTTTCTGTGGCCTTTCTGCGCTTTTTTGTGACCTTTGACCCTGCTTGCAGGCAGGTCGCCCCCACGTCGCTGCTCATCACCTGACTGCCTGGTTCCTGCCTCCTTGCCGCCTCCTTGTTTCCTGGGTTTTCCCTCCCCTCTGCCCTGTGCACCAGTTCCCCCCACCCCACCCGATCCTGTTCTGACCCTGGCCAGGCCCCCCCTGTGCACACCCATTCGCCTCCCCGCTTCCACCTCCCAACTGCTTCTCCCTCTCAAGCCATCTCATATGCAGGCCGAGAAGCAGCCACGCAGCTGACGCGTGCAGCGGGTGCGTCACTGGCGCGCCCAACTGCGCCTGGACCACGCCCAGCGCCAGAACTCCTGGACCTTGCGAATGCCAAGACACCAGAATCCACTAAGATGCCAGCAACCCCCATGCACTCAACGCCGGCCGAAACTACAACTGCTTCCAGGCCGCCCCGAAAATGACCCACAGACCCTTCTCCTGCCACACCTGCAGCTTCACCTGCGGCAAAACCACCAAACCTCCAAGGACTGGACCCAACCACCTCCGCTGCATACTCCGCAACACCCGCTCCGCACACAAACACGCCGTTGAGCTCTGGGATCTGCTCGACACCTCCGTCCCAGACGTGGCCTTCCTGACTGAGAACTGGTGGAAGGACTCCTCAGCGCCAGACATCGCCATAGCCATCCCGGACGGCTACAAGATCACCCGCAGGGATCGCGCCAACGGAATCGGAGAAGGAATAGCCATCGTCCACAAGTCCACCCTCAAGGTCACCACCCACGCAGATGACACTCTCAACACCGCCAAACACCTGCACTTCTGGATCCACACCGACCCCAAAACCACCCTAAGAGGAACACTCATTTACAGACCTCCCAGACCCCGGAAATGTTCAGCGACTCCATCGCCGACCTCGCCAGCACCCACGCACTCGCCTCCACGGACTACATCCTCCTCGGGAACCTGAACTTCCACATTGAGAACAACAACAACGCCAACTCTGCAACCCTGATCAACAACCTCGCCAACCTGGGCCTCACCGCACCCACCCACGCTGCCGGCCACACGCTGGATCCCGTCTTCTCCACAGGCTCCCTCGTCGCGTTCGACCACACCACCGAACTCCACTGGACCAACCACCGCTGCATCCATTTCACTTTCGAGAAACCAACCACGCACCACCGCGCCCAACCGCTGCCTCGCCACTGCTGGAGCAAAGTCACCGAAGACCAGCTGATCACCTCCCTCGCCAAGAACCCACCCACCGACCCCACCAACCCAGATGCCGCAGCCCGAAACCTCGGACAGTGGATGGACGACTGCAGCAACACCCTCGCCCAGCTCAAGAAACCCTCCAACAGCCACTCCAACAAGAGAGCCACCTGATTCTCCGACGAGCTTCAGACCTCTCATGCCGGAAACTGGAGAAGACATGGCTCCACGAACGCACACCGGACAACCACGCAGCCCACAAGGTCACCACCCGCAGACACCACCACCTCATCAGATTAGTCAAGAGATCCTCATTCAAAGACTGCTTGGATAACAACGCACACAACCGCAAAGAGCTCTTCAGCATCGTAAAGGATCTTTCCAACCCCAGCGCCAACGCCAACCACATCCCGCCACGCCACGCCAGACTCCACCTCCCCTGTACACACCACCAGCACCAACCGCCTGACCTCCTAGTACAACATCAACGACGACGAGACACGCAAGGTCATGAACTCCATTCACTCTGGATTTCCGTCCGACCCATGCCCACACCACGTATTTAACAAAGCAGACGCAGCCATCACACTCCAACTACGGAAGGTCATCACTATCTCCTTTGAAACAGCGACATTCTCTGAAAGCCGAAAGCACACCGAAATCAACGGCCTCCTCAAGAAGCCCAAAGCGGACCCCATTGACCTCAAGAACTTCCGGTCCATCTCCCTGCTCCTGTTCCCGGCAAAGGTCATCGAAAAAATTTAGATTTTTCACAGCCTGCTGGGCAGAAAATCTGGATTTTATTAAGGACACGGAGGCTAATATTATGCAAATCTCCTTTATTACTACAGCCCAGCAGCAACAATGAGAATGAAGAACATAGAACTTCAATGAATATTCCAGAGAATTATATAGTCCCTTCCCGACCAGCCATCTTCCTTCTTTGGTAGAACTGTGAGAAACATGCAGAAACAGGAATACAACTGAAGATAGCTAACCAAAAGTGGTCCGAAGGAAAAAATAAGTTTCATTCTGAAAGAAAAGATCAACATCACATAAAATCTTATGCACAATGGGAGGGATAAAAGATAAACAAGCGGTGGGATAATATTAGCCTCCGTGTCCTTAACAAAATCCAGATTTTCTGCCCAGCAGGCTGGGAAAAATCAAAATTTTATGGCACGACACGGAGGCCATATTATGCAAGTTTAAAGTGCATTAAGAACATTATCAATCGGATTAGAAATTGGTCTAAAATAACAACCAAATGCGCATGCTCGGGCAGCCGCGCATGCGCATTTGGTTTGGAAGAAGTCGGCGCAAAGAAGAAGATGGAGCCCGGGGACTCCGCATAAAAGATAGGTGTTTTTCTTTACTTTTTAACCTATTTAAAAATCCAAATTAGGGGTGTAAAAGAGGGCGGGAGGGAAGCGGGCCGCGCTTAGTGTGGCTACGCGAGGCGCATGGGTGGGCGTAGATTCATGCCCACTTCACGAAGCTTCGCGCAGCCCCACTACGTCCACTACACCCAGGGTTAGTGTTTATAATAAACCCAAGGTGTTGCAGTAGGCGAATTGTGAGGTCCGTGTGAAGAGATACGGAGTCTCTTGATTGGGCCATTATGAGGATGTCGCTGAGATATATAATTAGTCTTAAACACCTCTGTCTGAGCCAGGCGGCTAAGGGTCGGAGCACTTCGGTGAAGCACCAAGGGGCGGATGACATTCCGAAGGGGAGACTGCAAAACTGATAAAGTTTCCCTTCCCAGACAAATTGGTGGTATTTCTGATGAGGTACCCATATTAGGATTGTTAGATATGCGTCTTTTAGATCCAGTCTGGTTAACCAGTCCCCTTTTCTTAAAATGCCCCTCAGGAGGTGTATCACCTCCATTTTTAAGTGTTGGTACACTACCCACTGGTTTAGCTCTTTTAAGTTTATGACTGGTCTCTGTTCCTTGTTTTTCTTTTCTACCAAGAAGATGTTGCTGAGAAAGTCTAGGTAATCGCTTTCGACAATGGCACCTTTTTTTAACAAATCTTGTACTTCTTGGGAGACTAGGAGTCTGTCCTTGTCTGAAAATGAAATATTCTGTGGAAGTTTTGTCTGGAAAGGGGAATCGGTGTAATCTTGTAGCCTTTCATCGTTTGTAGGATCCATGGGTCTTTGGTAACTAAATTCCAATTCTCTTTGAATAGATGCAATCTCCCTCCCACTTTTGGAGGGGTAACGGAAAGGTCTTTCGAGATTCCTACCTGAAGAGAATGAGCGTTGTCTCCTTTCACCTCTGAAGGGACGTCCGCAACTTCTCTGTCTCTGGGGGTAAAACTGTTGAGTCCCGAAGTTGTTGTCATACCTTCCGCCACGGGCCATGAATGGTCTTGAAGTGGAATTTCCTCGGCCAGGGAAACGACCCCGCATTCTCCCGACCCTGGTGAAAACACGATCCTGAAATACCTTTTTAATATCTTTTTGGGACTTTTGGATGGAATTAAAAGCGCCACGTATTTGGCCATGTGTTTAATAAAGTCCTCACCAAAGAGAAGGCCTTGTGAGTTAGCACCTCCATCATTTTTGGACAGTTCAATGAGTTTGGGATCTATCTTGAACAACACCCCCTTCCTTCTCTCGGTGGAGAGAGAAGTGTTCGCATTCCCGATAAGGATATGGCCCTCTGGACCCATTCTCTGAGTTCTTTTGGGTCGACAGAAGAGTCCCCCAGGTAGGCCGATTCGGCCATTTCAAAGATTTTAGTAAGGGGTCCAATGATGTCAAGAAGACGATCTTGGCACGATTTCAGGCCTTTATCTATTCCCTTCCAGGGGTCTCTGGATGTCTTGGCTATAAAAGCCACAACTTTAGGGTCCAGTTCTTAGCGTACCTAGTGGATAGTACAGGTGGGAGTCTAAAGTTGGAGTGTACCCCCATGCTATGCGATCATTACTATTTATATTTCTGTGTGGCTGTTTCCATACTGGATACAAAAACAGTTTACTCCTGCAAGGCGCAGGAGTATCTCACTAGTCAAGTTCTGGAAAGGATTCAGAACACCCCCAAACTCTTGCTGAAACTGATTTCTCCGTAGACAAAATATTCCCTCGTGGAAGACGAAAACGTTATCATATCGAAATGCAATTTATATAGAGCTGTACATGTGCCCATTTATAAATGCTTATGAATGTGAATACCTCTGTAAAACTTAAACTGTGAAAGGATCCAAGGAGTCCTGCAGGAAACGTAGGTTTTAGTCTGCTGGAGTAAATTTACAAATTTGTTTGAAAACTGAGCAAGAACTTCTAAACTTTTGAATTTTTAAAAACATTTTTTGAATCATCCTGTAAATATTCACTGTTGAAGATCCTGCAAATGCTGACATCATTCAGCTACTTTCTTTGCAAGACAAAGAAGCACATAGAGTCAATTACTTCTGTTTCGGCGTGTCATGATTTTAATGGTTACAATGACCAAATTTGAAAAGGTTTGTGCTTCATTTATTCACGCATGGCAACACAGGCAATATGTTACGGGATACTTTATATGGTGATTTTCACACTTACTGAAGTAACACACCACTAGAATCTACCAACACCATCTACCTTAAAATGTGAAAAATTTAAGGTTTTCTAGGCCTAAAGAGGAACCAGTGAGGCATGTATCGCTAGTAGTGTACCATCTGTCTCTAAATTTGGAAATAGATGCTGAAGAAACGAAGTAAAATAAAAAGGATGAAAGTTTATGGACCGTGTAGCGTAGACAGATAAACTCTGTTAATTAGTGCCATGCTGTAAACAAAAGCATAATAAACCAAAAAAGTAGACTCATTACAAAGCGATGTGCAAATGCTGCCAAATATACCATAAAATTGACGACTTTGTGGAAACAGATGGTACCTGATGTGGTTATTTTGCTTGGTCAACCTCAGAGATGTACGCTGTTACAGAAAGCCCTGAAAGTGCAAGCTAGGCACACAGTGCGAGTCAAGATATGTGAAAAGGAATGGAAACAATATGGCATGCTTCACTCACTTTTATGAGCTCCATTCACTTGACTTAAACAACTATTATGTCAATAGTTGCTGCCAATTTAAAGTAGTTATTTTAGCCAAATCAACTTTGACTTCTGACAAGTGACTAATGTTAGGTTGGCCCAAACAGCACAAACTGTATTTCTTTCCCTCATGACTCGCATTTGGTTATAATACATATAAGTGTTCACATGACAGCTACACTGGTATTTCTAAGAAATATACATAGCTTGCCTTGGTGCATACTGCACTGTTACACATCAGTAACAGTGCTCTGCATCCTCTATGCTAATTTGTATAAAATGTCTTTTGTTAGTGGCGTCAATATGAAAGTGAAAGCATTGACTAACTATTGGAAAATATGTAAGCATGTTTGTTTATGGAAGACAACATTTGGTTTAAAAACTATGGTTTTTAAACATAGCATAGCAATTTATATTTTTAATGTACTCATTTATAGTGTGATGTTATACCAACAGCATACTGTTTTGTGCATTGAGAACATTGGTGTATATTTCAACTAAATCCTTGTATATATACATAACACAATGATATTCGTATGTAATGCGCCAATATATATACACGCTCCATTAGTGTGCCCTTGTTTTATACTTTGTCTAGATTACCTCTTATGGATATAGCTGATTAGTTCTGCTTGTAGACTCTCCACCAATGGAAGCTCCTCAAACAAAAGTCTCATTACTTGCGCTACAAATCTGTGACTATAGTGTCATCATTCAGCACCTGAGTCATTATTATGCGGTATGCAGTAACCGATATTCCAGCGTTTGTGTCTGAACTACTTTGTTTAAAAAAAACACTTGTACATTGCATTTTTTACCCATGCAATATTTGAGAGAGAAAACCTGGTGAAACGTGTCTTGGAGTAAACGGCAGGAGCAAACGCCATTTTAGAATGGGATAAAATGTGTGCCATTGAGGATTCAGTCCCATTCTCAGTCGCAGTGCTCGGAACTGGGTGGTTTTTCCGTAGAGTGGGGGAAATCCCACACCCTGCTTTATTGGTATTGCTCTCAGCAACATTATCTCCTCATATTACAACGGACCACTAAATAAACCCATAATTGAGTCTAACAAAGTAGTTGGTACTGTCAATCAGTAGTTCGCCCAAAATGACCAGACCCAGACACATGTTTATTAAATAGCATTTTTTCTCATTCCTTTGACTCAAGGTAGGAAAGATCTTTTTCTGCTGGTTCAGTTTCCTCTAGGAGTGTCATGGGCTCAGAAACACAGGCTTTAATACACGATTTCTCACCAGCACAATTACTAGCCTAGTTCCAACTGCCACCTTACTGTATAATGGACATGATCCTTAGCTCTCCTTTTTTTAAGTATGTTTTATACATTTTTATAATCTTCATAACGCATATGATTCTATTCTTATTTTTATATGTATATCGTTCTTAAAATTCTGCAACTTGCAAAGGTTTTTTTAAAATCATGCAATAAAGATTTTCAACAGATTAAATAGCAAAAAAGGCCACCTTTATTTTAGATCAGGTAACTCCAAATTCAGGCAATTGAGTTTTATAGGATCAACAATTTAGTAAAACATGCCAAAACCTTTAATATTTTCCTGCGTATAAAATATTAGCATTTTCACACTGAAACCAATAATATGTAATACCATTCCTTCCACACCTTGTGTTTCATTTCTCATCATTTAATACCTTTACTCCTTTCACCTTTCATTTCCCCAAAATCCAAGATGGGTAAGCCCGCTCCAGACTTACCCACCCCAAAACAAACGCTTCAACGTTAAGGAAGCCTGGGAGCTACCTATCTAAAAGTGGCAACTTGGGTTTCTTTTTAAACAATTTTTTAATTTGTTTTAGCGATGGGAGGGTGGGACTTACTAAAACACAGCCCTCCCGCTGCCCAGCTGCCGCCTCACGACCTCCCTCAGCACGCGCTGCAACGTTCTACAGCGCGCCCCAGCCTAATACTTACCTGGCTATCCCCGGTCTCGGCCTGATCCATCGGGCAAAAGATCCCGGGGGAGACCGCTCGCGCTCAACAATTTAGAAAAACATGCCAAAACCTTTAATATTTTCCTGCGTATAAAATATTAGCATTTTCAGACCGAAACCAATAATATGTAATAACATTCCTTCCAAACCTTGTGTTTCAATTCTCATCATTTGATACCTTTACTCCTTTCACCTTTCTTTTCCCCAAACTCCAAGATGGGTAAGCCCGCTCCAGACTTACCCACCCAAAAACAAAAGCCACCCAGGACCCCACCTACTTCATAAATCAAAGTGTGATCAAACCCATCCAGTGCACCATAAATCTACGTGAAGCTCTTGTGCCAAGAAATCTCTCAGCTCAAGCAAATAATATGCCAAACCCAATTCCGTCAAGTGCACCCGATCATCCCGAAAAAGGTGGCCTTCTCTGCTATTAATGTTCTCATGGCAAATATAACGTATATCCATTCCAGCACAAAAACTTTCATAGCCCTGTTCAACTTCCTTCGAGCCTTGTCCATTGCTGAATGATCCCTAGCGTTTCTCCAATGTTGTCTATAGATGAATTCAGTCCACACTATACAAGTGCCCAACCAATTGTCTTTCAGAACTGCCAAATCTAGTTGCATACTTTTTATTAACGTTAATCCTGACAGGGGCAACAAATCATTTTCGCCAAGATGGATTGCTAAAAGCGCCTGCAAACCTCTGTCGTACCTCATCCTGGCGATAGTAGGGAATAGCTCCTCCCACCTCATACCGCCTTTTCCCCGCCACTGCAGTTCATGTTCTTTATTGGGAATGCAGAGGTTCCGTCCATAAATTTGCTGTTCAGCAAAGATGGCCGCTCATTTGACAAATGAATGCCCGACAATGTAGATTTGCTTTTTCCCAGCTACACCGCAAATGTCACCTATATAGAAAAAACAATTAGCAAAAACAAGCAGAAACATAGATCAAGCCATCATTTGCGCACATAACGGGAACAGCAACCTGATTTCAATCTCCCTATCTTTTTGATGGCCTCCCATCCCAATCCCAACCTTGCCGCTTCTGTGGCTGCTCCGATCCTAAACGAGTGAGTCCCGTATGCTGCCGGGTTTTCCCCAATGATGAGCAAGGTCTTCCTTAAGACCGCCAACAAAAGTGAACTTAGATATGTGAACACCAGACTTATGGACAAAAGTATCCCCTCCCTTAAAGTTTGTGAACCACTGAAATTCATCCCACTCTAAAACTGGGCAACAACCTTGAAAACCACTATTACTCAGAAAAACCCAAACACCCCTGCCCAACTGGTCCGTCTTGGAGCGTTTCAACCAGATTCGAATTCTGGTGCCCTCTGATACTACGTCTTCAGAACTTAGACCCTCCTTACCCCTCACTCCCAACAATTCCGAAACTCGAAATGCTCCGAAAAATAACCATATCATGCACAGCCTGAATGAAGCCACTTCTTGTGCATTGTAACAACAATCAGGAAGGGAAGATAACATATTTTGTAACAAGGGTAAAGTAATAGGAGCACGGGGCCTGAGGGCTACCCTTGTCTCTTTACTCAAACCCTTTAACATTCTTGTGACCAGAAAGCTATCGACTGGGTCAACGCCCCAAATCAAACGGCTATAAAACGAAACCCCAGCCACTTTTCCTCTTATTGTGTTAGATGATAAATTCTTGGTAGACAAAAACAAAATTAAATCTAACATAATGGGGGTCAATACTTGTGTGTTGCTGTTGGGATAAAAATACTGCACATAACTGATGAACTCCGCCCATGCTTGTCTGTAATTCCTCTTAGTAGCCTCAGCCAAAGAGTTCTCTATCAGTTAATTAATTCTCAGTCCCCTAGGGCCCAAATTTGGTTTGGGATGGGAGTTTTGCTGACCTCTGCCGCTGGCGCCAAAGCACAAAAACGCTGCCAATTGAAACGAGACAGTGCGTCAGCAATGCAGTTATTAACTCCAGGTATGTATTTTGCTTTCAAGATAATGTTCAATCCCAAACTGATCAGCATAAATTCCCTGAGCAGTTGGAAAACCCTCAGATCCTTAGCCTTTTGGTGGTTGTTTTGATTCACTACTGCCATGTTATCTACATGTAAAAGGACCAACCTGTTCTTAGATTCTATGCCCCATACCATGAGTGCAGCGATAAGGGGAAATAGTTCTAAAAAGGCTATAGTCCTCCCTTGTGTCTTCCAATTCTCTGGCCAATGCTCGGCACACCATCTTCCATCCCCAAAAATGCCAAAACCTATGGAGCCCGCTTCATCAGAATACAGTTGTACCTGCCAAACCAATTGCTCCTCTATGAAATGCAATGGAACCCTGTTAAACTCTTGCAAAAAGGTCAACCAAACCTTCAAATCTTCTTTCACCTGTCTAGAAATGCGCACTCTGTGATGAGGTAGCCAGGCACCTGACATAGCCAAGCCAAAAGTTCTACAAAAGGTACGCCCTGCTTAAATGACTCTGCATGCAAAATTCAGGTAACCTAGTAAACGCTGTACTTGTCTAAGCTCCAGCTTTGCTCGTCCCAATGCATTTGTCACACACGCTTTAATCTCTTGCAATTTGTCCTGTGCTAACTTTGCTAGCATTTCCACTGTGTCGATCTCAATGCCAAGAAAAGTTAACCTTGTAGTAGGACCTACTGTCTTTTCCGGCACTAATGGCACACCCAGGACCTTCGCTAATTTCTGAAATGTATCCAATGCCACCTGACAGTCCTGTGTCCGCCCCTTACCCATGAAAAGAAACTCGTCCAAATAGTGACATGCATCACCGTGCTGACAAGTCTGCGCAAACACCCAATGTAAAAAGGTGCTGAAGACCTCAAATAGCGCACATGACACAGCGCAACCCATGGGAAGCATTTTGTCTACATAGTAAAACCAACAAAAAACATGCCCAACAACTCAAAGTTTGACGGATGTATCGGTAACAACCTAAAGGCAGATTGAATATCGCACTTGGCCAACTCCGTGTTTTTTCCCGTATAATTGACCCTTTTCAGTGCCTCATCAACTGACGTGTAAGAAACCCTTGTATCTATGGGAGAGATGTAATCGTTGACTGATTGGCCCTCCGGCCAAGACAGGTGCTGGATCGTTCTAAACTCATCAGCTGCCTTCTTAGGAATAACTCCCAATGGTGACACAATCAGGTTAGGCAATGGACACCTCTCAAAGGGGCCTGCTACTCTGCCTAAGGACACTTCCTCAGCTAATTTCTTCTGCACTATTTCTAGAAATTCCTTAGCTGACTTTAGATTGTCTGCCCAGCGCCTCACTCCAGGGCCCTGATAACTGATCTTAAAACCTTCAAGAAATCCGAAATACAATTTGTTTGCCGCTTGCCGGTCCGGGTACATTTCTAACCATGCCAGCATAGCCTCTAACTTAATTGGTGTATCCGCCTTTTTGGACAATTGGGAATTGAGCCCCCCTTCCTCTCACACCAAAACCTCCTTCTGGTACTCTTGGTCCTCCTGCCCCTGATAGCATTGCAAGACACTGGGTAATAGCGTGACGGCCTCCGCATTGGGAACATTCATGTCTGAAATGGCATACTGGCTGGCTGCAATAACCTCAGTTAAAATTCCAACATGTCCCAAACCCTGCCATCTGACCTCTCCCTGTGGTACCCACCCCTAGCTGGGCGGGACGTGCCAGAAAGGGCCGAGAAACAACTGGTAGACCGCTGACAGTATGCGTTGTCGCCGGCGGATGTGCCGATGACATCCATTGCAGCCACAATTCTGCATCTATGTCACCCCAAGGTTTCTCTGTGCATATACTCATTCTGGCTCGAAATTTCTTTTCATAATTAAGCCATGAATAGCCCCCAAAATGCATCGGTGCTTTCCTCACCACATCTATGTATTTAAAAAGGGAAACCGCCCTTTCGGGGTATTTTTCAGTATATATGCTGGCAAAGATGAGAAATGCCGATGTCCAATTCTCAATATTGCGGGGGACCCTAGGACGTCTCGCTAACTCCCACTCCTCCACCTTCAACCCTTCTTTGGCCTGCACCTCTCTATGCAGCCACTTAAAAACGTCTACATACTCATGATCCCAAATTCTTTGTTTCGTCTTCAATGATAAATTTGTGCCCAATGGCATCGCCAAACCCATGTATTGAAGCTGTTTCCTTATGCTTACCTCAGTCGCTTGCTTATTTGTTACTAACTGTTGCTTATCCTGCTGCCCGGTCTCATCAACCCCACCCCCCATAGCAACGGGGGCTTCCTCCAAGGAATCAGGCAAATTACCCGTCTTCATAACACTTGACCTTACCGGCTCGTCCTGTCCCCTAAACATTCCCCTACCTGTTTGCCTAATTTATGACAAGTGGAAACCCATGCAGACCACCATTGTTGCTTTCCTCTAGGAAGTTGTCCAGCTCTGTCTTGAAATTCCAGTAGGACATTCAGCTGCTTACGCCTTTGTAGCTTCTATGTAGTTGTCAGGTCCGCTCTTGAATTCTGCAATGAATGAGAACAAAAGGTTGTCCCCCTCCCTGACTTGCACAAATCCCTCCCTTCCCCAATCCACAAATCATTATCCCGCACATCACTTAATTCACCTTCTTCCAAATTATTGTTGTCCACATCAAAATTCAAATCCGTATCTCCCCCACCAGACCGCTTAGTACTATTGCTAGGGCATTCACCATCACCTATACCTCCGTCAAATTGAGTCCAGTCTTTGACAGACCTCCGCTTGTTAGGTCTGCCCGCTTGAAGGAAATCCGCGCGTGACCCGTCAACTGCTACAATAATTTTGGCAACAGCAAAATGCGCCGCTGGCCGGGTATTTCCAACTACTTGGCCCGAATAGGTAGCTGCGAAAAAAAGAGGATTCTTCTTCGCTCTTTTACCCGGTGAAGGCTGAGGGGAATGTGTCCTGCCTGGCTCTTGACCCAAAACTTGCAAAGCATTCTCTTTATCACAACTGGGTTTCTTGCTATGGGAAACCCAAACCCACTGGCCTTCCTCCTCCCACATAACCTGATCATGCCTGTGAGACCTCTGGCCCAGGGGAGACCTGGCATGAGGGAAAATTTACTCAGTGTTATGACGGCTCAGTGGCTCCCTAACATTACACACCTGACTTTCAAAACCCTGGGGAAATGAGTGCTGATGGGTCCTCACCTCAACAGCGTCAAAGTCACAATCTATTGCCTGGGGCAGGTAATCGCCATCAAGCACTTTCCACGGGTTGGGCCCGACATTGGTATGGCAATAGCCATCACCACCTGCCAACGTGCTCTGAGAACCAACATTACTAATTTGCTGGGACCTGTCACTGCCAGGCTCATTTATAATTCAAAATCTCTCTGTGTTTACCGAGATCTCCTGAACCTCGAGGTCATCTTCTGAATCACTGGAATAAAGGACCAGTGATGGGGCCTGTTGTGAGTCTGCAGACTTAGAAAATATAATGGCAACATTATCAGGCATCCCTGCCTTCTCAGGCACTGCCTGCTGCGCTGCTTCAGGCCATATATCTAATGCAGGCCGCTCAACACCACTAACCTGCCCACCATGCCTTCCTCCACGCAGGCTGTGTCCTTTAATAGGCGCTTTGCGCAAACAAAAACACCCTCCACCTCGCCTAAATTACCACTACCCCCCACCTGTGCCAACCACTCACCAGAATCATCCTCTAATGCTACACGGTCCTCAGGAGCCCCAACTGGAGGCAAGGAGTGGGCCTGCCTCTTCGCCAATGAGCTCGCTGTGCACCTGGCTCCACTGACGCTGGCTGGTCTCCTCTTAGCCAAGCGCAAAGCTCCCCGCCCCCTCAAGGAGCTCGGGGGCAAACAGGCAGCAATACCGTGCTGTACCCCGGTCACCGCCTGCCTACGCGGCCTGCCAGGGGAATGCTGTGTCACATTGCAGGCTTCTGCCGATAATAACTCGGCCCGACCCGCCTCCTGTATAACGCGGAGAGCCTCAAACAGCTCCGCTTTGAGCGACATGATGGCAAACAATTCTCCCTCAATTAAGGATATGCTTGCACTAAAAACACTCGTTAAACCAATCGAAGCACTTACTAAACACAGCCCTCCCGTCGCCCAGCTGCCGCCTCACCACCTCCCTCAGCGCGCGGTGCAGCGTTCTACAGCGCACGCCCCAGCCTAATACTTACCTGGCTATCCCCGGTCTCGGCCTGATCCATCTGGCGAAAGAACCCGGGGGGAGACCACTCACGCTCTGCTCCCCCCGCGGCCTGCATAGGAACATGCACAGACATTCTCTTCAAAGCTTTGAAAGCCCTTTCTGAAGAGAGGCCCACTATAACATATCAAGTTATTTGCCCTTCAAAGAAGCTTCTGTTATAAGACCTTTGGCATAATGGCACTTAAAATAGCACACATATTTGCTCTTTTTAAATAGTTGGAGCTCGATATTAGTTGTGCAATGTAGTCTTTTCAATGTTTGGTAAGTAAATATCTAATATGGGGTGTTAAATCCCTGTAGTTCTGAATGCATGCTAATCATCTCCTCCTCAGCACCTCAATTGCACAAAAGAGAAACTTTGGTGTAAATGCTCTTTAAAGGTCAAGTGGTTGACCTCGTGTTTCTGATACAGTGATAAAAACGTCAAAAGAACTCATGAGTGCAAAGAGACTTCAGTGAACTACTATGGACCGGACCCTGCAGGATTTCTAGTTGGAAAGGTACCTGATGCCAGTCGAGGCTGGCATGACTCTTGTGAGGGGATCACACAGGGGGGAGGATTAATTTAAAATGAAAATAAATAAAAAGTTAACTTATGTTTGCCATCCCGGTCCCTCAACGTCAGTCCCGCGTCATCTTCTCTGGAACAGGAAGCAGGCATCCTCCCTCCCCTAAGCCAATCACAACGCTGCAATGGCAGCATTGTGATTGGTCCAGACGGCGCCCAGCCAGCTGTCTATGGGGAGGCCATTTTCTCCATTTAGGTTGCATACAGACTACATGGAGAAAAGGCAGAGTGCGCATGACTGGTTTGGTTGGCCCCAGAGGGCTGACAAAACAGTCAGCGCCTTCAGCAGTGGGCAAGCCAATTCTCCCCTGCCCTAGACCAAGACCGCTCACCCACTCACCCCCAACCAAACACTTCTGCTTTCTCACAGTGCGAGAAGCAGAAACATAAAATGGTATTTAAGGCATGGGTATATATATTTTACACCCAAAAGAAATTTAGGGAATGCTTGTAACTAGTCTAAAGCACTGGTGATAGCTCTGCATTCCTCCTATCATTTACACATCTTTGTTGGCGCTCCAGGTAGCAATACAGGCATCAGGCAGGGGCGGCACCTCCATCTGGGTGGAGGAGCGTCGCCCCACTGCTTTCTCGCAGTGCGAGAAGCAGGAACATAAAATGGTATGGACCATTTTAAGTTTCTGCTTCTCGCAGTGAAGACCCAGAACTTCCTGCCTCTGCACATCAGGTAATCACCATCACTGCCACAATTCAGGAAAAACCTCAAGACCTGGTTCTTTGACTGAGCCACAGATCCACCACCCCGCCTCCCACTCAGCGGCTTGAGACCCTCACAGGTGAGCAATCGGGCTTAATAAGAAACCTAATTGACTAATAGATGTTCAGTAAATACATAAAGCAATGTTATCATTGTTGCTTTGATAGATTTGACTAACATAGAAATGCCTCAATAGAGGCCTCTGATCATATACATAATTGTATTAAATAAGGCATACTTGATTAAATAAACTGAGTTGAGGTGTTCCTAATAGGTCCCAATAGTACTTGGGAGATAGATGGAACTAATAGGTCCTAATAGCGCATATGATTGCTTAGTATGGAAATGATGCCAATTCACCATACATAGGTCTTATTTTTTCCTATTAATTTCTTATTTTTAATTTGGCAAGTTAGGATATATCTGTACTAAGCAAAAAAGCAAATATGATTCCTACTTTTTCCCTTTATCTGTCGGCTCAGAAACAGTTGGCATAGTTTTGCTCTTTTCCTCTTTCATCACATTAGAACAAGCTATCTCTTGTATACAGTGATTCGGTGTCTTATCTTTTATGTGCTATTCAGTAAATGTGTTGAATTACCTTTTTCTCTTGATTAATGCTGCTTAGCTGTCAAAGATGCTTTGAACTAACTGCCAAATTTTCTAAATAAATTAGTACTAATTAATTTGGGAAATGAATACATTATTCTACTTTAGAAAATGTCTGACCAGCTGCAGATGTGATTTTTAAGTTGCCAAAGTCTTCTTTTTGAATAAATAATTATTTCTCATTTGTAAAAAACATTTTTACTAAAGTTTTATATTGAAAGGAGGTAAATGCCTATGCCATGGATAAGTCCATGTTCCATAATTGTCTATGTGGTAATGAGGGCACTTTATTCGGCTGGCTGTATGGTCCTTAATACTAATCATATGAAAAGCCTCGATGGTCTGGTCTGTAACTGAAGGCTCATCTTCATTGTTAATTAGTGAGTATGTGTGTGGGGTTATCATGGATGGGCAAATGGAAGAACGCAAGAGTGAATGAATGGGTTGATAATTGAATGCTTCCATCCATGCTCTACATATCACCTCATCCATGCACTAAGGGGCCAGATGTAGGTAAGTATATTTTACCGATTCATAAATACCGAATTTTACCGATTCGGTATTTATGAATCGGTAAAATAGAAGGGGGGAGATGTAGAAAGAATCGGTAATTCAATTACCGATTCTGTAAGAATCGGTATTCACGGAATCGGTAAATACCCATTTGGTAATGCCCATTGATTCCTATGGGCTCAATGCCCATAGGAATCAATGGGCATTACCGAATCGGTATTTACCGGAATTTTGCAAGGGTGCAGGGGGTGTCACTTTGACACCCTCTAGCACCCCGATTTAAGGCACGTGTGACAAGTGGCACACAGACATGCCCTAAGGGCATGTCCGTCTGTCACATGCCATAGGTGTGCATGCACACATGTGCATGCACACCTGGAATCGGTATTTTACCACCCAACTGGGTTGGGTGGTAAAATACCGATTCGGTTAGGCCTGTGGGACTCAAAAGAGTCCCACCCACATTTCAAAATTACTGAATCGGTAAAAATACCAATTCGGTATTTTACCGATTTGGTAAATTTACCGATTCAGTAAATTTACCGAATCGGTAAAATAGGCCACCTACATCTAGGATAGCCATTTACCGGCCGGTAACGGCTGAATCGGCCGTTACCGGTCGGTAAATGTCTACCTACATCTGGCTCTAAGTCATTCTTCCTTACACTCGTGAATTCATACACTTCCCCATTATCATTCTTGCATTACTCCACTCACTTATCACTACACAGAAAGGGACAAATCAATGAAGAGACTGTTTTACCTATGAGCCCGACCTATCAGCTTTCACTATAATTATGTGCAATTAATTATTTATCTGATAAAGGAAAAGATAGCCATGGATTCCCTCTCTTGGCAATATTACAATTATGGTTTTCTGCCACACAGTTACTGTTCTACCTTACTATCAAGTTACCAAAATACACGTAGAAAATCATGAGTCATACATACGTGATAGCAGCGTCAATGCTTGTAGATAAAGTTTTTCCTTGGTTTCATTTATTTGCTAAACTCATGAGGATGTCGGAGACAGGCATTAAGTTACAGGGTCTCTTTTATGTTATAACAAGGTTGATTAGGAAATGCTTGACTGTGGAAGTAACGTAACTGTCATTGAGTATGTAATGAGGTCATTATACATGTAGGATCTTGAACTCAAGCTTCTGGACACACATTAAAGGACTAATGGTGATTAGAGCATCCACCCTTTTTTCAGCATGACGTATCTGAAGCAAGGCAAGGAGTGTTGATTTGTGGCTGTGCATGAGATTCCATTTAAGACTCTACGTAAAGGTGGTATTTCTGTGGTATCAGTTGGAGTAACTAACTTTGGGTTCTTTCAGAAACACTTTGAGAAGTGATGCAGTCTTGTTGCTAACCTGCCAACCAAGGAACCCAGACAAAAACAAGTACAAACAGAAGCTTTCTGTCCTGACCAAATTTAGATTTTTGAATAATTAATCTAGCTTGCTGTGAGGATTGGGAAGCAAGCTAAATCACTGTGAAAAGTCTTGATAAAAAAACGCATTTGTTACTTGCACAATGAAGTGCTTTGATAAAACGTGGGTTGAGGACCACATCTATTCCCACAGCCATTAGCTAATAGTAGTTGAGGTTCTTCAGTTTCTGACTTCGTACCGTATTTAGCCGCCATTTTGTGTCTTGTCGCCATCTTGTGTTGCCCTCACTCACGCAGCACGGCGAATGGAGTCTTTTTGCTTTTCTCAGCTGCTACGTGTCTCTTCGGTTAAAGAGTAACCCCCTGCCCTTGTTTACGAAACCGATGTCAGGGTCTGGCCGAGTTCGTTAATCCATGTCTGGGTTGATTGATCCCTGTCTCGACTGACTATTTGGTTTCTCCTATTCTTTCCTTACATTATCTTATCTGACTGGCCTTCGCTATTCTCTCCTTGTATTCTCCTGTTACACAACTATCTTTGAGGCACACAAATACGTCCTGCCACCTGCAAATTGGATTGTCGGTACAAGCACTGATTAATTTGTTGGTAACACATGGGGTTTGAGAGAAGGGCTTATTTGGGACACCTGATAGCTTGTTTTCCAACTTTTCCTATTGGCTTGCTTTGTATGTATTGGGAGTAAATGTCGTAAATATGTTTGATATAAAATATTGTGCGCCACGGACTAAAGTGGCAGTCTCCTTAGGATCTACACTCTGTATGTACGTCTAGGACAACTGTGCTTAGTTGCAGCTAATAAACCTGGTTTCTACGCCCAACAGAGTGTCTCGTGTCTCTGTTCGGCAAGGCATGTGAACTCAGGGATTTAAGGCGTGCCCTGCGCTGCCAAGCCCATAAGGCCCGGTTCTCCAAATCGCGCCCAATGTGGGGCGGCTTCAGTGGTAGCGGTTCAGCCCGAGGATATTGAGAAGCCTCGCAAGAAAATTCTGGAGAATTTGCGAACCACGTCAAGCGACCCCTGTATGTCGAAGTGGAACGAAGGTCTTTTTCAGCACGGCTACTCCTTTCCGACGGCTGCTGACGACTGCTGCCCTGACTGCCGCCCTGCCTTGGACCCTCTGGTGATGACTGGTATCGCGAGACGTTAGACAGACCTCTGTTGGCGTAAGATACCACTTAGTTAAATATTCGTGGGTAGGGCCCACTTCTTTGTTTTGTTTTTGAGTTTTGTTATTCGACCATTGCAATAGCCGAAGCCAAGGGGTGAGTACGTTTGTGCTGTGTTATTTGCTTTAACCCCTTGAAGTTGGTAAACATACCAGTGAATTTAAGATGCCTGGTCTTAGCAAATTTAGGAAGTTTGTTGTTTTGGGTGTAATAGGGATTCCCGGCTCGAGGACTTAAGTCCGATTCCTCCGGTTGGAACTCCCACTTATGAGCTCTATTCTAAACATGGTGTTGGACCCATTGCCTTTAATGTGGCATGGATCCGATACACGAAAAAAGATGGTGTTTTGCAGTGAACACAAAATGGTAGCTTTGAGCTTGATAAAATAGACAATTTGGAAGCAATTTTGTTTAAGAGAAAAGCCCGGCCGCCAATGTTTGACTCTTTCTGCCTTTGGCGTAAAGAAGCCAAACAGAGAGAAATTAAGCAGGCAAAAAGAGATAGAAAAGCGAAGGATATGACGATCATACAGGCTGCCCAGCAGTTTAAGGACAATGAGACTGATTGAGTGATTGAAGTCTCAGACAGACAACATCGTATGGCAATAGATAGATGCTACCCTGTGTTGGCTACTTCTCCACAGAATAAGGATCTTGAGGAAGATCCCTTAATGTCCCATTTGTTGAGATTACCTCCCCCTTATGTACCAGGAGCTAAAGCACCCTTATTGTTGCCACCTGTCCGGCAACCTGTTGTTCAGCCAGTTGGTCCGGCTCTTCCACAATTGCCCCTTCCTCCATTGCTACCTGCACCTCCTTTGCCACCAACTTCTGTACCTCAGTCTCCTTCATCTTCGGTCCCTCTTATGATGACTAGTTCTTCTTTTCCTTTGCTCAATACTGCGTCTCCAGTTTTACTGTCTGCTTCTTCCTCAGCTCGCAATCGGTTGGTTGATACTGTTTCTGTTTTTTCTCCCCCTTCTTTTGGCCTTTTAATCGGACTCCTGTTTTTTCTCGAAGACAATCTTGTAGTCAAATCCCAGATCCTGACGAACGAGTTGCGTTGGACTCTCTTGCTCACAAATGGATCATGAGTGGTCCACAGTATATGTACCTGATATTCTGAGTACCTTTCTCCAGTGGAATGCGCCCACGCAGACTTATGTTTTTAATGTCATGTGTGACACTCTTGTCAAACGATGGGAGAGTATAGAGTTGGATTTAACTCCTCAAGGTCTGTTAGATATACAGGATAAGTTTGATAAAGGACTTGATGTGGGTTCTGAAGTTGAGGACGCTGTAAGGACACTTGTCACTTTCAGGTCTTTATTTTCTTCTCAGACTATTCTTGAACCTGATCCTGCAGTTAGACAGAAAATGAAACATTATCCTATGAGGGAAGTTCCTCCAGTCTGGAGGGAAGCGCTTCCGCAGCAGGTGCTGTTCAGGGTGTCCCTGCTCATTTTCAGCGTATATGGCTACATGTCTCCTGGAAACGATCTGAAGTTTTGGTGCTCAAACAGTCTCTACTGGACCCTCGTAAAAATCCTGCTGGGTATTATAAAGAGCTGTCCCAGACTGTTGATGCTTGTATTAGGAATCTGGGCGATATTGATATGCTGATGGAAAATGTAGTTCCACAAGCGTTGTGGGCTCGGATTCTTAGGGGAGACCATGACCAAGCTTTTGGTGATAATTGTGCCGCTATAAGTGCCGCAGATGCAGCACAAGTGGGTGGTGCTAAGCCAGATGATTTGATTGCACAATTGCCTGGTAGAATCATCGCTTTAATGAAGACGATGATGCCTGCTTTATGGGTTAACTGGGATAAGTTGGTTGCGTGTAAGCAGACCACAGTGGTCAAGATATGAGTACTGAAGGTGGACAGCGATTTTTTGTGGATACATTTGTATTTAATTTACTTCCCGAATTATCATATAAGCTGAAAGACTCTGAAAGTTTGTGGGCTGTTTCTTCCTCTGCACAGATATTAGCCACTGCTCAGTATTACGAGAATAGGGATAAGGAAGAGAATGATAAGATTGAGAAGAAGACTAAGGAATTAAAAATGAAGGTTCTTTTGCAACAGGCTTATCCCCTCGTTCTGCCTAGCGTCCATTTCAACTGCCTCCCCAGCCTCAGAGGTTGTTACAAAAACCTGAACCTTTTGTTCCGCGACCTTTGCTAGGTCCTAATCAATGTGCCTATTGTAAAGAGGAAGGTCATTTTAAGAATAGCTGTCCAGTTTTATTGTAGCGTAATGGTGGATTTTCAGGGTCTCGAGGCCGTGGTGGTTTTCAATCGGCACCTAGAGGTAGAGGGCGAGGTGCGTCGCCTCAAGCACAACATTCCTTTCCCCCTCAGAATTCTTTGCATTATTTTGATCAGCAGAATACTCAGTCTGCGCAATATTACAATGACGATTATTGTGTTGAGGGTGAGGTTCAGGATTTTCATTCTAGTTAGGACAGCAATGGACAAAGTAAGGGAGTTGTATCAGTTCCAGTGGATCAGAATGGGCATTATGTTTAAGTTGTTGCATTGGGTGTTGCAAAGCCATTTCTTTTGGATATTGGTGCAATGAGAAGTTCTATCATTCACTTCAAACTCCCTGGGGCACCTTTGTCTGGCTTAACTAATGTTTCTGTAGGATTTCCTGGCGCCCCAGTTACTAACCCAGTTTCTTGTCCTTTGCCTCTTTTGATTGATTCTTACAATTTGGAAGCTCCGCTTATTTTAACGACTGATTGCGGAGAGAACTTGTTGGGTTTGGACTTGTTGAAACGTCTTCATGCAACATTGTATTGTTCCCCCTCTGGTGTGCATCTTACTTTAGGTGAGAAATTGGTTTCTCCTATGTATTTATCAAAAGACAAACTTCCACCTGTATTGCGTTTTCTCCCTGCTACGCTTTGGGCTACAGGTCCGAATGATGTTGGTCTGTTTCAGATTCCGCCTTACATGGTTACTATTAAGCCTAATGTTAAATTACCACGCATTCCACAGTATAAGATTTCCAATGATGGTGAACGAGCTCTGTTGGCTATTATCTATGATCTGGTTCAGAATGGTGTGGTTGAAGAGACGAGAGGAAGTGTTTGTAACATTCCTGTTCTACCTGTCCTTAAGCGCACTGATCCTTCTCAGCCTCCTGTATATCGCTTTATGATTGATCTTCGGGAAGTCAACAAGGTTGTTGTCTCCAGTTTCCTGTTGTCCCTGATATCACTGCCTTGCTTACTATGATACCCGCTTCAGCGGCATGGTTCTCGGTTATTGATCTCAAAAATGCTTTCTTCAGTATTCCAATTGCTGAGGAAAGTAGGGATATTTTTGGCTTCTCTCTTGGAGGCCGAAGTTTCCGATTCAAATGTGCACCTCAAGGATATTGTGAGAGTCCCTCCATTTACAGTCAGGCTTTGAAATCTCAGCTCGATGCTTTCACTTTGCCCCCAGGTGCCACCCTGATTCAGTATGTGGACGATTTGTTAGTAGCTGCTGATTCAGAGGATGTTTGTAAGGATGTGACTGTTTCATTGTTGCGTCATTTGTCTGACCTGCATCACAAGGTGTCACCTTCTAAGTTGCAATATTGCCGCCAAGAGGTTACCTATTTAGGTCATCTCTTGTCGAAGGAGGGAAGGCGATTGACCCCAGAACGAATTCAAGCAATCATGCAAATGTCTGTGCCATCCACACAAAGAGAGGTGCGTGCCTTCCTGGGCAATACCTCTTATTGTAGACAGCGGATTCCAAATTTTTCTCTGTTGGCTAAACCTCTGCGGGCACTTACTCTGAAAGATACACCCCAACCTCTTCCTTGGACTGATGAATGTCAGAAGAGTTTTTCTGACTTACGTACTGCCTTGTGTTCTGCTCCTGTGTTAGGTACTCCAGATTACAGTAAGCCTTTCACACTTTATGTTCATGAAAGGGAAGGTTGCGCATTGTCAGTTTTAACACAACAACGGCCATGTGCCTATTTTTCGGCTACGTTGGATCCAGTAGCCAAGGCATTGCCTAGTTGTCTCAGAGCTACAGCAGCAGCAGCGATCTCCATTCGCCAATTTGCTGGATTGGTACTAGAAAACACTCTTGTTGTTATGGTACCACATGCAGTGGATACTCTTTTGAACAGAACAAAAACACAACACCTCACGAGTGCTCGCTTGTCTGGATATGAGCTGACGCTCTTGGCTAGCCATATACACATCAAGCGGTGTAATACTTTGAATCCAGCAACGTTGCTACCCATTCTGCAAGAGAACGACACTCAAAAACAGCATGATTGTTTTCTACAAACAGAGGAGGAAACGAAAGGCAGAATAAACTTAAAAGACACACCACTTGTGGATCCGGACGGGATCCTATGGGTGGATGGGTCTTGTTTCAAGCTTCCAAATGGCGATACGACTGCAGCTTATGCTGTTACCACCTTGTATACCGTAGTGGAGACAGCACGCATTGCACAGAATTCAGCCCAAGCAGCTGAATTAATTGCCCTGACGAAAGCGTGTGTGTTGGCTAAGGGAAAAAGAGTGAATGTTTACACTGATAGCCAATACGCCTTTGGCGTGGCTCATAGCTTTGGTCGTTTGTGGAAGGAAAGAGGATTCTTTACTTCCCATGGGACTAAGATACAGCATGGTCAGTTGGTGACTGACCTTCTCGAATCACTTGCTTTGCCTAACCAAATAGCGATAATAAAGTGTAGTGCACATAAGAGAATCACTGATGATGTGGGTCGCGGGAATGGTTTTGCAGACGAGGTAGCGAAAGAAACGGCGAGAGATGCTACGAGCCGCATGTGTGTTGCAGGCCCTGCAAGATGGGTCAGAGAGGGGGGAATGTGTGAGGACACAATAGAAAGTGTGAGAACCATTCAAGAAGAGGCTACTGAGAAGGAATTGAGTAAGTGGAAAGAAAGTACGGGAATGTTGGACGCAACAGGGTGTTGGATGGAATTGCCAGAACATCAGCGTTGGCTGTTACCAGACGCCTACCTACTACCTGTAGTTACTATGGAGCATGGTCCAGCCCACATTAGTGCAAAGGGATATGTAAACTTCTGGCTCCTGTATGGCAAAATGAAGGAATTCCTAAATGTGCGGAGAATGTTGTGAAGCATTGTATTGTTTGTCTAATGCATAGTCCAGGAAAGGGAACCCCCAACTCCAGCGGGTCATTTTGCTCCCCCACGTACCCTTTTGAGGTAATACAAATTGATTTCATTCATATGGACCGTTGTAACAATCTAAAGTATGTTCTGGTGGTGGTGTGTGCCTTTTCCAGATGGATAGAGGCCTACCCTCTAAAGGACAATACTGCTTTGTCTACTGCCAAAGACCTTTTGAAGGAATTTTTCCCGAGGTTTGGTTTGCCCCGAATTGTCTGGAGTGACAATGGAAGTGAATTTGTAGGTCAAATTATGCTGAAAGTGTGTGCGGGTCTTGGTATTAGGCAAAAATTCCATGCGGAAAACCACCCTTAGTCAGCAGGTTTGGTAGAGTGCTATAATGGCACTCTCAAGCTTAAATTGGCAAAGATTCAGGCCAGCACGGGTCTTGCTTGGCCTGACGCTTTACCTTTGGCACTTTTATCCACGAGAACTACTGTATATTCTCGTTTAGGACTCACCCCATATGAGGTTGTTTTTGGGCGCCCAGCCAACGTCTGGGGAGTCCTTCGACCTAAGAAGTTTTCTGACATCCCATACCCAATGTTGATTGACTACTTGCATGACCTCACCACTAAATTACGTGTTCTTCACCAACAGGTTCAAAACGCTTTGCTGGAGGCCTCTGCGGATCCTGGTCACTCCATCCAACCCGGTGACTGGGTCTGTCTGAAGAATTTCCAGAGGAAACTGAATCTGGAACCTCATTGGGGCCCGCCACGGCAAGTTTTATTAGCAACACGTACAGCAGTAAAGGTCGTCGGGAAGAAGAACTGGGTCCATGGTGTGCACTGTAAGAAGGTACCTTTGCCTTTTGATCAGTGGGTTTGTAAGGGTATAAGTGACAGTGAAGGCGAAAGGGTCCCTCGATTTGTACCTTTCAGTAGTGCACTCCTGGATCGAACACATTTTGAGAAAGAAGACGACGACGTGTTGCAAGAAGCTGTACCATCACATCTACGACTGAACACAGTAAATCCAGAGACTTTGTTTCAAGAACAGACGATCAATATTAAGACTCGGTACAATTTGAGATTCAGATCAACGAAAGACAATTGAACTTTCTTTTTCCTTTTTCTGATTACACTTTTTGAGAGACATTTCTTTTTTCCACTATCCATCAAGTTGCAGGGTCACGGTAGGAGTCTTAAGCTGTGACCTGAGTAGTGACAGTAGGTCTGCAGGACTTGCAGTGTCATAGGACGGCTAATAATCACAGCTAAGTGATCTAGGAAGATTGCTGTGAGCAACGCTTTAGAGTATGTATACTAAAGTGGAAATCAGTGATAAGAACGAACAAATGAAAAGTAAATTTAAAAGATTATTGGTTAGTCCATGTGGCATAACCTTATGTATTTTAATATGTTCAAGTATTGTATTGGCTTGTGTGAGTTGGGTTGTTCACACTATGCAGCAAGCACCTGTTCCAACGTCTGTTTCTTTGTCTTTTCCTACCCCTGCCTCCCCACACCGGTTTCATACACTCCCAGAATATGAACAAATTAGGAGGACTGAATACTTCAATAATTCATTTATCCAGTTATTGCATCAACATCAACTGATAGTCAACACTACTGACTGTTGGGTCTGTGGGCTCATGCCCCATAACACAGAGAGAGGGATGCCATATTTAGTCTTTCCATTTTCCTACGAAGGCTCCGCTTGGGCCTATTTGGCCATGTTTTCTGATGTTTATCAGAACCAACTTTGGTATCCTCCTGGTAGTCCATATGGTGGTGGAGCAGATTTTAGTCATAGTTCTTTGATAAAGGGAATAGTGGCCATGGCTAGAATTGCTGAGATTAGTAAGATTCCCGTTGATGAAAAACGAGCATATGATGGCTGGACGTGACTCGTTATGTCACTAGCCTTACAGATAAGGCTAGATGAAGGAGATCCCCACCAATTTGGACAGTACCTCATCAAGGTAATTTCTGTTTGCAGATTAATGGCCAAAATGTTAAAAATCCACAGGAGAAGAGTGTCTGTTCCCATACGTATATCTATTCACCTCAGATTTCTTCACCGTTAGTGCCATCACAAGGCACATATTTTGTCTGTCATGATAGAGCCTTTACGTGGCTTCCTACCTACTTTTCAGGCACTTGCTATGTGGCTTTTCTTCTTCCTCCAACATATACTGCTCCTTCAGGTCATCATAGAAAAAGATATGGCAGAGGGGTTATTGATTCTAAGGACACAGCAGGACAAGAAGGAGGTGACTTTATCAAAGGGTTGCTTCCTTTCTGGGGCCCAATGGCCAACAGCAGAGACATCAGACAGCTAGTTTGTGTTGTTGAGGCTACCATAAATGTAAGTTCTGGAGCCTTGAGTAATTTATATATCAACAAAGAGAGAGAAAGGGTTAGGGCACACTTGGTCCCCAGTCAGTATAACAAATAAACAAAGGAAGAGTGTCCGTAAGGGAGGGGTACAAAGTGGTTGTAACACGTGAAGTCTGAGGCCAGTTGTAAGTAGTCAGATGATGAGACCAATTTCAAGAAAAAATGCAAATTTTTTCAGGAAACCCTCACTCATCCTAGTGATGGCATACTTCATCATCGGGTCCACCGGGAGAGATCGAGTACCTCCACGGTGTGCTATGACGCCAGGAGACTGCGGAGCAGGTTCTTGTGAGGGTGAAGAGTGAAAAAGTATAGTGAGATTAAAAATGTCTAAGGTTGTACCAAAAAATCCTTTATTCACTGGTCAACCTGACATGATAAAAATTTGCTATGTGTAGGGAAAACTAACCAAATAAAATATACTGGTGTTTCCCTTTTAGAGAAAGGTCAACATGTTTCTGCCCGTGGTATGTGTGACTTTACAGGGCTTTCTTCAGGACCAGTTTGAGAGTGTCCCCTTGACAGAAGAGGGCGCGCTAAGGCCCCCCTGCCAAAGGTCGTGAAAGTTAAAAATAGCACTATGTGTAAAAACGGTGCAAAAAAAGAAAATGAACAAACTTGTAAGTTTGGGGATTTACCTCTGTTACGAGGAACCTAGAAGTCTGTGGAAATAAAAGTGAGACAATCAAACAGATACACAGACAAAAAACATAAAATTAATGATTATTGATCATTTTCAGTGGCAATAAATGCAACTTAGTGGCGTGACACGTGCTGGCATACCTATCAAAGGCCGTGGCCGGTATGCATGGGATGCGTAGTTGAAGTTGTGCCATAATCCGGGATGGAGGGGCCTCAACTAGCACTGAAAAGTGTTATCCAGCGCGGTTTGTTGCATGTAGTAAATACGACAACAGGGTGGTAAATGGAGACTTACAGTGTTAAGTCCATCCGTGCGGGAGGCCAGAAGTGGCTCCCCGTTGATAAAATGGCTACCTACAATAGGGCGGCGGGGAAGTGGTCCCCGAGGTGAAAACGTGAAAAGGCAGAGCTCCAGTATGTATAACCGTAACTCTGCTGGCCGTGACTCGTTAATTGTTCAAGCACACAACACTAAGAGCGTGAAAAGGAAATTATCCTCACTTGCAAAGAAATGAACCACGCCCCATAGAACTCAGGAGGGGGGTGGGAGCGACAATGGCACACCCTATTTGGGAAGGGAAAAACAAACACACACAGAGGAATTAAAGATATGGCATTTTCTCATTCACACGACTTATCGTAATTGGTGATGTCCGATGAGAAGTTCCTTACGCCCGCAACGCTCAGCACCCTCTCGGCACCTAGCTGTTCCCTCGCTGGATCTCGTGGATCCTGAGCGAAGGGTGAGCCCGGTGTTATGAGAGTGGAAGCAGAGCTCGGGCCAATCGGAGGCCGGTAGCCAGAACGAGGCTTGGAGTGCAAGTCGCGTAATCCCGCGAGAGGTGGAATTAGATCGCGGGATGGGAGCGAGGCTTGGAATACAAGCTCTCGTGGATGTAAAATAGAAACCGGGATTGTAAAAGCTTGGTCATGACTCAATGTACATTAAAGTGGAGAGAATGACAATCTAATGTTTTAAGACACTGGTCCAAGGGATTTGATCATTCAGCCCATGGATATGAGTGCTGAGTCGATATACCCAGCGCTGTTCTTTCTCAAACAGAATGCTGTCTCTGTTTCTCAGGCTGCTGACCTGCTCGATCACTGTCCAGGTCATGTCATTGGGGGTATGATTTGCCTGCAGGTAATGTTCACTGAGTTTGGTGGTGACTTTTTTGCAATGGATGTTGCTACGGTGTTCGCCAATGCGTATTTTTATTTTTCGAGTAGTCATCCCCACATAGCGTTTCGCGCAGGGGCAGGTGATCAGATAGATGACATTGACAGAGTTACAGTTTGTATGAGATTTCTGAATCCACAATTTGCCGGGTTCTAAATGAAGTTGTTTAGTGTGGGTGGTAAGATGGCAAACACTACAATCCGTGCAAGGGAAATGACCAGTAATTGGAGGCAAGTGCCAGGGTTCAGTGACAGACCTAGTGAGAGTAGCTGGTGTTGAACTTGGTAATGGTCTTGTATGTACCAAGGAATCTTTTAGGCTCCTGCCCTTTTTGAAGGAGAAAAGGGGTTTCTCCCAATTGCTCATGCTACTTGTGATTGTTCTCCAATTCTTGTTAATTGATTTCTTGACAGTGTCTGAAAGGGTGCTGTAGGTGGTTACACATGTGAGTGGCACCTCTGTGGTTGTCTTCACATTCTCCTCAAGGAGGGCATCACGGGGTTGGTTGCGTGCCCTGGTCTGGCCTTTGTTAAGAAGTCCTTGCGGGTATCCTCTTTGTTTCAATTTTTCAGTCAGTTCCTTGGCCTGGACTTTGTAGTCGTTGATGTTACTACAATTCCTTCTTAAGCGAAGAAATTGTCCATAGGGCAAATTTTCGCGCAGAGGTCTTGGATGGAAGCTGCTGAACTCCAAAAGGTTATTTTTTGCTGTGGGTTTGTGATGGGTCACGGTAGTGAGAGATGTTCCCTCTATCTTGATCACTACATCAAGGAAGACGATCGATTCTCTGCTGTGATTGTGGGTGAATCTCAGGTAAGGGTCAAGGGTATTGACCCAGCTTAGGAACTGTAAAAGACTGTCTTCAGTCCCTGTCCACAGTAAGAGAATGTCATCAATGTACCTCCTCCATAATCCTATGGAGGAGGCAAAAGGGTTTGTTGTCGGTAAGATGTGCTTGGTTTCAAAATCGTACACGAACAACCGCGCTATCCTAGGAGCAAAAGTGCTCCCCATTGAAGTCCCCGTGCATTGGAGGTACAGTTGTCCTTTATATTCGAAATAGTTTTCTCTGAGTGCCATCCTTGCACATTTCAAAATGAATTCCTTAGGGGTGGTGTACTCCCAGTTGACTGTGTCTAATGCTTCAGCCAGTACCCGTAGTGTTTCTTCCTGGGGGATACTGGTGTACAGTCTCTCTATGTCCATGGTGACAAGTATGACAGAGTTTTGTACAAACGAGATCTCATTGAGTAGTCTGAGTAAGCTTTTTGTATCCTTTAGGTAGGTACTAGAGTTCTGCACTAACGGTTTCAGATAGTGATCGCAAAATGTAGATAATGGTTCCAATACTGAACCGATCCCCGACACAATTGGCCGACCTGGAGGTGGTAACACATTTTTATGTGTTTTTGGCAGCGTGTATAAGTAGGGGATAGTTGGACCCCCTGCCATTAAGTATGCAGCTTCATGTGGGGAGATATGCTCATTGGTCTCCGCTTCCCGTACAAAAGTTGCTATGCGTGCTTTCATTTCTGTGGTCGGATCTGTGGAGAGGGGCAAGTAATTTGTCCTATCATCCAAGAGTGTCATGCACACTTTGTCATATTCAGAGGTATCCTGAATGACAATCCCACTGCCCTTGTCGGCTGGTTTTATGGTAATTTCTCTTTCATTTTTCAGGCTTTCCAGTGCTTTATGTTCTGCAGCCGTGAAATTATTAAACCGCTTGGGGTTTTCCGCGGTTTCCAGATCTTTCATAACAGCCTGTTAAAAAGCAGTGATTGCTGCAGGTATTGTGTGTGGTGGTGGCATGAAGGTGGATTTAGGTCTAAAGTTGGTATCGAACTCTTGTTCATCTGTTAAGGACTGGTCTTTGGATTCAAAAAAAGCCTTTAATTTAAGTTTCCTGAAAAATTGTGAGAGTTCACAATGTAGTTGGAATTTGTCAGGACGAGAGGTCGGAACAAAACCTAGACCTTTTTCCAGGACTTTGGTCTCTTCTGGGGTTAGGACTTTTTTTCGAAAGATTAGTCACAAGACTTATATTGCGCTTGTGCTGGCTGTTGCTGTTCTGCTGCGGGTGTGCTTCCCCACTGCATCTTCGTCTTCCCAGGTTACTTGCTTGTTGCCTCGGTTCCGTCCCCGTCCCCTCCCGCCTCTCCCTAAAAAAGGCATAGGTGGGTGGTTCAGGGGAAATTGAGGGTGCATATATGGGTTCCAGTTCATCATGGGGAACTGGGGTTGCTGATAGAACAATGGTGTGGGGCCATTGTTTGGATGACCATAATTTTGCCATCTCGGTTGTTGATTCGGGTAATTGAATCTGCGCCTTCCTCCTCTTCGTCCTTTTTGTCTAGGACTTTGATTACTCGTAGTACTCCCACTTGAGGAGTGACTGTCTGAGTCATCTGATTTACTTGTGTCCTTTTTAGGAACACTGTAATTTGGGTCGGAGTAGGGGTACACACTTTCAAATTTGAATTTTTTAAGGTCTTTTTGGAATTTGGTCAGTTTTGCCTGCATGAGATTGTCCTTGTATTCTGTGAGGTCTTTGTTTATTTCATCCAACTTTTTCTTATAACCCGTTATTGTGGCTTTATACTGGGCTTCTGTTTGTTGGATTTCTATCTGTAGGGTTTGGGATAGGCGAAGTGCTGTTTTTATGATTAGCACTAGCCAATCTCTCGTACAATGCCATGCAATCATGGCTCAGTCTCTTCTAAACGTGGCATCATTTAGAAAGATCCTGGGAGCGTTTGTGACCAAAAGCCCTTTAGGGGCTGAGTTGGAGGTGAGATATTGTTTAAGAATTGTACCATGAAGTATGGTCCTTATTCTGTCACGTTTAAGTTCAGTCAGTTGTTCCCATTCAGCTGTGTGTGAAAGTGCTTGAGATATTGCTGGATCTGCAAAAATGTTCGGATCTGCCAATAATTCATCTATCTCCTCTGTGGAGTATGTAAGTCCCAAGTTAGCCATTTTTTCTCTTGATAGATACAGGTAATTGTATCTCAAAAATATATATATGTGTGGACGAGAGTCTCTCACTGCTGCGTGCAGCTAAGTATATATCAACAAAGAGAGAGAAAGGGTTAGGGCACTCTTGGTCCCCAGTCAGTATAACAAATAAACAAAGGAAGAGTGTCCGTAAGGGAGTGGTACAAAGTGGTTGTAGCACGTGAAGTCTGAGGCCAGTTGTAAGTGGTCAGATGATAAGACCAATTTCAAGAAAAAATGCAAGATTTTTTCAGGAAACCCTCACTCATCCTAGTGATGACATGCTTCATCATCGGGTCCACCGGGAGAGATCGAGTACCTCCCCGGTGTGCTACGACGCCAGGAGACTGCGGAGCAGGTTCTTGTGAAGGTGAAGAGTGAAAAAGTATAGTGAGATTAAAAATGTCTAAGGTTGTACCAAAAAATCATTTATTCACTGGTCAACCTGACATGATAAAAACTTGCTATGTGTAGGGAAAACTAACCAAATAAAATATACTGGTGTTTTCCTTTTAGAGAAAGGTCAACATGTTTCTGCCCGTGGTATGTGTGACTTTACAGGGCTTTCTTCAGGACCAGTTTGCGAGTGTCCCCTTGACAGGAGAGGGCGTGCTAAGGCCCCCCCTGCCAAAGGTTGTGAAAGTTAAAAATAGCACTATGTGTAAAAACGGTGCAAAAAAAGAAAACGAACAAACTTGTAAGTTTGGGGATTTACCTCTGTTACGAGGAACCTAGAAGTCTGTGGAAATAAAAGTGAGACAAACAAACAGATACACAGACAAAAAACATAAAATAATGATTATTGATCATTTTCAGTGGCAATAAATGCAACTTAGTGGCGTGACACGTGCTGGCATACCTATCAAAGGCCGTGGCCGGTGTGCATGGGATGCGTAGTTGAAGTTGTGCCATAATCCGGGGTGGAGGGGCCTCAACTAGCACTGAAAAGTGTTATCCAGCGCGGTTTGTTGCATGTAGTAAATACGGCAACAGGGTGGTAAATGGAGACTTACAGTGTTAAGTCCATCCGTGCGGGAGGCCAGAAGTGGCTCCCCGTTGATAAAATGGCTACCTACAATAGGGCGGCGGGGAAGTGGTCCCCGAGGTGAAAAGCGAAAAGGCAGAGCTCCAGTATGTATAACCGTAACTCTGCTGGCCGTGACTCGTTAATTGTTCAAGCACACAACACTAAGAGCGTGAAAAGGAAATTATCCTCACATGCAAAGAAATGAACCACGCCCCATAGAACTCAGGAGGGGGGTGGGAGCGACAATGGCACACCCTATTTGGAAAGGGAAAAACAAACACACACAGAGGAATTAAAGATATGGCATTTTCTCATTCACACGACTAATCGTAATTGGTGATGTCCGATGAGAAGTTCCTTACGCCCGCAACGCTCAGCACCCTCTCGGCACCTAGCTGTTCCCTCACTGGATCTCGTGGATCCTGAGCGAAGGGCGAGCCCGGTGTTATGAGAGTGGAAGCAGAGCTCGGGCCAATCGGAGGCCGGTAGCCAGAACGAGGCTTGGAGTGCAAGTCGCGTAATCCCGCGAGAGGTGGAATTAGATCGCGGGATGGGAGCGAGGCTTGGAATACAAGCTCTCGTGGATGTAAAATAGAAACCGGGATTGTAAAAGCTTGGTCATGACTCAAGGTACATTAAAGTGGAGAGAATGACAATCTAATGTTTTAAGACACTGGTCCAAGGGATTTGATCATTCAGCCCATGGATATGAGTGCTGAGTCGATATATCCAGCGCTGTTCTTTCTCAAACAGAATGCTGTCTCTGTTTCTCAGGCTGCTGACCTGCTCGATCACTGTCCAGGTCATGTCATTGGGGGTATGATTTGCCTGCAGGTAATCTTCACTGAGTTTGGTGGTGGTGGCTTTTTTGCTATGGTTTTATTTTTCGAGTAGTCATCCCCACATAGCGTTTCGCGCAGGGGCAGGTGATCAGATAGATGACATTGGCAGAGTTACAGTTTGTATGAGATTTCTGAATCCACACATTGCCGGGTTCTAAATGAAGTTGTTTAGTGTGGGTGATAAGATGGCAAACACTACAATCCGTGCAAGGGAAATGACCAGTAATTGGAGGCAAGTGCCAGGGTTTAGTGACAGACCTAGTGAGAGTAGCTGGTGTTGAACTTGGTAATGGTCTTGTATGTACCAAGGCATCTTTTAGGCTCCTGTCCTTTTTGAAGGAGAAAAGGGGTTTCTCCCAATTGCTCATGCTACTTGTGATTGTTCTCCAATTCTTGTTAATTGATTTCTTGACAGTGTCTGAAAGGGTGCTGTAGGTGGTTACACATGTGAGTGGCACCTCTGTGGTTGTCTTCACATTCTCCTCAAGGAGGGCATCACGGGGTTGGTTGCGTGCCCTGGTCTGGCCTTTGTTAAGAAGTCCTTGCGGGTATCCTCTTTGTTTCAATTTTTCAGTCAGTTCCTTGGCCTGGACTTTGTAGTCGTTGATGTTACTACAATTCCTTCTTAAGCGAAGAAATTGTCCATAGGGCAAATTTTCGCGCAGAGGTCTTGGATGGAAGCTGCTGAACTCCAAAAGGTTATTTTTTGCTGTGGGTTTGTGATGGGTCACGGTAGTGAGAGATGTTCCCTCTATCTTGATCACTACATCAAGGAAGACGATCGATTCTCTGCTGTGATTGTGGGTGAATCTCAGGTAAGGGTCAAGGGTCAAGAGAGGCGGGAGGGGACGGGGACGGAACAGAGGCAACACCCAAGTAACCTGGGAAGACGAAGATGCAGTGGGGAAGCACACCCGCAGCCGAACAGCAACAGCCAGCACGAGCGCAATATAAGTCTTGTGACTAATCTTTCGAAAAAAGTCCTAACCCCAGAAGAGACCAAAGTCCTGGAAAAAGGTCTAGGTTTTGTTCCGACCTCTCGTCCTGACAAATTCCAACTACATTGTGAACTCTCACAATTTTTCAGGAAACTTAAATTAAAGGCTTTTTTTGAATCCAAAGACCAGTCCTTAACAGATAAACAAGAGTTTGATACCAACTTTAGACCTAAATCCACCTTCATGCCACCACCACACACAATACCTGCAGCAATCACTGCTTTTTAACAGGGCCAACTATCCCCTACTTTTACACGCTGCCAAAAACACATAAAAATGTGTTACCACCTCCAGGTCGGCCAATTGTGTCGGGGATCGGTTCAGTATTGGAACCATTATCTACATTTTGCGATCACTATCTGAAACCGTTAGTGCAGAACTCTAGTACCTACCTAAAGGATACAAAAAGCTTACTCAGACTACTCAATGAGATCTCGTTTGTACAAAACTCTGTCATACTTGTCACCATGGACATAGAGAGTCTGTACACCAGTATCCCCCAGGACCAGTGTCTTAAAACATTAGATTGTCATTCTCTCCACTTTAATGTACCTTGAGTCATGACCAAGCTTTTACAATCCCGGTTTCTATTTTACATCTACGACAGCTTGTATTCCAAGCCTCGCTCCCATCCCGCGATCTAATTCCACCTCTCGCAGGATTACGCGACTTGCACTCCAAGCCTCGTTCTGGCTACCGGCCTCCGATTGGCCCGAGCTCTGCTTCCACTCTCATAACACCGGGCTCGCCCTTAGCTCAGTATCCACGAGATCCAGCGAGGGAACAGCTAGGTGCCGAGAGGGTGCTGAGCGTTGCGGGCGTAAGGAACTTCTCATGGGACATCACTAATTACGATAAGTTGTGTGAATGAGAAAATGCCATATCTTTAATTCCTCTGTGTGTGTTTGTTTTTCCCTTCCCAAATAGGGTGTGCCATTGTCGCTCCCACCCCCCTCCTGAGTTCTATGGGGCGTGGTTCATTTCTTTGCAAGTGAGGATAATTTCCTTTTCACGCTCTTAGTGTTGTGTGCTTGAACAATTAACGAGTCACGGCCAGCAGAGTTACGGTTATACATACTGGAGCTCTGCCTTTTTGCTTTTCACCTCGGGGACCACTTCCCCGCCGCCCTATTGTAGGTAGCCATTTTATCAACGGGGAGCCACTTCTGGCCTCCCGCATGGATGGACTTAACACTGTAAGTCTCAATTTACCACCCTGTTGCCGTATTTACTACATGCAACAAACCGCGCTGGATAACACTTTTCAGTGCTAGTTGAGGCCCCTCCACCCCGGATTATGGCACAACTTCAACTACGCATCCCATGCATAGCGGCCAGGGCCTTTGATAGGTATGCCAGCACATGTCACACCACTAAGTTGCATTTATTGCCACTGAAAATGATCAATAATCATTAATTTAATGTTTTTTGTCTGTGTATCTGTTTGTTTGTCTCACTTTTATTTCCACAGACTTCTAGGTTCCTCGTAACAGAGGTAAATCCCCAAACTTACAAGTTTGTTCGTTTTCTTTTTTTGCACCGTTTTTACACATAGTGCTATTTTTAACTTTCACAACCTTTGGCAGGGGGGGCCTTAGCGCGCCCTCTCCTGTCAAGGGGACACTCGCAAACTGGTCCTGAAGAAAGCCCTGTAAAGTCACACATACCACGGGCAGAAACATGTTCACCTTTCTCTAAAAGGGAAACACCAGTATATTTTATTTGGTTAGTTTTCCCTACACATAGCAAGTTTTTATCATGTCAGGTTGACCAGTGAATAAATGATTTTTTGGTACAACCTTAGACATTTTTAATCTCACTATACTTTTTCACTCTTCACCCTCACAAGAACCTGCTCTGCTGTCTCCTGGCGTCGTAGCACACCGGGGAGGTACTCGATCTCTCCCGGTGGACCCGATGATGAAGCATGTCATCACTAGGATGAGTGAGGGTTTCCTGAAAAAATCTTGCATTTTTTCTTGAAATTGGTCTTATCATCTGACCACTTACAACTGGCCTCAGACTTCACGTGCTACAACCACGTTGTACCCCTCCCTTACGGACACTCTTCCTTTGTTTATTTGCCTTGAGTAATTTGACAGCTGAGCTTCAGGCGGATCGCCTTATGACTTTGCATAACCGGGTGGTTCGAGACATTGTCCGTGCAGATCGTTGAGGAGTCTGTAAATTGATCGGGTCTAGTTGCTGCATTTACATTCCTGATAATGCCCCTACAGTATACCAGGCCATCTCTAAGTTACATATAATTTCTGAGTCTATACATCAGGACACAGGAGATTGGTCTGTGAAGGTATGGTTTTAGGGACTACTGATCACTTGGGGATGAAAGATACTAACTTTCCTTGGAATGGTCTTGGCCACCATTTTCTCTTGTTGTCTTTGTATACAGTGTGGCGCTGCCATCTGCGGTCTTTGTGACACCTTGTGTGTCCCAAGGCCTATGTCACAGAAAACAGAGAATATTAACCCCTTCCGTGCTTCGAACGTCCAACGGTCGTCGCGCGCACTACCTCGCTGGTGCTGTGCACGACCGTTGGACGTCCGAATCCCGTTAGCGCGATCGAACGTCCGCACTGGGGCGGAATGTTCGACGCGCTAAACGGGTTAAAATGATTTTGCAGCAACAGCTCGATGACTCCATGGCCATTGACATCGACTCAGATTAACTTGAGTCCTTTGTGTTTTGCTTGAGTAATGGCAAAAGGAGGGTCTGAGGTTCTTCAGTTTCTGACTTCATCCTGTATTTAGCCGCCATTTTGTGTCTCGTCACCATTTTGTGTTGCCCTCACTCAGGCAGCACGGTGAACGAAGTGTTTTTGCTTTTCTCAGCTGCTTCGTGTCTCTTCGGTTAAAGAGTAACTCCCTGCCCTTGTTTACGAAACCGATGTCAGGGTCTGGCCGAGTTCGTTAATCCATGTCTGGGTTGAGTGATCCCTATCTCGACTGACTGTTTGGGTTCTCCTATTCTTTCCTTACATTATCTTATCCGACTGGCCTTCTCTATTCTCTCCTTATATTCTCTTGTTACACAACTATCCTTTGAGGCACACAAATACGTCCTGCTGCCTGCAAATTGGATTGTCGGCACTAGCACTGATTAATTTGTTGGGAGGGGTAACACACGGGGTTTGAGAGAGGGGCGTATTTGGGATACCTGATAGCTTGTTTTCCAACTTTTCCCCTGGCTTGCTTTGTATGTATTGGGAGTAAATGTTGTAAATATCTTTGCTATAAAAGATTGTGCGCCACCGACTAAAGTGGCAGTCTCCTTAGAATCTATACTCTGTATGTACTTCTAGGACAACTGTGCTTAGCTGAAGCTAATAAACCTGGTTTTCTATGCCCAACAGAGTGTCTCGTGTATCTGTTCGACAAGGCAGGTGAACTCAGGAATTTAAGGCGTGCCCTGCGCCGCCAGGCCCATAAGGCCCGCTTCTCCATAGTGATTTGTTTTCTTTGCTGGCAGCCACCAATGCCTCCTTGTTTTCAATCTGTTAACTGGCATAAACTTCAAACAAATCAAGCGTAATTGAAGTATTACATGTTTCAGTGCCAATATTGGTTTACTTGGTAAGTTGTAGCATAGTCATAGAACTAGCTGAAAATCAATAATTGGAGATACAAGTTAACGTGTTACACGCATTGCAGAAAAACAAATGGACAAGCATTGAAAATAAAAAAGTAGCAAACGGTTGTGTGCATTTGTGACCATTCCCAGGAACATCAGGGAGAGCTTTTCAATCTAATGCAGGTTAATAGCCTCCACCAAAGTCCCCCATTTTGTTTTGATACATCATTCTAAAGTTAAGCAATGTGTGAACTCTTCTAAACATTCACCAGCTGAGAAATTACATATTTTATGTTCATTTTGTTAATCTGAATGCATGCAACATCATATTTTTTTTTCTTTTTAGAATCAGTGGGGGAAAAGTAATGCTTTTTTTCACTTAGAATAGCGTTTCTTTTATATAACCGAAATGATGTGACATTTGTTTGGGTACTTGATTTTGAAGTTGTGGAATTAATTACTCAATAGGAAATTTGGAGGTCAGCAGCAACACCATTTGCATATAAAGTACTTCAAAAATGATTTTATATTGATGTAATGCAACTATATTCCCCTTTCCATAGATATTTTCCCGTCTTTGATTCTCATGTCTATGTCTGCTATCTTATAATTATGCCGCTGTGAATTGCATTTACTGAGTAACAAATACGTGTGTTTAATTAAATATTATGTATATCTCAATTTAATGTACTTGAAGAAAACGTTTATCCTTTTAATTCGTGTTCATGTGCCCCTCACTTGAATTGTAATGGACCAAGCAAACAAAATGTGTGAAGTTTCGTTTTACATTTGCAGTGCAATTGTATGATCTAAACATATGACACAGACTAAACAATTTATCTGTTAAATAGTTCTAAGTACTTTGACAAAAAAACAATATTATAAGTCATTATTATATGTCGCTCGTGACTCGGGGTCTAAACATTGAAGATGCTTTCACACAAAAAATAAAATCCACAGGAGTCACCTGTCTGCTCGGTCTTGGTACAAAGTACCACTTATAATTGATTCACAATTTTAATTTGGTTATTTATTGTTTTCTCAGTAGTTACATGTAGCCGTCTAGATGCCGCAGCAATCATGACCCCGGACCCGTGGCCAGAAAGGGCCTTCACCCATCGCATCACTCTCTGGCCAGGCTTGGCCAGAGAGCTTAAATAAACGGGAGGAGGTCACTCTGGACCTCCGGCTCAGATGTACACTGAGTGTGGTTGTGTATTTTATAGAGCTCCAACGGCTATTCTACCATGCACCATTGGCGACTAGGGTTGGCGTCCATTGCAGCCCAACCCCACATGCTGCCTTACCCTCGCCTCACAGACACCCAGAATGGAACGCACCGTGGGAAGAAGAGCGACGTTGTTGGAAAGTACGCAGCCCACTTGCCACTAGCAAAGTTCCCTCACCACAGCAACAGGGAGTTGTGTCCTAGCGGAGAATGCCATTGCACAAAGAAATTAGCGAAGATATCGCAGCATCGCCTGCTCCCTCCTACCTAGGCCCACACCTCTGCTGCTGCAGTCCAGCGAGCCTAAAGACCCCCTGCAGAGGCCTGCATGTGATGTACTTCCCATCACAGTGGCACGACGCATGCATGCGCAGTCCACCCCTTGCCAGTCTATCAAGCTATGACTATTGCAGCACCGCCTGGCTGAGCGCACATGGCGAAGTGCACCATTCCACTATCTCCACGTGCCAGACAGCAATCTCGCTTATACCACCTAAGGCACCACGTGCAAAGCGGAAGGCAAATGACACAAACAATCAAAGTGTAGCAATAAAAGACTGGATAGAAAAGGAAAAACAGAAGAAGACTAGAATTAAGCAACCACCATCGTGAAGCAACACCAGGCACACAGTGCTCACACAACCATGACGAATCAGGCAGCACAGGCGGCCCACAGAACCTACCGCCTGCACAACAAGCAGGGCATCAGGTCGTGCAAACCAATTCACAGCACACCCAAATCAATGCACTTCCAGGTTTAGCGAACTGATGGATCCAACCACTGAGTCTCCCAGGTGGACAATCTGGATTAGCAGATTGGACAACTACTTCAAAGCAACGAGAGAAACGGACGGTGCTGTCAAGAGATCTCTACTGTTGCACTTCGCGGGAGAAGAGATATACAGGTTGCTTACTCATTTACCAAACACAGGATTTTGATGTGGCAGTCAGGGCTCTGAATGCTCACTTCGATTTTCAAGTGAACCCCGATTATGAATGATTCAAACTCCGCCATGCGCGCCAGAAAGAAGGCAAGGCGATGGATGCATCCCACACGCAGCTAAAAGAACTGGCTAGTACATGCACAGCCGATGACCAGAACAAGGAAGTAATGGCCAAAGTTATCCAAGGGTACGAAACAAAAATCTTCAGACCCCTATTCGGCAACAAACAGGGATCACCCTTAAAGACATTCCCATCATGGCATGGTCGCATGACCTATCGGACGCCAGAGCAACAGCCATGAACATCGCACTAACCTGACAAGCGGAGAAACCAGTGACTATCAAGACAGAAAGATGCAGTACTTACACAGAACAGAGGAACCCGAGGGCAGTGGCCAAGCAAGAGCACACAAGGGTGACATTGTAGAGGGGGACCACAGAATCGAGGAGCTCGTGGAAGAAGACCACTGTCAAAAGCAGTGAAGTACCTGTCGTTCAAAGACCCCGAAAACCCCAAAACACCCAGAACACCAGTGCGGCAAAGGCAGTACCTAGTGGACTCATCCACAGATGAGGAAGGCGATTGCTAACTCATCTTATTTGCCAGTGACTTCGAGCGGAAGCAGCGCTCACAGCCCATGTGTGGCCTTGAAATCTCTGGATCCCAGGTCACCACGCTAATCAACAAAAGAGTTTCTGTTAATGTGACAGGATGCCAACAATACAAGAAGCTACATCAAAGACCTACAATGACCCCGTCACACGTTAGAATTCTCACATACGGCATCCAAACAACTCAAGGGTAAGATGACAGTGCAGGTGAAGTCAGAAAGCCCCAAAATGACTGCAACCTTCCATGTGGTAGTTAGGGAAGCTTGCATCCTAGTAGAGAGTCACACAACCAAAGACTTTTGCCAACACAGTCAAGATCCTGTTGATTGAGGATGTTTTGGAATTCTTCCCACAACTGTTCAAAGGACTTGGGAGCATGAAGAGGCCACAAATCAAGCTACATATAGACAAGGCAATGAAACCAGTTGCCTTGTGACACAGACGCATACCTTTCAACCTCAGGCCACTAGTTGAAGAGGAAATTCACAATCTCGAATGACAAGGGGTTATAGATAAAAATCACTGGATCGACACCCTGGTTCTCACCAATGGTGATAGCTGAGAAACCAAAGCAGCTGGGGAAAATCAGATTGTGCATAGATATGCGTTTGCCCAACCTGGCAATCAAACGCAAAAGGCACTTGACACCAACGGTGCATGACATTCTGGCTGATCTGAACGGGTCCCGCTGGCTTTCCAAGCTGGAACTCAGCGCAGAATATCATCAGTTGAGGCTAGCTGAGGAGAGCCGGTGCATCACGATCTTCTCGGACCACATAGGCTTACACTGCTACAAGAGACTGAACTTTGGAATCTCATTGGTGGCACAGATATTCCAGAATGCTGTCCGGGAAGTACTGTCAGGACGTCAATGGATATTTAATGTCAGTGACAACATTCTAATACATTATGCGACCATAGAAGAGGATCACCGCCATCTCCAGGCCACTCTCCAACGTCTTGCTGAGCATGGAGTGCCCCTCCACCGAGAAAAATGCTTGTTTTTTCAAAAGTCAATTGAATTCTTTGGCTGTGTATTCAGCCAAGATGGAGTAAGGGTAGATCCACGGAAGTCGCAGGCCATACAGCAAACCCCTGCCCCGACGACAGCTTCAGAGACACGAAGGTTCCTAAGGATGGCCATCTAATGGTGGCAGTTCATACCGACCCTGGCCACGATAGCTGAACTGCTGCGTGCCCTAACGAAGAAAGACGCTACCTGTAAGTGGGGAAAAGAAGAAGAAGAAGCTTTCCAAAAAGTTCAAAGCAGCACTTCTTGGAAAAACCACCATGGCGTACTGGAGAATTCCAATAGAATCCCATGTTCACACCAGAACATGGAATTCTATCGGAATTCTCAAGGGCATATTATCACGCCCATTATCGCTGTTTTAGCGGCAGTTTTCTGCCACTAAACCAGCGATAACTTTTAACACCATTCTTGATAAAATGGCCCTTGGATTCTCTATTACCTCCTTAAATCCGATGTATATTTACTTGACAGCATTTGCCTCTTGGATGCAGAACAACTTTCTAAAATTAAAAAGTGAAAAATCGGAGGTATTTATTTTTCACCAACAATGAACTCCTTGGTCCCAGGCTTGGGGATCATTAGAATTTGACCCACTGCTATCCTTCTACCTCACCAGCCAAAAACATAAGACCCTAGTTTGACAATAATACATCCCTTGCCAAACAAGCTAATATCTTATTAGGTATTTGCTTTACATTTCTTTGTATGCTGAGAAATATAATTCCTTTTCATCCTATCATAGACAGCAAAACGACCCAACTTGACTATAGGATTTCTCTGTAGGATGGCTTCTGTAATTATCTTGTCCATTGGTAGCAAACTGTTGAGATTTCTACAGCTAGCTTGATTCTGAAACCCCTACCCGCTACTTCCATATCTTTACACCTACAATACATTCACTGAGTTCCAGTGAGGAAACAATCAACTTTTAAAGCACTGTATCTGACACAAAGAGAATACTGGGATACTTAGCTTGTTTCCCCTCATGATCCCCAAGGCAAGGTTGTTTTCTCTTACCCATTGTAGATATCAGGGGGGTTGCCCGGCCCGGCCTCTTCTGGCCCCTGACAGCCACAGACGGTCCCGCCCTTGTCCCGGGCTTCTCCCGGCGTCGCCCGCACGCGTCCTGCGTTGCGTGGGGAGTCAGCGCTAATGAGGGGAATCCTGGGCAGGCGCTTGCGTCACCTCTCGGCGCTGCCAGGGGATGCTGGGTAATGTAGTCCTTGCCTGAACGATGGCTGTTCCCCTCACGGCGGCGATGATGGAAAGTTGCTGGCCGTTTCCCTCACGGCAACATCTGGGGCTGTGATGAGCTCACGCCGTTTCCCTCACGGTTGGTAAGAGCTTGTGCCCCCAGTCAAGCGCGTCCCCCTTTCGGAATCATTGTTTCAAGGTTGCTTATCCAGTATATCTCACGTCGGAGTATTTTTTTGTTATTATCTACTCCTGGGTGTATTATTACTTTTTCTATCACCTGAAATCTTATTTGGGAAATATAATAATTTTCTTCAATCCAATGGTTGGCCAGTGCTAAAATAACATTTCTTGTCCTAATTCTGCTTTTGTGTTCGGTTAACCTAATTTTTATCTTGCGTGCTGTCTTGCCAACATAAGCTTTTCTGCAAGGACACTTAATACAGTATATAACATTATTAGTATTGCAATCACTGGTATGTCTCAACGAGATTCTTGCTCCTGAAATTGTATGTGTTAATATGTTGCCTGGAATTACATTGTTACAGTATGTGCAGTTGAAACATCTCAAAGTGCCTTTAGGATCCTTTAGCCTTTCAATAGAGGTTGTGGTGGTCAATAGTTCCCTCAGGTTCCTCCCTCTGGTGAATGCATGCAGGGGTTTATTCTCAAACATCTTATTGAAATCTGGTTCATTGGCTAGAAGTTTCATCTTCCGTTGATGATATTTTTAATTGCTGGTGAACTGGTAGTATATTTGGAAACAAATACTATCTCATTGGATTTCTTTGAGGTGTTGGTGGTGAACAGGTCTTTACGTTCTATTCTTGCGGCTTTGCACAATCTTCCAATATACTTTCTGGGTTTCCTCTTTGTTTATACCTGTGTTTGTATTCCTCTGTTTTCATCAAATACACGTCTGGATCAGAACATATTCTCTTTATCCGGATGAATTGTGAGTACGGCAAATGTTTGATGAGACTCCTAGGGTGGAAACTAGAGTGTGCAAGTGCGTTGTTGCGATCAGTGGGTCTGGTATATATTTGAGTGTCTACTCCTGAACCTTCTTGTTTTTTTAATTATGGTTACATACAATTATTCTATTCGTTTATCATGAATTTTGTGGGTAAACTGTATCCGGGGGTCAAAAGTATTCATAGTTTGTAGCAATTCATCCAGTGTCTCCCGTGTGTCCATCCAAACCATAACAATGTTGTCTAAAAATATGCAGTAAAGGTTGATTTTTGACCACCAGAACTGGTTGCTCATTATGTGCTGATGTTCAAATAGCTCCATAAAGATGTTTGCATGCGCAGGAGCCCTCAAAAAACCCATGGAGGTTCCTGTGAGCTGTGCGTAATATTTGACATTCTACTTAAAATAACTATGCTGTAATCAAAGATTGACTAACTGTAACAATACTATGTTCTCAGTATCGATGTCCTCTAGCTGAAGTAGCGCCCACTCAGCTGCTTTTAATCCTGCTGCATGAGATATTGAAGTGTAAAGCGCTATGACATCAAAAGTGCACAGTAACCAAGTTGCTCGTAGGGTGGGGCGTGAGTAAGGGGGTGGATCGACAGTTCACCGGAAGTGGGAGGGGCTATCCCCTCACCACAACCGCTAAGCACTGATTGGCTAAGGCCACGATGCAAGTTGGCCCGTCAGGTGGTTGGCCGCGAGGGGCGGCTTGCCTTTGGATCGCCTGTAAGATAACCCACCATGTTGGCATATTTGGTATACTAATAAACCTGCAGCAATTTTCTCCACCAAAAAGTTGTCTAGTCTGCTTATTTATGTTACCTGTATGTTGCTGCGAGAGGGCTGGTGAGTGTGGCCGATATTGGCACTATGGATTAAACCCAAATCTTTTAATAGATATTAGAAAAGAAGGAAAGTACTTACCAGAAACCTTGAAACTCCTGAAAGAAAAAGCATAGTACAAAAGAGAGTAAATATACAGAAGAAACAGCGTCAAATAAATAGCACACTACCTCCACAAAACAAAAGAAGACAGTTATTCTCTTATTTAGAAGAGGAACACAGGCCTGGGGTTACTGGGTATGTACAGTAATGAAATAGCTTATGTAGGGAAATCTATCCAATTATATGAGAAATTCTAATAATCTGGATTTACTTAGTTGCTTAGGAAACAAATGACCAGTCAGCCTCTTCTTGTTCTTTATTATTTCATCAAATCCCCTTTCCCCCTTGGAGTTCCCTGTTGCTAACTCTAAAGTCAGCCACAGGAGTGATTGTTAGAGGGTCATTGGAACTATTCATTGTTCTATTCCTGCACAAGCATAGAGGTAAGATACATGGCAGTAGGTGACCTACCGCAATATAGGTAGAGCAGAAAGAGAACAAAATAGTTCCATTGTACACATTGTCATTGTACCAAATGCTTCTCGAAGTTCACACAAACGCGAATGAATAAACAAGTTTGGCCTCCACATATTGACGCATATACTCCAGTGCATGCATGTCACAATATACGTGCCTGTCGTTACAAAATGGTTGCATGTAGCAAGCACACATATCATCACACTTATGCCTGAACTGAGCATAGATAGATTACAATGGTAAAGCATTTCCCCTACCTTCGTGCACAAACAAATTCATCACTGACAGGTACAATGAACAACATCAAAACAGCTTACAGCAAAACCAACAGGATTCAAATATTCACAAAAAGGGCAGCAAGCAGCAAAAAGCCATAGAAGGATCTCAGGAAGAAGACTTGCTCCTATCCAAACATTGTGGCCTGAAATCGCCAATCTCATCAGCAATATTTTATGAGTAAAATCACAAAAGATGACCAGAAGGACACCGGTATGTCAGAAGGTTAGTTTTATTGTAATAAGCATATCAGTAGATAATAGATGCCATTCACCAGTGTCCCCCTTGTCCAATTCCTGATCCAGATCTCCAACGGCCACAGTGTCTAGAGATCCAGAATGAGAAAGCATGTACTGAGTACAAGTGAAGTAAATGATATATCAAACAGCAGAGTATTGTACGGGTAAAGGTAAGTATACAGCGGTAAGGTTATATATGTATGTGACAGTGCTTGTATAGCACAAACCTAACAATGCATCATAAAATAACATATATCTTTAAAGGGTATGTTAATCCATTGTCACCTTGGCTCTAAATAACAGATGTTTATTGTTACCCAACTATGGCAATGGCACTACTTTTCTGACCTCAAAAAGTTAAGACTGAGTGGATCTACCAGAATTTGAACTTGTTTTTATTTGGTCAAACGCAGATTTCTGCAGTGGATATGTTATTCCACTGAGCCACCAGACCTAGAAACAATGGAAAGCTGATGGGTTAGGGGAGCAGAAAATGAATTAATTTTCTTATGAATTTGCAGAAAAGCTTCTGAGACTGTTCTGCCAATTGAGGAATCCAGCCATAATACCAGAGCTTTAACATTATGGCAGCCTCCATGAACAAGTAAATGAGTTGAGACTTCACACCCCCGCTTCCATGTTGCCAAACATATAGCCTCCTCTACAAAAAAATGACACAGTGCTTTGCCGCAAGCCATTTACCAGCACTATGCTACGTCATATTCAGAGCACAGCAATGCTCTGTATTAACAACAATACAACATATCCCTGTGCTTTTCTCAGCGTTGGTGCTCAATTGGGTGTTGTGCGCTAGTGCAGGCACCCTTGCCTCATTTTACAAGGGGGCCTGCGCTGCACAAAAACAGTAATTAATGGCATTTTTCTCTTTCTGTGTGTGCTGCAGAATTAAAAAGTGACGCACCTTTGGCATAATGGGCTTGTAAATGGGGCCCATAATCTTGACTGCTTATTTCAAGAGAAAATGGCAATAGACAGAAGAATGATCATGTTACTTTGGAATAGTAAACTACTTGTTTGGAAAACTTGAAATCTTTGTGAGTGAGCAACCTGAATCAACAGGAAAATAACCCAAATCTATAAAGTATAAATCACATTGTAGGGAGATGGTGTGTTTCATGGATACATTATTAGAAGAGGAAACCAGCATGCTCCAGTCGCATGGCTATCAATTTTATTAAAGAACTTAAGTTACTGAAATGGACAATCTACAAAATCAATAAACAGCGAGCTCCACACAGGAGTCCTATTATGTTTAGGTATTAGGTATCCCGAGGTTAAGAAAATGGTAAGTCTTCAAAAGATATGACAGGTGGAGGCAGATTCAGAGAAGCCAAGTGTGTTGAGATGGGCCATTGCAGCACAGGACTTCACATGCTGTTTCTTTTCTGAGATGTCACAGTCACCTGAGCTTGCCCTCATGGTACCAGCTTTGATCTGCTATATGCAGTTTGATATGGGAATAAACTACCTGCTTCATCTATGAAGAAAGGGTTCCAGTAGAGAGCGCTAGACGGAACAGAGAAAATGCCACTTGCCCAGGATTTCCATTAAAGCAGTAGAAAGAATACAGGAAGTGTTGCTGCACAAGTCTCAAGTAGGAATCTCAAAACCTGCAAAACCACAAAAGAATCAACACTCTAACAAACAGATAATACAGCAAGCCAGCATCGGAACAAATAGTGACCCTTTCCACACAATGTGAATTCAAATATCACATTGAAATTCCAAAATACGTATGTCTGGCACCCTGAGAAAAAAGACTAAAAACAGGCAGCAGAATAATGACAGTGATATCAACAGTTTTCCTGTAGATTTATCAGATGCACATGGATAGGGACTTCCAGTGCTTACTGTACTTGTATAGTGTCATGAGTAATTCTTTGCGTTTAACCAGCTGCTATTTTTGAGAAAGAAGATATAACATAAGCTCCTGTATGTCGATAAAATGTTCTTCGACTTAAGTTATGGAAAACTTGCTTAACTAAGTCACAAATTCATTTAGGTAATTGGAAAGGATGTTATAGGCATTTGCTGGTTGAATTTTAATAGCTTGGCTTTGGGAAGTCTGTTTATAAGTGTTTATTACATAAATGAATAAATAATGCCCTTTATCACGTACATAATTAATTTGTTACCATAATGTGCCATTAGAGTTATCATTCAAATTATGAATTGTGATATTGATTTTACTTGTGTTCTTTTAGCTATGGCTGTTAATACTTCATTATCAAAATGGAATCTTTATTAACAAGTTTACCCAAGCCGTGCCCTCTAGTATCCATGAATAAACAATAACATGACATACTGCTTCATATAAAAGAGTGTTGTCATACTAATTACATGATTTACAACTGTCAGGGCAATTGTAGATGATGGCACAAAACGACTTTTGAAACCTCCAGTAAAGCAGCATTAGTTTGCTCAAAATCCTTTGCAAACATTGCAATTAAAAGTGAGATTTCAGATTAGCAGGATATGTGTTGTGTTCGATGAAGCATTCATACCCCAAGGGAGCATGATATCATAAGAGTGGCATTTACATCTCATAAAATTGTTACTTACCAAAAATGTTAACACAAAATTCCACGTTGTGAATGTCCTTGTCTCCATATGTAGGATGTACATTTTCAGGTTGTAGCAAGATTTTTGAAAATGAATTCCACGCCATAATACAACTCGTGCCTTTCCACTTGAGAAATAATTGTAGTGAGGCAAAAAAGACGCATTATGCGATTGTGTGGCCTGCAGAAACATTAAATAATTTGACTTGTTTGGGTGATTAATTAAGAAGTTCTTTGAAACCCAAGAGTCCTAATAAGTATTTTTTTCATAATATCGTGGTATACTGAGACTAGTGATGTGCTCAAACTATTATGTTTTCTATAAAATAGTATTTATAGATAAAACATAAGGAAACCTTTTTTCAATATAAACCTAATGTAAAAGATAAATCAACGTTATTCTGGGTTTTATTTTTATGGACCTTTGGATACACTACGTGTGAGAAAGAAAGAGCACTGTTCTTTGTTAACCATAGATGAGCATATGGCCCGTCAAAATAATTCCCATCTTAACCTTGAGTCAATTTTGTGATAATAATGCACTTAGAATATCCATTTAAAGAGTGAAAACATCCCCTGCTTTCGAAGAAAAAGGTTGAAGAAAGGGAACATGATGAGTAGGTAGAAGGAGATGGGAGAAAGAAACAGAAAACAGCATGAGAGAAAAAAAGAGAGCAAAAGGAAAAGAAAAGCTCTCTTCAAAAGCCACAGGTCTGATTAAAAAAGATTTGACAAAGTTCTACTTTTGTAGTACTCCTCGGGCTGTATTACGCGTTATTCTTGGTGGGACCTGGCACACCTTTTAATAGGTGCACCGGGCGCTAACAATGATAATATGCCCTATTATGATGTATGATGTATGAGGGCAGCCGCAAACTCACGCTGCCCTGGGGGCAGCACATTCATGTGAAAACACAGAGCATCTGCTCCGTGTTTACATAGAGCAGGTGGCACCACATGCACTTTTACAGTGGAATAGAGATCCCCTTGCAGGCAGGTGCAGTCAGTGACTGCACCGGCCTGCAAGGGGATATCTGGGGGTCCATGGGACCCCTTTACCACCTGCAGAGGGCTGCTCTCAGGAGTCACACTGATAGTGTGCTACCTTTTAAATGGCACACTGTCAATGTGACTCCTGAGGGCATCTTTGCCTCTGCGTCCGCATCTGTAATATGCCGTGGGCGCAGAGTCACAGGATTTTCCTCATTTGCATAGGGCACGCCCCCATGCAAATGAGGAAGCACTCTCTAAAGTCCGCCATAGATCGATATTAGTGAAGGTGATACACAAAAGTCTGCGCCCCCCTTCTGTAATGCCCCAGGGACGAGCAATGCGGGTGCAAAAACCCGTAGCACCCCCGGGGCACTTATTGTAATAAGGCCCCTGGTTTACTCCTATATCCATGGAGTATGTCAGAAGAAAGACAGAAAAATGCATAGCTTAACCCTGGAATTCAGGAGTAAGTATGGAGTTCTACAAGAGTAAGTCATACCTGCTCACAGCAACATCAATGTGACTCTGACCCCTTCTTGTGTATTGTACTATGTTATTTAATTGAAATGTGGCACATATGAATCACTTCATAACCCAATGAGTGGTACAGGCCTGTGTTTTTTCAGGGGTTAGCATGGTACATTGTGAGGAAGTGTATGATTGCCAATGCTGGAGCGGGAATCAGTTTCAGTTAAAATCCTGGTTTCCTACCATCTAGGCTAATTACTGCTGCCACTGAGCCAATAGATCTTTCCTGTTGTTTTCAAGTAGATCATGAGTTGTACATCACATAAATTATAATCACAATTTTTAATCTGTTTCTTTTAGTCAAGAATAACAGTTTGGTATGACTTAAGGGGTTTTAATATTTATTTCTTTGAGTAAGTCATCTTTATTCAAAGTTTGCAAGTTAATTTGTATTAATCTCAATCATCAAATATGAACATAAATCGATAATCAATATAGTTAATGAAATAATCATAATAAAATGAATGGGGAGAAAAAATAGTGGCAGTTAGAACCCATAGAGAGTTCTAGTTAGAGAGAGTGATAGTTCAACCATAAGACTTATACATTAGAACCAGTAGGCCACTTCAGAACTTTACCCGACTACCCTCATTAGTGTAAATCCCCAACGATCATGGCACGTCCTAGCTTGATGTGGACAGGGGAAAATTCCTACACGCTGATCTACCCCCCCAACCTCTCCAAAACCACTGCTAAATCCTTCAAGCACGCCACCCTAAAGAGCCACCCTGAGACGCTGATATCTGAACTGCGCTCTAACGCAGGCAATGGCATGTGCATAAATGACCTTATCTTCTTCTCCAAAAGGACAGCTGCCTGGCACAAAACCCTGACACACCTTCTTAACGTTCGCTCTAACAGAAACATCCTGTACAGCACCAAACTCACAATTTCTCCCTCTTCCACTCTACGAGCGGACCTCACTATCACCCTCTATAAAAATGGCATAATTCTGATCCAAGCCTCTACCAATAACCTCAATAAATTTGCAGACCTTTTCATGCTCCTCAGAAACCATGTGCACGACACAAATAGGGTGACTAACAGCTACACCAATAACCCACTGTCCTGCCAGTCCACCAAGCCCAACCACCCACACACCCCCTACGGGTTTCCACTACAGTTCTTCCCATCCCCCCCTAGCATGCCTACTGACCACGACCACGGAAGATCCCTGGCACCCCTGATTGCCGCCCTCCTAGCACCCCCCATATACGGGGAGACTAGTATGCTTGCACTGACCCCAGACACAATCCATACTAACCACACTATGACTCCCAACACAGATCACCCTCACTGTTACAGCTCGCCCACTGGCAACCCTAGTAGAACTGCCAGACCTCCTACCTCCTCTCCACCTGCATTCTACCAAATTTGCAAGCTAGGTACTCCAAAGACCCCAGAATCTGTTCAAACCAACCTACCTTTCTCTCCACCCTTATATGCCGCCGGGACTGCTCCTGCTCCTGAACCTTGGCCATTTTGCAAGTCACCTCATTCCTCCATCCACGATCACCGAGTCTCCCAAGCACCCACTCCCGCTACCTCTGAGACATCTCTGCCCGCGCAAACATCCTGGCCAACTCTCAGAGGTGGAATCCTGTGCTCTCACCCTCTCCTAAACCTCTACCACCGTCACTTCTAACCCTCCAGACCTTACGAGAAATGAAATCCTAGTCATCCTCCAAGACCACAACTCTGCCCAAGCCATCACTTGTCCGCAAAGCACAGTCCAGGTCACCCCATCAGCATGGTCACCATCAACCCCAGCAGGCCACCTACCCTCCATGACAGCACCCCAAGCTCTTATTGATCTCGAAACTCTACACTCCAGAGCGACTAACCTAACCCAGAGCATTCATAGCTCCATTCAGGAACTTATGAACCTCCTTCACCTGGACGAGCTCTTCCTTTGCTAACCTCAAGTCACCTCATTCCTCCCCCCACGATCACCGAGCCTCCCAAGCACCCACTCCCGCTACCTCTGAGACATCTCTGCCCGCTCAAACATCCTGGCCAACTCTCAGCGGTGGAATCCCGTGCTCTCGCCCTCTCCTACACCTCTACCACCGCCACTTCTAACCCTCCAGACCTTACGGGAAATTAAATCCTAGCCATCGGCCAAGACCACAACTCTGCCCAAGCCATCACTTGTCCGCAAAGCACAGTCCGGGTCACCCCATCAGCATGGTCACCATCAACCCCAACAGGCCACCTACCCTCCATGACAGCACCCTAAGCTCTTATTGGTCTTGAAACTCTAAACTCCAGAGTGACTAAACTAACCCAGAGCATCCATAGCTCCATTCAGGACCTTATGAACCTCCTTCACCTGGCCGAGCTGTCCCTTGCTAACCTCAAGTCACCTCATTCCTCCCCCACCGATCACCGAGCCTCCCAAGCACCCACTCCCTCCACCTCTGAGACATCTCTGCACACGCAAACATCCTGGCCAACTCTCAGATGAGGAATCCCGTGCTCTCGGACTCTCCTACACCTCTACCACCGCCACTTTTAACCCTCCAGACCTTACGGTAAATGAAATCCTAGCCATCCTCCAAGACCGCAACTCTACCCAAGCCCTCACTTGTCCGCAAAGCACAGTCCGGGTCACCCCATCAGCATGGTCACCATCAACCCCAACAGGCAACCTACCCTCCATGACAGAAGTGTGATGGAAAGCAACCTCGCACCGGTAGTCCAGACCGTCCAGATCCTGGTCACCTCCCCTGACCCCCCCTTATCTGGTCTCTTAATCAATTGCCGTTCAGCAGTCAAGCATGCCGCTGATATTGCTGACCTCATCCTGATCAGAAACTTAGACTTAGCTATACTAACAAAATCTTGGCTCAATGAATACTCCTCCCCTTGCTTGGATTTATTAGTCCCTCCCAACTACAATATCGCCAGACTAGACAGACGCTCCCACAAGAAGGGTGGAGCCATTGCCTGCATCTATCGATCCTCCCTTCTTGTCACTGAACTCTTGGCGGACACCACTGACTCCTGCCAATACCTCGCACTCTTCATCTGCAGCAGCTCACTACATCTCAGCAACTTACACATCTTCTACCACCCTCCAGGTTCCAATGACTCCTTTACTGATCATCTATTGGAAATCATCACAATTAAGATTTCCTCCAATGCTAAAGAGATTTTCCTGGGTGTTTTCAACCTGCACTGGAATGACTCTAAAGATCCCCATGTCAACGCTATCAAAGTCATACTAACTGACCAAGCCATAACCCAAGCCTGTTCTCAGCCAACTCACTCAAAAGAGGCCATCCTTGACTGGATCATTTCTAAGGAATCCTCAGTCAAGCTTATCTCTATAGACCCATGTGACTGGTCTGATCACCACTCAATCTCCTTCATTTTGCCTGGGACCGCAAGTCTAAGACACTGCAACTGGTGATCCCCAAACGCTGGACCAGAGACACTAAAACCCTTGACCTTATGGAACTGGAGGCTCGCTGCAAATTTGACCTCCTCCACCTCCGCACATAACCTCGGTCAGAGCCCTAAATGAGCATTACTCATCAACTATCTCAATCATTCTGGACGACCTTGCCCCTCTAAAGCTAAAAAGTCAAAGACAGGAACCCCTGGTTCACTGGTTCCCTCAACATGGAGAGGAGGTCCCTACGGCAATGTGAAAGAAACTGGAGACAACACCCCTCTGCGACGCATGTTAAACTTCTCTGCCAGTCGAGAAACTCCTACAACAAGCACATCCTGAAGTCAAAAAAAGAATATTTCAGTTCTGAACTGGGCAATGCCAAATAGACCCCGTAAACTTTTTGAACTGATCAAACACCAATCCAACAAACTGGCTAAAACACCGAAAGAATCCCCCAAAATCTCTAATTTCGTCAGAGAAATTCTCCTCTTTCTTCGTGGATAAAATCACATCTTTAGGAACTGAACTCAGTACCGCCTACTACTCACAACCCGTTCCGGACCTGCCCCCTTTCCCTACTCCATGCCCTATGGCCTCTCCTAAAAAGCAAGCCCGTTGGTCTGACTGAATATTATGACGAAGACTCCATCTCCAAAATCCTCTCTACCCTGAAACCTAACAATCACTTTAATGACCCCCTACCTTCCAACTGCCTCACTGCTGCCTCCCAATTCATTTGTCCTTGCTGGACTACAATATTAAACACCTCTCTCCAACAGGGATCAATTCTGGACACCTTGATAGCCGTGCAAGTCCTCCCCATTTAAAAAAAAAAACACCACTGGATCCATCCTCCTCCGACAATTTCAGACTCATCTCCAATATCCCGCCACTAGCCTAAGTACTTGAGAAATGTGTTCAGCAATAACTAAGTCAGCACATCAGTAACTTCCACCTACTTGATGACTTCGAATGTGGGTTCAGACCGGGGCATAGCACTGAAACCACTATGCTCCACGTCGTGGATGATGACCTCCAAGCACTAGCACTAGACCAAGGCAAAACCTGCCTGCTAATCCTCTTAGACCTATCCTCCGCCTTCAAAACGGTCAATCATGATAAAATTCTTGAAGGCCTCAATCTCAGGTTGGGTCTCGATGGTGTGGTCCTAGAATGGTTCAGGTCCTTCCTCCATAATCGATCACAGAGATTCCTCATTAATGGCAACCTATCAGCTCCCTCTCCGGTTATGGTTGGAGTCCCCCAAGGCTCAACCCTGTCCCCACCCTCTTTAATCTTTACTTAGAGCCACTCACTGAACTTCTTCGTACCGCCAACATTTCCTACCATATGTAAGCGGACGATATCCAAATATACATCAATATCTCTTTGCTGGAGGAGATCCTCTCCCTAAACGAGACCTTGAAACTGACTGTCCAGTGGCTAGCAGCTAACCAACTAAAAGTCAACGCAAAGAAAACCGAATTTCTTCTCCTAATCTTCCCTTCTAAAGCCAACCCTGAGATTCAGATGTGGATCAGGCCATCACAGCCCTAAACTGCCCGCTGACCATTGTGGACTCTGCCAAATCCCTGGGCATATTCCTAGACTATAATTTGAATATGCGGGACCACATCAACTCAATGGCTAAAGCAGCTAGATTCCACTTGAGCTATCTTTGGAAGCTGAAACCTTTCATTGAGGCTGCTGACTTAAAAATGGCAGTGCAAGCACTAGTCATCTCCAGACTGGAATATGGTTACTCCACTCTCACTGGTCTACCCAAAATCTCCCTTGCACCCTTAAAAGCTTGCCTCAACGCCGCCGCCAAACTACTCACCGACACCTGGAAATTCGACCACATCTTTCCACATTTGAAAGCACTGAACTGACTCCTTGCTAGAGGCCAGAATTCAGCTGAAACTGGCATGCATCACACACAAGGCTCTTTATTCAAACGCCTCTGCTTATCTGGCACAAAAACTAGTGCTATCTGGAGGAAGCAGGAACTCCCAGTCCGCCAGTAACATCTTACTCCAACCCGCCTTTTTCCAGAAAAAAAGAACCTATAATAGGGCATTCACCAGGGCACCAGGGCAGCTCGTAGAATCTGGAACTCCTTCCCACCCACCATCAGAAGAATCCCCTCTCTTGCACTTTTCAAGATGGAGGCCAATGCCTTCCTCATGGGTAAATTCCTCGTCTAATGCCCGCCATGCCTGACCACAAGTCTGATGTTTCTAAGACTAGTGCTTCTCCCTCAGACCACCAACTCTCCCCACAGAGAATTTTTGGGTCCCTTATTTTTACTTTTATTGTTTTATTATATTATTCCTATTTTTGCCCACTTTAAATATGATTGCAATCGTATTGTGTATCACCAGTATCCCTATGTTCCATACACCCCGGCCCATCGCCATCCCCTTGTATAGTTTTTGTATGTATATTTCTGAACATTGTTTGTACTGCTCTGTATATCTTGCAAAGCGCTCTGATACCCTCATGGGTCAAGTTTGCGCTCTATAAATCACAAAAAAAATAAACTCTGTAAAGTTTTCAAGCATTGTGGAATGGTGAAATGGATGGAATCACCAGAAGCAATTGCAATCAGCAATAAAGGTCTGGATAGAGTGTTTAATCAGAAGAGTGATAACCTACTCTAGGAACAAACCCTTTTATGAAACAATTTTAAATACAAGAGAAGGCAGTAAGGCTATAGGACAGTCGCACTAGTATTAATCAGTATTGTTCATTGGCAAGATCAAGACACTCAACTGTTTGGGATCCTACCGCAAACAAAAGCTATTATTAAATACAAAACAGAGTGTCTATTATCTAAACATATGTTTATCATTGATCATAGTATCCTTAATCAGTTTGGTACATCATACTTTCATCAACAAAACATCATGATTGATATTAACCAAGTACACGAGTTACCCAACCCCAAATTGCAGGAATGCATGTTAGTGATACACAGGAGCAGTGTGATCTTGAAGCAAAAAATCTCCATGTATTTCTATTCTTTTGTAGATGTAAACAATCAGCCCAGCCAACACATTTCGTCCTTGTGGACTTCATCTGGGCTGAAAAAACTTAAAACATAACGAAAAAATGTGAGCAGATGTTTGTTTTATATTTACAATATTTACAATAAAAATCATCTACATCATTTTCATACAAAGGGAATAATCAAAAACAAAGTAAAACACCTACATTAAAACACTTATAAGGAATATAAAGAAATATCAAAGACAAAATGTGGAATGATTTCTTACAATAAAGTTCACATACAACTTCTAATACAATTTATGCACATCAAAAACATGTGACCTGGATGATTTAATTGTGTTTGGATTTATTTTACTATGATTGCTTAATAACCTCCCCAGAAAGTGTATGAATCCAGACAGACCCCTCTTACTACTCTAAAAATCATCCATATATAAAAAATGGGGCTTTAAGAAATGTATTTAATTACATTTCGAAAACTTATTTGAATTATGATTTTAATTATGTTACAGGTGGCACTAGAAGACAGATGATCAATACTTATTGCCAAATAATTATGTCATTCTCCCTAAAACTGTAAGGAATGCACGAATCAGAAGTATCTTCTCAAATTCTGCCTTGCGTTGCTAATGAAAGCATCCCAGATAGTAGTCTGTATAATATATAGATCATAATTTCTAAGTATCACCACATTATTCCTTCAAACGTATTGGAAAAAAAGTCCTGACATATATAAGCGACTAACCTAAAAAATTCCCAGTTATTGTATATTCAGCTCCAATATATTTGCTTTAATCCTCCTTCCTCTAGATTAGAAAATAATTTGTTTCAATCATTGGAAGAGAAAATATAATCTTCTCAATGAAACATTACATATCCGCCAAACTATTAGTAAAATAGTATAGGTGCCGATCCGCATATATCATGCAATGTTCAATATTTATCCAAATAAAACGGAATATCATTACCCTATTACAAAATACATAACTCACAACACAAAATTATCAAGTCAGAAACCTATCTCCTACTAAAATTGAACATGTCAGGTCTCAAGCACTTACTTGTATTATCTAAGCATACAGAAAGGTCAGCTGTCATCTTCCAGGGTCCGAGTGTGAATGACCCAAAACCTGTGATCCTTATTTAAAGCCTATTCCCTGCCCAATAATCTTCTAGACTAGAGATTATCGAATGGGCTTTTGCTTTACAAAAATGAGTACGTGTAATGTTCCCTCTCCGGCCTGCCAAATTAATCCACCTATCATATGCTTGCTACCAGCTCCAGCAGAGTTCCTCATGACCCTTTATAGATTCAAACAGCCAACTGGTCAAAAAATGGGCCAATTAAAAATGATAAATCTACCAATGGGTCAAGGAACTTAACAGTATCCATTTAAATGTAAATATCTAATCAAAGTAATACCAATACGACACATACCTAGTCTAAATCTATCTTTAGTGTCAATATAAATCTTTCCATATCCTTTACCATAAGCACTGACTATTTCCGCGCAACGTTGTCTTTCTCGATAGGAAATTAACCTATGTAAATAGTCCTCCATCTGATGCGCTGCGATTATCAACACATCGCATCCCATTGTTCTCCATCAGAATATAATCTTACTTGTTTATTTTTTTATCGCTTCAATATACTGACTGTAAAAAAATATAAAGCTTAAAGAAAGTTTATTTAAAAAGATTATTATAATGAATCTTCAGTGTTCTAAATATAGCTGTGTTCAGGCAATACACAGTTCCTTCGTCTTATCAGGTAACCAATCGGAATATCGTATTCTCCTTTTTAACCAACAGTAACACTGTGCTGACAAGAACCACCTTCCATTCATCACGTTTTAAAACCAACTAAATGTAAAAATAATTAGACTTTCAAGGCCAATAGCGACTGGACCGTCTAATTGTCAGCTATGCTATAGAATACGAATTGGCGGAGACTTCATTTCAATACAGAGTCTTAGATCCATATACCTAGTAACGTTCTATGGTCTACTAATATTCTTCGTATAGGTGACAGTGGACTTAGCAGAAGTGTGAAGGTAGACATTAACTATTGGAGTTTCCTATTTAAAGCTCTCACGCAAAATTAAAAATGTCTGGGGCCCTATTGGACAAGGCTAAATGTTCCCTCGTTAACACAGGACAACACTTTAGATATTGAAGACAAGGACTACCCAAAGCAATTCATAAAAAAATAAAATTAAAAAATAAACATCACCACAATCATAATTTTCCCAAAAAAAGCTAAAGTCATATGAACATCCAAACTAAGGGCCTCATTAGGATGGCGGAAGGACTTGCGTCCGTCCGCCACCCCGAGGTGGAGGGACCGTCCGCAGGGGCAGCGGCGGTCGCTCCGGTGCAATTAGGATGTGACCGCCACCCTGGTGGTCACATCCTGCATCTTTAACCTTGCAGCGGGTGCTGTTTAAAGCAGCACCCGCCGCATGGTTAAAAATGCATGTTTTACATTTACATGCACGAAGCGCCAGGCACCGCGCGGTGCCTGCCGCTTTGTGCATGTAAATGCTGGGGGGTACCATAGGTACCCCCCATGTGCACCCCCCACCCCCGACACCCTGGGGGCCCGCAACGGGCCTCCAAACACCAAAGACCACATGCTTTTCCACGGCGGAAAAGCCGCCGTGGAAAAGCATGTTACAATGCACATCTTAATTTGGCTGACGTGTCTTGCAGACACCGCCACCAAATAGCCCTCCACACCCCGTGGATCAGCGGTGGACAGACCTGCCGTCCGCCGCTGGTCCCAACGCAATCCCACCGCCGTCCTAATCTGGCGGTGTGTGTTTTCTGTGGCCGCAGTGGTGAATCCACCTCCTCCGGGCCGGCGGTGGCTTCCGCCGACCTGGAGGATGCGGATTCACCGCCATCCTAATGAGGCCCTAAGTTTCCTTTAAAATTAAAAGTTGAGGGTATTATTGTGAAAAGACTTATGATCTAAATGAGAACCAGGACATATTCACGACACTGACAATAACCAAAATTAATAAACCAAGAATACCCAAATTAATAAACCAATCTTATATTCAGAACATAGAAAAAACACAAATATACCTCTAATCAAAGAAAATAATGGAACTCGTTTTTAATATTTAATTCTAACTGCACTGCTCTCAAATGACTAATCCATTTTGTCTCTTCTGGTCAGAGTTTCAAAATACTATCTCCTCCCTTTCATCCTTGTCTACTCTGTGGATACCATGAAATTTGAAACTACAATTATTTGGATGACAATCCTTTGGGTGTTGTGCTGAGGGTGATCGTTCATCATTATTATCATTATTAAAAAATGATCTGCGATGTTCTCGGATCCTCAATTTAAGCGGTTTATTTGTACTTCCCACATAAATCTCAGAACAGTTACATATAATTACATAAACAACAAAACATGTATTGCAATTAAATGAACTGCTTGTAACAGATACTACTTGTGCTATACAAAAAAATACATTGTATTCAAGCCAAAACTACAAGCTATGCAATTACTACACGTAAAAAATCCTTTCAATTGTAGTTGTAACAAATATCTATTAGGGGAATCAATCGGACTCAGATGATTTTATCCCTGATGGTGGGTACTTTTCGGTATGTGACCACAGGCCTCTCATGTATTATCTGTCAGTCCTGGCACGCCCCTTAAAAGCGACCAATTCTTCCACAGAATGTTGTAGATAAAAGAAGGATTCTCACTAAAAGTAGAAACAAATCTGAGTCTTTCTACCTGACTACTTTTCACTTTTGGACCAAAGTGTTGGAGAGTTGTGTGTTTTGAGCTCTTTTCTCAGCTTGATTTAGAACCTGTTCCCCATAACATCTCATTTTCAATCCACTTTTTAGACTGTACATACAAGTATTAAAATCTCTCTCTTCACTGAGATTTTTCCTGGCCCTGATCCTCTCACCATAAGGGATCCCATGAGTGACATTATAAGGATGTGCACTATCCGCTCTCAAAATATTGTTGGTGGATCATTTCTTTTTGGCATAATCTACTTTGAATACTATTGTCTGAAATGTATAGCTCAACATCTAAAAAGATTATTCTATTAGGGTGTTGACACATAGTAAAAGTAACATTCTAGCCATTACTGTTCGGATACTCAAAGTAATCCTGGAGTCCATCCATTTTCCAGCTGATGTTGCTGAGTCATGCTCCCTCTCAAACCATCCCATAAAGAGATTAGCGTAAGAGGGAACAAACCTGGACCCCATAACTGTATCATCAGCGAGTGTTCCATCAAACTAGCTCTGTGGCCAAATAGAAATGATTTTAAGGCTCATTGTCTCAGGTCATTACGCATGCAGGTATATAGAGCTACTACATCTAGAGTAACAGGACTTTTTTTCTAAAACGTTTGAAGGAATAGTGTGGTGATACTTTAAAATTATGATCTATATATTTTTTTTTTCAAGAGGCTTCATTCGAGAATTCTCATAAAAGCATGTACATACATAAATATTTTAAAACATTATTAAATTCATACCTCATGGAATATACAAACAGTTAAGAAACCAGAAGAGATGATAAAAACACAATACCCAATACATTGGTATAAAACAATTCTAAAATTCTTCTGGTTAGATGTATCCTAAAAAATGGAACTCTGCCTAATGGACCAAGCCCACCCCAAGAAGTTGGCTGTTGCTACACTTAGTTGGAGACAGAAGCTAGTGCAAATAATTCTCATAGCTACAAAGCTGCTGGGAGTGCCTACGTTTTTGCAGGCAGGTGCTAGCCAAATGCGCCAAGGGGCCGCATAGGCTTTGCAGGAAAACAAGAAGTGCCCAATAGATTCCTTTGTAGCACCACAGGCAGGGCAGGAAGTGTTGGACAAGCCCCTCCACCTCCCTGTTAATGACCGTAAAGGGAGGGCACCTATCCTCAATTGAAAGAAGAGTTTCCTGTCCCTTGGCTTAGTTATAGTATCCCAGAACAGTTCTAGTGTAGGGAGGGGCTTGACTTCCAGGAAACGACCCGTCATAGAATCAGCATCCGATTTTCTCCATGCCTGCTCGAACACATAGGCCCAATACAACTCCTTAATTGCTTGTTTGCTTGGGAAGGATGTTTCTGCAGGGGTATCCCATAACGGCTTCAGCCCAAGCACGCATAGCAATGTTCTAAGTTTACTCAGCCATTGGATCTTATGAAAGACATCAGCATTGATCACTGCTACAAAGCCCGCTACATAGTGTTTTAGTTCTGGCGTAGTCCAAAGCCGCCTCCAGTATAAAATCGGGCGCAACCAGGCTAAATCACTTACTGCCTTCCTTCCCAAATCAATTCTAAGGGGGAGTAAGGGTGTGCTTTTGGGGAGGCCTGCTAATGTCCTAAAAAACGTATTCTCAGACATCTGCATCGAGTTAAGGTTACCGAATCCCCACAATTCTGCACCATACAGTGCGGACTCCAGCGCTTTTGCTTCGTACACCTGTAAAGCTGGTGCACTAGGTTTGTACTGGGATTTTCTGTGCTCAGGACTCCAGTGACTTGCCTATGCCTGAGAACCGCCAGATCAATGTGCTGAGCCCATCTTAGATCTTCAGTGATATATATGCCAAGATAAGTAAAGGCTCTAACTGTGTCTAAGGGTCTTTGATTTAAATGCAGCTTGGCTCTAACACTATGATGAGGGTTGAAAAACATAAGTTTTGTCTTTGCTACATTGACTTCCAGGCCATTATTTTAACAGAAGTTGTCAAAAATGCAGAGGGCACTTTGCAGACCACTGGGAGTCTTTGACAAAATCAATGTGTCGTCGGCGAACATCAAGATTGGAATCTTGATGCCCGCCAACGAGGGTGCGTCCACATTAGCGGATAGCATTCCTGCTACTACCCCATTAATGAACAATGAAAAGAGCAAAGGGGCCATTGCACACCCTTGTCTCACACCCCGTTCCACAGGAAAATCATCAGTAATCTCACTCTGCTTGCCCCACTGAATTCTAGCGATGTTCGCCTCATGCAACCGCATGGCCAAGGTCAATAAGTCATCGGGCAAACCCAGGCTCCTAAGTTCAAACCACAGCTTGGACCTAGGCACCAGGTCGAAGGCAGCCCGCAAATCTACAAAGGCAGCGTACAGGCTGCCACCGCCCAGTACCACAGTCTTCTTCTATATTTTATACAGACTACCGTCTGGGATCCTTTCAATAACCCCTTCCATGCTCATGACGAGCTCAGCTCGTCATGAGGCACAGTTGAGCTGTGCTGATGACGAGCTGAGCTCGTCATGACACCAGCAAAATGGCAATTTCCAGCACAGGGGAAAAATAACCACAGCAGCGATGTGGTTAACAAAGCAAGGCAGAATTTGAGAAGGCACTCCTGGGTTTAGCATTACTTACAACTGAGTTTACGGAGAATTACATAATTATTTGGGCAATATATATTGATCAACTGTTTGCTAGCGCCACCCGTAACATAATTAAAGCAATTTTCTGAAATCGAATTAAATTAATTTCTTAAAGTCCCATGTTTTGATATGGATGATTTTTAGAGTAGAAAAGAGGGGTCTGTCTTGATTTATACACTTTCTGGGGAGGTTATTAACCAATCATCGTAAAATAAATTCAAACACGATTAAATCATCCAAGGATTTTTTTTATGTGTATCAATTGAACTAGAAGATGTATATAAACTTTATTTTAAAAATCATTCCACATTTTGTCTTTGATAAGTATTTATTTTCCTTATAAGTGTTTTAATGTACATTTTTGACTTTGTACAAATGTATATAGGATTTAGTCATGTAGGTGGAGTCACAGTAAGTATGTTTATTATTTTTCCCTTTGTATGAAAATGATGTAGATGATTTGTATTGTAAATATTGTATATATGTCACAAACATCTGATAACATTTTTGGTATATGTTTTAATTGTTTCAACCCTGATGAAGTCCGCAAGGATGAAACGCGTTGGCTGGGCTGATTTTATTTACATCTATAAAAGAATAGAAATAATCAAGATTTTTTGCATCAAGATCACGTGACTCCTGTGTATCACTGATATGCATTCCTGTAATTTGGGGTTTGATAACTCGTATACTTGGTTCATATCAATGATGATGATTTGTTGATGAGGAAATTATGATGTGCCAAACTGATTAAGGATGCTATGATCAATAATAAACATATGTTTAGATAAAAGACTTTCCTCTCTTGTATGTATTAATAACAATTATAATATTCAGACAAGAATACTGTTGTGATCTTCAAGTTTCTTCTTTCCTTTAACCATTAAATCATCTTTCAATGCTCTTATGAGAACACATTCCCACCCCGTCTTCTCACAGAAATGCAATAGTCCACTGGCTATGTCTAAGTTTGCCACTGAGTTTTACAATTTCTAAGGTCATGGAAGTCATTCTCCTATTCAAGACTACTTTCTCACATATAAAAAACATTTCTAACTTTCTAATTTGCTAACAATGGTCTTTCTAGAAGTTGAAAACATCCGTATAATGAAAAGAAAACATCTAGCACAGTAACCATTTGTTTTCTTTAGACATGTTGCATCTTCATATGTGAACTTCTTCACTACCTCACTAAACAACAAGGGGCAGATTTACAAGCCTCTTGCGCCACTTTTACATCACGTTTCCAATGTTGAAAAGGACGCAAACGTGGTGCAAGGGCCTTGTAAATAAGCCCCCAAATCTTTACTAATGAGTTACCAATAATCATTATGTAAGTAGAAACATTTTGTAGAGTCAAATGAAAACATTTATGCAACTATTATTTATTATTAAAAACACGTTAATGGGAAGGTCAAGAAAAAACATTGTATTCTCATTAAACTTTTCTAGTCATGGCAGCTTGTCAATCACGGCTGTTGCAGCCATTTGAGGCCTAGTACGAGTATATATAATTGCCCACTCCAAATTTGAATGCATTTTACTTTTCACTGAAGCATACACATACATTCTGCAATTTAATTTAAACTATATTATTCCTTAAAATTCCTAAAATGCCTCTACTATTCCACCCTCTGATGGTTATCTAGCCATCACACTTTCACAAATGAATCTTTAAAGTTCACTCTCATCCTCAGTCTTTTCTTTTCAAATTCTCAAATTCCTCTAATGATTTGTGTTCTTGATTGATGTGATTATTTAATTCTAACTGCCTGTTTATCTGCCTCTTTCATTCTCTGCTCTTTTTCTTATTAAAATAATGTCTACAGCTTTTGTAAAAAGCAAACAATGTTAATAAGCAAAGCCATAATATCAATACTTGTAGAAATATATAGCTCTCATAATTACTTTGGCAAAACTTTACCTGTTGTTTCAAAAGGTTCTAATTCAGGTTTCAGATTTTCTTTGTGAATATTTGAACATCAATGCTGAGCATCAGCATCTTACAGACCCCGCCTTTCTCTACTAGCAACATTTGTAATGCTGAGCGATTTTATAAAAACATTGATCAATTAGCCACTATTTCTGAAATAACTACTCATAAAGCTCCAGAAGAACTATTTCTGTAAAGTCCAAAGACATATCTGTACAGATTATGGGTCATCCAGGAATGCCATATTTCTCTGGTTCAGCTCAGGATCAGAGCCAAGGTATTTTGTCACCCTACTGGGCTGGGTTAATTACTTCACTCTATAGCAGCAGGAACAAAGGCCTTCCCCCACAAAGAAAGAAATTAACAGTGATGAAATCAGCTCCTGAGGAGTAAAAGGGTGGTGTGGGGTGAACTGGTCTGCATCATTCAGCCAGCTGTCATCCTGTGCCAAGAAGAGGGCCTGCCCTAGCCCACTAAACAAAGGAGGGAGCCCAGGCCTCCGTAGCCAAACCGGGTGGTGGTCCTTGGCAGTTTTGCTATGGAAGGCCCTGGTACTGATATCTGCGAGGGGTGGAGATGAGCCCCCCAGATCACATGTGGCAAGTGACTTGTGGGTGATGCCTTTTTGAAGTATCCAATCAGTCCGTGCAGGAAGGTTGGGACAGGGACAGGGAGGTAATGTGGTACCTCAGGATAGGCTAGAGATGCATCCCTACTGGATTCTTCTGCCCCCACTTAAAAGGTCCTCTGCAAAGGTGAGAGCTTGCTTGGTTGTGCTTTTCTGATTGACACTGGGACTGGATGTTGACGCTTTGGACAATTAGAAGGAGGAAGCACTGACTGACATCCGGCAAGAAGGACTCTGACTATGATTAACCCCAGGATCACGCCTCATGCCCTGAGCTGTTGCCAGGAGCTTTGGGTTTTCCTCCTGATCTGATACTGGTAAGGTGTTTTGATACAAAGTTCTCGTGCATTCCTTTTGAGGACCTCAGCATGTTCACATTGCAATATAATGTTATATATATGCCAATCATGCCTAAGGATGCAATCGATATATTCCACGACAGGGTAACAGAGGACATAAAAGAACTGCACCATCGAGTGAGTCATCATCCCAAAAGCCTAGTCAGAACCAACTGGAATATAATCAACTAATGACCAAACTAGGCAACAATACTGAAATCATCATAAAAGCCTCAGATAAAGGCGGCAACATAGTATTGTGGCCCAAGCAAGACTACATAAGAGAAGCTAATCGACAGCTGTCTGACACTGAGTGTTATGTGGAAACAACCAACAGAGAATATACAAAAGCATTGGAAACCTTGCGGAAACATCTACTCCAATGTAAAAGAGACAATATGATTTCCAAGGAGGAATATACTTTTCTATGGAATGATTCACCTGTTTTGCCATCAATATACTTTCTCCCCAAGACCCATAAGGAGAGAACACCAGTCCCAGGACGCCCAATAATATCAGCGATCGAAAGTGCAAGTGAGCACCTATCACAGTACATTGATTTCTTCTTGCAAGATTTGGTCAGGGATCTGCCATCATATGTCAAGGATACCGGTGACTTTCTAACAAAAATTAGTAATATCAAATGGGAAGACGGTATGAGAATGCTAACATTGGACATTGAATCCCTATACACTTGTATAGATCACCAAGTGGGACTAGATGCTATCAAACATTTCTTGTCCACAAGACCAATCGAATATTACGAACATAACAAAGTAATCATGAGAAGCATTGAGTGGTGCTTAAATAACAACTACTTTGTATTTTCCAAAAAGATATACAGGCAATGCAGGGGCGTAGCGATGGGGTCTTGCTTCTCCCCCAGCTATGCCTGTTTAGTGGTTGGCTGGTGGGAGGAGCAGACACTTAGAAAAGAACTGTCGTCAAAATATGGTAACAACATTATAATCTGGTTATGTTTTATAGACGACGTCTTTGTGTTGTGGAAAGGGGACAACGAAAGTGCAAATGATTTCTTACAAGACATTAATGTGAACAAAATGAATTTAAAATTCACTTCAAACATGAGTTTTAATGAGGTTGAATTTTTAGACACTAAGGTCTATGTAGAAAATGGTGAATTAAAAACAACACTACACAGAAAAATAACAGCCGGTAACTCAACGTTACATGCCTCCAGTGCCCACCCTAAACACCTAATTGATAGTATTCCCTATGGTGAGCTTCTCAGAATAAAACGCATATGTAGTGATGAGAAACAGCAAACTATATGCATGCGAGAGGCTGTGGAGAGATTCCGTAGGAGAGGCTACACGGCTAAAATTCTACAAAGGGCTTTGGACAAAGCCAATAGTAGATCTAGGGAATCATTACTACCAACAACAGAGGAAATTATCCCGCAGGAAAGTGAGGATACCCCCAATACACCCAGGCTGATATTAACTTACAACAACCAGCATCGCCAAATTCGATCAATAATTAATCGAAATTGGGCGATAGTGCAGACAGATGCAGTCATAACACCAGAATTGCCTCAAAAGCCTACAATAACTTTTCAAAGAGGCATTTCGATGAGACATGAAATAGCTATAAGCGTCCCTGATCTCAATACCAAAAAGAAGAGCACTCATTGGCTACCGGAAAAACAAGGTTTTTTCAAATGCTCATCCTGTCGGGCTTGTAAATTTGGTATAACCACCAAAAAATACACGACTCCTTTCAGCCCGAGGGAATTCAATATTCAGGGATGCCATGACTGCAAAACTGAATATGCAGTTTACATTCTGACGTGTACTTGTGGGCTCCGATATGTGGGCAGTACCAAGCAGCAAGTACACGTCAGAATTCTGCAACATCTGCGTGCTATCGTAAACAACGATAGCACCTATCCTGTCGCAAGACACCTTAAGGCAGTCCACCAAAACAACCTAGCGGACCTAAAATACTTTGTCATCGGAGCAGTGAATGACAATCCGCGTGGTGGGAATAGAGAAAAGCGCCTTAGACAGCTGGAATCGAAATTCATTATTGAATTAGATAGTAGACAGCCCAACGGTCTAAACAATACGGAGGACCTTCACCATTTCCTCTAAAGAACCCTTTCACTTGGTTAGGATGTCCCTGACAAGGTATTTTCAAACTTTTGTTTCCTGTGTTTAAAGTCCAACAATCATACTGTGGCCCCAGTGTCTTTTCCATTTATCTCAACTTTGGTTTTAGTCTTTCACATTATAAGTATAAATTATTTTTATCTTATAACTTTAAAAAAAATACAAAACTTAACTAAATATGAAGTTTTCTTCCTTAAATAAGAGAGCACCTATATTATGGTACAGGGAAAATATCACTATAAGCACTTTTTTGAAGACATACTCTCATGCTGATACAAATACATCATTTGCACTCAACTTGTATTTTTGCACATAGCTCTATTTTGCACTATTCTATCTTGATTGGTTCAAGATTAATGGGCTTAGGTCCTTAGAGAAACAATTTTGGAATTCATTCCGATAGATATGTATAAGCGATGATTGTAGTACCAATAATTTTAGAGCATATTTCTATTTTTATATTGTATATAATATACATAATTATTTATATATATATTTTTATAAAGGAGAGATATATATATTTTTGTATATTATGGGTACATTCATGAAAATCGATGAAAACATATATAAATGTGACCTAAGTTGTAAGGTATGATATGCTCTGTGCTGATACATCAACATAATTGTGCATTGCATTGTATTTTTCCATCAACGAACTGGCATTCATGCAGTAATATTGTTTTGATTCTAAAAAAACGCCATGCAATTGAATTGGCAATCTTGGGTGTTGAAACTACAAAACCCAGCATGCGCTTGTGTATAGTATTTCTTCTATTTTTGCACTGGGAATGGGTGAAAGCATCACACCAAAAAATGTATAAAAACAAAAAGCGGACCATCTGTTTGTCAATTGAGAAAAAATACGGAGGTATTCGAAACGCGTCTGACAACTTAAAATAAAGACCTGCTAAATCCACGAGAATTGGAGTCTGTATTTTCGTTCCTTTGGCTGTGTTCCGGCTGGGCACTGCAGAGGGGATTCGGAGATATTCTTATATATATATATATATATTACCTACTGGCGGTCGCCAGTAGGTAGTTATAGTTAGGATTTTTTTCAATGTTAAATCTCAAAATTCTATTTGGAATAACTTTGGCACCGGTTGACGAATCTGCCTGAAAATTTCCTGAAAATGGCCTCGTCGAGCTCGGGTCCTTCCTTGAAAGTTTGGGGGGGATATGTCAAGCGGGGGCCGAGATAAAAGGGGGGTCCCAAAACGCGTTTTCCCCATGTAAATTTCCATAGGGCGGTCGATTTCACTTTTAGCCCGAACGGCTGAATGGATTTCCAGCAAACTTGGCAAAATTGAAGGGACTGGTAGCCCGATGTGCCTTTGCTATGTCTCAAGATATGTGCTGCAGTGGATTTTGAGTAATTTAGGTTCAAAAAAATATATATATCTATAGGCGCTCTCCGGTGCGCGCACCGGAGTACGCTCCAGGCGCGACACGCGACTTGCGCGCAGGAAGCTGATTGGCTCTTGGGTGTCTGTAAACATTCTAAACAGTCTGGAGTGGCCGCCATCTTGTGTCTCGGTAAAATCGAGACACAAGGGGTTTGAAAAAAAAAGGGGCAAATGACCATAAGGGGGAAGAGTAGACCCCCTCTGACCCCCTAGGTTTGATGTAGGGGCTAAAATAGGGTCCTGCAGGGCAATACATTTTTTTATTTTTTTTTCGTTTTGCGCGGGGGAAGCGCATGGTACGCGCACCGGCGAAGCACGGGGAAAATCCAGGACCATATTTATGAAGGCCTTGCGCTGCTAGTTTTGCGCCTCCTGTGCGTCAATTTTTGTGACGCACCAGCGGTGTAAAAAAATGCGCATTGTTATGCAATATTTAAAAAGTGACGCATCTATCTAGATGCGTCACTTTTTAAATATAGTGCAACGAGGCACATTTTTTTACACTGCTGTTGTGATGCGTCACTTTTCTGTGCGCACTCCTTATGACATTCCAGATGTGTCATATTTAATGTATGACGAATCATGTTGCAAGGAGTTACAGATACATCAGTATTTCTGACATATCTGTAAACATAAAAGTGATGCGAGGCAGGTGCAAGATTTTGACGCAACAGCATCCTAAAAGTGACGCAGAGAAATCTTATAGATTTCAGTACGTCGTTATTACCAAGCTTTTTGCGGGGGAATGCCCCCTTTGCATACATTATACCTGACGCAGATATAATGTGGTGCAGAGTTTTAAAAAGTGACCCATGTACCTAGATGCGTCACTTTTTAAAAATAGCGTCAGGTATAATGCATGCAGAGGGGGTGTTCTCCCGCAAAAAGCTTTGTAATAGCGACGCAGTGAAATCTTTGAAATTTCACTGCGTCACTTTTAGGATGCTGTTGCGTCAAAATCTTGTGCCTGCTTTACAGCAGGTGTTAGACTGACGCAAGCCCTTTCACATGGTGCTTTTTCCATGTGAAAGGACACATTACTGGAGTTGCGTCACTTTTGTGACGCACTCCAGCAATGCGTTACTTGGAATGTCATAAGGAGTGCGCACAGAAAAGTGACGCATCGCACCAGTGGTGTAAAAAAATGTGCCTCGTTGCGTTATATTTAAAAAGTGACGTATCTAGGTAGATGGGTCACTTTTTAAAATCAAGCGCCACATTATATCTGCGTGAGGTATAATGCATGCAGAGGGGGTGTTCCCCTGCAAAAAGCTTTGTAATAGCGACGCAGTGAAATGTTTGAGATTTCACTGCGTCACTTTTAGGATGCTGTTGCATCCTTTAAATATAGTGCAACGAGGCACATTTTATTACACTGCTGGTGTGATGCGTCACTTTTCTGTGCGCACTCCTTATGACATTCCAGATGTGTCATATTTAATGTATGACGAATCATGTTGCAAGGAGTTACAGATACGTCAGTATTTCTCACATATCTGTAAACATGAAAGTGACGCGAGGCAGGCGCAAGATTTTGACGCAACAGCATCCTAAAAGTGACGCAGAGAAATCTCATAGATTTCAGTACGTCGTTATTACCAAGCTTTTTGCGAGGGATTGCCCCCTCTGCATACATTATACCTGATGCAGATATAATGTGGCGCAGAGTTTTAAAAAGTGACCCATGTACCTAGATGCGTCACTTTTTAAAAATAGTGTCAGGTATAATGCATGCAGAGGGGGTGTTCCCCTGCAAAAAGCTTGGTAATAATGACGCAGTGCGTCTTTTTTAGGATGCTGTTGCGCCAAAATCTTGCGCCTGCTTCACAGCAAACCTTTCACATGGTGCTTTTTCCATGTGAAAGGACACATTACTGGAGTTGCGTCACTTTTGTGACGCACTCCAGCAATGCGTTACTTTTGTGTTTACAGATACGTCAGAAATACTGACATATCTGTAACTCCTTGCGAATTGATTAGTCATATATTAAATATGACATATCTGGAATGTCATAAGGAGTGCGTCCAGAAAAGTGACGCATCGCTGTTTTCACGTAGCGATGCGTCACTTTTCAGAAATGAGGCCTCCAGTTTATTCACTGTGTCATAACTTTCTTTTCTAACACTCACCTTCTTTCATTCCTCCTACTTCACTTCCTTTCACCTCTCATACCTTTCTGTTCTTTCTTACTCATTCTCCTTTCAATTATCAATGCACTATATTTCACTTACTCTTCATTTTTTTAAGAATATAGCTCTTTGATGAGAATTGGAGGTAGTTCTGAAAAGAACTTTTGGTTTTCTTCTTTTAACTGAACAGGAACAAAAACAGGGAATGGAAACTGCTCAACAGGAGCAAAAAGAAAAGAAAAAAATTAGGGGTGGGAAGGGCAGCGATGGTTCTCCAATGCTCGAACCATGAGCAGGACACTTTGCTCCCCATAGGTGAGGAGTTGATTGCAGTATCTGCATTTGACGACCCCATGGTTAAATGCAGGTTGTATGTTTGCCACCTGCTCCTGCGATTGCTCTCTCCCAGAAGAAGTTGCTCCTCCTGTTGATGTAGAGGCCCCATCTCTGGGAACCTCTTGTGCCAGAGCCCTGACACTTTCCCGGGCAAAATTCTGGGGGTGCCTCCTCTCCACATGGCGAATCATGGTGAAGTTGCCAAAAGAATACTTTTTTTGGGGGTTACCCCGTGACAGGACCTGTTTGCAGATCCTGCACTCTACTTTTGGTGCATTCACCTTTTTCTGGTCTGCTGGAAACTTAAAAAATTTCCAGATGAAATGTTCTTTGACCTTCGGCTGAGGAGGCTCTTCATCAATGAAATCATTGGAGTCATCTTCACTGCTGGATGGTCTGGCAGCCATGATTAATCAAGAAATATGCAACAGCAAAAAAGGCAGGTCTTTCAGTCACAAAAGTGAAAGAAGAAGTGAAGGAAATGGGTGGGGATTTCATTCATTGTAAAAAAAAACTGTTAGCAACCAATGAAAAGTGTTATTTTAGGGTCACATGACCCGACGCGTTTACGCTGCGCGCTCCGGAGCACTTCCGGTGCGTTTACGCAGCGCGATCGTAGGCGCTTCCGGTGCGTTTACGCAGCGCGATCGTAGGCGCTTCCGGGGCGCAAACGTGGCGCGATCGTAGGCGCTTTTGCGTGCGTTTATGCGCCTTGAACGTAGGCGCTTCCGAGGGCACTTACGTTGCGCGCCGAAGTGACGTCATCAAACTTTTACAGAAATGCATAATCATTTTCCTTATTAAAAAAAACTAATTTTATTTGTATGGTACGAAATGTTTTGCATTATTATTAACTTTTCATTCATATTTTTTTTCACGAACGACAGTTGCGCTCTGGGTGCGCTTTCAGATGAGCTCACGGAAAAGCTTACCGGAGAGCTTAGCTGAAAGCTTCCCGGAGCGCGCACCCAGAGCGCAAAAGAAAAAAATTATATAAAAAAAACATGAATACTTTTAAAAAAACAGCAAATTGTAAAAAAAAAAAAGGTTAGAAACTCGATATACAAAGGAATTAGCATTTAAAAAACCTATGAAATTCACTGAAAAAACCATAGGTTTCACACCAGTTATAGTTAGGAATTAGCATTTAAAAAACCTATTAAATTCACTGAAAAAAACATAGGTTTCACACCAGTTATAGTTAGCTGGAAATTTTACTGATATAAAACCATTGAAATTCCCACGTTATAGTTAGATGGACTCACTATAACTTGCGCGTGCAATGCACTGTTGATGATGTCTTATTAAGCCAGTTAACCAATCAATTTTTAAAAACCATCCATTTAGACACTTATTTAAACATTTATTCCTCCATCAACTTTTACATATACATATATAAAATATATTTATTTTTCAGAAAGACACACATTCACTGGATGGTGTCATCAGTGATGTCATGAGTGATGTCACTGACCATGTCATGAGTGATGTAATATGTGATGTCATCAGCAGTGCATTGCACGCGCAAGTTATAGTGAGTCCATCTAACTATAACGTGGGAATTTCAATGGTTTTATATCAGTAAAATTTCCAGCTAACTATAACTGGTGTGAAACCTATGGTTTTTTCAGTGAATTTAATAGGTTTTTTAAATGCTAATTCCTAACTATAACTGGTGTGAAACCTATGGTTTTTTCAGTGAATATATATATATATATATATATATATATATATATATATATATGTATATATATATATTCCAAAAGGTGCTCGGCGGGTTGCTTGAGGCCCCTGGGGAGGTGGCGTGTACTCCGGTCGAGCACGCCGGAAATCCAATTCTGGTCAGAAGTACACAAGGGTGTTTAATCACCTGCTAGCAGGTGATTAAACACCCTTGGACTGATCTTGTTTTGCGTATCTTTGGCTGCCGCTGAGAGCGTGTTCACTGTGTACTTCTGACCAGAATAAATATATATATATATATATGAACCTTTTCTTTTCTCTCAACAGGAGTGCAAAACCTATGCCAATAGTGCCAAAATATTGACTAATTTAGTTATATGGTTGTATCGTTCCTTATAGTTTGTGCCAATTTCTCACATACCTAGAGTGCAGTAGTTATAACCAGGTCCTGAAGAAAGCCACTATCATAGTAAAGATCTGTTTTGGCTGAAACATGTAGACCCTTTCATTAGCGCGCTCGTACATATATTCAGATTGCGCCCTTGTTGCTTTTTAATCCTTGACACCACAAGATAATCAATAAACGTATTCTCTCCTGGTAGTCAATTTTAATTCACTCTTTTCATACACTGCACCACATACTCACCACACTGCCCTATGCTTCATCAATCTTAGGTGATATAGTTCCGGATTACATCGAAAACCTCCACAAGCTCCTCCTTTACTCTAGCAAGGAGTTGTAGCTCCTTGGTTGCACTAGCGTGCAGCCAAGAGGAGATCCCAAATGATAAAGCATGCCCCTTCAGTGGGTGATGCGATTTCATCTTCCTAATTGAGACTCCTTTTTGCTTGAGCTCTCCTGTGGAGTGTACTGCTTTTACCTCTGTTCATATATTTTTCTTTGAGACCCGCAGATTTTTTGTTGTTGTCATTGGGGCACTCCCCAGGACCAGGAAAGCTGGTCCCCTTACCTACACCGAGGACCAGTTGGAGGAAATATTGGGCATTTGCACAAAGAAAGGGAAATGCCCAGAGGACAAGCAAAGTGAAAGCCTGGTGCAGCAAGCCAGTGAAACCAGCTCCTTGCAAAGTTTGTAACAAATGAGGCCAGAAGGCCTGAAGAAAGTATTCCAGGTGGCTAGAGCTTGCCACTAGAAGCAAAACAAGATCACAATTTACCAAATCTGACCAACGGGGCCTGAGATATACCCTGTGAGAGTCAAGCACTACTGTTTCGTTCCCAGTGGGGGACAAATATAGACCCATTACTTGCGCAGGCCACACAACTAATGACTCGTTTTCTAACAGTGTGATGTCATGGGGTTCAAACATTTCAGGTCTCGATGCAGTCACATGTTTCACTGATACATTTTTAACTTGATTTGTGTAGTATGTCAATTCAGGTGCAGAATAATTTCGACAAGGCACTCGTGCTCTGTTTGATCTTCCTTGGGGTCTGATGATCTTCTTCTCTGTCACTTACAACACATGACTCTGTCTCCTCAGCAATAGTCGTGGTATGCATTAGGCGATTTTGGAGCTGTACTCCATGGAACTCTGTGAAGTGCTGGAATAAGTCCGCTGTGCCGTGTGGAGTTCTGCCAGCAGTGGAGTCTGTTAAGTAGTGCTCGCACTGATTTTTAGCAACAGGACTTTGTTTTGCTCTGTAAAATCAGCTCAAACTGCCCTATGCATCATGCCCAAGGGCGCTGCTGCTTTTACCAGCTCAAGTTGACATTCTGCTCGAGCGGCGGGTTCCTCAACGCAGAGTGGCATATTTCTCAACGCGAGCGGTCAAAACCTGCTGCAGCTGCCGGCATTGAGAAATCGGTCCGGGAGGAGGTCTAATGGACATTATTTTCTCGCAAGCGCTCACTAACTTAATTTTGGTGAGCCACTCAAGAGAAAAACTCCACCCCTATTATGAGATCAATTGACACACTTGATCTCAATTTCCTTTGACCATAATTTTGTGGCCCTTCAGCATTGTGGGAGACTCTTCTTGTTCCAGTACTCGTCTTTTACCAGGATCATTTATTTGTTCTGGTGTTGTCTCAACTGTTTTCTCAGGTTGAGATCTGCTGTCTTTTTCTTCTTCGGAAACGTCAATGCCACTTTGGGTAAGCATCGGGAACCTAGATAGGTGCAACTGTTTGTAGTTCTTTACCCCTTAATTCTTCACTTTTTTGTTATTTTTCTTGCTATATTGCTTTTAGCAGTTGTTCAGCTTACAGTGAATCTGTTACCAGTGTTCTTGGTTCTGGCCAAAAGAATGCTATTTCCTCCGAGGGTCATTGCCAGGACTGAGGTTATGGCACTGCTCTTGATGCAAACTTAAGGTAGCAGCTTAAACCTGTTGAAAGACAGAACACACAACTCAGTCAATCCCTTGAGGTAATCAAGTATCATGATAACTGTGATGGTCAAAAGTGCATTCACAGGTACAGCAGACAGTCTCTTTGTATCCCCATCAATATCATGTGAGGAGATAATCCTGTTATCCTGTCAGGAATACTTCAGAGACTCCTCAAAACCAATGGTAAAGCATCTAGCCATTTCAGTAGTGTGGAGGTACACACGTTTGCCATTTAATGGTTCAACAAATCCGGAGGCTTTTGGTCAATAACTACAGTGCAATCTCTGCTCACTGTAATGCTGTATAAAGCATCTTCCCAACCTCATTGTTGAAATTAGTTCCACAATCTGACTTCAGAGAAACTGGTAATCCATACCTGAGTATCAATTATCTCCACAATAATTTTGCTTCAGTGAGGCTGTCATTTCTATGCATTGGGTAGGTTTCCACCTCTCTAGAGAAAATACACACTATAATCAAGATGCATCTCAACCCATTACAAGCAGGCATCTAAATAAAGTTCATGTGCATTCTGTTGGAGGGACCACCTGATCCTTCTATGGGACTCAATGTTACTGGTATTCTTTTCCCTCTGTTCATCTGTTGACATGTCATACATCAATGGCACAGTTCTTACGCAAGCATCTTAAATCTAGGGTAAACCAATTCTGGTGGAACAATCTTGCCATTAAAATTCTTCCAAAATGTGTTGGACCATGGAGATGTTGTGTAATCAAGGTAATCAAGTATCATGATAACTGTGATGGTCAAAAGTGCATTCACAGGTACAGCAGACAGTCTCTTTGTATCCCCATCAATATCATGTGAGGAGATAACCCTGTTATCCTGTCAGGAATACTTCAGAGACTCCTCAAAACCAATGGTAAAGCATCTAGCCATTTCAGTAGTGTGGAGGTACACACTTTTGCCATTTAATGGTTCAAGAAATCCGGAGGCTTTTGGTCAATAACTACAGTGCAATCTCTGCTCACTGTAATGCTGTATAAAGCATCTTCCCAACCTCATTGTTGAAATTAATTCCACGATCTGACTTCAGAGAAACTGGTAATCCATACCTGAGTATCAATTATCTCCACAATAATTTTGCTTCAGTGAGGCTGTCATTTCTATGCATTGGGTAGGTTTCCACCTCTATTGAGAAAATACACACTATAATCAAGATGCATCTCAACTCATTACAAGCAGGCATCTAAATAAAGTTCATGTGCATTCTGTTGAAGGGACCACCTGATCCTTCTATGGGACTCAATGTTACTGGTATTCTTTTCCCTCTGTTCATCTGTTGACATGTCATACATCAAGGGCACAGTTCTTACGCAAGCATCTTAAATCTAGGGTAAACCAATTCTGGTGGAACAATCTTGCCATTAAAATTCTTCCAAAATGTGTTGGACCATGGAGATGTTGTGTCAAAGAATAGGAAACAATAAACTATCTCGCAATACGGGTCTTCCATCTGATGACACCTAAAAGTAATTTTCATTTTTCTCACGTCCTGGTCTGATCCAACCCTGTTGTTCTTCTTCTGGAACATTTTCCTGCAATCTTTTAAGTTCTTCCCATGTGTCAGCTACTGACAACAACATCTAAATGACAGTGTCCTCTTCAGATTAATTTTGTGGAAACCCTATCTAATGTGCAAGCTATAAGGGCACAATACTGGGCAATTTCATTAGCATATCTGTTTCCAACTGTGACATACATATTTCCACTTTGATGAGTTGCACATTTCACAATTGCATCCTCTGTAGGCATTTGCAGGGCATCAAAAAATATTTTCAAATATACGCCATTCCTTATTGGCAAGCCAGATGAGGTCACAAAACCTCTTGGAGATCATAAATGTCCAAAGTCATGGATAACACCAAAGCCATCTTGACTATCTGTAAAAATAGTTACTCTCAATCAGGCTGTTAGATTGCAAGCTCTTGTAAGGGCAATTAATTCTGCAACTTGTGCTGAAGTAATATCTTGAAGCCATGAAGCTTCTATAACCTCTTGAATTGTATAGACAGCCGAAGCTGCTCTCAGGTTGCCTTCATTATTTCTCATTGTGAGCCATTCAAAAAAATTACATAATAAGGTTCTTCCAACGGTTCATCTTTTATGTCTTGCCTTGGCTTAGTGCATAAATCATTCTCAATTTAATCTCCACTGCCATCTTCATTTGTAGCCAACAAGGTTGACAGATTTAAAATGTAGCATCTTTTTAAAATAATATTTTCACCCTCAAGGATATGCTGTTCGTACTTTTTGATTCTGCTGCTTGTCATGTATTATGTTTTTGTTTGGGTAAGCAGACTTTCTACAGCGTGTGGGACCAAAACAGTTAAACGATGTCCCATCAGTATGTTCTCCCACTTCTCAATACTTATATCAACCGCAGCTACCAGCTGAGCAGTCCTGCATCTACAGGATCAGGGGGAGTCTCCTCTTATCTGAGCAAGGTCTGAGAGACTGTGGTCCTCCCTCTCACTGTAAAACAATGTGAACATCTTACTGTAATCAGGCATTCCTAGTGCTGGGATGCAACAGAGACATTCTCTCAGATCTAGGATCATTTTTAAGCAATCGTTGTCCCATGGAAGCAGATCAGGCCCATCTCTGTGTGTCAGCCTCGATAAAGTCTTAGCCACTAGGGAAAAGTTCAGTATCCATTGTCTACAGTAGTCAACCATTTCCAAAAAACATTCAGACTTCTCTCTGTGTTCTGGGTGGGTTTATCTGGAAAATAGTCTCTACTCTCTCTTTTGACACCTTTGTTGTTCCTTTCTCAATGACATGCCCCAAGTACAAGACAGTATTGCAGTTTACATGGAGATACTTTATGTCCATTCTCAGCCAGGGAATTTAACAGTGCAATTCTATCCTGTTTACAAGTTTTTGTGTATCTGATGCCACTAGCAGGTCATTGATATACTACACAAGAACTGATCTGTAAAGCTTCTGCAGTGGCTCAAGATTCTATTACAAGATCTGATTAAAAATTGACAAGCTCTCAGCATACCCTTGTTGGCCTCAGCACCATGCCAAAACTCTCTCTTGGAATGCAAAAGAAAACAATTACTGGCTGTCCTCATGTAATGGGTTGGGGGACACAGACGCACCGGCTGCTTCACGGACGCCGCAGCACCACCAGCAAAGGGCCGGGCTTTGCTCCGCCAGGTTCCCGGCCGGGCTTGGCTCCGCCGGGGCCCCTCCCACTACAGTGACGCCCTCACCAGCGCCAGGAGGCGTACAAAGGCAGCGCCAGCAGTGAACACTGGTTGGGGGACACAGACGCACCGGCTGCTTCACGGACGCCGCAGCACCACCAGCAAAGGGCCGGGCTTTGCTCCGCCAGGTTCCCGGCCGGGCTTGGCTCCGCCGGGGCCACTCCCACTACAGTGACGCCCTCACCAGCGCCAGGAGGGATACAAAGGCAGCGCCAGCAGTGAACACTGGTTGGGGGACACAGACGCACTGGCTGCTTCACGGATGCCGCAGCACCACCAGCAAAGGGCAGGGCTTTGCTCCGCCAGGTTCCCGGCCGGGCTTGGCTCCGCCGGGGCCCCTCCCACTACAGTGACGCCCTCACCAGCGCCAGGAGGCATACAAAGGCAGCGCCAACAGTGAACACTGGTTGGGGGACACAGACACACCGGCTGCTTCACGGATGCCGCAGCACCACCAGCAAAGGGCCGGGCTTTGCTCCGCCAGGTTCCCGGCCGGGCTTGGCTCCGCCCTGGCCCCTCCCACTACAGTGACGCCCTCACCAGCGCCAGGAGGCGTACAAAGGCAGCGCCAGCCGTGAACACTGGTTGGGGGACACAGACGCACCGGCTGCTTCACGGACGCCGCAGCACCACCAGCAAAGGGCCGGGCTTTGCTCCGCCAGGTTCCCGGCCGGCTTGGATCCGCCGGGGCCCCTCCCACTACAGTGACGGCCTCACCAGCGCCAGGAGGCGTACAAAGGCAGCGCCAGCAGTGAACACTGGTTGGGCGACACAGACGCACCGGCTGCTTCACGGACGCCGCAGCACCACCAGCAAAGGGCCGGGCTTTGCTCCGCCAGGTTCCCGGCCGGGCTTGGCTCCGCCGGGGCCCCTCCCACTACAGTGACACCCTCACCAGCGCCAGGAGGCGTACAAAGGCAGAGCCAGTACACCGTCCCACGGGACGCGCGCGGGCGCGCGCCAGGAGAAGCCCGGGACAAGGGCGGGGCCGTCTGTGGCCGTCCGGGGCCGAAGGAGGCCGGGCTGGGCCACCCCACTGACAACTGCTACTAACAATGGGTAAGCGAAAGAAGGCTACAAATATGGAGGAGGGTGGGAAGAAGGCTAAGGTCCCAAGACATTCCAAATCAATTATGACCTACCTAACATCAGTGGTGGGAGAACTATCTAAGGAAATTGCTAATGCTGAACTTGAGTTGGGGCTGGCAGCCACCCCCCCATCACCCACTGTTGTACCTTCCCCCGCAGCATCGGGCAATCCACCTGTGACATGTACCCCCCCGGTGTCACTCTATCCCATCGTGACTATTGCCTCCCTCACACCTTTATGCCCCACAGTTGAGGCTCCCAACCAATCCCCTCCAGTAAGCTTACCTGTAATGAGTCAGCAGACTACTACACTTATAACTAAGGATACACGGGATAACAACATGACAAGCCCATGTCTACTAAACATAACAAATGACTTACTGGGCAACAAACTGGAAGAGCTGTTTGTTTCCAGAATTGAACCCCTATTGGTTGGGATAGCAAAGGACATTGTGGACAATTTGAACACTTGTTTAGAAGGCCTGCTTAAGAAATGTACTTTAATTGACAGACTTATAGCTAATACTATTTCTAACAAGGTCCCCCATGCTAACACAAAGTGCCATGAGGGGGGGTTCAGAGGATGGAGGTGGGCACGGTGGAGCCGGTGCAGGCGCAGGCACCTTGTGAGGGTTCACTTCATCCATTTAGTGGAGGGGTCATTAACACTCTACCCCCAGCCTTGGAGGCGTCCCCCTTGTTGCCAGAGGGGCAGCCACGTACACGACATCCACCATGTTTCCACGACCCTGCAAGGCCCCCTTACAGCAAATATAAGCTTAACTTGCCACCTGAAGCGTCCCCTTTGGTTGCTGTATCTATTGGGGTCCCTCCTCTAAGGGAAGGGGAGGTAGAATCCTCCAGGGATCTTATGGCTAAATCTAAAAAATGGTGCACAGACAAATGTTGTGGCATGAACATCTCTGATGAAATTATATTCTCTAGGAGGGTGGGTTGGATAGGCAAACAACGGAAATCTATCCAAGGCGACTGTGTGGTTGTCAACTTTAGCAGGGCTGATTTAGCGGACAGGCTCTTTTGGGATGGTTCTGATATATCTCTAACGGACAAATTAAGACCAGTCCCTTTGGGCTTTTTTTACCCCCCGCCAGGGGGCATGTTGCACACTAGAGGCTCCGGGGTTAGCAGAGGGGAGGGCGCGTACCCTCGAGTGAGGGTATGACTAAATTACATACACCCACGTGTCCCCCGAGGCCCCCAAATATTCCTTTGAGTAACCAACCTTGTGTTCAACAGAATGTTCATGAGGGTCCCGTTTTGGCCATTGCTAACCGCTTTGCTCCCTTGTCAGGGTTGGAGGACACAGACTGACTATCGGGCACCTCCACCTGTGTCACAGAAGAGGCCGGGAGCAGAACAAGTGATGCATGTAAGATATTAAGCTGGAATGTGGCAGGACTCAACTCCAAACGTGATGATAAGGGATGGATAAGTTTAGTTTCGGGACATAATATCATCGCCCTTCAGGAAACCTGGGATCCATCTGCCAGTTTCTGGCTGGATGGGTTCACCAGCTTCGCTAAAGCAGCCATCCCTAGTTGTGCGGGCAGAGCCAAGGGGATCCAACCCACGTACCACTTTTTGTTTGGCCAATTTTTTGGTAGCTGCGACAAGAATTAAGAAACATATCCATTAGTCTAACGACCCCTGTAAAAAGTGTAAATTTAGAAGTGAGATTCTGGTGTTTTACTAAATGAACTACGTTTTATCAATCCAACGCATACTCTGATTTGTTTGTTGTAAATGTTTTGTAAATAACTGTACTGTATATATTTTTTTAATGCTTGAAATGTTTTTATCTCTTTGTATGATTTTTAACTAAATCGAATAAAGATATTTTGACTGACCGACTGACTGAATGGAAAAGAAGGCCTGACAGTGATCCACAACGGTAAACCATTGTGTAGTACAAGGAATCTGAAAAGGATGGTGGCTGGACTTTGTACCACAGAACAACATGCACGATGAACTCCATCCACTCCGGATCGCCGACCGACCCCTGCCCTCACCACGTCTTCAACAAGGCCGACGCTGTCATCGCACCCCACCTGCGGGACATCATCAACACCTCCTTCGTCACCGCTACCTTCCCGGAGAGCTGGAAGCACGCCGAACTCAGCGCCCTACTCAAGAAGCCTTCGGCCGACCCCACCGACCTCAAGAACTACCGCCCCATCTTGCTGCTCCCGTTTCCCGCAAAAGTCATCGAGAAGACCGTCAACAAGCAGCTGGCCGTCTTCCTTGAGACGAACGGATCCCTCGACCCCTCGCAGTCTGGCTTCCGGGCCAACCACAGCACCGAGACCGCCCTGATCGCAGCCACCGATGACATCCGAGCGCTGCTCGACAACGGAGAAACAGCGGCCCTCATCCTCCTCGACCTCTCCGCGGCCTTCAACACTGTCTGCCACCGTACCCTAGTACAACGCCTCAGCAACGTCGGAGTCCAGGAGAAGGCACTGGAGTGGATCATCTCCTTCTTCTCCGGAAGGACACAGAGAGTCTGCCTCCCTCCGTTCAGATCTAAAGCCACCAAAGTCATCTGCGGCATTCCTCAAGGCTTCTCGCTCAGTCCAACCCTCTTCAACGTCTACATGAGCCCCCTCGCAGACATCGCACGCCAGCACAACCTCAACATCATCTCCTATGCCGATGACACACAGCTGATCCTCTCCCTCACCAACGACCCCGCCACCGCCAGAGCCAACCTTCACGAAGGGATGAAAGAGGTAGATGAATGGATGAAGAACAGCCGCCTGAAACTGAACTCTGACAAGACGAAAGTCCTCATCCTGGGATCCTCACCCGCCACCTGGGACGACTCCTGGTGGCCCCCCACCCTAGGTAGCGCACCCAAACCAACAGACCACGCACGCAACCTGGGCTTCATCCTGGACTCCTCCCTCTCCATTACCAGACAAGTCAACGCCGTCTCCTCGTCGTGCTTCAACATCCTGTGCATGCTACGCAAGATCTTCCGGTGGATCCCCACCGAGACCAGGAAGACGGTCACCCAGGCCCTCGTCACCAGCCGTCTGGACTACAGCAACTCCCTTTACGCCGGAACCACCGCCAAACTCCAGAAGAGACTCCAGCGGATCCAGAATGCCTCAGCACGACTCATCCTGGACATCCCCCGTCGCAGCCACATCTCCGTACACCTGAGAGGCCTGCACTGGCTCCAGGTCAACAAGAGAATCACCTTCCGACTCCTCACCCACGCACACAAAGCCCTACACAACCAAGGCCCACGATACCTCAACAGCCGCCTCAACTTCTACGCTCCCAAACGCCAGCTTCGATCGACCGGCCACGCCCTCGCCGCCGTCCCCCGCATCCGAAGAGCCACCACAGGGGGACAGTCCTTCTCCTACCTCGCAGCCAAGACATGGAACTCCCTCCCCACCCACCTCCGCCTGACCCAGGACCACCTCGCCTTCAGGAAGCAACTCTAGACCTGGCTGTTCGAGCAGTAGCAGACCCCCCTCCCCCAGCGCCTTGAGACCCTCTGGGTGAGTAGTGCGCTATATAAATGCGATAATTGATTGATTGAACATGAAACAACAATGTTGTTAATCCTTTGTAGGTCTTGCACAATCCCGTATTTACCATTAGTTTCCTGCAAAACAATAATTGAAGAGTTGCCATTGCTTCCAATTGCTTTTAAAATCTCTTTCCTCAACATATCTTCAGGTACAGGCGTTATTCATGCAACTGTCTCTGGGATCAAAATCTATAATGGTGTTCACGGATACACAGCGTTAGGCTTTACTGTGACTTGGACAGGTTCTACACCATTAATCAGCCCGAATTCCTGCCCTCTGAAGTCCCATACTTCTGGGTTCACTGTCTATTTTAAATCTGGAGGTAAGTCTGCAACTGTTCTTACTGGGTACAATCCTACAGCTGTTTCCTGTCAGGCTATCTTTTTTTTTTTTGGTATAATTTTTATTTGGAAAACCTCAGTTGTAGCATTACAGGAAATTGCAGGCACAGGCCAAGAAATCATCGGACAACCACAGAAAGAATTCAAGCCTCGCACAGCGAGAGGCAACAATACTGTAAAGTTTGACGTAGCCCTGTAAATCAGGTTTGATGAATTAATTTGTCCACAATGTTCCGGGATGTGGGAGGATTCCAATTTATAATAAGGGTTTGAGAATCTATTAGCATGCGATATTGCAAAAATCAGAGACTGTGCAAATCTCAGAACAGGATAATAGTCTTCAATGGGGGTTCACAGAATGGGAAACAAAATCAGGATGTGAGGTAACAACCACTATGTACTGGACCACAGCGTCCTACTCACGAAAGCAAAAGGCCGCAGCAAAGTTACATAGGTACATGTTACATAAGACTCCCCAATGGAACCGGACCCCCATCCCTCATCTAATAGATAAGTATACAGGAAATGGAGAAAAAGAATACAGAGAGAAGAAGAAAAAAGGAAAAAGTAGGGCCATAGAAACAAAGAAAAGCATAAAACACACCCCGTCCCCCAAACCCCCATCCTGCATACCAGCAGAAGGCCACGGCCCACCCCCCCCCCTATAGGCATGCCTGTCGCCCCAGTGAGAACCCCGAAAGTGGGAAAAAATGGAGGAGGACCTTAGCTCCAGCCCCAAGCAAACCCCCCCCCCCACACCCAAAAGCATAAGCCCACCAAGATGAAAAGTGAGCATCAATGTACGTTCATCCCAACCCCCCAAGGTTCAAGCACAAGCCATGTTCCATTTCGGCACCGGGGTCACCCAGGAAGTATCATGAACAATCAGCGTTCAGCCCTGGCCAGTCCGAACAGCAGTCGACAATCTCCCCAGTACAGAAGCAAACAAACTCAACGGTCCAACAGTATCAGTAGGGGCTGCCCTGGCCCTAGGCAAATACCAGGACAATGACTCAGAATCAATCCTCCAGGGTACACTTATCGTCATCGATAAGGCAGGACGCTGATGGTCAGGAAGCGAATCAACCGGCAGGGTTGTGAAAATGGCAGCAGACACACAGTCCCGGTCATTGTGTTCATTAATCCCGCAATCCAACACCACACATCCCTGGGAGTCCTCGGCGACAACAACCTGAAGTGGGTCGGGCATCCAGTCCTCCGCGCATCTGTCCGCATTTATCAGTCCTGTGGCAGGAGAAGTGGCCGACTGCGAGGCATTTATGACCATCCACCGACTTTTCAGGGCTGAGTGTAGGTCTCTGATAGCCAGCAAAACTACTCTCACTGTAGGTGCCATCCCTCCTCCGCCAACGTACACAGAGCCTCTTCTCCCCAGGGACAGATAGAGAGCCGGCTCGATAGGCAGTCGGGATCCGATTAGCAACTTTCAGTGTGCAAAGGGGTCATGAGGTAGCACACTTGAGCCCACAGACACGCACAATGTCGCTCTCCGCTTACCGCACTCCGGCTGAAAGTCCGGTCTGGGCAGTTCACCCTGCCTCGCAGCCTATTGTCTCCACAATCGCAGGCACCAACAGGAAATCTGTGCCGTGGGGCTCGGAGGTCCAGCGCCGCGACGCTCCTGTTACCCTCAGCAATGTGCAGTCTCAATTCCCAACTCGGGGCACCGGACCATCATGGCCGACCGGGGCCGATGTTTATCACTTCCGAGCCGGCTGCAGCGCCACCCGAGGTCCCGGCTCGCCCGCAGGGAAGGCCGGAAACTTCACGACAACGGTTCTCGGTCGTACGGGGTGGTATACGAACCGGAGTTACACGGTCGGGCCCCGCCTTCGCTCATCTGCACGGGGCCACGGCTGGGATGCAGGATCATTAGCAGGATGTTGCAGGAGGCGAGGGCGAGCGGCGGAGCCGGGCGTCTATGCGGCCATGTTGGCCGCCGTCTTGACTCCTCCCCTGTCAGGCTATCTTAAATTCAGCATCTTAATCATGCATTTTAAATTTTAAATCCTCTGGTGTACAGTAAATACTGCAATTTAACTTGCACAACAGGTCTCTCCCTAACAGATTTACAGGACTAGAATCATAAACAATGAATACATGGTTTTCCTCATATAAACCAATTTTATAGGAAGCTTTTCTGAAGCTAGGTTGGTTATCTGTTTATTAGAATCTCCTGCAATTTGGATCATATTTCCCAAGAGGGGTAGGTCTGGGACTTCTGCTGTTCTAACAGTGGATCAGGAACCTCTTGTGTCACTCAAAAATGAAACTTAATTGCCATTAACTTCTCCTTCTACAAATGGTCCACTCTGGTTTAGCTCCAAGACTATGCCAAGCACGTAATATTCCTCTCCCCGAGGCACCGTCAATGTGAACTGTCTGAGCCAAAACTGTCACTATCTAGCAAAGGGTACTGTTGAAATGGATTTTGATTCAAATTTGGTTTGGGCATCTGATTCACATCAAATGTAGAATTTCCCATATCCTGTGGGATCATAGGGCTTGTGGAACCTGCACCCTTGGAAGCTGCTTCAAAATTGGGACTCGCATTTGCTGAACAAACCTATTCTACATTTTATTTCCTCGTTACATTTGATCATTCCTCTCACTGTATCTGCATCGAGTCAACACTTTCTCTTTAAGGGACGTATGTATGAAGCCCATTTCCTGTTCGCAAATGGTCCAATTCTCAGAATCAGCCCATTTGCAAACAGGAAAAAGCCTTTTGGGATGTATCGTCCCAAAAGGCGCTCGCAAAATAGGGATTCGCAAAAATTGTGAATCCTTATTTTGCTAAAGCATTTAAGGAATCGCAAATTGTGATTCCGTAAATGCGATGTAAAAAGCACCCAAGTTGTGCAATTTCTCCTTAAGAAATAGCAAATTACCACCCACTTTAAGTGGGTGGTAATTTGCGATTTCTTTGAAAAATGCAAATGTTTGCATTTTTAAAAGTGGCATGTGGCGCACATACATGCCCTTAGGGCATGTATGTGTGCCACATGTGCACACATGCACATTTCAGGGGTGCAACAGGGTGTCCTTTTGACACCCTGGCACCCTTGAAATTGCATTCTCAATTTGCGATTCTCTACTTTAGAATGTCTTCTCATTCATTCCTATGGGCCTCTAGGTCTATAGGAATGAATGAGGAGGTATTCCTTAATTGTGAATCGCAATTTGCAATTAGCAATTAAGGCATATGTTGGATTTGCAAAATTATTTGCAAATCCTAAATGCATAGCTGTTTGCAATTTTCAAAAAGCGATTCTCTAAAAATCTCTATTTGAGAATTGCAAATGTATCCTTTAATACATATGCACCCAAATGCCTAATGTTATTACAAAAATGACAAGGGATCCATTCCTTCAGTATCGCAACATCCATACCAAAATTTGGATTAACCAGAACATGTCTGCCTTTACCCTGTGAAACACCAAATCCTTCTTGACCACCTTGTATTCCAGCATGTTCAACAGCACCTTGCACACCACTTTGGTTTCTGAAAGCCTTTCTGAGCCAACCATGCCTGGGTGAGCATGAACATTTCCTTAAGCCTTTTCAGTTTTATCTCTTGTTCATCACTACAATATTTTACATACTTTAGAATCTCATCTAATGGTTTAGTGTGCCAGCAAATCACACTCTGTTGTATTTGTATACTCATCTCTGGTCTTAACCCACGACCAATTTGCTACATTGAAAACCCCATATTACCCTTGTCTGGATGATCCTGTCCACTGTGCTGTTGAAGCACCTGAAGCAATTGCTTATAGTAGCCAACACTGAATCCATAGACTTTTGTGGGGTACTTTTTATCTTTACCCAATCAATATCTTTTGGATGAAATTTGTCTTTCAAAAATGTAACCACCTAATCAAATGTTTTCATTACCACAGGATATGGTGCATTAGTGCGGCATTTATCATTGGTTTTGCATATGGCCATTGTAAAGTAAATTTTACATTCACCCCACAAATCACTCGCCACTGCACTATTGAAGAACATATTAAAATCGGTCCACGGCATTTTCAACATTTTGAAAAATCTGTCAACTTGTGTATACCACCGTACAGACTTTTTCTCTAAACTTTGTAACATTTTTCAATAATGCTGGAAGATTGCCTCTGCCTCAAGGTACATAAGCATACCCCCTCTGCCTGATATCTCTCCCAGTGGAAAATCCAGAACTCCTCCTTCATCTAGGGAATCTGATCATGGATTTTTAGTTGCTCTGATTGTTCCTTTTCTTCTCATGCTTCCTTGCCCATTTATTTCCAAATTTTGCAAAATCGTTCCATTTACGAATGCATTTTTCTTGCTCAGTGACGTCTAATCACATTTCTGAAGAACGAATTGTCACAATCGATTCATCATCCAGTTGTATCCTGTAACATTTCTGCAATGTTACAACACATCCAAAACTTCATCCCCTGAATCACTTCCAGAATCTGATTTCTTTGTATCTTTTTCATCTTCGTTTGCTTTTGTTTTATTCTTTAATTCTCTCGACTATAGTTTTCTCCCAACTTCGTTGTTCTTCATCCCGTCTAGTATCTGCATGATTACGCATAACTCTTTTAGTTCGTTTTCTGGTATTTTTCTCTTCCCTTATCATGTGCTGTTTTCTCACAAGCATGTGATGCTTTGTATTGTGTGCCTCTAGATGGTGGCTTGATTTCACATAGCTTTTCTCTCAGCCTTCCAATGATTCTCATTTCAAATGTGTCATATTTTGGAAAACTCAAAGCACCCTTTTTTTTAGCAATCTTGCACCATCGAAGAAGACTCAAACGTATTCAAACCCAATTTTGGTGGCATTTAATGTGCTGGTGTACCCTCGGGTGGTGTCTTTTCACCTTCCCTTGCTGGAATTCTATCATCACTTCTCAACAAGGGACAGATTTACAAGAAACTGACGTATCTGTAGAGATGTGTCAGTTTTCCTCCCCCAGCCTACGATACCCTTGTGCCACCATGGATGCACCTTATTTACAATACGGCACACCATGGCGCAAGGATTGACTGATGCGTCAGAAATTCTGACACATCTGTTGGCCCAAAAGTCAAGCATTGCTGGAGTCATGTCACAAGCATGAAGCAACTCCAGCAATGCATGTTGAGGCCTATACTTATTGTATTGCATCACTCCTTACGTCTGCTTCAAGCAGGCGTAAGGTTTTGATGCATTGGCGCCCTAGAAGTGGCGCAGTGAAATCTTGTAGATTTCAACTGCATCAATTTTATGAGGCTTTCCTGCGTGTGAATGCCCACCCTGCATACCCGATGCAGGTATAATGTAGTGCAGGCCATCATAACGTGACGCATTTCCCAAGATGTGTCATGCTGTAAATTAGCCGCATTGTTTACCCCGCCACTGCGTCACAAAAGTGACACAAAGGCAATGCAAAAGTGTTGCAAGGGGCTTGTAAATCTGCCCCCAAGCTCTTAAGATTTGCAAACAATGGTATTTTTGCAAAATTCAACAAGTATTCAACAATTCAATTCAGTTCAATGTTTTGATTCTGTTTTCAGTTTCCCATATGTCAAATCTTCCTCATCAACAGTTACAGCTTTAATATTTGAATACTCATTAACCTAGCTTGATTCGGTATTCAGACAACAATTGACCTATAACTGCACAGCACTCTGTGTCATCATCAACCAATAACAACATGGTAGTACACCAACCTACCAATCTCAGCATGGCCCACTATGACGTATGATTTCACTCCTCGCAGTGGTTCACCTACCTTTACTATTTTCCCACACACAATTCTACAACTCTAAGAAAATCTCAATTATATAGTATACAGCATGTCACAGCCTACCCCACAAATCTTTAGCAGACAAAACACAAACAGAGCTTTCTACACTTATCTCAATATCCTGGTATCTTAGACTTCTTTACAGTATGATAACCTCTTTAACTTCTTAAAAATAAGCACATAGACATTACCAATTAATTCAACATGCATACTCCAAAACTAATTCACGAACAAAATGAATCAATAGAACAAATCACGATGCATATGTCTATTGATACACCTTCTATACAGCAAACATCTTCGATCTCGCACATTGTTAGTCTTCAAATTCTGGGGCCCATAACCCAGAGGCCGTTGGATCAAAAGCATTCTCTGTTACAGAAGTTTGCAGGAGAGGGAATCAGTTTCACTTTAAATCTCAGCTTACCAACATCCGGGCTAATTTCTGCTGTTACCGTGACACTGGAATTTTGCCATTGTTTTAGAGATCATGAGATGTACATCACATAATTATAACCGTAATTTGTTATCTATTTTATTTAGTCAATAATGATAGCTTGGTATGGGTTAAATTGTTTTATTTTTACGATATTTTAGTAAGTTATATTTATTAAAAGTTTACAAATGAATTCATAATAATATCAATCAACAAATATGAACAGAAATTGATCATCATTATGGTTAATCAAATAATCATAATATAATTCATTCAGCACCTTCTACAAAGGAAAGAATCCCTAATCTAGAAAAGCAGAGAAACAAATGGTGTCAGTCACAACCCATTAACAGTTCTAGATAGAGAGAGTGAGAATTGAAGCATAAATCATAAATCAGTTCAATAATTCAATCATCAATCAATGGAGAACTTCCCATAAAGCGAGGTTCAAGAAACTCAGTAGAGTCTCAAATCATTGTGTAATGGGGAAATGGTTGGAATCAGCAGCATCAGTAGCAGCAGAAATCAGCAATAAAGGTCTGAATAGTGTGTGTATGGCAAGAGTGATGGCCTACTCTAGGAACACTCACTTTTATAAAACAGACAAGAATACTGTTGCGAGCTTCATGTTTCTTCTTTCCTTCATCCAGTCATACATCTTTCAATTATCCCATTGGAATGCTTTTCCCTGTCTTCTCACAGGAATGCAATAGTCCACAGACAGCAATGTCTCAGTTTCATAGAAAGTTTATGCAAATCATTCTCCCATTCAAGGCTAATTTCCCATGTATAAGCTACATTTCTAACCTTCTAATATATCATGTTTGTACATTTGCTAAAAATTGTCTAAGTAGACGTTGAAACATCTGTATAGGAAAAGAAAAAATTTAGCACAGCAACTATTCATTTTCTTTAGATATGCTGCATCTTCATAGCTGATCGTCTTCACTAACTCGCTAAACGAAAAAAATGTATTCATGAGTTACCAGCGATCTTTGGGTAAGTAGAAACATTTTGCAGAGTTAAGTGAAAACAGGTACACAACTATTATTTATTATGAAAAACATGTTCATAAAAAGGCCAAGAAATAAACATTTTATGTACATTCAACTTTTTTAGCCATTTGAAGTTGAGTACACACAGGCACTGGGCATACGACCAGGAAGCAAGGCACAGCAGTGTCAGAGAGAGAGGCACACTATTTCTTTCTGGCCTTTTCTCCTTGTCAAAGTCAGCACCTCTCACGCATCACATGTCTGGGCTCAAGGCAGCAGGGCTTGGAGAGACAGTGTGTAAAAAAAAAATGAAAGAGGTCAAATAAATTGCAATAAATACATTGATTCATTATTTTCAGCTCATAACTGAGTGCTTTTGGTTGAAGTGAAGACCAGTTGGCATTCTCTTTTTGCTCCTTTTTACGTTTCCTGACAACTGACTTTTTTGCTGGCATTACCTGGGTCCCCTTGACTGCCCTTGATTGCCGCTACAATCCCGCCAGTGTCTCCGATGGGGCTGCGAGATGGAGCGGGCGCGACCAAACACCAAGCAGTCTCCCGCAGGTCTCCCCCTCCGCCACTGCACTCTGACACCCGTGCGCGGCCGCGGAGGGGGGAGACCACAATCCCCAGCACTCCCCGCGGTCGACCTGACCCGGCCCACCTAAGGATTTCGCGCCAGGCGGCACTTCAAAAGGCAGAGAGAGGTCGCGTGTCGCGGGACGCACGCGGGCGCAGCCGGGCTAAGCCCGGGCAAAGGGCGGGCCGTCTGTGGCCGTCCGTGGCAGACTGTGGCAGGGCAGGGCCACGGATCTAACTTCCAACTATTTGGACTGTGTGGATGGTCAGTGACTTTATCATTATTTAAATTTCTTTTTTTGGAATACGTATTAACATTCTTGTTTGGTTCGTCCTTGTCCAAACTAGAGTATAGACACACATAAAGTAGCAGGAGGTCAAGGGGTTGTGGGAACTTTGGACGCCTTTTCGATTTGAGCAGAATCAGTCCTAATAAAGGAAATTGGGCTCACAGAGCGAAGGCTTTCATTGGAAATACGTAGAACCTCCATGGAACCTAACTCAATAGTGGGCCCCCTTGTGAATGTTAGTGGAAATGCGCCTGGAAATTCTGACAGCTCTGATCTGCCTAATATATCACAAGTACTATTAGAACACTTGGTTGTAATATTAGATGCTCCACCCTTGCCCCATGTTACCATCACAACACCACCACCATCATCACCCCCGGCTGTAGTTAGATTCACACGACAATCACAATCTATAGCAAGAGGGGGTATGTAACAGGTATCAACGTAGAAAAGAAAGGCAGGACGGGCGCCACTTACTACACAACAAAATCGCAAGGTGGCAAAAACAAAGGCGACTACACAGGGTAGAAAATGATTGCAAACAGGAGCAGCTTCCTGCAGTTCCCCTCATCGCAATGCTTCAAAAAACCCTATTGAGTGTGCTCAAGTACAACTGGAAGATGCACTAATATTAAAACTGGAGGAGAAATTAGTAGTATTACTTCGCCCCCTATTAGATAAGCTGACTGCCATTGACAGTCGTTTAACTGCCATAGAACAAACACTTTCCTCACAAAACAATAAAACACAAAATAAGGAGACTACAACCCTAACTAATCGAGCGACACGTGTTATTCCTGAGACAAAGTCTGCCCTTGTAGTTGGGAATTCTACCGTCAATAAGGGTCCACAAGTTTTGTTGCTGAATGAGGTAACTACTCAATTGGTAATTGCTAGCCCCTTCAGGGTAGAGACAACATCCGGAAGAAGCAATGGCCTGGAAGATAAAGGCAAAGATATGGGTAAATCTATTCCATCCAACAATAGAAGGGGATATTTTAGTCTACCACCTGAGTCTACGCCATACACAGTAGTGATTGCAGATTTTCCACCGTCTCAATCGAATTCTGAAGAACATTGGTCTTCTTTAAAAAATAAGGCTTTACATCTGTTAAATACCAGGCCGGGTCTGGGCAGTTGCCTGTACCAAGAATTTAAAATGGTGCGTAGGATACCCTGGATAGGGAGTTTAAATAAAAGTTTAAAGGGTGACTGTATTGTTTTGAATTTTGCTACTCCCCAGTTAGTTAGAATAATCTTGGAGAGAGCGGGGACCACACATATGAGTGGCAAAGGGCCCCATATTCTACCTTTGGGCTTCTTTTACCGTGATTCACAGTGCCCACTGATACATAGGGAGAATAATGATACTCATAATCAGACCTTTAACCCAAATGAGCGTAGATATGAGTATAACATCCCTATGCACAATCGCTTTGATCAGCATTTTCCAACCTAGACGATCAGGACTGACAGCCAACTAGGTTGGGTGAAATTCGCAGCCAGGAGGGAAGTAGAATAAGGTGAATCGTAGGTCAGTGTCAAACAAATATAGGGGAGGTGACTACATTGCTGGAAGATACAGCTTCATGCTCTGTAAGGCAATTAACTTCCAACCCACAGCAACACCTAGCATTAGTAATTAATAATGGTAAACCGATGAAATCCTCTAGTCTAAAGAAGCCAGCTAATAGTTCTGACCTCAGCATTCTAAGTTGGAATGTTGCCGGTCTAGAATCAAGACTGACGGACCCAGATTGGATACAGATACTGTCTGATAAAGACATAATAATGCTTCAGGAGGTATGGTCTACAACTGACCACCATATAGAGGGATTTTATTGTAACAGCGTAACAGCAAGAAAGCCCGATTTTGGTCGAGCATCGGGCAGGTTACTAATTGGGATCAGGATAGCTTCTGGAGGTAGTATTAAGGTAATACCAACCAAAAGCCCAAACATACAGATAATTGTATATAAAATAAAGGTTCCATTTTATTTGATTAATTTTTACAATAATGATTTCCACTCAATCCCAAATACAAATTTTATTGAGCTTTTTAAAGTTTTATCAGACTTGGCTGGACACCAAGATAGAAATGAGGGTAAAAGGATCCTCCTAGGTGGGGATTTAATGCAAAAATCTTAAAAGGCGATCTGACTGTGGTAAAAACCCAAACTGATCGAGCATCACAAAGAGGTATAGAATTAGATAGTTTTATTTGCGAACATATTTTATGTAATGTTATGGATATGAGCCCTACTCCTACAACTCAACATGCTCCGACCTTTAGAGGCAGAGACCACTCCACGACCATTGACTATATTTTTATGTCACCCGACTTAATTGACCGCCTCACAATGGCCAAGGTCTTTGAAACTACCTTTGGAGACCATAATCCGTTGGTGGCGGTCTTAAGTTTAGGATCCAGCCCTGTGTTTGCTCGCACACACGGAGCAAGAGATATTATGGTACTTAAAATTCTGGACTCAGCTATTCAGTGGCTGTATAGAAAATGAAAGAAGGTACCCTGCCTAGTGTTTATAAAGGTCCTAGTTAGAGGATCCAAACATGATGCAAAACGGGGGGGTGATTAGCCAAAGGGCTGACGCTGCACAGGACAAACTCCAGGTCAATCAAAGCAGACTAAACAAGATATATTAGAAAAATACATACTTTTTATTTTTCTTCTTTTTAAATATATTATTAGTGATTTTCAGAAGACAGACATATGCAAATTAAATAGTCACATTGATATATCACAAAATACATAGCAAAAAGTTTTTGTTGAAGATTAAGAGCTACCCAGTACTGACCACACTTCAGACACACAATAGATATTCAATAAGTTGCCTAGATCGGGAGGTTCATCCCGATCTAGGCAACTTATTGAATATCTATTGTTGCCTAAGCCAGGACTATATGAATGGATGAATGGTAGTTGAATGCTTAAACTAGAGTTAGAGACAATCCCTGTATGAATGAGTGTGCAAGTGTGTCTGAAGTGTGGTCAGTACTGGGTAGCTCTTAATCTTCAACAAAAACTTTTTGCTATGTATTTTGTGATATATCAATGTGACTATTTAATTTGCATATGTCTGTCTTCTGAAAATCACTAATAATATATTTAAAAAGAAGAAAAATAAAAAGTATGTATTTTTCTAATATATCTTGTTTAGTCTGCTTTGATTGACCTGGAGTTTGTCCTGTGCAGCGTCAGCCCTTTGGCTAATCACCCCCCCGTTTTGCATCATGTTTGGATCCTCTAACTAGGACCTTTATAAACACTAGGCAGGGTACCTTCTTTCATTTTCTATACAGTTGTTCTTTTCCCCTTTGGCCTGCCTATATTATCAACAAAACCCTTGGGAAGCCCCCTTCTTTTGTCTTCTCTCTTCTCTCAGCTATTCAGTGGTACCGAAGCTCTGCACTTGTGTCATGAACGTCATCGTATCATGACAATTTTGGTACTAGCAGACCGGTAATGACTTAAATACTATACATAAGTATTTTCGCCATGTTCGAGTGATGAAATCACCCTGGAATCGTAATTTTTGTCTTGAACCCTCGGGTTCCATTTTGTGAGCGGCATCCATTTTGTGGTTGCCCTTTACATAGCCAAATAACTAAGGCCGAATTTGATCCAAAAGGACACGTACACCTTTGCTGACTCCTCTGTGACCTGGGCGAGCTGACTCCACTGCCTCAAGCCAAACCTGTTCGGGCAGTTCCTCTCCCAGTGGCCGAACGAGATTGGTATCAAGGCACAACATGTCATAAACCGTTCATCACACACATACTATGCTTAATCTCACACACACCTGTCCCTGTTTCTTCTTTATGACCTGTTTTACGAGGAGGAGGTGCCCGATTTTATTAGGGATCCATCGATATCAGATGAAAGTCATGGGCCTTGCCGGGTAATCTATCATGAATTGGACAAACTGAAATATGGGCTTGTCATCATGACTCTGCTTTTTCTTTGTAGTAAAAATATTTGTATGGTCAACTGTAAAATCAGGAATGTTTGCCTGAAGCTCATTATTTCGTATAAAAAGAGAAGGCTGGTTCTGTAATGTCGAGCAGTCTTCTGAGAACATACATGCTGTTGTACTTCTAGGATACCTGTTACTGGTTGCAGCCAATAAATACGATCTTTGACTTCACCTAGAAGACTATGTGTTTCTGTAGTCTGAAACAGGAAGGACTCGAGGTCTTTGGGTGTTCTCCCTGGCACCGCCGGGTCCATAAAAACCCGGTACCTCAATATCACTCCCTCCACAGACAATTTAAGGCTGAAGTGGAGAGGTGTTGACAGCGGAAGCATAGTAGAGTTTGTGATAAACAAGCACCAGAATTTAATCAATTCCTGTATATTATCAGATGGGAATCACTTAAAGGTAATCATAGATTTCACCAGACTATGTATTGTAATAAAATCCCTATTAACTGTCCCAACACAAAGAATAGATAGGGATCCGAGATGGTTTGACCACAACTGTTCGGAAGCAAATAGAGCTCTACGCAAGGCTCTGACTGCAAAACCCAGAGGCCAATTGGAGGTAAAGGTGGCAAGGAGGATATATAAAACTAAAATCGGGGAACGTAAGGCAGCCTTACTGACAGAGCGCTGGGAGGTGTTGGTTGAATCGGCAGTTGGGAAGATTGGAGCTGCATTCTGGCCGCAGTTAGAAACATGCGTAATATGGGCCAACACCTATCTACAGTTAGCTGCACTATCCAAGTAACCTATGGGAAAACCATTTCTCCAAAGTATATGCTACCCCCCCAAAAGGCAATGTCTGTTATACACCAGGACAATTGTGTTCCCTGCAGATTAGATTGGTTGAGGTGGAAGTAGCTATCAGACAGAGCCTTGGCAACAAGGCTCCTGGGCCTGATGGACTTCCAATAGATATTATTAAATGGAAACCAGAACTCTGGGCCCCTATCCTATTAAATGTTTTTAACAGTCTCCCCCTAGCGCCCATGCCAGATACCAGGTCAACAAGTATTATCGTGTCAATATATAAAAAGGGCGAAAGAACGGACCCAACTAATTAGCAGACCAATCTCGCTCCTAGACAATACTTTGAAAATCTTGGGGCGAGTGCTCTATAATAGGGTCCTTGAATGGACGGAGGAAAGCGAAGTTTTAGACCCTTATGAGATGGGCTTTAGAAGTAAGGTTGGTACGATAGAGCAATGCCTGAATTTAAATCTAGTAATTGGAAAATATACCATCGCCCGGTGATCAATAAACTACCTAGCCTTTATGGACTTATCGTCCGCATTTGACTTAGTCAACAGGTCTAAACTCAGGTCCATTCTTCTGGATTATGGACTAGACGAATCCCTTGTACATTTCCTGGCATATTTACATACTGATACTAAAGCGCAAGTAAGGATCGGGATGGATGGGGATATTTCTGGGGCTATTAAGGTGGAAAGAGGAGTCAGACAGGGGTGCGTTTTAGCACCCCTGCTCTTTATTATTTATATTAACGGGCTAAGTAATTCTTTAAAGTTGGCGACCTCAGATGTTCCAAAAATCAAAGGGAAATTGTTACCAACACTTCTTTACACAGATGATGTGGTCCTTATGGGCCTTACACCAAATGCTTTACGTACCCTTGTTAAAACTTTTACACGATACATGGATGATTTAGATCTGCGAGTGAATTTAAAAAAATCTTTTATTATGTCTTGCGGGCCAGGAAAAAGACAACTTAATACTATTTTGGTAGGTACTGATAAACTACATTCCACTAGCTCTTTTCCATATTTAGGATGGTCTTTGCTGCGAACGGCTCGTGGAGTGGACATTTGGTCCACTCCACGAGCAAGTTCTCAAAGGCCATCAATTCCATTCTTAGCCTACCGCGCCATAAAAAAATAGGCGCAACTAAAGCTATTTTAAACTTTTTTAAATTACGGTGTGCCCCAGTAGCAACATATGGGGCAGAGATATGGGGCCTGGGTAAAACGCTTAGTATCCATTCAGAAGAAAATCGCTTCTGTAGGAACATTTTGGGTGCCCCAATCTCTACTTCAGAGTACATTTGCCACAGGGAATTAAACTTGCACTTTATATGTGATTTTATTGCAACCAGACTGGCGCTATTCTGGCTGGCAATTTGGAGGAATCAATCGGCCACTCTGACACATGAAATTATAAGAGATTGTCTTAACTGTGAAAATGGAATGACCATCCCCTGGCTCTCAGGAGTTTACAAGAATTTATGCAGGGTGGACAAAGGTCACCTTTTCACGGACCCCTCCAGAATTGAGGCTAAAGATAGAAATGAGTTAAAACATGCACTGTACGCACTTTATAGTACAGATAGGCTGGAAAGGGAACTTACTAAATCGTCAGTTGTGGCATATGTGAATAATGATTTGTGTAGGCAACCAATTCCATTGTATCTTATTCTACCAATGACCAACTGGGAAAGAGCACTCCTGTTTCGCTTAAGGGCAGGAACTGTACGATTTCTATTATGTTTCCCACTTGGCTATTTTCCAAAATCTCATTGTACGTCCTGTTCATGTGATGGAGTGAGCACACAAAATGATTTGCACTTTTTCTTTTCTTGTAAATTTTATCAAAAATATATTAAATGGTTTTTAGCGCCGTATTTTAGGAAACGAAGACCCATTTCCTTTGGGCATTCCTATCTGATGCTTCTTTCCCTGGACACTGATGAATTGGTCTTCCGCACTAGCACTTTTCTGAGACTTATTACTTATGCACGTAAAACGATGGAAAATCCTTGAATACCCGTTGTATTGTAGCTGCTATAATAACTTGTTACCCAAACTTTTTTTATGAATGTATTCGGAAGTTGTAATTGGGATTATTGTGATTGTATATATGAGATTGCTTTTATGATTTTGTTTAAATTCGAATAACGATTTCTGAATCTGAATCTGAACCAGTTGGCATTGCACTCACCATTTGACATGGCTTGGCAAGCAGTGAGTTGCCTTTAGTTTGTTTTTAACTTTGGTGATGGCATACCTCTTTTTGCACATTTGCCCTCACCACCACTACAGCATTGTTTTGACTTCCTCTCCTCGTCAGAGTCATCATTCAGTCTCCATGCTCTCACTCTTGCATCACATGCCCGGGTGAACAAGTTTCATGCATGGGAAGAGCAAGGCTACAAGCCAAACGGATAATAGCCAGACAGGAACGGTGCAAAACTGAGATATCGGACCTCGAAACTCCCGAGACCCAGCCAAGGCGCGGACTCCAAAATGGCGCCCAGAGAGTAAGGAGGAGTGAAAGCCACTGCGGACAATAAACAGAACGAGGCGGAGAAGCTGAAGAAGAAGGAGAGGAGGTGAGCCACGCACGTACACCCCAGCGGGCTCCTAGGCACATCGACCGGTCTGCACAAGAGCGGGAGACGGGAGGTGAGCGGTGAGCGGTGCGAAGTGGCGGCGCATAAAGAAGACGCAGCGTGACATCATACAAGTGGAGGGGCTCGCAGAGAGGGTCGACAATCGGTGCAAGGGCAAACAGCGGCGGTTTGATACTTACCGAATTATCCTCTAACAACGACGGCCGAAAAAACGAAAACGAAACCAACACCGTTCATGGGGGCTGCCAAAACCGGAAACGGAGCGAGTAAACAACAAGCGCCGGAAGCGGTGAACGCCCATTAGGACGCGCCGAGAGTTACCCAGGGCATAGGTGCATCCAAGGCCTACCAGGGGCTGCAGCATGTATTGTGCCACCCCTGGCCTGGCCTCCATATTTGACACAACTGGCTGATCACTCAGCTGGGGTAAGTTGGTGTAATCACCTCTTACTTAGATATAGTATCCCTATATCTACCCTTAAACTGGACACATATGTTCCTATCAGCAACTCCTATGGAAGGCCTCTTCAATCCTGGAGGCAGAGTGCTTGGAAATATGTGAGATGGTGCTCTAGCATGAGCTGAGCCTGTCTGCAGCTGTCGGGAACCACTCCCTAAGCTGTTCCGGGATATTGCCATACCATATACTCTTAAGTGCATTATAATCCTCGCGGTTATTTGCTATCTTTGGTCTGGCTTTATCAAAACATGTTGAGTAAGGTGTCATACGAATTGGAATACTATCCCCTCGACAGTTCTGTCGACAGGGATAGTATCCACCCTTCTAGAGGGACACGACATGTGTGTAGCCTTAACCCCCGTTAAAGTTAATCAGAGCCTCAGCATCACAAAATGGATGCTGCCACCACAGACACGAGTCTGACCTCCTGCTGCTGGGAGTCCTTCCAGCGAGGGAGGCTTGGACAAAGGGTTTCCTGCCTTGGGAGGTGCGAGCACCACCCCAGACAGGGTTTTGTGCATTGGGTAGGACAGGGCTGAATAGATTGAGACATGCCCGGGGCACACAAGGTGTCCCCGTGCATTAGCCAGTCCAAACCGGTCCTGGGACTTTCCAGACCCAGGCCTGGCGAGGAGCTGGACAAAGGAAAGGGGGTGTAACCGCCCCCCTTCCTGGTTCCTCCCAGGGGAGGGACCTAGTAGGTGATCCACCCCTCAGATTGTGAATAAGAGTGGGAGCAGTGCCATTGCACAGCAGATCATCCTGAATCAACTTTAAACAAGAAGAAGACTGGACTTCGACATTCTGCTGCACAGAAGACTGAAGAGAATCTCCCTTGTGGCGTAGGAGTGGCCACCCTGTGAATACAGGCACCAACCAGCAACTCAACGTCTGCTTTGCCGCCGCCTCCCGCCGGAGACCGAGCCCAGAGCCTGACAAGACCCAGACTCCCAGACCTCTCACAGCCCGATCCACAGTCCCTGCAAAGAAGGGACCCGTGGAGGCACCGAGTGACGTGGGACCGGACCTCTTGGAAGACACTCGAAAAGCTGACTGCGCAGCAACCGAGGCATCCTTGATGTTGTGCTTTGGCGACTGAGAACCAACAAACTACACTGCGGGTCTGGTTGCTCCAGACTTGCCCTAGCTCCTGCAGAAAGGAGCCCCCGCTCTGACCTTGCTGGTCCGAGTGATAAGCATCTTTCGATTCCTGCGTGGCTTGCATTAGCCAAGGCCTGTTTTCTCCGATCAAGTTGCCGACACCGCCAACAGCGAGAAGCCTGCGTGGGACAGCTCGTGACCGACTCCTGGACGTCCTCGACCCCCGGTGTCCACGTGGCTGCAGAGAGAAGCTACACCTCAATGCCTGTTTGTACCCGACATCGCCTGGTTCCAATATGGTTCCACGGTAGTCACTGGCAAGTGACTTTGAACATTGTCCCCTCTGCTTTCAGGTCTTCACATCTTCAGATCCACCCTTGGATCCACCGTAACTCTTCACATCGAGCCGCCTGCAGCATCTTCAGCTCCAAGCACCATCGACCAGTGTGACGAAACCCGACACAACTTCAACCCTGTGCACCCGCTTCCTGTGGGTGAGGTAACTCAGCTCCGCCAGTGTTCCTACACTGGTACACATCTCAAGGGCCTGTGTCTTAAGTTTCAGCATTCTAGGTCACTCGGAAGGTTCCGAACTAACTAACTTTGTACTTTTTACGCACCATAGACTTTACATTGGTGAGTGCGTGCACTTTAAACACTGCACCCGAGTCCCGCGGGCCTTTCCCGACTTAGTCACTGCTAGTCTCGAATAGCTCCAGCGATTCCCAAGGCCCTAGGCCTGTTCCCGTTCTGATTGGTATCTCTTATACCACTTTCTTAGTATATGGTTTAGGTGGCCCCTAGGGCTCATCCATATTGTGCAACTTTTGTGTATTTTAAACTGTCTTGTGATTTAACGCTTGTGCTTCTGTGCTCATAAAGAGTCCAGGGGATTTTATAGTTAATAAATCAATATATATTTTCAATATATATCTGTGTGGTGTCCCTTTCATTTGGTATTCAAGCGGGTTGTGTATGGTATTACAGCTGGCTTCACATGCCTTTCAGAGTTTAGCCTAAGACTGCTTTGTCCACGTTACCACTAGGATAACTGGTCTACAAGGTTGACTTACAACCAATCATCATAAGGGTTGCTTGGCATGGTACAAAGTGATCACTAGAATTAGTGAGCATTATATACCAGGCCAACTTCTCACAACAATGGCAAACAATGAGGGGAAAACGGTAGGAGACCAAATGAAGCCAGAAATAGACAATCAAGGATTCCCGATGAAGACTAAAGGCGAAACAGCCACCCTAGAGACCTTCCTCAGGAAAATCAATGAAGAGAACGAGGTGGCGATGGAAACAAAACTAAAGGTTGAGACCATGCAACTTGAGTTGGCGGCATTAAGAGCTGATCTCCACAACACCAACACCCGAATGGAAGCAGCAGAAGGTCGCATAAGCTCTGTGGAGGATGCAACCGTGGAGAATTCTAAGGCTATAGCAGAATGTCAGAAGGCCACGAAGGCCATACAGAGACAGCTAGCTGAGCAAGACGACAGGGCCAGAAGAGGCAATGTAAGGATCCTTGGTGTGCCGGAGGGAACAGAGGATAAAGCAGGCTCGTTTGCAGCCATGCTTGAAGAAATCATCCCCAAGCTCACAGGCATCAACTTCGAAAGGCGGTTCGAAGTACAAAAGGCCTACAGAGTGCCGGCAGGGAAACCAACGACGGGCAGGGGACCAAGGCCAATAATATGCAACCCGCTGAGAGCGAGCCATACTGATGCCATTTCTGCTTTCGCCAGGAAAAATCAGAACCTTACATGGGCAAGCAGCAAGATCGTGCTGACCCAAGATTACTCAAAACCAACGGTCGAGACCAGGAAAGGCTTTTTGGCCCTCAGAGAGACCCTGCGGAAAAGGGGCGCCAGTTTCAGCTTCGTAGGCCCGGCGCGTTTCAAGGTCACGGACAAATGGAGGACAATGGTGTTTGAAAACCCGGGAGACTTAAGACGGTACTTGCAGGGACCACCGGCAGAGGAGATGGAGACAAAAAGCCCCGGCGCAGCGAAAAGAAGCGCTTCACCTGACGTGACCGCGTAATTGGAGTTAGGAACACCACAAGCAACAGGACAACATGTCTACCTCAAGCAACTTCTCCCAAGGGACAAACGGGAAATATGATCCATGGCCGCCAAGAGAATGGACTAGTTTTACATACTTGGAAAAATCTAGCTCAGTACAGACAAAGGGAGTAGGAAGGCAGAGTACAGAGCTGCGGAGCAAAAAAAGCCAGGTTTACAAGTGAACACTGTGAAGGACTAGATTGAAACTAACCGAAACAATTGACCTAATGAGAGAGACTGTGCCTTTCCCATTTTCAACGCTCTACCAACTAAAGAACACAAACTCTACCTCAGGGAGGATGCGGTGCAAAGGAACTTTGTCGTCGCACACCCACTCAGCAAGTAAGGGAGGGAGGGGGGTGGGAGGGGAGGGGAGGGCAGGGGAACCAGGGGAGGGAGGGGGGAGCGGGGAGCACATACATGGGGTTACTTTCTTTCACTATCTCTTCTACTACTCTCTCTTCACAACTTCCACACTTCCATCTAGGAGCAACGAGCGCAGGCATAAGCACAAGCACCCACAAGCAACCCAAGTACCAGGGAGAGGCAGCCATAGTAAACCACACAGAGCAAGGCCACACAGATCGCAAGATGCACTCCAACACAAATGACACACAACAACCAAACAAACCTCTCAACTGATATTAAGATAGTATCCCTAAACGTCAAAGGTCTCAACAGCCTGGTGAAAAGAAGAAAAGTGCTTGAACACCTAAGGAAACTTAAGAGCGATATCTATGTACTCCAAGAGACAAGACTAGAAGCCGAGGACATAGAGCGCCTCAAAGCCAGCTGGATAGGCCAAGTTAGAGGGTCACCAGCACAGAACAAGAAAAATGGGGTGGTGACACTAACTAGCAAGACCCCAAGGGTAGAACTCTAGTGACTAGCCTAAGAAGGGCCGGGGAAACCATTCATGTGGCCAGCATCTACGGCCCAAACACTGATGATAGGCCCTTCTGGGACAGGGTGGGAGCACAACTACACACCCTACCACTAGGCGACCTTCTTGTCGTCGCTGGTGATATGAACCAGGTTCTAGACCCGGCGATTGACAAGCATCCGCACAGACCGAGCCAAGCAGCACACAAAGGAAACATCCTGAAAACCCTGTGCTCCAAACTCATCCTGAAGGACCCACGGCGCCTCAGTAACCTAGACGCTAGAGAATATACCTTTTACTCCAACCCACACAACTCCTACAGCAGAATAGATTACCTCCTCATATCAGAAACACACACCCACCTCATAGACCACACGGAAATCGGGCCTCGGACAATCTCAGACCACTCTCACATAAGCCTAACCCTATCAGGGAAGCACAATGAGAAGCCAACTCGAAGATGGCGCTTTGATGACAATCTGCTCACCAACATCTCAGCGAAAGCAGAGATAGAAGCAGCAATAAAAGAGTACATGACAATTAACGACACCCCCGAGATAGACAGGGAACTGCTATGGGATGCCTTAAAAGCTACCATTAGAGGGACCGTTATGACAATCAAGGGCAGGCTGAACAAAGAAAGAAACAAAAAGATTGCATACCTAGAAAAGGAAATTAAAAACCTAGAGAACAGTCACATAGCCAACTTAGAAGATAAGAACACCCTCACCAGTCTAACTAAACGGAAATATGAACTCAACAGAATACTGAGTGAAAGAGCAGGGACTTGGCTAAATAAAAACAAAGCTATTAACCTGTGCACCGCAAACAAAGCAGGGAAAAACCTAGCATCCTACCTCAAGGGGAAACAGAAACAGCACTCGATAGGGGCCATCAAAGACAGACACGACAAGTCCCAGACTGCAAACAAAGAGATTTTGGAGGTTTTTAGAGACTTCTACGAGGGACTATACACGAGAGACGAAACACTAAAAGAGGATGGGGGCAAAGAACTACTAGAACGCATATCCACACCGACGCTATCAGACAAGGAACGAGACATCCTCGATCTAACCATAACGGAGGACGAAATAGGGAGAGCCACTGCGAGCCTAAAAGACAACAAGGCACCAGGGCCAGACGGCTTCACGGCCAGCTTTTACAAGCAGTACCTGCACATTCTCAAACCAACTATGAAAGAAGTCTTCACGAAGTGTGTCCAGAATGGACGCATGACACCGTCAATGGCGGAAGCAAACATAATAGTAATACCAAAGGAAGGCAAGGACACAAACCAGGCAAAGAACTTTAGACCAATCTCACTCATAAATGTAGACTGTAAAATCTACGCCAAAATGCTAGCAACCAGACTCAATGCATACCTACCTAAGCTTATGCACTGCTCCCAAGTAGGCTACCTTAACAAGCACTGGCGTTGCCAATAGGTCTCGCAGTAGGAAAGTTGGAGCTATTACAATTGCAAATAACAATGCCTTTTATTTTTGTTTTCATTTTAAAAACATAAAGGGCTTTGTCATTTACAAAACCAATAGCTCCAACTTTCCTACTGCGAGACCTATTGTGCACTGCACATTGTGGGTGAAAGTGGCACTGCGTGGGTGTGAGTGGCGTTGCGTGGGTGATAGTGGGCTTGCGTGGGTGTGAGTGGTATTGCGTGTCTGAAAGTGGTGCTGTGTGGGTGAAAGTGGCACTGCGTGGGTGTGAGTGGCTTTGCGTGAGTGAGTGAGTGGTGTTGCATGGGTGAGTGGCGTTGCATGTGTGAGTGGCGTTGCGTGGATGAGTGGCGTTGCGTGGATGAGTGGCGTTGCGTGGGTGAGTGGCATTGCATGTGTGAGTGGCGTTGGATGTGTGAGTGGCGTTGCATGTGTGAGTGGCGCTGCATGTGTGAGTGGCGTTGCATGTGTGAGTGGCTTTGCATGTGTGAGTGGCGTTGCATGTGTGAGTGGCGTTGCATGTGTGAGTGGCGTTGCATGTGTGAGTGGGGTTGCGTGGGTGAGTTGTGTTGCATGTGTGAGTGGCGTTGCATGTGTGAGTGGCGTTGCGTGGATGAGTGGCGTTGCGTGGATGAGTGGCGTTGCGTGGATTAGTGGCGTTGCGTGGATAAGTGGCGTTGCATGTGTGAGTGGTGTTGCGTGGGTGAGTGGCGTTGCGTGGGTGAATGGCGTTGCATGTGTGAGTGGCGTTGCATGGATGAGTGGCGTTGCGTGGATGAGTGGCGTTGCGTGGATGAGTGGGGTTGCGTGGATGAGTGGCGTTGCGTGGATGAGTGGCGTTGCATGTGTGAGTGGTGTTGCGTGGGTGAGTGGCGTCGCATGTGTGAGTGGCGTTGCGTGGATGAGTGGCATTGCGTGGATGAGTGGCGTTGCATGGATGAGTGGGGTTGCGTGGATGAGTGGCGTTGCGTGGATGAGTGGCGTTGCGTGGATGAGTGGCGTTGCGTGGATGAGTGGGGTTGCGTGGATGAGTGGCGTTGCGTGGATGAGTGGCCTTGCATGTGTGAGTGGTGTTGCGTGGGTGAGTGGTGTTGCATGTGTGAGTGGCGTTGCGTGGATGAGTGGCGTTGCGTGGATGTGTGGCGTTGCGTGGATGAGTGGGGTTGCGTGGATGAGTGGCGTTGCGTGGATGAGTGGCGTTGCGTGGATGAGTGGGGTTGAGGGAATGAGTTGCGTTGCATGGATGAGTTGCGTTGCGTGTGTGAGTGGTGTTGCTTGGGTGAGTGGCGTTGCGTGGGTGAGTGTGGTGTTGCGTGGGTGATAGTGGTGCTGTGTGGGTGAAAGTGGCACAGAGCCTTTGATGTGGCCTGGCGCAGGAGAAATGCTGCTACTGGGAACAAATGGCCTGGCCGTGAAGCAGGGGGCGGGGCAGCGCTGGGGAAGCCTGTGGGAGGGTAATTGATGCCTTTGATGTGGCGATATTAAACACCCCCCCATGATGAAGTTAAACAGTGGAAATCATTGGGAGAGCAGACTAAAAGTCACGTTTAAGGCTGTGATTCGGATTTTAGTAGCACCCTACATTTGATCGTCCTCATTTTTTTTAAGTAGTTGCGTAGTTTGATCTTTTTCAATTCAGTGCATTATGGCCTGATTTTATTTTCCTTTTCATGAAGCTGCTTTCTTTAGCGGCCACCATCCGTTCGAGTGATTAAGTGCTCAGAGCTGGGGAGGGGCCTATGCTGCTGCGGACAGAATTGCAGGCACTTTTCAGCAGTCCATGGTTCAATAACCGATACCTCCTGTACAGTGCGGCGTGAGTCTTCCTCAGACTGTTTGCCATGGCTCATTCCGGTGTCCAGGAAAAGCATCCTTCATGGTCACTGGTGGCGCTAGTGCTCAGGATATCGAAAATGGAGAGGATATCTGTACTAGTTAATGGAGTCGATTTAGTCAAAAATGGTAGTCGATGTTGTGTAATTAATGTAAAGATCCAAAGGAGTGTACCTGAAAGCCCCTTCTAGACAAGGGATGGATATAACCATTCAAAGTCCTATATGAACAAGTGCGCATGCACGCCCCAAAGTTTTGGGTGAAAACCTTCTGTTTCTTGCTCTGGAATTTAAGTCTGTAATGGCAGGAGAAAAATAATTAAAATGTATTCCATCACAAATGAATGACGAGTGAAAAGGAAAGCGTACCAGGCATACACCAACATTGTTATTACTCACTCCGGAGTAGCAGCGTCTGAAAGAAGAGGCCAAGATGGGTAGATTACCCACAGTAAGCTAGATCATTTGATGTGCGTCTTCTGGAGTCCGTGCCCCAGTATTGTGAAAGACCGAGCGAGCGACCATCACTGTCCGAAGCAAGAATGCGCTTTCAAGAATTGGCTCAAAACGAGGCTTGGAATGCAATGCACAGTTATGAAACTAATACATCAAAGGAGGAGGTGTGGCTCTCTGAGGCGAGAACTATAATGAATCTATAGAAGCATTTGGTGTCACATTAAAATACTGTAATGTCAGAACCCTAGTAAAAAAATAGACTGTACTAAAATACATGTTGCGGCAGAAAAGAGGAATAGGAACAAAAAGTAAGAATATGCAGGTAACCGGGGTAAACCCAAGGAAGAAATCCGAAGTCAAACACTATTTTGAACCTGAATATTTAAAGTACAGGGCAAGGTAATATACAGTTTGTGAAATTTTAGTTTGAAACCATGATATTATGTACAGCTCTTAAACAATTTTGAGCTGTGGGTCTTGGGGGGTTGTTTCCTCTCACTGCATGCAAGGCAAGGGAAACTGAGAGTACGGCCGGCCTGCCACATAATAAACCACTCCTCCAAAAGCAGCAACGCAGCAGTCATGATAGCCTTAGATGCTGAAAAAGCATTTGACAGGGTGTCATGGCCATTCCTAGACCAATGCATGGCAAAATTTGGGCTAGGACCCAACTATAGGAAAATGGTACTGGCCCTCTACAACGACCCTAAAGCACGAGTGGTAGTAAACGGAGGTACATCAGAACTACTTCACCTAGGACGGGGGACCATACAAGGGTGCCCGCTATCGCCAGCCCTGTTCCTGCTAGCGATAGAACCACTCCTAAACATGATCAGTACTAAAAAAGACATAGCAGGGATACCAGTAGAGGGAGAAACTTTTAAGTTAGCGGCATATGCAGACGACGTGCTAATAATCACCGAAGACCCCGAGAGATCAATCAGAGCGCTGATGGAAACGATAGAACAATATGCCCAGGTCTCGGGGTACAAACTAAACAGGGAAACATCCGAGTGCAAACCGCTGAACGTCCATACAACAAAACGGTGTTAGGCTCGTCCGGCCTTACAAGGCAATAGAAACCTATCAAATATTTAGGCCTTCTCTTCGAGAGAGACCTAAGAGCCACACTAGAACACAACGAGCAAGCCACTCTTCAGAAAATTAAGGAAAGAGTACAAGGATGGTCTCCCAAATTCACAACGTGGTGGGGGAGAGTGGAAGAGATCAAAATGATGCTCACACCAATGGTTAATTACATGCTGAGCATGCTGCCACTAATAAACACAGAAGACTTCCATAAGAGACTAGACAAAATGCTGAATAACTTTCTGTGGAGGGGGAAAAAGCCCAGAATAAGCCTACACAAGCTCAGACTGCCCAAAGACCTAGGAGGCCCTAATATAACCAATTTCAAAAGATTCCAAAAAGCGTGCATAGCCAGACAGGGGCTCCACTGGCTCAACCCGAGACCGGAATATACCCCGGCGTGGCTGACACTTGAGCGGGGACTACTAAAAGGTTTGAATCCCATCGCCCTTCTCACCGCCACCCGACACCCAGCAATCAAGGACAACCCCGTCCTAAGGAACACAAAAACAGCGCTCTTAAGTGTTGATAAACTAATGGGAACAAGCATAAGGAAAACCCAATTCGAGTCCATTTGGCACAACCTCACAATAAAGTACAGGGATAAGACTCTGAACATGCATTCGTGGTATAGACACAGCATCTCCACTGCCAGCAACCTTCAGAAACAAAACACGCACCTAACTTTTGACACCCTTAAGGAAGAGCACAACCTACAGAGCATAGAACTGTACAACTTTCTGAAGATCAAGGTAGCAATAAGAAAGGCTAACCTCAACGGTCTAACACCATCACTCATACAGTACGCCGCCAACCTCAACATACTAGGACACCAAGTTGCACATCTTTACAAGGCCCTTTGCCCCAAATCCACCAAACTAAACGACAAAGTCACAAATTTTTGGGGCACACTAGCGGGTAGGGTGTTAAGTGAGGACGAGAGAGCCGAGCTATGGAGATCCACCTCCAGGAAAAAGGTAACGGCAGCTCTAAACCAGACCAAATTCTGGCTAGTGCATAAGGCATACTGGACACCAGCCCGCCTAGCATCCATGGGAATCCGCGACAGCGACTCCTGCTGGAATTGCGACAAGGGGAAGGGAGACCTAGCACACCTACTCTTCCGTTGTTCCAAGGTTAGGGAATTCTGGAACAAAATTGGAACACTAATAAACAATATCACAGGGGTCACCATACACCTAGACTTCCACAGCCTGGTTCTGGGTTTCACATCCCCATCAATCACTACTATAGAAGACCGCGACCTCATCGACCTACTACTGACAGCGGCAGTCAAAACAGTTCTAAGCAATTGGAAAGACACAGGAAAAGCCACGCCTAAAGCATGGCTCAACTGGATCACCTTCCTACGAGGGGCTGACAATATCACAGTGACACACTCACCCAAACACACAGGCAGTCAAATATGTGGGGGTCCCTAGACAACTACCTATCATTGCACAAACCCCCATAGGCGGCGCAGCCAGGCACAGAGCCTGTGGACGCTGTGCACCTCGCCTGTCTCTGTGCATACAACAGGAATGTAACCAGCAACGTTCCTTTTTTCTTCTTCCTCTTCTTCTTCCCTCTCACTCTCTATCCTTCGGGGCGCGGGACCAAGGATGACAACCACGCAACACAAAGGGACGGAGGACACCAACGCCAATCAGAACTTGAAAGACTGGCAATCGGACTAACCCCAATGAGACAGGAAGCTGGAAGTGAAATTCCCCACCCCACACTCCCCCCCCAGGGTTTTTTTTTTCTTCTTTCCTCCTTCTTTCTCTTTCACCCCTTTTTCTTTTTCCCTCTTCCTCCACCCATGTATATGTTATGCTCCATGTAAATATATATTTTTCTACAATAAAAAATTACAGAAATAAAAAAAAAAAGTGCACGCCATACCTTCGGTTCGAGTTTGCACTACATAGAAAATAAGTACAGTGTGGTTGGTCCTTAGTTTGTTCCTGCTGTTGGTATGCTGCTCTTTTAGTCGAAGACACTCTTCCTGCGCATTAGGCCATTTGCCATCACCCCAGCATTTCACTGATTGCAGTGAGTCGGGGAGTAAAATGCCCAGGTTGATTGAGGCAGCAAGGCTCGTAGGAACAGCTGGATGACAGTGTTCATGCTAAACGGCACTGTTACATTAACTTAGCCTACCTGCCATCACAGGCAGTGTCAGCACACAGCACGCACTCACGCAGCACACGAGGAGGAAGTGAAGCGGTGGAGTCAGAGAGAGAGGGGTATTCCTTTTGAACTCGTCACCTCTCATTGTTGCATGTCCGGGCCCGGCCTCAAAGCGGAAGCACCAGGAGTAGGAGTGTACAAAAAAAACCCGATAAAATAAATTACAAATAAATTTTGTGTATGGTGTTCATCATGTGATATTAGTTAGCCTCGCCCTCTGCTCGCCTCTACTTGTCGCGCTTGGCAGGCACTGCACTGGCAGTCTCAGTTACGATGATTTAGTTCCATGCACACTACCGTCACGCTAATATTCTGTGTTTAAACCAAGATAACAATGTCTGGCCTGAGGTGTTTACATTACAATGCTTAACATATTGATTGTGGAGCAATGCTAGGTCAGGCAATCAATGCGATTACCTGAGCCATTCAGGGGTGCTTATATGGCAACACATTTCTATCGATGGCTGGAAAAGAAACTGAAAGAATTTCTAGAAACCATTCTAATGGACCTAATATGCTCAAGGGAAATCTATCCCTAACACGTAACGTGGGCTGGCAGATCACAAACGGAGTTTCTTCTGCATCACGCTGCTGCCACAGTTTAGTTGTGTGCTTTGGGGGTTGTGTAGAATAAAGCATGGCAGTCTCACTCTCTAGTTGCATGTTTTCTTACTGTGATATATCATGATATGTTAACAATGCTATTATATGCTGTGGCCCCTGGCGTCTTTATTTGCTTTACTTGACTAGTTGTGCAGTGAATCAATGGCATGGAATTTCTTCTCCAGAGTCCAAAGTAGTTTATAGCCCATCCTGAGCCCAGTGTTTATGGCTTGACAATCAGCTGGTGATTTGGCTAAAGCAGCCTTTTCGGTCCCTTCCAAATGCACACAATACAATTAAGGAACTTGCAAGGCACGAACATTGTGTGCAATACGACAAATCACAATTAACTTGTATTTCCTCAGTAGATTTCATTTGTAAAGGTATATCAATAAATACAGAAATCTGATGTACTCAGCATTGTTATTTCAAAGTCAGTTATGAAGGTTTGTGGTTATATTGAATAAGCACCTACCCACGTTACTATCACGTGAAATCTCTTTATTGATATCATAACACACTTTAACCCTTTGGGTGCTGCTGGGATTCCCCCGCCGTCGGGCGAAATCCATGTGGGGGCAGCGAGAGCCGTCCGACACACACGTCCATCAATTGCTTTATTTACTTTCTTGCTTATTCAAATATGTTTGAAAATTCATCATGTGCCTGCTATTTTTTCAGAACGCCTCCTGAGGTCCCCTTAAGACAGTGAGGCTTGCTCACGGCACTCGCCGCACTCACCATGTGCACTCACCCCAAACTTTTACGTTACACCACCTTCAAAAGGCATAGCCACCAATGGAATCGTCAGGAGCTAATGAAGGAGTACCCTGCGCATCTTAGACATCATCATCCCCCTCTGGCTGTAGCATCGACCACATAAACTGCACACTGAAAATAGAAGGGGAACCCAGAATCGTAAAAAGGTCTTCCTGGCTCTAAACTCATAGCAGCTCCATAATGCATAGCTTAGTCATGGTCCTCTCCTAATATTTACCTTTAGATGGTTAATAAACAGCTTCCTTTCATCTGATCCTGCCTGAGCTACAGCATATATGTAAATTAAATGAAAAATGAAAACTCAGATTTATTTTTTAAGGAAAGCAATTCATGGAAGCCCAAATTTAATGAAAGGTGATTTTAGGACAGACAAATAAAGAAAGGAGACATTTTAAAGTAATGATAATGTTATGGAAATACAACTAAAAAGGAAACAGCAGTGTACCAAATTCTAAATCCCAAATAGGGAATACTTTTTTCAAAATTCTAAAATAGAACACTTTTAATTACAATTTCCAAAAATGCATTGCTTCTGAGCAATGATTTTCTAATTAAATTGTTCTCATTAGAATAACATACAATAGTCTCTATCTCAATACATTTATAGTTTTGTCTGCTCCTGCCGAATTGACATATAAAAGAAGTGTTTTATATTTAGATTGGCTTGGACGCTTCCTGATTTCGTGTGAGCAAATATTCTGAAATATGTAGTGAGATTTCTAGAACAACTGTAAGTGAGCCCCTGTCCTGACACTAGAAGGGTGTTCGATGTATCCAGAGTTCATATGTATATTAAACGAAACAACCATAGGTCGAGTATAAATTATATTCAGGAAAACTTAATTTATAATTTCTATGTAAAAACATTTCTAAACAAACCAAACTTAAACAAACTCAAACGTAAACTCAAACTACACAAACATTAGAAATACTGCAGTAATAGTTATAACTTTAAGCTATATTTTACATCTTGCACAAAACATAACATAACTCGCGTACCTCTGTACCCAGTGTTGTCAATTCCCTAACCACAGTACTTTCGTTGTCCTTCCCTAAATTTTAAAGATTATATTTACACCTAATGATTATATTTATTTAAAGGATATTTTTAGGGTTTTATTCCTAGTTATTATTACAAACATGTATGTGTTAATATTGAAACTATTGATTGTATTTGCTAAGCCTTCTGATCCTGCGGTAATTTTAAGATACTTTCACAGTACTTTCACTTTTGTAAAACAGCATTTAACTGTCTTCGAACTTTGTCCATTGTAGGAAACACCATGTGCCGTCCTGTGTGCATGCACACAAGTTGCTGCACAGTATTGACTTTTTCAGTCCATGAAGTGCAGGAACTGTTTTTGACGTTCCCATTGTGGTACCCAGTTTTTAAATGCACCACCATGAGAAGGCCAACAAAAAGCCTGCCGGACAGGAGGAAACTCTAAATCTGCCTGGCAGACCGACCTTGGCTTTGATGGTGCAGGGGTTAGGTGGAGTGGGTGCTGTACCGCCAAACAATGTGCAGTGTTGGAGAATGTATATTGTATTAGTGACTCTCTTACAGATTGTTTACAATGAAGTATAATTGTAAATGTTATTGTGATGGTGTACGCCTTTTCACCATTACAGGAATATATGCAGGATACTTGTACAAGAGGTAAAGGTTTGTCCAGAGGATCTCATTGTACATGCATTATAATTTACTTTTACATTGCTGTGAAGCTGTTGGCGCAAAATTGTATGTCAAATGAGGTATTTAACAGTTACATCTAATTATAGTAAACAATGACAAAAACCTTTTTTAAATATATTCAAAGTTAGAAGAATTGCTGATTGCATTAATATCTACTTATACATTATAAGGCATATTAGCCATTGAGTTACATTACCCTTGCGCCATGCATGTGGGTGCAAGGGTGACGCAACTACTAAATCAGATTTATCAAGCCAAACAAAGCCACCTTGTGTGGCCCTGCAAAGCGTAATAAATCTAGAGTAACACAACGCAGCGCAAATCACTACACTGCATCACTCTGCCTGAGGGGGGCATTCCATGCATGGAGGGGTGGGTGTTCCCACGCATCCACTCATGGATTTCAGTGCACTCCCAGATTTACCATTACTGGAGTAACTGGGAATGTGTCACAATGCTACACCTCCCCAGATGAGGCAAAATGAGGATACATATCTCTATTTCTCCTCATTTTTGACTCTGTCTATATGTGCTGCATTCTGAAAATGCCTCTGAGGATTGTTTTTGTGCAGAAAGATTTCCCAATCTGCAAAAAAGACTCCTGCCTGCATTGATGCTAGGCAACATATTGTGCGTCAGCGCAAGTAAAGGACATGAATGAACTATATAATGTTAAATGCAGTACATCCCTGCCCATGCTCTTTCACAGAGCATAGCAAGGTGGGTTGATAAATATGCCCCTATGTCTTGTACACCATTGAATACAGCAAAAAATAGCATAATATCTAGTAAATAGGGGTAATTTCACAGAAATGCCTTATTTCCTACATGATACAAAACGTTACACCCATTAGAACTACTGTGGTAATACAAATTGGTGTCTGGGTGTAGCTCCTAGAATACTTTCCAGTGTGAAAATCACAGGTGATATTGTCAAATGGATTGTAGCTCATTTATGATGGCAGCAATTATTGCATTTGAAATGGCATCAATGACATCATCAATGGTATTATTTAATATGTCATGAGTTATAACATCTGTGAGTTCATAAGCAGTGCATAGCAGAGGTACAAGTTATACTAAGTTTAGTAAATAATAACTGGTTAATTTTATTGGTTGCTTTTGGTGATGTTTGAGTTATTCTAGCACTAAATAATAGGAGAGGGGGGACAAGAAGCCAAATAAAGGGCCAGTGACTCATGTTCCTGAACTTTATGGTTATATCTCACAGGAGTCACTGTTCCTATGGAAACGAAATAAAGAAAGAAGTTATGGACCTTCTAATAATATGATTGCTGGGGACAGTGTGTCCTGATCTTGGGGCCCTCACACACCCTGAAGGATGTAATGCTTCATCATTGGGCAATGCTCCTTGACGGGCCGGGCCGGCACTGCAATGCCATGAGGGTCCCTCAATGTTTCACTTTATCACAGATCTCTCCAGGATAAACCCGTAAGGGTGCGTGGGGGTATCAGTGGCAGTGATGTCCTAATGTGTAGCCTAAAAGATGACTGGAGGGGTGGCTAATCAATTTATCGAAGAAAGAGTCCCTCTGCCATCAATAATAACCAGAATGTTGTGATGCTTAGAGGGAGATAATGGCGCTCAGTAGCTAAACATACAGCATGCCCCAAATGGACATGTTTAAAGGAGCAGCACAACCTTTTGGTACTCAGACAACCAATCATTAACCCATATAGACACTCATGTACCTACTCACTAACCCATACAGCCACTTACGCACCAACTAACAAACTGATACAGACATTCACACAGATTAGGGATTCAGCCATGCATTTACTAAGACACGTTTAATCACTCACTCATACAGTTAGTCACACACCCACTAAATCATCCATTCAGACACTCATACACCCACTCATTCTTCAATACGCCTTTGCGTATATATTTATATATATAACAGTCTTAAACTTTTTAGAAACACTCACACTCACAGGATGATGTCATCAGTGATGTAATTTGAAATGTCATCAGTGATTTCATCAGTGATGTCACTGACCATGTTATGAGTGATGTAATATGTGACGTCATCATCAGTGCATTGCGCGGGCACAAGTTATAGGTAGCTCAGCTAACTATAACAACCAAATTTCTCTGGTTTTGTATGATTAAAAAAAGTCAACCTAACTCTAATGTACCTGAAACCTATGGTTTTTCCAGTGAATATAATCTAATGTTTTTTCAATGCTAATCCTTAACTACAACATCCCTAAAACCTCTGTTTTTTTCAGTGAATTTCTAAGGTTTTATAGAATTCAAGTTACTAACTATAACGTCATTGAAACCTTTGTTTTTTCAGTGAATTTCTAAGGTTTTTTAAATGCTAAATACTAACGATAACATCTCTGAAACCTTGATTTTTTACTGTGAATATATAAATGATATATAATAAATATTTTTTAAATGTATTTTAAAAAAATACAATGACAATATTTTTAATATAAAATATATACATATATATATATATATATAATATATATATATATATATATATACATATATATATATATATATATATATATATATATATATATATATATATATATATATATATATATATATATATATATATATATATATATATATATATATATATATATATATACCGCTCCAACTCTCCTCTCAGCCGGGAAAGAAAAGGCAGCACTCGCGGGGTGTTTGTCAAATTGTTCCAAATTATTTTATTTTGCTTCTTACAAACGCGTTTCGGGTCAAGCCCTTTATCAATGTGTCAACACGAGTGTTGCACAGAAGCTCTTTTTAAAGTGCAGCGTGCATTTTCATAGTGGAAATCAAGGAAGGACAGCTCGCAAAAAAGTACGAGCGCCATCTTGGAATGTGCAAATTAGGCAAAATATAATATATACATTTCATGATTACAATCAGTGTGCACAAACACGATACCAAAATGCCAATCATGTATACATATCGCCGTGGATCGGCTATTCAGGTTCCTCTATTTGGAACCCTAAAATGCATTACTTAATAATGCCGTGGATCGGCAACATTTGTTACACTGTATAATAATATTCCGAGCAAATTAACAATTGACATTTCTAAAATCAATAATTCAAACTTTACCATTGAATGCTTTTTCACACCTGTGAATGCCTCTAAAGCTTTCAGTAACAATGTGAGTATATGGCCTAATGTATAACACATCTCCAAATTAAGATCTTGCCGTGGATCGGCTATGGCGATTCCGATCAATAGGAATCGCAGAAAATACCTTTATGTATTGTCAAGTTTGCAATACGATTTCCCATGAGAATGATAAGGTGGCCTCAGTAATGTCTTCATAGCTTACTTTCCTAGGTGCTCCCTATGTAAAATGGTTACAAAGAAATTAGCTTAAACTTGGGCACCTGCTGTAAAATGGTTACAAAGAAATTAACTTCAACTTGGGCACCTGCTGTAACCCTGTAACTGCTTCCTGAGCGGCGCCTCCAGAGTTGTTGCCTACTTGCAACTATTCTCTGACCCTGCTCTGACCCTTGAAGCAGGGTCAGAGAATAGTTACAAGTATGGCACAATGCTTTAGGCTTTCACAAAAATTAAACCACAACAGGAAGCACTTATAGATAAGGAAGCAGGTGCCGGACATGAAGCTCAAATTCAGTGACACAGTAACCAGCCCCCAGTTGAGGCTGGGCAGGTGTGCTTTCTCCCCATAATCTACAGTGGTGAACCAGAGGGTGCTGTGATGAACCAGATGGTGCAGTTGTGAACCAGAGGGTGCTGTGATGAACCCAGAGGGTGGTAAAGTTTGAATTATTGATTTTAGGAATGTGAAACTAAGAATCCTAGAGCACATGCGTGCTATAGCCAATAGGGATATGACGTCACCAGTAGCCAAACATTTTGCGATCAAACATCACAGCAACAGGGACTTGTTACGATACTTTGGGGTCGATCAGATACCAGAACATGAAAGGGGAGGTAATAGACTTGCCAAACTCAGACGCCTAGAATCCCGCAATATTATTGACCTGCAAACAAAGATCCCCACAGATCTTAACAGTGGGGAAGAATTGATTGTCCACCTAGGAAAGTAAGCTATGAAGACATTACTGAGGCCACCTTATCATTCTCATGGGAAATCGTATTGTAATCCTTGACAATACATAAAGGTATTTTCTGCAATTCCTATTGATAGGAATCGCCATAGCCGATCCACGGCAAGATCTTAATTTGGAGATGTGTTATATATTAGGCCATATACTCACATTGTTACTGAAAGCTTTAGAGGCATTCACAGGTGTGAAAAAGCATGCAATGGTAAAGTTTGAATTATTGATTTTAGAAATGTCAATTGTTAATTTACTCGGAATGTTATTATAGAGTGTAACAAATGTTGCCGATCCACGGCATTATTAAGTAATGTATTTCAGGGTTCCAAATAGAGGAACCTGAATAGCCGATCCACGGCAATATGTATGCATGATTGGCATTTTGGTATCGTTGTTTGTGCACACCGATTGTAATCATGAAATGTATATATTATATTTTGCCTAATTTGCACATTCCAAGATGGCGCTCATACTTTTTTGCGAGCTGTCCTACCTTGATTTCCACTATGAAAATGCACGCTGCACTTTAAAAAGAGCTTCTGTGCAACACTCGTGTTGACACATTGATAAAGGGCTTGACCCGAAACGCGTTTGTGAGAAGCAAAAATAAATAATTTGGAACAAGTTGACAAACACCCCGCGAGTGCTGCCTTTTCTTTCCCGGCTGGGAGGAGAGTTGGAGCGGTATTTAATACACGGTGCAGCACCGTGTCAGCGGCACCCACCGTTTGGGCCACGTCGCCTTTGGTGCAAACTTGAGCTTGAATATATATATATATATATATATATATATATATATATATATATATATATATATATATATATATATATATATATATATGCAGGCAAAGCACGAAGACTGAAATCTGGAGCCCCAGACCCAGAAAACGACACGAGTCCCAAAATCAAGGCAAGTTCTTTTTATTTTCTTAAGGCAAAGGCAGCATACGAGACTGACGCGTTTCGGGCAGTCGCCAGTAGGTATATATAGTTAGGATTTTTTCTCTATGGGATTTTTGAAAATTCCAAGTCTAATAACTTTGGCGTTTGTGGACGGAATTGGCTGAAAGTTTCAGGAAAATTGCACATTTTGTTTCTGAGCAGCCCCTAAGAATTTGGGGGGGGGGTTCGTCAAGAGGGGGCAGAGAAAAAAGGGGGGTCCCAAAACGCGTTTTTTCCATGTTAATTTCCATCGGGCGGTTGGCCTCACTTTTAGCTCGAACGGCTGAATGGATTTGCATGAAACTTGGCAAAATTGTAGGGACTGTTAGCCCGATGTGCCTTTGCTAGGTCTCAATATTTGTGCTCCAGTGGATTTTGATAAATTAACGTTCAAAAAAATATATATATCTGTGACAGTGCTCCGGGTAGCGCTCCGGTTCGCGTACTTGACGCATAACGGAACTTCGCGAAGCGAAGCTGATTGGCTTTCCGGTGTCTGTCAACATTCTAAATAGTCCTGAGCGGCCGCCACCTTGTCTCTTGGTAGGATCGAGATACAAGAGGAGGCCAAAACGAAAGGGGAAATGACCATAAGGGGGCATAGTAGATCCTTCCTGACCCCCTAGGTTTGATGTGGAGGCTTTAAAAAAGCCCCGCGGGGCAAAAAAAAAAAATAACGTTTTTTTTGCGTGGGGAGCGCCCGGTACGCTTTTGTGCAATGGGCGTTAGTAATCTAAATGATGAGGGGGGGGGCATTGTTCAAAGCACATCAGCGTGCATAAACACGAAAATGTTTTTATCTACCGCGTACTTGACTTATCACTCTAAGATGCATTCCCTTGTGTTTCAGCAATGGTAGTCTGTTCATTACATAGATCGCCCGATGGCGGTAGTACAGATCACGCGTAGGAAAGGGTCAAAAGCCAGGGGTGTAGGAGAATGTAACAAGCGAGCCATTTAATTGAAAAAACTAAACGTGACAAACGGTTGCAGGATCAGTGAAGGTTGATTTTTTAATTGAAAGTATAACATGATCAGTTACAATAAAATCGTCCATACGCACACCATGGGCGAGTATCATGGGTAACATTATTTCGAAGCTTTATTAATACAATAATCAATAATGATTAATCGACATCAATAGGGTTGTCCGTATTCCCAGTCAGTACCCTTCCCCGCCCGCCATGTGCACAAAGACCGCATACATCCCCCATAACGTCAAGGCTAAGTAACTAGAACGTCATTAGGAGTTGCAAGTCGCTCCCATACTGGCGCCATTTTGGTCGAGGCCAGGCAGGTTCAGAGTATAGTTCAATGTCTCCAATAAGTAGCGGCAGGACCAGAATCCCTTTGGTAGTTCTGGCTTTGTCATTACGAGCAGTAGAAAACAAGACATTCTGGGCAATACCACCCTTGACGCAGCCCTTTATTCTACAAGATGGTGTCTTTCAAAAGCCAGGGGTATAGGAGTATGTAACAAGCGAGCCATTTAATTGAAAAAACTAAACGTGACAAACGGTTGCAGGATCAGTGAAGAATGATTTTATAATTGAAAGTATAACAGGATCAGTTACAATAAAATCGTCCATGCGCACACCATGGGCGAGTATCATGGGTAACATTATTTCAAAGCTTTATTAATACAATAATCAATAATGAAAGTTCGACATCAATAGGGTTGTCCGTATTCCCAGTCAGTACCCTTCCCCGCCCGCCATGTGCACAAAGACCGCATACATCCCCCATAACGTCAAGGCTAAGTAACTAGAACGTTATAAGGAGTTGCAAGTCGCTCCCATACTGGCGCCATTTTGGTCGAGGCCAGGCAGGTCCAGAATATAGTTCAATGTCTCCAATAAGTAGCGGCAGGACCAGAATCCCTTTCGGCAGTTCTGGCTTCGTCATTACGAGCACTAGAAAACAAGACATTCTGGGCTATACCACCCTTGACGCAGCCCTTTATTCTACAAGATGGTGTCTTTCAAAAGCCAGGGGTATAGGAGTATGTAACAAGTGAGCCATTTAATTGAAAAAACTAAACGTGACAAACAGTTGCAGGATCAGTGAAGGTTGATTTTTTAATTGAAAGTATAACAGGATCAGTTACAATAAAATCGTCCATAGCACACCATGGGCGAGTATCATGAGTAACAATACTTCAAAGCTTTATTAATACAATAATCAATAATGAAAAATCGACATCAATAGGGTTGTCCGTATTCCCAGTCAGTACCCTTCCCCGCCCGCCATGTGCACAAAGACCGCATACATCCCCAATAATGTCAAGGCTAAGTAACCAGAACGTCATAAGGAGTTGCAAGTCGCTCCCATACTGGCGCCATTTTGGTCGAGGCCAGGCAGGTTCAGAGTATAGTTCAATGTCTCCAATAAGTAGCGGCAGGACCAGAATCCCTTTCTGCAGTTCTTTCTTGGTCATTATTAGCACTAGAAAACAAGACATTCTGGGCAATACCACCCTTGACGCAGCCCTTTATTCTACAAGATGGTGTCTTTCAAAAGCCAGGGGTATAGGAGTATGTAACAAGCGAGCCATTTAATTGAAAAAACTAAACGTGACAAACGGTTGCAGGATCAGTGAAGGTTGATTTTTTAATTGAAAGTATAACAGGATCAGTTACAATAAAATCGTCCATACGCACACCATTGGCGAGTATCATGAGTAACATTACTTCAAAGCTTTATTAATACAATAATCAATAGTGAAAAATCGACATCAATAGGGTTGTCCGTATTCCCAGTCAGTACCCTTCCCCGCCCGCCATGTGCACAAAGACCGCATACATCCCCCATAACGTCAAGGCTAAGTAACTAGAACGTCATAAGGAGTTGCAAGTCGCTTCCATACTGGCGCCATTTTGGTCGAGGCCAGGCAAGTTCAGAGTATAGTTCAATGTCTCCAATAAGTAGCGGCAGGACCAGAATCCCTTTTGGCAGTTCTGGCTTCGTCATTACGAGCACTAGAAAACAAGACATTCTGGCCAATATCACCCTTGACGCAGCCCTTTATGCTACAAGATGGTGTCTTCCATTCAGAAAATATTGTTGGCAGCATTTTGAAAGGAAAGATAAACGGCCGTTCTCCTAGTGAGTCTCACATTGTTACATTTATGAAGAATGTTGAAGAGTAGTATGTTGAAAATCTGAAGCCATTGTTCTACAAACTCTCAACCAGCCTTGGATGGAAAAATCCTGAAGAATGTACAAACTGAAAACCAGTTTTTGTCTGCATAGCATCAGCAGCACCACTTGAGTCAGCTTTGTGTGAAGCCGCCATCTTGATCCAATCAATACCGTCCACCTGCACACATTCAGGGACCAGGCCGCATTGCGAGGGCACCGCAGGACGTGTCTTCAGGTCAAACGGATTGTGGGACAAGGTGCAGAATGGAAGTCACCAAAAGGCAAAAAGTTCCGCCGGACCCCGGGAGCCGGCCGCCTATGTCGGGGGCGATCTCAGGCCACACCAGCGCAACAAGACTTGGGGAGGGGGCAGGAGCCAAGCGCCCCCTCCCAGTCCGCGCCACCACACCGCCCCTCGGGGGCCACCGTCAAGCGGTTCAGAGAGGCACCGCAGGCAGCGGTTCTTCAGATCAGTGGCTCTCACCGGCAAGGCTCCCCTCCGTTAGCAGCGATCGATGGCGCTGTGGTTGCGGCCGGAGGCCCCGCCTAGTCAACGCCCCAGCCTCTCCATATCATAGGTCGCAAGAGTGGGCGCAACTCTGCTGGCCGAGCGAGGAATACCTTCCCCCTGCACACATTCAGGGACCAGGCCACATTGCGAGGGCACCGCAGGACGTGTCTTCAGGTCAAACGGATTGTGGGACAAGGTGCAGGATAGAAGAGTCACCAAAAGGCAAAAAGTTCCGCTGGACCCCGGGAGCCGGCCGCCTATGTCGGGGGCGATCTTAGGCCACACCAGGGCAACAAGACTTGGGGAGGTGGCAGGAGCCAAGCGCCCCCTCCCAGTCTGCGCCACCACACCACCCCTCGGGGGCCTCCGTCAAGCGGTTCAGGGAGGCACCGCAGGCAGCGGTTCTTCAGATCAGTGGCTCTCACTGGCAAGGCTCCCCTCCGTCAGCAGCGATCGTTGGCGCTGTGGTTGCAGCCGGAGGCCCCGCCTTGGCAACGCCCCGGCCTCTCCATGTCGTAGGCCGCAAGAGTGGGCGCAACTCTACTGGCCGAGCGAGACTTGGGGAGGGGGCAGGAGCCATGCGCCCCCTCCTAGTCCGTGCCACCACACCACCCCTCGGGGGCCTCCATCAAGCTGTTCAGGGATGCACCGCAGGCAGCGGTTCTTCAGATCAGTGGCTCTCACCGGCAAGGCTCCCCTCCGTCAGCAGCAATCGTTGGCGCTGTGGTTGCGGCTGGAGGCCCCGCCTAGTCAACGCTCTGGCCTCTCCATGTCGTAGGCCGCAAGACTGGGCTCAACTCAGCTTGCCGAGCGAGACTTGGGGAGGGGGCAGGAGCCAAGCGCCCCTTCCCAGTTCGCGCCACCACACCGCCCCTCGGGGGCCTCCGTCAAGCGGCTCAGGGAGGCACCGCAGGCAGCGGTTCTTCAGATCACAACAGAGTCTCATGCTCGATCGATTGAGTTGCCGAATCAGGCAACAAGAAGGTGTGGGAGGGGGGCACCTCTTGCTCAACCACCACCTGAGGAGGTGGTACTCTCTTCCTAGGAGGTGGTGTTGGGGATGCACCAGCTGAAGCTACAACACTTGCTATTGCTAAGTGATGAAAAAAGGTCTTCCTCTCACAAAGATGAAAGTCAGAGTGAGGAAACAAGGAGGGGTTTTCATCATTTGGGACAAAAAATTGTTCTAAACCAATGAAAAGTGTTATTTTTAGGTCACATGACCTAGCCTTACATCATTAGGAACCCAAAAGTGAAATGAACCAATGAAAAGTTTTATTAACAAGTCACATGACCTGTTATGCTTACGTTACGCGCTCCGCACCGCGCCCCGGATCGCTTCCGGGAAGCTGCGCTTCGCGCCTCGTGCACCGGAGCACTTCCGGGTGTGCTAACGCGGCGCGTCATATGAAAAAAAAAAGTTCTGTTAAATGACAACAGAAGGGACAGGCAACAAGAACCATCAGTCAAAGAGGGGAGGGCAAGTTCTTCTCTACCGTGTCACGTTGGGGCTCTACCGGAACTGATCGAATTGGTAGTCTACACTGTTTCTGGATGTTTCAGACTGAAGCTGGCGTCAGCATGAGAGCACCCCGTGGCTACGTCGTGGCCATTCCGCGAGCAATCATGGCAGTCGCTCCCCACTGGAAGTCTGCGGGAGTCGGGGGCCCGATGACTCTTGTAGAATCTTCAAGGCTGAGGGGACGCTTTTGGGAATGGGGCCCATGCCCTAGCAGTCAAGCGTCCGAGTTCCAGGGTTGCCCAGAGCCATCCTTGCAGGCCAGGCCCAAGTCTGTGGAGCCGACCGCCATTTCCTGAGCTCCGTGGCAGCCGCCTGTCGCTGTACCACAAGAGTGGGTGCAATTTAGCCGGATGGCGGGTGAGACACTGTAATAGCAAGAGCAGGCGTAATTCAGCTGGCCGAGCGAGGCACTGTGCCGCAGGAGCGGGCGCAACTCAGCTTGTCGAGTGAAGCGCTGGGGTGTAGCTGAGAAACCTCCACCTGGGGATGTGGGGGATGCTCGTTCGCGCCGCCTCTCCCTTCCAGTGCACCCCACGCCACCTCCTGGCACAGGTATATGTGATGGTTGGACCAGGGCACCACAGGACGTGTTTTCAGGTCAAACGGATTGTGGGACAAGGTCCAGAATGGAAGAGGCATCAAAAGGCAACAAGTTCCGCCTGACCCCGGGAGCCGGCCGCCTATGTCGGGGGCGATCTCAGGCCATACCAGGGCAACAAGACTTGGGGAGGGGGCAGGAGCCAAGCGCCCCCTCCGAGTCAGCGCACCACACTGCCCCTCGGGGGCCTTCGTCAAGCGGCTCAGGGAGGCACCGCAGGCAGCTGTTCTTCAGATCAGTGGCTCTCACCGGCAAGGCTCCCCTCCGTCAGCAGCGATCGTTGCGCTGTGGTTGCGACCGGAGGCCCCGCCTAGTCAACGCCCCGGCCTCTCCATCTCGTAGGCCGCAGAGTAGTCGGGGAGAAATCCCGGGAAAGGCGGCATGCATTTGGATCGATGTTGCAGCAGGCTGCCATGTAAATAGTTATTTAATAAAACGTTTTACCCTGTTACTTTGCTGGTGTGTTGTATATATTTATGATATTTACATAGGGTTTGTCGTTATTTTGGGCGGGATGGGTGGCGGAGCCGAGCTGTCTTGCAGCCATCATGGCGTCGAGCTCAGTTACTCTCACTAGTTTCATATTTCTCATGAGGGGTTGTTCCTAATGTTTCTATTTTAGCGAGGTCAAAAAGAGATCCCATTAGTGGCCTACTGATTTTGCTTGATTCCTTTTGTTTTTTCTAACGATTTTTCACTATCTGCAAAGACTAAACAGAGTATTGCGACTCTGTGCTTGTTTGTAAATAGAGAATGAACCAAAGAGAACCAATTCCAAAACAGTAAATGCTTGGATAACAATCAATCAAATGGAGAGGGAAGCAGGCACGACGGTTTACAATGGGGGCAAAGGCCTGCGTTACCTACCCTTCACTATCTGCAAAGAGAGAATACTCCTAAAAGAAACAAGGGGGGGGGGGCAGCGTTCAAAGCACATCAGCGTGCATAAACACGAAAATGTTTTTACCTACCACGTACTTGACATTTTAAAGCTTTTGATATTTGCTATTAAAAAACCATTGAAATTCACTGAAAAAACCATAGGTTATAGACCATATATAGTTAGGAATTAGCATTTACAAAACCTTGAAAATTCACTGAAAAAACCATGGGTTATAGACCATATATAGTTAGGAATTAGCATTTACAAAACCTTATTTTACTCACACAAAACCATTGAAATTCCATATATAGTTAGTTGCACTAACTATATATCGCGCACCCGCAATCCACTGCTGATGATGTCACATATTACATCATTCATGACATGGTCAGTGACATCACTGATGACATCACTGATGACATCTCAAATGACATCACTGATGACATCACTGATGACATCTCAAATGACATCACTGATGACATCACTGATGACATCTCAAATGACATCACTGATAACATCTCAAATGACATCACTGATGACATCACTGATGACATCTCAAATGACATCACTGATGACATCACTGATGATATCATTCATGTGACAATACAATGCATCTCCTCACACTTTAATATAACCTCTGTTACATCCAGTGTAAAATACAGAATATAATTATTTAAACCATTGACATACCAATACTAGTTACTACATACGCACTCACTGATTCCTATGTCTACACACAGATTCACTCATTCACCCATACAATCATTCATACATACAATCACTCATCTTTACAATACTATCATATGCACTCATACACCAATACAGACACTCACACTCTGCCACTCATCCATGGAGTTACTCACACACCTAGTCAGTCCTGTAAAGAATCAATCACACTTCCATTTTCTAATCAATACAGTTAAACATAGAGTACCTTACATTTTCAAACATACTAACACATACTTACTCTCTTATACAATCATTGATACAAGAACACATTGATCTGCACAGAGTCACACATCTCCCAGCCAGCCACACACACACTCAGTCTCCCATACAAATACTTCGACAATCAATCAATAACCCATATCGTTACTCATATAGCTACTGATCAACACATGCAGCAGTTTACAGAACAACAGACATAATGATGCACAAATTAAGACAGTTTAATCACTAACCCATGCACTCAGTGAGACACATTTAATCACTCACTCATACAGTCAGTCACACACCTACTAAATCCTTCATCCAGACACTTCTACATCTACTCATTCTTCAATATGTAAAACATATTTAAACTTTACAGAAAGACACAGTCACTGGATGATGTCATCAGTGATGTCATCAGTGATGTCATTTGAGATGTCATCAGTGATGTCATCAGTGATGTCACTGACCATGTCATGAATGAAGTAATATGTGACATCATCAGCAGTGGATTGCGGGTGCGCGATATATAGTTAGTGCAACTAACGATATATGAAATTTCAATGGTTTTGTGTGAGTAAAATAAGGTTTTGTAAATTCTAATTCCTAACTATATATGGTCTATAACCCATGGTTTTTTCAGTGAATATATATATATATATAGTTAGGAATTAGCATTTACAAAACCTTATTTTACTCACACAAAACCATTGAAATTTCATATATAGTTAGTTGCACTAACTATATATCGCGCACCCGCAATCCACTGCTGATCATGTCACATATTACATCATTCATGACATGATCAGTGACATCACTGATGACATCACTGATATCATCACTGATGACATCTCAAATGACATCACTGATGACATCACTGATGACAACATCCAGTGACTGTATGTTTCTGAAAAGTCAAAATATGTCTTACATATTGAAGAATGAGTGGATGTATAAGTGTCTGGATGAAGGAATTAGTAGGTGCATGACTGACTGTATGAGTGAGTGATTAAATGTGTCTCACTGAGTGCATGGGTTAGTGACTAAACTGTCTCAATTTGTGCATCATTATATCTGTTGTTCTGTAAACTGCTGCATGTGTTGATCAGTAGCTTTATGATTAAGTATATGGGTTATTGATTGGTTTGCCCAAGTATTTGTATGGGAGAGTGAGTGTGTGTGTGGGTGGCTGTGAGGTGTGTGACTATGTGCATAGATGTGTGAGCAGTTGACTCACTAGATGTATGGGTTCAAAAGTGCATGTGGAAACAGCTGTATGGGCGGTTGACTGTATGCATTAGTGTATTAGTGAGTGAATGGATATCTCAGTGCTACATGTCAAAGTAAGTACATATGTAAAACACAGTACATGTGAGAGTTGACATATATAAATAACTGTGCATAAGAGCCAGTGAATGTGTGAGTGGCTGTATGGATCATTGTGAACTTGTATCAGGGATTGTATAACAGAGTAAATATGTGTTAGTATATGTTTGAATAAGTAAGGTGTGTATAACTGTATAGTTGAGGAAATGGAAGTGTGATTGATTCTTTGCATGACTGACTAGGTGTGTGAGTAACTCCATGGATGAGTGACAGTCTGTGAGTGTCTGTTTACCCTGAGTGTATCTAAGATTATATTAGAGTCTGAAGAGGTTCACCGTATTATCACATGAATGATGTCATCAGTGATGTGAGCAGTAATGTCAAATGAGATGTCATCAGTGATGTCATCAGTGATGTCATTTGAGATGTCATCAGTGATGTCATCAGTGATGTCATTTGAGATGTCATCAGTAATGTCATCAGTGATGTCATTTGAGATGTCATCAGTGATGTCATCAGTGATGTCATCAGTGATGTCACTGATCATGTCATGAATGATGTAATATGTGACATGATCAGCAGTGGATTGCGGGTGCGCAATATATAGTTAGTGCAACTAACTATATATGAAATTTCAATGGTTTTGTGTGAGTAAAATAAGGTTTTGTAAATGCTAATTCCTAACTATATATGGTCTATAACCCATGGTTTTTTCAGTGAATTTTCAAGGTTTTGTAAATGCTAATTCCTAACTATATATGGTCTATAACCTATGGTTTTTTCAGTGAATTTCAATGGTTTTTTTAATAGCAAATATCAAAAGCTTTAAAATGTCAAGTACGTGGTAGGCAAAAACATTTTCGTGTTTATGCACGCTGATGTGCTTTGAACGCTGCCCCCCACTCCTCTTTTCTTTTAGGAGTATTCTCTCTTTGCAGATAGTGAAGGGTAGGTAACGCAGGCCTTTTCCCCCGTTGTAATCCGTCGTGCCTGCTTCCCTCTCCATTTGATTGATTGTTATCCTAGCATTTATTGTTTTGGAATTGGTTCTCTTTGGTTCATTCTCTATTTACAAACAAGCACAGAGTCGCAATACTCTGTTTAGTCTTTGCAGATAGTGAAAAATCGTTAAAAAAACTAAAGGAATCAAGCAAAATCAGTAGGCCACTAATGGGATCTCTTTTTGACCTCGCTAAAATAGAAACATTATGAACAACCCCTCATGAGAAATACAAAACTAGTGAGAGGAACTGAGCTCGACACCATGATGGCTGCAAGACAGCTCGGCTCTGCCGCCCACCCCACCCAAAACAACGACAAACCCTATGCAAATATTATAAATATATACAACACACCAGCAAAGTAACAGGGTAAAACGTTTTATTAAATAACTATTTACATGGCAGCCTGCTGCAACATCGATCCAAACAAGCCTTTTTATTTGGGGCTCAAAATCAACAAGTAACAGGGTAAAACGTTTTATTGAATAACTAGTTACATGGCAGCCTGCTGCAACATCGATCCAAACAAGCCTTTGTATTTGGGGCTCAAAATCAACCATAAATAGTAAGATTTTCATAGGTGAGTGTAGGTTCATGATTTTCCATCCACAGACTAAAATCCTGGAGTGGGAGTGAAAGAACAATAACTAGGTAAGAAGGAAGGCAGAGGCTGTGGGAAGGACTCTGGATATGGTATGTTGCTTGGTCCCTGAGATGCTTCGATGTCACTGCCTTGCACAAATGGCATAAGTCCTGGATGTTGGGTGCCATAGTTGAGGGTTCCGAGCAGCGCTTGTAACACTGTCTGAAGCTTATTTGCACCTGCTGCAGCTTCACTATTCTCAAAGTAAGTGGGGGCTGTTTGTGGACCTGACTGCATTGGAAAACAATGTGATGCGGTGCCTCCCTGAACCGCTTGACGGAGGCCCCCGTGGGGCAGTGTGATGGCGCGGACTCGGAGGGGGCGCTTGGCTCCTGCCCCCTCCCCAAGTCTTGTTGCCCTGGTGTGGCCTAAGATCGCCCCCGACATAGGCGGCCGGCTCCCGGGATCAAGCAGAACTTTTTGCCTTTTGGTGACTCTTCCATTCTGGACCTTGTCCCACAATCCGTTCGACCTGAAGACACGTCCTGCGGTGCCCTAGTCCGACCATCACATATTCCTGCGCCAGGAGACGGCGTGGGGTGCACTAGAAGGGAGAGGCGGCACGAACGAGCCTCCCCCACCTCCCCAGGTGGAGGTTTCTCAGCTACATCCCAGCGCTTCACGCAACCAGTTGACTTGCGCCTGCTCTTGCGGAACAGTGCCTCCCTCGGCCAGCTGAATTGCGCCTGCTCCACTCCTTGTCCCACAATCCGTTTGACCTGAAGACACGTCCTGCGGTACCGTGATCCGACAATCACATATACCTGCGCCAGGAGACGGCGTGGGGTGCACTAGAAGGGAGAGGCGGCGCGAATGAGCCTCCCCCACCTCCCCAGGTGGAGGTTTCTCAGCTACACCCCAGCGCTTCACTCGACCAGCTTACTTGCGCCCGCTCTTGCGACACAGTCCCTCGCTCGGCCAGCTGAATTGCGCATGCTCTTGCTATTACAGCGTCTCACCCACCATCCAATGGAATTGCACCCAATCTTGCGGTACAGCGACAGGCAGCTGCCACGGACATCACGAAATGGCGGTCGGCTCCACAGACTTGGGCCTGGCCTGCGAGGATGGCTCTGGGCAACTCTGGAACTCGGACGCTTGACTGCTAGGGCATGGGCCCCATTCCCAAAAGCGTCCCCTCAGCCTTGAAGATTCTACAAAAGTCACGGGGCCCCCGACTCCCGCAGACTTCCGGTGGGGAGCGACTGCCATGATTGCTCGCGGAATGGCCACGACGTAGCCACGGGGTGCTCTCATGCTGACGCCAGCTTCAGTCTGAAGCATCCAGAAACACTGTAGACTACCACTTCGATCAGTTCTGGTGGAGCCCCAACGTGACCCGGTAGAGCAGAACTTGCCCTCCCATCTTTGACTGATGGTTCTTGTTGCTTGTCCCTTCTGTTGTCATTTAACATAACTTTTTGGACTGCTGAAAGGGGTTGTGTTCCGACCGCTGGTTGGTGGAGACATTTTGACTATATTCTGGTCCTACGTTGTCGCGTAATGCGTCATATGATGCGCCGCGTTAGCGCACCCGGAAGTGCTCCGGTGCGCGAGGCGCGAAGCGCAGCTTCCCGGAAGCAATCCGGGGCGCGGCGCGGAGCGCGTAACATAAGCATAACAGGTCATGTGACTTGTTAATAAAACTTTTCATTGGTTCATTTCACTTTTGGGTTACTAATTATGTAAGGCTAGGTCATGTGACCTAAAAATACCACTTTTCATTGGTTTAGAACTATTTTTTGTCCCAAATGATGAAAACCCCTCCATGTTTCCTCACTCTGACTTTCATCTTTGTGAGAGGAAGACCTTTTTTCATCACTTAGCAATAGCAAGTGTTGTAGCTTCAGCTGGTGCATCCCCACCACCACCACCTCCTCCTAGGAAGAGAGGACCACCTCCTCAGATCATCCTACAACAAGAGGAGGAAGAAGAGGAAGAGGAGCAAGGGACAGGGAGGTTTTTACCTGAACAGCCAAGGAGGTCCCATGGCAAAGAAAGTGACTGGGAGGGGGCGCTTGGCTCCTGCCCCCTCCCCAAGTCTCGCTCGGCCAGCTGAGTTGCGCCCACTCTTGCGGCCTACAACATGGAAAGGCCGGGGCGTTGACTAGGCGGGGCCTCCGGCTGCAACCACAGCGCCAACGATTGCTATTGACGGAGGGGAGCCTTGCCGGTGAGAGCCACTGATCTGAAGAACCGCTGCCTGCGGTGTCTCCCTGAACCGCTTGACGGAGGCCCCCGAGAGGCGGTGTGGTGGCGCGGACTGGGAGTGGGCGCTTGGCTCCTGCCCCCTCCCCAAGTCTTGTTGCCCTGGTGTGGCCTGAGATCGCCCCGACCTAGGCGGCCGGCTCCCGGGGTCCGGCGGAACTTTTTGCCCTTTGGTGACTCTTCCATTCTGGACCTTGTCCCACAATCCGTTTGACCTGAAGACACGTCCTGCGGCCTGGTCCCTGAATGTGTGCAAGGGGACGGTATTGATTGAATCAAGATGGCGGCTTCACACAAAGCTCACTCAAGTGTAGCTGCTGATGCTATGCAGACAAAAACTGGTTTTCAGTTTGTACATTCTTCTGAATTTTTCCATCCAAGGCTGGTTGAGAGTTTGTAGAACGATGGCTTCAGATTTTCAACATACGGTGTGGTGACGCGGACTGGGAGGGGGCGCTTGGCTCCTGCCCCCTCCCCAAGTCTTGTTGCCCTGGTGTGGCCTAAGATCGCCCCCGACATAGGCGGCCGGCTCCCGGGGTCCGGCGTAACTTTTTTCCTCTTCCTTTCTGCATCTTGTCCCACAATCCGTTTGACCTGAAGACACGACCAGGTCCCTGAATGTGTGCAGGGGGACGCTAATGATTGAATCAAGATGGCGGCTTCACACAAAGCTGACTCAAGTGTTGCTGCTGATGCTATGCAGACAAAAACTGGTTTTCAGTTTGTACATTCTTCAGGATTTTTCCATCCAAGGCTGGTTGAGAGTTTGTAGAATGATGGCTTCAGATTTTCAACATACGGTGTGGTGACGCGGACTGGGAGGGGGCGCTTGGCTCCTGCCCCCTCCCCAACTCTTGTTGCCCTGTTGTGGCCTAAGATCGCCCCCGACATAGGCGGCCACTTTTTTCCTCTTCCTTTCTGCATCTTGTCCCACAATCCGTTTGACCTGAAGACACGACCAGGTCCCTGAATGTGTGCAGGGGGACGCTAATGATTGAATCAAGATGGCGGCTTCACACAAAGCTGACTCAAGTGTTGCTGCTGATGCTATGCAGACAAAAACTGATTTTCAGTTTGCACATTCTTCAGGATTTTTCCATCCAAGGCTGGTTGAGAGTTTGTAGAACGATGGCTTCAGATTTTCAACATACTACTCTTCAACATTATTCATAAATGTAACAATGTGAGACTCACTAGGAGAACGGCCGTTTATCTTTCTTTTCAAAATGCTGCCAACAATATTTTCTGAATGGAAGATTCCATCTTGTAGCATAAAGAGCTGCGTCAAGGGTGGTATTGCCCAGAATGTCTTGTTTTCTAGTGCTCGTAATGACGAAGCCAAAACTGCCGAAAGAGATTCTGGTCCTGCCGCTACTTATTGGAGACATTGAACTATACTCTGCACCTGCCTGGCCTCGACCAAAATGGCACCAGTATGGGAGCGACTTGCAACTCCTTATGACGTTCTAGTTACTTAGCCTTGACGTAATGGGGGATGTATGCGGTCTTTGTGCATATGGCGGGCGGGGAAGGGTACTGACTGGGAATACGGACAACCCTATTGATGTCGATTTTTCATTATTGATTTTTTTATTAATAAAGCTTCGAAGTAATGTTACCCATGATACTCGCCCATGGTGTGCGTATGGACGATTTTATTGTAACTGATCCTGTAATACTTTCAATTATAAAATCAACCTTCACTGATCCTGCAACCGTTTGTCACGTTTAGTTTTTTCAATTAAATGGCTCGCTTGTTACATATTCCTATAACCCTGGCTTTTGACCCTTTCCTACGCACGGTCTGTACTACCGCCCTCGGGCAATCTATGTAATGAACAGACTACCATTGCCGAAACACAAGGGAAAGCATCTCAGAGAGATAGGTCAAGTACGTGGTAGATAAAAACATTTTCGTGTTTATGCACGCTGATGTGCTTTGAACGCTGCCCCCCCCCTCTCCTCATCATTTAGATTACCACCGCCCATTGCACAAAAGCGTACCGGGTGCTCCCCACGCAAAAAAACCCGATTTTTACAGATTCTTTACAGTTGGGGCCATAAACTACATCTGCAGGGCTAGGTGATAGCCTGGGACCGGCCTGGACAATCGGACACAGAGGAAGAGGAGTGTCAGAGGGTGCGGTAGTGAATAGGGTGAAAGGGAGGTGTCGGGCGGACACGGGGTGTGATTCTCAGGGAAGAGCAGCGCAGATGGTGTAGTATGTAGTGTAATTATTATTACTAAGTTGCTTTAAGGAATGTATGGATTTATTTTTGTGAAGAGCTTACTACAGATGGGGGAGGTTTATGGCCCATGCATGAGAGAGAGAGCGGGGGTGACCAGTGCATGGGGGAGATGCTTGCGAGGGTGGCGAGCCGTGCTGAGGATCGGCAGCGTGCAGAGAGTGGGTCTGGTCAAGGCATCTAAAATGTCTGCCGTGCACGGCAAAACTGTGGCATTGAAAAAAAGGCAAGATGGCGCAGACAATGTTTATCAATACGGATTAATTTTCCACAGAGAGAACGGGGGAGGTCAGAGAGGGGGGGTGTTCGTAGCGCCAGAGAGACACGCTGGGGACCGGCGAGGGGCAGAGGGGCCATATCGCTTTCAAAATGGCTGCTGCTTGCTAGAGCGTACGTGCCTGAGTGGGGACAAGGTGGCGCCGATTATGTTGACATCGCAAACCAGATTGTAACACTTAGACATGAAAGTGAAAACTGCACCATTGCTCCCCCCCGGACTGACACCCTACTTTGCCTCAGCTTGGATCATCATTTGCTAAAGTGTTCAAAGACCCCACCATGAGTATAAGCACAACCGGGGCCTTACTGCACACCCTGAGAAAAACTACGCAGCAAGACAATCTCTACCTTCTCCCTTTTCCATGTTCCAACGCTTTGAAATGAACAATATATTTACTCGCAGTGGCAAAATGGCGGTCAACACTTCCTGAATTCCTTCGAATCGAACGTTAACAGAGGTCACGCAGCAAAAAAAAAAAAATCCGCTCACGCGCAGCCGCTGGAAGACATGTATCAACATATATGAGCATCCTCAGCCACCCTTAGAAAACATAGGGGGTCAGGATACGTCTCCCGTACCCCCTTATACCCATTTCCCACATTGTTTTTCCTCCATCTTGTAATTTAATTAAAACGAAACACAAAATGGCGAATTCCCGTTTCGCTACCGGTTCGCGACCCGGTTCGCGAACCGGCAAGGGCTTCTACCGCGAAAAATCTATTTTTTTTATTTTCCCCACGGGACCCTTTAATAACCCCAACATCATTCCTAGGGGGTCAAGAGGGGTCTACCTTGCCCCCTTTCATTAAATTCCCCCTTCGTTTTTCTCCTCCTCTTGTTTCTCGATCCTACCGAGAGACAAGATGGCGGCTGGTCCGGACTGTTTAGAATGTTGACAGACACCGGAGAGCCAATCAGCTTCGCTTTGCGAAGTTCCGTTACTCGAAAAGTACGCGAACCGGAGCGCTACCCGGGACGCTGTCACAGATATATCTGTTTTTTAAAACATTAATTTCTCAAAATCCACTGGAACACATATATTGAGACCTAGCAAAGGCACATTGGGCTAACAGTCCCTACAATTTTGCCAAGTTTCGTGCAAATCCATTCAGCCGTTCGAGCTAAAAGTGAGGCCAACCGCCCATGGAAAAATGAATAGGATAAACGCGTTTAGGGACCCCCCTTTTTTCTCGGCCCCCCCTTAAGGAAACCCCCCCAAATTTTTAGGGGCTGCTCAGAAACAGAATGTGCCATTTTCCTGAAAATTGCAGCCAATTCCGTCCACAAACGCCAAAGTTATTAGACATAGAATTTTCAAAAGTCCCATAGAGAAAAAATCCTAACTATATATACCTACTGGCGACCGCCAGTAGGTAATATATATATATATATATATATATATATATATATATATATATATATATATATATATATATATTCAAGCTCAAGTTTGCACCTTGCGATAGAAGTCACGGCACAGCAACAGGTAGATTTTAACAAGAATTATTTATTTACACACCATGTGCAAAATAACTTGCTTCGATTAGGGCGGCCTACGCGTTTTGGCTACTACAAGCCTTCCACTGGACCATAGAGTCCCTGGTGTCTAGACCATTTTTAAAGTGCTATGTGCAGTACAAAAAAAACCTTTTCCATTTCAATTATATGTCTAGACTGTCAACCTTGCTTCTACATGATGGCATAATGGTGGTGGCCATTTTATAGGTGTTTTTATCGTGCATTGTGATGATCAAACTTTGTACAATATCCACTGACAGTAAAGTACTCATTGTAGTTGATTTAAAGTATATACACTTTACACCCAAATATTTACAACCTATATACAGTTTCCGGCAAATGAGGGAGGATAAATTCACAACTCTATGTTGTTAAGTATCAGTCAAGTACTCATAATTCATAGCCTCCCACATATCCCCACATGTTCAATCTGAACGCCATTCCTAAGTGTGAAGTACACCTAATCTGTACATATTCTACATTATTTACACATTGGTTCAAACGTCCACAAGACCAATCTTCTTATATTATCATTGCATTCTACCATAGTTGGATTTTTGCGTTTCAAATTGAATGTCGCAATTCAATATTCCCCACGGTTTTTGTACATATATATACACCGTTCCAAACCCTCTCTCCCGGCAGAGAAGAAAAGTAGCAGCACTCGCAGGATTCTAAACAGCTCAGTTTTATTTTAAAATGAACGCTTCACAAACGCATTTCGGGGTTCTCTCTTCGTCAGTGTGTCTACATTATGTAAACTGAGGCGCCATTTTTAACCACAAGTGACAGGCAATAAAAATGATGTAGGACTACTTGCCACAAACATTCATTGGGCGCCATCTTGTAATGTGCAAAAGCTGCAATATTTCAGATATATATATATATTAAACTCTATACACATCTACATCAATATTTACAATATTTACATAAATATATTTACATAAATATATTTACATCCTATGCGATCTCATATATTTACTTGATTTAATATCAAAAGCGGATTTAACGCACAACACTAATTGCACAATATTGCCGTTGATCGTCTGTTGGCAATTCCTTTGTACTAAGCATGGGCGTAAAATCCGTTCCGTTCGCGGAATTTGCGGATTTTCTGCAATTTCGCGGTCCTCGAATCTCGCGAAATTGCAGAAAAATCCACGAAATCGCAAGCGGGACGGATTTTCAAAAACTGAAGTACATGAAGCACTTACAGGGTTACAGCAGGTGCCCAAGTTGAAGCTAATTTCTTTGTAACCATTTACAAAATGGTTACAAAGAAATTAACTTAAAATTGGGCACCTGCTGTAAAATGGTTCCAAAGAAATTAACTTCAACTTGGGCACCTGCTGTAACCCTGTAAGTGCTTCCTGAGCGGCGCCTCCAGAGTTGTTGCCTACTTGCAACTATTCTCTGACCCTGCTTTGACCCTCAAAGCAGGGTCAGAGAATAGTTACAAGTATGGCACAATGCTCAAGGCTGTCACAAAAATTAAACCACAACAGGAAGCACTTACAGATAAGGAAGCAGGTGCGGGACATGAAGCTCAAATTCAGTAACACATTAACCAGCCCCCAGTTGAGGCTGGGCAGGTGTGCTTTCTCCCCATAATCTACAGTGGTGAACCAGAGGGTGCTGTGATGAACCAGATGGTGCAGTTGTGAACCAGAGGGTGCTGTGATGAACCAGAGGGTGGCAGTGGTGAGCCAGAGGGTGCTGTGATGAACCACAAAGTGCAGTTTTGAACCAGGGGGTGCAGTGATGAACCAGAGGGTGACAGTGGTGAACCAGAGGGTGACAGTGGTGAACCAGAGGGTGCTGTGATGAACCAGAGGGTGGCAGTGATGAACCAGACGGTGGCAGTGATGAACTAGAGGGTGACAGTGATGAACCAGAGGGTAGCATGGGGGAACCAGAGGGTGGCAGGGATGAACCAGAGGGTGGCAGTGGTGAAACCAAGGGTGGCAGTGGTGAACCAGAGGGTGGCAGTGGTGAACCAGAGGGTGCTGTGATGAACCAGAGGGTGGCAGTGATGAACCAGGGGGTGACAGTGATGAACCAGAGGGTGACAGTGGTGAACCATGAACCAGAGGGTGGCAGTGATGAACCAGAGGGTGGCAGTGGTGAACCAGAGGGTGACAGTGATGAACCAGAGGGTGGCAGTGGTGAACCAGAGGGTGGCAGTGAGGAACAAGAGGGTGGCAGTGGTGAACCAGAGGGTGGCAGTGATGAACCAGAGGGTGGCAGTGATGAACCAGATGGTGGCAGGGGTGAACCAGAGGGTGGCAGTGGTAAACCAGAGGGTGCTGTAATGAACCAGAGGGTTGCAGTGGTGAACCGGAGGGTGGAAGTGGTGAACCAGAGGGTGGCAGTGATGAACCAGAGGGTGGCAGGGGTGAACCAGAGGGTGGCAGTGGTGAACCAGAGGGTGGCAATGGTGAAACAGAGGGTGGCAGTGATGAAGCAGAGGGTGGCAGTGATGAACCAGAGGGTGACAGTGGTGAACCTAAGAGTGCTGTGATGAACCAGATGGTGGCAGGCGTGAACCAGAGGGTGGCAGTGGTGAACCAGAGGTTGGCTGTGGTGAACCAGAGGGTGCTGTGATGAACCGGAGGGTGGCAGTGGTACACCAGAGGGTGGCAGTGGTGAACCAGGGGTTGGCAGTGATGAACCAGAGGGTGGCAGTGATGAACCAGAGGGTGCCAGGGGTGAGCCAGAGGGTGCTGTGATGGACCAGAGGGTGGCAGTGATGAACCAGAGGGTGGCAGTGGTGAACCAGAGGGTGGCAGTGATGAACCAGATGGTGACAGTGATGATCCATAGGGTGGCAGTGGTGAACCAGAGGGTGGCAGTGATGAACTAGAGGGTAGCAGTGATGAACCAGAGGGTGGCAGTAGTAAAGCGGAGGGTGCTGTGATGAACCAGAGGGTAGCAGTGATGAACCAAAGGGTGGCAGTGGTGAACCAGAGGGTGCTGTGATGAACCAGAGGATGGCAGTGATGAACCAAAGGGTGGCAGTGGTGAACCGGAGGGTGGCAGTGATGAACCAGAGGGTGGCAGTGGTGAACCAGAGGGTGGCAGTGATGAACCAGAGGGTGACATTGATGAACCAGAGGATGGCGGTGATGAACCAGAGGGTGGCAGTGGTGAACCAGAGGGTGCTGTGATGAACCAGAGGATGGCAGTGATTAACCGGAGGGTGGCAGTGGTGAACCAGAGGGTGGCAGTGGTGAACCAGGGGGTGGCAGTGATGAACCAGAGGGTGGCAGTGATGAACCAGAGGGTGGCAGGGGTGAGCCAGAGGGGTGCTGTGATGGACCAGAGGGTGGCAGTGATGAACCAGAGGGTGGCAGTGGTGAACCAGAGGGTGGCAGTGATGAAACAGAGGGTGACAGTGATGATCCAGAGGCTGCCAGTGGTGAACCAGAGAGTGGCAGTGATGAACTAGAGGGTGGCAGGGATGAACCAGAGGGTGGCAGTGATGAACCAGAGGGTGACAGTGATGAACCAGAGAGTAGCAGTGATGAACCAGATGGTGGCATTGGTTAACCAGACGGGGCAGTGGTGAACCAGAGGGTGGCAGTGATGAACCAGAGGGTGGCAGTGGATACCAGAGGATGGCAGTGATGAACCAGAGGGTGGCAGTGATGAAACAGAGAGTGGCAGTGGGTACCAGAGCATGGCAGTGATGAACCAGAGGGTGGCAGTGATGAAACAGAGGGTGGCGCTGCTAAACTGCCCGGGGGCCCTGTGGGTGTAAGTCCCCACGCTGCTGAGCTGCCCAGGGGTTGTGAGCCCACGCGCTACTGTATTCCCCCGGGGCCCAGTGGGTGTGAGCCCCCATGCTGCTGAACTGCCCCGGAGCCCTCTCAGTGTGAAAATCATTTGTGCTCAATTGCCTGGGAGCCCTCTGGGTGTGAGTACACATTGTGCTAAGTGCCCCCCTGTCCCCAGTACATATGTACCCATACCGCACAGCACCAATATGCTCTTGCACCATGAAGTCTGGTTCCTGGATGCTCCTGATCCATGTAGGTGGTACCACCGTCTGGTGCAGTCAAAATGTAAAGTAATAACTTGCTACACAGCACCAATAAACACGTTTTCCCCCTGGCACCGGTATGCGCATGTACCAGGCGTGGAGCACCAGCATGCCACTGCACCCTACTGCCCAGCACCAGCATATGCCTGTACGGGCAGTTTAGCATGAGATGGGACATTGTCCAGCAGCAGCAGCTGCATGCGCCTGAACCCACTGAGCAGGATCAGAATGGCTTTGCACCAACACACCAACCAGCTATCCTGGACATCTGAAGGATTCTGGGGTCCCGTGCCAAACGTATTTTTGCATCCATGAATTTCCCGAGCGCCATCCCCGTGTAGCTCCTGTGACCAGGAAGCTGCTTTCTCCTCATCTGCTGCTATGCTCGGTATCTGACCCTTTATAAACAAGATGCACGCAAACTCGCATAGAAGCCCTGCCCCTTTGGCCCCGTCCACCACACACTAGCGGTATGAAACGTCTTCTCGCCCGTCCTCACTATAATGGCCATTTCACTCAAGGGCTCTGCACCTTTTGGCGCGCTGGCAAAGTTTCAGGCACATGTGGTCACATATTTGTGCAAATGGCACAAAAATCTGCGAGTTTGCGGGCAAATTCCTGAACTCGCGGATTTTTGTTGCCATTTCGCACGAATTCGTGGACCGCAAATTCGCAAATTTCACCCATACTTACTATATACGGAACCGCCCTGTCCCACTCCAATCTTGCTGTGTATCAGCTTATCCATCACCTGTCACAAATAGTTCAAGAAATAGCAAGATTTCATCACATCTTTAAGGTAATTTCGTGTAGAATGGCTAAAAACCTAGCTTTCTAGGTGTACTGTTAGTTCCTCACCCCTGTCCAAACCCTTAGGAGTTTTAGTTTGTAAATCAATAATTAATCTAGACTCCAATCTTCTTAGTTTAAGTACCTTGTCCCCCCTATCCCTTCAAATGCCTTCAACTCTGACTGTAATGCTCAAAGTGAGTCTAGGAGTTGTGAGAGTCAACAAAATGTTGTCTGCAAATAGCGACACCTCATACACATCTCCCCCAAACCTAATCCATAGAATTTCTGGATTTTCTCTGAGCACTCCCCCCCAGTGTAGGTCCACCATTACTGGACTATGAACTGATAGCGAAATGGGAAGGATCTTAGCCCCTCGGAGGGCTCCCTGTAACTCCTATGACATGAACATGTAATCTAGTCTGAAGTACATTTGGTGGGCATGTGAAAACTATGTGCAGTCTTTTGTAGTGAGGTTGATAAATCTCCAAACGTCAAAAAGCCCTAAGTCCTGAAAACCATGCTTTAAGGATTTAGTGAAACTACCTCCTATGGACCTACGCAGATGTGAACTACCATCTGTAGGATGTCAATTGAGGTTAAAGTCACCAATCATGATTATTTGGCCTTCGGCAAAGAGCCCCACCATATCCAACAAGCATTGGCATAGTTAATAGGTTTCGCCTTTGGGACCTTATCAGTGTTTAGCCATTCAACAATTATTGTTGTAGTAAGGATATTGCGCTGCATAACTAAATACTTGTAAGGTCGCAAAGGCAAGACCTATTGGCTATGCCAATGCTTGGCTCAATCTCCCCATCCCTTTGAAAACAAATATTCTGTCCTTGCGTAATGTAACTGGTGCTCTTGTCCTGTACAGTGTTCTAATTCCTTTGTCTCGACATTGTGCTATAGATAAAAAAACTCCAAAGACATTGTGCTATAGATAAAAAAAACTTCAAAGAAGCTACATCCACATTGTCTATATGTAACTACCAAAGTATGTTTATCATATTGCTAGTTGCAGACCCTTGACGTCGGAACAAGTAAAATGCGATTCATTTTCAAATGTTTAGTATTGAGAAACTTGCAACCCCTTGTGTTTCTACCAAATTGCTGAAAGCCGCCAAAAATGCCGACAGTCCCAATTACACGGGAGACTCAATTTTAAGCAACAAATGGCTTTTCTTCGGCTTTCTCGTAATTGAAAAAAAAGACAAAAAAAATGTTAGATTTCTGCGATTTCTCCTAAAGAAAAACTCTAGATCATAAGAAAAACGTACATGTACAGCCCACACGTATCTCCTCCTCCAGAAACCAAGCATTGGCCCCGAAAATGATCGCCGGCCTGCTGCAGTATAGAGAGGGGGCAGTGGAGGCCAGCAGAGTGACGCGATCTGTGGCGGGGGAGGGAATTGAAGATGCACAGAGAGAGGCACACAAAGCTCGACCTAAAAATTACATGCTGTATGAGGTAGAAAAGTACAGACATCGATTAGAGCGGTTGAACATTCACGTTGGTTCACCAACAATGGGAACAATGAGTCACATGTTCTCTTTTGTAGACAATTAGTGTCGATATGTGGAGCTGAGCTTGATTTTACTTGGGCGGGGCTTCTTTCTGGCTTTTTTCCCACTCGCAGTTTGCCCTTGTTTTTGCATCCAGACCTGGCAACACTGGTGGGAAATTATGGGAACAAAATGGCGGCTGTGTGAGTAGCGAAACTGAGAAGTCCGGTGGGTACTGGGGCCAGGTCTGCTGGAGGTTGAAAGTGGCGCAGTAGTCCCATTTCTAACATAAACAGGTAAGGAGTTCAAGATACGAGCTGTTGGTTGGTGGAGTGGGTGAGAGCAGAGCACCGTGCTTGCTGAGGACAGAGGCTGAGAGGAGCACAGGAGTGTGGTATCTAACCCTGCTTGTGACGGCCCTAAATTTTCACTGGTGTTTCAGAGTCGTGGTTGGTACGCCTACCCTTTTTGAAGAGGTCTGAGATGAGCATCGAATCTCTGTAGCAGAGAACGAAGCACACAGAGGTGTCTGGTGCTGAGGGTTGGGGATCTGGCTTTAGGGACAGGGGAGGGTTCAAAAAGGTGTGGTCTTGCGGAATGAATCTTCCGTGGGGTCTGGGTTGTTAAGATCGGCGGGTTTGAGGGGGTGTGGGAGGCGGTGGAGACTAGTAGCAATAGTTTGAGAGAGACAGGGGGTACAGGCTGGAGAATGAGGTGTACGTTGGAGAAAGCTGTGAGTCGGTGAGGGGGTTTAAATGGATTTACAGTCGTAGGACAGTCCGACGGGCGCGTAGGTGATGTGCAGCTAGTTCACAATGTATGTACGGGTAGTGCTGTGTTACCAATAGAAAAGCATCATCTTGATAAATGTTGGGTGTTTTCTTGGAGTTGTGTGCGAGTTTTCAAGGGGGGATTTTGTAAGTTAACTCGCAGAAAGTATAGTTGATGTGTAAAGAGGCATTTGTGGACTTGATCATAGAGGAGGAGCTTGAAGCGCTGGTAGGAGCGGGTTTTTGCTGAAGGGGTATGCGAGGCGGCAGAGGGAGGTGGTGTGTTGAGAGGAGCAGTGTGGGATTGGGCTGGCAGCTGTGCTTGACATGCTTTTTGGTACAAAATTGCATCGGGATAATCGGGATGTTGTGTACACGATGCCAGCTGTGCATGTGAGGTGCGCGCAGGTGCGCGTGATAGTAAGCTGGTCGCCGGGAAAGTAGCACTTTTCAGAGCAGCTGCTAAATATCTCACCCAGACCAGCGCATGCGCTGGATCAGGCCGAGACCTAAAAAGGAATTCACAAATGTCGCTTGACCCGAGTTGGGGACATAGACCGAGACAAAGGTAACAGTTCTTTCCATGTGCCTCCCTTTCACCATTACCACCCATCCCGCCTTACTTCCTCAATACCTTCAGGTTGAAATTTGGTGCCATTATGTTTTTTTTGGCGGATAATCTATATAGCAGCAAATAATTTTTGTGTTGGAGCCTCAGTTCTTCAGACCTCTTAATATGCATCTCTTGAAGAGCCACCACATCAAATTGGTGGTCCACTAGATATTTCCAATTTTTTGGTTGCTTGACCAGTAAATTTAGGCCCTTCACATTCCATGATGTGATCGATATCATATTGCTGTGTACTCCCTCCCTCTCGCTACTTGTGCCATCTGCAGTCTCCCTTTTTTACAGTGCCATTGGCTACATTTTCTGGCCACTTCTCTCCTCCACAGTCACATTATGACATTCTACATTGCAGCGAACGCTCTTCCCTCCCACTGCTTCTCCACCACCCCCTTAACATAAATCTCCCCTTTAAATTCAAAACATATCCAATAAAAAAATAATTCTTGTCCGCCGGACCCTCACGAGACCAGCTGTAACTTCACTCAACATTGCAGGCGTTGAGCAGGGGTTTTAGCCCTCATCCGTCACCTCGCCATAATTCGGCCAAGGCGTATGCTCTTTCTTCATGGCTCATAGCCATCCCTGAGCTGAAGTGGAAAAAAACGTTCATGTTCTCTTTTCACTTGTTAGCCTTATTTGAATCGTATCCTTTAATTAAGCTCTTACGAACACCAAATCATGTCATATAGTTCCATTATTAGCTACTCCGATCTCTTTCCTTTTCCTTGATTCATATCTTGGTTAGGTGCCCTTTAATGGTCTTTTTTTAATGTGTTTTTTTGGATCAAGGGGGCTCCCCTCTTCTGACTGTGAGCTGGAGGGTTCGTCCTCTGACACTGGAATCCCTAGAATCTCCATGCCCTCCCTTAGCTCTGTGACATGACATTGGTATTTTAAAATTTGAATGCTAGCCCAGAGTGGTAAGTCCATCTGTACTCTATTCGCTCCTCTCGTTGCTTCTCTGTAAGAGGATGGACGGATTGTTGTCACTGAAGACTCGCCTGCGCCAGGTCCTGGAAGAGTGCACAGCGAAATCCTTGGAGAGTGATGGAGTCTTTCTTGCTGGACTCTTGTAGTATGGCTACCTTGACCTTACATGAGTGGAGCTTAACCAGGATGTCTTGAGTGCAATGTTGCTCACCCGGCATTGCTGGACCCACACTATGGGCGCTTTAGATTTTGATTTTCAGTTGCTTGGGCCCAAGTACTGCTGCAAAGAGGCCGACAATTAACACTTCCAAGTCAGGGCCCTCTGCCCCCTCCTCCAGGTCTCTGATATGAATATTGTCTCTTCTAGACCTATTTTCCAAGTCTACGTTCTTCAGTAGGGCCATGGGGAGTTGTGAGAGTAGAAGTTGTACCTTGTCGCTTGTTTCCATTACCCTTTTGTCGAGCTCTTGGGTGTGGGTCCCCGTTTCCATCAGTCGCGTTCCAATGGAATCCACATCCTGTTATAGAGAAGACATTTTTTCTGATAGATACGCTTTTTGTTGGTCCATGGAAGCCTGAATGTCTCCTTTTAGCTCTGAGTGTAGTTCCAACTTAAAGTCTTTTAGATCTTCCTTGGTCAGGGCCATGTTAAAATCGAGACTCTCTCTCCTGTACTTGTTTCTTTTCTGCAGGCGCAAAATAGCTGCATACCTTAGAAGTCGATTTCTTTGGTGGCATAGATGTGGTCTCTGCTGTGGCCAAGGGACTTTACCATTCCCTTTGCTCCTTCAGTACACTCCCACCCCACCTCTGTGCTTAGCCGCCGGTAAGTCTCTGTGGGTCCACAATTTTTCACTTATCCCCTCACCCACATAGTAGGAAAGCCTTCTTATGCAGAGTAACTTTTTATGGCAGTCATCTTAGGGTCAGGTATCAGACATTGCTCATGACTTTAGAGGTGTGGGCTGCATTCACTGATCCATTTCACATATATGTTGCCAGATGCCCCACTAGCATATTTGTTGATTTCAGGCTTGATCAATATAGTCTCACCTTAGGGAAATGTCAATTTAGGCCCCCTCCAACATATTGGAGTCAGGCGGAGTGGGGCTGGATCCCCCACCATCATGCTGGTGCCTCATGTGTCCCTCGTGTGTACGTTGTTACAACGCATGCTTTTACCACACATGCTTTTACAACGCAGGTTTTTCAACGCAAGTCGTTACAACGACTTGCGTTGGGGGGTGCTGGATAGTGAATAGTTTAATTTACTATTCAAACTCCAGTCCCCGTGGATAGTAGGGAAGGTGCTGGATAGTAAATTAAACTATTACCTGTCCTAGAGCGCCCCCAGCGCAGTTCGTTGTAATGACTTGCGTTGAAAAACCTTCGTTGTAAAAGCACTGTGTGGTAAAAGTTGCGTTGTAAAGGATGTTTCCCGTGTCCCTCAGTGCCTCCTTTTGACCGGCGTGGGGGCCCGATACTTGGATTTTACTGCTGGACTCTCCACTTACCTGCTTTCGCTTTGTTACTCCCCCGGCCTCTCAGAACACTCTGGAGCTCACCGCAGCATCCCCGGATTCTTATTTGCGACCCCGCCACCTTCCCCACAAATGCAGACCTGTCAAACTGCTCTCCGCTGGGGAGGCCGACTGCAGCGATCCACACTCCGGGGCTCCCGGGTGCAGCAGGAAGCCCCACTTCAACCTGCTCGGCCCGTCGTCGCCATCTTGTTCTGCGGTCCTTGTCTCTGCGCTCAGGACTTTTTCTCGATGGTGGGCACTCTCTTGATGTTCCCGCTGCACCTCCTCAGGACTCTGATTCTATATTCTTGTATTTGTGCAGATTAAGGGCTACGTTGAAGCTGTAGAGATGCCCTAAATAGCTTCACGGTGACAGAGCCGACACTGATTACATCCAGTCGGCCATCTGGCATGACCAGGCCCCCCACAATATTATATATTCATATAGATTTATTTCAATTATTTGAAATAAAGGAATGCAGTTATGTGTAATGAAAATGTTATCAGATAGTGCACCCCATGTGACACAAAAAAAGGAATTTGATTGGTTAAAGATCCTCTCATCCTAAAGTTTGCTAGATCCCACCTTGTTTATTCTTATTTTTGGTGCAGTTGGCAACAGCCATACTTTATCAGGGGCTAGACAATTGTGGGATGTTCCGTTTTGTAGATTTTACTCAAAATGACAACTGCACAAGATCTGCAGGAGGAGGAGGAGGAGGAGGAAGAGACCCTTCTGGAGGAGGAAGAGTAGCCACGCTGCAAAAGGAAGGAGAGTGTGGTATGGCAATTCTTCAGCATACTCGAGGGACAGGCGAAGGTCAATCCCTAAAAAGTGACATGCAACATGTGCAAGAATGTGCTGTCGCAAGGATCAGACAGGAAAAACTCCTGTGGTACATCGTCGATGTACAAACATCTTAAAACGGGCTTTCAAAGCTGAACTCCTAGACTTAATGATGAGAGCCAAGATGCCCGACCTTCCACCTCAAGACCTGGCAACAGGTTAGAGTCCATACCACTGAGTCTTTCAGATTTCGCAAAGGTAGGACGTTTTTGTCCAAAGTGCATCACTGTGCTGAGCATTGGGGAACAGGTTGTCCAAACACTGTAGGACTAAATTAACAATCACATTTGTTAATTTCTTTTCCCACATTTATGCACGCTGTTATATGCTTGTTTTTTTGTTTACACTTTTATTACTAAAATCTTGAAAAACACAACATTGTTAAAAGATATATTTATATAAAATAGTTTTAAAAAAAGAGAAAAAACGGTTCTTATGAGTATAGTTTGAGTGAATTATTGAGTGCAATAGGCAATAGTAGTGCCTGAGTGACTGCAAGAGTGCATGTGTAGTGCCTGAGAGATTGCATAAGTGCAGAGGTAATACCTGGGAGATTGAATGAGTGCATGGGTAGTGCCTGGTTGAATGTATGAGTGCATGGATAATGCCTGAGTGAATGGATGAGTGCAGGGGTAGTGCCTGAGTGAATGGTTGAGTGTAGGAATAGTGCATGGGTGATTGCATGAGTGCATGGGTCATGCCTGGGTGATTGTATGAGTGCAGGGATAGTGCCTGGGTGATTGTATGAGTGCATGGGAAGTACCTGAGTAAAAGTATGAGTGGAAGAGTAATCCCTGGGTCATTGTAAGAGTGCATGGGTACAGGCTGAGGGAATGGATGAGTTCATGGGTAGGGCCTGAGTGAATTGGTTGAGTGGGAGAGTAGTGCCTGGGTGATTGCATGCCTGCATTGAAAGTGCCTAAGTGATCTGATGTGTATATACAGAGTGCCTCCTTGATTGCATGAGTGCATGGCTAGTGCCTGAGTGAATAGCTGAGCGCCAATGTAGTTCCTGAGTGATTGCATGAGTACATGGGCAGTGCCTGTGTGATTGCATAAGTGCAGCAGTACTGCCTTGGTGATTGGATGAGTACATGGGGAGTACCTGAGTGACTTCATCAGTGCAAGAGTAATGTCTGGGTGCTTAGATCAGTGCATGGGTAGTGCCTGAGTAAAAGGATCAATGCAAGAGTAATCCCTGGGACATTGTTGAGTGCAAGTTTAGTGCCTGAGAGAGTGGATGCGTGCATGGGTAATACCTGAGTGAATGGTTGAGCGCAAGAGTAGTGTCTTAGTGTTTGTATGACTGCAGGGGTAGTGCCTGGATGATTGGATGAGTGCATGGATACTGCCTGAGTAATTGTATGAGTGCATGGGTAGTGCATGAGTGCAGGGGTAATGCCTGAGTGATTGGATACGTGCATGGGTAGTGTCTATGTGAATGGATGACTGCCTGGCTGATTATATGAGGAACGTGATGACAGTTTTCAAATACTGTAAAGGATCAACATTATTTATATTAGAAACAAATAACATAATGAAGCATTAAAAAAATCATGTTATCATGCATATCATAATATTTATTCTTACCTTTAAAGTAATTTATATACATTACTCAGTAGAAGATTTTTTAGGAGTATTCTCCTAAACAGCATTACAACTCTTTTCAAACTTCAACAACACCTACTAGAAAGAAGAAAACAGTTATTTAATAATACCGCATTAAAACATTTTATTACTATATTTTTAAGATCACAATATACATTTTGAATTACATAACTTCACCATACACAGTGATTTCAATGTAGTATCATAATTGAACAGCTGAGAAAAAAACAATCAAATTGACTGTAGAAAGAAAAATCAGCATAGAGCATCATTTTTAATATGTGTAGCTGTGTGTTTTTCTATCTACACTTTGTTAATGACTTCCTTCATCTACATTAGCTCTATTATTCATCTCAAATACATTTGCCAAAATATAGATTCTCATTTACATCTAGTACAATATTGGCTAAATATTTAAACTTTTTGCTTTTAAACAAATTTTCCAAATGCAATATCAATTACCACAAATAATAATCCAAAACCAATTATAAATACTAAGGGGCCGATCAGGATAGCGGTTTTTCCGCATCCTCGGGGCCGGCGGAAGCCACCGCCGGCCCCGAGGATGCGGAAAAACCGCAGCGGACTGACCAAGGACCCACCGCCACATTAGGATGGCTGGTGGGTCCTGGTTTCCGTCCGCAGCTTTTCCGCCGCGGTTGGCTTACAACCGCGGCGGAAAAGCTCTAATATGGTGACGGTGTCTCTCAGACACCGTCCACCATATTAGGATGGGCAGTGAATTATGCTTTTCCGCGGCGCGTTTCCCGCCGTGGAAAAGCATACGGAACTTCACTGCGGGGGCCCGTTGCGGGCCCCCTAGGTGAAGGGGGGGTGGGGGGTGCACATGGGGGGTACCTATGGTACCCCCCTGCATTTGCATGCAGAAAGCGGCAGGCACCGCACGGTGCCTGCCTCTTTCTGCATGCAAAAGCAATGCGTGCATTTTTAACATTGCCGCGGGTGCAGCTTGAAGCTGCACCCGCCGCAATGTTAAAAATAGAGGATGTGACCGCCAGGGTGGCGGTCACATCCTAATTGCACAGGAGGGAACTCCGCATGCCCATGCGGAGGTTCCCTCCTGCTCTGGGGTCGCGGACGGACGCAAGTCCGTCCGCGATCCTGATCGGCCCCTAATAGTTTGCATTCCTGTCTATTTTCTGTTCACATCCTCCCAATAGGCCGAATTTGGTAATTCATATGGCATACTAGGTTTGAATTCAAAGTGGGCATTATTGCAATATGTTCATAATTTATTACACTTTTAATGCACAGTATAGTGTCCAGATGTTGTAATAGATCCCTCATGGAAACTAATAGCCACTATTATAAAAGATGTTCCTGAAATAGATATTTGATTTGCATAATTTGTTTGAATTTTCATTTCCAATTTTGTTCCATTTGTTCTACAACGTTGTAGCATTAAAATGAAATATTTTCCAAATCTTTCTATATGTAATGTAGACAACATCACTGATCTACAATGCGATCATCTGATATTCTGATTGTCTGTTATTATCAATTTGTTAAAAGGTACTGTTTTGCAATCTGGTATCTTCAAGTATATGATTCATTCTGTTTTTATTACAGTGGCAGAAGTAAATGCACACTCTTCACATCTATGATCCCATCTATAACTTAGTTCATATAAGCTTTCAATCTGTGTTCCTTCATGTTCTAATACTCCAAGCATAAGGATAAGAAATTCTTGTGCATCTTGTTGTATATTAAGAAGAAATGTCAAAGAACCAGTACATATAGCCAAAAGATGCTGGCTGAATACCAGAAGCAGTATGAATCTTACTTCTGTCAGATACCAACTATTAAAATACATAGGGGAATATTCTTAAGAACATGTGATAATTACTGCAAATCGAGCTTAACGCAACTCTTCATATCGCAGTCTATCGTGGGAAAATAAAGCTGTGTTAACTAAGTATTCACAACACAGCAGTACCATGTGATAGGCCACTCGAACATGTCAAATGTCCGCGATAAAGTCAACGTGATGCCGCAAAAATGCAAAACACAAACGTAAGAAAAAGTTGTGATGAGGCCAATTGCGATACAAAAATCTGCGAAAACCAGCAACTGACCTGCAATTCACACACATAAGGTGGGAAAAATCACCATAAAAGAAGAAAAAAACAGACAAACAAATGCCAAACAACAGAGAAGCACAATGGATTTTGCCGGAGTAAGTACGGAGGACAACCAGAACCCCACAAGCCCCCCCCCCGAGGACCAGCCAGGGACCTCGGGGTCAACGAAAGGCAAGGAGAAGAAAGGGTGGGAAGAAGCAGTTCAGTCCACAGGAAAACATGATCCTGATAAAGGGGGTGGTAGAACACCATCAACAACTGTTCGTCACCTTCACTGTGTCACTGGCAACAAAAAATGGACTATAGAGTTCTGTAAAGGGTTTTCACGTGTACAGGAAGATTGGTGCCCAGCTGGTAGTGGTAAGAAATGTAAGCAAAAGCAACAGCAAAGAACAGTACGACACGGTCAGAGGAGACCCCAAAACCTCTGCAAGTGGTGGCAGGGGCCCACCGGCAGATAGAACAAAAAGTCCTGCGCACACGTAAAGGTTGGTATATACAAATGTTGTCAAATGGTGGAGAACAGTTCGTAATCAATGAGACAAGGTAGACACATTTAAATGATTTTCAAAATCAGAAATGTATTTGAACCTTCCTTCTTGGAAGGGTGACATCAAAGAAAAAACAACCAGCCGACACGTGTTTCGTCAAGCCAGTGGTTAACTTGTGACTCTTCAGGCCTGTATCAAAGTCATAAGGTAGAGTGTCGAAATGCCGGTGATACTTCAGACCCGGCGAAAAAAGGTAGATTACCAGTGCAGGGACCTCAGTGTATGTGCAAAAAGGTGGGCGGGTACATCCGTCTGAAAGCGATCTTACGATTCGAAGCAGGGGAGACGGGTGGTGTCTTCCTTGTAGTCCAAAGCTACCACTTTGCGAGAAATGCACATGTTGGGGTGCCTGCGCATGCGCATTTGTCTGGAAGAAGTCGGCGCGACACCAGGAAAGGGGAGCCCCGGGATGCCGCTTCTCAGGTAAGTCCTTTTTAATTAGTTTTACAATTTTTAACATTATTTTGGGCATTTGTAAGAGGGCTGGAAGCAGGTGGGTGGCAGGCAACTTCACTCCGCCATGACGTGTGCGTAGTGTTGCCTAGTACTCCAACTTTGCGAATCGCGAAGTAGGCAACACCACCCATTATCCGCGGAAGGAGCAGAGCACTGCACCCACCCTTAAACACGTTCACAACAGAGCACAGTACACAACTGGTGCCGCTTGTGTGTGGAAACTGTCCAATCACATTTGGCATTGCAGGGAATAGTGAGTTAATAATGTGCAAGTACAAACACACATCCCTTATGTTGCTGAAATGTCCACTGCCCTCCATCAAAAAGGCAGCTCCTCCCAATGTACACAGTCATGCAGTCGGTATGAAAAAATGTACAATGCGACAACATACATGTGAACACATTGTTAAACTGTATCTCCCCTTCACATTGCAGAGGGAGAATCAACACCTCCTACAGAGCAGCCCGAACCTCTCTTCTCTGATGATGGAGAGGACCACCTCAACTTTGACTCCAACACCCTCCAAAAACTTGTGGAGAGCCTCTGCTGCCCACCTCCAGGAGCAGGGCATCCCAGCTGCTATGAGGAGACCCCACCGCCTGCACAGATACACAGCAGGCTGCTGCCACCACAGCTGCCTCCCAGGACCCCCACAAACAACACAATGCCTTCTAACACTGTGTGATGGGTATGCCAGGAGAATTTGGCTGAACAGGTGCTGGTGGGCTTCAACCACATTGCAGCCAATCTAGATGCCATACGTGGGTGTCTAAGTCCCATCAGGGACCACTCACGGTCCCTAACAGACACCTACATTCTGCTCCATACTCTCCAATGCACCATGGCTGACATCGCTGGAACCCTGACTCAGAGACTAGAACAACTGTCCAGTCAGAGTGTCTCTAGCGATGTCACCCGGGAGTTGGGACACATGCAGAGGTCAATGGAGACCATGGAGCGGACACAGGCGGAAAGATTGGCTGCCACGGCTGCAAACCAGTGAGAGGTAGTTGGGTTTCTCAATGACCTCAGGACCATCCTCATGGCATTGCTGACACAGGGCATGGTGCTGATGCATGCTGCTGCTACCACTACATCCACATCTCCACCCCCTGAAGTGGCAGTGCCACACAGTGCAGCAGACATTCAACCTCCAGCCCCTGAGGTGTCCCTGCCACACAGTGCTGGAGACAGAACACCACCAACCATACGTGAGACACATGAAACAGCAGAGTATGAAGAAGCATGTGAAAATGCCTTACTGGTAAGAAGGAAACTGTAGCATTCATCTCTGCCATATGGCCTGTTTCTTCTTGGTTCTGCCCTCTGCATCATCACCTTCCACTGTCCCCCGATACATTCTGTGACACTCACCTTGGACCTGAAAATGGACTGTCATTTTCTGTTTGATCGCCAATGACACAGCAACAGACTGAGGACTCAACTCATCCTCTTCCTTGGGAACTTGTCATTCCCTGAAGGACTCTTACTGACCCTCCACTGGGCTACATTGTGAAGGGGGGTTTTCATGGCCCTGTACTGCTCCAGCTACAACACTCCACTGAATGTGCAATAAACATTCATATTCACACAGATGTGTCATGTCTATGATCTTTCAAGTGTGGACGTATGGATGAATGTAGGTTCAGTGATTCCCCCTTACCTTCATGTTGCTCATGTCATTGGACTTGGGCACAGGGTGACACATTGTCGAATGCGGTCTGGGTGGGACACACGCATTAGCTACTTTCTTGTCCAGCCCAGTACGGAACCACGCCCAGAGCCCCAGGGTCATTGTTCAAACCCTAATGCTGTGCTGGCATACGCCAGGCCAGCCACTCTGCTTACGCTCACAGGGGTGGACAACAATGCTACATGTCCCAGGGCATCCCTGTTATGATCTACCAATCACAGGTCTAGTTGTCAGCATGCCACAGTCACTCCCTTACGGCTAGTTTAAACCCACACCACACCCATCCAGCACATGTATCACAGAACATGTTACCCTGTCAATAAAAAGGGCCAAGCGCACATGCTCAACGCCATTCCACTCTCTCTCTGGGTGTATCTGTGTGGTGTTAATGTATGCATGAGGGCCTAGGGCCCTGCAACATCCGAATCCCAGTGCCGGAGATGACATGCTGTTGTCCGCACCACAATACTCAATCATAGAGGGTCCATGACTTTCGGGGCACAGACTTGGTGGCACCAGATACACTGCGGCCAGCACTGGCACACCGCCACGGGATGGTGACTTTCAGTTCACTGGGGTGGGAGCACCTTATGTGCTGAGCGGGTGTGCAGCCAGCGATAATGCCCCGTCCTGGTGACGATCATTGTGAGTCCTGCTGGACCGCAGTGTAGGCCTGAGCCAGCGGGCAGTGCGTGCCTACAGCCATGTGACATTGCCTCGCTGGTCACAGAGTTATTGGCACCTCAAGGGCTGAGCGGGTGTGCAGCTTGCAATGATGCCTTGTGCACTGGTTTGTCCTCTGCCATAGCGCAATTAAGACCCAAAATCAAATGTGAGACCCGGTGGCCACGGAGCGGGGCTGCATGATGTGGAGGGTGCCATGTCTGCGACCCCGGGCTTGGGGCTTGCACCGGCATGTGGTGGGCCCTCTTTGTGAAACACTGGTGGCAGAATGTGAGCTGTGAGGCCTGGGTGTGCAGGGGTGGGCATGCACCTCTGGGCAGCGAGAGGGGCTGGGATGCAGCTGCCTGGTTGAGCAGGTACAGGCATGCACCGCAGGGCAGCGGGAGAAGCTGGGGTGCAGCTGCCTGGCTGCACAGGGGCGGGCATGCACTGCAGGGTGGTGGGAGGGGCTGGGGTGCAGCTGCCTGGGTGTGCAGGGGCAGACAGGCGATGATTGTGTGTGTAATTGTAGATACTTTGCCATTCAGGTATCTGGACTCTGTTCTGTGTGTGGGATCTGTTTCAGATGAGGGACCTGGTGAACTGCACTACATACCGGCACGTGGTTGGTGACACACCAGTGGCAGTAGGTGAGCAGTAAGGCCTGGATGCGCAGTGTCCGCACTGTCTCTCTCTTTTCTTCTCTGTGTCTCTCTCCCCTCTCTTTCCATCTTCCTCTCTCTCCCTCTCTTTCCGTCTTTCTCTCTCCCTCCCTCTCTTTCCATCTACCTCTCTCTCCCTCTCTTTACGTCTTTCTCTCTCCTTCCCTCTCTTTCCGTCTTCCTCTCTCTCCCCCTCTTTCCGTCTTTCACTCTCCCACCCTTTCTTTCCGTCTTCCGCTCTCCCCCTCTCTTTCCATCGACCTCTCTTTCTGTCTTTCTCTCTCCCTCCCTCTCTTTCTGTCTTCCTCAGTCTCTCCCTCTCTTTCCATCTTTCTCTCTCCATCCCTCTCTTTCTGTCTTCCTCTCTCTCTCCCTCTCTTTCTCTCTCTCTGTATCTCTCTCTCTCTCCTTCGCTCTCTCTATGTCCTTTGGTGAGCACATGATACACCATCTTATTTGTTTTTTGTCTTGCAGGCTGTGACCTACAGATTGTCCCAAGGAGAGCCCCCATGTGTCTTCTTTAATGTTCTTCTGAGTTTTTTGGAATATATTTTCGTTTAGTAATTGGAAGGTGAATGTGTTATGCTCTTTTTTGTGACAACACATGCATTTTACCAAATGTGATTGTGTGACATCAGACGGATTCTTTGGTACATGATTTTGTGAAGTTGATGTGGCATGTGTTTGCCTGGGGGGGTGCAGGGGGTGCCCGGGGGGTCCTGGGGGTGATGGCAGTGGGTGTTGGGGCCCTGTTGGGGCTCCGAGCGGCATGATCACTGGTTCCATGGCATCTGTTGTTCTTCATGTGTGGCTCTGGGCTGGGCTCCCTTTTCTGGTGCAGGCTGTCATCCAACTTTACACCAGGTCAGAGCAGGTGTTAATTTCCTGGTGGTAACGTGCCTTATCACCTATTTTGGGATCTTATCGCATATCGGGCTGGTCGTTGAGAATGTTGCGGAGTGGTGTTGTTGTGGCATTTTGCATGGGAACACCTACTCTGCATCTCATTAGTGATAGTTGCCGGGGTCACCAGTGGAGAAGTGTGGCTCAGTGATTAGAGCGGCAGACCCTGATGCAGAGGTCTGGCCCGGGACCAGGGTTCAATTCCCGACGTGGCAGGGTCCTGAGCCCAAAATGTCCACGGACTCGATAATTCTGCCGATTCTAATTATGGAGTCCCACGCTGCAATTCCGGGCAATAGCTTGCTTAATCTCCACTACGGCGGCCCACCCGCTGCGGGATGCCTGGCTTTCACCTTGGGGATGCCCAGTAGAGGTTATCTCACAGGGAAAAGCCAGGACGGGTTCCCAAGGCAAGCGCCTTGATGCCTTCGGGTGATACGTGCGCTATATAAATCGCAATACATTTACATTTACATCAGCGGTGATGTTTTTTGTAGCTGCTATCGCAGGTAAACTAATGACATGGGTTGTTAGCACCAGCTTGTGAATAGTGCGATACATTTATCACCACTTTGGCTGCAATAAAGTGCCGTTAAATCAGCGATAAATCCTTGAGAATATGCCCCATGAAGTAGCAACGAACAGAATTTTTTTCAAAATTTCCCATGATTTCATGTTGAACATCTTGTAGATAAAACACAACATTCAGAATCACATTAGCATTACAGTTGTACCTGAACTATTTTCCAACTTATATCCTACAATATCATCAACAGCTTCCCTTTTCTTTTTCTCTACGCCTTCAAGTTCCTCTTCATTTGTTTTCTTTTTTTGAACCTCAATTGCATCTTTGACATATTTCAGTTTTAGACACACTATTCGTATCTCATATATGGGATATTCACCTACATCAGGAGTATAAAGTCTTATTAAACAATTGCACTCTCTTACAAAATTTGCATCAGCACCAACCTTTTTGTCATCAAAGTCCATCAAATACAAATCAGACAATTTTCTTACTCGAGACAATGCAATGTATGCCATTCCCTCTTAGAACACTGTACTTCCAATATTGACAAAAGCAGTGTCTATACTTAAACCTTGACATTTATTAATAGTTACTGCATATGCTAAAGACAGAGGAAACTGTTCTCTGCGAACATACACATTTTTACAAGCAAAAAATGTACAGCTCAATGCCTAATCTGTCTCAACTCTTTAATCTGATCAAATGATATATTAAAAAATTCTATTCCATTTCACTTCTGAAATTCTACAAAATCAACAACTTTTCCCATTGCTCCATTTACCAAACTCTTTCTACATTCAAATTACGCCATAATATTACCCGACAGTTTATACATATATGTAAAGTCTTTTCTAAGCTTGCAGGTTTAGATACAGACTTTAACACAGAATCCAATTTAGCCTATAGTTTCTCTGTAAGAAGAATAGTCATTCCCTGTTGTTTAATTTTATCAATAGATTAAATTTCCACAATTTGTTCTTTTTCCAGTTTGAGAAGTTGTTGATTAAATATAGAACTCTCTTGCTGTGAAGGCATTAGGCAAACTATAGACTGCTTTTCTCTAAGCATGTTGTACATTACTTCAGCTGCTGTGTATCCAGTTGTAAACAAGTTCCTTAGTGGGCGAATTTCTAAAGCTTGTTTACCATGTTTTGTCAAAACACCAATTCTTATGTCTAGAAGAATATTTCCGTAATCTTCATCACTTGTTTGTCGCATATTCTTATTAAGTTCTTTATATTCAAAATGCAACAAAATGTTCACATTTCCAATACTTCCTAAATATTTCCTAGTGTCCACATGGACAAGTTTTTTAAAAACAGGTTGCCTTTTTACAGGAAAAGTTGTAGTAAACCTCTGAATTAAATTAAATGTTTACCCCCAAACAGAACATTGTAATCTATTTTTAAAATCTGTTGCATTCTTAAATGTACAAAGGCAAGCATTAAGTTTGAGACCATGCTCACCTCATCAATGAATAAAAGTTTCATTTTCTTCAGTACTCTTGAGACTTAATAACAAGCTTCTCCAGATAGCTTCTGATATTCCAATTTATTATCATGTTCAACTGGTAGCATAAATAAAAGATGTAAAGTAATCTCTTTAATGTTGTGTGCTGCTAATCCAGTTGAAGTTGTTATAACATAATATAAATGTGATTCTGAAGTTTTTTGTAGATAAATGGTCAAACGTTTTTTAAGAAACTTTTTCCTGTTCCAGCTTGACCACTGATACATTAGAATAGGTTTAAATTATAAACATTGGCATTCTTTTTTCGTGCAGTAAACCATGATGTGTCTGTTCTTTGAATTGCAGATATATTTCTTTTTGTTCCATATTTAGTTGTTCTTCTAACTTTTCCAACAGGATATTATCTTGTTGTGCTTGTTGCATTGCAGTTTCTACCTTTGGTTGTCCCAGTGGATCTTGACTCAGTGGACCAGAACTCTGACCATCTTGAGAACTTTCTCTAGCTATTTCAGCTGCAGTTGTACTTTCTTGTTCAATCTCATCATTTAACATTTTCAGATATGTAGGGGAAATTGTGCACTGTGTACTATCTTTATTTCCATTAAAAGAATCTTCATAGAAATCTCAAAGTAATTCTGTTTCACTACGCCAAGGCTTGAATGGTTGAAGAAGTTATAAATAGAAATATTTCCTCTTATCTCAGATGCTCCTGCTTTCAAGGTGCTTCTCCACCCGTTCCCTTGAATATTATGTCCCTCTATCCCATTGGTGGGAGTCCCATTGGTGGGAGTCTGCTTGCACGTGATTGCATAGCAACTGCAGTCAGGTAGAACTACAGTTCCCAGATGGTATCATTTCCAGGTAAGTAATGCATGGGGAAAGCATGGAAGTTCTGAGCCCAAATAGGCATTCGGTTTTTGTGGACAAAGGCACAGAGTGTCCAAATAGATTTTCCCTGTTTGAATGAATGTCCTCTGAATTCCTCAAGTCCCCTTTACGTTGCAGCCCCATGTAGAAGTGCCCACTGGATCGTGAAACGAAGTTGCAGTGAACCTGTCTTCTCATGTAGTCACAAGGTGTACCTGACAGCAATCCATGTCTTTGCACGCACTCGAAGCGGGCCGGAGTCCTTCTAATACCTTGGCACAAAAGAAACTGCAACAGTTGATGCCTGCACTGCTCCGGCCACTTGCAGAACGGGGCTTCTTTCAGGCCTCTGGCGGGCGCAGATAAACTATTACAAAAAAAAACTCCAGTCAAAAGAAAGCCAGAGGCCACTCAGACAAATCGGGCATAATGCATTTCGGCTCATTAGCCTTCTGCAGATGCCGATGCTCTCAGGGTGCTGCTCCACCCGTGTCTTTGAATATTATTTCCCTCTCTCCCATTGGTGGGAGTACGCTAGCACGTGATCGCATGACAACTACAGTCAGGTAGAACTACAGTTCCCGGAAGGTATAACTTCCAGGTAAGTAATGTGTGGGGAAAGCATGGAAGTTCGGAGCCCAAATAGGTGTTTGTTTTTTTGCAGGCAAAGGCACAGGGTGTCCAAATAGATTGTCCCTGTTTGAATGCATGTCCTCAGGCTTCCTTGGGCCCCCTTTACGTTCCAGCCCCATGTAGATGTACCCGTCGGATTGTGAAACAACATTGCAGTGAACCTGTCTCCTTGTGTAGTCAAGAGCTGTACATGACATCAATCCATGGCTTAGCATGCACTCAAGGCGGGCCAGAGTCTTTCCAATAACTTGGACTCAAAAGAAACTGCAACAGTTGATACCAGCATCTCTCTAGCCACTTGCAGAATGCGGCCTCTTTCACGCCTCTTGCTGGCATGTATAAAATTATATATATATATATATGTGTATATATATATATATGCAAACACACACAAACACACACATATAAACATATAATAGGATACAATTGTTAATTTCAAATATCACTGCATCCATTTTGTTAAAAATATCTTTGAAAAAATATCTTTAATGAAATATTTAAAAACAATTGTTCTAATTTGTTATGCTATGTTAAAGAAATTTGTATAGATCGTGGAGACCCAAAATCATACTAGAGCTGATTGTGGAACACAGACTGTAGACTTAAACTCCCCAGGGTTACTTCACAAACAAAAAGGTCTTTAGTCATTTTCTGAAGGCCAGTTGGTATCAATCATTCACAGACAGAGGGTTAGGGTGTTTCAGTGTTTAGCTACATTGTATCTAAAATATTTTCCTCTCTTTCTAGCCCTCCTCACAGGTGATACTACAGCCAGCATGGTGTGAGAGAACCTAAGAGATATTCCAGGTTTGGAAGGTGCAATTAGCTGTTGGGTGGTAGAGGGACCTAGATTTTGATAGGCTCTATGTGCACGAAGCCAAAAAGGTTGGGCAGGGCCTGTCATGCAGAATAATGTCTGGGGATGTTTAACAGTGCCCTTTCTGCCGCGAATCAAGGCTTTGGGAGCTCACGGTAAGACTGTTGGGCCACTCCCCCCAGAGTTGAGCCCTATTTTGGCTATTTGGGGTTGTTTACATTTAGGGCTCCATACCTTTTTTTTCCATATAAAGTTTTCATGCCAAATTAGTGTTCTTTTTCAACAACATGCCGGGGAGTGTAAAAGTACCCATGATTTGTGTTTTACCCTGGAGATGATCAAGAAATTAGGCAAAATATAACTTAATTTTGAGTTTTTGAGAAAAATAAGAAAAAAGTGCTCTGGATGAGTGTCTACTTTTCCGTTAAAAACAGCATCAACAAGCGGTTTGCTGTGGTAAATTCACCATCTTGCCAGTTTTCAGGAACATGCAGTGCTGAATAAAAAATATTTTAACACAGTTTTAGCACTTTTCAAAAAGATAGCCAATTATTCCTATTTTTGGTGCCCTCCGCAACCTCCTTCCAGTTTGTGGTGGAGGCCAGTGTGAAATTCATGGTTAATAAAATTTAACAAGGAGCCATACGTATATATCCCACAAGAAAAAAAGAAATATTGAAAATAAGTGAATATTACCGGCGAATTTTGCCAACATTTTCATCTGTAACTTTTTGTCATTGTGACTGAATTACAAAAGCAATATATCATTACGTCTGCTATGCCCTTCTGGTTGTGGGGTATATATAGTTGTAATTTCTCCAAGAACCCAAGGTATCCAGAGACAACAACTGAGCTACCTTGTACGATGTTTTTTCATTGTGTAACAAGTATAGATCAATTCATATAGTGAAATGTACAGAGTGAAACCTATCTATTTCTGAAATTTCTGAAATTGACATAAGATATGGAGTAAAGGAGCGGGGGTTATTTGTACATCTCCGAATTAGCATATGATTTAGATGGTGTTTTTTTTAAATATCTTCTTTCTTACACGCTGGCTTTCATTGGAATATTTACAACAAGGGGTGGTGAGGGACAGAGTCTCTGAAATAAGCAGAAAACTCTCACCCAGTCAAGAGATCAGGGCTAGATCCAACACCGTTTTTTAGCTCACTGCACCATCCCAGTTTCAGAACCTGGCTGTATGCAAATTAGTCTGTTCCTGTCCCAGTGCATGATGGGAACAGGGCAAACCAAACTACAAAAGCCAATTCTTACACTGGGAAGGAAACAAGCTCCCGGGGACCGGTTTCTGGCATTACAGCCGTCTTCGGCCCGGTTTGCTTGAATCCTGATGGTGCAATGAGCAAGGGACTCACATCTGAGCATACCCTTCCACGCTTAGGGTGGACAAAAATATTTACAACAAGGGGTGGTGAGGGACAGAGTCTCTGAAATAAGCAGAAAACTCTCACCCAGTCAAGAGATCAGGGCTAGATCCAACACCGTTTTTTTGCTCACTGCACCATCCCAGTTTCAGAACCTGGCTGTATGCAAATTAGTCTGTTCCTGTCCCAGTGCATGATGGGAACAGGGCAAACCAAACTACAAAAGCCAATTCTTACACTGGGAAGGAAACAAGCTCCCGGGGACCGGTTTCTGGCATTACAGCCGTCTTCGGCCCGGTTTGCTTGAATCCTGATGGTGCAATGAGCAAGGGACTCACATCTGAGCATACCCTTCCACGCTTAGGGTGGACAAAAATATTTACAACAAGGGGTGGTGAGGGACAGAGTCTCTGAAATAAGCAGAAAACTCTCACCCAGTCAAGAGATCAGGGCTAGATCCAACACCGTTTTTTAGCTCACTGCACCATCCCAGTTTCAGAACCTGGCTGTATGCAAATTAGTCTGTTCCTGTCCCAGTGCATGATGGGAACAGGGCAAACCAAACTACAAAAGCCAATTCTTACACTGGGAAGGAAACAAGCTCCCGGGGACCGGTTTCTGGCATTACAGCCGTCTTCGGCCCGGTTTGCTTGAATCCTGATGGTGCAATGAGCAAGGGACTCACATCTGAGCATACCCTTCCACGCTTAGGGTGGACAAAAATATTTACAACAAGGGGTGGTGAGGGACAGAGTCTCTGAAATAAGCAGAAAACTCTCACCCAGTCAAGAGATCAGGGCTAGATCCAACACCGTTTTTTAGCTCACTGCACCATCCCAGTTTCAGAACCTGGCTGTATGCAAATTAGTCTGTTCCTGTCCCAGTGCATGATGGGAACAGGGCAAACCAAACTACAAAAGCCAATTCTTACACTGGGAAGGAAACAAGCTCCCGGGGACCGGTTTCTGGCATTACAGCCGTCTTCGGCCCGGTTTGCTTGAATCCTGATGGTGCAATGAGCAAGGGACTCACATCTGAGCATACCCTTCCACGCTTAGGGTGGACAAAAATATTTACAACAAGGGGTGGTGAGGGACAGAGTCTCTGAAATAAGCAGAAAACTCTCACCCAGTCAAGAGATCAGGGCTAGATCCAACACCGTTTTTTAGCTCACTGCACCATCCCAGTTTCAGAACCTGGCTGTATGCAAATTAGTCTGTTCCAGTCCCAGTGCATGATGGGAACAGGGCAAACCAAACTACAAAAGCCAATTCTTACACTGGGAAGGAAACAAGCTCCCGGGGACCGGTTTCTGGCATTACAGCCGTCTTCGGCCCGGTTTGCTTGAATCCTGATGGTGCAATGAGCAAGGGACTCACATCTGAGCATACCCTTCCACGCTTAGGGTGGACAAAAATATTTACAACAAGGGGTGGTGAGGGACAGAGTCTCTGAAATAAGCAGAAAACTCTCACCCAGTCAAGAGATCAGGGCTAGATCCAACACCGTTTTTTAGCTCACTGCACCATCCCAGTTTCAGAACCTGGCTGTATGCAAATTAGTCTGTTCCTGTCCCAGTGCATGATGGGAACAGGGCAAACCAAACTACAAAAGCCAATTCTTACACTGGGAAGGAAACAAGCTCCCGGGGACCGGTTTCTGGCATTACAGCCGTCTTCGGCCCGGTTTGCTTGAATCCTGATGGTGCAATGAGCAAGGGACTCACATCTGAGCATACCCTTCCACGCTTAGGGTGGACAAAAATATTTACAACAAGGGGTGGTGAGGGACAGAGTCTCTGAAATAAGCAGAAAACTCTCACCCAGTCAAGAGATCAGGGCTAGATCCAACACCGTTTTTTAGCTCACTGCACCATCCCAGTTTCAGAACCTGGCTGTATGCAAATTAATCTGTTCCTGTCCCAGTGCATGATGGGAACAGGGCAAACCAAACTACAAAAGCCAATTCTTACACTGGGAAGGAAACAAGCTCCCGGGGACCGGTTTCTGGCATTACAGCCGTCTTCGGCCCGGTTTGCTTGAATCCTGATGGTGCAATGAGCAAGGGACTCACATCTGAGCATACCCTTCCACGCTTAGGGTGGACAAAAATATTTACAACAAGGGGTGGTGAGGGACAGAGTCTCTGAAAATCGATTTTGGCCACTATAGGTGTGGCAGGGTATACTCAGACATGAGTCCCTTTCTCACTGCTCCATCAGGATTCAAGCAAGCCGGGCCGAAGACGGCTGAAATGCCAGAAACCGGTCCCCGGTAGCTTGTCTCCTTTCTGGTAAAGAATTGGCTTGGTAGTTTAGTCTGCCCTGTTCCCATGATGCACTGGGCCAGGGACAGACTGATTTGCATATAGCCAGGTTCTGAGCTGGGATGGGGCAGTGAGATAAATAACGGTGATGGATCAAGCCCTGATCTTTGGACTGGGTAAGAGTGGTCTGCTCAATTCAGACACTCTGTTCATCACCACCCCCTTTTGTAAATCGATTTTGGCCACTATAGGTGTGGCAGGGTATACTCAGACATGAGTCCCTTTCTCACTGCTCCATCAGGATTCAAGCAAGCCGGGCCGAAGACGGCTGAAATGCCAGAAACCGGTCCCCGGTAGCTTGTCTCCTTTCTGGTAAAGAATTGGCTTGGTAGTTTAGTCTGCCCTGTTCCCATGATGCACTGGGCCAGGGACAGACTGATTTGCATATAGCCAGGTTCTGAGCTGGGATGGGGCAGTGAGATAAATAACGGTGATGGATCAAGCCCTGATCTTTGGACTGGGTAAGAGTGGTCTGCTCAATTCAGACACTCTGTTCATCACCACCCCCTTTTGTAAATCGATTTTGGCCACTATAGGTGTGGCAGGGTATACTCAGACATGAGTCCCTTTCTCACTGCTCCATCAGGATTCAAGCAAGCCGGGCCGAAGACGGCTGAAATGCCAGAAACCGGTCCCCGGTAGCTTGTCTCCTTTCTGGTAAAGAATTGGCTTGGTAGTTTAGTCTGCCCTGTTCCCATGATGCACTGGGCCAGGGACAGACTGATTTGCATATAGCCAGGTTCTGAGCTGGGATGGGGCAGTGAGATAAATAACGGTGATGGATCAAGCCCTGATCTTTGGACTGGGTAAGAGTGGTCTGCTCAATTCAGACACTCTGTTCATCACCACCCCCTTTTGTAAATCGATTTTGGCCACTATAGGTGTGGCAGGGTATACTCAGACATGAGTCCCTTTCTCACTGCTCCATCAGGATTCAAGCAAGCCGGGCCGAAGACGGCTGAAATGCCAGAAACCGGTCCCCGGTAGCTTGTCTCCTTTCTGGTAAAGAATTGGCTTGGTAGTTTAGTCTGCCCTGTTCCCATGATGCACTGGGCCAGGGACAGACTGATTTGCATATAGCCAGGTTCTGAGCTGGGATGGGGCAGTGAGATAAATAACGGTGATGGATCAAGCCCTGATCTTTGGACTGGGTAAGAGTGGTCTGCTCAATTCAGACACTCTGTTCATCACCACCCCCTTTTGTAAATCGATTTTGGCCACTATAGGTGTGGCAGGGTATACTCAGACATGAGTCCCTTTCTCACTGCTCCATCAGGATTCAAGCAAGCCGGGCCGAAGACGGCTGAAATGCCAGAAACCGGTCCCCGGTAGCTTGTCTCCTTTCTGGTAAAGAATTGGCTTGGTAGTTTAGTCTGCCCTGTTCCCATGATGCACTGGGCCAGGGACAGACTGATTTGCATATAGCCAGGTTCTGAGCTGGGATGGGGCAGTGAGATAAATAACGGTGATGGATCAAGCCCTGATCTTTGGACTGGGTAAGAGTGGTCTGCTCAATTCAGACACTCTGTTCATCACCACCCCCTTTTGTAAATCGATTTTGGCCACTATAGGTGTGGCAGGGTATACTCAGACATGAGTCCCTTTCTCACTGCTCCATCAGGATTCAAGCAAGCCGGGCCGAAGACGGCTGAAATGCCAGAAACCGGTCCCCGGTAGCTTGTCTCCTTTCTGGTAAAGAATTGGCTTGGTAGTTTAGTCTGCCCTGTTCCCATGATGCACTGGGCCAGGGACAGACTGATTTGCATATAGCCAGGTTCTGAGCTGGGATGAGGCAGTGAGATAAATAACGGTGATGGATCAAGCCCTGATCTTTGGACTGGGTAAGAGTGGTCTGCTCAATTCAGACACTCTGTTCATCACCACCCCCTTTTGTAAATCGATTTTGGCCACTATAGGTGTGGCAGGGTATACTCAGACATGAGTCCCTTTCTCACTGCTCCATCAGGATTCAAGCAAGCCGGGCCGAAGACGGCTGAAATGCCAGAAACCGGTCCCCGGTAGCTTGTCTCCTTTCTGGTAAAGAATTGGCTTGGTAGTTTAGTCTGCCCTGTTCCCATGATGCACTGGGCCAGGGACAGACTGATTTGCATATAGCCAGGTTCTGAGCTGGGATGGGGCAGTGAGATAAATAACGGTGATGGATCAAGCCCTGATCTTTGGACTGGGTAAGAGTGGTCTGCTCAATTCAGACACTCTGTTCATCACCACCCCCTTTTGTAAATCGATTTTGGCCACTATAGGTGTGGCAGGGTATACTCAGACATGAGTCCCTTTCTCACTGCTCCATCAGGATTCAAGCAAGCCGGGCCGAAGACGGCTGAAATGCCAGAAACCGGTCCCCGGTAGCTTGTCTCCTTTCTGGTAAAGAATTGGCTTGGTAGTTTAGTCTGCCCTGTTCCCATGATGCACTGGGCCAGGGACAGACTGATTTGCATATAGCCAGGTTCTGAGCTGGGATGGGGCAGTGAGATAAATAACGGTGATGGATCAAGCCCTGATCTTTGGACTGGGTAAGAGTGGTCTGCTCAATTCAGACACTCTGTTCATCACCATCACCACCCCCTTTTGTAAATCGGCTTTCATTGGAAGGCACAAGCTCAGTGAAATTCAATTGGTAATAACTATTCTATACTCCTGCATGTAATCCGATAAAAATATTACCTCATTTGTATGGGTAGAACTGGTGCCCGCAACAGGAAACAGGCCAAAACACAAGATGGCATCAAATTTTTCCACTGAAAACTGACCTTTTTTTCCCAATGTTGGTAGCTGTAGTTTTTAACCCTAGCTCATTTGGCACCTAGGGAAACCTAGCAAACCTGTACATTTTTTAAAACTAGCAAAAATCCATGTTGGGGAGAATCCCTTGCAAACTTTAAACTTGGATAAACGATCACTTTTCCCTCACATTTCTGTGATAGAAAGTTCTGCAATCTATTGGAAGCCACAAAGTAAATTCCGCCAAGCATCACTCTATGCTTCCTGATGAAAATTGTACCTCACTTTTGTGGGTAGATCTAGTGCCTGCAATAGGAACCAGCTCAAAACGCAACATAGATCTATCACAATTTTTCCTCTTGTACCTGACCCCTTTATTTGCATACTTGGTAGCTGTGGATGTCGGGCCTTTGCTCAGCCAGCACCTATGGAACTCTACCAAACTGTAACAGGGATTCTGCGCAAACACAGAACTGTGCGCAGAGACCCAGGACCTCTGTGAATTAGAGTCTGCCAAAACTCACCTTAGTACCCAAAATCCCCTACCAAACTATCAATCAGTGTCACGTTAGCTCTTCGTCCTATAGCAGAGAAACCAATGATTAGACAATAAGCATGGGCGGAAAATCCGTTTCGTTCGCGGATTTTGCGGATTTTCGGTAAATTCGCAATCCGCGAGATCCGCGAATCTCCCGCAAAATCCGCAAATCCGCGAGCAGCGGATTTTGCTCGCACTGTTCGCGTGAGTTCGCGGCTTGCCAGTACAACTTCGCACCCCGCGAGTAAGTGCTAAATTGCAGAAATACGATTTTAGCAAAACTGAAACTACTTACCAGGTTCAAAAGTTCAGGCTCATCATTAGTAGCCATTTCCTGTAGTGCTTCCTGAGGGGCCCCTCCAGAGTTCAGTTGCCAGTTGCAACTATTATGTGACCCTGCTCTGAACCTCAGAATAGTTACACATATGCCACAAAGGTCCTGAATTACAGCTAAGGGAGACAAGCAGGAGCCAGGCTGGAAGTTAAAATCCATTAATCAGCCCCTAATTCATTATTGTCAGTTGGGGCAGGGCAGGTGTTGTAACTAATTTTGCAACAATGAAAGCACTTAGCAAGTGCAAAAGATCACTAATCAGGAAGCACTAAGGAAGCAGGTGCCAGCTAAAAAAATATTCTGTGACACATTAATCAGCCCCAAATTAATTCAGGTCACTTGAGGCAGGGAAGGTGTGCTTTGCTTTGCCGAAAATAATGTACACTGGACAACCAGAGGGTGTGGTGATGAAACAGAGGGTGGCATGGGTGGGCCAGAGGGTGGCATGAGTAGTCAGAGAGTGGCAGTGGTGACAGAGAGTGGCAGTGATGAAGAAGAGTGTCCCAAACAGGCTGGACACGTAGAAACAACAAGTTCGCAAAACTTGCGACCCGACAGGTAAGTTCGCAAATTGCGAAATTGTAAAAACCCTCGCGAACTGGCAGAAACACGCGCGAACACAAAAAAAAAAAATCCGCAAATTTGCGGGAATTCGCGGATTTTGCGGATTGCGAGTTCGCAAATCCGCAAAATTCGCGAACGCGAGATTCGCAAAATTCGCCCATGCTTATTAGACAACCTAGAACATGCAACTTAGGACCATCTCAGGAATGGTGGGAAGTGAGAACACTCTTTTGTTATATGTTCATACCAGTCCACAGCTGGAGTAAAAATAGAGCCATGGTAAGGTTAAAATGTATATTTTAAAGACGATATCTCAAGTGCACTATTTTATTCAATAAAAGCATACATATGGATAAGAATAATACGGACACCTTGGTTACAATTCCATAAAATACAAAAGGAGGAATCATATTACAATGATAGTGCAAACAGGTGATATAAGCGCCTAATTAAAGAATGTGTTATACGGACACGCCGATGAACAGGCTCGCACGTTATGATACCCTTGGCTGCTCAGCACTCACTGTACAGACTGGGGACACGATGTATGTATAGAGATGTCAAAAAACAAACATTTTCTCATGTATAGACCTTCGTGAAAGCTAACTCAGCAAAAACAGCTAAGTAGTGTTGTGTGCAAAACGCAGCAAAAAGGAAAAATGGTGTTTAAACTTCTAATAAGCCATGCTAACTTAACATGCATGCAGAAAGAGGCCCATAAACCATTTTACACCATCCCATGCTCGGGGAACACACAGCACTCAAGGCAAACATTAGAGAACGCAGAGTTCAAGTTCGAGCGAGACAGAACCAAATTCAGAAAGTTTGCCAAACTTGAAATTTACGATTGAAAATTTTAAAAATCCATATCCGGAAATACAAACACACATGGCTATGGTGTGTGAAAATACCTCAAACTTTTAAAGAAAAGGCACAATAAAAATTAAAAATATTCACGAGTCCAGAACGTGTCTATGAAGCAAAAAAATTATTAATACTTCAGTCGAACAACGTGTAAGCACTAAACGTCGCAACTGCTTCAAACAAGATGTTGTTGTTGTCTTCCATGAACATTTCAGCCATCCAATTAAGCAAAGGGAAAGAACATACATGTTCCTCGATTGCCCGAGCCTCTACCATCATCAGAGGACAACTCGGGCTTACTTCAAGATAACTGCAATCCAGACAGTCATTGGCCGTAGTCCAAATGCTCCAGTTGCCTAGAACCCCATGTGCCGCTGCGCTGGCCATAATCCCGGTACTAGAACAGTCTATTTCATGAGCAACTAAGAAACTCATTAGTAGATCAAAATCCAGATCAGGAGATACCGGGACTGTACGTCGAGGGGCACATATAGTGCATCCATTTTGCAATAAACAAAATAAAAGCAGAATTCCGGCACCCAAAGCCAGGAGCAAGGTAAAACCTCCAAAGACACTCGAAAAAATCAAACTACAAAATGCAGGGATCACACCGAATGAGTCTGAAATGAGGTAACAAGGCCAGAGCATACTACTTTAAAAAAATGAACCAAGCCAGTAGTCAACAAGGCATTCAAGATTGTGTGGATCAAAGCACTGAAGTGCAAGGGCAGGTCTGTATTCAATAAGGAATTTACCCCTGTACAAGTATTTGCAACGCAAAGGATAAATGTCGCATGCGCAGATGTAAGGGGAACTTCCTTCTGGGACAAAAGAGCTCCTATTCTGCTCATCCTGTTGAACTCTGCTTTCAAGGTCGGAATCGAGGCCCAGATGGAAGCATCAAGCCTGCAATGCGGAGGAGGGAACAACACATTCTTGCAACAAATAACATGCTGGGAAACGGTAACAATGTAAGCAATACTGGCGTGCATACCTCAACACTCTTCATTATTTAATAATAAATAACTACCATTAGCAAGCATTGTGAATGTAGGTGTAATGGCCGGGACTGGGGGGCCTTTCAAAACACATGCTAAATCTGGTCGAAGCACATTACACGAGCCGTGCAACTGAAGATTTCTGCATGGTAATGAAGGATCTGGTGTAGAGACGCAATCTTTGCCATTCAAAAACACTTCTTTACCATCCCTCAAACATCTGTAAGTGAATGGAAGGTTCCAAACTTCATGAATATACGCTCCACCCAGAGGCTCAAATCTGCCTATAGCATAGTGTTTCATGCAATTCTCAAATTTGAAAAGAGAGAACGGTAAGGTTATTAACCTGTGGAAAAGCCAAAGAGCAGAATTTGCCTCTGCTACAGAAAAAGACAATGGTTCTAATTTTTCAATATGCAACAGGGTAAATGTGGCATCTTTTATTGACATAAATTGCTGTTTCATAGTCAAAGGCAGAAATAACAAGCATGTGTTCATATAATCCCATGGAACGCGACCATTCTTAAGTGTGTGCAAAGTCCAGGCAAACTGCATAACAGGACACAATTGATTTTGCCCATGCTATAACACTGCAACATCTTCTTGTGCAATATCCACCACAGAAGACACAATATTATCTAAAGTGTAAATTCTGGAAGAAAGGGTGTTAATGCTTTTATCTACAACAGCAAGCACTTTTTCTAAATTAGCTTGACCTATAACTCTAAGCCTAGAAGCAGCTTCAATTTGAGACAGTTTCCAAACTTCATTGTAAGCAGCATATATCCAACTTTTCGATCTGCCACCCGCAGGGCCTTTCACAAAATCATTTAAATCAACAGTGTCAGTGAGTTTGGACAAATGTGACTTAACAGATGCTAAGGATGAATGTCTGAGCCAACTCTGGCACAACTTGCCTACAGAATAGGTGGTGACTGAATGGTGAGTCTGAAACCGGGGATCAACTCTAACCGCTGTGTAGCCAGGGGTCAGACCCAGAAAGCGGTGCTGGCAGGAATCGGCACTTTTTTTCCATGGCAACCAGCCTACGGGATTAATGCTGGAAACATTTAGGGCCATATGTATGAAGGTACCGATCTGCGATTCTGAAATAGCGATTTTTAAGAAATCGCTATTTCAGAATCGCAATTTGGTATGTATGTACAAATTCGCTTTTTTTTTTAGAGAATTCTTAGTATTCCTTAATTGCGATTCACAAATTGCGAATCGGAATTAAGGAATACTTTCCCATTAATTTCTATGGGCCAGGAGGCCAATAGGAATGAATGGAAAGGTATTCTGAATTTTGTGATTCGCAATTTGAAAATCGCAAATTGAGAATAATTTCAAGGGTGCAGGGGTGTCCAAAGGACACCCTGTTGCACCCCTGAAATATGCATGGGTGAAAATGTGGCACACATACATGCCCTAAGGGCATGTATGTACGTCACATGGCACTTTGAAAAATGCTGAAATGTGCATTTTTAAAGGAAATAGCAACTTACCACCAACTAGAAGTTGGTGGTAATTTGCGATTCCTTAAGGGCATTTTGGAAACATTTTTGGCTTCATACATTGCATTTAAGGAATCACAAAATTTGCGATTCCTTAAATGCAATTGCAAAATAAGGAATCACAAATTTTGGGATTCCTTATTTTGCCCCAGAATTTACTTCATACAAATCATTTTCCTAATTCGCATTCGCAAAGGGGTGTACTGGTAAAATTATTCCAATAGGGGAATTCACGCAAATCAGGAAATGAAGGAGTATTTAATTTACTAGAAGTAGCCAATCCAAAGCATGTGGTTTGTGAGATAGTACCATTCAAAAACAACATACGGTTTGGGATGAGACATGCACGATGCAAAGCCTCAGTGCCTTGCACTTGCCAACTTTTAGAACCTCAAACAGATTTAAGAATAATAGTATCTCTCCACAGTTTATAGCCCCCAACAGCCAACTGGTCAATAAAGGACTTCGAATAAAGTAATTTGGTGTGGGTAAGTCTGACCTTGGAAAATGACCCTCCAGTCAACTTAAAATAAAATGCATTAGGGTTGGATTGTTAAAACTCCTTAAAATAGGAAAAAAATGTCAGAAACGTTTTGGAGCTGCATCTACTGGTGCGGAACAATGTTCCCACTGTGTGAAATTAACCATGCTTCTGAATGAGCTAGTCGTATGTAGAAAGTGATTGCCAAAATGTTGGTAACAGTACAAATCACCATAATTTGCAGACTCTAATTATACATCTTCAGCATTGAAGGCAGCATAATATTTCAAATCAGTAAATAAAGCTTCAAACGCTTTTACCTACCAATCATTAGAGTGAATATTTTGTTTAACCACATCCCCCATAGACACACGGAGTACATTGGGAACATAAATAACCTCTGTGGGACAATGAATCTGGAATTTTACAGCATCCCATACAATCCCAACCTTTCTAACCTCTCCTGTTGTTCTCTATCTCTCTTTTTTAGGACCTCTAGTTCGGCTGCATTACTCTCTACTGTTTCTTTAAAAATCTTTACTTCCCCTTCCAGGATCACCATCCTTGAACTTAGGTCATCAAACTTTTTCTCCAAATTGTTACAAACACCTCCGATGTCTTTCTGGTTACACTCTGAAACCATTTTTTATTTCTGTTGTAAGAATTGTAAGGAGATTAACAATAGACTTGTCATCTTTCGGAAGAGTTTCTTGATGAGAACACCGCTCTGTACTAATAGGCCTAATAGCTGTATCTTCTTCCTCGTGAGTTACAGGGTCCTTAGCTGGGCCTGAGCCTAAGAAATCATCATCTGGAGCCGGTTCTATGGCCAAAATACTTAGGGCCTGATTAGAAACCGTAGTTGGGGCCGAGATAGAGGCAGAGGGAGAGGAAGAGGGAGAGGGCTGAGACATCTGATTATCCCTACTTTCAAGCGGGCGCTCATCCATCCTTGGCTGAAGACTATCACTTAGAATAATAGTCTTCGGTAAAAGTATGTTCTTAGTGAAGGTGTAACCTTAATCTTGTCCTGTTCTTTATTGATTTATTCTGTGCTGCTGCCCCTGTCTCTGTACCCTTGACCACCCGTTCCCTTGTTATCTTAACTGCTTTTTGATTGCCTCTAATTCCCCGAACTCCTTCTGCTTTTGTTCCGGAATCTGCTTTACTTGAGGTTACCACTGCTTCTACTACCTCAAGATTGGCCACTTGAGTACTCCTCAGCTTGTATCTGGACAAACCTGGACCCTCCTTAGCACTCACCAACCCCTTTATTTTCCCTCTATTAGATTTAGGGCTCATGCAGTTCAAACCGGGATGAACAGGGGTAGGGGAATCGTCAGGAGAAACACAACCCAAAATCCCTACCTTATATAGCAGTGTAGCTCATTTGTTCTGACTTGCAGTAAGTGCCAGTGCAGGAGCAGGAGTAGGTTTACTTGCAGTTTCAATTGCAGCTCTCTGCCGTCCTGTTCGGTCTTCTAACTTAATACTTGGCTCTGGGGGATTGGTGCTGCACTGCCGTCTCCAACCCTTCTCCCCCGTAAGGAGATTCGGGAGGCGGCGCATCTACCTCTGCGGTGCTCCAGCACCGCACACACCAACGGCTGACCCCCCACCGTACTGCTGCTCCAAAAGAGATGCCGCCTGTGGGGAAAAAAAGCTGCTTGGAAACAACCAGGTAAACCAGATAAAGTTTTCTCCCCCTATATCCCCCTATATTTCTCCTTGTCGTCCCCTGCCCCGACAATACCTCCGACCCACTTAACCAGCAAGGGAGACTTCCACGGCGTGTTACGCTGTCTTCATAAACCCCAGCTGCTGGTTACCTCTTCCAAAGTTACCTCTTCAAAAATGGCGGGCAGCTAGCGGGCGGGTCGCAGGAGTCCGGAACTCAGAGGAGCATTCTTTATTCGAAATGAGGCGAAATTAGGTGAAACTAAGTAATGTATTAAAAGGAAATGTGAGAGGAGGGAAAGATCAGATTACGGTGCACCCCATACAATCCCATCTAAAACGGGCCAAGCAGTTATATTAACAAAAGTCTCGTCCTTCTTCATGATTTGCGACGAGGAGTGTGGAGCCAACGTTCCATCAATCACTCATATTGATGTTCTTTTTTCAACATAGTGTCCTTTGATAAAACAAAAAAAAATATACCACAAATCCTATGGACATGAACAAAAAAATTGCAATCAGCACCAGCCAAATGTAAATCCAAGGTGGAATCAAATTTTTTTTTCCAAACCAGGCAACAAAAATGTTAACTTTTGAAGGGGTCCTTGATGTGGATGAGTCAGTCATGAAAAACTGGATTGATTAGCCACATGGGGTCCCCAAATCAGGCTTAGATAAATCAGTTGGGTAAGTATATTCAGTGTCATTAGGAGGATCATCAGCAGGTAGATTCAATATAGGATTTGTAAGTGGACTCATTTCAATAGCAACATCAGGCCCGACAGTAAGATCCGGGTCCAAAACAGAGTGTTGCACCATTGCCTGACACGAAACCGCAGGGGTCATACTATACAGTATCGGCCACCCTGTGTGGTTTGACATGGTCAATTAAAATGTACCTGTTCCCCTTTAGCCCGGGAGGAGGAGGTAAAATGACTGTTCTTGTACCCTGCACACCAAGCACGGCAACTGGAGCTCGAAAGGAAGGACCAAATTCTTTCTTGTTGACGATCTTCTCTCGGACCAGTTCTCCAATCTGGGGTAGCAAGCTGACTATCGGAATCTGCAACGCAGCTTCAGACGTGGAGGGCAGGTGTTCCTTTGCAAGACTGTCTCTGGTCTTTTGTAGATTCTGCAAAACATTAAAATGTTTGTCTACGTCAAAGGATACGGCTCCCGCCGGCATGTCTAGACCGTCAAGGTCCAGAACAAACATCTTGATGCCAAAGAGCATTTCGTCTGAGGTCCGCCCACCCAAAGACCTTCTAGGGAGATTATTAAGTGCACGTTGTACGCTATTCAAGTGGGTGAGCCATCTCTGTCAGCACCTAACAACTTCGCTGTCAATGATTGCTTTCAATCACGGTTCATCCGTTCCACAACACTATTGCCCTCAGGCCTGTATGGAGACGAAAATTTGACTTGGACCCCCAAGAAACCCATGGCATCCTTGTACGCCTTAGAGGTGAACGCTGGACCCTGGTCCGAATGGAAGGTGCTACATTCAAAAATTCCCACTAAGACACACAAATCTCTCATGACAGTTCTGGCATCATCGCTCCTTCGGAGCCACACCCACACAAAGCACGTGCAAGAGTCAACTGCTAATAAGATGTACTTATATGCAGTATCACAGGAGAAAGGACCGCAGTGATCTAAATAAACACAGGCAAGTGGCTTATTAGATATGTACAACTGATTTTGAGGCAGGTGTGCAGCAGAAGAAGGCTTAATTGGCTGACAAATGCCACATTGAAGGACAAAATCACATGTCTGTTTATACAAACCCCGCCACCAGTATCGTTGTTGAAGGAGAGATACAGTAGCTGACACACCAGCATGCGCCAAAGCCATCCCGGCATGGGCTGCTGTAATCAAAGCCTGTCTGCAGTCCGCGTTAGGAATCAGCCTGTCACCAATGTTGTTAATTCTCACATACCGAACTTTACCGGGACTTAAGTGATCAGTGTACTTTGAAGGGAAACCCTTAGGATTATTACTTCCTTTCTCAGTCGCGGCAATAGCTGCCAAGTTGTCATCATCAATCTTACTTTTGGAACGTGTACCCGCTGCAACTGCAAATGTTGCCACTGCTGTCTTCGCAGCCTCATCTGAGAGACAGTTGACCCAGAGTATGAATTACAAAAATGAGCGGGAGTCGTTCTTTAAGCTCCGCCACTCAAACCCAGATCATTTTATGTTTTATTGTGCGACCTTTGGAGTCACGATAATCATTTTGAGTCCAAAATGGTAGATTGTCATTGAAAGACTGTACACAGTAGTAAGAATCACTCACAATAAGAGTGGTCACACTGGGGTCTGCGTACTCCAATGCATGCATCAGAGCACGTAGTTCTGCTAACTGGGTGTTACAGTCACATAGTGTCTATGTGTGCACGACATCGGACTTGAATTCACCATCCATCATCGTACCAACCACAATTGCACAGGCTGCGGAATACGCGTGTCTAGAACTCGTGGCCACTTGCGCACTTCCATCAGTGTAAATGATACAACGAAAATCCTCAAGTGGGCGCATAGTCAGAGGAGCAGGATGAACAAACTCATACTGCAAAAACTCTTGAGTCTGCAAAGAGGAATCGAAAATTAACTTTACATACGGGGATGTCAAGGATGTAGCCCATTGTGTCCGCCGAGGGTGCAAAGCCTTGGAATTTGGTACACTGGCCTTCGTCACTGCCTCCAAGGCAGGATGCGGAGTAACAACCACAATGCGTTTTCGCTGCGACAGTGCAAGTTCCTTAAGAATCGCCATTTGCACTGCTGTCAAAACTTTCTCCACAGTGGAAAACCGCAACTTGGCCGAAGTGTACAGGTGTGACATGTAAGCAATAGGAACTGTGTCTCCTTCATTAAAAGTGAGGTACATGAAACCCACCGCCCCTGGTACGATTCTTATCACCCGGTTTGTGTGGTTATCACGAGTCGGCAAGAACTTAGATTCAAGTAGGTCAGCCTGCAAAGATTGCAAGATGGCTGAATGTTCTGGCAGCCAGCACGATTTTGAAAAAGTTGGTTGTATCAATGCATAGAGCGGCTTGATACGCTGGGCATATTTCGGAATGTATGTACGTCCAAAATTTAGAAAGCCCAGTGAGGATGGTAGCTGTTTCAGCGTTTTGGGAGCGCATTGCTCCAAGAAGTGAGGAGCCAAGCCTCGACCTTCATTGTTGAGCTCGTAGCCCAGGAACAACACTGTGTATTCTGCAATGTTTGATTTTGCAAAGTTGAATTTATAGCCAAAGTCTGCAAAATGGCAAAAAAGTCGTCTGTGAGATAAATGTCATCCACATACGAACATGCATCGGCGTCGAGCCTCTCAAGCAGAGAGACTATTCGGGCAGCAAAAACACCTGGACTGTTTTGTAGCCCATGGCCAAATGAAGAAAATGGTGTTGTTTGCCGCCACAGGTAAAACTCATCCATTGACTACTAAGTGGGGACAAGTTATGGGCAAAGAAGCCATTGGAAATGTCAAGCATGGTTTTTAACCTTTTACGCACAAGACTATCCACTAGAGCAGAGCTGTGAGTATTCTGCACCGCACACGTACGACAATTTGAGTTTAAGTGGCGGTAATCCAATACCAAACGGTACAAGCCATCTGGCTTGGTCACAGTAAAAAGTGGGTTATTCATCGGAGACACAGACATTTCAATTACACCTTGATATTGCAATTGTTCAAGGATTTCTGCTACGGAGGCTTTCACCTCACGCTGTATGGGGTATTGGGGTTGTGGCTGTGGCATGAACCGCAAAGGGATCTCATGTCAAGGGGAAAATTTGTCCCATCCACAGTGAATACAGTACAACGCCGGCGCAAGCGCCTTAGTCCAATCTTCTGCAAATTGCAGCGCCTGCTCCTTTGGCACAGTGTGCGCAAAAGGGGGAAGGATTACCTCCTCCCCTTGTGGAGCGAGCCAATACAAACGGTGGGGGCCAGTTGAACTCCGGTAACAAAATATCTGTCCATCAACTGTTGTTTTTGCATTTATCACCCCGAGTGGGACGGGTATGCTCAGACGTGAGCCCCGTGCTCTCCAAGCCACTGGAGTCAAGCTATCCTGGCTGAAGATGGCCATCAGCTTGTTTTACTTTTGCTGCAATGACATCAGCGCACCCTGTGCGCCCATATTCACTTGCAGTACACAAGTGTGGCTGACACCCACACTGGGGAGGGAGTGAGGCCTTCGGCCTTTGTTCCCTAGACCAGCCCTGTAGCCAACTGGGCAGCAGCCTAGTAAGAGGTGGAGTGGGTCACAGAATCAGTTTTGTGTAGCGGAGGAGTGGGGGACTGCTGCTTTCCCTAAACACACCCTTGGCTGGCACGCCAGCAGCGTCTAAGGGCAGAAAGGTTCGACCATATTTGATTTGCTTCAGAACAGTACACTTTTGAATAGCATGTAGTAAGCCAAACAGGATGTGTTGCATATGCAGGAAAGTTTCCCTTTTAAGCTGTTTCTCATTGGTTAGGGAGTGTCCATGAGTTACCTCCACCCATTGGCTAGAGAATCATACAAGAGTGGCACCTCACCCAGAGCTCATCGGTGCATATGTAGACCTGCGGAAGAACCGAAATGGGAGGATCTCTTATTTGACAACTGTGGTGAGACCTGAAGGGCTACCACCTGTACCCAGGTCGATGACGTTGACTCCAAGGGTCAGATGGCTGACCTCCTAACTGGCTACAGGAACACAACAAGCTGCAACAGGCCTTTTTCAGGAAGAACCCTCTTTTCCTCGAACCCCTGGATCTGAACTGAACCCTGATAGTGGCCTCTGCTGGAGGGAGTACTGGTCCCTAAATGATGTCCCTGAGGTCTTGAGATCCCTAGAAGTGATCAAGAGAAGCTTCTCCAAAATATCTGAAAAGTTTATACTTTTAATTATTTTGGACTTCCATGACCTCTGGACCTTCATTGAGACCTTGCAGCAACAGTGGTTGATATCAAGATGATGTCGTTGAATACAGCTCCAGCCTTGCACAGCTGGAGGATTATGAGCTCTGGGCTGCATGTTCTGGTGCTGCAGAGCTGTCATAATAGTACGGTCTGCAATATCTCCCTGCTCTGCCAAGAGAGGATCTGATGTGGGTTTATATGAAATTATTTGCAACCTTCAACATGACATAGAGGGAAACGGGCTTTTAGGGATGTATTTTTTTTTACTGTCAAAAGCATCATTGCAATTAGTGCTGAGGTATATGCAAGCTGAACCCGGAAATAATGTAGCCCAGGATGTGTTGCAAGGAAATCTTGAATTTCTCTCCATTGATAGTTGTTGTTAGCATCCTTTTTTTATGTCTTCAAATGGAGATGCTGTGTTTAGCAAGTTGATTTTGCCGATTATGTTCACGTGTTATTTAACCACATAATGCAAGCCTCCTAATTTGACAGAGACATCCCACTCAAGGGAAATACGTTGATTTGCTGATGTTGCTTGCTGGAAATGGATCGTGCAAAATGTATTCTTACACCACCATTGCAGCCAGATCAAATAATGAGTCAGGGAAGGTAGAGTAGGAAAGAAGATGAGAATGACATTTTAAAATGAAACAATGGTGGTGTGAGGCAGGCGAACAAGGGGGCAGGGAGACATGGGAAAGAGTACCAGAAAATCAAGAAACGTGAAAGAGAGGAGGGGCTTGAGCTAATATCTGGGCACTGGGAACAGGGGATGAGGACCAGGCAACAGTAGGCAGGGGATCAGGAAAACAGGTGAAGCGAGGGCATGGATACAGACAGAAAGCAGAGGAGGCTCTAAGAGAGACAAAGGAACAATCAGACAAGGACACCCAAAAGCAGGGAAGTTAAGGGACATGAGAAGAGAGGATCAGGAAGCTATCAAGACATGGAGTTAGAAGTGCAGAGGAACAGTGGATAAGGGAACATGACCCGAGGCACAGGAGTTGTAAGGCAATGGGAAAATGAATGATGAGGAGAGGGGGTCATGAAGACACATCAACATGTTGCTGTATGTCATGTCATGTGAACGACTGGGACATGCAAAAAGTGATGCCCAATTGAAGTAGATCCTCTGCTGTTTCTCCACAGGGGATGGGGAACACAATAATAAATGATTAGCTGTTTCTTGGATGTTTGTATCCCTTTTTTAGATTTTGTAAGATACAAGTCTTCCTGCACCACCCAGTGTTTGACTGCTTGACGGCATTGTCCAATTGAACATAAATCAATGTCCAGAGTGGTTTAAAGCTAAACGTGGCTTGCACGTCATCGGCATAGTTGCAGCAGTAAAGGGAAAGAGATGAGGTAAGACAGAGGGCTAAGGTAAATATTGAAAGTTGGGTGGCCCATGGTAAAGCTTTGAGGGATACCATCTGTCCAGCTGTCAAGATGAAACGAGTAGGTGAACTGATTTAGGAGCTGCTAGTTAGTAAAAAGGTGAGACTATTCAGTACAGATATGTTTATTTCATACTGTCAATTCAGCTTAGAAGCAGCGAAAGATGAACTTTAAAAAAGGCATATGAATGATAAATTAATACGAGTGCTAATACTCCATGTAACTCAATAGTTTTTATAAAATCATCCCGTTTGGTGATCAGAGCTGCCTCAGTGCCAGAGTCCCGTGCGGGGGATTCAAATTCGTAGTCGAAGCAGAAGTTGTTTTCGTCTATAAATGCAGATATTTTTCTGGAGACAGCTTTTTAACATGCTTGCCAAAGAAAGGGAAGACGGATATTAGGTGACAGTTGGATTGATCTCTAAGTTCAAAACCGTTTTTCAAATAGGACGTTTTGAAACTGCTGTTACCAAGAAGAGGATGTTGATGGCCCATGTCACTTTGGCAGCACAGCAATTGAGGAAGATATTCTTGATTACATAAGTAGTGGGTGGGTCCTCTAGTGATACTGTTGGGCTACAGTTTTTTGTAGTAATAGGGTAATCTCAGGAGACTGCTTTGAGGTATACAACGTTTAGCACGCATTTTTTTACAACGCACTACCATTACAACGCAGGCATTACCACGCATACCATTACAACGCATTGCGCTGGGGGGCGGTCTAGGATAGGGAATAAGTTTAATTTTATATCCAACAACTTCCCTAGTGTCCACTGGGGCTGGAGTTGGAATATAAAATTATACTTACCACTATCCAGCACCTCAAAGCGCTATGCGTTGTAACGGTATTCGTTGTAAATACCGCGTTGTAAAGGTATGCGTGGTAATAGTATGCGTGCTAACGTCATACATCCCTGCTTTGACAGTCAAAGCTATGGTTTCGTAGGTTATGTTATTTTTTTGCAGGAAGGTGTCCCTTCCTGCACATAAACAATTAATATAACAAAATAAGTTTTTCAACTTCTATCTGTGCTGCATTAAGCAGCATAAATAGAAGTTACAAAATGGTATTTAATGGATTGTTTATATGCAGGAAGGGAGACCTCCCTACACATAAACAATATCCCCCTCAACGCAGACACCCTTGCACTATGGTGCAAAGGTGATATGCGTTGGTGCTAGGCTGCTAAATTGAGCGCCAGCGCAGGGGAAAATGCAGGGCTACGCTATATTCTTGTAAATATGGTCAGCCCTGCATTTCAGAAGTGGCGGAGCGTGGCGTTAAGCCAAGGAGGCTAACGCCACACTCGCCACTTCTCTGGTAAATGTGCCCCTTTGTATCACACAGAATCAATACTTTTACAGACAAACTTTTCCAAATGCAAATATTTCACCTTGACAAAAATACACCAGTGTTTCCTGTTTGCTCACAATCCAGCCAAGTCTTTAAAATGCTGAAGGTTGCCAAAAATTATTCTTGAATGTCCAAGCAAGAGAAAATGTTATACAGACAGGGTTAAATAATTTGAAACCACGATTACACTGTGTTCTTGGAAAAGCACATTGAAGTATTCTCAGTTCAATCTTTATTCTTCACTAAATTGGTTTTATTATTTTAAACTTAGCATAAATCAGCGGTCCTAAACTAGATTTGTGCTTTATAATGAGAAACATTAACCATGCTTACAAAGATTAATTGAAGTTATTGTTCAAATAATGTTTTGCTAGTATGATGAAGTACAAGCAATGTCTCAGTGGATTTGCATATGAAGATATACCGTACGTCCTACACAAAAATAGAACATTTATAATTGTACATTTGTTTCACTTAATAAAATGCAATTTCGAAAGTCCTTCAGAATGTTTGAGGTTTGCAGAGATGAGCATTGTTCTATGTTCCCAATCACCAATGCACCCTTTTATATTATGGACAATAGGAAAGCGCATGTCGACCATTGTACATGCATTTTCTAATTTGGGTGTAAACCTATGTTTCCTTTATGTATTTCATGATAGGAATGTCAGCATCACAGATTGTTATATGTCTGGGAGTCATTCTAATGAATAGAGGGGCAGATTTATGAAGGGCTTGCGCCACGTTTACGCCGCCGTTGCGTGACGCAACAGCACGGAAACGTGGCGCATGCCTGCGCCCTATTTACAACGTGACGCATCTAGGAGATGCGTCACGTTGTACAGCACTGCGCCATGAGGAGGCGTTCCTGCGCAGGGGGGGCGTTCCTGCGCAGGAACGCCTCCTGAAAGTGGCTGAGTGAAATCTATGAGATTTCACTCAGTCACTTTCAGGGCAATGCTGCGTCAAAACCCTGCGCCTGCATGAAGCAGGCGTAAGGCTTGAGGCAGCATTAAAAGAATAGGCCCCCCCAGAGCATTGCTGGAGCTGCGTCGCGCTTGCGACGCAACTCTAGCAATGCGCCACATTTCCGGCACAGATGCGTCACGCATCTGTGCCGTTTTTGCCCCATGGTGCGCCGCATCATAAATGCGGCGCACCATGGGTGGCGTAGCTGTGGCGCACTGTGGCGCATGTTAACTGGCGCATCCCTAGGGATGCGCCAGTTAACATAAATCTGCCCCAAAGTACCTAGGGCCTTATTTATGGTCAAGTCATGCAGTGCTGCAAGTCACCTTGATGCGCTGCACTGAGTGACAAGGCAAGGGCAGGAATGTAACAGATTTAAGTCAATATGATGGATTCCAACCTTGTGCCCTGTGGTGGTGCCCTTTTGGCTGTTTAGCACCAACCCAGGCACCCTTGCATCATGATACAATGGTGCCTGTATTGTAAGTAGGATTGTTTTTAATGCAGGAAGGGGCACCTTCCTGTGCAAAAACAGTCCCCTTAGGCTTTTTTCCTCTATGTGTGCTGCAGAAGGCAACACATGTAGAAAGAGGAAAAAAGAATGAGAAATAAACATATTTCTCCTTGTTATGCCTCACCAGGGGAGGCGTAGGCTTTGGCACATTCCCAGGACTGCTACTTCTGGCTTTTCATTCCCTTTGATTGGACTACATGTATTACATGCTGCACCATTGTAGTATGGGCCTTACGTGGCAACATTTGACTTAAATCCCATATACTGCCCCGAATGCTCAAGTCAAAACAGGACAGTGTATTTCTGTGGCAATGGCCTATTTTCAGTGTCACCAAACAGTGCTGCCGTTATCTCCTTTGCTCTTCTCCCTGGGCATGGAACCATTGGAAGCCTGCATGCTCTGATATGGGGCAGAGTGAGGTATCCCCATCAGTGGCCGGATGTATATGATATCGTTGTATGCTGACGATTTAATGTTGTATTTATTTATTTTATGTATAATGGTTTATATAGCATGAATATGACTCTAGAGGGTATCAGAGAACTTTACATTACAACATTCGAAACATTGGATGGTTGAGGGATAATATACATTCATTCAGTAATCGACATTCAATACAAAAAGAGATAGACAGTGGTAGATAAAATAACATAAGTTGCTAACTGTGATGTATGATATAAAGTTTTAGGAAGTGAATTTGTTCATTAGAAGCATTTTCACTTCTTTTTTTAAGGTGGAGAAGGAAGGGATTCTGTGTACAACTGTAGGTAAGGCGTTCCAATTCTTCGGTGCAATACCAGAGAAGGCTCTGCAGCATGTTCTCTTTTTGTGGAAGAATTGCGGTTTCAGTAGTAGTGAGCTCAGCCTTCTCGAGTGCCTGCAATCTCTAGCTTTTCCGCTAAATAATAGGGGGGTTTGAGATGAAGGGCCTTATGGGTTATGCAGGAGATCTTTAGTTGTATTCATGCCTCATATGGTAGCCAATTCAGTTATTTTAAGGTCAGTGAAATGTGGTTATTTCTTTTTGTTCCAGAGATGAGCCTGGCCGCAGCATTAAGAGAGGCCTTCAGTGGGGTCAACTTGTATTTGGGTAGTCCGTATAGGGTGATGGTTCCGTAGTCCAATCTTGGCAACACTAGGGCTTGTACCGCCATTTTTAAATCTGCCTGTGGGAGGAAGGGTTTAAGGTTCCTTAGGGTACTCATCTGATGATTAACTTCTAAGGTAGCATTACTGGTATGCACCTGCATATTCATGTGTTTGTCTAAGGTGAATCCCAAGGATTTAGCGGAGTCAATGATGTGGGCGGGGCAGTCAAAGGTAGTTAGATGTTTCAGACAGAGGTTTATCTTGGGTGTGTGGTTGGGAGGTGGGATGGGGAGAAATTCTGTTTTTTGGGTGTTAAGCATAAGGTGGTTGTCAGTGAGTCAACTTTGAGTAATATGTAGAATAGCGTTGAGGGAGATGAAGACTTCAGGGGAGGAGATTTTCATATAAAGTGTGTATTTTCTGCATACAGGTGATATAGAATGTTTGCAGAGCTCAGCGCATTTGCCAGGGGTTCCATGTGTATTTTGAAAATAATGGGTGATACTGCTGAGCCCTGTGGAACCCCTAGGGTGACGAAGGAAGGTTGAGAGAGAGATTGCTTCATCTTAATTCTTTGGGATCTGTTATTTAGAAAAGAGGTAAACCCTTGTAGTATGGGACCAGATAGGCTCATCCTTTGTTCCAGAAGGGACAGTAGGTTGTCATGTTTAACTGTGTCAAAAGCGGAGGATAAGTCAAGAAGTATCCAGAGACATGATTCATTCTGGTCTAGATATTTTTAATATGTCGTCCATTATGTGTGTGAGTGCTGATTCAGTGCTGTGTCCTTGATGGAATCCGGATTGGTGTTGGTCTTGGAGGTTGAGATTCTCAATGTGGTTGCATAATTGAGTTTGAACACATTTTTCTAGTAGTTACGTCAGAGTGGGGATGTTGGATATAGAACGGTAGTTATTGAGATCTGAGGGGAGGGGGGAGTCGACTTTCTTTAGTATGGGTGTTACATGCCCTACTTTAAGTAATTCAGGTATGGTGCCTTGCCTAAGAGAGGCGTTTACAATCTTTGACCATAAGGGGAGAATAGAAGTTTTTATCATTTTGAATAAGGAAGGAGGTAGTGGATCAGTGAAGTGATTGGAGGGATTAATCACAAGAAGAGTGATGTAGATGTTGTTTTCAGTGTAGGGCATGAAGGTGTGCCAAGAGGCATTGTTTTTTGGAGTTCCCGTTGGTGTACTAAACTGATCCTTGACCTGGAAGTAAAATGTTGATTCATGGTCGGTAGTTGGAGAAGGGGCAGTCTTGTATGTCGTAGTCAATGGTTTTCGTTTTTTCTAGGCATAAATTGTCAAGCGCCTCGCAGCTAGGGATAGCCGACTCCCTAAGATACATAGCATTTGGTTTGTTGAGCGCTTGTTCTTTGACTATTTAAAATTGCTTTTTGGGATGATTGATGGCTTGGTTCAACTGGGTTCTAAATAATTCCGCCTTGGCCTTTAAGATTTTCCTATTGTATGTGTTCCTCAGCTGATCTTAGCTTGCGCCGGTGAGTGTTCAGTTTCTCATTGAACCATGGTTTGGACATTTTGGTGGGAACGTTTATTTGCTGGTGAGGGGCTGTTGAGTCATGTATTTCAAGAATAGTGGAGTTGAAAAAGTCTGTGAGGTCATGAGCGTCTGTCATGCCTGTCTGGGGTATCAAACTGGTGTTGCATCGGTTTGCTAAATCGATAGGGTTGATATTTTGGATATTCCTTTTCCATTGTTTTGTTTTTGTAGGTTGGCTTTTTTTTTGAGTCACCTCAATATTAGTGGAGAAGAAGATGCTGTAATTGTCAGACCAATCACAGGGGATAATGGAATCTAGTGAGACATTGTTCTTTTTAGCTATGATGAGGTCTATTGTAACCCTGGGCGGAGTTCGCGGAGTGGGGCTTCGCGGAGCTACGCGAAGTGGGCGAGAAACTACGCCCACCTCCGCACTCCGCGTAGCCCCACTCCGCAAACACCACTGGCCGCCAGCCCCGCCACCCGCCTCCCTCCCGCCCTCCCTAAATACTTTGAAATAAAAGAATCAAATAATTTAAAAAGCACTTACCTTGCCGCCGCTGCCCGCCGCGTCCCCGGGGCTCGCTATCTTCCGTCTTCTATACTAATGCGCATGCGCGGGCGGCCGCGCATGCGCATTTTCTCGTGAAAATGCGCATGCGCGGCCGCCCGCGCATGCGCATTAGTAAAGCGGACGGAAGACGGAAGATAGTGAGCCCCGGGGACGCGGCGGGCAGCGGCGGCAAGGTAAGTGCTTTTTAAATTATTTAATTCCTTTATTTCAAGGTATTTAGGGAGGGCGGGAGGGAGGCGGGTGGCGGCCAGCTACGCTCCGTCTGCGGAGCGTGCGTAGTGCTGCCTGGCTCCGCCAGCTCCGCAAAATGCAGAGTAGCCGGCACTACGCACACTCCGCAGACGGAGCGTAGCTGGCCGCCCACCGTTAGTCTATTGTCTTTCCTTTGTTGTGGGTTGGGCTGTCACAGAAGTGGGTCAGATTGTGATCTGACAGGAAGGATTTGAAACAGCATACAGCATCATCATTCGTATTATTCCAATGGAGATTGAAGTCTCCTTGAAAAATCTGTGACACTTGTGAATTGTCATTGGATGGATTGATTTCCATTATCCGTTTACTGAACGGCACATTATCACCGGGGAGTGGTATACTATGTGAATTTTGCTAATGAGGCAATTGTTGTTTGTGATGTTGATGCAAAGATATTCACAGGTGGATAAAGAGACAGTGTCTGTTTGGTTAACTGAGATTGTGTTTCGGTAAATGCACCGAAACACTGAATAACCCACCGCCAGGTTTCATGGGGCTGCCTAGGCGGATTATGCCATGACTAGGAGTGACCAGTAGATCTAGGATTGTAGAGGAAGAGCTATTTAGCCATGTTTCAGTAAGGATGACAATGTCAAGCTCATTTGAGAGAATGAGATCATAAATGTCGGATGCATGTTTGCTAGCTGATCTGCAATTGAGGAGTACGCACATCAGTATGCTAGTAGAGTGGAAGAGGGCTGCCTGCTCTATGCTGATATTTTTGAGGTTTTCTCTATTTATAGATCTGTTGTTTTGAGTAGATTCTCTGTAAGGGTTAGCTTGAATAGTTTGAATACTACCATGTAGAAGCTTGCTGTTGTCTAAAGGGCTGGCATAAAATACGAGGATGTCATGTATGTCAATGTCATATAACTCAGCGATTAGTCTCTTGGGACGAGAAGGGTCGTTGGGGGAAGGCCTATTATTCTGAATAGAACACTCAGGGTTTGGATTTTGGTGATATATCTGCTACTTTGGTAACTGGTTTGGTTCATGATGGCATTAGTGGCTCTGTGAGAGTTTAGGAGTTATTTTGTGATAGAGGGATATCTCATTGAAGCATGTAATCTAATCAGAGTTAGGAAAGCAAGTTATATGTTGAGAGGGGCCATCTATTAGAGAGTGTCCGCATAGTCAGTCTGGTTGAGTGAGAAAAGCATTATTAGATACCAATGGAGTTAGTTGGACAAGGCGGTTTGAGGAAGGGGCCATATGTGAATGGTTGATGGCCTGGATAGGTGATACCATGGGAGGGCCTGTTGCATCTGAGAGGGGAATGATCGAAGAGTGGTGAATCAAGTGTGGAGGTAAAAGTGTCGGGCTAGACTGTTCCCATGAGGCACAGCATCTAGACTGATTTGCATACGGACAAGTGTAAACTGGGGTGGCATGGTGAGCAAAAGAATGATGGATTTAACCCAGATCTCTTGACTGGGGGGGTGAATGTTTTGATTTGTTCTGCATTCCGTCCATATTTGTGTGTCTTTCGCTCCGGTCCCAGAGAGCGTTCTGGGAATCTCTGCCTCTGTCTGTGACTGGGAGTGTGGCCTTGGCGAAGATGATGAAACTGACAGGCCTCCTTTATTAATTTATTAACCTTCTTCTTCTCAACCCTCAGTCCTTTTTTTGTCAACTTGATTCTTCTATTGTTTCTTTGCTATTGAGTGCTAAACGCTGTGAGTTACGTTTACCATGCTGAGGCTGCCGGTGGAGGCGGGTGGCTTACTCTCCCGGATTCCGAATGTTATTACTCTGTGGCTCCGCTGCCCTGGGAAGCCAGATGGCTGGAGACTACTCCCTCCATGACATGGGCTGTCTCATAGGGTGTTCAGGAATATCCTGTTACATTATGCTCGTTCGTCCCATCATAGGAATTAGGGATCCAAATGTGGGCCTGTTTTGAATGACCGCGCTTGTTTAGTTAGCGTGCATAAACCGATGGCAGAGCACACCCGTTTTGCTCCGGCTTTCCCTTTGGTGGGTCTCCCAACTACCGCATGTCTGTTGTAGCTTGGTGGTCTTGATGAACTTTGCCACTTTAATGTCTGAGTGTGGCCTTCCACCTGGAAAATTCATAACATACAAATGTATTAAGCATTCTTTATGGCAGTTGTTCTGTGTCTGGGCTGTGGAGCTGCACACAAATGTTTCCAAAGAGTCCATACAGCAGGTACACAGGGCAAGCTCATTCAATGGCTCTACAGAGCCGTCCCGCAGCAGCGAGACCAGATGCATGTAGCACTCCTGTTGGTCGGGGAGATGGATCTTGCCTGTGCTTTCCTTGACTCCAATTGGCACTAGATACTTGCTTTCCCCTGCAGGGTGTCCCTTGGGGCACAATTCCAATATATACAGTTAAGTATCCTCACCAGGGCCTTTCTCCAACTAAATAGGATCGGCAGAATTTTTCCAAACTCTGCCCAATATGTCCACTCTGAATGCTGCCCAGAAAGGATCTCTTTCACATGCACTGGGCTTACCACTCCCTGTGACAGTACTGTGCCCAGATTCTCAATGTTCTGACAACCCCGACTGTCCTTGTCATTATCGACTTCCCAATGTTCCTGCTTCTTGACCTTCTCCCTCGCTTACCTCCTGACTGGCCCAAGACTAGATTTTAGGAACTAGCTCTCCTTTTCGCCAAGGGCACGCTCACTATGAGGTGGAAACAGTCTTTCGCCCCCTCCATCTCGTCTTGACCACAGGCATTGATTCAGTGGGGGAGCGTAGAGAGCATCCTGTTTCATAAGGAAGAATGGGCAGCTCTCCGGAAATATAGCATTTCACCGGACTGGGATACAATATTAGAGCAGTTTAAGGTTAATATTCATGTTGACACCCACCCGCTATGTGGGGTTTTTGTGGACCTTCTCAATTACAATTCACCCAGTGGATCTTTGGGAATCAGTCGTATCGATGAAACCTGGGCCTTGCTTCGCATGTTGATGGCGTGACTGTCCCCTAGCTCTGCGGAGAGTGTACTGTGATGAGCCCCTTTTTTCCTGTTCTCACTACAAGGTGAATTCAATGCTGTAGGAAGTATTTTTTGGGCATCGGAGCGGATTAGTGGGAGGAAACATCCTTTTTGACGATGAGTTTACAACGAAGAGCCTTTCCAACTAAACTGGCACCACAACAGAGTCATTACTACACCTGTCTCAATTTACCTTTTGTGAAATTATGGATTTTCTGTTGTTGTGTTGTGTAACAATAAACAACGTGGACAAGCCCACAATGAAATGGGGTCACTTTAGGTGACACATTCATTTGTGCAGGAGCACAGACATCCAGTGGATGTATAAGAAGACCCCTCGCTAACCACCCTAGTTGGTGGCATGCTTCATCATTGGGGTCCTAGCTGGGCTGCCGAATGCAACCCAGCTGTGCTACATCTCCTGATTGGAGTGGGTATTGTGATGTGAGGTGAGTGCTCTAAATGATGTGACAAAGTGTTAATAATGTCGCTAAGAAGTGCCCTTATGAAAAACTTTAATAAAAGGGTCCTAGGATATGGTTAAAAACACAAGCGGGATATAGTGAAGATAAAAATTGTACTTCAATATCCCTAGAATAGAGGTCAACTAGTTTCAGCTTTCTACATAGTTCGTGAGGCATTCATCAGGACCAATGTGAAGTGGCTAAAAATGTGAAATAGCCACAAAAAGTGCAAATATCAGATAGTGACTTTTCCTTACTTGCATGCATATGTGATTACATGGCGCATTGTTGTGACCACGCATGGTTCCTGAGAATACAACTATCATGCATGCTAGTACCTGTCACCGTGCATGATGTTTTTAGTTCACCTACAGTCCGGTACACTACATCTCATCGAGAAGCCCCAGTGACCAAAGCAATTTACCTTCATGTATGCAAGTAAGGAAAAGTCACTGTCTGTTCTGTTTATATATGTATGTTTTTCATGTTGTATGCTTTTGTTTTACAGATACCTACTTTTCATGGGTCCGTAAGTACAACGTACCCAATACACTCACAGCACACTTTAGTATGTGCGCTGATATTTCACTTTTTGTGGCTACTTCACCTTTTTAGCAACTTCACTTTGGCCCTGATAAAAGCCTCACGAATCCCATAGAAGGCTGAAACTAGTTGACCTTTATTCTAGGGATATTGAAGTGAAATTTTTACCTACACTATATCCTGCCTGTGTTTCTAACCATGTCCTAAGACATTTTTTAAAGTTTTTCATAAGGGCACATCTTAAAGACATTTTTAACACTTTGTCACATCACATCGAGCACTCACCTCACATCACAATACCCGCTCTGCTGTAATCAGGCATTGTAGCACAGCTGGGTTGCATTCGGCAGCCCAGCTGGGACCCCAATGATGAAGGATGCCACCAACTAGGTTAATAGGTGAGGGGTCTTCTTATACATCCACTGGATGTCTGTGCTAATGTACAAATTAATGTGTCACCTAAAGTGACCCCATTTCTCAGTGGGCTTGTCCATGTTATTTGTTGTTAACTTACTTGGGGAAGAGGACGTACCCCCTTTTAATACTTTCCTCACTTTCTTGTTGTTTATATCTGTCGTGTCGTGTAAGACATTCACGTGCTGCTCTATGCAATCCCCGTGCTAATGGAATGGTGGAAAGGGTGAACTGTTTGATAAAGAGGGCTCTGCAAATGGGAGTGCCAAGTTGATTGGATGTGGAGAGTATGATCTCTGATTTGGTGTGATCTTACCGTACCATGGACAATTCTGCCACTGGTGAAGTGCATTTTTGTGTAATGATAGAGAGGGAACCAGGTTCTAAACTTTGTTTTTCTTGGATGCATTATTTGATTGTGAAAAAGAGCACAGGTACTAGTGGTTTCAGTCCAGGTAGAAGTGCAAATCCTGAATTGGGGTCCTATGGGTTAGTGCCCGACAGTGTCCTTCAGGATAGCATTGGACATCCAAGGATTGCTTCTGGTGATTGGGTAAAGATCAAATCTGAAGGAGGCAAAACGGGTTTCAATCATTTCTTAGGGCACTACAAGGTCATAGAGGTACACAGGTGACATGTTGTTCTGTCAAACGGTGAACGTTGGAAGCCGAGATGAGTAGCCGTGTATGATGGTTAAGAGTGTGGTAAAGAAGGGGTTGATGGTGAACCATGGAGTGGCTTCATGTTTATGAAAGATGAAGATGTGCAACTAGTGGACAGTGGTGTTTTTGGGTGTGATTGTTCTTTGGAGATTGGTGCTGATGGTGACGGGGGTGTGCAATAACCTTGTGCTAATGCCATATCTCACACATTCTTTTAATATGAAATGCATTGCGATTTGGTATTATAGGAGGAGAATCATAGCATCAATACCTCTTCTAAAGATCTGACTCTGTCATCTCCAAGGGCCATTAGATATGTTGATGTCATTGAGGGTGGGCCTGTACTAAAATATGTGTGCAGCTTTATTGAAGGGCCCAAGAGTAATATTCTCTATTTAATGCGATTCAGGTTATAGATTAAACATCATATAATTAATGACAAAATGCCATTAAAGACTATAGAAATAGAATAACAATATTTGAGAAAAGTCTTATGTCTCACTTTTGATAGGATTGTACACTTTATGTCATGGAGAAAACAGTATTGATTCCACATGATCCATGTACACCACATGAAAAGATAAATGGATATTTTTTTAATGAATCACTGTATGTCAAGCGTAAGTTATCACTACAGACTTGGAGTATGATAGAAAAAAACATCGCGCATTTCGTCTTGATTTATTCGTGACAGGATCTCCAACAACACGAGCTGGTTCGAGCCTGGGAGCGTGCTCATTGCACGTCGATTAGGCTGTTCATTTTGGGGTACTACATGGAGAGTATAATTAATTTCCTACAAAATTGCTTTATTCCCTTTGAGTTCCAAAATACAGAATGGCTGCAGGCCAACTATATTTTACTGAAAATAAATTACTTGCGTCTCTAGCGGTCTCATGCTGGGACGTTTGGTAAGCAGCAAGTAAATGAAGGAGGCACTTGACCAAGCGGAAGACGCTGAAAATAACCGAGTCCTTCAGTTTTCCGACTCAATTGTGAAGTTGTTAAATAAATTGCATTGCAGGCCATGCTTTGCATTCAAGTAACTTTAAACGGATTATTAAATGAACTGCCTTCGCGGTTCATGGCAATCGATTTTAAAGCCAAAGTTTTCTCGGTAACGTGAGTTCGTACTATCTGATATGAGGGTAAAGTGTATCATTTTTTTTTTTAAAGAATCAGTTTTTTATGCGGACGTTTTAAAATCAGAGAGTGTCCTGTTTTGCTCACTGATAACACAGTTTGTTTACTATCTGTCCCTGCATTTACACAGGACTATGGGGTAATGGAGGACTAGGAGCTCATTTGAATTCACTACTACGACTGCTACATTGGTCCATCTATGCCAAGAAAGCTTGGTGATGAGGCACATGTGATGGGAATTATAAAGTCCAGGCGGTCCAAATTTAGAGGCTGTTAAGAAATATCACATATACCCAAGGGGGGAGGAGAGGTTGAGCAGTCCGTCATACATCTTCTCAGTGTAAATACCCTCAAAAATAGGGTATGGCATTCTATGGCAAATAATTGTATAAAGCAGGAAAAGTAGGCGGTTGCATTCTGGAGTAGCGTTATACTGCATCCTGAAAACAACTAACCCGCAACAAACTGTACTGCAACGGACGTTATGCCTCGTTTTTGAAGTAAAGAAACATCGCGATTTCACAGGAGAGAGGTACTTACCACAAGCACTAAATACCGCTTATTCCGAGTTTTTAACTTAGAAATGAGGCATAGAATGCATTTAGCCCGTCTAATTACGCATATTTTGTCTTTCCTATGGGCCTTTTTCGCAGATACATTTCAGCAGTGTTGACCTGCCAGCATTTATCCGAAGAAAACTGCAGCAGTGTGATATTAGTCACATATCTCGTAATTGGGATCTGAGGGGCATGTTTACTAAAAGTTCACTCAACGCGGGACAGTAAGCAAAGTTTCTGCGTTGCATTGCATGAGTGGGAGAGAGTGGAACAGAGCCATATCTACTAAGATCTGGTGCTTTCAGCAATCTACCTGCACTGGTGCGTTGAGGCTTAATAGGACCAATGCAGGCACGCTTGCTCCATGAAGCAAGGATGCCTGTATTAATAGGCAATAATATACCATGTCTGTGTGTAATGAAGAATGTATCACACATAGCAAGAGTAAGTAGAGAGGAGGAATGAAGAATGCATCACACACATAAAAAACAAGTAGCGAGGAGAAATAAACATAATTCTTCTTGTTACACCACTGTGTGGTAAGGGCACGATTTGGTGTAATCCCAGTTTACTACTTTTAGTTAATCTAGAATTACATTAAACTCGATGGATGGATGTGTGGGAATACCCAAGCTCCACCCAAGGAAACCAAGTCAACATAACGAAATGTAATGCAACCCAGTGAAAGCCACTGCATTGCGTTACATCCTTTTGCAAAGTCACACAATAAGTGAAAAACCTTAATAAATCTTGGCCCAAGTCTTGTGGCTTGGATTGAGAATACTTTGCAACTTAATGTATTTTATTTTTGCTAAGAGTTTATTTAGCTCAAAATGCAATCTTCTAGTTTGAGGGTTCCTGTGCCAGACAAGGGGGTCACAGTGACTAGTGGCTCAGGAAGAGTGTGCCCCATGAATATCGAAGATGGAATATTGAGAAATAAGGACAGAGATTTTAATAAAAAATATTGACAGTTGAGTATAGATTTCCTATACCTAACTCCACATATATTTACCTTGTCAATATGCATAGTTTCAAGGTACCCAGATGTGGAGTTAGGAATACTAAATGTATAATTTACCTATATGCATTTAGCTTTCGCTATATTGGTCTTCGATATTTTGTCCACAAAAGTCATGTACCACAATAATCATATCCTCAATATTTAGCAAGACAATCCTCAGGGAGTAACACAAGGAACTTTAAAATGTATGCCTTCCATACAGGTAACCAATCTATTGATGCTAAAACAGTTCACACTTCCAATGCCAGACCAGATGGCCAGTCATGCAGACTGGGTCATCAAGAATCCTGGATCTGCCCAAATACGTACCATAGTAAAAATGTATCTTTATCAAGACCAAGGGCCAAATTACAATAATGTTTTTTACACAGCACCAGCACAGAGGGGGTCTCGTGCCCTTTTTCTCCATTATCTATGCACACATTATCTTGAATAATCTCCAAGTTAATGCCTAGTTTGGCGACAGACGAACTTCGAAACACAGGGAAATTATTGCTGCTTTGTGTTTCCGAGCACTGCTGTCAGCAAAACATTCATTAGCTCAGAGAGCTTTTAAGAACGCATGTGTTGCAAAATGCCAAAAACAAGTGGCGGGACCGCTTCAGAGCTAGTGGAGCACAGAAAAAGGCATTATGATACAGCCCTTAAGTTTTCTTTAGTCACTTCGCTTGACTATGCGTAGTTGAATGCTGTTAGAATTTGGGATATACGTTTTTTTTTTTATAAAATGTATTTTCCAACTTTTACCCAACAAAAGCAGTACAATACGAGGTTACACGATGGTGGCATTGTACATAAGAATCAGTCTATAGTTGAATAGTTGTACAGAGAGTGGGGATTTGAGTGTCATATAGGTCAACCATGCTGGGGTGGTAATGCTCAATAGAAGTTGTGGGGTTGCCTTTGGTTGTAGAGACAGTCACGTCTGTATCTATCACTGATCTTATCTCACTCACACTTTATTGTGCTTACATTAAAGTATATTCATTTATGATGTGGGAGCAGTATCTGTTGCATGGAGGAGTGAGTTTTTGCCAAGCGCTGCCAGATATTTCTAGGTCTAGATGCCGGGAAAGCAGTTCAGCATAGTTTTCCAGTTGCTTCTCACAATGTACCAAATCAGCAATTCAACTTTTAAACATTTTAATTTTGGTGCCCTAACCTTTCCCCATCTGCAGGCTCCAATTGTTTTGCCAACAATAGAGTAAGGGACGTGAATTCCCGGTGTGCTAGACCGATATCCTTGATATAGCTAAGCAAGTAGACTAAGGGGTCCAGTTGCACCACAGCTCGTACCATGGAGGATAGGGCTGTGGTAAACTTCATCCAAACCCTATGCACACTGGGCATAACCAAGCTGGATGGAGGAATCCTACATTAGACATGCCACTTCTCACACTTCAAACATCCTTTCTCAGCCCAATCTAGTTCGGTGTCCCGGGGTGTAGTAAATACGAAGCAAACATGTGTAATATATCATGAGAGGATGACTCCTAGATGAGACCAGCTCCCTCTGTGCGGTGTTAAATCGCCATACTTCCACTGAACTTTCACATCCCAAATCTGATTCCCAACACAGTTTAGCCATTTTTAATGTCTGCTCTATCTCCTCTTGGGCCGCCCTATTCAATGAGGAAGTAAGGTGTTTCGTGAAGGTTGCAGTCAGGAGAGTGTCCAATGAAGTGGAGGCCTAGGGTTCACACGGGAACCCAGGGTAGGCGAACCTGCAGTTTCTACAGAGCCTATGGTATGTAAATGTATCTAAAGGTGCTCTAGGAGAGACACACAGGATTTCTATGATTGGCAGAAAGATGCATTGCTTGTATAGACTGTCCCAAGTGATGAGGCTTTCAATTTGAAGTTAGGAAATCACCAGATCCTAATAAATGAATAAATGAGTGACTGGGAGCAGTGGGTGTCAGCATAGAGGGAGATCCGGGGAATAGAGCACATCCTTACTCAACCTTCAATTCACTCTTGATACATTTCTGAAAGAGCTCCATGCTGACAGGCCAATGAAGGATTTTGGGGGTGTTGGGACCAATATGGGGTATAACTTGAGGAGGTGAGAAGCCACATCATATAATAATCATAATCTTGTCAGAGTGAACCACTAAATAAATCTCTGCTTGACCCGCTGGTAGCTTGGCACAAGAGCAATTAACCTTAAATTAGACAAAGATGAAGAACAGCAATGCTACTAAACAATTGTTGTCTCGCCCAAATAAGAAGAGTCAGCCATGGCCAAAGAAATGAGTTAAAGTGACACAAAGTATTGTCACTTCAGCATGGGCTTTGAGCTTCAACAGGTCTCACATACAGAAGAGGCACAAGAAGCTGTCATATAGTGCCTTCTATTGAAACGTGCCAGCGAGGCAGTGCTGGGTTATTTCAATGGAAGATCGATAATGGTCATCAATAAACACAGAAATGGTGACCTGTGCTACATATGGTGGACATTTCAAATGCTGAGTCTACATAGTGTGCAGAAAGATATTCCATATCTCCATGAAAATCTGTAACTGATCACTGAGTTTATATATGAGACTCTCATTGGCCAGTCTGACTGATATGGCCTCAAACCATTCAGCTAAAGTTGGACTAGTGGTAAGTTTCCATTTTTATAAGACGTAGATGTTGGTAGTCACTAAGGAGATATCTAGCCATCATCTAGAATGGGCATTAAGGTCCTCTAGGCTTACGGAGTCATGAATCAGGGCCAATGCCATGGAGGTCTGTATGATTAGGTTACTAGCTTGTGATAGTTTGCCCTGTATTGAGGACCAGTAAGGTTGGATCAGTGAGCAGGATAAAGGATGGGAATCATGTTCCCTTCGAGACTCCCATACAGCCAGCTGTTGTGATCAATGTGATCAATGTCAATTATGGAGTATTTTGTAAAAACTGTGTTTCAGTCTAGCCTCCCTTACGCCTTTATCGTGTGTTTGCATTAAATGTTCCTAGTCTTCCTTCTTGTATTCTTTCTGCAAGGTTCTCGCCCATTTGTGGTGGAAGTGGGTTTAGAAAAGAGTTCTCCATTCATGAGTTTGTATAGACCCAATATCAGTTTTCCATAGCTGCTCCATTTTACCAAATTTCCATGAAGTATGGGAGATGTGAGGATGTTCAGTTGAATTTCAAATGCATGAGTTTGTTTCCTCATACGCCACATGTATGTTCTAGTTGAGAGAGTGATTTATATTGTCACCCTGCAAATTGATCATCCGATACTCATAGATTCTTGGTGATCCATTGTCCTGATCTGAGTGCAATATGTATAGTTCGGATCAGTGATATTATATCGATACAACAAATATCGAGAACCACAAATTTCGGAAATTAAATATCTAGAATGAAAATATAGACTCAGTATACATAACTATAAAAATACTAATATCGAAAACACAAATATCATTAACAAAAGTGCTGTTCCATATAATTAGACATATACTATGTAAAAAATGATTGATTGCTACAATATCGTCTACAAAATTATCATCAAAATAACAGATCAATTCAATAAAAAAAAACAAATACCCTATGTTTACATAAAACAATAACAAAAAAATTGTAAACTCATCAAAAACATTTATAATTAGATTAATATATATTAATCCCCCCAAAAATTAAACATCAATCCCATAAAAATAGTACACCTAAAATATATACACCTAAAACATAATTATTAACTATGAACATTCAAATACAAATAACAATATATAATATGATATCAAACAAATATAGTCATATTAATTGATAAAATCATTCAAATTATACTAAACTAGCCAAAAAATAACACTATAAACAACTTCACCCAATAGAACAACTCCAGCAATTATGCCAACAATGTTAAAGGCAAACTAATTAACGCAGATAATTACTCCAAAACCAGCAAAACTGCAACAGAAAGAAACTCTGCTGGATTCTCATTGCCATCTGAACAACTCCATATCCAAGTAAGTAATACTTATATTCAAACTAAAAATGAATATTAGTAAACAAAAAAAATATGCTAAGTAACAAGTAAAAAGTAACACACACTACCTGAGAGGAAATAAAACAACTTTCAAACTAACAAGCTGCTACAAGATTTAAACTTTAACAACATCATAAAATAAAGTAAGTATACATAAATGATAAATTAAAAACGTACCCAAACAGGGCTCAAAAACAAACCTAACTCCCTAAACCTCCAGCAAAAAATACCAATTTAACTTGATCTATCTTTTTTTTTCTTTCAGCAGAAAGCAAACATCTGCTCCATGTTTAAATGAGCTGAAAGGAAAAGCTGCAAAGCTGGGCAAAGCTTCCCAACAAATCATACAAGTAAGTAACTAAAATAAGAGTTACTACATTTTTAAATATATTAATACATAACATGCAAAATGTAACTGTATTATATATAGTTATATGATTAAACTACTTACAGATAGAATGACAAATGACAGAGGGCACCAAAATTATCACTTCACAAAAAGGAAAACAATTATGAGTCATCATCAAATAACTTAATTTGATTCATTGAATCATAAAAGTAAGCATCATACATAAAACATCTTTAAAAATTTTAAATACAACATTTGGGGTGGATAAATATGTAGATTTCACAATATAAAAATTAAAACATGATTTTAAACTTTCAGCATATTCTATGACTATCCGAAAATAACAGAATGGATTTAAACCCTTCAGTCGCATTACCTGGTTTCCCTAACACAATTCATTACATTTCCTAATAAATAATGCAGTTCTGATGAAATTAAGCACAGCACTACAGATGGCAGCCGAAGACAGGGATAGTAAATAATTAAAACCCTCTTGATAAGAACAAGGACACATTTTGTTCACAATTGGCCCAATAAAGCGAGCCTTTATGTCCCAATATAGGGGCTGATTAGGATGGAGGATTTTCCGCATCCTGCAGGCCGGCGGAAGCTATCGCCGGCCTGGAGGATGCGGAAAATCCTCTGCGGACCCACCAAGACCCACCGCCACATTAGGATGGCTGGTGGGTCCTGGTTTCCGTCCGCAGCTTTTCCTCCGCGGTTGGCTTACAACCGCGGCGGAAAAGCATTAATATGGTGACGGTGTCTCTCAGACACCGTCAGCCAGATTAGGATGTGCTTGGAAACCTGCTTTTCCGCGGCGGCTTTTCCGCCGTGGAAAAGCATGTGTAACTTCACTGCAGGGGCCCTTTGCGGGCCCCCTAGGTGAAGGGGGGGATGGGGGGTGCACATGGGGGGTACCTTTGGTACCCGCCTGCATTTGTATGCAGTAAGCGGCAGGCACCGCGCGGTGCCTGCAACTTTCTACTTTCAAATGCAATGCGTGCATTTTTAACATTGCTGCGGGTGCAGCTTGAAGCTCCACCCGCCGCAATGTTAAAAATAGAGGATGTGACCGCCACCCTGGCGGTCACATCCTAATCTGCACAGAGGGAACGCCGCAGCCCATGCAGACGTTCCCTCCTACTCAGGGGTCGCGGACGGACTCAAGTCCATCCGCGATCCTAATGACCCCCATAATGTGCAAAAGAGCATAGAGTGCATTGTGCTTTGTTATGCTGAATTATTACATGGACAGGGAGTCAGTCTCTCACACCAGCTCATCGGTTTAGGAAAAGCCAGAAGAAAGTGCACTGTGCAGAAACGAAACTAAGTCAGGAGGAAGCGTGATTGTGCCTGGGTGCTAAAAGATAAATAGAATTCCTGACCTCTTGGCTGCCTATAAACTAAAAACTCGTCAACCGAGTCAAGCTTTCTTAATTTATTGTAATAAGCATTTTTTATAATTGGTTTCATGTTAGCTGGTATGCTTTCGGGATTGTCATAATAATTTTCCAAACCAATCTTATTGAATGAATTTTTAACATAATGGAGCCAAGGGATGGCCAATACCTTTTCCAAACTAATTCAGTCCTTATTAATCCCTCGAGTAAATGACAATTCCTCTGAAGACCACACTTTTCCCCATAAAATCAATGGGGCAATATTAATTCTGTCTTCAACATAATCCACCCCCAGTTCGGAGTGACAGAATTTTGTAGGGGAGCTAATAGGGACCATCAATAGTCTTTTTAAAAATTTGTTTTCCAGAATTTGTATCTAGCTGCTTTTCTTTAGCCCCATACTCCTGCCCCATAGGTTGTAACTGACCGGCATTGACTTGCATGCAAAGCGAAACAAGCCCTCTATGATTCTACTAGTATGTGGGGCCCTCACTGTAATCAGATGGTCCTAATTCAATTTATTATTGAAGACATTCCCCAGATATGTGAAGTTAGGTACTTTGTCTAAAGTATTTTCTTTTACCACAAATTTCCTCGTCTTTGTTTGTTTTGGGCCACACACCATCATAAAAGACTTGTTAAAATTTACTTTAAGATCCAATGCCATCATAAAATCAGTAGAAGGAATCAAAGCTTTTTGTAGGCTATTAGCGGTTAAAGTCATCAATACCGTATTATCCGCATATGACGAAAGGAGAAAGCAACCTTCCTCCTATGCTCGGATAGTCCAAGTGCTTATCTAATAAAAAAAAAAATTACCACCCCATTACTATATAAAAGAAATAAAAAGAGGGTACAGTATGCATCCCTGTCTGACACCCTATGTAGACGTAATAGGCCTAGTTTTATCGCCCCCTGGTCCATAGCGTATTGAAACAGAGGTTGTCGAGTGCAACCTACGCAACAGGGTAATGAGTTCCTCCTTAAAGCCCATTCTTTACATTAATGTCCACAGCATCCCTCTGTTGACTGTGTTGAAAGCACTAGATAAGTCCATTAAGGCCAGGTGGATTGACCCACTATTGGCCTTCATGTACTTACCCAGAACTAGGGACAGGTTGAGACATTGTTCTTTCATTCCCATTCCCTTCCAGAAACCATATTGTGATTGGGATATAAGACCAGAGTCATTGGCCCAGGTTTCCAGATGGGCAAGGGTTACCCTGCCAGCACTTTTCATGTTGCATCAATTAGGGATATGGGCCTATAGCATACTGCACCATTCCTGCTGACTTTCTTATATATCGGCACCACCACTGCCTCTTTCCACGTAGTAGGGATGCGACCCACTATTATTGATTTAAAAACATTTGACAAAAAAGGAGCCCATAATTGGAGATTGCCCTTGAACATGTCTAAGGGTACTCCCTCTGGCCCTGGGGCTTTTGAAGAGATGCCCTTTATCAGAGCCTCTTTAACCTCGCTGGCAGAGATGGATAAACTCAATTGGGTCGCAGTTTCCAAGTTAATAATTGTGTTGTCTTTTTGGTCTAGCAAGAATACGCCTTTTGAGTTAAATATTTTCGAGAAGTTGTCTACCCAGGATTCCCATGTTATAGTTGATTCCATATTTCCAACAGCGTCTGTAAAAAAAGGACAATTTATGACTTCCCAGAAGCCCCTGGAATCCTTGAGCGCACTAGCTCTCTCCAAGTCTTCCCAGGCAAGTCTTCCTAATTCATCCTTCCTGAGCCCAAAACTTGTTTATAAAGTTGTCTTGTTGAACTTATTAAGGCTCTATCATGGGCGACCAGGTGCAAGGCTTCTTTAAGGTCTTTTTGGGCCCTGGAACAATCTGCATTAAACCATTTAATTTCCTGTGTGTCATTGTTCTTCTTCACTACCTTAGTCAAGTTGTTGGCAACCTCTTTACACATTTCTTCAAAACACTGTATGACCGCCTCCGAAGAAGAGACCTCAGATAAACATATCAAGACCTTGCTAGTGTTAGCACTGACAATGCTGTCTTCAAATTTTGCAGCATCTATTTTATACCATTTTTTTTCACCCGTGGCTAGGATTAAAATTTGTAGGATATTCAACGCCTTTACCCTTTGCTGCCGTTATTTGCAGACTAGTAGTCAGAGGGTTATGATCACTAGTAGGGTTAGGTTCTACCGAAAAACTTTCCACCACGTGAGAGAATTTAAGTAATATCAGCATGAAGTCTATAGTGTTAGTCCTGCCCCGCCCATACATTTTGGATACTGGATAGGGGGTGTAAGGACCAGGGTATTAAGAAAACAAAGGTCATTGACTATAACTATATCATTTTAGTGCTTTGCCCTGCGGAGTATGTTTAAAGTGAGCAAGGGGTTGATTTTCAATATCTAACATCCCACACGCCACATGCTTACTATAATGGCATAGGGTGCAATTACAATCTCCGGTGCATATTATGCATACAGCAAAATAAACACCTGCAGCCTGATTAATCTCCTCTTTAAGGGTGTTAATAATCCCACCATCATTTTGATTAACGATATAATAATACCAATTAATCAATAGTATTGGGACTACTATTGAAATAGAGATCAGGATAATCTGGTACCAGGGTGAGACCACGATGTTCTCTATCTTTACTGATTCATATTTGACAGAGATTATGCCCTCCCTGCGGCTGACGGAGTTGTGTCTACAGTAAACGAACAAAAGCCATCAATACCCACTTCCTCTATGCAACATGTTTCCTGGGGGCAAATAATATCAAACGTCTTAACGTACAGTAGCCAAGCCTCATCAGAGAGTCTAGTTCTAATACCCACAATGTTCCAGGAGACCATTCTCAGTGTGTGGACATATTGATGGTTAATGGCCATCTTATCTCCCCTAACTCCAACAATGGGCTGCTCTGCATACTCAGTGCTTATATTATTGTTAACCTTTTCCTCGCAGTCTATGTCCAGATGTAAAGGATAAATTGGACTATTAACTAAACCAGATGGGGGAACGAGGGATCTCAGTACTTTTTAATGAACAGAGGCCTATGTTAGATTAAATATTTAGGGAATCCGTATTCCTTTGGCTTCTCATTTTAAATTCCAGTCAGTCTATATCTCCGAGGCCACTTAATGCCCTGTAGGCGATTTTAATGATTCCAAGGAGGGTTCGAGGTATTGTCTGTGTCAATCCCTTTCTACATCCGACCTCAAGGGCCTAGTTGGCTGATAGAAGAAGCCCAGCGGAAGAATAGAAACACCCCTTGAGCTCAAGGACCAGGTATTAGACCTTTCTAGAATTACCTTAACTAGGCCCAGGGATCTAAAAGTTAGGACAATACAGTCGCCTGAGAGGTTCTTGGTGGATTTCCCAACCCACCCAATCCGTCATACCTTTTTAAATTCTGTAAACAGCGGATCGACGATCCCAGTCTTGGTGCTTAAAAAGTGAAGTGATTTCTTCATCAAGGAGGATCAGTGTTTGAGTGCGACGTGCAACCGTGGAGGAACATTTGAAAAAAGTTATCATATAGGGAGTTGTTGCGGGAGGTAAATGGAGAAATGGGTGTCCGTCCCCTGGAGTCCTATGCTCCGGTATGTTTCCTCCTAATATGCTTGGAGTATGATGTCTATCTATCCCCGAACTGTCACCACCTAGAGTGTTAGTGATCTGGGCATATGTGCGAGTAGAATCCTGCCATTGTGAACGGTCTTGAGTTCTATTCAGTAACTGCCCCCCCTCCGCCCGGAGCACATGATACATCACTCTGATTCTCCATACTATTAACAGGTTTATGTTTGTCCATGGACCCATTATTGGCATTGCTCACCCTCCTATTACAATTTACCATAGGCAAGCTGCTATTTGACACTGGCTTTTCAAGATTTGATGACCTAATCTCAATTTCAGTCAGTCTTTGTATCAATGGTTCTAAGAGGCCTGCAACCGTGCTTTCTAATTTCCCCCAAAAGTTGCCCTCAATTAAAAGGCTGATGAAGGCTGATAGCCAGAAACTGGTCCTTGGATGCTTGATTCCGGTCTGGGAAAGACATGGCTTGGTAGTTCGGACTGGACCATCCGTAAAGTCTCCCGGTTTTTCTCCTATCCAGCTCTCAAACTTATAGTTCTTGCTATGGTGATCTCCCGCCTGGACTACGGCAATGCCCTTTATTGTGGCATGCCCGCGTACAGTTTGCGACGCCTTCAATTAGTACAAAACCAGGCAGCCCGACTGGTTTTTAACCTACCCAAGTCTCACCATGTCACTCCACTCCTTAAGACTCTACACTGGCTCCCCATCCGCGAACGTGCCCAGTTCAAACTAGGTTGTATCACCTTCAACGCCCGGACTGGATCTGCCCCTGCCTTCATTACTTCCGAAATTCATCTCTACGTTCCCCCCAGGGAGCTACGTTCCTCTACCCAACAACTCCTCCTTGTCCCCCGTTTCAATCGCAAAAAGTGGGGTGGATCCAAATTCTCTACACTCGCCCCCACTTTTTGGAACTCCCTCCCGGCTCACCTGAGATCTTGCCCTCAATACTCACTTTTTCGCAAGGCTTTAAAGACCTTTCTTTTTACTCAGGCTTTTCCCTCCTAATCCCCCCCTTCTTTCCTCCCGTCTCTGTAGCCTCAGGGGTTCAGTTTTATCAGCGCCATGAAACCGCTCGGTGTAGGTGCGCTTAATAAATATTTTAAACTCAAACTCAAACTCAAACTCAAACTCCCATGAGGCACAGGGTCAGAGCTAATTTGCATATAGCCATGTTTTTACACAGGGTGGTGTGGAGTGCAAAAAAACAATGGATTTAGGCCCAGATGCTTGTACTAGAGTGAATGTATGACATTGTTCTACATTCTGTCCATCAACTGTGTTTTTTGTAATTTTCACCTCAATTAAAAGTAGCCACCCCGATACTGTGTCTGCCTCCAATACAATGGGCTCCTGAGTATGCTCTTTATCAGCAGGGATATTCCTGCTCCCTAATGGCTTAGACAATTGGTATTGGTGTTTATTTACAGTTTGCCCCTTTCTTTTCTTTGCAGGAGGTGCAAGACTATTGCCATAATTAGTTTTTGCCTTCGCTTTTTGACCCCTAGTAACAACATTTAGCACAGTCGGCGACCCAGCAGTAACAGGGTGATCATTGGAATCAATACTATCACGTATAACAGATGCATCCATATATTCAATAACTGGGGCAATAGTATTTAATCTACTATCTTGGGATGCATCAGCTTCCGGATTTGAACAGAAAGCCAGGACAATTATAGTGCTAGCAGGGAAGACAGTTCTAATATCAGTACTTATTATGGGTTCAGAAGAAAGTCCCACAGTACCTTTAAAGTTCAACAAAGGTTGAGTCCAGTGGCGAAGGTGGTGCTGATTCAAAATAAAAATAGGGTGGCCCAGCCTCCTTCAGCCTCTGACGTGTGCAGACATGCCCGGCCTTTGCCAGGGCACGGCCAGGGCACGCCCGCGCACGTACCGCACTGCAGGAGCCCGCGGCCGCTTAAATGCGCCAGCTGACGCACACAGAACACGCTCCTGGTGCGATGGCTGCTGGGCGTAGTAGTCTGGTTCCCTGAGACGCGGCTCCTGCCTAGTAAAGTGCGTAGTGCAGCACGATTCACCCCCTCACCAGCATGATGGGCTCTCGTTAGGCAAAGGACTACACCTACAACCAAGAAAGTGAACCAACAGAAACTATAAATTAGAAAGACATAAGACAGGCAAGCCCCAGAACTCAGGAACACAAACCAAAATCCTTAAAGAAATACTACCCAAAGTGTCAAGTCACCTGAGCAAATGCAAATTTATTCCTCTATGAGTGATTGTCCACCCATCCACAAAAAACAAATTGTGACAGGATGTGCTCACACACCACCAGTTGTGTAGTATTTATTTATAGTAAGGGAGGCACTTCTAACTATTGAACTCATGATGTGAATATATAGAAACCAAGTGATACATCAAAATTACCATTTAATCTGAAAGCGATATCACATGGTATTAAAAACCAGTGTGGAGACTAGGGGACTCAGTACCTCATCCCCACCTTAGACCATCAGCATGTTACCGTCTCTTGGCTCACAAGAGTCTGTGGACTTCGCCAGGATGGAACACAGGATCATATTTTGGCATACAAACCTGTTAGTGCCGCTTTTTAGGGTTGGGCTGACCTTTGTAGCCCAGCACTTTCCTAGGGCCCTAGATACCTAGAACATACCAAACAAACACACAGTTTACAACGATAGGCTGAAAAACGATACACACACACTTGACATATACATTTGCATGCACAAATTGTGGGTGTGACATTGCACTCATGCATCGAATGCTATATATTAAATTGATGTGAGGCGAGCTCACACCCCTCTTACCGTAACTGTGGGTCTGTGGAATTCGTCAGGATGGAACAGAGGATCATATTGTGGCATACAAACCTGGTAGTGCCTCTTTTTAAGTTGGGCTGACCTTTGTAGTCCAGCACTTTCCTAGTGTCCTAGATACCTTGAACATACCAATCAAACACACAGTTTACAATGATAGGCTGAAAAACGATACACACACACTTGGCATATACATTTGCAGGCACAAATTGTGGGTGTGACACTGCACTCGTGCATCACATGTTATATATTAAATTGATGTGAGGCCAGCTCACACCCCTCTTACCCTAACTGTGGGGCATATGTGCCCCATGGAGGAAGGGCTCGGGGAACCCATGTAGTCACACACTGTTTAGGAGGGAAATAACAAATGTCTTAGTTGTGAACTTGTCACCATCAGAATAGAGCCAATGGTGCTAGACATCCATCTCCTCTCACTACCCATTTACTACTCCATGGTGCATCCCTCAGTGATCACCTAATGCTGCTCACTCCTTCCTCCTAATGGCAAGGAGAGTGGTGTGGGTGCTGAATTATTTATGTTCCAGTGAGCGTTCCTCCGATTGGTGTAATGTGTGAATTTATACTGATGGTAAAATAACAAGTGAAAATGTCCATTATACAAATATGTACACATCTGATTTGTTGCTGTTGTATTAAAATTATAAAATGTTAAAAACAATATTTACTTCACTTTCAAATTGCTATTATTTTCATTAAAAAAGTTTGACAAAATATAAAAGCATACAATAAAATACATTAGTCAAAAAATGTATTTAATAAATATATTTGACATCTTTTTATTATACTAAATTTGGGGAAAATGCTAAACACTAAAGGGGACACATTTACTATTCTCACTCCAAAATAAAAACAACTCAGGCAAGTTTGTTGGACACTAAAGGGATGATATTTACTATTCCCACTCCAATCTAAACCAATGCAGGGAAGATGTTGGACTCTAAAGTGGTATATTGAAAACAACAAAGGGCCCCAATTCAGTCAGCAGGGGACTTCGGGGAACATATTCATTCAAACAACAGTGGCCCCGTACATATTCAAATGTAGAACCAATAAATATAGACGGAATCAAATCTATATTTTAGAATGACATGTCCAGCCGGACAGAGGTCATTCGAGTTTTACTCAATAAACAGTGTTTTTGAATATCATAAAAATACCTTCCACAAGAGCCCTGTGTGGTACACAAGCCTGTGCCCAACACTTAGCGGGGTGTTTACAGTTGGTGGAAAGTTAGACAGGTTTGTAAGGCAAACAAGCGTTGTTCTGTTCAAATACTGGTTACACAGAAAATGACAAACAGCACCATTACAACAATTTAGCAATCAAAAATGTGTATAGGGTGCTTTAAGCAAGTCGACGGCGTTTCGGTCCCCCTAAGCAGTAATGGGGACGGTCATCAGGACAAAACATATATTGCCTTTTATCGCTAAACCTCAAAATGCCTGAAAGGAAAAGAAGGAAAATACATACTTTAAGAACAGAGCACTAATTATATTTTACAGAAGTGACTCTCTGTGCATTGTGCATTCGACCGTTACCGTGGTGAAGGTGTTTGCAAGGTTTCCACGGGAGGCCAGTGAAGAGGTGGAAATAACTCGGTGGAGTAAGGAATCAAGTGTTCGAAGCCGGAGTGAGCCAGGCTAGTAGGCGTTCTTATGAATTTGTGCATTCTGAATCTCGACAACGGGTGTGGAGAAGTTCCAGGTCCGCGAGCTCTCGAGGTGGGTTTAGTGATTGCTAGTGCCTAATGCGATGGTGCGCACTCAAGGCGGCGATAGGACGTGAGAAAATGGGTGGATTAACGTGCCTATATCGCGAATGGTCGTAGAGTTAGGGAACTCAGTAAGCTTACCGAGGTGACATAAGAATAGTATCTAGTCATCTCGAAGAGCGATGTTACCCGGACCAGCAGTTCTATATGGGGAAACAATCTATAAGTTACCAAAAGGTTAACAATTGAGTGCTACCTGAGCTGCCAGACCCAAGGCAGTGCATTAATTCTTACCCAATTAGAATGTGGGTTGCTGCGTTACACAATCGTAACCGGGCGACGCCAGGGTAAGCCTGTGGATACAAGGGAGGATTTAGGAACCTTGGTTTCGGTGTTCCGATAAGGAATAGTACCTAAAACTGCTAGCTTACTCACCGATATGGACGGTCTTGGAAATCTTCACTGGCGTGCTAGTGCAATCAACCCAGGAAGTTTAAAAAGGGGCAGGTGTGCGGTGATTGGTCAAGACAAGTGAGGCTTGAGACATAAAAATAAACGAGGGGTGCAATTTGTGGCGGCCATTTTGAGTGAGTTGTATTTACAGTGATGTTGCATGCAAGGTGACAATTTACTACAGCATTCAACATTGCATTTCACGGAGTGTAATTTTTAAAAAAAACAGTACATTTCCAAGAGTATATTTTAAGAACGAAAGTGGATGCTTGGCGCTTTTCCAGAGTCTCTGATGCATCACTTTGGTGGAATCAGGTTAGAGCAGTCCATTCATCCTGCAAATTTAGACCAGAGTTTAAACTGTCTGTCTTCAAAATCCATTTCAATTCTTCTCTGTAAAGCATACGGGTCAGGTCGCCTCCTCTGGGTGATATGATGATTTGTGTAATCACTGTCCATTGGATCTCATTCTCAGTATGCCCTTTCTCCCAAAAATGTTCCACCAAGGGAGAGTTCAATGTTTTGCATCTAATGCGGCTGCGATGTTGGGATATTCGCAGCTTGATTTTCTGTTTTGTCTGGCCAACATATATAAGATTGCACGGACAAAAGATTGCATAGATGAGGTTACAACTATTACAATTGGTAAAGGTGCGCAATTCGTTTTTTACATTCTTAAATACAAATTCTTTTCCATCAATTGAAAAGTCACACACCACACATGCGCCACACTTAGAATGACCACGTAGAGGGGGTAACGACCAATGATCATGGAGTGTGTTATTTTTCCCAATTGTGGGTGGTAAAGCAGCCCTTACCAGTTGATCCTTGAGATTTTTGCTTTTTTTGAAAGCAAAGAGGGGCATTTCCCAATTGAGGGGACCTGAGTTCAGAATGTGCCAGTTCTTTTTGATACATTGTTTTACACAATTGGATATGGTGGAGAAGGTAGTTACGCATACTGTTTTTTCAATAGTTTCCTTGGGTTTGGGCTCCAAGAGAGTGTCTCGAGGGCAATACCAGGCCCTTTTCATGGAGTTTTTTACCAGGCCCCTAGGGTAGCCTCTAGTCCTCAGAGACCCACTCAAAAATGTAATAGCAATCAGTGAACCAAGCCTACTTTGTCAAAATGGAGGTGAGAAGCAACAGTGTGCGTGCCCGAGCCACATTGGCAGAATGTGGTAGCAGTGGCTGAACTGCAGAATATTTTCTGCCAGTTGAAGGTGGGTGAAGTTGACCAGGCCAGGAGCAGAGAAATCAGCGAGCTTGGGGACTTGGGATTCCCCTGGAGAGGCAATGCCTGAAATAAACAGGAAGAGGACATATGTAGTGTAATGCTTTTGTTAATTTTTCTCAATCTCGGTGCTATTGCTTAAATCTAACTGGAGCTAAGAGGCAGGTCCCTGCCTCAAAAGTGTTTTTGTCTTTCTTTAAATTTTCTGAACATGTGGGAAAGCGGGCGAGGTGAACAGTTGGCATCTCCACTTCTTATCCTTTCACAGTACTTGCTTTTGAACTACTTCATTTCTGTCATACTGTGCTATTTGAGCTCTTAACTCCAACTGCCAATAAAAACACAACATAAATCTGTATTACATCTTAAATGTATGCATCATACTCTTCACTCACAAACAGCCAGCACGCATTTCACAGCTGCTTCCTCTTGGCAAGTAATTATGTAAAAAAAAGCATATTAGACACGTATCATTTCATAATTGATGGCGCTCAGTATAGTAATATATTCTGCAAACTACATAGGCATACAATGACAATACATGATTATTTTTACTTTCTTTAATTTTTAAAAACACCCTAACTGTGGGGCTCACTTAAAAGTCTCAGAACATAAGAATGTGATAACTTTGCGAAGTTTAATTATGGTGTACTCTATAATCTGTTATTCAGACCTGCATCTCAGACTGCTAGCAGTCTTTTTTGGGACATCAGGGAAGCAGGACCTATATTGGTGCTGCAAAGTCATTCAACACATAATCGACTTGGAAGAGATGCAATGCCTACAATATGTCAGTATTGAAACATCAATCCTGCTCCAACAGAAAAACTGCAACGAATATCATACATCTCTGCACACTGAGGCCTATCAGAAAATAATGACTAAAATCTTGAGGTTTTCTGAAAATATCAAGAGAGAATGCATATGGACGAGAGAGGCAAGTTATTTTATATGGGGGTAGGGGGCACAGACAATGCCAATAGCTTTCTGAGGTTCTAACTATTGATATTGCATGATTACATTCTGAGAGCAGAGGCTGCTCTCAGGAGGCGCACTGATAGTGCGTCACCTTTTAGGCGGTGCACTGTCAGTCAACTGCACTCAGGTACTGTGTTGTTTTTATATATTTCTTTGAGTTGGGGGCATGATAGGACATAGAGAGAGAGGCTCAGTCCCTCCACCGAGATATAGGATCTTGTATGCAATGAGTTTAATTTATTTTCCCTTGTTACAATTATAGGAGGCGATAGTATCCAGCAGAGGCGGAGTTCTTTGAACCCTCATGTTGGTGGGTGACTGGATCATACATAGAAATTTGTGATGATTGAAAAGTCGGTATCAGGGACCCCACGCAGTTGTCTTTCTCCCACTTTGGTGGGGTCGCAGGGTGCACATTGAGGTTGGTGAACCAGCAGTGAAGTTTTTGCACGTATGTGCGTCTCTCTTAGATCTCCCCGCCACCTGTCACTGGAAATTGTGGTGATTTCATTCACTTGCATCCTTGAGGAGACACACTTTATCGAGGCAGCCGAGATGCCCCTTAGGTCCTTCCACTCTAAGCACTGCATGAGTACTGTTGTGATAGATGTGTACATAGAGAAAATCAAATGTCTAGTTATGTATTCTAATTATTATTTTAGATATACCCTTGTCCTGATGAAGCCGCAAGAAATGAAAGGCTGAAACTTGACCGCAACTGCGTCAACATAATTAGGAGGAGTCTTAAAACAATTAAACATTGGTTTTGTTTTGGTTAGGGTGCCTAAAGATAGGATAGGAGGTGTGATACCTCAGGCGCTTAGGTGACTTCCCCTTAGTGTAGTACTCCGAAATAGGAGTTGACATGTGTTTGTATAATATTTCAGGGTTTATGTAATTGTTTTATATAGTTTTTGTACTATACTGTGATTTTGAATCTTATGTGATTTATTATCTTGGCATATGTGTTGTATATGGTTGATATACATGTATTTATTTTTTCTGTATCCAGCACCATCCTATGACATGCATATTTTATACAAATGATGTGTGTGCCCTGTGCAAAAATAAAATACTTGATCGATCCCTCCCTACTTTTTTTCTATAATACATCTTTGCTGTTCTATGCCCAGGCAGAGGAGGATGTTGGGGCAGACCCTTTTCTTTTTTAGAGCCAGTGGGCCAACAGCACAGATTGTGCCACCCACTCAGCAGCCCTCTAAACATGGCTCAGGACTGCAGCTGCAGCTGCAGAGCCTGTGTGTGCAGTTTTAAACTGTCATTTTGACCTGGAAAGCTAACCTTCTTGCCTGGCCCAAACCTTCTGTTTTATTACATTTGTTACCCCTAAAGTAGGTCTTAAGCAGCCCTATGGGTAGGGTGCAATGTATTTGAAAGGTAGGTCATTTACGTGTCCTCATAGTGAAAAGTCAAATTTGAAATTGTAAGTCTGAAAATGGCAGTTTTAGAAAGTTGTGGAACAGTGAAGGTTTTGGATCCAACGTCTGCCCAGCCCGGATCTCAACAACAGGGAAAACAGAACAGGGTGGCTAGACAGGAAAATTAACAAAACAAATTTCTGCCACGTAGTCAATATATACCATGTGAACACCAGGCAAGAATCCCAAAGCAAATTTATTTTCTTTTTTTGACTCAATTTATTAAAGATTCAAGGACACGAAAACAAACAAAACAACTGTTACGACAGTGAATTCATGATAACAATATCTACAAATATACAAATTTTACAAATGTACAACAATTACAAAGATGAATCAAGCGACACAATTGAGCAAGACACACCAAAACAATACAAAATTCAGTGAACAATATAGATTGTGATAATATACAGTGCGAAAACTTTAGAATTTAAAGAAAATATGTGACCAGTCCATCGGACTATGGGACCATGGGACAGGCGGAGAAGATGGAATGAAAAGCCTGCCTGTCAACCAAGCCTGTGGTTAAATGTTTATAACGGGTTGCTCAACTAGGATCCAAAATAATCGGTAGAGTTCTATCCTAGGGGCACCCTTGGTGTTTGCCACAGGGTGGAAGTGTCGACGCGTTTCGAACCAGCGTTATTACAGGTTCTCTTCAGGACAGGGACTGGGGATCGTGATTCTGCACAATGTCATAGAAATAGCCGTGTTGTCGGTAAATCTCAACCGGACAAAATTTCTGTACTTCACATTGTACATTTGTAAAATTTGTATATTTGTAGATATTGTTATCATGAATTCACTGTCGTAACAGTTGTTTTGTTTGTTTTCGTGTCCTTGAATCTTTAATAACTTGAGTCAAAAAAAGAAAATAAATTTGCTTTGGGATTCTTGCCCGGTGTTCACGTGGTATATATTGACTACGTGGCAGAAATTTGTTTTGTTAATTTTCCTGTCCAGCCACCCTGTTCTGTTTTCCCAGTTTTAGAAAGTTGGCATGTTCTTACTTTAACCATTCTGTGTCTCTGCCTGTCTCTTAATACATGTCTTGGTTCGGTGACAGCTGTCCTTTGTGCATTCCCTCTAGACCGTCACACAAAGGGAACTGAGGTGTGACATTTGCATCCAGCTGGCCCATTACCTGACTGATGGACCTTCCTGAGGTAGATTGCTAGGGAGGAGCTGAAACTTGCACCTGAATAGGGCTGTTTCTGTCCTCACAGAAAGGGCTGCCGAACCCCATGTAGTGATTCTGGAGCAAGGGCAAGAAAGGCAAAGACCTTGTGATCTTCAAAGGCCTCTTTGAAGTCTTCCATACTTCAAAGACACAATTGGGTATAAGTACCCCTGACACCACCAAATCAGAACTGTGCTGGAACCAAGCACATTTCACCTGGAAATAGAGATGCTGTCCTATAGTTGGGACTGTCACTTTGCTACCTGCATTGCTGTGTTCACCTGTTGCCTCCTGATTGCTGTGATGTAGGAGGGACTGCCACTTTGCTATCTGCTCTGGTGTGTTGGCCTGCTGCCTGCTGCATGCTGCTTCCTGCATGGGAGTGAGAATGACTGTACCTGTTCTCAACATCCTTGAACCCATGTTTCTCCAAGGGCTTGTTTGGCATGCCTCCTGCTCTCTGAAGTCTCAGTGTCACAAAAGACTTCCTCCAACTGCGGGTGCTGCTGAACTCTGCCACCTGTGAGTCCTACCCTTTCCTGAGGTGCCCTGTACAGTCCTGGGCTTCCGAAGCGAGTTCTGCTGGTGTTTCCTGCAAAGATTGATTCACTGACCCCTTTGCACCAACCGGAACAGACACAGTCCCCTGCGACGCAGTGCTGATTCCACTCTGATGCGGGTCCCGACTGTGAGGCTGACGATGATGCAGTGCCTATCCAAAGGTGCCGTTGTGTGGTTCAACTCTGACATATCAACTCAACTGCGCAAATCGGTACAGACACATCGAGATGTTGATGCTTTCTTCATACAAATGTACTTTTTTAATTGTCTGTGCATGGGTCTTGTTGCCGGCTTGCACTCCACCGTGGTTGGCCTGAACTTTGGATTTACCCCTGTCTTGCGCGACCTCAAGTATTTTCACGCTAATGACTTCTAAGCACTGTTTTTCAATTTTGTCTTTGAACATTCATATCTCAAGTTCTACTTATCTTATTGGATGTTTGCCATTTCGGTCTTGTTTTATTTAATTAGATAAATATTCTCTATCTTACTAATCTGCTGTTGAATTTTTTTGTGTTTTTTTTCACTGTTGTACTATGTTTTAAGTGAAGCACAAGTATTTTACACACTGCCTCTTAAATTAAGCCTGATGCTCTGTGCCAAGTTACCAGAGGGTTAGCACTGGTCAATTGAGGTTGTGTAGCTGACTTACCCTGACTAGAATTGTGACTCCTGCTTGGACAAGGTGCAGACTATGCCAACCATAAACCTCAGTTTCTAACATTAGTAATCAGCGGTGTGGATAGGACTTGTGTTTGGGTAGTAACTTACAGTAATTTGGTGTGTACTACTATCCACATCTAGACCAATTTTAATCAATTTTCTCTTATCCCCATTGTTTGTTATTTTTAATGTTTCAATTCTCCCTGATTGGCATTTTTGCTTTTTACTCTAAATCATGTCTCTGATTGGAGTTTGAGCTGGCCAAACATGAGTGTTACACTGTTGCCCAGCTCAAGGATTTCTGCGAAGACTTTGGGCTTCCTGTAAAGAGTACCACCAGGAAAGTGGAGGTGCAAAAGACACTGAGAGCCTGGTTAGAAGCCCATGCTCCATTGAATGAGACCCCAGAGGAGGCTGAGGCTTAAACACTAATAAAGCCTAATGTGCATCTATTATTATATATAACTACTGTCTCATGGATACTTCCAGGAAGCATGAGAAACAATTGACGAGGAGTGAATGGCACTGTTTGAGATGTAAATGGTGAACTTAAGCATCCTGTATGTACTTTCCCACATGTCACTTCCTGTGGTATTGTATTGATTTCTTGCCTGATCGATGAATCTCCGCCCATGCGCAGAGATTCATCTCCACACGCAGGACAGACATTCTACCCACTGGATGGACATTCCACAGTTGAGCCGAAAACCAATGAAAATACACAGGAAGTGACATAACCTCCAAGTGTCTGCCAAGAAGAGCTGAGGGAGGCATCTGGACCGACACTCCACACCCCTCATAAACAACCCAAATCCATCCATATGTGTTTGCTCTTGTGTCTGCACCCAGGGGGGAGGGAGAAGATGACTATGCCTAGACTGTGTTCGCTTAGGGCTTACTGGAGGTCAGAAATTAGCACTGTCTATTCTGAGAGTAACAGTCCTGACCTTTGGAGAACATCAATGCCTCCATCACTTACTTGAGTGCAGCCATATTTATTATTTGCGTTGTTGCAAAGACCTACTTACACCGCTGTTGTTGCGTCCACAAGTGTGTCCTGCCTTTCTGTTTACCCTGCTTCTCTTTGAGTATTACTTGCCTGTGGGGTGTCTGGCCCTGCATTGGACAGCCACAATGAGGATCTGGATATTGTGTCCCTCCAAGCCTAGACACTCGTAGGAAAGCTACATGTGGCTTGGGTGGGTGGACATTATTTTTTATTTTGAACATGGACTCTTAAGTTAGGGCAATGTTTTTAATTTTTAAAGGATTTAATTTTATTCCACCCTTGTACATAGATTAGTTCCCCTGACGCTTCCTGATATGTTTTTATTATGTTGCTCAATCCCCTACAAATTCCCTTGAACATTCTGCTTGAAGAATTAATTTTTTTCTTTCTCCCGTTTCATTGGACAGTATTTATTCAAAATCATTTTTTAAGGATTCTCTTTACGTCTAATATCTGGATCAGAATATACAATATTCACTACAAACATCTCTCTTGTGTGTTTTCCAATATATATGTATGATTCAAAGTAGTTCAGTCTACATCTGTAGGTGTTTTGCTATGCTTTCAACATGATACATTTTAACAGAAGTTCCTACAAATCAACATGTAATATTCACACACATTTTAGTAACACAATTGCCGTACAACTAGAGTAACCATTTGAACACAATGGAATATTATTCGATTTAGTATAAAAGTATTGATTTGTGCAATATTGTTAGAAATGGGGGTCTCTAGTTGGCAGGTTGTTACCCTGTCCAAGTAGGGACCCTTCTTCTTAGTCCGAATATGGGGGATAGACTACTGAAAAAAGCCCTGTTCACCCCAGTGGTAGTTTGGCACAAGCAGCCAGGCATATCTCGGGAGCAGTGTGCAAAGCATTTTGCACTTATTCAACAGTAACACAGACGCCCCGTTGCTGGGGCAGCCATGCGCATTACAAATCTGACAATATTAACCTCATAGCTGTGTTGAACATTCAGCACCCAGTGCTGAACGTTCGAATAACGAGCGCTGGCCCGTCGGTCAACGGTCGTTCGCAGCACTGGGGAGGTAGCATTGCCGTCGGCCGTTGGCCAACGGCAGCGCTTAAGGGGTTAATATTAATAATAATAATAATAATAATAATAATAATAATAAAACACTACAAAAGGACACCACATCAGTTTTAGAAAAATAACCATTATTATATCTGTGCACACAAGACTAAAAACAATAAAAATCCACCAAACAGTTATCAGAAATATCAATAATAAAAATTAGACTTAAAATACAGTTCCTTAAAGTCAATAGCTCTGTCGGGGGCTATCAGGGCTTCGTGAACAACAAATCCAAACAGTTCTGGCTGACCGCAGTGTAGCGGGACAGCTACAGTGTCAGGGAGACCCACAAACAGTACCTTTAGAAATGCAGGGCATCCGCAATCTCTCATTGAGCTCTGGAGAGCCAGTGTTGTCAGGTCCCTGAAGTTACACACGTTGCAGATGGAACTCCTCGCAGGCAAAGTTGGGAGCACTGGCGTCGGCAGGCAACAGGACTGCGGTGTGAAGTGCAGCGGCATGCTGTGCCCTCAGGTCACAGTGTAGGCAGCAGCCGCAGCTCGGTGACGGTCATCCAGCGGTGTCAGTGAGACCAGGGCTGCAGTGCAAAGTGATACAGTGCTTTTTGTACTGCTTGCAGGTTACGGTGAAAAAAGCAATGTTGTTGGCTGATGAACCGGAGTCAACGGCACTAGCATTGGTAGGCTATGGCTGCGGTACTGGATGAGGGAGGTGTGTCGTGTAACTTATGAGCGGCGCCCGCAAATCACGTTGCAAGGAGTGGCGTCGATGTCGACATGGAGCATCGGGCATACCAGAACGGCAGTGCAAAGTGTGTTACCAACAGGTCAAAGAGCATGCAGCAGCTTGGTGGCAGCATCAGATGGCAGGGTCAGTGAGACCAGGATTGCGGTGCGAAGTGTGGCAGAAAGTGTCTGTGCTTTGTCCAACCCAGTCCTTTCCTTTCTGGCCCAGCTTCCTGGCAGGAGGTGGGGACAGCATTGTCCATGGCAGACCAGGCCTATTCAGGTGCATGGAAATCTCCCCCCACTACTCTAAATGCAGCCCAGGTCTATTCAGCCGAGCCCTGAGTCATCCAGAAGAGGCAGGAAACACCTCAACCTCCCTGCCCTAAGTGGCTGTCTGAAGAGAATGCACATGCCCAGCCCCTGTCACTCCAAAGCAAGACAGTCAATCCACAACCCAGCAGAGGCACATGGTTTGGCTAACCAACAAATACCCACTTTCCGAAAGTGGTATTTTCAAACACACAATATAAAAATCATCTTTACTAAAAGATGCATTTTTACATTCTGAGTTCAGACATACGAAACACTATTTCTCTATTTTGTCCCAATGGGAAGTTATACTTTTAAGATGTTACAAACTATATTCCATTCTATACTAAGGGACAGATAGCATTTCAACTGTGAAAAATCTAATATTTCATTAACAGGACATGTCACATACACCATTACGTGTCCTACCTTTCACATACAGTGCACCCTGCCCATAGGGGTACCTTGCGCCTAACTTAGGGGTGCCTCTCTTGTAAGCAAAGGGAAGGTTAGGGTCAGGCAGTTGTGTGCACTTGCCAGGTTGACTTGGCAGTTTAAAACTGCGCACAGACACTGCAGTGCCAGGTCTGAGATACCTTTACAGGGCTACTTCACTTCGGTGTGTGGCACAATGAGTGCTGCATGCCCACTGGTAGCCTTTGATTGACATTTGATTTACCGACCCTGGCACTCACAGTGCACTTTACTAGGGACTTACCATTAAATCAAACATGCCAATCATGGAAACATCAATCCATAACCTAATTTACTGTAGGAAAACCTGCACTTTAACAGTAAACAGCAGTGAGAAAGTGTGCAGAGACACTAAACCAGCAAAGCCAGAGTCATAACCAGGAGGTCAGAAAGCAAAAAAGATAGGGGAAACACACCAAAAGATTTCAGGTCTAACAAATATATTAAGTTTATTTACTAGTTTATCTACATATCTTTTGTGTTTTTACATATTTACAGTGGTTACAGGGGATCTCTCTTGTGACTTCGCAAATGTGGTGTTGAGGGAATCTGTGAGTTAGTTCGCATTCTGGGTTTGTGTGGGTGGGTGTTTGGCATCTGGCCATGCAGGTTGGATAGTTTGCTCAGCTGAAGAGGTTGGGGCCTGTACAGTTGGTGGGTATGCCTTTACAGGTGGAGGATGTGACTTTACAGCTGGTGGGGTGCCTGTACAGGGGGGTTCCTGTACAGGTGGGGTGCCTGTATATGTAGGAGACAGGTGGAGGACATGTCTTTGCAGGTGGTGGTACAGGTGGCTGGGTGAGGTGGGGTGCTGGTTGGTCTGGTTGGTCCACCGGAATTTAGCGGTCCTTATTGGAAATACGGAGCACTCACCACCAATGTTCCCTCTAATCTTTTTCCTCTGTGTGCGGCAGTGGAGGGTCTCTGTGCACTGCAACCATGGCGTGCCAGGAACCAAACCGCACGTGTCTGCGGTGCCAAATGGCACTCAAAACATTTACTTTAAAAAATGAAAAAATTGTGCATTTTCACGACTACAGCGCCATAATAAGGGTCTTAATGTATTGTTTTGCCTGTATTTTCATTGTTGGCTATCTGACTGCTGCTGTCTGTCTTCCCGCTGCCTGTACGTGGTCCGTGCCCCTTTTTCTTCCCTCTGTTCCCCTCACTGTCCCCGTGCTCTCTCTGCCCGGTCTTTCATTCTGTACCACTCGCTTTCCGTGTCGCTGCCCAGTTTTCCCTTCTGTTCCCCTCGCTGCCACTCTGCCTCTCTACCCGTTCTGCCTTCTGTTCTTAGCTGACCCTATATTTCTGTATTTTGCCTCTGTGCCATTAGTTTTTTGTGCCCGTCTGCCCTCTGTGCCACTCATTTTTGTGCCCCTTTTGTCTTCTGTTCCGCTCGTATTTCCCTCGTTTTTTGTGCCCTTCTGCCCTCTGTTCCACTCATTTTTTGTGCCTTTCTGCCCTCTGTTCCACTTCGTTTTCACCTCGTTTTTGTGCCCTTCTGCCCTCTGTTTGACTCGTTTTTTGTGCCTTTCTGCCCTTTGTTCCACTACGTTTTCCCCTCGTTTTTTGTGCCCTTCTGCCCTCTGTTCCACTTGTTTGTTGTGCCTTTCTGCCCTCTGTTCCACTCGTATTTTGTGCCTTTCTGCCCTCTGTTCCACTTTGTTTTCCTCTAATTTTTTGTGCCCTTCTGCCCTCTGTTCCACTCATATTTTGTGCCTTTCTGCCCTCTGTTCCACTCGTTTTTGTGCCCTTCTGCCCTGTTCCACTCATTTTTTGTGCCTTTTATCCCTCCGTTCCACTTGTGTTTTGTGCCCTTCTGCCCTCTATTCCACTTGTTATTTTGTGCCTTTTAGCCCTCTGATCCACTGTTTTCCCCTCGTTTTTGTATGCCCTTCTGCTCTCTGTTCCACTCGTTTTTGTGCCTTTTAGCCCTCTTTTCCACTCGTTTTTTGTGCCTTTCTGTCCTGTGTCCCACTTGTTTTTCTGCCCCTTTTGCCTTCTGTTCCACTCTTTTTTCCCTCGTTTTTTGTGCCCTTCTGCCTCTGTTCCACTCTTTTTTTGCCTTTTAGCTCTCAGTTCCACTTTTTTCCCCTCGTTTTTTGTGCCCTTCTGCTCTCTGTTCCACTCGTTTTTGTGTCTTTCTGCCCTCTGATCCACTTCGGTTTCTCCTCGTTTTTTGTGCCCTTCTGCCCTCTGTTCCAATCGTTTTTTGTGCCTTTCTGCCCTCTGTCCTAATGGTTTTTTGTGCCATTCTTCGCTCTGTCCTACTTGTTTTTTGTGCCTTTCTGCCCTCTGTCCTACTTGTTTTTTGTGCCTTTCTGCACTCTGTCCTACTCATTTTTCGTGCCATTTTTGCCATCTGTCCTACTCGTTTTTTGTGCCTTTCTGTGTTTTTTTCCTTGTTTTTGTGCCCCTTTTGCCTTCGGTTCCGCTCGTTTCCCCAGCCGCTGTGGCCTTTTGTTTAAGTATTGCTGTTAATCAGAGCCCCTTCACAGGCTCCGATTAACAGCAATACTTAAACAAAAGGCCACAGTCTTCCCTTCGCTTTAATAACAAAAGCCCTGCCTCGTGCTCCCACATAGCCCAAGCCCCACCAGCCCCCCCGCCTCCTTACCTGCACTTCTCACGCCTGCTCTGCCGCCACTGCCACGAAAAGTGCCTCATGTTTGCGCCACTCGCCGCTTTAAAGCGGTCGGCGGCGTGACTCTCTCTAGCGATGTCCTGTGTGCGCACTCCACGCGAGGACGTGCGCGCTGACATCAGGGGATGTGCGCGCGTGCATCCTAGAGGGAACATTGCTCACCACCAATGTTCCCTTTAATTTTTTCCCTCTGTGTGCGGCACTGTAAGGACTCTATGCGCTGCAGCTAAGGCTACGTGCGCCAGTAACCTGACTGTGTGTGTGATTGCAGCAACAATTATCCGTGCAGATTGTGTGAGTATTCATGTTACTCTCAGCAACAATCATGTGCGGCAACTACCATGAATACTTTCTCAGAGGCACATAATATGCCCCGCACACAGGCGGCCTTAGCACTGGAGGCGCCCTGTGTGACAACGCCTGTCTGAATGTCTCCATTATCACTCTCTCTGAGATGCATTTGTTATGTTATGTTATGTTATGTTATGTTATGTTATGTTATGTTATGTTATGTTATGTTATGTTATGCGTTTTTATTAGGCGCACAGATGCTCCAGCCAAGGAGCGTCCTGGCGCCCAACAAGGCAGCTGCACAACACAACGAAACAATAAATCAGACAAATTTAAAAACTAAGGGAATAAAAAGGTTTTCACCGCACGGCGGAAGGAGAACAAATCCCTCAGGGCACGGATCGCCGGGGGCAGGGCGTTCCAAAGAACCGCCGCCCGAACTTGAAAGGAGCGCCCACCGGCCCTACTCCGCTTAAAGCGTGGGACCACAGCCAGTTCTAAGTCAGCCGATCTTAAAGCCCGGGCTGGAATGTAATGGGCCAGAAGAGCAGCAAGGATCATTGCTGGGGACCCCTTCAGAATCTTATACGCGACACAGAGGACCTTAAACTGAATCCGTTGGGCCACCGGGAGCCAATGCAATGAGCGCAAAGTGCTAGAGGTGGGGCACGATCTAGGTAGGCCTACCACCGATCTTGCTGCGGCATTCTGGATCCGTTGTAAACGCCCAATCTCTGCCTGGTTCAGGCCGACCAATAGGGAGCTCGCATAATCCAGCCTAGAGATGACAGTGGCTTGGATCATAAGTTGCCTAGTGGGGGCATCAAAAAACTTGAGCACTGGACGGAGCCCGCGCAGGATACCAAAGCAACAAGCCGCCGTACGTTTGGTATGACAAGCAAACATAAGGGAAGGGTCCAGCCAGACCCCGAGGTTCTTAAGCTCGGCAACTGGGATGGGAACAGGACCCAAATCCCCTGGCCACCATCTCTCTCCCCAAAGTTCTGGTTGTTTGCCAAAAATCATGACCTCGGTCTTACTAGCGTTCAGCTGGAGACAGTTGGACGTCATCCAGCCGGCGACCGCCCGCAGTCCTTGTTGGAACCTGGGGGCATCGACTTCGGCATCCCCGCTGATCGTAACCGCTAGCTGGGTGTCATCGGCGTATGACACCATTGTCATACCCCATTGCCTGACAACCTCAGCTAGCGGCCTTACGTATAGATGGAACAACGTAGGACTCAGCGAGGAGCCTTGGGGGACCCCCAGGCCCAGCGGATGGAATTTGGACTGGTGAGGCGGGACGGTCACGCTAAAGGCCCGATTGGCTAAAAAGGACCGGAACCATTGGAGAGCAATGCCGGTGACACCAACCTCCTCTAAGCGACGCAGAAGGATCGGGTGCGAGACGGTGTCAAAGGCGGCGCTCAGGTCTAATAGCACCAGTGCCGCCGTTTGCCCCGCATCAAGCACGGAGCGAAGATGCTCCACCATATACAGCAGAGCTGTCTCCGTGCTATGACCGGCCCTAAACCCATTCTGCGTCACATCGAGGACGTTTGCGTGAAGTAGATGTTCCGAGAGGACCGCGTTGACATGCGCCTCAGTCACCTTAGCCGGCCACGGTAGAAGTGAGATTGGCCGATAACTCTCAGGCTTGCTACCGTCCAAGTTAGGTTTCTTGAGAATAGGACGAACCATGGCTCGCTTCCACTTCAGTGGGACATCGCCTGATGTAAGCGACGTATTGATCAGAGAACATAGCGGTGAGATATTGTGTACCGCTAAGTCTTTGAACACAGCTGGGCAAAGCGGATCCGCTGGGGACCCCGACTTCACTTGGCGAGCCAATTTGTCGAGGCTTTCAGGTGTTAAGATAGGAAAGGAATGCAACCCCTCAGATGTTAACGGCTTAAGAAGTGGATTAGCCAAAGGAGTGGCCGACGGAAAGGCCCGATAAATGGCATTGACCTTTTCCAGAAAGAAATCCGCCAATTTTTCACAGTGCTCAACAGTGTGGGTGTACTTTATATTGCACACATATTAAACAGAGCCAATCAATCATAGGTATGTAAATCAGTATATAAGAAATGTTACATATGACAAAGAACTGCAAGGTATATGAGTGACACGTCATTCATACTGGTAGGCAGTATAGTTTGAGTGCTTTGTCTGGAGTGTCGCAAACTGGTTAGGATGACTTCTCTTTAATAGGAATCTCTTTGTACCCAAATGAACCCTTTTTCCAACATTAGGATAATGAATGGCTGGGAAAAAAACTCAGAACTCTCTCATCTATACCTTGCAGTATGCATGAAGTTCTTTGATAACATTTAATAGATTACTGTTCTATATTTGGTTTTTAACTTATAAACTGCAAGTAACAGAATGACCTCTCTGACATAAGTAGTAACCTGCTAACCAATTTTCATTCTTGGCACTTCGTGATCTGCATGGTACATGTTCTTAGCAGCAGGCATATTAACCCACTGTGCTACCTTAAACCTTCCACTAGAGAAAATTCCAATCTCTAATACAACAAGTAACCTTACACCAACAAGCCAGGACTGTTTGCTTTGTAATTGGTTCTTATTTGCATATGATAAATAAGGTGGCTGTTTATTTTTGTACCGTCCGGGACATCAAAATAATGAGCTGGCAACCCTAATCATAACAGTGAAAGTTTGCTGCAGGATCAGCACATTATTATTTTCTCCACCCTCGATCGCTGATAAATTACATAATTGCAATAGTTTAACTTGTATCTTAAACCCTACGTCACCATCAATAACATGCTGAGTTACTTCAAGTGCCTGGTAATCCACCCTGCATTCAGACTACTCACTCCTCATTCTCACCCTTCACTTTCACACTCACAGCGATCACAATTCATTCACACTGATCTTCATGCACTCACACCATTCATCCGCTCACCCTGCACTCACAGTGATCACGCTGCACTCACAATGCATGTATGCTGTTCACCCTGTACCTCACCTGCAGTCCCAGGGCACACTACTAACCCTGCACACATGTGACACTTCACTCACTTGTCCCCCTCACTGATCAATCTGCAATCTCACTCAAATAAGCCCATCACTCACTAACCATGCATTCATTCATCCCACTCTGCACTTAGAGCTGCAAAGAAGTTCATGTGGTAACCTAACTCAACCTGCAGTCACTCCTATTACTGTACTCACACTGTTCCATTGCTCACTGTGCGCTCACATTTTCACTCCTACCACCCACACAGCGCAGAGAGTTAATGTGCCTGCTACAAAGAATGTGTACCATGCAGATCACATAACCGAGTGTGCATAAACTATGAATAGCTCAATAAAAAAAATTAATGTTGGTCAGAAAGGTGCTATAGAGAGATGAAGTGCATGGTTGGTGAGTGGTACTGAGCGAATTCATGGAGAAGAAGGGAATGGGGGAGGGGTGCCAAGAAAGACTGTTACACTGTGTGCGACTAGTGCTAGGGCCAGCCCTGGCTGTGAGTGTTAGCCCCCCCCAAAGTTCAGGTCTAGATGTGCCCCATGGCTCGGCACATGCTCAGGGCCGCTGGCAGGATCCAGCCCACTTAAAGCCTTGGATTTGGGGCTACTTTCTGTTTTGTCTGCTCTCTGGCGCAGTGAGTCACAGGCATGAAGTAAGTCTGTTCACACCACAGGATGGCAAATCAAAGCATGTAATGCTTGTAGTCAGGGTATTAAGTGGGATGAAAAAAACATGGGAGTCTCTCATAGGGGCTTGGCTAATGTAATTAAGGGAGTGGTTTGAAACACTTAAGCTAAAAATCTGTACTTAGCATGGTGTGCTGCCCCACTGGTATTTTGCTGCATCTGTCTATTTATCCATAGGTATAAATATATAACACAACAAGTAACTTTACACTTACAACAAGCCAGGGCTATTGGCTTTGTCAATGGCTGTAAATTGCATAGGATAAATAAGAAATAGCTATGACTTTGTTGTATATAATATTGGAAAATGTATCTGTACTTGTGGTTATGGCTTAAACAGAGCTGCAGTCTTTCGAGCTGAGAAAGCAGCTTCTAGCTTCATGTCGCTCAACATCTTAAGAATCAAACCTTGTTGTCTTGCTCATTTATTTGTTAATAGAGCTCTGCACACAATCTGCACCCCTCTATTAGCAAAATAAATGGAGCAAGTCTACAAGCACGACATGTGCCTTAAGGTAAGTCTGAAAGCACAAATCCTGATTGTAGACTTCCATAGCTGCCAAGGTTTCAGATTGCTATGAGTGACATTGTCATAATTTCAGTGTAAATATGAGTGACATTTCAACCACTATGAGTGACACTTTCTGGCAAGCAAAATCAAGCAATAAAGATGAAGGAACCATATAAATATAAGCAATTACACCCATCTCAGCAATGAGAAACTCCAAGAAGAGTTGCTTCATATGCCACTGGCTGTAATATTGCAAGAGAAAAGAAGCTCATCAAGAAAATCATTAGCTGACAGAGCGGTCCGGCCCGGTCCAGCGTGCCGCCCAGTACCTGCCAAGCCCCACTGCAGGAGTTACCATCACATCAGCCACAGCCTGTCCCTACAGACTCTACTGACTTAGTGACACTCGGCATGCTGAGAAGTTAAATTGACAGGCACCACAGTGCCTCTCACATTCCCCAGACCCAAAAAGAGTAAGTGGGGGTGACTACTAATGTAGCTTAAAACTGTCAGGGAGCAGTTCCCCGCTGTAACAGGGCAAGCAGACGGCAGCTCAGAAGGTGATAAAGACTGTCACCGCAAGTGTCATTAAAGTACATTTTTATTAGCATGAAAGGTAACACCGCCTTGTAATGTTAGGCAGTGGTAATAACACCACACATCGCTTTACAGTGAAAGTGTAATAAAACTTTGCACACACGTCACCAGTGTGGTCCATCGGAATGTACTGAGGCGCTGGTGACCAAACGTGTGTGTAAACCAACATACACAAACATGAAGGTCACGTGGAGGCCGTCCCAACTGGGGATTATACATGCACACATTCATATACAATAATATCATAAAAATCATAAAAATCTGCAAAGTGATCACCGGTCGTGGGACCGCTTTACTGTGATGCAAGCACAGCAGCTCTGCGCTGCCATGATGAAGAGCACTCACTGCAAGTTCACGTCAGCCTCACTTCTTTGCATTTCTTTTGTTGAAAGGAAGAAGCTGCGGGACAGATTGTAAGCCTTTGTTAAAGTAATCATGTTAATTGCAGCACATGATGGGCACTACAATTAACATGAATACTTTCGCAAAGGCTTACAATCTGTTCAGCAGCCCTGCCCTTTCAACAAAAGAAATGCAGCAAGTACATGAGGCACTTGCTGATGAACTAACCTGCTGTAGTGCACACTTCAAATGCCACATGGCGCGCTCACCACCCGTTTATTATACTCTGCAAAATCACCACAGGCCGAGCAATTCTCTAGTTCTTCTGTATTTAACCAGCCTTTTACAACTGACGGATTAACCTTCGCCTTAATACTAATAAGTGAATTCCCTTTTCACTTGCCGTAGATAACTTCACTTTGGGAAGTCCTTTCTCACTCGATACTTAATTGTCATGCTTGACCGGTATCGAGCGTCTGCACGTTGACATCACGCTTGTGCACAGCCTGCCTAGCATCTGCCTATTTAAACTACTCTGTCCAGGGCATCTTCCTCTAAACACGCAGAAGGAGAAGTCTCTCTTCGCTCTGTCACATACATGGACTACGACATATTCAATAAGGTAAGACCTTGACCAGTATGGTGATTTAGCACTTGTACAACGCTATAGCCTCCTGAGTTCGGTTTCGCCAACTGCAACTCTGTTCCCTTTTAATCTTCTTAGGTCTATTGAGCTATTTAACCAGTGTCTACAAACGTTTAAAAAGGTACCATTCTTTTTCTCTACTATCGTTTTTATTGATCTAAATATGGCTACAATGTTATTCTTTCCTCACTCTCCTGGGTGGTTGGCCTTCTTTGAACTTAACTTAACTATTGGGTACGACGGAGCCCAATTATGTATTTTAAATGACTGTCAGTCATCTAGACCTTACTGGAGTCCCCTTTTTTATTCAGAATTTGTCCCTTAACCAGACACCGCAGATGCGATAGCACAACGCTGTGCGGCACACCTTCCAATTTAGGGAGTGTTTTTGTGTTGGCGCAGAGTGCTATTTGTTTCTAAGTTTTCTAAGATTTCACTTTCATACCAGGGTCCCTCCTGACTATGCACCTTATTTTCCCAGGTGCTCCAGTTCCCGCTGTTGCTTGGAGCCTACGTGCCCAATACATTTCTCCAACTACATTTGGAGGTTTTCGAATGGTAAATTATGAGCCCTGTGTGCCCTTTATTTTATAAACTTCATACATCTTGACTCTAAAGACATATATATGCTTTATGCCTAGGGACCTGTCCCTCCCCATGACCCTGTCCTGATGAAGACCCTGCCGTAAGGTAATCAATAACTACAAACCAGGGCACGAATCGTCGACTTCTTTTTGTATAGTCAGCCCGGTCACCAGCAATTTTTCACTGTGACAATGTATATAATCATGGCTAACTAAATACCTGTGCACAACAAGAATGTGTTGGGTTTTAAACATTAGCCCTTTTTTGTATTAATAATATATGTGTGTGATTTGCACTCCTTACCTATCCTTTATCCTCACTTTAAACATGGCACTCCCCCCTTTCCCCTCCCTACATCAGGGGCACTATTTGAAAAACAATTGTATAAATACTATAAATAACACATACGCCCAGTGTGATTAAATAACACTGTTTGTAAACCATAACAATGTGTGCTTGAATAATTGTTATAATTTATGTATTTGTATATTGTTTACTGGGACCGTTTTTCCTATGTCCTGCTATATAACCAGGTCCTAGTGACGCAATCTGGGTTTATTTTTTAAGGTAACTCCTTGATTGTATGGCAGAAGACATGATCCTCGATTCAGAAGCTTCAGAAGGAAGTGGCACCTTAATTATTGTTCAGCATAAATAATAAGTGAACATGCAAAACAAATACAGATATCACTGATAATGTTGGGAACATATCACACACCAAAATGAGATGCTTGGAAAAAAATGGCTATGTCTGCAAAATTACTTTTACAATTAATTGGTAATTGTGAACTCTTTCTGAAATATGAGTTTATAATATTATATGGCACACTCGCCTGACCGATTGATGCTGGTAGGTCTGACTGCTGCAGACAGAAGGTCTCCTGATTCCTTGGATAAGGTACTTGCTTGAATGAGGTACTCCTAATAGCAGCTGTAATGAAATAAGCATAACCATATTACAATACAAAGATGATGGTTATTTTTTTATATGCATGTGTCATTAAAATCTACTTTTAACACAGTTGGTGACACTCCTCTTTAGATGAGACAATATAAGCAATTAGGCGCATACTTTATTATTTCAATGTAAATGTTGATTCATAATTTAATTATCCAACATGTTACAAAGAACCATATCTGAGCATATGGAGATGGGTGCCAAAAGGGATATTTTCAAGTTTCAAGTTTATTTTATTTGCATAGTTTGTTAAAACCATTGCAACGCAAAAATATTTCATTACAAACCCATAAAATCTCCATAATTATAAAAAGGTAAAACATTATATTAAAAAGACTGTAAATTATAAGTTCAGATATAGGCAGACACTTGATCAGGCAGGTTATATCCAGAAATGCATATCGCAATTATTTATACCACAGTAATTCTTGGATATAATACTTTGTTTATAAATACATAAGTACATTTTAAAAGTTAGTTTTCAGTCAATGTTTTTAATTTCCGGCAATTTCTTGGTGCATGCTATCAAAAATTTTACCCAGGCGCAGTTTAGTTGGGGATCACTTGGAGCAAGGCATGCCAGAACTGCTTGCCTCCTAGTTCGAATTCCCTGCTGGTTGTATTTTGCTTTTAATATTTGTTGCCGTTCTTTGCGAGAGTTGTTTGAAGGAGCATAATAGATGCAACAGTTCTTCCGATGCTAACCAGCATAGGCGGCATCTAGGGTCCGCCTTCTCCTTCAGCCAGGGTGGAGAATGCTGAGTACCGGGCAACAAGCCAAGTCTAAACTTTATAAACCTAATTTTTGTATGCTTGTCATAACCCGTGTTAAAGTACTTCTGGGCTGCTTGCTCACAGTACGTATTCAGAGTCATCCAGCCGTGAGACCTTTCAGCAAGTGAAGCTTTATCCTCCAGCCACGTTAGGTATTTGACCGATTTCCAGGTTAATTTCTTGAGTACACCGGAGCTAGAGGGAGTTTCCCACAGCTGGTTCAGTCCCAGTTCGTTTAGTACTTCCTTGAGATATTTCGCTGCAGGTGAGGTAATATGTCTGCTTATCGCTTTCCACAGCTGTGCGTTTAATGACCCTGGAGCGGTTCTTCGTATTTTGTCCCACGTTATGATATATGCCCCATGTCTCGCAAGTGATTGCTTCTGGATACCAAACTCAAACCTTATTTCCGAGGGGGAGGTATATTTAGGCAGTACGAATATAATCCTAATCGTGTTTGTAACTCTGGAGTCCAGTAATTTGGCGTCTCTTCCTTTCTGGTCTTCACTTCCATAAGGTATTGCTGGCAGTAACTTTGTACGAATCACCTCGACTATAGGCAGAATCGACAGGCCAGTTAATTTGGAGTTCAAGGTTTTTAGAGAGATTGCCAGAGCGACACCTTTGCACCTGATGCTGTTTCTTTGTGCAAGGAATTGACCTCCTTTGTCGATCTTAACATCCAGGTATTTGTATTCCGTGGTGCTCTCTATTCGGGTATTACCCCAATACCAAGTTGAGGACTTTTCCCTTTTTTTGCTCACGGTGATGGTTTTAGTTTTGTTGAGGTTTATTGTTAGGCCATTTTCCTTTGAGCAATCATGAGTTGCATTTGTAAGATGTTGGAGGCCTACTCTCGTTTTACTGCTCAAGACTATATTGTCTGCATATAGGAGACACGGTACTAAGATATCTCCCAGTTTGGGAGCGTGCGACTTGCAGGCGTTTAATCTTGGTACAAGGTCAGCTACAAACAGATTGAAATGTGTGGGGGCCAGAACGCAGCCTTGCTTAAGCCCTTTGTCCATTGGGATTCGTCTCGACAAGTGTGTTCCGTCGCCCAGCTTTATCTGGACCCAGGTGTTAGTATGCAGGCTTATCAGGAGGTTTAAAAGGGGGTGGGGGAGCCCCCAGTTATACAGTTTGGACCACAATCTGTTGCGTTTTACATGGTCGAAGGCTGCTTTATAATCAATAAAGTACAAATGCAGGGAGCTCCCAGTCGTTTCCCCTCTGTCGAAGAGCATTGCCATTGTTATTATATTTGTGGTCGTCCCCACATTGTTTGCAAAACCGGTCTGATTCAGGGGGATGATGGATTTTGCTTCTGCCCAGGCCTGTAGTTCTTTCAGGAGCGTTCCCGCAAAAAAAATTGCCTCATTATCCTGTAATGCCACTAGCCGATAGTTCTCAGGCTCTGACCTATCACCTGCCTTATGGATTGGTGCAAAGATGGATCCCCTCCATGACTCTGGCAAAATATTTGTCGTCCTGATTTCCCAAAACAGTGATTCTAATGCTTCAGCCCAGATTGTTGGCTCTTGCTTATATAGCACAGGCGGTATGCCGTTTGGGCTGGGGGCCCCTTCCCTCCTTCCCTTGCCTATTTGCCTTTTTATGATCATAGTTCGATTAGTTGAAGTATCAGCAGTTAAGCTATCATTATCAGTTTTGCTTTGTATGATCTGGTTAATTCTTGCATGTGCAGCGCTGATGAAAGCATCATGGGAAGTACCCGAGGAGTGTTCCCCTTTTATTCCTGACTCCATAGCTTCATGGAAGTGAGACCCGAGATATTTTGACCAGACTGCCTCAGAAATGTTAGAGGTAGTTCCCTGGTTATTTGGATTAACAAAGTTGTTTATGGTTCTCCAAAAACGTGCGCTGTTGTTTTGCTTTATATTAGCGTGTAGTTTCGCCCACATGGCATTCTCTTGGTCCCTTTTTCCATCCTTTTTCAGTTTTTTTAGCTGAGCCTTTTGCTTTCGCAGTGAATTTAGTAGTGTTAAATCTTGAGGGTTCCACCGTAGCTGTCTCAATATGTGGTAGATAACTCTCTTGATGTGCTTTGTTTCTTTCAGCGCAAGTTGAGACATCGATTTCACGCCGCTGGTTCTTTGTTGAGTTTTTGGATTGATGATTGTAGTGTAGGTTGCCATGGTTTCGGTGAAGCTTTCCCATTTTTTGACTTCATCTGATCCGGCTCTCAGTTCAAAATGCTCCTTAGCAACTCCCATCATTCTGCAATGTGTCTCTGGCCCGAATTTGATTCTTTTAAGAATAATAGTATAATCTGCTCCTTGGGTGGTCTGGCAGTGCTCGAAAATTTGGACTGTTGTTCTAAGCTCAATTTCTTGTGGTCGGTGATCACTATCCCCTTTGTCCCCTAGACGAAATAGGGTAATGTACTAGAACAGATCAAGGGAGACAAAAGTGTAGTTCAGAATAGTATTGTTCCTGGATGAGCAGTATGTTGCTACAGGGGGATTGTCTTTGCTTGCTAGAAGGTGGCTCCCCTTGCATTGGGATGTTCCAGATTGTGTTTTGTATTGACATTTCGGCATCCGCAGGGGACCCCATTAGATTTAGGTTTAGATCACCTGTAAGAATGAGCTCCGTTGACGGTCCTTCTGTAATATATTTTTCTACCAACTTGCACATTTCTTTTATTAATTTACCTTTTCGCTTTGGTTGGATATAGACGTTGATTATTGTGATGTTAAGGTCCGCTGCTAGTATTGAACCCGAACAGTTTAAGTTTAAAGCAAGACCTGCAGATGAAGAAGAGCCTAGATCCTGGACATTGAGATTAATTCCACATTCAACATATGTGGCCAGGCCCCCCTGTAGATGGCCGTATTTTGCCTCAGCCAGTGCACTTGTATAGAAGCGCAGAAATCCTTGCAAGTGTGGGGGTTCTCTCAGCCAGGTCTCTTGTAGAGCCACGATGTCGAAGGCCCTGATATAATCAATGAAATCCGCATCCAACAGTTTGCTTGCCAGGCCATTTACATTCCAGGAACATATACGTAGAGACCCCCTTATGACTGATCTTTCTCTTTTCCCTCTAAGTCGTCAATCTGTTCCCCTGTGGTTTATGGTTCTTGATATCCATCTTATGTCAGTGTCCCATTTTGGTATTGTTGTGGGGACTTGATTACTTTCACATTCTGCCAGAAAGACTCCATTTGTTAAACTTTGCTCCCTGGCTTCTTTCAATACAGAGGTAATGGGCCTACCATTGGGTGCCTGGTTTCCAGCTGTATGATTTGGCCTCAACAGGTCAGGATATCCTGGCTTGATGTGTGGCATAATGGTTATCCCCCAGTTCTTAAAAGTATCCCTTTCTTGGTATATTCTTTGTGCGATAGTAGGTGAACTCCATGAAGCACACGTTTTTTTTCCCCAGACTCCGCATCCTTGCCTCTGATAAATTCTTTCGAGACTAGGTCAGTTGACGTGATTTCAGACAGGGTTGGTATATGAGATAGTAAGCGAAGGAAGTTGGCGCGATTCATATTGTCAAATCTGCCCTTAGAAACGTATTCTGGTGTAAACAGCAATGCTGTTGTATCCTGCCAAATTATACCGTTGGGTTCTGTTTCTTGCATATTTGATTGTGCGGCAGCATATATCTGGTGTACTCCTGTTTTTCTATGAGTCCCCGCTGCTCCCATCATGTAATTTCCGGCTTCCGGCAGTTGGCTCATTGACTGTCTCTGATGTTGTTCCATGCTGATGTGGTTATGCTCTGCAAGTGCCTCAAGATGTTGTGCCTGGTGGTGATCTATGTTTATAAAGGTGGGAATTGGTAAGACTGTTGTGACCTTACTTCGGGAATGCTAATGTTCTTTGTTTCCCTAAGGTCCATGACCTGGTTGGTGTTGAGACCAATCTTTGTGATCACAAGCTCTGTGCCTATTGTGCCCTGATTGTCTGAACTCACTTTGCTCTCCGCCATGACATGAATGTTGATGTTTGTATTTAACACAGTTTCTGGAGACATTCCCTCCTGGTTATGGGCTTGCAACTGATTTATCCTCGTATTTCCTGTTTTGGTATTTTTGCTGCATATTTTATAACTATTTCTTTCCGAGGATAGCTGTGCAAATTTGGCCTCCCTGGCCTCTCCTGATTGTTCCGTCCCTCTAGGTTCTGTCGTCCTGAGTGTGAGGTTACAACCTGATGACTCGCTCATAATAGGGCTTTTATTTTGGGTTTTCTCTGATATTAAAGGCTTTTCTTGCTCGGGCTCCCTCTCGGTTGGTATTTTCCAGAATAAGCGCATCAATCCATTGTTTTCGCAGATATGTTTTTGGTTCCGGCCCTTGCATTTTTCTGCTTGTCTTTGGTTTGCGTTCAATTTGTTTTCCTTTTTCGCCTCTTCTGGAGACTCTGTCACTTTGTTTTTAATCTTTGTATTCTGGCCAGATGTTTCATTGCCTTCAGTATGTGTTAGTTTAATCATGATGGGGTCACTCTCACCATTTGGAAGTACTAGTTGATGAGTTGTCATGTCTATGTCATTTCTAATTAAGGACTTCTCAACTATTGACTCACTGCAATAGTTGGATGCACAGTTTTTTACTTGTGCGCACAGATCGTTTAGCTTTTTTGGCAGAGTGGCTAATTTGTCTATGATTGGACTACAGCCGCATTTTTTAATGTTAGTTAAGGCATAATCCTGAATCTTCTGCAGCGGGGTGTTCAGTGTTCCCAGCTTACTATCAATTACCACCACGAATACTGCCAGGGTGTTAATTAAAGTTAACTGAGTTTCCATTTTGTCAGACTGATACTGCAGGGCTTCTACCGAGAGTTACACTGTTTTTAGTAAACTTGCCCATGCATTCCCGTTATCTGACTGGTGGGTATTGTCCGGTTGCTTCTCGGGGGCATTCTTTGGGTAACCTGTTACATTTACTTTTTTTCCTTCCGGGCACTCTTTTCTTTTCTGGGGGATATGCCCCACTTGGTCCTCTACATTTGTCCCTGCCGCAATGTTGTTCCTATCATGATCTTGAGAGTAGGTTTCCAGAAGTGCCTCCCATTCTTCTTTGTTGAGGTCTGAGAAATTGTCCAGATTTCTGCTCACGTCCAGTTTACTCCCTCCGCTTTGACAGAGTATTGTAGGATTATTTTGGGGTGATGGTGTAGCAGACACTTTTTTATATACAAAGTCCTGATTTACCTTAAGGATTTCCGATACATCCTCTATCTTTTTAGATTTTCCTTTGCTTTAATTGGCGGATGGTATCCTTCCATTGCCTGTTGATTTTGTTTCTGACTGTCTTTCTCATGAATACTTAGAGTTTCCAGTGTGACACAATTACCCCTTCGAACCTTATGTTGAGCTCTGCTCTCAGGAACAGGAGTACTTGGAATAAAATTTTCATCGAGGCTCTGGGGCCCATAACTTCCGTCCATGTCATTGTGTGCATCTCCATTGTTATTTTTGTGCCTTCTTCCATGAGTTTATTAAATACGGCCCCAAACCTCCTGGGGGCTGGGCTTACTAGAAGTTGTGTAGTTGTTGGATCCTCTACACGTTCAGTTATAGGTAAAGATAATAGAACGGGAGAGCTATTTTGGCACATGGCATCCATTCCGCTGCACTGATGTGAAATTCCGTCGCCCTCTCTGCTTCCAAATTGGTTTAGGGGCTGTAGGGGAGTCATAAGGCCTATTATGGGAGTTGGACCTGAAAGAAGGGTGTCGCCCACGTTTTTTAAGAAGCAACATTTTGTGTCTATTTTGGGCTGAAAAAAGTGCTTCTTTGAACCTTTTTCCACTGAGATTGATTTTAGTACGTTGCCTGATTTTTTGCTGTTTGGGGTTAGCTCAAACATTGCGTCAGATGTTTGAATAGTTTGAGTAGTTGGTCTGGTTTTGGCCTGTGGTTCGCCAATAGTGCCAGCTGGTGCTTTCAGCTTCCTTTTCCGTTTACTCAAATTATTAGTGGATGTGATGCCACAGCGCACGCATCCTGACCTCATGCTTGATGTTGATTTGATGAAGATGCAATGTAACCCCTGCACGGCGGATGTATTGCGGTGGTAGCAGATGACCACGGTATTCCTCCTACTACCCCCTCCCACTCACCGCTGCTGACTAGCGGACAAGAAGGTGGTAAGGTTGCGAGGAGATTGTGGATTGTTGCCGAATAGGTACCCGGGTACCCTTGCAGCTTCACAACCCCGCGGACCCCTTCCGCTTTTACAAAGTCTGTGGCTTCGACTTTTCAGAGACACTGACACAATGGCCACCTGCGAGCAAGCGGAAAGTGCTGTGAGGCGAACAGGTGCTACTAGGCAGTACTAGGCAGTATATAGCCTATGGTGGCTATAGTGACTATGGAGGCTGTGATAACTGTGGTGGTTGCAGCAATCCCCAGTCGCATGAAACCCCACTGAACCAATGTTTTTCCTGCTCACCTGCTCTCCTGCTTCAGCTGTCTCAACTGCCTCAGCTGCCTCTCACTTCGTGTTCTTCATGTTCCAAGAGCTCCAAGTCTCCAGCCACTCGATATGCTGCTCAAGGACCGGTCAAAAAAGCACCCACTGGTCCCCCTAATGCGCTCTGAAGCGCTCCCCTCTCCTCTTTCTGCAGCACCACAAATCCTGCAAAAACCAGCGTGGTCCCCAAAGTGGTTCACGATTTCAAAAATGCCACAGTGCCAGTTCTGCTGATTCTGCCACTTTAATCCAGGTGTGCGGGTTGCTCCCGCTTACTCCCGGTTCTCAGATTGCAGCTCTCACCTCCTTGCGGCCCCCCTGCGGCTTCTCGCATCCCACCCGGTACCGCCGCCGCCGTGCTGCCCCAGGAGCAGCTCCAAGAGAGCGATTTGCCCCCGCCTATTCCCGGCTTTTGGCTCTCTTTTCCTGCAGCTTTTTGCTGCTTCACGGCTTCACTGCTTCACTACGGCCTCTCGCAGCTTCTCTCACCCCCGCGGGACGCTGATGGATGCTGCCGCCATATTGCTTTCCTCCTCGAATGCCTCACTCGCCACTCCTGCAAAATCAAGACTGGGACAAAAGGGATGATATTTGACAAACGCCACATACTGCTAATATGTCATCCAACATATTAGACTATGGTCATTTTAACTATGACCATAGTCTAATAAATCCCCTATCGTCACTGGAGAATCACTTATTAAAAATGCCCTGGTGGTGTAGCACCATTTACCATATTTAGAAGGTGGCGCTGAGCCACTTAGCGTGGCTTAACATCACCATGTAAATATGCCTCTTTCCACCGCAGTCTTCTGCTGCAAAGGGATGTGCAATGGTTGTTGCTGTGGGCGTTCCACAGCAACACCCATTCCTTTTTGACGTTGCCCCAGATTTACAACGCTAAGGCAGTGCCAAACAACGAATGCCATGGAATACCAGGCGTTAGAATGCAGCACACATAGAAAAAGCAAACCATCCTTATTTATTATTCATGTGCAGGAAGGTGTTCCTTCCTGCACATAAACAATCATCCCTGCAGCACAGGCACCCTTTGTAACATGGCAGTAGGGTGCCTGTGCCAGTGCTAGGGGAAACACAGGGGTGCACCATATTCTTCTGAATACAGTGCATACCTGCATTTTAAAAAAGTTGGAGCAAGGTGCTGCCAAATTAGGTGCAGCTTCATGCTCTGAATTTGTTTTGTAAATATTCCCCAATAAGTGTTCTCTAAAGTTATATGTAATTGACCATACCAGAGTCTACCATCCACCCAGGGTGCAATGCCTTACCGTTTGTCACACCTGTTTATGGAGCAGAGGTCACCGGAGCATGTAATGTCCTGGCCAACATCACAAGACCTAAATGAATATGAGTAAAATTCAATTATCATTCTAGTTGAAACGTTCAAACCAACATATTCTACTCAAGGTCACATGTGTTAAAGAAATAATGGAGTTTAAGAAAATATCTATAGGTTGTCTCATAATAATGTAGTATATGGAACCCGTTTCTGGGCAAATTTACCTACCTCTTAATGCTAGTGGTAGTGGTTGCTCGGGTCTCTGGACATAATAGGGCTCAGGGGGACTGTATACCCGTTTCCCTTTATTATTGGTTTTGGCATGGGGGATGTGGTCCCCTGGGCCTAATAAAGCTGTGGGAGGAAGGGCCAAGTGGCCTCTTCCCTTTGGGGGATGGGGTCCCTAGGGTCTAATATGTCTTTGGAGGGCAGCCACGTGCCTGCCCATTTTTATTCAAACTTGGTGCTTAGGTGGGGTCCCCAGGGCTTAGAAGGCTCAGGGAGGGGGGCCATATGCCCCCTCCCCATAATTTCCAAATTTGGTCCTGTAATATAAAGGCTAGTTAGCTCTGCTAACTATAATTTGTGAATTACTCTGATTCTTTGAGTTCAAAACATTATGTTGGCACTGATATGTTCACCTAAGTATGATGTCTCTTTAACCTTCAGTTTTTATGGTGGCGCGTTTTTCGGCGAACCCAAATGCCGAACGAATAATTTTAATCCTCAGTTTGCTTGGAAGCATAACGCGCACTCGGCAGTATAGATGCTCAGATTTTTTATTTCTCAGAAAACGTTACGCGTTTCGACACTAAATGTGTCTTGTTCACAACAACGAATTCCGATTTACTCACCTGCTATAACAGCCCTAAAACCTATGTTTTTTCAGAGAATTTCTAAGGTTTTTTAAATGCTAATTCCTAACTATAACTTGTCTGAAACCTATGGTTTTTTCAGTGAAAAAAAATATATATATATATATTACCTACTGGCAGTCGCTAGTAGGTAGTTATAGTTAGGATTGTTTTCTATAGGAAATCCGCAACATTCTATCGGGAATAACTTTAGTGCCGGTTGAGGAATCTGCATGTAATTTTCCTTAAATTTGCTTCGCTGCGCTCCGCTCCTTCCCTGAAAGTATTGGGGGGGATTTGTCAAGCGGGGGCCGAGATAAAAGGGGGGGCCAAAAACGTGTTTTCCCATGTTAATTTCCATAGGGCGGTTAGACTCACTTTTAGCCCGAACGGCTGAATGGATTTCCACAAAACCTGGCAAAATTGTAGGGACTGGTAGCCCCATGTGCCTTTGCTATGTCTCAAGATATGTGCTCCAGTGGATTTTGAGTAATTTAGGTTAAAAAAAATATATATTTCTGGGCAGAGCCTAACCACACATCAGATCTGATTGGCTGTCAGCACTTCATCCAAGAAGTGTTGGCAGCCATCTTGGGACCAATATACATGATAGCACCTCATTAAAAAGCAATGTAGTTAATAGAGGGTTTTAGGACTTTAGTTACATTATAAATCATTTGATGATGGTACCATACTCATTTTAGGAATTGTGGTGTGTTCTAAGGTGATTTTACCATGTGAAAAAACCTTCTGTGGTGATATCATGAATCATGTTTGAAAGAAATGATTTTCCCACAGTGGTTTGGAAGGGGATCTATAAGCTAAACTGAAAGCATATTTTCTGTATATTCACATTATCTTTCTCAGTCATGTGAGAATGAAGTCTGACATTCTCAGTAAAACATGTACATCCAACAAGGACAGAGACTGTCAGTTGATTCCTTTGTGTTCTACTGCAGCCTCCTAGAGTGTTCTAAAGAACAACTAGAGCGCTAACAGTCCTACTTATTACAAAGGTATGGCACACCTGAAGCCATCTTGATTGGAATAAAGTGGAAACTCTTAAAACATTTAATTTAAAAAGGAACAAAATGACGGGGTATATTATGCCATAGAAAGTATGATTAGTGCTGCATAAAGAAAAAATAGGGCACATTTTGAGTGACTTCTCAAATCCTCTTCAATATCATTAAAAAATTCTGACATACAGTCTCCCAAGATGGCCACCAGAGACAAAAGAGCCTAAATGTAGCCCAAATATCACCCAGATGTAGCCCAAGTATAGCCCAATGACAGAATGTCCCAGAGTGTTCTAAAGAACAACTAGAGCGCTAACAGTCTTACTTATGACAAACGTATGGCACACCAGAAGCCATCTTGATTGGAATAAAGTGGTAAGTCTGAAAACAAAATGACGGGGTTCATTTTGCCATAGAAAGTATGATTAGTGCTTCAGAAAGAAAAATTAGGGATCATTTTGAGTGACTTCTCAAATCCTCTTCTATTTCATTAAAAAAATTCTGACATGCAGACTGAAACATGCACTTTGAATACCAGTAGCAGACTTCCCTGGTGAGCAGTAGCTTTACTACAGTGATCTAATGAGCAACTAGAGTGCTAACATTCAGAATTTATGGCAAATGTGTGACACATTTTAATGCCTTCTTGATGGAACCAAAGTAAACAAGCATTGAAAATGCAATAGATCTCGCCCTCGTTTAAGTTAAAGCCATTCTGTTTGTAATGAGGTGGCTTTTGAGCTTTGCTTTTATTAGTGTTTTTTAAACTTTCATGTAAATAACATGCATCTGTATGCATATATGTATATGTATGCATGCATTTATATTTGTATTTATATAGATATACAGATTATATATGTTCATATATGTATGTATATATATATATATATATATATACATACACATACATATATATAAATGCATATGCATATATATGCATATATATATGTGTGTATATGTGTGCGTGTAGAGAGAGGTAGAGAGGTAGATGTGTAGAGGTAGAGAGGTAGAGGTAGAGAGGTAGCGGTAGATAGGTAGAGACTAGTAGAGAGAGAAGTAGAGAGAGGTACAGAGTAGAGAGTGAGTAATAGAGAGTAGAGAGTGAGTAGTAGAGAGTAGTAGAGAGCAGTAGAGAGAGTAGCAGAGAGTGAGTAGTAGAGTAGTAGAGTGAATAGTAGAGTGAGTAGTACAGAGTAGTAGAGAGTGAGTAGTAGAGAGTAGTAGAGAGTAAGTAGTAGAGTGAGTAGTAGAGAGCAGTAGAGAGTGAGTAGTAGAGAGTCATAAAGAGTGAGTAGTAGAGAGTAGTAGAGAGTGAGTAGTAGAGAGTGAGTAGTAGAGAGTAGTACAGAGTGAGTAGCAGACAGAGAGAATAGTAGAGAGTAGTAGAGAGTGAGTAGTAGAGTGAGTAGTAGAGACTAGTAGAGAGAGAGTAGTAGAGAGTGAGTAGTAAAGAGTGAGTAGTAGAGAGAGAGTAGTAGAGAGTGAGTAGTAGAGAGTAGTAGATAGTGAGTAGTAGGGAGTGAGTAGTAAAGAGTGAGTAGTAGAGAGAGAGTAGTAGAGAGTGAGTAGTAGAGAGTGAGTAGTAAAGAGTGAGTAGTAGAGAGAGAGTAGTAGAGAGTGAGTAGTAGAGAGTAGTAGATAGTGAGTAGTAGGGAGTGAGTAGTAGAGAGAGAGTAGTAGAGAGTATTAGAGTAGTAGAGAATGAGTAGTAGAGAGTGAGTATTTGATAGTAGTGGAGTAGGAGAGAGTAAGTAATACAGAGTAGTGGAGAATATTCCAAAGTTTGGCACAGCTCCACTTGCACAATAAGTCCAATCAAATCATATCACTTAGAGTCCTTATTGAAGCGCTGAATCTTGGTGTATATTCAAATGCTTTTATTTTCCTTAAGTTTATGTACCACAGCCAGCCGAAATGTTTCGTTCTGTACAACAGAACTTCTTCAGGGCGTTCTTATTTCCTTCAATCAATCAATCAATCAAAGACATTTATAGAGCGCACTACTTACCCGTAGGGTCTCAAGGCGCTTGGGGGGGTAGGGTGCCGTTACTGCTCGAACAGCCAGGTCTTGAGCTTCTTCCTGAAGGAGAGGTGGTCTTGGGTCAGGCGCAGGTCGGGAGGGAGGGAGTTCCAGGTCTTGGCGGCCAGGTAGGAGAAGGACCTTCCTCCTGTTGTGCTCTTCGGATGCGGGGGATGGCGGCGAGGGCATGGCTGGCTGATCGGAGGTGGCGTTTGGGAGCGTAGAAGTTGATGCGGTTGTTGAGGTAGCTCGGGCCTTGATAGTGTAGGGCTTTGTGTGCGTGGGTGAGGAGACGGAAGGTGATTCTTTTGTTGACGGGGAGCCAATGCAGGTCTCTCAGATGTCCGGAGATGTGGCTGTTTGTCGGTATCCTGTTGTCATATAATTAGATATTTCTTCCAAATGTTAGACAAGACATAAGTACATTCTTATTCAAAGTGACTAGGTATCAATTTTACCCACACAATTCGGGCAGACTTGAGTAATTTATAGCATCCTCAAAGTCAGTCTTTCAAAAATTCCAAAGTATAGGACATGATAATCCAAATCCAAATGTTTCTCAAGAAAAGTCATTTTCAATCGTTCGGAATATCGGTATTTGGGCAGATATGACCAAGGGACCCCCAGTATGCAAGGGGAATTAGTCCCCCCTCTGCAAACGTGCCAGTGGCCTGCGTTGCAGAGAGGTGTAAAAAGGGGCATAGCCTCATTACACCTCTGTGCAATGCAGCCCCTGGCGCATACTGGAGGTTCCAGGTGGGCTAGTTGGCCCCCAGGGACCCCTAGTATGCAAGGGGAATTAGTTCCCCCTCTTCAAACATGCACGGGGGCTGCGTTGCAGAGAGGTGTAAAAAAGGGTGTGGCTTCATTACACCTCTCTGCAATGCAGCCCCCTGGCGCATACTGGAGGCTCTGACCATGTCATGAGTGATGTAATATGTGACGTCATCAGCAGTGCATTGCAGGTGCGCAAGGTATAGTGAGTCCAACTAACTATAACGTGGGAATTTCAATGGTTTTATGTCAGTAAAATTTCCAGCTAACTATAACTGCTGTCAAACCTATGGTTTTTTCAGTGAATTTAATAGGTTTTTTAAATGCTAAATCCTAACTATTACTGGTGTGAAACCTATAGTTTTTTCAGTGAATATATATATATATATATATATATATTCACTGAAAAAACCATAGGTTTCAAACACGATATAGTTAGGAATTAGCATTTAAAAAACCTTGGAAATACACTGAAAAAACCATAGGTTTCGTCCATGTTATAGTTAGCTGGACATTTCTCTCATACAAAACCATTGAAATTCCACCGTTATAGTTAGTTCAGCTAACTATAACTCGTGCGACCGCAATGCACTGCTGATGATGTCACATATTACATCACTCATCACATGGTCAGTGACATCACTGATGACATCACTGATGACATCATCCACTGAATGTGTGTTTTTCTGAAAAATAAATATTTTTATATATGTTTATCTAAAGGTCGATGGAAGAATAAATGGGTAAATACGCGTAAATTTCATTGTATAACTGACTTATTAAGTGTATCTTAGTGAATACATGTATTAGTCTCAAGATATGTGCTCCAGTGGATTTTGAGTAATTTAGGTTAAAAAAAATATATATTTCTGGGCAGAGCCTAACCACACATCAGATCTGATTGGCTGTCAGCACTTCATCCAAGAAGTGTTGGCAGCCATCTTGGGACCAATATACATGATAGCACTTCATTAAAAAGCAATGTAGTTAATAGAGGGTTTTAGGACTTTAGTTACATTATAAATCATTTGATGATGGTACCATACTCATTTTAGGAATTGTGGTGTGTTCTAAGGTGATTTTACCATGTGAAAAAACCTTCTGTGGTGATATCATGAATCATGTTTGAAAGAAATGATTTTCCCACAGTGGTTTGGAAGGGGATCTATAAGCTAAACTGAAAGCATATTTTCTGTATATTCACATTATCTTTCTCAGTCATGTGAGAATGAAGTCTGACATTCTCAGTAAAACATGTACATCCAACAAGGACAGAGACTGTCAGTTGATTCCTTTGTGTTCTACTGCAGCCTCCTAGAGTGTTCTAAAGAACAACTAGAGCGCTAACAGTCCTACTTATTACAAAGGTATGGCACACCTGAAGCCATCTTGATTGGAATAAAGTGGAAACTCTTAAAACATTTAATTTAAAAAGGAACAAAATGACGGGGTATATTATGCCATAGAAAGTATGATTAGTGCTGCATAAAGAAAAAATAGGGCACATTTTGAGTGACTTCTCAAATCCTCTTCAATATCATTAAAAAATTCTGACATACAGTCTCCCAAGATGGCCACCAGAGACAAAAGAGCCTAAATGTAGCCCAAATATCACCCAGATGTAGCCCAAGTATAGCCCAATGACAGAATGTCCCAGAGTGTTCTAAAGAACAACTAGAGCGCTAACAGTCTTACTTATGACAAACGTATGGCACACCAGAAGCCATCTTGATTGGAATAAAGTGGTAAGTCTGAAAACAAAATGACGGGGTTCATTTTGCCATAGAAAGTATGATTAGTGCTTCAGAAAGAAAAATTAGGGATCATTTTGAGTGACTTCTCAAATCCTCTTCTATTTCATTAAAAAAATTCTGACATGCAGACTGAAACATGCACTTTGAATACCAGCAGCAGACTTCCCTGGTGAGCAGTAGCTTTACTACAGTGATCTAATGAGCAACTAGAGTGCTAACATTCAGAATTTATGGCAAATGTGTGACACATTTTAATGCCTTCTTGATGGAACCAAAGTAAACAAGCATTGAAAATGCAATAGATCTCGCCCTCGTTTAAGTTAAAGCCATTCTGTTTGTAATGAGGTGGCTTTTGAGCTTTGCTTTTATTAGTGTTTTTTAAACTTTCATGTAAATAACATGCATCTGTATGCATATATGTATATGTATGCATGCATTTATATTTGTATTTATATAGATATACAGATTATATATGTTCATATATGTATGTATATATATATATATATATATATACATACACATACATATATATAAATGCATATGCATATATATGCATATATATATGTGTGTATATGTGTGCGTGTAGAGAGAGGTAGAGAGGTAGAGGTGTAGAGGTAGAGAGGTAGAGGTAGAGAGGTAGCGGTAGATAGGTAGAGACTAGTAGAGAGAGAAGTAGAGAGAGGTACAGAGTAGAGAGTGAGTAATAGAGAGTAGAGAGTGAGTAGTAGAGAGTAGTAGAGAGCAGTAGAGAGAGTAGCAGAGAGTGAGTAGTAGAGTAGTAGAGTGAATAGTAGAGTGAGTAGTACAGAGTAGTAGAGAGTGAGTAGTAGAGAGTAGTAGAGAGTAAGTAGTAGAGTGAGTAGTAGAGAGCAGTAGAGAGTGAGTAGTAGAGAGTCATAAAGAGTGAGTAGTAGAGAGTAGTAGAGAGTGAGTAGTAGAGAGTGAGTAGTAGAGAGTAGTACAGAGTGAGTAGCAGACAGAGAGAATAGTAGAGAGTAGTAGAGAGTGAGTAGTAGAGTGAGTAGTAGAGACTAGTAGAGAGAGAGTAGTAGAGAGTGAGTAGTAAAGAGTGAGTAGTAGAGAGAGAGTAGTAGAGAGTGAGTAGTAGAGAGTAGTAGATAGTGAGTAGTAGGGAGTGAGTAGTAAAGAGTGAGTAGTAGAGAGAGAGTAGTAGAGAGTGAGTAGTAGAGAGTGAGTAGTAAAGAGTGAGTAGTAGAGAGAGAGTAGTAGAGAGTGAGTAGTAGAGAGTAGTAGATAGTGAGTAGTAGGGAGTGAGTAGTAGAGAGAGAGTAGTAGAGAGTATTAGAGTAGTAGAGAATGAGTAGTAGAGAGTGAGTATTTGATAGTAGTGGAGTAGGAGAGAGTAAGTAATACAGAGTAGTGGAGAATATTCCAAAGTTTGGCACAGCTCCACTTGCACAATAAGTCCAATCAAATCATATCACTTAGAGTCCTTATTGAAGCGCTGAATCTTGGTGTATATTCAAATGCTTTTATTTTCCTTAAGTTTATGTACCACAGCCAGCCGAAATGTTTCGTTCTGTACAACAGAACTTCTTCAGGGCGTTCTTATTTCCTTCAATCAATCAATCAATCAAAGACATTTATAGAGCGCACTACTTACCCGTAGGGTCTCAAGGCGCTTGGGGGGGTAGGGTGCCGTTACTGCTCGAACAGCCAGGTCTTGAGCTTCTTCCTGAAGGAGAGGTGGTCTTGGGTCAGGCGCAGGTCGGGAGGGAGGGAGTTCCAGGTCTTGGCGGCCAGGTAGGAGAAGGACCTTCCTCCTGTTGTGCTCTTCGGATGCGGGGGATGGCGGCGAGGGCATGGCTGGCTGATCGGAGGTGGCGTTTGGGAGCGTAGAAGTTGATGCGGTTGTTGAGGTAGCTCGGGCCTTGATAGTGTAGGGCTTTGTGTGCGTGGGTGAGGAGACGGAAGGTGATTCTTTTGTTGACGGGGAGCCAATGCAGGTCTCTCAGATGTCCGGAGATGTGGCTGTTTGTCGGTATCCTGTTGTCATATAATTAGATATTTCTTCCAAATGTTAGACAAGACATAAGTACATTCTTATTCAAAGTGACTAGGTATCAATTTTACCCACACAATTCGGGCAGACTTGAGTAATTTATAGCATCCTCAAAGTCAGTCTTTCAAAAATTCCAAAGTATAGGACATGATAATCCAAATCCAAATGTTTCTCAAGAAAAGTCATTTTCAATCGTTCGGAATATCGGTATTTGGGCAGATATGACCAAGGGACCCCCAGTATGCAAGGGGAATTAGTCCCCCCTCTGCAAACGTGCCAGTGGCCTGCGTTGCAGAGAGGTGTAAAAAGGGGCATAGCCTCATTACACCTCTGTGCAATGCAGCCCCTGGCGCATACTGGAGGTTCCAGGTGGGCTAGTTGGCCCCCAGGGACCCCTAGTATGCAAGGGGAATTAGTTCCCCCTCTTCAAACATGCACGGGGGCTGCGTTGCAGAGAGGTGTAAAAAAGGGTGTGGCTTCATTACACCTCTCTGCAATGCAGCCCCCTGGCGCATACTGGAGGCTCTGACCATGTCATGAGTGATGTAATATGTGACGTCATCAGCAGTGCATTGCAGGTGCGCAAGGTATAGTGAGTCCAACTAACTATAACGTGGGAATTTCAATGGTTTTATGTCAGTAAAATTTCCAGCTAACTATAACTGCTGTCAAACCTATGGTTTTTTCAGTGAATTTAATAGGTTTTTTAAATGCTAAATCCTAACTATTACTGGTGTGAAACCTATGGTTTTTTCAGTGAATATATATATATATATATATATATATTCACTGAAAAAACCATAGGTTTCAAACACGATATAGTTAGGAATTAGCATTTAAAAAACCTTGGAAATACACTGAAAAAACCATAGGTTTCGTCCATGTTATAGTTAGCTGGACATTTCTCTCATACAAAACCATTGAAATTCCACCGTTATAGTTAGTTCAGCTAACTATAACTCGTGCGACCGCAATGCACTGCTGATGATGTCACATATTACATCACTCATCACATGGTCAGTGACATCACTGATGACATCACTGATGACATCATCCACTGAATGTGTGTTTTTCTGAAAAATAAATATTTTTATATATGTTTATCTAAAGGTCGATGGAAGAATAAATGGGTAAATACGCGTAAATTTCATTGTATAACTGACTTATTAAGTGTATCTTAGTGAATACATGTATTAGTCTCAAGATATGTGCTCCAGTGGATTTTGAGTAATTTAGGTTAAAAAAAATATATATTTCTGGGCAGAGCCTAACCACACATCAGATCTGATTGGCTGTCAGCACTTCATCCAAGAAGTGTTGGCAGCCATCTTGGGACCAATATACATGATAGCACTTCATTAAAAAGCAATGTAGTTAATAGAGGGTTTTAGGACTTTAGTTACATTATAAATCATTTGATGATGGTACCATACTCATTTTAGGAATTGTGGTGTGTTCTAAGGTGATTTTACCATGTGAAAAAACCTTCTGTGGTGATATCATGAATCATGTTTGAAAGAAATGATTTTCCCACAGTGGTTTGGAAGGGGATCTATAAGCTAAACTGAAAGCATATTTTCTGTATATTCACATTATCTTTCTCAGTCATGTGAGAATGAAGTCTGACATTCTCAGTAAAACATGTACATCCAACAAGGACAGAGACTGTCAGTTGATTCCTTTGTGTTCTACTGCAGCCTCCTAGAGTGTTCTAAAGAACAACTAGAGCGCTAACAGTCCTACTTATTACAAAGGTATGGCACACCTGAAGCCATCTTGATTGGAATAAAGTGGAAACTCTTAAAACATTTAATTTAAAAAGGAACAAAATGACGGGGTATATTATGCCATAGAAAGTATGATTAGTGCTGCATAAAGAAAAAATAGGGCACATTTTGAGTGACTTCTCAAATCCTCTTCAATATCATTAAAAAATTCTGACATACAGTCTCCCAAGATGGCCACCAGAGACAAAAGAGCCTAAATGTAGCCCAAATATCACCCAGATGTAGCCCAAGTATAGCCCAATGACAGAATGTCCCAGAGTGTTCTAAAGAACAACTAGAGCGCTAACAGTCTTACTTATGACAAACGTATGGCACACCAGAAGCCATCTTGATTGGAATAAAGTGGTAAGTCTGAAAACAAAATGACGGGGTTCATTTTGCCATAGAAAGTATGATTAGTGCTTCAGAAAGAAAAATTAGGGATCATTTTGAGTGACTTCTCAAATCCTCTTCTATTTCATTAAAAAAATTCTGACATGCAGACTGAAACATGCACTTTGAATACCAGCAGCAGACTTCCCTGGTGAGCAGTAGCTTTACTACAGTGATCTAATGAGCAACTAGAGTGCTAACATTCAGAATTTATGGCAAATGTGTGACACATTTTAATGCCTTCTTGATGGAACCAAAGTAAACAAGCATTGAAAATGCAATAGATCTCGCCCTCGTTTAAGTTAAAGCCATTCTGTTTGTAATGAGGTGGCTTTTGAGCTTTGCTTTTATTAGTGTTTTTTAAACTTTCATGTAAATAACATGCATCTGTATGCATATATGTATATGTATGCATGCATTTATATTTGTATTTATATAGATATACAGATTATATATGTTCATATATGTATGTATATATATATATATATATATATACATACACATACATATATATAAATGCATATGCATATATATGCATATATATATGTGTGTATATGTGTGCGTGTAGAGAGAGGTAGAGAGGTAGAGGTGTAGAGGTAGAGAGGTAGAGGTAGAGAGGTAGCGGTAGATAGGTAGAGACTAGTAGAGAGAGAAGTAGAGAGAGGTACAGAGTAGAGAGTGAGTAATAGAGAGTAGAGAGTGAGTAGTAGAGAGTAGTAGAGAGCAGTAGAGAGAGTAGCAGAGAGTGAGTAGTAGAGTAGTAGAGTGAATAGTAGAGTGAGTAGTACAGAGTAGTAGAGAGTGAGTAGTAGAGAGTAGTAGAGAGTAAGTAGTAGAGTGAGTAGTAGAGAGCAGTAGAGAGTGAGTAGTAGAGAGTCATAAAGAGTGAGTAGTAGAGAGTAGTAGAGAGTGAGTAGTAGAGAGTGAGTAGTAGAGAGTAGTACAGAGTGAGTAGCAGACAGAGAGAATAGTAGAGAGTAGTAGAGAGTGAGTAGTAGAGTGAGTAGTAGAGACTAGTAGAGAGAGAGTAGTAGAGAGTGAGTAGTAAAGAGTGAGTAGTAGAGAGAGAGTAGTAGAGAGTGAGTAGTAGAGAGTAGTAGATAGTGAGTAGTAGGGAGTGAGTAGTAAAGAGTGAGTAGTAGAGAGAGAGTAGTAGAGAGTGAGTAGTAGAGAGTGAGTAGTAAAGAGTGAGTAGTAGAGAGAGAGTAGTAGAGAGTGAGTAGTAGAGAGTAGTAGATAGTGAGTAGTAGGGAGTGAGTAGTAGAGAGAGAGTAGTAGAGAGTATTAGAGTAGTAGAGAATGAGTAGTAGAGAGTGAGTATTTGATAGTAGTGGAGTAGGAGAGAGTAAGTAATACAGAGTAGTGGAGAATATTCCAAAGTTTGGCACAGCTCCACTTGCACAATAAGTCCAATCAAATCATATCACTTAGAGTCCTTATTGAAGCGCTGAATCTTGGTGTATATTCAAATGCTTTTATTTTCCTTAAGTTTATGTACCACAGCCAGCCGAAATGTTTCGTTCTGTACAACAGAACTTCTTCAGGGCGTTCTTATTTCCTTCAATCAATCAATCAATCAAAGACATTTATAGAGCGCACTACTTACCCGTAGGGTCTCAAGGCGCTTGGGGGGGTAGGGTGCCGTTACTGCTCGAACAGCCAGGTCTTGAGCTTCTTCCTGAAGGAGAGGTGGTCTTGGGTCAGGCGCAGGTCGGGAGGGAGGGAGTTCCAGGTCTTGGCGGCCAGGTAGGAGAAGGACCTTCCTCCTGTTGTGCTCTTCGGATGCGGGGGATGGCGGCGAGGGCATGGCTGGCTGATCGGAGGTGGCGTTTGGGAGCGTAGAAGTTGATGCGGTTGTTGAGGTAGCTCGGGCCTTGATAGTGTAGGGCTTTGTGTGCGTGGGTGAGGAGACGGAAGGTGATTCTTTTGTTGACGGGGAGCCAATGCAGGTCTCTCAGATGTCCGGAGATGTGGCTGTTTGTCGGTATCCTGTTGTCATATAATTAGATATTTCTTCCAAATGTTAGACAAGACATAAGTACATTCTTATTCAAAGTGACTAGGTATCAATTTTACCCACACAATTCGGGCAGACTTGAGTAATTTATAGCATCCTCAAAGTCAGTCTTTCAAAAATTCCAAAGTATAGGACATGATAATCCAAATCCAAATGTTTCTCAAGAAAAGTCATTTTCAATCGTTCGGAATATCGGTATTTGGGCAGATATGACCAAGGGACCCCCAGTATGCAAGGGGAATTAGTCCCCCCTCTGCAAACGTGCCAGTGGCCTGCGTTGCAGAGAGGTGTAAAAAGGGGCATAGCCTCATTACACCTCTGTGCAATGCAGCCCCTGGCGCATACTGGAGGTTCCAGGTGGGCTAGTTGGCCCCCAGGGACCCCTAGTATGCAAGGGGAATTAGTTCCCCCTCTTCAAACATGCACGGGGGCTGCGTTGCAGAGAGGTGTAAAAAAGGGTGTGGCTTCATTACACCTCTCTGCAATGCAGCCCCCTGGCGCATACTGGAGGCTCTGACCATGTCATGAGTGATGTAATATGTGACGTCATCAGCAGTGCATTGCAGGTGCGCAAGGTATAGTGAGTCCAACTAACTATAACGTGGGAATTTCAATGGTTTTATGTCAGTAAAATTTCCAGCTAACTATAACTGCTGTCAAACCTATGGTTTTTTCAGTGAATTTAATAGGTTTTTTAAATGCTAAATCCTAACTATTACTGGTGTGAAACCTATGGTTTTTTCAGTGAATATATATATATATATATATATATATATATATATATATATATATATATATATATATATATATATATATATATATTCACTGAAAAAACCATAGGTTTCAAACACGATATAGTTAGGAATTAGCATTTAAAAAACCTTGGAAATACACTGAAAAAACCATAGGTTTCGTCCATGTTATAGTTAGCTGGACATTTCTCTCATACAAAACCATTGAAATTCCACCGTTATAGTTAGTTCAGCTAACTATAACTCGTGCGACCGCAATGCACTGCTGATGATGTCACATATTACATCACTCATCGCATGGTCAGTGACATCACTGACAACATCACTGATGACATCATCCACTGAATGTGTGTTTTTCTGAAAAATAAATATTTTTATATATGTTTATCTAAAGGTCGATGGAAGAATAAATGGGTAAATACGCGTAAATTTCATTGTATAACTGACTTATTAAGTGTATCTTAGTGAATACATGTATTAGCGAGTAAAGTTTAAATATGTAAATATCTGTATCAGTGTCTCACTTTCTGTATAAGTGGCTGCATGGGTTGGTGAGTAGCTGCACAAGTGTCTATATGGGTTACTAGTTGGTTTTTTGAGTATCAGAATGAGTGTCTGTATGGTTTGGTGGCGGGTATTACTTAAGGCACAGATGCATGAATGACTGACTCACTGTTTGTATATGTTTTGAAGACAGCATATGTGCAGGACTGAAAAGGTGGATGAATGTGTGTATGGGTGGGTTAATAACTGAATGAATGCCTCAAAAGTGTCTTTATGAGAAAGTACATATGTTTTAAACTAGTATATGTGAGTATTGATGTATATAAGTAAGGATATATGACAGTGACAGATTGAAAAAGTTCCTGTATAAATTAGTATGTGTTTCTATAACTGATTGTTTAAGATAGTAAGTATGTGTACGTTTCTGTAAAACTTAGTGTTTGTGGTGTGTGTATAGCTGTATATGCAAACAAATGGATGTTTGATAGTTTATTTGCATGTGTGAGTATGTGTGTGAGTAACTGTATAGATTACTATCGGTGTGTAACAGGATGTATAGATGTACGAATACATATGATGAGTGAGTACATGTTTAAGTGACTATATAGAACTGTTGGTGGATGAGTGGATGTGTATGTAGATATTGGAATTACTGTATAGCTTGTTGTAACTGTTATTGGTATCTCCATTTTTTTGAAAATATTAGAAACTATTTTTGAATGTGTGTATTACAGCTTATATTAGGGTGAGAGGAGGTCTGCCACTCTTTCACATGGATGATTTCATCAGTGATGTCATTCAATATTGTCTATAATGTCAGGTAGGTTTACTTACTCACTAACTTGTCAAACAACGTTCTTTAACTCTTGCAGAAATATTTCCACTTTCTCTTCACGAATGTCTAAAGAGCAACTGAAAATGGGTCAAAACGTCTTCGGTGAAGTGCTCACTCGTTAGTAAGAGCGCGCCTCACCAAGGATTGCCCACAACTCTGTGGTAAATGACTTGACCGCAACCTTGTCTTTCAGCCGCGGCCCGTGCAGGGACTTGCGATGGGGCAAGCAGGACGGGCATGGGAGGGGCAGGGTAAGGGGTGATAAACAACAGAATCTGCATAATTGCAGGTAACTAAACAATTACATTAATAAAACGAATTTCGGGCCATATTATCAACAAAACTCGATATCAACAAAAGGCGACACATTATCCCCGTTTTTATCAGCAGGAAAGTGCTGATAAAGCGGCGATCATCCATCTCGTTTTGTTGATAATATGACCCGAAATGCATGCTAATGGCTTCGTGGTGACGATCACGCGTGGTTAAGGGGTTGTATATGCGTGTTTAGGCTCTATTTTTTTTTTTAAGAACAATCACAGCGTACGCGTACAGAAATATGTACAATTATGAGCAGGAGCTGCACGCTGATTGGCTGTCAATACTCCAAACCAGGAAGTGTTGCAAGCCATCCTATTTGTCACTGCAGCTGAGTCACAAGGAAATAGTAAAACAAAGTTGACAAGTAAGGAAAGGGGGTACGATAGAAACATTCTGAACCTATAGTGTTGGTCAGGGGGTGGTAGATTTATTGTACACGTACCAACCACGTATGGACGACGTACAGCTGTAATGTTGAAAGTCGTCACATGAGCATACGTAAGCAGGAAAACAAAAAATAATTTTGATATTTATGAAGTGTATTTATTTATGTGTTGTGTGGGCTCTAAAATGAGCTGTTGTGTTTATTGCGAGATTTTAGTACCTACAAGTAAGTACCGATGCAGAGTCTTAAGTTTATGAGGAACATTCTGTTCCCCTCATCTGTAAAATGTACACCATCTCTCCTATAAATGCCATGCATATTGAAACACAGATTATTGTTGTAAATGGACCCCATTCGGTAGTCTCGGAGAAAGGCAGAAACAGATTTATTCACATGTTTCCTAGCTTTTTCAAACTGTGGACAGTAGTGATTGGACCGCTTCCATCTCTGCCTTTGGCATAGATTAGAATATACAAAGACAGTTTTCGGGAACAGTGTCATCAATTGGGAAAAGGTGTCCTTTATGAGCATTTCCAGAGCTACCCCAGTCAAAGTGCCTAGGTCATTCCCACCACATTGCACAATTATGAGGTCAGGGTGTTGGAGAAACATAAAGGATTTCACCAATGGCATCAGTTGGTACAACTGTAATCCTCTCTGCCCAATCCATTTAATGTCTACATTTGGTAAACCTAGGTCCTTGTGAATTCTTTTCTGTTGTGCGTACCTTTGACTCCAGAAAATATAGCTGTGTTCCACAATCCACACTGTAAGCATTTTGAAGAGAGGTCTGGATGCACTCTGATGGCGTCTATAAGTGAAATGCTAGTTTCAAAAGTAAGATTTTTCTAAAATGGTGGACAACATGCAGTTTTCAAAAAAAGAAAAGAAATGATTCGTTGTTTGACAACATTTTACAAAAAAGTAGGTTCCATGTTTTTGTTTTTTAAAAGCCTTATTTTAATTGGTTAAGAAAAAGTGATAAAAAGAACGTTACATAAGATAAGCTGGTATATTCTCCATTCAAGCACACTTGCTGTTTTAATTTGCAACAACGTATGATGAACTTTTTACCTGTCTGCTGAGTTAGGTGTTCCCTGAAGTGTTTCTATGGTAACTGGCAGATTCTGGAATGGGGGAAGGGTTGAAAGTTCTATTAGTTCGAAAGCTTTGGAATATTAAACCAATAGAAATGTGTGTTTTCTTTTCAATTGATGTGAACCGGATTTTAATTGGTTATTTATATGTATGTATGCGTAAAATGAGAGGGAAAATTTTCAATTTGACGGTTGTGCTGCAAACACTGAACACCAGAGATTTTGTAGAAGAATATCCAGCTGTGTATTCTTGTTAATCTAGAATTCAATTTGAAAGGTGAGTTGAAAAGTTGTATGGGAGTGCGTCTGTGCGGTGTATCTTTATACATTAACGAATTATGGGGTATATTATCAAGACAAGGCGACTCAATTATCGCCTCTTTATCAGCAGGAAACTGCAGATAAAGTGTTGATAATGTTATCGCCTGTATTGATAATATGCTCCTATATTCATCCATTGTTAAACGTTTTATAGTAGTAAATGTGTTTTGCTATAATGCATGCTGTTATGTTTTTTTCTTTAATATCATTTTGTGCCTCTGTACATTAAGGGATTATGGGCCATATTATCAATAAAGGACGATACATTATCGCCCCTTTTATAGACAGGAAACTGACGGTAAAGCAGTGATAATGCTCTTGATAATATATCCTTGTGAATTCCCATAGACACCCGGGTTATGGTGTTAACCTGGGCTTCTATGGAAATTCACAAGGATATATTATCGAGACCATTATCGCCGCTTTAGTGGCAGTTTCCTGCCGGTAAAAGCGGCGATAATGTATAGCCCTTTACTGATAATATGACACTGACGGGCATAATATTAAGGACCAGTGTTAAAATGATCAACGTTTTATGGACAGGAAACTTCTGATAAAACGGCGAAAATGGGCTTAATAATAGCTTCTTGTAATTTGCTATAGAAGCCCAAGTTTTAGTGTTAACCTGGGCTGGTATGGGAATTTCCCAGAGCATATTATCAAGCTCATTATCGTCGCTTTATCAGCATTTTCCTGGCGATAAAAATGGCAATAATCTATCGCCTTTTGTTGATAATATGTCCCGAAATTCATTTTATTATTTTAATTGTTTACTTACCTGCAATGATCCAGGGGCATATTACCAAGGGGGCGATAGCCAATTATCACCGATTATCACGATAATTCTATCGCCCTATTAGCAACCTGTCGCTAACTGATGTTAGCTACAGCTTTTAGGCGATAGCGAGCAGTTTGGGGCCCGCTTTGCAGGTCAGCGATGTTTATCGCTAATGACGTGCAAAGTGGGCGTACCTAACCAGTTAGCGACTGAAAGCAGTCGCTAACGTCGCTATTGCCGATTAACAAAGCAGGCGTACCGTTGGAAATATTTGCGTTAACCGCAAATATCTCCAAATACTAACACCTGCCCAGACCAGTTCTTAGCCATGTTATCCAATGGCAGATGGATAACATGGTTAAGACCATTTCGTCTCTAATGCGTGAATATCAGTGTAATCTCAACGATATTCATGCATTTCGCCGCTATCGCTGGATATTTTAGCACAATGGAGAAAAACGTTGCTAATAGCATGTTTTCTCCGCTAACATATCCAGCGATAGGCAGCGATAAAAAAAAATTGCTAAGTCTGTTTAGCAATAAATATCACTACTTGTTGGTAATATGCCCCCAGATTTTGTTGTTTATCACTCCTCACCCTGCCCCTCCTCCACCCCACCAGCCTGCCCCATCGCAACTCCCTCCACGGGCTGCGGCTGTTTCTATATTCCGGTATATTGTACTGTCTATTTATACTCTCATTTTTTATTAAATTTTCCTTGCTTCATACTCCTTGTTCTTTTGTTGTAAGTCCTGTTATTTTTATACTCCGAGGTTTGTCCTCATACTTCTTCCTCTGTTCTTATAAGTAATATAATAGAATATTTGATATATTTTTTGTACTGTTATATATATTTTTTTATTATAGGGTGTGTTTATCGATACTGAAAATACTGTATGATGCCTACGAAGTTCCAAAAACGCACGCAACGAAAGAAAAGTGTGTATTTGAAGAGAACTCACCAAGAAGATTTACATGAAGAGAAATGTCTTAACAAACAGAAAGAAAGTCCTAGTAAGAGCAGGAGCACTTTTTTTAAAGAAAATACTAAAGAGTAAGATTTGTGTTCAGAAACAGAAAAATTTCTTTAATGTATCAGCAACGAAAAAAAAACGACTAATAAAGAAAAGAATAATGGAAAATCAAGTGCAGACAAAACTGTGTATAGAACAAGGAGAAAAAAAGCAATTCATGGAAATTAGGAAAAAAAATGTTTTTATAATAGAGTGGTATCAAATGTATCAAATTTAATGAAAGAAATTAAGGTATATAAGAAAAAAACAGTATTTTATAATAAGAAGAAAGCTATATAAAATGTAGTTGAGAAAGCTTTGGAATTGAAAAGAAAAGTGTTTCTTTTAGTAATCAATAGAGTTAGATCATTAGATAAGCAAATCCATTTAATGAAGTCCAAAAGTAAGTGGAGAAGTTTAATTAACAGAAGTAATTTTTGCGAGTTTTTTTTGGGTGAATGGAAACATAGTTCAAGTTCTGAGCCTTTTTTTAATGAAGAAAGTTATCTTCAGAGTAATGATTTGTTGCATTCAGTTGACACCAGTGATCGTGCTTATGAGGTTAGAAATGGTTGTCCTATTGAGAAAGAGAAAATTGTTCCTAGAAATGCAGAAGAGGTGATGCTGGTGAGGTTTTTGGGAGACGTCCGAATGCTCCAGTGTACACTTGGAATTGTAGTAGTATTTGCAGTGTGCGGTAAGAATCTATTGATTTTTTACACAATTTCTTACGTAATTATACCAAGAAAAGTGCTAAACAAAATATTAAGATGTTACAAGGACTAGACCCTTGAAGAGTGAGAGAAAATACTGGTTTGCAAGGTCATTCTCTGCCTTGTGTTTCTAAAGAAGTATGTTGAAGCGTTTTCCACCATTTCAGGATGTTAGCAGTTCATCATACTCAGATGAGGAAAATAGTCAGAACATTGTATTAGGCGAAAAATCCAGCACTAATGTTAAAAAAGTTGAACAGTGCTCTTTTGCATGGATCTGTATCAGATGTAACAAATGTTTGTGATGAAATTGAGATTAGTTACTTTGGTCCTCAGGAAGACAGTGCAGAAAGTGAGAGATTAATAGAAGGAAATGTGGATGAGAATGTAGGACAGTGCAGTGTAGAAAATTTTGAGCAGGAAATTATACAGTTTAATGTGATTTCAGGTGAAAGGCCAAATTATTCTTGTATCTGTTGTCGACGAATTCATTATAAAAATCAGACCAGGACTGTTGATCTGTATTTAAAAGTGAAATGGCAAATAATAATGAGTGGAAGGATTTTGCAACTTATTTGTTGGTAGAGAATTGTTTTGATTTGGGTTCTGATCAGCGTATTTGTAAATATTGTTATAACAAGTTAGAAGAGGACAAAATGCCTGCTAGAGCTGTGCATAATAGTCTTGAGTGGGTAAATATTCCTTCTGAAATGATGGATTTAAATACCTATGAGTCTATTGTTATTCAATGTGTGCATCCATTTCAGGCTATTGTTCGTATGGAACCTAAGACAGGAACATTGCCTCCTTCTGATTTATTAAGAGGATTAAAGGGAAGAGTTGTATATTTGCCTCTAGATTTAAAGAAATATATTGAAACTATTGGTGTAGAAAATGTAGAGGATGAACCTTTAGTTATTCTTGTTAATGGCATTCCTACTAAGAGTAAGAAAATCTGGCAAGAATTAGTGGATGTTAGGGAAGTGAAAAAGGCAATGCTGTATCTGGTAAAAAATTATCAATATTACAAAAATGTGTATGTAGGAGAAGAAGAAATAACTGTACAAGAAGATACTGACTTGCCATCAAAAAGTGGATGTGTCCAGAACTGAAGAAATCTACGAACATTACAGTGTTCATCCATTGCATTCAAAAGAAATGATGGGGAATGCTATAGAGTTATTTCAAATGAAAGAAGCAAAAGGAAGTCCCATTAGTGTATGGGAAACAAGCGTGGAAGCTCGTTGTTTCCCTCAGTTGTTTCCTACAGAAAAAGGAGGACGATATGATGAACGACCTGTGCAGATTCCCGCATCTGAATACCGTACATCAAGATTATATGCAGAAGATGCAAGATTTCGACAATGTATTCCATATTTGTTTCATCTTTTGTTTGAGAGTGATTTGTCTGGACTTTCTTATGCAGTAAACCACATATTGAAAACAGGTGTACATCTGTAAAATGTTTCGGCAATAGAATTTACGGATAAAGTACAGCAGAAAGATAATGTTTTGGAAACTCAGCTGATTATTCTGATGGCATGTCAGCGTGGTACTAATGAGTACTGGTACCGTCGTCATGGAGAACTTAAATGTATGCTAAGGAACTTAGGAACTCCTACATTGTTCCTTACTCTAAGCTGTGCTGAATATGCTTGGGATGATTTACTTCAATTTCTTCGAGAGGCAAATCCGAATATACCAAATATCGAATACAAGACACCTGGAGTATTGTGGTCTTTGGATCCTGTTAATGTATGCAGGTATTTCAATCATAGATTCGAAGCTATGATGTCTTTTATCACCAATAAAAAAATACTCCTCTTGGAGAGGTTCTGGATTTTTTTTGGAGAAAGGAGTATCAAGCGAGAGGTGCTCCTCACATACATATGCTATTATGTCTTTTATTGAAGAATATGCTACATGTGAAGTACCCAAAAGTACACAAGATAAGGACTTAAGACAACAAGTCTTACGATTCAAAAGCCATCATTGTGGCAAATACTGTTGTCGAAAGTACAAATCTAAGGACAAATTCTACAGCAAATGCTGTTTTGCATTTCCTCGACCTGTAATATCGAAAGGAAGAGTGAACAGTTTTATGTCATCTTTGCGACATAATATCACAAGAAAGTCTCCAAAAAATACCTACAACTTGAGAAGAAATGAAGAGTCAAAATACATAAATGACTACAACTCAGTCATTTTGTCCATGTAGAATGCTAATATGGATATTCGATATGTTGTAGACAATTTCATTGCTGTTGCTCGATATGTGACATCGCACATAACAAAGTCGGAAAAGACGGAATTGAAGGAAATGTGGGAAGAGATTTCCCCTTATAAGAGTCTAAGTAAGAAATGATACAGTTACAGTTTGAAGATGTTATCTCATCGAGAAATTGGAGCGTATGAATGCTCGGATCGCTTATCATCTGCAAGTCTATACTCCAAATCTAGAAGAGACATTTGGGTAAGTCTAGGTCTTGCTGCAACACGAAACCCAGTTCTTAAATCTGTCCAAGAAATTGAATATTTAGCTGAAAAAGAGACGGAAAGTACTGATATTGTAAAAACAAATATGTGGGATACATATTATCCAAATAGAAGTCATCATCTTGAGAACATTTGTCTCTATGAAGTGCTGTAAAACTATATTTTTAAACAGAATATTACCGAAAACATTAATAATGGCATATATGCTGTTATTGGTTCTGAAGGATGTCTGGTGAAACGAAGAAAAGGACATTTGATTAATCACCGTAAACTGAGTTGCGAAACACCTGACACAAGGGAATTTCTACTATTTAGCTCTTTTGCAACTTTTCAAGCCTTGGCGTTCAGAATTGGAATTGCTTGGAGACTTTGAGAGCTATGAAGATTCCTTCAATGCAACTAAAGATTCTATAGAATGTCCTGTTTTTGCTAATTATGTCAAAATGTTGAATGACGAAATTGAGCAAGAAGCTACAATTGCAGCTGAGATTGCTAGAGACAGTTCTCAAGACAGTCAAACTTCTGCTCCGTTGAGTCAGGAGCCACTGGGGGAACCAATTGTTCTAAATGAAGCAGCAACTGCTATGGAAGAGGTGAAAACAGTAATGTATCAAGGTCCAGAACATCTAACAAACTTAGGAAACTTGGAAGAACAACTAAATCTTGAGCAGAAAGAAATATATGAGCAAGTGAGAGAACAGATTGACCATGGACTTTTTCATGAGAAGAAAGACTGCTCTTGCTCATCATTTGAACCTATCCGTATGTATGTCAGTGGACAAGCTGGAACAGGAAAAAGTTTTTTTAATTAAAGTAACCACAAGTTTTCTACAGAAAAGAACTGACTCGCATTTGTCTTGTGTTCTCACTGCTCCAACTGGGTTGGCGGCACGCAATATTAAAGGAATTTCTTTACATCGTTTATTAATGCTACCAGTAGGGCATGACAATACATTACAATACCACAAGCTATCTGGAGAGGCTTCTTATAAAGTTTCAAGAGTGTTGAAGAGAATGAAGTGTCTCATTATTGATGAGGTAAGCAATATCTCAAACTTAATGCTTACCTTTGTGCATTTAAGAATGCAGCAAATTCTTAAAACAGATTATGACGTATTATTCGGAGGAAAACACGTCATAGTTTTTGGAGATATTCAACAACTTACTCCTGTAAAAGGACAACCAGTGTTTAAAACACTGGTGCATAAAGATACTAGAAAGTCTTTGGGGAGTATTGGCAATGTAAACATTTGTTCATATTTTCAGTATAAGGAACTTACTACAAATATGCGACAAGCAAATGATGTTGATTATGGAACTATTCTTCAAGATGTAAGAATTGGAAAATTGACCGAACATGACAAACAAGCTTTACAGACACGATTACTTTTCAATTTGTTTCCAAATGCAAATATTGTCCCAGAGAAAATATACATGAGAATTACAGAAAACAAATCTGTAATCTGCTTAATGCCAACACTGCGTGAATGTTCTATATTCAATGAACAAATGTTAAAGTTGGAAAATGAAGAAATTATAATATTGGAAGCAATTTATAAAATAGAACATGAAGGAATCAGTATTATTTTGAGTGAAAACTTGAAGAGATAATTGGATTCTTTAGAGAAATCGATAAGTAAAACTGCTGGTTTAGAAAAGAATTTGCATGCATATGTAAATTGTAGGGTCATTTTACGACGTAATTTGAATGTACAAAAAGGTTTAGTAAACGGAGAATGGGTAAAATTGTTGATTTTGTTAATTATGTAAACAGAGCTGGCATTGAATTTCTGAAAATCAAATTTGATGAAATTGCTGAAGTACAACAAGTTAGTCATTGTGCAGCTCGTTTTTTGCTTGTAAAAGATTTGTATGTCTGCAGAAAACAGTTTTCTGTTTGTTTGGCATATGCGGTGACCATTCATAAATCTCAAGGTTTAAGTGTAGATTGTGCTTTAGTAAATATTGGAAGTACCGTGTTTAAAGAAGGTATGGAAAGGGGCGACCACTCGGTCCCCCCGAACGTATGGTGGAGTACCCCGCCTCCCCCGGGAAGCCATTTTTGGGCGGGAGGCGAGTCTCGGCTGGTATGCCCGAAGCGGCGTAGCCGGGGCGCGCCTTTTCCCGCCCAAGAGGGGGTTGTCCTAGACACCAACACCCCTAGCCACGCCCTGGAGGCGGATTGGAGGTGGGTTCACGCCCGCCCGAAGAAGGATAAAAGGAGCGACAAGCCAAGGAAGCATCCTCTTGTTCCTGTGCTCTGAAGCTGCACCTCCCTGTTGCACGTGAGCTCGAGACGGAACGAAGAGCCATTTTTGCGAATTAACCGTGTGTTTTCTTCTTTCAGTGAGTTCGGAGCTTCCTGCCTAGGATCTTTTTGAGGAGTATAAGCGGACGATGCCTAGCAAGAAGGTCGGAAAGAGGATCGGGACCGATCAGATGCTTCGTATGCTGATGAAAGACATGGCGGATATGAAAAAGCAGATGGCGGTAATGAATGGTGTGGGGGGGCCTAAGAGAGTCATCGGCCCAGCTTTGCCGGGAGTGGTCCCTAGCGGGAGAGGTAGAAGGGCCAGGAAGGGAGCGTCGGGGGGGGAGGCCCCGGTTCCCGAAGCACCCCCCGCACTCCCGGTCACCCCGATCGAGGCCCCGACTCCGGTCCCAGATGTGGGCCAACCGATCCCGGTGGTAGTCACTCAAGTGAACGGGGAGGACATGCCTCCTGAGCTGGCTGCCCAGTTGGCGGCATGGTTAGGCAAAGAGAACGAGGGGGCCACGGCCGAGGAAGCCAGGGCAGTAATGAAGCAGTTGCGGCAATCGAAAGATGCTGCAAAGGCACCGTCTCCTTTTGTTTCCCCGCAGGCTCCCGTGGAACAACCAGTATCGGGCGTTGGTTCGGCAGGAACTACGGTCACAGTGGCCGGTTCAGGTAAGCAGCCGTTGCCGATTGCGGGGGAGGGATCAGTACCTTCAAGGAGGGAAAAAGTGGTTCAGCATATCCCGATGGAGGTAAAAGAAAGGATATGGGCTGATAAATATGTGAACATGTTTTCCTTGTTGACCGATCATTATGAGATTGAACATGTTAAAAATCAAAAGGAGTTTCTGCATCCTAGTGTATGGCGCGCCAAGATGGCCGCTTTCAGAGTTGAGGAATCGATCGACAATTGGGGCAGAGCGTTTGGAATGTTCATTGCAATTATGGGGGAACGTAGGCCCGAATTGTTGGTGGGATTGGCCGTGTATCAGACACGTATCATGGAATTTTATGGAACATATGGTGGCAATCAATGGTTTTACTATGATAGCATATTTCGTAAGTCCAAGGAGCACGACTCATCCCTGACGTGGGATTGTTTCGACTCCATTTCCTGGCAGAGAATGGAGAAGTCAGGCACGGCGAAGTCGCCATCTTTAGGGGGGAATATGGTTGAGTCTTCCCGCCATTCATCTGGGGCGCCCTTTCGGGCAGGATCAAGCAATGATCAGCACACAAGGAGTAATGGCAACTCGGGTAAAAAAGGGGTCTGCTGGAGCTTTAACAGAGGCAAATGTACTAGGCCGCAGGGAGCTTGCAGGTTTAGGCATGAATGTGCTGTGTGCGGGCAGTCCTCGCACCCCGAGACCATGTGCAGAGCCAAAAATGGTGATCCGGGAAGTAGAGGGGGCGCCAAACAGGTCTGAAATAGTCCGAGGGGCGGCTTTCCCTACCCCGATTGACATCATGGCAATGATTCCTTGGTTGAATGAATATCCGGATCATATCTCCGCTGGGGTGTTGCGAGATGGGTTTTCAGATGGTTTCCGCATCCCGGCGGGGGATTTTCAGGGAAAAGCTCAATGTAAGAACCAACTGTCGGTTCTACAGAATACGGCGGTGGTACAAGCAAAGATTGGGAAGGAGGTGACCCGAGGTCGGGTTGCCGGCCCATACGACATGCCGCCTGTTGCTAATTTTGTTTGTTCGCCCCTGGGAGTGGTCCCCAAAAAGGACCCAGGGGAATTCAGGTTGATACATAATTTGTCAGCTCCAAGGGGTCTGTCGGTGAACGATGCGATCGACCCGGGAGTTTGTTCGGTGCGGTACGCATCTTTTGATGAGGCTGTCGCCATGTTGAATCGCCTGGGGCCCGGAGCGCTGATGGCCAAATCGGACATCGAGTCGGCGTTCCGGTTGCTCCCGGTACACCCAGATGATCAGCGTCTCCTTGGTTTCATGTTTCAGGGACGCTATTACATGGATAAATGTATGCCAATGGGTTGCTCCATCTCTTGTGCGTATTTTGAAAAATTCAGTAGTTTTTTACAATGGGCGTTCACAAGAACAACAGGGTTTATACATGTGATGCATTATCTGGATGATTTTCTATTTCTGGGGGCAGCCGGGGACACGGAATGTGCACAGGCTTTGAATGAATTTTGTGATCTCATGACCCGCTTTGGCGTGCCATTGGCACCAGGTAAGACAGTGGGCCCGGCTACTTCGCTCGAGTTTCTTGGAATAGAGCTCGACTCCGAAGAGGGGTGCTTCCGTTTGCCTAAGGAAAAGGTAACGAAGTTTAAGACATCACTCGAAACATGTATTAGTGAGACAAAGGTAAATTTGCATCAGTTGCAGCAGGCTGTGGGTCAGCTGAATTTTGCCCTTAGAGTAATACCGATGGCTCGCCCCTTTTCCCGCTCTATTGCTCAAGCCATGGTCGGCCTTAAGGAAGGGCACCACCGCACAAGGCTCTCGGCAGAGGTCCGCCAGGACATGCGCATATGGTTGGCATTCCTGGCGGATTTCAATGGTCGTGTCGTGTGGACCAAACCAGCGGTCTCCTCCGTGGAGCTGGGGTTGTGGACGGACTCGGCAGGGAGCGTGGGTTTTGGCGCCATCTTGGGTAATCATTGGTCAGCACGAACCTGCCCGCCATGGTGGAACGAGAATGGGCTGACAGGTAACATTGGGTTTCTCGAACTGTTCCCTATCCTGGTGGCCTTGAAAACATGGCCTGAGGATTTCCGTGATCACTCTGTGGTGTTCTGGTCTGACAATATGACCGTCGTTGAGTGTATCAATAGTCAGGCAGCACGCTGCAAATGGATCTTGAGACTGTTGAAAGAAATTGTCCTGCTGTGTATGACACTAAACGTCCACTTTAGGGCGAGACATGTGCCAGGGGTGATGAATCAGGCAGCTGATGCGCTTTCTCGTTCCCGTATGCAGGCCTTCTGGGGTTTTCTGCCCTCAGCGGACCCGGTGGCGGCACCATTTCCCGAAGCTCTCTGGTCTCTCGGTGCCCCGGACTACAAGACCTCGTGGGAGAGAGTCTAGCACCCAGGACGAGGAAGGCTTATGAAGGGGCGTTTCGCTCTTATTTGTCCTTTTTGGGTTCAGCTAGGGGGGAACTGTGGGGCCAGGAAGAGTATGTTCTGAACTTTTTGTTATCATTACATCAGGCAGGCAAATCAGTGGCTACGGCCAATAGGCACCGGGCCGCCATTTCTTTCATGGCACGGGCCCATGGCATACAGGATCCCACGGCGTCTTTCTTGGTGCAGAAGGCGCTGCGTGGGTGGCAACGCCGTGAGGGTTGCAGAGTGGATGAAAGACATCCGATAGGTCTTGAAAGGTTGGCCCTGTTACTGTCCGTACTCCCTGCGACATGTTCGTCTCAATCAGAGACAGTGCTATTCCGGGCCGCTTTTGCATTAGCATTCCATGGGGCTATGCGGGTAAGCGAGCTGGTAGCGAGGAACAAGCAGGATACGGGGGGAGGTCTGTGCCGTGAGCACATTCAAATTAAGGGGGAGACAATGGTAGTCTTATTTGTCAGGTCCAAGACCGATCAGAAAGCGATCGGGGACAGTGTAGTGATTCAGCGGATTCCAGGATCCCCCATGTGCCCGGTGGCATGCGTTGAGGAGTATTTGGCGCAGAGGGCGGCAGCATGGGGGGGAAGCTTGCTGAGGCACGCCGACGCCACCCCACTGACTAGGTTTCAGTTTCAGCGGGTGTTAACGAGGGCGATCGCAGTGGTGGGCTTGAACCCGTGCGAGTTTGGGACCCATTCCTTCCGGATAGGGGCTGCTACAGAGGCTACAGCCAGGGGTCTAAGTGTGGAAAAAGTGAAACAGTTGGGGCGTTGGTCCTCGAATTGTTATAAAAGGTATGTGGGGTTGCACATGATGTGAAGCCTATGTCTCGCACTCACGCTTCTTGTTTTTCTTTGGTTTACAGTGTCGCGAGCTTACGAAGCAGGGCGGACTGTGCAGTCGACCCGACACCTGGGAACCAGCGGTCAAGGATCACCGGCTGAGGAAAGAGTGGTGTGGGTCGTGGGCCACTCATACGTGAGGCGTGCCGCAGACGTATTCAAAGCAGGTGACATGATTCACATGGCTGGGGAATACGGGTACAGGGTGACCTTCTACGGAAGGGGCGGGCTCTGTATTGACCAGTTTCAAAGTTTTATCGAGGGTTTGTTAGGGCGGACAAGGTCACCGCCGTCTGTAATCATAGTGCATCTTGGGGGCAATGATTTGGTGACCACTGGTAGACGAGTACTTCTCGAGTTGATACTATCCACAGTGAGTTGGTTGGCGAGAAGGGTTCCAGGGTGCACGATTGCATGGTCCCATATGATTCCACGAATGGTGTGGCGGGGGGCAATTTCTGTGGCTGCTGTAAATCATTCAGTGAAGAAGGTGAATAACAAGCTTGGTAGATTGTTCCGGACTAGTACATTGCATTCTATTCCGCATGGATGTATCAGGGGGGATCATATGTATCTAGAGGATGGAGTTCATTTGTCCCGGGTGGGGAACTCTTTACTCATAGGAGACTTCGTAGCTTGGTTGAAGAGTTTGCAGCCATGACCTTTAAGTAGGAGTTTTTGTGGGGGGTCCGGATAGCCGGTCAACTATCCGGCCTGTGGCGGTAAGGTCATGATCGGTGAGCAGGAATTAGAAGATCCCTATAGGTAGGGCGTCACCCATTATGGATGGGAGCGCCCGGGGCGAGGCGGCCATTGGCCCCTCAAACGGAGAGGCGGTCCCCTTCTAAGGATGGGGACGCCGAAAGGGAAGGCGGCCATAGGCCCCTCCCTGGGGAGGAGGGGCTAGGGCCCCTCCTGGGAATTTCCCGGGGCCAGGACATCTGCGACGGCAGATGTGGTAAGTTGTGTGGGGTGGGAGGGGGGTCTACGCTACCTTCTAGACACCTCACACGAGTCCTCGGACGACCACTAAAGATGGCGTCAAGTTAACAGGGGGCCCCCGCTAAGACAAGGGAAATTGGAAGTTGGCACAGAGGTACAGTCCACTGTGCGACTGCCCCTCACAAGTGAGGGGGGAGTTCTGGTATTGGGGATCTGACACCGGTTACGACCTTGCCGTTGGCCCGTAATGTTAGGATGTACAATTTCAAAGTTTGAGTAATGCATTTGCAGGATGTTTAGTATCGGCTAGGAGAACCTTTGTATTAGAGATGTGTTAAGGTCAGCCAAGAACATCGTAATGTGTAAATGAAATTGTACATGATATGAAACTGTTATTTTAACGTTTTAATTTTGTTTCATATTTTAATAAATACGGCCGGGAGGGTAACTCCCTCCCGCCTTCCACAAGTTCAGAACCGTTTCCGTCTTCCCATCCTTGGGGATTGTGTTGAGAGGGGGTGGCGGGTATCTCAGCCATATGGAAAGGGGCGACTACTCGGTCCCCCCGAACATATGGTGGAGTACCCCGCTCCCCCCGGGAACTATTTTTGGGCGGGAGGCGAGTCTCGGCTGGTATGCCCGAAGCGGCGTAGCCGGGGCGCGCCTTTTCCCGCCCAAGAGGGGGTTGTCCTAGACACCAACACCGCTAGCCACGCCCTGGAGGCGGATTGGAGGTGGGTTTACGCCCGCCCGAAGAAGGATAAAAGGAGCGACAAGCCAAGGAAGCATCCTCTTGTTCCTGTGCTCTGAAGCTGCACCTCCCCGTTGCACGTGAGCTCGAGACGGAACGAAGAGCCATTTTTGACCCACCCACCAGCCCCTGATGACAGCGATTTGTTGGAATAAAAGTCGAGTGTTGTGATATGTTTTTCTTACAGGTTGTTTTGAATAAAGTTGGTAATTTGGTGTGTAATAAAGTTGATAATTTTTCATTTTCAGCATGTTCTATTCATCAGAGTTGTTGCACTGGATACCTGGTAGAAATTATACTTTGATTTGTTTAAGTATATAGGGGCATATTACCAACAACTAGCGATAATTTTTGTCTCTAACTTGTTTAGAGACAAAAATTATCGCCGCACATTGGCGATTTCTATCGCAGATAAACCTTGCTATTAGCAAGGTTGATCGCAAATGCGATAAAAAACGGCCGCAATGCGTGAATATCGCTGAAAAGTCAGCGATATTCATGCATTATCGAGCAAATGCTCTTAGCCATGTTATCCACCTCCCATTGGATAACATGGCTAAGAACTGCTCAGGGCAGGTGTTAGCTTTTGGAGATATTCGCGCTTAGCGCGAATATCTCCAAAAGTTGGTAATAGGAGATAGCGATGTTAGGGACTGTTTCCAGTCGCTAACATCTTGGCACGCCCACTTTGCATGTCATTAGTGATAAATATCACTGACATGCAAAGCGGGGCCCAAGATGGTCGCTATCTCCTATTAGCTGTCACTAACTGGTGTTAGCGACAGCTTGGTAATAGGGAGATAATTTTATCTCCGCTTTCTTGGCCTTTAAAGCCAAAAAAGCGGAGATAAACCCCCTTGATAATATGCCCCATAGTGTTTTTCTCCACTTAGTCTTAGATTGTCGTATTTATTTTGGTCGGGCGGTAAGGTCATGATCGGTGAGCAGGAATTAGAAGATCCCTATAGGTAGGGCGTCACCCATTATGGATGGGAGTGCCCGGGGGGAGGCGGCCATTGGCCCCTCAAACTGGGAGGCGGTCCCCTTCTAAGGATGGGGACGCCAAAATGGAAGGCGGCCATAGGCCCCTCCCTGGGGAGGAGGGGCTAGGGACCCTCCTGGGAATTTCCCGGGGCCAGGACATCTGCGACGGCAGATGTGGTAAGTTGTGTGGGGTGGGAGGGGGGTCTACGCTACCTTCTAGACACCTCACACGAGTCCTCGGACGACCACTAAAGATGGCGTCGAGTTAACAGGGGGCCCCCGCTAAGACAAGGGAAATTGGAAGTTGGCACAGAGGTACAGTCCACTGTGCGACCGCCCCTCACAAGTGAGGGGGGAGTTCTGGTATTGGGGATCTGACACCGGTTACGACCTTGCCGTTGGCCCGTAATGTTAGGATGTGCAATTTCAAAGTTTGAGTAATGCATTTGCAGGATGTTTAGTATCGGCTAGGAGAACCTTTGTATTAGAGATGTGTTAAGGTCAGCCAAGAACATCGTAATGTGTAAATGAAATTGTACATGATATGAAACTGTTATTTTAACGTTTTAATTTTGTTTCATATTTTAATAAATACGGCCGGGAGGGTAACTCCCTCCCGCCTTCCACAAGTTCAGAACCGTTTCCGTCTTCCCATCCTTGGGGATTGTGTTGAGAGGGGGTGGCGGGTATCTCAGCCATATGGCATATGTTGCTTTGTCTCGAGCCAAAACTTTATCTGGATTGTACTTGATTGATTTTGATGAGACAAAGGTTTCTGCAGATGCAAACTGTGTCAAGGAGTATAATAGGTTAAGAAGAGAATATGCACCCAATTTAGGTCAATATCCAGTGATTGAAAAGCGTGTGGTAGGTAGAAAAAGAAGATTTGAAAATATCTGTTCTAAAACTGTAGAGAAAGAAAAAAAACAAGATGAAGTTGCGCCTCCAAGTAAAAAGACAAAGGACAGTGTTGAAGAGAATGTTGGTTATCGGTTTGAAAATAGTTCTGGTGTCAACTGCTATGCTAATGTAGTTGTTAATGTTGGTTTTTTTCTTCAAAGTTTCCAACAGTAAATTGTAGAAAATCTGGACAAAAGATTCTGTTCATTGTTGAATTCTGTTTATGAGAAATGTACTAGTGATAAAAGTAAAATACAAAGTGCTTCTGATATTCTAAATGTTTTGGACATATGTTCTGGATCTAGTCAATTAACACAGAATATTCAGCAAGATTGTCAAGAATTTTAAATTTTTATGCCTGGTGTACTGGAAAATGAAGGTATAGATGTTGAAAACCTTTTTGGCCTTTTTTATAAATGCCATCATGACTGTCGAAATTGTTTGTTTACATGTAGCACTGACATAGACACTGAGAGATACATATATTTGACTTTACCTGACTGTGAATCAGTCTCTTTTAACAATCTAATTAGAGGAGCAAGTCAAAACATGGAGTGTAGCCAATGTAAATCAGAAATGTCATCAACATTTTTTATACAAATATATGGCCAGTATGTTATTTTAATGCTGCAACGTTGTAGAACTGATGTAACAAAATTGAAAACTTTAATTAAAAAAATTGTAGCTGGTCAATGTTCAATATCAGGAAGAACTTTTATAACTGTTGCTATTATTTTTCATGATGGACCTTCTACCACATCTGGACATTACATTGTTTATTTAAAATGTCTGAAAGCTTGGATACAGTGTAATGATAATCAATTAGTTTTTAAGAAACGTTTGCCCAAGGAGTTACCAAATTCTTACCTAATATTTTTAAAGACAACATTTTAGTATCGAAATTTGCCCTTTAGAATTACTGCTGTTAAGGTACATTAGTCTGGTGTTGTAGAGTATTTTGTAAGTGAGGGTGAGGAGCTTGAAGGTGATCCTTTTGTTGATATTGAGGCAGTGTAGGTGTATCAGGTGGTGGGTGATATGGGTGCAGCTGGGGACATTGATGATCAGTCACGTAGTGGTCTTTTTGATTTGTTGTAGTTGTTGTAGGTGTTTGGCTAGAACTCATATGTAGAGTGTTTTACCACAATGTAGTCTGCTGCTGATGAGGGCCTGTGTCACTGTTCTTCTTCTTTTGGTTAGGATCCACTTGTAACTGTGACAGAGAATGTGGAGGGTGTTATAGCAGTACAAAGACACGGTGTAGACTTGCTTACACATGGAGAGGGAACAGTTGAGGTTGAATCCTATGTTGTGCACATGGTTGGTAGGTGTTGGTACTCTTTACACTGTAGTCAGTCTATTTGTAAGTAACATTATTTACAGTGTAAGTACATTAATCAGAATGTATTGTTATTTTATGATTGTTTGAGATATGTTATATTTACGTAAGAAATTGCTCTTAGAAAAAAACCTTTAAAATATGTTTTATTTCAATTTTTTATATTGTTATTGAGAATGTTGACTGTTTTTTTTAATATATCCATATGGATTGTCTTTTTTTTGCCCGGTGTTATGTAATGAGTACTATTGAACTCACTGTTTGTAGTGAAATTCAATATATTCTGAGAACAGCAAAAAAGGCAAATGAAATGTTTTACAAATTATTTTGTGTTGTAAAATATATCTAGTAACTGTGTTTTTTTATATCTTCCATAGGTGACAATTTTATAATATATACTTTTTTTAAAATTTATTATGCTTAAGGTAAGTACAAGTAACTGACTCAGCCGCGGCCCGTGGAGGGAGTTGTGGTGAGGTAGGCTAGTGGGGTGGGGGAGGGGCAGGATGGGGAGTTATAAACAGCAGAATGTGGATGATTGCAGGAAAGTAAACAATTAAAATAATAAAATGAATTTCGTATCCTGCGCCCTGCATCGCAAAATGCGATGTAGGGCACAAAACGAAGTGGCATATTATCAACAAAAGGTGATACATTATCGCCGCTTGTTATCGGCAGTAGAAATTCCCATAGAACAGCGATAATGGGCTTGATAATAGGGCCTTGGAAATTCCCATAGCATCCCAGGTTCTGATGTTAACTTGGGCTGTTATGGGAATTCACAAGGGCCTTTTATCAAGCCTTTATTACCACTTTATCTGCAGTTTTCCTGCCGATAAAAGCAGCGTTAATCTTAATAATGTCTTTGTGTTGACGAACACGCGTTGTAATGGCTATGACTTACGTCCTTCAAATTAGTTTTTAGGTATACGTGTGACCAAGTCTGATAACATCAGAGTTTAAGGACAAACACCGTGGTGTCTCTGCCTCGAAATCTCGTCGATCACAAAGAAAATAGGAGGACGATAAAATGAAAGTAACAGATATAATAAAAACAACGGTGAAAAACTACTAAAATGGCAGTGGACGGAGTACCTCATCAACTTTTGGCACCTCGACACTACGTTCCAAATAAATGTAGATAAAATATGATTATTAATATATTACAAAAGTACAACAGTGGATGACACACACGACCCGGGAAAACAAAGCGCCAAATTTAATACCTGAAATAAAGAAAGCTTTGTTTGTTGAACTTGAAGAAAAAGAAAAAAATGTCGGCTTCGAAACGAGGCTGTACATGCGTAGAGAGTACAACTGCTACACGAAAAAAAGGAACATTTTACATACTATCATAGAAATTGAAGGGCAAAAGGCGATACATTACAGCTGCTTTTATCACCAGTAGCTGCCCATAAAGCGGCAATAATGGGCTTCATAATAGGCCCTTGTAAATTCCCATAGCAGCCCAGGTTCTACTATTAGCATGGGCTTCTATGGCAATTCACAACGGCATATTATAAAGACCATTATCGCCGCTTTATCGGCAGTCTCCTGACGATAAAAGCAGCGATAATGTATCGCCTTATGTTGTTGATAATATAGCCAGAAATTAGTTTTATTAATTTAATTGTTTACTTGCCTACAATCATCCAGATTCCGTTCCTTATCACCCCCCACCCTGCCCCTCCCCCGCCCGGCCTGTCCCACTGCAACCCCCGCCAGGGGCCCCATCTGGGCTTGATAATACGCTCTTGTTAATTCCCATAGAGGCCCATGTTAACACCAGAACATGGGATTCTATGGGAATTAACAAGGGCGTAGTATCAAGACCATTTTCGCCGTTTTATAGGCACTTTCCTGCCCATAAAACAACGATAATTTTAACACCGTTCCTTGATGATATGCCCGTCAGTGCCATATCATCAGTAAAGGGCGATGCATTATCACCGCTTTTATTGGCAGAAAACTGCCGCTAAAGCGCCAATAACGGGCTTGATAATAGGCCCTTGTAAATTCCCATAGCAGCCCAAGTTCTAGTGTCAACATGAGCTTCTATAGCAATTCACAAAGATATATTTTCAAGCCCATTATCGCCGCTTTATCGACAGTTTCCTGCCGATAAAAACAACAATAATGTATTGCCTTTTCTTGATGATATGGCCCATTGCTCTTTTTTCGACCAGTAAACTTAGCTGCATATCATCAACCACCGGTGTTAAAATTATCACCATTTTATTGGCAGGAAACTACCGATACAACAACGATAATGAGCTTGATAATACGGCCTTCTTATTTCCCATAAAAGCCCATGTTAACACCAGAACATAGTCTTGTATGGGAATTTACAAGGACGTATTATCAAGCCCACCCTCCCAACATTAATAAAAATCCATAGGACCTTGCAAATTCCCATAGCATCCCAGGTTCTGATCCTAACCTAGGCTGCTATGGTTATTCACAAGTGCATATTATCAAGCCCATTAGCGCCGCTTTATCGGCAGTTTCCTGCCGATAGAAGCAACGATAATGTATTGCCTTTTGTTGATAGTATGGCCCATTGCTCTTTTTTTTTTACCAGTAATCTTAGGTGCATATTATCAAGGACCGGTGTTAAAATTATCACCGTTTTATTGACAGGAAACTGCAGATAAAACGGCGATAATGAGCTTGATAATACGGCCTTGTTATTTCCCTTAGAATCCCATGTTAACACCAGAACATAGCCTTCATTGGGAATTTACAAGGACGTATTATCAAGCCCACCCTCTCAACATTAATAAAAAACTCAAGACAATACAGGTACCCGGAGCTGGAAGGTCATTTTACATATCACTGCCCCAGAAATGTGGCGTTCCCTGCGACGTCTACGGGAAGAGAGAGAGAGAGAGAGCTCAAAACTTTTTTTTTTTAAAAAGACCCGAGGGGTGCCGCTCACCGAGACTGCGGGGAGTAGGACCGTAGCCCCCCGCATACTTCAAAATAAAACCAGAGGAGTGCCGCCCCCCAGTGCTCGGGGCACCTTGCAAGCCCCCATAATGCAGAAAAATTGGCCTCGTAATTTGCCCCCGGGACCTAATGAATAAAACAAACTTCTATTTTTTTTCTCCTTTTCCACCACGTAGAAGTACTGCACGAGTACCACGCCATTTTTTATTTAAAAAAAAATGAAAATTGAGCCTAAAGATCCATGTACCACCCCCTGACCAAGACTATAGGTTCAGAATGTTTCTACCCTGCCCCCTTTCCTTTCCTTATTTCTCAACTTTCTTTTACTGTTTTCTTGTGACTCTGCTCTCCTGACAAACAAGATGGCTGCCAACATTTCCTGGTTTGGAGTATAGACAGCCAATCAGCATCCAGCTCCTGCTCGTAATTGTCCGTATTTCCATACGCGTACGCCGCGATTATTCTTTAAAAAATAAAAAATAGAGCCTAAACATCGATATACGACCCCTGAGCAAGCCTAGAGGGTCAGAATGTCTCTAGCCTACTCCCTTGCCTTATTTATCAATGTTTTACTGTTTTCTTGGGATTCAGTTCTAGCGAGGCACAAGATGGCGGCCAACACTTCCTGGTTTCAAGTGTTGACAGACAGTTCACAGCCAATCAGCATGGATTTTTAGATACTTGTATTGCTGTGACAATGGATTAAAATATGATATTCTGTATTTTACAAAGAGTGATGAAAGATTTTAATAGTGTATGAAAAGGTGTAAGATTATCACGTGGATGATGTCATCAGTGATGTCATCAGTGATGTCTTTTGAGATGTCATCAGTGATGTCACTGACCATGTAATGAATGATCTAATATGTGACATCATCAGCAGTGGATTGAGGGTGCGCGAAATATAGTTAGTACAACTAACTATATAGGAGCAATTTCATTGTTTTTTTTAAATGCTAATTCCTAACTATATAAGGCCTGAAACCTATGGTTTTTTCAGTGAATTTCAAAGGTTTTTTTATATGCTAATTCCTAACTATATAAGGCCTGAAACCTATGTTTTTTTCAGTGAATTTGCAAGCTTTTTTTAATGCTAATTCTTAACTATATAAGGCCTGAAACCTATGGTTTTTTCAGTGAATTTGCAAGGTTTTTTAAATGCTAATTCTATTAGCGGATAACGTTTAAATATGTTAATATCCTTGTGGGACGACCTGAGCAGCCCTAGGGGGTCAGGTTGTTTCTACCCAGCCCCCTTTTTGCATTCTACACGTTTGTTTTTCTGCTTCTTTTGTGCCTTGGTCTACCTAGCACAAGATGAATGCCAACACTTCCTGGTTAGATGTTTTGACTGCCAATGAGCATGCTGCTTACCTGCGAAATGAATGCTGATTGGCTGCCACTGTCTGTCAACACTCCAAACCAGGAAGTGTTGGCAGCCATCTTGTGCCTCGGTAGAACCAAGGCACAAGAAAGCCGTGAAAGAAAGGTGCAAAACACGCAAAGGGGGCAGGGTAGAAGCACCCTGACCCCCTAGGCCTGCTCAGGGGGTCCCACAAGGACCCCCCCAGGCCCAAAAATATATATATTTTTTGGTTTTCCCTGTGGTACGCTAAGGGTACACGTACATGGCATCGCACCCTGCGCGTACTCCGCGAAATTTTCAACAAAAAAAATAGTTTTTTTGACCTTCGGGGTCCTTCTAGGCCCCCCTGATAAAACCTAGGCGGTCAGGGGGTTTCTACCCTGCCCCCTTTTATAGTTTTCCCCTTTTGTTTTTCACCTCTAGTGTCTTTGTACTACCGAGACATAAGATGGCGGACTGTTTGGAATGTTCACAGACACCTGAGAGCCAATCAGCTTTCCACTCGCGCACTTCCGTGTCGCGCCGGGTGCGCTCTCCGGTACGCGTACCTGTAAGCGCTCGAAGCGCGCATATAGATATATTTGTGTTTTTGAAGTTAATTTTCGTAAAAACCACTGGAGCAATTTTCACCAAATATTGAAAAGGCACTTCTATGTACCAGCCCCTACAATTTTGCCAAGTTTGGTGTAATTCCATTCAGCCGTTCGGGCTGTAGCCGTGTCTAATCGTCCTATGGAAATTAACATGGGGAAAACACGTTTTGGGATTCCCCTTTTTTCTCGGCCCCCGCATGACGAATCCCACCAAAACTTCCAGGGAAGGAGCGGAGCTGGCCTAAATTTTGGAAAATTACACGCAAATTCCTCAACCGGCGCCGAAGTTATTCCCAATAGAATGTTGCTGATTTCCTATGGTAGCTAGGTCCTAACTATGTATACCTGCTGGCTATCGCCAGTAGGTAATATATATATATATATATATATATATATATATATATATATATATATATATATATATATATATATATATATATATATATATATATACATATATATTCTCAAAGACTGCAGATACGGGCCCAAAATAGGTGCAACGATTATTTCTTTATTTCGTGCTGGGTTTCAAATCGCCATGACGCGTTTCGCGCTTCACAGAGTTAGGATTTTGTCTTAAGTCTGTCTTTAGTCTGACTTAAGACAAACTGAAGACAAAATCCTAACTTCTGTGAATACCAAAAGTAGTAAGTTAATTCTGTGAATGCCAAAAGTAGTAAGTGCATTCTGTGAATACCAAAATAGTAGTAAGTTTTGGATTGAGTCTTAAGTTCATTCTGTGAATCGGGCCCTCCGTGATTGAAAGGGAGGCACTGGAAGTTTACTGGTTAGTAAAGCATTTCAAGTTATTCCTATGGGGTGTAAACTTTACTCTCCGTACAGGCCATAAACAACTTTCGTTCATCTTTACAGTGAAAAAGACAGAAAACTGCACTCCCCGGGTAGGGAAATGGATCTTAGGAATGGAGAATGTCAACTTCAGAGTAGAATATGTTCCTGGGGAGGAAAACAAGATTGCAGACTAAATGTCAAGAGCCCCTTTGGAAAGTGAACAAGCTGAAGAAATGTTAGATAGCCCCATCATGGTGGTGGATGAGCCTGCATTGACGGAGGAAGAATGGAAGAAAGCAGAAGAAGAAGATAAAGATTTGCTCAAACTTAAAGAGTTCATGGCTGAAAGATGACCCAGCAAGTGCAGTGAACTGCAGGAAAATCTCAAGGACTTTTGGGAAGTGTGTTACGAATTAAGCATCATAGGGAATAGGGTCTACCATCCAAACAGGATAGTACCACCAGCCAACCTCAGGAAGAAGATTGTGGAACTAGCACATGAAGGGCACTTAGAACGCAGCCTTACCAAACAAAGAGTGAGGGAGAAGTTCTGGTTCCCCAGAATGGATGCAATGTTGGAGCAATTGGTAAAGGATTGCATTAGCTGTGCCAGGAGTGACATAATCAGTAAGGAAGGCACCCCTATCTCCAGTTGTAGTACCCATTACGCCATGGAGCAAGCTGGCATGGACATCATTGGGCCCATAGAAAGTCTGGGCATCCAGAAGAAGTTCATTTTAGTTCTTGTTGACTACACTTCCCATTGGGTCTCATACAAATGTGTCCATCGCACCTACACCTGTGCTTGAATTTCCTAAAGATGTTTTTGCGAGAGATGGCATACCGCCTTCACTGGTCACAGACAATGGGGTACAGTTTACTTTGCAGCTCATGATTGACTGTCTAACCAAAATGAACATCAAGCATGAGAAGATGGCTCTATATTGCCCCGAGGCCAATGGCCTAGTGGGAAGGGCAAACAAGCTCATTAAAGAACACATTCAGTTAGCCTCTACAAATGGGTGGGAAATAGAATCATCCCTGCATGACTGTATGTGAGCATTCCACACCTGCCCCAATCTAGTAACAGGTATTTCCCCTGTCATGTCCCTCAGAAGTGGAGGACCCTGTACTAAACTCAAACCCAGTTGTTTGGAGGGTGGGAAGGCGTCTAACCCCAATCCTGTAGAAGCTAGCCAGAGGGTCAAACTGCACCAGGAAAAATACAAAGACTGGTACGACAAAAAGAACAGCGTTAGAGTCCCAGGGTCGAGAGTAGGAGATATGGTGCATGTAAAGAGGAATGTAAAAGGGTTACACAACGTGAGCAAGTTCTACCCTTCCAGTTGCATAACCAAAACATTCAAAAATGTAGTTCTTCTTGAAAATGGACAATATTGGAGCTGTGACAAGGTTACAAAGTGTAATGTGTTTTCTGTTGGTAATTAAGGGAGATGTGTTTTAATCTCACTGTCTATAATGGTACATCTCAACCACCCCTCCCTTTCCACTTACCTGGTTTGTTCTGCTGAAGCTCATCCTAAAAAATTTACACATGTGTCAGTGTCCGGAGAGTTGGATGACCAATAAAGCAGACCAGAAAAGTTCTCTCCTGTCTTTATTTGAACTTTTAACAAAGAGCCAAAAAATCAATTTCCCATAGGAAACTTTAGGCAAGGCTACAGCCGAAACTACTGAACAGAATTACCCCACATTTGGCAAAAATGTAGAGCTTGGTTCAGAAAGCAACCTTTTTTTACACCTCTCTGCAAAACAGCTCTGTTGCATTTATTGGAGGTACCTGGTGGGCTAGTTGGACCCCAGGGACTCTAAGGATTCAAGGGAACTTAATCCCCCAACTGAAAATGTGCCACAGGCGTGTTCACACAGTGGTGAAGTGAGGGGGTGGGGCCTGAGGTAACATGTGCAAACACGCCCTGTGGTGCATTTTAAGTTGGTGAATTAATCCCCCTTCAATCCTGAGGGGCCCTGGGGGCCAACTAGCCCACCAGGTACCTCCAGTAATTGCCACTGGCATTGAAGAGAGGTGGCCCAGGCCACACCCCTTTTTACACCTTTCTGCAATGCAGCTCTGTGGTGCTTACTGGAGGTAGCTGGTTGGCTAGTTGCCCCCCAGGGACCCTCAGGACTCAAAGGGACTTAATCCCCCAATTTACAATGCACCAGGGGATACGTTTGCAAGGGTGGTGCAGAGAGGGGTTGTGGCCTGATGTGACAAGTGTGCAAACGCACCCTATGGCGCGTTTTGAGTTGTATAAAAAGGGGCGTGGGATCAAACCACCTCTCTGCAATGCAGCTCTGTGGCGCTTACTGGAGGTACCTGGTGGGCTAGTTGGACCCCAGGGACCCTCACGATTCAACGGGAATTAATACCCCAACTTAGAACCTGCAAGGGGGTACATTTGCACAATGGTGAAGGGAGGGGGCGAGCCTGATGTGACATGTGTGTACTTATGCATTCATTCTGCCAAAACCCAAGCACTTATAAATTCACCATGCACTCTCCTTGCAGTACTTAAATCTTCCAGTCAGTACCCATGTACTCTTGGAATGACCCAGGCACTAACACATGCACTGCTACAATCCCCTGTGTACTACCAATGCAGACCTCTAACCACCTACACAGTACTGATTCACTCCTCCTATTACCCAGGTTGTACCCATGAAGTCCAGAAATCCCTCTGTCACTACCCATGCACTACTCAAATCACCCATCCAGCATCATGTACTTATCCAATCTCTCCGCCAAAGCCCAGGCAGTTATAAAATCACCATGCACTGTCCTTGCAGCACTCTAATCATCTAGTCACTATCCATGCACTCATGCAATGACCCATGCACTAACTCATGCACTGCTACAATACCCTGAGCAGTACCCCTGCAGTTCAGCCATCGCTATGTCACTACCCATGCACTCCTCCAATCACCCTGCGAGCACCATGTACTTATCCAATCACTCAGCCAAAACCCAGGCACTTATAAATTCACCATGCACTCTCCTTGCAGCACTTTAATCATCCAGTCACTACCCATACAATCACGCAATGACCCATGCACTAACTTATTCACTGCTACAATACCCTGAGCAGTACCCATGCAGTCCAGCCATCGCCCTATCACTACCCATGCACTCCCCCAATCACCCTGCAAGCACCATGTACTTACCCAATCACTCAGCCAAAACCCAGGTACTTATAAATATACCATGCACTGTCTTTGCAGCACTCTAATCATCCAATCAGTACCCATGTACTTATGCAATGACCCAGGAACTAACACATGCACTGCTACAATCCCCTGAGCACTACTGATGCAGTTCAGCCATTTGATTGCCACTACCCATGCACTCCTCCAATCACCCAGCCAGCAACATGTACTTATCCAATCACTCAGCCAAAACCCAGGCACTTATAAATTCACCATGCACTTTTCTTGCGGCACTCTAATCATCCACTCAGTCCTCATGTACTCATGCAATGACCCAGGCATTAACTCATGGCAAATACAGAGGATCACAGGGGTACCCCAATGCATAGTGTTCCCTAGTGTATATAGGTGTTTTCACTGTATTCTAAGTGTATTTTAGCATATCACTGGCTTCTGTTGACTCTTTCAGCATTTGGCTTGCTTCCTTCTGCGCTTTTCTTTCTCTTTTTTCACATGTCCTACCTTTGTAGGCATAGTTAGAAATTAACATTTAAAAAACCATTGAAATTCACTAAAAAAAACATAGTTTCAGGCACGTTATAGTTAGAAATTAGCATTTTTAAAACAACATTGAAATTCACTGAAAAAACATAGGTTTCAGGCACGTTATAGTTAGTTGGACATTTTACTCATACAAAACCATAACTAACTCTAACTCACGCCCCCGCAATGCACTGCTGATGACGTCACATATTATATCATTCATGAAATGGTCTGATGACAACTCAAATGACATCACTGATGACATCACTGATTACATCATCCACGTCAAAATCTGATGCACCTCCTCACAGTCTATTATAACCTTTGATACACCCACTGTAAAATACAGACTACCATTTTCAAAACTATCGACACACCAATACCAGTAACTATATATGTACTCACTGATTCCTAGGTCTACACACACACATCCACTCATTTACCCATACAATCACTCATACATACAGTCACTCATCAATACAACTTAATCATATGCACTCATATACCTATACAGACACTCACCCACTGGCACTTATCCATTGAGTTACTCACACACCTAGTCAGTCATGCAAAGAATCAATCACACTCCCATTTCCTCACCTATACAGTTATACACACACCACCTCACTTATTCAAACATAAAGCATCACATACTTACTCTCTTATACAATCACTGATAGCAGTACACACTCATCCATACAGCCACTCGCACAGTCACTGACTCTCACGTATAGTCATTTATATACTCCAACTCCCATATACGCTGCCTTTTATATATGTAGTTACTTGGACATGTACTGCTGATACATCCAATCTCTCACCAACAAACCCATGCACAGACTCACCCACCCATACAGCTGTTTTCACATGCACTCTTGAAACCATACACCCAGTGAATCAACTATTCACACATCTATGCAGAGTCACACACCTCCCACCCACCCACACACACACTTAGTCTTCTATACAAATACTCAGGCAACCAATCAATAGACAAAACAACAGTTAAAGAGAGGTTCCAAGGGATATATGGTTTAGAGACCCGCACCTGATTTAATCCCCAGCTACTGCTTAATTTATAACGCACAAAACACAGGGGGTCTACCAGCTAAATTCTAAAGCTGCACTGTCACCGAGCCCCCAGGATCTCGTAGTGTACATATCACATAAAGACAGTGTATTTCAGAAGAAAGAGAGAAAAGGGTGAACACTAAATGCATAGAGTAGACCGGCACATCATGGGTTATTCATACATGGCTGACTAATCCAAAGCAATTTGAAAAAGGTTTCCCATCAAATTGACTCAATGATCAGTTATATAATTTGGCCAAACCTGGGGGCATAATAGTCTGGTCCCCTGATCATTGGGACATCAAACACCGCACCTTATTGCTGTTTTAGGATTTGGTCCACCAAAATACACAAACCGTCCATGATGACTGATCTTTTGATGGTAAAGATAACAAGTGCAACAGAAAAATTAGTGACTTAAAATAGGATGGAATGTCCTCCTTCTAACAACTTTATTCTGCGGACAAGACACGCCTCCTAATTAAAAAACCAGAACAGTGCAAGAGAGACAGTAACAAATATCGGTCTATAAATGGGCCAACATGTTTCTGCCTAACCCCTTGGCATTCATCAGGGCCTCTGCTCTTCTAATAGTTGCACTCCTAGTAGTGGAATAGAACAATCACCACCATCACCAAAGAAATAAAGTATAATAAAAATAGTTGAATACGGTACAACCTGTAACAACCATGGACATTACCCCTCCATATCACGTTAGCTACCGTGAATTCTGTGGAGGAAAATGTTACATCATTAATGCTGTGTTAGATATGTCAGTCACATATGCAAAGTGTATCACCCAGACACAATTCTATACGAAAAAGTAAATGAATAGATTACTCACCCGTACTGGTAGGGGAAAGGACCTCACCTCACCTGGAACATGCTCAGGTTATAAGAGGCCCCGCACTACAAAGACATAAGGAGGAAAACAGAAATGTAGCACAATAAAGCAACAGATTATGAGCTTTTAATAATGCCCAAATATAATTCCTGTAAAGATTTTCCCTACATCTAGAGGCAAAAATGTGAGGAAGGTCAACCCAAGACTGAATGGGCTGGACCTCAAATCAACTCTGAAAATTCACTCTGACACCAAACTGTTAAAGGTACACAATGTCCTATGCCACCCAGTTTAAATCAACTTGAAATAAGCGCCAAGGCTAACAACTTAGTCTCTGTATTTTGCACTTGGTGGTCCTGCTAGGACCCCCTGAGAAGGGCTAGGGGGTCAGGGGGTCTCAACCATGCCCCCTTTTCGCGTTTTCCACTCTGGTTTTGTGCTCTCTTGTGCCTCACTTCTCCTGAGAAACAAGATGACTGCTCAGGTGCCCCAGAAGGATAATAACATATATAAACATTATCCACTAATAGAATTAGCATTTACAAAACCTTTGAAATGTATTAAAAAAAAATATAGGTTTCACACCTGATATAGTTAGGAATTAGCATTTAAAAAAAACGTGCAAATTCACTGAAAAAACCATAGGTTTCAAGCCTTATATAGTTAGGAATTAGTATTTAAAAAACCTTGCAAATTCACTTAAAAAACCATAGGTTTCAGGCCTTATATAGTTAGGAATTAGCATTTAAAAAACCTTGCAAATTCACTTAAAAAACCATTGGTTTCAGGCCTTATATAGTTAGGAATTGGCATGTTAAAAACCTTGCAAATTCACTTAAAAAACCATAGGTTTCAGGCCTTATATAGTTAGGAATTAGCATTTAAAAAACCTTGAAATTGCTCCTATATAGTTAGTTGTACTAACTATATTTCGCGCACCCGCAATCCATTGCTGATGATGTCACATATTACATCATTCATGACATGGTCAGTGACATCACTGATGACATCACTGATGACATCTCAAATGACATCACTGATGACATCACTGATGACATCTCATTTGTCATCACTGATCACATCACTGATGATATAATTCATGTGATAATACGATGCACCTCCTCACACTCTAATATAACCTTTGATACACCCAGTGTTAAATACAGACTACCACTCTTGAAACCATTGACACACAAATACCAGTTACTACATACGCACTCACTGATTCCTAGGTCTACACACACATTCACTCATTCGCCCATAGAATCACTCATACATACAGTCACTCATCAATACAACACTATCATATGCACTCATACACCTACACAGACACTCACACACTGCCACTCATCCATGGAGTTACTCACACACCTAGTCAGTCATGCAAAGAATCAATCACACTTCCCTTTCCTCAACTATACAGTTATACACACAACGCCTTAATTATTCAAACATATACTAACACATCCTTACTCTCCTATATAATCACTGATACAAGTACACAATGACCATACAGCCACTCGCACATTCACTGGCTCTCATGTATAGTCATTTATATATGCCAACTCTCACATGCACTGTGTTTTACATATGTTCTTACTTGGACATGTAGCACTGAGATATCCATTCACTCACCAACACACCCATGCACACAGTCAACCGCCCATATAGCTGTTTCCACATGCACTCTTGAACTCATACAACTAGTGAATCAACTGCTCACACATCTATGCACAGAGTCACACACCTCCCTGCCACCCACACACACACTCAGTCTCCCATTCAAATACTTGGGCAACCAATCAATAACCCATATAGCCACTCCTATGGCTACTGATCAACACATGCAGCAGCTTACATAACAACAGACATACTGATGCAAACATTCAGACAGTTAAGTTACTAACCCATGCATTTAGTAAGATACATTTAATCACTCACTGATACAGTCAGTCACGCACCTACTAAATCCTTCATCCAGACACTTATACATCCACTCATTCTTCAATATGTAAAACATATTTAAACTTTACAGAAACACACAGTCACTGGATGATGTCATCAGTGATGTCATCAGTGATGTCATTTGAGATGTCATCAGTGATGTCACTGACCATGTCATGAATGATGTAAATATAGTTAGTACAACTAACTATATAGGAGCAATTTCAATGTTTTTTCAAATGCTAATTCCTAACTATATAAGGCCTGAAACCTATGGTTTTTTAAGTGAAAAAAATATAAAGATATATATATATATATATATATATATATATATATATATATATATATATATATATATATATATATATATAATTATATCCCATAGGAAAAATATATATATATAATTATATATATATATATATATATATATATATATATATATATATATATTACCTACTGGCGGTCGCCAGTAGGTATATATAGTTAGGATTTTTTTCCTATGGGATTTTTGATAATTCTATGTTAAATAACTTTGGCGTTTGTGGACGGAATCGGCTGAAATTTTCAGGAAATGGCACATTTTGTTCCTGAGCAGCCCTTAAAAATTTGGGGGGGTTTTGTCAAGGGGGGGCCGAGAAAAAAGGGGGGTCCCAAAACGCGTTTTTAACATTGAGTTTTCCATAGGGCGGTTGGACTCACTTTTAGCTCGAACGGCTGAATGGATTTCCACGAAACTTGGCAAAATTGTTGATATGGTTTGCCCCACGTGCCTTTGCTATGTCTCAATATATGTGCTCCCGTGGATTTTGAGAAATTAACGTTTTAAAATACAGATATATCTGTGACAGCGCTACGGTTAGCGCTCCGGTTCGCATACCTGACGCGTAACGGAACTTCGCGAAGCGAAGCTGATTGGCATTCCGGTGTCTGTAAACATTCTAAACAGTCAAGAGCGGCCGCCATCTTGTGTCTCGGTAGGATCGAGACACAAGAGGTAGGAAAAACAAAGTGGGAAATGAGCATAAGGGGGCAGAGTACATCCTCCCTGACCCCCTAGGTTTGATGAGGAGGCTTTAAAAGGGCCTCGCTGGGTTAAAAAATAATAATTTTTATATCGTTTTTTTGCGGGGGGAGCGCTTGGTACGCGCACCGGGAAGCGGTCTGGAAAGCGTAATATTGGGAAAATAGGATGAAAGAATGTTCAAATATTGTATGTTTATTGATTGTTATTTTTATTCTTTTTTATTTTTTTTATTTAAGTACCAACATGTAGGTACCAATGCAGAGTCTAAAAATAAAAATACATTGTTTCCTCTGTAGATATCTTGCAGGTTGTTTCAGAAGTGATTGAGGTATATGGAATTCATAGCGTAGTCTGTCAGGAAAGCAGAAACACCATGGAGGCAGGAGATGATAAAGAGATGTTAAATACACATTGGAGATGATAGTGGAAGAAAGGAAGTAACTATGAGCAAACTTAAAGTTGCACAGTATATTTAAAGTCTGATTTTACATTAAAATCAATTTCCTACTAGTTTAAAAAATACATATAAAAATGAATAATGTCTCAAACAATTTTTGAATTATTATATATAAATTTATTATTCTGATTTATTTTCAAAATTAAAAAGAACTTCTAATAATTCTTGGTCAGATTTTGACTCATTTTCAATTAAGAAATTCACAGCTTCAACACATTGCAGAAGTTCTATGTCCATTGATTCATCAAAGAATTCTGAATCATTTGCTGTGTCTTGGTTGCATTCTGCAACAATTTCCATGTTATTTTTCTGCTCTCCTTCCATTTTGTATGCTGTAAAATGAATTAAAAAAATATATCAGTACAGATAGGGCACTGTTGGGTTTAAGTACAGACAGGTAGTTTGGTTCTTTAAACAGTGATTTTTTCGTTGGGCAGTGTATGGTATCAAACTGGAAGTAGAAATATCAAACGATTTATGAAATAAACTCTAAGTCAATTCTTAATTATGCAAGACAAGTCTAACTCCATCCATACCTAAAACAGAGAAGTCTATTTTATTCTATAAGTATTACAGAGGGATAGTATATAACTGTCAGAAAATGTTTACCTAATTAACTTACAGTACAGAACATACTTCAGTGTTTAAAATAACATCTTACCTTTCAAATAGAACTTTAAGTTATCAGTTTAAATGTACTTGATATGTACTTCAAGAAGTAGTAGTCAAAATGGCTGTGTTTCTCTCTCTTTCTTTATATATATTCAGGTACATAACCAATCAAATGTCATGAAATAATAGAAGATTTTGAAAGTAGCATTTTGATTGGTTGTCAATTCTAACACTTCATAAGTGTTTTGGTTAGGTAATTTACCTCAGGATATTTAATCAGGCTTACAGCATAATTTTCACAATGAAATTCCATCAAATTTGGGGAAATGGTATGGACTGCTATGTAGTAGGGGCTATTCTATATTTGATGAAAGTCTGTAGTGGTTTTTCTGTAAATTACTTTCCCACCTTTGTTTATCGAGCGCTTACCAGTGCGCTCCCCGGTACGCGAACCAGCAGCGTTACGGGAGTCCTCCATTTTGAATATTGGTAGAATTGAGACACAAAATGGAGGACAAACAATGTTCGGAATGGGTAGAAGGGGGCACAGTAGACACTTTGTGACCCTCTAGGTTTTCGGAGGGAGGATTAGGATGCTGATACATGCAAAAATAAAGACATTTTTTTTTTTACATTTCGCGGGGGGAGCGCCCGGTACGCGCACCAGTAAGCGAACCGGGGAGCGTACTTTGGAGAAAAAAAAAAGAATGCATTTTACAGCTTTTGATATTTGCTATTAAAAAACCATTGAAATTCACTGAAAAAAACATAGGTTATAGACCATATATAGTTAGGAATTAGCATTTACAAAACCTTGAAAATTCACTGAAAAAACCATAGGTTATAGACCATATATAGTTAGGGATTAGCATTTTGAAAACCTTATTTTACTCGCACAAAACCATTGAAATTCGCATATATAGTTAGATGCACTAACTATATATCGCGCACCCGCAATCCACTGCTGATGATGTCACATATTACATCATTCATGACATGGTCAGTGACATCACTGATGACAACTCAAATGACATCACTGACAACATCACTAATGACAAATAAAATGACATCACTGATGACATCATCCAGTGACTGTATGTTTCTGTAAAGTTAAAATATGTCTTACATATTGAAGAATAAGTGGATGTATAAGTGTCTGGATGAAGGATTTAGTAGATGCATGACAGACTGTATGAGAGAGTGTTTAAATGTGTCTCACTGAGTGCATGGGTTAGTGACTAAACTGTCTTAATTTGTGCATCATTATGTCTGTTGTTCTGTAAACTGCTGCATGTGTTGATCAGTAGCTATATGAGTAACTATATGGGTAATTGATTGGTTGCCCAAGTATTTGTATGGGAGAGTGAGTGTGTGTGTGTGGGTGGCTGGGAGGTGTGTGACTCTGTGCATAGATGTGTGAACAGTTGATTCACTAAATGTATGAGTTCAAAACTGCATGTGGAAACCGTTGTATGGGTGGTTGACTGTGTGCATGAGTGTATTGGTGAGTAAATGGATATCTCAGTGCTATATGTCAAAGTAAGTACATATGTTAAACACAGTGCATGTGAGAGTTGAGATATATAAATTACTGTGTATAATAGCTAGTGAATGTATGAGTGGCTGCATAGATCATTGAAAACTTGTATCAGTGATTGTATAAGAGAGTAAATATGTGTTAGAATAAGTTTCAATAAGTAAGATGTGTATAACTGTATAGTTGAGGAAATGGAGGTGTGATTGATTCTTTGCATGACTGACTAGGTGTATGAGTAACTCTATGGATAAGTGACAATCTGTGAGTGTCTGTTTACACTGAGTGTATCTAAGGTTATATTAGAGTCTGAACAGATTCATCGTATTATCACATGAATGACGTCATCAGTGATGTTGTCAGTGATGTCATTTGAGTTGTCATCAGTGATGTCATCAGTGATGTCACTGACCATGTCATGAATGATGTAATATGTGACACCATCAGCAGTGGATTGCGGGTGCGCGATATATAGTTAGTGCATCTAACTATATATGCGAATTTCAATGGTTTTGTGCGAGTAAAATAAGGTTTTCAAAATGCTAATCCCTAACTATATATGGTCTATAACCTATGGTTTTTTCAGTGAATATTTATATATATATATATATATATATATATATATATATATATATATATATATATATATATATATATATATATATATATATATTACCTACTGGCATTCGCCAGTAGGTAGTTATAGTTAGGACCTAGTTTCCATAGGATATCCACAACATTCTATTTGGAATAACTTTGGCGTCGGTGGATGAATCTTCGTGAATTTCTCCAAGAAAATGGCCTGCTCAGTTCCGCTCCTTCCCTGAAAGTTTGGGGGTTATTCGTCAAGCGAGGGCCAAGAAAAAAGGGGGGTCTTAAAATGCAATTTTCCATTTGGACCTTTGGCCAGGGCTACAGCCTGAACGGCTGAACGGAATTACACGAAATTTGGCAGAGAGGTAGAGTTCTGTTCGCAGATTGTGCTTTTTGTTAAATGGTGTAAATCCGTTCAGTAGTTTTTGAGAAAATTGCAAGTAAAATCATAGCGATATCTAGAGTCGGAGTTTAGTACGCGTACTGAAATCTGTTCAATTACGAGCGACGAGCTGCATGCTGACTGGCTGTGAACTGTCTGTCAACACTCGAAACCAGGAAGTGTTGGCGGCCATGTTGTACCTCGCTAGAACCGAGTCAGAAGAAAACAGTAATACAAAGTTGAGAAATAAGGGAAGGGGGTGGGGTAGAGATATTCTGACCCTCTGGGCTTGCTTAGGGGGCGGTACATGGATGTTTAGGCTCTATTTTTTATTTTATTTTTTTAAGAAAAATCGTGGCGTACGCGTATGTAAATACCTACAATTGCGAGCAGGAGCTGCATGCTGATTGGTTGTCAATATTCCAAACCAAGAAGTATTGGCAGCCATGTTGTTTGTCAGAAGAGCAGAGTCACAATAAAACAGTAAAACACAGTTGAGAAATAAGGAAAGGGGGCAGGGTAGAAACATTCTGAGCCTATAGTATTGGTCAGGGGGTAGTACATGGATATTTGGGGTCAATTTTAATTTTTTTTAAAATAAAAACTGGCGGGGTACTCGTGCACTACTTTTACACAGTGGAAAAGGTGGAAAAAAAAGTAGAAGTCTGTTTCATTCATTAGGTCCCGGGGGGGTATATTACGGGGGCACCTTTTCTGCATAATGGGGGCTTGTAAGGTGCTTTGAGCACTGGGTAACGGCACTCCTCTGGTTTTATTTTGAAGTATGAGGCCCCCGGGTAATGGTCCTACTCCCCGCAGTCTTGGTGAGTGGCACCCCTCGGGTCTTTTTTAAAAAAAAGTATGTTTTGAGCTCTCTCGCTCTGTCCCCGTACACGTTGCGGGTAACGCCACATTTCTGGGGCAGTGATATATAAAATGACCTTCTATCTCCGGGTATCTGCATTGTCTGGAGTTTTTTTATTAATGTTGGGAGGGTGGGCTTGATAATACGTCCTTGTTAAGTCCAATAGAAGCCTATGTTCTGGTGCTATCATGGGGTTCTATGGGAAATAACAAGACAGTATTATGAAGCTCATTATCGCCGTTTTATCAGCATTTTCTTGCCAATAAAACGGCGATAATTTTAACACTGGTCCTTGATAATATGCACCTAAGTTTACTGGTCAAAAAAAAGAGCAATGGTCCTTATCATCAACAAAAGGCGATACATTATTGTCACATTTATTGGCAGGAAACTGCTGATAAAGCGGAGATAATGGGCTTGATAATATGTACTTGTGAATAACCATAGCAGCCTAGGTTAGGATCAGAACCTGGGCTGCTATGGGAAGTTACAAGGGCCTATTATCAAGCACATTATCGCCGCTTTATCGGCAGTTTCCTGTCGATAAAAGCAGCGATAATGTATCGCTTTTTGTATGTAAAGCTTTCCTTTTTTTTGGTGTAGCAGTTGTACTCTCTTCGCATGATCAACCTTGCTTCGAAATTCACATTTTTTTCTTCAAGATCAACGAGCAAACCTTTCTTTATATCAGTTAGTAAATCTGTCGCTTTCTTTTCCTGGTTCGTGTGCTTCATCCCGTGCTGCACTTTTGTACAGTATTAATAGTCATATTTTTTATATATTTATTTGAAAGGTAGTGCCGAGGCGCCAAAAGTTGATTACCTACTCTGTCCACCACCATTTTAGTAGTTTCTCACCGTTGTATTTATTATATCAGTTAGTTAGAACTCAGTAGTTTTCAATCTTAGTCTTGAATATCTTACTATAGTATTTCAACATTATTTTTATTATGGACCGTCATACCCCTCCCCCACAAAATAAAATAAGTATGTAGTTTTCTTTTATTAACTTTTATTAAACAATAAATATAAACGAAACTCAATTATAACTATATTAGAACTGGCAAAATAAGTTAAACAATGGTATAAAGAAATTGTGAAATGGATTCCAAAAGGTGTCTGATTGGTAATCTGCAAAAGAAAAAAGAAAATTAGAGTTTAGAATTATGTAGATGTGAGTAAATGAGCTGAAGCATTACAAGTTGTGGTGACTCTACAGTTTTACGTGTGCAGTGTGACTCGTACATTCCAGTTCTGTCATAGTGCTGCATTCAAGTGGTGTCTATATGGAAGTGCCTACTGCGTTACTGACGCCAGTTATGGCGACTTATTTCTAATGCATTCCTATGAAGGATTTGTAGATCTAGGCCTGTGTGCTTACTGTTGTATAAAGCTTGCGGCCAAACACTGCAGGCACTGGGATGGACAACTTCAGGTGGGCTGATCTTCTAGACGTCCAAGCAGACAGCAGTGTATAAGTTTAAGAGAGATAGAGAAATGATGTCACAGAGAGTGAGAGAGAGAGAAAACATTAAAACTGTGTCTTGAGTTGAGATTTTTTGTTGAACCAGACGTAGATTTACTAGCTCTTTGCATCACTTTACCCATGCTGAAAGTGATTCAAAAGTGGCGTAATAAGGTTTATGATCTGTTTGTCAGACTGTTGCAACCTATCTGTTGCCACTGCTTGGAGCTAATTATCATTTTACAGAGAAGCTGCTGTACACTATGCACTCTGGGAAATAATATCAAGCATCGGCGACAAAAATTATTACCACTTTATCTGCAGGAAAGTGTCTCTAAAGTGGCGATAATGGGTTTGATTATATGCTCTATGGAATTCCAATCGAAGATCATGTCAGATGTCCTTCATATCTAACATGAGCTTCGATTGGAATTCCATAGAGCATATTATCAAACCTAATATGACCACTTTAGCGGCAGTTTGCTGCCGATAAAGTGGTGATAATTTTTTCGCCAAGGGTTGATAATATGGCCCTCTATCGTTTCAGAAATAAAGCTAACACTTCAGTTTTACGAGTGCAGTGTACCTGGTACATTTTACTTGTTATAGTGCCGCGTTCAAGTGGTGTCTATATGGAAGTGCCTACAGCGTTACTGATGCCCGTTATGCCGAATTATTTCTAATGTATTCCTATTAGGTTTTTGTAGATCTAGGCCTCTGTGCTTACCATTATGTAAACTTTGCGCCAAACACATTAGGAAGTGGAGTTCACAACTTTTGTTGAGCAGATCTTCTACACATCGAAGCAGACAGCAGTGTCTAAGTTTAAGAGAGAAAGAGCAATGATGTCACAGAGGGTGAGAGAGAGAGAAAACAACATTAAAACTGTCTCACAGAGCCTGGAGTTGAGATTTTTTGTTGAACCAGACGTAGATTTACTAGCTCTTTGCATCAGTTTACCTATGTTAAAAGTGACTCAAAAGTGGCGTAATAAGGTTGATGATCTGTTTGTCAGACTGTTGTAACCTATCTGTTGTCACTGCTTGGAGGTAATTATACATTTTACAGAGAAGCTACTGTACACTACGCGCTCTGGGCCATAATATCAAGCTTGGACGACAAAAATGATTGCCACTTTATCGGCAGGAAATTGTCGCTAAAGTAGCGCTAATGGGTTTCATAATATGCTCTATGGAATTCCAATCAAAGCTCATGTCAGATGTCCTTCACATCTAACATGAGCTTCGATTGGAATTCCATAGAGCATTTTATCAAACCCATTATCGCCACTTTCCTGACGATAAAGTGGTGATAATTCTGTTGCCAAGGTTTGATAATATGGCCCTCTCTCCTTTCATGAATAAAAGTTACACTACAGTTTTACGAGTGCAGTGTACCTGGTACATTTTACTTGTTATAGTGCCGCGTTCAAGTGGTGTCTATATGGAAGTGCCTACTGCGTTACTGACGTACGTTATGCCGACTTATTTCTAATGCATTCCTATGAAGGCTTTGGAGATCTAGGCTGCTGTGCTTACCTTGTATAAAGAGTGCGGCCACCGGAGTTCACCACTCCACTTGGTCTCTGCTTCTGTACGTCAAAGTATATTCAATAAGTTGCAGAGAATTCCATTGCTGTTGCTCGACAGGCCGTATTTGCTTCTGAATGATGTTTGGTGACGGAAACAAAAGGAGATTTTGATTAGTCATTGAAACTGAGTTGCGTAACTACTATCAAAAGTTAATTTTAATGTGGGTTCTTAATATTCCGTAGTTAAGACTGTTGCAGCTCCAGCAAACAAAGGAAGATCAATAAGTTAATAAAGGCCTGGGACGGCGTTGTGATGCAGAAAAAAAAATACTATCATAGATGCATAATTAATAATAATATAGGCCTAAGCACGTGGCGCAGTACAGAAATACGACACAGAAATGTATGCACGCACAATTTTTACGATTGGAGGTGTAAAGGGCCTCGTGACTTATAAAGAAATATTTCAATTATGTAAGTACAATTTAAAACCATTGAGGGGTAGGCAAGCCATATGAAGGATAAAAAATAGTATTATGCATATACAATTTACAGTGGAGGCTGATGTTGTGACGTCTTATCTTACCTTTGTTTCTGTCGTCTTTTGTCGTGTCTTGAAAGGCTGTTGTTTCGCTGAGTTTGGGGTGTTTTTGACAGTCTGTGTCTCATCGCAGCAGAGGCAGGCAAAAGAGAGCATGCTCATGTCAGTGCCCGCATTATATGGGAACCGCGGGGCTGACCAAACGAAGCCCAGGGCCGTCATTGGTAGCGTTTTTGCGGTCTGTAAGAATAATGGCCCTGGGGGAGATCACATTGGCTAATGTATTGGTTTCTAGGCTAAATGATAGCAAGCATGCTTGGTGGTGGCATGTGGGTAGTGTGGGCGGGCGTGCACCGCGCATGTTCAAGCATGAGTGTGTGCACTAACAATTAACAACAGAAAGAGATGAGGCAGTGTTATAATGTACGCAGAGGCAGGCCCAGAATCGGATCTGCAATGAGTCAGCACTTCTAATCATTCTCCTTAGCGCGCCCTGAGCTCTGATTTGTCACTGAGAGGGTGATCGCACCATAGTTTGTAATGCTTATCATACTCAGCATGTACCAGCGCATACAGTACGAATATGCTTTGACGTTGCGCGTCGCATTAAAGCTTCAGTGTGACGTCATGTCCGGCGTTCTGTACGCGAAAGGGGGCAATGTTTCTACTTGGTTTAAAACATTTATTTATGTATTTAATGTAGAAACTAAGGGCAGATATTTGGGATAACTATGATTTTTTTAAAAATACTTTTAAAAATCCTATATTACTTTTAAAAAGAATTACACAAATCGCGGGAGAAGATCATGCGTACTCGTATTGAAAGAGCTGTGCAAGTGCATCATAAGCGTACACAAAGCCATTTGACTTTAAAAGTAGAGATTTGATTGGTTCGTAACTTTTCCTATTGCGAGTGTTGAAAGTTCCGTCTCATAAGAATTATTCGACTTTGACTTTCTGAGAAGAAGCATTTGTTGTGAGAATCTTCTCAAATAGAAGGAAGATAATAATAATAGCAATGGAGTCATCTTCCAGCAGTTCTTCAGAGGGAGATTTAATTCGTGAAGATCCTCCAAAGAAGAGGAAAGAAGCTCTAATTTGGAAGTTTTTCACTTTTCCAAAAGGTCAAAAAAAGGTTAATGCTGCAAAAGAAACCTGTAAAATTTTGCCAAACAACTCTTTCAAAGGGTGATCCATGTAAAAAATACTGTTTTGGCACAGCAAATATGGTGCGGCACGTAAAGAACTTGCATCCCACGAACTTTGCTCGAGCTGAAAGACGGAGGTTGCACAAGACCCCACCTGCTGCTACACCAAGCACATCAACTGCGGCAGCATTTTCAGCAAGCAGTCCACACCCACATATTGATTATGACTTTGCTAAAGGTAAATTTCTTTGCATTTATTGCGATAAACGTTGGTGTTATGGGGAACAGTCTACCGAACTGATAAAACGCAGGATACAGGATCATTGCTGTCCTCAACATTAGTTGTTCTTTTTTTCATTCTTTTGTTTGGCTTGGAATTTGTTGAGAAAACACAAAAAAGGTACAAAACAAAAAAAAACTGTTCTTTTTAGAACTACCTTCACTGGTCAAAGAAAGAACTATATTTCTATGTTAGTGTGTAAAAGTCTGTCAGAAAGAATGTGTAGTTCATAAATGAATGAATGAATATATTACTAGTGTAGGGAGAAAGTGAAAGTGCAGAACTATAAGGCAGTGTTACAGCATAAATCTATAAGGGTTTTACCTATAGTATACTGTAGTATGTGCGAAGCACTTGAATGTAACAAATGTTCATAAATATGTTAGAATTCTATGTTTCAATTTGCGCTGCTCGTGAAACTGCCTGGGTGAATTTGTATCTGTTAGGGGCAGATTTACAATCCCCTTGTGCCTCTTTTACACAGCCATTGTGTCACTTTTGTGACACAGTGGTGGTGCAAAAGATGTGCCATGGTGTGTGCTATTAACAATGTAACGCATCTGGAGGGTGTATTACATTGTAAAGCTGTGCGCCAGAAGAGGCTTTCCTGTGCAGAAGGGGGTGCAGCAACGCCTCCTAAAAGTGACTGAGTGAAATGTATAACATTTCATTCAGTCACTTTTGAGGTTATGCTGCGTCAAAACCTTGCACATGCTTGAAGCAGGTGTAAGGATTGATACAGCTTTGTGGACATAGGGCCCCAGAGCATTGCTGGAGTTGTGTTATACTTGCAACTGAAGTGAAGCAATAATTAATCCAAAAATTACTTCGCAATTTAGTTTTATTATTTTATAATAAGAATAAGAAATATAATCTAAAAAATTAAATACATATAAATATTTATATGAAAAATATAAGAAATTAGTGTAAAAAGAGAGACATAATAATTAATACATTTATAACTTATCATTTACAAAACCTTTGAAATTCACTAAAAAACCATAGGTTTCACAAACGTTATAGTTAGGAATTAGCATTTAAAGAACCTTGCAAATTCATTGAAAAAACCATAGGTTTCACACACGTTATAGTTAGCAATTAGCATTTAAAAAACCATACAAATTCATTGAAAAAACCCTAGTTTTCAAACGTTATAGTTAGCTGAACATTACTCTCATACAAAACCTTTGAAATTCCTCCGTTATAGTTAGCTCAGCTAACTATAACTTGCGCGCCCGCAATGCACTGCTGATGACATCACATATAACATCACTAATGACGTGGTCAGTGACATCACTCATGACATCACTGATGACATCAGCGTTAGCTTTTTCTCTTTCTTTTATAACTTAGTAATAGTGCTATTGATTCCATGGATAGCTCTGTATGAATGTCTACAATAATGCCTATACGACCAATATAGTTATTGTTAGACCTGGAACCATTGGTGTGGGTCTCCCTTCCATTTTTTTTTGCTGTTGCTGCTTGTGTTTGTGCTATGTGTTTCACTGGTCTAGATGCTTTGGGCACTGTGCCACTGCTATTCAGTGCCACAGTGCAAGTGCTCCCTATTGTAATTGTTCTAATGGATTAGTGACTCCATGATTGGCTTATTTGGTGTACTTGTCAGACCCTAGTACAGTGCACTGTGTGTGCTAAGGGCTGGTAAATCAAATGCTGCTGGGGGTCTTGCAGCACTGATTGTGCCACCCAACAGAGCAGCGTGTAACATATGTCTCAGGGCTGCCATTGCAGAGCCTGTGTGCAGCCTAGTGCTGCCATGTTGACTTGGCAAGTGCACCAACTTGCCAGTCCCTAAACCTTCCCTTTTCTACATATTAGTCAACCCTAAGGTAGGCACAATGGCAGGGTGCATTGTATGTAAAAGATAGAACATGACCGGATGTGTGTGGCATATCCTGATAGTCAATTACAGCCACTTTCGATGTTTTACTATTGGAAGGCTACCTGTTCCCATAGGCCAGAATGGGCAGTTTGATTATAACATCGTATAATCATAACTGACTCAAGGATCTAGGTAGAAACTAGGTAGAAATTTGAGTTCAATATGCCTGAACTCAGAATGCTAAAAGTAATCTTTTAGTGAAGTTGGTTTTAACATTCTGTGTTTGAAAATACAATATTTAGAAAGTAGGTATTTTCTTGCCTAACCATCCAAGCCTGCCTCTGCTAGGTTGCGTATTCCTTGTCTGGTTTGAGAGGGACAGGGGCTGGGGTGGCTCCAGGAGACAGGATGAGTCAGCACAAGGCTGAATAGATCTATCTGCATGATGAGTGGTGGGAGGAGTAGTATCTGGGCCTGAATGGGGCTCTGCCTGCCTTCCAAAATGCTGGCTCCACCCGCTATAGTGTGTCTGATAACACATTCTCAAACTGACCAGGGAAAGAAGAAGTCCTGTAAACAAAGTGTTCCAGGACTGCACATAACTAGTTTGGACTAGGTACAGGTACCCTCTGCCTTCAGAGACAAAGGATTTCGGTGTATAAAAAGGTGGACCCAAACACCAGAACTTTAGATCACTTCTGGGAACCAAGACAACCCCTTTGCTGAGGAGAAGAACCAGAGAAGCTGAAGGAGGAGACTACCTCTGTGCTGTGTGTTTGGGGTTGGCCTGCAGTGGTTGCTTCATTGCCAGAGAAAGGAGAAGAGCACTGAATGTGCTTTTCATCATCTTGAAGAAGAATCTTCAAGGGCTTGAACTTTGCTTGCCTCCTGCTTGAAGTCTCAGGGATACAAGACTTCACCCTCAGCTCCCCCCTGAATTCCCTTGCTGAGAATTGAAGTGCCTGCTGTTGTGCTGACCCTTCTGAGAGACTGTGTGTCGCTGGGAGCTGGAAGCGCAACTTAACGACAAGAAGCAGGTCACTGCCACAGCAGTTGTCGTCAAATCAATGAGTAAGCATGCCACCGTTGCCATTGTCACAATCGCATTGCTGAAGCACATTGCATCACCGGGGAAGCGCGCCGCCCCTGGAGAGGTCGCTGTTGCATCCCCAGAGAAGTGTGTCACAGGGCCTGTCGTGTCTCAAGAAGATCACTGAGTTGCCGCACTGCCGTAGGCATGCACGCATTGCATCTATGTTGTCGCATCGTAACCTAGATGCCATTTTGTCCCATTGCACCGGAACGTCATAGCATAGTACCGGAGAGCAGTAAGGAACTGACACATCACCTCCCCACACAGTAAGAAAGTAAGCATCAACTCCCTTGTGCAGCAGTAAGAAACCGACGCATCAACTCCCCTGAATGTAAAGAATCGAGGCTTCACCTTCCGTGCAACCCCTTTGTTTGCTTTGCGTTTTGCATCCAAGGTACTGTGAGAGTAAAAGTGTTGCATTTGCATCTTAAGTGAACTAAGCTATTTGTACCATTTTAAAGACTTATTTGGATTACAGTATTGTGGATTTTTGTCATTTGGTCTTGTGTTAACTGTAATAAAGATTACTTATTTTTCTAAACCTGTGTGGTGTCCATCTGTAGTGTTTTCACTGTATTAATGTATGTGCTCACAAATGCTTTAACACTGCCTATGAGATAAGCCTGTCTGCTCGTGCCAAGCTACCAAGGGGGTGAGCAGGGGTTATTTTAGAAGTATAGCCTCTTACCCTGACTAGAAGCATGGATCCCTATTTGGTCAAAGATACCTACCTCTGCCAACTAGAGAACCCTAATTCTAACAGTTATTCAATGTGGATCCTAATAATTTGGCAAAAATCTTTTCTGCATGAATGTGCTAAGGAAAATTTGATTCCCCCACTTGAAGTGAATTTCTGAAAGGGCATACTAGCAATAACAATACAGGGAAAGATCTAAAATCATAAACAATTCGTGAAAAATTGTACCAACAGCGCTAGCACTTGAGATCAAGAATTCCATTAAGGTAGTAATTTATAATATGCTTTCCATAAATGTGCCTTGGAGAGTTCTCTTGTGACTGCTTTAGGAATTACACAATATGTAAAGGTTGTTGTTTCTACTAGCCGTGTCAACAAAGATTATTCTAGTCCAGGGTTATTTCCCGTCAACATACTAAACATGCGCCACTGACTATGGCTATAAGTTGTAATCATGCTTAATGTGGAATTTATCATGGTGGGACTGATGTGAAAAGTATTTTGAAAACTATTTCTCATGCAGATAACGTTTGATACTTGGATAGGGAAATAGTTCACAGCAGATATTTTATTGGCCCTGATCAGAAGCCCTTTTATGGTATTAATATTGCTTCAAGAATTGTTTTAGCAAGTGGAATTTTAATAGACCATAGAGGGTTATGGTACAAAGAATTTCTCTGCTCAGCGATCTGAGCAAAATTATGTCAATTAATATAAATATGTTGTGGATAAAATTATAGAATGTTTTAAAAAATGGATCATTAGACTTTTGGGGACAGATTGGGATCAATAAAATGTTGGTGTAGCTCTAGTTCGGATATGTTTTTTAACACTCTGCTTCACCTGATTGCAGTTAAAGATTTGATAATTATTTACAAAGCTTTAGAATCCTTTTTACGGCCTAGGAATAAATAATGTGAACTTAATTGGCGTCTATTCAGGTAAGTGAGTACACTGAGGTATTTAGATTTCAAGACATATTTTATATAGTAAAATGGAGCCAGGCTTTAGTGGGTAGTTAGAAAACAGCGCCTCCCCCGGATGTATGCTGATCGCCTACTCTCTTATCACGGACGGTGCCAACAGGAAGGGGTTGACCCAGAACCCCCTTATTTACAGACTAAGGCACAGATGCATCAAGCTGAAATCCGCTCGCAAAGGGGCAGATTCTCAGAATCTGCCCCTTTGCAACTGGTATTTTTGCATTTGGGATGCATCATCCCAAATGCAAAAATTGCAATTTAAGAAAACGCAAAATTGCGATTACTTGCATTTAAGGACTCTCAAATTGAGATTCCTTAAATGCAATGCATTAAAATTTTTAAAAAATAGCGATTTCGCTAATAGGGGTTGCAAATTACCATGAAGTTGAACTTCATGGTAATTTGCAAAAACTTTGAAAAATGCACTAAAGTGCATTTTTCAAAGTTCCATTTTACACACAAACATGCCCTTAGGGCATGTGTGTGTGCAAGATATGCAGATTTCAGGGGTGCAACAGGGTGTCCTTTTGACACCCTGGCATCCTTGAAATTGCAATCTCAATTTGCGATTCTCTAATTGAGAATCGCAAATTAAGATTGTCTTCCCATTCATTCCTATGGGCCTCTAGGCCTCTAGGCCCATAGGAATGAATGGGTAGGTATTCCTTAATTGCGACTCGCAATTTGCGAGTCACAATTAAGGAATTTTAAGAAATCGCTATTTTTTAGGTGAGTTCTTCTTGCATAGCATTTTGCTATTTCTTATTAGCGAATCATTATTTTTCGCTGATGAGGAATTGCAAAATGGATGATTGATGCATCTGGGGGTAAAAGCCTGTTGCAATTGAGAAGAAACCTGTGCTGAAAAGAATATGCAATGCGAATTACAGCTAGTCACAATTCATGCATCATGAATTGAGATTATAACACTATCTTGTGGATGTGTTTTACATTTATCATGTGCACTTATCTACGGTTGTCGCTTAATGTATGCCTATGTGACTGTGACCATATAGTTGTAATATATATATGTTTTGTGATTGTGACACATAGGGTACTTACTCAAATGTAGAGTTTAGAAGTGTGCACATGTTTTTTCTCAATATTTTATATAGTGTCTACTATAGGCCACATAACAGTGGATTCAATAGTCAGTACAGGGACTCTTACATCCTCAAATTGAGCAAAGCAATATGCAATGCTTTGAGAAATCAATGCTTCTTTCCGTGGATAAAATAATAGATGTAGGGCTTCCCTTGCTAAGTTGTACTTCAGCAAAACTGGATAAAGTGCACGCTGGAGTAGCATGTGAAGGTACACCTGCATACAGAAGCTTTTATTAAGACCGGTGTTGCAAATAAAATTCAATGTGAAAAATACATTATTGATATAATTGGATCGTACCTGATATTTTACTATGCTTGACAAAATAATGGATTTGCCCTTAATTCTTTAATCAGTTCTTTATACATGCTTTCAAGGAGTTTGATAAAGGTGGAAACAGACTTGCAGAAGCACATATACAAAAAACGGTCAAAATGATTCCTTCCAATCTCCTACACCTGTATGCCTAACCTACATTAGTCTTTGCTTCCCTAGACATCATCCTCCCACTAGTAATAGCCACAGATACAAAACGGCAAGAACAAGACCTCATAAGTTTCACACAATTTAAAAAAATTTTAGAGCAAGAAGTTGCTTAAAAAAATGAAAACTGCCATGTTACGAGTTATTTGGAGCTTTTTTTGGGCTAGACCCGAGGAAATCCGAAGTAACCTACTTTGCAAGCTCAAATGTAAACAGCTGATTGTTTGAACTGGGGCAATATGCCTGATATTGACTTATTGCATATAACAGAGACATCGAATAAGAAGCCGCTACAGACCATGTAACGGAAATTAAAAATGACACCACCAAGTATAAATAGGACCACTTTTTTGATTTTAAAGGAAAATAATCACAGTTTTTTTCTTAAATGTTACCAGTCTATGGATCTCAATCCAAGCTCACCATACTTCTTTTCAATCAATGTTACCGAGATCATGATATAATGCTTTCATAGTCACATAATCTTACATTTCCACCATGTCAAACATTCCAGTGTATTGTAAAATCTCCTCTATAAGGCCCAGGGTCAGACTGGGTCAGAAAATAAGTCTAATTAAGTTGATGGCCTTAAATTAGGTTGACGTGGAGGGCAGCCTATCAGAACATTATTTTTTTATCTTCTGTTCCAGTGGGAATCCCATAGCACTAGCTATCTATTTTTTTGTCTTAATTTCTCCAAAGACTATTTGATGAATTTACACCAAATCACAGAAAAGACACTTTTTGGCCCAGAGTCCTAAGATGGCTTTCTCCAATTCCTGGTTGGTGTGGTGGCAATCAATCAGATTTCAGCATGAGATTTATCGGCTCCACAGATCTGCCGTGGTGTGATATATACAATGTTTTTGAGCATTAATTGCTCAAATACTACTGAATGGATTTACACAAATCATAAAAGCACTCTTTCTGAACCAAAATCTAACTTTCTGCAAAATTTGGCGTATATCTGTTCAGCGATTTTGGCTCTAGCTCTATGTGCGCTCTATAAATGTCTTTGATTGATTGATTAGCTGCATCCTATATTTCTAGGGAAAAATGAATGGGGAAACTTTTTTGGTGACCCCCCTCTATTATTCTCAGCCCCTGCTTTATGGATCACCACAAAACTTTCCATGTGTAAACTAGTCAAAAAGGTAGCACTTTTTTAGGAAGTTTCATAGAGAGCCATCATCTGGTGCCAAAATTATTAACAACACCAAAAGGCATTTCCTACGGAAACATGATCCTAACTATACCTACCCTGTGGCAATCACAGTAGGTAAAAAAAGAATCTATCTATCTATCTATCTATCTATCTATCTATCTATCTATCTATCTATCTATCTATCTATCTATATATCTATCTATATATCCATATCCATACGTCCATACATGTAATTATATTTACATTCTCTGACATACATGTGTATGTTGTATATTAATCTGGAGAGACTGATTTTTTGCTTTTAATCTGAATATAATGTTCTACCTTACAGGTACCATCCCTATAATCATATTTACATACATCTATACTTCATAGCTAAAAAATGAACACATGAATACCAAGACATATCCACACATCTAAATGTATACATACATTCACGCATATACAAATTACTTTTCGTATTATTTCTGTGCAAAGCATAAACCCCTTTACATATACTCATATACATACATGAATCAACTGAGAATATCCAAGTTATATGTATAAACTTTAGACACATAGGGAGAGGTTAATCAGGGAGCAAATTGTGCAAAGTCAGGCAAACCAGCACAAAGTCCCGATGAAGTGTATACTTTTCAGCACAAAACGTGTTTTGCTTGAAAGTAACCCTAAACCTAATGTGAAAAGAGCTTTGTGCTTCTTTTCCTAACTGTGCATCAAGAAGGAGTTTCATGGGTGGGATATCAGTGTTCCTACTCTACCAACCATGACTTTTTTCCGAAAAGAGCTATCTACTAAAATTGGCAGACAGGGCTTTGCACCAAAAAGTACTACCTCCCTGAAGCAGACATTAAACCCGAGAAACGATTTCATTTTTGCTTTGTGATACCATGCACAGAACACATTCAATGCTGAAACTTTTAAAGTTAGCCTAAGCAGTATATTTTTTACTGACTTACCTTCCATTACCATAACATTTGCTAGACATCACACACACCTGTGCAAACCTGTGTGAGAGGCACTTGTCAGCCTGTTTGTGTGTCAGTGCTGGGGAAGAGAGCACTAGCTCCATATCTTAGTAGATATGGCTCTATGAGGTTGTCTGTCCGTAGTGCAGCAAACCAAATCACTTTGCTGGCTACACGTTGTTGCGCAAAAAAAAAAACTAAGGGGCATATTTACATGTTCTGGGGCATCTCTGGAAATCAGCAGGGATGCGCCAGAACAGGTGCATCATGCAATCCTCTCCTTCCGCCACCACAGATGCGCCGCATTTACAATGCGATTCAGAAAAGGGGGTGGTGATGGACAGAGTATCTGAATTAAACAGAACACTCGTACCCAGTCAACAGATCAGGGCTTGATCCATCACCGTTTTTTAGCTCACTGCACCATCCCAGCTCAGAACCTGGCTACATGCAAATTAGTCTGTCCCTGGCCCAGTGCATCATGGGAAAAGGGCAGACCAAACTACCAAGCCAATTCTTTTACTGGAAAGGAAACAAGCTTCCAGGTACCGGTTTCTGGCATTACAGCCGTCTTCGGCCCGGCTTGCTTGAATCCTGATGGTGCAGTGAGCAAGGGACTCATGTCTGAGCATACCCTTCCACGCTTATGGTGGACAAAACGATTCAGAAAAGGGGGTGGTGATTTACAATGCGGCGCACCATGGTGCAAGCAAGGGAAGATGTGTGTTGCATCTTGTGGCATATGGGCGGCGCAATGCTGGAGTTGCGTCGCAAGCGCAACGCAACTCCTGCAATGCACAGGGGCCACCCATACTCAACGTGGTGCGTCACTCCTTACACCTGCTTGAAGCAGGCGTAAGGATTTGCCGCAGCAGCGTCGTAAAACTGACTCAGTGAAATCTTGTATATTTCACTGCGTCAGTTTTACAGGGCTTTCCTGCGAGGGAACGCCCACCCTGCGACAGAACGCCCACATGAAACCTGACACAGGTTTCATGTGGCGCAGGGCTTTACAACATGACACATCTGCCTAGAAGCGTCACGTTGTAAATAAGTCGCAACGTGGCGCATTGTTTACGCCGCTGCTGCGTCACAAAAGTGACGCAACAGCGGCGTAAAAGTGTCGCAAGGGGCTTGTAAATCTGCCCCTTATATCTTTGCACTGAGGCTGTGCATCTTTTCATGTTGCAACCTTAGAGTACAATTATGCCCTTAAAATACACCTCCTTAGAGTCGAAAACACTATAGCTTAGCTATCACTAACCGACCGAACTCTCCTCCCACATTACCGCAGTAACTCAAAGGAGATAAATGTGGTTCTCTACCTTAGTATATTTGTTGCTGTGTTTGGCTTGAGGATTCCTACTCAGGAACACCAACGGCAATCATCAAATGATGTGCCCAGCCTCAATATTTAACACCATGCGCATATGAAGCATATCTTATATATTTCGAATTATTTCTGAACATACAACATATTGTTGCTGTTTGTATCGCATTACTCAGCAAAATGCACCACGACTTTATCTTCATAAATACACACCACTCCTCCTCGACTCCAGCACTGGTTTAGAGGTTGGTGGATTGAAATGTCCGCCATTATTACGAGTGCGTCATATCCTAGTACCATATACTAAATCAGGCCCTCCGTTCCTATGAACCTCTTCCTTCTTGCTGTGGTTGGCACCTGTGTCAAAAGGACGTTTCCAAGCATTAAATACAAATAAAAAAAACGCAGCTGTACAGGAGAGATTACTGTTTTCCTGTGACAGTAAAGTTAGGATGCTGATGCGCGCGCTTTTTCGTGAACACCACATGACACAATGTGCAGAGAACGATGTGTAAGTTGTGCGCATGGCTGAACTAATCAGTCTTTTATCAGAGTTTCCCAGTGCCACTTCTGCCCCAGCCAGCCGGCTCGGGATCACTCTTCTGTGTCGCGTCGCCGCGGTGGCTCCAGCCAGGCCCAGTTTCCGAGAAGCGCGACGCCTTGATATTAAACTCGGAGATAAAAATGCTGCCACTGCGCATCCAGCCTGTTAGTCATATCCTGATGTGCAGCAGATGCCTCAAAGGGATAAGACAGAAAGAGGGAGCAAGAGATGGAAAAATGCTCCCGATCAAACCGCCATTTGGTCACAGCAGCGATTTCTTTCATTTCCCCCTGCAATCCAGAGAATCTGACAGGGCTCTGACGCACCAGGCAACACAGTCTCAGTTGAAGTCTATTTAGCATGAAACAAAAACAAGATCATTCATTTCAAAGCAAAACAGCAAGCCATGGTATTAGAGGAAAAGGCTTTGCACACAACAGTGCGAGCACTAGCTGGGTAAGTTACTGTAACACGAACAAAAAATGTCAGCGCAGCTGAAAGGAGGCTTTCTTTTTTATTTTACGTTTGCAATTTGATGGCGTGGTCAATCTTTTCTTTAAAATACCAAAGCTTGCAGTAGATAATGGCGACGGGCGGCGACAGATGTCCGCTGATAGCTTTATTAGCAAGGCCTTTGTTGCTTTTACATTCAGATATCCGCTTTCAATAGATTTCACTCAGAGAGGATGGACTGCTGAATGGCTGCACTAACTGTACTCCCCGCCGATGTCAGCTTCCTATCTTTAGTTGTATCTTAAGAGCTTGGCATGCCCCGAACTCAATACATCCAACAAAACAGAAAGCTGCAATCTAAGGGCTGAACCGCTGGTAAACCATGCAATATTGTAGGACAATGCTTGCAAGAGAAAAAAAAAGATACCGGGTGATATTGCTGCTAATATCTGCAGTGCCCGCTGGACTAGTAGCAATGCGGCCCCGACCCTGAGGCTGAATTGACAACTACCCAACACCCATCCATCACTGGTGTCACCAATCAGTTGACCTTGCCAAGAAAAGGTGTCGAGCGTAAGTGCCCTGGGCCAGTTATAACCACCAAATCCTGGTATCTGTGTCGCTCCTTATTTAGCATGTCGACCTAGAACACACAACTTTACATTAGCGGTGAAGTGGTCTGACCCAGCCTGCCGCCACCGGTCCGGCATGATGACGTCCACAGCATGCCATGACCATACCTGCTGAGACACCCTTTTGCTGCCCATGTCTGCAAAAATCTGTGCGGATGAGAGGAGAGCCTCACAGCAAAGTGTGAGCTAGGTATGCAAATCCCCCCCCCAGTGAGGCCAGCAAGGTCGGAGGTACCTACGGGCATGGCAACCTTTAGTAGGGCAAGACACTGGCACTCACCACAGAGAAAGTGAGAGGCCCCATTGGGCACACACATACAGTCTGCATCTTCACAGTCAGGGGGTGAAATCAGTCCAGGCAGGAGGCTCCAGGCATATGCTTCCTTCCAGAATGGATGACTGGGGAAAAAAGTAGAATAAATGAAAAACCATACTGTAACAAGAAGTCTTAACAGCATATTTAGAAATAAGGTGCATTCCAAAGCACCAAGCAGAAAGAAGAGGAGGAAGTGTAAGTGTGACCAGCTGGTTCACACTGGAAAAACCGGATGGCCCACCAGGGGCAAAAGGAGAGAAGATTGAGTGGTCAGGCCAGAAATGAATGCATGACAAGTCTCCAGCCATTATCGGAGTAAATGTAGACACACAAACAAGCCACTGAGGTGAAATTAGGACAGCCTGATGACAGCGCAGCAGGAGAATGGAGAGTAATCCACAAGCATGCACAAACCGATTCTACCACATGCTTAACTGTCCAGACATCGTAGCCAACAGCACAGCATACCAGACCACTCAGGTTGAAGGATGCAGCTACCTCCACAAAGAAAGGGTGTAAGCACCTAGTCACCATCACATCAAGTTGTTGCCAAACAAGGAGGGATCACTGTGACAATCGAGGCAAGTGTCGACCGCTGACTCCATCATGCCAGTCCCTGTCTCTTGCATTGCACTAGCACCCATGGAGCATTGAACAATCAGAGTGGAGTTCCACACCATGATCATCCCAACAGAAATAAACCCTGACAACACTCTGAAGCATCAGACAACCAGCGATCTCCTGCTCACCCTGCCTGCACTCTGATCCCAGTGGCAAGAGCATGCCTGGGCAATGACCCGGCTACCTGACTAGGCAGTGGCTTCTCAGCAGTGGCCCAGATACAGCAAACATGCAGTCTAAACTCAGACCACATTTCATTCAAGGGACCTTTACAAGTGTGAGAGATGGACTTGACACTACCCCACTGATGGCTGTCCGGACCTAATGAGGCCTCAGAGCAGAGACTTCAACGGGTTGCAGGCTGTCTTCCTAGTTATGACAAGACTGTTTCTAGTCAATCAAGCAACACCACCAGTCAAGCTTCACAAAGGACTCCAACAACTCTCCTGATGTACCCATTTTGACCTGCTGACACCAACCACAAATCATCTGGAGCATCAGAAAAGTGGACTAATTCCACAAAATGGACATGACTTCAGCTGGTATGTGGCCTGAAGGTTTTGAACTTCTTTGAACAAATGACCGTGTCCTGGCTCACACAGGTTAATGTATGCAGGTGAGAAAAGATATCCTGCTACAGCCAGCATCCTCAGTCCATATATTTAGTGCTGTCCTGATTGACTCTAGACCCCTATAGACCAAATGGTGTCTAGTTTATTTTGTTTTGTTTCCACAGGTTGTCCTTATGTTTGTAATTAAGGAGGAATTTTGTTTCCTGCTGGACTCATAGTGATGCATCATGCAGCCCTTCCCCTGAGGATGCACTAACACCTACCCCAAAATCATCCATCATCGGCATCACCAGTCAGGTGATGATGCCAATTAAGGGGGCCAGGTGCACATGCCCTGGGACCCAGCAAGTCCTGGTATCTGTGTCATTTTATATTTAGCATGTGGTCCTAGGGCCCACAACTTAACAATATCCATGAAATGCCTTCAAATAGCCAATAAGCTTATTTTCACTGTTGTCTGCACTTCCTTTATCGCCCATGTAGGTGCTCAAGAGAACCTGGATGAATATAAGCAAGCTCTAGGATTTTCAGCTGGTCTCGCCTTTGGGGTATATTGGCTTTACTAATGGTTTCAGTGATGCAGTATAGCATTTCAGATGCTAAGCAGCATTGCTAAAAAGTATTAAAAGAAACCAGACACAGCAGGCCGAACCAAGCATGCGTGTTCTAAAATATGACGCAGGCACATTTTACAATTTTATTTACTGATATAATGTGTTTTTTTTAAGTGGGTGATGGGCAGCAAAAGGGAGGGAGTTGGTGAAGGCAACAATATGGAAGGGGGAGGGGCCGATGCATCGCGCAGAGAGTAGAGACCAACATAGAGTGCAGGTGGGAGAGAAGAACATAGGAGAGAGAGAGCAAGGTGGAGCTGGGGGGGAAGCACATGAGTGAGAAAGAAATGCAAGGGGGAGAAAAAGCACAGAGAGTAACACAAGGTGTGGCGGGGGAAGAAAAGTACCCGGAAGAGACAATTGGAAAACACATGCACTTTTATGGAGTGCTTAACCAATAAGAAAAAAGAAATGCCAGAAAAGTAAGCAGTGGAAGGACCCAAGTGAGGAGGCCATGCTCAGGGAGAAGAACACACAAAAGAAAAAAAAGGAAAGCCCACTTAAGCTAACAAATAAGAAGCAATCAAGTGAGATTGGAAGTAAAGCCACCCAATGGTAAATAATTGGCGGGCTCTAAACTCACTGTAAGTTGACATTATGTCTTTTCACAAAGACAGCTTTTACTGTCTGGGAGATGACACTTAAAAAGGGGTTTAGATAAACAATAGGTGTGTGGGCTGACAAATTACAAGAGTGTGCTGTAGCTGAGCCAATAGTGTGTCGTTCGGCCATATAAATATTTTGCCATGCAACTCATACAACAAACATCATTTAAACAATGACATGACCTCGTTAAAATAAAAACCAATCTTTTTCATTAACATTTGGAATTGTCTTACCTTACTACAATACATTATATGACTAGATGTAGAGGTATGTGTAAGGCATCATTTTTAAATGCAAACATAAAATCATCCCTGTGCCATGATGACAATGCCATGAGATGAGAAAAGTAAGTGGCCAGTCAGTTGGCAAGTGTAGATGGAGCCACATTATATTGCATTAAATCAAACTCAAGGCATTTTTGTACAGTACACATCCTAAAATGCTTGTAATAAAAGATGGTCTCATTTGTGATAATGTATAAATGAAAGCTTAGAAAAAAAAAAAAGACTAGTATAACATACATGGCTAAACGGGGAAGCCAGGTTTGACGCTAGGTTTTTATGGTTTCACATTGTGCAATTCAGCCGCTAGATGGGTATCTCTTCCTCACCTCATGTTTACATCAAATGCTAATATTTTGTCTTCAATTCTTTGTACATGAGGTTGGAGCAGTAGCCACATGAAAGCTCGATTTGTTTTGGGCTCAAGGGTCCTATAGAATCTTGATCTGAGCCAGTGCAGGTATTAGGCTTGAGACTGGCTTGAGCTTTCAGTGACTTGCCGCCCATTGAGATGAACTGATTCAGGGTGGGTAATATCAGCTACCAGGAGCCCACATCCTCCATCTGTGACTAGTTGTAGGTTTGTAGCACAAAGCCATGACCCAACTGGATGTCGAAGATGATCTGTGATATGCTTACTTTAAATCACTTCAACTGCAAGAATCATTTGATGATGTGCACCAACACCCAGTGGTGCTGGAACATTTTTTAGAGTTGGGAGGCAGTCCAATATTGTGACCTCACTATAGACATAGGGGATTTATGACAGTCTTTTAAAACACAACCAATGCTACCAGAAGAAAAAACATTTGAGGGGTCACTTATTATTTATTTTCCATCTAAACTCTTTCAAGTTTTCTGGGAAGAGCTTCAGGAGCCAAAGTTACAAAATCACTGCCAGCATGGTATCCAAACCCTCAGCACTCATAATCATTGCAAACATCCCGTGCCTCATTTTTGGTGAAGAAATCATCTCTACACTTCAAGATTTCCAAGGCAATTGCCAGAGATAATGCAGAGCTAGATCTAGAGGGTGGTACAGCTGAAAAATATATGCTTAAATTATAGATAATAAATGGGGGTCTCAAACAATAAACCTTTCAGTGCGTAATATAGCCTTATAGCCCGCCGTAGCGGGCTATACCGGCTATTAGAACATTGGAATGTCGGGAGCTCCATTGCAGACAATGGAGTGCTCCCTGCTTCTACGGGCCGGTAAAGGCCCGCAGAGCAACATTCCAATGTTCTACAAAGGCTTCTCGGATTTATTTCCCCTCAAGCTTCGAGAACCCTTTGTTTAATTTGTTAGAACATTCTGCCCTCTAGTGGCAGAATGTTCTAATAGCCTTATAGCCCTTCGTAGCAGGGCTATACCGGCTATTAAAGGCCAGCTGAATCGTTAAAGGCCCGAGCCGAAGGCGAGGGACTTTAACGAGACAGCGGGACTTTAATTGCCTCGAGAAGCCTTTCTAACACATTGTAATGTTGCTCTGTGGGCCTTTACCGGCCCGTAGAAGCAGGGAGCACTCCATTGTCTGCAATGGAGCTCCCGACATTCCAATGTTCTAATTAATAAAATAATCATCTTTTACCTTGTAACAAGGTGCACTTTGTCATAAACTCTTTAGCATCAGGCAGTATAGCTTGAGAATTGGGTGGAAAGAGGCTTTAGGTAGGTCGATTGATAAGCCAAGTGGAAGAAAGGACAAGTGGAATGAAAGAACCAGAGAGCTCTACCTTTTTTTGCTTGCCTCTCTACAGAGCAGCTGTCCTACTCTAGAGGGAGGGAGGACTTCATGCTGGGCACACAGATTCCAGTATAGCTTTATATTTTGATACTTGCAGCCCTGCACCTTGATATGCTACTTATACAATTACTTGAGTTTAAAGTGAAGGGAACTAAAAGTCATGTCATTTTTGAAACTCTCACACTTGATAACCTAAAAGTTCTACTATCATTATGGGATCACCTGAACTGATTGATTAGATTGCCGTGTTGCTGGCTGGGCGTGCGACCACACGGAGGGATTCTGCTTCTGCCTCTAACCCCTGAGGGATTCTCTGACCTCGCCGGACCTGCTTCGCGGGTCCCGCAGCGCCGTGAAGGCTAAGGCTGCTGTTTGCTGAGTGAGGCGATCGGCGGAGGAGCGGACAGGAAGAGAGCCGGCGGGGCTGCGAGCACAGGCAGGGACTCCAGTCTCCAGGAGCCCCTGCGCGCCCATTCCACACACCTGGGCTGCTCTCCCCGCTGGCCACGCCCCCGCTCTGTCCTTTGAAAACCGGGTTGCACCATCAGACCCGTGGATCACCTGAACTGCTTGATTGGATTGCCATGTTGCTGGCTGGGCGTGCGACCACACGGAGTGATTCTGCTTCTGCCTCTAACCCCTGAGGGATTCTCTGACCTCGCCGGACCCGCTTCGCGGGTCCCGCAGCGCCGTGAAGGCTAAGGCTGCTGTTTGCTGAGTGAGGCGATCGGCGGAGGAGCGGACAGGAAGAGAGCCGGCGGGGCTGCGAGCACAGGCAGGGACTCCAGTCTCCAGGAGCCCCTGCGCGCCCATTCCACACACCTGGGCTGCTCTCCCCGCTGGCCACACCCCCCTGTCCACCAACCAATGATAGACACTGACAGTGAATAAAACTGATCACGACTCCCGCTTCGCGGGAGCGCGCGGGAGGGTGCCGGGAGAAGCCCGGGACAAGGGCGGGACCGTCTGTGGCCGTCAGGGGCCGAAGGAGGCCAGGCTGGGCCACCCCCCTTATCAGTGACCCACAGTACCTTCTCCAGTAAGTGACACTGACATATAGTTTTTGATTGGTGAGAAGTATGGCAATGTCTGCATCGACAAGTACTGCTATTAGCCACTTGACAACTCCTCCGGTTGAGTCTGGTCCTCTGGCAATTGGCCCTTTAGATAAATTCTTTTTTAATCGTTCACTGTCAATTGACAAAGAGTTATCCTTGGCAGAGAGGCGCGCAGAGCGTAGATTATCCATAGAACTACTTAAGAATTCTATGGATAAGCTTTCAACTCTAGCATACCCCACTCTGGTAACCCCTTTATCCTCAGTGAATCTTGCAGTTGCCAACGAACATTCTGAGAGACAGGCACAAATAACAAACAAGGACGTTGCAATAGAATTGAACAATCCCTGTGGGAGTAACATCCAACCTACATCGTTCCCTGACTCTGGTGCTCAGGTTACACTGGCCCTACCTAAGCTCGGGTCTAAAAGGAAAAGACCAGCCCCGGCAAGAAAATGTAAAATGGTGGTCAAACCCCCTCAAAAGCACAGGAAGCTACACAAATCTGTGAACACTGGAGTGGTTGTCATTGAAGAAAATCATAATACAGAAGGCGCTCCACACATTAACCTTGCCTCTTTGGACAGTCAAGATAAAGAAGAGAATATTTGTACTGACTCCACCGTACCAATTAAAGAAAAGGTGTAATCAATTGTAAATGTGCTTCCAGAGTTGGAAAAATTGCTTAGATTAATACTTACCCCTATTGAGGATAGAATTGTCAAGCTTTCAGATAGGCTAAATCATTTTGAACAGGCAACACTAGACAATTTCTATTCCACAAAATCCTTGATTAAAGCCAACGCTAGGGTGGATGTAAGCACAAAGCCCCAGGTTCTTACTAACCCTGTTACTCAGGACAAGGGAAGAAGGTCTCAAAATAACTCCCCTTTACCTTCTAAGCAAAGCAACCCTACCGCCAAAACAACTGTAAAATCTGCTGATAGATCTGACAGAGCACACGTAGGTTCTGTTCAATCCCAGCCGAACACTACATACCCTCCACAGTCTACAATACCCCAGATACAAAATCCACCAACTGCTATGAGCGCAGAGGTTACAGATTGCCCCCAAGCGGGCAAAGTTCCCATATCTGCAAAAGTACCCAACAACAAGCAGATAGTTTCAAACAATCCTGTGGTGGGGAATGGGGCTAATGTATGCCCTCTAGTAGGTAAAACAATAGCACCAACCCAACCAAATAATAAACAGCAGATGCTGAAACCAGCCCCCCAACCCGTCCCCAAAGTTCCTAACACAATCCCACCTCCCTTGACAAAGCCACCCCACAGAAAACCCCCGGTGAATCTTACTCCGGATTCCTTCCCCTATGTAGCAGTCCTTATAAATGTACCACCATTACCCATAGGACAGAGAGAAACTTTCCAGATGCTCAAAAACAAGATCATGCACTGGTTAAGGGAAAATCGTCCTCTGCCAGGTGACATCGACGGGTTAATCATAGGGGTAAGGAGAATAGACTGGATGGGGTATACACCGAAAACCTTGGGTGGGGACTGTATCGTGGTTAATTTCCAAGATCCAAGGGTGGCAGGATGGATAACTAGGCAGGGATGGGGAACAAATAAGGGAGGTATTGGAATTGTAGACCTTACCTTTTTTTACCCCCGCCCAACCAGTGTAACGACTAGCTTGCTCAATGAACCCCTAATCCCCCCTACTGTATCATGGCCAGTCAATTCCTTACCAGCTCCTTCATTTGGCCATAATCATACTACATATATAAATTATAACCCTCATGTAGGATGGCAGGACCCGGGATGGGGATGTTGACAAAACAACCAAGATAGGAACAGCTGGACAGGAGGGAATAACAATGAGTCTAAAGGGGTTCGTGGCGATCATGTTGACACCATTGTTACATGCCAAACGGTTGGTTACATGGAGATGGGGAGTTTTGTTGAAGATGGTGGTACTAGACCGGAAAATATAAATGCTAATGCTGTGACATTACCCTCAACAATAGCTAACACGATTGTAGATCCCATTGATGACCATGGGAGGCAGATTAATAATATCGAAAGCCCGACGATCGCTCAAGTGTCTCCGAACATTAACATTCACGATGGGATTGAGGCCAGCATTGGTACGCTTTTATCTTGGAATGTTGCTGGGTTGGGCGGTAAGTTAGACTCCCAATCCTGGGTGGATTATATCAGTAGGTTTGATGTCTGTTGCTTTCAAGAAACCTGGGCTTGTCACCCCCTTTTCTGTTTTGGTTATTTAAATTATTTTATACCAGCATCAAAAGGTGGAAGGGGGCAGCCTAAGGGTGGCCTCACTGTTTGGGTAAAACAGGACTTGCACATCAACATCAAAATGTTGGACCTGGGAACCAGCGATCTACAAGTATTAAGAATCTCCACAGGCAAGGGTTCATCAATGGATTTGTATAACGTTTATGCAAGAGGTAATAATGTAATCAATTCTTCTACCATTGAGTTGTTGTCTGCTGCCTTAGAGACCAAGTCCCAAGATAGCATGGTGATAATAGCAGGGGACCTCAACAGGACTTTTGAACCTTTGGACTGTACAAATGACCCCTTAGGGAGGGACGAAGACAATCTCTGGGGAGTACCGTCTCTATGTTTAAAACCCGTAAAGCGATGGACAAAGGAGATTTTATTGTTAAATGCTATTTGTATGGAACATGGTTTAAGAGCACTGAATGGGAGGACACCAGGGGACAAGGAGGGCAGCTGTACTTTTGACAACGGTAACAGCAGGAGCAGAATTGATTATATATTATGTAGTCTCCAACTGTGGGATGGGGTCATTGACATGGCCATTAGGCCCAGGGTTGAAAGTGATCACAACCCCCTTTGTGTGACCCATAGGTGGTGGAACGTTGGAGCGGGAAACCTGCATCAAACGAATGACGAAGTCCCAGTTATGAGTAATGACGAACGTAGGTTAAAATGGCCAAAGGTATTGGCAAATGAGGCTACCATGACCTATATCAACCATGTGGTTGATAATGCAATTTCCGCAATGGAGGCTGCAGATCCAGTAGCTCCGGGGGCTAGTGGTATCACCGAAATCGACAACAAGTTATTTTCCCTCCTGAAACCATGTTTCTTTACCAAAAGCAAGAAAGGGAGGAAAACTAATGATGTTGGAAGGTGGTTTGATAGCCAATGTAGATCGGCACGACTAGAACTGGGAAAAGCTATTAGGAATAGGGACCGTGCTGCAATAACAGAGAATAGGAAACTGTACAAGATGGCCATTTACCGAGCTAAAAAGAAATGGGACGAAGACCATTGGGCCGAACTAAAAGAGGCTTCAGGTAACAAGGACTCTAGGACATTTTGGAAAATCCTCAAGTGGGGTAGAGGAGGTGGCCCCGCAAAGCCAGATAATAATGTAGCAGAAGATGCCTGGGTTGACTACTTTAGACCACAGTATGCTGAAGTCATCCATCCTGGGGCGGCCGATGGCATAACACCAGTCTATGCAACCGACAATTTGTTTTCCCTTAGAGAAGCAGAAATTGCGATTAGTTCCGTGAAATGTAGGAGAGCGCCAGGGCTAGACGGGATTCCCCCGGATATTTTTAAATATGACATGACTAGATGGGCGAGGTATACCTTTCTAGTAGCAAATGCCCTAGCCAAGGGGGAGGTGGTCCCCGACCTTTGGAAAGGTGCAATTATTATTCCCATTCATAAGAAGGGTGATCGTTCACTGCCCGCCAACTATAGGCCTATAAGCCTAATAGCAACCATGCAAAAAGTAGTGGGGAGAATGGTAGCAAACCAGCTCATGGACTGGGTTGATGACAACAATGCCCTTTCCCCATACCAAGCTGGATTTAGGCGTGCAACCAGTACCATTGACCAGGTCTTCCGCTTCACTATACTGCGGTGGAAGACGGTTCTAATAGGAAGGGGCTGTCTGTATGTCGCGTTTGTCGACCTGCGGGCGGCATTCGACCTAGTCCCCCGGTTTAAGCTATGGTTGGTTCTGCAAAGGCTGGGGATTCCTGTCGATCTGCTCACACTAATCATGCGATTGCATGAATCCAACTTTGCAAGAGTACAGTGGGGTGGAAACGGGGAGACAACCTCGGACTTCTCAGTCGAAAGGGGTGTCCGACAGGGCTGTTCCATGGCTCCCTTGCTCTTCTCGTTATTTATTAACGGGATTGTTGAGAGAATGTTGGAGGCTAGCGTAGACGCTCCGTCGTTAGCGGACACCAGGGTCCCGATCCTGATGTTCGCTGACGACACCCTTATCTTGTCTAAGACCCCTGCAGGGCTGCAACGTGCACTAAACATTTTTGATGTTTTTTGCACAGAGCATGGGCTTGAAGTGAACGTGGGAAAAACAAAATTGATGGCCTTTTCTCCACGTCGCAGAATATATCCCAAGGTAACCCTAAACAACAGCAGGTTAGATACTGTTAAAGAGTTCACGTATTTGGGAGTACAGATTGCAGAGGGCGTTGGCTGGTCGCACCATTTGGAAAAAGTGGTCTTAAAACACCAACAGCTCTCAGGTGCTTTGAGGGGGGAACACCGCAAATCCAAGACAAAACCGATTAAACCCGCACTTATAGTGTATGATGCGAAGGTCTTGGGTGCCACATTATATGGCGCGGAGTTATGGGCTTGGGACAATCTTGTGGCTTTACAGACATCTGAGAACAAGTTCCTGAGAGGGATCACAGGACTTCCACAGAGCACCCCCTTAATCCCATTATTTCTGGAGTTGGATAGGCGTCCAATTGCCGACAGAGCTCGATTGCGCCCTGTCCTCTATTGGAGGCGTCTTTGGACGACTCCAGAAATCAGACAATACGCGGAGGGTTTTCTCTGGATAATCAAGGAAGACATCTTCCACAAGATAAAATGGCTCAAAAACCTGAAGGCCATGCTGACTAACTTAGGGCTTTCCAATCTCTGGAATAACCCAGTGGGAAAAAACTTCCCAAGCAAAGAAGCCCTCAAAGCACAATATTGGGATTGGGTGGGTGGTAATCTGCTGAAAGACGCCAGGGCTGACTCTATGGCTGGTCGCTACCTGGAGACAAAACTCTTTCCTATCCTAGAAAACTATTGGGATACTATTACGGTACCAACGGATAGGAAGCTCGTCTTTCAGTTAAGATCCGGATCTATCCCCCTAAAGAAACTGACAGCAGGTTGGCATAGATCGACCAATAAGATATGTCCAGCCTGTGAAAATGCCGTGGAGAGTGTAGGCCATTTCCTATTTGTATGTCAAGCATACTCATTACCGAGGAGAAAATGGCTCACGCCTGTATGCAAAAACCTGGGGACACGAACAGTGCAGTGGCTTTAAGAATCTTGCGTACAACAAACCAGGATTCGATAGTCATAGGGGTAGCCAAATACCTGGGTTGGGCTTGGGCAATCAGGCGACGATCTCTGGGGGGAATTAGGTAATCAGGTTTTCCTTTTAACTACGATTTATGTAAAATTGTTTGTTACAAATGATTTTATTATGCTAATATTGTATGAGCTGCACAGAATGTTTAATGAATTTATATCTGTAATTGTTATGTCTTACTCTGTAATTGTTTTAAATTTTATAATGTGCTTTTATGAGAATTATCTTGAATAAAGCTTATACAACACAACTATCATTATGTTCTTCTCTCACTTTTCCTTGGTCATGTTTACATCTCAGTATTTCTTATTTGAAATTTCTCTCTCGCCCTCACATCCCCTTCTCTCAATCTTGTATCACTCTCCTCTTTCCGTCTTCCCTTCTTTCCTTGTAATCTATGTGCTCCTAATACTTTATTTCTCTATTTTACTCTTATCTTCTATCTTATCTCCTGTCTAGTTTTAGGAAAAAATTATGCCTGCATTTATTCTTTTGCTCCCAAATTTATGAGGGCATATCTTCAAGAACTAATGCATCAGCATTGATGTGTCAGATGTCTTTCGTCTGTCATAAATGCCCCACAGACACCACAGATGCACTGTGCTTACATTACAGTGCTCCATGGAGCAAGGATTCACAGATGCTTTAGAAATTCTGACAGATCTTTTGGTGTTAAAGTGACGCATTGCTTGAGTTGGTCATAAGACTGATGCAAATCCATCAATGTGTCAGAACACAGAGACGAGTCCCATGCTAAAACCCTGCATCAATCCTTATGCGTGGTTTGGGAAGGTATAGGGATTTTGGCGTAGTCAAGCTGTAGAGTGACGGAGTGAAAAGTTTTACATTTCACAGTGTCAGTTCTATGTGGCTTTTAGAGTAGGAATGCCTACCCTGCTTACATTATACCTGGCGCAAGTATAATGCGACGCAGGCCTCTACAAACTGATGCATTGAGTTCAACGCATCAGTTTTTAAATATGAAGCAGTGTGGGTTTGCACTGCATTAAAGAAATGGCGCTGCAGAGGCGCTAGCTCCTTGTAAATATGTCCCTTGATTTGGTGGAGCACAGTTCCAGAGTGAGTGAAACTGAACCATGAAAAAATACGAGTTAGTGCAGGGCTAGAGGGATGTTTAACGACCAAGCCTAAGTATTATCCCCCAAAGGAATCAACAAACAACAACAAAAAGTTGTTGTTTGAAACTGAACCATATCAGGATTCTGCCCCTCTTGTTTATTATAATTAGAGAGCTAACAGGCACACTGCAACTTACGTTCTAATAACTCAAAATGCTAAAATCAGCAGAATGATTTCTGCAATCAGTGGGTAAAATAGGATGAAACAACTTATTTTACTGGTGTGTAAATTATATGCTCTAGGCCATAATTGTTGCAACCAATACCTTGGGGCGCCCCCCAGCAGGCCCACTATCACCGATGAGCCTCCACTAGGCACCACTAGGGCACATGTATTTCTCAGGGGGTCCTTGTTGCATACATTAAATGCCCCCCCAAACATCCATGCACCTTGTGCCAGGCACCACATGGTGCCTGGCACCAGCATAGAAGTTTGAAAACATGCCCTTTACTATTGCGGCTTGTGCTGCGGCCCTGTTTCGGCTGGCAGCACAAGCTGCTATAATAAAGGCTAGGTTTCTGACCGACATGCTGGAAGTGGCATTGTAATTCAGGGGATGAGATTTCACACTCCTTGTCGGGCAGTCCCATTTCTGCCACGATGTTGGTTTGACGCTCATAATGAGGCTGAAGTAAATAGAAGACTGATGCCAGGTAGGAAAGCTGCAAACTAGAATGAGTATAAACAGACAAGAAACATAGCTGTTATACAATACCATTTTGTTAAAAAAACGTGTGGAAAATAAAGGAGCAGTATCAGTGGCAATATTTCCAGCAAAACCCAATAATACAATACCAATGCCACAATAATGAAAACACATTAAAACATTTAAAAATCAAACTTTGTATACTCCTTTCTGGCAAAGGGAAGAAACTCTATTCTACAGTACAAAACAACTCATTACGCAAACATTTAGACATAGACAAGGGGGATACAATAGACAATCACACATGCCTTTACAGTCACCAATCTTTCTGTATCAATGCTCATGTCACAGAGTATCATCAAATCATTAATATCTACTGTTAAATACGCATCAATGCGTTTGGGTGGATACTCCGTGTTCAAGGCCACCTTCTTCAGAAAAGAAATATTACTCCACCAGTCTAATTAAAAACAGGTTTGCTTTCACATTCTCTTATATTAGCATGCAGTCCCAATGAAGAATATCTTTCAGTTATCTGCAATGCGGAAACAGAGCAAATTCTTCATGTACAGTAATATTGTGACTTTGGCAGTGTATTATTGGGTTTTAAAAGTATAAGATAACTACTTGTTGTCAGCTGAGATTTGATACATGAACAAAGAAATAAAGAGAATGATTCTTTTTTTATATAAAAACATATAGATGGTGTGTTGAACATTGATGCCATCTGGGGTGAATGTGTAGTATGGAATGAGATTGAAACAAACGTGTGGGTATGCTTGAGTTCTGATTTGGAAGCCCAATGGGAATTTTAAACCTGACTTGATAGTCTAGTATGGTTCTCTGTCTCTTTGGACAAGTTGGGCCCTCTCTGCTTTCTTCGAAATAACTGTTTCTTACACAGATTTGCACTGTATGCTGATAGTCTAAAGGAAAGCGGGTTAAAGTAGTATATTTGTACCACAACTGGTGCCATTAGTGACCCCAGAGGAATTGTTGCATACTCTCCTATTTAAGAGAGTGCAGCCTCTACTTCAGTTTGCTAGCAATACATTAGAACACCTCTAAGCACTTCATTGTTAAGTGTTGAAGTAAATAGTGTACACTAAATTATACAAAAAAGTGATGGATGGAATTGTCAGAGCACAATCCTGTGTGGAACAATCATGTATATTGGCACGCCAATGGCTAGTTCTGGGAATGTTGAACTTCAGGTGCGGACTTTGGTGCTTCCCGACTTGACCCATTTCTAATACTTTATAACCAATTCAATATTGAAAAATTCTCATTCAGAATGACAGACACTAGGTAAATGTTTGGTATGTTTACATCAGAAAATTGTTTGGCAAGATACAGAAGCGCTTAGTATCAAGGGGCCCGATTCACAGAACTAACAAGACAAAATCCTAAACTTACTGCCATTTTGGTATTCACAGAAGGCACTTACTCATGTTGATATTCACAGAAGGCACTTACTCATTTCGGTATTCACAGAAGTTAGAAGTGCTAACTTTAGGACTCCTAAATGCCTTCTGTGAATACCAAAAGTGTTAAAGTTAGGATTTTTCTCTGTTTAAGGCTAGTAATGTTAGGACTCCTAACTTTAGGACTCCTAAATGCCTTCTGTAAATACCGAAAGTCTTAAAGTTATGATTTTTCTCAGTTTCGGAGTACTAAAGTTAGGAGTCTTAACTTTACAGAGTGGTAATGGACATCAATTGCTTAATCTTAATTATTTGAGTTAATTATTTGAGTTTGGTTGTCTAAGAAAGTGGTGTACCACTTTAGGACAGCCCCTGATAAACCCATTCTATGTTCAAATAAGTCCAGGAGACTGTTCTGTTTGACTGTATCGAAGGCTGAGGATAGGTCTAGGAGGATTAGGACAAAGGATTTGTTTTGATCTAGTATAATGAGCGTGTCATCGACAATGTGTGTCAAGGCTATTTTCTTGCTATGTTTCTGATGGAAGTCTGATTGGAACTGGTCAAAAAGGTGGAATTGAGTGGAACAGTTGGGAATGGACACATTTCTCCAGTATCTTTGCTAGGGCAAGAATAGTGGATATTGGATGGTAGTTATCTCGGAGCAACTGTGCCAAGTATGCTACTCATGGAGTTGTTATAATGGGTTGAGAGGTCATGAGCATCTGTCACATCTGCTGGCATAGGCAATATGTTGTTGCTGAGGGTTGTCAAATCATTGAGGTTTATGTTGTGAGTGTTCCTTTTCCATTGTTTGGGTTTCTTAAGTTGGGGTTTATGTGTCTTTGTTAGTTTGGTGATTAGGAAGGTAATACTGTGGTGGTCCATCCAGTCTCATGGGACGATGAATACAAGTTTGATGGAGTTTGTCCTAGCAATGATTAGGGCCAGTGTTGCACCCAGATTGTGTGTAGGGCATGGGCACACGCAAGACATAGTGTTTTTTTTCATTGAAGAAGGACACGAGGAGCAGGTAGGAGAGCGGCCAGGCAGGGGAGATGGCAGACAAGCAGGTAAGTGCCTTCTTTTTTCATGTTTAAATCATTTGGAGGGGAGGGAGCGGAGCAAAATGGAGCTCCACTGAGTTTGTTTCAAACTCAGTGAGGCTCCATGTAGAAGACACCCTTAACAGGAATGTTATAGTCAGGTTCACATTTTACACACATAAAACTATACAACTTGAACAGTTATACTTAGAGTTATCTCAAGTCACTACAACTCGTGCCCTAAAGTAACTATAACTCACCTCAGCTATGCACAGCTTTCTCATCAATACTTTTACAGCAAATGTTGCAGTGATAATGTCAATGATGTCATAGAAGATGTCATGAGTGATGTACTATGTGGGGAATTAGCAGTGCATGGGAAGTGTGCAAGTTATAGTTAGCTTAGGGCACAAGTTCTAGTTTCCTCAGATATCTCTAACTATAATTGCTGAATTTGTATCATTTTGTGTATGTAAAATGTGAACCGAACTGGCAAGTTCCTGTAACCATTGGTTTTTAGTGAATTATTAGGATTTTTTCGAATTTCATTTCCTAATTATAAGTTCTCTGTAAACTTTGTTATTTTCACAGAATTTCTATAGTTTTTCCCAACATAAATAAATACTTAATTGCTGCCAACCCGACATAGGCAGTCAACCTGGTTGGTGGGCATGCAGCCCCCTCCCCTGGCCAATTTTAGCACCCGCGCAGCCCATCCCTGTGTCTGATGCCTTTTTTACGGAAGGGGGTATGTGCCCCCCCCTCCGGCGCTGTATTTGTCACCAGGACCCATCACTTAAATTAAGGGGGAAGGGTACATGCAGGCCATCTCCTCAGGCTGATTTCGGCCCTGAAGACCCCATCTTCTAGGGGCTGGCCTTATTATGAAGGGGGGCAGGTAGCCCCCCACCCCAGGCCAATATTAGCTTCAGAATCCCCATGCCCAGGGCCTGCATAGTAGAGGGTGGGTGCCCTAGAGCCCAGCCAGAGCAGCCACTCCATATTTCAAAGGAGAAGTGGGACATGCTGCCTCCTCCTCAGGCTGACTTTGGCCCAGGGGACCATATCTCCGGGGGCCTGGGCACTATGTAAAGGATGAAGGGGGCATGCTGCCCTCCCCCCTGGGACAATATTGGCCCCGGGGAACCCATCTCCTAGTACCTATCAACTTAATGGTGTGTGCCTTGGAGCCCACTCAAGGCACCTCCTGTATTTTTTGTTGGAGGCCCAGGGGGACAAAGCCCCAATGCCCCACATCCCCATCAGGCTTCCCGCCTCTTTCTGGAGCCAGCATGACTCCCAAAACTGTGGGCAGGAGCAATGTTTTTTTCAGTTTCCCTTCCCGCTTCACAGTGGGTAGGGAAACAGATGTAAAGTTTGCTCATGGTGGGTGGGAACATTTTTCATACTCCCACTCACTGGAAGCAGACTTATTGTTTGCTCTCACTTGGTAGGAGCATTAAATTGCTCTCACCAAGTAAGAGCAAACAGAGGTTTCCCTGTCTGCACTAATGTGAGCATGGAAATCGCTATGTCCTGGGGTAGGCACCCTGGGAAATAGCAGGAGCCTGACCCAGGTGAATGGGGTTCCCAGGGCAATTAATGGCTGCAGAAGGGGGAGGCCACATAGCTCCCCTCCCTTTTGGTGGCATAAACGGGCTGGGACATTGTGATCTCTGGGGCTGAAAACTTCCCCCTATTTGTGATTGGACGGGTAGTGGGAGTGGTGGTCCCTTGGTGCGATTTCGGCTTGGGATGAGGGCCATGTGGTCCCCCTCACCAATTTGTGTATAGCTAGGCCCCAGCAGGTGGCATTCCCGGGGCTAAAATCAGACTGAGATGAGGGTCTCCCTTCTTCTGTTCAGTTGGGCCCTGGGGATGGGGTAACCAGGTCTGAAATTAACCCAGGGAGGGGAGCCACACACGGCCCCCACCCTATTTTAATTATGATTCCACCCCAGGGGACCTGGCCCACCCGGTGGGCATATACAAGACAAGAGTGATGAGAGGGGAGGGGATGAAGCCTTATGGATAGAGAGGTCGACCTCGAAGCTGGAGTACTGGATTCAAGTGTCGGCAACGACACTCAACATCCTGTGATTCTGGGGAAATTACTTAATCTCCCCGTGCCTAACATATATGATTCTGTCCTTCTGTGATGAAACTGGTGCTCAAGTAAAGTGCTCTGATACCTGATGTCTCGGGTCTAGTTCGCGCTATATAAAACTCTAAAACAATCAAATTAAAAAAGAGCATTTAAAGAAAAAATAAAGATTACAGTGGATTCAAAAATCCTGTGTAAATCCACTTTTACATTTAAAAAAAAGGTTTTTGGTCCCCTTGATGAATCACCCTAAAACTTTCCAGACAGCAGCTCAAGTGATTGGCGGGCCAGTTTTGAAAACTAAGTGAATATTCGCAAAACGGCTCCAAAGTCATTCGCAAAACAAAAACATTTTGTTTATGGAAACTAGGCCCCAACTATAACTGCCTACTGGTGACCTCTTAAAAATAGAAATTTTACTAAGGGCGAGTAATTTTAAATTATTTTCAAAAATATGATTTAAAAATGATTTACATTTGTTTTATTATTTTAGGTAGTTTAAGGTAGCATGTATTGTTCTTTAATTAGCCCAAGTTTCTATATATATTTTTTAAATATTTTGCATTTTTACTTTAAATTTATTTTAAATAAACTTTAGCATGTTTCCCTATATTTTTCTACTGGGAGAGCTCCAGCCCAGTGGTGGAGATCTCCACAACAACTGTAAAGTTACTAGCAGTAACTTCACACAAATACATTTTATATGTAGGAGTCTTCATCCGTTCATTTGTGGGGTTGGATACTCGCAAGTCTACAACTGGGAGCAAATCTTCATGGAGAAATTATAAAGAGGAAAAAAGTGGAGAACTGCACCTAGTTGTAGGAGTAATTATACACAAGTAGATCTATCCTCATCTCTTTATCAAAATAGACTTTTTTTAAACTGTGCCTTACTTTGGAGACCCTAGATTTTGAATTTCCAAGGAATTGTCAACCAGTCTGTTTTAATAATTAAAATTAGGCAAACTTATTGTATGTGGATGAACAATCTTTTCACAGGTATGTCCCATCACTAGAAACATTGTCATGGATCTCCAGTGGTGTCATGGCTGAGAATTGCTAATAGGTCATCACAGGAGGATATTAGTGAAATCAGCATAATTGGGTTGAAAATTAAACCAAACTTTTGTTCAGCCTCTACAGAAATCCCATCTCAAATGATTACTTTTGAGGAAACTATTGTATGAGAAGTTGAAGGATTAAACAATAAAAAGACCTACTTACAAAAATAAATTGACTTTGGCAGAACTTCAGGTGCTACATGCTTTATCAAAAAAGTCACATTTTTTAGCAACCAGAAGAAATGGGGGAGGATAGTGCTAATTGACAGTAAAGATTCCAATAAGGAAGTAAAGAGTCAATGTAACAACATTGAAAATTATCGGAGCCTCTCATGTAATCTGACTGTGAAAATACACTACCAGATGTTGTCAATCACTGAGAAACCCTGAAAATCATCGGATCAGCTATAAAGAATTTTATTTCCTAGAGGAGACAGACTCATGCACACCTAATATATGTACTTTCTAAAATTCACAAAGTCATCAAATTCCCGTGGGGTAACCCATCATCTCAGGAGGTGGTTTACTGCTCAAACCGGTCGTTCAAAATAATGTTTACTCTTTATCGCTATTCACAAACATTTAATTTAATAGTAGGCTTACCACGGCAGAGACTCAGCACATAAAAAGATAGGCCTGTCCTGACCTGCAGACTCTCCACAGTCGTAAACTTAATACTGAATTGATTGTTTGTGAATAGCGAAAAAGAGCAAACTTACACAAAAGTGTAAGTTTAACTTTGTCAATCGGACCACTTGTTTTTTTCTGAAACCATTTTTACTAAACAAAGACATTTGTTTGCAATTTCTTGAACTTTATCGTGCAATTTGAAGGGTTATCTTTTGATCCCTCTGCAGAGTTCCTAGCCACTATGGACTTTGAGTCCCTTTCTACTAACATCACTCAAGGACGCCATAGCTGTCATTAGAGACACCTTAAATAAAACATCACAACCCCATGTATTTCCCACTGAATTAGTTTCTAGCTGAACTCACCACCATATGTTTGAGGAAAAAAATGATTTACCTTTAGGAATTAACTATTCTTACAGGTTAAAGGAATAGCAACGGGGCGTACCTTAGTCCCAGAGGCAGTGAATATCTATATGTCCGATTCTGAAGATAAATGTATCTACGGAGAGGTCAATCCATTTAAATATCTAGGCATAGGTACATTGACCACCTTTTCTTTATCTGGTGGGGTACCATGAAGTGTTTAACTAGGTTCCAGGAGTTCTTAAATCAATATGCAGCTGATCTGAATTTTACCATGGCATTCAGCAATGTGAAACAGAATTTGGGGGATTTTTATATCTTAGCTGATATTGAGCAATTATCTATAGGCTTCCACACTTAAGCTACAGACAAGCATGTTTTTTTTTATTCTGAGTGTTGACATGCAAGTTCTCCTAAGCAAGTCTCATGTATAGGCAGTTCTTGTGCATATGCAGGAACTGTAGCCATAAAGAGGTATATTTTTCTAATGTCGAGATACTGTGCAAGGGACAAATAAAAAGGAGGTACGCTAAGAAGCTAATCAAGGGTGCTTTCATAGGAGCTTGGTTCACTCCTCTAAAGACCCTACTCAACCCAAAAGGAACAAAAATCACTCCTCTAACTGTGTATTCACATTACCCTCCAAAGCGAATATGATCAAGAAGATGATAAAATCTAAGTGAAAAATGTTGGTTAATCTTAATATTCGTAGACCTCTCTTTTCTTTCAAAAGGGGAAATAATTCTAGAACTGCATCACCAAATATCCTTTGAACTGCATACTATGCCCTTGATGTAAGCCTTATATAGGAAAGGGGGGCCGCTCGGCCCCCACAAACGTATGGCGGGCCCGGCTCCCCCCCTCCTCTGTACCCTCGGTAATGGGGCATGCCCACACCCCATGGCGGTGGCGGCTCGATGAGGAGACCAGGGGCACCCCATCGCCGATTGGTGCTGGGCCCCGCCGTTGACCCGGAAGCGGTGTAGTGCTTCCGGGTCAAGGGGGGGCCTGGTAGGTTTAAAAAGCCTGGGGAGCGCGGGAGGTGCCCTCTTGCACCCACGCTCCCCAGGCATGCTCCTCTCCCCTCTGCCGGGGGCTAAATAATTTTGTTAATTTTATTCACAGGTTTTCCAATTACACGAGATTTTGCGGCGGGGAGGCGGCATTTTGGGTGTGTTTCAGGTGTCACGTTCACTGCGGGCCGTGTGGAGGACGGACACCTGGCACTCTGAGTATTTGAGGAGGGAGCGGGCATGCCGCGAGAAGCATACCAGGGACACGAGGTATTGTACAGGCACTGTGGTAGCGCTACGAGCGCGGGTCAGCGAGTCAAAGGTCTCCGGGGGTGAGCGCGCGATCGAGTGAGCGGCAGGGGAGCAGGATTGGGCCAGACTGCTGAATTGTGTAGAGATCAGCTTTTAAACGCGCCCGGTTCTGAAAGCTCAATTTCAGGTTTGCCGGGAGTGAAGCGAAGCATGGTCGGCTCGTGTTAGTAATTGGAATGGAGACCATTGCTAGGAAAGGGGGGGGAAAGTCTCTCAGCCACCTTATTATTGCAGAGTTGTTTTGAAAGCTTGCAAAGACAATTGAAAAGCTGTGTTGGGTTTAAAAATTAAAAGCCCCAGGCCTAAATATTGGGCAGGAGAGGTTTGCATCCCCGGGGGCGCATGCATTAAGCACTGTGCACAGCTGTAAGCCTCTCAGTTTCCTCAATATATAAAAAGCTGCTACAAGGAGGGTATTTTGAAGTACAGGCTGTTGTTTGTTCAAACGTGAAGGCCCAGGGCCAATTCAAAGGGCAATACAGGGGTTGATTTACATCCCATTCATAGAGTACTGTGCAGAAAGAAGGGTGGAGGTTAGTACTTCGATGAGAGACCTAGCCGGACGCCTCCCAGTTGCATGGTGATCTGTGATCAGAAGGGACAGAATTGTTTTTAACTTTTCTCTCATCATAGGTAATCATTCAGCGGATGCTGCAGACGGAGCTGCCAGAGAGTATACGATGGACGGTGGGACCGGAGGACACAGGCAGGCCTGCATTTCACTGCTTCTGTCAGGCCGCCGGGCTAGAGTGCATTCGCCCAAGCACCCAGGCTAGCTGGTGTGTTGCGGTCACAGCTGCATGGTGCATATGGCCAGCCTGTGAGCCTCCAACTTTGGTGCAGGTACAAGGCACATAGTGCCCATAAGTAACGTATTGTGTAGTGTAGGGTGTGATCCACTGTGAAGGAATGTCTAGTAGGTGGGGTGCAAGGGGTTTCCGAATGGAGCTCATGTTTCAGACCATGATGCGCAGAATGTCAGCGATGGACAGGAGATTAGGGAAAGTGGATCAGTTGGGGAAGACCGTGGCGGAAATGGGTGAGAGGCTTGAGGCTCAGGCAGGGCCATCAGGGAGACCCAAGTGGGTAGCAGTGCTCCCTAAACAAAGGGCGGAATTGGATGCTTTACCTAAGCGTGTGAGGGCCAAAAGAGCTTATAGTCGGCATCCTAAGCCACGTGGGGGAGGGGGTCCCCTGGGGCCATCCCTGATGTGGTACCGAATTCACCCAAGGCTCCCACGCTGACTTTGCCTCCCCGATAAGTGTACCCAGGGATCTTGCACCGCCAGTGGTCCCACCAGTAATTCCGGGGGTAGCCCCGGTGCCGTCCACACCAGCACCTGTCCCGGTCGGTGAACCCCCTGGGGCTGGTCAGGTTCCCCCTGAATTGGCAGCACAAATAGTGGCGGTACTCCTCTGGTTGGGGATGGGGGGGTGTTACCCTCATTGGCTGATCCCTCGGCGGAGGCGCAAAGACTGGTGGCTAAGATCATGTTGGCTAGGGGTGATGGTGGAGTGCCAAGTGCACCAATTTCTCCCCAAACAGGTTCTGCCAGCGATGCGGGGAGAGACAAGAACTTAGAACCTACGCGAGTCACTGAGATTGGTAAGGAGGTTGCCTTGCCGGTATTGGGCGAAGGTGCATTACCCTCCAGGGGGGAGAACCTGGCTCAACATGTCTCACAAGTAGTGAAAGAACTGATTTGGGCAGACAAATATGTGAATATAATCTCATTGTTGATTGGTAACAGGGAGTTAGAGTATGCCAAGTCACAAAAGGATTTGATGTTCCCTAGCGAATGGCGGTCTCAGTTGTCTAAATTCAGGCTGGAGGAGACACTGATTAATTATATCAGGGCCTTTTCTGTATTTATGGCAGTCACCGCCGAACGTTCACCCAACCTGCAGGCACAGATGGCTTGTTACCAAAGTAGAATTACAATGTTCAGTGAGAAGCATGGGGGGGACGGTTGGAAGGAATATGACATTTATTTCAGGAAAGCTAGGGAATTTGACCGATCTTTAGCCTGGGACAAGGTAGACTCCATTTCCTGGCATGGCCAGTTTTCAGGTGGTCATTCCGCAGGGGTTGCCACAAGAGGGAGCAAGGGATATTCGCCCAGGCCCCAGCAGCCCTTTCGGCCAGCGCAAGGGGGGGGCGGGTTCAGTAAAGCCAGGGGCAATGGAAGTGGAAAGGGTGTGTGTTGGGACTTTAACAGGCGCACATGCACCAGGGCAGCGGGCACCTGCAAATTCAGACATGCATGCTACATATGCGGCCACTCATCCCACCCAGAAACAGCCTGCCATTCAAAGGGTAGTACTTTAGGCAACAGGGGGAAGAGGAAACAGGATTAGTGGGGAATACCTACAAGTCGCTCCCTCACCCATTGATGACCTGGCTATGATTCCTTGGCTGAACAGGTACCCAGATCATGCCTCCGCAAGGATGCTGCAAGAAGGTTTCACACATGGTTTTCGTATTCTGACGGGGGGTACACCGGGACACCAGAGTGTAGGAATCAGTTGACAGTTAGATACAACCCTGGGGTGGTGGCGTCCAAAATCTTGAAGGAGCTACGCCTAGGTAGGGTAGCGGGTCCTTTCGATGACATCCCAGTACCTAAATTTGTTTGGTCACCCCTGGGGGTGGTCCCGAAGAAAGAAAAGGGCGAATTCAGACTTATATATAACCTCTCAGCACCTAGGGGGGCATCATTGAATGATGCAATCGACGAGGGCATCTGTAGCGTGAAGTTTGCGTCTTTTGACCAGGCAGTAGTGATGTTGAGAGTTCTGGGTCCCGGGGCATTGATGGCAAAATCAGATATTGAATCAGCTTTCCGAATATTGCCAGTACATCCTTTGGACCAACACCTGCTGGGTTTTTCCTTTGAAGGCAAATACTATATGGATTTGTTTATGCCCATGGGATGCTCCGTGTCATGTGGATACTTTGAGACATTCAGTTCATTCCTAGAATGCGTTATGAGACAGATAACAGGGCACCAACACGTGATGCATTACCTCAACGACTTCCTTTTGCTGGGAGTAGCGAGCTCCCAGGAGTGTGCGTGGCACTGCAGGAAGTTTGCGTGCTCATGCGGGCTTTTGGGGTCCCGCTGGCACCAGGAAAAACGGTGGGGCCGTCAACATGTTTGGAATTCTTAGGCATCAAACTGGACTCTGTGGAGGGTTGTTTCAGGTTACCCAAGGAAAAGATTATGAAATTCAGAGCAGCATTACAGCAATGTTTAGTGAAAGAGAAGGTCACATTGCAACAGCTGCAGCAGACCGTTGGTCAGCTGAATTTTGCATTAAGAGTGATACCTATGGCACGCCCATTTTCCCGCTCAATCGCGCAGGCCATGAAGGGCCTGCGGGACAAACATCATTGCACAAGACTGTCAGTTGAGGTGCGCCTGGACATGCGAATATGGATGGCATTCCTGGAAAATTTCAATGGCAGAGTGGTGGTGTGCTGCCCCCCAACCATGTCGGCGGAATTAGGTCTATGGACCGATGCTGCTGGCAGTGTGGGGTTTGGCGCCATACTTGGCAACAAGTGGGTGGCACAAAGGTGGCCGGAGTGGTGGGAAGAAAGCGGTTTGACAGCAAACATTGGTTTTCTGGCGCTCTTCCCAATATGGGTTGCATTGACTGTCTGGCCTGTGCAGTTGTCCAACCAATCAGTAATATTCTGGTCAGACAACATGACTGTAGTCAAATGCATCAACCAACAGGCAGTGTGGTGGAAGTTTATACTCCACCTCATAAAGGAGATTATGTGAAAATGCTTGAAATTGAATGTGCAATTTAAGGCCAGACATGTCCCAAGGGTCTTGAATAACGCGGCTGATGCCCTTTCTCGCTTTAAGATGCAGCTATTCAGGGAACACTTACCTACAGCAGAAGCTTCACCAGCACACTTCCCAACAACACTTTGGCAAATTGGTGCCCCCAACTACAGAACCTCGTGGCAGCCAGTTTAGCACCCAGGACCAGGACAGCATACAAAGGGGCGTTCATGTCTTTTTGCAATTTTTTGGGACAAGGATGGGAAGCAAAGTGGGAGCAGGAAGTGAATTTTACCTCATACATGAACGTACTGCACGGAGAGGGGCGCTGGGCTGCGACAGCTAGCAGACACAAAGCGGCGGTCTCTTTCTTTGCACAGTTAAAAGGTGTCCATGACCCCACAAACAGTTTTTTAGTGCAGAAGGCATTGAAGGGGTGGCGACGCCTACAGGCAAGCACCACTGAATACAGACGGGTAATAGGTTAAGGAGTGATTTGATCTGGTTAACTATACGGAAATCAAAAACTGATCAGGAGTCCCTGGGTGATAGCCTGGTATTATACCGGACACCAACCAACCTGTGCTGACCGGTGTCACATGTGGAGACACACCTCAGGCAATGGGTGGCCGGAGCGAACGGGTCATTGTTAATGCATGCAGATGGTACCTCATTAACCAGGTTTCAGTTCCAAAGAGTGTTAGCAATGGCAATCGGGTTTGGATCCCAAGGAATTTGGGACACATTCTTTTCAAATAGGGGCGGCCACTGAAGCAACAGCGAGAGGTTTGCATGCCACCAGTGTTAGGAGGATTGGGAGATGGTCTTCCAACGCTTATAAGCGCTATGTGCAGCTGCACATGTTGTAAGTACTGTCAAACCAGCCTGACACCTGCCTTGTTGTTGGTTTCCTTTCAGTTTCTCGGACCTGTGACGCAGGGCGGAAACTGTTACCTCAACAAATACAATCAACAGCGACGCGGCAACAACAAGACGTCAGGAGGAGGACGCATGTAGTGTGGGTCGTTGGTCATTCTTATGTGAAACGAGCTTAGCCAATTTTCTTTGCAGGTGATTGTGGACCAGGGGGGGAAAGCAAGGGATGTCAGGTTTCTTTTCATGGTAGGGGGGCTCTGCCCAAATCAACTGAGGGGCTTCTTTTCCGACGTACTCGACAGACACAGCCCGCTGCCCTCAATTGTCGTCTTACATCTTGGGGGGAATGATTTAGTGACACTGGGCAGAAGGGTCCTGTTAGAAGAGATTATCGCGGCGGCGGGTTGGCTGGCGAAGGTGCTCCCGGGTTGCACTATAGTGTGCTCTCAGTTAATACCTAGACTGCAGTGGAGGGGGGCGGAATCCGTTAGGGCGTTGAACCACTCAGTAAAGAGAGTCAACAACAAGATAGAGAAGCTTTTCCAGACACCTCAATTACAGAGTAGTCACATGGGTGCATCTGCTGGGAGCATTTTTACTTACAGGATGGGGTCCACCTGACGGAGGCAGGCAATCACTTATTCACAAGGAACATACTAGCATGGTTAGAAGGTTTCGCGAGGTAGGTATGACCTTTCAGTGTAGGAGGTTTGGGGGGGCCAGATAGTCGATCAACTATGCTGGCCTGTGGCGGTAAGGTCATGATCGGTGAGCAGCAATTTAAGGATCTTAGGGGCGGCACCATTCTCAAATGGGGTCGCCCAGCGGGAGGAGCCAATGGTCTCTCCTAGAACTTCAGGGGCAGGATATCTGCTTGGTCAGAAGGGTGCGGGGGAGGGAGTAACGATTTCCTTGGGCTGATAGCCACCCCGCACATACACCATGACGTCATAAAGTGGCGCGAGTCAAAGGGCTCTCCTTTTTGGTTTAATGGAGTTCACGGAGCGTACAGGGTAACCAGGAGAGGGACGTACTCTCCTGGTAACCGGGCCCGGTTGCACATGCGCACTCATACGTGAGGGCGTAGCTGGTAATAAGGATCTGACACCGGTCAACGACCTTGCCATAGGCCCAAAAATTGTTAGGATGCAAAATTCATACGTAGGATGTAAGATTCAGTTAGGATCACGCTGTATTAGACATTTGTTAAGGTTAGCCCTTCTTACCTGTCTACGTTGATGTAAATCTAATGTCAGAATTTTGCATATTAATGATTGTGTAAATAATGTTAATTTTAACAATTTTAATTTTTTTTCATATTTTAATAAATACGGCCGGGTGTCTCAAGACCCCCCGCCTTCCAAAGAAACTCTTTGCCTGACTAAGCTACTTATCGTATTGCTGTGGTGGTTGCTTGGCTGGGAGGCGAGGTCGGTAGTCCCAGACCATGAGGAAAGGGGGGACCGCTCGGCCCCCATGAACGTATGGCGGGGCCCGGCTTCCCCCTCCCCTGTATCCTAAGTGATGGGGCGTGCCCACACCCCATGGTGGTCCCGGCTCAATGACGCGACCAAGGGCGTCCCATCGCCGATTGGTGCTGGCCCCCGCCGTTGACCCAGAAGTGGTGTAGTGCTTCCGGGTCAAGGGGGGGGCTGGTAGGTTTAAAAGGCCTGAGGAGCCCGGGAGGCACCCTCTTGCACCGGCGCTCCCCAGGATTGCTCCTAGCCCCTCTGCCAGGGGCTAAATAATTTTCCCACCCACCATCCCTTAAAAAAGCAGTTCAGTTGGACGTTAGTTGCTATTATGCTGGATTTTGACTCGCACTGTAAATATGTTGTAAATGTTTTCCGTAGGCCTTTTTTCCCCTTTTTGGTACAGGTAATATTGGTGAATATGAACAGTTTGGTATGTTTGTAAATGTTATATCTGGTTTTCTCCTTAGGCCTTTTTTCCCTTTCACAGGCGTCTTATTGTCGTATTTATTGTAATCCTTGGTCAGGCGGTAAGGTCATGATCGGTGAGCAGCAATTTAAGGTCCTTAGGGGGCGGCACGATTCTCGAATGGGGTCACCCAGGGGGAGGGGCCAATGGACTCTCCTAGAACTTCAGGGGCAGGATATCCGCTTGGTCGGAAGGGTGCGGGGGAGGGAGTAACGCTTTCCTTGGGCTGATAGCCATCCCGCACATACACTATGATGTCATAAAGTGGCGCGAGTGAAAGGTCCCTCCTTTTTGGTTTAATGGAGTTCACGGAGCGTACGGGGTAACCAGGAGAGGGACGTCCTCTCCCGGTAACCGGGCCCGGTTGCACATGCGCACTCATACGTGGGGGCGTAGCTGGTAATAAGGATCTAACACCGGTCAACGACCTTGCTGTAGGCCCAAAAATTGTTAAAATGCAAAATTCACATGTAGGATGTTAGATTCGGTTAGGAACAGGCTGTATTAGACATTTGTTAAGGTTAGCCCTTCATTCCTGTCTACGTTGATGTAAATCTAATGTCAGAATTTTGCATATTAATGATTGTGTAAATAATGTTTATTTTAACAATTTTAATTTTTTTTCATATTTTAATAAATACGGCCGGGGGTGTCTCAAGACCCCCCGCGTTCCAAAGAAACTCTTCGCCTGAGTAAGTTACTTACTGTATTGCTGTGGGGGTTTCTTGGCTGGGAGGGGGTGGTTGGTAGTTCCAGACCATACGAACTAACTAAGGGACATGTGAATGATGGTACTTTACAATAAGGATTACGAATTCGATGGAAGACACAAGGGGCACCACTTGTACAGCTTTATGAGAGCATTGGACACACAGAAAACACCATAAAATGGATTGTAATCTTCTTTGCTTCCACGGATGGGAGAGGAGTGTCCATGGAAATCACTGCTATCATGCACTGAAGTGAAATATATTGAGAATATACACACGCCCGTTGAAGGGCTCAATAAACATGATGAACTATGGTCATTGATCAGAAGTTAGGCAGATGGTTAACATATTCATATCATGTTATTAACTGCAATGCTGATTGTTTCTTTGAGAAAATTGTAAATCTATAAATGTGGGCCTCTAAATATAAAAACAGATGTAGATGCATAAAAGAGAATGTAATTACAATACACCTGCATATTATTCCATTTTTTTTACAGCAGATAGGCTTTTGTTCCAATATCTACTTCACCATTTGCAATGATTTCAAGTATGCAAATACGCAGCATTTTCTCTATATATGCTGTCTGTCTCTTTTTAGGTTATGAATTGCATGGCAGTGCATTCATGATTTTCAAGGGGACACCGTTTTTGCTTTTCTGTGATTTACATGCCTATAAACCTTGAGATTTTTATTGTTCAATTGATTTAATTCAGCTATCAGTACACAATTTTCAATCGCTAGACTGCATTCTCACATGTTACAAGATGGCAGAGGTTTTCCTGTCTTAAGTGGCATGCACTTTGCCCTGATGTCACCGCAATGGGATGGATTTGCACCGTTCAGAAATGGCTTCCTCGCTGAAATGCTGGTTGGGCAATCATCCGAGTGGCTTTAAGGAAACACCCCTCACTTTTGGCTAGACCATTTGGTAAGGACGTTGTGTATGGGGTTAATTCTGCTTGGTTTTGTTAACAAGGCACCCTGCTAAAATGAATGGGTGGTCTGTCCTGTGTTTGCACTACAGCTATCGCGAGGAAGGTGCACTTTTTGTTTTGTTTAACCACTTTGCAACACCAGCACATAACAGACTGCATGTTGCTTGGTGTGTGTATAGACCTTGGCATATACGTTTGTGAGATTCATTAAATTAGCCTTTTGTTCCATTCGTTGATGTGGCCCATCACCTTCAGACTGAGTTCTGCCTATCTATTCCCTGTGAAAATTGCCTGTATGACACCAGAAGTGATACTACAGCATCATAACATGTTGATACTACTGCACCACGTCTTTATAGCCAAGAAGATTTTGAGTTAGATATATTTTACCATTTGTTTATATTTTCACACTAACTTGTTCAATCCTGAGGAGGCCGGAAGTTACGAAGCTGAATCACGCCGAATGCATGTAACATGAAATGCACAACGGAAGGCTAAAGAGAAAAGTGACTTTATGTTGCCATTAGACACGTGAAGGACTAATTGTCATGAAACCGTCTTCCCAAGCTTAATATAAGCCTGGAATATTCTTCCTTTTAGGAAACCCACCCCTATCCCGTGCAACCAGCACTCCTTGTACCTAGAAAGATAAAAAGGGGATTAGTTGATGTAGAGTAATGGAGTAATGGTTCGTGAAGGTTTTGATCATGTCTGTGTGTTTGTGCTTCGCTAATTTAGTCACTTTCAGGTCATTGACTAGGAGGCCTTTAACTGTTATGCGATTGTACTTGGTTCTGTAATTGTAATTCAAGGTATACGATATCTGTAGCTGCAAGGAAAAAAGACGCGCGTTTAAAAAACGACACGCATCGTTTTGGTGCGCATTGAAAGACTGATTCATTGCTCTGTTCTTGGAGCGTTCGGCGGCTCTTGGCGTGGCACGCACCTGTTCTTCAACGTCCCGGGGTGTGGCTGGGCTATAAAAGCCACACCCAGGGTTCCAGAAGGCGCTTAGTCTTCGGAGCATCTCAGAGCCAACAGCAGCACCGGAGAGCTCACGGATCATCGCCGAAGGTGTGAACTGTGTCAGCCATCCTCTGAACTTCATCGGACAACCGGATAAAGAAGAGTTAAGTACTTCTTTCTTCAAGGCGCCCAACACTAGCTTTTTGGGGACATTTTTGGACAAATTGCTAAATAATAATTCATGGATGTATCGAGATTGTTTCTTTGGTGATTTGAGTCATAGCAAATTTAGAACATGAGTTAAGGTAATGATTCTAATGCAGGTTGTGAATGTTAAAGTTGATGTATAAAGTATATTCTCGCAAGACTCAAGAATTTTCAACAACAATAGCAAAGAGGTTTTGTAGTGAATCAAACTATAGAATCTTCACGGAGAAGTCGCGTCTAGAACTACAAGACAAGGGAAAAGAAGTGAGTAAGTTTAACTCAATGTTATTTTGCAGGGAAGAGGGAAGGTTAAAGAAAAGTGCAAATAAGTGTTGTTTAATTCTTTAGAATCCTGAAAACAAATCTGGAGGCGGACAAACCAACCACCTTCAGCAGACAAGACACACCCCTTATCACATCAAGATGACGACATCCAGGACGCGAAGACCAGACAAGTAGTTCGCAGGTAGGAGACTGTTCTAGAACGGCAAGGAAGGTGTGAGAGGAGTTAGGATTGGAAGTCAGGGAAGAATAAGAACATTTGCTAAGAAACATTCTTGTATATTTTCAGGTCGACTACAAGAAAATAAGTAGCGTCAGATCCGGCCTCTCTCCCTGACTGCTACCCATCACCCTAGTGTTGTATAAGGATCACAGGCTGTAAGGTAGGGTTCTGGGGGATTGGTCCTGCAAAATCGATCAAGCACCTTACAGGTAAGGTTGGTGTTCAACTCAGGTAAGAGTGCTTGATCATATCTGACACTAATTGCTTCTATACATACTTTGAGATTTTTTATGTTGTGGACTATCTACAGGCAGACCATACTCAAGTTGAAAGACTGGATGTCTCATTGATCAAATTGTGTTATTAGCAAGGGCAGTGTGGCAACTCGACAATGATTTTAACTGCATAAACCTGACCAGTAGGTAAAATAGATGTTAATGTAAAGAATTTCCAACAAGTTGGCTTTTGTCTACTCGACCAATATTGGGATTAGTAGGGTGGCATTATGTGTGGTGAGGACATATAACGAATATATACAATAATATGTATTCCCTGTAACAACTACATTTATTGTTGCTACCCATGTTTTGCTATGGTGAAAGGCAAATATGCTTTTTGCTACCCAACACTAGCATGACTCGGACACAAGTCTGCAGGGAACAAGGTGATGAGAGTGAATATCATTTTAGCGGCACAGAGGGAGGAGCAAGATGGTGAACTGACGCCGTCCTAGGGAAGTCAGGCCACAGAGGAAAGCGGAGGCTCAAGCTGCACTAATGAAAATATTGTATTGGGGGCATGAATAGTTGGATGGTGAACATGCTGGACTTAGTGCTTATAGTTTTCTCGTAGAAACGTGGAAACGCTGAAACTCTGCAAGAAACTCTGCAAGAAGAAATAGCACCATTAAAAAAAACGGCAAAGCGGCAGACAGAAAAGCCCCAAGTGGATTTCGCTCATCGGGCAGGAATTGCTGATGGAAGTCATTGACAGATCTCCCATGTATTTGTGTTTGCTGGGGCTCGATTGTGCTCCAACGACAGTGAGGTTCGGCTAAGCTTACTTGCTGGTGCTTGTGTAGCTGGTACTCTGGCTGTCTGTGCAGTTTGTGCAGCTGGTGAAAATAATATTGCAGCTGTTTTTTGTTTTCCTGGAGGCAGACACAGAAACGTCGTATTAGTGCTTTTGTTTTCCTCGGTGCAGGGAAGCAAAAACCTCAGAATCTGGCAAGAAGACCGGCCAGGAAAAAAAAGGCAAAACGGCAGACAGGCTAGTGGAAATACCGAAGTGGATGTAGATAACAGCGCAGGAATAGCTCTCATAAGCCCTTTGATGGATCTCTGGTGCTTTGGGAGGGAGGGGTGGGGGAGGGCGAGCAGACCACGAGACCAGATAGAGTGTGAAAAAGGCCGCTTTATTGAAACAGGTGCACATTTACACAACGCATAACCTCGGCAAATGCCTAACAATCTAAACCTTTTACCAAATGATTGTATTGTTTTTCAACCCCCAATAAAACCCGCCCCCGCCCCTCACCCTTCATCAAAGCCACCCCCACCCGTACATATCCCATCACATATTAAAACATACAACAACCCCATTAAAACATTATAACTTCAACAGTCCCCAAAACCATATTTCCAAAACCCAATGACAACCCAAGCCAGTCCAGATCCCCCAGCCTATGCCTCCAAACCAAAATTCAACCTGCACAACTTCCCCTAACAAAATCCCAATTCAAAAACATCAACTCCCATCATGCCCAAAACTGGCAAAACAAAATAATCCGCACCGCACCTGTTCCAAGCGACAAATAATAACAGAAAAACAAACCCCATGTCCACCTGTTACAACCAGCTGCACCTAAAAGGAGAAAAGGAAAAAATTGTCCAAGAAGAAAAAGAATACCAAAAAGAGGGCATAAAAACCACAAAGGGAGGGAGGGAGGGACAAAAGCTACCTGAAAAAGCTCCCGGCCACCAGGTCACCTAAGCCTAAAATGGTGGCCAGAGGGAGGAGCCCAACCCATTTAAGGCTTGGGCTCCGAACCCAACTAAAAATAGCCCAAAAACAGCCAAAAACAGCCAAAAACACCAGGCTGCTCTGAAAGGAGCCACCTGCCCCTCCCAAACAGCTGGGGGGGGGGGGGCCTCCCAGGGGTCGGCCGCCCCCCCCCCAAAGCCCCCCTTGGTCGGGAGGGGTGGGGGAGGCGAGGCAGACCACGAGACCAGATAGAGTGTGAAAAAGGCCGCTTTATTGAAACAGGTTCACATTTACACAACGCATAACCTTGGCAAATGCCTAACAATCTAATCCTTTTACCAAATGATTGTATTGTTTTTCAACCCCCAAAAAACCCGCCCCGCCCCTCACCCTTCATCAAACCCGCCCCCACCCGTACATACCCCATCACATATTAAAACATACAACAACCCCATTAAAACATTATAACTTCAACAGTCCCCAAAACCATATTTCCAAAACCCAATGACAACCCAAGCCAGTCCAGATCCCCTTTCCTATGCCTCCAAACCAAAATTCAACCTGCACAACTTCCCCTGACAAAATCCCAATTCAAAAATATCAACTCCCATCATGTCCAAAACTGGCAAAACAAAATAATCCACCACCCAGAAAGCAGTGGGGGAAGAAACACAGACCGCACCTTTCTCCCCCCCAAAGAAAATGGGAAGCAGGGGGGGAAGCAGTGAAAGCAGAACGCAAGGCTGAAAGATAGTAAAAAACCACTAACTTACAAAACTCTGAACCTTCAAACAGCGGGACAGCACCTCCTGCAGCTCCAAAAGATATAAATCCATTCCCATAAGTGACAGATGGACCCCATCACTCTTGAAAAATTCCACAGCATCAAAACGGATGTCGCTATGAACACTACGACCAAAACCTAAATCTCTACAAAACCTAGATACCTCAAGATTAATCTTCCTGCGAGACTTGTCAATAGCCTTAGGTTTAACCGTATTCCTCCAAACCTCCTAGGAATCAGTTCTGTCCAAAGGACGTGACACCCAGCCCATTGTTGATGGAGCAGAGAAAGATCTTTCTTCATGGCTCTAATAAGCACGACCCCCTTAACTCCACACAAATCATTCTCCCCAAGATGTATAACCAGACCATCTGGACAAACCCCTCCCACTAACCAAGAATCAAGAGCAGGGATGAGATCCTTCCATGACATACCCCCCTACCCTTCCAAACAACATTGAATATACGTTTATTAAAACCAAGCGTAGTGCCAAAATAACTCAAACGAGCTTGAAGTTGAGCTCTTTTAACGAAGGAGTGCCCCACAATCCAGATAGTCAAGAATTCAGAACGAGGACCAGCCACGGAACCTGAAAGAAAAAGAAGCATCAGATAGGCAAAAACGAAGCAGACGCATGCGCATCCCCAGCCTCCCGTCTAACATAGCGCTGAAAGCAATTTGAAGTCCAGCGCCCTAGACGCATAATGTCCTCTCTCGACCAACCCCTATTAAAAGCTTCTGTAGCAGCTCCTATTCTAAAAGAATGTGTGCCATATAATGACTCATCAAGGCCAAGCTGACGCAGCGCTTTCCTCAGCACCATGGGCAATTGATAAGTAGTAACCACAGAACCATCCAGGTGTTGAAAAACATTATGTTCCAAAACCCCACCCGAAAAATCCCACCAGCGTTGCGCCCAACTCAAAGGGCAAGTCTCCGGAGGGGAAACAGCTTCCAACCAAATGCCTTTCCCTGAGCTCCTCTGATCTGTCTTTGAATGAAATAGCCAAATATGTACACCTCTAACTGACAAATGAACATCCCCTCATAAAACACCTATCCTAAACTTATTGCCCAACAACTCAGACAGCCTAAAAGCCCCGAAAAACATCCAAACCATCAAAGTAGCAAAAAGACAAGCTTCTGATCCATCCCTGCAAACCCCCGGCAAAACTGCCACAATATTTGCCAACTTCTGCCACGACAAAGGAGCCCTCACCGCCTGAAAACGTCCCCGCTCCCGGGCCCAACCTTCCAACATTCTCCTGCCCAATTCCCCAGCAGACGGCGAGTAACCCCAGAACAACTTTCCCATAAAAGAAACGCCCGCTAACTTCCCAGCAATAGTCACTCTAGATAAACCCTTATCCATTAGACACAAAATAAACTGAACCACATCCTCAGATCTCTGCCAATGTATCTCTCTCCTACTGGCTCCAGAAGACAAAAACTCTTTCCAAGCTAACTCATAAGCTGTTCTAGTAGAGGGAGCTAACGAACCTACTACCAGCTGAAAGACCCTGTGTTGCCTACCGTCCACAGGTGCTCTGGCATGGGAGTCGCCGTCTCGTCTGCCTCCAAAGCTGGCCCACAGAATCTCTCCCACTGTGAACGAGACAAAGCATCCGCAATGTCATTGTCCACACCAGGAATGTGCAGGGCTCTAAAGCAAATATCAAACTTGAGGCAACCCAACACAAAGACCCTGAGCAATTTCAGTACTTGCACGTCCCTAGCAGATTGTCTATTGATTACCTGCACCACAGCCAAATTATCAATCCTGAAAAGAACCTTCTTGTGAGCCAAATCCTGGCCCCACAAAGTAACTGCCACAACAACTGGAAACAATTCCAAAAAGGCAATGCTCCTGCCACCCTTCTTCCAACTCTCAGGCCACTGTTGCGCACACCACTTTCCTTGCCAGTACACACCAAAACCATCGCTGCCAGCTGTATCAGAAAAAATCTGAACATCCCAAGTCCAATCAACCTCTCTGCACAAAGGAACACCATTAAAAGAATGCAAAAAGGTGACCCACATCCGCAAATCCTCCTTGACCCCCGCTGACAAGCGAACCCGGTGATGTGGCAAGTAACGACCAGACAGAGCCCTGCCCAATCGCCTCCAGAAGGTTCTGCCCGCCCTGACCACCCTACATGCAAAATTAAGTTGACCCAGCAAAACTTGAACTTCCCGCACTAAAACTTTTTGTTTAGGTAACATCATTTCCACCAATTCCAACATTTTCATTTTCTTATCAAGTGGCAAACGAGCTTGCATGGACTGTGAGTCAATCTCTATTCCCAAAAAAGACATGGTCGCGCAAGGACCCATGGTCTTCTCAGTAGCCAAAGGCACACCCAAATGTTCCATTCATTTTTGAAACGTAACCAAAGCCTTCTGGCAATACGAAGAATTTGCAGCACCCACAATAAAGAAATCGTCCAAATAATGTGTGACCAACGTATGACCAGTTTTTTGTGTGAAAAACCATTTTAAAAACGTACTGAAGGTTTCAAACAATGCACACGACATGGAGCAGCCCATTGGCAATGCTTTGTCCACGCACCACCTCCCAAGGAAATGGATGCCCAGAAGATTCCAATCTTCAGGATGGACTGGAAGCAGTCTAAATGCAGATTTGATATCGCATTTTGCCATCAAAGCGGAAGGGCCTGCTGTTACCACCAATGACATGGCCACATCAACAAAAGAATAGGAAACAGAAGCAGCTTCATCGTCAATAAAATCATTTACCGACCCACCTTCTGACCACGACAAATGGTGGATGAGTCGGAACTGCCCTGGTTCTTTTTTGGGGACTACACCAATGGGTGAAATTATTAAATTCTCCAAAGGCCAATCATCAAAAGGACCTGCCATTCTGCCCTCACACACCTCTTTATTTAATTTCTCCTGGACCACAGCCTTATGTTCACCTGCCGATTTGAGATTTTTAGACCAACGCCGTAAAGGGGGCCCTTCATAACCCAGATGAAAACCTTCCTGAAAACCGGACAACAAGAACTCTCTCAACTCAGCAGACCCATAACCATGCAAAGCGTCAGCCAAATGAAGTACCTTAACCGGTGTATGAGCCCTTGGGCCCAACACCTGACGAAGATTTCCCTCCCCTGGGAGCTTGAGATAGCTGTGTTGTGGTGTGAAGTCCCGAACTCTGCTGGGACCCCTGTTGCCCACCCGTAGGCCTAGGCCCCAGCATCTTGACAAAGGGTGATTTTTCCTCCCGCATTGGGAACATTCATGTCGGAACTTACAAAACTCTCTGTTGCATGCCCCTTTATTGAAATCCCAGCATGTCCCGAAACTAGACTGCGCTGATGCAGTAGCCCCCACCCCTCCACGGGTGGGCGGCGCCTGAAAGGGGCGATAAACCAAAGGAAAACCACTAGCTGTAAAGATTGTTTTACCACTAGCCGGAGCACCCATAGTGTGTTGCCAGAGGTCCGTGTCCAATTCCCCCCATTTTGCTTCAGGGTCCCAAGCCATGCGCGCCCTAAACTCCTCATCATATTGCGCCCATGCAAAGTCATTCCTTGTGATCTGTGCTTTCCTAATCACATACATGTACTTAAACAATGAGACACAGCGCTCAAGGAACTTCTCACAATAAACGCTGGCATAAATTAAAAAGGCTGCTGTCCAATTTTCAATGTTCAACGGGACCTTGGGGCGCTTGGCCAGTTCATATTCCTCCTCTTTGGAACCTTCTTTAGCACGAACCTCCCTATGTAATAGCTTTAAAAGCTCAACATACTCCCCTTTCCAAATCCTCTCCTTAGTGCTCAGCATTAAATCGGCCCCCAAAGGCTTAGTGACGCCCATATAGGGTAATTTATTGATTTTTAGCTCTTTACTATGTAAAGCCTCTGACGCTGTCTCCACCCCAACTGTAGAAGACCCACTGTCCCCCTTGGCATCTGCCACTTTATCAACCTCAGTAGTGCCCACGCCCTGGTCCTTAACATAGCGACCCTTGTATAACTTACCATCAGTCCCCCCAGATACTACATCCTCCCCAATCCCAACAGACACCATTTTAGGCCTCGCCCGAGGATCAGCATTCTCACCTGGACGTAACAAAGGAGGCTGACTTGGCTCTGCTCTCCATGCCACCTGTGACACGTCCTCCACCCGCCGAGGAGCCCTCACTGAGGGGCCGAGCTCTCGTGGTCTTGACAACGCCGCTCGTGGTTGCACCACCGGTGCTTGTAAAGAACTATGAGAGAGATGAAAATGCCCCCCCCCAGACGCCATGTCACGTACTTCACCCTCCTCAGGGCTTTCCTCATCATAGTCAAGAATTAACGACTCATTTAACTGGGGAGGGGCAGGCAACACCACATCCTATTGTACCTTTCCAAAGGTATGTGAACGATCACGGGCCTTACCAACCCTTAACTGCGAGCGTGGCGGAGAAGCCGACTGAACTCGCCGGTACACACCACCACTTTTACCACTCACCAAACCTTTAGCCACCGGCAAAACCACTTGTTGAAATTGAAGAGCCTGTGGAACAAGAGAGGTCGCGCCGAACCTGCTCTTTACAACTGTGCTGCAATCCCTCGATGGGGCCAGGGAGGTCGCGCTTGACCTGCTCACACTGACCGTGTTGAAATCCCTCGTTGGGGCACCGAGGTCGCACCGAACCTGCTTCCGCTGGCCACGATGGGATCCCTCGACGGTACGGGACGTGCCGCGCAAGGCTCCACCCTCTATTCACCTTGGCGTAAAGGGGCTGCATTCTGCCCTACCAAGTCCGCTGCTCCAGACTGCTCCCTAACCTGCGAAGAAAAAGGCCGGACTGATGTGCCGGGTCCCTTACTACAAAAATGACCAGAACCTGAAAACCCTTCTACTGCTACCCTACCCACACTCTGAACACTGCCTTGAAACTCAACCGAACAAACCGGATCCCTCCCCACAGAAACATTACTCAATTGTGGGGGAGGAAGGGAAGGCCCATACACTTCCTCGTCACTACTCCAGTCCAACATCGCTTGAACCATCGCAGACTCCGGAACCTGTACCTGAGAACCCAGACCCACACCCTCCTGATGCGCCCTTTCCAAAGCACCTGATGCCCTATTCCGACCACCAACCTGTAAGCCTGAAAAATTCAACACACCAGACATTGAAACCTTATCCCCCTGACCCTCACATCATTGAAACTTGTTGGCACCACTCAGCCCTTCAGCCCAAGAGGGAAAGATATCCAAACCCCCCCAAGATCGAACCCTGGCCTCCGAAGGAGACCCACACAAATGCCCCACCACAGCAGAAGAACTTCCCCTCCCTTGTCCCCTGTCCCCGAAAAAGAAGGAAACTGGGAAACATCCAAAAACTCATCCTCTCTACCTGAATGTAAAAGAGAAGAACCTTCATGACCCCCCATCTGTGCCCACTCGCCCTCCCCCACAGAACCGCTGCACACAGAAATAATCTCACCCCTAACAGAGACTTGAGGAGAAAACAATAATGGGCTAACAGGACCCCCGGCCGAACCAATTTCCCCAACCCCCTTTGCTTGAAAAGCATCCTCCACAAAATGGTCGCCCTGATCCGGCATAAAAACTGATGCCTCATGCTCCAACAAGGCCTCCGCCCCTCCCCCCGCCCATGACGTCACTAACCGTCACCGCCGAGGCCGAACACCGCTTCCCCCCACGCTGCCGAGAGGTACGACGACCCCGCTGTAAAGGAGCAGAAACGGCTCTCTCACGCAAAGCTGTAACCGGTACCTCAACCGGCGCAGCCTCCACTGCACCCGTACCCCCTGACCCGCCCGTAGCAAGTGCCCGGGTACATACAGGTTCAGAAAGCCCCGAACCACTCCCCCGCTTTGTCTTCACACCCGAGACCGGTTTACTAGTGCGAGAGCGGCCCCGTTCACTTACCGCTTCCTGTCGGACGGCGCTTCGGGGAGTCACATGCCGCCACCACAGCCGACACTCCCGGCGATGCCGAACGTTGGGGGCGCAAAGGCCCAACTTGCTCCCTCTCTCCTATAACCAAATCTAAACGGCCCGCTTCACTAAGAAGACGAATCGCTTCCAGAACACGATAATCTTCCTCAGCCATATTAACACTAACAAACCACAATGAATCCTACCACAAAATACCAAAAATGCCTGACCAAAGCTACCTGACAAAAGCTACCTGAAAAAGCTCCCGGCCACCAGGTCACCTAAGCCTAAAATGGTGGCCGGAGGGAGGAGCCAAACCCATTTATAGCTTGGGCTCCAAACCCAACTAAAAATAGCCCAAAAACAGCCCAAAACACCAGGCTGCTCTAAAAGGAGCCACCCGCCCCTCCCAAACAGCCCGGGGGGGGACCTCCCAGGGGTCGGCCGCCCCCCCCCAAACCTCCCTTCTTGCTCTGCTGTTCTGGTGACCGGTGCAGCTGGTGGTGGTCGTGGATTACAGACGGGACAGATTACAGATGAGCTTGGGGGAGCTGAATGCAGCTGAATGCAAGCGACAGTAAGGCTCGGCTTTCGGCGTTTGCCGTATACTAGGGTAGCCGAGTGTTTGGCTGCCCAACGACTCGCACAGAACTCACAAGAAAGCTGGCAAGCGGGTAGTCACCGATCCTCAGTGGCTAAATCGTATAATATGGATGTCGAAGGTGTGGGGATAAAGAGGGTGGACTCTCCCAGCTCGGCTTTTGAATTGGAGAAGGTGAGAAAACCTGTGTTGCAGTTCTTGCATCAAGGAAATCAATGGAACTTTTTCTACTGATATTGTGGTGGAAGCAGATATTTTTATCAATGGCAAGATATTAGCAGATATTGTGAGCCAGGCAATTGGGGCGCAACACAGTAGTACGACTTCTATCTCTTGAGGACACATTGCTTCAAATAACCTGCAGACATCGTCTCAGACATTGCTTCAGGCACTTCCTCAGCCTTAGCCTGAGCCTCTATCTCAGCCTAAGGAAGGCATAGATAATGGGAGGGCCCCGGATTTGGATAGGGGCTTGATCGAAGTGGGGGCGGAGCAGGGGAGCCCCTGCACTAGCCCTGCTGAATCAGTGACTGTTCAGGACTCCCAGAGAACACCTGAAGAGCTCAAGGTGGTCAAAGTCGGAGAAAATGAGACAGAGAATGAGATAGCAATGGAGCCCAGAATATCTAAGTCTGGAGAAAGTAATCCTGGGGCGAATGGCACTTTTTTACGATATTGGGACCCCTATGAGCACTATTTCCCTTGTAACTGTGCCTATTGAACTAATATTGGGTAATTTGAGCATCTCATCTTCGGCTTCTGTTACTGACATCGATCAAGTACAAGAACAGAGCCAGACCCAGACCCCCACTGCGTTGATACATGAAGTCATAGCTAGCCAACAGGGGGAAAAGAAAAGTTCAGGGTCAGTAATCGTTAAAACGAAAAATCTAAATCAAAAATTGAAAGTGGTGAAAGAGCTGAAAAAAGCATTTGGAGGTTTGGATCAGGCAGTAGGAGATGAGAGGGCAAAACAACGGAAAAAGGGAGCTACATCTGATAATTCAATATGGCGATGGAAACAAGCAAAAGGTGGGGTAAATAATACAGCATCAAAGCTATCAGAGACTGACACAACTGATGAAGCTGGCGGGGGCATGGAGCTGGTGACAGAAGGTACAGGCGACTGGAGGGACACGGCATCAGTAGCTCGATATATTCAGAGCACTGGGAGGACACGTGATCTTTTGACATGGGGTCTGTGGCATGATCGCTGGTATGTGATGTCCTGGCGATCATAAGGTCCTTTAAATTGATAAGGTGTGAAGATTGAGAATAGCTAACCCCATCTCTTGCCCTGATGAAGTTGCTGAAATTGTAGCAACGAAACATGTCGGCTGTAAACAAACAATGATGGTATACAATTAACCATTTAAAATTAGAGGGTTTTGCAGCACCAGAATAAAGATAGATAGCTAGCAAACCCCATCTAAATTTTATTCTTTTTCTGAACCAATTTTCATGATTCACTGTTTATGGGGTCATGGAATTACTATATGTAATTGCACAATAAGTGTTTGTATTTGTTAACTGTTGGTCTATATGTCAGTATTCTCACGTGTGCATATGTCAATGTCTTTGTGTACTTTTCCTTTTCTTCACCCAGAGAGAGTGACCTATGATGAGAAGTGGGTAGACCAGTAGTTGTCAATCGGGAACCCCCTCGGGTGATTCAACCGTGAGGCACTCTCTCTGTTCTCACTTCATTTCTTGGTTTTAGTGAGTAGTGGCCTGTGTCTTTCTTCGCTTATAAGTTGATGCATCTTGACCTTGGGTATAGTGTTATTTTACACATTAAGGGAATCTAGATTGATGATGATATATCAGATCCCTATATTGGTCTAGGATTTCGATGCTCTCTGACTTGGTAGGGCTCTTTGTGTTTGAGAGTTGATTGAGTTGGGGGCAGCCCTACCTGGCACTTTCCCCCTATACCCCTAGATACTGATGACCTAGGATTTGGCCCTGGGTCAGCTCCAATGATGTCATCGGGAGAAACGAGCCTGCAGCAACTATCTGGGGATTCGGAAAGTAAAGAGGGGCAGGGAATTGAAACAAAGATGCTCTTGCTGATTCTCCAGAATCTTAAAGACCAAATAGAAGAGACTAGAGTGCCCTTTGTCAAGGTGCAATCAGATACCCCGGGTATTCAGCAGTCTGTAAAAGAAGTCACTATCAAAGTAGGATCCCTGGCTGGTGAGATGGTTGAACTCCAACAGCGAGTGGCGGATATGGAAGAAACAGCTTTGAAAACTTTTAGCAAAACTGAGAAGCATGACCAGGCTTTGGCCACAATGTAACTCAAGCTGGAATATCTGGAGAATAGGCAGCGGAGACAGAATTTGAAGGTGTTTGGCATCCCAGAAGGACAAGAGGGCACAGACCTGACAACATTTATAGTGCAAATACTGCAGAAATTGTGACCGGACCGTAGCAATTGGGATTGGGATTGCCAGATTCAAAGGGTGCATAGGGTGCCAATGGTCCAAAAGAGACAAGATAGCCGATATCCTAGACCTATTTTGATTTATTTTCACAATTTTTTATTGAGGCAAGCTGTCTATCCAAAAGCTGGCCCAAAGTCGCCTATGTTTGTTGATGGCAATTCTATTTTTTTCTGCTCTGATTATTGTAAAGTAACAATGGACAGAAGATGGCAGCTCAGACAACTGATCGACCCAATGAAAGCTGCTGGTGTGAAGGCGTACCTGCAAGAGCCGGTTCGACTAAAAGTAATACGTTGGGGTCAATCTTATATGTTCTTTTCAGAAACAGAGGCAAAGAAGGCTCTTTGCGGATGGCAGAAAGAGGGGACAGGATTAAAGGTGGAAAGTAATTTTTTGCTTCCTTATCTATGCAAGAGTCGAATTTATGAGAGGTATACAGTAAACGTTACTCTATTAACAATTTTCTTCTTTTTTTATATCTGTAAGTAAGGGATTTATTGTGTTATATGATATAAATATTTCATTCATGCTTCCCTCTGTTCTATGACTTACTTTTTCTTGTGTTGAACATAGATACTAGAAGCCTCTGGAACCTCCGTGACCGGGACTCTTAGTGGGCTGCCAAAGTCAACGGCAGCTTCGAGAAAGGAGATGATTCCTCCTTCTAGATGTTGGGGGAGGGGGGAGGGCCAATCTCTGGTAGAGATTGGGGGTCAGGGAGGGAAGGGAGGGAAGGGTTGGGGGTTTAAAGGAGAAAAAGTCAATGACTGGGTAAAAAGTAGGGATAAACATATTCAGATACGTAAGACGGTTACTAAAATGAGTAGGTATCTTATTTTAGATGGAGGGGGTTCAATGCTTAGCTTGGAACGTTGATGGGCTGAATAGCAGGATAAAGACTCAACTGGTGGCAGAAGAGCTAAACATTTATAATCCTAGTGTGGTTATGTTAACAGAGACACACCTTTCGTATAAAGACCTGGGATGGTTAAAACAGTTAGGATTTGAGGTTATAGTATGCTCTACTCAAAGGGCTTCTATACGTGGAGTTGCAATATTAAAGAATAAACGGCTTAGGGCAACAGTATGTGACAACTGCGGATAAGGGAGGTTGTTGGGCTATTTTACAACTTATAATAAAAGAGAGGAAATATCTGTTTTGTGTAGTGTATGGCCCTAATAATGATGATCCTACGGTGATGGATAACATAAATATGGACCTTTTGAACTGGGAGGGGGATCGGGTGGTGATGGGTGATTTTAATTGTATTATGGATTTTGGGATTGATACTACGAGGAGGGGGGCATATCAGAGGAGGTGGAAAACACGTAGGGCAATCTGGGAACTGGGTCGACTACAGGCTATTAATGCCTGGAGAGCATTGCACCAAGATATACCAGGGTATACCTATTTTTCTGCCCCACATACATTCTACTCAGGAATAGATATGGCCTCGGTGTCTGCACAAATATTATGGTCTGCAGAAATAGATATAAGCCCAAAAGTAACACCAGACCATAATCCTATTCTTCTTACTTTTAAAGTCAATACAGAAAATGGGACACCAAGATCTTTTTCATTCCTAGGTATCTTTTATCAGATGTAGATTATGTAACTAGCACCCAGGAACAAATCAAAAGTTGTTTTTGAAGAGAAGACGGGGTCTGCTACTCCCATTGTAGTGTGGGATACATTTAAAGCCATTATTAGGGGGCACACCTAACAGTATATCTGGCACCAAAATAAAATGAATAGAGGGATATTGAAGGAGACTACCTCTGCAATACGTAGGACAGAAGATTTACATGCGGAGGCAGTAATGAAGGGGGCGGGCGAGTCAGAACAATTGGGATTTGAGGTAATTAATCTTAGATTAGGCCTCAAGAAAATACTTGAAGAGAAGAGCATGGTCAAATTTAACAAATATCGGCAGATACAGTATGGCAATTGGTAGCTTTATATGGGGATACAAGAAATCTAGGCGAGCGATAGAAAGAGAAAAATTACCATTTGGTCAAGGAGGCTTGGAGCTAACGGATTTTAAGATTTATTTCTTGTCATCTTTCTTTAGTCGCTTCCGTAGTCTGATTAATCCTGCGAGTATTCTATTCTTTCATACATTTATGTTGGGGGAAGAAAGTAAGATGTTTTTGTATAGAATGATAGACCCTAAGTATTTTAAAACAGTGACATTTAAGACAGCTTGGGACAGCATATATATCTGGCAGGAGATTTTGCATAATGGTAATGTATCTCCTTATCATGATAAATTCCCTCTGTATTCTAACCCTGCCTTACCTAATATATTTCACAATGGGTTGGGAAAAAACTGGGGCAGGTTAGGAGTGGGATGCTTGGGTGATCTCTATGATTATAATGGTATTATAGCTTTTGAAAGACTACAATCTATATATAAATTACCAAATCATATGCTGCTAAAATATTATCAGATCCAAGATTATTTTCTAAAGCACCTAAAGTTGATTAATATAACTGGGTCTGAGGTTTGGGATTTTATATATGATGAAGGGAATCTATGATTAGCAAGGTTTATAAATGGCTAAGCAGCAAAAGAGTAGATGATTGTGAAAGATTGGATAATCAATGCAGTAAAATATTGGAGACTCCTGTAGGGGCTAGTACTATAAGCATTGGTCACTATAAAAGAGGTAGTGCATTCTACTAATTTGAGATTGCATCAACTTCAGACGATCTGTCTTCTCTATTTCACACCCGAGAGGATATACAAGTGGGCCGTTAACAATATAATTGCAGATAGGATGAATTGCCCAAGGTGTGATATGTATAAGGCAGATATTAAACATGTGTTTGTAAAGTGCTCAGAGCTGAAAACATGTTGGCAGGATGTATAGAATATCTTTCACCAGAAATTGGGGTTAGAAATACCTTTGACAGTAGGGGAAATTATGCTGGGCCGCAGTAATGTTGGACTTAAAAGCAGCGGCCTATTTACCATTTTGCTAGTCTCGGCAAGGCTTATTATTGAGCAAGAATGGATATCGCCAAAGCCTCCAAATGGGATGGATTGGTGGCTTTTAGTCCAACAGACATGTAATATGGAACAGTCATTGGCCAAGTCAATAGGCATACGTTCAGTTGCTAAATGTAATTGAATATGGGGGTCTTGGCTTTAGATAAGCTTCTGGAAAATCGAGGATACCTAACGTGGTGTAAATAAGTGGGTCCTAGTACATATTTTGGTATTTACTTTTTATGTGCTCCTTATCTAATTATTTTATCTGTGATATTATGTTTTGATACCGGTAGTATGCAATATTGATACTGCTTTGAAGTATTTGATTGTACTATGTATTACCCAATCATCAACAAATAAAACATTAAAAAGAGAGTGAATATAATTTTAAAACTCATGGAAATCCATGGCAACAACATGCTAAAATATTCCTTGTATGTACATCTGGGCTGCAGTGGAGGGGAAAGAAATAGTAAGTGTTATAGTACTGTTGGAATTAGGTACTGCAAGACAATAGTACTATAGTTCCTTAAATTATGCAAATTCATTTTTAAATTCATCACTAAAAATATTGTGTGTTTTGCGTTTCTATTTTCAGCCATTAGAGCACACTGATAACCAAGTCCTTCAGAAACTCAAGGCAGTAAAAGGCTCTTGAGCAGGAAATATAGTCTTGGACATTCTTTGTGATAAAATTTCTGTTTCTGTTAGGCCAAAATGCTTGTGCTGGCCCTTCTGTAACGCGAACGTATAGCACCGACTACGGAGGTGTTCCCTCATTTTCATGGGCTTATGGAGAGACATACTTTTTCTCTGCGCCTGCATTGAAATAAGAATGTAGGCTCAGAGGCAAAGAGGCCATCAGGTGGTGCTCAGATTGTGTGCCAAAAAGAGGTGGCGCACTGTAAGTTGAACACTTGATTATGCCCTCTAAAAGGAGTCAAAGGGGGGGGTGCAATGTCACTAGCTGGGGGGTGCAGTCACTCACTGTACATGCTTGCAGGGGATCTCTACCCTCATGGTCCACTTTGAAATGCCTGCACTGTGAAAGACAGAGCAACCATTCAAAGAGTCCCCCCACCTTTCACTTAGGTGATGCCCTCAGGGTAGTAGCAGGTTTGCAGATGAGCTGAAGGCAGCACATTGTATGTGATAGGGAGCACTGTATCTGTGTGCTCCAGATGCACCTTGTCAAAGGTGCGCCACTACACAAACAGAAATTGTGCGCATTATGTATAAAAAAGCTTCTAGGGGCAGATTTACAATAACTGGTGCATCCCCAGGGATGCACCAGTTATTGTGCGCCACAGCTCCACCACCCATGGTGCACCACATTTACAATGTGGTGCACCATGGGGCAAAAACAGCAGAGATGTGTGACGCATCTGTGCCGTAAAGGCGGCGCATTACTGGAGTTGCGTCGCAAGCGCGACACAGCTCCAGCAATACTCTGGGGGGCCATATCTGTCCAATGCTGCGTCAAGCCTTACGCCTGCTTCAAGCAGGCACAGGGTTTTGACGCAGCATTGGCCTAAAAGTGCCTGCGTAAAATTTAGTAGATTTCACACAGGCACTTTTGCGAGGCACACCTGCCCCGGAACGCCCACCCTGCACCGGAACGCCCACATGTGGCGCAGGGCTTTACAACGTGACGCATCTGCCTAGATGCGTCACGTTGTAAATGGGTCGCAGGGATGCGCCACGTTTACGCTGCCGTTGTGTGACGCAACGACGGCTTAAACGTAGCGCAAGTCTGACATAAATCTGCCCCCTAGTGTTTATGTAACCCAAAAGAAAGGTTCTAAGGTATCCAATGAGAGAGCTCCGGATTTCTATATTATCTGAAACACAAATCCTCTATATTTACTCTCACATATAATAGATATCCTCTTTCATAGTTAATTTCGTTCTGTAAAGTAGTCTGCTCTGAATGACTCTGAATTTCAATATGCAGTGACTGGAGCTGTTTGCATCATCTGCACATACTCAAATCAAGCAAGCCGGAAACGTCTAGGACCCATTCTTATTAGATACAGAACTTGATGTAGAAACCTCAAAAACGGTAACAATGACACAACAGTGCCCAACCCACAGCCTGGAAGTGGAAGAATAATGCTTCCAGAGTACCGCTAGCACCCCCACTAAAAATCACAGAAAACAAGAGGATCACTGTCAATGATAACGGTTAATTGCAGTACCCCAATAGACAACAGGATAAGTAACTAGAATTGAAAAGAGTAGAATTACACAGGTAACATAATTCATAAATAAATGGCACTTTCCAAAGAATCATCCCTACCTAATGCACTGTTGATGCCCCGTTCAAGGAGAAAAACGTGCACAATGCAAAGGTTTGGAGAGAGTAATAGAGAGAGAGAAATCTTCTAGGACTAGGATGTAGTAACCTGCTAACAGGGCACTAGGACCCTGCATGTCACTAGGGGGACCCTGGAGAAACCGGACACAACATCCGGTCAAGGGTGTGAGGAAGGGGCATTCAGGGTTGGAGATCAGGGGATACAGATGTGCGTGGGCATGCAGATGCCAAGCTGTAGTGAATAAAGAAGTAACAACCCTTACCTGTCTCCTGAGCTTCTTTGGGGCGAGAACACAACATAGGTGACCCTATAAGGTGGCTATGGGACTCGTGATTGGTGTTAGGTCATGGTAGAGCGAAGCGATCCAATGATCATTGAAATTCCAAATGGACACTTGTTTTGATCCCTCTAACTTTGCATATAAATGACTCTAATTCCTCTTTTGGGTGTTCCCTTCAGAGCAAGTAACCTTGAGCTGTCCCTATATGATCTAATATGTATTTGATATACGCTATATCATTACAACATACTGTATTTTGTGCATGTCTTATGATATTTTATTAATGCATAACTATTTGCACAGTTTGACCTCTGCTGTTATATTGCTCTGCCAGAATTACGTAGCGTCTTTTTTTGCATCAACGCTGACACGTATCTTTTGCCCTTTTGTAATGCAATAAAAAGATTCTGAGTAGAAATTCCAAATGGTATATGATTTACGTTGTTCTGCATAGGTGCTATCTTTAAATGGTAATGTAATTGTCTTTCCTTTTCAAAAGAAACATCATCTGGAAAACTACTGGAACAAAACAGTAATACATCTTCCTTTTGCACCATCCGGTCTGTACCCCTTCTTTTATAATATCTAAATGAAAAGCCCACTACCCTTACCACTAGCATGGAAGTATGTGGTAAGGCCATGCAGCAAGTCAGCTATTCTTCCACTCCTACGCCTCTCCGAGGTACCTACAAGCGTGTACCAACTCAACTCCCTCCTACCAGTGTCTTCAATAATCACTGGATCAGATGTTTGAATTTCTGTTAAACCTGCTTTTAAACTTGCCTTTCTTCCTGACCCAGTGCATACTGCATGAATTAGAGGCTTGAGAGATGCACTATCTAGAACAAAGGGGCATATTATCAAGGGGGTTTATCTCCACTTCTTTGGCTTTAAAAGCCAAGAAAGCGGAGATAAAATTAACTTCCTATTACCTAGCTGTCGCTAACACCAGTTAGCAACAGCTAGTAGGAGATAGCGACCATCTTGGGCCCCACTTTGCATGTCAGTGATATTTATCACTAATTACATGGAAAGTGGGCGTGCCAAGATGTTAGCGACTGGAAAAGGTCGCTAACATCGCCATCTCCTATTACCAACCTATGTAGATATTCGCGCTAAGTGCGAATATCTCCAAAAGCTAACACCTGCCCTGAGCAGTTCTTAGCCATGTTATCCAATGGGAGGTGGATAACATGGCTAAGAGCATTAGCTCAGTAATGCATGAATATCGCTGTCTCTAAACAAGCAATAGCGATAATTATCGCTATTGCTTGGTAATATGCCCCAATATTCCTTGTGAGGAATGGTCATGGTTGTGCCCAAACACTGTTAAGGCCTCTGACCTCCACCCCAATAACATGACATGGTCTACCACATCTATAAATGTCCTCAACCTTAGGTGGCCCTTCTAAAGATGACAGTACTTACATGATGAGACTCCTAGGCAGGTGATATGAAACCTAATTAGCTTTTAGTCTCTCCATGAAATTCTGTTTTTCGTGCATGTTGGAGTTCTATTAATTTCGCCAGTTGCATTTCTACTGTCAGCATTAGGCTTGGCCAAGTAAATCTGTCAATATATACCAGACTTTGAGGATTTATATGCAATTGGTTCCACCTTGAATGTTTTTGGGAATTTCACATTTTTCAGACCTCCTTGCTTATGCCTGTTATTCACTGTAGTTTCCATTCATTACATCTTGTCTGAAGAGTCACTATTTAAAACCATTTTTAGTACTGAATTGGGCAAACAATCATATATCGAAATATTTTTGTTATGTTGTAGAAAAGATTCCGTGGAAATGTAAATATCTGCGTTTTGGCAAACTATTGGATAACCAAACCTTTTCAGTTGCAAACTTGCCACCTTGAATATAAACTTCTCCCCTAAACTTAAGTAAAAGTCCAGTTGCTCTGTCCAACTCTGTGCTTCCAGAGCGTGGGTCACAATGTCGGCATCTTGTCACCTGATTTGTGTGTATCCACTGTTACTGGTTGGAACTAAAAATTTCTGTAAGCCCTGCCACTGACAAGATCGCGCTACACTGACCAAAAGCCATGCTTCAAATGATGCATTTATATGTGTAATCTAGTCTTTGCAAGCTTCACATCTTCTTTTTGAAGCCATTTTTACATTTAAAATCCACCAGTCAAGAGATATTTAGACTAATAGTGATGCATTTCTAATATGACCTTTTCTGAAGATTGCATCAGCAGGGACTTGATGCTCCTTTTTACAATCTTGAAATATGCTGTCCAATGCACTTTAATGTTTTTACAATCAGCTGCTGTGGAAATGTATGGCTGTCTTTGGCAAAATTGATAAATTCCAATGCAGCACTTTATTCCATTTGGTTTACTCTTAAAATCAAACTGTGACTGATGACAGGTGCTATATAAATAGGTGTAAATGGGTAAATTGTGATCTTACACTTTCCTAGGCTTTAGAATCATTGTTCACTTATTTTGGATGCACCAGCAGCTTAATGGGCTTGCTTATATTTACAAGGCCACGTAAGGTCAGCCTGTGTGACTTTTCATGGCTTTGGAAATGTGGATCTCTTTTATACATTACTTTGTGTGAAAGAAGCGTTCGATGGGTGTTGCTGTGGGTATTCCCACACATCTTACATGGTAGCTAACACATTCCCAAATTTACAGTGTTATTTAATGCTGGGAATGCGCCAGAATCCTATCCCTCCCCAGAGGAAGTGTAGGAGTGGCACAACAAGGAAAAATACTTGAATTCTTTCCTCGTTTTTTCCCTTTCTATGCATGCTTCACTCTCCAGCACACATAGAAAGATGCCATCAATGATTGTTTTTGTGCAGGAGGATGTATTCATAGACATTCCTGCAAAAAAAACAATCATCCCCACAATGCAGGCATCCTTCCAACATGACGCAAGGGTGCCTGCGTTGGCGCAGGGCTGCTGTTTGTACACCGACGCAGGAGAGAAGGACACAAACTCACCTTATCTTGTAGATGCAATGCATTCCTGCCCTTTTATTTTGATGTATGGCAGTGCAACGTAAGGCTTGCTGCACTGTTGTGAGTCAAAATATAGTAAATGAAGCACTCAAGTTGTTCAATGTAGCCTAGGGGTTCAGATGGAAAGTTAAAGTATGGTGTCTTAGTTTTATTCTGTTCCTGAACGTTCATCCAGGCCACAATGGACAGTAACCCTTTAAAAGGACTCATGACATTTTGTAAGTGGTTCTTCAGGAATCTATAGAGACATAAAACACTTGGGGCCTGATGTAGGTAAATGGCATTTATCGATTCGTAAATACCGAATTTTACCGATTCGGTATTTACAAATCGCTAAATGCTATGTAGGTATTTTTACCGATTAATTTACCGAATCTGTCGAATTCGGTAATTACCGAATCGGTATTCACAGAACCGGTAATTGCCATTGATTCCTTTGGGCCTTGAGGCCCATAGGAACCAATAGCAATTACTGAATCGGTAAATACAGATTCTGTTAAAGTACCAATTTGACAAGGGGGACAGGGTGTCACTTTGACACCCTGTTGCACCCCTGATTCAGGCTTGTGTGCCATGTGACACACATACATGCCCTTAGGGCATGTCTGTGTGCCACATGGCACAGGTGTACATGCACAGATGTGTATGTACACAGGAATTCGTTATTTACAATGCAATAGTATTACATGCTAAATAACGAATTCTTAGGGGCCTGTGGCACGGTTTGCAGTGCCACCTACATATGGATTTACTGATTCGGTAAATTTACCGAATCAGTATTTTACAGAATGGGTAAATTTACTGAATTGGTAAATTTACGGATTCTGTAAAATTTTGGTCCCCTACATCTCAATCACCAAATACCGGTCGGTAACTGCCGAAATCGGCGGTTACCGACCGGTATTTGGTGACCTACATCTGGCCCTTGATTCTTTATTTTTGGATGTGTTCCAGGGGAGGAGGGCCGACCTGCAGACAGTGTCATTATAGTTCTTTTATGCATATATCCAAGTAACGATCCTATACACTCATATTACACAGATATGTTGCTCTTTGATATTTCATGCTTCTCATATGGGCTTTTTTAAGTTCATGATTTTATTCTACAATATTTAGTATAGTGTTAACTTGGTTTGCTTAATTGTAGGCGCTGTGTGTTTGCCGACCGTATGGCTTTTAAAAAAAATAATTCGATATTGTGCTTTAGAAAGTATAGTTTTATGAAGGTCCACTGACTTTATTTAATGTTTTACCTGATTTACGTTTTTATAGTGTTTTTTTTTTATTGTCGTTTATTTTCATGTTTAATTGGATGTCCGCTTTAATGGTGTTCTCTTTATCCAGTGTCAGTATCATTAGTGTTGCCCTGAATGGGCATATTCGGACACATTTCTTTAAAGTCAGTTTTTTGAATTAATTCTTGAATTTATTTAAGTAATGCTGGAAATAATGTTCTAGATTTGTGCATGGTACTGCTGAGGAAGTGTGGTCACCAATGGCATCTCTACATGGGGTTACTCCTACTGCTTCTGGGCAGATGTTCGTGATGGAAGTGTTTTCGACAACTGTCTGCTCACCCCAAGGACAACATGATTCCCAAAGTGGAACCTGCTCACCAGGGGTAGCTTTCCCTTTACAAGTCAGGGACAAGCTCAAATTGGGACCCAGGAAATAATCAATGGTCTGAGACTGAAATTGCAAATCACAAATCACAAATAGGAGAGGATGCCCTTTTCACACCACCTATATTCGATTCAAAATGGATTGCAAAGCCCTTCAAAGTTTCAGAAAGAAATATCTAACTCCTAAGATACATTAGAATTGTTTGTTATGGTCACCATCATGCGTTTTGACAAGCGGCAGGATTTGTGACTGAAAAACAACTTTATACATAGGCCTATAGTCATGAATAGTAAGGAATCATAGCAATAGTGTGCTAAATCCGTCTTTCGCTATTGGGTAGATTGGTCCTGGACAAGCCACTTTGTTTTCCTTATCTAGTGCCTTACCAATGGTATCAGAACTTTCACATTTACTAAAGCAAGAGATGGGTGAATTAAGTGCGACTCTACTCAGTTCTAGATGTCTTCCTCACTAGTTTCAGTTCAGAAGCACAGTATCTATAATTGTAGATCTGTAATTATAGTAAACAGTATAATGGTTCAGTGAGAAAAAGCTCCTAGTTCTTGCTTCTTGTGACTCACAGTAGACATGTAAAATTAACACTGAAGTGCAAATACACCTTTGTCTCAACTTCTGTAAAGCATCACTACATTCAATCGAACTTCTCACTTCAATTCCTATGTTATTATGTAATTCTTGACAGGTCTTCCAGCATCTTCTTTGTTCTCACTCCTTGAACACACCTTCTTTTGCCTGCTTAAAGTTGAGTAAAAACACTATACTGCTTATCATTCATTCATTAGTGAAACATTATTTTGGTTCCAAACCACGCCAAAGTCCAACATTTTCCTCCTTTTCATGTACACTAATGACACTTCATCTTGTGCAACTAGAGCATCCAGTAATGTCCCTGCCTTACACATTTTCTTGATTGATGTTTTCATATCTTGCCACAAAACAGAAACATGTGCCAGTAATGGTGGGCTAAGTGCAACAAGTTTAAACAATTCCATGTCCCTGTTTTGACTTTTGTGTAATGGAATATCGAGAACAACAATGTAGTGACACCTCAATTTAGGGGATGATTACAAAGTGGTCTGGAAAGGCTCGGACCACTGGTCGGAGCCTTTCTGACCACATCGTAATATGCCGGTCAGATTCCTTTTGACTGCCTCATCACAATGGAGGCGGTCAGAAAGTTCAGAAAGGAATCCGAACAGTCATTCCGTATGGCTTCCTACAGGTTCGGAGAGTCCATATGCCAGTCAGAATGTGGCCAGTAATCCCAAGGGAGACTCTTTCCACCCTTGCGATTACGATGTCGAGTTTCAGCAGCCTTTCGTGCCTGCCTTTCCGACACGGAAATACTGCCAAAACTTGACTTTTGGTGCCCCCAGAAGGGAACCCAGGGTGCACGGCCTCTGATTGGAGGCAGAGGAGTAACCTATGGTGCACCCCTGTTGATCCTTGCAACCCTTGTCAGTCACCTTGACGTGACTGTCACAGGGTGCAGGGATGAACTGCACTTCCTATTTTACGATGGGAGCATGCATTCCGGAAGGTTTATGGCCAGAATACATGCTCCCATTGTAAAGGATGGGATTGCGACCAAACAGTGTTCGGTCACATCCTTATTAGTCAGTCGGGACCGCCGACTGTGTGACGGTCGATCCCATATTTGAGACGATATTGGGCAGACGAAACTCCGCCCAACATCGTAATCAGCCCCAGAATGTCATAAACATCATCTATAAAAATATAGAGTTTTCATACTTTGTATGTAACAACCAAAATATATAGAACAAAATATAGTGAAACAGAGCATTGTCAAAAAGGTATGTATATTGGCATGTTCATATGTATACCATTATATGCAATGTATTCAAAGTATTAAAATACAACATAATAATAATGATAATATAATTATCATTAATTAGTTTTAATTAGTAATGCAAATTAAATATCAAATAATGAAATCTATATATTCCCACTCCAACAAAAGAATATCAGGAAAAGTGCCAGACTGTGAAGAGGTTAGCTTTACAATTCCCTCTCCAATTTAAGCAACAGTAGAGCAAGTGTTGGATTTTGGAAGGATACAATTAACCTTTCCCACTCCAATACTGCCATTCCAATGTAAGCAAAATCAGGTAAACTATTGGACTTTGGAGGAGTTAGATATACCATTCCAATTCCTAGTACTTTTTTTTTTAAAACAAAAAGTTTGTAAAACTTCTACCTGAATACAATAAAAATGTAAACATATTTCTAATTAGAATATATGAACTACAAATAAATTGCAAGAACTGTAATCCAAAAATACTTATAATAATAAAAAACAATTTAACACATATAAAACAAAATAAATATATTTTAAATACATTCACATTCCTCCCTATTACCAAGAAGAAGCAACTAAACAATGATAAATATTATGACACCAAACATTACACACATTTAAGAATCCTTAAATAGAACAAAGAAATACATGTAAAACAAATTTAAAAGACAATTAAATGGCAAACGTATAATCAAATAAATATTTTACATAATTAATGATCAAGTAATTTCGATTGAACTAAAAACTAATTTCAACTAAAAAAAACAATCATTGATTACATTTTCAATAAGTTCCTTCCTTCATACCCTAAAAATCATGAACCAATATCTAATTGATAAATTAGAAATGAAACAGACATTTTAAATGACACATTAAAAAGAACAACATACAATCAGCTAGAAAAAATTACACTGAACACATTAAGGGGTCAATTCTGATTTGGGAAACAAATTCGTACGACGATTCGTATTCGTAGCCGTTTCCGTACGAATTGTACAAATCTGTCCGAATCACGTAGTATGATCCGTAGGAAAAGAATACGTACGAATGTGTGCGAACCATACGAAAAGCAAGGGAAAATCCGTATAATACAGGACCCTTACGGTGAACCGTACCAATCGTAAACATGTTGTACGACCCGACAAGTACGATCAGGACCGGGGAACAAGAACGCGATTTGTACGGAAAACGTTGTATGAGCAATCTGTACGGAGAACCACACATTCACATATGCACCATACCCCTACAATCATGGGGGTATGCACCGTACCCCTATGATCTGTACCCCTATGCACCATACACCTATGCACCATACACCTACGCACCGTACACCCATGCACAGTACCACGAAGCACCGTACCCCTACGCACCGTACCCCTACGCACCGTACCCTGGTGCACCGTACCCCTACGCACGTACCCCTGGAATCATGGGGTGCACTCCCGTACTCAGGGGGGTCCATTTCGCACGCGGTTCGAGTCAAAGTATGCTTTTACGGACATTTTAAACTCCCGTAGAAAAAGAGTCATATGGAGTGTTATCATAACGAATCGTACTTGCTGGTTCGTAAAAAGCTGCTTCAATCCGTAAGGACGTTGCATACTGTGTGTTCCCAATGCGATTTGTACGTATTTTTAAGTCGTATGGTCTTTCGTACGATTGGTATGGAGATCTGCATTGGGTTCCGATCGTACTTCATCGTACGTATAGGGACGTTGAAGGTGTACAATTTGTACGGGGAAAATGCTCTGTATGGTGATTTGTAGGAAATTTTACTGAATCGGAATCGACCCCTAAATAATGAACATAATTAATTATCAATTAAATATTTAATGAACATAAAACATTATTTCACTTGAAAACAATATTTTATCATTAAAAAACTTCCCATCCTATTCTACAAAATCAACAAATGTGCACTACATTATAAATGACTAATTAAATGTATTACACATGTAACAGCATATTAACATTTACAAACTATATAGTATTGTAACACTGATCCCTAAAAATTGGAGAATACTAACATAAATTAATAATATAAATAATGTATAAAACTAATATGATACGAATTTATATCAAATTATTTTTACAAAACAATATTTAAACAATCATATTAAAGGAAATAATATTACATACAACAGTATTTAAAAAAATATATTATATACCTAAATACCAATATTCCTACCTTCTATATTTTGTTGCATGGTATTTTTGACTTGACAATATTTGTTACACAATATTCTGCAACAATATTTTGGCCGTTCACAGGTTTGACGCTAGTGAATTGACTTACCTGGGTATTGAGGTCTCCAAATCTCTTATCTGTATCAGGTCCATGTGTCCATGTGTAGTCTGCTACTTTCCATGTTTTTCCTGATTTCTCCATTATGAAATTTAAACTACAAGTCCCAAAAGACAAGCAAAACATGGACTGTATGATCTACTCACACTTTATGACCTACTCGCATATAATCCTCAGACACTTGAGTTCTCTCTGATTGTGCCCGGCCTACCCTGGCATGTTGATGTATATGGTTTCTGGACTGGACGTCCCGCGAGCAGTTGCATCTCTGTTAGTGACTGTGTCAAAACTTGCCACAGGTGCTCATCTTCTTTCATGTATCTCTGGTCTGGGGTACTAATATCCCCCATTTCATGCATTGCGACCGAAAACTGTGTACGCTTCTGACAATTATTTAAACCATTCATTGGTCTATGGACTGCAATGCCATTGTGGTGAGTCTTTATTTTCATGATTGCCCCAGTGTTCGCCATCACCTAGTGACCACAACAAACTCCAGATTTTGTTAATTGTCAGGGGCCCTAGTTGTATGATTTTATATTTGATATGTACAGATGCTTTCTCTATCTATTGGTATTTCGCTATCATTTTGCACTTTAATTATCTCAAGAGACATTTTTTAGATATTAATTAATTGTGTACTCTTAGCTGTGGCTGGACATTCACATCATCATTGCCACTCTGATGCGCATTTTTGTATCTCTGTTCACCTTAAGCTGGTTCTGACGTACATGATTTTTTCAGAAAAAATCTAATCAAATCAAAATTACTAGCGACCATTACGGAAGAATATGTGTCACCAGGTCCCTAAGTGCAGTTAAGAGAGAAATTCAATCTGTAAGAAATGGCATTTGACTTTTCTTTTTATTCAGGACATGATCGATGCCACTGTTGCCGTCAGTGACTATGGCCTTGCTTTAAAACTCTTACAATCACAGCAGTCTCTCATCACCATTGTTGCTTTGCATGTCAAAAGGATGATCTGTGGTCCTAATTCTATGCACGTAATCAGAAAAAACGGAATCTCTAGACGTCACTTGCACAAACATAATTTAAAATTCACCTCCGTTTCAAATTTGTTCTGTCAAGGTTATTCCTTTAGAGAATACAGTAAGCCTAGTGGAAGGAAGAACATGAACTAGTCATTAACTTCTCATCTAGACCATGAACAAAGTCGCCAATCTAACAGTCTTTCATGAGTCTGTTGGTCTGGAAACCTTATTCCTATACTGGGCAGATGCACTCCCAAAGGCTGCCCATCTATACAGTGTTAGTTTGAGTTGCACCTTTCTTATTTTTTTGTTTTTTAACCTCGGACAAAATAATGGTTCAGATTTACAAACGCTTTGCAGTGGGCTTGCATTACCTTTTTAATGCAAACCCTCCACACAATGTTATGGTGGTTTTTGCTTCCCAATGCAAATCAAGATTTGCGCTGGAAAGTTTGCCAAAGCAATGTAAAGTAGTGCTAGGTCAGGGGAACCTTCCCGGGGTGTACATGGGTGATCCCCTGCAACCATCTTCAGTTTGACAAAAATCCCTATCTACTAACATTGGTAGACAGGGATGTGTTTCAAAAACGTAAACCTCCTTGAGGTAGGTGTAACTGTGTAGCAAATTTTAAAACTCTTTTCACAATTTCACAATACAATCAGTGCAGCAATAGGGTAAGTAATGGATAGCAAAGAGCTAACAATACTCTATTCCCATTCCAGTGAGTGCAAAAGTAGGGTAATTGTTGGATAGCAGAGAAACAAAATGTACTATTCCAATTCCAGTGAGTGCAACAGTAGGGAAAGTGTTGATAGCGGAGGGGTAAACATTACTATTCCCACTCCAGTGAGAGCAACCGTAGGTAAAGTGTTAGATAGCAGAGGGGTAAACATTACTATTCTAACTCCAAAGAGTGCAACAGTAGGGAAAGTGTTGGATAGCGGAGGGATAAAATTTACTATTCCCACTCCAAAAAGTGCAACAGTAGGATAAGTGTTGGATAGCGGAGGAGTAAAATTTACTATTCCCACTCCACTGAGTGCAACAGTAGGGAAAGTGCTGAATAGCAAAGGGGTGAAAAATACTATTCCCAATCCAGTGAGTGCAAAAGTAGGGAAAGTGTTGGATAGCGGAGGGGTAAAAATTACTATTCCCACTCCAGTTAGAGCAACCGTAGGGAAAGTGTTAGATAGCGGAGGGGTAAAAATTACTATTCTAACTCCAAAGAGTGCAACAGTAGGGAAAGTGTTGGATAGCGGAGGGATAAAAATGACTATTCCCACTCTAGAAAGTGCAACAGTAGGATAAGTGTTGAATAGCGGAGGGGTAAAATTTACTATTCCCACTCCACTGAGTGCAAAAGTAGGGAAAGTGTTGGATATCGGAGGGGTAGAAATTACTATTCCAACACCAGTGAGGGCAACAGTAATGAAAGTGTTGGATAGCTGAGGGGTAAAGTATACTATTCCCACTCCAGTGATTTGTATATAAAAACAACGCCTGCCTTATGGGGTCCACTCCTCACGCAGTTGTTTAATGCATGCTGCTCAACCAGATTGTTACCATCATGGTATGAGTCTATTATTGTACTTATATTCAAAAAGGAGGATAAAACAAGTTCTTTGTGCTATCGTCCTATATCGTTATTAGACTCCACAATTAAGATTATCGGTCGTGTGATTTTGAATAGATTGCAATCATGGGCTGAAGAACACTCGATAATTCGTGATTTTCAGTATGGATTTAGGAAGGGCCTTGGCACCGTTGACCAGGGCCTTAATTTACACGTTCTTTTGGAAAATTTAGTAAAGCCAAGGGAGGCTGTACATTTTTAACCTTTGTCGACTTCACATCAGCCTTTGATTGCGTTACCCATAGCAAATTATGGATGATCCTGGAAAAAGTAGGAATAGAGGAAAATATAATTATTTTTCTTAGGGAGCTTTTCTCGGAGGCAAGGGGTAAAGTTAGATTTGCCAAGAATGGGGAGTGTACTAGGGCGTTTAGTATTGCAAAGAGGAGTGCGGCAAGGACGCGTTCTCGCCCCCTTCTTGTTCACAATATATATTAATGACCTGGAAAGAAAATTGTTACAGGAGTGCAGGGACATGCCTATGATAGCTAGTAGATCTGTCCCTGCACTCCTATACGCGGATGACGCGGTCCTGATGGCCCGGACACCCGTGGCCATGCAAAGGATGGATACATCTTTCTCCCAATTCATGACAAATTTGGATTTGAGAACCGATTGTACAAAAACATTCTGTATGAAATGTGGTATTGGTGCAGATAAAAAGAAAAAAGTAATGTACATTAACTCGAAACCACTGGATTTTACCCCCACTTTTCATTATTTGGAAATACTGTTTGATCAGTCCGGATCATGGATTAACAAGATAAAATCAAGAAGGTTGCTGTTCTGTAAATCCTTAATGGCCTTGACTAATTTTAATAGAAAAATGGGCTGACGACCGATTGGGGAACTTTTATGCGTTTATAGAGCAACTTGTGTAGCAATTGCAACTTATGGTGCTGGAATATGGGGCTATGTAAATGTGAAATCGCTACAGGTGCCAGAAAACTGTTTCATGAGGTATCTTTTAACAGTCCCGGATAGTGTCTCTACGTACATTTGCCATGCTGAACTTGGACAACCATATTTAGAAGATGTTATCGAGGTACAACCGGTTCTTTTGTGGCACAGGGTATGAACTACTGAGGAATGTGTTTGTAACCGTCTGGTTTTGAAGGACTTGATGAGTCTTGCTGATGTTAGCAAGTTGAGATGGTTATACTACGTAAAGATGTTTCTAACACAAATAGGCCACCAAGAATATTATAGTGATCTCTTATCTATGTTCCAGGTCCCCAGGAAGGAACTTAAAAATCTTTGTATGACGTTTCTGTGAGAATATAAAATGAATACCGAGATGACAAAGATTTCTGTGGTGGCTCACCATTTAACAATGACCACATTTAATATTCAACCGTATGTTAAGCTGCACATGCGTGATTTTGATAGGTTTCTTTTAACGCGGTTTAGGCGAAATATTTTAATTAGATTCCTAAGCTTCCCCAAGATGAATGACTTGGCAAGACAATTGTGTTAATGTCAATGAGATGATTTTTCCAGCCAATCGGACATGCATATCTTGTTATTTTGTAAATTTTACACTATTCCTAGGACAAGATGGATTGTACCATTATTGAAGAGTATGGACCTTAGGCAATGTCGTCCTGCCTTTTTAGCCATCCAGAAACTAGATAATATTTCAACTGTTGCATCTGTTTCTGTGTTTTTAAAGAATGTTTTGAGACCACCGAAATCAATTTATGGATGAAATTTTGATCAGTTTATTATAATGTACCATGATTGTTTCTATATTTTTTAAATCCTGAATTTGTGATATTTTAATTCTACTTTTATGGTTATTTTTTTTGCATAATAACCAAATAAAGTTATTGAATTCAATCGAGAACAGCAGAAGGGAAAGTGTTGGATAACACAGGGGCAACAATTACTTTTCCCACTCCAAAGAGTGCAATAGTAGAGAAAGTGTTGGATAGCAAAGGGGTTAAAAATACTATTCCCACACCAATGAGTGCAACAGTAGGGAAAGTGTTGGATAGCAGAGGGGTAGACATTACTATTCCAACACCAGTGAGTGCAACAGTAGTGAAATTGTTGGATAGCTGAGGGGTAAAGTATACTATTCCCACTCCAGTGAGAGCAGCAGTAGGGAAAGTATTGGATAACGCAGGGGCAAAAATTACTATTCCCACTCCAAAGAGTGGAACAGTAGAGAAAGTGTTGGATAGCAAAGGGGTTAAAATTACTATTCCCAATCCAATGAGTGCAACAGTAGGGAAAGTGTTGGATAGATGTATGGTAAAAATTACTATTCCAACTCCAGTGAGAGCAACAATGTGGAAAGTGTTGGATAGCGGAGGGGTAAATTTAACTATTCCAACTGCAGTGAGTGCAACAGTAGGGAAAGTGCTTGATAGTCGAGGGGTAAACATTACTATTGCCACTCCCAGTGAGTGCAACATTACGAAAAATGTTGGATAGCGAAGGGTAAATGTAACTATTCCCACTCCAGTGAGTGCAACAGTAGGATAAGTGTTGGATAGCGGAGGGTTAAAATTTAATATTCCCACTCTAGTGGGTGCAACAGTAGGGAACGTGTTGGATAGTGGTGAGGTAAAAATTACTATTCCAACTCCAGTGAGTGCATCAGGAGGGAAAGTGTTGGATAGCGAAGGCGTAGAAATGACTATTCCTACTGCAGTGAGTGCAACAGTAGAGAAAGTGCTGGATAGCAGAAAGGTAAAAATTGCTATTTCCGCTCCAGTGAGTGCAACATTAGGGAAAGTGCTGGATAGCAGGAAGACAAAAATTACTATTCACACTCAAACAGTTAAAATATAAATATATATATTTTTTATGTACAAATATATGTAAAAAAATAAAACATTATCATAAAAATAAATAAACAATATTTAACAACAAAAAATCAAATATGTTAAACATATAAAAGAAAACATTTTAGAATATTAATTAAATATAACAAAAACCTTGAAATAATATATATATAATGAATTAGTAAATACATTAAAAAATATACTTTTTTTAAACTAGAAAATATTTACAAACCAAAAAATGTATTAATACGTACAGTGATTTCCTACCCTATAATACCACAACAAAAACAAAACACTTAAACATTTTACATTAAATTTACTTCCATAATTAACACAATTAAGAATCAATTAAAATTATTATTAATAAATAAACAAATAAACATTAATGGCCTACCCACACGTAAACACTATAATATCCACAACACACACCTAAATTAACCTATGAAACAATAAAAGACATTTAGGATGTATTTTTAAATTAAAAACTATTACTATTAACAACTAATAATAAAGTAATTAAAATGTATTTAATACCCACCCTTTACCCCTTTAAAAGTAAAAACAACACACACAAAAATCAACAATTACCCACCTAAAATTAATTACACAATTAATATAATAAATCTTTAATTAACTTAATTAATATCAATTAACCAAACATTTATAATAAAAAATAAACTAAGTAACACCCTTTACCCCTATAAAACCCAAAACACACACCTAAAATTAATTACACAAAAACCATAAATAATTACCAATTAATTAAATAAAATTAATTGACAACCAATTATTAATTTGCCAATTAAAAATAAATTACTTCCCACCCATTACACCTATAAAAACCTTAAAATTAATTACACAAATACCATAATTAATTACCAGTTATTTGATTGAAATTTGTTAATTATGAATTATTAATAAAGGAGCCTAAAGGTGAGGAGGTCTTTGGAGGTTGCTCAGTTGATGGAGCTGTGTATATATTCTTAATAGATTATGGCTAGTTCTCCTACCAGTTTGTAGCTTCTGTCCTGGCCTGTGATCTTGTAGCTGGGGGGTGAGCTACTGCAATGTCCCATACTCCAGTGGCATGTATGATGGTCAAGATAGTGTTGAGCAGAAGGAGGAAAGTTAGGGTGAGGTTTGAGCTGTGCACAGGGTTGTTGTGTGGTGTGAGGGTCTTAGTGCGGTAAACGGGGTTGATGGGCGGGGTTCGGGTGTGGTGCATGAAGGAAAAGTGGCAGATGGCACAGAAGAATGCATCTTCGGTGTCGGAGGGCAAGTCATGGAAACTGCGAGCTGAAGGACGTCCAGTATTCACGTAACCAAGATCAGTGTTTGATTAAATGTTTGGGTTGAGGTGGGCAGGTGAAGGGTCAGGAGTCCTGGCACTGGGCATAGGTGGGGCATGGACATGAGCAATGGGCTTGTCTTTGGCACCTAGGAGGGTGTTGACGCTCCAACAGCAATTAAGTTGGTCTGGAAAGGGGAGAGGAGATCTGGAGGGCAGTGTGCTGGGCAAAGTGGGTCTGTAGAAATCAACTGAGGGCATTGGGAAGAATGTGTGAAGGTCGCAGAGGTAAGAAGGGCTCAAAATGAAGAAACATTTTTAAAAGAGAAGGCTGTAGATAATCAAGAGGAGCAGGAGAAAAGAGAAAAAACACAAAAGAAAAAGGTGAGAGAGGATGCAGGAGATGGCAAAACAGAGGGCCAAATGGGCAAAAAGTTCAAAGTAAGTAGGAACAAAAGTGATTAGTAAAAATGGGCAAAAAGGCAAAAGATGGAAACAATGCATATGGGACAGTGCAAGAGTGAATGGAAAACAGGGAAATAGACAGCAAGAGTGGCAGCCCAAGAGTGATGAGAAAACAGACAATAAGGTTGGAGAACAGAAAAAGTGAGAGAGAGAAAAATGAGAGCTGAAAGAGAGGCAAAAGGCAGAGGAGAGCTGGTAGAAAATGTGGCTGGTAGCCTCAATGCAGTGTGGTGATGGAGTGGGACCAAAAGGGCCAGGCTTGGTTGATGGACTGAGCACAAGTAATGCAGGCAGACATGGCAAGGCAGAGCCTTCCTCGTGGCTGATCCAAGCTGCAGTCACCAATAGATAGGTCCAGGAAGGGGTAGGAGATCCACCGGGTGGGCAGGGATGGGTGTGGAAGGAGTGATCAACGGAATAGCAAGTGAGTGTGCGACACATGGAAAGAAAAGGGCTGAAAAAGGAGAAAATTAAAAGAGTCTACAGCAAAGAATTGAGAGGTGCAGCACAACAAAGAGGAAAAGAGAGAAAAGGTAACAGATCACAAAAGGATAAAGGTGGGAGAGGGTGAAAGCGATGGTGAAACAAATGGATTGTGGGCAAAACGATCAAAGAAAGCAAAAGTGATACATAAAACTAAGCAAAAAAGCAAAACGCTGTAGAAAAAGACAAGAGTGACAGTGCAAGTGTGAATATAAAACTGGCAACAAAGCTGAGAAGGAAAGATGAAAAAAGAAAAAAAAGAACAGAACAGAAAGAGCAAAGTGAGAGTGAAAGAGTGAAAGTGGAGAGAGAAGCAACAGGCAGGGGAGAGAGGCAAGAGTAGGTGGCTGGGAGCCCCAGTGCAGTTGGTTTGAAGGGTCTGGCCTGGACGAAGGACCGGACACAGGTAAGGCAGGAAGGCAGACCTGGCAGTGCCTTCTTTTATCATATAAATCCATTTGTTTTATTTATTTTATTTTATTTTGGAAGTTTTATAGAGGGAGAACAAGACCCTTGCGGATATCAGAGCGCTTTACAACAAAGTGAGGTTACTTATTCCAAAGTAGATAGTTATCCAATACATACAATACATCAATCAGGTATACAAAACAGCTTGTGCAAGGCGCGCAAAGTAGATGCTAGCGAGTAAGGTCCTGTTGAGTCAAGGCCAAGGCAACTATAATGACTAGGTAATTGAGTGGAGATGTCATATGACAGATGTCAAAGGAGGAATAATATAGTGACTAGGTAGTCGAATGGACATTTGTTATAGGAGGAATACTGGTGAGGGTAAGAAAGAACATCAGAGATTCATTAGTCTATGTTCCTGTAAATTTAACCATGAGGATCGATTTTACTTCATTTTTGAAAGAAACAGTGGAGGGATTGCGTCTGGTTTCTGGCGGTAGAGCATTCCAAATCCTAGGTGTGATCCCTGAGAAGGATTGTGTATATGTTTTTTTCTTGTTGAATCTTTGTGGCGTCAGGAGTATATTTTCTGCGCGCTTGTGGATCTAATACCACCAGAGATTGTGAGTTTCTGTGAGAGGTATTTTGGTGCATTGTGGTGTAAAGCCATATGCGTCATGCACACAATTTTCAGGTGGATTCTGGCTTCAAATGGTAGCCAGTTCAGGGATTTAGGTCTGGTGAGATGTGGGCCCTTCTTTTAGAGCCTGTGACGAGTCTCGCTGCAGCATTGAGGGAGGCTCGAAGGGGTGCTGTTGTTGCTTTAGGCAAGCCACATAGAGAGATATTTCCATAATCCACCCGCGGGATGACTAATGCTTGGACTGCCAACTTGAAGTCATTGTGGGGCAGGAAGGGTTTCAACTTCCTTAGAGTATTTATCTGGAAGTTTGCTCCTTTTGTTGCAGTGCTAATGTGTTTCTGCATATTGAGGTTACAGTTCAGGGTTATATCTAATGATTTCGCTGAGTCAACCAAGGTAGGCTGAGTGTTGAATGCCATGAGATGTTTGAGCCTGTCCTGAAAGATGGGGACTTTGGCGGGTTGGGCTATTAGGAGGAATTCCGTTTTAAGAGCATTCAATTTGAGGTGGTTCTCTGCCAACCAAGTCTGAGTTTTCCCAAGCGTTGTATTAAGAAGTTTAATGTCTTCCGGGGTGTGTATCTTAAGGTAAAGTTGGGTGTCATCTGCGTACATGTGGTATTGCACGTTCAATGCTTTCAGCAGTTAGATGAGTGCTTCCATGAATAAATTGAACAGTCTTGGTGATTGCGAGGACCCTTGCAGGACTCCCAGCGTTGCAGAAACAGGTTTGGATAGGGTGTTATTGACCTTACATTTTTGGGTCCTGTTTTGAAGAAAGGAAGTGAACCAGTGGAGCACTGAGCCTGATAAGCCCATTCTGTGAGTCAGCAGATCTATCAAGTTATCGTGTTTGACCGTATCAAAGGCTGAGGATAGGTCTAGAAGGATGAGCAGGCAAGTACCGTTCTGATCAAGTATTTGTAGCGCTTCATCAATTATGTGCGTCATAGCTTATTCTGTACGTATGGCCTGCTCAGAAGCCCGATTGGTGTTTGTTAAGCAGGTCGAAGAGCTCAATGTGGTTTGTCAATTGGAGCTTGACACATTTTTCCAATAGTTTGGCCAAGGTAGGCATGTTTGAAATAGGGTGATAGTTGCTAAGGTCTGTCAGATCTGCTGTGGGTTTCTTTAGGATGGGAGAGATCTGTCCCACTTTGAGGGTGTTCGGAATGCAACCTTGTTGCAGTGAACTGTTAATGATTTTGGTCCAGAGAGGCAGGAGCAGTGGGGTCCAGTCTTTAACAGCTTTTGCTGGTAGAGGATCGGTGAGGTGATTGGCAGGCTTCAGGGTGCGTAGTATATTTCCTATTGCATCTTCTGTGTAGGTGTCAAAAGAGGACCAGGCTGCGTTGTGTTTTAGGTTAGTCTTTGATGGTGTTTGCTGTGGTGAACTTGAACGTATAGGGGGTGTTTTGATGCGGGAGCTCGAATGTAAGCTTAAGTCATTGAGGAGGTCTTTCTTGATATTGTCAGTCTTTAGATTAAAGAAGGTAGAGAATTCTTCGCATGTGGGTTGGAGACGGGCTATGTCTAGTGGTTGTTGAGGTGCATCCTTAGATTGGGTTTTGATCAATTTAAAGATTTTTTGGGACGGTTTCTTGCTTGGTCTAATTGGTGGCTGAAGAAGTCTGCTTTTGCGCGCTTGATCTTTCTATAGTATACCTTTCTCTTTATTCTTAGAATTTTAAGGTGTTTAGCAGAAGGTACTGATCTCCAGTTGCGTTCCGAAGTTCTAAGGTAACGTCTATCTTCGTTAAGTAGGCCATTGTACCAGGGTTTAGCGTCTTTCATGGAGACTCTCTTTAGTTGAAGATGAGCAGCCTCATTGATTATGTATGTTGGAGGAGTCAGCAGGGGGTAGAAGACGCTGGAAACAGGTAGAAGGTGGAGTGAGGGGGTTGAGTTTTTTCACGTCTCTTTTCCAGACCTTAGGTTTTATGGATTGAGCCGCGTTAAATTTCAATGATTCATTGATATAGAAGGTGATGATATGGTGATCAGACCAGTCACAGGGTTGGATTGAATCTAGCTGAATGGAGTCATTTTTGGAGATTATTAAATCCAGGATTGCGCCTTTATCGTGCGTAGGGCTGTTGCAAATTTGGGAGAGGTCTAAAGCGCAGAGGAAGTTTTTGAGACTATTGACCACTGAGTCGTTGTGGTCATTCCAATGGAGATTAAGGTCGCCAAGGAATATTTGGGTATTTTGTCATCCAGTGTTCGTTGTGATGATGTCCATGAGGTGTTCAGTGAAGAGGAGGTTGGCACCAGGTGGGTGATAGATAGTGTGTAAGGAGCAAATTGGTATGCTGTTGCTATATATGTCGAGGCGTATGTATTCACACGAGGTGAATGGAGGGGAAATGGCTCTGTTTACAGTGATGTTGCTTCGGTGTGTACATGCGATACCACCCCAGTCTTACTGGACCTGTCCAATCTGATGAAATCGTAATTTGGGGGGGGGACAAGAATGTTGATGAGTGGTAAGGCGGATTCTGCGAGCCAGGTTTCCGTTAGTATTATCAGGTCTAAGTCATGTGTGATAATTATGTCAGCTATGTCTGCTGCGTTCAGGAGTGTGCATTTAAGACGGGCGTGATGAGGGAAGCTATGGGATCCTGCATGAGTGTGATTCTTCTACGATTATTGTCGGTGATTCCTCTGTTGTTGTTTGTGGAGGGCCTGTGAGGGTTGAGGGGGATAGTGAGGATGGGCATGAATGCGGGGGAAGTGGTAGATGTGGGAGGGGATTCGTAGGACTGTAGGAGAGACCGTAAGTCATTCTCTGATAGCAGGTTGATGGTTCGCATAGGGCGAGTAGCGAGGTTGCGGGAGGGAATAGATTTCCAGCAGGGCCAAGAGTGAGTGGGGGTGGATGGTGGGTGAGTAGTGAGCTTGCTAGATGAAGGAGTGCGTGAGGATCTAGTTCGCCATGGTGGTCTCCAGACCATTTCTTTAAAAGCGTGGAGTTCCTCTTTGATATGGTGAAGAGCAGTCTTAATCTTGTCTAATCTGGTATCTGACGCGGTTCTGGCTGTGGTTGGTATCTGTGATAGTGGTGTGGGTGTCTGAGCATTGGCCTGGTTGGGTGGGTGAAATGGTGCAGGGTGGTGTAATATCGGAGGCGGGGTAGCAATCAGGTGGTGGGATGTCCTGTTAGGTATCAATAAATTGACTATGGAGTGTTGGTTGGTTTGAGGTGAGTCCGTGTTAGGAATGCTATTGTGGTGCAGGGGTGAGGTAGGGGGAGAGATGAATAAGGAGGGGATGGTGTTAGAGGGCAGAGGAGCGATGGTTGTGTCTGGAGGGAGTTCCAATTCTGTTGTAGGAGAATGTGTTGTATCCATAATGAAATGGTGGGAGTGCGAGTTCGGGGTGTCAGTGTGATGCAGTGATGGAGTAAGGGGAGAGATCATTGGGGGTGGGGTGAAGTTAGAGGGTGGGGAAGCCCATATCGTGTCTGAGCGGGGTTCAATTTCAATAATTGTACCTGCATCTCCTTCAATCGTAGGTGCATGGATCGTTTTGTTGCAAAGGTGGGGGGAGTACGTGGTGGGAGTGTTATGGTGAAATGAGACTGCAGTGGGGGAAGACATGGTTATGGCGGGGGATATGATAGATGAGGTGGGGGCTATGCTCGTAGTAGGTAAGGGTACAATTTCTGTTGTGGGTGCGTATGTTGTCTCAGTTACGTTTGGTAGGGGTGGCGTGTGAAGCATAGCTGAGGTGATGACAGGCATTTTGGTGGGGGGTGGCAGAGGCGTAAGGATCCATTATCCGTGGTGATCGGATAGACGGGGGAAGAGGGTGATGGAGGGTGTTAGAGCTGTGATATCCTGTGCATTGGAGGGGAGGGCGATTGGGTAGTGGCTTGTGGATTAGACAGTTGTGCTTTAATGATGGGGAAGATGTTATCTAGTAGATTTAAACTACAGTCTGTGGATTGTATGAGTATAGTACCATTATTGTAGATGGTGATGGTTGCTGTTGCTTGGAAGAGCAGGGAGGGTGCAATGGAGATCACTAGGCCATGTGTAGATTTCCTGGTGGCAGATATCGAGAATAAGGCTAGGAATGCTTTCTTCCATTGGGCTCTAAGTTTGGTGAAGAAAATGATGTCCGTGGTTGTGGTCACATTGTGTAATGAAACGTAGGGATCAGCGAAGGGAGTTTCAGGGGAAGCTTTTATAAAATTGTGTTTGAAGAGTTTCGAAGCATTTTTTTAGAGTTTGGGGGGTAAATGATGTTGTAAGTATGTGTGCCTGAGAGTTCCATGTTATGAGTTAAGGGGTGGGTAAGGTGAGGGAGAGTAGGAGTGTGTGTGTGCGGAGGAGTGATGGGATGGATGCGAAGGTGTGTATCGGGCAATTGGGATAGAGGAGAGATCCAAAACCTAAGGGGAGGGGAGTATGGGAAGGGGGAAGAAGACACCGAGTATGTATTGGCTGTGGAGGGGAAGTGGGGTCTGGTAAATAGAACTACATCTTGTCCGGATACTGTGTGTTACAACCTGAATGAAATACAACAGTTGGAACCTGATATTCCTCTACAAGTTCACTTATTACCACACCTGTGCTACAGAGATTAAGCTTCATATTGAATCCCCTAACTATTATAGGGATAACATTGGGGTATTTCTTTAATAGATTTCTTAATTCAGATTTGCCTAAAGGGTCACTTAAAGATATTATTTGATACCTATGAATATGAATGTTAATCAGGGTAAAGTGTCTGTAACACATACTTAGGCCCATTCAAATTCTACAAATTGAACATTAAGATGCCTCCCAAACTACAACCCCTACAGCTTGGGCTGATGTGTTTGTTTAGTTGAATCAAGTCCTGCATACCAATGCCTCTTACAACGAATATTCTTGGACAAAGAACATATGATATTTGTTCAGAAGAGAATTAAACATCCTTCTATCTTTATCAGCTGACAACTCTGTGCATTACAGCTGTACGCGTGGTTCATGATAATGAGAAAGTGTCGGTGGAACCCTGTGCTCCATCATAATCACCCACCACATGGATCTTCAGAATGCACCAGTTCACTCTTGAGTCAAAAGAGCTTTTTGTGTTCAGGGCACAACAAAGTAGTGGGATCTGGGCATGGCACACAACTCCTATGACTCCTGTGACTCAAACCATCACCCATAGGCAGAGCTTTAAACTCAGAGTTGGGGAACCCCCATTGCTCCAAGGGAGGGTTAAACACAGTTGGAAAGGGATGGAGGTCGGCTAAAACAGAGTCCATGCTCACTTAAATCTCTTATCATGCAGGAGGAAGGTATGCTGAATCAATATCATCAGAAATAGCCTGCCTTCAAGATCGACCCACTGGAAAGGCTAGTCTAGGCTAAAATCAGGAGCGGCTCATATTGGGGAAAGGAGGCGGGCGGGTGACGAGGGACCACAAAGACAAACCTTACCTGTTACCCTCAAGCATAGCGTTGCGCTCTTCCACTCCTCTTCGCAGCTGCAGGCAGGCACAGACTCCCTGTCTGCCCTGTAGCCAATCCAGAAGCTGCTCTTGCATGAGACCAACTTCAGGATTGGCCTGAGCGCCCATGATGTGTGCTCCAGGGCAGACTGGAGAGACTGTGCCTGCTCTCTCCAGCCCCAGCAATGCAGCGTTGGGGTTGGAGAGAGGTCACTGCGCATGTGGTTTCTGGACGGCCTGAGATCACCAGCTAAAATTACATGCGCATGGTAGGTAGATCCCACCACTCCCCCTCCAGCCCATCATAACCCTGGCCCCACCCCAAGCAAGCCACAGCACAAGTTAAATAAAATGATAATAAAACGGGTTTTAAACCCATTTTTTAATCATTACTTTTTTAAAGAGCTGCCACAACGGAGGACCTGCTGCTGGCTAAAATAGGGAGTTCAAAGTTGAACTTACAGAATGAAACAGGGATGCCAACTTTATGATGAACAGGGTAGGTCTGGGCTGTTCAATCGGGCCAGTTCAACGACGTTAGAAACGAACAGGCTGCGTAGGGTCGGGGGAGTGGAAGGTTTCTGAAGAGCTGCAAATGATTATGAGCAAACCGGAAGTCCAGCATCGGAGAATCTGAATGGGCAAGGCAGAATGTTGTTCCCCAGGGAGCCACTAAGCTGCTGGTTTACTGCAGCAGAGGTATGTCCAGCACTGGTGAGCAGGCACGAGTACAGCAGCGTTCCCTCCAATCCGCTATCAAGAATACCTTGAATACGCCACAATGCCTATCATATTCCAGTGGCGGCTCCTCCGTTATGGCAGAGTAGCTTCGCCTCACTACTTTCAAGCAGTGCAAGGGGAGAAAACATAAAATGATAATAACTTTGAGTTATTATAATTTTATGTTTGTACTGCTGTGCCAGTGGGTAACCCTGCTCTGCTCTTGGAGCAGGGCAAGGGAGAAGTGGTTTTCCCACTCCTAAGTGCGCAATGGCTGTTTGGTCGGCCCTCTCAGCCCGCCCAAACCAGTCATGTGCACTTTCCCCATTCTCAATGCAGGCTGCATTACAGCCTGCATTGAGAACATGCCCGTGCCTCTATTCCCTGCATTGTAGCGTTGTGATTGGTCAGTGGGGCGTGGCTGTACTTCCAGATTCTTGAGGCAGGGGTCAGAGATGCAGGAATCGGCGGGAAGGGACATTTTTTATTTTTTCATCCTCATCCCCATCCTGCGCCCGCGACTCACCACACACCACCGGTGAGCCAAACAGGCCGCCACTGTAAAATTCTATCCCTCATAACTGTACTGTTCCAATCAAGCGAATTGTAAGGCTAACAAAAGAGAACCAGTTTATGATGCCATTTAAAATAAAACCACTTCCATGAAAGGAAACATTCACTTTCAATTGCAACACGTCATTAGAGGGGTTAATAAAAACGAGGTGGGATAAAATTGCAGGTGACCGATGGTCAAGTAAATTGAAGGCTGCAGAAATGTATGAAGATTTTTACGAATTATGATCCTTGCATAAAGACTGAAGGATAGAGCGGCACTGTCTCCACAGTTCGAAGAATGAAGGAAAAACAAGAAGAAATTAACAGCCTGATTCATGAAGCGAAATAGCGCCCGCAATGGCTGCGATAACGCAATTGCGGGTGCAAAAGATGGAATCGGCATTCTAGTACGAAATAGCGAAATCGCTAAAAAATAATTGCGATTGGAATAGTGATTACGCAGTAATAGTCGCAGACTCCGGGAAGTCGAGCATTAGCGATACGGAAATAGCGACCAACCACGGAATCTGCGAAATGATTAGCGAAACGCAATATTGTCGCAATCGGCATTCATGCAAGAAATACATTAGCGAAAAAGCGCAAAATCGCACGTTTGCGCGGCGCAATTTAAGGACAGCTCAAAGCAGGTGGTAACCATACAAGCCATGATGAAGGCAAATTTGAAAAACTGTTAGCCAATCACCAACAGGTCCAGGCCTGACCAATCACACATAAGGACATTCAGCAGCAGCATAAGGCGTTCTACAATGCCTGGGATGTACATGGTGGTGAGGCGGCGAAGGCTACAGCGAGCAGCACGGAGGAGACGCATGAGGCAGGCAAGGATTTACCGGCAGCGGGTCACCTTGCTGGGCCAAACCAGAGAACAGATATATGCAAAATACGGCTGAATGGGGAAATGATCACCTGGCTGATACAAGAACTCGACCCCATCATGCAGCACCCAACAAGGCGAAACAATTCTGTGCCCACACATGTGCACGTATTGTGCAGCCTGCACCTCCTGGCCTCCGGCAGTTTCCAGGGCATAGTAGCCGCTGCTGGGGGGATATACCAGCCCACCATGTCACGCTGCCTCCACACTTTTGTTGACGCCATGCTCAGCCAGCTCCACCGGCACATCACATTTGCCACGAGCCAACAGGAATTGGACCTCACTAAACTACAATTTTATAATGTTGCCCATTTTCCCCATGTCCTCGGCTGCATAGACTGTACCCACGTCGCCATCTGCCCACCAGCTGGCACGGAGTATATGTACCGCAACAGAAAGTCCTACCACTCCCTCAACATACAGATGGTCTGCAATGCCAAGAGCATCATCACTGACATTGTGGCCCAGTACCCAGGGAGTACCCATGACTCCTTCATCTTCAGGCACAGCGGACTCCACACACGACTGATCAGGGGAGAGTTTGGGGAAGGACACCTACTTGGTAAGTACACTTTGTCGACAATGTCACATTGCTATGAAGTAACTGCACTGCACAGGCAATCAACATCTGCTCCTCTCATTCAGGTGACAGTGGCTACGCCCTACGGGAATACCTCCTGACCCCTTACCTCAACCCTGCCACACCTCAGCAACGGCGCTACAATGTTGCGCACATCCGGACAAGGAACTGTATTGAAAGGACATTTGGCCTGCTCAAGAGCAGGTTCCGTATACTGCACAAGACAGGTGGGGCCATGTATTACAGTCCTGCAGCGTGCTGCCGCATTGTGGCTGTCTGTGCAATGCTTCATAACATTGCAACCAAGCGCCGGATACCAGTTGACATCTCAGGCAGTGAATCTGAGGGGGACGACCGGCCACCAGCAAATGCGCACCATGCACGCGGGGAGAACCCAGCTGAAGGCCACAGACGTCGCAACCACATCACAGCTAACAATTTCTAGCCCACCCCCTTCCCCCACCCCACATATCACAATTGCATGCAAAATGTAATGATAACACAAGGCGAATGTGTGCTGCAAAATAAATGTATTTGTTTGATTCACAACAGAAAAGGGTCATGGTAAGAACTATTTACAAAAAAAATACAGTATTCCAGCATACTGCATGTGAATGTTCATGGCAGGCTTTGCTTCAGCCTGCGCCTGTGTCCCTGACACAATGTCATTGGTGCTTCCTGCGCACATTTCCCAGGCGCCTTTGAGGCTCATCCTCATCCTGGGCAGATGGACCAGGCGTAGCCCTGGTGCTGCGCCTAGGTGGGGGGGCCTGCGTGGCAGAGTTGCTGCTCACGCTGGAGGCAGCCTCACTCGCATCGTCTCCCCCTACTATGGCCGGTAGCACAGGTGTGAGCAGTGGGATCACGGCGGTGGTCAAGTGCTCCAGCACCCGGGTAATCTCCTCGCAGCACTGGACCAGCTGGTGCTGCTGGGTCATAGAGCGCCGCGACAGCTGGGTGGTGGCATTTGCTGCCACATAATTGGAGCGACTATAGGTCGACATCTGGCTCAGCAGCTGGTGGTGGCGCCTGCGTGCAACACTGCGCTGCTTCCCCAGCGCAGCAGTATTGGCCTCCATTGCCGCCGTCATGCGCTCAATGGCCGCCGTCATGCGGTCCACCCGCTGGCCGACTCCCGCCACATTGCGGCCGATCTTCTGCAGCTGGAGCTGGATGGCTCCTTGCTGCTGCGACTGCCTCTGGTGTAGACGGAGCATTCGCCGCTCCACACTCATGCAGGCATGGAGATGCCCTTTGCCCCTCCTGCTGTTCTGCCGCTGTGTAGCGGATGTGGCTGGCCCAGATCGTGGTGGACGAGCTGCAGGTGTTGTAGCAGCTGGTGTCGCAGGTGCGGCAGGCACTGGAGGCACATTGGTGGGGGGCCTGGCCTTGGCAGCCGGTGGGCCTGCAGATGTTGCAGCAGGTAAGGTGGGGGGCCTGGCCTTGGTAACCTGTGGGCCTGCAGATGTTGCTGCAGGTAAGGTGGGGGGCCTGGATGCTGGTGTTGGCGCAGCGGCAGGGGATGGTGGCTGGGTAGCGGGTAGGGATTCCTCCTCCTGGGCCTCCTCGACGATCACCAGCCTCTCACTGTCACTGCTATCATCCGCACCTGTGAGGGTAAGTGGATACTCATTAGGTGCATGTGACTGTCAGACGTGCAGATGTTACATGCATGCTGGGTGACATTCCCTGGATGGCTGTGGATTTGTGCGCTTTGGAACCTTTCTGGCCGCATTGTGGTACTACTACATTGTGGACATACTACGTCTCCCACAATGCCTCAGGGCATTTCCTGATGCACAACATAGGCATGATTAAGGGCCAATGAGTAAGCCTATTCGGGCAGGGACGGTCATAGGGGACAGGGTCGCAGTCGCATGCCACTTACCTTGGGTGTTTTGGGTGGGGCGGGAGGAGTCCAGAGTGGTCACGCCAACACACGCCTCCCTCTCCAAGGTGTCCTCTACCTGGTCCTCCAGGGGGGTGTTGGGTGGGACAGTCGGTCCACCACCTCCAGTGCCTGATGACTCACCGAGGCGCGCCGCCACCTTCTCCTTGGCACGCCCTCGGAGGTCGTACCAGCGCTTTTTAAGCTCCTCCACCGACCTGTCCGCAACGCCAACAGAGTTCACGCTGGAGGCAATCCCCACCCAGATCCTCCGCTTCTCCTGTTCTGGCACCCTCCTGGAGTTGGCACCAAAGAGCTGGTCGTGTTTTGCCACCACCCCTTCTATGAGGTTCTCCAGCTCCTGTTCGGAGAACTTCAGTTTGCGCTTGCGGCTAGCGCTGTTGCTGGGGCCAGGCAGAGGTTGTTCAGACATGGCGGTCGCTATTTCGGCCGTGTCGGGAGTCGCTAACGGCGGTTTGGCGGCAGCTTTCCGTCGTGTGCAGTCGGATGATTGCGTCACTGTGGTGTTTGGGGGTGGGATTTGGCTGCTTCCTGGTTGTGATGTCATCACGGTGCTCGGAATGCGTCTTCCCGTATTTCCGGATCCCGCGAGAATGCGACTCGCAATCCCGATCGCACAGGATTGCGAGTCGCAATCCCGTGCGATCGGGATTGCGAGTCGCAATCCCGTGCGATCGGGATTGCGAGTCGCTATCCCGTGCGATCGGGATTGCGAGTCGCAATCCTGATCGCTGGTGCCCGGAAATAGCGATTATTCTGCGTTTTTTGTAGGTCGCTAACGGCTTTAGCGCCCGCGTGCGAGTCGCTATTTTTTCCCCGAAAAGTACATGAATGCCGTTTTGCGTTTTCTCAATAGCGAGTCGCTATTATTCGCTATTAGGGACACGCAAAACGGCATGTACATGAATCAGGCTGTTAATGTTCTTGTTTCTCCTGAGCAGTCAACAGAAGGATATTACTTGATGGAGGGAGACTCTGAAGTTCGGTATGAAGACACTTGTCACAGTCGTGGACCTTGGACAAAGAAAGACTTTGAAACACGCTTTCAAACTCTAGTGAAATATATTCCTAATGCTCAAGCCAGTCAATGTTTTTGGGATCCTCCGGGATTGTAATCTCACCATCAATTTGCACTGCGACTGATGTACTAATAAGTCACAGCACACATTTCCCTTTCAGAAGGAGTCACAAAATATGCTGCTTCATTGTACTCAGTCTGTGAATAGTGCAATGGAGCTCTAAGAGGGACTTCATACTTCTGCACCTTCATTGCCACTCAGTGAATACCAATATTATGTTTTTAATCCCCTCCCGTCCCTTAAACTGACAAGGGCTGCTCTTAGAAATAAATGTTGGCATTCAGTGAATAGCATTGTGTGGGGAGCATGTAGTTGTCTGCTCCACCACTGCTGACAGCCGCTGTTTCATAAAGTGAAACTGTCTATCGGGAACACTAAAAATCAGGTTTTAAATTTTCCTTCATTGACTGCCTACTGTCATTTGTCCGTGAAAAAACTGAGTGCATTTCCAATTATGTTTATTCAGGCTTTTGACATGCATTTTCCATGATATAATTACACAGTTATACAGTCCCTATTTTCGAAAGAAGACACGACTTCCATTAAAAGTTGTTCCTTTGGCAGCTTTAGTGCAATTATACAAGGTATGGACTATTAGACTATATAAATAATCTCATGTGTATTTTGCCAGTATTCCTCCACGAATGTGAGAGAGAAAGTCATTATGAGCCGTGCTGAATCCAATCGCTTATAATTTTATTTTTTTTTAGACTTCAATTAATAATTTTTGATAAAAATATTTTGATTCAATTTTTCCTATATATAATAACATTTAGCCTACAGTCAACAAGCACTTTACATATGCCATTAACATTATTGTACATTTATCAACATATTCTCTCGTCAAGTCTTTGTGATCTGGCTGCTCAAGGGTTTCCCACCTTGAGCTCCTCAAGGGTACCTCCCAGTTCATAATAGTTCCTCCAACTTGCCCATATCTAAAAGAATTTGCATGAGCAGCGTCTTTCTTGTATGTCACCCTCTCAGGTTCTATATATAAATCCTTTCTCTGTTCCATTCCCTTTTCTTAAGGATTGGGTGAGGTTTCCACTTTCCTACCACTTCCTGCTCATTATTTACCAATCCCATCATACATACCATCCCCTTGGTTCGTGGCATACCCACATCATTGGGAAATCCCAGTAGAACAAACTGGGGAGTCATTGGGATGTCACAATCTAGGAGTTGGCTCAGTTCCCGAGCTATATTTTTCTAGTTTACCTATATCTTGTCACATCCCGATCATGTGTTTAGAATGTTACCCTCCCTGGTCCTTCATTTTAGATATGTTAAGATGGGGCCTTGGGCCCTTACTGTTAAAGCCAGCTCCCATATCCTTTTACTTATTATAATACACTATGAAGAATCTTCAGTTGTAGCAGCCCTAATTGCGACCTCTCTTGGATGCATTAATGCCTCCTCTGGTGGGGCCCCCCTAGATACTTACCATCTGATGAATAAAGCATCCCTCTAATGCTACACCTTGTCTACTCATCATTTATTCATCTTATTACACCTCCCAGTCTATATTTTCCAGTTCACCTATTTCAAGTTCCTATCTCGCTGCTAAATATGTCAGTAATCTGGCATATTATTAATGAGGGTTTTGAATGTGGTGGACACCGTCCCTCTCCCCAGCGCTCCATGAGCACTAAAGAGGCATAGTCAAGAATCTCTGTTCAGACCACCTGCTTGCAATGCATGTGTAAATTCAAATGTTGACCCAAGCCCTCAATCTCACCAATTTAGTAACTTCCTTAAGGTTTTTACCTTCCTACAGGGGAGTTTCCTTTGTGATTTTTTTTGCCAGCCAAGGTATCTCATATTTTCCCCCATGCTGTTATCAGTGCTTGTGTAGCTGGCACATGACCTGCCCTTCCCTTGCGACCATATAATTGGTGAAGTTATGTGGGGCTGACAAATGTTGTCCTTTCCAGTCGGAATGCTGTGTCATCTTGTGAGGCGTATAACCAGTAAATAATAAGTTGTGCCACCCAGTAGTATGCTCTGATGTGATGAAATGCAATCCCTCTATTATAGGGGGATAGTTAGGGCCTTTAGTGCTATTCTTGGAATGCCGCCATCCTTAAGCAAACCCCTCAGTTCCCTTTCTCTTCTCTCATGGATTGTATCAGATATTAGATAAACTGTATTTTGCATACAATAGAGTAATATTGGAAGGGTGATCATCTTAACCCTTTCGCTGCTGATGACGAGCTCAGCTCGTCATCACCCACGGGTGTCGTGTGCTGATGACGAGCTGAGCTCGTCATGAATAGTGGCATTAATGATTTTCCAGCACAGGGCAAAAATCATGGCAGCAGCCATGTGGTTAAGAATTGCAGCGTGGTCCAGTATTTGTAAGAAGCAGGATCCTCCAGCACCTCACAATATTCTCAATGCTTCTTAACAGAAATGATCCAGTTTTGGGCATCACACATATTCCCATGTATTTTAAACCCCCTGTGGATATCTCGATCAACGGAGGTAGTCCTGTGTCTAGCGTCCATCTTGTATATTTCTGCATATTGGACTTTTACCAGTTTATTGTGTACCCTGAATAAGTTCCATATTCCCTGAATATCTGGAATATCTTTGGGAATGGTGTGCTACATAGAGGAGCATATCATTAATATAAAACAACATTTTTCCTTCAATGGAGCTGGCATCTTCCTGAAATCTTGTAATATCTTTGTGTGCTCTCACTCAGCAAGCCAAGGGTTCTATGCTTATGGCAAACAAAAGTGTTGATAGGAGGCATCCCAGAATAGTTTCTCACCCTAATGGAAAAGTATTTTATGTCATTTTATTCACTTTGACAGCTGCCTTCAGCCCATCATAAACAGGGTTATCCAGCTAAAGAACAAGAGTTTCTCATCCCATTCTCTGACGTGTTAGGAGCAAAAAGGAGTAGTGTACTGCATCAAAAGCCTTCTCAACATCTAATGACAGGTCAGATTGTTATACAAGAATGATGTAGCAGTGTAACTTCTGCGCACTGCCACATTAAATATTTGAAGCACAACGTCCAAATTGGTGCTACAGGGATGTGAAGTGGTCCCGCCATGCTTCCAAGTTAGCGATAAAGCTGCCCCAGCCACAATCAAAACAATCCCGAGCATCAGCGTTTAAATCACAGATTTCCACAATGAGTTGATATAGACATAATTTTCTTTTTTTCTCAATATTCATATGCATCCAATATGATATATAGCCAACACGTGTTTCATCTATGGTAGGTATACCAATGACTTTATCCGGGCGACAACATAAATCATTACCATCCCTAATTTTGTCCATTGCTGTTCTAATTCAAAATTGTTAACACAATCATAATAACCATCAGTGAAAATATGTATAGACCCCAAGCCAGTAAGTAGTATTTAGGTATTGCCATAGCTATCCACTGTGACCATGTTCTAGTGCCATGGTTACACACACTAATGGCCCTGTAGTGAGTGAAATCTGTTGTTAACAAAATCTTTAGTCCATACTGAATGGAAACATAAATAAAAGAGGTGAAGGAAAACCTCATAGACTCTATTGTTAAACCCACTAGGTTGTTGTTTATCCCTTGAGTTTGTGTATGCCCGCAATCTATGTACTTTTGTGTGGAGAATCATGGCATAATATCTAGTTGGTATTTCTGTACAAAAGGGGGTGGTGATGGACGGAGCATCTGAATCAATCAAACACTCACACCCAGTCAAAAGATCTGGGTTTAATCCATCACCGTTCTTTAGCCCACTCTGCCACCCCAGTTCAGACATGGCTATATGCAAATCAGTCTGACCCTGTGCCACATGGGAACAGTCCAGCCTGAACTGCCAGGCCATGTCTTCCCTGGACCGGAAACAAGCTTCCGAGGACCGGTTTCTGGCATTCCAGCCGTCTTCAGCCCGGCTTGCTTGAATCCAGTGGCAAAGTGAGCAAGGGACTCACGTCTGAGCATACCCTGCCACACTCATGGTGGCCAAAAGCAGTACAAAAGCGGGTGGTGATGGACGGAGCATATGAATCAATCAAACACTCACACCCAGTCAAAATATCTGGGTTTAATCCATCACCGTTCTTTAGCCCACTCTGCCACCCCAGTTCAGACATGGCTATGTGCATATCAGTCTGACCCTGTGCCTCATGGGAACAGTCCAGCCCGAACTGCCAAGCCATGTCTTCCCTAGACCGGAAACAAGCTTCCGAGGACCGGTTTCTGGCATTCCAGCCGTCTTAAGCCCGGCTTGCTTGAATCCAGTGGCAAAGTGAGCAAGGGACTCAGGTCTGAGCATACCCTGCCACACTCATGGTGTGGCAGGGTATGGTTCGATGGACTGGGATTAGGTTAGGCTATGGTTCGATATAGCCATGTCTGAACTGGGGTGGCAGAGTGGGCTAAAGAATGGTGATGGATTAAACCCAGATCTTTTGACTGGGTGTGAGTGTTTGATTGGTTCAGATGCTCCGTCCATTGCCACCCCCTTTTGTACCTAGTTGGTATTTCTGGCTAAGGGAGGTGACAAATCCCACTAGTCTTGGTGCCAGAATGGTTGACAGAATTATGGTTTCTATGTTGATATTGGTTAATACAATGAACATGTATCCCTTGGTGTCCCATTTCATGTATTAATGTGATATGTGCATGTCTATGGCCTTGGCATAGTATCCCTCACTCTCTTGCTTCCTTACTCACATTTAGGAGGGGTGGACTAACTATTGCAGTATGCTTTTTATAGAGCTCTGCCGGTATTCTCTTACAACCTGGGGCTTTCCGCACCTTCAAATGCTTAGTTGCTTCTGTCATCTCCTCTATTGTGACTTCTTTATCTAAGTCACCTCAATCTTCTATGCTTACTAATGAAATGTCTAGATGCTCCAGAAATTATGTAATCTAATATTTTTCTGCCAGTGTTTCTGCTGCTTACAATTCCCCACAATATTGTGTAAATGTATGTACTAGGCTTGTGTTGGTGTTCTGTGTTTCCGCCTTTGCATCTATTATTGACCCTACCATCTGGCTTCTTCTTCTCTCTTGTTCACTAATCATTGCAAGATTAATGTCCCGTGCACACGTTGCAGGCAGTTCGATGGAATGAAACTGATAAAAATGGTGAGACATAAGATTACCGAAATAAGAGCATTATGAACTTTTTAAAAGTAAATGTTCCTATACATTTATATACAGGATACACTTCACCTTTGAGTGAACTTTTGATAAATATTAAAAACTGTAGATGAATTACTTCTGTATCTTATCCCAATCCAAAGTTAGCAGAAATTATATTTTTTATTGAACTTTTTCTCATAGGTTCAGCTACACCGCTTTCCAGTTAAAATAGCTTTTGTAGTCTTGTCACTTTAAAAAACATACCAACAGAAGAATATTATATGTTCTACTTCTGAATACTAGGTGACTTATCTAATATTTTAAAGGATGGTTCCATTCTTTGAAAACTGGTTTTATTTAGCCACGCTCATCTGCAGGTTTAAATGCTGCGAAAGCATACAAAAAGTGATGGATGGAATTGCTGAACTAATCTCAACCAGTGATAATTGCTCAGTACCCCATCCCAATCTATCCTTATTTTGCACACTATGTCACCTCAGTTTGGGCCGACTCATATGCAAATCGGCTTGACTTATCTTCAATAGGAGCAGTCCAGCCTGAAACTACAATGCCAGGTCCTCCCTGAACTGTAACACAAGCAAACCAGGCCCATTTCGCCATAGTTAGCGCTCATCAGCCAGGCATACCTTGGCTCCACTGACACAGGGTACACAGGGCCCATGCCTGGTGATGGATAAAATGTTTTCATTAATCTCAGTCACTAGTAATTAAAATTTCTCCCAGGCCTAATCCCAGTCCATTGTTATTTTTGCACATCATGCCATCTCAGATTGGATCCAGCCATATGGAAATCATTCTTGACCCAGTTCCAATGGGAACAATTCAGCCCGTAATTTCAGGCCAGGTCTTCCCTGAACAGGAACACAAGCAACCAGGATTTGACAATTTGACACACTTTGATGGGAGAGCCAGACATCTCAGGCCTTTCTTCCAAGGGGGATGAAAAGCATATCAAGACTGTGACCTCTTTCTACCTTATAAAATAGACAGGGGATAATGGTGGCACAGACAGTCGCACATCAGAAGAACAAAGAAGTGTAAAGGTGGGCAGAGTGTTGGCAAATTCCAAGTATGAAAAATAATTAGATTAGGTGCCAATCAGGATAACAGAAACACCCCACTAACTTGGGTGTTGATGCAAGGTTCTCCAAAAAATTTGCCGTGCTAAACTTTAGACAGACAGATGTACCCCGGCACTCAACAATATTACTACAACATAGATTTACTTTAAATTGAAACACAAGATCTATGTATTCTATTGATTACTCAAATATTTGGATTTGTACTTGGGTTCTCTCAAATGTAATAATCAGTGTGGCATTTAGGCAATACATACTGTACATGTATTCATACAAGAAAAAGATTTGTTCAAAAACATTTCATGTTTATACAGTTAATTTTTCAAACACCAGTTCTTTTTGCTGGAAGAACAGAATAGCGCGGCGAAATAGAGATATGACAGCCAACACGAGTTTTGTAACATTCGTAACTTCTTCAAGGCCTATCTACGTAAGGGGGCGATCCTCAAATGTTCATAGAGAATCCAGTAATGTTGTGTCGTCTTCATAACGAAAAAGAGTAGCCAAGAAATAAGTCCTCATATGTGCTGTTTCAAATCTGTTGATGTCTTTCAAACGCCATTGAAGAGCCACAGGGAGAAACTATTTTAGCAGTACATGCATTCTAGACTTCTCAAGCATTAAAGTGATAGTCAGAGAGAGCGTTGGATATGGGCATGAACTCGTCACAATTCATGAGGTACACACAATGTGCAACTGAAGGGCAGTGATACGTCCTTTTTGTAAGTCTATTGTTTGTCAACTCTGGGTTGAAAGTATGCCCCCTTAATTATTCATTTGAGTCCGTTGTCTTGTGGCATACTGTTCCAAGTAGGTATTTTGCTCCAGGACAGCTTTCTTATTGTACTTTATTCCATAGCTTATCTCCTTCAGTATCCATTCTCGTAACTTGAGTTTGAACATACGAGTACAAGTATTGACTCATTATAGGTAGGATCCGACATAGATTACATTCAACTAATTTTCAATACAGAGTATATCTTAACCTAGGTGCTTTTGTTTTGGAATTAAGCAACCCTAATTGTATGTGACTTCTTTAATTGCAATCCCCTTTAAACCTGTTATTAGACAGTTTGACATCATTCACATCTACAGTTATAGTTCTTCGGACCATTCGGTAAGAACCTGTGTTTTTGAACGTAAGGGGACACACAACCTTCACAAACTCCCCCTTTTTTACTACCACACCTAGACATGTGGTGCTGGTAATAATGGAATACACAACTTTCACCCTTTTTCACTACTGTACAAAAGGACACATGGTGGTAGTAGTCATAGGCCCTGTGCCGTAGAGTTGATTGCACTAAATACTGATTTGTAACTATGGCAGGGGACATATGCCATAGGACCATGTTTAAATAGTTCAAGGACTTTCTATAATAGCTATAGAAGCTACAAGGTACACATGGTGATGGATGACTATCGCTTTTCTGTTTTGAAACCTACTAAATGCTAAAGGCAACTGTTATTGCCTTCCCCTTGTGTTGGACCTCTTCGACTGTAATGATGTTTGACGATACCTCTACTGCATCACTGAACTTATGTATAATGTTTGCAATACTTGAATTAAAGTATGGAGAAATGGCCATCTCTCTATTCAAATTGGTTATTGTCACTGGTTGGCTTTGCTACTTTTTAACACCTTAAGCTGTTACATCACACGTAAATCCTAATGCTGGATATTGACCTGTATAATGTGAATTAATGCATATATCTAATTTTGTTCTATTTTCATACATATGTCATTTTATGCTTGATATGACATGCATGTTTTTTTGTTGCATGATGTGAAACTAGGTATGCAAATTGTATGATGTCCTTGGAATCGGCATATTTTTGGCTTTGGGTTTTATATTTTTGGGGTTTGTTGATTGCTGTTAGATCACTGTGTTTGTTATCTCAGCCTTGAAAAAGCCCTGGCTTACAGTCCACAGGGTGCGAAACACGTGTTGGCTGTGCTGCACAACATGATTGTTGTAGTATGAGTACAAAATACTCCAAATAAAATATGGGAAACAACAAGTTCTCAGCCATATTATTCATTATTTTTTGCAGTGATGATGCTTACTCGCAATGGATATGACTGATTATTGAAAAAAAATAGGCTTGTCCAGGTCTCTTCACTTGTATTTATTTATACGTTTCCTTGGCATGTGACCATAAATGGGTCTTTCAGTTGTTCATGTAGTACATCTGCAACTTTACATATGAAGTTTTATTTATCTTTGGGGCTTGCTTGCTACTTTTACTAGTATTGTGCTATAGGATATCACTATGTTGAAAAACCTTATAACTTGAAAAATAGTTACTCTACTTACCTGAAGTACGCAAAAAATCATCTGCGCACCCTAATATCTAATGCTGCAAAATTTCTGCAAAATCCGACTGGCCATTTTTGCGCTACACGAAATACAAAATCTATGTCAAATGTATTGGATTTTAAGCCCATTATGGAACCCTCCTTTTTACTTTGCATCCCAATGACCAAACATGGCAAAACTTTCAGTCCTCTGACAATGAAATGGATAAAACAGGTCTGCAAAGTTTTGTGGACATTCGTCAAATGGGTGCAAAGTTATTAAGGGACAAAAATCCCAAATGTCCATATCTCTGATGACCCTAACCATGACTACCGAGTGGCTACTGCCTCTCTGTAAGTTAACCAGACTAACTACAACTTATGCTTTTCTGATATGCATTGATTGTTGGCTACATTATGAGTGTTTAAAAAGAGGTGTTTACAGCCCTGCAAGTACCACGTATACCATGTTAGATTAACGCATGTCAGTGTGGTGGTCCGCATTATCGCACTGAAATTCAAAGTCACGCAGTAATAGCGCCCCCTCTGCTGTCGAGCCAGATTGTATTAGCACCATTGCGACTGAGGAAAGTAACCTGGAAGTGAGCAGTACCATCCTCACTGGTTGCAGCAGGCTTGGGGCGGACAGGATGGCTCTGCTCACACTCTGTGGCTACAATGTAATGTTAACATTCTCCCAACACCACAGCCTAGATTTACTGATGACATGAGTCAGTCTTGCGAGTCAGTCTTGAGCACTGGCTACTGCCGAGACAGCGAGGACAGAGTCATTCAGGTGTCACAAAAACATAAGTGGTCCATCCATGGCACAAATGGGATAGCAGCAGCCACATACCTTTAAAAACGTCCTTTAATGGTTCCAGACTCCCAGGGAAACGTCCTATAGAATAAAATACCTGTCTAGCCCTGAACTTTGTAGTGGTGGAACTTCAGCCTCCTTCTACCTGAAGGACTGGGTTATTTAAGACCCAGCGGTACCAGGGGACAACACCTGAAACCTTCGTGGGTAACCTGTTCCGGCGTACAAATGACAGAGACACGGGACACTTCCTTCGGCGTCAAAGATTCGAGGTTTATTTACTGCAGGGAACACAGAAGTCACGTGAAGTACATAGAATGCAAGTTCGCGGGATCTGATTCAATTTGCTACTGTGGATCGCTCCTTTTATACAGTTTTCTCTCATAGGCTAACATGGTACACAAAGGTTTACAACTTGGTTCCCATCATTATCCCAGAGAGGGGTCGCTTTGATGTATTCAAGGTCCGGAACATAAGTACGGAAATATTTGGCGGTTCCCAACTGTAAAAACCCGTCTTCCCACCATTAGTACATTCCAATCTGCAGTAAACAGATCGAAGAAGGAACAAGAACAGGTGCAGAGGAAGATGGAAACAGTGGGGAGATCGGAAATGGTGTAAAAGGGGGGGTATCGGGAAACACGAGCTACAGGCATCAAAGGGACGTGCCTAATGAGATGCACGGCTGAGACAATAGACCGGCACGGCAAGATGAGCCTCGAGCGGGGGCCATCTGCCTTACAGTATCATTCCCCTCATCATAAAGACACTCTCAAAGGAAAGGTGTCTTCCGCAAGTGTCTTGGGAATCCCAGGGTCGCGAAGCGGACAGCGTCCGTTCGCTGGCTACTTGAGGGCAAGAGACAAAATGGATGCCGCATCTAAGATGGAACCCGTGGGTACAGATAGATAAACCCACGAAACAAATGAACGGTTTAGGCTAGTACAGCGAAACTGCGTACACCCACTGAACTCGTCATTTGCGGTTCATAGATACCAGACTCGACCATATTCGGGCGAGTCGAAAACACCACTTTCAATCGTCACGGAACCTCAGACGCTCCTTTTGCCCTCATGTAGGCAAGCACTAGTCAGAATCATACTCGATATTCATCAGACCATCTAGATGTTGCTGTAACATAGCTCTGTCCAACCGAGCTCCTTTGGTAACAGGTGGCTGTCTTATACACGTCGTAGCACAGAGGCCACATAAGGCAGGACCACACTGCACACAAAGGCAACACGTGAACAGAAACGCCACAACAACTCCGATGATCATCAGAATCTTCCAACCCCAAGTCGACATCAGGCCCCAAAACCACCCAAGTAGCGTCCAATCTCCTACATCCACGTGTATGGATTCAGAGATCTTATGCAACTTTGAGATGGCTTGATAGACAGTCGGAGCGTTATCTGGAATGAAAATACAGCAGCTCGAATGGATCACCTTACATACTCCACCTCGATCTGCTAAAACCACGTCTAAAACCATACGGTTTTGTAACGTCATAAGCCTATCCGCCTGAAGTTCTGTGGTGATATTACCAAGGGCACTGGCAGTAATATTAGCTGTCGATTCCACCACTCGAGTTAACTGTCTCAGGTTCCTACTATTAACCATAGGTCCCCAAAACGGGAGGAAACCCTTGAAAAAGTCTCCTGCCTCTTGACCGGCAGTGTCCTCTTCGCTAATTACGCCTCTCACAAGTCTAGTCTTGTGATAGTCTGCATCTACAGTGAACGTCGGAGGCAACAGATTTGCGATAAAACATGAGCCCAGAAAGTCGGAGGGCAACCATGTATACGCACGATCATGGCAGACAAAGTATGTACCCTTGGCAGCCAGAAACACAGGGGACGAGAGCATCGGCAGGATATAAGTCTCGGAGCAAGCACTCTCTCCAAGACGAGCTCTCGATCTTCGGCCACGACCCAGTAAACAGAAATTACCAAGGTGGGGTACGACCCATATCGGGGGCGAGCTTCTAAGCTGTTTTTCACTCGTGAGCGCACTATACTCGACCTTACTCAGGACCCTATAGGCTTGTACCTCTTCCTCTGGGATGAGCGACGGCTCATAGATATCTCTATCTAAATCCTCTATCGCTATAGTCAAAGGCTTTTGGTACGAGCCGGGACCAGAGTAGGGAGAACGTGGCTCTCGATTGGGGTAAGAATCTAGTGCGCTTCGAAACATTGTTTGGAATGCTCGCGCTGAACCCTGGGAATTATAAGGTAGGACCAGATATGGAATTCCCTTATCCGTGGTATGTGGCATTAACCCACACACCCAACAATTAGTAGTGTTAACCACTAATTGGTGCTGATGAAGGAGCTGAATAAAGGAATTATTTCTAAATTCTGCACGTCTAGCCTGTTCGTGTTCGGGTAAGATATGGAAAGAATGAGGGGATGCAGTGGAGGTAGGTTTAGGGTCAGAAGTAGGAGTAGGTATGGCAGAAGGTAAGAAGTACGACATCATGTAATACACCCCACCGCCAATAGTGCAGAAACAGTCAAAAACAATAGGAACACTTGAAACATAAAACATTTGGTACGAATAAGTTGTTGCAGTTTGAATCTTTGCGCCTGAGCTTCCTCCAAGTCCATCAGCTTTGAAAACGCCATCTCCTACGACCGTCCGCAACGTCTCTTGACGCACTTCGTTCTGTGTAGCAGTAGTCAATCCCTAGGAGTTCCCAGGAACCGACGGTCTTTGACCTAGCGCCAAGACCTACTAACCAGAAGGAAGTACACGTGCGGCCCTACGGTCTTATTCACAATGTATATACAAAAGTCTCTCAGCTGTGGAAGCAAAAACACATGTGGAACGAAACTCAATATTTACAAAAATAATCACAATGATACGGGTGTTCAGACTGATCGTGGCAAACGGGATAATGCAGTTGTCAAGGGACAAAACGAAATTTTTTTTATTAGTCTCTGGTGCTGGATCGCAAAAAGTATCGAGTTTTCCCAGGACGTGTCTGTTCGTCAAACAAAGAATCCGATGAGGGAACAGAGTTCTGCTGATCAGTCGAGTGTTCAGATCTTGAGTCTTGTGATGGCAAATGTTCAACAATGTCTTTCTGCTGCACTGAGGATTCTCCGACAGGTTGTGCGTCGCTAAAGGGTACAAAGGTCTGTAATCCTTCGGTTTCAGCTGAAGCGATGCCCTTCCTCACCCACGAGTCTGCCGGTAAAGGTATAGGAACCTTCTTAGTATGGGTGGCGTGCACCCAATTTTTGCGCCCTTCCAAACGGACGGCAGTTCTTGTGGCAAGGAGGACCTGGAAAGGTCCAGTAAAACGAGGTTCAAGATTCTTCTTTCTTCCGAAGTTCCTCGTCACCACCCAGTCTCCGGGCTGGAGCTGGTGGCCTGGACCCTCCGTCTGCGTCGGTAGTGCTTCGTAAACTTGTTGGTAAATTAACCTCAGTTTAGCAGTCAGATCATGAAGATAATCGATCAACATTGGATACTCAAGATCGGAAAATACACCCGGTCTAGGGACCCCCCACACATTCGCAGGACGGCCGAACACTATTTCATAGGGACTAAGCCCTACTCGGGAGTGTACGGTCGCCCTTGTTGACAACAAAGCTAAGGGTAAGGCGTCAGGCCACGAAAGACCAGTCGTAGCCTGAATCTTCGCTAGCTTGAGTTTAAGGGTGCCATTATACCCTTCAACCAAACCTGCTGACTGGGGATGATTGGCGCTATGGAATTTCTGATTAATTCCAAGGCCCTTACACACACTCTTCATCACACTCCCCACAAACTCACTTCCGTTATCGGACCATACAATCCGAGGCATTCCATACCGAGGAAAGTATTCCTTCAGTAGGATTTTCGCAGTCGACAGGGCAGTGTTGTCTTTGAGAGGGTAGGCTTCAATCCATCGGGAGAACGCGCAAACCACAACTAAAACGTATTTCAGGTTATTGCATCGCTCCATATGGATGAAGTCTAGTTGAATCACCTCAAAAGGACACGAAGGGGGAGCAAAATGGCCAGGAGGTGTTGGGGTTCCCTTACCAGGATTGTACAACATACATACCATGCAGTTTTTAACCAATCTTTCAGCACATTTCGTGATACCATCATTCTTCCACACAGGAGACAGCAACTTACAGATACCTTTCACGCTAATATGTGCTAATCCGTGTGCCATCGTCACAACAGCTAGCACATACGCATCTGGCAACATCCATCTCTTATGCTCCGACAAATCAACCCAACAACCATTCGCATCCAACTTTCCCGTACTCTCTTTCCACTTCGTCTTTTCAGTCTCAGTGGCCTCGTTCTGAATTGCTTTCACACTCTCGATAGTGTCCTCACACATACCAGTCTCTGTAGGCCACCTAACCAAACTCGTCACATACATTCTAGTGCTAAGGTTCCGGGCAGTCTCCTTAGCAGTCTCATCCGCAAATGCATTACCACGACCAACATCATCCGTCACCTTACGATGTGCACTACATTTAACAATCGCTACCTGCTTAGGCAACGTAAGTGCATCCAAAAGATCATTCACAAGCTGTCCATGCTGAATCTTCGTGCCATGTGACGTCATAAAACCTCTCTCTCTCCACAATCGTCCGAAGCTATGAGCGACGCCAAAAGCATATTGGCTGTCGGTAAACACATTCACACGTTTTCCTTTCGCCAACACACACGCTCTAGTTAGGGCAATCAGTTCTGCAGCTTGGGCAGAGTTCTGATTCAATCTTGCAGCTTCCACAACAGTATTCAAAGTTACAACAGCATACGCAGTAGTCACATCACCATTTGGCAATTTAAAACATGAACCATCCACATACAAAGTTCCATCCAAAAGGAGTGTTTTTAAGGTCCACTCGACCTTTTGTTTCCTCCTCAGTCCTTAAGTAACAGTCATGTTCTGCTACTTCATCTGACTCCGTGCTAATTGGCAACAAAGTCGCCGGTTTCAGAACATTGCAACGTTTTATCTGAATGTGACTTGCCAAAAGCATCAACTCGTACCCAGACAACCTCGCACTCGTCAAATGCTGAGTTTTCGTACGATTCAAAAGAGTGTCAACTGCATGCGGAACCATCACCGTAAGCATATTATCCATGACCAATCCTGCTGATTGTCGGATGGACACCGCAGCTGCCGCTGTTGCTCTCAAACAACTCGGCAATGCTCTAGCTACCGGGTCCAAGGTCGAGGAAAAATATGCACATGGACGTTGCTTACCACCAAAAGGTTGCGTTAAGACACTCAACGCACAACCTTCCCTCTCGTGAACGTATAATGTAAACGGCTTGCTGTAGTCAGGGGTACCTAACACAGGAGCCGAACACAATGAGTCACGCAGTTCAGAAAAACTCTTCTGACATTCTTCCGTCCATGGTAAAGGAGTTGGAACATCCTTGCACGTAAGAGCCACCAATGGTTTCGCTAGCAATGAAAAATTTGGAATCCATTGCCTGCAATATGACGTGATACCTAGAAAGGCACGCACATTTCTTTGGGTTGTTGGCACAGTCATTCGCGCAATTGCTGCAATTCTCTCTGGGGTCAACCGTCTTCCCTCCTTTGACAATAAGTGACCGAGATAGGTTACTTCTTGGCAACAATATTGAAGTTTAGAAGGTGACACCTTGTGATGTAAGTCACAAAGATGTTGCAACAATAACACCGTAGCAATTTTGCAGATGTCCTGAGTATCTGCAGCCACCAATAAGTCATCGACGTATTGGATTAAGGCCGCACCAGCCGGCAACATAAACGCATCCAGTTGACCCTTCAAGGCTTGACTGTAAATCGATGGACTCTCAGAGTAGCCCTGAGGAGCACGTTTAAACCGGAAGCTACGGTCACCAAGAGAGAAACCGAAAAGGTCTCTGCTTTCTTCGGCAATCGGAATGCTAAAGAAAGCATTCTTCAGATCGATCACCGAAAACCAAGATGCAGAAGCTGGAACCAGAGTCAGTAGCGCCGTGATGTCAGGCACAACAGGGAACTGAGGAATCACAATTTTATTTACCTCCCGTAAATCGATAACAAAACGATAAACAGGTGGTTTCGAAGGATCGGTACATTTCAGAATAGGCAGTACAGGGCTGTTGCACATGTTTCCCCGAGTCTCCTCAATAACATCTTTCTCGATCAGATCATAGATGATCGCTAACAGTGCTCGTTCACCGTCAAGAGAGATTCGATACTGGGGAATACGTGGCAATCGCACATTAGATTTCAGCTGAACAACATAAGGGGAAATGTCAAGTAGGCCCACGTCATTGGGACCTGTTGCCCACAAAGATGCAGGAAGAGAACTCAATTCCGGTGGAAGCTTATCGAGAGACAAGTACATTGGAGAGACGACTCTCTCACCCAAAGTAAGCTTTACTCCTGCAGGAGAACAGTACAAAGTCGCATACAAACGTTTGAGCAAATCCAGGCCCAAAAGATTTTCACCACAGCCAGTGGTCAAAATCAACGGAGCTTGCAGCTCACGAGGCCCAATTGTAAGTGGCAAAGGGCACAAAACTGGATTGCTAACAGGGGCGCCTGAGAATCCAACGGAAACATTTGTTAAGCCAGACAAAGGTGCGCCAGGGAGTTTCGAATGCATTATGGAACTTTTCGCTGCACCAGTGTCCAACAGAAAAGGCTCAACGACGCCCGATGTGGCAACTGCGACGTAAGGCCCTCTCTGATCAACCGGAACTGATACTACTCCCTCTCCTTGTCTATGGCTGTCCTAGTAATTACTGTCGTCAGTTCCCTGATCGACGTAATAATCATTTACATTATACTGCGCAGACCGTCCTTGCGATGATCCACGTTGATCAAAACAGTTATGGGAATTTGACGAATTATCTGAACGATCATTTTGAGCACCGCGACCCCTACCACGTGATGTCTGCTGAGAACCACCACGACCTCCTCTAGATGTGTTACCACTATTACGGTCATTTAGAACAGGACAGTTGAATTTCAAATGACCCTCCTGTCTACAATAGGCACACTGATTGTACCCTAACGAAGATCTTTGTGAAGAGGAGTCATTTCGCGATTGCGACCTATGTGATTGCGACTGCAATCTATTTCGCTGCTGCGAATCATTCTGATTCGAACGCGGAGGATAAGCCTGCTGCAGCAACACTTTAGTTTTGAGTTCTTTCGTCTTTTTATCAGCGCGGTCGTTCTCTTCTTTTTCCCTGTTCTCGTAATACTGTGCCGTAGCCAGTATTTGGGCAGAAGTAGAGACAGCCCCCGCACTCTCAGAATTTTTCAATTTATTGCTCAAGTCGGGCAATAAGTTAGAGACAAATTTATCCACGAACAACCGCTGACCACCCTCAGTGCCCATATCCTGACCACTATGGTCGATGAATGCCTCCTCAAATCTCGTAAAGAAATCAGAGACACTCTCGTCCTTCTTCTGTCTACAGGCTGACAATTTGTCCCAGTTCACCCTCATAGCTGGCATAAGTGTTTTCATTAAGGTAATGATTCTCTGAGGGAGAGCAGCAATCAACTGTTCAGGTTTAGCACCACCAACTTGCAACCCATCCGCCGCTACAAGGGCAGCCCAATCACCACCTAATTTGTTTGGATGATTTTCCTGACGAATCTTAGCCCATACCGGTTGCGGTACGACATTGCCAAACAGCATATCGATATCGGCAAGATTCATTATCGTAGCGTCTACGAGCTGCGACAATTCCTTATAGTACCCTGCAGGATTTTTGCGAGGGTCAGGCAGAGATTGCTTCACCTGCAACACTTCCGATCGTTTCCACGGGAGATGAATCCATACTCTCTGGAAATGTGCCACTACCGGAGGTTGAGCCCCTGGATTAGCTGGCATCCATACTGGAGGAACCTCGCGCATGGGATACTGACCAGACGCATCTAACTGTCTTTCAATATCCTCAACGAACAAGGCTTGAGGCATCGGAGAGGGACGGAGGGCCAATAATTGCTCGATGGCACGTCGAACATTGGTACCCACTACCATTCCGCTCGAAAACTGAAGCTGTAAGTTGGTCAAAGCAGTTAATACATCTTCCGATGCATCTGCCGATATTTGATCGCGCAAAACCTTGCACATTTCTTCAAAAACATACCTCTGTGTCGGTATATTGAATTGATTAAACGTATTCAATACCGAACGCGGAGGATTTCTATAGGGGTGCAGCATCCATGACATCGCCATATTGTACAACGCGGCACGTTCCCTATTACCAGGGAGCTGACTACGTCTTTGTGGACCGTCCGAACCAGCGAACTCAAGAATAGGTCCAAGAGAATTAGCAAAATTTGCAGCCATTGAAGGGGTACGATGTCGAGTAGTTGGAGAAGTATACGATAGAGTAGTAACAAGAGAAGGAGTAGGAACATAAGAAGCAGCAGGAGTAAGTAGAACAGGAGCAGCAGCGGGAGCAGGAGTATGAGGAAGTACAAGGGGAGGAGCAGTAGGAACAGCAGTAGGCAAAGGAGCAGGGACAGTCGGAGGAACAGGTTGAGGAGCAGGTACAAGAGCAGGTACAGGAGCAGGTACAGGAGGAATCGCAGGAGCTGCGGTATCCTGTGCGTACGGAGGTGGTGACTTCATAAGATAGGACATTAAAGGATCCTCAACTAATTCCTCCTTCTTATCCGACTCCGTAGGCAAAGCGGGATAGCATTTATCTATAGACATACGCTGAAGCCTGTCAAATACTTCCTTTTCCTTTTCCTCCTTATCACGCTGGAACTGCTCTGCTTTCTTTACAATAGTAGCAACACCATCTCTCTGATTACGTTTAGTCTGTCTGATCTCTTTCTGTCGGGCTTCTTTACGCCACAACCGAAAGGCATCAAACATGGCCGGCCTTGACTTTTTCTTAAACAATTTAACCTCAAGATTATCTAAAATCGGGGTCTCAAAACTACCGTGGGGTGGCCAACTAAGGACACCGTCTTTTTTGGTGTAGCGAATCCAATATTCATTAAAAGCAATCGGGCCTAGCCCGTGCTTACTATAGAGCTCATAAGTGGGAGTTCCAACCGGAGGTATCGGACAAGAGTCCTCCAGTCGGGAATCCGAACCACAACGTCTGAAAAAACTAAACAGAGTACTGCGACCAGGCATCTTGCACACTAGCCGAGTTCCACAAACGTCAAGGGTTACGGTATTTACCAAGTCCCTGCAAAGAGCAAAAACCCTCGGTTTTTGGCGGCTGCAGTCGTCAAATATCACAACAAAGTACCAAGAATCACGAATGCAATGGAACCATGCAACAACCAAGCAACAAAAACCAAGAACTCTGGGAGCGACCCACAAATACTTAACTCAAAGATCGATGGCGTCACCAGGAAGGCCCGCCAATCGTCTCGCTATACCAAGGTCTACGCCAGGCGCCAAAACAGGTCTACAGTCAGGGCAGCAGTCCGTCGCAGCCGTCAGGAGGCGGGAATCTTCGCAGGAAAAGTAGTCGGGCCACTTATTTCGACAACAGGATCGATGAAGCGGGGTGCACCTTCCCTCGGAGATTTCACACGAAGTTCCTCACGATCGTCGGGCTTGGACCGGTACCACTGATGCAGCCCCACGTTGGGCGCCAACTGAAGGACTGGGTTATTTAAGACCCAGCGGTGCCAGGGGACAACACCTGAAACCTTCGTGGGTAACCTGTTCCGGCGTACAAATGACAGAGACAAGGGACACTTCCTTCAGCATCAAAGATTCGAGGTTTATTTACTGCAGGGAACACGGAAGTCACGTGAAGTACATAGAATGCAAGTTCGCGGGATCTGATTCAATTTGCTACTGTGGATCGCTCCTTTTATACAGTTTTCTCTCATAGGCTAACATGGTACACAAAGGTTTACAACTTGGTTCCCATCATTATCCCCGAGAGGGGTCGCTTTGATGTATTCAAGGTCCGGAACATACGTACGGAAATATTTGGCGGTTCCCAACTGTAAAAACCCGTCTTCCCACCATTAGTACATTCCAATCGGCAGTAAACAGATCGAAGAAGAAACAAGAACAGGTGCAGAGGAAGATGGAAACAGTGGGGAGATCGGAAAGGGTGTAAAAGGGGGGTATCGGGAAACACGAGCTACAGGCATCAAAGGGACGTGCCTAATGAGATGCACGGCTGAGACAATAGACCGGCACGGCAAGATGAGCCTCGAGCGGGGGCCATCTGCCTTATAGTATCATTCCCCTCATCATAAAGACACTCTCAAAGGAAAGGTGTCTTCCGCAAGTGTCTTGGGAATCCCAGGGTCGCGAAGCGGACAGCGTCCGTTCGCTGGCTACTTGAGGGCAAGAGACAAAATGGTTGCCGCATCTAAGATGGAACCCGTGGGTACAGATAGATAAACCCACGAAACAAACGAACGGTTTAGGCTAGTACAGCGAAACTGCGTACACCCACTGAACTCGTCATTTGCGGTTCATAGATACCAGACTCGACCATATTCGGGCGAGTCGAAAACACCACTTACAATCGTCACGGAACCTCATACCATGCAATGTAAACAAAACATACCATTACTGACTGTACCTTGTAGAGAAAAAGTGACACATGCATACATGTCCACATTTTAGAAGAGGAAAGTGGGACATTAAAAAAATAATAATCTGAAAAATGTATTTCCCCCACTGATTTATATTGAAGGAGCGGCAAATTCAGATGGGAGACAGACAAATTAAAGGCATTTTTGAGTAAAAAAATCATGAGACTCCTGCCTGAATCGGACCTATTGTCATGTAAACATTTGTCTCATAAGTGGAAGGCACAATAATGGAACAGAATGCACCCATTCCCAAATTGGGAGTAAATATGCTCACAAGTTGGATTAAGCCCCATTCTTTACTGGGAGCTCGATTGCACACAGTAATATTTTCTATAGAAGACGGTACGATACACATTAATTTCTGAGCAATTTTATTAGCAGGTATAGGGAGATTCATGTTTAACTTTCAGGCCTGGGATTTAAAATAAAATGGGTTTTACAATCTGGTTTGAGACCTTTGTAGTCATGGTTCCATACATAATAAAATGTTACTCACCCCTCTCATGTATACCATAATATAAGATAAGATAACATAACATAACATCACATAACACAACATAACATACCATAACATATACAACATGCTCTGCAAAAGGTTTTAGCTATAGTAAATACCATCAATAAGATCAATACATACAAGTTAGAAAACCCCATTAAAGAAGAGAACTGACCTACAAAAACTGAAATTAATTTTTTTGTCGCATAGCCCCCGTTGATAACTAAAATCAATTTAGGCTAAATACTATCCGGTGTTGTGCTTTCAATCATGCTAATTGAATAGATGCAAATTAGTTAACAGCAAGGGTTATACATTTAATTGTAAGACTGATATTCTCATTCGTGCTCTTCCGAAAAAAGTAAAACTGCTGAATTCATTATTTTTATTCTTGTTCTTTTGAAAAATTGGATTGAAGTTTTTAACTCCTAATAAGTATAGTGATAGAGAAAGGCATAACGTTTATACTATGGTTCCATCGTTCTCTTTACATAATCAGCATAACCCATTATAGTTCCTGTAGGGGCCCAGGTTTTTACAAATCTTAAAATTGATATAAAGCATGTTCTAAATCTCAAATACCCTTTCATAACCATCACTGATACATTTGAGTCAATATAAGATTGTCTGGTGGCTGTATCAGTCATGGATAAGTATTAGTTCATTTCTATGTTTTTTTTATTTTCTTCTATTAGATCAACATATGCAAAAGAAACAATTGATGGACGAAATTCTGAACAATGCAAACATTCACCCCAAGTCACAAGGATCTGAGTTTAATCTCCTTGCCACTGGGGTCAAGCTATCCTGGCTGATGAGGGCGTAAAGCCCGAAACCGGTCCTAGGATGCTTGTTTCCATTTCAGGGATGACCGGACCTGGCAGTTCGGGCAGGACTGTTCCCATTGGGCACAGGGTCAAGACTGATTTGCATATGGCTGAGTCGAAACTGGAATGGCATTGTGAGGATTTAGGCCCATATCTCTGTACTGGGATGAATGTATGACATTGTTCTGGATTCTGTCCATCAATTGTTATTTTTGCATCTATTAGATCAACAACACAGTAAAAATATGTGGGTTGTGGTTGCAAACACATTTTAACCTGAAGGAATGAACTACTGACTAAATCATTTCATGTAATGCCTCTAATCTTCTAAGTTTGAATGAGACTTTTATAGGGATATTTTGACTACAATTGGTCTAGTGCTGTGTCATTTATATTCCCATTTTGAATTTGAATGGCCCAAACCAGTGTTGATACATTTGAAGAGATTGTGCCATAGTTGCTGATTTCCTAGAAATGAAAGTCCCCTACTTCCTTTGCCTCAGAGAAAAAAGTGACTGAATCAGCTAGCTGAATGATGAAAGTGGCCACCTGCAAAATGAGCTTACCCATAAACACAATTGCTCAAGAAAGCACCACACAACTAATGTTGGGCCATATTATCAAGGAACCTGCGGTAGTTTATCGCCGCTTTACCGGCAGGAAACTGCCGATAAAGCGTCGATAACGGGCTTGATAATATGCGAATCGAATTTCAATCGAAGCCCAGGTTAAATGTTCACACATCTAACCTGGGCTTCGATTGAAATTCGAATCGCATATTATCAAGCTCGTTATCGCCGCTTTATCGGCAGTTTCCTGTCGGTAAAGCAGTGATAAACTACCGCAGCTTCCTTGATAATATGGCCTGTTGTTTTTATATAACTCTAAGGGGCATATGTACGAGCCCCTATCGCCACCACAACATCACTTTTACCGATGTTGTGGTGGCGATAGGGGCTTAGCCTTATTTACAAGGCAGCGTTAAACCCCTATAGACAATGTTATGTCTAACTATCCTTTTAGGCTGCTTGATACAATTTGCACAGAACCTTGGGTTAGGAAAACATTTAACAATTATTTTACCCTTTCACCAAGGATATTCATTGAAAATGGCTTAAATAGCGGTGCATTCTGGCATTCATGGTATTTTACTTTTTCCTTGTTTGATTTACCACAAGCTGTAGCTGAAAAGAACAGCCATACATCAATAAAGTGTGTGCGAATAATCATTATCACATGAACAAAGATGTTTTGACTGGCATAGTTCATATAATTGTGTTAACAAACTAATAGTTAAATAGAGTAAATACCAACATCATGGATTCCTCAGGGCCAAAATAAAATGTAGATGGAGAATTAATGAGATGAACTTTTAAACGGTAAAACAATATTGCTTGGAGAATTCGTTGACAGATCAGTAAATTGGAAAGCACATATTTGGAGTTTAAAAGTCACGATTTCATAAATAATTAAAAGTTTACGCCAATTCAACATTTTCTTTGGTGGCAGAGCAAACAGAAAATTCTTAGGGGGATATGTGCAAGGAAGCGGCGGAGAGAGGCATTAGCCTTCCTGGCTTAACGTCTCTCTCCGCCACTTCTGAAATGCAAGGCTGCACCATATTTACAAGAATGTGGTGCAGGTTTGTGTTTCCCCCTGCGATTGCCCCAACACAGGCACCCTTGCACCAGAGTGCAAGGATGTCTGCGTGCAGGGGAGGATTGTTTATGTGTAGAAAGGTGTCCCTTCCTGCAGATAAACAATCCATAAATGCCATTCTGTCACTGTCATGTGTGCTGCTTCCTGCAGCACACATGAAAGTCACAAAATTGCACTTTTTAAAAGGATTGTTTAAGTACAGGAAGAGACACCTTCCTGTACATAAACAATCTATGGCATTTTGCTTTTTGCATGTGTGCTGCACGAGGTAGCACACATCAAAAAAGCAAAAACGAGGAGAAATAATGCATTTCTCCTTGTTTCGACAACTTAAGACCAGGTTTTACCTGATCTTAATTTTGGCCCTGCCTCCTATGTACGCCACCATTTTTTAAAAGTGTCTATTCCCATGTAAATCATTGTGATCTCAAGAAGCCAAACATTCTCCCCCACATGCATCAAGCATTTTTTGAGTCGCAAACGGTGCGATTCCTTAAAATCGGCCGTTTGCGATTCCAAAAATGCTTTTTGGAATGCATCAAGCATTTTTAGAAATCGCAACATTTTTGCGATTTCTAAAAATGCGATTGCTTTTAAGAAATCGCAAATTTGCGATTTCTTAAAAGCGATGCATGATTTCTTTTAAAATTGCGAAATCGCAATTAGGGGGTCAAATTTACCGAGTGGTTGAACCACTCGGTAAATTTGCAAAAAGTGTTTAAAATGCTGAAAATGCATTTTTTTTAACATTCATGTTACGGACACACATGTCCTTAGGACATGTGTGTGTGAAACATGATGCGAAAAATACATTTCAGGGGTGCAAGGGGGAGTCCTTTGGACCCCCCCCCTGCACCCATGAAATGCATTAACAAATTGCGATTTTCAAAGTGAAAATCGCAATTTGCTAATGCCTTCCCATTGCTTCCTATGGGCCTTTTGGCCCATAGGAACCAATGGGAATAGCGAATTCGCAAATTGTATTTCGGTAATTTATGCGATTCGGTAAAAATTGCGATTTTTACCGAATCGCATAAATTTACCGAAAAAATCATGCATCCCGCTTTGCGAATTCTGAATTGCGAATCGCTATTTTTCGCAATTTAGAATTCGCCAACACCCGGGATGATGCATGTAGGGGTAGGTGTATCTGGAGAGGCCATGTTTGAGTGTTACTTCCAACATTACGGTTGTCCCAGTTCACTGTCACAGCAGTGATGACCGTTTGAGACTAAATCCTAAGAGCATCTTTTTAAAAAGGATATTTGTATGTGTCAAAGGTAATATCCTCAAATCGGTGAGATTGAACGGAGGTAACCATCACTGTCATTCTCTCAATGTGAACCTCCATTTACAAATGTCTCTTTGGGTTTCCAAAGCTGATTGGTTATAGTGGGATCAGTAAAAGTTCATTTAGATTGCCCACTGGCTAGATGATGCAACTTAAAGGCACCCCCTAAGAGTATCAGTTGTGGTTTTTGGGGTTCTCCTCTGGACCCTGACTGACTGAGATCTGGTGTCTCCTGAACTTGCATACAGTTGTGAAATGAATTCAATTGTCCTTCAGGCGCACAGCTTCTAGATTCATTTGACTACTACTCAGCTTTTTTTTACAGTTCGTTAAGAAAGCGCTTGGCAGCAATTCTTGCTCTCACCAGTCACATAGCATGTATTGGTAAAAACTTTAAGTGCTTCCTTTTCATGACATGTTGATAATGTATCACATGTGTTGAAATGATAATAAAAGATATGTATTTAAATTCACAGGATAATATGAATTAATGTTCTGATTCCAAAAAGAGGTGGGTTAAAAATACCAGCTAGATCCTGTTTGTGTTTATATTTTTAGAAAGTTGCCATTTTTCAGCTCTTAGCCCTGTGTGTCCGCAGCTTGTTTTCAATGCAAGTCTGGGTTGGGTGACTGCTGGACATTGTGCATTCACTCTAAACTGGCACACACAGAGTGCTTAGTTGTGACTGAGTTGCATCCACATCTAGGGTCATCCTAGGCAAGATGAGAGGGAGGAGCTGACACTTACACATGAATAGGCTGTTTCCAAATGCACTACTCCACACTACATATGGTTAGCGTGAAAGGGGTGGGCAGTGGGTGTTGTGTTGACGTTCTTCCACAACACCCATTCATTTTGACGCTGCCCCTATGTACAAGGGTGACCACTACCCTCAACCCAAATACACTACTCTACACTACATAAACACAACCCTAAAACATAAAAGACAACCCCAAGCACGACCACTCCCCTAAACTCAAATACACTACTCTACACTACATTAACACAACCTAAAACCTAACAGCTACCCCCCTGCATGACCACTACTCTAAACCCAAATACACTACTCTACACTACATAAACACAACTTTAAAACCTAAAAGACAACCCCCTGCATGACCCCAAAAACTACACTGCCCCTCTTACCTCTCTCTACTCGTGGTCCCCCGCTTCACCGTGCTTCCTCTCTTCTCCTGCTCCAGGCATCGTCAGAGCTGCATCCCGTTGTTTGGAAACAGAAGCGCCTCCTTTTCCAAACAATGATATGAATAGTCAGCAAAGTAATTGACTTTGCTAAGTAATGGTATATGTGAAGTAAAAGCATGCAAACTTAAAGCATGCACAGTAAAAGATTCTGTTGTGCTGCTAAAAGGACTTCCATTCAGGTGTACTGCTGCTCTGGAAGGGCTGGTTTTCTGCTGTGTAACCCTGCTTCCTGCTACCCTATGCCCTGCTGAGGAAGGACTGGACCCACGCATTTGAACTGAGAGTGACTCAAAGGGCATGCTGGCTTGCCCCATGTTCTAAGTCTCAGGGACTTCAAGGACTTCTTATCAACCTGCAATCGCACCTGGATTTTGCTTGCTGCAAGTCTTGTCCTGCCCAGTAATGTCAATTTAGTCCTGGGCCTTGAGAGTGGGTATAAAGTGTTGCAACTGCCCTAATCCATGCATCAATGACATTTCGCCGATCTGAACTAGTGCATCTCTCTCAACACATTGGTGATGTTGCACGCACTGTGGACATCGCATTTCCAACTCTGCGGCGCATTGTCACCAGTTTATGACACATTAGCTCCTTGCTTCTAAGGTATTTTGCAGTGGGCCAAGACTGGTCTTTGTATTCAACCCACACTCCATTGCATTCGGCCTGAACTTTTAGGTTTACTCCGGTCTAACATGACCAGATAACCCCGGTTAGCGTTTCAAGCTTTTAAGCACTACAATTTTATTTAATCTTCAAAAATTCATAACACTGGTTATACTTATTGTATTTTTGTTGTTTTGGTCTTGTTCTGTTCGAAAATATAAAAGCACGTTTTCCAACCTGCTGTGGAGTCTTTCTGTGGTGTTTTCACTGTTTGGAGTGTTGCAAAAATACTTTACACATTGCCTCTTGTGCCTGCTCATACTAACCTACCTGAGGGTGAGCACAGGTTAATTTAGGGTATCTGACATTCTCTGACTAGGATTGTGGTTCCTACTTGGACAGAGTGCAAACCTCTGCCAACCATAAACCCGATTTCTAACACTAACCCTCATAGTAAATCAGTAACAACTAACCATGAGAGCATAGAGAAACAATAAGGACAGGTCATCATCATTGGCGATGCGGTCGCAGGGATTCTGCTGGTAAACTGAACTGTGCCTGGGATTACAGGAACATCAGAAAGTAGGGCTTGAGTCTCTCTACAACATCAGTGTCAGTTGGTCCAGTGCCTCACCTGAACTCCTAACCTTCCCAGAACAGCGGTTGGTTTTAGCAAACCTAGAACATGATCCTCTAGTCCCCAGTAGAACCATGGAAACAGATTATCACCTTTCATCTCTCACTCATGCATGTCCTTAGTAAACAAAAGAAATACATGAAGAAAGTTTACAACACATCTATTGAAACTATCATAGTTTATTAAGAGAAAAATGTGCTGCGATAATTAGACACATACAACTAAGCAAAGTTATCAGCATTGCTAGCAGGCTGTATACAATAAACAACCCCACCATGGCAAATTATCTATCCGTCTATACCGAGAGGATAAGCAGAGGGATATATTAGTGATCTCTCTGATTAGCCACAGACCCCATACCTGGTGTGCGTTCATTCCAGGATAGGTCTCTCTGCCAGAATTCTCCTCTCTGAACCCAAGGGAACAAGACACAGTTTATATGATAGACTACTATGTTGGAAAGCTGCAGCTGGCTGCCTGGTCAAGTCTAAAATATTAGGAGCTGTTGCTGACCGGGCAGAAAACAGTACAACACAGTGTTTTGTATTCTAGACCTTGTACAAAATGTGCAGCCTGAATCCTACGATGAGTCACTGAAGAACAAAACAACATGCACAGGATATTTCTAAAATAATGGCATGAAAACAAATGTATTATGTGTGATCATGCTCGGCAAAGGCAGCCTAAAACATCTAATGTGCTAAACTAAGGATGAAACTAAGTGGGTCCAGAAGGAACATCACTACAATGCGAGCAATGACCCCTGATTTAACCAAAATGTCTCTCAAGTTTTGAGTTGCCTTTTGAATGTGAGCAAACAGAAAGTTGTGTGAAGGGCTCGTGGGAGAGAGTTCCAAAGCCTTGCTATACCACAATTGAATGTCCTTCTCATGCAGTTTTCTTGCCTGAAAGCTGTAGGTTCGAGTGGAAGAAACTCAGTGTTTCCCAATCTTTGCTGAGCTTTAGAGATTTTTAATTTTCCCAGCAGGTAGGAAGGATCGGAGCTGTGAAGGACCTTATGTATGAGTAATGCATGTAGTCTTAAATTGGGCTGTTGAGTCTATCAGGAGCCATGCAAGGAGTTGAGAATAGGAGAGATGTGGTTGAGTTTCCTATGACCTGTCGCAAAGTAGGCAGCAGCATGGAGCAATGATCTAAGAAGAGCTGTATGTGTTTTAGGGAGACCAGAGAGAAGGGAGTCGCCATAATCTAGTCTGGAAAAGAACAGTAACTGTACTGCAGATTTCCAGTCCTGCTCTGAAATAATCTGCTAAATGCCATAGTGCATTCTCATCTGGTTGCATGAGATTTTGGCCATGGCTGAGACTTTTCCCCAGAGATTTAGAATGGTTGCCTGAGATATAACCCAACAACTTAGTATTCTCCACAATAATGTGAGAGTGAAGGATTCCATATATTCTTGGCTAGGCAGTTTCAATTTTTTGGCAGTGATAAGTAAAAATTCAGTTTTTGATGGACTGAGATTTAAATGGTAGCTGGACATCCATTTTTATCCCTGTGGAAGGCAGTAGAAAGAAAATATATATTTTCAGGACATTAAATCTTCAGGTGGTTCTGGGTATCATCCCCATATTGATGCTACAGGAGTCTAGATTATTTCAAAAGCCAACCACGAAGTTCAGATGAGAGGATAGAGCACTGTTGATCTCCTTGTTTTAGGTGAGTTTTGCCAAAGACACAGCTCCCTCTTATTACTATTTGTGAAAGGTTAGACAAATAGAATTCAACCACTTTAGGACCGATGCCCACCTATTCCTTCATGATGTTAATCGGAGAGTAGCGGTCAACAGTAACAAAGGCAGCTGAAAGGTCTAGAAGCACAGGAGTAGACCAGAGTACCCTGAGTCGATTCTGGGGTGCTACAATCACTTTAATCAGTGCATATGGAGACACATACAAAAATCCACCCTACGTATAGAATACACAACTAACTTATAATTTACTCAATAAATGAGCTAAAAACATTAGCATCTGTCCCTTCAACAGAAGTCACTTTTATTATCATATGCTAACTGAATTCCCCATTACCAACAGCAAGACATAAAATCAGCCCCACTAGTGGATTATTTTGAAGATACCTGGATTGGTCGCATGTGCTGATCAAATGTTAGCCCAGCATCACATTCCATGGTGGCATGTCTTTGAACGTACCATATACCAAGAATTAAAGACAAATAACAGAGTAGAATGGATACACAATTCTGTCTATGTATCCGAACAGAGTCAAGTCAATGTATGGGAGCTTCAGAGCAGGAAGGAGTGATTCATGGGAAGGTAGATAGCAAATATAGGTTGGCTTAGGTATGGGAACTGGGTGATCAAAGGGTGGCAGTAGAAAGGAGGGGGAGTTAGAGTTGAAGGATTGGAAAATGTTTAGAATAGGGAAGATCCTCTATGGAACTTGATTGGGTCATATTTTGCTGTCCACATGTTACCTTGGTTTACTTATTCATTTTGATTATATGTGAACATTGACTGCATGAATTTTTAAATACTACATTCTTATCAATTTTTTTATCAAGTTTTCTGAATAATTTGTTAAGTAATTTGAGCTAAATCTGTTAATAAAACCCTTAAGGTTTGGACATTATCATTTATGTTGTCTTCATGGAGCTATATGAGTTTCATTGTACTGGCAATGTATTTCTAATGTTAGCTTCTTTCTTGCACATTAAGTCGACAATTAAGGGTCGATACGACCAGTGGGGGATTTCGTTCAAAGACTTTCCCAAGAGATCAAGATACAAGAAACCCCACTCTGTCAAGTAGTAGTGAAGAGGATCGTTTATTGCTAATATGTAGAGATCTAAATTATTCTGCAAAAGATCCTGTGTACGTCTGAGTCTAGTCTATGTGCTTAAAAATAATGGTCCAATTTTGAAGATCAATGGTGTTTTTGGTGGCTCTGAAGGTGGCTGTGGTGACTGATAAGTGAGTATAAACAGGGTTGTGCATCTCTCTTATTAATGTCAAGCTTGTGGTATTGGGTTGGTATTGTGTGTCTTGCATTGCAGTGATGCATTTGGGCTGACTGGGTGAATTTATATGCTGTTAATGTTGAGCAATTGAAGTTGTTATCACGTAAATTGTAGTCCAAGATTGTGGGAAGGATGCGAAGTATATTGGACAATTGAGATAGGGACCTGTAATAGATTGTTATGAGTGTACTAACAGTGACTGGTGTTGGTTTATCCTGTTGCACAGAGGAGAAATCAGATTATTTAGGGTGATTTCCCCCTGGCTGAGATTTCATTTTCTTATGCACATGTATTGGAAAACATTATTCCCTGTGTAAAACACTTGTCTGAGTGATAAACTTTGAATTTCTATAGTGGGCAGACAAAGGTTATTTTATTAAATGTGCTTGTTGTGGCTTTTGAGAAAGTTTATGTGTTTGGAGAAATTGTAAAGGAGGGTAAGCCATTACATGGACCTGCAGGATGCATTAGAAGGTGCTGCATTGTTAGTGGTCGGTTGGTGAAGGTGCCGCACTAAGATTGGTTACTAGTGTCGATACCTATTAAGTTAAGATTTGGTGAAAGTTACCACTTGTTTAAAACCAATTGTTTACCTTTGCTTTGTGAAATCACTATACAAATGAATTGTTTCAAAGCTCTAGGAGGATTTGTGCAGGGAGATGTGAGCGTTCCTGTTTGAGAGTGGGAGGAAGCTACTGCTGGAATACCTGACTCTGGTATTGCACTTACGAAAGAATTCACACATAACAATTTGGAGTCCCAACCAAATTAAAGACCTTTAGGGCAAGTTGGAACGCTAATGTTTATGACCCCAGTTGACCAAGGGAATCTTGGATTTAGGAGTAATACTCTGATTGTTTGGAGAATCCCCGGATAGTGAAGTGACCTAAGTAGTTGGCAATGAACCAGATTTGATGTCCTTTCAGAGAGTTAGAGTAGCTAATTAGGGGGAATCTTGATCTCAGTCATGCTGTCCAGTTTCAGGAGAAAGAACATATTTGTGAGCAAAGACATTAAACGCTGGGTGGCTCGAGCATATGACCAATTAACAAGAGTGGCAAATGAGTATGAGTATCCTATAGACCTTTCTAGAAGTAAGCCCTTGCAAAGGAGCTACCAAGTTCAGTTACATGGCAAACTGATTTTAAACATGAGGAACTCAATGATCAACGTACTTGCTGAGGAACTAGTTGTATGTATAAGGAATTGGAGTAACCTAACAAATTATAGGACAAGTGGGCAAGGAAAAGGTGAACAAGTTGGTGGAATCCGACCCGCACCCCTGGATGGAACTACTAAAACCTACCGTTGGGGGAAGTATATGGAGGAGGATGCATGCATGTACCCTGAAGTCGAGGAGATCTTGTTACATTTACTATTCAGTTCCAAAAATTGAGGGAGATTCTCAACATGTGGTACACCCAGGTTGACTGATTTGTGAAAATCTTGAAATTATTATGGGAACATATGAATGTCTTTTTTGATTTAGTGTTTAGTCTAGTGATTTGTGGGCTGAGTGTAAGGTGTTGATAAAGTGACCAAGAGCTGAACCTCAGAGAATGGCAGGGGCAAATGCACCGTCTCCTATAGTAATGCAAAGGTATGAACAGGTGAGTAACTTCTTGAAAGGGAAAGTTCCACAAAAGGAGATTGGTTGAAAATGTACTGAAAAGCTCAAGAGGTTAAAGAATCAGTGCATGCTTACTATGAACACTCTTTGCATGTGTTTAAACAACACAGTGATGTTGAGGACCCAGAAAGAAGTGATATGAGTGTTTTGTGTCACAGTTTGTTCTCAGATTGAACCCAGAGATTAGCCTACATATTCAGCAGATTTTATTAGCAAAATAAGCTTTTGGATGATATACTTCACTATGCAAAGTATTGTAGTGAAGAGCAGGAGATGTAACAAAAAAGGCTTTAGGAAACGGTTATGTTAGCCCAAACCAAATTTGCCCTTAATTGGGTTTCCGAATGGTCTGTATGTGGGAAATGTCGGTGGAATGAAAGGTTTGAGATATCAAGGTGAAGGGGGTGGGATCAATGTAGCAACATTGAAATAGTTGAATATGTGTCCCTATTAGCATAAATTAGGTTATTGGAAGTGGGAATGTCAACTGAATCCGAGGAGATTGATTGGTGATGGTCAAATGCAAAATGTGAATCCTATGAAGATGTAGAATATGCCAGTGCAGAGACCCCCGAATCCTAACATGCTTTTTCTGCAAACACTGATGCCCCAACAGAGTGCGATGAATCCAAGCTTCAATGTGAACCATAATTCTGAGAGTGAATCTGATCCCTTTCCCAAATCAAGCCATGTATTTGGTGTAGTCTTGGAGGTAGACCAAAGTAGTTCATTTGAGAGGGGCACAAGAGAGCCTGGCAGCAAGATGACCATCGCTTAGCAAGGCTCTGACAGCCGTTGCATCAATCCATCCTATTTTCTTGGTGCAAGAGTGCATCTGCCCTCTTTATCCCCCAACTGATGTATTTTCACAGAACAGAAAATTAAGTGCTTTCTCTACATTGTGAGATGGTGAGGGGCCTGAAATCAGCATTTACCAGCCATGCTCGCTAGTAGAGGTACACGACTCAGAGGCTAAGAAGGGGGCTGTGATGGCTATGTGGAGGGACCCTGGAAGACTGGCTGGGTCCCAGCAAGGCCTGCTGGTCCTGGTCCACTGGCAGTGGAGCTCACACTGAGTGTTCCTTGTGTGGAGAGGTGTGGAGCTGTACCAGTGAAGTGAGCAGCCTGGCAAAGAGGCAGCTGCTCTGAGGCTTGGGTTAGCAGTAGAGGTGGTGAGTGAATGGTAATGGCTGAGTATGCCATTGAAGAAGATATGCGCTGGCTCTGCCCTACCACTCATTGTGCCTGTAGATGCAGCAGTGGGGTAGAAGATGGAGCTTGGCAGGGGTTGCATTTATGTGACTGCTGGATGCTGGAGGGTGTGATCACTTGGTCCTCTGATCCTGGGAGGCATTGGCCCATGAAGGGCCTGTGAACCTGCTGACTCATGCTTGTCCTGGAGGATCCTAGGGCACTGCTTCCACCTGCCCCTGCACTAAGGCCTACATGGGCCAACTAAAAAACTGCTGAGAATCTAAGACTGAGGACCCAATTGTGGAGCCCTGTAGAGGTGGAATAATCCACCACCATCCTTGGGAGCCCCTGCTCTTGACCGGCAACTGAGTCTGCTTGTTCCCCTCGACTCTTACCCTGTTGGGGCAGGGGTGAGGTGGGACTTGGTACGTGGCATGCATCTCTGGAGCTGGAGAGGTAGACTCTACGTGGGGTGGTAGTCTTGATTCATAGGCAAAGTCAATTCCATACTACCCAAACTGGCCACCAATCGTAAGAAGCAGATTCACACAACTGACTTGCATCTGGGCAACCGGGACACCCCTTCTGCAACATTGGGAGATGCAAGCCCTGAGCAAGACATTAGGGCAATGTTTCTTGATCTTAAGAACATTCTCTGTGCCATTGACTTCAAGATAGACCCCCTTACCAGTAGAATGGATCGCATCAAGGATTAAGTGGGTAAACAAGATGACTGCATTGATAACCTAGAAACTCATACTTCAGAAATGGAAGACATGCATTTCTCTGGATGGAGGAGGTGCTAGAGGTCATCAAGAATAAAAATGAAGGTCTTGAGGCAAGATGAAGGCGTAACAACCTCCTCATTCTGGGAGTACCTGAATCAACATCCATTGACAAAATGAAAACATACTTTCAAGATATGCACCGTTCTCTGGTCAGAGATGCCTATTCACCAGTTTTTATAGTGTAAAATGCACATCGTGTGATAGGTCCATGTCCCCCACCAGGGTCCTGGCACTGCCAATTGTGGCCAGGCTACTTACCATAGGTAAATAGACACCGTTCTGCTGCTGGCCAGAGATTGTCCTTCAGTACAATACTAGCGCAACTCACTCTCGCTGTACCCTGATTTCACCCTTGCAGTCCAGACAGCATGCCACAAATTATTGCGTGTGACACACGCTCTCCGAACATCTGGCATCACCTGTTCCGTGCTCTTTCTGGCTAAACTACAAATCAACTTGGACAGAAAGCAGCACTACTTCACAGACTGCAAAGTGACCATGAGGTTTTCCCTGAAATGTGGTTCCAACCAACAGCTGGTTACAGCCACCATGTAGGACAGTATAGGTGGACATCTCAGCTGTATTGATGAGTTGCTTATATGCTCCTGCTCTGGCTCTTTCCTCACCCTTGCCGGAAATTTCTGCATATATTGAAAACTCATGCTCAGAGCTGGGGCAATGGGAGATCCATGATGACAGGTGGGAACAGTAAGCCTCGCACTGACCAACCATGGGGTTTTAGAAACTCAGCTACCCATGTTGGCATGAGCTGGGGTGGAAGCTTGGGCTTTTGGCATCCCTGAGGGATGCTTCCTGGTGTGCTAAGTAAGTGTTGGGTTTTGGGTGTGAGTGGGGTTGGTGGGGGGTGAGATGGGTTTATTTAACCAGTTTGGGGGTTCAAGTGGGTGGCAGGTGGCAATCTTACTTGTTTTTCCTGTGTTTTTCCTGATAGAGCCTCATGCTTTGCACTCCCCATATCTGATATATCACACCTAAGCATTTTATACATGCTAGTGATATTCCCTTCATGTGCAGTGCATGCACCATATTACTGCCCCTAAAGCAGATGTCACTTATTAGCTGTCTAACCTGGAACAGCCAGGGCTCAATGATGGCTACAAGGTGTAACTGGTACATTCCTACCTTAAATGACACCACATAGACTTCTGATTTCTACAGAATGCCACCTAACGGAGGTGACAAACTCCTGCCGTTAGTTGGGATAGGCCACTGAAATGTATATTTCCCTATATTCCAATTTGCTCTTGGCATTGCCATCCTCATCCGTAAAGGGCTGCACTGGGGCACTCATCAAATGCGATATCACTGACATGACACTGGGCAGAATTGTTAAACCACAGGGTATGCTGCTTGTCTTCCCCGTTATACTGGCCTCGATCTATGGCCCCAATGTTGATCACCCTGATTTCTTTGCAAAGAGCTGGTGTTTAATCACCGCTATGAAACTTTGGGGGGTGATTTTAATGTGATCTTGGACCAAGAGGTTGACAGGTCAAGCAACACTGGATGGCCTAATTCTGGTGCTGCTGCTCAACTCCACACACTTACACAGGATAACAAAATATCCTTGTACCCGTCATCCTACCAGCGCCAAGCACACTTTCACTTAAAACACTTGGTCCTGGATAGAATACTAGTTAGTGTTCCATGATGTGCTGACCTGAACCATCAGTGTATGGTATTTTGGTAGAACCCTAACTGATCATGACCTGGTCCTACTGGAGCACTTCCACCCCCTGCCAGACCTAGGCCCTTCTTTTGGAGACTTGCTCCATATAGACTCCGAGACCTAGTGTTCGGACAGGAGCTCCAGGTAGCAATACTTGAATACTTCACCCAGAACGAGCGACCAGCAGGCTCACCGTCCACACTGTGGGAGGCGTTCAAGGTGGTTTTAGAGGTGTCTTCGTTGCAAAACATTCCAATATACTTAAGGCTATATGCACACACCTGACCTCATTGAGAACTGACATCTGTAAGCTTGAAATTCAATATCTTTAAACTAAAGACATACGTATACTTACTGTCCTTAGAGAGTGACTGTCCGAATACAATGAGGCAGCGAATAGGGAGACTCACTACCTGGGACAAGAAGAAATGGATAGATGCTATGGTGAGGGTGAAGCCACTTGCTGTTCTCATCCATAAGGCATGGGCTAGTGACTACATCATAGACCTTTTAGATGTCCAACAGCTCACTCATAGGCACCCTACCGAGATCCAATGAGTCATGACAGACTTTTATATTTACCTGTATCGTATGCAGAAAGCCCCTGGCACAGACAATTTGCATAAAGTATTTGACACAATTTACCTCCTCTGGCTAGAAAATGGGCACTCCCTTTATCTCAGTATGCCCTTCGTGGTAGAGGACGTCCTACAGGTTATCCAAAGCATGTCCAGGGACAGGGTGCCTGGTTTGGATAGCCTCACCTTGGCTTTCCACAATGAGTATGCATGGCTTTAGCCCCTCATTTTTTGGCAAAGTTTGAGAGTCTTTAACACTTGCCATTCTTCCACCATTATTGCGTGAAGCAGTCATCATTACCATACAGAAACCTGTAAAGCCAGCTAACAGATGTGACTTTTATAGATCGTGGTCAAGGATCAATGTCAATAATAAAATACTGGCTAAACTGATAGTAAATCGCCTTTTACCTCTTTTACGAACATAAATAGACCTGATCAGTCCGGGTGTGTACCAGGTCGCTCCACCATTCACATACTCCGTACCAGTTTTACGCAACTGCATGCAATCAACGGTTAGGCACTGCTACAATACTACTTGATGCACTAAGGCATTTGGGGGCAGATGTATCAAGATTCCATTTTGCGATTCCTAAATAGCGATTTTTAAGGAATCGCTATTTAGAATTCGCAAAATGGAATGTATGAAAAAAATCGCTATTATTTTGCGATTCCTTAATCTTCCTTATTTGCGAATTCGCATTTTGCGAATTCGCAAATAAGGAATATTTCCCATGCATTCCTATGGGCTAGGAGGCCCATAGGAATGATTGTGAAGTAATTCTCAAATTGCGAATTCGCAATTTGCTAATCGCAACTTGAGAATTATTTCAAGGGTGCAGGGGTGTCTCAAAGACACCCTGCTGCACCCCTGAAATGTACATGTGTGTGTATATGGCTCACATACATGCCCTATGGGCATGTGTGTGCGTCACATGCCACCATCAAAAATGCTAAATTGTGCATTTTTTAAAGACTTCGCAAATTACCATCAACTACAACTTGGTGGTAATTTGCGAGTTCTTAAACATAAATAACAATTCAAAAATGTTTCATACATAGCATTTAAGGAATCGCAAAATTGCGATTCCTTAAATGCTATGGCAAAATAAGGAATCTCAAATTTTTGCTATTTGTTATTTTGCGTATTTTTGATGCATGCCAAAACATGCAAAATGACCTTTTGCAAGTCGCAAAAGGCTTGATACATCTGCCCCTTGGTTCCTTAAAGTGGCCATACCTGTTTCAGCTCTTTGCACCTCTTGGAGTAAGTGTGGGCTAAGCTGCCACTTTAGAAGACACTTAGGGGCATATTCACAAGAACATGCAATAACTTTTGCCATTGTAATTTATCGGCAGAACAGTTAGCACTGCCTAACCCCGATTATTATTGCTGTGATAGCGGGGTATTCACAAGCCTGTGCTTAATGGCAATAATTACAGTGAACGGCGAAGAAAACAGGCGACAACAACATCGCAATGGCGATAGTTATTCTTGCGTTAGCAGGCGATAGCTGTGGATCAGCACATCCGTGCCAGAAAAATCACCTTTCTCAACCCAGGCAATATCGCTTTGCGAGCATGGGGGGACGCTAGAGGGCGCACTGCAGCATGGCCGCACTGCCGTGAGGCTCCTGCAGCCTGGAGCTTTCATCCGGCCAGTTATCCTACGGATCATCGCCGACCCCTGATCTGACCCGAGATTCTGCCTGGGGGGCTTATATTCTACACTCGGTTCGATTTCCGCGCCGATCGGTGGTTCCGCTCCAGAGTTCGTGGCTCCTGAAGAATCACCGCCTGTTGCTCTGGAGACCAGACGCTCCGCTGTCCGGCGTCCCGGATTACTCCAGCCCGCTGCTTGTCACGTGGGAAGGAGGCCTGTCCCCTCCCCCCTCAGGGACGTTCCTTTGCTGCCTGCATGGACGAGACCGGCGGCGGCGCTTGTGGCTGGTGATCGAAAGCAGGGGTGAAGCGGCGACATCGCGGGGGTCACGCTGGGCTGTCACTGAGGAGCTCTGACGGGAGCGTGGATATCGCCCCTGAGTGGACCACCGGCCATCACACGGAGGGGAGTGGCGGGGCATGCATGCCTGCTCGTGCCCCCTTCTATGGTCTACCCCTGGGCGCCTGCGGACGGCGTGCTGTGAACTGAGATGATCTGCTGCTGGTGAGAGGACTTTCTCTGTTTGCACTACGGGGGGCCGTTTGCTCGCTCATTTGGCACCATTGTGTTTATCATACTTGTGGTGCCTGCTAAACTCGTCTGTTGGCGGCGTACCTCTGCGGACTACATGGTCACTCCCTGCTGTGTTTCAACACTTGACTTTGGCATAAGGTCTATGGGCGATATTAACTCACGTACCACAGCGGACCTAGACTTTTGCCTTTTGGCGCCCTTTTCCACTGCAGCGGTCGCTGTGTTGCGGAGCCGGCCGTGTTAGGCTACGCGGCGAGCCCCTTCCGGTGGTTTGCGCGGCGCTTGCGCCATTCACATACCGCGGCCCATGGCTGTCCCCTGCTGTGCCTGATTTGCCCTGTGATCCTGGTCTGCACCACCCTGGACCCTGCGGAGCACTGTTGGGGCTGACTCCTACACGCAGTCTCTGGTTGCGGACTGTGGGTGGCACAGCCCTCTCTACTTCTAGGTGTGGTGGACAGGGTCATCACTGGACCCCTCTGGACTACATCCTGCTAACCTTACAGCGGCTGCTCTGTTGGCAGTATCGGCCTGGTGAGTCTGTACTGTGACTGCTGGTGGTTCTGTACGGAGGTGTGCACTCTACGACCCACTGTTGACATTGTTTGCGCGGAGTCCCCTGCTGAGTGCATCGCTGGGTTGACCGTGGACTTGCTTTCGAGATTCAACCCTCAGGCCTCCCTGCTTACGCCATTAGTGCGTGCGTTGTGTGTACCACCATGGGCAAACCTGATAATAAGCAACCTAAGCTCTCCTTTGACTCGGCGACTTCCAGAAGGGGCACCTGCCTGGTACAGGAGGCTGGAACCTCGCGATCTCCTCCTCCGCCTGCCGCTGATGCTGTCTCGCAACCGACCACCCCTGATTTCCAGCAGATGATGCAGGAGATGCGGCAAGGCTTCGCCACCATTGTGGACAAGGTGGACAAACTATCCTCCCGCATGGACGCGGTGGTACAGAAACTTGATGTCCATGAGGAGCGCCTGACCACGGCGGAACAGCGTATCTCCGACCACGACGACACTGCGGCCACTCATACCACTCAGTTGGCGCGGATGGACAATATCCTACGTGTAATAGCCGCTAAGAATGAGGAGTTGGAGGCGAGAAGTCGGCGCAACAACATTTGCGTAGTGGGTGTGCCGGAATCTACGAATGTTGGAAAGATGGAAACGTATGTGGAGAGGCTCTTGGTTGGGGCAGTTGGGGCGGAAACCTTTTCTTCCCAGTTTATTGTGGAACGGGCGCACCGCTCGCTTGGACCGCGACCGGCCCCCGGTGCGGCCCCACGCCCTATCATTGCTCGCCTCCTGAACTATCGGGATCATGATGCGGCTCTTCATGCGGCCCGCACTTCCCGCTCACTTTTCTTCGAGGGTGTCAATTTCACTATATACCCTGACTTCACTCCGGTGGTGCAGGAACAACGGCGTAAATTCTTGGCGGTTAAGAAGAAGCTTCGGGACCTCCAGGTGGACTACGCTTTGCTCTACCCTGCGAAATTAAGGATCACTCATCAGGCGAAGCAGACTTTTTTCACGAATCCGCAGCAGGCGGAAGACTTTGTGAAGCAGCTGCAGAGGGAACGTGCTGCTGCTGACCGCCAGGATGGACTGGGACAGAATGATCGTCAATCGGCGGGAGAGGAAGAAGACCCCTTATCAGGTTTTTGATGGCATGATGACTGTGTTGAACGCTTCCTATTGACATTGTTACACCTGCCGCTGCCTGCTGTTTTTCCGAAGAGTGTGATATTGTGGGCTGATGGGTGGTCCTCCGTGCCTTTCCGAGAGGCTGCATGGTGTGACTGTTGGGTTGACGTTGATTGAGGTTGTGTTTCTATTCTTGCTCCGGGCACCCACCCTACCACTGTGCCTGCCTTGTATCTTTGCCTCATCGGCTGGAAGGGCGGCATAGTGTGAGGGGGTGGTGAAGTGCACCTCTGGTGGGCACCCCCAATGGGAATTCCCCTACTATGTTCACACTTTACCTTGTTGTGCGGATGGTGTTTTGGATGAATGGATGGATGCCTGGGGTGTGGGGAGGGGGGGCGGTAGGGGGTCCTGACAGGTTGGGGTTGGTCAGGTGGGCGGTGGGAGGTAGGGACTTTTTGGTACCTTTACATTCACTTGTTGGATGCGATGCGCTCTGGATGTTCTCGTATGGCGCTGCATGCCTGTTGCATGGTTGTGCGTTGTCCGGTTTTGGGAGGGGGGGTTGGTTCTGGGGTTGGAAGACGGCGTGGCTGATTGTGCTTTTCATGTTACTAGGTGGGGTAAAGGTGTGGCGGCTACGGCCTCCTATTATGGCTCGTGTGGTGTGCCTGATGCGGATGTGCGGGGCTCTTTGACACGTATACCCTATGAGTAATGGCGGTCGAAGTGTTGGATAAGATATCGATTCTTTCTTGGAATGTGCGTGGGCTCAATGATGCCAGGAAATGCCGAAATGTGTTGCAATATCTAGACCGACATGCCATACAGGTGGCACTTTTACAGGAAACACATCTGGGCCGGTCACCGACATATGCGTTTGGTGGGAGGTGGGCCACTGTGAGGAAATTCTCATCGTACTCCTCTTATGCAAGGGGAGTTGCAATATTGATTAAAAAATCACTTGCCTTCCAGGAGTTGGGATCACAATTGGACTCTGATGGGAGATATGTACTGTTGTGGGGAAGGATTGGACAGATCACTGTGCTTTTTGTGAATTGTTATGCACCGAATGTTGATAATCCAGCTTTTTTTCTTGCACTGTGGGGTCATGTGCTTGCTGTTGATGCTTCTCATATTGTGTGGGGAGGGGATTTTAATTTGGCAATGGTGGCTCTTGAGGACAGATCGGAGGGGAGTCATCAGTATAATATACAAGCCAGAGATGTATTGCGGGGCATTGTGGAGGAGGCAGGGCTGGTAGACAGCTGGCGATATGTACACCCCACTGTTAAGGAGGGCACTCACTTCACAACGCAGGCCCGTACCTGGGCGAGGCTGGATTATATCTTCCTTTCCAGGGGGCTAGTGGCAGGATTGCATGGGGTGACACACCTCCCCAGGACCTTCTCTGATCACTGTCCGGTTCGGGTTGTGGTGTCGGTACCTGGACTACACCGACCGCGTCCGCCTTGGAGGCTATTCCCATCGGCCCTACTGGACCCCATTTTTAAGGCGGAGCTGGGCGAGGAGATAGAGGCTTTCTTTCCGAGGAATAAGGGGTCTGTGGACAGTGTGGAGGTAATATGGGAGGCATTCAAGGTTACGATTCGGGGGCTCACTATCTCCAAGAGCTGTGGGGTACTCAGGACCATTGTCCGTACACTTGCTGACTTAGAAGCCGACCTAAAGCGACTGGAGAATGGTCTACTTGCTGGCCCTGACCCTGACCTCATGCGCCAGTTTAGGAGTAAACTATCGAAATACGAGGAAGAAGCGGCCAGAGAAGCGAAGCATAGGGGAAAATACTGGGTAGCTAGACGTTATTGTGAGGGTGAGAGACCAGGGAAGGTCCTGGCGGCCCTTACGAGACACCAGAGGCACAGCTCAGATGTCTTGGAACTGGTATTGGCTGATGGCACTCGCTGCACGGACTCGGAGACTATCCGGGACACATGTCTGCAACACTATACACACTTATATACTTCCCAGCACTCCGTAGATGTGAGATATGGGGGATTTTTGGATGAGCTGTCGCTTTGCTGGCTCTCTGATGATCACAGGGCTTTTCTGGGTAGGCCCCTGGAGGTCAACGAGGTCAGGAGTGCCATCATGTCGCTTAATAATGGCAAGGCTACAGGCCTAGATGGTCTCCCCACCGAATTTTATAAGTGTTACGTAGATATTATGGCTCCGGTGTTGCGGGAGGTTTTCGAGGAATCCCTTGAAGTGGGGCGCCTGCCAGGGTCTATGAGGGAAGTTGCTATCATCTCTTTACTCAAACCCGGAAAGGATCCCCTTGATGTGGGTTCCTATAGACCTCTTTCATTGCTTAACTGCGATGTTAAAATCCTGGCCAAGGTATTGGCGGTGCGTCTCTCTGAACTCATGCCCATTATAGTGCTGCCTGACCAGTCAGGTTTTGTGCCTGGACGGGCGACCTCCCATAATCTTCGTACATTATTCTCCTTGATCCCGACCATCTCCCCGGAGCTCCCGGTGGCTGCTGTTTTTCTAGACGCGACAAAGGCGTTCGACTCGGTGGAATGGGGTTATTTAATTGACGTCCTGTGCAGAATGGGCTTCCCCAGAATATTTATCTCATGGGTTAAACTACTCTACACTGAGCCTATGGCCAGAGTGGTTGTAAATGGTGTGTTGTCCTCCCCTTTCCCGATCAAGAGAGGGACCAGGCAGGGGTGTCCACTCTCCCCCCTCTTGTTCGCCATTGCTATAGAGCCTCTTGCATGTAGGATTCGGCAATTGCATCAACAGAGCGCGTTTAATTGCCTTCAGCGGCAGATTGGCATATCCATGTACGCTGATGATGTTACCCTCTATGTGAAAGACCCACAGTCGAATCTTAATGCGTTATTACGTGAGTTTGTTGTCTTTGCTGGTATATCTGGGGTTCATATCAATTGGCAGAAATCCCAATTCTTTCCACTCACTGCGGCGGTCCACCGTTTCCCACTTGACTACCCCCTGGAGTGGTGTGACTCCGACCTGCGATATTTGGGTATTGTTGTGTCACTGCTCAAGGAGGAGACACTACGGCTTAATTACGGTGTGACTATAACTAACTTGGCAGATAGCGCCACGAGGTGGAGTTCTTTGCCATTATCTATGGCGGGCAGGGCATCTCTCATCAAAATGGTGGTGTTACCTCACTTCCTGTATTTGTTTCAAAACATTCCGTACTATCCTGGGGCTTATTTTTTCTCACGTCTCCGCTCAGAGTTGCTTCGGTTGTTCTGGGGGGGTAAACAGCCACGAGTGGCGTGGTCTACGCTGACGCTGCCTTATGTCGATGGGGGCTTTGACGTCCCTGAGTTTGAACTTTATTATGTCAGCGCTCAAGCGCACTTCGCCTACCACTGGATGCGCCCCACGCCGTTCATGCCTCAGGTGGCCGCCGAACAGTGAGTCGCTCACCCTCTACCATTGGAGGGCATGGTCCTAGGACGTGTTGAGGACATTGACACACACCAAACGACGGTCACCTGCACTGTTGATGCCTGGAAGCGCATCGCAAAGGTGCTGGATGTTGCTTTACTTTACTCACCTGCATTGCCTTTGATGTATCACCCTGCGCTGTCTCTTCTGCAGGAAGCTGGGTTCCGACGCCTGTGCAGTCGTCTTGCGATTCACACCTGGGGTGACCTGTTTCGTGAGGGCACCTTCCGTACCCTGGAGCAATTCTTCGGGGATGGGGCGTACTCCCCACTTGATATGTTTTACTATGTCCGGCTACGCCAGGGCCTGAGATCACTGTTGCCTGAGTTCCCCGGAGAGCCGGGTGTGACTCTGCCACTTCATGAGTTGTTGCTTTCTGATGGGTGTCACTTGGTGTCTCGATTGTATAGTGCCATCAGGAGACAACGTGCTGTCTCGCCGGGGCGGGCGCGGACCCAGTGGGATGCGGAGCTAGGCATTTCCATTTCTGATGACCAATGGAAGTATTGTTGTGGTGTAACCGCCAACATCTCCTCTAGTTGCCGCCTAAAGATCATACACTACAAATTCATACAGCGTTTTTACTACACCCCGGCTAGGAAGCTCAGGTTCCGACTAGCGGAGGAAGACAGGTGCACTCGTTGTCATGCGCCAGGTGCTGATTTTCTCCACTTGGCGTGGGAGTGTGGGGTGGTTTCGGAGTACTGGGTACGGGTCCATGATGCTCTTCAGGCTATGACCGAAAATGGAGTGCCACTTGACCCTCTGGTCCTGTTGTTGGGTTATACCAGGGCGGTGCCGGCAATGTATCGTAGGTTTGTGGATGTCACTCTGCTGCTGGCGAAGAGGCGTGTGGCTTGCTGCTGGGGAAGGGGCAGGATACCGCAGTTCGATGACTGGCTGAGAGATGTCATTTATTGTCAGGACCAATATAATGTGTACGCAGAATTGATGCCTGTGCGCTGCAGGCCCAGAGACTTCTGGAGTCCACTGCAGATGTACCTTCTTACCAGGGCTGTGCAGGATTCTGATTCGGACAGTGCTGATCGGGTTGGGGTGGGTTAATGTGGATTCGTTTGTTGGAATTGTACGTTTTTCTGCCGCTTGCCCAGTCCACGTGATGTGAGGGTATGCACTGCGGCCTCTCTCGATGTGAGGAGTATGTTATGATCGTTGGCGGGGGAACGGGGAATTACTACCCTCTCTCTTGGGATGCAGCTTATGATGCCTTGCCTCAGGGGCCACTGCGCTGTGCGTATGTGCCCGCGGCCCTGCCGCTGCTCTCCCCTTTGGACTGATAATTGCTTGCTGTCCGTATTATTGGTATGTTTATATGCTCTGCAATGGTGTGTCACATCCCAGGCCACTACTGTTGCCGTGACCTTATTTCTGCCCACTGGACTTCCCCCTCTGGATATGGCACCTGGACATTTGTTGTATGCCGCTGCACTCCATCACACCTGTATCATTGTATGCTTTGTATGTATGTCATTGATGATCTCATGCTTGTCTTCCACCACTTGTTACGAATAAAGGTTTAAAAAAAAATATATATCGCTTTGCGAGCATGGCCCTGCAAATATTAGGATGTGAGAGTTAGGATGTCAAGTGAGTAACAAATGCAAAAGATATTGTCTGGTACATTTAACATTTGGCATGCAGCCTGAAAGACTGCTATGTCAACAGAGACCCTTTCCCCGACCTCTGTACCCCCGCTCTCTTGAAAGACCCTGCCAACAAGCACCTACAGGTGATACATGGAAATGCATTCACAGGTGAATGCTGAGGGGGTGGCAGGTTGTTAATAAAATATGGAAGGGGACTAGGGGTGGTGGCGGTGGGTGTTGTGACCCTCATGGTTATTAGAGCTACATGATCATTGCCTCAATGGCATCTGTGGGTCTTCAGGTGTGGCTCTTGGCTGGGCTCCCTTTCATGCTGTGGGTAGTCATATTGCTTAGCACCAGAAAAAGGCAGATCTGGTAGTTTGTTGTGAATGTGGTATAGTGGCTTTCTCGTGTGTTTTTGCACAGGAACGCCTACTCTGCATCTCATTAGTGTTAGTTGGTGTTATCCACCGTGGAGATACATTTGGGGGCAGTTATCGCGGGAATACCGGTGTTGTTTGCAGTTTGCACCAGCTTGTGAATGGGGTGTTAAATCAATCTCCACTTTTGATGCGTTAAGGTGGAGAAAAATCGGAGTTAACTCCTTGTGAATATGCCCCCTAGCGTTTTTAGCATTTTTGGAAATTAAACAAGTTAGTTGATAGAACATATACACATGATAAAACGAAAGACTCAGGAAAAAAAGAAGCATACACAACATTCAAAATGAATGGAAGAATAGGCATATTGTTCTAGGGCTGTCCTCTTTTGTAAATGTATCAAATAGGTCTTCGATAATAATTTAAGATCAACCTTGACAGGAAACTTTTACTGAGGCCAGTCTCTTTCTTTGGTGCTAACCTGTGTGTTTGTTCTGTGCCCACTTCAGTCGGGGTTTCTCCGATCCTATTTATTTGGTGACCACTTTAAGTTTCACTGCTTCAACTTGATCTGGGATTATTTTGATGGGGTTTTAAATCAGTTGATAATGATTCTGCTGTATTTTATTCATTTGATTAGCAGGTTAATCTTGCTTAGGTTTCTTTACTGCTCAATTAACTTGTGGCCTCCTACTCTTTTAGAACTTTTTAATAATATTCCTTTCATTCTCACCTACATTAACCCAATGTTTAGGGTTGGACTGTCTTCTTTAGAATTTCTCTTAAGAAACTTCCAATCTTGTAGCATGACTGTCTGTAGAATGAGGTTTTCTTAGATAAGCTTAATTCCTTTTCCTTGAGTGCTCTGAAATTCTAATTATTAACTTTCTGTTGCCATTAATTATGCCTTGAATTTGCTTTGCCTTAATTATTGCTTCTCTCATGTTGCTCTATTAGTTAATACACAATATTGAAATGTAATTATTGCCCTGACAAAATAGTATCTCCAGACCCTAGACTACCACAATATCTTGAAGTTAATTAGGTATAGATAAGTTCAAATGCACTATTATTAAATTCACTTCTAGATAGCTTGATAATATCTTTTTAAGTTCACAGCGATGAAGTTAAGAATAGTAAATCTATCATTCTTTATTTAGGCTTTTACTTTGCCAAGTTTTGTTTATGATATTGTTATTGACATCATGCCAGGAGAGATTTCTTACCCAGCGTTGTCAGGCATAGCTTCTCTTTTTTTAATACAAAGTGACGCCTAGCAATGATTGTGATCAATTCGTGGGTGTTTCTGATGCTCTGCAATTGTTCAACATGAACACATGTTTCAAGGTCTTGAGATACAGTATTGACCAAAACACATATACATTTTTTGTATTATTTGTGTCATTCCCAGCAAGGTAAGGTTATATTTGCATTCATATCTTGAAACAGAAATCTAGAGAATAACTACTGCTGCTCTATTGTTTATATTTGTCACCGAGTATTGATCAAAATAATGTGTATTATCAATAACTTGTGTTAATGAGACAGGTTCTGTTTTATAATGGATGTGCAAGTAAGCTTCCATTACGTGATAACTAATGTGTGACCTCTTTCAAAGGCACAAACATTCAATAAGGGAAGTTAATCAAATACAGTTGTTTGCATTTATATCCAAAATGAACATGCTAGATTTAATGCAAGCATGTATACGATGCATAATTTTCAGAAAGGTTAATGCGTTAAAAACAACATGTGATGCATTACTTTAAAGGGATGTATGACCTTTCAATAAATTACAACTATGTAATTACGGTATATGTTAACAAAATACTCCTTCTGGCAATAATTCTAAAGATCATGGGATCTCATCGTCGGAATATGTAGAACATTTATAGCATATATGAATATTTCTATCTGCAGAGGGAAGATGAGCACAAATATATTCACTTTCTTCCATTGTGGCAACACTTTAAACATACTCGATTGTCCTAATATAAGCACAAGAGAATGTTCTCTCCTAAAAAACTGCATTCTTATGTACTAATCTGTTTTCTTGCGATTATTTTATATATTTTGCACCAGCTGTTTAAATATACTTTCAAAACGCTATATTGGCAAAACATCTTTGCAACTCCCGAAATCTAGCCTATTATTCTTGAAACACATACATTGGCACAGGCATGTTTCTGAGTTTGTTGTATACAGTTCTGGTTAGAAATCATGCTTTCCAAAGGTTTGCAATAAAAAAAAGGATGTTCCTATGTACAATACCCAATTTTGAGATTCTGGAACCTATTAACGAATCGCAAAATGGATTAGCGAGTCGGTATTAGGAAGGGGCGTGTTAAGGGCACCCCTTCCTATTAGAGACTCACAGTGCTATGTGCAAATGTTTCGCGACCAAAATACGGTTGCAAAAAATTTGCTTTTTAACACCAATTTCACTGTGGTGCTAATGCATTCGCAAACAGGAAGGGGTCCCCATTGAATCCCTTCCCCTTCGCAAATGCATAAATGAAAAGAATATTTTTTATTTTTTAGTTTTGAAACACATCCCGTTTTCATTTAAGGAAAGCAGACAGGGCCTCATTTATGAGAAGTAAAGCATTGCTGCGTGAAAGCAGCGATAGGTCACTTCTCAGTGTACACTCCTTGCGACATGATTGGTGCCTCATATTTATAATATGACGCATCATGTCGCAAGGAGTTACAGATACGTCCGTATTTCTGACGTATCTGTAGGCGCAAAAGTGACACATTGCTGGATTGTGTCACAAAAGTGACGCAACTCCAGCAATGTGTACTTTCACATGGGCAAGTCCCATGCTGTTAGTGCCTGCGTCAGTCTTACGCCTGCATGAAGCAGGCGTAAGATTTTGCCAAGAAATGACGCAGTGAAATCTTATAGATTTCACTGCGTCACTTCCATGACCCTTTCTTGCGTCAAAACGCCCTCCTTGAATACATTATAAATGGCACAGGTATAATGTGGCGCAGAGGTTTACAAAGTGACGCATCTACCTAGATGCGTCACTTTGTAAATATGGCACAACAAGGCACTTTTTTTACGCCACTGATGCGTCACAAAAAGTGACGCACCGGCGGCGTAAAAGTGACGCACAGCCTCATAAATGAGGCCCACAGTATTTAAAAAGACATGTTGTTTTATTTAAAAGCAAACACAGACATGGGTGGTCAACTGTCCCCAGCAAACCACCATCCCTGTGTTTTCAGTGATTCCCAATGGGTCGCAAATTAAGAACTGCCCCATGATTATTAATGAGGTAGGTCATTTGTGACCCACTGGGAATCTCAAACAGTGCAATACACAGCTTTACATAGCTGTTTGTGATTTTCTAATAGAGAATCGCAAAAAATTGCTATTAAGAAATCGCATAACCAAAACCCTTTTGCCTAGATGCATCATTCATAATTGCATTCGCAAACGGTGCGAATCACATAATTCGGCCGTTTGCGAATGCAATTCATGGTTTTGGGATGCATCAATTATTAATGTGTTTTCGCATTTTTAGGGATCCCAAAAATATTTGTGATTTCTTAAAAAAATTGCTAAGTTTGCGAATCGCATTTAATTTGCAATGCATGAAACATTGCATTTTGCGATTTTTTAAGAAATCGCAAATTGGAATTCTTAAAATTAGAAGAAGTTGAACCTGGTGCTAATTTAACTAACTTCTTGCACTACAGCTGTCAATCATCAGTGCTGCATATAAGGACCTCCTAGACCTTGAATTTGCCTTTCAGGATGGCAGCACTTTTCTTTTTGGCTCGCAGGCAGAGGTTGAGAGTAGCTGCAGGATGGAGGAGAAGGCTCATACAAGAGAGAATCTTCAGAGTGCGCATAACTTTACTAGGGCAGACTGAATCAGAGATATTTGCTAAGTATAGGCTGAATGCTACTTTAATATTAGATTTAATTCAAGAATTGGACCCAATTTTGCAGAGGCAAACACGCAGGACACAAGCCATACCAACCCATGTGCAGGTATTGTGTTCACTGCACCTCCTTGCTTCTGGGTCATTTCAGGGTGTAATAGCCATTGCTGGTGGTGTCTCCCAGAGTTCACTTTCCAGATTTGTTAATGCTTTTCTAAATGCCATGTTACAAAGAATAAGGTATCATATAAAATTTCCTAGCACACAACAGGAGTTAATGAAGACCAAGCTGGATTTCTACAACATGGCTCAATTTCCACATGTCATTGGCTGTGTAGATGGCACACATGTTCCAATTTGCCCACCCTCTGAAAATGAGTATATTTTTTGCAACTGAAAATGCTTCCATTCCCTTAACATTCGAGCAATTTGTAATTCCAAAACCATTATCACAGACATAGTTGCAAGTTACCCTGGAAGTGCCCATGACTCCTACATTTTTAGACACAGTGCCATTCATGCTAGACTGCTTGCAGGTCAATTTGATGATGGATACCTGCTTGGTAAATTTCTTTTTCTTCTAAACACACTTTTCATTCATCTTCGCACATGTCTTCTGTGCAATTTTCAAATTACATTGTTTTCTATAACAGGAGATAGTGCCTATGCAGTAAGGTCTTATATCTTAAATCCATACAAAAATCCAACTTCCAGGAAAGAGCAGCACTACAACCAGGCTCACATAACAACCAGGAATGTGAAAGAGAGGACCTTTGGTGTGATGAAATCACGCTTTAGAATACTTCATAAAACTGGTGGAGCATTGCAATATCAACCAGACATTTGCTGCAAAATAGTAGCAGCATGTGCAATGCTGCACAATCTAGCAACTAAGAGAGGCATAGAACTTGATGAAGAAGATGTTTTACCTCAAAATGACAATCAGCCTCCTCAACCACAAGCAAGAGCACATGGACCAGAGGCAGCAGAGGGGAGAAGGAGAAGGGCAGAGATCACACAGCACTACTTCTAAAAGAGGTAAGAAACATACTCTGATATTTTTGGTTTTGTAATCAATGTAAATTTTAATTCAAAGTGAAACAGAAATGCATTCACTTCATGGACTTTGACTGTATCACAAACTTAATACTGTACTTTAAATCAGAAATGTTCAAATGATAATTATTGAACCATTGACAACTTTGACATTATTAATACCAATCAAGAGGCATCACAGACATAATGTCATTTCTTATGGCCACGCACTCCTAATGCCTTCCCTGCATTTTTTCCACTGTGCATGGCCATATTACTTGCATCATTCAGCTTTCTGTTACTACGCCGTGTGCCACTTAAGCAATGCTCAAGTGTGCCACTCACAGCACTGCCGGCACCACTCTCCCCCATTGGTAGTTGCTTTTCTGGGGTTGCATTAGACTGTGAAATTCCTGATGGTTCAAAGGTAGTCCCCATTCCCTTTTGAATATGTTCAAATGTTTTCATCAAGAGTACCTGGGTTGAAAGGCTCAGTTTGCAGAGGCCACGTGTACAATTGGAAAGGCGAGTCATTTGCCTGTTATGAGCCTGCATGTTGGTCAGTAGTCGTACCTGCCTTTTGCCACTTATATTTTGCTGTTTTTGCATCAATGTGCACATGGTCTCCAAAGAATTGGCAATGCGGTCAAGCTTCAATGAAGATGTTTCATGGCCTGTCTTCATTACATTTATCATTTTATTCATGCAGGTAGATAAAGAACCCATTTGTTTACTGATATGTCCCAGTTTTCCCTTAATTATTCTAATGTCTTGGCCTTGCAGGCGCAGTACCTTTAGGATTTTGTCTTCCACAACATTGCCAGTGATGGGACCCTCTCCAAAATGACCACTTTCTCTCACATTACCTCGGCGCAAAGAAAACTGCTGAAGTCTCCTTTGCCTACTTAGCCTTCTATTTGTGACTGTTGGAGTGCTTTGAGGTTGCCTATCAGCTACATCGTCATTCTGCTCTGTTTCAGAATCAGTTTGCAGCAGTTGTCGCACTCTCTGTCTTTCCCCTGTTTGTGAATTGGATGCTGATGTGCTAGGGGCATTTCTCAATTGTGTTTCTTGAACTTCTTGGTTGTTGAAATCCCTCAAATCCCGCTCAATTATTTCTTGCAGTGCTTCTATGGTTTAAAAATGCAAACATGATGTTACTTAAAGTTTGCACGTTCATTAAAATAAATAATAAAAAGTGAAATTCTACACAATCACATGATCCCAGTCTCATTCATTATGGTTCTTCATAGTAAGAAAGTTTCAATTACAAAATATTGTTTGTGTGCATGATGGACTCTTCAAAACTACAACTCCCATAATGCACTGCTTTCATTTTCCTAACATTAAATAACTGTTGCTGGTAACACACAGATAACATATCATACACAACAGAATTACAGTGATGTTAATCATTGAAGTGGGGATGACGCAGCGTCTTGAGCCGGAGGGATGACTGCAGAGTTCTACGCCTCTGCTTAGTCTCCCGTGACTCGTGACCCATTACCCCGCCTCCGTAATGGCGATTGCGATCTGGAGACGCTGAGACGCTGGAGGACTGCAGCTACAGGAAAAACCGGGAGCCTCAAGCTGTAAAGAAAACACAGACTCACTTGTGCAACGCGGCGCGATAGGGAAATCGGGAGGTGATGCGCCGAGAGAGATGATGCCTTGCTGTCACTGATTTCGTCTGCCTGCCAGACGGGAGTTTGGTCCCTGCTGGGACATGCCAGGCATATAAACAACGCCAGTTTACTGTTTCCGAAACTACAAAATGCAGGATTTTTTCAGATATGACAGCAACTGCAGCTAAAAGAAGGAAAGAGTTTGTAAAATTGCTACAGTTATTTAAAGCTAATGGTGCCCAGGACTCGATTGCGCAGCAATCAAAGCTGAAGGTTCTCGTTAAGGAAACATTCTTTCTATTTACTGATTTAGAAGAGGCTCAGACCCTTCTTAATGAGATATCTACAAGGGCCTAGGCTCAATGGCTTGGCTTAACTGAATGTTAAATATGAGGAATCTAATGTTATAATCTAGTAAAAAATAAAATAAAAAAAAAGAAAGAGTGTGGAAAAATTCAGGCGGGTGTTCCTGGGTCAAGGGTCACACCAGGGTGTAACAAGAAGACACCCGAAGAAGAAGAAGGGGTGGGATGTGGGCAGTGTGGACGGGGAGGGATTTCCCACATTCCTGGGGGGTCCTGGGTGGGGGGGGGTGAAAGCAGTAAAAAAATACAAGTTCAGTAGGTTTTCTATTCTTAACATTGGTTGGTACAGAAGAGGTCTAGAACTTCATAGCATCATCAATGAGATTTGACTTATGCAAAATCCTGTCCATTATTGCGAATGGGCTGCTAAATAAACAGAAATACGGAGCCCTTTTGAAATGGGCAATTGCCTTTAAACCCCATGTGGTCTTCCTCCAGGAGACACACTTGAAATCAAACTCTACAAAGTTGTTTCTACCTAGATATTTTTCCTATGGGTTTTTTTCCTCAGCTGGGGTCGCCCAGAGGGGTGTCGCTATTTATTTCTCAAGGAATCTACCCTGGGAAATTTTGCGAATGCAAAGAGACTCTAAAGGTAGATGGCTTTGGGTTGCAGTAAAATTGTAAAAGGTATTCAATTTTGTAAATTATTACGGCCCAATTTTTGATGACACCTCGGCCCTGACTGAAATTAGGGAAATACTAAGGGGCACTGCTGGGCAAATAATAGTAGGAAGTGATTTCAATTATATCCCGGATTTAAAGAGGGACACCTCTAACAAGAATAAGAAACAAATAAAACCAAAGACTAAAGGGGTGTTAGAGGCTTTTATGTCAGAATATCAATTGCGAGACTCCTGGCGTTCCCTAAACCCCAATCTAGAGTCTTTCACGTATTATTCTAATAGGTTCCATATAGCCTCTAGAATAGATTTCTTTCTATCCTCTAGATCACTCCAAATTTCCAACGCATTGATAGGCTGTAATCCCTTTTCAGATCATGGGAGGGTTGAGCTTGAACTAATATTAGAGGGTACGACAGGGGAGCGATCTAGGTGGCAGTTGGATCGTACCCTTTTACAGAACATGACATGGGTTGAGGGTTTCAAAGATTGGATAAGGGAATTTTTTCTAGTAAATAAGGACTCAGCAGAGCCTTTTGCATTAGGGGGGGCATTCAAAGCAGCAGCCCGGGGACAGATTATAGCATTTTCTTGTAATAAAGCAAATGACCGAAAAAGAAAAATAACTGCCCTTCAGCGTGCTGCTGAGAATGAGTACGCATTGAAACTGAATCAAAAACCTAATAACTGGGAACCAGCTAAAGTATTACTTAGGGACTTTTTCATCCTGGAAGAGATAAATAGCTCAAAAGCCTTTCAACAAAAGCTATATGAAGAAAGTCAACTCATGGGTAAGCTGTTGGCAAATTCGATCAGGAAAAAACAAGAGTCTTCCATCATTTTAAAAATCCAAGATCCATCAAGTGGAATAGATACTCGAAGTGAGGGAATTGAGAAAATATTCCTTGACCATTACGAGAGAATATACTCTACTGATATTCAAGTGTAGGAAATATTGATCAGGGAATATTTTGATAATTTGAATATCCCCAAAATTTCCAATTTTAGATCTAATCAAATAGGCTGCGATATAAGCCATCTGGAAATTCAGAATAGTATAAAAGCCACAGCGGGAGCAAAGGCTTCAGGGATGGATGGATTCCCATTCGAATTTCATAAGGTTTTTTTGAAGGAATTGGAAGATCCCTTGAAACATTTATTTAATTATATTAGACTAGGTGGTAGGGTTCCCTCAGAGTTTAAAGAGTCCACAATTATTAGTTTTGTTAAGAAAGGCATGAATCCAGAGGACGTAAATTCCTATAGACCAATTAGTCTATTAAACTCTAACTATAGGGTTTTCATGAAAATTTGGGCTCAAAGATTCGTGTTGGCAGCCCAGGAGGTAATACATCAAGACCAAACAGGTTTTATAGCCGGTCGTAGTATGGCTGCCAACACAGAATATTTAATACAGGCACTAGATTATTTTAATATTAATTCAATTTCTGCATGCATTCTTATGATTGATGCAGAAAAAGCATTTGATTTAGTCAACTGGTCAGCGTTATTTTTTTCCTTGGGTTATTTTGGATTCCCCGCCCCTATTATTAGCATGCTACAAAATATTTATGAAGGGGCATCAGCCCAGGTGATAATAAATGCCAAACAAGCAGGGAAGATTAAAACAAAACGGGGCACAAGGCAAGGTTGCCCCTTATCACCCCTGCTTTTCACCTTTTTTATCGAACCCCTGGTAATAAAAATCAGAAATAATGATGCAATATCTTCCCCAATTGCTGGAATGTTGAAGTTAAAATTATTTGCTGACGACATCATCCTTTATATGTTTCCTGATAAAGAAAATATCTTACATCTTATGAAAGAGCTTCAGGAATATGAGAAGATAGGGGGCTATAAAATCAACGAGAAAAAAACGGAAGTTCTTATTTTAAACTCAAATTTAGATTTCCTTCCGCCAGATCTTCAGTTTCAAGCAGAAAAAAGGGACCCAATAAGATATTTAGGGATTTATGTGACCAGAGACTATCAAGAACTTTTTCAACTGAATTACATAAAAACAAAGAATAAAATCAAGAGCCTTTTAGAACAATGGGATATACTGCCCCTATCATTGATTGGCAGAGTGGCATTGATAAAGATGAACATATTACCTCTGCTTTTATTTTTGTTTAGCAATATTCCAATCAAAGTCAATATGGCCTTTTTTAACGAACTAGAATCCATGATGAGAAGATTTATTTGGAACAAAAAGGCCAATAGAGTCAAACTCGCGGTAATACAACTTCCTGTTAACCAAGGCGGGCTTACTCTTCCTCATTTTAATACATATTACGAAGCAGCTTTTTTCGATATAATGGCAGGATTATTAAAGGCTAGACAGACAAGAGACAACTTTTTTTTAAATAGAATGCTTGAGGAATCAGGCTCTCAAATTTTTATCTTCTTAAAAACTGCAAAGCTTCCAAAGAGAACACGATATAAGACACTGATGGGGTATTCATCAAGATTACGGCTGTTATTTGAAAAACATGGCTCAGATGGATCTATTTATATGAAACTGTCAGAATGTGCTAAAATGGGTCTTAGGATTTCTTCAAGTCATCTGACAGAATGGGAATCGGCCGGATTCTGTGAAATAAGGCACCTTCGAACTCAAAATACGATAATTAGCTGGCAAATGGTTAGAGATAGAACACATCCGAGGCGGCTCATGTTTTTTCAATATTTGCAATTGATTTATTTGATAAGAAAAGAAGTAGGAAGTCTAGATACAACACCCAATGCTTTGTTAACAGCGTTATATGGGGAGAAACATAAGGGTATTGGATTCTGGTATAAACAGTTACCCCCCTTCTGGATCATCTACTATAATAATTAACCACTTGGAGAAAATAAGTCTCACATTACAGTGTGTATTGTCAGATAAAGACTGGGAGACAATATGTTATTTAGGAAACAGAGCACTTCGAGCAGCTAACTATAAGAGAATGTCCTTTCTTTCTCGCTGGCTGGCATATTATACCCCGGAGGCCCTACAGAGAATGTTCCCTGAATGCGAGAATAAATGTTTTAAATGCAAAACCAGGGGACAGGGTGGTTGGTATCATATTTTTTTCTCATGTCCAAAGTTAGAACCCTTCTGGAAGGAGATTTTCGCAGATTTGGAGATAGCAACTGGGAAAATTCTTCTTCCAGAAGTGGAAGTGGCCCTTTTTGGCATTGGTAAAGACAGGAATAGGTTCAATGAATCACAAGAAGTGTTTATTTTTATTTCCACTGCCTTGGCACGGTCCCTGATCTTGCAAAATTGGAAATCTACTGTGAGTCCATGTCATGTTAAGTGGGTTAATAAAATGAGAAGAACATATAATTTTGAGAGAGCCTATGCAGGTAGAGTGGGTGCGATTGCAAAACTTGAAACAAATTGGGAACATTTTAAGAAGCTTGAACTGTTAAAAGGAAGGTGATTGTTATATTTTAGTTAAATGTAAGATGGTATTACATTTACAAGTATCCATCTGCCGTGCTATATCAAATTGCTAAACACTTTTATCGTATATATTAGTCAAAAAAAAAAATTGTACGTTATTATGTTTGCACTTCATGAAATGTATTACTATTTGTGTTACTATACATCAGCACTTTATTGCATTAGTCACTTAATATAGGCCAAATTTTGCACGTAATAACAATAGCACTTTCAAGCGTCGGTCTTTCCACTTTTGCATTAGCACTTTATGAACGGCATAATAATAATAATCTTGATGCTGCCTATCACCAGTTGTTTATATATTGGGTGATCTAATATGTTTTGGAACTAATATTTTAAGTACGGCAATAATATTTTTTAATATTATTATTGTATTATATCGATAGGTTTGAATTTTTAAGCATAATATTAGTTGTCTTCAACTAATATTTCTATATCGATATGACCAGTTGTACATTACTGCAGTTTTTGTATTATCACTGTAGCATTTTATTGTCTAGGGTTGTCTCTTGGATATTGTAAATTGTTGTCTAATGTATGTTTAATTATGAAGAAATTAATGTACCAATGTATTTTTTCTACCTATGGCTTGTAATTAAAAAAAATAAAAAAAATAAAAATGCTGTTAATCCAACTACTTTCACAACACTCTTGAAATTTCTAGGCTCCATTCAGACAATCAAAAGCATATACAATTCAATTACCTTCAGAAGGAGTTGGAATCTCAGAAGTATCAATGTCTATCACTCCAATTACAGCCTCAGTCAACAGTGTGCCTTCCACCATGTCTTCCAGGGGGGTGTTGGGTCTATCCCTGGGTGTTCCACCTCCAGTTTTCTTTGCTGATTTATTCCTGTTTGCTAGCTTCTCTTTTGCACGACTGCGCAGGTCATACCATCTTTTTTGTAAATTGTTTATGTCACAATGTGCCACTCCTACTGCGTTCCCCTTTGCTTGTATGGCAATCCATAGGTTTCTTTTAACAGCCTCAGGAACCTTCAGAGACAGCTTACCAAAAACCTGTCTTGCAGTCACCTCCTCAATAAGAATTTCCAACTCTTGATCAGAAAACGTAATTTTCTTTTTCCTGGCTGGCCCCTCTTCAACAGGATTCTCATTTTCCATTTTTCAAAAGATTTGTCAGGCAGACACTGCAGTAGCAACCTGCTGGGAAAGCGCACTAAGCAAACTGCCAAACCTCACCTTCAAAAAATGGAGCAGCTGTGCCTAATTGCTGTACTGGCTTTCAGGCAGTTGAATCAATGAGATTCATCATGTGTGTAATTTCGCAATTTGCGATATCGCAAAATGCAAAATCGCAATTAAGAATTCGCAATTTTACAGCAATTTGGTAAAATTTGCGATTTTTACTGAATCGCAATAAAATTGCGAAAAAAATTATGCATTGACATTTGCGATTCCTTATTTGCGATTCCTTATTTTTCGCAAATAAGGAATCGCAAAAAAAAACGTTGATGCATCTACCCTTAGGTTTCTTAAAACATAATAGCTGCAGCCTAGGAGGAGAACAGTAAATATTTTCATACCCAGAAATGGCAGCAGGAAGTCATTTATCTCTGGGCGTGTGAGAAAACAAGTCACATAGATCATTCTCTAATCCTTCATTTTTTTTTTTATTATGTTCCATGCTTCACTGCAGACCTTAATGATAATTGGTTTCTTTGTTCAAATGGTCAGGTTTGTTCACAAGGTGTGTACTTACTTTGGTAATAGACCCCGTGGCTACCTCTTTAAGGGTTGAAGTGGTCTACCTAGTCCTACAAACACACTTTCAGGTCTCAGGGAGTCATACAGGAGTGCCACACATATCATTCAAAAGCTGACCAGCTAAATGGAAGTCTATATTTGGCAGTGTGTACACTTTTATCCATAGTCTCACAATACCACATACATATTTGAGGTCAGATGGAACATACTTCACTTGAGTAGAGCCCAGTCCATGAAAATTATACCAGCCGTGCTAGACTGTACGTGTGGTGGTTCTGGACAGTGTGATCTACTAAAGACATTTTGACCCCTACATTGCCATTTGAACATATGGTTAATGAAATGGTAATGTGACGTGATATCACAAGCAGCACATTCATAGGAATTATTGCTGTGTAGCTCACCATTACTAAACCACATTTTATTTTTTTAAATTTTGCATCACCATAGTAGCATCCTTTTTTGAGTCCATAGGCATTCCATTATTCAAAAACACAACTGATGTTTTGCATCGCAATAAAAAGTCACACACACTTTTCTGTTTCTACTCACCATTTTGTAAGTATACAGTATATGTGGGCACGTGCAATAACATCAGATACATTATTGGCGATGTTGTCCCTGATTACGAGGTGCAGGTAAATTGTGATCCATTTGATAAGATGAATATGGAAGGGATGGAATTTCAAGTAATGCAATATTTACCGAAGCTCGTAGTCCTCTGCTAAATTACAACAGATCACATCTGCCAAAATGTACTGGTAAAAAAAAACAATAAAATCGTATACAGTTGAATGTTGGTGTGGAAAACAGTGAGTCTGCCTGTAATTGGTGCTCCTTGATCTGTCTGCGGCTTTTGATACCGTCTCCCACTCCATACTGCTGGATAGACTCCATAATATAGGGGTTTGTGACACCCCCCTTGTCTGGATAAAATCATTCCTAACGGACAGAACAAAGCAGGTGTGGTGTCGACCCTTCATGTCCAAAGATTTAAAAAAACCTTAGTTGTGGAGTCCCTCGAGGGTCGGCTCTCAGTCCCTTTTTTTTCAATGTCTACTTATCACCCCTGGCAAAGTTTATAGAGGCTTATGGAGTCAGAGTGGTCTCATATGCTGATGATGCACAGCTAATTTTCTCCTTTAGACACCACTCTGACCAGGGACTTGAGAACTTTAAAACCTGTCTCTCCAACATTGTATCTTGGATGACTAATAACACCTTGAAGCTCAACACCGACAAAACGTAGGTGCTATTTTTTAACTAAGCAGCCATCCAAATGGTGGCGGTCAGAGCTGAACCCGCCCCCATCCCCTGTTAAAGTTGCGTGCAATCTGGGCTTTCAAATTGATAACAAATTATCCTATAAGACCCAAATTCGTAAAGTGATTTCTGCCCGCTTTGGCAAACTGCGCATGATAAAAAATATCTCCCCCTACCTGCCAATGGAATCTATGAAGACTATAGTCCAGGCCTTCATTACCTCACACTTGGACTATACTAACAGCCTTAATGTGGGAGTTCCAGCCTATCTCCTACAACGGTTGCAGATCGTTCAGAATGCTGCGGCCAGGCTGATCTGCAAGGTCCCTTACCGCCATTCCATCTCCCCTCACCTGAAGAACCTTCACTGGTTGCCAATATCCTCCCGAATCAAGTTTAAAGTCCTGGTACTTACCTGTAGGGCTCTGTATGGGAAAGGCCTGGGGTATCTCAGACAAAGGTTTAAGCTAGTCCAATCATCACGTGCTCATAGATCTCACCACCTCTGTCTCCTGCTCCCCCCCGATTCCATCGCCCTAGAAAAGGTGGTAGAGCTTTGGCGGTGGTTACTTCCTGACTCTGGAATTCCCTGCCAGTAAATCTTCGCCTGACTGAATCAGAATCGCAGTTCAGATGTAAACTGAAGACATTACTATTTCCAGCTGCAAACCTTAGGGTCCACGTCGTTGCTGTCCTCAGCGCTGGGACACCCCCATTGGGGGTAGCCGCGCGCTCACCAAATGTCATAATTGAAAAAAAAATGATATGTTCTGTGCTGTTGCTAGGGATCTCTGAGGACCAGTATGTGGAATGCTCTGGGTGGAATGTTAGTGCTAGCAAGTTTTGGGATACCAGGAAAATACAAGAGGTGAAGGAAATTGCTGTTGCAGTTTGTGTAGTGATTGCTCCTGTTTACAGGAAATAAACTAACAGTCAAACCGCTCTCGGGTGACTCAGTCTTTCCATATTGTCAATGACTGGGGAGAGGAGATGCCACGACATCCTTGATGTCCAGCAGTTCATGGGAACAGGACATGGCTAAGTTTTGCAGCACAGCGCCATTCTCTGTTGCTTATGTGAATTGGCAACCTGCTGGGCATAAAAACCTGCGGGTGTGTGATTTCTATGAAAAATCCAAGTGAATATTTATGGTGCGACTGCCTCTAGTGTCAGAGTGGGCTGTCATGGTCTGCTGTGACTTGTGCCATTGAAGTGTGGCCTTGCGCATAGTTGTCTCCAGCTTCCAGTGCCATATCACACGCTGCATCAGGCACACTGCGGCAAAAGATGTGCGACGGCCATCCTTAATTGGGCTCAAATGGCTGTAAGCACAAGACGATACATTCACCATTAAACAAAGCAGCGTACACTTTTTGAGTATGTGAGTACCTCCACAGTGACATGCTCCCCATTTTACAGCAAATCCATGGTGATAAGATTACCAGCAACTAATTTACCAAACAAAGCAGCGTACACTTTGTGAGTGACTCCACAGTGCACAGTGATATGCGCACCACTGTAGAGCATATCCACAGTGATACGCTTAGCAGTAACTAATTTAACACAATGTATTATTAGGGTGAAATGCTCACCATACCATTTGGCGCATGGTGGTGATGGAGCAATGATTTGCAAATAATGCAATTTGCTTGTAATCAGTCCTCTCGACATAACGTTAATACATTAATCAAGATGTTTGTCATAATAATATTGCCTTTCACAGAACATTGGGTATCTAGAAGAAACTTGCATATGTGTTTCTACTAATGTTAATCCGTTTGCAAATAAAATGGCTGCTGCAAAGCGGGATTTATTACTGTGCATGCATCTGTCATACTCACGTGACATGACGTACTCTTTGCTTTGGAGGGAAACTTTCGCTTCTGCGCACTAGAACTAAAATGGCTGCTCTGTGTTACCGCATGCATGAAGCTTGCTCAGCTGTTTTTGCTAATCTGTTTGTTCTGCCTAATTCCTAATGCAATAGTTAAAATAAAGTAATGGGAGTAGAGATAAGTGGTATACAGAATATTATTTTATCCTTTGTTCTAAAACTGTTCATTTTCTATTTTTACATGTAACTCATTTGGGCTTGACGAGATCCCACTGCATCCATTTTTAACATGCGCACAAGAAACCAAGGGACATTTCAGAAATGGCATTGAATTGTTGCCAGGAACTGTCTCATCCAAGATGCGCCTGGGTAGCTGACCCTTTACCTCTGTCAGAGGAAGCTCAACTGTACAATGTTTATACAATGTATTTACTAATAGAACATTCATTGTCGGGTGAAATAAAGATGTCATGAGAAAATAAACTGATGTGCGGGAACGTAAATTTAAATATGATATGCAGAAAGTTTCATTTTGGTATAGTGTGATGACCTCTCCTCATCCTTTTGCCCAATCAAAATTGGGAATTCTTACACTTGCAACATTGGGGGGTGGTACACTGACCTGCAAAATAGTATAACTAGGGTAGGCTTAGCTAGTTAATTTGTCCGACTTGTCCGAATAGCTGACCTGTCACTGACCCAACGCATTTAAAAGGTGACCAAGAGCAGAGGACTACGGAGCACTCTGTCGAAAGATTTGATAACCCAATCGGGGTTCTGGGAGCTGAAGTGCTGGGGAAGCACTTTGTCGGGGAAATCGATAACCCAATCCGGGTTCTGGCTGTTAGCTGCAGAGAGGGAGTAGCGCAGGCGTTGCAACTTAACTGCGGGTGCCAGTCTTAACCTTTGGTGGTCCTGTACTGATCCAATTTGGCTTTACCTGTCCTGATTATGATCTGCACCTACTAGCCTACTGGCGACTGCAACTTTCGGGGTTCTGTCCTTTAAACTAACCTGTGGCCAGGGTTGGTTTTCACACCATTCTAGGTAAATATAAATTTGTGTGGGTTTGTCATTGTAATGTTTCTCTCTCTTTACCCTTCCTACTGTTAAAGCTTCGATTACTTATTTTCCCTTCTCTTTCCCTTCCTTTGTAAAATGCTCAAAATCATTTTGATTGCATATCATGTTCCTTTTCTTACCCTCCCTATTGCTAAATGTTTGAAAACTGTTTAAGACTCCTTTTACATAGTTACATTCTGATACTGATTTTCATTATTGAGAGTCTTTTGGTGTTTAATCTTTGGATCATGACCTTTTAAGAAATTGAGATAAAGAGTTATAAACTTTTCCGAGTCTGTGGTTATTATAGATAGAGTGCAAATGTTATTTTTCTCTATCTATCTTCAATCTAACACCCTGATCCGATAGGTTTACAGGTAGCAGCGACAAAGATTGGTAAGTTAATGGTATAGAACCTAGTAAGTGAAAATAACTGGTATTAGAGCAAAGGTTACCTGATTAAGTTATGAATTATTGAATTTGGGCCCAGGTGAGTATGGTAAAATTATAGTTGGGTGACGCTCTATCAGTGATATGCTTACTGTGGACTGTTGTATGGCTGCACATTTATAGGTGAGCAAATATAATTTCAATTTCAGCTCTTATCCACAACACTGTTACTCGGGAGTATGTTTACATTGATATGCTCACCATTGTACTGTTGACAACTGTGCATTCGTTTTTGTTTTGAGGAGGACACGTTTATGTACTGAAGTTAGTTGGTTTATTTTGCTGATTGCAGAGTGGGTGGTATATCCCATTTAAAACACTGATAGAGTTCTAGTTTCCTGCTAAGAGTGGTCTTTCACGTTGCTAAATAATGTCCAAAATTGCTATGCCACCTTTGTATTACAATGTAAGGTGGATCCTCCGATGAAGTGGGAATTATGGTTCCTATATTTTTAGCTTATGTCAATGTTTTGGAGGGGGAGGTATGCACTCCTCAAAGGAAAATGGCTTTATTACACAGACATTAGGGGGAGTGGGTCTTAAAGAATTTAAAACATTATCTCCTGTAGAAAAAGCCAGTTGATTTGGATGTGTTTGTTTATGCGCTAAAACAATTGTTCAGTAGAGATGGAAAAAAAGATTAACACTGTAAGGGAAAGGTTTAAGTTTTATTCAAGAGCGCAAAAAGAAGAAAGTATTGAGGAGTAGGTATCTACCCATAGAGCTTTAGCAGCATCATGTGCATTTGAGAACATGACGTATGACCAGGTTTTAAGGGATGAGGTCATGATTAAAACTAAAGGTAAAAAAGTGCAAGAAAGACTGATATGACATTGTGCGCCACTGTTAGTATTGCTTAGAGCATGAGTAGACTGAGAAATTTGTGAAAGAAATTACTAAATGTAATGTCAATAGTAATGGGGATGGGAGGAAACCAGAGTCCAGTACAAGTGTCAATGCCATGAAAGGAGACAAGGGAAAAAAAAGTGTTTCCATTAAAAAAAGTCTACAAGCTGTTACAGATGTGGCAGTAATTTTCATCTTGGAAATCCTGGAGGTTGCTCTGCAGTTGACAAATCTCGTAGCTGCTGTATGAAAAATGGGTATTTTGGAAGGGGTTGTAAGAGCAAGCCTGAAACAGCTGTCAATTGCGTGACAAATGATGACAGTGAAGAAGAGCTAAATCCCAATGCCTTATTGTGTGTTCGGATGGTGGGGTAAATAGCTTTCTGAAGTGTGTAGTTCACACTAATGGGAAAATTGTAGCGTCATGGTGGACTCTTGTGCGTGGTATAGCATCATCAATAAAGCTCTATGGGGATCGAATATGTAAAGTATGAAATTAAATGAAATGTGTTATTTATAAAGCGCAAATTGTCACTTCGAAAGAGCCTCCTGGCACTGTACAGATAACCAAATTAGCAATGGAGAATGGAGACCTAGATGAGGGCTTGACAGAGTTTGTCTGATACTCCATAAATCCAGGTCTTTAGGGCCTTTCTAAACTGTATTTCAGATTCTATCGATCTCAGTTTAATTGACATAAGATTCCAAACCTTTGCACCTAACACGGTTGCAGATTTCCCTTCCCGCGTTTTAAGTTTAAAACCAGGCAGTTTGAGTAGGTTTGCAAATGAAGATCTAAGGGGTTGATTAGGATGGCAGTGAATACGCATCCTCCGGGCCGGTGGACCGCCGGCCTGGAGGATGTGGATTCACTGCTGCGGACATCTGAAACACCCACCGCCACATTAGGATGGCGGTGGGATCAGCAGCGGATGGCAAGTCCGTCCGCCGCTGATCCGCGGTGTTTGCAAGCAAATATGGTGGCGTGTCTGCAAGACACCGGCAGCCATATAAGGATGCAGGCTGGAACATGCTTTTCCACAGCTGCTTTTCCGCCGTGAAAAAGCATGTGGTCTTTTGTGTTTGGGGGCCCGTTGTGGGCTGTCGTGTTCTAATCTAGGACCCCGATCAATATTGTGACCTTATGCCCCTATACGGCTATAATCCATCCATACCCCTATAATGGCATAAACGATCAAGAGCCATATTTCAGAAACTCGTCTCTGGCCTAAACGATCAGAGCCATATTTCAGAATCTCGCCTCTGCAGCTCATTACAGTAGATGACACAGCAGAAGCCACTATCTTAGATTCCTAGATTACACTTCGGAGTTCTTCAACAAGATAAAACCCCCAACAACCTGGGAAAGCCCCGCTTGCTTTGTTTTTATTAGTAATAGAACTCTAATGAGCACTGTAAGAACGACCAGTTCCGGTTACATCTTTATTGAAGTCTTATGTCCAAAAACGTACGTCAAACAGGGCACCTTTCAGGTATAAATATTACCAACGTTGCCTTAAGCAAATGCGATGGTGTGGTGAATACAGGAGCAGAACACCTGTCTCTTGCAGAGCCCAGCAGATGCGAGCAGCCCACGGACGCTGGCCCTCCTCCTCGTTGACGCGCTGAGAAAGACGCTGTCTTTTCTCCTGCCGAGAAAATCCAGCTCCGGCGTTTCCAGCCTACCCTTGCAGGTGACTGGAATATCAAGGCCTGAAAGGAGATACCAGCCCTTCAACATTCTATTCCAGAGGTATGGTGTTGACTAAACCCTTAGAGAGAATTCTTGAAGCAAAACCTTGGCAAAACCAACTTAACTAAACTGCTACTTACTTACTCCCTCCCAAGTATTAGGCTTAGGTCAGGTACACTGGGGTAGGCGTAGTTAGAAGCACCAGTTGAGTACGTTAGTCAAATGTATATATGAATGTATATATTTTATTCATTTTAACCATTGTATGGCTAAGAACCCATATCAATGCTTTTACAGTATTATTTCGCAATCCTCCTTTTACTGTACGCACTTTTTATAATAACAAGTCTTGTAATTGTGGCAATTCATTTCTCTTGTACGAGAAGAAAGACTGTTCAATAAATAATACCTTTTATTGAAAACGCCCGTCTCTCTATTCTCTGCATCTTGGTGAAAGTAATCTGCACAACTGACTGAGTGAAATAGCTGTCTATTGTTTCACACGACTCTAGAGATTGACTCTTATTCTAAGGAGCAAAGTTGTCATGTTTATGCGGTTGTTGGAAAACGAAATCCCTTCTTGTCTGTACCAGGGAAGCTGATCACTTCCTATTCAGTCAAGAAAGTTTCCAGTGACCTCTGAGCTAGTTGGTACAAACCCAATTAAGTTTAGCATAGTCAGTAGAGACCTGGAAGACCGCACTTCTACTTCTTTACTGCTGTTTATGTTATTCCAATGCGCAGGGCCTATAGGGAAAATAGGAACTACACTACAGGGCCCGAGGGTGTCTGGGGTGGGGGGTGCACATGGGGTTACCTATGGTACCCCCCTGCATTTACATGCACAAAGCGGCAGGCACCGTGCGGTGCCTGCCGCTTTTTGCATGTCAATGGAAAAGATGCATTTTTAACCTTGCGGCGGGTGCTGCTTTAAACCAGGGTGGCAGTCACATCCTAATTGGCATGGAGGGACCGCCGCTGCCCCTGCGGACGGTCCCTCCACCTTGGAGGTGGCAGACGGACGCAGGTCTGTCCGCCATCCTAATAGCGCCTTAGTGTCCTCGTTGTAGTGTATGGTGTGAATCTTGTGGAAAGACATACTGGCCTCAGTCGGCAGATAGCTCTGAAGGTGGTGACCAGAACTTTGAATAAAATTCTCTTGTGTAGCGGGAGCCAGTGAAGAGATTTCAACTCTGCTGAGGATGAAGCCCTACAGGGAACTTTTATAACCAATCTGGCTGCTGCGTGCTGCACTATGTGTAGCCTCTTCAGGGTTGATTTATTCACCCCTGCCAGGAGGCTATTACAGTAGTCTAGGCACCCCAACTGTTTTCCTAGCTGAAAGCAGAATCAGATCAAATATGTTTTTCAGAGTTTTGATTAGGCCAAAGCAGGTCCCCACCACCTTTAGTGCATCGGGTTTAAAGGAAAGGGAGGAGTCAAACAGCACCCCCAGATTTTTGGCCTCCCCCACAGTGGATGGGGGGGCTGCTTCATCCTCCGGCCACCAGGCCTTGGGTTGAAAGGGATTGTCTTTTCCTATTACCATGATTTCGGTCTTGTTCTTATTACATCGGAGGTGATTGTTTTTCATCCATTTGATGACCTCCATAAGACAAGATTTAAAATGTTCTTCTGCTTCTGTGGAGTTTTTATCAAGGGACAGGATCAGCTGCGAATCGTCAGCATAAGATGTTCTCTCAATCCCATAAAATGAAATGAGGGAGATAAGCGGAGCCATGTATATATTGAATAAAAGTGGGCTAAGTGAGGAGCCCTGTGGGACTTCTGCAGTAATACTGCGCTCTGAAGAAAGAAAGGAACCAAGAGAGACCGCTTGCCTCCGGTTGTTCAGGAAGGACTTGATCAAGGCCATTGCAGTGTCGGAAAGGGCACAAGGTTTTAGTTTGGCCAAAAGTATGTCGTGAGAAATGGTATCAAATTATGAAATTGTAGTAAAGTGTGAAATTGTTGGAGCCACATGTGCTACCTGGATGCTATACCAGTTACATAAATTATCAACTCAGTTATTTCCAGGCTAACATTTTTTTCAAGGAAAGGAAGATTCGAGAGAAAGTCTATGTGGCTGCAAAAGGTGATCCCATTTTAGGATGTCCTCATCAGCAAGAGTTGAATATGAAATTGGACGAAATGCTGTTCCACCTGTTTATGTAGTGGGAGATGTAAAACATGATTTATGTTTGAATGATGTAAAATCAGATTTTCCTGTGGTAATTTGTGATATATTGAGGACATTTATCTGGTTCCAACACAAATTTATTTTACTGGATCATGCAGTGCCAGTCACTCATAGGGTTATATCTAACCTCTTACGTACAGCGTGAAATTGAAAGAAAATGTTACAGAAACTGTGTAGCAAAGAAGTAATTCAACCAATTGATCCTTCACCATGGGTGCCTCCAGTGGTCATTGCTTTGAAGCATTTGGGAGATCTCAGACAATGTGCGGATCTTAGTAGTCTTATCTATGAAATATGGATTGACACACATCATTTACCAAATCTATATGAGTTTGTTTCTACACAGGCTGGGGCAACAGTTTTCTCCACAATTGACCATGCCAGCACATACCATCAGATAGTGTTAGAAGAAGAGTCACACCATTTGACTGCTTTTGTTATGCCAGTAGGAATGCTTCATTTCTGCAGAATGCCATTTGGTTTAGTCAGTGCAGCGTCCATATTCCAGCGATTAATGAAGGAATGATTGAAAGGTATCCAAAGGGCCATAGCATTCCAAGATGACATATTGTCTATGATAGGAATGAGGAAGATCATTTATCAAATCTAAGGAGTGTTCTTCAAGGTTTGCATCAAAAATACCAGATTCTAAAGGAATCTAAATATAAACAAAAATGTGATGAGGTGGAATATTTGGATCATTGTATCTCTAAAAATTGTATGAACCCCAAACAAGATCAAGTTAAGACAGTCCAAGATGCCCCTGTTCTAAAAACAATGGAGCAATTGCTAACATTTTTTAGTCTTATAGAGTTTTACTCTAAATTTATCGATAACTATTTGCCAAATCAGAGTGTGTATGTAATTTGTTAAGAAAGAACAATGAATTTTTTGTGTGGAATAGAGCAGCATAATTCTTTCATTGATCTCTAAAAAGAGCTGGTCAACACTCCTTTTCTTAAGTGTTTTGATATGGGAAGGGAGTGCATTGTTTCTGTGAATGCCAACTATTATGGATTGAGGGCCACCCTGCTACTGAAGTCTAAGGAGTATGTGGTGTTGTATGCTTACTGAGCTTTGAGGGAGTCCAAAAGGGACTACTCCACGATAGTACATGCTGATTTTCCGTCACAATGACCATTAAATATTATGCCAGATGTTCGTGATACAGGAAATGACTGTGATGTAGCATATACTGTGGAGGGCCTCATTGGTTGGGGCACTCAAATGATGAAGTGGAAATGATTTCCAAATAGATCTGAGTGGATCAATTTAGAAAGGATGTTGAATTAGCTTTGGTATGCGTAATAATGAATAAGAGTTGGCCTGATGAGAGGGAGTTGAGTTGAGAAAGAGTTGTATTTTATAAGGTGCAGAATGAATTTATGTATGATGAGTTTTGTTTGGTTTGTGATGATAAACTTGTCCAACCATTAGGGTTAAGGAAGAAGACTTTTCAGATGGGGCATTAAGGACATAGAGGTATGTCTGCTACTAAGAGACACCATCCAGATTAATATTGGTGGCCTGGAGTGGAAGCATGATGAAGGAGTCGGTGGAAGAATGTGGTTTGTGTGCACATTTTTTATGGTAAAACTTTGTGGTGCTCAATCCTCTCTGGTTGAGTTTGCTCCTGGACAATGGAAGAAGGTTCGGTGTGGGTTCATTTTCCATCAATTGCTATTGCCCTTGTTGATTATTTTTTAAAATGGCCTGAAGGTGAAATGATTAGAAGGTAGTTTCAGAAGTTATCATTGAGTTTTTTGGAGGATTTTTTTTCCAGGGAAGGGTTAGCGGAAGAAGTGGTTTCTGAAAATGGACCCCAATTTGTCAGGAAGGCTTTCCAAAACTACTTGTCAAGGTGTTGGGTGAAACATAAACAAACTGCCAACTATTATCCCCAGTCCAGTGGGCAGACTCTGAGGTTTAACCACGTGGTTAGAGAACCCCTTAGTTGTCATGGAAGGGAGTTTTGCCTTGGAGGAAGGCCTTGCAGGCAACTTAATTGTCATATCGCATTATGGCACATTTTGTCACAGGATGTTCACCATTTTAACTACTGCGCCATAGAAAGCTGGGATATAAGCTAGTTCCTTGGTGGTCAAATGAGTGTTGTGGCGAGTCAGAGGTGTATATTGACTAAAAGTAGATCAGGGAGTGTGTGGAAACTTACATGAGAAAATGAAGAAGGCTTTGAATAAGAGCAGAGGAAAGACATCTAGTGTTAAATTTTGTATGGGTGACTTGATTTGCATCAGGAAGCCAGAAGCAAGCAGGAAAGAGTTACCAAATGGTTAGCCCCCATTAAGGTGGAGCAAGTGCATGACAGAGCTGTAAAACTTCAAGAAGGTAACATTTTGAGTATGACTCGGGTTTCTCTTTGCAGAAGTTCAGTGTGTGGTGGGACAAAGGATGTGGAACACTTTCCTAGAATTGCGGATGAAAGCAATGTTTTCATGGATGTTCAAGTCAGTGAAGAAGGTTTGGTGCCAAGGGAAATGAAAATTGCTCCTAGAAATGAATTGCATGCTAAGGGCGTTGATGACATTTTAAGAAGAAGTTCAAGTACCAAATATTAATTATAGTGTGCTGATTGTGAGGGATTCATTTCATTAGTTAAAGAGAATATATATCTTTTTTTTTTTTTTAGAAAACTGGAGTCCCGTACCGTTAGTGTACCAAGCTCCATCAGCATGCAAATCCTATCTGCCATATTGCTTAACTCGTAAATGATGCAAATTTTGTATCCAATGGGTTTGTGGCAACACGTCCCATGTAACATCATATGCGTATGAGGTAGCGCCAGCTGCTACTTTGGTATGTGATGGGTACGCAGTACCAAGCCGCGTGTTACGTCATGTATGTATGGGGTCACACCCGCTGCGCGTTGCGTAAGCGACGAGTGCATGCTGCCAGGCCCAGTGTTACATCTAGACATATGGTGTCACGCCGGGTTTGCCATTCTCTCTTTTTTTTATGTCTCAAAACTATATCTAAATAAGTTTAAAGTGGATATGAGAGTAAGTGCTAATCTAAAATATTTTAAACATTTATATATTTCTAACTGTAATAAATGTATATTATGGTAATATATTTTCTCTAAATCATGTCGCGTGCGGCCTCCTTGCTCGCTCAGTGCGCGATTGCCATGTGATCTTAAAAAAAAGCATTTGATTGGTTCATAACATTTCCGATTGTACCAGTTGGAGGACCCCACCCATTTTAGTCATTCTCTCTACAGCGTTTGATGAGACACCTCTTCTGCTTAGAGAGCTGTTTTGAAAAGTTTTTTGCTGTGTACACATATCTTATACTACGCACAACATGCAATGATCATCTTGATCAATATTCATGGTCTGTACAGTAGCCTTCCACATGTAATGGCCATGCATCTGAAACGTTACATCAAAAAACAAATGTGTGTTACACGATGACCCTGGTGTGTGTGTGCACATTATTGTGGTGCCTTTCGGCCTGGGTATTAGTGGCTCGAAGGGGTATTATCAGCCATGGGCAGATTGCACATCCTAGATCACATGTGACAAACAGTAAAGAGTAATGTGTATATTTGTGTTTCAGTATGCTCTGTTGTCAGGCTTTACCAGTATAGTAGTGTGTCATGTGTGAGACTTTTAGATTCAAGTTTGACATGCATTGCTTGACTGTAATGAGTGTTCTCACTGTGTATTACGTAGCCTCACTGCTGATCCTTGCTCCATCCGAGCACATTCACATGTGTGCGCTTCACGATAGCAACACTTTCAATAATACCGCACACCATTGACATGTGTGTCTGTGCATATCCACAAGCTTGACAACGACATGTGATGTTGGCATTTCAATGTTTTCGGACAGCATCTCTTTAGCGATAGTTGCCGCCCTCCCGGTACATGCTACATTAATGTAAATTGCAGATGGTGTGAAGTCAAAACTGCAACAGGGACACACACATAAATACACTTCCTGGTCAGGCAGGAACTGAACAACGCCTAGGTCCCCAGAATAATTATTCACACACCTGCGCTGGCTTGGCGTACGCAAGCCCAGCCCACTTAGCGTATGTATAAATAGGATTACAATGACGCCACATGTCCCAGTTCTTCCACACTGCCTCAGGATGTTTGGCCGCATCCACCTCGCATATCACAATGCGCAAAAAAAAAGAAATGGATCCATGAGGTGTACACCATCCTCGCAATCGAAACTCGATTTGCGTTGTGAACCCTGCTGGCCATTGTTTTTGGACACACTACAATGACAGCAGGTGAGCAGTGCGGCCTGGGTGCATAGTGGCTGCAATTGAGAGTGTTGTGGTGGGAGGGGTGGGGTATATCAGCCTGGGTGCACAGGTGCGAACAAGCGATGTTGCTGTGCATAATGATGTGATCTCTGACTTCATTCAGTCACATCTCTGTCTCATTTTAAGGACCTGCTGGACCGTACTGTAGACCTGAGCCAGCGCGCAGCGATGCCCTACAGACATGTGGCGTTGGCTTTTGGAGCACTGTATTGAGCTCATTACTAAGTGCACATGCACACAGGCTTGCACGACTGCATTACACACGCACATTATGCTTCTAGCATGCGCTCTTATCCTTTGTATGTGAACGTGGCATAACATATTTTTATTTAACCTTGTGTATTCCTGTGCGCTCCAACTCCTCTTTGAACTACGATTACCACTAACAGTTGGTAGATCGTACTTCAAAAAGGAAGGATGCACTCAATTGGTGTTCTCTATTAAGCTTGAAATAAACCTTCATTTACCTTAAGACATTTCCAGCATTATAGTATTCCTCCCTTTTCAGACACTGAGTTGGTTAAGCTAAAATGGGCGGAGTGGGTGCTCAGCCCGTGATGATGCCCTGGGCATTTTGACGCCTTCCATCGTGGTATCAAGACACCGTCCCTGATCGGAGACCTGCAGTGCCACCCTGAGAGAGGCACCCCAGAGTCAGAGCTCGCACTGGCATGTTGTTGGACACGCCAGTGGTGGCAGGTGAGCAGTGAAGCCTCGGTGCGCAGGAGCTGCAATTGAGCACAGTGCGGGGGAAGGGGCTTGGGTGCAAAAGCCTGTGTGCACAGGTGCAGGCAAGCAATGTTACCGTACATACTAATGTAATCTCTGTCCTCATTCATATCGCAATTTCATTTTAAGGACTTGCTGGTCCGCACTCTTTCTCGCAGACCTCAGCATCCCAGACACTCTGGTGATGGGAGGTGAACAGTGAGGGCTGGGTGCAGTAGGCTAATGCTCTGTCTCCTCCTCCCTCTGTTCATTTGACTCTCACTCCCCTTCTCCCTTCCAGCCACTTGCTCTCTGTCCCATTCCCACTTTCCTCCTTTCATTCTGACTACCTTTCATTTTCCCTTGGATATGGCACACATACTTATTTTTCTTTTTTTGTCTTGCAGATTTTGTACGCTGCTTCCGGGGGAGTCCCACCCACTTATTTCATGTTATACTGTTGTTTATTCGAATAAAGTTGTGTTTCCATTTATTTGTGTTCTTTTAATAAAGGTTCTTTTTTTACCAATAAATAAGTGAGTGTATGGGTCTTCTTTTTCTGACAACACTTGTCTGCAGTTTATTGTGAAAATTGGCGGTTGATAGGAGGTTATGAGGGAAAACATTTGTAATTTTGCGATGCATCTACCAAATATATACCAACAGACTATTACATAAATGAAGCCTGGTTAATTCTACAACTGCAAGGTGTCTATGAGTGTATCACTTTATAACACCATGAGTACTGCCTGTGTGATTACAGAACCAATAAGGCACTGCCTAGGGCCACAGAGGCTTCCGGGACTGGCGAGGCCCTCCCTACATATTTAAATAAAGCCCCGGAGCGTGGCGATACCCGGACTTGAGTTGGCCTCGAAGCCCCCGAACAATTAGTAAACAATACTTGGGGATGTGGAGTTCCCCTAGGCTGGGAAACGTCTCTGTGCCCTCCCGCATCTAATTTACATGTGAGATTAAGGTCCCGAGTGATGGAAAGACCCCTCAACATAATAATAGGATTGGCCCCGGAACATTACCCATCAAGGGGCTCATTTAAATGAATGGGTGAGACCCTGCTTCATTATTTTTTCCATTTTTACCATCATGATCCGCTTTATTGAAGCGATACAAGGTTTTCCTCCTCTCGCTTCAACGAGGCAAACAAGGATTTGCTATCACAGGGTGGAAGCCATGCTCCTGCCCTGTAATAGAAAACATAAATGTCTGCCGAATGCACACCCCGGGACATTGTATGAGCTGTGCTTGGGAGGTGGCACTCATAGGGCCATGATTCATTGGTTACTACATAACTACAGAATTAGTATAAATGCATACTAACACTACTTGAACACGTGTGGTACAGTGACCAGAGTGTAGTGAAGAGGCAGAGGAATCTCAAAATCTAAAACTTTAAATCCTACCAGAGGTCGAATGACATATTTCGGGGAGCGGACGACCCTGGGATGAGTAGAACCAGCTTGGTGAAGAAAACGAGTATTCAGCAGAATGCAAGGAAGCTCGAAATATTGGTGAGTGCTGCCTTCTTTTTCCCTTCTCCCGCTCGTCGCCATATTTATGTAATGAAGAGGCAGACAGCAGTGGATCCGATAAGTAGATTTATTGTAGGAAAACAAGACAGCTTAAACAGCCACCAACAGGAGCAGACAGCAAGTCAACCGACTTCTCCAGCACCATGTACAAACTCCCCAAGATTCCTCTCATGACAGCCCTACATTCTAACATTACATACTTACATTCTAGTAGTATTACATACTAACATTCTACTATGACTTACATTGGAATACTACACAGAGCACATGACTTTACAGCAATGAGCTCATGGTTTAATCCTCGAGTCTTCAGACCCGGAGGGGTGAGTAGTTAGCTTCCCACTCCCTCTATAGTATAACAGCATACTAACACTACTTACAGTTATACTACAGCGGCCACTATACTACAGCACCCAGAGCCCATCACTTTACAGCAATCTGTTCGGTTTGATCCCCAAGTCTTCACACGGGTAGGCATGAGTACTTCGCTTCCCACTTCAGGTATAGTATAAACGCACTGTAGGGGTCAGTCATTTGCTTCCCACTCCCTGTGTGGTATAAACGACTACTAACACTACTTGCACACATATGCTACAAAGACCAGAGCACATCACTTTACAGCAATGAGCTCACGGTTTAGGCTCTCGGTTTCATACCCGAGTGTAGCAGCATCTTATCTCAGCACCATGTCACTCTGAGCAACACCACACTTTCAGACCGGTAGGAGTGACTACTTCGCTTCGCACTCCCCCACAGATGTTACAGTGCTCCTCCTATCCTCCTGTTTCATACTCTTTTCACCCTTTTGTACCCTTACTCGTTTCAACGGAATCACAAAATGGCTGCCAACACTTCCTAGTTGCAACGGCTTGCAGCCAATAAGCAGCAAGCTTGTGCTTGTAATGCCTCAGCAAATCAGATGGCAGAATTCCCAAATATTGATATCTGTAAATTTCGATATCTCTCCAAAACTACTGAACAGATTTACACCAAATAAACAAAAACATGCTTTCTAGACCAAGACCCTTCTCCCTGCCAAATTTGGGGTAATTCCTTTCACCCGTTCAACCTGTAGCCTTGTCTAGAGTTTCCTATGGAATTCAACATGGAGAAAATACGTTTTGGGATCCCCCTTTTTTCTCTGCTCCCCCTTGAGGAATAACCCCCAAATTATCGACATAGGAGCTGATATGATTAAGATTCATCAAACGACGCCAAAGTTATAAGCAAAACAAAAAATTCTCGTCCTATGGAAACTTGGTCCTAACTATAAATACCTACTGGAGACCGCCTTTATTATTTGCTATAGGGGGAAGGTGTGTTGTGTTCTGTGGCTAGGATGTAGGAGGGCTAGTATGTGAGTGGAATGCTGTGGGTCGAATGTTGGTGCTAGAAGGTCGTGGGAATCTAGGAAAAGACAGGAGGTGAAAGCAATTGTTGATGCTGTTTGTGTTGTAGCTGCTCCTGTTTACAAGGTAATAAACTTACTTTCGAACTGCTTTGGAGGGACTCTACTTCACAGTAGATACAGCATTCTGGAGTATCAGGAATTATCAGGTCCAGGACAAATTGAGTTTGACATGGAGTTACACTACTAGCCACAACTATGGCCTTTTATTCTTTGTACATTGTCATGTGTTTCTAGGAAACTAGAATGTTTCCATGTATTGACATTTTTACAGTCAAATAATCTTCAAATTATCCTTCAAAATATTGGTCATAAGTCATACCAACATAGAAATCAAAATCTTAAGAGTTAAGAACATTCACAACTGTTTTATTGAACACGTTTTAATAAAAAATAACATTTATGATCTTGGCTTTATTTTCAGTAGCAAGAAACAAGTTCATGTCTTTTGCTAAAATATTTCACCTGAAAGTTTGATATCCTCATACTTACACATCACTTTTCATTATTTATTCTGTAGCTTTAGTGGTAGTGAAAGAAGCTGCATAACTCACTGTGATGCATATGTACAAGGAAATGTCGAAGGGTGGAGCTGTGCCAAATTTGACAGTGCCAAACACAGACACTTCCAAAATGCAGGGATGTGTAGCATTTACAACAATATGGTGCGCCTCTGTGTTTTCCCTAGCACTGGAGCAAACAATAGCTGGAATAGCGCCAAGACAGGCATCCTTGCAGCAGAGTGCAAGGATGCCTGTGTGGCAGGAACTTATTGTTTATATACAGGAAGGTGTCCCTTCCTGCACATAAACAATCAATAATGGTGATTTGTTACTTCTATTCTGCAGCACATATAGAAGTATCAAATCACCATCATTAATGGCATTTTGCTCTTTTTATGTGTACTGCAAAATGCAGCACACATAGAAAAAGCAAAAACAAGGAGAAATAAGAGTATTTCTCCTGATTTCACCATTCTAACACCTGCTTTTGCATGCCATTAGTTTTTGGCACTGCCTCAGATTTACACATCCTTCTAAATCTACGACAGGGTAAAAAAGCACTGGGTTTTTCTGTGGAAACAACAACAGCCATTGCACGCCCCTTTTAAGCAAAGAGATGCATGTAAAGGGACCGTATTCACAGGGTGTCGATAGGCCACAAGAAGTGGCTTAACACCGCTTTGTGAATATGGAGAAGGGCATAGTGCCACAAGAACTTCGCTAAAAGTAACGTTCTGGTGGGGCTACCCCTTTGAAATATACCCATGTGTTTACTTCTATACTCAGTAGATCCATTTTATGTTACCATTCAATGGAATATTACTGGGGACGTAAAATGAGGTAAATGGGAAGGGAATGTGGCTTAATGGCTAGAGCGGCCAACTTTGAAGCTGGGCAACCAAGGTTTGCTCTGACGGGAGGCTCAAATATCCTGGAATTCTGGGCAAATCACTTAATCTCCCCTTCTAGAAATTAATGTGTCTCTGTGAAATACAACTGGTGCTCATGTAAAGTACCCTGACACCTTCAGGGCGAGTTTGCGCTATTTAAAAACTGCAAAACAAAAACTGGGTATATGTGATGGGAAATGGAGAAGAATGTGCTCCAATTCGCATAATGCAATGAGTTTACGCCCATATCAAAAATTGGGGAAATATACAGTGAAACTACAAGAAAATGTCTTTGTTGCACCTATTACTTTCATATTTAAAGTGCTCACGTATAATAGTTTTTGTAGTGAATAGTTTGTGTAGTGAACACAGAAGTGTCCCGGCCTTCGCATCAATTTTTGAGGTCAGAGACTGTTTCAGATTGTACCACAGCCATTTCACCAGCATGTCATCGAGAGAAACTTGTTAAAAAGGCACAACAATTCAAGTTGCTAGCAATAACCCCAGAATGCGCTGTGAGATAGGCACTGTGGGCTTGATTCAGAAAGGGAAAAGTACCCTTTGGGGAATATTATTAACCTCCCTGCTTATATTTTAGGAAATGAGGAATACTAAAAGTAAATAGTTCATGTCAGAAAAGATGGAAATGGAAAAATATGTAATTGTTCTATATATTGTTACATTAACACAGCAAAATTAAGTTTACTCCTTTTTTTATTGTCGACCAAAATTTACTTTGGAGTCAATCCTGTTTTCTCTATTAACTCAATGTGCATGCACGGAATCTGCCTAAAAAGTATCTCAAATGATTTAGCTGAGTCACTGTGCACTACTGCAATGCATCGTTTCATATATAAATCTAAAAAAAAAATCAATGTTCGTCTACAAAGGTATAAGCTTGGTGCCATCCAATTTAAAGACCGACGTAAAGACAGTTTTTGAGTTTCAAAACTGTAACAATGCACAGACTGCGAAAATAGAGAAAACACCCCGATATACTAGTCCTGTTGTAATGGTGATCTGACAGCTTAAATTAACCATGCACACAGTTTGCTGTCATATAAGGTACCGCGGACTATTTAGCTGCTCACTCGCATGAAGTCTGACATCTTTCTCATTATATTAGGCGGCATCAAGATAAAGGAATGATGGACATAAGTAAAGGCATCTGCATTGCCTGATATGAAGCCATTGAATGTTAAACAGCACGTATTTGACAGCTATCAATCAAAACTTGTTTCACTCATGTCATGACGTGAAAAACTCACTTGATAAAAATCACTGATAATCAAACTTCTAAAAGTGCGTCAAATAAATTACCAACATGCTGTCTGATGGAAAATATGATTATCTATCTATCAGTTTAAATATCTATCTATCTATCTATCTATCTCCCTATCTCCCTATCTATCTATCTATCCATCTATCTGTCTATATACCAATTTATTTATTTATAATATAACAATATTTTGTGACCTGGACATAATGCAGAACAATGTTAGAACAGCGGTCGCTGAATAGATATATCTGATACAGTAAAAGAATTAGTCCAGAAAATGTAATAGTGAATGTTACAATGATAAGATTTCAAATTACAGTGCTTCATAACAAGGAAAGAGTACATTTTAGCTGATGGTGATGAAAGGAAATAAACTTAGGGCTCAATTAGGATGACGGGCGGACTTTGCCCGCCCGTCATCCCATTGTAAATCGGAACCGCCCGCCATAAGGGCGGGGGTCCCTGGGTTGCCATTAGGATGTGCCCGCCACAGTGGTGGGCACATCCTGTTTTTTCAGCATTGTGGCAGGCGGTGCTCTCTGTATCGCCCGCCACAATGCTGAAAATGCACTTTAACTTTGTCATGTGCAAAGCGGCAGGCACCACGCGGTGCCTGCCGCTTTGCAAATGACAATGAAGGGGGGTACCACAGGTACTCCCCCACGTGCACCCCCACCTGTACTTCACTCTGGGGGCCTGCAGGGGGGCCCCAGAGCGAAGACCCCATGCCTTTCCGTGACGGCATCACTGCCGCGGAAAGGCACCGCCCACCAACCATCATAATATGTCTGGCGGTGTCTATTAGACACCGCCACCATATTATTCCTTTTCCGCCCCGGCTGCAAGGCGACCAGGGCGGAAAAGTGGCGGGCAGTGTTTCCCTCCGTTGCGTTCCCCCGCCATTGTAATGTAGCGGGGGGAAAAGGGGGGCGGGCAGGCATTTCTGTTGGCGGATCGCCACCGCCCTCATGGCGGTGGCGATCCGCCCGACATCCTAATGGAGCCCTTAGTCTCATGTGTAATTCAGGAGATTAGAGATCCTTGCAACTTGCCTTGTAATTAGTTTACAGCACGGCTGCAAGTATAAAGAAGGTATATTGGGTAGTTGTGTTCGATACCATAGATGGTAATGGGTGCACAGTTATAATATCGAGAAAAAAAATATCGACTGGACAGAATATCAAGTTTTAATATAGAATGGACAGAATATCGAATTGCAAAAATATAGTGGTGCAGAATATCGAAATTCAGGAAAGAAATATCGATTTCCATATCAAAGTTAGTAATATCGATAGTCATAATATAGTTGTTAAAAATATCAATTTTTTTTACAGTGTTTTAAGTGTTAGTATATGTGTTAAAATAATGTATTATTATTGTAATGTATGTTTGAATTTTTTTAAGTAATGGATTTTATGTTAATTCATTTTTGCGTAATTTAATTCCGTAGCGGGTTGTGGGTTTATAGGGGAATAGGGTGGGAAGTAGTTTAATTATAGTAAATTAACTATTAGTTTTTAGGAATTATTAGGTATTTTTTAATTAATTTTGTGTTTTAGTTTTGTAGCGGGTTGTGGGTTTATAGGGGAATAGGGCGGGAAGTAATTTAATTGTAAATAAGTAATTATTTATTTTTATTTATTGGTATGGATAATTAATTTATTGTTAATTAATTATTAATTGGTAATTATTTCTTGTTAATTGGTAATTCATTTTTAATAATTGATTAATTGAGAATCCTATTAATTGTATTAATGTATTATTCGGAGCAGGTTGTAATTAGGTAATTAGTAAAAATGTTTGTGTATATTGACAATTAATTCACTACTATTTATTATTTGTTTTTTATCACTTATGAATTTTTGGTATTGAAAATTAAGGTATTAATTATTAATTATTAGGTAATTAATTGTTACTTAATAATATTTATTGGTATTTATAAAAAATGGTTATTGAATATTTTGTGATTCGTAATTAATTTTACTTAATCTATAATTGGTATTGATAATTAATATATTTTTATTTAAATATTAAATCATTAATTTCCCTACTGTTGCACTCTCTGGAGTGGGAAGGGTAATTTTTACCCATATGCTATCCAACACCTCCCTACTGTTGCACTCTCTGGAGTAGGAATAGTAATTTTTAACCCTACGCTATCCATTATTTTCCCTACTGTTGCACCCACTTGAATGGGATTAGTAATATTTACCCCTACGCTATCCAACGGTTTCCCTACTGTTGCATTCACTGGAGTGGTAATAGTCATTTTTACCCCTACGCTATCCAACGCTTTCCCTACTGTTGCACTCATTGGAGTGGGAATAGTAATTTTTACCCCTACCCTATCCAACACTTTCCCTATTGTTGCACTCTCTGGAGTGGGAATAGTAATTTTTACCCCTACGCTATCCAGCGCTTTCCCTACTGTTGCACTGTCTGGAGTGGGAATCGTAATTTTCACCGCTGCGCTATCCAACACTTTCCCAGCTGTTGCCCTCACTGGAGTGGGAATAGTCATTTTTACCCCTACCCTATCCAACGCTTTCCCTATTGTTGCACTCTCTGGAGTGGGAATAGTCATTTTTATCCCTACGCTATCCAGCGCTTTCCCTACTGTTGCGCTCACTGGAGTGGGGATAGTACTTTTTACCCTCCCACTATCCAACGCTTTCTCTATTGTTACACTCTCTGGAGTGGGAATAGTCATTTTTACCCTCCTGCTATCCAACGTTTTCCCTACTGTTTCACTCACTGGAGTGGGAATAGTAATTTTTACCCCTATTCTATCCCACGCTTTCCCGACTGTTGCACTCACTGGATTGGGAATAGTCATTTTTACCCCTACGCTAGCCAACGCTTTTCCTACTGTTGCACTCACTGGAGTGGGAATAGTAATTTTTACCCTCCTGCTATCCAACGCGTTCCCTATGTTGCACCCACTGGAGTGAGAAAAGTAAATGTTACCCTCTTGCTAACCTACAATAAAAATATTGAATATTTTATAATAATATTAAGTTAATATATATGTATTACAAAGTAAAAATGCATGTTTAGTTTTTTAACTTACATTAATTATTTAATAACGTTAAGGTAAGTTAAGTATTTTTCAGTATGTTTTACTTAATTATATTTATTATTTCATTAGTTTTACATTACTTTCAAGACATTTTAAAAATTCGATATTTTAACATTCTATATTATTTACAACGATATTTTGGATGCAATATTTTTGTACTTACCTGTTTGTAGATAGGAATTCGTTATTGCGGTAGTCAATATTTTGTCACTGATATTCTTGCAGGTCGACATTTTGCTCCTCGATATTGTGTCAGTGATTCAGTGTAAAGAAGTCCAATTTTAGGTAGTTTGTGAAAGATCTGAGGTAGTCTTCTAACAGGGATTTTGTTCTAAAACATTGGAGCAAACCCCGAAAAGGAGCATGTTGAAGGTGAGCTTACGATGCACGTCTGTCTGTTACCAGTTTAAGACTGAATTTGTTTTTTCCTGTTTTTTATATAACGTTAGTGTTGTTTCAAAGCATCAAACTGACTTAGTACCTGTGATCATTCCTGCAGCTGTGTGAAGTTCAACTTTTAAAGAGAATGCAACACTAGCAGGGAAGCCAGAGAGGATGGAGAATCCAATATTCCAGCCCTGAGATTGCTGGTGGTAGTACAACCAGTTTACGACCTTCCTTGGGGTGTGTCATGTTATGAATTAATACCTTTTAATGGGTACTGAACCCCTTTTACCAATCATTATATATGACCATCTAAGTCAATCTGCTATCTAATATGAAGATTAGAGATTTGACATGCAGTGCTGTGTCAGAGCAAGCACTTGCTTCTTTGAGGGGTGTGAGCCAGCTTTTTACCTTCAATGAAATGTGGTGGTTGTTCTACAAACTCTCCAGCCAACAAAGCAGTTGTGGCAATGCTAGCTGTTCTGTAGGCTTTAGCCATATCCACTTAGAAGGCAAGGATTTTTAACTATTTCCAAGGTCACCCTCTCCTTTAGCTTTTACTGACTGCATGGCTAGCAGGATGCCTGTCAAAGACAAATCGGTCCCTCAGTTTTGGTTTGATTCCTTTTTAATTTCTTTCAGGCTACCCAGCTTTGGAGTTTGGAAAGGCATTCCTGTAAGCAGTTAATAAGGGTCCTGTTAGTCCTAATATAAATATGCCTGTTTATACCTGTCAGCTGTATAGTTTGGGGCATTATATCCTCAGAGCCTCCAAGTATAATCTTAGAGTTTTGAGATATATGATAAATATTTTCATGTCAGATCTTTTCATTCAATAACAATACACTGGGGCAGATTTACTAAAACTCGGTCAATGCCTTGCAGCAAGACAACCTGATGTGCTCTGGTACGTCAAATGGAAAGGACCGAAATTTACCACACTTATTAAGCTATGGTGCATTCCAACTCTCCCTCTGTGCTGGTGCACTTGTGGCTGTGAAGTGGAAATACAGGCACCTTTGCACCCTGGTGCAAAGGTGTCTGCATTACAGTCAGAAATGTTTTTTAGAAAAACAATGATCTGACTCTTTTTACTCTTTCTACGTGTCCTGCAGAATGCAGCACACATAGAAAAAGGAGAAATCAAGAGGAAATAAACATATTTCTTCTTGTTACACCTCCCCTGGGAAGGTGTACCATTTTGAAGCATTCCCAATGTTTACTAGTGTGAGTAAATCTGAAAATGCACCAAAATTCATGGGTGGATGTGTGGAAACACTGGCGCTTCACCCGTGGAATGCCTTTCCATGGGCAGATTAACGCAAAGCAGTGACTTGCACTGCCTTGCATTACTCAAGATTGACTGTGCCATGCAGGGGAACATAAGGTGGCTCTGTGTGGCAAGTGAATCTCACCAAAAGGCTTGCATTGCTCTTGCATCACCTTGTGTGACACAAGGGCAACACAAACCCTGAGTTGACCGTGTGGATTCGGTAAAGTACCATAAAGTAGCATAGCAACTGTAATTTTCTTTATTTCTAATAGCACATTGAATCCACTTGAATGTATTTAACGTGTATCCTTTATTAGCGATTCTGCCCTGTTTTCCCTCCACTTCAGGAACAGCCACATGCATCATTGTATGGTTTTGCGATTCCTTATTTGCGATTTTTAGGGAATCGCAAATAAGGAATCGCAAAATGGGATGCATGATTTTAATCGCATAATATTTGCGATTTGGTAAAAATCGCAATTTTTACCGATTCGCAAATATTATGCGAATTCTAATTTGCGATTTCGCAATTCCTATTGATTCCTATGGGCCAAAAGGCCCATAGGAATCAATGGGAAGGCATTGACATTTTGCGAATTTCAATTAGCGATTCGCAAAATGTTAATGCATTCCATTGGTACAGGGGGGTCCAAAGGACCCCCCCCCCCTGCACCCCTGAAATGTATTTTAAAGTGCATGTTTCACACACACATGTCCTAAGGACATGTGTGTCTGAAACATGACAGTGTTTAAAATGCAATTTTGAGCATTTTAATACTTTTTCGCAAATTACCACGAGGTTCACCCTCATGGTAATTTGCACCCCCTAATTGCGAATTTGCAATTTGAAAAACAATCATGCATTGCTTTTAAGGAATCGCAAATTTGCGATTCCTTAAAAGCAATCGCATTTTTGGAAATCGCTAAAAATAGCAAATTTCAGAAAAATGCATGATGCATCCCAAAAACGTATTTAGGAATCGCGAACGGCCGAATTTACCGATTCGCACCGTTTGCACTTCCTAAATAGGTTGATGCATGTAGCCGATTTCTTTACTACGTCCACTTTTGCGCTTTTTGTCCCGAACCCCTCCTAATCCGTAAAATTTTATAATTTCTTTACATATTTGAAGTAGTAAGATCAACATCAATAAGTAATGCATACTTCGATACTATATAGTTTGCTACTGCAGCCGTTAGCACTACTGTTACAAATAATATTCTAGCAACAAGTAGAAGAAATATTATTAATAATAATTTTAATATGAAATAGTGAGTAGTCTTCCAGAAAACATCTTGCAGTTTCTTACATTTGTTCTTTACGCTGAAGTATGTCTCGGATTGCCGTCTTCTTTAGCAGACAAGGACTGATCTTTCTAATTACAGAGCTGTCTACCTGAAACCAATGACGGGCAACATCTTTGAGGCAATAATTAAGTAAAGAATAACATGACGCTTGGAATTGTCAAATGCCATTTCTAGCAAGCATCATGGGCTCAGGGCTAACAGATCTTTCCAAGCCTATTTAATTATGTTGTTCAGCACAGGTCCGTCCAAGCCCTGCAAAGGGCGGCAATGCGGAAATCGTTTGTCTTGATTTTGCGTGTTGTCTTGTTTCTTGGCGCCCAGTTAAGTAGCAGGGTAGCAACAATGGCTAGACAATGCACCAAAAGTATAAACACTTATGTGGCTATATCTGACATAGAGCAGTAGGGATAGGAACAAACGCAGAAAACTGTCGTTTAACTGACCATATTAATATTTAACTGTATTATTAATCTTGTCGCACTTTTATAAAGTTTGTACGAAAACGACTTCTACATTAAACAAGAAGTTGAGGATGTAACTAAATTATCTACACCATTCTCATTAAATAAACCTAGTCAATCAATGTGAATCAAATTTAATTACACCCATTCTTAAGGAAGCAGATTAGGAGAAAATAAAATAGGGACGACTTTTAGCATAAATAGCTTAAAGGGCACACATTTATTTGCAAAACATCCCAAACTTTATTTTTCAGGTTCGAGTGAGGAAGTTAAACTATGATAACCTGGCTCTACCCCAAACTCACCAAGTATTTTTAAATGTTGACAAAAAAAATGCTGTCAGGCCCATTTTGGGGGCGATTATGAGACAAATAGAGGCTACTGGATCTCAACCATGGGTTCTGAGTTTGTTTGCCTTTAATGTCCTGCAAACTGGACCAAGTTCAACCCTTTCATCATTCTACTCAGCCCTCGAGCTTAGAGCTTAACAGTCATACAGCAGTGAAATAAATGAATGTCCAACTCAGTTCTTGAATTCTAAGAAAGAAAAGTACTTTAATGCACACTGCAATGGAATACCACAATACAACAATTAGTGTTGTGGGAAAGGTTAGCAAAGGCTGCACCTCTATTTGCTATCTCCCCCTCATCCTCCTTCGGGTCTGAAATGTTACTCTTCCCTGCAAAATAGGGTATTAGTATCATTATGATGCAAGAGTAGATGTCTTCGCTAACATGTATGCGCTCTATCTCTCACAGTTCAGATTTTATGGCTTCATACCACCCATTATGAATCACTCTTGTGGCAGCCTGGCTTCCTTCTCAGTGCACTCACCCTTTGCCTGGTTCAGGCATGCGGCATGCTACTGGCATCTGTGTCTGGAATTTCAGTACTGACTGCTGGGGCACACGTCTGCCAGACATAAATCCAGCAGGTGTGGTTCGGTGACGTCCCTGATGATCTCCTGCAGTAGTTGAGGGGCTGGGAGCAAAGTTCATAGATAAAGGCTTGATGACTGTGCGAATAGTTGTACCATGAACAGGCTGATTGTCCATGGTCGGTACTTTCCTACCAGGGCCAATTGTTTGGGCTTGGAGCAGCCCTGAACAGGCTGATCTCCTGCTTATCTTGCAGCCATGCATGGTCGAAATTCCTGTTGGTGAAACGGCCACAGACAAACCACTATTCGGATGGTGATATGGTCACTCATAGACTAATCTTCTCTGAGCACACAGTTGTGCACATGCAAGATTTGCACTTAGGATCACAGCCTCAACTGGTCCTTGGTGATCACAGTCTGAATCATCATGATTCCTGCCTGGAGCTGTCAAGGAGAGACTATAGGCCCGCCAACACTGGGTTCCACACATCATTCTCTTCAACGTTCTTCCACTGGAGGTTCCAAAGACACCTGGGACATGCTGTTGCTCGCTCCCTCTGGACAGGTGCTCCTCCTGCCAGGAGCTCTATGTGCTAAACCTATGTCAGATGCAAAAACAACAGTTGATGGACAGAATGCAGAACAATGTCATACATTCACCCCAGTACAGAGATCTGTGTCTAAATCCATCGTTTTTTTGCACTCCACACCACCCCAGTTCAGACATGGCCATATGCAAATCAGCCTTGACCCTCTGCCTCATGGGAACAGTCCAGCCCGAACTGCCAAGCCATGCCTTCCCTGGACCGGAAACAAGCATCCTAGGACCGGTTTCTGGCTATCAGCCGTCATCAGCCAGAATAGCTTGACTCCAGTAGTGTGGACAGCATGGGACTCACGTCGGAGCATACCCATCCCACTCGGGGCGACAAATGTAAAAACAACAGTTGATGGACAGAATGCAGAACAATGACATATGTGGTGTGGAGTGCAAAAAAACGATGGATTTAGGCCCTGATCTCTGTACTGGGGTGAATGTATGACAAGGTCCAGGAAGAATAAATGCAGTCCAAACACTAAGGAGAACCCACATAGAACTCAAATGGTGTCTGACCACTAAATGCAGTATCCGCAGCGAGTTCATCTCCCACCCACTCTCAACATGCCATGCACCACCATATAAATAAAGGGTTCTTGCATTGATAAAGGAGATCCACAGCCTTTTCCTCACTGCAACATTAAAATGTGCGTATTATAGAACAGAAGAAAGGACTATATTTCACTTACTAGGACAGAAAATTAGAGTCATGTGCTTCTGACAAGTACCCCCTAACAGTCTGCTCGGCCCACACAGGTGCGGGCATTGCAGTCTTGTCCACAATATGCTTTTTGTGATCTCTGGAACAGTCACTGCATTCTGTTTTGTGATCTTTGCTTTCTGCTGATCTCTCCAAGCCGTAGAATTCCAATCTTAAATAAAGTGAAGAAGTGGCCAGAGACATCATTGTTTTTCTTCCATTTTTATTTTCATGCCCCCCCCCCCCCCCCCTCTCCCCCCAACTCACTGCATTTGTATCCACAGGTGCAACATGTTCGAGCATATAGTGCGAAATTTGCATCAGCAAATTTTATTGGAAATATGAACTACTTCTTGCCACACAGCAGCAGATAGGACAGTTGTCCTCACTTGTCAACCTCTCTCCGATCAGTGCTGTCATGAGCTCTTTGCTGCCCTCAGGCGCCTGCAGCAGCCCTTGCACTATATGGAGCTCTCTTCTACCAGGCCCCCAATCTACCAAACGACCCCACATGTAGGAGTGCACCGCACACAGCAAGGAGAGAAGCCCCAGAAAAGTGAGTAAGTGGGCAATGGGCAGCCTGCAATTGTATTCGCATGTAGTCTAGCTCATACCTATCTTCTTATATTTTTAAACAGAATATTAGTCATAAAACTGAGGGGGCCTGCACTGTGTTATTTGATGTGCATGAACACATGTTTTCTTCCTTGCAGTACTATTTACAACATCTGCTGTTCCCCGTGGAATTATAAATATAGATCTCTCTTGCAGATAAAGCAAAGAGGATGATCTCGAAGCAGCTGTTTCAACAATAGAATGTTTTAGCAGATCGGTACAAGGTTAATTTGCAATCTATTAAGTATAGCACAGATACATATTACCCGCTGTATTTACAAGTGAATTCGTGCATTGTGGATATTGAATTAATAAACAAATATCGTATGCGTTTTAAGAAGCAGATATTTATGCTGTATTAAACAATAGGATATTGCATGTTTAGGTCACTCTACGTCGACCAACCTGCATGCTTGCCTTCCTCCGTTCTTTTGTTCTTTTCTCTTTCTCTCTCCTTCCTTCCTTCCTCCATCCCTCGCTCCCTTCTCCTATTCTTTTCTTCTTTCTGTCTTCTCTTCTTCTCTCCTTTACTTTTTCCCTTTCTTCGTCACCCTCTTCTCCCGTCCCTACCTCCACACCTCCCTCTTTCCTTCCACTATGAAATGCAACCTTTCTACACTCCTCTTGCACCACATTGTTTTTTTTTATTGTCTAAAGATCTTTACTTGATACGCCTGACTGGAGAATTATTACTGCGCCATTCCCTCAAATTGGCATCCACTGCTTAATTAACCCGAAATGAAACCAGTATGAAAAAAATGATGAAGTGACACAACAAAAATCATTATATATGCCTGAAATAACGTAAATGTAAATGTAAATGTATAGGCATTTATATAGCGCACTACTTACCCGCAGGGTCCCAAGGCGCTTCGACCACTGCGAAACCCTTCCTGGCTTCCCTGAGAGATGGTCCCTTAATGGGTATCTCCAGGGTGAGACCAGGCATCCCCAGCGGTCTGGTGGGGCCGTTAGTGAAGATGAGGCAAGCTAATGCCCAGAGTTGCCGAGTGTGATCGCTGATCAGAGTGGGCACCGAGGCGAGAGAATTATCGAGTCCGCTGACCCTGGTCCAGAAACCTGCCGCGCCGGGAATCGAACCCTGGTCCCGGGCCGTCCTCTGCTCTCGGGTCTGCCGCCTCTAACCAGTGAGCCACACTACTTCACTAGATAACAACATTTTCCCACTGTGAAATTTTAAGATACAAATACATTTTTCCCGAGTAATTGCTCGAAATCCTCGTCATCATTGCCAGGGGATTGATCTGCAGCACCTCCTCAGCCCCCAGTTCCAGGATCTGAGCAGTGCTAGGAGCAACGACACGAGTCAAGCAAACCCACATGGAACACCTCACTCTGGAATTAGGAGGGAAGAGTAAATCATCAGGTTGACCTACCCCAGAAGAGAATAGATGCACAGATGGGGAACGTTTCTGACTTCGTCCAGGACCTATCAATGTTTAGTTTGTTCTCCCTTATTATGGAAGTAACCTTCTAGGGAATGTCAAAGACCCTTGTTTTGAACATCACCCAAAGTTAAAGTAATCCACCTGCTTGAAGCCATTAGTAAATCCCTCAAGGGTGGGGGTATGAGTGGGTGGTTCTCAAGAGGCTTCTATGGAAGCCATACCTCCCACTGTTTCCTCTGAAAATGTTGGGACCAACATTTCTAGAAATCCTAATCTAGTCATTAAAAGAGGGATTGTTTTTGGGAAATAAAGAATTCTATCTATATAAGATCTGCTGCACAATACATAAATGCCTGTTTGGCATGGGACCTAAGTACTTGAAAGAAAAATTCCATCACTACAGCCCTGGGTGCATGTTGCGCTCTAGTAGCCAGCAATTGATCCAGGTTCCAAGAATCAGGAAGGCTAGGCAAGGAGGCCGAGCTCTTTCCTTTAAAGGCCCTATCCTATGGAACTCACTTCCCCTCACTTTAAAACAAACTGAACATTTCTTGCTGTTTAGGAAGAAGTTAAAAACACACCTATTCCCGACTCCTTAGGACATTATTTTTCTTTCCTTCCACAGCTTACCGGTACTATGAGGCCTTCCTGGAAAAGCGCAAGCGCTGAGATACCCCTATGGGGGTCGAATCCTGCGCTATATAAGAATATAAATAAATAAAATAAATAAATACTCTCCTTTTAAAGAAAGAGTAGGCAGAAGGGCTCATGGAAGGAAGGGAAGTGCAAAAGTGTGGGCCCATTAAAACAGCAGGGAGAGGGGTTGGTAGGGCACTATTCTGCACCGCTTACCCCAGTGACGATCCCAGTGAGAAAGAAGAAGTCTGTCCCTAAGGGGAAGCCTGATAAGGAATACTCAGGGAGATTGCAAAAATCATTTGGCACAGGAGACACCTAGCATTGTAGAAAAAGAGGCCTCTTGGAGGAAAAGTACCGAAGAGAAACCCGCTGGCAAATCGGCAGCTCAGTGGTTACCTTGCTGAGAGGGAGCCTGAGGCTGACCCAAAAAATCCCCCTTAAAACCGTGAAAGAGCCAAGCGTAAGTCTAGAGAATCGCTGCAGCTATTTCTGAAGTTACAATCAAAAAGGAAAGTACGCCGCTCAGATAGTCGCTCCCTGAATATATCAAGGCTGTTAAGCATATTTCCTAACATTAAAAGACTAAAGAGTAATACCCCAAAGAACTTAGGGGCATATTACCAAGCAATAGCGATAATTATCGCTATTGCTTGGTTAGCGTGAAAAAATTAACGCTGAGCTGCGGCGATTTTTATCGCAGATAAACCTTGGTATTACCAAGGTTTATCGCAAATCGCGGAAAAGTCAGAGATATTCATGCATTAGCGAGCTGATGCTCTTAGCCATGTTATCCACCTCCCATTGGATAACATGGCTAACACGGCTAAGAACTGCTCATGGCAGGTGTTAGCTTTTGGAGATATTCGCGCTTAGATCTCCAAAAGTTGGTAATAGGAGATAGCGATGTTAGCGACTGTTTTCAGTCGCTAACATCTTGGCTCGCCCACTTTGCATGTCATTAGTGATAAATATCACTGACATGCAAAGTGGGGCCCAAGTTGGCCGCTATCTCCTACTAGCTGTCGCTAACTGGTGTTAGCGACAGCTAGGTAATAGGGAGATCATTTTATCTCTGCTTTCTTGGCTTTTAAAGCCAAAAAAGCGGAGATAAACTCCCTTGATAATATGCCCCTTAGTGCGGGTTGGTTTTGGTACTGTAGCAGGTGAAGACCCAACCTGGGTACTATTTGCTTCTGAGGAAATCAAGGGCCTAGTGGAAAACTCTGCATCTACCTTGGCCGCGAATGGAATCTTAATAACAAAAAAACTCAGGGGTCTCAAGATAGAGGAATATAGTAAAACCTCAATAGATTCTAAATTAAATCTAAACAACAATTGTTGAAGTGGGATAAGTAATAATTAAACAGCAAGTGTGTCAGTGATTGTGGATAGAACCCGCTCAGTTCATAGGATACCCATCAAAGTGTTGTATGATCAATTTTATCATCTGGTCATCCCTCAGAGGTAATGAGTCTCTAGATCATTGAGACCAAATATTACCCTATAGGAGAGCGGGGTCACTGCCCACAAGCACGTAATGACCAAACAGATCTAGATCAATGGGTAAAAGTGCAGTGCATAACAAAAAGTGGTGAGTTAAAATAGGATAGAGAGCAAACAATAAACACATTTATTAGGAATATAGCCTCTTCCTAATTAAAAGAACAGTGAAAGGGTACAGTATGGAACAAATCTACTGCATAATGGCCAACATGTTTCAGCCTCAACGGGGAAGACCCAAGGCTTTCTTCAGGGCCTCTGTTCGTAACATTGCTACTGCAAAATGTGAAGGCAAATTTTACTAATAAATGTGACATATACGAGTGAAAAGGATACAAACAGTTGATTCTTGCTCCTCCGTGTATGTGGATCCTAATCATGATCTGAAAACAGCACAAATACAGACAACCACCTCTGTTCAAAAAATGTTTGTGAAAACATTAAACCACATCAACATATAAAAGAGTGGAACAACTCACTCACCCAGCTATACCGGGGAAAGGAATCTGCCTTTGTGAAGGGACAGAGGATATTTGGGAGGCCTCAAGGGCGTCAGGGGAGAATAACCTCTAGCAGATAACCCTTTTTTTCATGAGAACATGGGTTAAAACACAATCAAATTACATTCTCTAGGTGCCTGGGTACAGGCCATCGAACAGGGACTGGTAGCAGTTGGTGGGAATGAAACGAGTTCCAAGAAAGAACAGTTCCTGTCACGTTCCAAAATGATGGAGCCCCAAAAGTGAGGAACCGAAAGCCATCACATGCTATGGATTGCAACAAGTTTAAAAGTTATGACGGTTATGTGAGGCATAGTTACCTTCCCATGGGAGCGGATTTCTACCCCTTTGATGATGTGCAAGGTTGCTATTTTTCAGCTAGCAATTGGGGAGTGGTTCAGGATATTGATTGCTAGGAGGCAGCAGAGTCTTGTCTTGACATGGATCGTGCAGGGGTTTAAACATAGTTTAAAATGATTTTGGGAAGCAGGAAATTATAGAGAGGTCTTGGCTTGTTACCAGTGCTGTTCCTTCAGGAGTCTGGCTGATGGAGTGCACAGCATTTGAGGGGTTTGCTGTTGTAGATCAAAGAGCAAAGCCTCTGCAAGAGGTAGAGCAGTGTCCGTTCGTTTTGGGAGGAAGGTAACTGAGCTCCAACCTTCCTATGTATGGGCTCTTGCGGGGCGAGTTGACTTGTTTCCCAAGGATGTGGGTCTAAATCAGATGATATTTCGTAATGTGTACGTCCCCCCAAATTGCCACCTACCGGAATGTGAAAGATGTCATTTGGTTAACGGCGTAAATAAATTGCTACTTGAATATCTAGCTGCTTTGTTTGTGGTGTGATGGGATTTTAACCAAAGATCAGACGTCAAGGTTTTTGACAATACAATGAAAGACCTGAGATCTACATTAAACATTCCTGATGGTACTTTTCGAAGGAGAGCGAGGGAAGGGGATGCTAAACCGAGCTGAATCTGATTAATGTCAATGATCGATATAACGATGATATTCTGGTGGTCTGAACCTTTATACATGCTAATAGTAACATGCCCGTTGAGTACGTTTTCGTTCAAATTCATCAGTCCTGTCTGGGAAAGATTTTATAGCTCTGAATTCAGGGCCTAGAGACCAACTTGCTCTTAGTTTGGAGCTTAAAGACCCAGTCCGGATATGTGTTACCCCTACTCGGGCCCCGGAGGTAGTCTATCACAGGAGAATTTGTGTTGTGGTCACTGAAGATGCCCTGCAAACCCTCTCATCAATCAATTTCGAACCTTTAGATTTGGAAAATGTGAGGATTTGATGGGCTGTTGTTACCGATTAAATAAGCAATTATTGTTCAAACTAGCAATGGGGGCCCGCCTAAACCTTGTGAGTCCACAATGAAGGGGAACAGCAGGTCTAATGACAACTGTCGGTAAGGTACAAGAGTGGCAAATAGGAATCACCAATGCCTGCATCAATGGAATGCCAACCTTAAGGAAGCCATGGTGGCCTCGAAAACTGCTTATCGAAATGTGTGTGCCCTCAAAAAGAGGGAGTTTTATCGGCTAAATTGGGAATTATTGTCAGTTGATTCAGACTGGGGGTAGGATTTGTACTCCCTGGTTTGGTAGGGGCCTACTTTTAATATTTGATGGATTGATCCCAAATATGTTAGGATGGTGCTCAAAGGGGATGCCTTGGGTTGTGGTAGTTGTTCTGCATGCTGTACTTTATATTGTTGGCAACATTAGATGTATGCTTCGGGCTAGTGTAAGTTTTCTTAATGCTGTTATGATGAATGTGACAATGGGGTTGGGTTGCATGTTGCACTTAACATTTCTCTATTTAGTAAAATGAGCTGCCGGTCTTCGGCAATTTATTTCCCCCTTCCAAGAAAGTATGGCCTTGCATCTCGCACATTAAAATGTTCCACCTGCTTAATTGAAATATACGTCTTGGGTTATTAAAAATATCTTAAATGTTATTCATTGGTATATGTTAATGATGACCCTTGATTGAGTTTTTGATGTGAAGAAATGTTACATTTTATATTGTATGTCCTTTTCAGGCTGTTGATAAGTGTCACTGGATTAATCAAATTAAGTGTTATGTGTGGATTTTATGATGGTATTAATTGTGCATGGATTTTATGATGTTTGTAACTCAGGCCCGGATTCACAGAACTAACTTAAGACAAAATCCTAAACTTCCTACCATTTTGGTATTCACAGAAGGCATTTAGGAGTCCTAAAGTTAGGACTCCCTATTCTGTGAATACCGAAATGAATAAGTGCCTTCTGTGAATACCAAAATGGTAGTAAGTTTAAGATTTTGTCTTAAGTTAGTTCTCTGAAACGGGCCCGTTGTATGTCAAATAAAGTCAATGTAATATTTGTATAGGAATTTAGGGCCATTTGTAGGTATTCACTATTTACCGATTTTTTAAATACCGAATTTTACCGATTCTGTATTTGAAATTTGATAAACAGTATGTAGGTAAAAATTCAGTAAATTTTACCGAATCGGTAATATTCGGTATTACCGATTCGGTATTTACCGATTCGGTAATTCCCACCATAGGAATGAATGGGAATCCATTCAATATTACCGATTCTGTAAATACTGAATCAGCAATAGGGGGTACATATTCAAAGGTGGCAGGGTGTCACATTGACACCCTTTTGCACCCCTGAATCGTGCATGTGTGCACATGTGGCACACATACACGCTGTCTGCTACATGGCGGCACTCAAAAAAAAGCAAAAAATTGCTTTTTCAAGGTTATTCGGTATTTGCCACCAACTTATAGTTGGTGGAAAATAACGAATCCTGAATGCAAAAATACACTCACTTGAGTGCCTCCTACATAGGGTTTTAGGATTCAGTAATTTACCAATCCCTTAAATTACCGATTCAGTAAATTACCGAATCCTCGAAACCTGCCTCCTACATCTCAAATCCCTAAATACCGGTCGATAACAGAGAAATTTACCGAATTTCACCGTTACCGACCGGTATTGCCCCACCTACATATGGCACTTATTTCTTAGAAGTCAAGGTTTGTGACTGACTGACTGATGCACAAAGTCCTTATATGTCATCCTGATTCAGATACATGCTTAAAAGTCTGAATTTGAGATCATAAGTGGAGTTCAAACAACATACAACATCATTATTAATAGTGTACCTAACAAGCAGTAAAATCCACAGACATGGAAAATTGTCACTTCTCATTTTAAAGCTCCCTGACATACACTTTCTTAATGAGGCTACATGCCTAGACCCTTGAGCCGATGCTGGCTACTGCCACTCATTTTGGGGGATGGCACTTATTTTTCTTTATCAGATATTCCCTGAGAGCAAAAGAGGGCAAAGCACAAACTCAGGAAAGAAGAAAAGCATTCATAAAAGTAGATAAAAGGAACTTCATTAAACAAGTGAGATACAAGGACAGGAAGTGTCTAGTAGTGTGTTGCAAAGTCATCCTGTGCCCTGGTCACCCCCATTTCTTTTGCTGACTGGTACTGGTGGTAACTAAATTTGACAGCCCCTGGGTTCTGCATACGCAGGACCAGTGCTAAACTGAAAAGACACTTAGAGTACAGTAAAACACCTACATACACTAGGGTACACTATGGGTTGGGGTACCCCTGCGACTGGCATGACCTCCCCTATAAGGCCCCAATGCAAAATAGGGCATGACAGTTTAAAGGGCAGCAGCTTTTCTGCACTTGCATGTACCCCGTGCTGAAGCCTGTGGTCAGGTTAAAAGCAGCCCTGTATTGCAGGACTGCTTTTAAAATGCTAATTGTGCCCAAACTCAACTTTGGTGTTTGGGGCACTTACACATTATTAACTCCAATGTTTGGGAATATTAGGTACCAACGGGGCCTCTGCAAGGTGTGTCAGGGGTGGGGGGGGGGGTAAGGTATTTATAAGGAGGGTCCTTATAAAATGTTTTTTAAATGCCCTGGTGTTAGTGAAATTGCACATTTCACTCCCCACATTATAGTGAAGTGCTTCCTAAAATCGTCTTTTTGTGCTAGGAGCACTGTGAAGTGAGGATCATCAATATGTTTGCATATTCAGAACCCCTAAAGTTTCCCCTAGGTGTTCAAGGGGTGGGGGTGCTGTAGATGTAGGAAGGGTCCTTATAAAATAGGTTTTATTAGTCCTGGTGTTGGAGAAATTGCTTAGTTCATTTTTTTGATTGCAGATCTCCATCCCCATAGGTAAACATGGCAAGAAGTTATTAACTAATAATTACCACTAGGATAATCATTCAAATACCACTCAAGGACTTCCTAGAATGTTATTGACAAATCCAACAATATGGTATTGTAGAATTTCTCCAAAGATTTACAAACAAGAAGTTATAAGACTTTCTTGTCCATAAACTAAAATGTATCCTTCCAGTAAGCTGTTCTGATTGGTCAGAGTTAAGTGAATTAGCCAGGCTGCTTTGAGGAGGTGATAAGGAGCCCCTAGGGTTAGACTGCCATTCTGGGAGGGCAGGGCTTTGCTACATAAGAATGCAAGAGCAAGGGGGGGTCGTAAAGCATACTCTTCAAAGAGGGAAAGGGACAAACAGCGTAAGTTAGGTCCTGGTGTAGCCCTACCCTTTGAACCCAGCCAGATGGCAGGATTAAGGAAGCAATAAGCTGATGTAAGGGGGAGGGGCAATATGGAAATTGACCATCTTGATGGAGGGCTCTTGTCTCTGCTGAAAAATCAGCCATGATGAATTTTGGAGAAAGTGTTCTCTCTTAGAAAGTATAGTGCTACTCTTTGGAGGATGGGATGTTGCCCTGCACATCATTTGACAGGGGTGCCCTAGTGCCTAACCCGTAGAACTTGAAAGGAGTGTCTGAGAAGGGTAGAGCCTCTCAGATCTACTGCTTGAAACCCAAGCACCAGGGGGTGACCAGAAGAAAGAAGGACAAGTCCTTCCCCAGGGGAGAGCCCAGGGAATAGGTCAAAAACAGAAAAAGTCATCCATAGACCCACAAAAACCTGAACAGGGGGGCGGCAGGCCAACCGAAATTCACAGAGAGGAGGTATCAGGTGAAGAATTGCAGGTTCTTTGATCCCTCAAAAGTGGGTAAGTGTTTTGACTGTTACCAGCCAGGGGATAAAAAGGGAGATGCTCTCTGCACCAAAAAGCTCCCCCTAAGTGGCCGTCCCCAGGGATTGCCAGTGTAAGTGTTGGGGTAGACAGTGGTATCCCAGAGAGAGGTAGGCAGGTGATAGAAGCAACCTTAGTGTCCCTGGATGTGGTGAACATTGCAACCATTACTGCCTTACCTCCAAACTTGGACAAGCAGAGACAGAGGCCTAAAGTGAATGGGACAGATATTGAGGCTATCAGAGACACATGGGCTAGTGTAACTATGGTTATGGGCAAGATGGTGCCTCAGGAGAGGTTGCTACCTGTTGACTTACACCAAGTGGCATATGTAGACAGCACTACCAACCTCCATCCTATGGCTGTGGTTGTTTGGAATGGGGAGGTGTGACACACCCTATGAAGTTAGCTGTGTCTATGGTGCTCCCAGTCCTGTATTTACTGGACAATGATCTGGAAGCCTATGAGTGGTCAGAGGTCGAGAGAGGTCTCCATATGAAAATATTGGAGCTCACTGAGTGGGTATGTGCTGTGACTAGGTCACAGATTAGCCAGAAGGGAAAGGCTAGACACTTGGACACTGAAACCAAAGGCCAAGCATCCAAGGACAGGGGTACTGGGCCTGGTGACCCAGCTCTGGGAACTCCAGAGGTTCAGGAGGAATTCAACCTTGATGGGGGTGGGGTAGTGGCCCCTGAGGGAGGGACTCCGTCCCTGCCAGAGCTATAAGATGTGTCAGAACTGACAGGAGCATAAGGACCCTCCAGGAAGAAGTTCAGCAAGGGGCAGTGAGACTGTTCCATCCTTAAGAGCTTGAAGTGGATTGCCTCTAAGCAAGTGGAAAGGGATGACAGTGGCTTTCACAGAAATTACTGGGAATATGGAATGCTTTATACTGAGGCCAGAAACCTCAAAGAGGGCTCCACCAGGAGGTTGGTGGTGCCCCAGAAGTACAGAGAGTTCATCCTGACTTTGGGTCCTGATATCCCCTTGGCAGGACATTTGGGACAGACAAAGACATGGAAAAGGTTGGTGAACCATTTCTCCTGGCCCCAAATATCTGAAACGGTAAAGGAGTTTTGCAGCTCCTGTGTCAACTGTCATGCCAGTGGCAAGGCAGGGGGCAAGACAAAGGCCCCCTAATACCATAGCCAATGGGTGTTTTTTTAAGGGTGGGATGGACACTGTTGGGCCCTTGGACCCACCTACTGCATCAGGGAATAGGTATATCTTGGTGGCAGTTGACCATGCTACCAAGTACCCTGTAGCAATCCCTCTTAGAACGGCTTAGTGTGTTCACCAGAGTTGGTTTTCTGAAAGAAGTGGTGTCAGATAGGGGCACAAACATTTTGTTCAGCTATCTGACTGCTGTGTGGGATGGGTGTTATGTCAACTAGAGGTCATCACCCCCTATCACCCATAAAAACATAAACAAATGGTCTGGTTGAGAGGTTTAACAAGACCCTGAAGGGCATGATAAATGGGTTATCAGAGTAACTAAGGGGGCGATGGGATGTTCTCCTCCCATGCCTGCTGTTTGCCTACAGGAAGGTGCCACAGAAACGGGTTGGATTTACTTTCTTTAAGTTGTTGTTTTGACACTCTGTGAGGGGGCAGCTGTACCTGCCGTGGGAGACTTTAGAGAATCCTCTCAAAGAAGCCAAAGACAATGTGCTTGATTATGTGCTAGGCCTGAGATCAAGAAGAGTACATGTACAAGGCAAGCAGAAAACTGGAGACCAGCCAGAAACTCATGAAGAACTGGCATGATCAGAAGGCTACTATGCCTGAGTATACTACAGGACCGTTTCTGTGGGTGTTGGAGCCTGTGGCTCCCAGGGCCTTCCATTAAAAAGGGAGTGGGCCTATCCAATCCTAGAAAAGAATATTAATAATAATATAATAACACACATTTATAAAGCGCAACAGCGACCTCGAGCAGAGGTGCCCCGGCGCTAGCGTAGTCAAAGCAGCGGAGATAGAGTGGAGGAAGTCTAGCCTTGGTTGAATAGCCATTTTAACGCTTTCCTGAACTCCAGTTCAGATTGGATTTGGTGAAATCTATCCGGAAGGGAGTTCCATAATCTGGTCATTACCACTGTAAAAGATCTACCTGCAATGCGTGCCTTTGCAATTGGAGGTTCACATAGTAAAACCTGGGCGCTAGATCTAAGGGAGCGTTCTTGTTGATATGGGCGAATACGTTTCCTTAAATAGCTGGGGCAGGTGGTAGGCAGACAAAATATCATTTTTTAAATATCGACATACAATAATGTCGATGTTTAAATATTGAAGCGACAGAATATAGAAGGTAAGTCATATCAATATTTTTAATATCAATGGGACAGAATTTCGAAGGTAAGTAATATCGATTTTGTTAATATCGATGTTAGTAATATCGATGTCACTAATATCAATGTTAGTAATATCGATATTACTAATATCGATTTTTATATGATTTTTATGAATATTATTATGTAATTAATATGCATTTTTTTATATAATTTATTTAGTGGGTTGTGGGTTTATAGGGGAATAGGGTGGAAAGTAATTTAATTATACTAATTTAATTATTAATTTTTAGGAATTATAAATTAATTTTATGCAATCGGTAATTCATTTTTATTAATTGGTAATTAATATTAATTAATTGATTAATTGGTAATTATGTTCTGTAGCGGGTTGTGGGTTTATAGGGGAATAGGGTGAGAAGAAATTTAAATATACTACATTAATTATTAATTTTTATGAAATATAAATTAATTTTAATTAATTGGTAATTAATTTTTATTAATTGGTAATTAATTTAAATTAATTGATTAATTGATCATTTTGTTCTGTAGCGAGTTATGAGTTGATGGGAGAGTAGGGTGGAAAGCAATTTAAATGTAATTTAGTAATAATTTATTTTAATTAATTGTTTTTGTTTATTATAATATTGGTGATTCATTATTTTTTGGTAATTCATTATTATTAATTGGTATTTATTGCTAATTTATTTTTACTTAATTATTCATTGGTAATTGCGTTTTAAAAATTGATGTTTTTACCCCTAAGCTATCCAACACTTTCCCTACTGTTGTACTCTCTGGAGTGGGAACAGTAATTTTTACTCCTAAGCTATCCCACACTTTCCCTACTGTTGCACTCTGGAGTGGGAATAGTCATTTTAACCCCTACGCTGTCCAACACTTTCCCTACTGTTGCACTCTCTGGAGTTGGATTAGTAATTTGTACCCCTACGCTGTCCAACACTTTACCTACTGTTGCACTCTCTGGAGTTGGAATAGTCATTTCTACCCCTACGCTATCCAACACTTTCCCTATTGCTGCACTCTTTGGAGTGGGAATAGTAATTTTTACCCCTAAGCTATCCAACACTTTCCCTCCTGTTGCACTCTTTGGAATGGGAATAGTAATTTTACCTCCATGCTATCCAACATTTTACTTACTGTTGTTTTTTTTTAGTTATAATATTATTTTATTCCGTCTGTTATTTAATATATTTTGCATAGTTTTAGCTAATGTAGTATATAATTCATTTTAAAAATATTAAAAGTAAATTTATTTTTTTAATTTGTTTTGAACAATTATTTAATTTGTATTTATGTTACTATTTTATGTGTATAGATGAATTTGTAATTTATAATATTTGTAATTATTTAGAATTTATTAAAATAATTATCAAAAATGATTATTAAGTATATATATATATAATATATATTATATGTATATGTTTAATTCATTTTTTATTACATTATTTATATTACTTATTAATCTTAAATATTATAAAATATTTCTATGGTCATTGTATTTTTTTTCTCAATATTTTTGTACTTACCTTTTGTAGATAGGATGTCGATATTGTTGACTCTTAGAGCTCTAAAGGCTACCATCAGGACCTTAAATTCTAATCATTTTGCTACCGGCAACCAGTGAAGCTGGATAATGTGCGCAGAGATGTGTTGTCTAAAAGGTACTCTCCTGATTATTCTTGCAGACACATTCTACACCATCTGCAATCTCTTGATCGGGTACGCCGGCAGCCCCAGATAGAGACTATTCGAATAGTTCAGTTTTTATGTCACAGTCACATGAACAAGGGATCTGCGGCAGCTGTCTGGGAGCAGGTGAAGAACTTTTCACAGACTTCTCATTATGTCGAAGCAAAAAGATGCAATGAAGCGTACTTGGGTTGAGAAAGACAGGTCAGATTACCATCTAACACCCAAGATTTTTACCATTGTTGAGGAGCGAGGGGGGCATTTCCACCGGCCACCACAGTCCCGCGGCTGGTGGGGGTGCCTTGCCGAAAAACAGGACCTCGGTTTTCTCTGCGTTCAGCTTTAATTTATTGTTGTTCATCCAGCTGGAGATATTTCTCAGGCAACCCTTAAATCTGGTGAAGGAGTTAGTAGATAGATCTTTAAAGGAAAAGACCATCTGGGTGTCATCTTCATAAAATCTAGTTTCAAACCTCAGTTTGCAATGAGCGAAAAAAGTGGAACCAGATATATATTGAAAAGTAGAGGGCTTAGTGCTGATCCCTGTGGGACCCCACATCGTAAAGGTTTGGCTTCTGACTTATAGGGGTGGAGAGTGACCCTTTGCGTGCGGTCACTAAGATAGGACGTAATCCAGTTCAGTGCCATCCTTTCCAAACCCGAACCTTTAAGCCTGGCCTGCAGGATTGAGTTATTCAACCATATTGAAGGTGGCAGACAGATCCAGTAGCACCAGCATGGCTGTTGCTCCAATGTCCACCACCATTCTTGTAGATTCAGCCAGCTCCAGCAGAGCTGTCGCTGTCCTGAAACCCGCACGAAAACCGGACTGCGCTTCATGTAAAATTCCACCTCTGTCACTAAAATTGGTTAAATGTCTGTTTCCATGACCCTGGGAAGTTGCTGGTGACAATTGAGCTGTTCCATATGTGGTTCAGGATGGGGTTAATAGTGTGGGCGAGTGCTCCCAACAATTTAGGAGGAAAGGATCTTCTAGGGACCCCAATTTGCATTTAAGAATCTCTTTCAGGGATTCCTGTGAAGTGATAGGGGGACATTTGGTTGACAGTGGCACCCCCAGGAACCTTCATAGGTTCCTGCATGTGAACAGGTTGAAACCTGACAACTTGATAATAATATCGCATTTTTAATTTTCCAGTCACGCTTGCGCAATTCTTTTGTGCAGTAGCGCTATGCTCTGTCAATATTGTTTATTGTACCATTGAATCACATCCTCCCAAGATAGCCGCTCCCCGCTCTCGGTCTAGTGGCTAAGGGGAGTACCCGGAAGCTCAGGTTTCACTTGAACAGAACCATCGCGACTCCCGAGTAAGATGCTGTCCCGGGGAAGCTGACACTAGGTATTACCGATCGATTTCACCAGCAAGGAAGTAAGTAATACTTATAGAACCCCAAGTTTTCAGACAAACGGGATCTGAAAGCCAGTGCATTTGCCGTCAGAAATTTGGCGGGTATGTTTTTACCGATCTCTCTCCTTCTTTTTTACCATGTAAGGGACAACAAGCAGTGAGTCCATACAGTGAAATCGAATCCCTAGAGAGACCATGAGGTGCCATGGAGCACAGCAACAAGTAAATACCGAGAGTCTCACTCTCTGTTTTTTCCTAATTCCATCTATAATGTTTTTCCTCATTTCATCCATTATGTGTTATATGTGTCTACCGTCCTGGTCATATTAAGTCCTGTCTTGTTTTTATGTGTGAATTCACAACCAGTTAACACAGTCATCGTCAAAAATTTGACATGAGAGCCTGCACGCGCCATTATGGTGCAACCACCCACCATAGTCCAGGTTGCGTGCGCCTTGAGAGTATACCTTGTGAGCCTTCCGTTTTGGGGAGGTGTCAAATGCTACTAATGATATGCTTTCTATTTACAGCATATGAAATCAGAGAAAATCGTATGTATTCTAACACGAACGCATGCTTTATTACTTAAGTGTGTAACTGTTATTTTAATTATAACTGCCCAATTAGGTACTTTGGAGTGACAAATGCAGGGCTGGTCCCGGCATGGTCCTGAAGAAATGCTAGGGGTAGCATGAAACATGTTGACCTTTCACAGAACCAATCCTCATTATAGGTTGGTTAGTAGTGATACCCACCCCACTTTTAACATACCTGCCTAGGAGCATAATAAATCTGCTGAGGCTTACTAAGCACGGTATTTTTAATCCACCTACACCCACTCCACTTTTTCTTTTTTGCACCACACATAGTCTCTCACTTTAAAGTGCTCCTGCATAATTCGTGAGTGGTAGCACGCCCCTTTTCGTAGAGAACTGGGATGGCCCCAATGATGAAGCATGTCACCGCGGGGCAACCCCGGTGAGTGAGGGGACACTAGAAAGAAATTTTTCTTTCTCAACTGGTACCACTGATCACTCAGGGGAGTTACCATGACATGAGCTAGGTCTCGGAACCCAATACTTTGGATTCCATTTTTTGCACAGGTTGAAACCCCACCATGACAGGGCAGATATGACCATGTTACTGGTCACTGATGAGGGAGTGGTGGAGGAAACTAAGCCAGTACCCAACCTTCTCTTCACTAATGTGCAAGATGGTTCATTGGAGGAAGTTGTATTATCTCCCAATCCGACAGACCAGCAGCACAAAGATTGCAAGCAGGTGCTGGAGCAGTTTGCTGGCCTGTTCATTTTGACCCCAGGCATTACTGAGTAGTGTATGCACCACATTGACATTGGGGACCACCTACCTGTCAAAAATAAACTATACAGGTTGTCTGACCATGTCAGAGCCAGCATTAAAGCTGAGGTAGCTAAGATGCTGACATTGGGGTAATTGAACTATCTGATGGTCCATGGGCCAGTCCAGTGGTGCTGGTGCCCAAACATAATCCCTAGGGGGGACCCAAGGAGTTAAGGTTCTGATTGGACTGCAGAGTACGGAATGCAGCCACAAAGATTGATTCTCAGCCTATAACTAGAGCTGATGAGCTCATTGACAGGTTAGGAGCTGCTAAGTACCTGAGTACTTTTGATTGACATCAGGTTACTGGCAGATTGCCCTGATGAAGCAAAGGAGAGGTCAGCACTCTCCACACCAGAGGGACATTATCAGTTCAAGGTAACACCCTGTGGCTTACAGAATGCACCTTCCACATGTTGGTGAACAGACTCTTGTCTGGGGTGGAACAGCTCAGTGAGGCTTATCTGGATGATATAGCTGTATATGGTTCTACCTGGGAGGATCATTTCAGCCACCTGAGGGAAGTGCTTCAGGCCATGCAGCAGACAGGCCTGACTGTTAAGGCAAGTAAGTGCCAAATAGAGCAGAGTCTGTGGTGTACCTGGGCCACCTGGTAGGTGGAAGCAATGTACAGCCTCACCAGTCCAAGATCCAAACTATTTTGGATTGGACAGCAGCTGTTACCCAGACTCAGGGAATTTCTTGGACTGACTGGGTATTATAGAAGGTTTGTTTCAAATATGGGACCATTGTGGGGCACCTAACATAACTCGCTTCTAAGAAGAGGCCCACAAACGTGGATTAGACTCCAGTGTGTCAAAAGGCTTTTGACTCTCTGAAAGCTGTTATGTGTTCACCACAGGTGTTACTGGCCCTTGACTACACAAAGGAATTTGTGGTTGAGACTGAATCCTCAGAGCAAGAGATTCAGGAAGTATTGTCACAGCTAAATGAAGAAGGCCTTGAAAAAGCTGAGACTATATTTGTTTGGGGCTCACTTTTGTGTTCAAACTGACCACAGGCTCTCAGATGGTTCGTGCAGATAAGGGGAGAGAATCCCAAGTTGTTAAGGTGGTCCATTTCCCTACAAGGAATGTACTTTACAGTGGGACACAGACCTCGGCTTGCCCATACAAATACTGATGAACTTTCCAGGTTTTTCCACTTAGTTGATGAGGACTACCAGGGTCCAGGTTAGTAACCCATCACCTTTTGTTTGAGGTGGGCTATGTTGCAAAGTAATCCTGTGCCCTGGGCATCCCTTTTTTTTGCTGACTGGTACTGCTTGTAACTGACTCTGACTGTCCATGGGCTTTGCCTAACCAGGCCAGGGCCAGTGTTATGCTGAAAATACACCTCAGAATACAGTGAAAACACCTGCATACACTGGGTACCCTATGGGTTAGGGTACCCCTATGATTGGCATGACCTCCCCTAAGGCCCAAGTACATAATAGGGCATGGCAGTTTAAAGGCCAGTAGCTTTTCTGCATGTGCATGTGTGAGGTGAGTTTGAAAGCAGCCCTGTGTTGAAGGACTGCTTTAAAAATACAAATTGTGCCCAAACTCGCCATTGGTGTTTAAGGCACTTACAAATTAATAATCTACAATGTTTTGGCATATAAGGTACTCCCAGGGTCTCCTCTAGTTGTTCCGGGGTGGGAGGGTTAGGTATTTATTAGGAGGGTTGTTATAAAATGGTTTTTATGTGCCCTTTGGATAGTGAAATTGCACATTACACTCCCCACATTGTAGTAAAGTGCTTTCCAAAATCGACTTTTGTGCAAGGGGCACTGTGAAGGGAGGATCTGCAATATTTTTGCATATACCGAACCCATACATTCTACCCTAGATTTTCCAGGGGTAGAGGGTGCTGTAGATATAGGCAGGGTCCTTAATAGGTTTTATAAGCCCTGGTTTCGGAGACATTTTCTACTTAATTTTTTCCATTGGAGATGATCAGCCCCATAGATTACAATGGCAAGAAGTTATTAACTAATAATTCCCGCAAGGAGAATGATAAAAATACCATTCAAGGATTTTCTAGAATGTAATTAATAAATCCAACAATATGATATTGTTGAATTTCTCCCAAAATGTACTGACAAGAAGTTATAAGACTTTCTTGTCCATAAACCAACATTCAGCCTTCCAGAAAGCTGTCCTGATTGGTCAGAGTTAAGTGAATTAGCCAGGCAGCTTTGAGGAGGTGATAAGGAGCCCCTGGGGTAAGCATGAGCGGATTTTGCGGATTGGCAATCCGCGAATTTTGCAGATTTGCGGATTCGCAATCCGCAAAATCCGCGAATTCCCGCAAATTTGCGGATTTTTTTTTTTTTGTGTTCGCCCGTGTTTCTGCCAGTTCGCGAGGGTTTTTACAATTTCGCAATTTGTGAACTTACCTGTCGGGTCGCAAGTTTTGCGAACTTGTTGTTTCTACGTGTCCAGCCTGTTTGGGACACTCTTCTTCATCACTGCCACTCTCTGTCACCACTGCCACTCTCTGACTACTCATGCCACCCTCTGGCCCACCCATGCCACCCTCTGTTTCATCACCACACCCTCTGGTTGTCCAGTGTACATTATTTTCGGCAAAGCAAAGCACACCTTCCCTGCCTCAAGTGACCTGAATTAATTTGGGGCTGATTAATGTGTCACAGAATATTTTTTTAGCTGGCACCTGCTTCCTTAGTGCGCCCTGATTAGTGATCTTTTGCACTTGCTAAGTGCTTTCATTGTTGCAAAATTAGTTACAACACCTGCCCTGCCCCAACTGACAATAATGAATTAGGGGCTGATTAATGGATTTTAACTTCCAGCCTGGCTCCTGCTTGTCTCCCTTAGCTGTAATTCAGGACCTTTGTGGCATATGTGTAACTATTCTGAGGTTCAGAGCAGGGTCACATAATAGTTTCAACTGGCAACTGAACTCTGGAGGGGCCCCTCAGGAAGCACTACAGGAAATGGCTACTAATGATGTGCCTGAACTTTTGAACCTGGTAAGTAGTTACTTTCAGTTTTGCTAAGATCGTATTTCTGCAATTTTGCACTTATTGGCGGGGCGCGAACTCACGCGAACAGTGCGAGCAGTGCGAGCAAAATCCGCTGCTCGCGGATTTGCGGATTTTGCGGGAAATTCGCAAATCTCGCGGATTGCGGATTTCCCGAAAATCCGCAAAATCCGCGAGCGTAACGGATTTTCCGCCCATGCTTACCCTGGGGTCAGATTACCATTCTAGGAGTGCAGGGTTCTGCTACATGGGAATGCTAGAGCAAGGGGGAGGGGTCATAAAACTTAGGGGTTGATTAGGATTGCGGTGAATCCGCATCCTCCGGGCCGGCGGAAGCCACCGCCGGCCCGGAGGATGCGGATTCACTGCTGCAGTACATGAAAAGACCCCCCCGCCACATTAGGATGGCTGGGGGGTCATCGGCGGACGGGAAGACCGTCCGCCGCTTTTCCACCGTGGTCGCCTTCCAACCATGGCGGAAAATCTCTAATATGGTGGCGGTGTCTATCAGACACCTCCAGCCATATTATGGTGAGCTTTAGGACATGCCTTCACGGAAAGGCATACGGTCTTTTCTTTGGGGGCCCGTTGCGGGCCCCCAGGGTGAAGGGGGGGTGGGGGGTGCACATGGAGGGTACCTATGGTGCCCCCCTGCTTTTGCATGCACAATGCTGCAGGCACCGCACGGTGCCTGCCACTTTGTGCATGCAAAAGCACAGCATGCATATTTAACTTTGCGACGGGTGCTGCTTAAAGCAGCACCCGCCGCAATGTTAAGTATATGGGATGTAACCGCCAGGGTGGCGGTCACTTCCTAATTCCACTGGAGGGACCGCTGCTGCCCCTGTGGATGGTCCCTCCACTTCGGGGGTGGTGGACGGACGCCATCCTAATAGGCGCCTTAGTCTTCAAAGAGGGGAGGGACAGACAGTGTAAGTTAGGTCCAGTTACAGTCCTACTCTATGAACCCAGCCAGATGGAAGGATTATGGAAGGAATGAGCAGATGCAAAGGGGAGGAACAGTATGGGAATGGACTATCATGAAGGAGGGCTTAGCCAGCTCTTTTCTCTAATGAAAAATCATCCATGATGAATTTTGGGGAAATTATGCTCTCTGGGAAAATATAGTGCCACACGTTGGAGAATGGGATGCTCCCCTGCACCTCATTGGACAAGGAGTGCGATTGCGCCTGACACAGAGAACTAGGAATAAGTATCTGCGAGGGGCAGACCCTCTCAGACCTGCTGCTTGAAGCTCAAGGAAGGAGAAGGGTCCATGTTTAGAAGTTTGATTTGTGCCAACCAGGCCCTGCACTCTGAAGACTGAGCCTGCTGCACAATCTGGAACTACAGCCCTAAGGACTACCTTTCTTCAAAAGGACTCAAGAGTGGACTCCCTGCAAGCTTTAGGTTAACACAGCTCACCTGGACTATCACCACCAATAATCCTCAGCCTGGAGTGCTACCAGTGGGTTTGTAAGGGGTTTGTCCAAGTTGATTGTTTTAACTGAAGTCCCAAACTTTCTAGAGCCATCTTTGAGCTTTCAGACCCTTGGAGAAAGGTTTGGACATTGTGGGACCCTTTAGGGAACTTAAAGAAGAAGTTCCAGAAGTTTGGTGTACTTTGGAACAACTATGAAAAAAAGCTTCATAAGTGGACCCACTCACCCTGGCTAGCCAAGCCAGCGACCCTCAACCGCGAGCTGACATGCCGTCCAGGTTCATCCCGCTGAAAAACTCTGGACGTCTGACTTCCTGGGTTTTACTGGGAGTAAGCTGAAACTCCAGACGGCCAAATCTCACCGAAGCAGGTCTGGTGAAGAGCGGGGTAGGACCCCTGAAGAAAAAGATCAGTGAAAGTTTCTAAGTTCAAACGTAGGAGATGTGAACCTTATGCCTCCAAGAGTAGGAGTAAGCAGGAGAAATGTTTTATTTTCTCCTCAATTGTTCCTCTTTCCATGTGTGCAGCACATATAGAATAAGGTAAATGCCTCCATTGATTGTGTTTGTGCAGGAAGGTGCTCCAAACAATCCTGCTAACAACGCAAACACCCTTGCACCATGGTGTAAGGTTGCCTGCATTGGGGCTAGCCACCATATTGTGCACCAGTAAATATGGTTCATCCCTAACCTTTCGATTTGGAGTAGGGCAGATCAACAAAGACACTTGTGGCCCTGCCCTATGCCAAATCATTGTAAATGATGCCCACTGTACGGAGAAGGTCAGTTCGGATTCAATGTGATGTACAGATAGTAAGGCCTCCTAAGAATAGGGGCTTGGGTGGCAGCTCACTAGAGGGAGGTTAGTACCTCAAGGGTATAAGGGAAAAGGGAAAGCAGTGCAGTCTAGATGCCTGTGAACCTTTGGGCTGTATCCATTATAGGATGTATCCTAATGATATATAATCAGTCATTTTGGGCTGCTACCCACCATTTTGTGCTAGGTGACACAGTTGCTGCCCAGTAGCTGTAGGTTTTCCAGGTTTTCCCTTGCTTAGCGGTAGCAAATACAATCTGCGAAGTCTTAAGAAAAAGTTAATCAGGCTCTCTGCTTGCTGAAGGAGGGGAGGCACTTGGAGTTACTTGTCAGCAGAGATGTGGTTTATACGCCGGTCCGGTGAGGCATGCGTCGGGCGGGGTATCCTCTGTCACAGCATACATGCCCAACCTGTGGCAGACAGACAGGGCATAATGGAGCACCCACGAATAGTTGGAGAGGTCAGGGCAGCGGTGGGTTCACAGGGGTATGATCAGCAGACTCTTGGAGAGCCTGCAGATCGCAAAATTTTTACCCGCTGGGCCCTGTTGCCTGTGGGGGAGTTAATACTACTTGAACTATGGTGGTGGGTTGGGGTGGGGTGGGGCAGAGAAGCACAGCGCAAGTTATAGGAAAGAGGAAGGCCTGGAAAAGATGGAGCAGGCCGGGCATCATGGGGGGAGGGGCAGACGGCCCAATGTATGGATTTTCAGGCAGGAGAGGTGGGGTGGGGGACCCTAGTGGGACAGGATGTAGACCCCAAATCTTTTCAAAATGATCTAGAGTGGGAAGAAGCAAAGGGGCCTGTTCAAAAAAGTGAGCTGACATGCCCCTCAAATTCTGACAGTATGGGGCAAGCTGTGGCTACATTCAGAGAGGCCAGAGGGGCTGGGGCTAGGTCTCAGGTCTCACTAGGTATGTGGAACTGGCAAGGGAGGGCGCTTAATGGGCTTCTGGTGCAGTAGCTGGAAGGGTTGACATGGGGGAAGAACCTGAAGAGAGCGAATGGTGGTGGCGGATTCAAAGGCACAGGGTGCCGCATTGCATCTGGACATTCCCACTGCGGAAAAAGGGGTCCATCATTGGACTTTCCCAGTGCAGGAAAAAAGGGGTCCATCATTGGTGCTAGTGGCAACAGATCCCATTGGTTTTACCCCCAATGGGGTTTGGGGGTTAGTACACACACAGGGAGGTCAGCATGCAGGGGTGTTAAGGGTCATCTGAGGAAAGACATGGGGTGCCCCCTGAAAATTCCTGCCAGGGTGGGGTGGGGTTGATGGCCAAGGCAGTGTTAGCAAACATATGTTTGGTGGCGAGGAACTAAGTGGTAAGGCCCAGAGTGTAGGGGTTCAGGGGTTGTTCACGTCGGACCTATCCTCATTCTTACAGGTTGTAGGACACTAGCAAGTGATGGACTCAGGAGAGTACAGTGCAGTGCAGTTAATCAACCCAGAAGTGAAGTGAGGGCATGGAGCTGAACAGTAAGCCGGACTGCGTAATGTGACCTAGCGTTAGCTGACAAAAGAACGTCTGGTCACGGTGGATGGTAGCCTAGTGCAGAGCATCTTCAGGAGGAAGGATTCACAGGTCTCTATGGCCTGCAGCAAGAGAGTACCTGGGAGGGTTAGTGTGGCCCCTAGGGGGATATAGAAAGTTACCAAACTGTGGAACACATTGTGCCACAGGAGGTGACAGTTACAAAGCATAATAAATGGGCGGATGACCTGACTGATTATATGGAGCTGGACTATGATGAGGATAGTCTTGAGGAGGGCATGATTGTGGACAGTGATGTGCTGGTTGACACAAAACTGAGGTGGTGGCAGCAAGGTGTTGGGCAGTCCGAAGGGGGGCGGCCTCGTTAATCAATGTCTGAGTAGTGCTTTACAGGATACACAAAGGTACTGGCAAGAACCACTGGAACCCGGGTGGCAGACAGTAGGTCTTCACTGGCAAGGCTCTGGCTATGTAGCAAGGGATGGCCTTAATGCCTGGTAAAAGCTTAGGAGCCACAGGGATGGCCCCAGTGATGATATCAACTGGGGTGGATGCGGGAGCATAAGGGGGAAGACAATACAAGGTTACAGAAGAGCAGGCTTGTGAAGGACACTGGGGTGTGGGCTGGAAAATAAGGAAGGGGATGGTATGCAAAAGACGGAGGCGAACCACAAAAAAAGTGGAACACCCACAAGAACAGGGGCATCAGTGGGGATCAGCAGGGTGAGAAGGTTAAGGCCACAGGAGGCTACGCGGGGAAAAGAAAGGGCAGAAAGGAACAGTCGAAGGGGTGGAGGGCGAGGAGAGCAAAGAGCTAAAAATAAAGAAACTCCACCACTGAAGGATCCTGAATCCCAGCAGAGGGGGCTGTCCAGTGGTGATCCAACTGCCACACTTCAAATACTGCAGGCAGACCAGTGGTTGAGGCAGGGGTCAGACCACAACCACGAGTCTAGCGGTCCTGAGGACCGCCATACTCGTAATTAGGCCCTTAATCCATATTCCTCAACAATATTCACTTTAACCTATAAGAGCTAAAAATAAAGAAACTCCCTTATATGGAGGTGACCAAACCATTGGGGACACACCTTGTATTTGTGGTATTTTTAGAAGGCTTTAAGCAAAAAGACATCAAAGCACTGCGCTGGGAAAGAGCTGTGTGAGGGGAGAGGATCAAAACCAAGAAAAAACCTAGGTAACTAAAATACTTCCTACAAGGATTAGTTGGAAAATAATCATGTCTTAACCTGCCTGTGAAAAAAGAGGTACGAGTTGATGCACCTGCTATATTCCGGGAGGTAGTTCCACAATCTAGCAACCGCCACAGTGAAAGCTTGTTTCCCCACCTGACTTTCCTGCATCTAGGTACTGACACCATACCTCAGCTAGCCAATCTTGGATGTCTACTGGGGTCATGCTAATTATAAGCTGTCCTGAGGTAAGTCTATCCCTGCTAATGGAGAGCCCTATGCACCAAACAAAGCGTTTTGAAAGACACTCACTTCTGCACTGGAAGACAGTGAAGGGATCTCAAACCTTCCCTAACTGAGAAATGTAAAACGTGCTTCAGCATTCTGAATGGTTTGAAGTTTATTTAGTGAGTACTGATTGGCATTAACATATGGGGCATAGTAGTCGTCCATGTGACAGGTGATAGGTGCAATGACTTTTACACCCAAAGCCCCCTGGAAAATATGGCAGCATTTTCTTCAAAATCCTAGGGAGCCAAAAAAACGACCTCACTGTTCTTTTAACTTGGGTGTCAAAGGTCAAGGTGCTATCTCAAAAGCCCAACCAGATTTTTTGTTGCAGCTGGTGGAACAGGTATAGTGCCATAAGTTTCTTGACACCATTTGTAGGTCCAGAGCGAGCTATCCATTCCAAAAACCACAATCTCCCTTTTTGCTCTATTCATTTTGAACCAGTTTTCCCTCATCCACCTATAAATTTCTGACATGCAAGGTCTAAACTTAACAACAACCCCTACCCAGTCATCATCGATGGGTACAATGATCTGGGTATCCTCCATGTAATATGATGCCTGGAAGCCAAAAGAACACACCAGCTTTGCTAGGGGGGCGATTTATAAGTTAAATGTGGAACCCCAAATGGGAGCCAGAAATGTTTGGCTTTCAAGTCCCCCCAACTGATTGTAAGAGTTCTGTCCATCAGGAAGGACTCCAACAATTTGAGCGCCATATCTTTTAGCCTGGCCTGAAGCAGCCTATGCCCCAGAAGAGATGGAGATATGGTGTCAAAGGCCTCGAACAGGACTAGCAGCACCAAAATGGTCCTACCACCTGATCCACTTGCCTGTGAAGGGCATCAGCAGTTGCTAAAAGTGCAGATTTGGTGCTGTGGCTCCTCCGACACCTATTTTGAGAAAGGTCTAGGAGTTCATGGTCTTTGAGATACTGGGCCAATTTCTGGCTGATGTGCTTCTCCCAAACTTTGGCTGGAGCAGGTGACAACGAAATCGGGCACAGATTCTTTAAGTCAGGTTTATTCTTTAATGGAATAACTGCCTTCTGATATATAGGTGGTGCCAAGAGAGTGTGATTTGTCTTAAAGAGTTCTTTAGGAATCTTAATAGAAGATCTGAACCTCTGGGAAAAATACAATCATCTCCCCTCCTTGTTTGCGCTTTTACATTTACAAATTAGCTCCTTTTATTTGGATTTCTCTTCCTGATTAGGAGCCAATCTCAATTCCTGTCTTCTGCACTGCCTTTGGAGGTCTTTAAGTTCTTCTGAGAACCAGGGGCAGAAAATATCTTCCAGGCTTATGCCTAACCCTAACCAGAGGGGCAACCTCACCAATGGTTGACCTCAACCAGTTATTGAAATTCGCTGCTGGGTTACTTGGACCACTAAAGTCCTTCTCTTTAAATTTCATCAGGGCTTCACTGAAATCGTCAACCAATATTTTTCTCTAGTTTATCACACTGTTAGCTATGCCCGGCTAACTTTCCACTGCCTGTCCCTTGACGGTACTGAACATCACCAACATAGCTGCCAAGGTTTCACATTACTTATATGTGACCGTTTCATAATTTTAGAGTGGTTATGAGTGACATTCAACAACTATGAGTGAAACTTTCCCACGAGCAAAAATCAAGCAATGGAGATGAGGGAAACATATAAATATCAGAAATTACACCCATAGAAGTATGCAGTAAGCCTCCAGGAGAAGAGTTGCTATTCACATTGATGTAAAACAGATCTCAGAACACAAAATATAGACAGTGTGTGGATTACTGGTTTCCCAGTGGTCCCTATTACTGCCAAAAAATCCACAAATGGGGCATTCAGAAAGCAAACCCTGACAGCAGACCCCAGATAAAATAGCAGTGGACTCCTTTGGTCTATCTTTCCTAGGAATGTCAACTTCCTGGCATCTCTCAATATCTCCCAATATCCATCATTCCCTACAATTTCTTGCACCTTCAATTTCCCACCCAAATCTAACTTGCCAATTGCCTTTCCTTCGATGCACTTAACCATTCAAGCAAGACTCGTCTACATACAAAATACATTTGCAGTTTGGAGATTACCACTTCTCTTTAATCAATGAGTTCATCTGGCACGAGGGAGAAGGCTCAGTAATATACAGCCTCACACTATAAGAGCTGCTCATGGCTTTTAATGATCAGCACCCAGCTTGCCCGGAATGCACGCTTACTTCAGGGTAATATAAATAAACATGTATATTCCTGATTTAAAGGTTCCAAGTGTGTCTCACTTTGAGTTAAAGTATAAAATTATCTCAGTTACTCACCATCTTCACCCCCGGGGTACTGCGTTACTTGAGCCAAGTCCAACCGCACGCTACAAGAAAGTTATAGCAGGGCAGTTTCAACTCAGTGGGGAATGGTGAGAGTTGGGAGGAGATGAGCTAATGGGCTAGCGGAATAAAACATTGTGAATTTTTTTTTTTAAAGTAAAGCTTTGCATAGATTTCTGGTGTAAGCTTCGGCTGGATTTACAATGGTGTAAGCTGTGAACCTTATGTGTGTCATGAAGAAAGAATGCATATATTTTGCTGTGACTTACATCAGTCAGGGAGGAGGACAGTATGGCAGAGAAGTTGCCGTGACCAGCAGGAGCAGCGAGAGTAGTAGGGGAGGTGAAAAGAAGCTGCCAGGACTGCCGTGAGTATTAAAGTAGAGTTGTGACACATGAATGAGGATAATAAAATGAAAAAATACAAAGAATCAAATAAATAAAAGGGCAATAAAAACAAAAAGAAGAGAACTACTTGTATTTGTATTACAATACACCTACGTGAATGGCAGGGATGCATGATATGCTCAAGTGAAATGCCGTGACTCAACTCAACAAAGCAAACTCACATCAGTCGGCAAAATTTGATAGAGTACACAAGACGACATTGAAACCACACTAGAAAAAGAAAACGGCGCTGCAGCGGCATGTAAACTGAACTTAACAACCGTGCCATATAGTAATATGCAGAGTTGAATAGTTCACCAGGCTCACAGCATGCAGAGGTTGACAACGGAAGCTAAAAATGTGTGATAATATATTATAATGCGGTGATGTGGACAACCACATTAAAATGCATTAGTCTAACGCCTGATGCAAGTGAATTGACAGGCATGCACCAAGCAGTGGTCATACCACCAAAGCAGGAGACAATTGCCCACCCTGAGGGTCTTATGATTGCAAAAAATCCAATCTAGAGTATGCCCTGCATTGTGGGTCACAACCTTAATCCATTGACTAAAGCATAAACTGAGCATAAGATCCAGTAAGATCATGGTGCCACAATCACCTTATGTTGTCTACCAAGGAAAAGATTTGGAAGGGAGAGTAAGCTGTTACATAGGAAACTGAGGGACAAGGAAGGGTCCAAGGAGGAAGAGTATGAACTAAGTGCCCCAAGGTACCCATGACCATAAAGAACTAAACAGCAGCTTTTTAAATGTACGTCAGTGTCTTCTGTGAGAAATATCCTGAGAGGAATGTGGCCCTGTTTAAATACACAGATGTCATACTCAAAGTACAAATCACATTTAAGGGATAGGCGTGGGCGCAATATAACAATTAGTTTATGGAATGTATGGCCCCTGATGTGGAGGCAAAATCGGGGGAGACAGATGCTTATCTATGGCAACATACGATGAATCTGGCAAAATTTGGTAAAACAATTTTTACTGCTAGTGGCTTGCCAATAGTTTATTGGCCCTTTCAGCCCAGAGAAATTATTTGCTTTTCTCAATCTATGTGGGGATGGCATCAGCATAGTAAAACTATCCCAAACTATATGTAATTTCCCAAATGTAACGGGGGCTGGAGGTAGAATAGTAAATCTGACCCCAAAATGTATGTTTTATTATCTTCAGGCTGGTAAGGGCTTGATTACGATTTTGGCAGACCTCCTGTAGCACTGTCACCGCTGCACCCGCAGGAGGACCACCAAGCCTGTGGTGCACCGCCAAGCCCGTGGTGCACCACCCACCATATTCTGACTTGAGTCCAGGGCTATGCTGTGGCTGTCTCACTGAGCAACTACTTTAGACTCATAGGAGAGAGTTAATAGCAGACCGCTGCCATGACAGCACCTACAGCACATTTCTGCACGATGTGGCATGCACCATGTTGTGCCTGTCACACCTTGCAGGAACAGGGAAGCAATTCCAGGGTGGCACATTGCCATTCCCAGGCCCAGAGGCAGCAGAGGGCCCTGTTAGGGACCGCTTAGTTGCATCTCAGCCACCCTTGTTATAGCAGGGTCAACTCCATGAAATGGGCGGTAGAAAGGCAGCTCAGAATATGCTCGGTGGTGACACAACGGCACCACCAGCATACTCCTGCCCCTTTCTGCCACACCACTACTGAAGGATCCTGAATCCCAGCAGAGGGGGCGGTCCAGTGGTGATCCAACGGCCACACTTCAAATACTGCAGGCAGACCAGTGGTGGAGGCAGCGGTCGGACCAAAACCTCGAGTCTCGCGGTCCTGAGGACCGCCACACTCGTAATAAGGCCCTTAATCCATACTCCTCAAAAATACTCACTTTAACCAATATTTTTGAGCCTCCATTTAGAACAGTAAATACGCCCCAGTCAAATATATGCACTTGCCACAAATGTTGAACTAGAATTAGAATATTAAAGCAGACCCTCCCTCTTCCCAATAAAAACCTTTTCCAAATTTAAATTGTATTGGAGTAGGAATATTAAATCCGAATGCTCTTTAACGTATGCACATTTAATTATTTATGTTGGACTAGAGTTCTTAAGTCTCACCTCTCCTCCAACAATTTTTCTTTTAAAGACTATTAGAATTGGAATTATTAAAGTATATTTTACTATTTTTTATCTTTGACTTATTGTTGCTGTATTTGTATGCATGTACCCGCAGACATAGACAGCTCTATCAGTCTACGGGAGGAAAAAATCATATTATGAATTTATCTGTGTACAACCTGCACTTTATTTACAATATATGCAGATTGCGATAAATGTTCTTGAATGGGTCTGAATATAAATTACAATTAGTCACAAATCAAAGAGCTATTTTTTTCTATATTTATTTAGAGTATTTAACAACATACATTTTGATACTTCGCTAGCAACAAGTTTTTATTTTAGACAGAAACAGTTATTCAAGAGAGAAAAATAAAGCTCATTTCCAAAGTGTTCAAGCTATGAATTGTCGAAATCTCTGTGGGTTGTTTTTGTTTATAGTTGACTATGAAATATATGTCATAACAAATTCTCTCCCTTGGCATAGCGTTTTTAGTGCGAGCGTAGGCTTTCAGTGCAGATATTAAAGGTGGGTGGCCTGTGCCTTATCTCTGTTAATAGAGATGTTTATGTCATGGTCAGGAATCAGCCTACATAGGCATCATTTCGTCTAGCTGAAAAAAGACATGGTCAGCGGTTATTTTCCTTATTGCTTGTCATGATTTTTAGGTATATCATATTTAATATAATCCCGAGGGCAAAGGAATTTCCCTGAATAAAACCACAGATTCTCGAATGATTGCAAACACGGAGCAGGTCTTTTATTTCCTCTTTAAGTTAACCTTTCTCTCCAACAATAAGCTGCACAGAAGAAATATAACCTCTTAGAGAAAGGTTAGATGTTGTATGCAGACCAGTTTCTATCTAAGGGCAAATTGCCAGCGGATACGACAAGTACATGATGCCTGCTTACGATTCTGCTCACTGCAGCGTTGTTAATAACATTCTTCTGTCCGTCTCCAGCCATCCTGAACTCTTACTGTGCCAAGACTAAGAAGGACAAACATTCCACAATTATTAAACTGGCACTGGATTTAATAGGCCAAGAATAAAAAGCCAAGCTCCTGACCTGTTTCTGCAGTCAACAATTTGACAAGCTGAAATGCTGTAGACATTTCTGGGACCTGTGCTGTCTCTTTTCTGCTTGGCCAATTCTGCACTCTTTTCTCTTTTAAAACACGTTCAAATGCTATTTACTTGAGCCATGGTCGCCCTCCTCTCTGATAGTGCCTCCCTTTGTTCATTACTGTGCATGCTCCAAAGAACTGGTGGGAGTCAGGGCAAACATGTTTTCATTGAACGACTTTAAAAAAGAATTCATTTCTTTTTATTGGAAGAAAACGGGTTCACTGAATAGGAATCCACTCACACCTGCATAACGTTTCTTCAAAGGCATATTGTTGTGGGAGTTACATAACTGTAAGCTAGATAGGAGCTGTGGAAAGAGGGTCAGGAGATAGAATGAATTGTACTGACTCATGCACAATAAATATACAATAATAATATTCATGCATGTTAATATTAAATTAGCTGCAAGACAGACTTCAAAGTTATGCAGATTATTCAGCGATAGGATGTGATGACGACTGCAGGGTAGAGAAACAAAAGCAGAAAATACCACCATTTCAATTGATATTAACTTGTTTTATACACCTGTAATTCTAACTGTAATTGTAAAATATAGGCAAGGAGTTGAGTTTGGATCACGTTAGAGGGTATCTAATGAGCAAGATGATATTCATGTGCAGTGGTTGCATAGAGCAGGGAGCCGAGGGTGAAAATTGCATCAAGTTAAAGGCCATCAGCAGGCTCAGACTGGGACAGAAAGATCCCTAGGCACCAAAATAAAAGTGGCTCCAATACTGAATAAGGTAGCTCAGAAGGTAGCCCATATTTGCAAATTGGGGCACTTTTGAACTTCTGAAGACAAGCTATAAAATTACCCTGGGGGGTGAACTACACTCCGCTCACAAATCTGCCACAATCTATACCTCCCTTAGTGCCTGATTACGACTTTGGTGGTGTGGCAGTGGGCTGTCATGCCAGTGCCCTCTGCCACACTGCCAAAGCCATACTGAACCCACCCTCCAGATGAGGATTTATTTCCTGGTCTGGTGGGTGGTGCTTTGGTGGTCCCAGGCAGTGAGCCTTAGAAAAACAACACAATGGGAACACCAAAGCAAGTTTCTGCACAACATGGACTGTTCAGGCGCAGGAACTGGGCATGCATGCAGACGGGGGCACACCATGTGACCCAATGCAGTCATCCCCATGGCTCTGAGGCACCAGGGGGACCTCTAATGTCCTCTGAGTTTCCTCGCAGTGACAGTTTAAATGGCAGGCTCACTGTCTTGAAAACTGTGGCAGGGAGGAGACTCGTGATATGCCTGGCGGTGCCGCAGTGGCACTGCCAGCATATTGCAGGCCGACGACTACTGCAAGACCACCATGGATTGTGGATCCCTGGTGGTAGCAGCGGCCCCATGACGGTCTGACCGCCCACCTCGTATTAGGGCGGTCATACTGTCAGTGTGTAGTCATACCCAGGCCCTTAGACTTTAGGAAATGGATCCAAGACCTCAGCAGTAAAAAGGGAGCCCTCATAGCCACCATGGAATCTCTTCTCTCCCGCAATCTGAGAATGAGGAGGAGTAAAGAAATGCATACAAGATCTTTTTTAGGGCACTTGATCAACCGAACATCCACACACATGATCCTTTCTTCAGAAAATAATGACCCAATCTCAGAATCTAAGCAGAGACAAATAGATCCAGAAATGGAGTCATGGACCTCCTGCATATCTCCTACAAAACTAGATGGCACAGAGATATATTCTGAGAAGGTGCCAATACTTTGCTGAAAGAAACTGCTGTGAAGTTGTCCACTCTTCGAATGTAAATTGCTTTCGATTTTAACAGGTTTCTTTCTTCCAGTTTACTCAGCTGTAGAGCAACCATACACAATGAACTAGTACAAGCTTAATTATTCACATATTTGATTGACACTATAGGGCATAGTCTTAATAGACCTTGCTCCCCCTGAATTTGAGCATTGAATCTTTTGAAGCTCTTGTGCCATCTGTTAGTTCCGGATCACTGACAGAATATCAACAACAACAATAACGACCTACAGAAATATCATGACATAAATATCATTGTCAAAAATATCGACCTTCTATCTTCATAACGTTAAGTACAAAAATATCAAAACAGAATATTGTTTTACAAAATTACGATGTATAAAATATCGTTTTTATTATAATGTAAAATAAATTAAATAATACATTTAACTTAAAAAAATATTTAGATACATTTGTAAATGTTAACAATTAGAAGAAATACATTTATTGTAAAATAATGAAACATACATATATAAAATGTAATATATATATTTACTTAAAAACAATTAATAAATAACAAATTTAATACATTTAAAAATGTTATAACTACATTAAAAATTATAAATAAATAAATATACATTCACCTGCAACATAACAAATAATATATATAAATATATATAGAGACATGGCGGCGGCAGGCTTGCTGGCAAGAATAAATCACCTCGATTAAGCACTTATCACTGGGTCTGTTCTTTCGTCATTTCTGGATTTTGGTTCTGAGGCGGCTGCTTCAGTTGGTGGCGAATTTGGAATTTGCGTGCATATATAGAGACATATATATATATATATATATATATATATATATTACCTACTGGCTATCGCCAGTAGGTATATATAGTTAGGATTTTTTCCCTATGGCATTTTTGAAAATTCTATGTCTAATAACTTTGGTGTTTGTGGACGGAATCGGCTGAAATTTTCAGGAAAATGGCACATTTTGTTTCTGAGCAGCCCTTGAAAATTTGGGGGGGTTTTGTCGAGGGGGGTCCGAGAAAAAAGGGGGGTCCCAAAACACGTTTTTCCCATGTTAATTTCCATAGGGCGGTTGGACTCACTTTTAGCTCGAACGGCTGAATGGATTTGCACGAAACTTGGCAAAATTGTAGGGACTGTTAGCCCGATGTGCCTTTGCTAGGTCTCAATATATGTGCTCCAGTAGTTTTTGAGAAATTAACATTTAAAACAAGATATATATCTGTAACAGCGCTCCAGGCTGCGCTCCGGTTCGCTTACTTTTCGCGAAACGGAACTTTGAGCGCAGAAAGCTGATTGGCTCTCCGGTGTCTGTCAACATTCTAAACAGTCCGGAGCGGCCGCCATCTTATCTCTCGGTAGGATCGAGAGAGAAGAAGAGTTGAAAAACGAAGGGGGAATTTAATGAAAGGGGGCAAGGTATACCCCTCTTGACCCCCTAGGAATGTTGTTGGGGTTATTAAAGGGTCCCGTGGGGAAAATAAAAAAAAAAATGATTTGTCACGGTAGAAGCGCTTCACGGGCCGCGAACTGGGCCGCAAACTGGTAGCGAAACGGGAATTCGCCATTTTGTGCTTCGTTTTAATTAAATTACTAGGTATAAGGGGGTGCGGGAGACGTATCCTAATTCCCTATGTTTCATGAGGGTGGCTGAGGAGGCTCATATATGTTGATACATCTCTTCCAGCGGCTGTGCGTGAGCTTTTTATTTTTTTTGCTGCGTGACAGTCCGGAGCGGCCGCCATCTTATCTCTCGGTAGGATCGAGAGAGAAGAAGAGGTGAAAAACGAAGGGGGAATTTAATGAAAGGGGGCAAGGTATACCCCTCTTGACCTCCTAGGAATGTTGTTGGGGTTATTAAAGGGTCCCGTGGGGAAAATAAAAAAAAAAATGATTTTTCACGGTAGAAGCGCTTCACGGGCCGCGAACTGGGCCGCAAACTGGTAGCGAAACGGGAATTCGCCATTTTGTGCTTCGTTTTAATTAAATTACTAGGTATAAGGGGGTGCGGGAGACGTATCCTAATCCACTATGTTTCATGAGGGTGGCTGAGGAGGCTCATATATGTTGATACATCTTTTCCAGCGGCTGTGCATGAGCTTTTTATTTTTTTTGCTGCGTGACATCTGTTAACGTTCGATTCGATGGAAATCAGGGAAGTGTTGACCGCCAATTTGTCACTGGGATAAAATATTTTGTTATAAATTAATCCTTATTGATAAACATTGTCTGCGCCATCTTGCCTTTTTTCCAATGCCACAATTTTGTCGAGCACAGCAGCCATTTTAGATGCCAGGCTGGTCCCAGGCTATCACCTACCCCTGCGGATGTAGTTTATGGCCCCAGCTAAAGAGAATCCAGACATGCCAACCCTCCCGATTCAGGCGTGAGACTACTGATTTCAGTGCTAGTCTCCCGCCTCCCGATTTCTGCAAGCAAAAACCCGGGGGCATATTACGAACAACTAGCGATAATTTTTGTCTCTAACTTGTTTAGAGACAAAAATTTTCGCCGCACATCGGCGATTTTTATCGCAGATAAACCTTGCTATTATCGCAGAAAAGTCAGCGATATTCATGTATTATCGAGCAAATGCTCTTAGCCATGTTATCCACCTCCCATTGGATAACATGGCTAAGAACTGCTCAGGGCAGGTGTTAGCTTTTGGAGATATTCGCGTTTAGCGCGAATATCTCCAAAAGTTGGTAATAGGAGATAGCGATGTTAGGGACTGTTTCCAGTCGCTAACATCTTGGCACGCCCACTTTGCATGTCATTAGTGATAAGTATCACTGACATGCAAAGCGGGGCCCAAGATGGTCGCTATCTCCTTTTAGCTGTCACTAACTGGTGTTAGCGACAGCTTGGTAATAGGGAGATAATTTTATCTCCGCTTTCATGGCTTTTAAAGCCAAAAAAGCGGAGATAAACCCCCTTGATAATATGCCCCACGATTCCTCGGGGGTTTCAGCTGATAGGGCTTGGTATTGTGTTACGTGGTAATTTTTCCAGGAAACGTCAGAGGGTCGATGCAGGTGTTCTAGAAGAGGTGATAAACCATTTAAGCCTCATGAACAAGCGCATGGTCTTTTAAAGATTTGTGAAGTACTCGGGGCGGCGGTGTGTGTGTGCCCTCTTTCAGGAGCGGGCGGGGGGGCACTGCCAGCAACTTGCCAGGTCAGGTAGTGTTCAACACGTGCATCACCCTTTCTCTGCCTGCTATTGCGCTCCATGCTTCGGAAAGGTAAGAAAAAGAACGTGCATTTGAGTTTGAAATGTCCGATCCTGTAGCAGTACACTTGCAAAGCCCACACATGACAATAACCCGATTCAAGGCCCCATTCACCCGTTTAAAAAATTTTTTATAACACTCCAACAAAGTAACATTATAAAACTTTATTAACTTTTAAATATAATGAACGGAACAAAAACTGTAAAAACATTTAAACATTTTTCACCCAAAAAAGCAACAATGGTCAGAAGCTGTCTTTTGTGCGAATAGTCCCAAGGCAGCACAACGTGCAGAGTTCTGGACGGCACCCAGGTGATGTCGCCTGGGTGCCGCACTGGTTTTGGGATCCTACAATGCTGCTCCGAAAATTGGCGTGGGGCGTCCCGGGTGGTGCGGGGTGAGGCCTCGTCAGTAGTGGTCTGTTGTGCGAATAGTCCCAAGGCAGCAGAACGCGCTGAGATGTTGATGGCACCCAGGTGATGTCCAGTAAACTGCCGCACTGGTTTTGGTATCCTACAATGCTGCTCCGAAAATTGGCGTGGGGCGGCCCGGGGGGGGGGGGCGTGGGGGAGGCGGCGTGAACGGGCCTCCCCAGGTGGCGGCCATCCAGCTGAGTTGCGCCCGCTCTTGCGGCTACAGCATCTCGCTCACCATGTTGTTGAGTTGCTCCCACTCTTGCAGTGCAGCGATAGGCGGCTGCCACATGACTCTTAAAATGGCGGACGGCTCTTCGGTTTTGGGCCTGGTCCACTGAAATGGCCCTGGGACACCTTGGAACTCGGACGCTTGCCTGCTAGGGCTTGGGCTCCATTCTCGACGTGGACGTCCCCTCAGCCGTGAAGATTCTACAAAAGTCTTGGGGGCCCCCGACTCCCGCAGGCTTCCGGTGGGGAGCGGCTGCCATGATTGCTCGCGGAATGACCACGACGGAGCCACGAGATGGTGGTGCTCTCATGCTGACGCCAGCTTCAGTCTGAATGATCCAGAAACAAGGTGGGGCTTTCATCGTTTGGGAAAAAAAATGTTCTAAACCAATGAAAAGTGTTATTTTTAGGTCATATGACTAAGCCTTCCATCTTTAGGAAACCAAAAGTAAAATGAACCAATGAAAAGCTTTATAAACAAGTCACATGACCTGTTATGCGGCATAGGGCTACAAAAAGCGTAGAAAATCCGTTGGCACGTGAGGCGGCGTCAGTAGCGGACCGATGTGCGAATAGCACAACGCGTCGAGATCCGGATGGCACCGAGGTGGTGTCCAGCAAATTGCCGCACTGGTGTGGCCATCCTACAATGGTGCGCCGAAAGACGGCGTGTCCAGCTGAGTTGCGGTCACTCTTGCGGTACAGTGAATCGAACGCGCCGAGATCCGGATGGCACCAAGGTGGTGTCCAGCAAGTTGCCGCACTGGTGTGGCCATCCTACAATGCTGCGCCGAAAGACGGCGTGTCCAGCTGAGTTCCGGTCAGTTTTGCGGTACAGTGACTCGAACGCACCGAGATCCGGATGGCACCGAGGTGGTGTCCAGCAAGTTGCCGCACTGGTGTGGCCATCCTACAATGCTGCGCCGAAAGTCGGCGTGGGGTGCCCCGTTGGCTTATGAGGTGATGTCAGTAGTGGACCGATGTGTGAATAGGTCGGAACCAGCACAAGGCGCCAAGATCCGAATGGCAAGTCCTGGATGTTGAGTGCCTCAGTTGAGAGTTCTGAGCAGTGCTTGTAAGACTGTCTGAAGCTTATTTGCACCTGCTGCAGCTTCACTATTGCCCTGGTGTGGCCAAAGGTCGCACATGACATAGGCGGCCGGCTCCCGAGGTCCGGCGGAACTTTTTTCCTTTTCCTTTCTGCTTCTTTTCCTACAATCCGTTTCATCTGAAGACACGACCAGGTCCCTGAATGTGTGCAGGGGGACGCTATTGATTGAATGAAAATGGCGGCTTGACACAAAGCTGACTCAAGCGTTGCTGTTGATGCTATACAGACAAAAATTGGTTTTCAGTTTGTACATTCTTCAGGATTTTTTTTTCCATCCAAGGCTGATTGAGAGTTTGTAGAAAAATGGCTTCAGATTTTCCACATACTACTCTTCAACATTATTCCTAAATGTAACAATGTGAAACTCACTAGGAGAACGGCTGTTTCTGTTTCCTTTCAAAATGCTGCCAACAATATTTTCTGAATGGAAGACACCATCTTGTAGCATCAAGGGCCGAAAGGGGTTCTGGTCTGGCCGATGGTTGGTGGAGACATTTTGACTATATCTTGGACCTGCCCGGCCTCGCCCAAAATGGCGCCGGTATAAATGGGACTCGTAACTCCTTGCCCGCAAATGTATATCTAGAAAATTTTATTGTAAGTGGCCCTGTCTTATTTTAATTACAAAATGTACGTCCACCGATTCCGCAACTGTTAGACACCTTAGTTCTTCCAACCTAATGGCCCGCTCGTTACGTTCCTCTACAGTGTAAATGTCTCCTCATCATATACGATTTCAGTTTGCTCCGTGGCCGGCCCACGTGGTTATAGGCCCGTATTTGTATACTGACATTTTCACAATAAAGGTTTTTAAAACAAAACACGGTAGTAGTATTTACATTGGTAAAGTTTTTACTTTTAGTCACTGTTTTCGAATCAGTAAAAGGCAAGTGAAATAAAGCAGTCCAATTACATGACGGATAAAAGGTATAATATGTAGGAACGCAGTAAAGATAAATGGTCAAGGGCAGTTGTGTTTTTCATTCTGCAACATAAAGTGATCGATAAGAATCTGATAATCAGACTAAGACAGCAGGCCGAATCTCTTTTACTCAACGGCTCCGTCATGGAACGAAGAAACGCCCTTTTTATCGAAAAAGGAATATATTTTACTTGCAGGACAGTTGTAAATTTTCCGGGAAAGTACATTAGCCTGGAATATTATAACATATGTTTAAAAAACAAATAATGTTCGAAAACAATAAAAAGCGTAATTTTTAGGTCATATGACCAAGCTTTTCATCATTAAAATAACAAAAGTAAAATGAACCAATGAAAAGTTTTATTAACAAGTCACATGACCTGTTATGCTTACGTTACGCGCTGCGCGCCCCGCCTCGGATCACTTCCGGGTGCGCTAACGCGGCGTGTCATATAACGCATTACGCGACAACGTAGGTCAAGAATATAGTCAAAATGTCTCCACCAACCAGCGTTCGGAACACAACCCCTTTCAGCAGTCCAAAAAGTTCTGTTAAATGACAACAGAGGGGACAGGCAACAAGAACCATCAGTCAAAGAGGGGAGGGCAAGTTCTTCTCTTCCGGGTCATGTTGGGGCGCTACCGGAACTGATCGAATTGGTAGTCTACAGTGTTTCTGGATGTTTCAGACTAAAGCTGGCGTCAGCATGAGAGCACTACCATCTCGTAGCTCCGTCGTGGCCATTCCACGAGCAGACATGGCAGCCGCTCCCCACCAGAAGCCTGCGGGAGTCGGGGGCCCCCAAGACTTTTGTACAATCTTCACGGCTGAGGGGACGCTTTCGAGAATGGGACCCAAGCCCTATCAGGGAAGCGTCCGAGTTCCAAGGAGTCCCAGGGCCATTTTAGTGGACCAGGCCCAAAACCGAAGAGCCGGCCGCCATTTTGAGAGTCCTGTGGCAGTCGCCTATCGCTGCACTGCAAGAGCGGGAGCAACTCAACTGCATGGTGAGCGAGACGCTGTAGTCGCAAGAGCGGGCGGTAAACAGCTGAATGGCGGAAGAGGCACAGTGTAGCAAAAGCGGGCGGAATGGCAACTAAAACGGTAAAGGGGCGCCCCACTACAGCGTGTCTTCAGGTCAAACGGATTGTGGGACAAAGTCCAGAATAGAAGAGTCATCAAAAGGCAAAAAGTTCCGCCGGACCCCGGGAGCCGGCCGCCTATGTCGGGGGCGATCTCAGGCTACACCAGTGCTATAAGACTTGGGGAGGGGGTCGGAGCCAAGCGTCTTCTCCGAGTCCGTGCCATCACACCGCCCCTCGGGGGCCTCCGTCAAGCGGTTTAGGGAGGTACCATATAACATTGTTTTCAAATGCAGTCAGGTCCACAAACGACCCTCACTTACTTTGACAATAGTGAAGCTGCAGTAGGTGGAAATAAGCTTCAGACAGTGTTACAAGCGCTGCTCAGAACTCTGAACTATGGCACCCAACATCCAGAACTTATGCCCTTTGAGAATGGCAGTGACATTGAAGCAACTCAGGGACCAAAACCATTAACGTACTTTCACGTATGAAAATCTTACTTGGGGAGGGGGCAGGAGCGAAGCGCCCCCTCCCAGTCCGCGCCACCACACCGTATGTTGTAAATCTGAAGCCATCGTTCTACAAAGTCAACCAGCCTTGGATTGAAAAATCTAGAAAAATGTACAAACTGAAAACCAGTTTTGGTCTGCATAGCATCAGTAGCAACGCTTGCTATCAGAGTGCATGAGTTTCATGCTCGATCGATTGAGCTAGCCGGATCGGGCAATAAAAAAAAAAAGTTAGTTATGTAAATAGTTATTTAATAAAATGTTTTACTCTATTTCTTTGCTGGTGTGTTGTCTATATTTTTAATATTTGCATAGGGTTTGTCGTTATTTTGGGCGGGGTGGGTGACGGAGTCGAGCTGTCTTGCAGCCCTCATGGTGTGGAGCTAAGTTCATCTCACTATTTTCGTATTTCTCATGAAGGTTTGTTCCTAATATTTCTATTTTAGCGAGGTCAAAAAGAGATCCAATTAGTGGCCTACTGATTTTGCTCGATTACTTTTATTTTTTTACACGATTTTTCACTATCTGCAAAGACTAAACAGAGTATTGCGACTTTGTGCTTGTTTGTAAATAGAGAATGAACTAAAGAGAATCAATTGTAAAACAGTAAATGCTTGGATAACAATCAATCAAATGGAGAGACAAGCAGGTACGACGGATTACAACGGGGGTAAAGGTCTGCGTTAACTACCGTTCACTATCTGCAAAGAGAGAGTACTAATAAGAGAAAAGAGGGGGGGGGGGTGCAGCGTTCAAAGCACATCAGCGTGCATAAATACGAAAATGTTTTTATCTATCACGTACTTGACATTTTAAAGCTTTTCATATTTGCTATTAAAAAACCATTGAAATTCACTGAAAAAACTATAGGTTATAGTCGATATATAGTTAGGAATTTGCATTTACAAAACCCTGAAAATTCAATGAAAAAACCATTGGTTTTAGGCCATATATAGTTAGGGATTTGCATTTACAAAACCTTATTTTACTCGCATAAAACCATTGAAATTCCATATATAGTTAGATGCGCTAACTATATATCGCGCACCCGCAATCCACTGCTGATGATGTCACATATTACATCATTCATGACATGGTCAGTGACATCACTGATGACATCACTGATGACAACTCAAATGACATCACTGATGACATCTCAAATGACATCACTGATGACATCACTGATGACAACTCAAATGACATCACTGACAACATCACAGATGACATCATTCATGTGTTAATACGATGAACCTCTACAGACTCTGATATATCCTTAGATACACTCAGTGAAAACAGACACTCACAGACTGTCACTCATCCATGGAGTTACTCATACACCTAGACAGTCATGCAAAGAATCAAACACACCTCCAATTCCTCAACTATACAGTTATACACACCTTACTTATTGAAACATATTCTAATACATATTTACTCTCTTATACAATCCTTGATACATGTTCACAATGATCCATACAGCCACTCACACATTCACTGGCTGTTATGCACAGTTATTTATATATGTTAACTCTCACATGTACTGTGTTTTACATATGTACTTACTTTGACATGTAGCACTGAGATATCCATTCACTCACCAATACACTCATGCACACAGTCAACCGCCCATATAGCTGTTTCCACATGCACTCTTGAACTCATACACCTAGTGAATCAACTGCTTACACATCTATGCACAGAATCACACACCTCCCAGCCACCCACACACATACTCAGTCTCCCATACAAATACTTGAGCAACCAATCAATAACCCATATAGTTATTTATATAGCTACTGATCAACACATGCAGCAGTTTACAGAACAACATATATAATGATACACAAATTAATACAGTTTAATCACTAACCTATGAACTCAGTGAGACACATTTAATCACTCCCTCATACAGTCAGTCATGCACCTACTAAATCCTTCATCCAGACATTTATACATCCACTCATTCTTCAATATGTAAGACATATTTTAACTTTACAGAAACTTCCAGTCACTGGATGTTGTCATCAGTGATGTCATTTGAGTTGTCATCAGTGATGTCACTGACCATGTCATGAATGATGTAATATGTGACATCATCAGCAGTGGATTGCGGGTGCGCGATATATAGTTAGCGCATCTAACTATATATGGAATTTCAATGGTTTTATGCGAATAAAATAAGGTTTTGTAAATGCAAATCCCTAACTATATATGGCCTAAAACCAATGGTTTTTTCATTGAATATATATATATATATATATATATATATATATATATATATATATATATATATATATATATATATATATATATATATATATATATATATATATATATATATATATATATATATTCACTGAAAAAACCATTGGTTATAGACCATATATAGTTAGGGATTAGCCTTTTCAAAACCTTATTTTACTCACACAAAACCATTGAAATTTCATATATAGTTAGTTCCACTAACTATATATCGCGCACCCGCAATCCACTGCTGATGATGTCACATATTACATCATTAATGACATGGTTAGTGACATCACTGATGACATCACTGATGACATCTCAAATGACATCACTGATGACATCACTGATGACAACATCCAGTGACTGTATGTTTCTGTAAAGTTAAAATATGTCTTACATATTGAAGAATGAGTGGATGTATAAGTGTCTGGATGAAGGATTTAGTAGGTGCATGACTGACTGTATGAGTGAGTGATTAAATGTGTCTCACTGAGTGCATGGGTTAGTGACTAAACTGTTTTAATTTGTGCATCATTATGTCTGTTGTTCTGTAAACTGTTGCATGTGTTGATCAGTAGCTATATGAGTAACTGTATGGGTTATTCATTGGTTGTCCAAGTATTTGTATGGGAGACTGAGTGTGTGTGTGGGTGGCTGGGAGGTGTATGACTCTGTACATAGATGTGTGAGTAGTTGATTCACTATATGTATGGGTTCAAAAGTGCATGTGGAAACAGCTGTATGGGCGGTTGACTGTGCATGAGTGTATTAGTGAGTGAATGGATATCTCAGTGCTACATGTCAAAGTAAGTACATATGTAAAACACAGTACGTTAGAGTTGACATATATAAATAACTGTGCATAAGAGCCAGTGAATGTGTGAGTGGCTGTATGGATCATTGTGAACATGTATCAGGGATTGTATAAGAGAGTAAAGTAAATATGTGTTAGTATATGTTTGAATAAGTAAGGTGTGTATAACTGTATAGTTGAGAAAATGGAGGTGTGATTGATTTTTTGCATAACTGACTAGGTGTGTGAGTAACTCCATGGATGAGTGACAGTCTGTGACTGTCTGTTTACACTGATTGTATCTAAGGTTATATTAGAGTCTGAAGAGGTTCATGGTTTTATCACATGAATGATATCATCAGTGATGTGATCAGTCATGTCAAATGAGATGTTATCACTGATTTTATCAGTGATGTCATTTGAGATGTCATCAGTGATGTCATCAGTGATGTCATTTGAGATGTCATCAGTGATGTCATCAGTGATGTCACTAACCATGTCATGAATGATGTAATATGTAACATCATCAGCAGTGGATTGCGGGTGCGCGATATATAGTTAGTGGAACTAACTATATATGAAATTTCAATGGTTTTGTGTGAGTAAAATAAGGTTTTGAAAAGGCTAATCCCTAACTATATATGGTCTATAACCAATGGTTTTTTCAGTGAATTTTCAAGGTTTTGTAAATGCAAATTCCTAACTATATATGGCCTATAACCTATGGTTTTTTCAGTGAATTTCATTGGTTTTTTAATAGCAAATATCAAAAGCTGTAAAATGTCAAGTACGTGATAGGTAAAAACTTTTTCGTGTTTATGCACGCTGATGTGCTTTGAACGCTGCCCCCCTCCCCTCTTTTCTCTTAGTAGTACTCTCTCTTTGCAGATAGTGAAGAGTAGTTAACGCAGGCCTTTACCCCCGTTGTAATCCGTCGTGCCTGCTTGTCTCTCCATTTGATTGATTGTTATCCAAGCATTTACTGTTTTACAATTGATTCTCTTTGGTTCATTCTCTATTTACAAACAAGCACAAAGTCGCAATACTCTGTTTAGTCTTTGCAGATAGTGAAAAATCGTGAAAAATCGTGTAAAAAAATAAAAGTAATCGAGCAAAATCAGTAGGCCACTAATTGGATCTCTTTTTGACCTCGCTAAAATAGAAACATTAGGAACAACCCTTCATGAGAAATACGAAAATAGTGAGATGAACTGAGCTCCACACCATGAGGGCTGCAAGACAGCTCGGCTCCGTCACCCACCCCGCCCAAAATAACGACAAACCCTATGCAAATATTAAAAATATAGACAACACACCAGCAAAGTAACAGGGTAAAACATTTTATTAAATAACTATTTACATTACGTTGGTTTATGAGATGATGTCAGTAATGGACCGATGTGTGAATAGGTCGGAAGCAGCACAAGGCGCCAAGATCCGGATGGCAAGTCCTGGATGTTGGGTGCCATAGTTCAGAGTTCTGAGTTTGAGCCTTTTTCAATGCCTGTGCTTTGTTGTTTTCCCTCCATCAAAAACAAAAAAAAAATATAAAACTGCAAAAATACAAAAAAATCAAAAAATGTTTAGAAAAGCAGTGCTTGTAAGACTGTCTGAAGCTTATTTCCACCTACTGCAGCTTCACTATTCTCAAAGTAAGTGAGGGTCGTTTGTGGACCTGACTGCATTTGAAAACAATGTTATATGGTACCTCCCTAAACCGCTTGACGGAGGCCCCCGAGGGGCGGTGTGATGGCACGGACTCGGAGAAGACGCTTGGCTCCGACCCCCTCCCCAAGTCTTATAGCACTGGTGTAGCCTGAGATCGCCCCCGACATAGGCGGCCGGCTCCCGGGGTCCGGCGGAACTTTTTGGCTTTTGATGACTCTTCTATTCTGGACTTTGTCCCACAATCCGTTTGACCTGAAGACACGCTGTAGTGGGGCGCCCCTTTACCGTTTTAGTTGCCATTCCGCCCGCTTTTGCTACACTGTGCCTCTTCCGCCATTCAGCTGTTTACCGCCCGCTCTTGCGACTACAGCGTCTCGCTCACCATGTAGTTGAGTTGCTCCCGCTCTTGCGGTGCAGCGATAGGCGGGTGCCACAGGACTCTCAAAATGGCGGCCGGCTCTTCGGTTTTGGGCCTGGTCCACTAAAATGGCCCTGGGACACCTTGGAACTCGGACGCTTCCCTGATAGGGCTTGGGTCCCATTCTCGAAAGCGTCCCCTCAGCCGTGAAGATTCTACAAAAGTCTTGGGGGCCCCCGACTCCCGCAGGCTTCTGGTGGGGAGCGGCTGCCATGTCTGCTCGTGGAATGGCCACGACGGAGCTACGAGATGGTAGTGCTCTCATGCTGACGCCAGCTTTAGTCTGAAACATCCAGAAACACTGTAGACTACCAATTCGATCAGTTCCGGTAGCGCCCCAACATGACCCGGTAGAGAAGAACTTGCCCTCCCCTCTTGGACAGATGGTTCTTGTTGCCTGTCCCCTCTGTTGTCATTTAACAGAACTTTTTGGACTGCTGAAAGGGGTTGTGTTCCGAACGCTGGTTGGTGGAGACATTTTGACTATATTCTTGACCTACGTTGTCGCGTAATGCGTTATATGACACGCCGCATTAGCGCACCCGGAAGTGATCCGGGGCGCGGCGCGCAGCGCGTAACGTAAGCATAACAGGTCATGTGATTTGTTAATAAAACTTTTCATTGGTTAATTTTACTTTTGTTATTTTAATGATGAAAAGCTTGGTCATATGACCTAAAAATTACGCTTTTTATTGGTTTCGAACATTATTTTTTTTTAAACATATATGTTATAATATTCCAGGCTAATGTACTTTCCCGGAAAATTTACAACTGTCCTGCAAGTAAAATATATTCCTTTTTCGAGAAAAAGGGCGTTTCTTCGTTCCATGACGGAGCCGTTGAGTAAAAGAGACTCGGCCTGCTGTCTTAGTCGCCGATACGCCTGATTATCAGATTCTTATCGATCACTTTATGTTGCAGGAGTGGAAAACACAACTGCCCTTGACCATTTATCTTTACTGCGTTCCTACATATTATACCTTTTATCCGTCATGTAATTGGACTGTTTTATTTCACTTGCCTTTTACTGATTCGAAAACAGTGACTAAAAGTAAAAACTTTACCAATGTAAATACTACTACCATGTTTTGTTTTAAAAACCTTTATTGTGAAAATGTCAGTATACAAATACGGGCCTATAACCACGTGGGCCGGCCACGGAGCAAACTGAAATCGTATATGATGAGGAGACATTTACATTATAGAGGAACGTAACGAGCGAGCCATTAGGTTGCAAGAACTAAGATGTCTAACAGTTGCGGAATCGGTGGACGTACATTTTGTAATTAAAATACGACAGGGCCACTTACAAAAAAGTTATCTAGATATACATTTGCGTGCAAGTACAATGGGTGACGTTAATTCGAACTTTCAATAGTACAGTAATAAATAACACATCAGAACTTAATATCAATAGGGATGTAGAAATATTCAATCAATTCTCGTCCCCGCCCGCCATGAGCATCAAAACTGCATTCATATCTCGTGATATCAAGGTTGTTCAACCAGTACACAACAAGGAGTTACGAGTCGCATTTATACCGGCGCCATTTTGGGCGAGGCCGGGCAGGTCCAAGATATAGTCAAAATGTCTCCACCAACAATCGGCCAGACCAGAACCCCTTTTGGCCCTTTATGCTACAAGATGGTGTCTTCCATTCAGAAAATATTGTTGGCAGCATTTTGAAAGGAAAGATAAACAGCCGTTTTCCTAGTGAGTCTCACATTGTTACATTTAGGAAGAATGTTGAAGAGTAATATGTGGAAAATCTGAAGCCATTTTTCTACAAACTCTCAATCAGCCTTGGATGGAAAAAAAAATCCAGAAGAATGTACAAACTGAAAACCAATTTTTGTCTGTATAACATCAACAGCAACGCTTGAGTCAGCTTTGTGTCAAGCCGCCATTTTCATTCAATCAATAGCGTCCCCCTGCACACATTCAGGAACCTGGTCGTGTCTTCAGGTGAAACGGATTGTGGGACAAGAAGCAGAAAGGAAAAGGAAAAAAGTTCTGCCGGACCTCGGGAGCCGGCCGCCTATGTCATGGGCGATCTTTGGCCACACCAGGGCAATAGTGAAGCTGCAGCAGGTGCAAAAGAGCTTCAGACAGTCTTACAAGCACTGCTTTTCTAAACATTTTTTTTTTTTTTTTTAATTTTTGCACAGTTTTATATTTTTTTTTTGTTTTTGATGGAGGGAAAACAACAAAAAACAGGCATTGAAAAAGGCTCAACAGTGCAGGGCGCCTTGTGCTGGTTCCGACCTATTCACACATCGGTCCACTACTGACATCACCTCATAAGCCAACGGGGCACCCCACGTCGACTTTCGGCGCAGCATTGTAGGATGGCCACACCAGTGCGGCAACTTGCTGGACACCACCTCGGTGCCATCCGGATCTCGGCGCGTTCGAGTCACTGTACCGCAAAAGTGACCGGAACTCAGCTGGACACGCCGTCTTTCGGCGCAGCATTGTAGGATGGCCACACCAGTGCGGCAACTTGCTGGACACCACCTCGGTGCCATCCGGATCTCGGCGCGTTCGAGTCACTGTACCACAAAAGTGACCGGAACTCAGCTGGACACGCCGTCTTTCGGCACAGCATTGTAGGATAGCCACACCAGTGCAGCAACTTGCTGGACACTAACTCGGTGCCATCCGGATCTCGGCGCGTTGTGCTGCCTTCGGCCTATTCGCACACCGGTCCGCTACTGACGCCGCCTCACGTGCCAACGGATTTTCTACGCTTTTTGTAGCCCTATGCCGCATAACAGGTCATGTGACTTGTTTATTAAACTTTTCATTGGTTCATTTTACTTTTGGTTTCCTAAAGATGGAAGGCTTGGTCATATGACCTAAAAATAACACTTTTCATTGGTTTAGAACATTTTTTTTTCCCAAACGATGAAAGCCCCACCTTGTTTCTGGATGATTCAGACTGAAGCTGGCGTCACCATGAGAGCACCACCATCTCGTGGCTCCGTCGTGGTCATTCCGTGAGCAATCATGGCAGCCGCTCCCCACCGGAAGCCTGCAGGAGTCGAGGGCCCCCAAGACTTTTGTAGAATCTTCACGGCTGAGGGGACGCTTTCGAGAATGGAGCCCAAGCCCTAGCAGGCAAGCGTCCGAGTTCCAAGGTGTCCCAGGGCCATTTTAGTGGACCACGCCCAAAACCGAAGAGCCGGCCGCCATTTTAAGAGTCCTGTGGCACCCGCCTATCGCTGCACTGCAAGAGTGGGAGCAACTCAACTACATGGTGAGCGAGACGCTGTAGCCGCAAGAGCGGGCGCAACTCAGCTGGATGGCCGCCACCTGGGGAGGCCCGTTCACGCCGCCTCCCCCACGCCCCCCCCCCCGGGCCGCCCCACGGCAATTTTCGGAGCAGCATTGTAGGATACCAAAACCAGTGCGGCAGTTTACTGGACATCACCTGGGTGCCATCCACATCTCAGCGCGTTCTGCTGCCTTGGGACTATTCGCACAACAGACCGCTACTGACGAGGCCTCCCCCCGCACCACCCGGGACGCCCCACGCTGTTTTTCTGAGCTGCATTGTAGGATCCCAAAAACCAGTGCGGCACCCAGGTGACATCACCTGGGTGCCGTCCAGAACTCAGCACGTTGTGCTGCCTTGGGACTATTCGCACAAAAGACAGCTTCTGACCATTGTTGCTTTTTTTTGTCAAAAATGTTTAAATGTTTGTTACAGTTTTTGTTCCGTTCGTTATATTTAAAAGTTAATAAAGTTTTATAATCCCACTTTGTTGGAGTGCTATATATTTTTAAAAAATCGGGTGAATGGGGCCTTGAATCGGGTTATTGTCATGTGTGGGCTTTGCAAGTGTACTGCTACAGGAACGGACATTTCAAACTCAAATGCACGTTCTTTTTCTTACCTTTCCGAAGCATGGAGCGCAATAGCAGGCAGAGAAAGGGTGATGTAAGTGTTGAACACTGCCTGGCCTGGCAAGTTGCTGGCAGTGCCCCCCCCCCCCGCCCGCTCCTGAAAGAGGACACACACACACACCGCCGCCCCGAGTACTTCACAGATCTTTAAAAGACCATGCGCTTGTTCATGAGGCTTAAATGGTTTATCACCCCTTCTAGAACCCCTGCATCGACCCTCTGACGTTTCCTGGAAGAATTACCACGTAACACAATACCAAGCCTTGTCAGCTGAAACCCCCGAGGAATCGTGGGGCATATTATCAAGGGGGTTTATCTCCGCTTTTTTGGCTTTAAAAGCCAAGAAAGCGGAGATAAAATTATCTCCCTATTACCAAGCTGTCGCTAACACCAGTTAGTGACAGCTAAAAGGAGATAGCGACCATCTTGGGCCCCGCTTTGCATGTCAGTGATATTTATCACTAATGACATGCAAAGTGGGCGTGCCAAGATGTTAGCGACTGGAAACAGTCCCTAACATCACTATCTCCTATTACCAACTTTTGGAGATATTCGCGCTAAGCGCGAATATCTCAAAAAGCTAACACCTGCCCTGAGCAGTTCTTAGCCATGTTATCCAATGGGAGGTGGATAACATGGCTAAGAGCATTTGCTCGATAATGCATGAATATCGCTGACTTTTCAGCGATATTCATGCATTGCGGCCGTTTTTTATCGCATTTGCGATAAACCTTGCTAATAGCAAGGTTTATCTGCGATAAAAATCGCCGATGTGCGGCGATAATTTTTGTCTCTAAACAAGTTAGAGACAAAAATTATCGCTAGTTGTTGGTAATATGCCCCCGGGTTTTTGCTTGCAGAAATCCGGAGGCGGGAGACTAGCACTGAAATCAGTAGTCTCACGCCTGAATCGGGAGGGTTGGCATGTCTGGATTCTCTACAGCTGGGGCCATAAACTACATCCGCAGGGCTAGGTGATAGCCTGGGACCGGCCTGGCATCTAAAATGGCTGCCGTGCACGACAAAATTGTGGCATTGGTAAAAAGGCAAGATGGCGCAGACAATGTTTATCAATAAGGATTCATTTATAACAAAATATTTTATCGCACTGACAAATTGGCAGTCAACACTTCCTGATTTCCATCGAATCGAACGTTAACAGACGTCACGCAGTAAAAAAAAAAAAAGCTCACGCACAGCCGCTGGAAGACATGTATCAACATATATGAGCCTCCTCAGCCACCCTTAGAAAACATAAGGGATTAGGATACGTCTCCCGCACCCCCTTATACCTAGTAATTTAATTAAAACGAAACACAAAATGGCGAATTCCCGTTTCGCTACCAGTTTGCGACCCGGTTCGCGGCCCGTGAAGCGCTTCTACCGTGAAAAATAATTTTTTTTTTATTTTCCCCACGGGACCCTTTAATAACCCCAACAACATTCCTAGGGGGTCAAGAGGGGTATACCTTGCCCCCTTTCATTAAATTCCCCCTTCGTTTTTCACCTCTTCTTCTCTCTCGATCCTACCGAGAGATAAGATGGCGGCCGCTCCGGACTGTTTAGAATGTTGACAGACACCGGGGAGCCAATCAGCTTCGCATCGCAAAGTTCCGTTTCGCGAAAAGTAAGCGGACCGGAGCGCAGCCCGGAGCGCTGTTACAGATATATATCTTGTTTTGAATGTTAATTTCTCAAAATCCACTGGAGCACATATATTGAGACCTAGCAAAGGCACATCGGGCTAACAGTCCCTACAATTTTGCCATGTTTCGTGCAAATCCATTCAGCCGTTCGAGCTAAAAGTGAGGCCAAAGGCCCTATAGAAATTAACATGGGAAAAACGCGTTTTGGGACCCCCCTTTTTTCTCGGCCCCCCCTTGACGAAACCCCCCCAAATTTTTAGGGGCTGCTCAGAAACAAAATGTGCCATTTTCCTGAAAATTTCAGCCGATTCCGTCCACAAACGCCAAAGTTATTAGACATAGAATTTTCAAAAGTTCCATAGACAAATAATCCTAACTATATATACCTACTGGCGAACGCCAGTAGGTAATATATATCTATATATATAGTTATAGGTAGTTATAGTTAAGATCTACTTTCCATAGGCAATCTGCAACATTCTATTGGGAATAACTTTGGCGCCAGTGGACGAATCTTCACAAATTTCTCAAAGAAGGTGGCCCGCTCCACTCCTCTCCTTCCCTAAAAATGGGGACCGGGGAGCGCACCGGGCGTGCTACGCGACTTGCGCGCGGAAAGCTGATTGGCTCTCGGGTGTCTGTAAACAATCGAAACAGTCTGGAGCGGCCGCCATCTTGTGTCTCGGTAAGATCGAGACACAAGAGGTGGCAAAAACAAAGGGGGAAATGACCATAAGGGGGCAGAGTAGACCCCCCCTGACCCTCTAGGTTTGATGTGGGGGCTATAAAAGGTCCCCGCGGGGCAAAAAAAAAATATATATTTTTTTCGATTTGCGCGGGAGGAGCGCCTGGTACACGCACCGGGGAGCGGACCGGGGAGCGTAGCATGGGGAAAACCCAGTTTATTCACTGCGTCATCTCTAGGACCCTTTCCTGCGTCAATAGCCCCTTTTGCATACATTACACCTGACGTAGGTATAATTTGGCGCAGGGGTTTACAAAGTGACGCATCTACCTAGATGCGTCACTTTGTAAATATAACTCAATAAGGTGCATGTTTTACGCTGCTGATGCGTCACAAAAAGTGATGTACCGGTGGCGTAAAAGTGACGCATGGCCTTATAAATGAGGCCTTCAGTCTTCTACTCATGCGTCATATTAAATATATGGTGTATTATGTCGCAAGTACCTACAGATACGTCAGTATTTCAGACGTATCTGTAAGCGCAAAAGTGATGCATTGCTGGAGTGTGTCACGAAAATGATGCAACTCCAGCAATGCATCCTTTCACATGGGACCAGGCCCCATGTGAAAGGGGCTGCTTCAGTCTTACGCCTGCTGTGAAACAGGCGTAAGATGTGGACGCAACAGCGTCATAAAAGTGACGCAGTGACATCTCATAGATTTCACTGCCTCACCTCTACGACCCTTTCTTGTGTCAATACGTCCTTTTGCATACATTACACCTGACATAGGTATAATGTGGCGCAGGGGCTTACAAAGTGACGCATCTACCTAAATGCGTCACTTTGTAAATATGACTGAATAATGTGCATTTTTTACAGCACTGGTGCGTCACAAAAAGTGACGCACCAGTGGCGTTAAAGTGACGCATGGCCTCAAAAAAGAGGCCTTCAGTCTTCTAGTCATGCGTCATATTAAATATATGACGTATTATGTCGGAAGTACTTACAGATACGTCAGTATTTCAGACGTATCTGTAAGCGCAAAAGTGATGCATTGCTGGAGTGTGTCACAAAAATGATGCAACTCCAGCAATGCATCCTTTCACATGGGGCCAGGCCCCATGTGAAATGGCCTGCATCAGTCTTACGTCTGCTGTGATACAGGCGCAAGATTTGGACGCAACAGCGTCATAAAAGTGACGCAGTGATATCTCATAGATTTCACTGCGTCAAATCTACGACCCTTTCTTGCGTCAATACGTCCCTTTTGCATACATTACACCTGACGTAGGTATAATGTGGCGCAGGGGATTACAAAGTGACGCATCTACCTAGATGCGTCACTTTGTAAATATGACTGAATAAGGTGCATTTTTTACAGCACTGGTGCCTCACAAAAAGTGACGCACCGGTGGCGTTAAAGTGACGCATGGCCTCATAAATGAGGCCTTTAGTTTTCTAGTCATGCGTCATATTAAACATATGACGTATTATGTCGGAAGTACTTACAGATATGTCAGTATTTCAGACGTATCTGTAAGCGCAAAAGTGATGCATTGCTGGAGTGTGTCACAAAAATGATGCAACTCCAGCAATGCATCCTTTCACATGGGGCTAGGCCCCATGTGAAAGGGCCTGCATCAGTCTTATGCCTGCTGTGATACAGGCGCAAGATTTGGACGCAACAGCGTCATAAAAGTGATGCAGTGATATCTCATAGATTTCACTGCATCACCTCTACGACACTTTTTTTGCGTCAATACGTCCCTTTCGCATACATTACACCTGACGTAGGTATAATGTGGCGCAGGGGCTTACAAAGTGACGCATCTACCTAAATGCGTCACTTTGTAAATATGACTGAATAAGGTGCATTTTTTACAGCACTGGTACGTCACAAAAAGTGACGCACCCGTGGCGTTAAAGTGACGCATGGCCTCATAACTGAGGCCTTCAGTCTTCTAGTCATGCGTCATATCAAATATATGACGTATTATGTCAGTATTTCAGATGTATCTGTAAGCGCAAAAGTGATGCATTGCTGGAGTGTGTCCCAAAAATGATGCAACTCCAGCAATGCATCTTTTCTTACCCTTCCACACCCCCATTCCCCATATCCACATTCCCCATGTTCACTCTCCTTCTCCTTACTTTCCTTCCCAACACTCACCTTCTTTTAGTCCCCCTACTTCACTTCCTTTCTCCTCTCATACCTTTCTGTTTTTTCTTACTCATTTTCCTTTCCATTATCAATGCACTCCACCTCACTTATTCTTTTTCATTTTTTCAAGAATATAGCTCTTTGATGAGAATTGGAGGTAGTTCTGAAAATAACTTTTTTTTCTTCTTTTTTCATTTTTTAGAACAAAAACAGGGAATGGAAACTGCTCAACAGGAGCAAAAAAACAAAAAAAAATTAGGGCTGGGAACGGCAGCGATGGTTCTCCAATGCTCGAACCATGAGCAGAACCCCAAAGATAAGCAGCTGATCACAGTATCTGCATTTCAGGACGCCTTTGTTGAATGCAGGCTGAATGTTTGGAACCAGCTCTTGCGATCGCCCCCTCACTGAAGTAGTTGCTCCTCCTGTTGATGTAGAGGCCCCATCACTGGGAACCTCTTGTGCCAGAGCCCTGACACTTTCCCGGGCAAAATTCTGGGGGTGCCTCCTCTCCACATGGCGAAGCATTGTGGAGTTCCCAAAAGAATATTTCTTAGTGGGGTCACCCCGTGACAGGACTGTGTGACAGATCCTGCACTCCACTTTTGGAGCATTGACCTTCTTCTGGTCATTAGGTAAGGAACATTTTTTCCAGATGAAATGCTCTTTGACCTTCGGCTGAGGAGGCTCTTAATCAATGAATTCAGGTTCATCTTCACTGCTGGATGGTCTGGCAGCCATGATTATCCAAGAAAGATGCAAGAGCAAAAAGGCAGGTCTTTCAGTCACAAAAGTGAAAGAAGAAGTGAAGGAAATGGGTGGGGATTTCATTCTTTGTAAACAAAACTGTTAGCAACCAATAAAAAGTATTATTTTAAGGTCACATGACTTGACGCGCTGACGCTGCGCGCACCGGAGCGCTTCCGGGGGCGCATACGCGGCACGAACATAGGCGCTTCTGGGGGCGCATACGCGGCGCGAACATAGGCGCTTCCGGGGGCGCTTACGTCGTGCGCCGAAGTGACGTTTTGATAGTTTCACGGAAATGCTAAATTATTTTCATTTCCTTATTCAAAAAAACTGCTTTTATATGTATGGTACTAAATGTCTTGCGTTATTATTTACTTTTCATTCATATTTTTTTACACGAACGCAAGTAGCGCTACAAATCGTAGGTTACAAACTAGATATAGAAAGGAATTAGCGTTTAAAAAACCTATGAAATTCACTGAAAAAAACATAGGTTTCACACCAGTTATAGTTAGGAATTATCATTAAAAAAAACCTATTAAATTCACTGAAAAACCATATGTTTCACACCAGTTATAGTTACCTGGAAATTTTACTGACATAAAACCATTGAAATACCCACGTTATAGTTAGTTGGACTCACTATAACTTGCGCGCCTGCAATGCACTGCTGATGATGTCACATATTACATCAATCATGACATGGTCAGTGACATCACTCATGACATCACTCATGACACCATCCAGTGAATGTGTGTCTTTCTGAAAAATAAATATGTTTTATATATGTATTTGTAAAGGTGGATGGAAGAATACATGTTTAAATAAGTGTCTAAATGGATGTTTTAAAAAAATTGATTGGTTAACTGGCTTATTAAGTGTATCTTAGTGAATACATATATTAGCGAGTAATGTTTACATATTTAAATTTTTGTATCAGTGTTTCATTTTGTGTATAAGTGGCTGCATGGGTTGGTGAGTAGCTACATGTGTGTGTATATGGGTTATTAGATTTTTTTTTGTATCAGTATGAGTGTCTGTGTGGTTTGGTGGGGGTATTACTTAGCACATAGATGCATCAATGACTGACTCACTGTTTGTATGTGTTTTGAAGACAGCTTATGTGCAGGACTGTATGGGTGTATGAGTGTGTATATGTGTTAGTGAGTGAATGACTGTCTCACTAGTGTCTTTATCAGTAACTACATATGTTTTAATCTAGTATATGTGAGTATTGATGTATATAGGTGAGTAAATGTGAGAGTGAGGGTTTGTAAGAGTTCCTGTTTAAATAAGTATGTGTTTCTATAAGTGATTGTTTAAGAGAGTAAGTATGTGTAAGTTTCCTTAGAAGTAACGTGGTAGTGTGTGTATAGCTGTATATGCAAATAAATGGATGTTTAATAGTCAAGTCAAGTCAATTTTATTGTATAAAATTATTAAAAATTATTACAAAGTACATTTTGATCATCATAGAACATAAAACACATGTGTAATTTTAACTATTAGAGACTGTTAGCCATATGAAAAATAAATATCATGCATTTCAATTTGGTGCTATGATTCCCAGTTCAGATTGCTGTAAGAGGGATTGGGCTTTCATCATGTATTTAACCCCCCTGCAGGCCAACATAGGAGATGATCCATCTAGCCATCGTATTACAGCTTGTCTACATGTCCGAATGTTCAATTTATTAAAAATGTTCTTTAAAAGCCGTCTCCTCAAATCCTTAAGCACCGGGCAAAGACATAGCAAATGAGTCAATGTTTCATTCTGATATCCACATAGACGACAATGAGGGTCAGTGTGACAATTTTTCTAGGAAGGTAACAAATCCTTTGAAAACTGTAAGCCTAGTCGATGTTTTATATATCTTTGTTTTAGGGAACTATTAAAGTGGCTTTCCAGATAGGTCTGTGGCTTTATCCCGGAATATGAATTTATCACAGTCCACCCGTGTCGTCGTTTTGCGGTACTTTTTTTATCTTCCAGATAGGATTCCCATTTGACCGCGTTGTTTGCTATTTTGTCAAAAGTATGTCTATCTGGTCTCGTGTCCCAAATTTCTTGAATTCCTATACAGTTCAGGGATTGGGACAAGAAACCTCCCCAACTGTTCGGCACGTGCAATTTGCGCTTACAGTTACGTCTGAAATACTGACGTATCTGTAAGTACTTCCGACATAATACGTCATATATATTTAATATGACGCATGACTAGAAGACTGAAGGCCTCATTTATGAGGCCATACGTCACTTTACCGGCACCAGTGCGTCACTTTTTGTGACGCACCAGTGCTGTAAAAAATGCACCTTATTCAGTCACATTTACAAAGTGACGCATCTAGGTAGATGCGTCCCTTTGTAAGCCCCTGCACCACATTATACCTACGTCAGGTGTAATGTATGCAAAAGGGACGTATTGACGCAAGAAAGGGTCGTAGAGGTGACGCTTTGAAATCTATGATATCACTGCGTCACTTTTATGACGCTGTTGCGTCCAAATCTTATGCCTGTTTCACAGCAGGCGTAAGACTGATACAGGCCCTTTCACATGGGCCCTGGCCCCATGTGAAAGGATGCATTGCTGGAGTTGCATCATTTTTGTGACACACTCCAGCAATGCATCACTTTTGCGCTTAAAGATACGTCTGAAATACTGACGGATCTGTAAGCACTTGCAACATAATTCGTCATATATTTAATATGACGCATGACTAGAAGACTGAAGGCCTCATTTATAAAGCCATGCGCCACTTTTACGCCACCTGTACGTCACTTTTTGTGACGCATCAGCAGCATAAAACATGCACCTTATTGAGTTATATTTACAAAGTGACGCATCTAGGTAGATGCGTCATTTTGTAAACCTCTGCGCCACATTATACCTACGTCAGGTGTAATGTATGCAAAAGGGGCATGTTGACGCAAGAAAGGGTCGTAGAGATGACGCAGTGAATAAACTGGGTTTTCCCCATGCTACGCTCCCCTGTCCGCTCCCCTTTTATGGCCCCCACATCAAACCTAGGGAGTCAGGGGGGGTCTACCCAGCCCCCTTATGGTCATTTCCCCCTTTGTTTTTGCCACCTCTTGTGTCTCGATCCTACCGAGACACAAGATGGCGGCCGCTCCGGACTGTTTCGAATGTTTACAGACACCCGAGAGCCAATCAGTTTTCCACACGCAAGTCACGTAGCACGCCCGGTGCGCTCCCCGGTGCGTGTACCGGGGCGCGCCTATAGATATGTATATTTCTTTTACCTAAATTACTCAAAAACCACTGGAGCACATATCTTGAGACATAGCAAAGGCACATCGGGCTATCAGTCCCTACAATTTTGCCAAGTTTGGTGGAAATCCATTCAGCCGTTCAGGCTAAAAGTGAGGTCGACCGCCCTATGGAAATTAACATAAGGAAAACACGTTTTGGGACCCCCCTTTTATCTTGGCCCCCGATTGACGAATCCCCCCCACATTTTCAGGGAAGGAGCGGAGCGGAGCGGGCCATCTTCTTTGAGAAATTTGCGAAGATTCGTCCCCCGGCGCCAAAGTTATTCCCAATAGAATGTTGTGGATTTCCTATGGAAAGTAGTTCCTAACTATAACTACCTACTGGCGACCGCCAGTAGGTAATATATATATTCATCCACTGAAAAAACCATAAGTTTCACACCAGTTATAGTTAGCTGGAAATTTTATTGACATAAAACCATTGAAATTCCACGTTATAGTTAGTTGGACTCACTATAACTTGCGCGTGTAATGCACTGCTGATGACGTCACATATTACATCACTCATGACATGGTCAGTGACATCACTCATGACATCACTGATGACACCATCCAGTGAATGTGTGCCTTTCTGAAAAATAAATATGTTTTATATATGTATATGTAAAGGTCAATGGAAGAATAAATGTTTAAATAAGTGTCATAATGGATGTTTTAAAAAAAAATGATTGGTTAACTGGCTTATTAAGTGTATTTTAGTGAATACATATATTAGCAAATATTGTTTAAATAATTAAATGTTTGTATCAGTGTTTCACTTTGTGTATAAGTGGCTGCATGGGTTGGTGAGTAGCTACATGTGTGTGTATATGGGTTATTAGATGTTTTTTAAGTATCAGTATGAGTGTCTGTATGGTTTGGTGGGGGTATTACTTAGCACATAGATGCATCAATGACTGACTCACTGTTTGTATGTGTTTGGAAGACGGCATATGTGCAGGACTGTATGGGTGGCTGAGTGTGTATATGTGTGTGTTAGTGAGTGAATGACTGGCTCACTAGTGTCTTTATCAGTAACTACATATGTTTTAATCTAGTATATGTGAGTATTGATGTATATAAGTGAGTATATGTGAGAGTGAGAGATTGTAAGAGTTCCTGTTTAAATAAGTATGTGTTCCTATAAGTGATTGTTTAGGAGAGTAAGTATGTGTAAGTTTCCTTAGAAGTAAGGTGGTAGTGTGTGTATAGCTGTATATGCAAATAAATGGATGATCAATAGTTTATTTGCATCTGTGAGTATGTGTGTGAGTAACTTTTGGAAGACTGTCGATGTGTTACAGGATGTATAGGTGTATCACTACACATGACGAGTGAGTATATGTATGAGTGACTATATAGAACTGTTGGTGAATTAGTGGATGTGTATATAAATGGTGGAATTACTGAATTGGTTGTTGTAACTGGAATAGGTATCTCCATTTTTTGAAAATTTTTGTTTCTATTTTTGAATGTGTTTCAAGGGTTACAGTGAAAGGAGGTCTGTCACTCTGTCACAAGGATGCTGTCATCAGTGATGTCATGAGTGATGTCACTGACCATGTCATGAGTGATGTAATATGTGACGTCATCAGAAGTGCATTACACGCGCAAGTTATAGTGAGTACAACTAACTATAACGTGAAATTTCAATGGTTTTATGTCAGTAAAATTTCCAGCTAACTATAACTGGTGTGAAACCTATGGTATTTTCAGTGAATTTAATAGTTTTTTAAATGCTAATTCCTAACTATAACTGGTGTGAAACCTATGGTTTTTTCAGTGAATTTCATAGGTTTTTTAAATGCTAATTCCTTACTATAACTGGTGTAAAACCTATGTTTTTTTCAGTGAATTTCAAAGGTTTTTTAATGCTTATTCCTAACTATATAAGACCTGAAAGCCCACCAGGAATCTCCAGTATGCGCCAGGGGACTGCATTGCAGAGAGGTGTAATGAAGCCACGACCCTTTTTACACCTCTCTGCAACGCAGACCCTGTGCATGTTTGAAGAGGGGGAACTAATTCCCCTTGCATACTGGGGGCCCCTGGGGGCCAACTAGCCCACCTGGAACCTCCAGTATGCGCCAGGGGGCTGCATTGCAGAGGTGTAATAAGGCTATGCCCCTTGTTACACCTCTCTGCAATGCAGCCCCCTGCTGCGTTTGCAGAGGGGGAACTAATTCCCCTTGCATACTGGGGGTCCCTGGGGGCCACCTAGCCCACCAGGAGCCTCCATTGCAGAGAGGTGTAATGAGGCCACACCCTTTTTACACCTCTCTGCAGCTGCAGGCCACTGGCGCGTTTGCAGAGGGGGGACTAATTCCCCTTGCATACTGGGGGTCCCTGGGTCATATCTGCCCAAACACCGATATTCCGAACGATTGAAAATGACTTTTCTTGAGAAACATTTGGATTTGGATGATCATGTCCTATACTTTGGAATTTTTGAAAGACTGACTTTGAGGATGCTATAAATTACTCAAGTCTGCCCGAATTGTGTGGGTAAAATTGATACCTAGTCACTTTGAATAAGAATGTACTTACGTCTCGTCTAACATTTGGAAGAAATATCTAGTTATATGACAACAGGATACCGACATAACTTGAAGGAAATAAGAACGCCCTGAAGAAGTTCTGTTGTACAGAACGAAACGTTTCGGCTGGCTGTGGTACATAAACTTAAGGAAAATAAAAGCATTTGAATATACACCAAGATTCAGCGCTTCAATAAGGACTCTAAGTGATATGATTTGATTGGACTCATTGTGCAAGTGGTGCTGTGCCAAACTTTGGAATATTCTCCACTACTCTCTACTACTTACTCTCTTCTACTCCACTACTCTCAAATACTCACTCTCTACTACTCATTCTCTTCTACTCTACTACTCTCTACTACTCTCTCTCTACTACTCACTCCCTACTACTCGCTACTCACTACTCCTTACTACTCACTATCTACTACTCTCTACTACTCACTCTCAACTACTCTCTCTCTACTACTCACTCTTTACTACTCACTACTACTCTCTACTACCCACTCTCTACTTCTCACTCTCTACTACTCTCTACTACTCTCTCTACTACTCACTCTCTACTACTCACTCTACTGCTCACTCTCTACTACTCTCTACTACTCACTCTCTGCTACTTTCTCTCTACTAGTCTCTACTACTCACTCTTCTACTCTCTCTCTACTAGTCTCTACTACTCACTCTACTACTCACTCTCTACTACTCTCTACTACTCACTCTCTACTACTCACTCTTTACTACTCTCTACTACTCACTCTCTACTACTCTCTACTACTCACTCTACTACTTACTCTCTACTACTCTCTACTACTCACTCTCTACTACTTTCTACTACTCACTCTACTATTCACTCTACTACTCTCTACTACTCACTTTCTGCTACTCTCTCTACTGCGCTATACTACTCTCTACTACTCACTCTCTACTCTCTATTTCTCACTCTCTACTCTCTACCTCTCTACCTAGCTCTACTTCTCTCTCTACTAGTCTCTACCTCTCTTCCGCTACCTCTCTCCCTCTACCTCTCTACCTCTACACCTCTACCTCTCTCTACACTCACACATATACACATATATGCATATATATGCATATGCATTTATATATATATGTATGTGTATGTATATATATATAAAAAAACAACAAACAGCTACTTTTTTTAAAAACTGTCATTCTTTTTCCCCATGGTACGCTCCCCGGTACGCTCCCTGGTGCGCATACCGGGCCTCCCCCCTGCGAAAATAAAAAAATATATATATTTTTTTGGCCCCGCGGGGCCCTTTTATGGCCCCCACATCAAACCTAGAGGGTCAATGGGGGGTCTACTCTGCCCCATTATGGTCAATTCCCCCTTTGTTTTAGCCACCTCTTGTGTCTCGATCCTACCGAGACACAAGATGGCGGCCGCTCCGGACAGTTTGGAATGTTTACAGACACCCGAGAGGCAATCAGCTTTCCGCACGCAGGTCGCGTAGCACGCCCGGTACGTGCCCCGGTGCGCGTACCGGGGCGCTGCCATAGATATATATATTTTTTTTAACCTAAATTACTCAAAAACCACTGGAGCACATATCTTGAGACATAGCAAAGGCACATTGGGCTACCAGTCCCTACAATTTTGCCAAGTTTGGTGGAAATCCATTCAGCCGTTCGGGCTAAAAGTGAGTTTGACCGCCCTATGGAAATTGACATGGGCAAAACACGTTTGGGACCCCCCTTTTATCTCGGCCCCCACTTCACGAATCCCCCCAAACTTTCAAGGAAGGACCGGAGCTCCGCGAGGCCAATTTGAGGACATTTTCAGGCAGATTCGTCAACTGGCGCCAAAGTTATTCCAAATAGAATTTTGAGATTTTGCATTGAAAAAAATCCTAACTATAACTACCTACTGGCGACCGCCAGTAGGTAATATATATATATATATATATATATATATATATATATATATATATATATATATATATATATATATATATATATCCTGGCTCACTGCTCCAAAGTCCGGGGCACTCTTACAGCGGGTGCAAGTCCAAGCGCGTCAGAGCCTCGCGCTTCGAATATGAAAGCTCTCTCCCTCCCGGTCCCGGGTGGAAATAAGGACAGCACACACGGGAATTCTCCTTAGAAGCAACTTTTACTCGCACAGACGCGTTTCGGAAGCCAAGCTTCCTTCCTCAATGTTTGTTACACCGCAACGCGCGATTCGGCGCCATTTTATTTCAAAATACACAAACAACTCAAGATGGTAAGCATAGAGAGAGGACTGACGCGTGAGTGCCATCTTGCTAGTGCATATAATTCTACAATAGCATGACTGTGATTAAACAACACTATTTCATCTATTGATTGCTAATATTTATAATCATTTAAAGACCTCACAAATTTAAAACGAGGAATTTACGAAATAATATTGCCGTGGATCGGCAAGTAACCCCTCTCATTAATACGATGGGCCATGGACTGAAATCTTGCCGTGGATCGGCCTGTGGCAACACGGAGGTTGCCATTTAAGTTTCCATTAGCCCCGTATATCAGTTGTTACCCATCTGTGTTGGATGATCAATTCCAAAATATTAAAAAAGTTGCAAAATACTAAACAATAATCCTGAAAGTACCAAAAGAAATGTGTACATAGTGCAATATTCATCTGAACAATAGAATCCCTCAGTTCATTCTAAAGCACATAAGCACCATCAGTCACAGAAAGACACACATTGCAGGAAACCTTATCATTCAGCTAGTTGTTATTGCATGTCCACCCTAGAGATACTGCATGGCAATGCTGTCACTTAACTCCCTAAATGTACAGTCAATTCCTCCCCACAATTCAATCCCAGGGGGGCCTTGGTTTGGCAGTCTATGATATATCGGGATTCTAACCTACGAAGTTTTTGTAGTTTATCCCCTCCCCTGATGTTGTCAGAAATTGCGTCCAGGCAAAAATACTGTAACAGGCTCCTGTCGCTCTTATGCTTAATGGAAAAATGTCTTGCGACAGGGTATGTAAAGTCTCTGTTTACTATGGCCCGCATATGTTCTAAAATGCGCAGTTTCACGGGATTTATAGTGCTGCCTATATACTTAAGCCCACAAGGGCAGAGGAGGCAGTAGACTGCAAATGGAGAAGCGCAGGTAAGGAATTGCTTGATTTTCTTTTTAGTTCTACATCCCACGATTTCATAGGAATAAACCCTTTTGCTATTGGCACAGGCCTTGCATCGACCACAGGGAAAAAAACCTTTTACATCTTTTAGTTTTCCTGTTCGTGTGGGGATAGGTGACAGATGACTATGTACCAAGGTATCCCTCAACGAACGCGCCCTTCTAAAAGTGATTAGGGGATTTGCAGGTATGTCACTCCCTATGATATTATCCTTTTGCAGTATATGCCAATGTCTTTTCAGGATGTTTCTCAGTTGGTGACAATCTTTAGAGTATGGTGTAACCATCCTGAATTTTTCTATGTTGGTTGAGGATTTGTGCTTTTTAACAAACAGGGTCTGTCTGGGTTGTGTCCTTACTCTATCTAGGGTATTCTGTAACAGTTGCTTGCTATACCCCCTAGCCTCAAATCTCTCATTACTTTCCTGTGCCGCCAGCTCAAAGTCTTCATTGGTGGAACAGTTACGTTTCAACCGTAGAAGCTCGCCATATGGTATACTCTTGATAAGTTTATGGGGATGATTGCTTGACGCATGTAGCGTGCTGTTTCCCGCCGTTGGCTTTCTATAGAGGGAGGTTTGAATTCTGTTGTCAATCACCTCAACTTTTAAGTCTAAGTATACTGCCTCACTCGTACTCGCATGACCAGTGAAAATCAGGTTGCAGTTGTTTTCATTCAACACTTTGACATATTGCCAGGCTGTCTCTACCGAGCCATTCCACACTATGCACAAATCGTCTATGTAACGATACCATGAGACGATACAGTTCGACCACTGCTCTTTCTCGGGGCCCCAGGCCTACTGCTCCTCCCACCAGCCCACGAATAAATTCGCGTAGCTGGGGGCGAAGCAGGAACCCATGGCGGTACCGGAGAGCTGTCTAAACAAATCATCCTGGAATAAGAAGATGTTATTATGGAGACAAAATGCAATTAACTCCATCAGCATAGCATTATGCTGGGCGTATTTCAAAGGTCTGGTGGGAGGAGCAGTAGGCCTGGGGCCCCGAGAAAGAGCAGTGGTCGAACTGTATCGTCTCATGGTATCGTTACATAGACGATTTGTGCATAGTGTGGAATGGCTCGGTAGAGACAGCCTGTTTGTTAAAAAGCAAAAATCCTCAACCAACATAGAAAAATTCAGGATGGTTACACCATACTCTAAAGATTGTCACCAATTGAGAAACATCCTGAAAAGACATTGGCATATACTGCAAAAGGATAATATCATAGGGAGTGACATACCTGCAAATCCCCTAATCACTTTTAGAAGGGCGCGTTCGTTGAGGGATACCTTGGTACATAGTCATCTGTCACCTATCCCCACACGAACAGGAAAACTAAAAGATGTAAAAGGTTTTTTTCCCTGTGGTCGATGCAAGGCCTGTGCCAATAGAAAAAGGGTTTATTCCTATGAAATCGTGGGATGTAGAACTAAAAAGAAAATCAAGCAATTCCTTACCTGCGCTTCTCCATTTGCAGTCTACTGCCTCCTCTGCCCTTGTGGGCTTAAGTATATAGGCAGCACTATAAATCCCGTGAAACTGCGCATTTTAGAACATATGCGGGCCATAGTAAACAGAGACTTTACATACCCTGTCGCAAGACATTTTTCCATTAAGCATAAGAGCGACAGGAGCCTGTTACAGTATTTTTGCCTGGACGCAATTTCTGACAACATCAGGGGAGGGGATAAACTACAAAAACTTCGTAGGTTAGAATCCCGATATATCATAGACTGCCAAACCAAGGCCCCCCTGGGATTGAATTGTGGGGAGGAATTGACTGTACATTTAGGGAGTTAAGTGACAGCGTTGCCATGCAGTATCTCTAGGGCGGACATGCAATAACAACTAGCTGAATGATAAGGTTTCCTGCAATGTGTGTCTTTCTGTGACTGATGGTGCTTATGTGCTTTAGAATGAACTGAGGGATTCTATTGTTCAGATGAATATTGCACTATGTACACATTTCTTTTGGTACTTTCAGGATTATTGTTTAGTATTTTGCAACTTTTGTAATATTTTGGAATTGATCATCCAACACAGATGGGTAACAACTGATATACGGGGCTAATGGAAACTTAAATGGCAACCTCCGTGTTGCCACAGGCCGATCCACGGCAAGATTTCAGTCCATGGCCCATCGTATTAATGAGAGGGGTTACTTGCCGATCCACGGCAATATTATTTCGTAAATTCCTCGTCTTAAATTTGTGAGGTCTTTAAATGATTATAAATATTAGCAATCACTAGATGAAATAGTGTTGTTTAATCACAGTCATGCTATTGTAGAATTATATGCACTAGCAAGATGGCGCTCACACGTCAGTCCTCTCTCTATGCTTACCATCTTGAGTTGTTTGTGTATTTTGAAATAAAATGGCGCCGAATCGCGCGTTGCGGTGTAACAAACATTGAGGAAGGAAGCTTGGCTTCCGAAACGCGTCTGTGCGAGTAAAAGTTGCTTCTAAGGAGAATTCCCGTGTGTGCTGTCCTTATTTCCACCCGGGACCGGGAGGGAGAGAGCTTTCATATATATATATATATATATATATATATATATATATATATATATATATATATATATATATATTATATATATATATATATATATATTCACTAAAAAAACCTTAGGTTTCAGGGACGGTATAGTCAGTTGGACATTCTTCTCTTATAAAACCATAGAAATTCCCCCATTATAGTTAGTTCAGCTAACTATAACTTGCGTACCCGCAATGCACTACTGATGACGTCACATATTACATAACTCATGACATAGTCAGTGACATCACTCATGACATCACCTATGACATCACAAATGACATCACTGATGACATCATCCTTGTGAAAGAGTGGCAGACCTCCTCTCACTCTAATATTACCTTTGATACACACATTCAAAAATAGAAACAAAAACTTTCTAGAAAATGGAGATATCAATATCAGTTACAACAACCTATTCCAACATCTACTTCCACATCCACTCATTCACCAACAGTTCTATATAGTCACTCATACAGGTACTCAATCATCAAATGTACTCATACACCTATACATCCTGTTACACACCGATACTCATCCATAGAGTTACTTACACACATACTCACACATGCAAATAAACTATCAAACATCCATTTACTTGCATATACAGCTATACACACAAACATACACATACTGACTCTCTTAAACGATCACTTATAGAAACACATACTTAGTTATACAGGAACTCTTCAAATCTCTAACTCTCATATATACTCACTTATATACACCAATACTCACATATAGTAGTTTAACACATATGTACTTAGTCATAAAGATAGTATTGAGACAGTCATTCATTCAATAACACACCTATACACACACTCATCCACCCATAAAGTCCTGTACACATGCTGTCTTCAAAACACATATAAACAGTGAGTCACTCATTAATGCATCTATGTGCTAAGTAATATCCCCCACCAAACCATATAAACACTCAGACACTCATACTGATACTCAAAAAAACAACTAATACCCTATATAGACACTCATGTAGTTACTCACCAACCCATGCAGCCACTTATTCAAAAAATGTGTGAGACTGATACAGATATTTAAATATTTAAACATTACTCACTAACCCATGTATTCACTAAGATACAACTAATCAGTCAGTTATACAATCAATTTTACAAAAAAGTCATCCATTTAGACACTTACTTACCCATTTATTCTTCAATCGACCTTTAGATATACATATATAAAAAATATTTATTTATCAGAAAGACACACATCCTCTGGATGATGTCATCAGTGATGTCATCAGTGATGTCATTTGAGATGTCATCAGTGATGTCATGAGTGATGACACTGACCATGTCATGAGTGATGTAATATGTGACGTCATCAGAAGTGCATTACACGCGCAAGTTATAGTGAGTACAACTAACTATAACGGGAAATTTCAATGGTTTTATGTCAGTAAAATTTCCAGCTAACTATAACTGGTGTGAAACCTATGGTATTTTCAGTGAATTTAATAGTTTTTTAAATGCTAATTCCTAACTATAACTGGTGTGAAACCTATGGTTTTTTCAGTGAATTTCATAGGTTTTTTAAATGCTAATTCCTTACTATAACTGGTGTAAAACCTATGGTTTTTTCAATGAATTTCAAAGGTTTTTTTAATGCTTATTCCTAACTATATAAGACCTGAAAGCCCACCAGGAATCTCCAGTATGCGCCAGGGGACTGCATTGCAGAGAGGTGTAATGAAGCCACGACCCTTTTTACACCTCTCTGCAACGCAGACCCTGTGCATGTTTGAAGAGGGGGAACTAATTCCCCTTGCATACTGGGGGCCCCTGGGGGCCAACTAGCCCACCTGGAACCTCCAGTATGCGCCAGGGGGCTGCATTGCAGAGGTGTAATAAGGCTATGCCACTTGTTACACCTCTCTGCAATGCAGCCCCCTGCTGTGTTTGCAGAGGGGGAACTAATTCCCCTTGCATACTGGGGGTCCCTGGGGGCCACCTAGCCCACCAGGAGCCTCCATTGCAGAGAGGTGTAATGAGGCCACACCCTTTTTACACCTCTCTGCAGCTGCAGGCCACTGGCGCGTTTGCAGAGGGGGGACTAATTCCCCTTGCATACTGGGGGTCCCTGGGTCATATCTGCCCAAACACCGATATTCCGAACGATTGAAAATGACTTTTCTTGAGAAACATTTGGATTTGGATGATCATGTCCTATACTTTGGAATTTTTGAAAGACTGACTTTGAGGATGCTATAAATTACTCAAGTCTGCCCGAATTGTGTGGGTAAAATTGATACCTAGTCACTTTGAATAAGAATGTACTTACGTCTCGTCTAACATTTGGAAGAAATATCTAGTTATATGACAACAGGATACCGACATAACTTGAAGGAAATAAGAACGCCCTGAAGAAGTTCTGTTGTACAGAACGAAACGTTTCGGCTGGCTGTGGTACATAAACTTAAGGAAAATAAAAGCATTTGAATATACACCAAGATTCAGCGCTTCAATAAGGACTCTAAGTGATATGATTTGATTGGACTCATTGTGCAAGTGGTGCTGTGCCAAACTTTGGAATATTCTCCACTACTCTCTACTACTTACTCTCTTCTACTCCACTACTCTCAAATACTCACTCTCTACTACTCATTCTCTTCTACTCTACTACTCTCTACTACTCTCTCTCTACTACTCACTCCCTACTACTCGCTACTCACTACTCCTTACTACTCACTATCTACTACTCTCTACTACTCACTCTCAACTACTCTCTCTCTACTACTCACTCTTTACTACTCACTACTACTCTCTACTACCCACTCTCTACTTCTCACTCTCTACTACTCTCTACTACTCTCTCTACTACTCACTCTCTACTACTCACTCTACTGCTCACTCTCTACTACTCTCTACTACTCACTCTCTGCTACTTTCTCTCTACTAGTCTCTACTACTCACTCTTCTACTCTCTCTCTACTAGTCTCTACTACTCACTCTACTACTCACTCTCTACTACTCTCTACTACTCACTCTCTACTACTCACTCTTTACTACTCTCTACTACTCACTCTCTACTACTCTCTACTACTCACTCTACTACTTACTCTCTACTACTCACTCTCTACTACTCTCTACTACTCACTCTACTATTCACTCTACTACTCTCTACTACTCACTTTCTGCTACTCTCTCTACTGCGCTATACTACTCTCTACTACTCACTCTCTACTCTCTATTTCTCACTCTCTACTCTCTACCTCTCTACCTAGCTCTACTTCTCTCTCTACTAGTCTCTACCTCTCTTCCGCTACCTCTCTCCCTCTACCTCTCTACCTCTACACCTCTACCTCTCTCTACACTCACACATATACACATATATGCATATATATGCATATGCATTTATATATATGTATGTGTATGTATATATAATATAAAAACAACAAACAGCTACTTTTTTTAAAAACTGTCATTCTTTTTCCCCATGGTACGCTCCCCGGTACGCTCCCTGGTGCGCATACCGGGCCTCCCCCCTGCGAAAATAAAAAAAATATATTTTTTTTGGCACCGCGGGGCCCTTTTATGGCCCCCACATCAAACCTAGAGGGTCAATAGGGGGGTCTACTCTGCCCCATTATGGTCAATTCCCCCTTTGTTTTAGCCACCTCTTGTGTCTCGATCCTACCGAGACACAAGATGGCGGCCGCTCCGGACAGTTTGGAATGTTTACAGACACCCGAGAGGCAATCAGCTTTCCGCACGCAGGTCGCGTAGCACGCCCGGTACGTGCCCCGGTGGATTGACAGTATTGTTTCTTCTCCTGCTAATGGCAAGAAAAATGGCGTAGCGATATTAATTGCAAAGAAACTCATTGCCAAATTTTGACTAAATTTACAGATACAAAGGGAAGATACTTCATTGTTAAAGTTAAAGTTCATGACTCTGTTATTTTTTTCCTTAATGTTTATGGGCCCGCTGCAGATGAACCTACTTTTTGGTTTACTCTTTCAACTGAGGTGTTAAAAATTGGGAATGTCCCTTTAATTGTGGCTGGAGACTTTAATGTTATCTCTGTTCCTTTACTAGATAGATTGTCTCAAACGAAATGTCATCCCTCTAAGGTTTATTTTGCTTTTAAAACGTTTCTTCAAACTACTAAGTTAGTTGATATATGGCGTCTTCATTTCCCTACGGACAGAAATTTTACTTTTTTCTCTAATCCACACAATTCACACTCTCGACTTGATTATATTTTAGTCACAAGACAACTTTTCAATTCTATAAAAACTCCTATGATTGGAAATATTGATGTTTCTGATCATGCAATGATTTTCCTGTATCTTAACTCTGAATTCAACATTTCCTAAGTAATCTAGATGGAGAATGAATTCTGGCATAGCTCTCAACGAGCATAATAAACCAAAACTTTTAACAGCCATTAATGATTATTTTCAATTGAATCCTGAAGGTACAACTTATATACTTCATCGATGGGATGCTTTTAAAGCTTATATTAAAGGAGCTACTATTTCTATTATGGCCCACGAGAATCAAACCTTTAATGCAAATATTAAACACTTGGAAAAACAGATAGCGAAATAAGAAAGGCTCTTTATTACATCCAATGATTCACAATACAGGGATAGGTTACAAAAGCTACACTATGAGATTAATACAAGTCTTAGTAAAAGAGCTGGCATCCAACTTTCTAAAGCCAAAGCCAAATTTAGTTTCAAAGCAAATAAATCTGGAAGACTTTTCGCAAATTACCTTCGTATTAAAAAAGACAAAACTCAAATCACTTTCATTCATGGCCCCAATGGTGAAATTGCCTTATCTCATAAAAATATTGTTGATGAATTTTTGGACTTTTACTCTAAGTTATATATTAAACCTGAATTTAATGATGACTCTTTGGTAGACTCCTTCCTATCCTCATGTGATCTACCGAAAATTTCCCAATCAGATAAAATTGGATTGGACTTACCCATTACTAAGGATGAAATCTTATCTGCTATAAAATCTCTCAAACAACATAAATCTCCGGGTCCTGACGGCTTACATGCAGAGTTTTATAAAGAATTTCAATCCCAACTCTCACCTTTTTTACTTCAACTTTTTACATCATTTGCTTCATTAGGAAGTACGTCTGGTTCTTTTGCGGAAGCTTTAATTATTGTTATTCCTAAACCAGACAAGGACCCCACTCTTGTTTCTAATTATTGTCCTATTTTTTTAGTAAATCAAGATTGTAAATTAAATGCTAAAATACTGGCCACCCATTTATCCCCTATATTAGATTCTATTATTCATCCTGATCAATCCGGGTTCATGAAGCATAGATACTAAGCTAATAATACAAGAACTCTAATGCATGTCATTGAACAAGTTCAGACATTAATTAGCCCTTCAGGAGACATGGCTTTGGATGCTGAAAAAGCCTTTGACAAACTTCATTGGCAATATTTATTTCATACTTTATCAACTTTTAATTTCGGTGATACTATTATTCGTATGATTTCAGCTTTATATTTTGCTCCCACTACTCATTTATTTATTAATGGCCAAGTTTCAACTCAATTCTCCCTTTTCAGAGGTACACGTCAAGGATGTCCCCTTTCTCCAATATTGTTTTAAATATGTATTGAACCCTTTCTTGCCTCTATAAGAAAATGTGATACTATTATAGGAATTAGGGTTAAGGATGTTATTATTAAAACATTAGCATATGCTGATGGTGTGCTTTTATTTATCAATGATCTGTTATCCTCTTTTCCTTCCTTAATAGGGTATACATTGAATACTAATCTAACTGAATGTTTTCCTTTAAATGTTTTTTGTACTCCTGATATTATTCCCATGCATAAAATGATTTGGTAATAAAATTAATTAAAATATCTGGGAATTATATTCTCTTCTATTGATATCAACATTAACTTTAAACAATGAGTTTGTTTTAAATTATATCAAAGAAAAAACCTCTAAATGGTCTTCATTACATCTTTCATAGTGGGGTAGAATGGAATCTATTAAAATGAATATTGCTCCTAAAATATTTTATACTCTCGCCAGATCACCATTCAATGTCCATTAAAATTTTATAAAGTTACTGATAAACTCCTTTCCAAATGTCTTTGGAATAGCAAAGCACAACATATTATTTATAAAAAATTAAAAATGTCTAAATGTAATGCTGGTTTTGGTATTCCAGATTATCTTCTATCATAAAGCGTTTATTTTAAAACTATGTGCTATTTGTTTTAATCATTCCTGTTTACATAATCCTCCTACATGGTTCCATATTAAAAAATCCATTGCGAATCCTTTTCCACTTCCCACACTGTTAACAATGTCTAACACGTCATCTTTATTTCATAAATCTCTTATCCTCAAATCCACCAAAAAGATTTTCAATGATATAGATTTAATGTTTCAATATCCTATGTGCAATACTGATGAATTATCACTATGGCATAGCAATGTTATTGAACTGAATAGAAATATTAGTTTCTGGTATTCATGGATTAAAGCTGGTATTTTTTATCTTAAAGATGTTTATTCTAATAATAATTTTATTCCATTTCACATGTTACAAACAAAGTTTGGCTTAGCTAATTCTGTTATTATAAAATATGAATATTTAAGTAAATCGATTTTAGATTCTTTTTCACAAGCTATTCCATCTAATATTCATGCTGATTTATCTATCTATATTCAAACTATATCAACCAATGCTCTTGGTGTTTCTATTTTATATATAGAGGAAAAAAGGTGGAGGCTTTCATCATTAGGAAAAAAAAACTGTCCTGAACCAATGAAAAGTGTTATTTTCAGGTCACATGACCAGGGCTTTCATCATTTGGAAACCAAAACTGTCCTGAACCAATAAAACGTGTTATTTTTAGGTCACATGACCCGACGCGCTTACACTACGCGCCCCAGGGCGCTCCCCGGGGCGTGCCCAGGGGCGCGTCGGGTAAGCGCGTCGGATGCTTACGTTGCGCGATTGTATGTGCTCGAGTGCTTCCGGGTGCGTTTACGCCATGCGTATCACGCGGACGCGGTTACGCGCTACATCACGATTTGATTTATTTATTTATTTATTTGCAAACTTGTACCGCGCTAGGAATCGACTCCCTGAGGAGTATCTCCGCGCCTTTGGCATCATCTGAGAGCAAAAAGGGGCCCAGTCATTTATCCTAACTCCCTAGCCAGTTAGCTTAGTAGTGGAAAAGGAAAGTTTTTAATTTTTTCCTAAAGGGAAGATGTTCTTTGCATAGTCTGATTCCAATAGGGAGATCATTCCATAGCTTCGGGCCGGCCACTGATAGAGCACTTCCCCCTTGTCTTGTCTTCTTGAACCTGGGGACACAAAACAGTTCTTGATCTCCTGATCTCAAAGATCTGGAGGGAACGTATGGATTGAATTTTTTTGTCAAGTAATCTGGACCTTTACCTGTGAGGCACTTGTGAATAATGCAGCAAGTTTTGAACATCACCCTCTGTTTCACTGAGAGCCAGTGAAGTTTGACTAATAGGAGTTTGGAAGGAGTACGAGCCGGGACGTTGAGAACAAGGCGTGCAGCAGTGTTTTGCACAACCTGTAGTCTTGCGATAATCCCCTCATTGGCGACTAGCAGTAGACCATGTTGATGTTTTTAGACAATGATGTTTTTGTTCGCGGCAATAGCGCTAATGGGACGCTCACCGGTACGCGCCCCGGGGCGCGCCGCAAGACTGCGCTTATCAGTGCGCTCACCGGGACGCGCACCGGGAGCGCTCCAGGGCAAAAAAAAAAAAAAAACCATGAACAATATACTTACAAAAATAGTATTACATAAATATACAATATAGATGTCATTATAAAAAATATTACATTTCATACCTATAGAAATTTGCTATTAAAAAACCTTTGAAATTCTCTGAAAAAACCATAGGTTTCACACCAGTTATAGTTAGGAATTAGCATTTAAAAAACCTATTAAATTCACTGAAAAAACCATAGGTGTCACACCAGTTATAGTTAGCTGGAAATTTTACTGACATCAAACCATTGAAATTCCCACGTTATAGTTAGTTGGACTCACTATAACTTGCGCGCCTGCAATGCACTGCTGATGGCGTCACATATTACATCACTCATAACATGGTCAGTGACATCACTCATGACATCACTGATGACACCATCCTTGTGACAGAGTGATAGACCTCCTTTCAGTGTAATGTAACCCTTGAAACACATATTCAAAAATAGAAACTAACATTTTCAAAAAATGGAGATACCCATACCAGTTACAACAACCAATTCAGTAATTCCACCATCTATATACACATCCACTCATTCACCTACAGTTCTATATAGTCACTCATACATATACTCACTCATCATATGTAGTGATACACCTATACATCTTGTTACACACCGACAGTCATCCAAAAGTTACTCACACACATACTCACACATGCAAATAAACTATTGAACATCCATTTATTTGCATATACAGCTATACACACAATACCACCTTACTTCTAAGGAAACTTACACATACTTACTCTCTTAAACAATCACTTATATAAACACATACTTATTTAAACAGGAACTCTTACAATCTCTCACGCTCACATATACTCACTTATATACATCAATACTCACATATACTAGATTAAAACATATGTCGTTACTGATAAAGACACTGGTGACAGAGTCATTCATTCACTAACACACACATATACACACTCATCCACCATACAGTTCTGCACATATGCTGTCTTCAAAACACATACAAACAGTGAGTCAGTCATTGATGCATCTATGTGCTAAGTAATACCCCCACCAAACCATACAGACACTCATACTGATACTAAAAAAAACATCTAATAACCCATATACACACACATGTAGCTACTCACCAACCCATGCAGCCACTTATACACAAAGTGAAACACTGATACATATATTTAAATATTTAAACATTACTCGCTAATATATGTATTCACTAAAACACACTTAATAAGCCAGTTAACCAATCAAATTTTTTTTTTTAAAACATCCATTTAGACACCTATTTAAAGATTTATTCTTCCATTGACCTTTACATATACATATATAAAACATATTTATTTTTCAGAAAGACACACATTCACTGGATGGGATGGTGTCATCAGTGATGTCATGAGTGATGTCACTGACCATGTCATGAGTGATGTAATATGTGACGTCATCAGCAGTGCATTGCAGGCGCGCAAGTTATAGTGAGTCCAACTAACTATAACGTGGGAATTTCAATGGTTTTATGTCAGTGAAATTTCCAGCTAACTATAACTGGTGTAAAACCTATGTTTTTTTCAGTGAATTTAATAGGTTTTTTAAATGCTAATTCCTAACTAAAACGGATTTGAAACCTATGGTTTTTTCAGTGAATTTCATAGTTTTTTTAAATGCTAATTCCTAACTATAACTGGTGTGAAACCTTTGGTTTTTTGAGTGAATTTCTTAGGTTTTTTAAATGCTAATTCCTAACTATATATAAGGCCCCAAACCTATATTTTTTTCTTTGAATTTCAAAATTTTGTTAATAGCAAATATCTATATCTATAAAATGTAATATTTTTGAAAATGAATGAATCCTATATTTTATTTGTATTTAAAAAAAAATTTCATGTAGTTTTTATTTTTTATTTTTTACTTTGGAGCGCTCCCGGGGCGCTCCCCAGTGAGCGCCCCGGAAAGTGTAGTCTTTTGAAGCACCCCAGGGCGCGCTCCGGAGACCGTCCCGTTAGCACTATTGCCGCGAACGAAAACATCATCGTGACGTATCACGTAGCCGCGTCCACGTGATACGCATGGTGTAAGCGCACCCAGAAGCACTCGAGCGAATACGATCGCGCAACGTAAACATGTGACGCGCTTACGCGACGCGCCCGGGGGCGCGCCGCGTAAGCGAGTCGGTCATGTGACCTGAAAATAACACTTTTTATTGGTGCAGAACAGTTTTGGTTTCATAATGATGAAATCCCTGGTCTTGTGACCTGAAAATAACACTTCTCATTGGGTCAGGCCTCTTTTTTTTCCAAATGATGAAAGACCCCACCTTTTTTCCTTATTCTGACTTTGTCCTTTGACTTAGGAAGACCTGTTTTGCAATCTTTGAGGTATATTTTGTACTTTGAAATGGCTTCAATAGCAGCAGCAGCTGGAGCATCTGCACCACCACCACCACCACAACCTCCAAAAGGACCACCACAAGATTACATTGGTGGTCAACAAGAGGAGGAGGAGGAGGAGGAGGAGGAGGAAGAGGAGGAGGGGAGGAGAAGATGGCTGCAAGAACACAATACCCCATACCAGCCAAAACCACACATTGTATGGGAGTTTTTTTCGATCCCAGAGGGCAAGAAAAAAGTCAATGCGGCCAAGGTGACTTGCCTAATCTGTGGCATGGAACTTTCCAGGGGGAACCCTAATAAAAAATACTCTTTTGGAAACAACACCATGATTCGCCACATGCAGCGCAGGCATCCGATGAACTATTCTGCTGCAGAGATGAGGGAACTGGCCAGTAACCCTCCCCAATCTTGAAGCACCACCTCCAAAAGAAAGCAACCCACTCCATCGGGACCAGAGGCAAGGGAGACGATCCGTTGCATTCAGCCACGGTTTGCGGATTTCCGTATAACATGTATCCATTGTGGTAAGACCATCTCCTATGGTGAACTGAGCATAAAGCTTATCGTCCTTGCTGGGGACAACCACAAATGCCCCAAAAAACCCCAATTTTTTTATTTTTTTTTTCTCCAGTTGAGACATTTTCAATTCCCTGGTTTTTCGTTTCTCCTCATAAAAATAACAAAAAATATATAAAATAGTTTGGCACCGATTGAGGGGTCTGCCTGTAATTTTCCTTACATCTGTTTCGCTGCACTCCACTCCTTCTCTGAAAGTTTCGGGGGGATTCGTCAATCGGGGGCTGAGAAAAAAGGGGGGTCCCAAAACGTGTTTCCCCATAATAATTTCTATAGGGACATTCTGACAAGGCTACAGTTCGAACGGCTGAACGGAATTACACCAGATTTGGCAAAATGGTAGGGACTTGTATGCAGCAGTGCTTTTTGTATGTTTGGTGTAAATCCCTCCAGTAGTTCTTGAGAAAATTGAATTTGAAATTTTTCAAATAGCATTTTCTATGGGACTTTTAGACGTGGCTACAGCCCGAAAGGCTGAACGGAATTACACCAAATTTGGCAAAATGGTAGGGACAGGTATGCAGAAGTGCCTTTTCTATATTTGGTGAAAATCCTTCCAGTAGCTGTTGAGAAAATGAATTTGATCAAATTATATATCTATATGCGCTCACCGTATGCGCACAGTACGCGTACGGTACGCGCACGTGCGCGTACCCTTACGTGCGCGAACGAGTTTCTGATTGGCTGGCAGTCGACTGTCAACATTCCAAACTGTCCAAACCAGGAAGTTTTGGCCATCATCTTGTTTTTCAGGAGAACTGAGGCACAAGAGAGCCCAAAGCAAGAGTGGAAAATACGAAAAGGGGGCAGGGTCGAGACCCCCTAACCCTCTAGTCCTTCTCAGGGGTCCCAAAAGGACCCCAAGGGCAAAAAAAAAACCAGCAAAAAAAATCAAGGTACGCGAACTGTACGCGTAGGGTATGCGTACCGTGCACGTACCTCGCGATTTAAAAATATATATATATATTTTTGCACTTGGTGGTCCTTCTGGGATCCCCTGAGAAGGGCTAGGGGGTCAGGGGGTCTCAACCCTGCCCCCTTTTTGCATTTTCCCCTCTTGTTTTGTGCTCTCGTGTGCCTCACTTCTCCTGAGAAACAAGATGGCTGCTCAGGTGGTCCCAAAAGGATAATAACATATATAAACGTTATCCACTAATAGAATTAGCATTTACATAACCTTTGAAATTTATTTTAAAAAAATATAGGTTTCACGCCTGATATAGTTAGGAATTAGCATTTAAAAAACCTTGCAAATTCACTGAAAAAACCATAGGTTTCAAGCCTTATATAGTTACAAATTAGCAATTAAAAAACCTTGCAAATTCACTTAAAAAACCATAGGTTTCAGGACTTATATAGTTAGGAATTAGCATTTAAAAAGCCTTGCAAATTCACCTTAAAAACCATAGGTTTCAGGCCTTATATAGTTAGGATTTGGCATTTTAAAAACCTTGCAAATTCACTTAAAAAACCATAGTTTCAGGCCTTATATAGTTTGGAATTAGCATTTAAAAAACCATTGATATTGCTCCTATATAGTTAGTTGTACTAATTATATTTCGCGCACCCACAATCCACTGCTGATGATGTCACATATTGCATCATTCATGACATGGTCAGTGACATCACTGATGACATCACTGATGACATCTCAAATGACATCACTGATGACATCACTGATGACATCTCAAATGACATCACTGATGACATCACTGATGACATCTCATTTGACATCACTGATCACATCACTGATGAAATCATTCATGTGATAATACGATGCACCTCCTCACACTCTAATATAACCTTTGATACACCCAGTGTTAAATACAGACTACCATTCTTGAAACCATTGACACACCAATACCAGTTACTACATACACACTCCCTGATTCCTAGGTCTACACACACATTCACTCATTCACCCATAGAATCAATCATACATACAGTCACTCATAAATAGAACACTATCATATGCACTCATACACGTATACAGACACTCACACACTGCCACTCATCCATGGAATTACTCACACACCTAGTCAGTCATGCAAAGAATCAATCACACTTCCATTTCCTCAACTATACAGTTATACACACAACACCTTACTTTTTCAAACATATACTAACACATACTTACTCTCTTATACAATCACTGATACAAGTACACAATGATCCATATAGCCACTCGCACATTCACTGGCTCTCATGTATAGTCATTTATATGTGCCAACTCTCACATGCACTGTGTTTTACAAATGTACTTACTTGCACATATAGCACTGAGATATCCATTCACTCACCCACACCCCCATGCACACAGTCAACCGCCCATATAGCTGTTTCCACATGCACTCTTGAACTCATACACAGAGTCACACACCTCCCAGCCACCCACACACACACACTCAGTCTCCCATTCAAATACTTGGTCAACCAATCAATAACCCATATAGCCACTCATATAGCTACTGATCAACACATGCAGCAGCTTACACAACAACAGACATACTGATGCACACAATCAGACAGTTTAGTCACTAACCCATGCATTTAGTAAGACACATTTAATCACTCACTCATACAGTCAGTCACGCACCTACTAAATCCTTCATCCAGGCACTTATACATCCACTCATTCTTCAATATGTAAAACATATTTAAACTTTACAGAAACACACAGTCACTGGATGATGTCATCAGTGATATCAAATGAGATGTCATCAGTGATGTCATCAGTGATGTCATTTGAGATGTCATCAGTGATGTCATCAGTGATGTCACTGACCATGTCATGAATGATGTAATATGTGACATCATCAGCAGTGGATTGCGGGTGCACGAAATATAGTTAGTACAACTAACTATATAGGAGCAATTTCAATGTTTTTTTAAATGCTAATTCCTAACTATATAAGGCCTGAAACCTATGGTTATTTAAGTGAATATATATATATATATATATATATATATATATATATATATATATATATATATACATATATATATATATATATATATATATATATATATATATATATATATACATATATATATATATATATATATATATATATATATATATATATATATATATATATATATATATATATATTCACTGAAAAAACCATAGGTTATAGACCATATATAGTTAGGAATTTGCATTTACAAAACCTTGAAAATTCACTGAAAAAACCATAGGTTAGAGACCATATATAGTTAGCTGGACATTTTATTGACATAAAACCAATGAAATTCCATATATAGTTAGTTGCACTAACTATATATCGCGCACCCGCAATCCACTGCTGATGATGTCACATATTACATCATTCATGACATGGTCAGTGACATCACTGATGACATCACTGATGACATCTCAAATGACATCACTGATGACATCACTGATGACATCTCAAATGACATCACTGATGACATCATCTAGTGTCTGTGTGTTTTTGTAAAGTTTAAATATGTTTTACATATTGAAGAATGAGTGGATGTATGGAAGACTGAGTGTGTGTGTGGCTGGCTGGGAGGTGTGTGACTCTGTGCATATCAATGTGTACTTGTATCAGTGATTGTATAAGAGAGTAAGTATGTGTTAGTATATGTGTGAAAAGTATGGTGTTCTGTGTTTAACTGTATAGATGAGGAAATCGAAGTGTGATTGATTCTTCACAGGACTGACTAGGTGTATGAGTGCATATGATAGTGTTGTAATAATGAGTGACTGTATGTATGAGTGATTGTATGGGTGAATGAGTGAATGTGTGTGTAGACGTAGGAATCAGTGAGTGTGTATGTAGTAACTGGTATTGGTGTGTCATGATGTCATCAGTGATGTCATTTGAGATGTCATCAGTGATGTCATTTGAGATGTCATCAGTGATGTCATCAGTGATGTCACTGAAGTATGGTGTTCTGTGTTTAACTGTATAGATGAGGAAATGGAAGTGTGATTGATTCTTTACAGGACTGACTAGGTGTGTGAGTAACTCCATGGATGAGTGGCAGTGTGTGAGTGTCTGCATAGGTGTATGAGTGCATATGATAGTGTTGTAATAATGAGTGACTGTATGTATGAGTGATTGTATGGGTGAATGAGTGAATGTGTGTGTAGATGTAGAAATCAGTGAGTGCGTATGTAGTAACTGGTATTGGTGTGTCATGATGTCATCACTGATGTCATTTGAGATGTCATCAGTGATGTCATCAGTGATGTCATTTGAGATGTCATCAGTGATGTCATCAGTGATGTCACTGACCATGTCATGAATGATGTAATATGTGACATCATCAGCAGTGGATTGCGGGTGCGCGATATATAGTTAGTGCAACTAACTATATATGGAATTTCATTGGTTTTATGTCAATAAAATGTCCAGCTAACTATATATGGTCTCTAACCTATGGTTTTTTCAGTGAATTTTCAAGGTTTTGTAAATGCAAATTCCTAACTATATATGGTCTATAACCTATGGTTTTTTCAGTGAATTTCATTGGTTTTTTAAAAGCTAATATCTATAGCTGTAAAATATATTCTTTATTACGTGACGTATCACGTAGCCACGTGAGACACCTCATGACGCGTCGCATAACCGTGACGTATCGGTTCTGCAGCGCAAACAAAACCCGTAACGTAAGCGTGCCGGAGCACGCTTACAGATATATATATTTTTTTTAACCTTAATTAGACAAAATCCACACGTGCACATATCTTGAGGCCTTGCAAAGGCACATCAAACAAACAGTCCCTACAATTTTGCCAAGTTTGCTGGAAATCTATTCCCTTAATTTTTTTTTTACTGTTTCTCTTGGTTTTCCCCTTGTTACGCTTACCGGGACGCTACCCGGTACGCGAACCGGACGCTCCAAAAACACAAGATGGCGGACTCCCGTTACGCTGCCGGTTAGCTGCCCGGTTCGCGTACCGGGAAGCGCCTCTACCGCGAAAATTCGCGGGGGACTTTAATATCCCCCTCATCAATCCTAGGGGGTCAGGAGGGGTTTACCTTGCCCCCTTTCCTTCATTTCCCCCTTCTTTTTTCACCACATCTTGTCTCTCGAACCTACCGAGAGACAAGATGGCGGCCGCTCCGGACTGTTTACAATGTTGACAGCTACGCTGCCGGTTAGCTGCCCGGTTAGCTGCCCGGTGAGCTGCCCGGTTCGCGTACCGGGACGCGCCTCTATGGCGTAAAATCGCAAAATGTTTTGCCCCGCGGGGCACTTTAATATCCCCCTCATCAATCCTAGGGGGTCAGGAGTGGTCTACCTTGCCCACTTTCCTTCATTTCCCCCTTCGTTTTTCACCACATCTTGTCTCTCGATCGTACCGAGAGACAAGATGGCGGCCGCTCCGGTTTGTTTAGAATGTTGACAGACACCGGAGAGCCAATCAGATTCGCTTCGCGAAGTTCCGTTACGCGTCAGGTACGCGAACCGGGGCGCTAACCGGAGCGCTGTCACAGATATATATATTTTTTTAAACGTTAATTTCTCAAAATCCACTGGAGCACATATATTGAGACATAGCAAAGGCACGTCGGGAAAACCATATCTACAATTTTGCCAAGTTTTATGTAAATCTATTCAGCCGTTCGAGCTAAAAGTGAGTCCAACCCCCCTATGGAAAAATGAATGGGAAAAACGCGTTTTGGGACCCCCCTTTGTTCTCGGCCCCCCCTTGACGAAACCCCACCAAATTTTCAGGGGCTGCTCAGACAAAAAAATGTGCCATTTTCCTGAAAATTTCAGCCAATTCCGTCCACAAACGCCAAAGTTATTAGACATAGAATTTTCAGAAATCCAATAGAGAAAAAATCCTAACTATATATACCCACTGGCTATCGCCAGTAGGTAATATACATATATAAACATATGTAATCTGCATATCTATATAAATATATTATGCATGCATACATATACATATATGCATACATATGCATGTTATTTACATGAAAGTTTTAAAAACACTAATAAAAGCAAAGCTAAAAAGCCACCTCATTACAAACAGAATGGCTTTAACTTAAACGAGGGCGAGATCTATTGCATTTTCAATGCTTGTTTACTTTGGTTCTATCAAGAAGGCATTCAGATGTGTCACACATTTGCCATAAATTCTGAATGTTAGCACTCTAGTTGCTCATTAGATCACTTTAGTAAAGCTAGTGCTCACCAGGGAAGTCTGCTGCTAATCATGGTTTGCAGCCATTTTCCCGCATTTTTTATCCAGCAGACTTTCAGTCCGCATACCATTATCCCGCAAGGTCATTGAGCTCGCATACCATTATCCCGCATTTTTTCAAAACGCATGTGCATTTATCGCGCATGCCTTTACAAAGAATTACGTTTTAAAGGCATGTATGGTAAATCCATTTGCGTTGTGAAAACCACGATGACGAGAGAGGTAAGTGGGTTTGTGTTAATTTTTTCGTGGGTTAGTGATTGTGTAGTGTAGTGTAGTGTTGTGTAGTGTAGTGTTGTGTTAGTGTAGTGTAGAGTTGTGGTGGTTGTTTAGTGTAGGGTCATGCTGGGGGTAGTGTTTTAGGGTTTAGGGTTGTGTTGTAGTGTTTGCGTAGTGTAGGGTCATGCTGGGGGTAGTGTTTTAGGGTTCAGGGTAGTGTTGTAGTGTTTGTGTAGTGTAGGGTCATGCTGGGGGTAGTGTTTTAGGGTTTAGGGTTGTGTTGTAGTGTTTGCGTAGTGTAGGGTCATGCTGGGGCTAGTGTTTTAGGGTTTAGGGTAGTGTTGTAGTGTTTGCGTAGTGTAGGGTCATGCTGGGCGTAGTGTTTTAGGGTTTAGGATAGTGTTGTAGTGTTTGCGTAGTGTAGGGTCATGCTGGGGGTAGTGTTTTAGGGTTTTGGGTAGTGTTGTAGTGTTTGCGTAGTGTAGGGTCATGCTGGGGTGTAGTATTTTAGGGTTTTGGGTAGTGTTGTAGTGTTTGCGTAGTGTAGGGTCATGCTGGGGGTAGTGTTTTAGGGTTTTGGGTAGTGTTGTAGTGTTTGCGTAGTGTAGGGTCATGCTGGGGGTAGTGTTTTAGGGTTTTGGGTAGTGTTGTAGTGTTTGCGTAGTGTAGGGTCATGCTGGGGGGTAGTGTTTTAGGGTTTTGGGTAGTGTTGTAGTGTTTGCGTAGTGTAGGGTCATGCTGGGGGTAGTGTTTTAGGGTTTAGGGTAGTGTTGTAGTGTTTGCGTAGTGTAGGGTCATGCTGGGGGTAGTGTTTTAGGGTTTAGGGTAGTGTTGTAGTGTTTGCGTAGTGTAGGGTCATGCTGGGGGGAGTGTTTTAGGCGTTTAGGGTAGTGTTGTAGTGTTTGCGTAGTGTAGGGTCATGCTGGGGTGTAGTGTTTTAGGGTTTTGGGTAGTGTTGTAGTGTTTGCGTAGTGTAGGGTCATGCTGGGGGTAGTGTTTTAGGGTTTAGGGTAGTGTTGTAGTGTTTGCGTAGTGTAGGGTCATGCTGGGGTGTAGTGTTTTAGGGTTTTGGGTAGTGTTGTAGTGTTTGCGTAGTGTAGGGTCATGCTGGGGGTAGTGTTTTAGGATTTAGGGTAGTGTTGTAGTGTTTGCGTAGTGTAGGGTCATGCTGGGGGTAGTATTTTAGGGTTTTGGGTAGTGTTGTAGTGTTTGCGTAGTGTAGGGTCATGCTGGGGGGTAGTGTTTTAGGGTTTTGGGTAGTGTTGTAGTGTTTGCGTAGTGTAGGGTCATGCTGGGGGGTAGTGTTTTAGGGTTTTGGGTAGTGTTGTAGTGTTTGCGTAGTGTAGGGTCATGCTGGGGGTAGTGTTTTAGGGTTTTGGGTAGTGTTGTAGTGTTTGCGTAGTGTAGGGTCATGCTGGGGGTAGTGTTTTAGGGTTTAGGGTAGTGTTGTAGTGTTTGCGTAGTGTAGGGTCATGCTGGGGGTAGTGTTTTAGGGTTTAGGGTAGTGTTGTAGTGTTTGCGTAGTGTAGGGTCATGCTGGGGGTAGTGTTTTAGGGTTTAGGGTAGTGTTGTAGTGTTTGCGTAGTGTAGGGTCATGCTGGGGTGTAGTGTTTTAGGGTTTTGGGTAGTGTTGTAGTGTTTGCGTAGTGTAGGGTCATGCTGGGGGTAGTGTTTTAGGGTTTAGGGTAGTGTTGTAGTGTTTGCGTAGTGTAGGGTCATGCTGGGGTGTAGTGTTTTAGGGTTTTGGGTAGTGTTGTAGTGTTTGCGTAGTGTAGGGTCATGCTGGGGGTAGTGTTTTAGGATTTAGGTTAGTGTTGTAGTGTTTGCGTAGTGTAGGGTCATGCTGGGGGTAGTGTTTTAGGGTTTAGGGTTGTGTTGTAGTGTTTGCGTAGTGTAGGGTCATGCTGGGGGTAGTGTTTTAGGGTTTAGGGTTGTGTTGTAGTGTTTGCGTAGTGTAGGGTCATGCTGGGGGTAGTGTTTTAGGGTTTAGGGTAGTGTTGTAGTGTTTGCGTAGTGTAGGGTCATGCTGGGGTGTAGTGTTTTAGGGTTTTGGGTAGTATTGTAGTGTTTGCGTAGTGTAGGGTCATGCTGGGGGTAGTGTTTTAGGGTTTAGGGTAGTGTTGTAGTGTTTTTGTAGTGTAGGGTCATGCTGGGGGTAGTGTTTTAGGGTTTAGGGTAGTGTTGTAGTGTTTGTGTAGTGTAGGGTCATGCTGGGGGTAGTGTTTTAGGGTTTAGGGTAGTGTTGTAGTGTTTGTGTAGTGTAGGGTCATGCTGGGGGTAGTGTTTTAGGGTTTAGGGTAGTGTTGTACTGTTTGTGTAGTGTAGGGTCATGCTGGGGGTAGTGTTTTAGGGTTTAGGGTAGTTTAGTTGTTTAGTGTATGCTAAAGGCATATTCGTTTTAAAAGTTTTCGTTATTTTAATTTGCGGCCTAATAGTACATGCGGGATTTTTTTTGCGGACTGATGGTATGCGGGATTTCGTCATATATTCGCTAATCATACTTTCTATGTCAAAATGAACCCCCTCATTTTGTTCCTTTTTAAATTAAATGTTTTAAGAGTTACCACTTTATTCCAATCAAGATGGCTTCAGGTAAGACATATTTTAACTTTACAGAAACATACAGTCACTGGATGTTGTCATCAGTGATGTCATCAGTGATGTCATTTGAGATGTCATCAGTGATGTCATCAGTGATGTCACTGACCATGTCATGAATGATGTAATATGTGACATCATCAGCAGTGGATTGCGGGTGCGCGATATATAGTTAGTGCAACTAACTATATATGGAATTTCAATGGTTTTGTGTGCGTAAAATAAGGTTTTGTAAATGCGAATTCCTAACTATATATGGTCTATAACCTATGGTTTTTTCAGTGAATTTTCAAGGTTTTGTAAATGCTAATTCCTAACTATATATGGTCTATAACCTATGGTTTTTTCAGTGAATTTTCAAGGTTTTGTAAATGCTAATTCCTAACTATATATGGTCTATAGCCTATGTTTTTTTCAGTGAATATATATATATACATACATATATAAACATATATCATCTGTATATCTATATAAATACAAACATAAATGCATGCATACATATACTTATATGGATACAGATGCATGTTATTTACATGAAAGTTGAAAAAACACTAATAAAAGCAAAGCTAAAAAGCCACCTCATTACAAACAGAATGGCTTTAACTTAAACGAGGGCGAGATCTATTGCATTTTCAATGCTTGTTTACTTTGGTTCCATCAAGAAGGCATTCAGATGTGTCACACATTTGCCATAAATTCTGAATGTTAGCACTCTAGTTGCACATTAGATCACTGTAGTAAAGCTACTGCTCACCAGGGACGTCTGCTGCTGGTATTCAAAGTGCATGTTTCAGTCTGCATGTCAGAATTTTTTTAATGAAATAGAAGAGGATTTGAGAAGTCACTCAAAATGATCCTTAATTTTTCTTTCTGAAGCACTAATCATACTTTCTATGGCAAAATTAACCCCCTCATGTTGTTCCTTTTTAAATTGAGTGTTTTCAGACTTACCACTTCATTCCAATCAAGATGGCTTCTGGTGTGCCATACTTTTGTCATAAGTAAGACTGTTAGCGCTCTAGTTGTTCTTTAGAACACTCTGGGACATTCTGTCATTGGGCTATACTTGGGCTACATCTGGGTGATATTTGGGCTACATTTGGGCTCTTTTGTCTCTGGTGGCCATTTTGGGAGACTGCATGTCAGAATTTTTTAATGAAATAGAAGAGGAATGGAAAAGTCACTCAAAATGTGCCTTAATTTTTCTTTCTGCAGCACTAATAATACCTTCTATTGCATAATATACCCCCTCATTTTGTTCCTTTTTAAATTAAATGTTTTAAGAGTTACCACTTTATTCTCATCACGATGGCTCCAGGTGTGCTATACCTTTGTAATAAGTAGGACTGTTAGCGCTCTAGTTGTTCTTTAGAACACTCTGGGACATTCTGTCATTGGGCTATACTTGGGCTACATCTGGGTGATATTTGGGCTACATTTGGGCTCTTTTGTCTCTGGTGGCCATTTTGGGAGACTGCATGTCAGAATGTTTTAATGAAATAGAAAAGGATTTGAGAAGTCACTCAAAATGTGCCCTAATTTTTCATTCTGCAGCACTAATCATACTTTCTATGGCAAAATATACCCCCTCATGTTGTTTCTTTTTAAATTAAATGTTTTAAGAGTTACCACTTTATTCCAATCAAGATGGCTTCAGGTGTGCCATACCTTTGTAATAAGTAGGACTGTTAGCGCTCTAGTTGTTCTTTAGAACACTCTGGGACATTCTGTCATTGGGCTATACTTGGGCTACATCTGGGTGATATTTGGGCTACATTTGGGCTCTTTTGTCTCTGGTGGCCATTTTGGGAGACTGCATGTCAGAATGTTTTAATGAAATAGAAAAGGATTTGAGAAGTCACTCAAAATGTGCCCTAATTTTTCATTCTGCAGCACTAATCATACTTTCTATGGCAAAATATACCCCCTCATGTTGTTTCTTTTTAAATTAAATGTTTTAAGAGTTACCACTTTATTCCAATCAAGATGGCTTCAGGTGTGCCATACCTTTGTAATAAGTAGGACTGTTAGCGCTCTAGTTGTTCTTTAGAACACTCTAGGAGGCTGCAGTAGAACACAAAGGAATCAACTGACAGTCTCTGTCCTTGTTGGATGTACATGTTTTACTGAGAATATCATAATTCATTTTCACATGACTGAGAAAGATAAAGTGAATTTACAGAAAATATGCTTTCAGTTTAGCTTATAGATCCCCTTCCAAACCACTGTGGGAAAATCATGAGATATTAGTTTTCTTTCAAACAATATTCATGATGTCACAGCAGAAGGTTTTTTCACATGGTAAAATCACCTTAGAACCCACCACAATTCCTAAAACGAGTATGGTACCATCAACAAATGATTTATAATGTAACTAAAGTCCTAAAACCCTCTATTAACTACAATGCTTTTTAATGAGGTGCTATCATGTATATTGGTCCCAAGATGGCTGCCAACACTTCTTGGATGAAGTGCTGACAGCCAATCAGATCAGATGTGTGGTTAGGCTCCGCCCAGATATATATCTTTTTTTGAACCTAAATTACTCAAAATCCACTGGAGCACATATATTGAGACCTAGCAAAGGCACATCGGGCTAACAGTCCCTACAATTTTGCCAAGTTTCGTGCAAATCCATTCAGCCGTTCAAGCTAAAAGTGAGGCCAACCGCCCTATGGAAATTAACATGGGAAAAACGCGTTTTGGGACCCCCCTTTTTTCTCGGCCCCCCCTTGATGAAACCCCCCCAAATTCTAAGGGACTGCTCAGAAACAAAATGTTCCATTTTCCTGAAAATTTCAGCCAATTCCGTCCACAAACGCCAAAGTTATTAGACATAGAATTTTCAAAAATCCCATAGAGAAAAAATCCTAACTATATATACCTACTGGCGACCGCCAGTAGGTAATATATATATATATATATATATATATATATATATATATATATATATATATATATATATATATATATATATATATATATATATATATACCTACTGGCGGTTGCCAGTAGGTATATATAGTTAGGACCTAGTTTCCATGGGAAATGCGCAACATTGTATTTGGAATAACTTTGGCGTTGATTGAGGAATTTGCGTGCAATTTTCCAAAATTGTGGCCAGCTCAGTTCTGCTCCTTCCCTGAAAGTATTGGGGGGATTAGTAAAGCGGGGGCTGAGAAAAAAAGGAGGTCCCTAAACTTGCTTTCCCCATGTTAATTTCCATAGGACGTTTAGACACAGGCTACAGCCCGAACCTCTGAACGGAATTACACCAAACTTGGCAAAATTGTAGGGACTGGTACGCAGAAGTGCCTTTTGTTTAAATGGTGTAAATCCCTCCAGTAGTTCCTGAGAAAATCAAAAGAGAAAAAATATATATATCTATAGCAGCTTACTGTAAGCTTACTGTACTCTGTACCATTCCGAGCATGAGGCCATCTTGTGCCTCAGTAGACTGAGGCACAGGAAAGCAGAAAAGCAAAGGTGCAAAACACACAAAGGGAGCAGGGTAGAAGCACCCTGGCCCCCCAGGGCTGCTCAGGGGATCCCACAAGGACCCTCCAGGCCCATAATATTTTTATTTATTTTTTTAAATCGCGGGGTACGCATACATGATAGCACCTCATTAAAAAGCATTGCAGTTAATAGAAGGTTTTAAGACTTTAGTTACATTATAAATCATTTGTTGATGGTACCATACTCATTTTAGGAATTGTGGTGTGTTCTAAGGTGATTTTACCATGTGAAAAAGCCTTCTGCTGGGATATCATGAATCATGTTTGAAAGAAAACTATTATCTGATGCTTTTCCCACAGTGGTTTGAAAGGGAATCTATAAGCTAAACTGAAAGCATATTTTCTGTAAATTCACACTATCTTTCTCAGTCATGTGAGAATGAAGTCTGACATTCTCAGTAAAACATGTACATCCAACAAGGACAGAGACTGTCAGTTGATTCCTTTGTGTTCTACTGCAGCCTCCTAGAGTGTTCTAAAGAACAACTAGAGCGCTAACAGTCCTACTTATTTCAAAGGTATGGCATATCTGAAGCCATCTTGATTGGAATAAAGTGGTAACTCTTAAAACATTTAATTTAAAAAGGAACAAAATGAGGGGGTATATTTTGCCATAGAAAGTATGATTAGTGCTGCAGAAAGAAAAATTAAGGCACATTTTTATTGACTTCTCAAATCCTCTTCTATTTCATTAAAACATTCTGACATGCAGTCTTCCAAGTTGGCCACCAGAGACAAAAGAGCCCAAATGTAGCCCAAATATCACCCAGATGTAGTTTAAGTTCAAGTTCAAAAAATGTATATAGCGCACTACTCACCCAGAGGGTCTCAAGGCGCTTGAGGAAGGGGGGTGCTTTCCTTATCGAACATCCAAGTTTTTAGTTGCTTTCTGAAGGAAAGGTGCTTCTGAGTAAGGCGGAGGTGGGTGGGGAGAGAATTCCAAGGTTTTGGCCGCTAAGTAGGAGAAGGATCTTCCCCCCATGGTGGATCTATGGATGCGCGGAATTGCGGCGAGGGCTTGATTGGATGATCGTAGTTGGCGGGAGGGGGTGTAGAAGGACATTCGCGTGTTGAGGCATTCTGGTCCTAGGTGGTAGAGGGCTTTGTGTGCGTGGGTGAGGAGACGGAACGTTATTCTCTTGTTGACGGGGAGCCAATGGAGGTCTTTCAGGTGGCCGGAAATGTGAGCTTGCCGAGGGATGTCCAATATGAGTCTGGCTGAGTCGTTTTGGATGCGTTGGAGTTTTTTCTGTAGTTTGGCTGTGGTTCCGGCGTAAAGGGTGTTTCCGTAATCCAGTCGGCTGGTGACCAGTGCGTGAGTGACCGTCTTTCTTGTTTCGGTGGGGATCCAGCGAAAGATTGTTTTGAGCATGCGTAGGATGTTGAAGCAAGATGATGAGACGGCGTTGGCTTGTCTGGTCATCGAGAGGGAGGAGTCCAGGATGAAGCCCAGGTTACGTGCGTGGTCTGTAGGTATGGGTGCGGTTCCTAGGGCCGGAGGCCACCATGAGTCGTCCCAGGCAGAGGGGGATGACCCTAAGATGAGGACTTCCGTTTTGTCCGAGATTAGTTTTAAACGGCTGTTCTTCATCCACTCGGCTACTTCTTTCATTTCTTCGTGTAGGTTGGTTTTGGCGGTGTTTGGGTCTTTGGTGAGGGAGAGGATCAGCTGGGTGTCGTCTGCGTAGGAGATGATGTTGAGGTTGTGTTGGCGCGCGATGGAAGCGAGGGGGCTCATGTATACGTTGAAGAGGGTTGGGCTGAGTGATGATCCTTGTGGTACGCCGCAGATGACTTCGGTGGCTTCTGATCTAAAAGGGGGAGGCGGACTCTTTGGGTTTTTCCGGTGAGGAACGAGATGATCCAGTCCAATGCTTTACCTTGTATACCGACGTTGCTGAGGCGTTGTATGAGGGTGCTATGACAGACTGTGTCGAAGGCTGCGGAGAGGTCAAGTAGGATGAGGGCAGCTGTTTCTCCGTTGTCCAGTAGGGTTCGAATGTCGTCTGTTGCTGCGATGAGGGCGGTTTCGGTGCTGTGTTTGGCTCAGAAGCTGGACTGTGAGGGGTCGAGGGATTTGTTGGAATAAAGGAAGGCGGAGAGCTGACTATTGACGGCTTTCTCAATGACTTTGGCAAGGAATGGGAGGAGCGAGATGGGGCGGTAGTTCTTAAGTTCAGTGGGGTCTGCTGTGGGTTTTTTCAGAAGGGCGCTGAGTTCGGTATGTTTCCAGCTTTCCGGGAAGGTAGCGGAGTTGAAGGAACAGTTGATGACATCGCGGAGATGGGGTGCGATGATGGAGTCTGCTTTGTTGAAAATGTGGTGGGGACATGGGTCGGTTGGCGATCCTGAGTGGATGGAATTCATCAGGCGGATGGTGTCTTCGGTGGTGATTGGGTTCCATTTGCAAAGGTTGTTAGCGTGCGGTTTTGGTTCGGAGGTGGGTGGAGTGGACTGGTCTTCGGACTGGTTTTCAAAGCTGTTGTGTATTTCGGCGATTTTGTTGTGGAAGAATGAGGATAGAGAGTCGCAGAGGTCTTGGGAGGGAGTGATGTCGTTGGTGCCGGCAGTGGGGTGAATAGATCCTTGCTGTTGTGGGCATTGTTGTCGAGTCAATCTTCGAATGCTGATTTCTTGGTGGATCGGATCAGTTGGTGGTGTTTGCGGGTGGCGTTCTTGAAGGTGGCCAGGTTGTCAGTGGTTGGGTTTTTTCTCCAGGCTTTCTCGAGAGTACGATAGAGCTTCTTGGATTTCTTAAGGGCATTATTGAACCAGGGGGCTTTTTTGCTACCTTGCTTGATTTTATGTTTTTTCAGGGGTGCTAGTTCATCAGCGCTGTGGTTGATTCATTGTGTGAGGTTGGTGGCTGCTTGGTTTGGGTCCGATGATTTGGCCAGGGGGTTTTGGTGAAGCGAAGTGAGGAGCTGGTCAGTTGTGATTTTGTTCCAATTTCTTCGAGGAATAGGTTGTCGGGGGTTGAGGGTCGTGGTCTTATTGCAGTTGAAGTGAACGCAGCTGTGGTCCGTCCAGTGGAGAGCTGTGGTGTGATCGAAGGAGATGTGCTTGCTGGAGGTGAAGATAGGGTGGAGAGTGTGTCCGGCTAAGTGAGTGGGGGTGTCAACAAGTTGTTTGAATCCGAGATTGGCCAGGTTGTCCAGAAGGGTGGTGGTGTTGCTGTCGTTTTTCTTTTCCAGGTGGAAGTTGAGGTCTTCCAGTAGAATGTAGTTCTCGGAGGGGAGGGCATGTGGGCTGATGAAGTCAGTGATGTCTTTGCTGAATTGTGTGCGGGGTCCTGAAGGTCTGTAAATGAGGGTGCCTCTGAGTGTGGTTTTGGGGTCGGTGTGGATCTGGAAGTGAAGGTGTTCGGCTGTAGCGTGGTTATCGTCGGAGCTGGTTGTGATGCGGATGGTGTTCTTATGGACGATGGCGATGCCTCCTCCTGTTTGGTTGGTGCGATCTTTTCGGATGATCTTGTAGGCGTCCGGGATGGCTATGGTGATGTCGGGCGCTGATGAGGCTTTCATCCATTTTTCTGTAAGGAAGGCGACATCCGGCGATGTAGTGTTGAGTAGGTTCCAGAGTTCAATGGAGTGTCTGTGGACCGAGCGGGTGTTGAGCAGGATGCACTTTTGGTGGTTAGTGTCGGAGCTCTGTTTGGAGTTTGAGGATTTGTTGTGGGTCCTGATGCAGTCGAACTTGCAGGAGTGGCAGGTGAAGGGTCCATGGATGTGTCCTGGGACCGCTTGGTAGCATTGTGGTGTGCGGCCGGGATTAAGGGCTGAGAGGGTTGCGGCGTCGTATGATATGCGGGTGGGAAGGGATTTGCGGGGGCCCGGGGGTCTGGCGCTGGGCGCAGTCCAGGCGCGGACGGGCATAGACGGGCATACCTTTGGCGCACCTTCGGCGCGAATGGGGTGCAACCGCTGCACGTGAATGCTGCACGCAAAAGCATCTGTCATAAGTGGATAGTGGAGGGGGGTGGGGCGAGGGAGTAGCAGCTGGGAGGCGGGAGCGGGGTGGAGAGACGGGCTGTGAGGCACAACAACAACAAAATGGCTGCAACAAAAAGAAAGCGAAACAGGGTGAGACTGGGGCACAATCTGAGGTGACTCCTAGGTATGGGCAGAGGCACAATCGGGCATAAATTACTTTCAAATTCAATGCGACCAGAGCAATGCGAGCACTACAATTACAATACAGGCAATGGCAGCAATGCAGAGGAAATATAGTGCTAGGAAATCCCCAACAATCACACTTAGATAGCGCTACAGATAATGGCCACAGAGCGAGCGGTGGTCTAAATTAGCCTGAAAGCGCTACGATACCACAGAGCCTCGGGAGCAGCTTGAAAGCACTACGATATCACAGTGCCTTGGGAGCAGCTTGAAGCGCTACAATGCCACAGAGCCATGGGAGCGTGGGGAGCGACCTCTTCTGAGCGGGTCAGGAGAGTGAAGCCCAAGTATAACCCAATAACAGAATGTCCCAGAGTGTTCTAAAGAACAACTAGAGCGCTAATAGTCTTACTTATGATAAAAGTATGGCACACAAGAAGCCATCTTGATTGGAATGAAGTGGTAAGTCAGAAAACATTTAATTTAAAAAGGAACAAAATGAGGGGTTTCATTTTGCCATAGAAAGTATGATTAGTGCTTCAGAAAGAAAAATTAGGGCACATTTTGAGTGACTTCTCAAATCCTCTTCTATTTCATTAAAAAAATTCTGACATGCAGACTGAAACATGCACTTTGAATACCAGCAGCAGACTTCCCTGGTGAGCAGTAGCTTTACTACAGTGATCTAATGAGCAACTAGAGTGCTAACATTCAGAATTCATGGCAAATGTGTGACACATCTGAATTGCTTCTTGATGGAAGCAAAGTAAACAAGCATTGAAAATGCAATAGATCTTGCCCTCGTTTAAGTTAAAGCCATTCTGTTTGTAATGAGGTGGCTTTTTAGCTTTGTTTTTATTAGTCTTTTTCAAACTTTCATGTAAATAACATGCATATGTATGCATATATGTATATGTATGCATGCATTTATATTTGTATTTATATAGATATGCAGATTATATATGTTTATATATGTATGTATATATATATATACACACATACATATATATAAACGCATATGCATATATATGCATATTTATATATGTGTATATGTGTGCATGTAGAGAGAGGTAGATAGTGAGTAGTAGGGAGTGAGTAGTAGAGAGAGAGTAGTAGAGAGTACTAGAGTAGTAGAGAATGAGTAGTAGAGAGTGAGTATTAGAGAGTAGTGGAGTAGTAGAGAGTGAGTGGTAGAAATGAAATGAAATGCTTTTATTTTCCTTAAGTTTATGTACCACAGCCAGCCGACGCGTTTCGTTCTGTACAACAGAACTTCTTCAGGGCGTTCTTATTTCCTTCAAATTATGTCGGTATCCTGTTGTCATATAACTAGATATTTCTTCCAAATGTTAGACGAGACGTAAGTACATTCTTATTCAAAGAGACTAGGTATCAATTTTACCCACACAATTTGGGCAGACTTGAGTAATTTATAGCATCCTCAAAGTCAGTCTTTCAAAAATTCAAAAGTATAGGACATGATAATCCAAATCCAAATGTTTCTTATACGCCTATTTCAACATTACACACCAGCACACATTGTATTCACTTATAAAGACATCCTTCTGACTTTTGCAAACAATTGATTATACTTACATTTACTCACCTACACACTTCTACAAACACCACTTCATATATTTATATAGATAGTAACTCACACTTAGTGTGTTATAAAATCACTATTACAAGTATACAGTTATCCATATAGTGACTCATACAATCACTAAGTCTTAGGCACACTTAGTTAGATATAGCTGTCACATACACTGCCTTTTTGTTTCTAGTTTAATGGAGATGTACCATTGAGAGAAATATTTCATCACCACCACACCCATAAACATATACACTCACTGAAAAAACTGTTATAACATGTAGTCTTACCCTCATATACCTACTGAATGAACTATTCACACATTTTTTGGCAATCACACCCCCCCAACAAACCACATAGACATTCATTTCCCCATATAAACACTCAGTTAGGAAACTAATAACAAATATAGTCTTTAACATAGCAATTGAGACAAAGCAATAAAGACTTTCACACAGTTTAGTAACAACACATTATATATAGTGAGACTCTACAAATTAGTCAAGGAAACAATCAATGACACTGTTACTAAATCCACCATCCACACATTTATATATATATATCCACTCAGTCTTCGATGCAAAGTAGTGTATTTATAATACATATTTAAATATCAAATCAAACCACATTCACTGTATGATGTCATCAGTGATGTCATCAGTGATGTCACTGACCATGTCATGAATGATGTAATATGTGACATCATCAGCAGTGGATTGCGGGCGCGCAAGTTATAGTGAGCACAACTAACTATAACAGGGGAAGTTCAATGGTTTTGTATGAGTAAAATGTCCAGCTAACTATAATATATATATATATATTTATATACGTGCGCGGACGTGCGCGGACCTTCATGTGCGCGAGCTGCATGCTGATTGGCTGCCAATATCTGTCAACACTCCAAAACAGATATTGTTGGCAGCCATCTTGTGCCTCGATAGACTGAGGCAGAAGAAAGCAGAAAAACAAAGGTGTAGAACTCAAAAAGGGGGCAGGGTAGAAGCACCCTGACCCCTAGGCCTGCTAAGGGGGTTCCACTAGGACCCCTAAGGCAAAAAAATAATATGTTTTCGAAAAATCGCGGGGTGTGCGTACCGTGCGCGCAAGAATCCGCGTACGTATGCGTACAGTACGCGGACCTTTCCGAGAAAGCTGCATGCTTATTGGCTGTCAACACTCCAAACCAGGAAGTGTTGGCCGCCATCTTGTGCTCATTAGACTGAGGCACAAGAAAGCAGAAAAACAAACATGTAGAACACAAAAGGGGGGCAGGGTAGAAACACCCTGACTCCTTAAGGCCTGTTAAGGTGGTCCCACAAAGACACCCAAGGCCAATTTTTTTTTTTTTAAACCCGGTATTTTTTTTTTAAATTACCCCCCAGGGGGACCAAATCGCGGGGGCATAGTGATAAAGAAGTGTGGGGGGTGCCCAATCCCCCCCACACTGCCCCAGGGAATGGGGCCCTCCGGGGCAAAGCAACACAGCCCCCTGGCGCATACTGGAGGCTCCTGGTGGGCTAGTTGGCTCCCAAGGACCCCCAGTATGCAAGGGGAATTTGTTCCCCCTCTTCAAACATGCACGGGGCTGCGTTGCAGAGAGGTGTAAAAAAGGTTGTGGCCTCATTACACTTCTCTGCAATGCAGCCCCCTGGCGCATACTGTAGGCTCCTGGTGGGCTAGTTGGCCCCCAGGGACCCCCAGTATGCAAGGGGATTTTTTCCCCCTTTGCAAATGCGCCAGGGGGCTGTGTTGCAGGGAGGTGTAACAAGGGGCATAGCCTCATTTAACATCTGTGCAATGCAGCCCCCTGGCGCATACTGCAGGTTCAAGGTGGGCTAGTTGGCCCCCCGGGACCCCCAGTATGCAAGAAGAATTAGTTCCCCCTCTGCAAACACGCCAGGGAGCTGCGTTGCAGAGAGGTGTAAAAAGGGGCGTGGCTTCATTACACCTCTCTGCAATGCAGTCCCCTGGCGCATACTGGAGATTCCTGGTGGGCTTTCAGGTCTTATATAGTTAGTACAACTAACTATATAGGAGCTATTTTAATAGTTTTGTATGAGTGAAATGTCCAGCTAACTATAACACCCCTAAAACTTATAGTTTTTGGAGTGAATATATATCTATACTACTATTATAAAGAGAGAACTGTGTCCTTTGAGCCAGGTAAACTCGAAATGTACACCACCAATCCAAACACCCAAGACATCTTTGAAAACGTCACGGCAGGCAGAAGGACATAGGCTATATAAAAATAAAAAATCTACGTTCTTTAAAAAATTTACGAATACAAAAAAAGTAGTCCCTTGGAAGTAGCGCCGGCCGCGACGTGCGTGATGCCATCGGGAGCGCGGGGAGGAGCGGAGTTCAGGAGCAAGAGGAAGAGCGGCCGACATGAGCGCGGGGAGGAGCTGCGGACAGGCAGGGAGGAGGGGCGAGCGGACAAGCGGTGAGGAGCGGCGAGAAGCGGAGGAGCAGTGGAACGGTAAACTCAGCAGAGCGGGGAGGAGCGGCGGATGAGGTAAGTGAAGCTGCCGCGGGTGCGCACCAAGGGAGGGGCGGGGGCTATGAACACTGAGTGCTCAAAAAGCATTTTCCTCAAAGTCGGGACGTCGGGGGAAACAAAGCGTGGGCAGAAGCGGCCAGGACCTACGACGGGCGGAGGCCATGAACACTGAGTGCTCAGAAAGCCTTTTCCACAAAGTCGGGACGTCGGGGGAAACAAAGCGTGGGCAGAAGCAGCCAGGACCTACGACGGGCGGGGGCCATGAACACTGAGTGCTCAGAAAGCCTTCTCCACAAAGTCGGGACGTCGGGGAAAACAAATCGTGGGCAGAAGCAGACAGGACCAACAAAACAGACGCTCTGCTGCGCCTCTCCTGCTGCGATGCTGCCCCCAACCCCTTCTGCCCCGGGCAATGCCGGGGCGGGCTGCTAGTATATATATATATAAATATATATATATGAGTATACAAAGGAGGCGGCACAACCAGGATTCTTTTCAAGCCTTATTTATTTCAATTCACCCCACCAACGCGTTTCAGCCACAACTGGCCTTGCTCACGGTCGGTTAGTCCCTCCACAGTGTTGCTTTTTGTACTATCCCATGTTAGCTAGTTATGAAGCATTATGGGAATTGTAGTTACAATTTAGTGAAAAATTAAAATAACAAAGAAAGACATTGTGTGCATTTCAACTACTGCACTTTTGTGACTGATAGTTCACTGTGGCGTGTCGATTACAATGTGTCAGTTATTGGATATAGTACCCTGGTCTTATATTGTAGTTCATCGATAATTGTCTTGATTTGCTGGGTATAGTACCCTAGTCATTTCAGGAACATATTATTCCAGATGAATGTGCAGATCCTCTCCAAAGTTCATCCCTTTCGGATGTTTTGTTCTGAGTCTGATTATCATCCGCGACTCAATTTGACGTAGTTTGCGAACTAGGTCTCCACCTCTTTCCATTTTGTCCATTCATATAGATAGTAACTCATACTTAGTGTGTTATAAAATCAGTATTACAAGTATACAGTTATCCATACATCAATCATACAATCACAGAGTATTATGTATACAGATTTATAAAGAATAACTGTCACATACACTGCAGTTTATATTTTTAGTTTGTTGGACATATATCATTGAGAAATATATTTACTCATCACCACACCCATAAAGAGATTCAGTCACCCAACCAACTGTTTCCACATACAGTCTTAACCTCATTTACTTACTAAATCAACTATTTACACATTTTTCCACAGTCACACACGTCCCACCCAACCACACACACAATTCATTTACTATCCCATACAGTGATGTCACTGACCATGTCATGAATGATGTAATATGCGACATCATCAGCAGTGGATTGCGGGCAGGTGAGTCATATTTAGTACAACTAACTATAGCAGGAAAATTTCAATGGTTATACGAGTGAAATGTGTAGCTAACTGTAACACCCCTAAAACCTATGGTTTTTTCAGTGAATTTCTAAGGTTTTTTAAATGCTAATTCCTAACTATAACTTATCTGAAACCTATGTTTTTTTCAGTGAATTTCAAAGGTTTTTAAATGCTAATTCCTAACTACAACATGTCTGAAACCTATGGTCAGTCCCTAACATCCCACACAGACTACTTATGGCATTTTAAGGTCTGTCATATTTCCCTGGCTCAACTCAGAATCTCATTCCAGGTCTTTGTTTCCCCTAATGGGCCTTGTTAGTAACTCATCTTTCTGGCAGAGGAATCAAAGGCCACCCCACACAACAGAGCAATAACTCATGCGTGACCCAGTTCCTTGGAAAGGGAAAAGTGAAGACGAAATCTTCATCTGTTAATTAGCCAGTCATACCTGGCACTTGAGGAAAGGCAGAGGGCTAAACATCTGGAGCCAACACAGGAGGAGCTCATCTTTGAATTTTTTGTTGGAAGCTGTATCAGTTAGGGGCTGAGCGGAGGCTTTCGGGGGAGCCCTTTCCACGATATTTTGCAAGTGCCATTTGGTATTGTTCCAGAATATCATGCAGGAGGTTTGAGACATGCTTGGAGTGATGATGTGGCATCCTAACATTGGCCGGGGGCCTTGTTTCTAGACCTTTCCAACCCACTTAAGCTCCCCTGCACAATGTAGAGACAGATAATAAGACATTCGACCTGGGAGAGACAAATGCAAAAAAATGCTTATCTGTAAAGAGAAGCCAGCTGAGGCCCTGGAAGGATAGGTTATGAGATATTTATCGTAACTGAAAACTGGGACTAGGATGGGGCTCTCTAGATCCAGTACTGCTGACCCTATTGCCCTCTTGTGTCCTCTGGGGAACAATAGTCAGAATGGATGAATATGGATGGTTCACTTAGGACTTCTGTGGACTGGCCCTGGACTGACAAACATGCCCTTCAAAAAGCCAGGAGGCTCGGTGGAACAGAGGGTATTGTGCTGACTAGCTACAGGGGGCTGCACTTGATGGCCCCACAAGCAGCAGAAGAACATCAGGAGCCTTGTGGAGCACAGGTCTGTCATATGGAGCCCGAAAATTCTGCTTCCCACAAAAAGTGCACCTTTAGACTCCACAATTCCTGAGGATAATGCCCCTGTTAGCTAGAGTGCACCAAAAACAACAACATGACACCTCTTTCATGAACTAGGCCCTAATGGGCTTGAGATACAGTCTGGTACTCAGTGGAGACCAGACAGAGAATGAAGTGTATTGTACTTCATGGCCCAGTGAAGATTACCATAGGGAGGGGGAAGCCCTCTGGGTTTGGCACATTCTTGTTATTTTGAATTTTAATGTGAAGGGGCATGCTTGGTGCCCTGACTTGACATTCTTTCAGTCCTGTTGGTGCACTTGCATTCTCTCCTGCTCGACAATAGAGCACAGACGGGAGAATAGATTTAGGCTGCTGGTTCCAAATAGCCCCCATAGCTGTAAGCTGGTCAAGGTCGCAGTGGCCATGGGCCTCATTCCCCCTGCAGCCCCGGTAGAAACTTTGGCTATGGCTACACTAGGTGGGGCTGGGCTGCCCAAAATAATGCAACCCAGGAGAAACTAATGCAGAGCAAGGCTTCGTATACCAAGTGATAGAGAGCAGACAAGACTCTCCCATAGTACCCCTTGAAGGTGCTAAAATGTGCATGTTGTTGTGTGTGGTGCCCCAAGGAGGATGCCTCCAATATATTTCCAAAGTGTTGTGGGGGCTACAAAGGTTGTTGGTCTCCTCCAGAAGATGATTTCATAAATTAACCCTAATTCTCCTAGGGGGTTGAATCCCTGCACCCAGGAGAAGGAGAAGCACTCCTAGAGTTGAAACATTTCACTCTTGGGACTTCATGGAGTGTGAGTTTCCATGTGGTCGTCCTATGACTATTAGCAGTCTAGTCAATACTAGGCTGTGATGTGCAATGCAAAATGTATTATTCTAATGAGCACATTTGAATATTGCAACTTCCCCCCAAATTTCAATTGTGCAACAAAGTTCAATCTTGAAATTTAGCAGCGTTTATTAATATGTCGATACACTGATAAAGCCAATAGGCCTGCCTTATTTATAATTACACCCCTTTACATTGTGATTCTGCATCTGGGGTAGGTAGGGGAGAATTTGGTTATAGGGTTCAAATCCACTAGGGATGTGATGTGATATTAGGGTTTGAACAAAGGTAGCTCCATCTACCTGATTTTATTTATTTGGAATTTGATGTGTACTATTTTGTGATGTATATGTTCAATAAAATTACTTTTCCTTTCTTCGAAGAAATAACTCTAAATGGACAATAAGTTTTTGGGAGCTGTTGCATCCCAGTGAGCTGGGTTGCTAGCCATATCACTTCCCCTGCGTAGGTCTTAGACTGCTCTGCTCGGCTAACCTGTGAGACTAAAGTACTACAGTGGGGTGCTTGGTTTGTAGTAAAAAGAAAGTTGTGAACTTATTACTTGTGAAGGACTTACATCCTTCTAAACCAATAACCCAATTCTATAGACATGGTATCCAACATTTGGAGATGCATCATTATCCCTTCTTTAATCATGCCTCTTTGAGAAAACATTTACAACAAGGGGTGGTGAGGGAAAAGATCAGGGCTAGATCCAACACCGTTTTTTAGCTCACTGCACCATCCCAGTTTCAGAACCTGGCTGTATGCAAATTAGTCTGTTCCTGTCCCAGTGCATGATGGGAACAGGGCAAACCAAACTACAAAAGCCAATTCTTACACTGGGAAGGAAACAAGCTCCCGGGGACCGGTTTCTGGCATTACAGCCGTCTTCGGCCCGGTTTGCTTGAATCCTGATGGTGCAATGAGCAAGGGTCTCACATCTGAGAATACCCTTCCACGCTTAGGGTGGACAAAAATATTTACAACAAGGGGTGGTGAGGGACAGAGTCTCTGAATTAAGCAGAAAGCTCTCACCCAGTCAAAAGATCAGGGCTAGATCCAACACCGTTTTTTAGCTCACTGCACCATCCCAGTTTCAGAACCTGGCTGTATGCAAATTAGTCTGTTCCTGTCCCAGTGCATGATGGGAACAGGGCAAACCAAACTACAAAAGCCAATTCTTACACTGGGAAGGAAACAAGCTCCCGGGGACCGGTTTCTGGCATTACAGCTGTCTTCGGCCCGGTTTGCTTGAATCCTGATGGTGCAATGAGCAAGGGTCTCACATCTGAGAATACCCTTCCACGCTTAGGGTGGACAAAAATATTTACAACAAGGGGTGGTGAGGGACAGAGTCTCTGAATTAAGCAGAAAGCTCTCACCCAGTCAAAAGATCAGGGCTAGATCCAACACCGTTTTTTAGCTCACTGCACCATCCCAGTTTCAGAACCTGGCTGTATGCAAATTAGTCTGTTCCTGTCCCAGTGCATGATGGGAACAGGGCAAACCAAACTACAAAAGCCAATTCTTACACTGGGAAGGAAACAAGCTCCCGGGGACCGGTTTCTGGCATTACAGCCGTCTTCGGCCCGGGTTTGCTTGAATCCTGATGGTGCAATGAGCAAGGGTCTCACATCTGAGAATACCCTTCCACGCTTAGGGTGGACAAAAATATTTACAACAAGGGGTGGTGAGGGACAGAGTCTCTGAATTAAGCAGAAAGCTCTCACCCAGTCAAAAGATCAGGGCTAGATCCAACACCGTTTTTTAGCTCACTGCACCATCCCAGTTTCAGAACCTGGCTGTATGCAAATTAGTCTGTTCCTGTCCCAGTGCATGATGGGAACAGGGCAAACCAAACTACAAAAGCCAATTCTTACACTGGGAAGGAAACAAGCTCCCGGGGACCGGTTTCTGGCATTACAGCCGTCTTCGGCCCGGTTTGCTTGAATCCTGATGGTGCAATGAGCAAGGGTCTCACATCTGAGAATACCCTTCCACGCTTGGTAGTTTAGTCTGCCCTGTTCCTATGATGCACTGGGCCAGGGACAGACTGATTTGCATATAGCCAGGTTCTGAGCTGGGATGGGGCAGTGAGATAAATAACGGTGATGGATCAAGCCCTGATCTTTGGACTGGGTAAGAGTGGTCTGTTTAACTCAGACACTCTGTTCATCACCACCCCCCTTTTCTAAATCGCTTTTGGCCACTATAGGTGTGGCAGGGTATACTCAGACATGAGTCCCTTTCTCACTGCTCCATCAGGATTCAAGCAAGCCGGGCCGAAGAAGGCTGAAATGCCAGAAACCGGTCCCCGGTAGCTTGTCTCCTTTCTGGTGAAGAATTGGCTTGGTAGTTTAGTCTGCCCTGTTCCCATGATGCACTGGGCCAGGGACAGACTGATTTGCATATAGCCAGGTTCTGAGCTGGGATGGGGCAGTGAGATAAATAACGGTGATGGATCAAGCCCTGATCTTTGGACTGGGTAAGAGTGGTCTGTTTAACTCAGACACTCTGTTCATCACCACCCCCCTTTTCTAAATCGTTTTTGGCCACTATAGGTGTGGCAGGGTATACTCAGACATGAGTCCCTTTCTCACTGCTCCATCAGGATTCAAGCAAGCTGGGCCGAAGAAGGCTGAAATGCCAGAAACCGGTCCCCGGTAGCTTGTCTCCTTTCTGGTGAAGAATTGGCTTGGTAGTTTAGTCTGCCCTGTTCCCATGATGCACTGGGCCAGGGACAGACTGATTTGCATATAGCCAGGTTCTGAGCTGGGATGGGGCAGTGAGATAAATAACGGTGATGGATCAAGCCCTGATCTTTGGACTGGGTAAGAGTGGTCTGTTTAACTCAGACACTCTGTTCATCACCACCCCCCTTTTCTAAATCGTTTTTGGCCACTATAGGTGTGGCAGGGTATACTCAGACATGAGTCCCTTTCTCACTGCTCCATCAGGATTCAAGCAAGCCGGGCCGAAGAAGGCTGAAATGCCAGAAACCGGTCCTCGGTAGCTTGTCTCCTTTCTGGTGAAGAATTGGCTTGGTAGTTTAGTCTGCCCTGTTCCCATGATGCACTGGGCCAGGGACAGACTGATTTGCATATAGCCAGGTTCTGAGCTGGGATGGGGCAGTGAGATAAATAACGGTGATGGATCAAGCCCTGATCTTTGGACTGGGTAAGAGTGGTCTGTTTAACTCAGACACTCTGTTCATCACCACCCCCCTTTTCTAAATCGTTTTTGGCCACTATAGGTGTGGCAGGGTATACTCAGACATGAGTCCCTTTCTCACTGCTCCATCAGGATTCAAGCAAGCCGGGCCGAAGAAGGCTGAAATGCCAGAAACCGGTCCCCGGTAGCTTGTCTCCTTTCTGGTGAAGAATTGGCTTGGTAGTTTAGTCTGCCCTGTTCCCATGATGCACTGGGCCAGGGACAGACTGATTTGCATATAGCCAGGTTCTGAGCTGGGATGGGGCAGTGAGATAAATAACGGTGATGGATCAAGCCCTGATCTTTGGACTGGGTAAGAGTGGTCTGTTTAACTCAGACACTCTGTTCATCACCACCCCCCTTTTCTAAATCGTTTTTGGCCACTATAGGTGTGGCAGGGTATACTCAGACATGAGTCCCTTTCTCACTGCTCCATCAGGATTCAAGCAAGCCGGGCCGAAGAAGGCTGAAATGCCAGAAACCGGTCCCCGGTAGCTTGTCTCCTTTCTGGTGAAGAATTGGCTTGGTAGTTTAGTCTGCCCTGTTCCCATGATGCACTGGGCCAGGGACAGACTGATTTGCATATAGCCAGGTTCTGAGCTGGGATGGGGCAGTGAGATAAATAACGGTGATGGATCAAGCCCTGATCTTTGGACTGGGTAAGAGTGGTCTGTTTAACTCAGGCACTCTGTTCATCACCACCCCCCTTTTCTAAATCGTTTTTGGCCACTATAGGTGTGGCAGGGTATACTCAGACAAGAGTCCCTTTCTCACTGCTCCATCAGGATTCAAGCAAGCCGGGCCGAAGAAGGCTGAAATGCCAGAAACCGGTCCCCGGTAGCTTGTCTCCTTCCTGGTGAAGAATTGGCTTGGTAGTTTAGTCTGCCCTGTTCCCATGATGCACTGGGCCAGGGACAGACTGATTTGCATTTAGCCAGGTTCTGAGCTGGGATGGGGCAGTGAGATAAATAACGGTGATGGATCAAGCCCTGATCTTTGTACTGGGTAAGAGTGGTCTGTTTAACTCAGACACTCTGTTCATCACCACCCCCCTTTTCTAAATCGTTTTTGGCCACTATAGGTGTGGCAGGGTATACTCAGACATGAGTCCCTTTCTCACTGCTCCATCAGGATTCAAGCAAGCCGGGCCGAAGAAGGCTGAAATGCCAGAAACCGGTCCCCGGTAGCTTGTCTCCTTTCTGGTGAAGAATTGGCTTGGTAGTTTAGTCTGCCCTGTTCCCATGATGCACTGGGCCAGGGACAGACTGATTTGCATATAGCCAGGTTCTGAGCTGGGATGGGGCAGTGAGATAAATAACGGTGATGGATCAAGCCCTGATCTTTGGACTGGGTAAGAGTGGTCTGTTTAACTCAGACACTCTGTTCATCACCCCCCCCCTTTTCTAAATCGTTTTTGGCCACTATAGGTGTGGCAGGGTATACTCAGACATGAGTCCCTTTCTCACTGCTCCATCAGGATTCAAGCAAGCCGGGCCGAAGAAGGCTGAAATGCCAGAAACCGGTCCCCGGTAGCTTGTCTCCTTTCTGGTGAAGAATTGGCTTGGTAGTTTAGTCTGCCCTGTTCCCATGATGCACTGGGCCAGGGACAGACTGATTTGCATATAGCCAGGTTCTGAGCTGGGATGGGGCAGTGAGATAAATAACGGTGATGGATCAAGCCCTGATCTTTGGACTGGGTAAGAGTGGTCTGTTTAACTCAGACACTCTGTTCATCACCACCCCCCTTTTCTAAATCGTTTTTGGCCACTATAGGTGTGGCAGGGTATACTCAGACATGAGTCCCTTTCTCACTGCTCCATCAGGATTCAAGCAAGCCGGGCCGAAGAAGGCTGAAATGCCAGAAACCGGTCCCCGGTAGCTTGTCTCCTTTCTGGTGAAGAATTGGCTTGGTAGTTTAGTCTGCCCTGTTCCCATGATGCACTGGGCCAGGGACAGACTGATTTGCATATAGCCAGGTTTTTAGCTGGGATGGGGCAGTGAGATAAATAACGGTGATGGATCAAGCCCTGATCTTTGGACTGGGTAAGAGTGGTCTGTTTAACTCAGACACTCTGTTCATCACCACCCCCCTTTTCTAAATCGTTTTTGGCCACTATAGGTGTGGCAGGGTATACTCAGACATGAGTCCCTTTCTCACTGCTCCATCAGGATTCAAGCAAGCCGGGCCGAAGAAGGCTGAAATGCCAGAAACCGGTCCCCGGTAGCTTGTCTCCTTTCTGGTGAAGAATTGGCTTGGTAGTTTAGTCTGCCCTGTTCCCATGATGCACTGGGCCAGGGACAGACTGATTTGCATATAGCCAGGTTCTGAGCTGGGATGGGGCAGTGAGATAAATAACGGTGATGGATCAAGCCCTGATCTTTGGACTGGGTAAGAGTGGTCTGTTTAACTCAGACACTCTGTTCATCGACACCCCCCTTTTCTAAATCTTTGAGAAAACAGCATGCTGTCAAATGGATGAAAATGCATTTTAGACGTCTTTATATAGCGAATAATGTTTTAGCACATCATTTTCTGATTTAAATCATAAATTGATCTGAACATGACAGGTTTTATTAACTAATCAGTATATCTGGATGACTGATTGACAGTATCATTTTAATCACAGTCAAAGTATGATTATCAAAATCCGCTCTTATCTCCCCACCTTACATTAGTGGGGCGGTAGGAGACTAACAATGGAAAATATTCTTATTTCTTATTACCATAGATGTTTGTCTCCATTCCATCGCAGTGTGGAAACAATTTCAAAGTAAGTTCCACTTTAAAGCTTTATTTACTGGTCATGAGGTGGATAAGGAGGCAGGGTCTTAGCCAACTTTGTATTAAACAAATCTATTATTTCAAGTTCAAGTTCAAAAGACCTCTATTCGAATTTTCATAAAATTCATAAAAGTACCACATAAAAACAATTCATTTACATAACACATTATTACAAAAATTCATGATTAAAATGTAATACAATTCTGATGAGCCTAATTTCAGGGATTTTCCATCATTTTGTGCACTCGTGTTATCAGTCTTAAAAAAGTGCTAGTGCGAAAGATTAATTCATCTGAATCCAGGGAAACCAACATTAAATAAGACTCCTCCAGCGAGAGGGGTCTATGTTTTTTAAAATATGGAGTTAAAAACCATTTAATATATCTTAGATAAAATTTACAGAAGAATAGGAAGTGCAAATCATCCTGTGTACTAACACCATCACACGGGCATGGGTTATAATCAGTGCTATGTCGATAACCCAAAGGGAAGGACAACAGAAATTTCACTGAACCCGCTCTTAAATGAAACAAAAGTGATCTCTCCCAGTTGGTCATGGGTAGAGTAAGGTATGGCGGGAGTGGTTGCCTACACAGTTCGTTTCCCATATATTTTACAACAGTTGATTTTGATAATTCTCTTCCCATCCGTTCAGATTTATAAAGTGCATACAGTGCGTGTTTAACCTCAATATTATCCTTGAGCTCAATCTTGGTGGGGTCAGAGAAGAGATTACCTCTGTCCACGGCGCTTAGTGTTTTAGAGACTCCTGAGAGCCATGGAATCGCCATGTCATGGTCACAATGTAAGCAATCCTTTATAATATTTTGTGTGAGGGTGGCTGAGTTGCTCCTCCAAACCCTAACCCAGAATAGTGCTGGTCTGGCTCTGATAAAATCACATACATAGGGGAGGTTTAATTCATTATGACAGATAAAATCAGAAGATGAAATTGGGGCACCCAGTATTTTTCTGCAAAAGCGACTTTCTTCCCGCTGAATGCATGGGCTACTTCCCAACCCCCAAACCTCAGCTCCGAATGAGGCTACTGGTAGGCACTGTAGTCTAAAAAAATTTAAGATAGCTCTTGTGGCACCTATTTTCTTCGGGCGAGGCAAGCTCAAAATAGAATTGGTGGGTTTCGAGAACTTGCTCGTGGCGTTGGCCAAGGGCCCGCTCCACGAGCCGTTCGCAGCAAAAACCAACCCTAAGTAAGGAAATATAGGGACAGATTCGAGTTTATCTGTCCCTATATGTATAGTGTTGAGCTACCGTTTCCCAGGGCTGCATGACATGATAAAAGATTTTTTTAAATTTACACGCAGATCTTATCCCTCCATATATTGGACAAAGCTTTGAACAAGTAAGCGGAGGGCATTTGGTGTGCGGCCCATAAGTACCGCATCATCTGCGTATAATAGCACTGGTAGAGGTTTCCCCAGGATTGTCGGTACATCACTAGTAACTTGTTTAAGACTTCCGGCTAAGCCATTAATGTCGATAATAAACAACAGGGGTGCTAAAACGCACCCCTGTCTCACCCCCCTACCGATATCAATAGCTCCAGAGACTTCTACACCCATCCCAATCCTGACCTGTACTTTAAGATCAGTATTGATGTAAGCCAGAAAGTTAACAAGTGCCTCGTCTAGCCCGTAATTCAATAAGGTGGTCCAGAGTTTAGATCTATTCACTAGATCAAAGGCGGATGAAAGATCCATAAAAGCAAGGTAAATAGGGGATGATCGAGCGATGCTATACTTGTCAATTATCAATTTTAGGTTCAAGCATTGCTCCACTGTCCCCACCCTGCTCCTGAATCCCATCTGACACGGGTCCAATAAGTCTGTGTCTTCAGTCCATTCGAGCACCCTGTTATAAATTACTCGCCCCAAAATTTTTAAGGTATTATCCAAAAGGGAGATCGGACGATAGTTGACTGGGTCCGACCTATCTCCCTTTTTAAAGATTGCGACGATGGTGCTAGTTGCCCAAGTAGTGGGCATAGGCACTGTTGGCAAGCTCTTAAAGACGTTAAGAAGAATTGGTGCCCATAAATCTGGGCTATACTTAATTATATCAATGGGCAAACCATCAGGGCCTGGTGCCTTGTTTCCAAGGATCTCTTTTATAGCTATTTCTACTTCATTGGCATCAATCTGTAGCCCACACAACTGTCCTGGGCTGAAAGTCATAGACTCCTCAGGTGGTGCGGCATAGATTTTAGAGAAGTGAGCCTCCCATGCACTACTAGTTATATTACAGCTAATTGGTGTTAGCTTTTTACCCATTTCTCTTGTTTTCCTGGCTGCAGACCAGAAGGGCCCACTGCCCCCCAGATTTGCGCTGGCGACCAGCGACTCTCACTGTTCCGATAGTAGTGCGGCCTTTCTTTCAGCTATTTTAAGTTTGTACTGTTTCCTAGCTGTCTGAACAGCCGTTATACACCTGGGTTTAGTAGTAAGTGCCCTTCGTAATTCCCTATTTGCTAGTGAACAAGCTGGTTCTTTCCCTTCCTTTGGTAACGGTACTGACAAGAGAGTTTTTATGGTTGAACACAATTTGCCAAAGTCAGCAATTATCCTATGGTGCTTACCGTCCATGGATAAGCAGGAGTTAATCAAGTGCGGGTATTTAGTTTGTACACTATCCAAAATTACCCCGTTGTCAACCCCCCTCCATTTTAGTCGCAAACCATCAACCGAGGGTGTGATGTCCCTTGCGCCATTTAAGTTCGTATAGACCGAACTAGGGGCTAAATCCAGAGTTACTGTAAGTGGATTGTGATCGCCAAACGATGTCTCCATCACTGTAGACTTTACTACACAATCTATTAAATGGGGCGACATAAAGATATAATCAATGGTGGAACTACTGTCCCTACCTCTGAACGTAGGAGCGTGGGAAGCACTAGAAGTGTGGCCTGTTTCCATGGCATCACCAAGGGTGAACTCAGTTAATATGTTGGCTAATTCAATGCCCCTTCGTTCCGCTTGATCTAAGTGGGTCCTATCCTTAGTCCCGTAATTCTTCAGTATCTTTGCATTGAAGTCACCCCCAATTAAGATCCCTGACCCAAAATCAGCCTGTGGACTAAATTCCAGATTGTGTAAGGTCTTTGAAAGTGCCTCGAAGTTCTTATTAGGTACACAGTAAAAATCATTATTATAAAAATTGATTAAATAAATCCGGGTCTTTAACTTGTATTCGAGAATTTGTATATTCGGATTCCCTCTAGACAAATCTCTGATTGTGCCACCAGCCAATATCTTAATCCCAATAAACAAACCACCCACTGCTCGGCCAAAACTAGGTTTGGCCGCTGTTACACTGAAACAGTGATAGCCCTCTATGTGTGGGTTCCCAACAGCTCAAGTCTCCTGAAACATAACAATGTCTATGCCATAAATTATCTTGGCCCATTGAGGATCTGAGAGCCTTGATTCTAGCCCAGCTACATTCCAGCTAAGAATTGACAAACCACGATCACTGGGATGTCTAATAGGCTTATTCCCAAGACTCATCACTATGTTCACATCGGGTTCAGGAAATGTAGGAATTTTGTATACATGTGTGGCTAAGAGTGTAGCAGTGTGGTCATGTGTTAGTGTTCCCTGGGAGACGTTAGCTGGTGTTACTAATAGATGTTCCTCGTTAATGTTGCCAACTACTGGACAACCACTATTGCCGTCCATATCACCAGTTAATCTATCCTGAGTTGTTCTATCTTCTACTGATAATAGATATCCCTTGTTGTCATTGCTTACATCTATATTTCCAATATTGTTACCTACCCTATCTATTATTTAATTGGCAACATTTATGAGGAAATCCTTATGTTTGAGGGAATAAAGGGGTCTCTAGGTAAAATATGTGAATATATCAAATTGAATAGTCAAAGATATCCTTCCTTTTTCTCAGTTCATAGGGGTTAGGCTTCCTTAACAACTGCTGATCCTATGTAAATTAATATTGATAATATTTAGGAGCATCAGTTATATCAAACTGAATTGAACTGGAATGCCATCTCACACAAATCATGGTGCTGTCAGGGATAATATGAGTTAATGGCCTTGATATAAGATAGAGTCATCCAGTACCTTTATTTATGTCACAGCCCAAAAATATTTTTACATCACTCCCATATTCTCTTTTTCAAAGTCTAAAAAACAAATTGTTTATAAGCAACAAGTTAATGCTGTTAATTTACGACCATCCCCTTAATCCCTAGTTAAACCTACATGTAGAGATGTGGGATGTTTAGATGAGGAGCATGTTTGACTTGTGGCTTTAGGTACAGGGGGACTCACTAACATTCTTGACTCTTTCTACTGTGTCTTGAATCCTTCTTCAACTATGACTTTTGAGGTCTCTTTTGACCGTTTTGAGATCAACAATTATCAGCCTCACAATAAAAACACAAAATCTTCTATCTTCTTTTGTCTCTTTCTTCCTGGTAATAGTTGGCCTGGCTGTTTCTACCCTAATCGATTCACATGATGGAGCTTGTTGTTTTCTGTTCATTTATTCATAAAACCTAAATAAAAATATGATTCCTCCCATCTTTTTCCTTGTGTATGCTTCCCTTGATGGCGATCCAACTGTAACATCAGATCTACTAGTTCTTCAAAATCTAAAGGACAAAAAAGTGTCTGTGCTAAAAATTATTTTTTCTTTGACATAGTTCCAGCTCCCGTAATTCAATGTTAACAGACAATGCATGAGACTGATGAGCAACATTTATATACATTTCTTCCTTGAAACTGGGATATTAAAGGCATTGATCATAAAGCAACACTGCTGGAAAAGTGCTAGAGGTTAACCTCACATCAGACCTAGGTGTTGGACATATTGACTCAAAACTGCAAATGAGATGGCAATGAAATTATAAGAGTAGACCGTGGTATATTAGATTGCGTTGGGATTTTTAAAGTTATGCCTGCTCTAATTATTCACAACAAGGGGTGGTGAGGGACAGAGTCTCTGAATTAAACAGAATACTCTCACCCAGTCAAGAGATCAGGGCTGGATCCAACACCGTTTTTTAGCTCACTGCACCATCCCAGTTTCAGAACCTGGCTGTATGCAAATTAGTCTGTTCCTGTCCCAGTGCATGATGGGAACAGGGCAAACCAAACTACAAAAGCCAATTCTTACACTGGGAAGGAAACAAGCTACCGGGGACCGGTTTCTGGCATTTCAGCCGTCTTCGGCCCGGCTTGCTTGAATCCTGATGGTGCAATGAGCAAGGGACTCACATCTGAGTATACCCTTCCACGCTTAGGGTTGACAAAAATATTTACAACAAGGGGTGGTGAGGGACAGAGTCTCTGAATTAAACAGAATACTCTCACCCAGTCAAGAGATCAGGGCTGGATCCAACACCGTTTTTTAGCTCACTGCACCATCCCAGTTTCAGAACCTGGCTGTATGCAAATTAGTCTGTTCCTGTCCCAGTGCATGATGGGAACAGGGCAAACCAAACTACAAAAGCCAATTCTTACACTGGGAAGGAAACAAGCTACCGGGGACCGGTTTCTGGCATTTCTAGCCGTCTTCGGCCAGGCTTGCTTGTATCCTGATGGTGCAATGAGCAAGGGACTCACATCTGAGTATACCCTTCCACGCTTAGGGTGGACAAAAATATTTACAACAAGGGGTGGTGAGGGACAGAGTCTCTGAATTAAACAGAATACTCTCACCCAGTCAAGAGATCAGGGCTGGATCCAACACCGTTTTTTAGCTCACTGCACCATCCCAGTTTCAGAACCTGGCTGTATGCAAATTAGTCTGTTCCTGTCCCAGTGCATGATGGGAACAGGGCAAACCAAACTACAAAAGCCAATTCTTACACTGGGAAGGAAACAAGCTACCGGGGACCGGTTTCTGGCATTTCAGCCGTCTTCGGCCCGGCTTGCTTGAATCCTGATGGTGCAATGAGCAAGGGACTCACATCTGAGTATACCCTTCCACGCTTAGGGTTGACAAAAATATTTACAACAAGGGGTGGTGAGGGACAGAGTCTCTGAATTAAACAGAATACTCTCACCCAGTCAAGAGATCAGGGCTGGATCCAACACCGTTTTTTAGCTCACTGCACCATCCCAGTTTCAGAACCTGGCTGTATGCAAATTAGTCTGTTCCTGTCCCAGTGCATGATGGGAACAGGGCAAACCAAACTACAAAAGCCAATTCTTACACTGGGAAGGAAACAAGCTACCGGGGACCGGTTTCTGGCATTTCTAGCCGTCTTCGGCCAGGCTTGCTTGTATCCTGATGGTGCAATGAGCAAGGGACTCACATCTGAGTATACCCTTCCACGCTTAGGGTGGACAAAAATATTTACAACAAGGGGTGGTGAGGGACAGAGTCTCTGAATTAAACAGAATACTCTCACCCAGTCAAGAGATCAGGGCTGGATCCAACACCGTTTTTTAGCTCACTGCACCATCCCAGTTTCAGAACCTGGCTGTATGCAAATTAGTCTGTTCCTGTCCCAGTGCATGATGGGAACAGGGCAAACCAAACTACAAAAGCCAATTCTTACACTGGGAAGGAAACAAGCTACCGGGGACCGGTTTCTGGCATTTCAGCCGTCTTCGGCCCGGCTTGCTTGAATCCTGATGGTGCAATGAGCAAGGGACTCACATCTGAGTATACCCTTCCACGCTTAGGGTGGACAAAAATATTTACAACAAGGGGTGGTGAGGGACAGAGTCTCTGAATTAAACAGAATACTCTCACCCAGTCAAGAGATCAGGGCTGGATCCAACACCGTTTTTTAGCTCACTGCACCATCCCAGTTTCAGAACCTGGCTGTATGCAAATTAGTCTGTTCCTGTCCCAGTGCATGATGGGAACAGGGCAAACCAAACTACAAAAGCCAATTCTTACACTGGGAAGGAAACAAGCTACCGGGGACCGGTTTCTGGCATTTCAGCCGTCTTCGGCCCGGCTTGCTTGAATCCTGATGGTGCAATGAGCAAGGGACTCACATCTGAGTATACCTTTCCACGCTTAGGGTGGACAAAAATATTTACAACAAGGGGTGGTGAGGGACAGAGTCTCTGAATTAAACAGAATACTCTCACCCAGTCAAGAGATCAGGGCTGGATCCAACACCGTTTTTTAGCTCACTGCACCATCCCAGTTTCAGAACCTGGCTGTATGCAAATTAGTCTGTTCCTGTCCCAGTGCATGATGGGAACAGGGCAAACCAAACTACAAAAGCCAATTCTTACACTGGGAAGGAAACAAGCTACCGGGGACCGGTTTCTGGCATTTCAGCCGTCTTCGGCCCGGCTTGCTTGAATCCTGATGGTGCAATGAGCAAGGGACTCACATCTGAGTATACCTTTCCACGCTTAGGGTGGACAAAAATATGTACAACAAGGGGTGGTGAGGGACAGGGTCTCTGAATTAAAAAGAATACTCTCACCCAGTCAAGAGATCAGGGCTGGATCCAACACCGTTTTTTAGCTCACTGCACCATCCCAGTTTCAGAACCTGGCTGTATGCAAATTAGTCTGTTCCTGTCCCAGTGCATGATGGGAAGAGGGCAAACCAAACTACAAAAGCCAATTCTTACACTGGGAAGGAAACAAGCTACCGGGGACCGGTTTCTGGCATTTCAGCCGTCTTCGGCCCGGCTTGCTTGAATCCTGATGGTGCAATGAGCAAGGGACTCACATCTGAGTATGCCCTTCCACGCTTAGGGTGGACAAAAATATTTACAACAAGGGGTGGTGAGGGACAGAGTCTCTGAATTAAACAGAATACTCTCACCCAGTCAAGAGATCAGGGCTGGATCCAACACCGTTTTTTAGCTCTCTGCACCATCCCAGTTTCAGAACCTGGCTGTATGCAAATTAGTCTGTTCCTGTCCCAGTGCATGATGGGAACAGGGCAAACCAAACTACAAAAGCCAATTCTTACACTGGGAAGGAAACAAGCTACCGGGGACCGGTTTCTGGCATTTCAGCCGTCTTCGGCCCGGCTTGCTTGAATCCTGATGGTGCAATGAGCAAGGGACTCACATCTGAGTATACCCTTCCACGCTTAGGGTGGACAAAAATATTTACAACAAGGGGTGGTGAGGGACAGGGTCTCTGAATTAAACAGAATACTCTCACCCAGTCAAGAGATCAGGGCTGGATCCAACACCGTTTTTTAGCTCACTGCACCATCCCAGTTTCAGAACCTGGCTGTATGCAAATTAGTCTGTTCCTGTCCCAGTGCATGATGGGAACAGGGCAAACCAAACTACAAAAGCCAATTCTTACACTGGGAAGGAAACAAGCTACCGGGGACCGGTTTCTGGCATTTCAGCCGTCTTCGGCCCGGCTTGCTTGAATCCTGATGGTGCAATGAGCAAGGGACTCACATCTGAGTATACCCTTCCACGCTTAGGGTGGACAAAAATATTTACAACAAGGGGTGGTGAGGGACAGAGTCTCTGAATTAAACAGAATACTCTCACCCAGTCAAGAGATCAGGGCTGGATCCAACACCGTTTTTTAGCTCACTGCACCATCCCAGTTTCAGAACCTGGCTGTATGCAAATTAGTCTGTTCCTGTCCCAGTGCATGATGGGAACAGGGCAAACCAAACTACAAAAGGCAATTCTTACACTGGGAAGGAAACAAGCTACCGGGGACCGGTTTCTGGCATTTCAGCCGTCTTCGGCCCGGCTTGCTTGAATCCTGATGGTGCAATGAGCAAGGGACTCACATCTGAGTATACCCTTCCACGCTTAGGGTGGACAAAAATATTTACAACAAGGGGTGGTGAGGGACAGAGTCTCTGAATTAAACAGAATACTCTCACCCAGTCAAGAGATCAGGGCTGGATCCAACACCGTTTTTTAGCTCACTGCACCATCCCAGTTTCAGAACCTGGCTGTATGCAAATTAGTCTGTTCCTGTCCCAGTGCATGATGGGAACAGGGCAAACCAAACTACAAAAGCCAATTCTTACACTGGGAAGGAAACAAGCTACCGGGGACCGGTTTCTGGCATTTCAGCCGTCTTCGGCCCAGCTTGCTTGAATCCTGATGGTGCAATGAGCAAGGGACTCACATCTGAGTATACCCTTCCACGCTTAGGGTGGACAAAAATATTTACAACAAGGGGTGGTGAGGGACAGAGTCTCTGAATTAAACAGAATACTCTCACCCAGTCAAGAGATCAGGGCTGGATCCAACACCGTTTTTTAGCTCACTGCACCATCCCAGTTTCAGAACCTGGCTGTATGCAAATTAGTCTGTTCCTGTCCCAGTGCATGATGGGAACAGGGCAAACCAAACTACAAAAGCCAATTCTTACACTGGGAAGGAAACAAGCTACCGGGGACCGGTTTCTGGCATTTCAGCCGTCTTCGGCCCGGCTTGCTTGAATCCTGATGGTGCAATGAGCAAGGGACTCACATCTGAGTATACCCTTCCACGCTTAGGGTGGACAAAAATATTTACAACAAGGGGTGGTGAGGGACAGAGTCTCTGAATTAAACAGAATACTCTCACCCAGTCAAGAGATCAGGGCTGGATCCAACACCGTTTTTAAGCTCACTGCACCATCCCAGTTTCAGAACCTGGCTGTATGCAAATTAGTCTGTTCCTGTCCCAGTGCATGATGGGAACAGGGCAAACCAAACTACAAAAGCCAATTCTTACACTGGGAAGGAAACAAGCTACCGGGGACCGGTTTCTGGCATTTCAGCCGTCTTCGGCCCGGCTTGCTTGAATCCTGATGGTGCAATGAGCAAGGGACTCACATCTGAGTATACCCTTCCACGCTTAGGGAGTACAAAAATATTTACAACAAGGGGTGGTGAGGGACAGAGTCTCTGAATTAAACAGAATACTCTCACCCAGTCAAGAGATCAGGGCTGGATCCAACACCGTTTTTTAGCTCACTGACCATCCCAGTTTCAGAACCTGGCTGTATGCAAATTAGTCTGTTCCTGTCCCAGTGCATGATGGGAACAGGGCAAACCAAACTACAAAAGCCAATTCTTACACTGGGAAGGAAACAAGCTACCGGGGACCGGTTTCTGGCATTTCAGCCGTCTTCGGCCCGGCTTGCTTGAATCCTGATGGTGCAATGAGCAAGGGACTCACATCTGAGTATACCCTTCCACGCTTAGGGTGGACAAAAATATTTACAACAAGGGGTTAAGGGATATTAAAGGCATTGATCATAAAGCAACACTGCTGGAAAAGTGCTAGAGGTTAACCTCACATCAGACCTAGGTGTTGGACATATTGACTCAAAACTGCAAATGAGATGGCAATGAAATTATAAGAGTAGACCGTGGTATATTAGATTGCGTTGGGATTTTTAAAGTTATGCCTGCTCTAATTATTCAGTAATGGGCACATCAGGCTACAACAACCAATGTGAGATGACACTTGGGGCCTGATTCACAAAGGTACATATATTTTCATATAAGTTCCTGATTATTTGTTATTTACAAAGGGATTTAGGGGTAGTATCTTTACAAGTGTGGAGTCTCCTCACACAAAAATTACCTATTTCTTTACGTGCGGAGACTCCACACTTGTAAAGACACTACTCATAAATCTCTTTATAAAAGTGTACGTTTTCCTTTGTAAATAAGGCCCTGAGTGTATATGGGAATACCTGCACATAATAGGTTAAATTGGGAGTACACGACTGAACCAGCACTTTGGAGTCTTAAATGGGGATGTACCATGTTACAACGCATACCATTACAACTACCTACCATTACAACGCTACCATAACAACGCATACCATTACAACGCATAGCGCTTAGAGGTGCTGGATAGTGGTAAGTATAATTTACTATTCCAACTCCAGTCCCCGTGGACACTAGGGAAGGTGTTGGATAGTAAATTAAACTTATTCCCTATCCTAGAGCGCCCCCCAGCGCAATGCGTTGTAATGGTATGCGTTGTAAAAGTTGCGTTGTAATAGTAGGTAGTTGTAAAAGTTGCGTTGTAACAGGTGTATACCCTTAAATGGGCCTTAGAGGCTATATCCGAAGTTTTATCTAAGCATGCTATTGTTGCACCTGGGCATCATATGTCCGCAGCTAAATAAACTTGGGTATTTGCATTTAAAGCTATGTCTAGTACTTCAAATCAACAATTTACAATCTGAGCATTTGCCTGAGAATGTGAGACAATGTCTGTGCATATGAAACTGAAAGGACATATGCTGGTTCTACTCAGGCTTATGAAGGAGGTTCCTGAATATTTTAGGCTGAGACTGGGCATTGGAGTCTACATTGGCACCAACGATGTACTGTATGTGTATTTGAGGATACACATTTGTGCCTCAATATAATGTAATGCATTTCCTGACGAGGCATATGTATACAAATTGTGTAAGCATCTTGGGCAGAACACATGGGGATAGAATAGGCAGTCAGTAGGTATGAACCTGGTTGTCTTTTATGCTGGCACAGGTCTCCAATCTCATAGTGTTACTTTGACAACCTGAATTACCCTGTGATGTGCAGGAAAGGGTTTATGAAGGTCTTTCCGGGGGAACCACAGAGATCACAGAAATATGGACAGCTGTATGTTCTGCAGTTGTTTCATTTCTGAACTACACGTAGAAGTTTTACAAAGACAAGGGGAAACTCATCCATGGGTACCACTTCTCTCATGTATCTGATGGAGCAAGAATTCGGGAAAAAAAAGAAACTTGCTCCAATCAACCTCTCATTAACAAAGTACTAACAAGTAGAAGTAGAAAAATGAGAGAGAATTAATATACACACAACACTTACATACGGGGAAAAGACTTACTGCTTGCTTAAATAATAAAGAATAATGTGCCACATAACTGAAATCCCACTTGAAACTGAAAATTGCCTTGCGCCTGTGCAAACTAATACTGTGTAATAACCATGTGATTAACCCATATTATATTATGCTTGCATGCTTAGCATATGTTTGCCTGGATTTAAAAGAGCTGCCGCTAGTAATACTTTCGCTTAATGAAGGAGAAAATAATTTGGTATAGAGTAGTAGGAGGAGATAAACAGTGATAATAACATAATTGAGAAATTAACATCTTCATAAGTGAACGTTTTCGGCCTGATGTGCTTAGCCAAAAGAAATTATGGTGGGTATAACATAACACAAGTTGAGTCTTCTCACTAAAATCTGTGAATGACCTGCTGACCGGAACATTGACGGGCTGCCAAGAACCAAGGACGGATGCTTGGGAAAGTTCTTCAACTGAAAAAATTATATAAAAAATGTATCTGTCTGCTTCGAAAATGCATGTTGTGGAAAGTGTTCTGAAAAATTGAATAAATTGAGTGGGAAGAGTTCGAGCGGGAGGCAAAGGAGATGGAGAAACCACTTGTAAGAAGGAATTATGGACTGATAACTGCCCCTGGTCTTGAACCTTATCTCTTTGTGGTAACGAGACCGTTTCATCGGTTTGTTTTAATCAGATTCCGTTTTAATTTAATACATTTTATGCTTGGTTCTTTCTCTACCTGGGATATGCCAGAAAAGGCCAAACCCTGCGACTGTGACAATTTTTCAACACAGGACACACTACATTTTATGATGTTTTGTGACCATTACGCGGAAATGCGGAAAAAAATGTTGCTCCCGATTTTGAGGGAAGCGGGTTTCTTCCAGGTGAGCTCCGCTCTCTTGTTTTTGCTACTTTTATCTAGTGCATGAGTCACTTTCCATGTAGCAAGCTACCTGGTGTGTCCGTATCAACAAAGGTCGCCATAGGGCGCAATGAATTCCCTTCCAGTGTATGAATTAATTGCATATTGGCTGTTCTTAATTGTTTTAATTGTTTTATTGAGAAATATCTTAATTGTGCTTTATTTATGTGTAATTTATATACATATTGACTGTATACCATATACATTTCTGTTGTTTACTCCCTGTGATGTATTTATACTTATGTCTCTTTTTTTGATTTTGATTAATCGAATAAAAGTATCTTGACTGACTGACTGACTGATTGGAAAGAGTTTAATAAACAAAGAATTGGTTAAGAATTTTGGGATGACCGCATGAGGTGATGACAACTCCTCTGCCCCGGCCCAATCACAGTTCATGATTCACAAATATTTGCAACTTTTGAGAGTGGGACATGGAAAATAAAGGGTATAACTTGAGTGATTTAAGATTAAGACAGAGAGAGCTGCTATGATGAGACGTTGATGCTGAGTGAGGAGTGAGTGAGAACTGCTGTTGGGAAGAACAGACTGAGAAGATTCAATACTTAAGACATCCTGATTAGATAGAAGATTTGCAGAAGAATATTGAAGAGGGAGAGAGTGTAAGAGAGGGATGCGCTCCAGTGCGTCAGTTTCTAGAGAAGTGTAGTAAGTATAATCTTATCCTGCACCTGGCTTATAGTCTTTGTCTCCTGACTCTTAAATCAGGTGACTTCCACCAATCCTGTTGGCCACTTCAACAGAATTAGGACACTTCATTGTAACAGATAAAGGACTACACTGCCTTTACCTTCTCCCTAACAAAAATAGGTCCGGTCCTTGAAACTAACATAGGACTACGCCGCCACCACCTTCTCCTCTCTAAGCGGTCAGCCATCTTGGACTAGTCCTCTGACTATTCTTAGACTAACCTCTTGGCAGGCAATCTCGGAACATTCTCTACAGCTGTTACTCCCACTTAACCTGTCTCTTCCCTCCCTATAGTATTGGCCCTCTCTAACCGGTTTTAACTATTCCCAGGATAGCCCCTCTAACCCAGCATTACATAGTCCCAAGATAGCCCCTCCAACATCACCCCTATCATACTCTCCCCAGCTGCTACCCCGCCTCCACAATTTCCTCACATTTTAGGCCGAGCCATCAAATTCATAAACAACAGCTTACCCCGAACCGCTGGCCAGCCCCAGCTCCTTCTTTTGTCACTGCTCTCTCAACAACAGAAACCGGACTTACCATTATTACACACAAAGGTCCACACCTCCACTACCTTTTTCACCCACTAGCTATCGATTATCTTGGACTAATCTCTGACTATTCTGAGACTAGCCCCTCAGCAGGAAATCTCAGAATGCCCTCTTCAGCTGCTAGTCCCCCTTTGAGCCTCTCTCCTCCCTCCTATAATATCGGCCCTCTACATCAACTATTTCTTGACTAGTCTTAGATAACCACTTCAGATACCTCAATCACACTCCCCCCAGCTGCCCCCTCCACAGTTCTACACACTCACAGCACCCTCACCCACACCATATTTACCACCATGGAACTCTCAGGCGCCCACACATACATTATCGGCTACCCCCAAGCTCTCAAAAAAATCTGCCAAAAACTTCAAAAACAACTGACTGAAATCCCACCAAGAAACACCCTTTGTAGATCCCTATTTTTCACCCCGTATTGGACGCATGACCACCGACATCATCTTCTACACTAAACGCAGAGCACAATGGAGGAAAGCCTTCCATGCCCTACTCACAGTCTCTTCGAGGAAGTCCGCACATGGTCTTATGATGACCATTACCCCATCACAACTCTTCCAAGCCACAGAAACCATCACTTATTACAACAATGGCACTATTCTCATCCAGTCCACAAATCTTAGCCTTAACCTATTTGATACTTTATTTCCCACCATTAAAGATAATGTAGCCAATTTACTGACCCCCTCCCATCCCACCCCCACACCCAACACTCAATCCACTGCTTCTCCCACTCAGTCCCACACCCTCCCACCCCCTACATTCTTGACTCCTGGATCCCCAGAACCGCACGCCACCCCACAACACGCACACCCTTTCTACATCTATCCAGACTGGTTCCCCCAGCCCCCTCCACCTCACACACCACCTCACATTAAGCTCCAACCCCCTACACCCTTAACTCCTGGGTGCCCAGAGTCTGACATAACCCTCATTCCACCTCACAACATAAATCTCCTCTCCCCATATAGCCCCCTCCCCTCCATCACCACCCCCCAACCTTTCACATCCAGCCCCCTCCCCTCCATCACAACCCCCATACCTCCCACACCTATCACACCTTCATCCTGTCACTTCCCCACCCCGCCACCTCCCACACCCAACTCACCTCCTCTAACACCACCAACGCTCCCCCTCACTACCATTGCTCCCCCCTTCTTTACCACCCCTCCTCCTCTCTCTCCTTAGCTCCTCTCCCCCGCTCACATCAGCACACGCCTGCCCTCCACACCTTGCCCCCCCTGCACCCCCACCCCACCTCCCTACATCACCCCAAGCTCCCCCTCTTCCTATAACACCCCAAGTCTCCTGTCCTCCTTTACCACCCTCCCCTACTGCATCACTCCCCCCTCTCCCCATCACGACAATCACCCACGTACCTACCAGGGAAACTCCCACCCCTACCCCTCCTCCTCCTCCTCCTTCACCCACCCTAACATCCCCCACACCTACGTCTAACTCACACCCAATAGTCTACCCTCCCCCCGCCCATACCCTACCCATGCACTCATTGAACCGAATCATCTCTCCTCAACCCACCTTGGCTCTCCCACTACTCCCACTACTACTGTCCCTAATCACACTCTTGACAAGATCATGTCCACCCTTCACCAAATCAAAGACGAGCTTCAAACATTCAAATTACTTTTTGCAAGCCATCTTAGGCTCCCCTCTCCACCTAGTACTGTGTTATCCCGCAAGCACCCCAACCATCCCACACTTTTTCCCAAACTCAACCCCCCTTACTGGACTTCTATCCCTGCCCCTAATTCTTCCAACCGCCCTCTCCGTTGCACTAATCCATGAACACAATATGACATACGGGCCCTACTACATTCCTACGAATCCGCTCCCACCACCCACACAGCCACTACGCATCTACCCATTTCCAACAACCAGTTCAACACTCACACACCCGCAAAATAGCTCACCTCTGTCCATTCCCCTTCCTATCCCCACCATCCTCTCCAACCCTCAAAGTCCCCCCACTTAAAATATTAGAGGAACCATCTCTAACAATCTGAAAACAGTCACCCTCATATTGGACCCCGCCACCTCCCTCCTTAGCCCTCGTCTCAAATGCACACTACTTAACTGCAGATCTGCCCCCAGACATGCATCTAACACAGCCGACGTCATTATCGCACATGACCTACACTTTACCATACTCACCAAAACCTGGTTAACTGAATCCTCATCCCCCCTCATCGACATTATAGTTCCCCTGAACTATCACATCATTAGATTAGATAGGCACGGCAAAACAGGAGGTGGGATAGCATGTATTTATCGCAGTAGCCTTTCAGACACCAGAGCCATATCCCCTACATTCTCCTCTTCTGAACACTTCTGCCTCGATGTCAACAGTGAGGGCAATCCAGTGCGGTCTCTAAATATTATCTACCACCCACCAGGTGACAACCTCGCCTTCACTGAACACCTCATGGACATAATCACAACTAACTCGGGTCGACAAAACACACAAATATTCCTTGGTGACTTCAACCTTCATTGGAATGATCAGAACGACTCATTGGCTAACAGTCTCAAAAACTTCCTCAAAACATTTGACCTAACCCAAATCTGCAACAGCCCTACTCATGACAAAGGCACTATCCTTGACCTCATTATCTCCGAAGATCACACCACCCAACTTGACTCAATCCAACCTTGTGGCTGGTCCGACCACCACATTATCACATTCGTCATCAATGTACTGGTGAAACTTCGCCCAGCCCAATCCACCAAACCCAAGGTATGGAAAAGAGACTTGAGGAATCTCAATCCCATCTCCTCACCCTCCCCCAGCTACAACCTACTCATACCCCCCTTTGGCAACGACGACGTAAAGGTCCTTACCGAGCACTACTTCAACTCAATGACTACGATAATCAACGAGGTTGCCCTCTTCAGCTAAAGAGAATCTCTTCCAAAAGCTCAAAGCCGTGGTATGACAGTCTGCTTAACTAGGACAGACGAGACATGAGACTAGCAGAACGCAATTGGAGATCCACCCCATCAGCTACGCACCTCAATACTCTGAAGAAAAAAAAGAAATGCCTACTTCAGAAAAGTCAAACGAACAAAAGCAAACTTCTTTAGCCAGCAACCAGACCAAGCAAAAAACCGACCAAAAAAGCTATTTGAACTAATCAAAACTCAATCCAAAGATGAACCACAGAGAGTGCATAGTACAACCAGCACGCTACCATCCTGTGAAGAATTCTCCACCTTCTTCAACAAAAAAACAGTCAACATCAAGAAAGATCACCTCACTGATCTAAACCTATTCTCTAACCCCAGCAGCAAAACACCCGCCAAACTAAAAAACAATGCTATTTGGGAATCCTTTGAGACTTACATGGAAGATTCTATAGGCAAGATACTAAGTACCCTGAAGCCCTCTAACCACCTCTTGGATCCTCTACCTGCAAACGCCGTAAAGGACTTCAGCCCATGGCTTCTCCCGCTCTGGACCAAAATCATTAACAGTTCTCTTCAACAAGGATCTATCCCAGACACCCTCAAAGTGGGACAAGTATCACCCATACTTAAGAAACCCACAGCTGACCCTACTGACCTCAATAACTCTCGCCCCATCACTAATATCACTACCTTAGCCAAACTGTTAGAAAAATGTGTTCACCTCCTACTGACTTAACACATCACTCACTTTGACCTCCTCAAACCAACACCAATCCGGCTTCTGTGCAGGACACACCACTGAATCAGCCATGACCCACATTATTGATGACGCACTCCAAATTCTAGACTAAAACGGCACCTGCCTCTTTATCCTACTTGACCTCTCATCTGCAGTCAATACGGTCAAACACGTGAACCTACTCGATCTCCTGAATATCAGAATGGGCATCTCTGGGACAGTACTGGAGTGGAGGAGTGTGGCTCAATGGTTAGAGTGGCAGATCCTGATGCAGAGTTCTGGCTCGAGACCAGGGTTCAATTCCCGCCTCGGTGGGTCTTGGGCTCAGTTTCCTTGGACCTGACAATTCTTGCCTCGGTGCCTATTCTAATCATGGGTCCCACGATGCAATTCTGGGCAATAGCTTGCTTAACCTCCCCAACAGCGCTAGGATGCCCTGGGGGTGCCCAGGAGTGGACACTTCACAGGGAAAGCCAGGAGGGGTTCCACAGCGGTATGAGTAATGCGCCAGGAAACCGCTTGGTGACAGTGCGCTCTACAAATACCTTGACATTTACATTTACATTTTACATTTAGTACTCAAATGGTTCACCTCCTTCCTTCATAACCTGACCAAGAAAGTCAAAACTAATAACGCCATGTATACACCTGTTCCAGTTACACTTGGTGTCCCGCAGGTTCCTACCTAACACCGACTCTGTTCAACCTAGTCATGGATCCACTCACCGCACTGCTTCATGCCTCTAATGTGCAATTCCACATGTATGCAGATGATACCCAACTCTATCTAAAACTACAATCCCCTCAAGACCTCAAACTTCTCAACTCAACACTTAAAGACACACAAACATGGCTGGCAGAGAACCATCTCAAACTTAATGCCCTAAAAACAGAGGGGCCGATTTATGTTGGGAATGCGCCACGTTTGCGTCACGCAACTGCGGCGTAAACGTGGCGCATCCCTACAACCCATTTACAACGTGACGCATCTAGGCAGATGCGTCACGTTGTAAAGCCCTGCGCCACTTGTGGGCGTTCCAGCGCAGGGTGGGCGTTCTGGGCAGGTGCGCCTCGCAAAAGTGGCTGAGTGAAATCTATAAGATTTCACTCAGTCACTTTCAGGCCAATGCTGCGTCAAAACCCTGCGCCTGCTTGAAGCAGGCGTAGGTCTTGACACAGCATTGTCAAGATGGGGCACCCCCGTGCCTTGCTGGAGCTGCGTTGTGCTTGCGTCGCAACTCCAGCAATGCGTCACCTTTACGGCACAGATGCGTCACGCATCTGTGCCGTTTTTGCCCCATGGTGCGCCGCATTGTAAATGCGGCGCACCATGGGTGGCGGAGCAGCGGCGCAAGATAACTGGCGCATCCCTGGGGATGCACCAGTTATCATAAATCTGCCCCAGAATTCCTCCTAATAGCACCCCCGCGAAAATCCCCATCCCCCCAGGACTGGCTAAAACACCTCACTGCATTCAACGTCCAACCTATCATTGTGGACTCTGCCAAATCCTTAGGCATCACCCTCGACTCCAATCTCAATATGCAACAACATATTATCAATGCAACCAAGGGAGCTAATTTCCAAATCAATACTTTGAGAAACCTGAAACCCTTCCTCCCAGCCAACGACTTTAGAACTGCTGTTGAAGCACTAGTAATCCCTCGGATTGACTATGGAAATACCGCCCTCTGCGGCCTCCCACAATCAACAACCGCACCATTAAGATCCTCCATCAATGCTGCAGCAAGGCTCATAACCGGATCAAAAAAATGCTCCCACATCTCCCTGGACTTAAAATCCCTGAATTGGCTACCGCTCGAAGCCTGAATACACCTGAAAATCGCCTGCATTACTCACAAAGTTTTACATCACAGCTCGCCCAGCTACATTGCTCAAAAATTCACAATCTAGGGAGGCTCAAGAGCCACAAGAAGCACAGAAACTCTCCTTTTGAAACCACAAAAATTCCACAAGAAAAAAACTTACAAGCGTTCCTTCTCAGGGATGGCCCCCAGGATCTGAAATGCCCTCCCGCCAGAAACTAGACTCATCTCATCCACTGCCTCCTTCAAAAAAGAAGTCAAAGCTATCCTCATGGCTAAATTCACCTGAACGTTAACTTTGCATTTACTGTTTGCCTGTTTGCCTCCCCCTTGTATTTCAGTGCCTCAATCGTCCGCACAATCACACCCTACTATCTGGCATTGTGCGCTCCCTTAACTAATCGCCTACTTAACCACTTGGACGCTAAGGGACTGAGGCCCCTATAATGAGATTTTCATTGAAATGAATGGGCAGTGCATGACAAGTTACCCTTGTCATTAGCATCCAAGTGGTTAATTCCCTTTTTTGCGTTCTCCTTTCCCATGTATGTATGAATTGCCTTATTAATTTTTCTTTATTGCGCTCTCCTTTCATATGTATTTAAAGCGCTCTGATATCTGCAAGGATCTTGTTCACGCTATTCAAAACTCTGAAAATAAAATTATTATTATATCTTAAAATTGTGCATATTCTTTGCACAGTATGAACTATTGTGTCTTTCGTCTCTTCCTCTATCACTCCTAATGCATTGACATTGTTGAATGTATTTGTGTATTGAAATGTTATATGATAAATGAATTTTGTCTCCTGTGAAAGTTATTGGAGTTTGCACTGTGAATCTGTACAAATGAGCGTTCATTTTGATTGAGTTATTAGGTAAAATGTATTGAATCGTACTCGGAGTCTGTGATTATTTATTTGAAAGTTATAAAATAGATTAATGAATTTGTTAATATCACCATCAACTACTCGACTAATTGTCCATTAACCAAAGGAAGAGTGTTGATTTGTGAAAATTAGTTAGGTATTGACTAATTCAGATCAAAGTGAAATAAAATTTGACCTCCAGCGAAATAGTCAGGAAAGCTGAACGTGTATATGGGCTCATTGTGAATGATATGTGGATTGTGAAACCTTTATCCTGGCCTTTCGCTGGATTCGTTTTTCTGGTAGCAGAGTGCTGGTTATTATTGATTAGTTTGATGAATATTAATAATAATAATAATAATAATAATAATACAGATGCTTGTAAAGCGCGAACAGCTACCTCTGGGTGAGGTGTCCCGGCGCTAACAAGTCTTTCAGCAGCGAGCGAGTAGCCAGGAGGAAATTCAGTATTATTGCATAAAAAGCCAAGTTTTTAGGAGCTTCCTAAAGCTAGCTTCTGTCCTGGCAGATTGGATGGCAGGGGGCAAGGTGTTCCAAAGTTTCGCCGTGCCAGCCGAGAACGACCTACCTCCAAGTCTGGCTTTCCTCACACGCGGGATAGTTAGCTTGAGCATAGAGTTAGATCGCAATTAATCAATGATTATTGGCTATTGTTTTGACTGATTGACTATATGTTTACCACTGAGAGTTAGTGTTGCATTATATGTTGTCTGGAAGCACAGGTACAGAGATACCTGGGACTCCCAGGAATGGAATTTAGAGTGTGGTAAATGGAAATCACACTGCAGAAGGTTACTTGTCTGTTGTTGTAATACTGAGAAGCTATGGAGGGCTGGCAGTATTACATTAGGGACTATATCCTATAAGATTAGAGTGTGAGTCACAGCAGAGGGCCTGCCTTACCCAAAGGAGGAGTTTCCCTGGAGGACTAACAGGTACTCCCTGAGCTTGAGTGAAGAGTACACAGTGGTTTTTACTTGTAGTGACAGGAAGGAATTTTCTCTTTGTTGCGCGTGGAAAAACTATCTTTGGTTTAGTGGAGCAGACAGAGTTGCGCTGTTTTTACATTGTTACTAACAAGAATTGTCTAACGAAAAGATGAAAACAGACATTGTTGTATTACCTTGTGAAGAAAGGGTCAGTAGCAGGAGTCATTCTGACATCACAGAGAGCCCGGGTGGTATTGGTTGAAGCAGCGGGTGTGAGAGAACTGCAGATTGTAAATACCGCACTGGCATTGATTAGACAAGTGAGTGTGCTGAAAGTTCTGATTGGTCAATAGATCGGTAGAGTGCTGTTATTGGGTGAAGAAAGAAATACGTAGTAAGCATTGATTGGAGTGTTGGTGTGAGTCGCGCAGGCATTGGAGGAGTGTTGGACAATAGGTTTAGTGAAAACACAGAAGAGTTTTGGGATTTTGTTGAGTGAACTAAATTTAGAGAACAATAGAAAAATTAAGTTGATTAATAAGATCAAGAATTTCTTTAAGAAGGACAAGCACATAATAAAAAGGGAGGGAATTCTTGTGCCACCTCCTAACACACCAGCTTCCTTTGTGATGATGGAAAGTGGATATCATACATATGTATGGTTGGAAAATTGGGTGGAATATATAAAAGAGGATGGTGTTTTAGCTTTTCCCCAACATGGTACATTTAATGTAGTAGTTCTTCAGAATTTGAGAAACAGGATGAATTCATTGGAACCAAATCCTAGGTTAACACAGTATGAGGCTTTCGAAGAATGGGAAGTTGAAGCATTCGAGCATGAGAAATATAGAGAAGCATGAGAATCAAAAGAGGATTTTTACCCAGATATCCATTTGACACTCTAGGAGATCAGATGAAAAGATGTTGAAGGGCTGTCGTAACCAAGGGTTTATATCCAGTATTGGTGGCGGATGATCAAGAAGGGAGTAAATGTAAGGAGAAAACGAAACATATGGATATGACAGGAATAGGAGGTACTGAATCTGATGATGAGTTATTTGAGGACATGTTGATAAAGAGACCTCCGCTTTATCAAGAAAATGCTAGACATATCACTCAGAGTGCCCCCATGATGGGAACTCCATTAGTTCCACAAGTTCTATATGATCCAACAGTCATTCGAGCATTGCAGGAAAAGGAAAGGGATGCATTAAATAAAACCAAAGAAGAGATAATTCAGAAGATAAATCAGTTAGGCTTAAATGCGGAAGCACTGACAGTACCAGTAACAATTAGTCCTGTGATTCCATTGAATGGTGACAAACGAGGTACACCAAAATCCCAAACTGTGGCACCTTCACAGAATAGGTCTAGAAAAGAGATGACTGTGATAGATGATCAAGTTAGTGAGTGTGAATCGAATGTTTCATTAATGGATCTCCCGAATATTGAGGCTGTGCCGGAAACCCCAAAATGAATTTCACCCACAATTGTGAAAATGAAAATAAAAGTACTAACTGTCCCTCCAGTGGCAGGAAGCTCCGCTGGATTTTCTCCTGAATTTCTAGCGGAATGGGCAAAAGGATTCGAAAAATAGAAACCCAAAACTGTAGATGCAGGTAAGTTAAGAGTGAACTTAGAAGAAATGATCATTGGTACAATAGGTTGTGATAGATTTGATTCTTATGAGGTTGAAGAGTTGCTATTTCTAGGCAAAAGTATAACCTGGAGGGCAAAAAATTTACATGAGAGAATAGCGGTAGTGGCCTTAGAATTTGGAATAGATATAGAAAAATCAAAGGTACTGCAGAAACACTATAGAGTAGAATTTACTGAAAAGGATTTAGAAAGCTTGAATGCATCAGGAAGGAGATTGCAAATAAAGGAATTGATACACATTTTGAAAAAATGGGGAGATGTAGATCGCTGGAGAAGTAGATGGACTAAGAAAAGAGAGAAGGCAATTGCCAAGGAGTTATCTGCATTTCCGCAGAGATGACAGGAACAGGTTGAAAAGATGTGTCCGAAGAGAGAAGTTGCAGGTGGTGGATATGTTCACGTTCCATGGAGTAGACAGGATATTTTGTCTTTTACAAATAAATTCCCGATGTTGAGAGGGAAACCCGTTGAATGGTACAAGCAGGTGGAGAGATTTGTCAAGGTATCAAAGGATTTGTTGAAAGATTTGGATGCTTTGTTTGATATAGTGGTACCAACAGATTTGTGGATGAAATGTAAGATTACAGTTGATTCACCTGCCGAAGAATATCCTAGAGATGCGAGAACAGGAGCACCTTTACTGGAAGTAATGAAAAAGTACAATCAGGTGATTACTTTTCCAAAAGAGAAAATTCTACCTAAGGAAGCAGATTGGGTTAAAATAGACAGGACAACTCAAGGACCTGAAGAGTCAGTGCATGCATATTACAAAAGGTTATTGCAGGTGTTTGAACAGTATAGTGGATTTGAGAACATTGGTGGAACAGATATGGGGCATTTTGTATATAGATTTGTTTATGGACTAAGATCAGAAATTAGCTAAAGGATTCAGCAGCATATGCTTTGTTGGCAAAGCAAGCCAATTGATGACATTCTGAAGAATGCAAAATACTGCAGTGATAACATTGATGCAAAACATAACAAGTTAAATGAGAAAATGATGTGGGCACAAGAGAAGATAGCAGAACGCCAAGATGCAAATTTGAATTCCCAAATTGATAATCAGATGAATGGACAGAATCAGATTGGTCAAATCTTGAATGAAAGTGAAGAAAAAAGAAGAGTGAGTAGAGAAGAAGCGAGGAAGAAATATCCTTGCAATGGGTGTGGAAAGCTTGGACATTGGAAGAATGAGTGTAGAAACTTTCAACAGAATAATGGGGTAAATCACATTTTAAATCCACAGATGCAGAATGGGGTGTTTGTCAATCAACAGCAACAGCAGCAGATAGTTACTCCTCAGTTACAGGTGCCTCAAGCCCCGTTTCCCAACAATGTGAATGCTCAGGTGCAGAGGTACAGTCTGAATACCGGATTCTAAGGAGTAAGTGGTAAGAATTCACGGACTGTTCAACAATTTTGGATGCAGAGTGGTGCAGATGGACCGGGAATGTTGCAATGATGGTGCCGGGGGGGGCACACTTGGCGCATCCTTGATGGTAGATCAGTCAGGCCTATTTATTGATGGGAAGGTTGAAGGCAATAATATTACATTCCTAGCAGATACCTGTGCTACCTGTTCAACTGTAAGAACAACAGAAATCCCCCCTCTCCCTCTCGGAAGAAACTATCCAAGTTGTAGGAGTTTCAAATAAGCAGATTAGGACCCCAATCACGAAACCAATAGAAGTGAATATTGGAAATTTCAGAGACATGCATTGAGTTGTGGTATGCAATTCGAGTCCAGTAAACCTATTAGGTAGGGACTTGTTGTACAAGATGAATTGTACCATCTTTTGTATGCCTGATGGTGTAGACTTTCCAACACCAGATAAAGATATAGCTTTTAAGATGATGCTAGCTAAACAGGGAACAGAAATGGATGACGAGTTTTCACTTCTTACCGAAAGAGACTTGCCTGATGAGCTAAGAGATACAGTGAGGTCATATATGTGGAATTTTACAGGAAAAGAAATTGGTCTAATGGCTGAGGTAGGCCCTGTCAAAGTTATGGTGAAAGAGGGTGCAATATATCCAAACACCCCACAATATAAAATGAGCCCTGAAGTGAAAGCAGGAGTTACCCAAGTAACTGATCAAATGATTGAGCAAGGAATCTTGAAAGAAATATTAGGTAGTCCTTGTAATTCGCCAATCATGGGACTCAAGAAGCTGAGTGGAAAATATAGAATAGTATAAGATTTGAGGAATATCAATAAAATAGTGGCCCCCTGTTGTCCTATAGTTCCAAACCCAGCCGCGAAACTTTATCAGATACCATGGGACGCTTAGTGGTATACTGTGATTTATTTGTGCCACGCATTCTTCTCAATTCCATTGCACCAGGATATCCAATATCCTTTTGCTTTCAGGTTTGAAGACCATGTCTTGGCCGGGTGCTGAGTTCCTCAAGGTCACACTGAAAGTCCGTCAATTTTGAATCAGATTTTAAAAAAGTGGTTAGAGACATTGGTAATGCCAGGAAATTCAGTTTTGGTTCAGTACATTGATGACCTATTGGTGGTATCTAAAGCAAGGGAGGTTTGTGACGCTGATAGAAAAGCTCTACTGAACCATTTGGCAGAAGGAGGGCACAAGGTGTCAGCAGAAAAACTACAATTTTGTAAACAAAAAGTTCAATATCTTGGACATAAGATAGAGAAAGGAGTCAGAAAGGTGATACTAGAGAGAATAAAAATGATTCAACAAAGGATTAAACTTAAAACCAATAAGGATGTATGAATGTTTTTGGGATTGGTTGGATATTGTCGTCAATGGATAATAGAATTTTCACTGCTGGCAAAACCTTTAATAAGGTTGACACGAAAAGAGATGACAGACCCGATTGAGTGGGATGATGAAAGTGAAAAAGAATTCATAAAATTGAAAAGTTGTTTGTGTCATGCCCCAGCATTAGGAATCCCAGACTATACAAAATAATTTGCATTGTTCTGTTGTGAAAGAGAAGGGTGTTCACTTTCGGTGTTAACCCAGAGACATGGGTTGTCTCGACGTCCTGTAGCATACTTCTCTGCTTTCCTCGATCCAGTGGCCGCAGCATTACCTGGCTCTTTAAAAGCAGTAGCCTGTAGGAGAGTGAATCAATTGTGATGGGACATCCTGTCAAAGTGTATGTGCCACATTCAGTTGAGATTCTATTAATAAGAACTCATACTCAACATTTGACCCCTAATCGGCTGACTAAGTATGAGAGAGTAATCTTGGGTGCTGAAAATGTAAGTGTGACAAGATGCACCATGGTGAATCCAGCAACCTTGTTGCCAGATTTCTATTGTAAAGAAGTGAAAGAAGAAGTTGATCATGATTGTCTGGATGTAACAGAGATGTGTACAAAACCAAGACTCCATCTCCTTGATGTACCACTGGAAGAGTAAGATTTTGTACTGTTTGTTGATGGGTCATGTTTGAAAAGGGACAATGGAGAACAGATGTCGGGCTATGCTGTATGTACAGTGTCAGGTATCATAGATGTTTCATGTTTAAAAGGAATCAAATCTGCTCAATAGCTGAGTTGTTTGCATTAAATTTGCGAAAAAATTGAGAGTAACCATACTTACGGACAGTCAATATTGTTTTGGGGTTGTACATGATTTCGGCCAATTGCGGCTACATAGGGGATTTTTGTCTTCTTCAGGACCTCCCATAAGAAATGGTAAAGATGTTAAAGAATTATTGGAAGCATTACAATTGCCTAAAGAAATTTCAGTGGTCAACTGTGCCACACATAAGTCAAGAAATGATTATGTGACATTGGGTAATCGGTACGCAGAACAAGTGGCACAATTTTGTGCAAGAAATACAATGTCTTTGAATAGAGGGGTGGAAAAAGAAGTTACCAATTGCCTACAAATGTTTTTCTCTGCTTTTGAAACATAGGATGAAGTTAGGCAATTACAGGATGAGGCAGACATGAAAGAAAAAGAATGATGGATCAAAACAGGTTGTACCAGTAGGGCTGACAATGAAGTGTGGGTGTGTCCAGATGGTAGACCAATAATTCCAGACAGCTTGTTGTACCAAATGACTAGGGTATATCATGGAATTGCACACGTCGGGAGGGATGCCATGATCAGACAATTCAGACAGATTTGGTGAAAACCCAAGTTCAGGATTGCTGCAGAGAACCTCTGCCAAAGATGTTTGACCTGCCAACTGCAAAACCCGGGAGGGAAAACAGTACATAGGGGGTCATTAGGATGGCAGTGAATCCGCATCCTCTGGGCCGGCGGAAGCCACCCCCGGCCCGGAGGATGCGGATACACCGCCGCGGTGACAGAAAACACCCACCGCCAGATTAGGATGGCGGTGGGTTGGCGTTAGGAACAGCAGTGGACGGCAGGTCCGTCCGCCGCTGATCCGCGGGATGATGAGCGCTATTTGGTGGCGGTGTCTGCAAGACACCGTCAGCCAAATTAGGATGTGTGGTGAGACATGCTTCTCCGCGGCGGCTTTTCCGCCGTCGAAAAGCATGTGGAACTTTGCTTCTGGGGCCCCTTGCGGGCCCCCAGGGTGAAGGGGGGTGGGGGTGCACATGGGGGTACCTATGGTACCCCCTGCATTTACATGCACAAAGCGGCATGGACCGTGCGGTGCCTGCCACGTTGTGCATGTAAATCATGCATTTTTAACCTTGCGGCGGGTGCTGCTTCAAGCAGCACCCGCCGCAAGGTTAAAGATACAGGATGTGACCGCCAAGGTGGCGGTCACATCCTAATTGTAACGGAGGGACCACCGCTGCCCCTGCGGAAGGTCCCTCCCCCTCGGGGGTGGCGGACGGACGCAGGTTCATTCGCCATCCTAATGACCCCCTTAGTTGGGGAAAAATTGGAAAGGCAAAGGGACCGTTCACAAGATTGCAACAAAACTTCATAGAGTTGCCACCGTGCAACGGCTTGAAGTATGTCCTTGTCATTGTTTGTCTGTTTTCTCAGTGGGTAGAAGCCTATCCCACAAGAAGAAACACTAGTCTCACTGTTGCTAAACTACTGATAAGAGAGTTTAATCTGAGATTTAGATTTCAAGTCACTTTGGAATTAGAGGACCTCATTTTAATAATGATATAAGTAAATTGGTTTGTGAAGCTTTTAAAATTGAATGGAAATTACATTGTGCAAATTACTGCGCTGCGTTACTCTGCTCCGGGAAGTCTTTCCATGGGCGTTGCGTGGGCGTTCCCATGCAACTCCTGTGGATTTTGACGCGTCCCTAATTTTACAAGAAATTTTTCACCTTGGGATGTACCAAAATCTTACACTTTCTCAGGGGAAGCATAACAAGGAGAAATATCGCTATTTCTCCTTGTTTCTTCCTTTTTCTCTGTCTGCTGCATTCTGCATGGTGCAAGGGTGCCTGCACTGGTGCTAGGCTGCCAAACGAGGGCCAGAGCAAGAGAATGAACAGGAAGACACAGTACTGTCTTAGATAGGGCTAATTCCTGCTCTTTTCCTGTCATGCAGCTCAACTCAGCAAGATGCTGGGCTGTACTGTGTGACTTTCCCATACAATGAGACCCTAACAGGCACATGCATTAAAGTGGGATTTTGAGACTCCCTAATTGCAATAATTGAGTACTCGCAAAAGCCTGTGCATGTAGGAATCGCTATAAAAATAGCAATTCCTACACATTCCTTATAATAAGGAATGGCTTCCTATTCATTCCTATGGGCCTACAGGCCTATAGGAATGAATGGGAAATTGCATACGCAATTTGCGAGTAACAAAAAGTCCTCGCAAATTACGCATGCAATTTCAGGTTGTAAGGGTGTCAAAAGGACACCCTGTTGCACCCCTCAAATTGATCTGTACACATATTTTGCCTAAGGGCATTTGTGTGTGCAACATGAAACTTTGAAAAAAATTCACAAAAGTTCCTTAACTCCTTCCATGCTTATGACGAGCTCAGCTCGTCATGCAGTACACTAGTCGTGTGCTCATGACGAGCTCAGCTCGTCATGAACAATGGGATTCATAGATCATCAGCGTGGGAGGAAGAATTGCTGTAGCACTGATAGTGTTAAATACTATTGCAATTTTAGTACTCGCAATTTAGAGATTACTTAAATTGCGATTTTTACATTTGGGATGATGCATCCTAAATGCAAAAATACCGGTAGCATACGGGCAGATTCTGAGAATCTGCCCGTTTGGGACCGTTTTTTCTTTTGATGCATGTGCCTGCATGTATATAACTTTTTAGTATACAACTGGATCGTTCTTAGTACCTATTCCAGTTTACCTGTATGGTACATGTGTTACTTCTGTAAGGCAAGAGGTAAAGAACTTGTGATATTAATTTTTCTTTGTCATGTCGGATAAAAGTTTAAGAATGCCACTATTTATATCATGAGTGAAATGATGTCTCAAGTTTTGTTGCAAGGACGGCCTTGCTAATTTAGTAGCATTCAAAATCACTAATACCTCATCATTGAATGCCGTTTTGTACGAAATTTTATACAACCTTTTGTCCAAAAAACTTTAACAAAATGCAGTTATTAAGATAAGAAGAGGATCTTTGTGCATAATCATGGTAAAATAGCTGTGATATGAATTATAAACGGCAATGAAATATGTGGCTTCACAAAAAGATGGACAAAAGAGAAATTATGTCTCTTCTTTAATGTGCATTTATTTTGACCATGGCAGCTCTGTAATGTTGTGTACTTTTAAATGTCTTCTCCTGTCACAGGTACCTTTCTCGAGTTTTCAATCTTCATTTTATTAGATGCAAATAAATCACATTATTGAAACAAGTAGTTGTTTCGATAACCCGGTGTTTGACAATTTTGGGAAATACCTATTCAACTACTGCCCAGCACTCATGACGCCTCACGTTGCAGTCAGAAATCTGTCAATCTACATATTAAAATATATCACTTTCTGAGGTCTGATATGGGCTTTTTCAAAGTAAATCTGCGTTTGCACACAGTGAAGACTCAATCATTTTATCTCGAGAAGGCAAAGAAATATTTGTTATGCTTAACATCTTATGTTTGAAGGTATGAACACATTCTTAAGATTTAAGGTGTGCATCCTTAGATTTCATCTTTCAATACTGCTTTCATTTAAGTTGAAATAGGCTTTCTGATCAAATAATTCACATCCTTTTAAAATGCCAGTGCTACATGAAAATGAAATAGCTTTTTTTCTTTTATCCTGGAATTTGAATGGCACAATCATTTGTTCGCACAGCACATTAAGTTTTAAAAATGCTCCAGATGCAGTCAATCAAAATGTAATTCAATTCAGTAGACCTACTCCAAGTTCTCTTCTGCTCCATGTGGGGTGATTTTATTTTCTTATCAGTGAACCTCGCAGAAGTTATATATACGAGTGTCTTTTCTCATCCGATTTGTGTGGAATGCTGGTATTATGGTTTGCAGTTTTATACATGATCTGTGCTTTTCACATAACTGATGGATGGGCTACTGGAGGGATTTTATAGCAGTATCCTGCCACAAGGTGTGCATAACATCCAAAGGTTTACTATATATTTAGTAACATTTCTCAATGAGACATGTATAACCTGCAGGTCATCGGCGGGATAAAGCAGGACAGTTATGCTTAAAATAATACTGCAATGGTTAATTTAAGAAACACTAAAGAAAAATATTTCCTTTTTTTCTCTGATTAGTCTGTTAACCTTTGATCGAAAAATAATTGTTATGAACATAAAAAATGACTCTTGCTTCAATCTGAAATTTGAAAGAGCTAAGGCACCCATCACAACAAACCTACTAGTCGAATGCTAGTCATATGACCTGAATCTCCCATTCTCTCTAAGCCAGACAATCAGGACACCGAAAGAAGTGTTCCCTCACCAGCCAATGAGGACACAGAGTTAAATTCCCATTGATTATTAGTCATTCTGGACACAGACGGACATCCAAATCAATCAAAACGGAGATTCCACCCTTAAGCAGTCTTACTAAAAAGAAAGTCAACACTACCAGCTGCAACAATTGACAAACATCATTATCAGAGGTAGTTTATGTAACCTGACCTTCCAGTCAGCTTTCAAAATGAAATCCCTACATCTAGTGAGTAAGGGCACAGCCCAAAGCTCAACTACCTATGAGCCAATCGGGATACAGAGGGAAAACCCCACCACTCAACAGCCAATGAGCACCGAAGATAACATTCAAATCCTTTGCCAACAAAAAGGCATTACTGCCACAACAAGCCGTTACAAGAAAGAAAGGCATTGCCATTACCTCCACAGTTCAGTGCAGGCACTGCCACAACCCTTTTTTGGAAAAGGTCTCCAGCCAGACATCCTTGCACCTGAGATACGCCATTATTGAATGCCCAAGTAATACATGCCATTGCAAATCGCATGTTTACACATGCACATGCAACAAACATTCCAGTTACTCACAGTACTCAATCTCAGCAGCCCAGTCTACATGCCGCTCTTCACAAGTCACAGGCTGCTACGAGAAATAACATTATACGCAGTTGATAGCACGGATTGAGGCCAAAATTGAGTAATATAGTTCAACCGTTTAATTGTCATTACTTACAGGTTCAAACCCAGTTTCCCCCCTGGTTTCTTCTCACCTCAGGTTATGGATCTTTTCCACTGTATTTTGATTCAAAGAGCTATTTCGGAATCACAAGCTGAATTTTGAATACAATTAAAGTCAATGATGACAGTTTGAATACGTTTAAAATCTTTATTCTCATTAAGAGATCAGTAAGTGTCTTTTTATTTGTTTTACTTAAATCAGTCAATACATCTTTAGTAAGTTTACAGAAATCTCATAAAAATGTTTGGTTAGAGCAAATAGTCAAATAATGCATCAAGCCCATTCCATAAAGGAATAAAACCCAATTCTAAAGAACAGGACCAGAATTTCAAACTTAGTAGAACTCCTGAAGAGCTGAAGAGTTCAAGTTCAAAGAAAAGAGTAAGATCAAAGGAGCATAAAGGTCAAAGTCAAATTAAAGCAGAATAGCTTCCAATAAGGAGTAGTGCATGAAACTCAGCTGAGTCTCAGTAATATGAGCAAATGACCATACAGTTATGTTATGTTATGTTATGTTATGGGAATTTGTAAAGCGCACAGCTGCCCCAGATAGCAGTAGCCACAACTATCAGTCTAGGACAAGGGAATGGACAAGAAGGTGGGTAAGAAGTAGTGAAAAGCATTGAAACTAACTAGGAACATGCACTAATATAAAGGGAATGAACGTCTTCCTCTCAGGAGAAACTGTATGGCAGCACTCTTCAGTTGAGCAGGTTCAGCTCTTCCTTTTCCATGAAAATACATGTGGCTTGAAAAGAATAATATCAAGGTTAGCTACAGACATTCTTGCGTAGCTAAGTTCTGGAAACATAAGCTTCAGTTCCCATAGGCATAGAATGCAGGTTGGACTTCTAAATATTTAATGTTTTACTGCGTAAACAATGAACTATACTAAAAACAAGAAACATCAACTTGCAAAGTCACTGTTAGGTAATGCATTTCATTTAACAGGAGCAACAATTATTGTTTAAACTGCACAACTACTCTATATGAGCATTATGTGAGACATGAGAAAATAAAAAGTTTAGTTATTGTGAAAAAAATGTTGCCTTGGAAAAGTAATACCTTTGTTAAACCAGAACATTCTGTATTCAAGATGAATATTTCTAGGCATGTCATTTTAAGGTCAAGCTTTCCAAATTACGTTTGCCCATATTTCAACAATATTAGGTTTACCTCTAGTTAAAGGAAACTTACTTCCTAACCTTGCTATGGCCTATATTAATAGCTATGACTGCCTATTGCAGTTTGCACTATTTAAATGTGCCTCATTTCAGCTTTGAATTTTACATTAATCATTGCCATTTAGATTTTAAAATAATTTACTTTTAAATTAGTGGACTTTATCAATCCACCATTTGATGGTTTATTAACCATTACACTATCTTCATTTCAAATGTGAGTTCTGCTCAAATGGCTCTTTCATCATCCATTGAATCCTGTTGTTTCCATTTTCAATTTTTGGGAATTTTAATGACTTATGGTAGTCATCATTCATGAGGTTATATAAATCTAATTATTTATCAAATCTCTTATTTCTTCTCTTGTGTAAGTAAAGTTTACAGACTTTGAATAAAGCAAATGCCATAACAAAGTATAGCTTTCAAAAGATCTTCTCCTGCTGCTGTAGCCCAATTCCCAATTGTACTAATCAGTTTCCCAAAGTTTTAAAAAACAGTCGGGTCCTAGTTATAAACCCATGGTAGAGCTGCGGTGGCGGTTGGGCACCGGTATTCTGACGGCTGTATTATAGGTCTGGTGATAGGACCATTTTGGGACTGCTGCAACCACCAAGGACATCTTGACAGGATTTCGGGCGTTGTTACGTCACACGCTGAGCTCGCTGTCGTCAAGGTTTAGCAACTCTCTCAAGATTTCATAGATGATAAGTTCTTTGAGTCATTTCTCGACATGCCTCTACAAAAACAGGAAGCTTGTGCACATTGACATACAAGTCAAGTCAAGATTATGTTTATTATGACCATAGTCTTTAAACAAGAACAAGAGACAATATCACAAGTTTAAAATATTCACATAAGACCCATAAAACAGTATAAAATTAGTCCAATAACAGATAAAACTCTTACATGCCTTTTTACGTTAACCAACTTCACTAAACTTTACATCTTGAGATAAAACGTATTCTGTCATTTAAAACACATTACTTTTTTTAGTTTTTGTATCGTTTCCTTCATATAAAAGTTCATACAGTACTACAGATTATTCCTACACTCTTAGTGCACTTAATATCACCTTTATGTATTTCCCTAGGGCGATTGCAATATCAATAGTTGGGATTTCAAATAGTAGTTTTGTTGCCTGCACCCTTGTTCTTATTTCATGTTTTACAAATACAGGTCGCAGCCACATTTTCCGCTGTTTTAAAAATAACAGACAGTCAAGTAGGATATGTACCAGGTCTCCTTTGCATCCTAAACCACACCTGCAACACCCTGTCTGATCCAGCCTTTTTGCTTTCAGGTCTTTATTCATTAACCATGGGTGGATCCCTATCCGCAGCCTTAATATCTCCTGCCTGTATCTACGGTTTGGAAGAATGTCTAGGTAGGGAAACCAGTTTTCATTTGACCAAGCAATCAACATGTGTGTTACTGATTTCTTTTTCGCTAGGTATCCCATATCAATGTTTCTGGATGTTTCCTTCCCATTTAGTTTCAACTCGCTCTTAGTACATGATACTTGGAGCGCTTCCTTGGACACCTCCACCTTTAACCTTGTACAAATTTGCATCAGCCTTTCTCTACATGCTTTTGGCCATTTTAGGTCACTCTTTTGAACTTCTCTTCTGCACCATTGTGCCACTTTTTGCCCTTCTGAATCTTCAATTCGATTCCAAAGTCTAATTAGTGCCATTTGTGTTTGTATATCCCAAGACTTTGTACCTATTTCAGTTCTCATGGCTTGGACCATAGATGATTGTGGGAGAGATTGGAGGCTTTTTAGACATTTTCCTTCCACCAAGTCCCAGGCTCCTTTACTGCTCAAATAAAGGATTTCGGCTCCTTATAGGACTTGGGGGGGGGGGATCATTGCCTCAAAGGCTCTTAGCATAGGTCGGTGTGACATTTCTCCGTAATACTTATTAAACATTTTTATTCCACAAATTGAAGCGTGAGCTTTTGCTTTTTGTGAATCCAAATGGGTGCACCAGTTCAATGTTTTATCAAACCATATACCTAGGTATCGGTATTCATTTTCCGTCTCTAGTTTAAGCTCCCCTAGGTACCAGTTAAACCTGCTTGTATTTTTTCCAAAACATAGTAGAGATCTGACAGGAATATTGAGAATAGCTGTGGGGCCAGAACGCAACCCTGTCTTAGCCCATTATCAATGGGTATTTTTTTCGTCAGAGACCCCTCGGAATCCTTGATAACTTGCGCCCAGTTTCCTCTATGTAATTCCTTTATTATGGTTAGGAGGTCTTTGGGGATATTTACCTTCATTAAGGTTTCCCATAAGCAGACCCGATCTACTGAGTCGAAGGCGGCTCGGAAGTCGACGAAGCAACAACATAACTTGCCATTTTGTTCCGTCGACTTCTTCGCCATAGCCCATAGTGCAAAACCATGATCAATCGTGGAGTGCCCCTCCCTAAATCCTCCCTGTTCTATGGGTACAATGTGGAACTCCTTTACCCATGCATTAAGTTGGTTCAGTACAATTTTTGAGAAGACTTTCTCTCCTATGTCAAGGAGGTTAATCAGTCGGTAATTTTGTGGTTCCTCCATATTCCCTTTTTTATGGATTGGCCTAATTATTGCGCCCTTCCAGTTAGGTGGCATTATGCCTTCAGTAAGAATTATATGAAACATCTGAGTAAAAAATCTTGCCCACCAATTTACTTCTGATTTTAATATTATTGCAGGTAGATTGTCCGGTCCTGCCACATGGATTAACTTCAGTTCTCTTATTGTAAGCTCTACCTGTTTTTCTTTAAACTTAGCTTTGAGGTCTTCTGAAATTTCTTGCCACTTTTCGTTATGTTCGTGATCTCTAGGAGCTCGTAGTCCATACAATTTTCTTATATACTCCTCCCATGCTGCCTCGCTAACTACACATTTTAGTTCACCATCTATAGGGCCGATTGCTGCCTTTACCAGTTTCCAAAATTGTCTAAGGTTTTCTCTTCAATTGCTTCTAACAGGTTTAACCAACATTTCTCTTTATATGTCCTTTTCGCATTATCTACCATTTTTTTAAATTCTCTTTTCAACTTGTTTATATGTACCTGTCTCTCATGTGTGAAGCATTTTTTTTGTCTTCTTTGTGCAGCACGTATCTTCCTTTTTTTAGATTGGCACTCGGTGGAGAAACATTTTACTCGGCTGGGCGGTTTTACTCTAGAATGTTTGTTCCTTTTTAGTTTTATTCTTAGGCACTGGACCACTTACTCTAACTTTTCAATGAACCATTCCAAGTTTTTGCTCTCTAAGTTTCCGGGCTCAACCTTAATTGCATGGCCTTTAATTTTTCCTGATATTCCTCCGTCAGTCGTGTCGACACCCGTTTGGGATACTCGACCTCCTGAGGGATCACTTTGTCTCTAAGCATTTTGCTTCCCCGAGATAATGTTAGGTGTAGTAGATTATGGTCGCTAACCTCTCTATGTTCTATCCTAAATTCTCGAACTAGGGGGAAGTTCCAGGCTTGTAGAAACATATAGTCTATTGGGCAGTTCTGTGAGCCTAATTTGAAGGTCTTCCCAGCAGGGCAATCGGTCTTTAGTCTGCCATTCACACATTGGAAACCCCTACCTCCTAGGACGTATACTAGTTCAGATTCCTGTTTTGTGATCACTCCTACTGGGAAGATAGCAGGGTTTATTCCATACACCTCTAACAGTTCTCTGTTCCAGAGATCAGCCTTCTTGGGATCTAGTTTGTGGTTAAAGTCCCCCATTATTATCAGTATGTCCAATGCGTATTTTTCAAGTATAGCATCCACATCCTCCTTGAAATACCTCAACTCATTTTCATACTCTGCTCTATTATCCCACTGCATGTATACACTTATCACAGTCAACATTTTGTACTTCATTTCCACTGTCAGTAGTTCTATTCTGCATGCTTGAACCCATTTACATTTCGTTTTTATAGGTGTAACTTCTCTCAGAACTTTTGTTGATACCAGTATCATCAGTCCTCCTGAAGGCCGGCCAAAGCTTTTCGTGACCGGGTGACTTAGTTGTAAATATCCATCAAAGATTGGGGTTTCGTCGCATGTCTAGGTCTCTTGCAGGCAGGCAATGTCCACATTATTTACTATTTCCTTGATATATTCTCGCTTTAGCTCATTGCCTAGCCCATTCACATTCCAAGTTATGAGGCCTAGACTTTGCGGCACCCCCCGTCCTATTCTACCTCGCTCAAGCCACCCTCTTCTACTTCTTCCTCCGTGTAGCTATCGTTATCATCTCCTGCTGGGATACTACTGAAGGACCAGTTACTCCAAGGAGCATTGTTTCCTGTGTTATATATCACTATGTTCAGGCGACTACGGTTTCCTTCATTTTCTCTGTATAGTTTCACTTGCCTCCTCCCTAGACCTGCATGATGTTTTAAGAATGTGTTATCAATGGGGGCCATTCCTTTTCTCTCTGGGATTATCTTTATTCCCTGTTGGTTTATCTCGCTTGTAGCTTTCAGAATTGCCTTTTTTACCAGGTCTGAGTGAAGTGACATTTTTGTTATTTCTTTCCCATTTCTATTCTCTACAAAACCGATTTGCCGAAGATCGTTTGTGCTTATCCCACTCAAGCTACTGCATTTGGCGAAGGCTGCAAGTATCTGTGCCCTGTTTAGGGGGTTCATTTTTCTTTCTGGCTTTCCCTTTTTCTATATCTGATCCAAGTATACACATTTATTGTTATCTACCACTTGTGCTTTCTTAGGGGTCTCAATTTTTTGATGCTTAGCATTTCTTCTCCCTAGCTCCCACCCTTTGCTTCCCGTGCTGAATGGTACCTGTCTCTGAGGGCTATCTAGTCTACCGCCATTGCTGGATTGTTCTGCAGCTATCCTTACTTTCTGCTTTACAGTATGGGATGTTGCTAGTTTCTCTATTACCACCTTGCTTCTCCCATTTTTTCTTGGTACTGTCGGGGTCTTTGTTGATTTAGGCTCCGGTTGCAAGGGTCTATTTGGGACGTATAACTGGGCTAGGGGATTTAGACCTGACTGTGCCTCCCCTTCTGTCATCTTTCCAATTCTCTTTGTTGTTAAATTTGTTACACGCTTCTTTCCCACCCTCTTCCTGGTAGTAGCCACTGCATACTCCCTTCTCCTTTTTATCAGCATTCGGCGTCTAGAGATATATACATTATCTAATGCTTCAACAGGATTGTTTGTTATGCATTGTTCTATGGGGTTAGGTGTCCCTGCAAGGTGTACCACGATTGCTTCTGCCAGTGCATTCTCTGCGTTTCCCTCAGTAGGGGATGTTGTATCTGTTGGCCTTAGCATATTTGACATTTGGTTTTTTATCTCAACTAGTTCCTCTTCGATCTTTTTTAAATACAGTTTCTGAGCTTTCATCACTCCATTATTTGAAAGTGTTACTTCTAAGATTCCTTGTAATATCTTCTGTAACATCAATATTAGGTCCACCAATGATGAGGTGGGCGTTACGGAGAGGTCCGAATCCTGAGTATTACTTCTTTCTGGGTTTATATGTTGACTGATTCTTATGCTTTCGTGCTGGGGTTGTGGGTTTGGGGTCTTTTGGTGCTGCAGGGATTGGTCTGGCGCGCCCCCCAGACATAACTCTGGCTCTGACTTCCGTTCTCCCTTATCTCTTCATTTCCCGATGATTGTAACGAGAACATTTTTGTGGATGATGAGAGACGAGGTGCTGATATGCAGAGGTTTTGGCTCAGGAGTGTTAAGTTTATCGATATAGGGTCATCCCATCCTTCCTCTCTGTCTGGAAAGTCTTCTTCCGAGGGTTCTTCCATGGCTTTACTTATCTGGCTCGTGACAGCTGCCCCTGTCTTTTCTCCGCCCTTCAAGCCATCTTCCTCCATGTCTCCCTCTTGATCCAGGTTTATTGCTGGCTCTATGGGTTTGTAGTGTTTCCCTACAAAATCCTTTATAGATTTGGTCGCCGACATGTTGTCTTTCTGTTTGGCGGTTGTTGGGACACAACCCCTTTTAGCCTGTTGGGCGTTTTTGGTTGCTCTTTTAACTTTTCTTTTCTTGCGTCGCCCCTTACTGTTGTCCATATTTGAAGCCTGGCTTTCTTGGCTCTCTTCTAGTGATATTGAGCCCTCCATTTGTTTACTCTTCTCTGGCCCATCATCTGAGCGCAATTTTTGCCCTCTTTTCTGCGCCATTTCTTTAGTTAGATTACTTAGACTGCAGTACTATTATTGTTAATTTCTCAGTTTTTATTTAAAATTACTTTTTATTTAAAAGAACTTGAATCCTTGCACTTACCTCTGTTGTGCCTTTTAACCGCCTGCCTGCCTGCCTTGCCGCTCTTGTTGTCCTCTCTTTCCGGTGACTCCCCAGGCTTTTCCCAATGCTTGCACTCCTTGTGCTATGTAGGTTCTGCGGGCGGGGCTCTGCGCTCACGTCTTCAGTTCTTGGCTCCTTGAATATTCAGGTGCCACAGATGTGTATTTAGGCCTTTTAGACTCTATTTTTGCCTAATCCGGATATCCGATAGACCAAAGATCAGGTTATCCAAAGGTTAAGGCAGGGGAGAAGGCTAGGGCAGCCTGCCCCTCCTGCTCCAGCTCCTGACTCCCTGCTCCCCACTGTTGGCGTGCCTCTACTGCTATTAGCAGCGCCTTGGGTACCCCCTCTGTCTTGCCTCCACAGGGGTGGGGGGTTGGGGGGTTTGGAGGCAGCTCACTTTAACCTTAGGTCTTTATTTGCTGGTAAACGCGCTCCCTGGTAGCTTGTGGCCGCCCTGCCCAGCCCCTGCACCTCGCGCTTCGCTTCCCCGCGGCGGGGGGGCTGGAGCAGGTCTCAGTGAGGTCCGCAACGGGTGTAAATTACCCTTCCTCGGGCCTACGCTTCAGGATACTTTTTTTTCCGGAGCAGTGCACACAGCGCACACGGCGTCCTCCGTTGGCTGTGCTCTACTCTGCACTGCCCTCGCTCGCTCGCTCGGCACTCGATTCACCTGGCTAGCTGCTGCGGCAAGGCAAGGCACGACCAAGCAACAACAGAAGCAGTGTTCTGGATCACGGAACACGTATAGAGAGACAGTGATATCATTTACAATTTTTGGAACATGTAAACGACATTAGATCAAGACGCACATACGTGGATGCCCCGCTTTTCTTTACATCGAAGTAGAGATCTTTCAAAAATTGTGATTGATTGACATACAATCTATGGAGGAGGCCACACAAGATTGATGTATATTTGCATTCCTGAATTACAGACAGGCATTGGGTCTGCTTTAATTAAATGTTAAACGTCATTCTTTGAAATCACTATTTGAATTGGCATTGTATCTTTAACAAATCATTGCTTTTACACTACAATGTTTATTTTTATTTTTGTTATTTGTCAAAACAAAGACTGTTGAGACATAATTACTAATGAAAAATACATTTTCAACTTCCACGTGTGTGTAAAGTTAGATTTTAATGTGACATTGTTTTTGGTACTATAGAAAACTTAGGGATTAGGGACTCTGAGCAGTGCGTTGTGAGCGGGAACAGATGTTTCCGTATCCTATTTCTAGCTTTTGTTAACAGGGTGATAGGCAGATCCCTTAGATCACAGGAGCACGCACTGTTGAAATTTTTACATTGATAACATTTCTTGATATATACATTAAAGTTAGGTGTGCAGGTTGAAACCAATTTTTGGCAACCACCAAGAAACTATGGGGCATATTACCAAGCAATTCCGTATCCTATTTCTAGCTTTTGTTAACAGGGTGATAGGCAGATCCCTTAGATCACAGGAGCACGCACTGTTGAAATTTTTACATTGATAACATTTCTTGATATATACATTAAAGTTAGGTGTGCAGGTTGAAACCAATTTTTGGCAACCACCAAGAAACTATGGGGCATATTACCAAGCAATAGCGATAATTATCGCTATTGCTTGGTTAGAGACAAAAATTTACCGCAGCGCTGCGGCGATTTTTACCGCAAATAAACCTTGGTATTACCAAGGTTTAACGCAAATGCGGTAAAAATTGCCGCAAAGCATGAATATCGCTGAAAAGTCAGCGATATTCATGCATTAGCGAGCTAATGCTCTTAGCCATGTTATCCACCTCCCATTGGATAACATGGCTAAGAACTGCTCAGGGCAGGTGTTAGCTTTTGGAGATATTCCCGCTTAGCGCGAATATCTCCAAAAGTTGGTAATAGGAGATAGCGATGTTAGCGACTGTTTTCAGTCTCTAACATCTTGGCACGCCCACTTTGCATCTCATTAGTGATAAATATCACTGACATGCAAAGTGGGGCCCAAGATGGCCGCTATCTCCTACTAGCTGTCGCTAACTGGTGTTAGCAGCAGCTAGGTAATAGGGAGATAATTTTATCTCCGCTTTCTTGGCTTTTAAAGCCAAAAAAGCGGAGATAAACCCCCTTGATAATATGCCCCATAGTTCCCTGGCAGTGGTGCAGTGTCTGGGGCAGCGACACTGCCAACCACTACCAAAGTTATATGAGCTCTTGTAATATCTGTAGGTCGGCTGCTTATCATTATTGATAATTGATATACATATTTTGTCTCCATGTAGAGTGTGACTACAGAGGGCCGCTCCCTAAACCTCACTCATTCAAGCGATTCGCTCAATGGAACTCAGTGAGTGATAGCCCATGTTCTGATTGAGTAGACACGTTTCAGTGATGCAATTTGGCTATGAATGAAATTGCGGGTTGTTCAAAGTGGACATTTATTTGATAATGAATTGTCAGATTTGGACTATAAGCTTACAAGCGAGCCAACTTGGTGTTGTAGGCATTGTGGATGTGTAGGGATGCCGAGTGAGATGGGAGTACACTCTCTTATGCAAAGGGGAGTTTTTATTCTTATACATTATATGAGGTGAGCAAGGTGATCTAATGGAAGCTTCCCCCCTCTTTCCTGTAGGTTATGGAGAGAGTGTGTTTTTGATAAACCCTAACTTGGAATGGAAAAGACACATATATACCTAAATCAGAATCAGAGGGTGTTGTTTTGGGATCCTGAAGGTCCTGATGACTTCCAGAATGACCCAGCACTGTGAGTGCAGGTACATCAGCAGAAACATGTTGACACCTTTGCAGTAAGGATGGGTGAAGGGATCATAATCTTCTACTATCACCACAATGCTTTACGTTTTTAATCCTAGCCAGGTGGCCCAGGAATAAAATTGGAATCAGGGACACCTCTGACACATCTGAGCTAGTTTTAACCTTCACTGACTGCACTTTTCTTTGGCAATCCCACAACTGTATGTTTTGTATTCTCTCCCCGTCCCTCTTGTTCCACCCTGGGCGTTGGTCTGCACATGGGTGTCAGGTAGCAAGCACAATGATGAAGCAGGTCACAATTATTTTAGTGAGGACCGTTTTTACTCACTGTGTAAGAGTCATTGACTGGGGAGGTCAGGGTTCCAGAATATCTTCATTATTTCTCAGATATGAGCAATCTTCAAAACCTACATGGTCAGGATCAATCAGGGGTTCATCCTTAATTTCAGATTTAGGCTTTGTGCATAAATGTGTGACATCTAGGCAATCATGTTTAATTTCATGACAAACAGTATTATGTATGGGCAACAGAGCTGGCGGATTTACAGCCTTTCAAAATTACATTGTCAGATTACAAAGTTCCCTGCTCATATTTCGTCAGCTTATTATGGGTAATTTGTTGAGTTTTGTTTGTGTAAATAAAAGCTCCACATAGTGTGGGACCATTACAGTTAATGGGTATCTCATCAGTATGCTCTCACACTTTTCCAGAGTAGTGCTTACTATAGCAACTGCTTTAAGGCCACCAGGCAGTCCTGCGATAACAGGGTCAAGGGCAGTCAAAAAGTTTGCCTCTGGCTTCAGGGCAAGACCATGTGTTTGAGTCAGCACTAAGAGAGTGTAACCCTCCCTGTCACTAAAAAATTATTGAACTTCTTTAATGTAATCTGGCATTCCTAGTGCTGGGGAACAACGTTTTCTTTCAGCTCTAGGAAGACTTTCAAGCAATCATCCCAAGGAAGCGGATCAGACACAGCCTTGTGGGGCAGCCTCAATAAAGGCTGTGCCACTAGGGGTACATTTTTTTATCTACTTTCTACTAGTAACCAATCATTCCCAGAAACATCCTGACTTATTTCTGTGTTTGAAGTGGATTCATCTGAAAAATTCTTCCACTCTCTCTAATGGCACCTTTCTAGCTCACTTCTCAATTATGTGCCCCAGATATTGAACTTCTTTCTGGCAGCACCGCAGGTTACCTGGTGAAACTGTATGTCCATTTCATCCAGGTGATTCAACAATGCAATGGAATATTGTTTGCAACCTTCCTTAGTCTCCAAATCAGATATGTATTGTGCAAGTACTTATCTATAGGGTATTTGTAATGACTTCAGAATCTTTTTCAAGATCTTGTTAAAAATATATGGACTTTGCTTATACCCTTGCGGGACTCAATGCCAGAAGTCTCTGTTGGAAAGTAAATAAAAAGACGAACTGGCTATCTTCTTGCAATGGCACTGAGAAGGAAGCCTGACAAAGATTAATGGCAGCAAATCATTCGACAGTACATGGAATTTGGAGTAATATTGTGTTGGATTCTGTAAAAATGGGACAACATGGAAGAACTAATTTGTTAGTCTTGCTCAGATCCTGAATGATCCTATACTTTCCATTGGGTGTCTGCAAATCCATGATTGTAGAGCTACCTGGACCTCCGATCAATTCCCTCAAAGTCCCCTCTGGATCATGTCTTCTATTACAGGCATTATTCCTGCAATTGTTTCTGGAGTCTGATGGTACGGTGGTGTTATTAGGTATGCTGCATTTGGCTTTAAGGTAATTTGGACCAGTTCAACTCCTTTGATCAGTCTAATATCTTTACTGTGAGATACCATACTAATGGGTTAACAGTTTCTCTCAAGTCAGCAGGTACATCTTCAATTGTCATTATTAGAAACAATCCTGCAATTGTCTTTTGCTGAACCATTTTAAACGCTACATCTTCAATATGTATATGAAACTCTGCACCATCCGGTATGCAATCAAGGGTGCACTTTAACTTGTTCAATAAATCACTCCCTAACAGATTTACTGGGCTTTCTTCAAATGAGCCTATTTTTACTGGGGCTTTCTCTGAAACTTGATTGGTAAACAGTGTATTTGAAACTCCTACAACTTGGATCTTCTTTTGCAGAGGGGTAGGTCTGGGATCTCCACAGTTCTAGCAATGAATCTGGCAGCACCAGTATCTATGAGATATGGTATGGGGTGGCCATTCACCTCACCTTCTACGAATGGACCAGTCTGGTCTACCTCTAAGAATGTGCCAAGCACGTAATTATCCTCCCCCTCAGACACCATCATAGGGACATGTCAGAGCCTGAGCAATCATATCAAAAACCGGAAATTGATGAAAGGCATTCTGATTTGAGTTAGGGGATTGCTGGGAAGATCTTTTGGAGGCACTCTTGCCTTCCAGGAAAGTAATCACTTCTTCATATTTTTCAACAACTACAGGAGATGGTGCATTAGTGTATGCCATTTTCACTGGCTCTTAACGTGGCCATTGTACAGCAGTCTTACATTCAGCCAGCAAATCACTTGGTACCACAATTTCAAAGAATTTATTCAAACCAATCCATAGATCCTTTAAAATCTTAACAAATTGATCAACTTGTGTATACTGTTGCCCAGGCCTGGCTTTTAATTTTGGGAAGTTGTTCATAAAAGCTACTAGATCTCCTCTACTGCAAGGCACATGAAGTTGAAGTTAAAACATTTATTCAGCGCTCGTATACCGAACGGTTTCTATGGGCTGAGGACGGACATACCGGAAAAGGCAGAAAGGGAGGCCGCCTATTGTGAGAAAGCGCTTGAAAAAAGCTGGGTCTTGAGAGCCCTGCGAAAGATCGAGTAGGAAGCAGCTGTCCTAATACCAAGGGGAAGAGTATTCCAAAAGGCAGGGGACATGGTGGAGAACCTCATGCCAACATGTTTTTTCCTCCTGAATCGAGGGACGCACAAGAGAAGCTTGGAGGAGGACCGCAGATCCCTGTTAGGAACATAAGCTGTGATTTTTGAAGCTATAAATGCTGGCCCGGTGCCTGCTAATGCCTGAAAGATTAAGCATCCAATTTTGAACAAAGAGAGTTCAGAAATAGGGAGCCAGTGTAAGGATTTTAGCAATGAAGTGACGTGATGATGCTTGGGCAGTTTAAAGATTAGAAGAGCAGCTTGATTCTGGATCAGTTGGAGACGGCGCAGCTCGTATGCGGGAGCTCCAGCATATAGCGCATTGCCGTAGTCCAGGCGCGATACAATCATAGCTAGTAGGATGATTTTCAGAGCTGCTGTGGAGAAGAAGCGAGAGATCTTGCGTATAACACGGAGCTTGAGAAAAGAAGATGATACCACAGCGCTAATTTGAGAGTGCATAGAGAGATCAGAGCTGACTCTTATCCCAAGAGTTTTAACGGAGGTAGAGGGAGGGGGAGAGGGGCCCAAGGAGAAAGGCCAGAATGCAGTGGACCAGGGGCTGGAGAGACCACCCGGGAGTACTAGCTCGGGCTTATCGGGGTTCAGTTTAAGATGATTAAAATTCATCCAGTCCCTGATAAAGAGCATTATGGATTGAACGTTAAGAGCAGAAGCAGAAGAGGAGGACAGATTAAAGATGAGTTGGAGGTCATATGCGTAATTAAACACTGTGACGTCCAGTGTCTGAAGAGCAGACATGAGAGGAAAGATGCAGAGATTAAAGAGTAAAGGAGAAAGAGACGATCCCTGGGGAACACCATTGGGGACCGGAAGAGGAGAAGCAGAGAAACCAGCCAGCTGGACCGCCTGGTGGCGGTTTTCTAAGAATGAAGGGACCCATGCTAAGGAAGTTCCCCGAATGCCCGCGCCCCTGACACGATCGAGCAAAATGGTATGGTCGACGGTGTCAAAGGCAGCTGACAAATCCAGGAGAACCAGGGCCTGAGGGGAATTGATGTCAGCACCACCTCTAAGCTCATCCAGTACAGAGAGAACAACAGATTCTGTGGAATGAGCTGGGCGATAGCCCGCCTGATGAGGATCTAAGAAAAGGGTTTCTTCAATAAAGGAACTAAGACAGGTGGTAACGTGGCTCTCCAAGATCTTTCCCAAAAAAGGGAGCAGATAGATGGGGCTGAAGTTAGAAAGAGAAGAGCAGTCTGCTTCAACCTTCTTCAAGATGGGAATCATTTTTTCTGACTCGAAGAAGCTAGGGACCGTCCCCTGTGTGAGAGAGTCGTTAAGAAGATTAACGGGGGTTCAGGGCAAGCTGAGAAGATCTCTCTGAGTATGTGGGCAGGGCAGCTGTCAGAAGGAGAGCCAGTTGTGACCTTGGTAAGTAAGGAGGAAAAAGTTTCATGAGCAATCAGAGGGTATTGCTCCAAAGAATGAGGATTCAACGGGGGCTCTGGGTGTGAGAAGCTAGGAGGGGAGGGAGGAATATTCAGTTTAATTGCCACAATTTTATCAATAAAGTAATCATTTAGGGAATCGCAGAGGGATTGCGGGGTAGCTGGTTTAAGGGTGACTCTATCAGAGGTAGACAGATCTTGGACAATAGAAAAGATGTCCTTAGGTTTGTTGGCGGCGAGGAGGACCTTGGTGGTAAAATAGTCTGAATTGGATTGCCGGATAGCTTTTTTATAGTCATACAACAAGGTACGGTAATATCGTTTTAAGACTGGGCAATACTTCAGCCTCCACCGTCGCTCAGCCTGTCTGAGAGCAAGTTTTTTAGTTTTGAGGTTGGTGGTGAACCATCTATTAGAATCATGAAGGTGAAGGGTCCGAAGACATTTGAGGGGTGCCAACTGGTCACAAGCTGAAGACAGCCGATCATTGATTGCTACGACTTGAGAGTTGGGAGACCAATTAGTCAGGTCTGGGGGGGAGGCCGAGAGGGAAGTGCAGAGCAAGGAAGTGTCCATTCGTCCCCAATTACGGGCCCAGGTGTTAGAGGGAAGCAACGGTTTGCTAGTCAGTCCTAGGTCAAGAGAGAATGAAATAAAGAAATGGTCCGACCAGGGTCAAGGGCTAATGACTGGGGTAGGAATGTGTAGGTTGGTAGACCAAACCTGGTCCAGGGTGTGTCCACGAATGTGTGTCGAAAGATGTACATTCTGGGAAAAGTTTAGGTTGCTGAGCAGGTCCGTGAATTCTTTAGGGAGAGGATTTTTACTGGGATCAGAGGGCCAGAAGTTGAAATCACCCAGTACCAGGACGCAAGAGTTGTTAATCACCAGTGTGGCCAATAGTTCTTGGACTGCCTGACAGAAAAAGTGCATGGACTGTGGGGGACGGTAGAAAAGGGCACATGTTAAGGCGACAGTGGTAGAAATGGAGCAGATGACTAAGTATTCAACAGCTGGAATGGTGGAGAAGGACAAGGTCTGGAACTGAAAATTAGAATGTACAATAGCAACCACACCCCCGCCGACCTTCCCCTCCGGGCAATCGGAGGGCAGTATGTAGTAAGGATCAGGAATTGCTGCTAGTATGACTGGCATAGAGTCAGAGGAATGCCAAGTTTCAGTGAGGAGCAATATATCCGGCGTGACAGAGCCTAAAAAAGAGAAAAGCTCAACCTGATGCTTTACCACCGATCGTGTGTTAAGAAGGTAGGCGGAAACGCTCGGGGTGGATTGTACAGGGTGAGGGTGAAAGAGTGCGTCTACAGTAGAGTATGGGAGGGAATGGTTCGGCAGGCCCAGGAAAGATGAAGGGGGGTCCGGGGCTGAAATCAGCAATGCCAAGGTTTTTAATTTGAGAGAGAGCAGGGTCGGGGAGGGGCCAATTACCCCAAAGAGCAATAAGATCCTTAGAGGTATAGGTCAGGAAAGGGGCATACAATCCTCCCACTATTTATCTCAGATGGATATGTGAAAGCTCCTTTCTCATTCTGTTCATTCTTTTCCCCTACTAACTCAGGTTCTTTCTTTTTCTTTTTATGTTTTCTTACCCATTTGTTTTCAAATGTTTCAGTTTCACTCCATTGTACAATACATTTTAATATTCTGTAATGTGCAACACATTGTTGCAATTGCTTCATCATATGATTGAACCCTGTAACGTTTCTGTCGAGGAATTTTTTTAGAAAGGTCTACCTTATATTTCCAAGGCAATTCTGTCAATTTATCAAGCGTAAATGTTGCTCATCTTGTATTTTCTTAACCTAGGTAATTCAATTCTTTCGCTTGATATTGGTTCAAATGTTCTAATTCTAATCATCTGCTAATTCATTTTTCTAGTTCAGCTTTTGATTTGGAAGTATTTAATGGTCTCTCCTTTTCAGGTTTTAAATCAGGGTGTTACACTGTGCTCTCTGTCTTTGTAATCCCTGCAGCTTCTTCAAACCATTTTGGAAAAAATCCATCTACAGACAAAGTGGTTTTCCCGGGGGTTACTGATGTTGTGAAAGCAAGCTTTCTCCCATCTCCTAATTCCTGGACTACCTGAGGTGGTCTTCATACAACAATTTATCATTTCTGAGGGGTTCGAATAAATCCTGTTGTAAGCTAGCCTCCTATGGCTCCTTAAGCCTCTTAAGTCAACTTTCTTTTTTTTTGTAAATAGGTTTTTATTAATTTTGACAGAGTGATAACATTAACATCTTCATGCCAACGTATTCTGTCATTAATATTATGATGACAATAGCTTGACTGGCTTAGGTGGAATGCCAGGAAAATCTAATGCAATGTAGAAGAAAATATATTTTGTTAACTGTGTTGCCTTACATTTCTATAACAGTACATTCACTTACAGGTACTTCGGTCTTAGAATATTATGAAATACTCATCAGTGTTACACATTTCTATTCCATCATTGAGTCATCTGCGGTCAACAAGATTAAATAACCTAAAAGAAAAAGAGTAAAAGAACTAGAGGTCAATCTCTGTGTACAGGCACAGGTTGAAGTGTACCTGTCAGTGGAGTTTGGGGGTGGGTAACACGTGTGCAGCTATGTGGGTGTAATAATTTGTCTGGTGGGGAGCAGACTATAGAGGGCAGGAGGAAAGAGAGGGGAGAGGGAACGTCTGAAGAAGAGGGGACATAAGAAAGGTAAGGGGAAGAAAAAAAATGGAGCCCAGGGTCTCTAGTGAGCCGGATTATATACTCATGTGAGTGCCATTCCCACACAACTGAGGGAGCTAAAAGCCCAATGTTGGCGCCCAGGTTTCAACAGAGGTCAAGGGAGGGGGTGCGCTGCAGCTACCTTGGCCCCAACTAGTGCCAGGTAGTCTTGCCATTGGGTGGGGTTCATTCATGAAGGCGCTTTCGCACGCGCTGCATTTGCCAACTGATTCACGTGTTCCAACACTAGTGCCCTACTGAGGTTGAGTAGCCACAAGTGCATGCTAGGGCCCATCTGCACCTTCCCCTGAAGTCAAGTTAGCATTAAATGGGGTGTTTGCAACTGGTCTAGGCACTGTCTGTACAATTACTGTTTGCAGCACATGAACTGGACAATGCATAACAGGTGTTATTACCACAGGTGAAGGAACAGTCTGCGGCTGGACAACTCATGGGGGCAATCTTTTGTATGTAGAGTTTTTTTTTAATTTGTACCACTCTAGTTTCTAAAGGGGCAGTGGCTATTGTACTGCTCATTGTGGCACCACTCTCAGTACTATCATTTGGTGTTGCATAAGTCTGTGGTCGTGAAGTAAACTTTTTTTCTAAAATCTTATCCCTGAATCACTATCTGTCTTTTTTCCTTTTTATTTTCCCTCTTTGTATTTTCCCTGGGTCTTTTTCTTTCTCCCTTTCTCTGGTATTTCTGTAGAACTAGCTGGATACAATCTAGTGCCTTCAGTAATTGTTTTCCTCCACCTCTGATGTTCGTCATCCCTTCGAGCATCTACATAGTTTTGCATTGCCCTTTTTATTCTTGTCTAATATTTTTCCGTTTATTTCTCTCTGGCATCTTTTCCCCACATATTTAAGGCTTCATATTGTGTAGGACTAGTGGGCGGTTTCATTGCCTACAATTATTCTTTCAATCGCTCAATAATTCTAGTCTAAAACCTGCCATAATTTGGAAATCTTTGTCCAACTTCATTCTTAGTAATATTGCACTATTTACAAAGCCTTAGACATAAATGTCATCCCAATTCAGTTTCATATAATGTCCAGGGCTCTCCGCCCTACTGCACTGGAAAGTAACCAATTTCAATTCAATGTTTTGATTCTGTGCCATAAACGCCAAATTTCCTTTACTACAATCCTGTCATAGTTGTTATTTTATCAAAATCCTGTCAACATATTCCAGTGCAATATCCACACAAACACTGACCTATCATAGCAATGCTCCCCAATGTCATTCAACCATCACACTGCAAAAGCACACAACCAACCAACCAATCTCAGCACAAAACAATATGATGCTTAATCTCACTCCTCGCAGCAGCTCACCCTTCTTTACATTTCCTCTCATACTTAGTTACACAAACAAGCTATAACTTTTCAAATGACATTAACAAAACATGCATACATTTTTGTTTACACTTCTAAAGAAAAATTATAGTAATTCATCCACACAAAAGAATTCCAGAATCGCAAGTGAAATCTTGACCAGTTTTTAATAATAATACGTATGAAAGCCATATTATACTATGGCAACATTATATCAATGGCGTGTTCATGATTTGGCAAGGCCCCAACAATACGCTTCAGGAGTTCCATACCTGGCTGAACCAGAGAAAGTGGGATATACAATTTTCCATCAACTTCAGCAAAGAAATCAACTTACTAGACATTATTGGCAAACATAAAGATGGAACCATCTATACTGCCCTATACACGAAGAGTACAGATAGAAAAACACTCCTACATTTTTCCAGTTTCCATCAAAGAAACCTACAGGAAAATTTACTGTATAGTCAATTCGTGCATATTAGACAAAATTTACAAAAAGTGAAGAGTACTTCACCAATGCAAGTCTGCTGATGAATAAAATTCTAGAAATAGATAACCCTAGGAAGCTCCTGAAAAGAGCGCTCAAGAGGGCATGGTACACACAGAGACACACTACTGGTACCCAAAGAACACAAAAGAGATTCACCGCTGAAATGCGTTACCACGTTTTCATGGATAATCAACAATGTAAAAAAAAATCATTAGGAGGAATTGGAACACTGTGAGAGGTCTTTAAGAGCTAAGAGAGACAACTTTATTCACCCTGAAGAGAAACAAGAACCTAAAAGATAAACAGGTGCAAGCAAACACACAAATAAAGAGAACAAATGCATATTTAAGATCAATGCTGGCGTTACCTCCAATTCAAGGACACCACAAGTGTGCAAACTGATCTTCATGTACAAGCACCATAGGGGGTGAGCAATTTGACTACAGGGGAATAAGTATCAAACATGTGGAATTCACAAATTGCAATACAAATAACTTAATATACTGTGTCACATACACATGCAAGCTAGCATATGTTGGGAAAATAACGAAGGCTGTAAAAAAGAGGATCACCCAACATAGATCCAGGATTAAATGTAGAGTTCAGAATACCCCTATGGTAACTCATTCTGAAGAGAAAGGACATGGGCCACAAGATCGCGCCACGGAAGTCCTCATCCTGGGACCATCCCGCTCTGCCTGGGACGACTCCTGGTGGCCACCTGCCCTGGGCACCGCCCCCATTCCCACAGACCAGGCATGCAACCTAGGCTTCATCCTGGACTACTCCCTCACGATGTCCAAGCAAGTCAACGCCGTCTCATCATCCTGCTTCAACACCCTGCGCATGCTCCGAAAAATCTTCTGATGGATCCCCACTGCAACCAGGAAGACGGTCACCCAGGCCCTCGTCACCAGCCGCCTGGACTACGGAAACACCCTCTATGCCGGAACCACAGCCAAGCTCCAGAAAAGACTACAGCACATACAGAACGCCTCGGCAAGACTCATCCTGGACATCCACATCTCGGCCCATCTGAAAGATCTGCACTGGCTCCCCATCAACAAAAGAATCACATTCCGACTCCTCACCCACGCGCGCAAGGCTCTCCACGATGCGGGCCCCATGTACCTCAACAGCCGACTCGCATGCTACAAACCAACCCGCCAGCTCCGCTCCGCCAGCCTCGCCCTCGCCACTGTCCCACGAATTTGCAAAGCCACCACCGGAGGAAGATACTTCTCCTATCTGGCAGCCAAGACATGGAACTCCCTCCCCACCCACCTTCAACTGACCCAGGACCATCTCGACTTCAGGAAACAACTCAAGACCTGGCTATTCGAGCAATAGCGACCCCCCCCCCAGCGCCTTGAGACCCTAACGGGTGAGTAGCACGCTCTACAAATTTCCTTGATTGATTGATTGATTGAAGATATGAAATGGACGGTCCTGAAACACGTAAAAGTAAAAATGCACAGATATGATACTATTAAAACGTAAAGCAAAAATAATTCTTATTTGGCCACAACCAACAACGGCCTATACGAAATGTGTGAAATGCAGCACTGCTTATAAAATAAAGAGGGAAAGACCAGACCTAGGAAGATGAAGCGTCATAGTTCATGAAAACCTGTCATGTGCCTGTCTAACCACTTGAAGATCCAGTGTATTTGAAGCAATAAGACCTGCCGATGGAAATTCCACCCACTAATCCTGGAAAATTCATGTCCTATTGAGCCCTAGATATCCAGTGGCGCAACCTATTTCCCGCCACTGTCCTACAACAAAGATGGATCAGTCCAGAACATCAACTATACTCCAACTTATGATGAAGTAAACATACATCAACAAAGAAAAAGGACTAAACAGTAAAGAACTTTTATCCACCTCTTGATTGCTTTGGTGGAGGTTAGGAAATAGAATCTCTACATCAACTGACCCACATCATTTACCACTCTGAAAGTAGGGCCGTCAGGCAGAGAACGGCGAACAGGAAATCAGGCAACAAACTGAATGAGAAAGCCAGGCACATACACTTATAGGTCAGGCAGAACATGCCCACGCCCCTTTGTACCCAAAACGTCGGGTCCCGCCTTCACGCACATGAAGATACATTGAGCCCAATTGAATCAGGCTAACAGCAACTACTAGCTCTGAGGCAGGAATGCCACTGGAGAAGAACACAGAGACAGGGACTGTCTGGGCGCCAAGGCAAGTGTGTCGACCGAGGCTGCCAGGCCGAGCGAAGCGAGAGTAAAACCAGACGAATTCTAAATCTGGAAACAGCAAAGTCAAACTAAAGTAAGGAGACGGGGAAACGGGACACATGATGCAGGTCACAAAGGATGCATGCAGCAGAGTGTATAGTTTCCACATGGCATGATACACGGAAATAGAGTGGTGTCCCGTCTCAATGCCAAGATATAGGAGGTATCTATGCATGGGATGATGCATAACAATAGAGAGGTGTCCTAATGTAAGGCCACAAGAAATGCATGGTGCACACATGTTTTAATGCACATAAATAGAGCAAAAACAGCACAGATGCATGAGCTTGACACGCATGCAACTGGAGTTGGGACACAACCATATAATCTGCACTCGAATACCCACAGTGTAGTTACATTTTTAAACAGCTAACGAGGCCTCAACACTGGCAGAACAGGGAAAAAGGAATGTTGCACCCCGAACCACATGCACAATTTGGGCTCTAAGATAAGCAGAAAAACACTGGAAAGTTTAAATGCAAAAGCAAAGTCAACATCATATAATTTGATTACCTTACCCTACGCTATATAATACATACAGGCTCAACGAACTGTCCCTCAAAAAAGTCCACAACCCCAGAAAATGGCAATACAACAAGATAGGACCCTACAAAGAGACCAGTCTAACACCAACTCTAGGGCAAAATCCCACAAACCAGGAAAACGGTATGTCTTTTAATTGATATCTGATGTGCAAATCAGACTGCACCGTAGATTAGATACATATGGAAAAACGAGAAACTAATATCTCCTTCAATACGAATGTCTGACAAAATATCGATGGACAGAAAATTGTCCTACAAAAATATCGACACAAAAATATCGAAGTTAAAAATATTGAAGTCCAATCAACATAAAGGTAAGTACAAAAATCTCGAGGAAAAAATACTGTTATCAAAAATATTGTTGTCAAAAATATCAATGTTAAAAATATCGTTTTTTTAAAATGTTTTAATAATTATGTTAAATTAAGTAAATAATACATATAATTAAAAGAAATATTGTTAAAAATATTAAAACTTATTTAAAAATTATAAGTAATAGTTATAGGGGTCAATTTCGATTCGGGAAACAAATCCATGCGACGATTCGTATTCGTAGCCGTTTCCGTCCGAATCATACAAATCCGTCTAATCGCGTAGTACGATCCGTTGCGAGAAAATACGTCTGAATCATTGCGAACCGTATGAAAATAAAGGGTAAATCCATACAGCATCGACCCGCACAGTGAACCGTACGATTCGTAAAAATGCTGTATGACCCACCAAGTACCATCCGGACCGGGGAATGAGTATGCGATTCGAATGGTAAACGTCGCGTATGAGCAATTTGTATGGAGGGCAACACTATCACATACGCACCGTACCCCTAAAATCAAGGGGTGTACACACAGGGTGTATGCACCGTACATCTACGACCTTGGGGTGTACAAATTGTACCCCTTCGATCCGTACACCTACGATCATGGGGTGTACACATGCGGACTTACAAACCTCACCCCTGAAATCCAGGGGTGAACGCACCGTACCCCGATGCACCGTACCTCTCCAATCATGGGGTGTACGCACCATACCCGGGGGGGTTCTGTTTCGTATGCATTTCTAGGCGAAATCTGCTTTTACGGATGTTTTAAGCTCCCGTAGAAAAAGAGTTGTACAGAGTGTTGTCGATACGATTTGTCCTTGCTGGGTCGGAAAATGCTGCTTCCATCCATACGGACATCGCGTACTGCGCATTCCGAATGCGATTCGTATGGATTGGTGAGTTGTACGGTCTTTGGTACGATTCGTACGGAGAAATGCTTTGGGTACACATCGTACTACACCAATCTGCATACGATTTGTACGGGAAAAAAGCTCCGTACGGCTATTCAGAGGGAATTTGAACGAATCGGAATCGGCCCCATAAAGTTAAAGAAAATTAAACATATACTTATAAATTAATATATATACTTACTCCACATAGTGCAACAGTAGGGAAAGCGTTGAATAGCGTAGGGGTAAAAATTACTATTTCCACTCCAGAGAGTGCAACAGTAGGGAAAGCGTTGGATAGCGTAGAGGTAAACATAACTATTTCCACTCAAGAGAGTGAAACAGTAGGGAAAGAGCTAGATAGTGTAGGGGTAACAATTTCTATTCCCACTCGAGTAAGTGCAACAGTAGGGAAAGCGCTGGATAGCGTAGGGGGTACAAATTAATATTCCCACTACAGAGAGGGCAACAGTAGGAAAGCGATGGACAGCGTTGATGTTAAAACTAACATACATATAAATCAAATAAATATTGTAATTAAAGAATGATTAATTTGATTTTCAATTAATCAATTAATACAAAATAATTAGTAATTATTAATTAATTAAAAATAAATTGATCATCAATAACAATAAATAACATGTGATAAATCAATACCCAATTAATAATTATTTAGCACACACATTAATTATCAATACCAATAAATAATATTTATTAAACATACATAACCAATTAATAATTACTTATCAGAAAAAATAGTTATCAATACTCATTTTTTCTATTATTTAATTACAAATAAATCACTTCCCACCCTATTCCCCCATAAAACCACAACCCACTACAATATTAAATTAATACACCTAATATAATTTTCAATTATAATAATGAATTACCAATTAATAATTAATTAATACCCAGAGATATTAGTAAAGCGCTAACCTCCATAGAGCCATAGAGTAGTTGAAATACACAAGTTGTTAAGAGGATCAAGAAACAGGTCCACATCAAAACTACCCTAAGGACACCAGTGAGGTCACAGCAACAGATGGTTATCATTGATTCATCCTCAGAAACAACAAGGTGTTAGGAGTTTGTAAATTTGTTTTGTATATAAATAATAGAGAATTGTATTGTTAGTAATTACGTGTTCCCTTGAATGTAATGTTGTGTAAAACACAGTCATGCACTGATCATCTTATGTTCTATTGTGTAATATGTAAATTAATGTGTCTATGTGTGTGTAAAAAAGTGCATTTAACTTTAACAAGTGAAAAGACTAACTGAAAATGGGAAGAGTTGTGCTATATTTCATGTTTAGAACTAAAATAATTACGGGGTAACATTATTCATATGTAAATGTTTATAGAAGAGAATCCATTTATGGTTGACAATAGGAACACTTTGTAGGTCACTATATTGGAAATGTATTTAAATCAATGGTCTGAGAGGCAAACTTTTGCTATTATTGCAATCTTTTTTCTGCTAGCAGTATGTGATATCCATATGAGACATTTAAACTTTCTTGAGATGTCCTCCTCTATCTATAGTGTACATTTGTATAGTCTATGCGTGACACCAACTCTGGTATCAGGTGTTTCCCCCATGATGTGCTCATTCAATACTGCTGTCACCAGAAAATCCTTCAGGTTCTGGCAAGGTAATTTTACTTCGCCGCGTTGTCTAGCATCGTCAGAGTCCAATCCCCTTTCAGAAGATGAGTCCTCAGTAACCTGGGCATGTCTAATCTTTAAGCCAGCTACTATCTTCTCTTTGAATTGATGTTTTGCTTAAGGTTGCTCTTTCTGTTTGACAATATAATCTGAAATGTGATGTGTTTCCCTTTTTGTATTTGGTCGATCTTCAGTCTTTGTTCTGTTCGCCCGTCCCTCGATGAGTTTTTTGATGAACCCTGAAAGGAACAAAAGGAATGTGGATCAGTGTCCTCATACCTATCAGGTTTCCAAATGTTATCACAATTCTTATGGTTGTACCTCTCTTCAGAGGACTACCATCGGGGTGACCCACCCCTTGAACTGGAATTCTTTTCTCAATTCTTTTTTTATTTATTTTTGTTTTCCCATTTCTTTTTAGAAGAAGTGGGTGCTTGCTTCGAGTTGTCCTTGTTTGCACTACCCGCCATTTGTGACTTCCTGACTTTGGTTGCCAAATTATCTCTACATAAGCAGTGTAGGTTTCTTGATACTTTTTGTTAATTCCAGCTCCCTATTAATAGGAGTTGTTTCCCTTAGGCAGCTATGTATGGCCACTGCTGCTGCCTCCCCTATTATGTTTCTCTGCATGATTGCAGAGACTTGGACAAAATTATATAGCAGCTTCATCCCCAAGTCTAGGGCAGGTCCTGCCCCGTACTCATTCTGTATTTGTTTCAATACATCAGGAAGAACTGCTAAGGAAGGGGTACTGTGTACCCTAACCTAAACGGCAGGAAAGAATGTTCCCCAAGTGGTACAATTTTGATTCGAGGGAACCATCCCCATTGGCAAGCAAATGGTTATCATTCTGTGTTTTTCTTGCTGACCTGTATGGGGAAACATTGCTTCCAGCTGGGTAATTGTTTGTGCTATTCAGAACAGAATTTGCTCCAGTTTGGAAGGTATTGTCCCTGTCACTGATTTCCCTGTCTGTGGGTTAATTGTAGTTATTGCTTGTTGTGGACTGGCCGAAGCATGTCTCGCAGGTTGGACTGTTAATGTTCGCATAACAAACTGGACTATTTCTATATAGCCTGACTATTTCTTTGTATATTGTATGGACTTCATCCACTGTTAGTGTATCTATCTTGGGATGTGGAGTGTATGTCGCTAAGATCGGCCAGGTTGATCCTTCTATGCTGAGCAGACCGAGTCTCACAACAGAAGTTGTGTGTGGGAGGGCGCCTTTAAACCAATTTTTATGCTACTGGTAAGTTAACCAGACTTCAATGTCTTCGTATGGAATGTATCTTTCCGGTGGTTCAAATACAATGTATGTGTGGAACACTTTAGTTACCGGAACTGCAGGTGGGAACTGAACCCAAGAATAGAATACATCTGATCCGAACACCTTGTGTGCCTCAATCATGACGGTAACAAAGCCACCTGTTGTTGGTACGCTGTGTTCTAACAGCTTTATTGTTACTGCATTTTTTCAATTCTCTGTGATATTAAGAGCATTTGCAAATTTATCTTCCCCATTCCCTGAACCACTGCTCTTGGATTCAGTCATTTTTGGAAGAGAAGATGATAAGAGGTAGGGTTTTGCACAATGTGGGGAACCGCTTATCTATACAGGCTTGCTAAGCCTTCAGCCAATACACAGAGTATATCTGCTCAGCTGAGGCGGATTTCACTCCCCACTTCAGATGTCTCTGAAAAAGTGTAAGTAGGGCTTTCTGAAAACTACTCAGTTTTTTAATGTTAATATAAGAACCAAACCAATGTTGGTCGCCATGTGGTGTAGTTCCTAGGAGTCTCGTACATGTGAATTGCAATTCATGTACACAATTGGGATTCTGATCACACACCTTCAAAGAGAGGTATGCTCCATCGATGGGTTCCACATCTGGCACTAAAAAGAATCCAAGAATACTGCTGTTCACTCATTGTACAGTCTCTTTGTTATAGGTTCCCTAGCTTGAGTTAAGTTAAGTCCCTTTTGTCGACATTTTTGCTATCCATTTGTTAAACTATGGGCCATATATTCAAATTGTGAGTGGGTCAACTAAAATGTTTTAGTGGTGTTTTCCTACTGCAAAATTAGAAATGTTATGTTATGTTAGACACATTTTTAACACTATCAACATGAAGGGTATCCTGATGATGAATCTTGCCTAACCTGGGGCCTATTGTGACTGCTGAAAAAAGCCAGGTCTTCAGCTTCTTGTAGAATTCAAGAAGTGAGTAGGAATCTCGTATGTGTAGCAGCAGGTCATTCTAGGCTTTAGGGGTGATGTAGGAGAAGCCTCGGCCACTGAAAATGTGCGGGATGTGTGCAAGTAGGTGTCTGGACAAGCTGAGGTGTCTGGAAGGTTTGTGAAAGCAGGTGCATCTTTTAAGGACCAGTGTGATATAGTGCATTGATAGTGTGTGGGAGGAGTATGAATTGTGCTTGTTTATCTATGGGAGCCAGTGGAGGCCCTTCAGGTGTGGTTCGATGTGAGAGTGACATGAGAGGGTGAGAGTGATTCTGATTACTGAGTTCTGAATGGTCTGCAGCCTTCCAATGTATTTTTAGTTGATGCTGGCATAGAAGGGGTTCCCATAGTCCAGCCTGCTTGTGACAAGGGCATGTGTGATGGTTAGTAGTGAGTGGGACAGATTTGAATATATTCTTCAGCATCTTTAGGGTATGGAAGCATGAGGCAGTGATGGCATTGAGTATGTCATACATGTTGAGTTTGCTGTCAATGTGTCAATGATGATCCAGAGGTCCTTGGCCTAGGTGTTGGGGGTGGGGTTTGTCCTAGCACTATTGCCCACCAGGTGGAGTCCCACTGTTAAGTACTCTTTCCAAAGAACACGATTTTGGCCTTGTTGGTGGTCAAGTTCAGACAGTTAGTGTTCATCCAGTGGACAATTTCAATCATGCAGTCATTGAACTTGATCTGGGTACTGGGCTTCTTATCTGTGAGGGGCAGAATGAGCTGTGTGTTGTTGTAAGAGAGGACAATGATGTAATGAGAGCAGATGATGCTGACTAGAGGGATCAGCTATGCATTGAAGAAAATCTGCCTCCAGGAGGATCCTTGCAGAACTCTGCAGATGAGGTTGCAGGTATCTAAGATGTACTGTGGCAGCCTAATTGACTGGGTCTTCCAGCCAGAAAGGAGTAGATCCATTGGAGTGTGTGTTTCTGGATGTTATGTTATGTTAACATTTCTTATAGAGTGCACGTACACTGATTGGTTTCTTTGTTCAGTTTTTGGAATTGCCAGAGCCCTATTGTTTTAGTTGTAAAATTGAGTGAATAACCATGTCTTGAAAAGTCTTCTGAACCTCAAGAGGTCAGTGCAGGATCTGATGTCCAGTTGAAGGGTGTTCCAGAATCTAGGTGACAGCACTACAAACCTGCATCCGCCCTGTCGCTTCAGTTTGTAATAGGGAGTGACCAGAAGGTTCATGTTGGCTGAGCGCAGGTTGCATGTAGGTACATGCCTTTGAATAAGGATAGAGATACATTTTGGGCTTGTGCCATGCAGGAACTTAAAGATGAGGCAACCAACTTTGAAGGTGCATCTTTGTGGTGTGGGAAGCTAATGCAACTTCCTCTTGACAGGGAAGACGTGTTGCCACCTAGGCTGCTGGAAGATCAATCTAGCATTTTAGTTCTACACCTGTTGCAGTCTTTTAGGAAGATACAATGGTATGCTGAATTATAAGGAGTTGGCATAGTACATATGCGATATAACCATTGCTAAAACAACCTGTATCAATGCTTCCCTAGTAAGGAGTCTGCTGATCTTCATTATTTTCCTTAGCTGAAAGAAGCAAGTAGAGATTACTGATCCTATGTTATTTTTCAGTAAGGTTACAATTGATTGTCATCCCAAGACTCTTGGCAGAGGGGGATGGAGACGGGGGAGAGCACAGCTCAACTGGCCAGAAGTGTGAGCTCCATGGGTTATGCATACCCCCTGTCAGAATAAGTTCAGTCTTGCCTGGAGTAAGTTTTAAATGGTTGCTGTTCATCCAATTGCGGATGTGCAGCATGGTTGCTTGGAATTCGGACACCGAGTTAGGTGTGTTATTAATGGTAAATATCAATTATAAGTCGTCTGCATAGTTGAATGTACATATCTTCCTTTCTTTCAAGGACCGGATCAATGGAAGGAGGTATAATTTAAACAAATGCTGGGATAATGAGGAGCCCTGAGGTACTCCACATGTTCTAATTTTTGGTGCCTTGAACTGGGATAAACGGACCGACTGGGAGCGGTCCTCCAGGAATGATCTAATCTAGCTCGGAGCTGATCCTTGGAGGCCCGCGTCCCTGATGCGGTCAACCAAAATACCATGGTCGACAGTGTTGAATGTTGCAGAGAGATCGAACAGCTCCAATGCCTGGGGAGAACCTTTATCGGTTTCCTTCCGGAGTGTGTCCAGCACAGTCAGACTCACTGCCTCAGTTGAGTGAGCTGGGTGAAATAGGCTTTATGGGGGTTGAGGTATTCAGACTGCTCAGTAAAGGCACAGAGGCATTTGGCCACATGTACCTTAGCCAAGTAGGGGGGCAGAGAGATTGGGTGGCAGTTGTTCAGAGTCTGGGGGTCAGCCCCTGATTCTTTTAGAAGAGGGACAGTAATCGCTTTTTGAAGGCTCTGGGGACACAGCCCTGAGATAGTGACTCATTCAGGAGGGAGAGGCCAGGCCTGGGGAGAGCAGAAAAGACTTCTATTAAAATATGATTCGGATAGCTATTAATGGGTGACCCAGATTTTACTTTGCTCAGAAGGTCTAAGAATGCTAGATTGCTTATTACCGGGAACTGATCAAAGGAATAGGAGTTTTTCAGCATTGATGGCAGTGCATCGAGAGTACAGCAGGCAGGAATACTCGCTTAGGTCGTGATAATTTTATTGATGAAGAAGGTATTCAGGGAGTTGCAGAGTGCTTGAGAGGGTATAGGTTTTATTGTAATTCTGTCAAGGTTGGTCAGTTCATTGATGATAGAGAATATTTCCTTTGATCTATTAGTGGAGCTCAGGATCTATGACGAAAAATAGGTAGCCGTAGTTGTTAAAATGGATTTTTGTATTCCTTCAGTAAAGCTAAGTAAGTCTCTCTTTTATCAGGGGAGTAATTATGTCTTCACTTCCTTTCATATTGGCATAAGGCTAGTTTGGGGCTTTTTAGATGAATAGAAAGCCATCCCTGAGCCTCATGGCGCCTAGCTGATCTTATTGTCCTGAGGGGGGTATGTTTAGGAGTCCTAACTTTCCTACTCCTAAACTGAGAAAAATCCTAACTTTAAGACTTTCGGTATTCACAGAAGGCATTTAGGAGTCTTAAAGTTAGAACTACTAACTTCTGTGAATACCGAAATGAGTAAGTGCCTTCTGTGAATACCAAAATGGTAGTAAGTTTAGGATTTTGTCTTAAGTTAGTTCTGTGAATCGGGCCCTGCAAGATTGGCTGTTCAGACATGATTGAGTATGTGTCCCTTAATATGTGTGGCAGAGGTTACCTGCTGACTAAGATTTAAGCCATTAAGTAGGTCGGTTAATTCTGCAGAGTGGGGTTCACACAGTGCGTCATAGGCCCAATAGTTGAAGTTGCCACTCACCAACAATTTTGCATGGTTAGTTATTAGGTGGCCTGTCTGTTTGCCCAAGGATTGGGGGAAAAGGGCATATTCTGGGGCAGCCTGCATAGTAGTACACAAATTAGGGGGATGAGACTAACTCCAGTTTAATGACAAGATAGTCCACAGAAGTTAGATCTAACGGGGTAAGTGAGGTAAATTTTAGTTCCTGACGTATAATGGCAGCTGCTCCCCCACCAATTTTTCCTGGTGGGCGATTCACCTGGAGGATATAGTAGCTGTTGGGCATTGCAGACAAAATATCGGGGGCAGACTCCTGGGAGAGCCAAGTTTCCGATAAATGAGAACATCTGGTTTGGTTGAGTCCAATAGGTGAAATATGTCAAGTTTATGTTTTACCAGGGGGCGAGTGTTTAAATAGAGGATTGTTAGTTTAGAGGGCCTAGTTTTGTCCTTTTTCTGGGTATGTCCTGTTTCGTTGGGCGAGTGAGCAAGTACTGGGAAGGAAGCCCTTGCATCTATAATGCCATATCTAGTCAGTCTAAGGCCGATAGACGAATTGAGTATGTAGTTTTCAGTATGTAGGAGCCTTAGTTCTGACAAAGTGTAAGAAAAAAATTGGGCATTATGGCTGACCCCTGGCCCCGGATGGCCGCGGATGAGGGCAGATGGGCTTGCTTTGGCAGCGCCTTCGACACGCCGCCAGCGCTCCCGTGCTGTGGCTGACATTAAATGTCCGGTTGCCACCTTAGCTCCTCCTTACACTCTTTGTGATAGGATGCCCCTGGTGGGTGGTCCCAAGGAAGTGGCTGAATCTACCGCTACATCCAGTGACCAATCATGGCAAGTTATGTGGAGGTAAGATCTTTTTAGTTACAAAGCATCAGATTCACACAGTTTGAGTAGAACTAATCATTTGAAAAAACAGTTCTTAAAAGGAAAATACAACTAGGAAGCAGCAAAATCCTAGAGCGCCCGCTGCCGCGCTGTGGCCGATTTAGAAAAGGGGGTGGTGATGAACAGAGTGTCTGAGTTAAACAGACCACTCTTACCCAGTCCAAAGATCAGGGCTTGATCCATCACCGTTATTTATCTCACTGCCCCATCCCAGCTCAGAACCTGGCTATATGCAAATCAGTCTGTCCCTGGCCCAGTGCATCATGGGAACAGGGCAGACTAAACTACCAAGCCAATTCTTCACCAGAAAGGAGACAAGCTACCGGGGACCGGTTTCTGGCATTTGAGCCTTCTTCGGCCCGGCTTGCTTGAATCCTGATGGAGCAGTGAGAAAGGGACTCATGTCTGAGTATACCCTGCCACACCTATAGTGGCCAAAAACGATTTAGAAAAGGGGGTGGTGATGAACAGAGTGTCTGAGTTAAACAGACCACTCTTACCCAGTCCAAAGATCAGGGCTTGATCCATCACCGTTATTTATCTCACTGCCCCATCCCAGCTCAGAACCTGGCTATATGCAAATCAGTCTGTCCCTGGCCCAGTGCATCATGGGAACAGGGCAGACTAAACTACCAAGCCAATTCTTCACCAGAAAGGAGACAAGCTACCGGGGACCGGTTTCTGGCATTTCAGCCTTCTTCGGCCCGGCTTGCTTGAATCCTGATGGAGCAGTGAGAAAGGGACTCATGTCTGAGTATACCCTGCCACACCTATAGTGGCCAAAAACGATTTAGAAAAGGGGGTGGTGATGAACAGAGTGTCTGAGTTAAACAGACCACTCTTACCCAGTCCAAAGATCAGGGCTTGATCCATCACCGTTATTTATCTCACTGCCCCATCCCAGCTCAGAACCTGGCTATATGCAAATCAGTCTGTCCCTGGCCCAGTGCATCATGGGAACAGGGCAGACTAAACTACCAAGCCAATTCTTCACCAGAAAGGAGACAAGCTGTGGCCAGCATTAAATGTCTGGTTGCCGCCTTAGCTCCTCCTACAGCCCTCTGTGATAGGACGCCCCTGGTCGGAGTTGCCCAGGAAGTGACTGAATCAGCACCGCTACGCTGAGTGACCGATCCTGCAAGATATGTGGCGGTAAGATCTTTTTAGTTACAAAGCATCAGATTCACAGTTTTAGTACAACTAATTGTTTTAAAACACCGTTTTTAAAAGCAAAATACAACCGGACAGTGGTGCAATTACAGAGCGCCCAATCCCGATCTGCGGCCGGCATTAAATGTCCGGATGCCTCCTTAGTTCCTCCTCATGCTTTGTGTGATGGGATGCCCCTGGCGGGTGTTACCCAGGAAGTAACTGAATTGGCACCGCTAAATCGAAAGCCAAATCAGGCAAGTTATGTGGAGGTAAGATCTTTTTAATTACAAAGCATCAGATTCACACAGTTTGAGAACAACTAAGTGTTTTAAAACACAGTTTTTAAAAGCAAAATACAACTGGGCAGCAGTGAAATCCTAGAGCGCCCACTCCCGCCAGCATTAAATGTTCAATGTTGTGTAGACATTGGATGAGGATGAGGTGGGAGACTGAGCAGAAGTGAGAGAGATCTCAACATAAGAGGACCATCATGGCTTCTTCATTCAGAGTCATGCAGATGTCATCTGTGGCAGCCATGCAGGCAGTTCCTGTGCTATGGTTGAGTGTGAAACCAGTCTTAATGGTGTTGAGGATTTGGTGGTTATTGAGGTATTCTGTGAGGTGCTTGTTTATGATTTTTCTCTAAGACCTTGGATAGGAATCATAGCAGGGAGATCAGTATGTAGCTGGTCAGAGAGTTAAATGGACTGTGGAGGGTTTCTTCAGCAATGTGAGGACAGTTCCATGTTTCCATATGTCTGGGAAGGTTGCAGAAGAGGTGTAGGTATTCAGTGTGGGTGTGAACATGGTGCTGATGGTTTGCAGTCCTCAGGGGTAGGAATGTGGGGCCAGGGATCCAATGAGGTCTCGAAGTTGATGCCTTGACTAGGTTTGCTGGCGGCGTGTAGCAGACCAGTATGCAATGGAGTCCCTCAGGGGTCTTGTAGTGTAGTTTATGGGCCTCTTTTTGCGTGCATGTTACGTTTTTAGCATGGCTTATTAGGAGTTTAAACGCCATTTTACTTTTTGCTGCTTTTTATACACAGCACTGCTTAGCTGCTTTTGCAGAGTTCGCTTTCATGAAGGTCTATACATGAGAAAAGGTTTGTTTTTCTAAATCTCTAAACATACATTGTACCCCCAGTCTGTACAGTGAGTGCTGAGCCGCCAAGGTTATCATAACGTGTGAGCCTGTTTATCGGCGTGTCCGTGTAACACATTCTAAACACAACATTTTGGCAGCTGCAAGCCGAGTAGGATTATGGCGCCTTTTATCATACCACACTTGCCAGAATCGAACACACTTGGAAGATTCCAGGCATGCAGAGAGACTAACCGGTCCTGATGTAATTTACAGTTACTGACCGGGCAGGTAAATGGGGTCCCCCTAACAAAACTCAAGAGACCTTCTATAGTTTTATAATACATAGTTCCTGTATAGGGAGGGTGTTTAAACTAGGCGCCTTTATCACCTGTTTGCACTTTCATTGTAATATGATTCCTCCTTTTGTATTTTATGGCGTTGTAACCATGCTGACCATATTATTTCTAATCATATGTATGCTCATGTTGACTAAAATACTGCGCTTGGGATCACGTTGTGAAAGTAAATATTTTAACCTTACAGTGTCTCTTTTATACTCCTGTTGTGGACTGGTATGAGAGTATAACAAAAGAGTGTTCTCACTTCCCACCATTCCTGAGATGGTCCTTAGTTGCATGTTCTAGGTTGTCTAGTCATTGGTTTCTTTGCTATAGGACGAAGAGCTAATGTGACACTGATTGCTAGTCTGGTAGGGGATTTTGGGTACTAATGTGAGTTTTTGGCTCACCCTAATACACCGAGGTCCTGAGTCTCGGTGCACATTTCTGTGCCTGAGCAGAATCCTTGTAACAGTCTATCTTGAGCTTTATGCTCTTTAACCTTTAGGTCACCCCACTGGCCAAAATAATCAGATCTTACGGGTTTGAGGCAGTATCAAATGCAGACAATACCCAGTTGCTGATTACCTTTGTCCCTGACCCCACAGGTACAATGATCCGGTTTAAAAACTGTATGACCCACATTGACAGCTGGATAGGCCAAAATAAACTACAGTTAAACAACAGCAAAACCGAGATCATTCTGTTCGGCAGGGCCGAAGATCATTGGTCAAGCAGCTAGTGGCCCCAGACACTTGGCCCTTGTCCATCTCCAAAACAAACCGTCTGCAACCTGGGAATTACCATCGACAACAAGCTGTCAATGAGAGCCCCTGTCAACCGTGTATTAGGCACCTGCTATGGCATTTTACGGAAGCTACGAAAAATCTTCAAGTGGCTAACAATCGAAACCCAGAAGCCACTTGTGCAGGGACTAATCGTAAATCGTATGGACTATGGAAATGCCTTACTGGCCTCTATAAATGAAGATGTCTTCTCCAAACTACAGATTCTGCAGAATACCGCGGCCAGATTAATTTTGGACAAGATTGCCGTCCTGTCCCGATTTCAAACTCCTCCATTGGCTTCCAATTAGGATGAGAGGGCATTATAAAATCCTGTGCCTAACACACAAAAGCATCTATGGCACGGGCCCTGGCTATTCAGGAAAAAAACTGCAAAAAATACCAGTCCGCCAGAACTCTCAGATTCAGCTCTAAACTTCTCTTAACTCTCTGCGGGCTCGCACTGTGTGAAAACGGAGGACGCTCCTTTTCATATCTTGCCCCCATCTTTGGAATAATCTTCCATCCCACATCTTGTCTCTCCCAGAAAACCTGCGCTTTCACAGAGAACTAAAAACATGGTTGTTCCCTAAATGAAACAAGATGGAACCCAGGTAGAGGAATCGTCTGCAAGCGCCCTGAAACCTAACGTGATGTGTGCGCTATACAAGATTCTTTGAGTTTGACTTTGCCTTTGATGCACATCATGATGCCAGTGGTTTCTTCTAGGGTGATAATCAGCCATGTTTTTTGCTCATGAGGCATTTGGTGAGGTCTTTCGGGTCCAGTTGTGGTTTGAAGTTGGTGTAAATGCCACTGATGTAGGGCTAGATGTAGGTAAATCATTTTTACCGATTCTAAAATACCGAATTTTACCGATTCAGTATTTTAGAATCGGTAAATCTGATGTAGGTAAAAATGTGGTCTTTTTTACCAAATTGGTAAGGTTTGGTATTTACCGATTCGGTAAATACCGAATCGGTATTTGCCATTGATTCCTATGGGCCTTGAAGCCCATAGGAATCAATAGCAAATACCGATTCAGTAATTACCGAATCAGTAAAAATACTGAATTTGCTGGGGGGACAGGGTGTCACATTGACACCCTGTTACACCCCTGTTTCTGGCTTGTGTGTCATGTGACACACATACATGTCCTTAGGGCATGTATGTGTGCCACATGGCACAGGTGTACATGCACAGATGTGCATGTACACAGGAAATGGTTACTTACCATGCAATAGTATTACATGGTAAATAACGAATTCTAAAGGCCCTGTAGCACTGTTTAAAGTGCTACCTGCATAAGAAAATACAGATTCGGTCATTTTACTGATCGGTAATTTTACCGAATCTGTAAAATTTACCGAGTCTGTCATTTTACCGAATCGCTAATTTGACCGATTCGGTAAAATTACTGATTCGGTAAAATTACCGAATCTGTATGTTTTTCAAAGCCCTACATACCAATGTTCAAATACTGGACGGAAACGTCCGAAAAGCGGTATTTTCGGCCATTTCTGACCGGTATTTGGACACCTACATCTGGTCCTTAGTTCCTTAAGAATTTACCACTCCACAATGGTGAAGATGTTTTTGCTTCTATTGGTGCTGGCATCGATGTGATCTGCCAGAGTGGTGCATTTGGTGGTTTGAATCATTTGCTGTTAACGTCTCAAGTCAGATTTAGCATACTCCTGTTTACGTTTTCCAGGCTTATTCTCCGGTTGTGCTCCAGTTGTTTGCAGTGATGTTTCCTCTGTCTGAGTTCCTCCATGTACCAACTGGCCTGGGGGCTTGATCTTGATGTTGTCAAAGATGGTGAAAATAAGAATCAGGAGGTGACTAGTGATGTGAGTAGGACCCTATTGGGTGCAGCCCGGGCTTCACAGGCCTTCAATGACTGCATTTTAATTGGGGTTGGGGTGGACTTTCAGGTGAAATTTCAGATTTACAAGTAGTATGTAATTGCTAGCATTGATAGCGAGTGTTGTTACAAAGTCAATGATTGTGTCGGTGAAGCTGGTGCACTGTTCAGGTGGCCCGTAGAAGAGAGTGCTGCTAAGAGTGAAGATTGCAAAAACAACAAGTGATGGACTGAATGTGGATCAATGTCACACACTCCCCCAGTCAAAAGATCTGGGCCCAAATCCATCGTTTTTTTGCACTCCACACCACCCTGGGTTAGACAATGGCGATATGCAAATCAGCTCTGACCCTGTTGCCCCATGGGAACAGTCCAGTCCGAACTACAAAAGCCATGTCCTTCCCAGAACGGAATCAAGCATCCGAGGACCGGACCGGTTTCGAGGTAACACCTCTCATCAGCCCGGCTAGCTTGACTCCAAGTGGTGTGGAGTGCCTGGGACCCACGTCTGGGCATCCCCAGCGCACTTAGGGCGGCAATTGCAAAAACAACAAGTGATGGACTGAATGTGGATAATGTCACACACTCCCCCAGTCAAAAGATCTGGGCCCAAATCCATCGTTTTTTTGCACTCCACACCACCCTGGGTTAGACAATGGCGATATGCAAATCAGCTCTGACCCTGTTGCCCCATGGGAACAGTCCAGTCCGAACTACAAAAGCCATGTCCTTCCCAGAACGGAATCAAGCATCCGAGGACCGGACCGGTTTCGAGGTAACACCTCTCATCAGCCCGGCTAGCTTGACTCCAAGTGGTGTGGAGTGCCTGGGACCCACGTCTGGGCATCCCCAGCGCACTTAGGGCGGCAATTGCAAAAACAACAAGTGATGGACTGAATGTGGATCAATGTCACACACTCCCCCAGTCAAAAGATCTGGGCCCAGATCCATCGTTTTTTTGCACTCCACACCACCCTGGGTTAGACAATGGCGATATGCAATTCAGCTCTGACCCTGTTGCCCCATGGGAACAGTCCAGTCCGAACTACAAAAGCCATGTCCTTCCCAGAACGGAATCAAGCATCCGAGGGCCGGACCGGTTTCGAGGTAACACCTCTCATCAGCCCGGCTAGCTTGATTCCAAGTGGTGTGGAGTGCCTGGGACCCACGTCTGGGCATCCCCAGCGCACTTAGGGCGGCAATTGCAAAAACAACAAGTGATGGACTGAATGTGGATCAATGTCACACACTCCCCCAGTCAAAAGATCTGGGCCCAAATCCATCGTTTTTTTGCACTCCACACCACCCTGGGTTAGACAATGGCGATATGCAAATCAGCTCTGACCCTGTTGCCCCATGGGAACAGTCCAGTCCGAACTACAAAAGCCATGTCCTTCCCAGAACGGAATCAAGCATCCGAGGACCGGACCGGTTTCGAGGTAACACCTCTGATCAGCCCGGCTAGCTTGACTCCAAGTGGTGTGGAGTGCCTGGGACCCACGTCTGGGCATCCCCAGCGCACTTAGGGCGGCAATTGCAAAAACAACAAGTGATGGACTGAATGTGGATCAATGTCACACACTCCCCCAGTCAAAAGATCTGGGCCCAAATCCATCGTTTTTTTGCACTCCACACCACCCTGGGTTAGACAATGACGATATGCAATTCAGCTCTGACCCTGTTGCCCCATGGGAACAGTCCAGTCCGAACTACAAAAGCCATGTCCTTCCCAGAACGGAATCAAGCATCCGAGGACCGGACCGGTTTCGAGGTAACACCTCTGATCAGCCCGGCTAGCTTGACTCCAAGTGGTGTGGAGTGCCTGGGACCCACGTCTGGGCATCCCCAGCGCACTTAGGGCGGCAATTGCAAAAACAACAAGTGATGGATTGAATGTGGATCAATGTCACACACTCCCCCAGTCAAAAGATCTGGGCCCAAATCCAATGTTTTTTTGCACTCCACACCACCCTGGGTTAGACAATGGCGATATGCAAATCAGCTCTGACCCTGTTGCCCCATGGGAACAGTCCAGTCCGAACTACAAAAGCCATGTCCTTCCCAGAACGGAATCAAGCATCCGAGGACCGGACCGGTTTCGAGGTAACACCTCTCATCAGCCCAGCTAGCTTGACTCCAAGTGGTGTGGAGTGCCTGGGACCCACGTCTGGGCATCCCCAGCGCACTTAGGGCGGCAATTGCAAAAACAACAAGTGATGGACTGAATGTGGATCAATGTCACACACTCCCCCAGTCAAAAGATCTGGGCCCAAATCCAATGTTTTTTTGCACTCCACACCACCCCGGGTTAGACAATGGCGATATGCAAATCAGCTCTGACCCTGTTGCCCCATGGGAACAGTCCAGTCTGAACTACAAAAGCCATGTCCTTCCCAGAACGGAATCAAGCATCCGAGGACCGGACCGGTTTCGAGGTAACACCTCTCATCAGCGATGGACTGAATGTGGATCTAACCCAGGGTGGTGTGGAGTGCAAAAAAACTATGGATTTGGGCCCAGATCTTTTGACTGGGGGAATGGAGTCAAGCTAGCCGGGCTGATGAGAGGTGTTACCTCGAAACCGGTCCGGTCCTCGGATGCTTGATTCCGTTCTGGGAAGGACATGGCTTTTGTAGTTCGGACTGGACTGTTCCCATGGGGCAACAGGGTCAGAGCTGATTTGCATATCGCCATTGTCTAACCCAGGGTGGTGTGGAGTGCAAAAAAACGATGGATTTGGGCCCAGATCTTTTGACTTGGGGAATGTGTGACATTGATCCACATTCGGTCCATCACTTGTTGTTTTTGCTAAGAGTGAAGATGGCTGTAGCTGAGGGTTCACTCTGGGGATGTCAGGTGGCAATGCAGAGTTCAGCCATGTTTCTGTGATGAAAAGTAGATTTGTAGTGTAGTCATACAGCAGGTCCCACATCTCTGTGGCGTGTTTGGTGAGTGAGCAGGTGTTGAGCATTCGTGTGAGTCCAGAGTGTTGTATGGAACTGTTGGTGTGAGTGAGAGAGTGGGATGTTGCATGCTGTTGGTAGGGGTGTCTTGAGTGTTAGGTGTGGGTAGGTGCATGAAAGTAAAGGAGAATGCTCCCTCTGTGTTGTGTGGTGCGGCAAGAGAGCCACATGGGGAGCTGTATTCAGGTTTAAGAGTGTGGAGCGCAACAGCGGGGTAGCAGCAGTATGTGGAGGACTGGCGATTGGCATGGTCCAGGCATGGACAGGCACAGATGGGCCAGCTTTTAGTGTGCCTTTGGCATGCCAGTTGCACGTCCGCTGTGCATCAGTGCTGCAACCAGCATTACATTGATTCTGAGGGGGAGGAAGGATAATACTTACTGTGATGGATGATGGGAACTTCCTGTGCATATGGATGAAATCCAGTGATGTCAATTCCTGTACAGGTGGATAATGGAAAATATATTGATGTCCTTTCCTGTTGCAATGGATAATGGAAAATCTAATGATGCCACTTCTGGTGCCTATAGATGATGGGAATGAGTCCACTTGCCTGACTTCTTCTTTAGAAATAGGAAGTTAAAGCAGCAGTCCCTGCTCACCTTTTCTGTCAACATATTTACATGCTTGAATACTAACCTTACGTGGTAAGGCACCGTTCACATTAATGTAAATATTGTGACACAGTCCATAGGTCATATGGTAGGTTAAATACATGGAATCAATATAGCCTTTGTTTGTTTTCATAAAACCGGGTAACTGCAGAAGAAAAACCCGTTTGATATAGAAAAGGTACATCTTGGGCAGAAATAGAGCAATCTTCCCTTCTTGAAAGGGAAAAACTGCTAGAGCAACAGCAGCGCAAGATTTCCCAATCACAGGGCAGGTGCAAATTGGGCAGCAGTAGTGCAAGCATGGCATTCTCATAGTATAAGATGGCATTTGCAAAACAAGCTTCCCTGTCTCACAGCAGGCAGCAAGTACATGTTTCGATTACCCACAGAATAGATCTATTCTATGCAGATTAGTACTAGCTTTCATTAATCACAGAGCATCTGCAGTGAAGGCATAAATGAGATATAGGTGACAAAGAGATCTCTTGAGCGGATGCTTAAATCAATGAAAGGAACGTAGTAGGTTAAAAAAATGTGTAAATATGCTAGGCCTGAGACCACTCTCTCTTAGGAAATGTTCCATTATAGCATCCTAAATGTCCTGCTGTCGCTAGGAGACCTTCTGTTTCTTTTGATCCTTGGGTGTTGCACACATTGAGATGCAGCTGTTACCAAGCAGGTCATTGTTATTTGGGTCACAGCCTAATTTGTTATGATCTAGGCAAGTGTGTCAATGTCTTTGAAAATGTTTTGAATGTGCACACACCTAGGGCCATATTTATGACTCGGTTTGCAACGCTCTTGCACCACGTAATGTGAAAAGGAAAGAGGAATATGTGTCTCAGGCTTGCTTTGTGCAGGAAGGTGGACCTGCGTTGCACCATGGTGTAAGTGTACCTGCATTGTTGCAAAAAAAAACATTGTGTGCCAGTGCAGATGGAAAATCAGGACTGCCTTATATACTACGCATTCCTACCCTTTCCAAGTGATGCAGTGCAGCAAGGTGCATTGCACTGCTAGTCTATTTCATAAATATTCCCCACAGTGCCTTAAAATCAAAGCCTTAATTCTGCACCAGTTCAAAATGTTGAGTGCTACCACTGGCTTCCCTTTCGGGTATTGTGTCCGATGGCTTCGGGGAGAGTAGGTGATGGTACAGAAAACCACTGTCCAGTGACTCCTTTCCACACCAGATATATTTTTAACCCCTTCGCCGCGGGGCTAATTCCCCCGCGGCGCGGGGTGGAGGGGGGCCGCGCACGGCGCCGCGGTGCAGATGACGAGCCCAGGCTCATCATGCAGCACGGTGCTCCTGTGCTGGTGACTCGTCATGAGCCCGCCCGCGCAATGGAACGCTCAGCACAGCGGGAGAATTATCCCCGTGTGTGAGCGTTCCACGGCTCATGACGAGCCCAGGCTCGTCACCAGCACACGAGCACCGTGATGCATGACGAGCCTGGGCTCGTCATCAGCACAGAAGGGGTTAATGCAGAAAAAGTTACTTTAAATATCCCAAGCTACTTTAAAAAAAAACAGGGATCGTGGTTTGTTTTTGTTTTCCATGCAGCTCATCGTCCCTCTGCGTTAGACAATGGTAGAGGATAGCAAATAGCGACCTGTCTAATTATAATTAATTAGGCAGCTGTTTTGTGACCCCCTGCGACTGTACATTTTACGGCGAAACTTAATACAAAAGTAATTTCACCAAATGTACCGCGTTTCACAAAACGTTGGTGCGCAGTTCGCACCCATTATTTGTGACCTGCCATGTTGTACATGAATCGACGTTTTTTCTTGTGCAGGCAGCCGATAACCACTGTTATTCCTTAGACATTGGCACAAGAATTTTCAAACACTTGACAGTGTTACTCACCCAAGCATATGCAGTGTCTAGTAAATAAAAAAAGAATTGCCTGGGAAATTCTGATCTTGTAAAAAATATCATAATGCTGTCAGAACGCTTTTCGTTTACCAGGCTTAATGTCACTTTTGTTGAAGAACATTCACATATTTTGAATAACTTATTCATAAGAAGAAAAATGCAGCGACTCTCGGTTCTTTCTGCTTGCCCAAACAAACTCTTGCTCCTCATTGCAAATATGTAAATCATCCCATGCCAGTTTAGCTTTAAATTATCCATTAAATAAACCAAGAGTTCAAAGCTGTATAAATGTATTGGTTGATTTGCAAAGACATGGTTGAATAAGATATGCAAATATTCCCAACCAGCGTTAAGCACTCTGACTTGTTCACCTTAAAGATTACATTAGGATTGCAAACTCAAATTTAACTCAGACTGTGTAGATGTTGATACAAATCTACAGCCCAGGCCTCATGTATATTAATTTTCTTATGAATTGTGTTATGTGGGTAAAAATAGAATCCAGTGGCTGCATGCATTATCAAGACGTCTCTGTACATAAGGATCTGTTATCAAGCTGATGATACCTGCAGATTTCAAAAGCAAAATGCTGACTTTAAAGAAAGGCAAGGGCATTTTAATTGCTGACACAAGTCAGTATAAGTCTAGGAAGAACTTTAGAACTTCTTAAAAAGTCTGAAACTTTAAAAGCAATTGATTTATAAGTTACAGAGGCAAGAAGTAACAGCTGTAAAGTCTGAGTGACAGCAAAGCACTACGGCAAAAGGTGTTAAACATCTTGCCCCCAGACTATGGAACTCTCTTCCCGTTGGTCTCCGCCACATCTCCAATTTGTTTGCCTTTAGAAAGGCCCTGAAAACGTGGCTTTTTAATCAATAATACTGTTATGTCTGTCATCCTTCTTCTTTTTCAGTAATGGGTCAGAAAGCGCCGGGACACTCCTTGGAGTAGCCGTGCGCTATATAAGTCACCCATTAACATAACATAACATAACAAAGTATTAAATCTGTTTAGTCTTGAGGAGACATTATAAAAATATCAGGCGTCTTCAAGTTGAATGTGCATGCTAAATATCTGTAATAGTCATTTGTGTATTACGGAATTTAGGGCCAGATGTAGGAAGCTCGAGAACACTGAATCACAAATTGCGAATCGCAATTTAGAACCTGCATTTGGTATGTGGCAGACAGCTACCTCCAGGGCCGGACTGAGAACTAAAACCGGCCCTGGCAAAGTGCTCGGCCGGCCCCCTGGGGGTCTGACCGAGCTCTTTGTCGGGCCGGTTTTCGGCCGATTTTGTTACAGGGCCGATTTTGCAGCTATGCTGCAAAAACGGCCCTGTAACAAAAACGGTCCCATGGGCCCAAAACCGGCCCCCACCCTTGCGGCGCACCGGAGGATTGCCCGGTGCCCGCAACGGCCAGTCCGGGCCCTGGTTACCTCAAAAAGGAATGATTCTAGATGATTCACTTTCATTATTTACTGAATCCCCAATACAGAATCAGTAATTTTCAAACAGTTTGATCATCATGAGAAAGTGATTTAACTCATGCAGTCGCGACTGCTGTCTAGAAGCAGCAGTGGTACAAAAGGGGGTGGTGATGGACGGAGCATCCGAATCAATCAAACACTCACACCCAGTCAAAAGATCTGGGTTTAATCCATCACCGTTCTTTAGCCCACTCTGCCACCCCAGTTCAGACATGGCTATATGCAAATCAGTTTGACCCTGTACCTCATGGGAACAGTCCAGCCCGAACTGCCAAGCCATGTCTTCCCTGGACCGGATACAAGCTTCCGAGGACTGGTTTCTGGCATTCCAGCCGTCTTCAGCCCCGCTTGCTTGAATCCAGTGGCAAAGCGAGCAAGGGACTCACATCTGAGCATACCCTGCCATACTTATGGCGGCCAAAAGCAGTACAAAAGGGGGTGGTGATGGACGGAGCATCTGAATCAATCAAACACTCACACACAGTCAAAAGATCTGGGTTTAATCCATCACCGTTCTTTAGCCCACTCTGCCACCCCAGTTCAGACATGGCTATATGCAAATCAGTCTGACCCTGTGCCTCATGGGAACAGTCTCCTCGAACTGCCAAGCCATGTCTTCCCTGAACCGGAAGCAAGCTTCCGAGGACCGGTTTCTGGCATTTCAGCCGTCTTCAGCCCGGCTTGCTTGAATCCAGTGGCAAAGTGAGCAAGGGACTCACAGCAGTGGGGCAGGTGGGGGCGAAGGGGTTGGGGATATTAATGAGGGTACATAAAAAATAATTATCACTTACCACCCAGCCCGTCCAGTCCTCTTCCTGGCTTCTTGTTAGAAACAGGAAGAAGAAAGCACCAGGGCTCCCATGCTCCCTGCAGCTAATCACAACGCTGCAATCCAGCATTCTGATTGGTCTCAGCGCCGTGACATGTGCTTAGTCAAGGGCTGGAGGAGTGGGCATGTTCTACATGCCCGAGAGGGCGGACCAAACAGTCATTGTGCTCATGAGTGTTCTACCACTCCTCTCCTGCTCTGCAGCTCCGCCCCCTCACACATGCTGCTGCTGCAGGAGGACAAAATAAAATGATAATATTATGTTATCATCATTTTATTTTTCCTTTTTTTTGCTGCGTCCTGGCAGTGGGGTGACTCTTCTCCGCTTTAGCGGAGGAGCCACCACTGAACTCATAATTTGTGGAGGCCTGGGCAACAAAGAGGAAGGCAGGCATTGCTTCCAGAGAAAACACGGAATGAATTTCTCTCTGGAATACCCATAATTTTGCATCATGTCCAGAAAAGAGCCTGAGAAGGATGGTGGAGGAAGAAAGATAAACATGAAATTTAGTGAAAAGTATTTGGAGGTTCTCACTGAAGAGGGGATAGCTCACAAAGATGATTTTTTGGGATGAATATGTACAGTTCCTGATTCCCAGAAAAAAACAATTTAGAAGGGGACACAAGTTAAACGCTGTAGGAGTTAATCTACTACCATAAAAGAGATAAGGAAAAGATGATACATTGCGCATTCGAAAAGAAAATATAGCATACTGGCTTTCGGAGGCATGTGGAACAAGTGGAAGACCTTTTCCCGAGCCACCACTAATACCTCTTATCCCAATCGACTCCACTTTAATGCTTGAGAGCATAGTGGGTCTCAAAGACCTTGATACCTCAACACCACCCTGTCAATCTAAAGGTAAATATAAATATAATAATGCGTACTTTTAGACTTCAGAGCAATACTTACATTACCTTATTGTTGGATGATGAGAGATGAAGTATATATACTTTAAAGCACCATTACAAATACATTATGACTTTCAGAACAATGGTATATGCATTTAAAAATGTCAAATACAACATTTTAGTTTTATGTATTTTATCAATAAAAGTTGTGAAGAAATTATTTTACATAAAAATATATATTTCTTTAAAGTTCAACACAGTTACATACATTTATATAAATCACAGATGTACCATCGCAGGGAAGGCAAATGTCAGGACCAGAGGTACAGCCAAACAGTCCACCAGACGTGGAGAAGAGCAATGACCCCCCCACCCCAAATACTACATCACCACCTGTGTCTTCGAAAAAGAGTCCATCGGTCTCTCCATTTCCAGATTTTCTTGAGACTCTGAGAAACCTGCAGCAGGCATTGAAACACCACAACCTACTATAAGGGACATTCAAATGGGCATTAGTCTACTACAGTTCGATCACATTACTTATAGAAAAAGAAATTCGGCTCCTGTAACACCTGTAGATAGTGCTGACACATCTGAATTGTTTCGTTCTTTAGAAGCATCAGTTTTAGCAGTTTAGTGGCTACAAAATAAAACTATAAAATGGGCTAGTAAGCAATTAGTGGAGTTATTCAGAGCTATACAAAGTCTATGCCACAAGCTTATTTGGGAACAGGGTTCTCAAGAAAAATGAAGAAGTCCTATGTGGACCAAAGTGAATAAACTTAATTTTAGCACATTAAAGGGATCCGATTGGCACCGGATGCTAATGGCTGCTATATAGAACTCCACAGTTCCTATCCCAGGTTTATCCTAATCAATCTAGTCAGCTGTTGAAATCAAACAACAGACAACTGGACGCATATTATTGCACAGTGCCCTTTAATTCAGGGGTTTTGGAATTATATTATATTTTTCGACATTTGGACCGAAAGTATTCCCTCTGCTTCCTGACTCAACCAGGAAAACCTTAGTACAGGCCTTAGTGTTGAGTCGCTTAGACTACTGCAATGGGTTACTTCTTTCAGCTAACGAGGGAGTAATCTCTAGATTGCAGGTAGTTCAAAACACCGCGGCTCGCCTTGTTCTAAACCGGCCCCCCGCACCCCCTCTAAACCCCTTTTGACCACTTTGCATTGGCTTTCCATCAAATAGAGGGTGAAGTTCAAGGCCTGTTGTATCATACACAAGTGTCTTCAGAGGAAAGGACCCATGTACCTGCCTAATAAATTCTCTCTCTATGTACCCTCGCGATCCCTGAGATCTAGCGAACAGGCTCTGCTGCGGGTACCTAGAGCAAAAAAGGCAAGACAAGGCCATAGAGCACTTTCCATTGCTGGTCCAATGCCGTGGAATACCCTCCCACTTTCCTTGAGGCTCTGTAAGGAGCACTTCCCCTTCAGGAGACAGCTAAAAACCTTTTTATTTCAAAATTAATATGTTACACTGCCAGTACTGTTTATTTGCAATAAGGCTGCCAAAGGCGCGGAGATACTCCTTCGGGACGTGATCCTAGCGCGATATAAACACGCAAATAAATAAATAAATAAAGTCTTATTAAAATGGAGTAAACTTAAAATACAGTCTCATGTTTCCAGCAAAGCTGCGAGTGGCGAGTGCAGGGTGTACCCTGTTCTTTTTCTCTGCAAATGAAGTGAGTGAATAGCTGGATACTAGGGACAAATCGAGGACCTGCCTGGTATCATACATGGGATCAACCAGAATGTCTGTGACTGGGGAGCGAACCCAGGAACTGTGGAAGATACAGCAACAACAAAGGAGAGCTGGAAGGCTGGTACGGATCTGGGACTCCCCTGATGGGACATTGCAGGCCTTGGACTCTGAGATGGTGCCACCGTCCCAAGAGGCATCACAGGAGCACACAGCAGAACATGGCAAATTGGGAAGCGGTCATAAATGAACAGAGAGAGATGGGGCACAGAGACAAAGCACAGATAAGTGACTAAGGACCATGGCTTCACAGAGGTGAGAAAAGTAATAGAAATAAAGATGAGGGGAGATGTTTGAGCTCTTCATATGCCCGAGATAATATTCTTAAAAATGAGCCAAGCTGCTGGAGGAAGGTGTCCCAAAATCAGTGGCTGGACTTCACATCCTGTCGGACACAAGACCTCTGGAACAGCACCAACTTACAGAGACATTTGTAGGTTCACCCAAGTTAAAAAATGTGGATGAACATAGAACTCAACAAATAGGGTTGAGCAGGGCCGGACTGGTTACAGGTCTTTCCTTAATAAACAATGCAAAACAAATGTTTTAAAAAGTATGCTTTAAAGCTATTTGTTTTGCATTGATCATTTAGAAATGCCTGTAGCTGCCCAGTAACAAAATCAGTGAACCTGGATCCCACTCTGCCACCCCAGCAAAAAAAACGCCCTGTAGCCAGTCCGGCTCTGGGGATGAGGATTAAAGACAATGTTAATTGTTGGGGGGAGGTTATTGAGGTGGCATGTGCCATTGTTGTTTCAGTTACAAACATTGGAACAGGACTCACATGACTGCCCAAGGGGATGGGGGTAGGAGGGGGGTGCTTGGTTGGTTGTGTTCTAAAATGTTGGGAGAAGTTAACACTGTCATGTCTATGAATCAGGTCTCAAAATCAAACCTAGAGGGGTTGGAGGGAGCAGATCTGCATTCTCAAGGATGGTGGGCTTGGAACAGGGTAAAAGATATTCAACAAATGGCTGCACAAACAATGAAGATCATAACTTGGTATGTACAGGGTAGAGCAGACTTGGAAAAAAGACACTGGATACCTGCCTTCCTGAACTAAATGAAAACATGGGAGTGTGCGGGAGGGGAAGAAACAAAATGATGGTGCATTAATACTGTAAATATGCCTTGCTATCATTTTGAAAATGCAAATAAAGATGTTTAAAAAAAATAATCTTTGTTTCATCTTTTGATGGCTCAGCACGTTATTTTGATTATCCATCAAAGGCCATCTGGCTTGGCTCTTTCTGGTAATATCTTGGTTTGCCCACTCTGGCCCTAATGGTTGCTCCTTTTATTTTTAATGTTCTACTAGTGGTTGCTGTCTTCGAGAAATGGAATTATGCTACCACTGTTCTATGTGGCATATTCTCAAGGACCTATTGCCGATTCATCCGCACTTTAGCACCGCAAAAGTGGTGATAGATTTATCGCCCTATTCTCAAGCTGGGGCAAACTGCAGAGATTGCCAGTTTTCCAGCAATAGCTGCTGCAAAAAACATTGCCATGGATGAGAGCAACAACTAACGCTAATGATATGCAGAGTAGGGGTTCCCGTGCAAAAATACACAAAAACACCACTTCGCGACATTCTAAACAACCAGCAAGATCTGTGATGCTATCCAAAAACAGGCGACAAGGCACGTTAGCAGGAGGGATTCAACACCTACCTTTTACTGGTGTTAAGCAGGACGAAAACCTGCAGTATGAAAGGAAGCCTAGTCCAGAGCCACATCTGAAGACCAACACATGTAATGGAGCTACTGATCATGCAGCTCAGAGACCCAAGAGGGCCACAACTCCCACTGTCACCATCCCCAGGCCTTCACCGACCCTCCCCGGACTACCAACAAGGCAGCGCAGAACAAGACAGTTAACCTTCTGAAAACGGTATGGCCCCCAGCCACACATGCAGAATGTGGGGAGAGGTGGGAGCCAAGTATGTGTGAAGGAGGCAAGTCACCCATGAATAAAAATGTACACAATGGAGGTGATGTGCTGGGCAGATTTCAGTATGTTTGCCGTGTTGTGGAGGGTGGACGCAACCATGTTTTCTCAGGCAGTGGGGGAGACCTCGGTCATGTAGCTTTTGTCGTACCCCCCCGGTAACGGTAAGTGGAGTGGGCTGGTCCGGCGTAAGACAGTCCAGCGTAGGAGTGTGAATAAAAGGCCGGGGCTCTGGGCGTGGTTCACTTCCAGAATGCCCAACGCATCTGCCAGGGTGGCACCACTCACCCTCCCACGAATCCGTCCCAGTGACCGCCATCCATCTCAGCCAATCGCTGGATTCCGCGACAAAGTCCCCCAGCGCACCCAGGTGCATAGCACCGCTGAGTCATGTGTGTGCTGACTACTGCCTTCAGCCTATTCTGTGGTCAGCAGGTCCCCCAATTCAAATCGAGTCTTGATTTATTGATGGTGCAGTCCATCAGACAACAGACATTGCATCCAGTGTGGCCCACCCGATGACGCATCATTGCCGGCTGAGCACCTTCTGAGTGCTTCAGGTGCCACTAACTCTGTGCAGCTCAAGTCAATGCCACGTGGCTGTAGGCCCTTGCTGACTGCTGTCTCCAGCCTACACTGTGGTCAGCAGGGCTCACACATATCAAATCCAATTCTGACCTGCAAGGACACTCCATCATCACTGGCTGCGCACACACTGAGCTCATCAGGTTCTACTAACTCTTTGCAGCTCAAGTCCATTCCACGTGGCTGTGGGCCCTTGCTGACTGCTGCCTCCTGCCTACACTGCGGTCATCTGGGCTCACACATATCAAATCCAATCCTGACCTGCAAGGGCAAGACATCATCGCTCGCTGCGCACATGCTGAGCTCTTCAGGTGCCACTAACTCAGTGTACCACAACTCATGGACCCTTTATGATTGAGTTTCGTGCTGTGGACAGCGGCCACAACAATGTCACCTCAGGCAGTGGGGAAGACCTGAGACCACACCCCACTGCAGCTGCAGCAGGAATATCCTGAAGGGACACAATTATTAACAATTTCTTCACATGAGCACCCTCATCTCTGGAGCCCCTACCTCAGTGCAGCTCAAGTCATGGACCCTTTGTGATTGAATCTTTTGTGTGTGATTTCAGATCTGGTGCCCCTTCCTCAGTGCACCACAAGTCATGGACCCTTTATGATGGAATCTGTGTGTGTGATCCAATGATCACTGTTCTAGTTGTTGCCAGCACCAACCACTCCCTGAGGCCTGGCTCACACTAACTCCACACCCATCCAGCACAGGCGTCGCTGGACATGTAACCCTGGTAAAAAAAAGGGGTCGGTGCACATGCCCTTACCCAGTTGCACTATCTATCTAAGTGTGTCTGTGCGGTCATTATGTATGCATGATGGCCCCGGGCCCTACCACATTACATTATGCTGTGGACAGCGGACGCAACCATGTATCCTCAGGCAGTGACTAAGACCATGGACATGTAGCTTTGTCGTCCCCTCCTGTAAGCGTAGGCTGAGTGGGCTGGGGCAGCGTATGCCAGTCCAGCATAGGGGTGTGAAGAATTTGCCTGTGGCTCTGGGTGTGGTTAAGTTCTGGCCTGGACAAGGAAGTAACTAATGAGTGAGTCTCTGTTGTCGTGTTAGCGCCACCCAGGCCACAAACGACAATGTTGAAAGATAGCATGCACCAGGAGGGCGAGCTCGCACAAACTGAGAAATGAAGGAGCGCAAGAACACTCAGGGTCTTGCCTCATACACGCCAAGTGTTGTGTGTATCTGTATTGCCGCAGCATGAGCCAAATGCCTAGCCCTACTTGCAGCGCGAGTTAAGCCAGGCATGAACTCTAAATAAGCGTCTGCCCTATCCTTACCCTTGGGCTACACTCATGTGGCCACCCACCTTCAACGGCCAACATCACTGTGTCGTTGTCAGGCTTGTGGACATGCGCAAACAGCCATGATGATGGTGTGCCATAGGAGTGCAAGTGATGCAACCGCGCAGCAACCACAAGTAAATAGGCTAGGGGGAGGGAGGAGCAGCTGTGAGGCAACGTAACACACAGTGATGCTGCACATTTGCCACATGCAAGATATGTCAAACATGAATCGCAAAGTCACACACATCCCACCCCATCCCCAACAAGCCACATCACATTTCCTGAATGCAAGCAGATGACAAACTAACATTAGGGATGAAAGCTCCTTTGTCTGAACTATCAGGCGGGAGCACATTAGAACTTCCGATTTCAGAAGTGCATGTGCCCAGCACCCCCTGACAGATACTATAGCAGCAGATGACGACTCCCACACTACACACGGCCTGACAAAAGACCATTGTATACACACCCCCAGACAGAAGTCCTAGCTCAAAGTTATCTTGCTTGGAATGGCCTTCACACTTACTCTCACACCATCCCAGGCGTACAACTGTTGCACACTAAAACAACTCATTGATCCGAGCAGTGGCATTTCTTCCACAGTACTGGCACAGGTCAGAACAGTGCCGCTTCAACCAGAGCCACTGACGCAATGGCAGAACATACCGGAAAGATACACAACCCCTGTCACGTGTAACTGTACCATGCACGTTTGCTGCATTTACTGGGGGAACTGTCATTGGCGGTGCTGTGGATCAGTTACCGGCTAGGCTTCCGCCTTGCCAACGTCACCTGCTTTCAGCCTGTGTTGCATTGTCGATCGAGCATATTCAAGTGGTCAATGGATATCTGCCTATCCAACAGGACAGTAGCTGAACTGGATTTTGACATGTGTGTGCGCCCCCTGGTGGCACACGACCAGGAGTGTCACAATGATACCCGTTTATGGGATACCTTGATACTTGGTTTATATGCTGGCTGCTGTAAATCCTCATGTGCAGTGACCACATTTAACCGATCCCCTCTTGGGCTGTAGTTCTAATTGGTGAAAGGGGGTGGATGCAGCACATCTGTCCAGACCTTCTAATGGATCGACTCGCTGTCCTGTTTGATGAGGTCGACAACGACCTCATGTTGGAAATGATAGCCTCCGAAGCTGCCATCGCTTTCATGGACGAGTAACTGCAGACCTGCAGCCACAACTGATTAAAACCCATTGCACATGTCCCAACACCTTGTTGCATCTTGGACATCTGGTCATATATCCCATGACAACAGTGGACATGGCTGCATTCGCCTGGACTTCGAATACATGAGGGAAAAACAATGCAGGTTAACACACACCTGTGAAAGGTGAGGCAATCCCATGGAGTGGACAACGGAGCTTGGCAACCTTCCTCATTCTGACATACTGCTGCATTGCTCTGCATGTTGTGGCACTTATATTGTCCGTACTGACACGCATATGCTAATAAAGTCTATACACCTTCACTTGTATTCAACTGTGATGAGTGTTGATTTAAATGACAATGTGTGTCTCTGTGCCTATCTGGGTCACAACCATACATGTGCGTTGATAATATTACCAAGGAAGTATCTTTTTGTTGAATCACTTTCCCTATATTCATCCATACTTACATACTTGATTGATTATAGCCATGACACATCTGTGTGAATTAGAATGTTTTATTCAAATTCCTTGGAGTGTTGAAGTTGGACCAGTACAGGGCCATGCAAACCCCACTTTACATTGTTGACCTGGGGAGAGCCAGCCAGAGTCCTTTAGGGATTTTATCGAAAGTGGAAGACTTCAGTCCGCAGTGTGATTGCTGTGTCATTGGTAACCAGACTAAATATGGCATTCCATGTCAAGGTACAAGGTGAGTGTCGCTGAGTGTATTGGGGTACAGTGGAAGGTGTTATTCCAGGGCATGATGCAGAGGGCAGAACCAAGCTGAAACTGGCCATATGGCGGAGATGAATGCTACCACTTCATTCTTACCACAAAGCCAGATTCATCATCATCTTCATCCTCTGATGTGTCAGGTGCCTCACATGTGATTGGTGGTGTTTTGTCTGCATGACTGTGTAGCAGTGACACATCAGGGGCCGGAGGTGGAATGTCTGCCGCACTGTGTCACACTGACTCTTCAGGGGGCGGAGATGTGGATGGAGTGGTAGCCACAGCATCCAGCCATGCCAGGCCTTGTGGTGGCGATGCCATAAAAAGGATCTGCAGGGCATGGATAATTACAGCTAAATCCGGCTGGTGTGCAGCCGTGCAAACATTATTTCCGCCTGCTTCTGTGCCAAGCTCTCCATCATTCTCCTTAGCTGTCCCAACTCCCGGCTGACATCGCTGGAGCCACTCTGAATAGACAGTTGTTCTTGGCACAGCGTCATGGCTCCAGCGAAGTCAGACATGGATTGTTGGAGAGCATGGAGCGGACAATGGGTGCCTGTTAGGGACTGTAAGTGGTCCCTGATGGGACCTAGACTTAGACAACCACGTATGGCAACTAGTTTGGCTGCCATGAGGTCGAACCCCAACCGCAGCTGATCAGGCATCTTCTACTGGCACCCTAACACATGGCGTTGGAATGCCATGTGTTGGTCATGGGGGAACCGTGAGACAGCCATGGTGGTGGGTGCTTTCTGCTGTGTGGTCTGTGCAGGTGGTGGGGTCCCCTTGATGCAGCTGGGCTGCCCTGCTCCTGGAGGTGGCTGCCCGAGCTGTCCATGAGCTGTTGGATGGCGTCAGTGTCAATGTTGGGCAGGTCCTCTTCATCATCAGTGCTGTGTTGTTGGGTCTGCTTTGCAGGAGGTGTTGATTCTCCCTCTGCAATTTGAAGGGGAGATGAAGATTGACATTGTGTTCACATGTATGTTCACGCATTGTACAAGTTTACTAACAGACTGCATGACAATGTACATTGTGACTGTTTGTGAGGGGATGCCTATTTGATGCGGGACAGTTAACCTTTCTACACCATCACAAATGTGAGGTTGTACTTGTACATTGTCATCTCACAATTTCCTGCTATGCCAAATGTGATTAACCATTTTCTACACACAAGCGGGAGCAGTTGTGTCCTCTGGTCTGTTGTGAAAGTGTTGCAGTTTGTACCACATTGTTGTCAATATTGAGGTGCTCTGATTCTTATGTGTATGTACTGCATTGGGGGTGAGTTGCCTCTTCAGCTCTGATTTGGCTGGCCCTTATCCCTTTCAGGGGGTGTGCCTTTCACTTCTGTGCTTATACAGTACTGAGATGTTGCAGACTTGGGTAAATTGGGCTCTTGGTCGGAGTTGTGACTCTTGGGCATGGTTTGCTTCAGGTGTGCTATACTTAATTGTGCATGTGTGCGATTTTGCCCATCTCCTCCCGTCCCCCCAGTTCCTGGTCGTTACTCACCCTGTTGTTGTTGGCTCAGGTCATGTTGTGCAGTGTCCTGTCCCCCAACTCTGCCACCTTCTCCCCAATGATGGTTCCAGGCTGGGCCTCTGTGGGGCTTCTGGGGTTCTGGTTGTCCTCTGTACTTGCTCGGGCTACCTCCATGGTGCTGCGCAGTTGTTTGTGTTTTGTTTGTGTTTTTGTTCCAGCTTTTATAGTGATTTTTCCTGACTGACTTGTGGGTCTTGCAGGCCTGGCGCTGCTCATTGCTGAATTTTTTTTATTGCAGTTGGGCCCATCGCAACTTTTTTCACATTCGGGTTTAGATTTTTATCGCTGTCCCGGTAATTGTATTGCAGACATTTGACGCGTTATCTGGAAACGATTGCATGTTACCGCTGTTTTGTGACTACGATATTAACACAGAGTTATTTTCCCGTGATAGACGGCAATATGAAAATTTGCGTTAACATATTTTGGCAAGGATTATCGCAAGTTCTTGAGAATATTCCCCTATATGTTTCAATTTAGTGGTATTCTAAAGTGCAAGAAAAACAAACTGTTTATGGATTGAGCACAAAAGTGTAACTTCGATCAGAATGCTGGGAAATGTATGGAGCAGTTCTCCAATGTCTGTTACTTCTCTATGTTCTATTTTAGCTCCTGGGACTAGCATTTTGCGTGCGTGTTAACTTTTAACTGTGAAGAAAGTCAAACATAACACACTAGGATCACATTGTGAATAAACATGTTTAAAACGTTATTTTAACCCTTTGCTTATAATCAATTTACTGATCATGAATTGTCACTTTCAACCAAGGCACAACTGCCATGTAACATACATGTTTTTTTGTTTCACAGAAACGTGTTCATTCAAGTTATTATTTACATTTTTCAGACCCTATGCTAGATCAACCTGCTCTGGGAGGAAGAATTTGCACTCTAATGCTAAAATCCAGAGTTTTAAGAAGTCTGGGTTCTGCACTAATATGAGGCAAACATTTTGTACACTTCACATTTCCTATATTTAGCCTAATTAACTGTGCAGCAGAAGATGTACTTTGCAGAACAGAGTTGAGGGTAATATAGAGTTTGGTGTATGATCTGTTGACCTTTGCCTCCCTAGCAGACTGCCATACACCATGTTTAGAGATCTTCCCCTGCTTGACAGAGAGCTTAGTGATTTCATGAAAGTTGCCACTAGGGCTCCTCTGAGGGGAGTGAAGCTTTGCTGAGTGGCCTCCTTGTTCCACATAACTGCTCACCAAGGTTTTCTGTTCTCCAAAAAGAAACATCCCAGATCAGTAGTTTGTTTTCAGAAATACCTAAATATTAATGTCATTTTAATGTTTTGGGAACAATTCTTTTTTTTCTATTTGGGTCTTTCAGACCTTTCCCGTCAGTCCTCAAAAGGCAGAAAAGTACATCAAAATATTCGACTGGTAAATAGGTTGGAGAGTCTGAGATAGTTAGACTGACTACCGAATAACAATGTGGCAGCGTCGTTTTAAGGTTTCTACTGATGGGGTCAGCAGGGGCTCCGTCAGCGCAAATAAGATGATTTGCTCTAGAATGAGAGAATTAACCATATGGATTGGTACCGCCTAGGTCCCTCCGCTAAAAGTAGATGATCCCAAGAAGGGAGTGGGTCCCTCCGGTGGGTCCCTCTCCCACCCCTCCTTTCATCTAAGGCAGACAAGTCAGACAACACAACTGCTTTGGTTCAGGGGTCGTAGACCCCCCGGCCGCATGTTATTGCAAACTTAAACATTCAGATATTGAGTATACATTATATACAATGTGCAAAAAGTCCAAATACAGATAGGCACAGTTGTTGAAAGGCTAACCTTAACATGTCTCTAATACATCTAGATTCCTATTGTATTCTCATCATCATCATCATGAAATCTTTATTTCGGCTGTTTGCCATAAAAGAATACAAAATAAAACAACATACAGCGATGCTAATGCAATTCATTAGAATAGACACAGTAATAATAAAATTCGCTCATGCTAGATTGGCCCATGGTTCCAGTATAACATATCTTATCAAAATATGAACCTTAACCGTTCATTAACAGTCATGCGCCTGCGCTTAGTCCACATAGCTAGCAGGAAATGGGAGACTGCGAATACGATGTGCCTAGATGTATCAGTCTTTAAAATTCTAAAAGCATATATACACTGTACAAAACCCAGGTTTTTACATGGAGGTACTAGCCAGTGCTTCCTGGGTTTACTGTAGGCTGGACAAAAGAAGAGTACATAAAGTTCATCTTCTAAGTCACAGCTACACCCTGGACAGATCTTGTTATTAGAGGCTGACCATTTAGTTGTAAAAGCTCTTAAGGGTAGAGTACCATATCTCCATTGCAAGTAGAGTTTCCTCGATACAATGGGATAGATAACATCCATAAAATCCTCAAAAGAGCCAAAATCTTTAAATGTTAAAAAGGAATTGGTCAAGGTGCCAGAGTGGGGGTCAGACAGAACAGCAGTAAGTTTTTCGTTCACAAAAATCCTGGTCAGCGACTTGCCCGAAACCTCATGGCAGCACCTTTCCGGATCATACCACAACAAGGCAGGCAATCCCAATCTGATAAATTCCTGTTTTAAGAACATAAGCCAGGGTATTTTTGCTGCACTATGACAGTGTAGTATTTCCTTCAGTTCTAGCCTATAGTTCACCGACTCTGGCGTTGTCCAGAGCCTACGCCAGAACCTGAGGGGTTTCAGTGCTAGTTCTACTTCAATAGGTCTCAACACCAAGTCCAACCTTAAAGGTAGAAGCGGGGTACTTTGTGGGAGTGCCAATAGCTGTCTAATAAATTGATTTTCCGTTTTGGTGATTTCAGACCTGCAGGAGTGCCCACAGCTTCCCCCCATACAAAATTGTAGCCCTCGCCTGGGTTTTGTAGATCTCCTAAGGGGGACTAACAGGTTTAAATGTGGATGTATTGGAGAGCTTGAGGATTCCCCCTGCAAGCTGGGCCAGTTTCATTTGTGATTTTACTTGTTGGGGGCCCCATGACAGGTTTTCATTTATGGTTACCCCCAAGAACTCGAAGGTTGTTACCCTTTCTAATCTCACTGTGCTCAAGCTAGGATTCGGGCGGGTAGATGCCGGTGGGTTGAAGATCATGAATTTTGTTTTATCAGCGTTTATCTCCAATCCACAGCATCTACAGAAATCCTCAGAGCCGCCCAAAATACGCTGTATCCCCATAGGATACTTGGAGAGCAGCAGGGTGTCATCTGTGAACATGATCACCGGCACCCTGCTGCCTGCCAGCCTTGGCGCGTCATTATTGGGAACACCGTCCAGATGTGAAATTATGCCATTTACGTAGAGGCAAAACAGGGTAGGTGCCAGTACGCACCCCTGCCTCACCCCCCTGCTGAATGGGAACCTGGATGACAGCGCCCCATTCCTCCCACATCTAACCTGCGCGAAGTTCCCCTCATGCAGCCTCATCAGCACGTTCAGGATTTGTGGAGGGCCACCCAGTTCTTGAAGCACGGACCACAGTTTCCCATGGGGCACTAAATCGAAAGCGGAGCAGAGGTCCACAAACACCATGTAGAGGCTGCCACCCTCTATCTTTGCCATTTTCCAGAATAGTAATATTAAGCAGAAGATTTGACGAATGGTGGATGTGTTCCTCCTGAACCCCGCCTGATACGGGCTGAGGACTGCGTGCGTCTCCATCTAATCCTGTAGGTGGTCTGAGATGAGCTGCGCAAATATTTTTTGCGGAACATCGATGAGGCTGATGGGCCTGTAGTTGGCCGGGAGCAGAGGAGAACCCTTCTAGAAGATTAAGACTATCTCTGCTCTCAGCCAAGTACAGGGAACCTCCATGCCCCTCAAGACTGCATTAAAGATAATATGGAGGTAAGGGCCCCAAATTCTGGGTTGGTGTTTGAAGAGGTCTTCCTGGAGTTTATCAACACCCGGGGCTTTTCCCACTGCAAGTTTGGCTATTGCATGACATACTTCCTCTATGGTGAATTCTGGGTCATCGTACTGGTCATTTAAAACTAGGGATACCAGCGTAATTTCTACACCTGATTCTACTGAGTACACGGCCGTGAAGTGATCTTCCCAAACCTTTGCCTCGATACTTGGTTCAATGGTGGATTTTGGTTCTCCACATCCTGTACTAACTATTGACCAAAATCGACGAGCATCCCTTGAATCTAAGGCGCTGGTTAGGTTAGTCCACTCCCACTCTTGCTTGGCGTATTTCATCGCTTCTGTATACAGCAATCTCATAGCAAGGATTAGGGGTTTATTGCTCCCTAGCTTTAGAGCCTGGACCAGCTCGGACTTAGCCGTTCTACAAGCAGCATTATACCAGGAGGATGCAGGAGCCCTTTTCCTCCGTTTAGGCACCTGGGGGTTAAGGACCTTGACTAGACTAGAGACCAGGTCCATGTGCAGAGCCCGCATTTTTCCGTTAAAAGCAGAACGCTGAGGTTGGGTAATTAAGGCATCAACCTCCACAAACAAGGGGAGAATTAGATTATATAATTTAGAAAGTTCATCTGGGGACGCCACTAATCTTTCCCACTCGACCCTGCGTCTATCATTTGTTTGTGTTGTCCTGTCTCCTGAGTCTTCCTGGTCTACCATTATATTCTCTCTTGGGCCAGGAAAAACCATCTCCAGACTTAGAGCGTTGTGGTCGCTGTCAAACCTGGTGATTACCTTAAAATCAATAACCTTGGACCACAGCCGCGTCTCGACCATAATATAGTCAAGGCGCAATTCCTGTCCCATTTTATTGAAGGTACACCATGATGGGGTGTCAGAGAGAGTGCGGCCATTACAAGCCCTAATAGAATGGTTTAAAGTTAGGGCCATGATCTGTATCGCTAAAGGGGACTATGTCCTGGGGAGTGGGGATTGGCTTGGGGGAATGGGCCAGTAATCATCCTCCGCCATAAGAGCACCTTCATTCATCCCCTGTAGGGGCTCATAGTGACAAATCAGATCACCAGCTATCAGGAGATGGGTATCACTAGTAATAGTGTATAGGAAATGCGACAACTCTTCGATGGTGATTGACTCGCTGGCTATGCCTACCGGTCGTGAATAGACATTCACGATAGAAAAGCTTGAAAGAATTTGGCCACTCCAATACTACACACTGAACATCTGAGTGGGTGGTCAAGGTCTCGGCCATACAGCCCAGATGCAGACCAACCCAGATGGTAAGGCTCCCTGACGGTCGCCCTTCCCCCCCCAATGAGTTGGTACGTGGAATGTGGCAAATCCCACTCTGAATTGTTCATCCCTAGCCCAGGTCTCTTGAAAGAGACAGATGTCAGTCTTATCCACATAAGAGCCCCACTCCGGGCAAGGCAATTTGTTGGGTAGGCCTGCCACATTCCAAGACAATATTGTTAGAGATTTTGGGTTGGTAGCATTTGGACAGGTGACAGCACTCCCCATTAGGGCACCTTCCTTTACACTTTCTCGGAGGGGCTCCAGTATAAAACCTGACACGGTTCTACCGGGTGGATCATCGCCATTACCTGTAATAGTCCCCTGAGTAAGGAGGTGAGAATCTGGAGGATCACTAGACGATTGGCTACCGGATGACTCAGCAACTCCCTCGGAGTTAGCATTACTTCTTCTCTGGGAGGTGCCATGGGTTTGCACCCGGCTATGCTGTAGTTAATCGACCATTTCCAGGCCGTTGAACCTATTTTGGGTACGTGTTTGGCTCGGTACGTGTGGTTGCGCATGCCACCCCCTCTCAGCCCTACCCACGCCTCGTCAATCACCTTCCTTATCTGGCAGGTAGGTTGGGGGATAAAAGTATGACAGTGGGAGGGGATGAATAATTGCCCCAGGACTATGGTACCTCCAATTACAAATATGCTCCACAGTCCGTGGGTCCTTGAAATTTACCAGTACACAATAACCAGTTATGGTTTTTGGCCTATGCCCCGCCCAAGACAACCTGCGCACCATCAATATTTCACTGGTAATGTGGCGTGGGAGTGGTCTATTTTTATTAAGCCAGTCCGAAACTTTGTTTTTTAGGGACATAAAAGATTCCGGACTCGAGTTACCTATTTCTGGAACCCCTGTCAGGACTACCAGACACGGGCTCGATTCTGGGGGTAGATCAATCCTACATTCCCCAGAGTCCGCGACAGGTAGAACCCAGCCACTCTCTTTTGGCTTTGCCAAAGTACCCACTGTTGAATTATTAATAAATGTGGCCACTGATGCAGGTTGATTTGCAGTAGGTACTTTAAGAGTAAGTGGTACTGTAGGATGGGTAGGTTTATGTAATACGATCCCCCCCTGTGCAATATTCGATTGTGCACTGCCCGGATACAACACTTTTGACTACATACTGTCCACAGTTTCCAATGTAGCTTGTTCGATCTTAGAGAGCTGCCCTTCAATCCGCGTAGGTCTCTCTTCAAGTGGTTGGATGAAGATCTTAATAAGGCGCCTAGTTTGACAAGAAGTGGATCCTCCACTGCCACTGTTTCGCCAATAAAATTAGCCACACCTGAAGAGGTTACTCCTGGACAGGTTACAATCAGTGGGGGTGAGACATGTATTTCCGTGGGGTTAGAGGCATCTGACCCCTTATGCTTTGAAGTTATGTCACTATTGCCAGTACCTTTGGCAAGTTTGGGCTTCCTGCCTCCAGTGACGGTAGCCGCCCCCGCTTCCTCTTGGGTATCGCCCCCTTGCGTCTCTCCCGCAGCTACCGAGTGTTAGGTCTTTCAGGAGAGCTAGCCGTGGTGGACACAATGGTAGTCTGTATTGCTTCTATTAGTTGGAGCTGCTCTGCTGGGGAGATATGGCCCTGATCTGGGGGATAGGTGGACTATGTACAATCACAGGAGCGTCATTTATAGTTGCTTGCATGGTGGATTCAGGTGTTCGAGCATTTGCAAAGTGGCCCAGAGAGGATTTTTTGGCAAGGGCTAGATCTTGAGAAACCCGACACTCCATTAAAATTATCCCCTGATCGATAACAGAGTTGGCTCCTAAAAGTACATGATCCAAAGAAGGGGGTGGGTCCTGGGTCGCTCCCCTACCCCCCTTTCCCCCAAGGCCCACAAGTCAGACAACACAACTCTACCTTAGCTCCCCTGTAGGTCATGCCCTGCGCATTGTCCTCTAGCAAAGCTAGCATGAAAGTGTGGTTCCCTTTGGCTGAAAGGTGGCCCGCATCTTTTACAAAGAAATGATCTCCCCGGATTTAGCCATGCGCTATGGATGCAAGCTTAGGTGTCCTGAACAGCCTCTCCATCTTGTTGTTGATCCTCTTTACCGAGTTATTCAACACTTTTACTGACCTCCCTCCCCTCCATTAGACACTTAGGATCATGTGAGACCAAACAAATATTGTTTCCGGACATTTCTTTGCTGGCCATCCCACTTCAGTAAGCAGGTCCTCCACCAGCGCTCTTCGGCTCACGTGCACCAAATCGTTGTCCCCAAAGTGCAAAATACATGCAGCTGGGGGTCTTAGGCTATTCTGCAAGGCATCCTCCATTAGATCCCGGAACTGCCTAATTCGCAGGCCACCCCAACCATAGAACACCAGATTTACCTTTGCCTGGCTGGCTATAGCCTGGAAATCACCGCAAAGACAGCTGTTAGATGGCGAATGTAGGGTTGACCGATGACTAGGGTGGGAGGAATTTGCGTAATCGTGTTACGCAAATCTCCGCGAAACGGTAAAAAATCTCTGCGAACACGCAGAAATTCTGCGAACACGTGGAATTGCTTGTTCATAATGCTTTTTTACTGTTCGCAATCACTGTTTGCGTGCTCGTGGGAAAATATCTTGTGAACACGCATTTTAGAACGCAAACAAGCAAAAAATTTTGCAAAGTCGTGGAACGCAGCATTTTGGGCAATTTTGCGTTCTCCGCTGAACGCAATATTACCCAAATTCCGCAAACAGAACGGAATTTGCCGCCCAGGCCTACCGATGACCCACACATCCTTTTCTTCCTGCTCCCTGCAGATTTGCACCATGACGCGTGCTGTCCATCCTTGCAATGTTGCTTGGTGACCACCTCTTGTGTGGCAGGCGTATGCCATCGCTGAATGCTTCCTCCCTGCGTCGCAGGACGAAGAAACTGCAACATAAAGTAGAGAGAAAAACAGCGTCAGTTTGTCTCCCCACTACCTGTTCCAAGCATATGCACGCACACATTTTGTAGCAGTTCGACGACCATCTCCCAATCTTTTGCACTTTCTTTTCGCTCAATCCTCTGGCCACTACCTCCGTAGCAGCCCCAATTCTAAAGGCATGAGTACCAAAAACTGCTGGGTCCAAGTTGGCTTTCTTTATGGCTAAACCCATAACATAAAACACACAAGATGATGGACGGAATGTTGCACAATGGCAAAACATTCACCCCCTAGTCACAGATCTGGGTTTAATCCATCGTTATTTTGCTCACCAAGCCACCCCAGTTCAGACATGGCCATATGCAAATCAGTCTTGACCCTGTGCTTCATGGGAACAGTCCAGCCCGAACTGCTAAGCCATGTCTTCCCTCCTGAACTGGAATATGGTAAGGGGGTACCATTTGCGTGTATCAAGAGTGGGCCCCCTGCCGCCATAGGTCGCTGCGATATGAATATCTCTGACCTAGTGACTGGGCAGCACACACTTCCCCTAGCTCTGTGTAGCACAATGCCTTTGCCTCTGCACGCCTGATCAGTTTTAGACCTAGGGAGTGATATTATATCAGACTCCTCCCCCACCCTGTCATGACCCACCTGGAGGCCCCAATGCCAGTCACCTTTATTCTTTGCCACTAGTTCCACTACCCTAAAAGCACAGTAAAAGGCTAGGCAAAATGCTGCTTGGAACAAGATTGCCTATCCAGGGGAGATACAGGTGTGCTGCAGGGACTCCATCAGGGTGGCTAACATGGGTACCCCTATTGGTCTCCTCTCATCGGGCAGGACATCTTATAACCGCTGCCACCCTTTGAGAGCTTTCCGCACCATGAAGGTACCTGTGGGATCACCCCCCTTTCACTTTTGCGTGGAAGGAAATTGCTGCAACAAGCCTCCAGGCCGCTGCCGCAGAGCGCCCCTCTTTCCGCTTGAAGGCTAAATAGGAGGTCAAGGAAACATCACTTTGCCACTTCTGTTCCCACCGATCCCCCAAATAATGGCAATACGTCCAAGACGCCCCTTCGTATTCCTTTCCGGTCTTAGGAGCTAGGCTAGTTGCCACGAGGTCCGATAACTGGGGGCACCAAGCTGCCAAAGTAGTTCTGGGAAAGGCGTTGGCCTTGCTGCTGCCTCCCGGTGGTGAGCCCTGAATACCTGCATTTTAAAGAGAGGCAAAGCATCAGCGGCATTGTTATGTACGCCCGGCACATGTTTTGCTCGAAACAACACATTGAGTTTCATGAATTTTAGTACAATTTCTTTGAGCAACCGCAGTATCATATTACAATGTGCCATCTGGGAATTAATGCACTGCACCACGGCCATGTTGTCAGACCAGAAAAAGACACTTTGGTTTCTTAGTTGCTGAGCCAAACTGATAATGCCACCAGGATAGGGAACAGTTCCAGAAAGCTTATGTTATTCTTGATCCCAGACTGCTCCCACCAGAGGGGCTAATGCTGCGCTATCCATTCTGCTTCAAGGATGGCACCAAAACCCTCACTCCCAGCTGCGTCTGTCATTAGACCGATCTCTGGGCTCGACCTAGGGGAACCCGGCCACACCACCCTGCCATTGAACTCGCGCAGGAACACCTGCCATATCTGCATGTCCTGCTTAACTTCACCAGATAAACTGATGTGATGGTGTTTCTCCCTAAGCCCTGACATCCCCTGAGCGATTGAGCTTGAGAATGGTCGTGCCATGAGGATTATCCTCAGCGCAAAATTCAGTTGACCCACCACCTGTTGCAACTGGTGCAGAGTAACCTTCTCCTTGAGTAAGCAAGCCTGCAGTGCCTGAACAAATGCCTCCACCTTCCTTGCTGGCAAGTGTGACACCCCCTCCACTGAATCCAGTTCAATTCCCAAAAATTCCATTGTTGTTGCAGGGCCCACCATTTTGTCCCTTGCTAGTGGTACGCCTAACTGCTGCATGATCGCGCACAAAATTGAGCAACGCTAGCCTGCAATTGTTTGACGCGGGTGTCCCTAGGATAAGCAAGTCGTCCAAGTAATGGAGCACCAAATTGTGCCCCGTTGCCTGCCTAAATACCCACTCGAGAAAGGTAATACATTTCACGAAATACTCGCAAGACACCGAGCAACCCATGGGCATACACTTATCCACATAGCACAACCCCTTGAATTGGAAGCCTAGCAAATGAAAGTCCCCTGGGTGAACTGGCAACAACCGGTTCAGAGGGCGCCCGGGGTTAAGACTGATCCCTTGTAGAGGCGGGGGTGCGGCGCCCCTTATACACACGGCACCCCCATCGCCACTTTGTTACCGGGGACGGCGCGACCGCCATAATGGCGGCTGGCTCTATGCTGAGCCCGCCTTTTCAATTTGGCAGACAGAGTGTCCTGACCAACAAACGCTAAAGACCGGAGAACCTTAGTTCAGCATTTGTGCTAATTTGGACTCGAGAGCGTTCTGGCACAAGACCACAAATACAAGGGGACCTGTATCATGAGGGTGTGTGCTGTGAACCTGTTTCATTGAAATTAAGCCTTCTAAGCAGAATATATTAAAGTAAACATATACATTTCAGACACTGCCTGACCGAAAAACAGAGCCAATTACTATTAAATGTGTCTGAGTTATGCGGTCCGAGGCACGTGCACTAACTGAGAAAATGTGAATTAAATGTATACCCTGCAGAAATGCACGCGGTCATAATACGTTGCAAGGTTGATCACAAATATTTATGCGGCGTTATATAAGCATGTTTGTCAATTTCAATGTTCTGTTTTAGCACCAGTAAATTTGATTTCAAAATCCAATCAGAGAAGCACTATTTTCTCTCACAGTGAGCACAATGGTAAAAATGCAAGTGAAATTTGCTTGTACCTCATTTTACTGTAGCAGCCAAATGCAAGTGAGGCATTTCACTTTGTTGCAAAAGGTGTGTTTCTACTTTATTCTCACTGAAGTTATAATTTAAAAATTATTTAATGGAGTAAGGACTTTGACAAGAACAATTCTTGCAAAAACCCTAATTAAGTTCTCACAAATAATGTATCATTATTTAAAAAAAAATAGAAAAGTGGTAGTCTTCATTAATCTGATCACCTTTCCTCATCCTTTTCCTCACTATATGAGACTTCTTCCCATCCTCTGAAGAACCATGTAACTTAACTGGAAATAATTCTCGATTAATCACTCACCTACTGTGTCCTCCCTTTCAAGCCCTTCCCAATACCAGGGACCCACGGCATTTTTTTAATATTCTGAAGGACTGGTGTTTGGGATTGTGACAATGGGGTCACTGGGCGGAATATACATCCTGGGAAGAGGCAGGAAAATCAGATTAGTACATATTACTGGTATGTAATTGGCACGTTTCCTTCGCAGCCCTGGTCCCAGTCCTCAATAAATGACGATTTGTCTAAGCAATAAGCCCAAGAATTGAACCCAACAGCACATAAAACCCACAGAAACACAAGATGTCCAAAGAACAAGCAACACAGCAGCTGAAGAAGAAATGTGGCTGGTAGAAGAACCACAGAAATCTGAACCAACTGTACCAAAAAAACGACCAACAGAGAGCTGGAGACAAACAGACGAAGCTGCAAAACAGGTAATCAGATTTCTCATTTGAAAACCCAGCCTAGCCCAAAAATCAGACAGCATCAAAGAAGATCAACCCACCCCTGTAACACGAACAGTGTACCCAGGAATGACAGGACATAGGGGCATGCCTGAGGAAAACGAAAAAGGAATGAGTTGAGTGTTTTAAATATTGTCAGCTACTGGAAATTACTATGACTGCATCATAATCTTTTTAAAAAAAATATTTGTATTGTTTTAACTCCATTTTTTCAAGCCCGCCAGGCACATTGGAAAATGTACATACAATTCAGCATGATTATGATACACTTTAAACCTAACAAAAAAAAAAGAAAGGAAAGGAAATAACAAGAACTATCAAAGGGAAAAGACAGACATATCAGGCAAATAATAAACAGTTACAGTAGAACTGTAACTATGACTGCATCATAGCCAATCGTTTTTGGCCCACCATCCCACCTTTGAAGACAAACACAACAGTCCTCCATTGAACAAGAAAAGGCAACTACTAGAGGCAAGTTGAGGCCATCTCCCAAGTGCAAGCCCCATTAGGTAAAATATTGCTGGTTAGCACTTATTGCAATATCTAGTGGCTCAGTGGACTAATGCATAGACTTTAGGAGTCTGCATTTGGACATCATGTTCACAGGTTCAATTTCAGGTGAGTCCACTCAGCCTTTCACCCTTCCGAGGTTGATACAATAAGTACCATTGTGTTGGATAGCAATATAAATATGCTTTTCTATGCTAATATGCACTTGCTATGTTATAATAACGCAGGAAAGAGGTTCTTATCCTATGTGACGGTCTCACTGTCAGTCCCTCCTGAGGGGTAGTTGGTCCCATGCTGATTGAGGTCTTGGGGATCCCTGTACTGTGAGCCCGACCCATGATCCTGCTTCATGACTTTATGTACTCTGCAACACTTCCCTGCCATGACTGCTGTTTGCTCCACACAACTGCATTCTATGGCATTGGCACTCACCCCTCTCCCCCGCACATGAGGAGTGGCCATCGGACATGTACTGGACAGCATCATATGAGCAAGTTATTATTTATTTTTTTCCCAAAATATTTTATTGTTTTTTCAAAGTTAAAAGACAACACAAAAAAATATACATTAATGGTATATATAGTAAGAATTAACAGAACAAAAAAATACACTTATTGCATTGTAAATATACCTAAAATATCTAATTGCGTATGAACTGAATAGAAAATAAATATTGAAGAAGGATCAAACAGGAGCTACTTCTAATATGACAGGCTTCAAACTTACCCCTATTAGAAATAACAAATATAAACAATAGATATCTTACATGTATGTCGCTATACAATCACCACATGGACTCCATAGCTTTTGAAATAAATCATTATTTCGACATGTTCCCGTAAAAGATAATTGGGCTCTAGCCATGGGCATCGGCAGAAATGTTTCCAGGGGGGGCTAACCTGGCAAACAAAGGGGCATGGCTAAATTTAATCAATGGCAGACAATCAGGATCGGGTAATGCTCAGGCCAAGCTGAGAAAAAAAGGTGGTGCATTCTGCATTTAAAACTGGACAACAATTAGAGCACAGTTTTAAACCCTAATATTACACCCCTGGCCCCTTAAAACTCATACATTCCCTGAGCCCTAAAGTTAGCCCCCTGGCACCCCAAAACCCATAACCCATACCCGCCCTTACCCCTAAAGTTGTCCCCCTGGCACCCCAAAACTCATACTTGCCCCAAACCCTAAAATGTTCCCCATGCAAACCCAAAACCCATACCCACCCTGATCCCTAAAATTACCCCTGGCACCCCAAAACCGATATCCACCCTGAACCCTAACATTTCCCCTGGCACCCCAAAACCCATACCCGCCCTGAACCCTAAAATTACCCCTGGCACCCCACAACTCATACCCACCTTGAACCCTAAAATTATCACTGCCACCCCAAAACCCATACCCACCCTGAACCCTAAAATTACCCCACTGGCATCCCAAAATCTGGATGCTACGGGGCAGATTTACAAGCCAACTGGCATGGGTGCAAATTCAGGACAGTGAGTGTAAAAATTCAGGACAAAAGGGTCAAAATTTGGGACAAAAATACAGGACAGAGGGTCAAAATTCAGGACAAAAGGTAAGGTTTACAGACATACTATTGCGCAACCTTCTCTGATGTAAGTAAGCAAATAGACAACCACTAAAGTACAAGTGAAAATAAGTTTATATTAGGTTGAGACAATTGTGCACTTCATGGTTTGTCAGTATACGCACAGATTTAAGCAAATGTGCAGGTCTTTCTGTGGTTAAAAAACGGCCCCCACCTTTCCTGCTCCAAAGAAAACACCTGATGCCCGATCAGGCCAGTCTGGCCCCAATGCCATCCTCCAATTGCGCCCCTCATCTTCCCATAGACCCTCTCTCATGTGTATTTAATTTCTTCCATAGTGCTACTCATCCCAAGTATGTGGGCCAGAGTTTTGGAGTGCGTTACAACACATACATATTATAAAGAGACAATCACTCATATAAATGGGAAAGTCAATGTATAGGAAATGTTGCTTAAGATAATGGGGCTTACAATGTGTAATCATACTTTCATCCATCATTCAGTCTTTCAACATTCATTCTGTCCTTCCATCTGTGTGCCCAACATTGTCCATATTCATCTATTTACAAACCTATAATTCACGTTTCATTCCATCCATCATTTCACATATCTATCCCTCAATTCACCCTTTTACTCATCCATCATCCATCCATCTACCCTTTCACCCTATCCATCCATACACTCATCCATCCACTTTTCCACCCATCCATCCATTAACTTATCCATCCAGCATTTCACCCGTTCAGTCATCCATTTACCCATCCCCATCCTCTTTCAATTCCCCTTTCACTTAGCCATCCATCCTTCCATCCACCCACCCATCCATCCATCTACTTATCGGCTCATGAATCCATCCATTGAACTTACCATTCATCCATCCATTCACTCATCAATCCACCCTTTCACTCCTTCACTCATTGATCCATCCTTTTTTCCACCTACCCGCCGTTTCACTCACTCATCCAGCCTTACAGCCAACCTTTCACTCATCCGTCCATCCATTCACCCTTTCACTTATCAATTCATAAATCCACCCTTTCGCTTATCAATTCATCAATCCATCAATCATTTCACTCATCCATCCACCCATTCACTTGCCCGTCATCCACCCTTTCATTCATCCATCCATCCATCATTTCACTCATCTATCCAGCCATCCATCCACCCATCCCTTCACTTACTTACTCACTCACCTTTTCACATTAATTATGAGACCTATGAAGAACTCCACCCTTGCTGTAGTTCCTAAAGCAAGGGGTGATGTGGAGCAGGGTTCACTATGCCCCTGCACATAAGCAATCTGAAAAAGTGGAAAGCATGAGTCATGCATGATGCACAGTGCCTTGACGTGGGGCGACTGACATGGTGTTGTTTCCAGAGCGTTAAGTGGGATGAAAAAACTAGGACTGTCTTTCCAAAAGGGTGTTTGATGTAATAAAATGCGTGGCTTAAAACACATAAGCTAAAAATCTGTGCTTAATATAATGTGCCGAGCGACAGGCATTTTTGTTGCTTCTGTCATTGCATCCAGATATATAATACAATGAGTAACGTTACACTAGGAACAAGTAACGGTACACCTACAACAAGCCAGAACTATTGGCTTTGTCTATGGTTGTTAGTTGCATAAAATAAAAAAGCAGCAACCATGGTTGCTATACTATAACTGTGATCCTTTCCTTTCAACTTTTTTCACCGCCTTCCTTTGGCTAACTGGATTCTCAGGTAGCAGCAGCATGGGCGTTTGTGCACAACTGTGTGACAGAATGCCCTGCCCTGGCCCGAGGCTGGAGGAGGCCACCACATGCTGTGCCAGCCCAGACTGACCATTGTCATTCTGTATGTGGCAATCAGCCGCACATAGAATGATAATGGGCGGAGTGGGGCTGCTCTTGTGCACAGGGGAGTGCGAGGCGGCCCCATCAGGGAGCTGAGGCCTCACAGGGGAAAAGCTCTGTTCAAAGCAATGCCTTAAATTAAGGCGGACGGTTAGATGATGTCCTGCCTGAGGATGAGCCCCGGCGTCAGGCCACCCTCCGGGATGCTTTTGTGCACATGGGCGTGCGCAGGGGGGGCAAGGAGAGGTGCTCTAGGGGGGGCAAGTGCCCCTCCTTGCCCCTCACCCCCTGCGGACACCCATGACTCTAGCACTAATAAATGTAACATAAGACAACCAAGCATGTACCATCAATGCTTCAGGTGATCTCCAATTAAACATTATGGATTTGATGGTTATAGAGATCAAGAGATTAAAGTGTTGAGTATGCGGTTTTGTAAAATTCGCAGATCAATCATGAGATTTACAAATAATCATGCTATATGTTAGAGTATCAGTGATGGGTAGTATTTTTAAAATATTGGTCCAAGCATTTTTCCAAAACTGTAATATTACTATACAATCAGATAAAACATGTTTTAGAGAACCTTTGCTTTGTTTACAATGCCTATCAAGAGGTGAATTACCAAGTTTAGCCTTGTACAATTTACACATAGTACACAAACAAATAAATAAGATAAAGGCATTGGTTTGTGATGAACAGACCAGAAACCATCCAGATATATTTGTGCTCCATATTCATCTCCAATCATTTAATGAGAAATCAGTAGAGAGTTCTGTATTCCAGTACTCAGTAATAAACTTCAAGGTGGTGTCACAGGGACAGTTTAGTTGAGACTGTGTGAGATAAAGCAAAAAAAAGTTCTAATTCAGAATTATGAATCAGGAGTTGTAAGTTGAAGTAACATATTTGGAAAGGAATGAAGGATAAGATTAAATAAAATATCATGTTTATGGGCTGCTACATCTGGTATCATAAATTTGCAATTTAGAGAATGACTTCAAAACTCCTTTGTCATAAATGTAATTAAGGTAAAAAATACCAGCATTTATCCATGAATCTGATGATGATGTGATTACATTTTATTTTAGGGTTATGCCAAAGTGGTATTTCTGTAGAATCTGAAATGTGTGAAGGAAGTGATTATTCAAAATCCGATATGACTAACTTACTAGAGGCAATAATGGAAGATGATTTAAGGAGTTTGTCAGTTAGTCATAGACAATAATGTCGTAAAAGGAAAAAGTGAAATCAAACGTTGCTCCATCAAAAGCCATGTAGGTGAATGAACAGGATCTATGCAAGTAAACCAAAGATAACCATGTTTTTAAATAAATGCTTTATGGTGCGTAAATAAATCTTGTAAGCCAAGTTTCCCATTAAGTTTGGAAAGCTGAAGTTGGATATATCAAATACTTGGTGGTTTGTGTTGCCAAAGAAATTGGGAGATAATTCTAGCTAGTTTTTTATAATAGTAAGATGCAATTTTAAAGGTATCCTGGATAGAGTGCAGAAAATAATAGCGGTAAGAACCATTTTGGTAGCCTCAAAATTTTCTAACCACGATTAATATAATGGAGATCTGTGGCAAATCTTGTCTGTAACTTTAGTTATCACACTATCACAATTTAATGTAATTGAATGTTTAAGAGAATTAGAAAATTGCATTCCTGAATATTTAAATTTTTCTTTTTGCCAGATAATATTTGTATTGTCGAATGTGCCATGTACATTCAGGGGAAAGAAAGCTGTTTTAAGATTGAAGGTGTAATCTGAATTACCAGAGTATTTTTGTATGATATTGAGAACCGCAGTGGGATGTAACTGGATTGCTGAGACAAAGCAGATCATCTGCTTAGGCAGACATATTAAGTGTATTGTTTGTAATGTGTCTAAGCCTGTCACCTCATCAGAATTATGAATATCAGAAACGAAAGTTTCAACTGCTAACGAAAAAAGAAGAGTGACAATGCACACTCTTCTGATTCATCTACAGAAAAAAAAAGAGTTAGGAGGCTGACCATTATTAAAGAGTCTTGCAGTAGAGGATAATATAGTGCCACAATCATTTTAATAAAAATGAGGTCCAAAATTGAAAGAGGATAATATTTGAAGAAAAAATTGCCAATGAACTTTGTCAAACTCTTTTTCAGCATCTAAACCAAGAAGTTCAGAGGGTACTGCAAAGGTTGGTATATTGTCTATGACATGGAAAAAAAGTCCGGAAAATCTGTTTTTCATGAAACCTGTTTGTTCAATATGTATGATTTATGATACAATGGGGCATATTCTGAAGGAGTTATCGCCAAGTTATCAGCACTTTATTGCAGCCAAAGTCGTGATAAAATTATCACCCCATTCACAAGCTGGTGCTAACAGCTGATAGCACCAGTTTACCTGCAATAGCAGCTGCAAAAAACATCGCCACAGATGATGCCCGCAACTATTGCTAATGAGATGCAGAGTAGGCGTTCCCGTGCCAAAAGCAACAACAACACCACTCTGAAACATTCTCAATGACCAGGCAGATTGGCATAATGACAACAACACATGGGATAAGGCACGTTAGCAGCAAGAAATTAACACCTGCTTTGACCTGGTGTAAAGTCAGACCACAGCCTGCCCCACAAAAGGGAGCCCAGCCCACAGCCACACCTGAAAGGCAACATATGCCATGGAGGCCTTGGATCATGCAGCTGGGAGGCCCAACAGGACCACAACACCCAACTCCACCCCCGCCAGTGCCCCCACACCCTGGGCAACCCCCCGGCCAAAGACATGCCACATCAACTACACAGAATCTTGTACCAAATAATTTGCCTGATGTCTCACAGTCACATTTGGTAACATGCATGTGTCTTCACAAAAATGAGCATCACACATGCACCTTCGAATTAACAAAAGAAAATGTATTCAAATAAACACAGAACAGAAATGAAGACACATGGCTGCTCCCCTCTGGACAATCCGTAGGTCACAACCTGCAAGACAAAAATCATGATGAGAAAGTGTGTCTTTTGCACATCAAGGGACAGAGAGAGAGCGAAGGAGAGAGAGATACAGAGAGAGAGAAAGAAAGGGAGCGAGAGAAAGATGGACAGAGAGGGGGGGAGAGAGATATACGGACAGAGAGGGGGAGAGAGACACAGATAACAGAAGAGATAAACAGGGAGAGAGAGTTCCGGCACTGCGCACTCAGGCCACACTCCTCACCTGCTGACACCAGTGTGTCTCCCACCACATGCCGGTATGTAGTGCAGTTCACAAGGTCCCACATCTGAAACATATCCATCATCTCAAACAGAGTCCAGATACATGAATGGCATAGTACATACAATTGCACACAACATCATCGCCTGCTCGCCCCTGTGCACCCAGGCAGATGCAAGCCAGCCCCTCCCACCACCCAGCAGTGCATGTCCTCTCCTGCATACTCAGGCAGATGCACCACAGCCCCTTCTGCCGCCCAGCGGTGCATGCCTGCCCCTGCGTACCCAGGCAGATGCAGCCCATCCCCTCCTGCTGCCCAGTGGTACATGCCCACCCCTGATCATCCAGGCCTCACTGCTCACCTTCCGCCACCAGCGTGTAGCAATGAGTGCCCACCATGTGCCACTGCAAGCCACAAGCCTGGGGCCCGTGGATATGGCACCCTCCACATCCTGCAGCCCTTCTCCACAGGACACCAGGTCTCACTTTTGATTCTGTGTCTTGAATTCTCCATGGCAGAGGACATACCTCACTGGCTCACCTCCTATTTGGTAGGTCGCACCCAGGCTGTTCGGTTGGAGGGCTTTTCTGCCCCCACCTGTTCAGTCTCTTGTGGGGTGCCCCTATGCTCATCCCTTTCCCCTCTTCTTTTCAATCTCTACATTCATCCTCTCATTGTTTCTTTACAGGAAATGGAGGTCACGGTGTTCAATTATGCTGATGACCTCCAGTTGATTTTCGACCTCTCCTCTTCCTCTGATTCTATTTCTAAGCTTCACCCTACCTTGACATTCATTTACCACTGGATGAATCTTAATCAACTAAACTTAAACCCCGATAAGACGGAGTTGGTTCTTATCGGCGGTTCTTAGAATCCTTGGACTCTCGCTTTTTGGCCCCCTGCTTTGGGTTTACCACCCACCCCCTCTGTCTCCGTGAAAACTCTGGGTATCAAAATCAGCCAAGACCTTTCCATGCGTGCCCAGATTAGCTTGGTTGTCTCATCTTGTTTCTTTTCCCCTAAAACTATCCGCAAAATCTCCCTCTACTTCTCAGTTGAAGCCCTTAAACGTATTATTCTGGCAATGATTCTATCCCACCTAGATTATGGCAACGCCCTGTACGTTGGCATTCCCGTGTACGAGCGCCGCCGCCTACAGCTCATCAAAAAACCAAGCGGCTCGCCTCATCTATAGGCTTCCGAAGTCACATCACATTACCCCTCCGTTAAAGTCCCTCCATTGGCTTCCTATCTTTGAACGGTCTCTATTTAAGATAGGCTGCCTGATCTTTATGTCACTTGCTGGCACGGCTGCCGTTATCACATCTAAGATCAGTGCCTACGTGCCTGGGAGAAGCCTTCGTTCTTCTACCCAGCACCTTCTCAACGTTCCTCGATATCGCAGGAAAAAACTGGGTGGATCCAGATTCTCGACTCTTGCCCCCCTCTTTTGGTACGCTCTCCCTCTTGCCATCAGATCCATTCCACGATACATTGAGTTCCGAACAGCCCTTAAAACCCACCTCTTCTCCCTGGCTTATATTTCTTAACTTTCTACCCCGCTGCCCTCAGGATAGTCTTTCTGCAGCGCCAAGAAACTGCCTGGTAGTAGAGCGCTTTACAAAACCCTTCCAACTTCAACTTCAACTTCATACCAGTACACCCAGCTTCATCACAGACTGTACACTGGCTCAGCCTTTGAGGTGCCACTAACTCTATGATCCAGGAGGTGACGCCTCTTGGTGGTAGGCCCCTGCTATCTGCTGGCTCTTGGCCTACACTGCGGTCCAGCAAGGCACACAGAACTTGAGCAGTCTGGACCGCTTGGACGGGGCATCATTGTGGCAGCACATCCACTCAGGACTTAAGGTGCCCCTACCTCAGTGCACCGAAAGTCATCGTCCCGTGGCGGTGTTCCTGTGCTGGCCGCAGTGTATACGGTGCCACCAAGTGTTTGACCCGCAAGTCATGGACCCTGTATGATTGGGTATTGTGGTGCGGACGCCATCATGTCAGCTCCAAGCTGGCAAAATGTGATGTTGTAGGGCCCTGGGCCCCCATGCCTACATGAATACCACATGGATACACCCATAGAGAGGTTGGAAATGGCATCAAGCAGGTACGCCTGGCCCTTTTAATTGGCAGGGTCACATGTCCTGTGACGCGTGTGCAGGATGGGTGTGGTGTGGGTGTATACCAGCCATGAGGAAGTGACTGTGGCATGTTGACAACTACACCTGTGATCAGCAGATTACTACAGGGCAGACCTGGGACATGTTGCGTTGCCATCCCCCCCCTATGAGCGTTGGCAGAGTGGGCAGCCTGGCATGTGCCAGTCCAGTGTAAGGGATTGAGCAATGACCCCAGGGCTCTGGTTCCCTACAGGGCTGGACAAGAAAGTAACTAATGCGTGTGTCCCAGTTGTTATGTGGGCACCACCCGGACAACATTCGGCAATGGGTGACCCAAGTCCAAAGACATGAGCCAAATGGACGTAAGAGGAATTCACTGACCCTACATTCATCCATACTTCCACACTTGAAAAACCATAGACATGACACATCTGTGTGATTAGGAATGTTTAATGCAGATTCAGTGGAGTATTGCATCCGAGCAGTACAGAGCTGTGCAAACCCCACATGACGATGTTGGCCCGTGGAGGGCCAGCCTGAGTCCTTCAGGGAATGACAAGTGCAAAGGAAGAAGAAGTGTTCAGTCCGCAGTCTCTTTGCTGTGTCATTGGTGATCAAACAGTATATGGCATTCCATGTTGAGGTGCATTGTGGGACAGTGGAAGGTGATGATGCAGAGGGCAGAACCAAGCAGGAAACAGGCCATGTGGCGGAGATGAATGCTACTGCCTCCCTCTTACCCCGAAGCCAGGTTCATCCGCATCTTCGTCCTCTGATGTTTCATGTCCCTCATGTGTGGGTGGGGTTGCCCTTTCTCCAGCACTGTGTGGCATTGACACCTCAGGGGCCTGAGGTGGAATGTCTGCCGCACTGTGAGGCACTGACACTTCAGGGGGTGGAGATGTGGATGTAGTGGTAGCAGCAGCATGCATCAGTGTCAGGCGTTGTGGCAGCAATGCCATGAGGAGGTTTTCGAGGTCATTGAGGAACCCAGCTACTCCTCGCTGGTGTGCAGCCGGGGCAGTGTTGTATGGAGTTTTAGATTCCAAATGGATTTTCCCGATTCATGACTCCACGTGAAGATCTTGCCAACTTAGACTCAGTTCTTCCTTTTTCTTGTGATGGTGAGGTTTGTATGAAGAATGGGTGTGAATGTAGTAGTATTTTTGAGTTTGTGTGTATGATATCAGGTGGTGTTCCCTTGAAGTATATTGTGTTATGTATATTTTTTTGTACATATTTATCTGTGTATGATTTTTTTGCATTTGTTATACATTTTGAAAATGTCTATAAAAATGTAATTTGTGATGAAATGTTTTTTACAACTTAAAAAATGAGGAATAATATAAAATGATGGAGAAATTGAAAATAAAGTAAGTTACAAAATAAAACATGATTGGTATATATCTGTCACCTAGTTTAGATTAATAATAGGATGCATACTAGTACTTGAATATTATGGTCAGTGCTGGAACTATCCCTTCGTAGTGATGTTTTTCTTTTCCCCTCTGTTCCTTGGCCACATTTAACCTTTGAGGGGGTCCCATTATACCTGCTATTTTCCCGATGAATGCCCTTATATAGGTACAATTCACGTTGCCATTATATAGGCATAGAAATCCAGCCCTTATTTAGGCATAGCCCATGCTACCTAAATACAGGCATGGCTACTTCCATCCGTTCACCAAACGTCACACCGATTTCTTGGAAATCAGCTTAAGCCGATAGGACTTCCCCTTGCTTGAATATTGATTTCTCCAAGAACTCAGTTAGTTTAAAATGAACATCTATTCCTTAGGGGTTCATTCATGACGTTCATATGCCCGACTTTACGTTAAACATGGCATTCATAAAAACCTTCAAGGTATAAATATACCTTCACTTGCTATGGCAAAGGGCGCTGTGGTTCGGTGCAGTTTGACTACCTACTTGCACGACGCAGCTCGCTACAGTAAGTGCCGAAGGAAGCCGACTCTCCAGCTGTCGGACTGATCAGGAAGGTGCCCTCCTCTGTCGAGATTCCAGCTCCAGTGTTTCTGACTCTCCTTGTGGGGTGTTGGGAAAACGAGTCCCGAGACAGAGATACCCGACCTCCTTCATTCCAAGGTATGAAGCTGAATTCTTGGCAAAACTAAACCTATGCTAAAGACCATACTTACTTCTTCCCTAGCACTAGACTTAGGTTAGGTACATTGGGGTAGGCTTATTTTAGACGCACCAGTTGAGTATTTTAGCCTGTGCTATTTATGTATGTATTTTTGTATGGCTTAGAAACCATACAATGCTCTTACAGTATTTTTTCATATTACTGTTCACGCTGTACGCATTACACTTTGCATTCTGCCTAACGATTGTAGCAGTTCACCTCTCTTGCATTAGAAAGAAGACTGTTCAATAAATCCTTTTGTTGAAACAACCGTCTCTGTAGTTTTTCTCTGCAACTCTGTAGAATAGAAGCATGCACGATTGACTAGGTGAAATATTTATCTATTGTTTTCACGACACTGAAGATTGTTATTCCAGTCCTAGGGAAACAAAGTTGTCATGTTTATTTGGTTGTCAGAAACAAATCCCTTCTTGTGTATTTGAGAAAGTTTCTAGTGACCTCTGAGCTAGCTGGCACTCACTATGGTTTAGTATATTCGATAGAGACTTACTGACCTAAGTCCTACGTCATATCTATAGGATATTTTATTCCAATGGGCAGAGCCTATTGGGAATATGGGAACTACACTACAGCAGCTGCTCTTTACGCATTCGCCTGCTCCATGGTGTCCATTAACCTCCGCTTGTTTCCTAACTCCCTAGAGCCACTCTGACTGGACAGTTGTTCTATTCTCTGAGTCAGGGCTCCAACGATGTCAGCCATGGTCCGTTGGAGAGCATGGAGCGGACTGTGGGTGTCCGTTGGGACTGTGAGTGGTCCCTGATGGGACTTACACACCCACATATGGCATCTAGTTTGTCTGCCATGCGGTCGAAGCCCAGCTGTACCTGTTCAGCCAGCTACTCCTGGCACCCTAAAACACGGCGTTGGAAGGCCATGTGTTCTTCGTGGGGGCCTTGGGAGGCGCCCTGGTGGTGGGTGCTGCCTGCTGTGTGGTGTCTGCAGGGGGAGGGGTCTCCTTGTTACAGTTGGGCTGCCCTTCTCCTGGAGGTGGGCTGCAGAGGCTGTCAATGAACTCTTGGGGGGCGTCAAGAGTCAAAGTTGTGGTGGTCCTCTTGGTCATCAGAGAAGAGAGGGTCGGGCTGCTCTGCAGGAGGTATTGATTCTCCATCTGCAATGTGAAGGGGAAATGCAGTTTAACAATGTGTTCACATGTATGTTGTCGTATTGTACATGTTTACATGCAGACTGCATGACTGTGTACATTGTGGCTGTTTGGGAGGAGTTGCCTATTTGATGGGGGACAGTGGACATTTTGACAACAGACGTGTGTGTTTTTGTACTTGTACCTTATCAACTCACATTTCCCTGCAATTCCAAATGTGATTGGCCACTGTCGACACCCATGCGGCACCAGTTGTGTCCTGTGTTCTGTTGTAGGTGTTTTGCGGTTTGTACCACATAGTTGTCAGTGCTGATGTGCTCTGCATATTATGTGTGTGTGCTGCATTTCGGGGTAGTTGACCCTGCAGCTCTGATTTTGCTGCCCCTTCTCTATTTCATGCAATGTGCCTTTGACTTCTGTGCTTATACAGTGCTGAGATGTTGCATACTTGGATACATTTGTCTCTTGGTGGGAGTTGGGGGCTGGGGCATGGTTTGTCTGCAGATGTGCTCAGCTCAATTGTGTACAGGTGTCATTGTGGCCATCTCCCCCCCGTCACCACAATCCCTGGTCGTTACTCACCCTATTGCTGTTGTGTCCAGTCATGTTGAGCAGTGTCCGGTCCCCCAACTCCTGTCACCGTCTCCCCACTGATGACTGTAAACACCATTTCTTCCATACTGTCCAGCTCCTCCTTTGGCACAGGACTCCCACCTCCAGTCTGCATTGCTGCCTTCTGGTTGTTGGCGAGTTTCAGCTTGGTTTTGCGCTTGACATAATTCCAGCGCATCATGACCTCTTCCATTGTCCTCTTCAGCACTCCCACTGCATTCACCTTGTTCACGAGGGACTGCCATTGTCCATATCAGGTTGCCAATGACACCGTGGAGGTGACGAAAAGTTGTTGATGGTGTTCTACCACCTCCATTATCAGGATGGCGTTTTCCTGTGGACTGAACCGTTTCTTCCTACTCTTCTTCTCCTTGGCCTTCCCTGACCCTGAAATCCCAGGCTGGTCCTCCGGGGTGCTGGTGCGGTTCTGGTTCTCCTCCATACTTGCTCCATCAACATCCATTGGGCTTCGCTGTTGTTTGGCATTTGTTAATCTGTGTTTTTCCTACTGTTATATAGATTTTTCCCCCCCGACGCGTGTGAATTGCAGGCCTGTCGCTGGTTTTCACTGATTTTTGTATCGCGGTTGGCCTCATCACAGCTTTTTTTGCGTTCGTGTTTTGCATTTTTGCGGCATGGCATTGATTTTAACAAGCCCATTTGACGCATTATCTGGTGACTATCGCATGGTACCACCGTGTTGAGAACACTTATTTAACCCAGCCTAATTTTTCCACAATGGACTGTTGCGTTAAGTTACTTTTGCAATGGTTATCACACGTTCTCTAGATATGCCCCAATGTTGGATAATCTTGGGGCTAAAACTTTTGCAGAAAGTTGACAGTCTTGATTTATGAGTGATATAGGATGATAATTAGAAACCTTAGTCTTATCTTTATCAGGTTTAGGAAATAATATTATTAGGGCTTCAGCAAAAGGCCCTGTGACCCTGCCTGATGTACTGAAATCGGAAAAGAAATAATTGTAAATCGGAGTAAGGATAATCAAGAATAAAATTCAGTTGGGATGCCATCTGGTCGTGGAGATTTTTGAGGTTTGAGTGATTCAATAACTAAAAGAATTTCCTCTTTAGATATAGGATTAGCTCATTTGGATTGGTCAGACTGAGACAGTTGTGGAAGGTTAGCAGATCTATGACTTTAGTCTCAAGGAGATCTGGTTTCTTATATAATGGAGAATAAAATCGCATTGATTAGTCAGTGGCATCACTGCTGTGCTGTCTCAAACCTGTATGCTCTACCTGTATGCTGAATTTTTTCTGCAGGCTGCCACTGTGCTTTACTGATTGGTTAAACTTGAATAAAGACATATGAAATAAAAAACAAATCAAGAAGTTTCTTGTTTTCTTAGAGCCTGATTACGAGTGTGGTGGATGGGTTACTCCATCACAAACATGACATATATCTGGTCCACCGTATTACGAGTTCCATTATGTTCTATTGGATATAATGAAACTCATAATACAGTGAATAAGATATCCATCACATTTGTCATTATTTCATGCACAATATTTGGTCCTAAATGTATTAAAGTACTTTTCATTATCAAGGTGTATTACTCCTTACTGTCTTCTGCATGTCTAAACCATTGCCACCTCATGGTAAGCCTGAGACTGCTCTTCATGACTGTCAAGTGTTTAAGAGGGATATTTTTCCACTGTGGGCGCTAGTAGCACTATATCCATAGCTGTACATGGTTGTAAACAATCCGACTGCAACAATTGATGTTCAATCCAGTACAGTTGTTTGCAAACTATTGATCTGTTTCTGACAACTCACAGGACATTTGAACAGAGTCACAAAGGAGGAGGGCTCCTCGAGGGCCCTTTGCCCTTTAAGAATTGTGTAGACCAGTGCCTGCTCCCCTCGATGTTATTTTCTTAAAAGCAGTAGTGGTTTCTTTAAAGACCATGTCCTACTTTAAAAAAAGTTTCAAATTTGGAAATGCAGACACAGGGATTTTTGTCTGTGGTTCCTTGCAGGCCGTCATCCTTCCGTTTGTAGCCAATCGCACGGGGACGCAAATACAGGCCCGCATACATGATATTGTTTCGGCAGGTTGTTCTGCAACTCTCTGCGACTGGAGATTTTGTGACCACTTTTTGTGACCTGCTCTTCATAGAGCTGGCCAAAAGTTCTCACAGAAACACAAGAATGTTTTCTTCCAGGATTAGTTTGTCAATGTAAGAAAATCGCACAACATATATTTTTTTTTTCCTAAAATGTGAGCATTAAAAGGCATTGAAGGACATTTTGATATTTTCATTTTTGGGAATAAGCTTTGCATTCGCTGGTATATCTGATCAGGATATCTGTTCCATATGACTTTTCACATGGATATCTCTGCAGGAGTATTGTACAAAGCACTGCGGTGTTGTCACCGCGGGCTTTGGATTCTTTGCTGTTTTTGCAGCATTTCGCCCTGCTGGTGGGATGAATTCTGGTAGCTGACAGCTCAGCGTCTTATTAAAACTGAATACCCAGATCTCCAAATATTGCACAACTTTTTTTTTACAGTGTTTATTCTCCTAGGTATGAAGGCACAATACATAAATCAGGAACAATGTTCGCATACATGTGTATTTATCTGACATGACCTTGATTCTTTCCATGTGTTAAATTAGCGATTCTGTTCCTCAAGTCGACCTCGTATATTTGTTTCGATTTGTGCATGGACCTCCGACACAATTGTTGCAGTTAAGCTCTGAAATGTGCTTTTTTTCAAACGTTATGATCAAGCTTTTTCATTGCCATCTATGGCGCACGTTATGGAATCCATAGGATAACAAATATTTTAGAATTCACTTCTCTACCAACAACAGTAAGGAATTAGAATTCATTTTAATAGGGAAAACACTTTCACAATTGTGCTCTGAGGCTTCGATTTAGAAAGGTTTTGCATCATGTTTGCGATGCTTTTTTTTTGATTTCTGTAATTTTTTATTGAGTATAAAAAAATATATATTTACATGGAATGTAGACCTGACACGAAATCTTTTTGGGGATTTACACACCAAAGCAAATTGGTATTTGCGACGGTTTGTGAGAAGCACTGCTTTGCATTACTCTAGCCAAGAGGACATTCTATTTGCGGTACATGGGCATTCAAGTTCTACCACCCAAGGTTTTTGACGCAAAACCGTATCTACTAACAATAGTAGCCAGGGTTTTGTGCCAAAAGCTAAGGACACTAGAAGCAGGCATTAGAAGCGGAAGTGCTTTCATGTTGCCTTTTTTTTCTAACTTTCCAAGTGTATTGACCTGTACAGCACACATACAAAGTACGACAACTTTTAAATTAAGTCTAGGCATACTCAGCCTGATTCATCATTCTCCCGTTTTGCGAGCCCCTAATAGCGATTCATAGCGAATCGCTATTAAGGACTCGCAAAACGGGATTCATGTAGAAATTGCATAAAGAAATGCGATTCCTACATATTCCTTATTTGCGATTAGCAAATTGCTAATCGCAAATAAGGAATAACTCGCCATTCATTCCTATGGGCCAAAAGGCCCATAGGAATGAATGGGGAGTATTCCTTATTTGCGATCAGCAATTTGCTAATCGCAAATAAGATAGCGATTTGAAGGGTGCCAGGGGTGTCCAAAGGACACCCTGTAGCACCCCTCAAATGAATTTTTACACAGGTGTTCCACACACACATGTCCAAAGGACATGTATGTTTGTAACATGCAACTCAGAAAAATGCATTTAAATGCATTTTTCTGAGTTTTCGCAATATACCACGAGGTCTGACCTCGCGGTAAATTGCGGCCAGAAATTGCGAATTCGCAAAAAAAAATTGGATGATGATTTGCATTTAAGGAATCTCAAATAGAGTTTACTTAAATGTAATTCCTCGCAAAATTGCGAGATCGCAATTAGCGATTTTTGCATTTGGGATGCTGAATCCCAAATGCAAAAATCGCACTCGCAAAGGGCCAGATTCTCAGAATCTGGCCCTTTGCGAGCCGATTTCGCCTTCATGAATAAGGCTGACTATTCTGTATAGGAAGGGTACCCTTCCAGTTCAAAAGCTATGCTAGACTCACGCAGACACCTTTGCTGTATGGTGCAAAGGTGTCATGTGGTGCTCAGCAGCAAAATTCTGCGCCAACGGCTCGAGACAGGCCATATATCTGTAGATATAACATTTTCTTCCTCTCTCCCTGTCACACAACGCAGTACAGCAACTTTGGGTGCTGCACTGTGTTGTATGCTAGGTACCTAAATCTGCATCTAGGCGCTTTATATAAATATACAACATAGCAGCAGCAATAGGTTACGAGATTCACAAGGCAAACGGTTTTTTGCTGGTTTAGAGCACAGAAGACGTCTTCTTATTATTATTATTATTGTCATCATCATTATTCTTATTATTCTTATTATTATCATCAATTATCGTCAAAAAGCGGTTTGAGTTAAAATGCATAAGATCCTACATCTCCGATTACGCTATTGACCAGCATATAGCGAAAGATAAATTGTCATTGTTCTACATTCATTCTGATTGAAAGAACAAATACTTTTTTATTTTTCCTACTTGAAAAAACCCGGTTCACCTTCAATATTTTATTGTTTTCTGCAGATCCATGTAGCTTACAAATAAATGGTAGTTGTCATTGACCAAGCATATATTTTTGTAATGTTTTGAAAGCATACACTGGTGTCTTTCTTCTGCTGGAATTTAGAGGTGATGAGACAGAAAGAAAACTCTAATATTACATAGTACATCATTTTTAGGTGACTGTTATGACATTATTCCTGGCATTATTGGATTAACTGTAGTGTATATGTAGTGTTTATGCTGATAACTAAGCAAGATTTGGGGATATCTTTTCAAGAAGAGGCAGAGCATTCACTATTGCACAACGTCTCACCATATACTCCTTTCATCTTTACATTGCAGATATCAGGCAAACGTCTGAAAGCTACACCAGTACTAGCCACATGCATAGATCTAAAAAGACATCAACCATTTGTAGGTTTGTGGACTTGTCCTTGACAAGCAAAAGATAGTCATGAACTGATAGGAGTAAGAAGCGCTAAATATAAAAGTGAGGCTGATTGACCTTAAAGAATAGACCACAGCTGACAATGCAACCATTACCTTCCAATAAAGACAATCATGCGTTGGGGGTCACACTTAATGACAGGGACATCATGATGACGCTCTAGAAAGTAAGACTCCCAAACTTAACAGGATGAGGTTCTGAACCACACAACCAGAGATGTATTGGCAACACAGAATCCAAACACAAGGTAACAAAAAAAACACCCCAATCGATTGTATTAAGAGATGGCTACTGGGAATAACAGAGGAAGAGGTGACATATACAGAGAACCCATGATATACCTATGAACTTGGTATACAAAGGGCACTGCTCTAACCCCAAAGAACACATTTAGAAAAAGTGTGTTCATGGAGAATGGAAATAAGTTTCATTTTAGAGAAGTTTATGTTACAATTTGTTATTGTTGTAAATTCTTATACCAACATAGAGCTTTAGAATTCTTTATAACAGAGCTATACCTGATGCTATGGGCTATATTATCGCATGAAAAACCTAACAAAGAGTTATTAAAAAATGTTAATCAGTATCAGCGACCCACCTCAACAACCAGGGGTAATATGACCAATTTCGTTGATTGTATCGGGGTCCATTGCACTATTGCCACATCTCTAATTTCATTCTGTCTGGATGTATTTGAATCTTTTTAATGTGGCAAAAATATCTCAAGTGTAAAAGGGATACAGTTGTTAGAGAGCCCCTGAAAACATAACTTCATAGGGGAAAGGATGCAAGTACAGAGAGAAGTGCTATAAGAAAGGCAAAAGTTGGGATGGAGTTGAGGCTGGCTGTGGGATCCCGAACGAAAAAATTGATACTTTGCATTTCTTGAGTGTAATCAGTTATGAGACAGTGCTGGACTTATCAGTTTGTTCAGGACCGTTCTTATTGGAGTAGGACCAATGCTGATTTGCAAATGGCTGGGTGTAATATTGGGTGTCTTAGTGGGAAAAAGAATGATGGATTGGAATGCTACCCTGAGTGATTGCCAGTGGTTAGACCATGTGCAAGCAGTCCATCTATGAATTTTATGTGCTTCATTCTTGACGGACGTGGTTTAATTATTTTAACTATATCCCTTGCAAAATTGTTGCTCACACTTGAAAGGATAGTGATTGGTTGGTGTTGTGGTGGCAAAATAGTGTATATAGTGTATATTAGTGGACCGTTGTGATACACAGCTGGCATTTTTTACAACATTCTGCCTAACTTTACCATAGTAGTGCTGAACTATGACATGGTTGCTTTGACATTATATATAGAATTAATGGCGGTCAATCCATGACATCTTTAGGAAATAGAGGCAGATGTACAAAAACATTTTTGAAGTCGGAATTGGACTGTTACTGACCGAAAAAATGCTTTTCCATGTGTACAGAGCCCAAATTACCATTTGGTAACATGCTACAGAATTGCAATTTGTGTTTAGCTATTCGTTATTTGGAGGGGGCATGTTTAGCGCGTCCTTTTGAAAAAACGAATTGCAGTGCTATGTATGAATGTTTTGTAACTGAATTACTGTCAAAAACATTTGTTTTTTACAGAAACCTCAAGGGTGGTGGTAACCATTCACAAATGGGATGGGAACCCCAGGGGGCCCTTTCCCCTTTACAAATGTTGAAACAAATATTTTTAGGATCTGGCTGTGCCATTGCCTAATCTTAAAAAAATATTAATAAATGTTTCCTTCAATGAAATGTGCTGCATTCAAGAAAAAAAGATTGCTTTATTAAAAAGTAATCATAGACATGGTGGTCTTCTGATCCCAGCAGGCCACTACCCCTGCGATGGTAGCAATTCCTAACGGGTTGCTAGTTGAGACAAACCTAATTTTTGTACATTAGCAATTGTGATTTCCTAATTGCGATTCACAAAGAATTACACTTAGGAATTCACAGTCCCTAAATTCTGTACATGTGGCCCCTAGTGAGAATTCTTGCTAACATTCTTCGATTCTTGGCATAATATGAGCCCATTTTTTGCAACCCGAGGGCATTCTAGACAATTTGTTTCTGTCTCAAGTCTTATTCGTGACCCACCATCAACATAACAACATTTTCAATAAAGAGTCCATTATACAAGACAAAGCAGCCTTGACAGGGCGTTCACATGGCTGGCTCACTATTCAATTTTATAGTAAAGTATCTCCCCAAGCTTACCTACTCGCTAACTTCTCTAAAGCCACCAAAGAGAACTTTCTGAAATTCAGGTTAGGTTTATTGCCAACAGCATACCATCTACCACCTTGGCTCTGCTAGCCAAAGCCAGCAACGTGCCGTCTCTGCGGGGAAGAAGAGGAGGACATAGTCCATATTATAACCATCTGCCCAGAGCTGATGCAGGAACGCCGGTCACTACTTAGACCAACTTTTAACAAAAAACAAATACGGTCGCGCCGACAAGCAGTACTTGCAAGTTTTTCTGGCGAAGATATTCAATTAAGCTGCAACCTGGTAACATTTTTTATTGCAGCGGACCTTCGATTAAATCAGACATCATCGGATCAACGATGAAGCCGTACTGTAACAGAGATGGAGACGACCAGTCAATCCTTTGCACTCACATCTGTTATTGTGTTATTAAGCACACCATTTTAAGCACTTTTTGCACATATAAGCCTTAAAGGAAATGAACAATAGCCTTTTTTTGTATAGACTAATGAATGTTGAGACGGGACTACGCACTATATACATGTATTTGTTAGCATGTCTTTATTTATCTATTTTTTAGCTAAGACTCTTATTAGCGGGGTAATTCTGTCTCATAAACTGCTGCGAACCTCAAATAATTGAAGCGAAGAAACAATACTATGGGTTGTCAGGGTTGGAGGAGCGGATCCTTTTGTGTTCTTACAGTGTGCCTTTTAACTGCGGTCAAAAAACATATTTTAAACTGATGTTTTACTGCTTATGCATGATATTCAATCTTTTTGTAATGGTTTTAATTAACTGCACAATAAACATATTACCTCTCTCTCTCAACATAATATGAATATTGTTTACTAGATATCACTGGCATAATGTTGTCCATTCTTGGTATTTTGTGAGTATCTTTGATGACATTTTAGATATACAGGGCCAGATTTACTAACATTTGATAGAATGCAAGAAGAAGGCTTTCTGCATTGCATCAAATGAAGAGAGCAGGAATGTGCCATATTTATTAGGATATGGGGCATTCCTGCTTTCTCAGCGCCAGAGCACATCCTAGCACCAAGGCAGGCACCCTTGCTCCATGGTGCTAGGTTGCCTGCACTACAGGGAGGATTATTTTTTGTGTAGGAATTGGCCTTTCTGCCCAAAACCTTCCTCACCAACAATTCCTGCACCTTCCTGTTCCAAAACAAAACTCAGAGGCAATTGCAACACACACGGAAAGAGGAGCTTACTTGGAGAAATAAACATATTTCTCCCCGTTATCCCTCTGTTAGCATGGAGTTGCATTTTGATGCATTCCCAGGTTAACTACCATTAGTAAATCTGGCATTGTGCTAAAATTCATAGGTGGATGCGTGGAAATGCCCACATTACATCCATGGAGCACCTTCCCAATGCAGGGTAACACAATGCAGTGATTGGCTCTGCCTCAATCTGGAGATTTGGTGGTGATGTGGTGCAATGGAAACCCAAAGGCTTAGTAAATCTGTGCCCCACAGTTTAATGGTGGTAATGGTGTAATGCTGCTCAACCTTTAAATATTGTGGCATTTTTTATATGTTTATGGCTACCACTGTCATAATAGTAGGGAACAGCTTGCTAAGTGATCATAACATTAGTACATAATGATAATGACAAATTGGCATTGAAGGTAGAACCACTCTATTTGTAAATTAGTACAAGTAAATTGCTAAATAAAAAGCAAAGGCTTGTTATTTTCATGAACATTGAAATAAATGTCAGCTCATTCATACAAAAAGGAGAAAAAAATTATTTATCTTACAAAAATGGTAAAGTAATGTGAAAAATGTATTAGAAAAATGCAGTTTGTCCTTGTTATTTAACAATATTTTTATTTTGATCATTTTTAAACAAATAAACAGATAAATACCCTGACGAGGCAGTAGGCTGTGTGTAGAGTATATAATAACATGGCAGATAGAAAATAAGACGGCAGCCAGGAAACATCAAAAGCATGCTGACCTGATTGCTGCCACGCTGGGCACCATGCTGAACCGGGAGGATGTTGCCTGCTTCATAGGTTTCCAAAAAAGAAGCTGCACCATCAATATATGTCAAGGCATACCGTCGTTTCACTTCCAAAATCAGATAGTGTTTGTGAGTCAGGGTCTTGGCCACATTAAGATTGGTGTAAGGATCTACATATCTCTCTCTCATTTGTGTTTCCTCACACAGACCTCTCCCCAATATAATCCAATATATCACCCCTTTAATGCATTGTTCATCTTTTCCTCCTCTTTGCCCAATCTAGATACACATATTTCTCTTATTGACTAACATAAACACCTTTTCACTTTTAACTTTAACCCCTTAAGTGCTGCTGACGGCCAATGGTCGTCACGAGCGCTACCTCCCCAGTGCTGCGCACGACCATTGAACGTCCATTCAGCACTAGTTCTAATGGACAGCGCAGCACTGGGGAGAAATGTTTACACGCAGCTAAGGTGTTAACTATTTCAAACAAGCAAATACCTTGTCACATGTGGTTGACAAGACACTGCTTATATATAATACTGTTTACAAATTTAGGGCATCAATTTGGGGTTTGGCAGATGGGAAACTCCATCAAAACCTGATCGATATCCTGTGGACTGTATCACAAGTGCAATAGGCTATAATGTACCAGTAAGACGGAGCACAGGACATATGCAGTGGATGCTCTGAAAGTACGAGCTGCGGAGTTCATAACCCTTGGTATTGCACTTGTCTTTTCGTTCAGCCTCGCTAATATTGTCACAGGCTAGCTGATTAAACCTATATTTTATCTCTTTTGTCAGTTGTTTAGACAATCGTCGCCGTTATAGATGTTTTTTTACTCATTTAAAAAAAGCACTGCACATATTATTTACTTCTCAGGTTGCCAACCTATGCTATCTGTTGCCCACTGTCCCCGGTCTGTCACGGATGGTGCCGATTGAACGGAGGGACAACAAAGGCACTAACACAACTTCCGGTTTGACGACTGGAAGTGCAGTTGGTGCACTAGCTCCCGCAATAATTTTCTAGTCCTACATAAAGCGGGACTTGAGCAGCGGTGCCAAAGGCGCGCCAAACGCAAGCCTGTCTGTGCCTGTCCACGCCTGACTGCTGCCAGCTGCCAGGACCCCTGCACTTTTTATCCTGTCCCAGGGCTCTGTCCTCGTGTGTCCAATCGGTGAGTGTTTAAAATGGCACTCTTAAAATACTCTAGCCAAGGGTTAAAGGATCTAAATAATCTCCATCTCAGACCCTCAGCCACATTAGAAGATAAAATCAGCAGAGTACAAGGTATATCATGCTCAAAGAAACCTATCTCATGGAGTAAAATCCAACTATCTTGTGATTTAAATCATATCACAATTCCTAAACCACTAAGGGTAATATATTTCAACGCACGCTTCATCCCTAAACACTCTCTGGAGATATGGAGCCTCATAGAGTCACCGGACATCTGCTTTGTCACGGAAACCTGGCTACATGAGCATGCCTCCGCAGATGTATAAATTGCTTTCCCACCTCAATATAACATAACTAGAGTGGACAGAAAAGAGACAATAGGAGGAGGTCTACTCATAGCCACTACCTATGGCGTGAGTATTAACTCCTTAGAAATTACGAGCTCAGGCCAACTAGAACTATGTGTCTTCAGGATAAAGGGATTATCTAGGGGCACGTGGAGGTGAGCTGTAATATATAGACCTCCCGGTCCCAAAAAAGATTTCTCACACAAACTACTTGAGACTATCGTCCCTCAAGTACTGTCCGCTGACCTCTTCTTCCTAATAGGAGATTTCAAATATCATGCTGATCTATTGCTGAATCCCGACACAGATCAGCTGATTACAAATATGAACACACTAGGACTAGCCCAATTGGTAACAGGTCCTACCCATACTGCTGGCCATACCCTTGGTCTACTATTTACAAACTATCATAGTAGAATCTCCTTCCCCATTTCTATGGACAGATCATCACTTATTAAAATGTGTTATTTTAGTACATATGATCAAAACTGATTTTAGAAATGAACCAATATGGTGAAGGTTATTGCCTAAAGTCACTACATCTCTTTTTTCAAAACACTTCAGCTCTTTCCATCCCAGCCATAAGGCCAACATCAGTCTTGCAGCAACCTCCTTTGAGAGAGAAATCACAGTTGCATTAGACAAAATTGCCCCCCTCGCCAGGGTTAAAGTTAAATCTAGGATCGCTCCCTGGTTTACGGAGCAGCTAAAGACAGTGAAGCTTTCCTGCAGGACTGCAGAGCAGAAATGGAGAAAAAGTTAAGATCCGACCGATCGCAAAATATATAAAAACATCCACCGTAGCTTTATGGAGGACGTTAGTCATGCAAGGAAATTGTTTCTCCTAAACTGGATAGATGGGAGGGCGAACTCCAGTAAAGAGCTTTACCAAATTCTGAAAGAATTTACTACACCTCCCACCCTGTCAGTAATCCCTAACTCTCAGGACTGGACTGACTCTCTTTCAAAATTTTTTGAAGATAAAATGATTACAATTCTAACTCTGTTATGCCTCAAGCAAATAACATCCTTTCAGAAAATGCGTCCAGTGTGTCTCCAGACGCCCCTTATATCTTGGACACATTTTCTAAATGCAATACTGAAGTAGTAGCAAAAGATATGCAGAAAATAAAATCGGCCTCGCCTACTGACTCTGTACCACCAAAAATTCTTCCAATCATTGCACGGCTACTGTTAGATAGCCGAACCAACCTATTTAACAAATCATTATTGCCAGCCGAGGTTCCGAAACTATGGAAATCTGCTAGAGTCAGGCCTATTTTAAAGAAATCTACTGCCGACCCAAAACTCCCCTTGATCCATTGTCCCATCTCACTGCTTCCATATTTTGGGAAGATGCTTGAATCACTAGTAAAGAAACAGCTCATTATCCATCTTGAGAGCGATGGACTACTGGCCCCCTCTCAGATGGGTTTTAGGGCTGCCCACAGTACAGAGACAGCACTGGTAGAAGTAATGGACAACATTAGGCTAGCTTTGGACGGAGGTGAGCCATCAATTCTCATCCTGCTAGACCTATCTGCCGCCTTTGACACCATCTCCCACAGCATTCTAGAACAACAGCTCTGCAAGAGTGGTGTCAGAGGGAATGCCTTAAAATGGCTTAAGAGCTTTTTAACAGCGTCACAATGGTACTGGTGGGCAACAACGTTTCATGTAATAGTCCAGTTAGGATGGGAGTGCCACAGGGTTCCATTCTAAACCCGACTCTTTTTAAGCTTTACATGAAACCGCTGGCCAAGATGATTAGATCTCATGGCTTCGATGTCATATCATACGCTAACGTTACGCAGATCTTGATCACCATAGGCCCAGATCCAGTAGAAACAAAGTTGTGATTCAAAGAATGCATGTCCCAAGTTGATAGGTGGATGAGCACAAATCACCTTCAATTAAATGGAGGCAAGTCTGAGATTGTGTTTTTTGGTAATGCTCAAGAACATTGGTCGCAGGACTGGTGGCCCTTGAACCTTGGCCCCTGTCCAATCCCAAAGCAGATGGTACGGAATCTAGGATTCCACAGGGATAACCAATTATCAATGAAAAGTCAGACCAACCATATTATTGGCTCCTGTTTTGGTGTGATGCGTAGTTCACACAAGGTTTTTAAATGGATTCCGATTGAGCCTAGAAAACCACTAGTTCAGGGTCTGACAATACACCACATGGACTATTGCAATGCCCTTTTGTCCTCAATCAATGAAGGCCTCCTTACGTGACTTCAGATTTTGCAGAACACCGCGGCCAGGCTGGTCCTTAATCTCCCGCCCAGATCCCCTTCGGCCTCTAGTCTGAGATCTTTACACTGGCTTGCAGTCAGAAAGCAAATCCACTTCAAGATTCTTTGTCTAACACACAAAAATATGCATGGAATAGGCCCGGGGTATTGGACCAAAAATCTAAGTTAGCACCAACCCTGCAGGACTCTGAAATCTAGAAATGAATCACTTCTTACACCACTCATAATTCTCACCACTACAAATGGAGGAAGGTCTTTTTCTTCAAATGGAGGAAGGTCTTTTTCTTTTCTTGCTCCAGCTTCCTGGATCACAGACCACAACTGCTTTTGCAGCAAGTTAAATTCATGGCTGTTCGACAACTAAACAAGCAATCTTTCAGAGCTGTCTGCAAGCGCCATGAGACTTTCGAGTGATATGTGCGCTGAATAAATGTCCCTGATTTGATTTGATGTGTTCGAGTACTCCATCTGCAAACTCTATGTAAGACCCTTGGTTCTAAGTAGATAACCCGGCCTTTACTTCGTTTTTAACCATGGAAACAGTGAAGTAGGTACTTTTGCTGAGAAAATGTTATATTTTGTTTGAACAAGTTTCACTTCTAAAAATGTCTGAGGTCTGAAGGGACCCAGCAGTGCGTAGCTTGGTAAGATAAGACCTTCCTCTATATGAGAACCTTTTTTGTCCTTCTCAAATAATCTTGGGGCATATTACCAAGCAATAACGATCGCTATTGCTTGGTTAGAGACAAAAAAATACCGCTGAGCTGCGGCGATTTTTATCGCAGATAAACCTTGGTATTACCAAGGTTTATCGCAAATGCGATAAAAATCGGCCGCAATGCATGAATATCGCTGAAAAGTCTGCGATATTCCGAGCTAATGCTCTTAGCCATGTTATCCACCTCCCATTGGATAACATGGCTAAGAACTGCTCAGGGCAGGTGTTAGTTTTTGGAGATATTCGCGCTTAGCGCAAATATCTCCAAAAGTTGGTAATAGGAGATAGCGATGTTAGCGACTGTTTCCAGTCGCTAACATCTTGGCATGCCCACTTTGCATGTCATTAGTGATAAATATCACTGACATGCAAAGTGGGGCCCAAGATGGTCGCTATCTCCTACTAGCTGTCGCTAACTGGTGTTAGCGACTGCTAGGTAATAGGGAGATCATTTTATCTCCGCTTTCTTGGCTTTTAAAGCCAAAAAAGCGGAGATAAGCCCCCTTGATAATATGCCCCTGTATTTCCCCAAGTACGGTTTTATAGATCTTTGAGGCACATACTTATGCCTGTCAAAATATAATTGGCCAGCTATGTCGTGACCATGGATTGCATCTGACTGATTAGCCACAATTAACCAAGCCATGGTTCGCTCCCAGATGTCCAGAAACAAATTAAGTAGCATCGTGTAAATCTTTATTAATCATTTTAAAAATTCATGAAGTTCGGTAGCGCTCCCGCGCCTCTTATACCAATTGCAGAATTATCCCCACCCCATCACTCCCCAGTGGTTTCGGCAGGTCAACTCTGTTTTAGGCCGCTTCCTGTGGGCTGGGGGGGCTTCCAGAGTGGCGCGGCAGACATGCTTCTTATCCACGTATTGTGGGGGCCTGGCCACCTCGGACCTACTGTCCTATTATCAAGCCTCCCAACTACTAATTCTTAATGAATGGTGGTACGGCGACAGCAGTGACCCAGCATATGCCCTGGAGCACGCACTGATGGAGGACAATACACTGCATATGATCCTTTACTCAGCCTGGTTGCGGCGAACATTGCCAAGTGTCACAAGAATTGTTTTTGCTGTGTGGCGACAGGCGCTACGTCGCATGGGCTGGTGGGGTAGACTAACTGCGGAAACGCCGCTGTGGCACAATGGACGACACCCCGCACTGTCCACACTGCCGGGGTTCGATGGCTGGGATGCAATCGGGATCTCGTTGTTGGGACATGTAATGTCCGGGGTTACTCTCAAATCATTCCAGGAGCTTAGTACTGAGTTCCATATGCCCCAGACCCAGTTCTTTCGCTATCTGCAGTTTCGGCACGCACTGGCACCCAGTATTGCTAACCTAGACTCGCTCCCTGAATTTAGTCCAGTTGAAGCGAAGGTCTTCATGGGTGACCTCGGCGATAAGAAGGTCTCCCATATTTACCAAACGATGGTCACTCACTGCTCCTCCACCCTGCTTCCCCTGAAGGCGGCCTGGGAGGCAGATGTTGGTCCCCTAGATGAAGATGATTGGAGGGAGGCCCTGGAGTCCCCGCGTGGGACTGCCATTGCAATGCGGCTTAGATTAATTCAATTCAAATATCTCCACAGGGCCTATTACACCCGAGAGCAGCTGTGGAAGGCAGGACTGATTGGGTCACCGGAATGTCTGCGCTGTGGGGCTGCAATGGGTACGCTACTGCATACGGTATGGTCATGTCCTAGACTCCTTGGTTTCTGGAGGGGTGTATGGAGCTGCCTGTCTGAAGTTCTGGGATGGGACCTTCCACGCACCCATCGTTTAGGGTTGCTCCACAAACTTGAGGGAGTTGGTGGGAACATATATAAATGCCATTTATTGTTGTTGGGGCTGGTGGTTGCCAAAAGAGATCTGGCCCGAGCATGGTAGAATGAACGAGCCCCCCCCCCCCCCTGAGTGCATGGAGGGCCGGGCTGGACTATTGTATGGGTCTAGAACGACCAGTGTTTGAAGCGCGAGGATGCCCCCGTAAGCACTTTAAGTTATGGAAGAGGTGGGCAGATTATAGGGGGTTGACATTAGATACCCCGGCAGAACAAGAGGAAGATATCTAGGTGGAAGATGCCGTACGGGCCTGTGAACTGCGTCATGCCTACCACGCCACGACCGAGTACAAAATGCTTTCTATACACACGTGCACAGGGTTAGGGAGGGATAAGGGGTGGGTAGCAGGGTAGTTGGGTAATGGGGGTTGGTGGGGGTAGGGGCGGGGGAGGGGGTTCCTCTTATTGGTTTTTTCTTCTATTCTTGATTGGACATTGGTCCTGTGATGTAAACTGTACATAGATGCTTGGTGGTGATCTCCTGACTGTGGGGAGCCACATCTTTTATTCAATCAATAACATTTGTTGTGAAAAAAACAATTCATGAAGTTCACATTCTTGCAGTATGGTAGTAAAGAAAGAACAAGAAAGAGAAACTATGTCTGGAAGTTAAAACAGAGGAAAACTTCACACAAGTACCACTGAGAAGCTGTTATCTGAAAGCTCACCATTGACAACTGTTGTTTATTCAAATGCACTGCTTCAATTGAAATGTATGGCTTCTGAAATAGCTTTTTTTGTTCTGCCAGAAGTCAGTGACACTAGCGCATCAGTATTCTACTCTGTGTTCTTTACATTTAATGCTAGATTATGGGTAGCATCACAAATGTACTTTGATCCCATTTAAATTGCTTTATGCTCTCTTTCAAGACAACCATTACCACTGCACTCATCTCCCATTTATGATTGAATCAAATACATTTTGTTTTATGCTGTATGTATTATCAGACTGATGTATACTTGCATACTTTGAAAATCAGTGTCAGAAAGCACAGTATAATAATTTAGTTTTCAGAAAGTGTGCACAAATCAGTCTCCTTCATCTGTGACTAGGTATCGGAGGAGATATTCCTGTAGTAAAATTACCTTTTTATATGCTGTAGAAGCCTGAACTCAAATCCTATCTTCCCCACCTGTTGAAATTGTGTGATAATAAAGAAATACATTTGCTTCATTCTGCTTCATATTTTCTAACTGCACATTTGGGAGCATCTGAAGTAATTATGTTCTCAATAAGCTGTAAAAAAACACCTTCATAACTTGAATTGACAGTATATATATGGCTCAATCCAAATGTAAAAGAAAACACAACACTCGGGTAGCCAATGAAGTCTAATGTGTTTAATGCAGAAATAGCCAGAATGCTAGCAAAATAATGAGAGACAATTGCTGTTCAAATGGATTAGAGCAACTGCCCTCAAATAGTTGCAGAATGCAGGACACATACAAAGAGGAAGTAGCAAGGTCTTTTCAAATCTTCATTTGTGTCAAAATACATGGGTGGATGCATGGGAATGCCCATGCTCCGCCAATGTAATTACTACCGAATACAAAGCAATGCAAGTGAGCACTATGTGCTGCGTTGTGTTATTTTAAATTTACTAAACCATACAATGCCAGACAAATTGGTTTTGCATGCCTTAGTTAAGGGCAAAAATGATTTTGTGTTGAGGCTGTGCCGCAAAAGTGATGAGTTTTCAATAATTCATGTTCTTTGAGAACCACAACTATCATCTGCAAAAGCGTTTGACCTTGACTCAATCAACATCTTAGAAAACCTGAAAATGGTGAGATTCTACCACCTAGTTAAAGGAACAATCCATCTTGTAGGCCACTTACCTGATCCTACTTTCACCAACGTTTCTCACATTAAGATAGAGAGGCCCTTACCCCTAATGTGTACAAATCGGGGCGTATTTACTATTATTTCACGCAGCACCGCAAGGGAACTTGCTTCACTGCATTGCGTGAAAGGGAGAGAGCAGACATGCTCCATATTTACAAAGATAAGGAACATTTCTGTTCTCTGCTGGCACACTTGAGGCTGCCTAGCAGCAACAACAAAAGGAAGCTTGCACCAAAGGGCAAGGGTGTCTGCGTTATGGGTAGGATTGTGACTTAGTAAATCAAAAATTAATTTTGCATCAGTGGTGCACTACAAAAGTGATGCACCTCAACACAAAATCATTGTAAATCTGGGTAATAATTGTATTGTCATCTTTATTATCCAATTCTTTCAACTTAACACCATGTCTGCACATAGTCTTTAATGGCAGTGTAACAGAATCTCCATGGATAGCTAAAACTCAGAACTTAACAAATTCCCTCCGCTTCATTCCACCGAACTATCTGCTGTCATCTCTAGCATCAACACCTGCAATGCAGATGCAGATAATACCCTTGCCCAATTAATACATTCTCCACCTCATGGTTTTCTTCCCATGCTGGTTGGTATCACAACGCCTCAGGCAGCCTTAGCGCCCGCCATTGCAAGCCCCTTGAGAGGTGCTGGCATATGTCATATAACATGCATGATTAATGTATCATTAAGTAAGTGCTCCATATTTGTCACCAGCACCTGAGTCAGACCGGGTCCTACTTCCTGATTTCCCAGATCCTGGAATGCAGCAATTCCACTACTGAAACTCTCACCATTGTAAAGTAATCTTACAGTCCTTCTGCCTCTTCCTGCCTTATCACCCTGTCTCAGGACTTCTGCTCTGACCTTTCAAGTTACATTTATGATACTATCAAGCACATTTTCTTATTTTTGCCCCTATATCTTCTCTAGACTCCGTTCTTGATTAGCATGCCCTCTTCGACATCTTTGGCACAGCCTTACTCAGCTTCCGATGGAAAAGGTCATGTGGATCATACATTCAGTTAAACCTGGTTCCTTCATTGACCCCTGCCTGCAGTACATCTTTTCTCTCATCATGAGCTCTTGGCTACACTCTCACCACCTTTTATAACCTCTCACTGTCGAATTCCATTTACTCAGCAGAATTAAAAAATGCAGTTGCTTAAAAAGCCTTCTGCTGATCCTAGGACCCGTCCAACTACATACCTATGTCACAGGGATTCCGTGCTCAGACAAAACTGTGCATAGAGGCTTGGAAACTCAGTGAAATAGGGTTTGCCAAAACTCACCTTAGTACCCAAAAATCCACTACCAGACTAGCCTACAGTGTCTCATTGGTCATCATAAACTCCCAATGCTTAGACAAACCAGAACATGAACTTAGTACACCTCAGGTAACGTGAAACACATGAACACTCTTTCGTTATACAATCATTTCAATCCAGAACAAGGAGTAAAAGAGGACACGTGCATATTTGAAATGTTTATTCACTAATGTCGTGCTCTCAAGCGCAGTATCTTAGCTAATACAAGCAAACATATTATAAGAAACAGAGTAATCAGCATAGTCACTAGTCCATAGAACACAAACGGTGCAAGCATAGTATTATGCTAAAATGAATAGGGTTTAACAAAACCTAATTCTCACCCTCCCTAGCTAGTATATTATATTATATCTCAGAAGGTCTCTTTTGGGTTTTAGCAGAGCGGCCCCATACCTCGAGATCCTAGTGGTAAGGGATCACATCATCAGCAACCAGCTTTCTGCATGCGAAGCACCATCAAGTGTGTGTCAATGCTCTTGTGCAAAGCAATATAAAAACGCGCCTAAAGCCAGAACTTGGCTGCAGCTGCATGTATGTTATGTCTAGGGACGTGCGAAGATCAGTGCTCATAACAACTACTGTGTTGAGATATCCTTGAAGGTTTCAGCACTCACTGTACAGACAGAGCTCGCCAAGCAAGGCTGATATCAGTGTAACAACATATTATTCTCGTGAGAACCGAGAACATTTTACTAGGCACAAAGCTAAAGCAGCAGATGCGTGTCGTGTGCAAAAAGCAGCAGAAAGGAAAAATGGCATTTAAACCCACAAAAAGCTCATGCTAACTTAACACAGTAATCAGGCTACATCTATCCATATATCACCCTCTCTTGATCCGAGCACGTATCAGATAAGATAAGATAAGATAAGGGACTCAATTGTTGAAAGCAGAGTTCAATAAAATGCTCAGTTCGAAATCGAGTAGGTGAGGAAAAAAATGTTGTCCGCACCAAAATCCAAAATCTTACCTGCATGACATTATAACGTCCACGGTTAGTAAAGCCAAAAGGTCTATTTTATTAAAAAATGTCTATAAGAATTTGGAAAAATTTAGAGAGAAGAAAAAAGCATGACATCAATGGCCTCAATAGGAGTCAGCCTAAAACTGAGTAGGCGAAATAAGCAGCAACCGCTTCCAAAAGGAAGTCACTGTAATAATCCGAAAACAACTCAGCCATCCAATTTAATAGAGAGAAAGAACATACATGCTCTTCAATTACCGGAGCCTCTAGTACCATCAGAGGACAACTCGTGGGTTCTCAATGAAGCTGTGTGCCAAGAAATCTTGCGCCGCCGTGTAAATATTCCAACGACCCAGAATTCCATGCATCGCTGCAAAGGCCATAATCCCTCCGTCAGAACAAAGCAATTCATGAGCAACTAAGGGGCTCATGAGATGATCATAATCCACTTCAGGAGACACCAAATTCCAGAGACACAAATCCAGGGCCCACATGAAATCACAGCTCAGGCAATGAAATACAGGCTGGACACAGGTGAAAAAGGAAAATCGAAACAATAATCCATATGATGCGCTCAGGGTGGCAAGTGGCAGCACACCATAGTAATCAAGCATCCGGTTGTGAAACAGTGCTAACTGCTCCCGCTCATTTGCAAAGACAGGACGGATATCCATTTTGCAATAAACAAAATATCAACAAAAAACCAGCAGCCAGTGCCAGCAAAACAGGAAGTCCACCAAATAGACCAGAGAATATCGAGTGAAGGAAAGCAGGAATGACTCCAAATATTTTCTGGAAAGAAGTCACTAAGCCACCGCTGACTACTTTAAAAAAAATTAGCCAGCCCTGAAGTGGAGGATGTGTTAAAGATTGTGTGAATCAGCTCACCAAAATGTAAAGGAATGTCAGTATTCACTAAGGCATGCACTTCTGTGCGGGTGTTAGCTACGTGAAGGACAAATGTTTAGCGAGCAGATGTCAGGGCAACTTATTTTTGTGACAATAAGGCTCTTATTCTGCTCATCTTATTGAACTCTGAATGCAAGGCCGGAATTCTCGACCAGATGGAAACATCCAGATTCCCATGCGGGGGTGGATAAAGCACATTCTTACAGCAAACTACACGCTCACTCACTGTTACAACGTAAGCTATGCCTTTCAATAACCCACAACAATCTTCATTGTTCAAAAGTAAATAACTCCCGTTAACTAATAAGGTAAAAGTCTGGACTATAGCAGGCACCGGTGTACCTTTTAAAACACATGCTATATTAGGGCGGTCCTGGTTAGATGAACCATGCAATTGGATGTGCCTACACATCAACGAGTGATCTGGTGTTTCTGTACACTCATCTCCATTCAGATATACCTCTTTCCCGTCCCTAAGGTATCTATAAGTAAAAGGTAGCGACCAGGCTTCATGTAAGTAGGAGGCACCGAGGCACTCATATCTGCCTATGGCAAAATACTTCATGCAATTTGAAAACTGAAAGAGCGCGAAAGGGAGAGTAATCACTCCGTGGATTAGCCACGTTGCAACTGTGGCCTCTGCCACTGAAAAGGGTAAAGACTCTATGCGTTCAATGTGTAGCATCGAAAAAGAAGCATCTCTCATGGAAAGCAAATGCTGTTTTTCAGCCAAATTAAAAGGTGCAAACAGAGAAGTGACATTAACACAGGTACAAGGCACTTTACCATTTTTCAGCGTCTGTAAGGTCCACGCAAATTGCATAACAGAACGCAATTGATTTTGACCATGGTACAAAACAGACACTTCATCATGTACAAATTCAACTACAGATGAAACAATATTATCTAATGTATAAATTCGGGAGGAACGGGTATTAATGCTGTTGTCCACAACTGCAAGCACTTTTTCTAAATTAGCTTGGTCAATGGCCCTAAGGCGGGTAGATGCTTCAATCTGTGATGTTTTCCTGAGTTCATTATAAATGGCATAGATCCATCTTTTAGATCTACCTTTAGCAGGGCCCTTGATGAAATCATTTAAGTCAACCTCGTCAGTCAGTTTAGACAAATGTAATTTTACCGACTCCAATGTAGAGTGCTTGAGCCAATTCAGACATAATTTGCCTACTAAATAAGTGGTAACTGAATGGTCACTCTCAAAACGGGGATCTACTCTGACCTGGGTAAAACCCTCAGCCAGGCCCAAAAAACGATGTTGGCACAAATCTGCACTTCTGTGCCACATTAACCAACCCTTGGGATCCAAACTGGATATGTTAAAGGATGAATTTAGCAAAAGGGTCTGCAACTCTCTTATTGAAAAATTAGATCAATTTTCCCAACCCGAATATTCTTCCAAATCAGGGAAGGAAGGAGTATTTAATTTTTTAGAAGTAGCCAATCCAAAGCATGTTGTCTGTGAGAAACTAGAATTCAAAAACAACATATGATTTGGGATGAGACATGCACGGTGCAAAGCCTCAGTGCCTTGTACCTGCCAACTTTTAGAACCCCAAACTGATTTAAGGTCAATAGTTTCCTTCCATAACTCGTAGCCACCAACAGCCAGTTGGTCTAGAAAGGACTTAGAATACAGTAACTTAGTATCGGTAACTCTAACTTTGGAATTGGATTTGCCTGTCATTTTAAAATAAAATGACGTGGGATTGGACTGATTAAATGCAGTAAAATATTTATATTTTTTCAAAAATGTGTCTGAGCTGCCTCTTAAAGGAGCTGGGGAATGTTCCCACTGGGTATAATTCACAGTACCCCTCCTAGAATTAATTCTTAGCAAATAGTGATTGCCAAAATGTTGGTAACAAAACAAATCACCATAATTAGCAGATTCTAAATATAAATCTTCAGCATCAAAGGCAGCATAATATTTCAAATCAGCAAACAAAGCCTCTACGGCCTGAACTTCCCAATCATCAGAACATATATTTTGTTGAACCACATCCCCCATATTAACTCTAAGTACAATAGGAACATTAACAACTTCAGTCGGCCCATGGATTCAAAATGTAACTGCATCCCAGACTATACCATCCAGGACAGGCCACGCGGTGATGTTAACAAAGGCCAAGTCTCTCTTCAACCTGTGTGCTGAATGTGATGAGGAATGGGGAGCTAACATTCCATTTAGATGTTTACTGTATGTTCTCTCCTCGACATAATGTCCATTGACAAATCAGAAAAAATAAAACACAAAACCAATTGACATAAAAATATAGAGAGCAAAAAGCCCCAGCCAAATGTAAGTCCAAGGGGGTATCAAAAAATGTTTTTTAAACAAAGTCGCATAGGCTCTCAGCCTTGTGGGCTTCTCTGATGTGTGTGAAACAGTGTCAAATGAAAATCTGGATTCTGTGGGTAAACGAGTTTGCAAATCAGGCATCGATAAATCAGTTGGGTAGGTGTAATCTGTATCATCAAGGTGAGCACCAGGCAAAGTACTCAATAAAGGACTGGAAATTGCAGGCATCTCGAGGACCACCTCGGGTGCACAATCCGAAGCAGTGTCCAAAACAGAATTTCTCACCATCGAAGGACATGAGACTGCCCGTGTTATGCTAAGAAGAATCGGCCACTCTGTGTATTTTGACATTGTCAATGGAGATATACCGGTTCTCTTTACGACCTGGAAGTGGTGGTAAAATGACTGTTCTTGTGCCCTTCACTCCAAGCACGGGAACCGGAGCACGGTATGAGGGACCAAATTCCTTTTCGTTATCGATCTTCTCCCGAACTAGTTCTCCAACTTGGGGTAGCCATCCAACTACCGGGATCAGCAAGGCATCATCCGGGGTGGAGGGCAAGTGTTCCTTTGCAAGACTGTCTCTGGTCTCTTGTAGAGTCTGTAAAACATTGCAATGTTCATCTACGTCAAAGGAGACAGCCGAATCGACCGCCTCTAGACGGTCAAGGTCCGGGACATACATCTTAATACCAAAGAGCATATTGTACGGAGTCCGCCCACCCAGAGACCTTCTAGGGAGATTATTAAGGGCACGCTGCACGCTATAAAGATGGGCCAACCAGTTTCTGCCAGTGCCTATAACTCGAGCTGTCAGTGATTGCTTTAAGTCCCGGTACATTCGCTCCACAACACTAATACCCTCAGGTCGGTATGGAGACGAAAACTTGACTTGGACCCCCATCGAAGCCATGGCATCCCTATATGCCTTAGAGGCGAAAGCAGGACCCTGATCCGAATGGAAGGTACCACAGGCAAAAATCCCTACAAAGACACGCAAATCTCTGATGACAGTCCGTGAATCAGCGCTGCGATGAGGCCAGAGCCAAACAAAGCGGGTGCATGAATCAACTGCTACCAAGATGTACTTGTACGCAGTATCAGAAGAAAAAGGACCGCAGTGATCTAAATAAACACAACCAAATGGTTTATTAGAAATGAACAACTGTGTTTGTGGTTGACGCGTAGCAATTGAAGGCTTAATCTGCTCGCAAATGTCACATTGAAGGACATAGTCACGCGTCTGTTTGTACAGTCCCCGCCACCAAAAACGTTGTTGCAACTGAGCCACAGTAACTGAAATGCCCGCATGCGCAGACGCAACCCCTTCATGGGCCGCTGTGATCAGTGAATGTCTGCGATCAGAGTTGGGAATCAACCTCTCCCCAAATTCTGGAATTTTCACATAAGGAACCTTATCGGGACTTTAGTGGTATGTGTACTTCGAAGGGAACCCCGAGGACATTTATCTCCCTTCTCAATGGCAGCAACAGCCGCCAAGATATCATTATCGATCTTACTTTGGACCGTGTGACTGCTGCAACTAAATATGTTGATACCGCTGATTTCGCTGCTTCATCAGCAAGCGAGTTGCCAACAGCGTGGACTCCCATGCGCTGGTGACCGAGAGTATGAATTACAAACACGAGTGGCAACTGCTCTTTAAGCTCAGCCACTTGGACCCAGATCATTTTATGTTTTATTGTGCTACCCTTGGAATCACGAAAATCATTCTGAATCCAAAAGAACAAGTTTTCATTGTAAGACTGGACACAGTAGTAAGAATCACTTACGGTTAGTGTTGTCACACTAGTATCAGCGTACTCCAATGCAAGCATCAGAACATGGAGCTCTGCTAATTGTGCGGTGCAGTCCCTTAGAGTCTGCGTGTGCACGACCCTGGACTTGAACTCATCGTACACCATGGCACCTACCACAATGGCGCATGCGGAAATGTAGGCGTGTTTAGAACCATGCGCAACCTGCGCTGAACGATCAGTGTATATGATGCAATGGAAATCCTCCAAAGGCCACATAGCCAAAGGAGCAGGATGAACAAACTCATACTGCAAAAACTCCTGCGAGGGTAAGGAGGCATCGAAAATGAACATGACATCCGGAGACGTCAATGATGCTGCCCATTGTATCCACCGAGGGTGCAAAGCTTTAGAATTAGGTACACTGGCTTTCGGAACTGCTTCCAAAGCAGGACACGGGGTAGCAACCAACATGCGCTTTCCCTGTGACAGAGCGCGTTCCTTCAGAATCGCCATCTGCACAGCCGTCAAAACTCTCTCCACAGTGGAAAAACGCATTTCAGCCGAAGTGTACAAGTGTGACTTGTAAGCGATAGGTACTGTACCTCCTTCGTTAAAAGTAAGGTATGTGAAACCCACCGTCCCAGGGATGATTCTTATCACCCGGTTGGTGTGATTATCACGAGTCAATAAGTATTTAGAAGCGAGCAGGTCAGCTTGCAAAGACTGCAGTATAGCTGAATGCTCAGGCAGCCAGTTTGATTTTGTAAAATTTGGTTGTATCAATGCATACAAGGGCTTGATACGCTGAGCATAATCCGGAATGTATGTCCTCCCAAAATTCAAAAAGCCCAGCAAGGAAAGTAATTTTTTCAGAGTTGTTGGAGCGTGCAATTATGCGCATTTCTCCAAGAAGTGAGGAGCCAATCCTTGACCTTCATTGTTGAGCTCGTAGCCCACGAACAACACTGTGTACTCTGCAATGTGCGATTTTGCAAAGTTGAATTTGTAACCAAAGTCCGCAAAGCGACAAATTAGGCGGTCAACCCGACAAAGATCCTCCCAAAGTTCATCATCCGTGAGATAAATGTCATCCACATATGAACAAGCATCCGGGTCAACCCTCTCTAAGAGGGAGACTATGCGAGCAGCAAACACTCCAGGACTATTCCTATAGCCCATAGGTAAACGTTTGAAATGTTCATGACACCGCCACAAGTAAAGTAAGTATGGGTGAAATTTGCAAATTCGTGTTGCGCGAATTCGTGCAAAATCGAATTCGCAATCCGCAAAATCCGCGAATTCGTGCGAATTTGCGGATTATGTCTTTTTGCGTGTTTGCAGGGTTTCTTGCGTGTTCGCGGGTTTTTGCGTGTTTGCGGGGCTTTTTGCGTGTTCGCGGGCTGCTTGCATGGCGAAGTTACCCATGCGGTCGTGTATGAGCACAGCACCCTGCCAGCCTCTGGTTCAGCACTGCCACCCTCTGGTCCATTACTTTCACCCTCTGGTTCACCCCTGTCACCCTCTGGTTCATCACTGTCACCCTCTGGTTCATCACTGCCACCCTCTGGTTCACCACTCCCACCCTCTACCGAGACCTTTTGTGACGCAGCGGCAGCACAAAAGATGCGCCATGGTGCTGGGTATTAACAACGTGACGCATCTGAGAGATGTGTCACGTTGTAAAGCCTTGTGCCATCAGGAGGCGTTCTGGCGCAGGGGAGGGCGTTCCTGCGCAGGAACGCCTCCTAAAAGTGGCTGAGTGAAATCTACAATAATTCACTCAGTCACTTTTAGGCCAATGCTGCATCAAAACCCTGCGCCTGCTTGAAGCAGGCGCAAGGCGTGATGCAGCATTGGGGAGATAGGCCCCCCAGAGCATTGCTGGAGCTGCGTCGCAAGCTCGACGCAGCTCCAGCAATGCGCTGCTTTTACGGCACAGATGCGTGACGCATCTGTGCCGTTTTTGCCACATGGTGCGCCGCACTGTAAATGCGGCGCATCATGGGTGGCGGAGCTGCGGCGCACAATAACTGGCGCATCCCTGGGGATGCGCCAGTTATTGTAAATCTGCCCCTATACATTTATCCAATGATGGAGCACTTACTGGTTAGACAGTAGAAAGTACTCCAGTTGAGTAGAGGAATTGCACAAAAGGTGGCATCTTCGTGGACAAACACGCTGGGCGGGATTAATCCTGCCCCCTGTTAGACTCATTTTTTGTGCCCTTCTGCCCTCTGTTAGACTCGTTTTTCCCTTGTTTTTCTGCTCTTCTGCCCTCTGTTAGACTCGTTTTCCCCTTGTTTTTCTGCCCTTCTGCCCCTGTTAGACTCGTTTGTTGTGCCCTTCTGCCCTCTGTTATTCCCTTGTTTTTGTGCCCTTCTGCCCTCTGTTAGACTCGTTTTTTGTGCCCTTCTGCCCTCTGTTAGACTCGTTTTTCCCTTGTTTTTCTGCCCTTCTGTCCTCTATTAGACTGTTTTTTGTGACCTCGGTTAGACTGCTTTTTCCCTTGTTTTTCTGCCCTTCTGCCCTTTGCTAGACTGCTTTTTGTGCCTTTCTGCCCTCTGCATCACCACATCATCACTCAGCGCTACTCCAGCATCACTCAGCACCACCACATTATCACTCAGCACAGCCACATTATCACTCAGCACCACCACAGCACCACTCAGCGCCACCACAGCATCACTCAGCACCACCACAGCATCATTCAGTGCCACCACATTATCACTCAGCACCACCACAGCACCACTCAACACCACCACAGCATCACTCAGCACCACTACAGCATCACTCAGCACCACCACAGCACCAATCAGCACCACCACAGCACCACTCAGCGCCACCACAGCATCACTCAGCACCACCACAGCATCACTCAGCACCACCACATTATCACTCAGCACCACCACAGCACCACTCAGCACCACCACAGCATCACTCAAACCCACCACAGCACCACTCAGCACCACCCCAGCATCACTCAGCACCATCCCAGTATCACTCAGCACCACCACAGCACCACTCAGCATCACCACAGCACCACTCAGCACCACCACAGCACCACTCAGCGCCATCCCAGCATCTATCTGCGCAACCATTCAACAACAACTGGTTCAAATATGTTCTCTCAATGTTTCAAACTTTATTACAAATGTCACAAAAAGATGTTAATATTTCACTTCTGTTCTTGGATTTTCGTCACAATAAAAATACACTGAACATAATCTTCACAAAAGTTATTTACAAAAATTTAAGCTATTGCCATTATAAATTAAAATCACTTTTATTTAAGTATTAATTATTTAAAAAAATTAAAAGCCATTGTAATTTGTAATATCAATACAGCTAAGTCACGTAAATAAAAAACATGTTGCATTACAAATGCTATAGGTGTCACATTTGCGAAAGTTATGACTATTGGCATTGTAAATGACAAAGCTATTAATTTAGCTATTTTCAAAACCAACACACAAATAAAAAAAATTGTCATTTACAAGACCAATAGCTCAAACTTTCCTAATGCGAGACCTATTGCATTGCAAATGCTTGTTTTTATATCTGTCAGTGCTTCCTGTTGAGGTTTAATTTTCGTGACAGGCGCCTCATTGCCTACTTGTAACTATTCTCTGACCCTGCTTCAAGGGTCAGAGCAGGGTCAGAGAATAGTTGCAAGTAGGCAAAGATGCGCCAGGAAACACTTACAGGCTTACAGCAGCAGGTGCCCAAGTTGAAGTTAATTTCTTTGTAAAGCTTTTGTAAAAGGTTACAAAAAATTAGCTTCAACTTTTGCACCTGCTGATGTAACCCTGTAAGTGCCTGGCAGAAAATTCGTCCCCGCTGATTCGCGGATTTTACCGCGATTTCTCGAGATTCGCGGATCGCGAAATCGCAGAAAATCCGCAAATTCCGCGAGCGGAACGAATTTTCAGTTCATGCTTAAAGTAAAGGAGGTCCATTGGGAACTAAGACCATCCAGATGGTGGGCATAAAAACCGTTGGAAATGTCAAGCGTGGTTTTAAACCGCTTACGCGCAAGACTATCCACTAAAGCAGAGCCGTGAGTACTCTGTACTGCACAGGTACGGCAATGCGAGTTTAAATGCCGGTAATCCAATACCAAACGATACGAACCATCAGGCTTGGTTATGGTAAAGAGAGGGTTATTCATTGGTGACACACAAGTCTCAATAACACCCTGATATTCCAATTGTTCAAGGATTTCCGCAAAGGAAGCCTTCGCTTCACGCTTTAAGGGATATTGGGGTTGAGGCTGAAGCATAGACCGCAAAGGAATCTCGTGGTTTTGGGAAAATGTATCCCATCCACAGAGAGTACGGTACAGAGCCGGCGCAAGGGCCTTAGCCCACTCTTCTGCAAAATTCAGCGCATGCTCTTTCGAGACTGGGAGCGCGAAACTAGCGAGAATTACCACCTCCCCTCTCGGAGCTGCGAGCACAAAAGGTGGGGTCCAATCAGCCTCCGCTAACAAAATATCATAGGTAGGCGTAAGATTCTCCCAAAATACCCCCTCTATGGTGCGTTGAATGTCACCTTCAATGAATAAGACTATTTCATAGATCCTGTCAGGTGGAGGTACTCTAGTATCAGCTGTCTCCACAACAACATAACGGTCAGTCGCTGTCACCTTCAGTAGTGGAGACAGGGCCTCTCGCAGTATGGTAATCTCCTCTGCCCTGTCCAGCAAGGTCAGAGCCCACGTCTGATTCCGAAGCTGGGTTCTCACTATCTGTGGCATATCTGTGAGCTGTTAAAGCATGACTTTCTTTTTCTGAAACTGGGGTCTCTTTGGTGTAGAATCGTCCTGCTTGCCTTTGCCTTTTTTCGGGCGGGGCTGGTCGCGTCCTTGCTGGCCGCCCGACCTTTGCTGCCTCCTCCACCACCAGATAAAAAAGCCGATGTGTGCTGTAAAGAACGAGGAGAGCGTTGATCAGAAACCTGAAAACGATCAGCTGATTTTATCGTCGCATGATCGCGCAAGTCATAAACACGTTCTGTGGGCGCAGGCAGTGGAGACAGAGGACAAGACTCCTGTTTCTGTTGTTGTTGTTGTTTCTGTTTTTTAGGCCAATTTTGTTTTTTGGACTTGGGCTGATCGTCACTTTCCGACTTCTGCCCTTGGGGTTGTTTTTTCTCTTTAGTAGAAAAGGGCTTGAGACCCTACTATAGCGGCCCATGGTTTTATAAGCTGCCACAATAATTTTCACCAACTGCCGGGGTTTATCGGCATCGAGAACCACCTGCAAAGCATTGGCTACCTGAAAGTTCACCGCATCCCCCTTGACATTAACAAGGATGAGATCGCAAACCACATCAAAGGTGCCACAGAGGCGCATACCCAATTCAAGCGCAGCCTCTGGTTCGTGGTCATCTTGAACACGTTTAAGGACCGTCGGCAGGACAGCGATAGACTGAGTGACGTAACACCTCGCGTAGACTGCCGCAAATGTTTTTCCCCACGACTCACAGTCACCGATTTCAGGGGTCAAGTCCTTGGGTAAGCTAATTGTCAGAATCCTGTGTTTTTCACCAGGAGACGTGTTAGGAAATACTGCTTCCAGTTGGTCAAACTTCTCCGCAAGCCAGAAAGGAAAATCATCCTGTTTTTGGGGACGCCTGCCCATCACAGCGTTGGCCATAACGGGACTGAGCTTCATACCGCTCTGTCCGACGGGAAGCGCCGAACCACCCGGGGCCCCACCTGGGAGATTGCGGATAATGTATTGCACTAACGACCTGATCACGCTGATATAGACTACATGTAGTCGTCTTAACTCAGCTACTGAACATGCTCCATGTTGAGGATGAGGGGTAAACCCAGCCAAAACAGGCCAAGTAGCGCCTGGAATGGACAAAGGACCCAACCTCGGAGCTGCTAATGGATGGGGTCGGGCGCCATTAAACCAAACTCGATGCTGCCAAGTATCAATAGGAACCTCCGGTGCCCCATAGGGAGTATATTCATTCGGCACAACAGAGGGAGTGTACGTATGGAACACACCAGAAATTCCGTCCAAAGCAGGGAAGGTCACCCATGAATAAAAAAATTTGTATGGGTAAGCCACTTCCGCACTCACCACCATTATGACCGCCATGCCATCCACAGGAACATTATAATTTTGCAAATGATTGTGCACCGCAATGCGAGTATGCTGCGGAATGTCCACCGCGGCCATAGCGACACAGAAAGGTAAAGGCACAAAGTCAACCCTATAGCACAACTGGGTAGCAATTCAAGAAAACCGTTTAGAAAGATTCATGCTTGAAAATACCTATACTAATATAGGTAGGTGTATCCGACACCACCGTTAACCGGAAACAGCAATGAAGGGGTTAAGGACTGAAATGAAGTACTACTCAAGTATCATGCAATAAGACCACCAACGATTGGGCGCCATTTCGCAGGGATTCCGTGCTCAGACAGAACTGTGCATAGAGGCTTGGAACCTCAGTGAATTAGGGTGTGCCAAAACTCACCTTAGTACCCAAAAATCCCCTACCAGACTAGCCTACAGTGTCTCATTGGTCATCATAAACTCCCAATGCTTAGACAAACTAGAACATGAACTTAGTACACCTCAGGTAACGTGGAACATATGAACACTCTTTCGTTATACAATCATTTCAATCCAGAATAATGAGTAAAAGAGGACACGTGCATATTTGAAATGTTTATTCACTAATGTCGTGCTCTCAAGCGCAGTATCTTAGCTAATACAAGCAAACATATTATAAGAAACAGAGTAATCAGCATAGTCACTAGTCCATAGAACACAAACGGTGCAAGCATAGTATTATGCTAAAATGAATAGGGTTTAACAAAACCGAATTCTCACCCTCCCTAGCTAGTATATTATATTATATCTAAGAAGGTCTCTTTTGGGTTTTAGCAGAGCGGCCCCATACCTCAAGATCCTAGTGGTACGGGATCACATCATCAGCAACCAGCTCTCTGCATGCGAAGCACCATCAAGTGTGTGTCAATACTCTTGTGCAAAGCAATATAAAAACGTGCCTAAAGCCAGAACTTGGCTGCAGCTGCATGTATGTTATGTCTAGGGATGTGCGAAGATCAGTGCTACTGTGTTGAGATATGGAAGGTCCTTAAAACTCATTTATACTCGACCTTACAATCTGCTGGTAGTTTAATTATTCAGTTATCAGTCCAACATCTGTACCTATGCGCAAGCGCGGAGATACCCCTTCGGGGGTCGAATCCTGCGCTATATAAGAAAATAAATAAATAAATAAAATATCCGTGAAGGTTTCAGCACTCACTGTACAGACACAGCTCGCCAAGCAAGGCTGATATCAGTGTAACAACATATTATTCTCGTATGAACCGAAAACATTTTACTAGGCTCAATTCTAAAGCAGCAGATGCGTGTCGTGTGCAAAAAGCAGCAGAAAGGAAAAATGGTGTTTAAACCCACAAAAAGCTCATGCTAACTTAACACAGTAATCAGGCTACATCTATCCATATATCACCTATTTCCCTTCTCTATTGCTCATTCAAAGTACTAGAAATATGAGTTAACCACAAATTCAGCAGCTATTTCAAGTCTCACCTTCTACTCAATCCCAAAAATCTGACTTTAGAGCCAATGTTAGCATGGAAACTGCTCTAGCAGCGAATCTGCTCTCATTCCCATTATGGACAACATCTGACTTGATATCAAAAAGGATATATCTGCTGCTCTTAGACTATTACATTGTTTTGCAGGGTATGATATTTTATCACCTTCCATTCAACTCAGATGCCTTTTCAACACAAGTTTATGTCATTCTGTTTTTTAATGATCTGCCCTTTTCTCTCTCACAATCCCCAATTTGTATGTATCCCACAGTTTCAATCTGATGCTTGCTATATTTTGTGTGGAGCACTCCAGTGATCTTCCCTGAGCCCCACATTCTTTATTGTTTATATGATACTGCTGCTGTCTATAATTTGCTCGTTCCATTTTAATATTATCTCTTACTACCATGACACTGAGCTGATCCACTCTTCCTTGAAAGACAAGGCAATTACAGTGACTACTTTCACACATTGTATATCTGCGGTTGCTGCCTGACAAGCTGTCAGAGAACCTAGCTTGTCCTATTTGGAGAAGGAAGAAACTGAGCTTGTCCTAGTTGAGTGGCCCCCGTTGTTGCCCCTTCCCCTCAGCTCTTGTGAGCTGCCAGAATGCTGGCCATCATTGTTAATGATCTACTTTCTATGGCTACTCAAGTCATTGTGGGTTGTGCCTGCTGCTTTGACACTATAAGAATTCTCAGCATTTTTTTTAAATGGCTAGCACAGAAAACAACGATCTAAGCACCCATTGCCAGTAGAAAATGCCCTCTTTGCTGACATTTTGGCATGCCATATTGTTCGAAATTGGCTTCTGTTTGGCAGATGTATACACCTTGTTCAAGCGGGAGCCAAAATCCTTGTCAGGGTAAGTCTAGTCACACTGAAAGTTTACTTGTGCTCACCCTTTGGTAGATTGGCACAGAGGAGTCAGGCTAAACTAAAGAGGCAATGTATAACATATTTGTGCATACACACACACACACTGTAACACAGCGAAAACACCACAAAAGCACTTAACACCAGTAAAAAAAATAGCCAATATTTATCTGAGTAAAGCTAGACCAAGAGAACAGAAACCCAGCATGAACAGGTCAAGATATCAAATGTGCAAGATTAAATCAACATGCAATGCTTAGAAGTCAATAGGTCCAATGGGGCCTATCGGGCCAAATTGACTGGGGCAAATCCAAAAGTTCCATCCGACCGTGGTTGAGTACAGGTCACGCAGAGCAGCTGAGAGTAGATTGGAAGCATCGATGCTCATGGATGCTGCATTGAAATACAGATGTGATGAGTCGCTGCTGCGGGCGATGCATCAGTTCCTAAGTCAAATGCAAAAGCAACAGTTGATGGAGAGAATGCAGAACAAATCAAAACATTCACCCCAGTCAAGAGATCTGGGCCTAAATCCATAGTTTTTTGCTCACCATGCCATTCCAGTTTGAACCCAGCCATATGCAAATCAGTCTTGACCCTGTGCCCCATGGGAACAGACCAGCATGAATTGCCATGCCAGGTCCTCCCTGGACTAGAAACAAGAATCCTAGGTCCTGTTTCGGGGTTTCCCTCCTCTTCAGCCAGGATAGCTTAATTATAGTAGCACAGTGAGCCCAGGACGCACGTCTGGGCATACCTGGTGCACTTAGGGCGAGAAAGCAAGACACACAATTGATGGCTGGAATGCAGAACTAATCAAAACATTCACCCCCATTCTAGAGATCTGGGTTAAATCCATCATTCTTTTGCTCACCATGCCACCCCAGTTTTGACCTGGCCATGAGCAAAAGAATGATAGATTTAACCCAGATCTCTTGACTGGGGGTGAATGTTTTAGTTTGTTCTGCATTCCAATCCATCAATTGTGTGTCTTTTTCAGTTCCTAAGTAAAGCACAGTCAATGATGTGTCAATTGTCAAAATTGCCGTGCGTTGGTTCCGAGGCATTGATTTTGAACCGCTGGGCTGAAGGTGATGCTCCGGTTGGAAGTCACACAGGCCCAGGAATGCTTCAGAGAACGGGGCAGCAGAGGCTTCAGGGTTGCATTGTTCGTGGCTCACGCAGCAGCAGTGATTCTGAGACACTGCATCAGTAAAGTCAATGCTGCATTGTAAGTCGAGGTCATTGCGTTGTGCCCTCAGCGGGTAGTGTCCACCGCTTCGATGCAGGCAACATCAATGAGTCAATTAGAAAGGGGAAACGCAGGTTCCAACAATGCTTCGGTGTAGATGAATTTGTTTCTTCGAGTTGCAGCACCAAACACTCATGTGCCGAGGACAGAATTTGACACCACTTGGTAGAGCAGGACTCACAGCAGAAGAGCCCAGGTGCTGGTAGCAAGATGCAGGTGAAGGCTTAGATATCCCTGAGACTTCAGTAAAAAGGGGCAAGCCCAAAAAAGCCCTTGGAGAACCTTTAGAGATGCAGGATGTAGAGCGTAAAATCGAGTCCTCTCACCTACAGACAAGAAGCAGTAGGAGCAGACCCACAGCCATATTCAAGTGCCAATGTCAGCTCCTCCCTCTCACTCTAGCTCAGGAAGACCCATCAGACTGGTGATGGGCCATCAGGATATGCAGGACACACCTCAGCTCCTTTGTGTGTGACTGTTAACAGGTAAACCACTAAGTCCAGCTGTTACCCAACCTAGGGCCAGATGTAGGTGGCTAAATACCGGTAAGCAACGCCTAAATTCGTTACATTTCAGCTTTACCGACCGGTATTTACCCATGTGCGATGTAGGTATTACCGAATGCCATCGCTAATAAGGAATCTGTTAAAATAAGGTAAACCAGTTACCAATTCCATATTAAGCGATTGGCAGACACGAAACACTAAAATACTGAATCTGTAAATAAGAAATCGGTAAATAATCGTAAATGCGATGTACCAAAAACCGGTAATACCGAATTTGCCAAAAATCGGTATTTAAGAATCGGTAATTACCACTGACTCCAAGCAGGTGGTAATCAGGTGCGCTGCATATAATCAGCCCCAAAATGCAACAGTGTGAAAACAATGGCGGCCCTCTACGTTATAGAAGGCAGCTACATTTGCGAGCAGCAGGGCTGAGGGTCTGGAGACGGGAGGAATGTGTGTACAGACTGCGTGTCACACTGTTCCAAATGACTGAGGCAGAAATACATGAGAGATACAGGCTACATCCACAAACCATCCTAAACCTGATACAGGACCTGCATCCATTTCTGGAGCATCAGACACCAAGGGGGCACGCCATACCAACACATATGCAGGTGCTCTGTAGCCTGCACCTACTTGCATCAGGAAGTTACCAGGGTGTGATAGCTGTGGCAGGTGGTGTGTCACAGAGTTGCCTGTCCTGTTTCTTAAACTCCTTCTTGGATGCCATGATGCAGAGAATGCATCACTACATACGCTTCCCCAGCACACAGGCGGAACTGCAGGAGACAAAGCTGGATTTCTACCAAAAGGCACAGTTCCCACATGTAATAGGGTGCATTGATGGAACCCACATACCAATCTGCCAACCTGCTGCTACAGAATACATATACCGCAACCGCAAATCCACGCATTCTATCAATGTGCAGGTGATATGTGATGCAGACAACATCATTACTGACACTGCGGCCAAATTTCCAGGGAGTACCCATGATTCCTACATATTCAGGAACAGTAGGATCTACACACGTCTGGCTGGTGGGGAATTTGAAGAAGGATACCTGCTAGGTAAATCAATGTGACACACCCTGATGTATACCTTGGATGAATGTATTGTTGACTCCAATTAATGGCACTTCCTTTCCCATTCAGGTGACAACACATATGCTGTGCGCTCATTTATCCTAACTCCATGCCTCAACCCTTCCACCCCAGGTGAGAGAAGATACAATGTGGCACATAAAAGCAGACGCAACGTTGTGGAGCGCACCATTGTACTACTAAAAAGCAGGTTCTGTTGCCTCAACAAAAGTGAAGGTGCACGTCAGTACCACCCCATCATCTGCTGCAAAATAATAGCAACATGTGCAATGCTGCATAACCTTGCCACAAAGAAAGGAAAAGCAGTGGAACTAACTGACTCTGAGGATGAGGGTGAGGACTGTCCGCAGCCAGAGCACAGCACAGCAGGTGTGGCAGCTGCACCGGGTTGGATACACAGACAGGCTGAGAAAACACGCAACTACTTCTGAGTAAGTAAGGAGACAAAGCCAGTTACTGTATGTGAGTGATGGTGTTTAATGACCATAGCACACCACCACAACTTGAAGTGCGCTACATGTTAGGCCTAAATCAAATGCAGTGTCCATACAAAAAATGGGTTATATCACCCATTTGAAGAAAACCATGTTATGGCTGGCTCTACTTCCTGTGCCCACGTACGGTACTGCTGTGTTCCATGGCCCTAGTGTCATCACTGCCTGTCTGTCCTGTGGCAGCGCTGTGGTGTTTGCTGTGCCTCCTGGAGTCTGTGGGGGGGTTGATGCTACTGCGGCTAGTAGCCTCTTCACTTTCACCTCTGGTGGCTACCTTGTCGGTTTGTGGCACTTCTAGTGCACTGGTAACTGTGACCAGTCCCCTTGCCACATCGAGGCTGCAGTGGGCCATGTCCTCCTGCATGGCCACCGAACGCCTGCAGAGCAGAGAGGTGGCAGTGAAGAGGCGGTTCATCGCCTTTGTGTAATTGTCAAGTTTCTGCCTCTCCCTGCACCTTGACAAACGGTCCTCATCTAATTTGCTGCACCTCAGCCTCACTGCCTCGGGCACATCCCTCATGCCCTCAGCCACTGTAGTGTTAATGGAACAGATGCCCTTCTCAATATGCTGCATGTGGCCATTCATTTGTGCCATCTGCCGCTGCACTGACCTAATGGCTTTTCCTTGCAGGTGCTGGACCTTCAACATGTTCCCCTCAAGGGCAGCGAACACACTCTCATCTTTGCCCTGAGAAGGAGGACTGGCTGCCCTTTTCCCTGCGGCGTCTGGAACGTGTGTGGGCACGCTTTGTGGGGGAATGTGATCCAGCCCCGTTGGCATCCTCAGCCACTGTGTACTGTTGTCCTCCTGTGCTGTCCTCCTCGGACTCCTCCATATGCTGTAGGGTGGCCACTGCATGCCTCCTGCCTCTTGGTGCTGGTGGAGTTGCTGGTGGAGTTGATGGTTGAGATGGTGGTGCTGGTGATGGTGGTGGTGGTGATGATGGTGGGTGTGGTGGGGGTGGGGTGGTGTGCCCTCCAGGCGACTGGACCTCCTCCTCTTATGTCCTCTCTGTCTTGGGTGCCTTTCCTATGCTCCCCTCTGCTGCCCTGTGAGATGGCTCGCCTGTGAAGACAGAATGTATATTTGCTCACTTACGTGGCAGCATTTGCATTGTAGTAAATGTCATGCCTGCCAATCACACTGACTGTCCTCTGCTTGCTAGTTGCTAATTGGTGTCACATGCTTTTGGGTTCAGTGGACTAACTGTTCTGACATGTGTTACTTCTGACTACATCTCCCATAATGCATTGTTGGTTTAAGTAAAAGAGGTACTGGAGTGGAAGTCCCTATGCCTCTTTGGGGATTGGGGGTAGGGAGTGGGCGCACAGCATGCTGTGAATGCATCTTACCTTGTTTGTTGGCAGTTCTGGCTGAGCTGTCTGCATCCCCAATCCCACTCACACTCTCCGGCTGGAGGGTGGACTCGACTAGGAGATCCAGGGCAGTTGGTGCAGCTGCTGTGTTCCTCAATCCACCTGTACGGTTGGCTTGCTTCTGCCTCTCTGCCAGCCTCAACTTGGCAGACTTCCTCAGATCATACCATATTTTTTATAGGTCCTCAATGGAGCGCTGGGTGACTCCAATGGAATTAATTTTTTCTTGAATTGCAAGCCAAATCTGCCTTTTCTGTGACTCAGACACGTGCAGGGACTGTTTGCCAAATAATTTGTCGTGGTCCTTGGTCACATCCTCAATAAGGACCTCCAGCTCCCTCTCACTCAATTTGTGCTTCCTTTTTCTTTCACCTGCTCCTTCTCCTGCTTGTCCATTTTGCTCAGTTTTGTTCGCAAAATTCAGTTGAGTTGCTCCTGACTTTTCCGCTCCCTGCCTCACAATCAGCTCCAGGTTCAGTGCAGCTGCATGGGTGTGGTCACTGCTGTTTGGGAGGTAATGAGGATGCATAGGATTGGCTGATTCGACATTTACACATTTTTTTAAATTACCGAATCGCTAATTACAGAATCAGTATTAAGTATTCGGTGATAACGATTTGGTAATGGGGATTCGCTATTTATTTTTACCGATTCAATTCGAATTGCTATTTTTTACCGACTTGACGCAACGGAAATGGAAACCTCGACGTCTATCTCATTCTTCTTTCTTAGTCATTGTTAATCAACAAAGCTTGAGTTCTGAATCTTAAAATCCTATGCTGAGGGCAGACTCATTATGTTGTTTAATAAAAGATGGGCTGATATACACTGACAATCAAGATATATTTATATGTATATTTACATGTTTCTGTTGTCAATGTATGTTCAAACTGTTTGTTGTTGTTTCTGTAGCCTTATTCTTATGCTTTTTGAGATATAAATGTAATTCTCTATTTTTGATACACCCGAGTGTAATTAGTTTTGTGCTTTATATTATTTTAGTTACTCATACAAGTGTCAATCGATGTCACCATATAGACCATATAGATCAGATAAATGTATTGAAAATTGTATTCCCCAATGTATCCCTTGTAGGAAATTTGACCTTTCTAACTTTCTAAAACTGGCATTTTCAGAAACTAACTTCACTAAAAGATGTGTTTGATATTGTGAGTCCAGAGACACCAAACCAAGTCTTCCTATATTTTCCTAATTGAAAGGTACACTTGTAAAGGATTACAAGCCAACTCCAATGCCAGCCTATGCAAGAGATAAGCCTTGCTGTAGTGAAAAAACGAATTTCACAGTTTTTCACTATCAGAACATGCAAAACTCCAAAGTGCCTGTCCTACCTTTTAAATACAATGCACCCTGCCCATGGAGCTACCTAGGACTTACCTAAGGGGTGACCTATTTGTAATAATAGGTGAGGTTTGGGCCTGGCAAGTAGGTGAACTTGACAGGTCAAAATCGCAGTTTAAACCTGCACACACAGGCTCTGCAGTGGCAGACCTGAGACAGATTTGAAGGGTTACTCATGTGGGTGGCACAACCACTGATGCAGGCCCACTAGCAGTATTTGATTTACAGGCCCTGGGCAAATTTAGTGCACAGTACTAGGGAATTATTTGTAAACCAAATATGCCTATCATGGAGAAACCAAATGCCATCACAATTGAGACATAGAGCTCATGAACTTTAGCACTGGTCAGCGGTAAAAAAGTGCACAGAGTCCAAAAGCCAGCAAAAACGAAGTTTAGCATACAGACAAAAACAGGAGGTACCACACCAAAACATGCCTGGTCTAACACTTAGCAAGGGACATTAAGTGGCCCAAATCTCAGCTGCCAGGCTTGTTCTTAATCACCCTTGTTGTATAACCGTCACTGGGCACTTGCGTGAACTTCATTGGCTACCTATCCGTAAGTGTTTTCTCTCCAACCTTCTTATCATACCTTCAATGCACTTCAAAATCTTTACCCTTTCGACCACTGCAGTTGCATACGCTTCTATGTTCTTTCTAGACACCTTCAAACCTGCTTGCTCGCAAGCCTCACATCTGGCGTGCTAGCATAGGAGGGTGCATCTTTTCCTACTTAGATTCCAATGCTTGGAATATGCTTCCTTTCAATTACTTCCTCAGGAGCTCTCTCAGAATTTAGAAATAAACGTAAAAACTGGCTATTCTAACTAGGTTACTTTTAAACCTTTTAAACCTTCAGGCGGGCTTTGTGCTGAGGCATTGGGGTAACACAGTTAGAGCTCACATCAAGACTATGAACCATTTCTCCATACCTAACAGATACATTGGATACACTATGGGTAACTTCCTTTTTGCCTAATAATTTAAGGCGAACATCAAAAGCAACTTTTTCATAGCTGGAGGGCTGCATCTTGAATACTTGATGTGTCTCTGTTTTTCATTCATCCTATATATTTTTCAGAGAAAAAATGGCAGCTTAAAACTTTACCAATTGTAATACATGCCTTAGAAATTTTCAGTTTTACAGCCTCAGAAGAAGGAATGCCTATGCTATTATACAAATTTGGCATCTAACTGCCCCTCACATAAACATGTGCAAGTCAATTGTGGCTGTTGAACCTTAACAGTAGTGGAACCTAAATATCTTCCACGAAAAGGAGAGATCATGCAAGTGAAGCAGGTGAGCTTGAGTCATTTCAGGGACCCGAGGAGTTTATGCCCAAGAAACGTTTAGAAAGAAACAGAGTTGTGATGTTTATTTAATAATCATGGCCTGATCAGGACTGCCACTGGAGCATTGCCAGCTATGGAGGAAGAACTCAGCCCTCTGCCGTGGCACTGGCATTCCTTTCCTGTATCCAAGGCCAGGGCAGTTAGTTGGTACCACCGAGCATATTATGGCCTCTGACCACCACACTACCTTCAATGAATGGCGGATCCCTGGTGACATTGGCACTCGGAGGGTGGTCCGACTAACCAACTCATAATGGGATGGTTAGACCACCGGTGTGGCGGTGGCTGGATCCACAACCACTGCCTTGCCACCATGAGTCCAGTGGTCCTTGGACCACCAGACAAGTAATCGGGCCCTTAGTGGTGTAGGGGAAAGATCTAATCCAGCTAAGGAACCAAATCAAAAATGCAAAACGTACTACTGACTAATAGACCAAGCTGCTCAGAATTCGGTCACAGAGACAAAAGACCATTCAACCACCAGACACTACATGACGAATGACACAAAAATTGAATTAAAAATACAGTGTTACATGAATATGGCAGCATGATTGTGTGGAGCAGAAAATCGAAGATACGATTATAGGATCTCCTTTAGAAAGCGGTTGGTCGGACTGCCCGACCGATATTGCGGCAGTCATGACACCACCCAAAATGCAATCAGCAGTCTGACCGCGTAATTAGGATAGGGCCGCCTTACTGGCAGTCAGAAAGTGCTGTTTTAAACAGCAGATTGTGCTACAGCCATGAAAAAGGGCTGCAGTACAAGCTGCAGTGTAAAGGAGCCTTTGTGCACATCCATGAACCTTGTGCTATACAACATGGAGCGCATGGCACACGCTGCATTGGGGAACCACATGTGTCCCAGGGCCACTTTGCAATAGCCCATGAGGAACATGGGCCCTTCTTGGGGCCCCCAAAGTCCCATGAAAAGGCGTCAAAAAGGTACATCGTAATCCCGATGGCGGTGTCTGTTTCGGCTCATCTGCAAACCTCTTGATCCCCCCACCTCATTTAGAGCATTTGGGATTTATGCAGTGCAAGACCACTTGCACATTGGTGCAACCCATAGTTCTGTGAGCGCAAGAGGATCCACAAACACCCCCAGCCTGTTACACACATATTGCATGCACACGCTGATCAACAAATGACAGTTAACCTAACAACCATTCGTTGACTGCAGAATACGGAGATTTTTCGAAGAAGGGAAGCAATCAACTCTTAGACGCTTTCAGGAGGTCAAATTCTGCCTGATTATCTATAGGAACTGGTGAATTTGGGGTTTGTATACTTGCAGACCAGCTACAATGTTGGTCTGTGGAACTGAGGTAACTAAGGGGCATATTTACAAGGGCATAGCGCCACTGGAGCGTCACTTTTTCCAACTCTCAGGTGGCGCTGGCCCTGTTGTGGGTGGCGTAAAGCCGACTTGTAAATATGGCCCTCCTCTACACAGTTTTCTGTGGTAAAGGGTGTGTAAACGGTGTTGCTATGGGTGTTCCCACACAACACCAATACTTGTTGATACTGCCCCAGGTTTAAAAAGATCTGTAAGTCTGAGGCAGCACCAAATACGAATGCCTTTTAAAAGGAAGCATTAATGTGGCGCAACAAGAAAAAATCCTTCTATTTCTCCATAATTTTTTGCTATTTCTATGTGTGATGCATTCTGCAGCACACATAAAAGGATTAAAAATGGCATTAATAATTGTTTTGTGCAGTAAGGTGTCCCTTCCTGCACAAATACATGCATCCCTGCAACGCAGGCACCCTTGCACCATGGTTCAATGGTGGCCTGGCTGATGCTACACTGTTTTTTTAGCACCAACATTGTTAATATGGCACATCCCTGAATTTTCTAAATGACGTAGCTTGTCACAGCTAAATTGCTTGCAGTGTCGCACTCTGCCATTTCATTGCAAATATCTCCCTAACAGCCTAATTCATGAAGCTGAATTCGGCTCGCAAAGGGCCAGATTCTGAGAATCTGGCCCTTTGCGAGAGAGATTTTTGCATTTGGGATTCATCATCCCAAATGCAAAAATCGATAATTGCGATCTCGCAATTTTGCGAGGAATTACATTTAAGGAATCTCAATTTGAGATTCCTTAAATGCAATTCATCCAATTTTTTTTTGCGAATTCGCAATTTCTGGCCGCAATTTACCGCGAGGTCAGACCTCGTGGTAAATTGCGAAAACTCAGAAAAATGCATTTAAATGCATTTTTCTGAGTTGCATGTTACACACACACATGTCCTTTGGACATGTGTGTGTGCGACACCTGTGTAAAATTTCATTTGAGGGGTGCTACAGGGTGTCCTTTCGACACCCCTGGCACCCTTCAAATCGCTATCTTATTTGCGATTAGCAAATTGCTAATCGCAAATAAGGAATACTCCCCATTCATTCCTATGGGCCTTTTGGCCCATAGGAATGAATGGCGAGTTATTCCTTATTTGCGATAAGCAATTTGCTAATCGCAAATAAGGAATATGTAGGAATCGCATTTCTTTATGCAATTTCTACATGAATCCCGTTTTGCGAGTCCTTAATAGCGATTCGCTATGAATCGCTATTAGGGGCTCGCAAAACGGGAGAATGATGAATCAGGCTGTAAGTGTCTCTCTTGAGGGCTTCAACACATGTTGAAGTAGTATGTATTACATGGACATTACAGACGGGACGCTTTGCTGACTGGAGAGCACTCTGCCGGGGACTTACTTGTTTTGCCTGTCATCCCACAGCTCGCGGAACCCGCTCCGCGGGCCCCGCATCGCGCTGTGTGATCCTCTGCAGCCCGGAGTTTGGAGGAACAGCTGGGGGAGTCTACTGTCGGGGCTGCGAGCGGCGAGCGCTCAGGAGGGACTTCAACTCCCAGGAGCGCCTGCCTGCCCAGAGGACCAACACCTGGGCCGCTCTCCCCGACCCCTCCCACCCTTCCACCGACCGTTTTTAAACAGCATTTCCCTGTGGGCGAGTGGGACGCTTTGCTGACTGGAGAGCACTCTGCCGGGGACTTACTTGTTTTGCCTGTCATCCCACAGCTCGCGGAACCCGCTCCGCGGGCCCCGCATCGCGCTGTGTGATCCTCTGCAGCCCGGAGTTTGGAGGAACAGCTGGGGGAGTCTACTGTCGGGGCTGCGAGCGGCGAGCGCTCAGGAGGGACTTCAACTCCCAGGAGCGCCTGCCTGCCCAGAGGACCAACACCTGGGCCGCTCTCCCCGACCCCTCCCACCCTTCCACCGACCGTTTTTAAACAGCATTTCCCTGTGGGCGAGTGGGACGCTTTGCTGACTGGAGAGCACTCTGCCGGGGACTTACTTGTTTTGCCTGTCATCCCACAGCTCGCGGAACCCGCTCCGCGGGCCCCGCATCGCGCTGTGTGATCCTCTGCAGCCCGGAGTTTGGAGGAACAGCTGGGGGAGTCTACTGTCGGGGCTGCGAGCGGCGAGCGCTCAGGAGGGACTTCAACTCCCAGGAGCGCCTGCCTGCCCAGAGGACCAACACCTGGGCCGCTCTCCCCGACCCCTCCCACCCTTCCACCGACCGTTTTTAAGCAGCATTTCCCTGTGGGCGAGTGGGACGCTTTGCTGACTGGAGAGCACTCTGCCGGGGACTTACTTGTTTTGCCTGTCATCCCACAGCTCGCGGAACCCGCTCCGCGGGCCCCGCATCGCGCTGTGTGATCCTCTGCAGCCCGGAGTTTGGAGGAACAGCTGGGGGAGTCTACTGTCGGGGCTGCGAGCGGCGAGCGCTCAGGAGGGACTTCAACTCCCAGGAGCGCCTGCCTGCCCAGAGGACCAACACCTGGGCCGCTCTCCCCGACCCCTCCCACCCTTCCACCGACCGTTTTTAAACAGCATTTCCCTGTGGGCGAGTGGGACGCTTTGCTGACTGGAGAGCACTCTGCCGGGGACTTACTTGTTTTGCCTGTCATCCCACAGCTCGCGGAACCCGCTCCGCGGGCCCCGCATCGCGCTGTGTGATCCTCTGCAGCCCGGAGTTTGGAGGAACAGCTGGGGGAGTCTACTGTCGGGGCTGCGAGCGGCGAGCGCTCAGGAGGGACTTCAACTCCCAGGAGCGCCTGCCTGCCCAGAGGACCAACACCTGGGCCGCTCTCCCCGACCCCTCCCACCCCTTCCACCTCTTGCTACATTAATCCAATACTACTCCCGCAGCGCGGGAGAAGCCCGGGACAAGGGCGGGACCGTCTGTGGCCGTCCGGGGCCGCAGGAGGCCGGGCAGGGCCACCCATCTAACATTTATTCTTTCCTAACTGTGTTTTTTATCTGGTTTTAATATTTGGTATTTTTTTATCTTGAGGTATATATCATGTATATTCATTAATTGCTTATTGAGACCCGTGAAATTCTAGATTCTTGTTAACTTTCTTTACAAATATGCCCCTAAGGTCGGGTAAAGAAAGACAGGTTCAGGTTTCCACTTCTAATGGCACCTTCACCGGGACTATTGACCAATTCTTCACACGTTCTACTGCCGTTTTGGAAAAGGAGATAGCCTTGGTTGAAAAGCGACTTTCGCTTGATATTATTACGGGTAAACGTTCCTCACTTGGTAAGATTAGTGCGGACGTCCCCCCTGTCCCACTTACATTGCTGACTACGAATAGTAACGATATTAATGCGGAGTCGTTATTGTTAACTGCTCCCGATAACTATTCTGTGGAGGTAGTGGGGACAAACCAAGAAAGCGTCTATAACACTGCACAAGGCAACCTATCGAATGGTGGGACTACCGTTTTAGACCTGGTTAGTGAGAAATCGGGCCTTTCGGACTCGCCTAATCTTAATGTTAGTATTGAACATATGGATTCCACTTTCAGCTCACAACATATATCTCCCCATAATCGTGGGAAGCGTAAAAGGGTAGATTCACCAAATATTGATGTACAAACTGAGGGTGCGGAAAACTTTATATTATCATCTCCCCCGCAGCCACCTAATACTAATCTGACTGTCCATCCTGAGGAATGTAATCCTACAATTAACATCTCTGAAGAAATCTTCCTGGCCAAGACTGAGTTACTACTTAAATCGCTTCTTTTACCACTTTTTGAAAGGACTAGATTGTTAAATGATAAAATGGATGCCTTAGACAAATTGGTTAAAGATAATATAGTGTCATCGAATAAAATCCTTGCTGGCCTAGTACCAAAAGGATTGAATTCCCTTGCCCCTCCTACTAATATGCCTACTACTACGGCCAATAATAACATAGGGACCAATAGTAATCATGGTAATAATAGTAAAAATACCTCCAAAGTGGGGTTATCTATCTCCAAATCAGCACAAAATAAAACTGCACCAGTTCCCAAAAAAGTAACCATGGTGAATTCAACTGGGCTAAAATCTGCTGTAAATTCGCAGAATCAGAGAAACCCAACTCCTACACAGAATAAGGCTTCAAGTCATCACCCCAAATTTATCCCAAAGAAGCAGTGTGTGAATCTCCCTCCGGAATCAGTGCCGTATACTATTATTTTAACTGGTGTGGCTCCCCTTAGTAGTGGCACGAGAGAAACACACAAGGATCTTTACAATAAGGTCATATTTTGGCTTAATAAAAACCGTCCGCTTCCCCCTGATCTTAAACCTGAAATCCTTAATGTAAGGAGGGTGGACTGGGTAGGCTTTGAGAAAAAAGACCTTGAGGGTGACTGTGTGGTTATTAGTTTTAGAGACCCATGGGTTGCTGAATTAATCGGTAGGGAAGCAAGATTTGGACGAGTTGGAGATGTGCAAACACTATCACTGCATTATTTTTATCCTACCTTATATGCCACTAGACCTCAATCCCCAATCCACCACAATAGAAGGGATAGGTTTAGAGGCAGATTTCAATCTGAAACTCCGATCTATCCAATGTTTTATCCTCGCCTCGCAAATCGGTTTGCACCATTGTCTGGGCTAGAAGGTGTAGATTGACAAAATGCTGATTCTTTAGATATTGTGGTACCTGAAGTTGTAGTAACTCAGTCCCCAAATAATTTGAAAATCCCTGGAATGGAGATTGCTTTAGGATCCATTAATGTAATACAGAGGGAGGTAGAAAGGGATATACACCCTAACTGTACACCGAGCCCTCTGAATATTGTAGAAACTATGAGTCCAATGGTACCCATGGGAGAGAACCCACCTCATATTCTGACAGTCTTATCATGGAATGTAGCGGGATTGAGGGGGAAATTGTCAGAGGCTGAGTGGTGCTCCTTTATAGATTTACACGATATAATTGTTCTGCAGGAAAGTTGGTCTACAGAGCCTATTTATCGAGTTGGCTATCCTAACTATTATAAACCTGCCTGCAAAGGACTGAAGGGACGTCCATCGGGTGGCTTGGTCATTTGGATAAAACAATCCTTAGCCTTTGCAATAACAGACCACCCTACTGTGAGTAATGATGTTCTGGCTTTGAAATTATGTGGTGTAAATAAACAGGTCTTTTTCCTTATTAATATTTATGCAAGAGGGTTACCAGGAGGGAAGCCCGCGAGTGTGATAGCTGAACTGGATTCTGTATTAAACAGTATTAGTAGAGATAAATGTGTTATGGTGGCAGGTGATTTTAATTGTTCTTTTGAACCTTTTCCTAGCCTTGTCGATGGGGGTTATGGGGAGATTGACCAGTTATGGAATATCCCCCAATTAACTATTCCTCCAGTTAAGAAAGTCACTTAGGCTGCTATGCAGTGGTTAGGTCTGTGCCTTGACTGGAATTTGCGTGCAGCAAATGGTAGGACCAAATCAGATACAATGGGAATGGTCACATTTGATAATTCCCTGCACTCTAGTCGCATTGACTATTTTCTGTTAAGACTAGAATATTGGAAATTATTGGAGGATATGGTGGTGGTCACGAGACCTGAAAGCGATCACAATCCCCTGGTCGTCAAGCTATTATCACAGGAGGGTTTGTTTTTGGATCCTGCAACTAGCATCTATACAGCAGAGGCTGGTCTTATGAATGACTGTAGAAGGGTAAGATGGGCCAGGTTACTAGATAACCCCTCTATTATCAATAAGGTTGCCGATGAGGTCAAAATTGCAACAAACCTGATAGTACCCTTATTAGAAGAAGGAATCTTACCTGATCAAATTGGGGTGATTCACGAGTCTCTTTTTAATAAAATTAAATCTTTTTTTATTGAACCAGTTAAAGGAAGGATAATAGTGCAATCCAAGTCTAAGTGGTACGACAAGTCTTGTCGAGCTGCCCATAGCTCTTTGTTATCTGCTATTAAATCTAAAATAGCCAGGGATATAAGGTTGGCTAGGGCAAACTACAGGAAAATACTTAAAGAGGCCAAAACTAGATGGGATGACCAGCGTTGGTTGGATTTATACCAGGCAAGTACCTCATCCAACCAAACAAAATTCTGGGAGGTTGTTAAATGGGGTGGGACGGGTGATATGCATGTTCCTGTTAATTATGTTCCAGCTGAGCAATGGGTCAAGCATTATGAGGCACAGTTTAGTGTCGCGGTACGGATCTCCCTTAATAATAGGGAAGATGCCAGCGTACAGTTCCCTGTGCCATCTTATGATCCCATTGTTTTTACCAACTCAGAAGCTATCACCGCCCTTAATCAAGTGCAGAACGGTAAAGCCCCAGGTATGGACTGCATTCCTGCGGACCTTTTTAAATATGATCAATTGCATTGGGTCCCGTATATAACTCTTCTGGCAAATGCAATAGCTAGAGGGACTGAGATTCCCATCTCATGGAAAGGGGCAGAGATTCTGCCCGTGTTTAAAAAAGGGGACAGAACAGATGCAGGGAACTATAGACCCATCAGTCTTATTGATGCCCTTCAAAAGGTAGTAGCTCGAATGTTGTTAGGAAAAATTCACATTTGGATGTCTGAAGCAGACATTCTGTCTCCTATGCAGGCGGGTTTTAGGGAATACACTAGCACAGTTGACCAGATATTAAGATTTGTTATGATTTTCTGGAAAACTGTATTCCTGAGAGGTGGCACGATATATGCTGCATTTGTGGACCTCAAATCAGCATTCGATTTGGTCCCAAGAGCAAAGATGTGGTCAGCCCTGAGAAGGATGGGTGTGCCTGCCGCACTCCTTGATCTCACAATCAGGATGCATGAGGGAAATTTTGCCAGGGTTAGATGGGGGCGGCAGGGTCAGGTCACAGACACCTTCCCCGTGACACGTGGAGTGAGGCAGGGCTGTGTCCTGGCTCCTACCCTGTTTATACTCTTTATCAACCAGGTGGTGAAGTTTCTCACAGACACTCCGACTGACGCCCCTTCCTTAGGTGGGACTAAATTTCCTCTTTTAATATTTGCTGACGATACACTCATACTGGCTAAAACTCAGAAGGGCCTGCAAGTGGCTATAAATAAATTTGTGGACTTCTGTAATGAGAATGACCTGGAAATTAACATCAATAAAACTAAGTTCATGGTCTTGACAAAAAATAAACCGAAGAGGGGGTATGTTACCATGAATGGGTCTAGTTTGGAGCAGGTTGAAGCTATGACATACCTTGGGGTTTCTATCGACTATAGATTAAGATGGAAAGAACAAGTGGCTGCGCTTAGTTTGAAATTTTCTCGCCTGTCCGGTTGTTTAGTGAAGGAGCAGCGATGCTCTCTCACTAAAAGAGTTTTACCGGCTCTTAAAATCTATAGCGCCAAAATTAGTTCAGCGATTTTATATGGGGCTGATATTTGGGGCTATGTGGACCTGTCTGTTTTAGATAGGATTCAGAGCAAATTCCTTCGAAACCTTGTCAGCCTGCCCCCTTCAACACCAGTCCTACCATTATTAATGGATATGGGCCTGTATTCCATCAAACTCCAAGCCCTCTACAGGATGGTAGCTCTGTGGAGGCGCATATGGTCTACACCAGAACTTGCCATGTTTGCCCGAGAAATACATGATGTGAGAATGCAGCAGGGGGCCGGTGACATACCGTGGTTTAAGCAAATTAAGACCGCTTTGATCAAAATGGGTCTCCCTTTGCTCTGGTCCGAGCCGGGCTCTAATACCTTCCCTACAAAAAAAGACTTCAAGCTGCTTTTCTGGTCAACGGTAAAAGTAGATCATGTTGTTCTAACGGAGAAACAGAACTTGACAGGTCAGTTTCTGCTTCATAAAATAGTCCCTCACATAGAGAACTACTGGGATGTTATTCCTAAAACTTTAGATAGAAAATTATACCATCAGTTTCGTGTAGGAACACTCCCTTTGAGGGCTTTTACTAATGGTTGGCAGAAGACAGAATCATCCCTTTGCCCCTGTTGTACTGTTTGCAGAGAAACATTGGGTCACTTTTTATTTGTATGTACAGCTTACAGTGACCCACGATGTAAATGGTTGAAACCAGTATGTTCCAGACTTAATACCCGAGTAAGTAGCGAAGCTTTGCACATTCTGAGAACAAATACTGCCGAATGGCTATCCATTGGAATGGCTAAATTTCTTGGATGGGCTTGGCTAATCAGGATCAAGTCAGTTCGAAACTTATCGTCTTGAATAATTTTGTATAGTATGCATCTGCAATATACTATGGTCTGTCCAGAATTGATGTCCAGTTTTCTTACATATACAAATGTATACTTGTAAGTTTTTCCTTGTATATTTTTAGTAATTTTTTCCTTTTTGACGTCTATTAATGTATGTTTAATTGGGAATTTTAATCTAAACAATTACTGTTACTTTTTTATTTGCTTGTTAGTATTGCTTTGATATTTTGAGATTTTGTCAAATTAATTTGTATTGATTGTTTTGTATGTGTGTCTTTTATGAATAACAATTCGCAATAAAGACGTTAAAAACTGAAAACTGAATATGTTGTTTTCCTTTTTAAATGAGCATTTTTAAATGCGCATCAATAAATATTTCTAGGGATTAAAGTTTTGCATTATTTCATATTAGTTTTGGATTTTTCTTTCTGTTGTTTTGCTGTTCTTAAAGTTACACCAGTTACTGCAGAGGTAAAGATCTCAAACTGAATTATTTTCTTGTGTCATCTGAAAACCGAACATTAGGCAACATCATTCCATTGAAATGCCACACACCCACCAGCGTCTATAGATAACTGATATTCATGTTCCAATATTTGAAATTCATTATTTAGCATGAAATAAACACTGATGAGGCAGTTTAAATACTGCTGTGGTTAGATTAATATGTACTGGCTCACAGTGGCCTGTATTTCCGTTTTGTGGTGGTGATTTATTCAAAACCAGTGCTTAATTTGTAAAATCTGTAAAAAAAATAAGTGTCAGAGCACTTGCAAGGATGCCACTACAGCTTGCACCACCCATTGCTTCCACTAGCACTGCCATTGACAGTACTATCACTAATAGCTGTCACACTCATACAAATGTGACAATTCACGCTTTAAATGTACAACAATATGCCTAATATATGCCGCCCAAGCTATTCTTATAGCTTTGGGTGGCAGGCATTAGTGATTTTAATGTGCATTTGGTTATTAACCAAGAGCTGTTGTGCTCCTCAAAAAAAATAAGACAAACAGTGCCACCATGTGACTGGCTGCCACAAGAGCCGGAGTTGACAATAAAATGCTGTGTTGAGCATCGGAAAACACCGTCTCACATTAAGCATTGTTCAAAAACTTCCAAATTCATTGCTATCATGAACAAAACAACATGGAATTGATGATCTTCATTGCCTTGTGACATTAATGCACATAATTCCCATAGGACATTGAGGCTCATTACTGCGTTGGGCTATTGCTGCTCTTTCCTGATTTGGCCATTGAGCTGTATTATGCCTGCATGGATGCTCAATAATGCATGGAAGAAATGAGGGCTATTTCTCCTTTTGATATGTTTGCTCATTACTGCCCATACTGATCCTGGTTACTGCATGCGGCCAATGATGATCATTGAGTCTTTTCATTTGTTTTACTGCTTGGAACCATTTAGATGTCAGGAATTAAGTGCTAAGTGGGTTCAACAATAATCTTCCCTTCTCCCTGGCATGTGCCTCTACACGTGCCAGCATTCGAGGAATTTCCCTGTGAGGATGGGAAATGAATTTGAGAGTGAGAGAGAGAGAGAGAGAGAGAGAGAGAGAGAGAGAGAGAGAGAGAGAGAGAGAGGGGCAACTCTACTCTTTTTAAAAAAATAATTTTTGTTTTGAGTCTTATATAGCGCTCAGCTACTCCGAAGAGTGTCCCGGCGCTAAAAACCCGAAGCGGTACAGAGCAGGCGAGAGAGGACAGACTTACTGAACAAAAAGCCACGATTTGAGGTCTTTCTTGAAGGCTAAAAGATTAACACTCTTCCTCAGTGACAGAGGCAAGGCGTTCCACAATTGTGGCGCCAGGCATTTGAAAGAGCGGCCTCCAATACAGGCTCGCCTGATTGCTGGAACAAAGGCCAAGGCCAGGGAGGAAGACCTGAGCGACCTAGATGGCTGATAGAATTCCAGCCGTTTTCTGATTTATTTGGCACCAGAGCCATAATGTGCCTTGAAGGCCAGAGTGAGCGTTTTGAAAACAATGTGTTTCCGAATTGGAAGCCAATGAAGTGTCTTTAAAAGGTCTCTAGCACTGGATCTCCGATGAAGACCAAAAATGGCATGCGCAGCAGAGTTTTGGACAATTTGCAGACGTGATAAAAGAAATTCCGGGAGGCCGAGATAAAGCACATTGGTGTAATCCAGGTGAGAACCTATCAGCGCCTGCACAGTGATTCTTCTGTGGGCCAGAGATAGTAATGGAAGGGATTTCCTAAGCATTTCCAAGCTCTTTCACACAACAGTTCCAGTTTGTTTGGTGTTTATGATAATGTGACTAGGCAATGTGGTACCATCAAGTACATGCCTCTCAGTTTATAAACATTGCTACCACAAGTACGTACAAGGAGTTGTGCAAAAACGCTAGCATTAACACGCATCACTTCTTTTGTATAAGTACTCACTGGCCTCCATTCATCAGTGTACAGTGAACCATGGCCGTCAACAGGAAGGACAATAGGAAGCTGGAAAACACCGACTTGAAGGCATTTGAAAGGCTTACCGGAGAAAAGGATCTGAAAGGCTCTTGGGTCAGGAAGGAACAGCCAAAGCAATCTTTAGTAAAATCAAGAAGGAACCAAAAAAGGAGCAAAACATAAATAGAGGGGGGAGATGGCTAGTGAACTAATACAAAAGCAGACAAGCCATCCAACTGAAAGTAGTGTGACACATGGCAAAATATGTCTTTATTGGTCTCAAATGACTCTCTACCTATAGGGAGCCGGAAGGCCCACCCTTGTCCACAATGTCTATCCACACACTATACTCTGCTCTGGACACCCAAGCCACCACAATCAACCAAAGACGCTGCCCTACATAGCCGTATATTAAGGTTTGAGTCAATTTTGTGTCTACAAGTCATATGCTTTTTAAATTTCTGACAGTGCTCTCTTACCCCCGAAGAAAGCCCAACCCCAGCTATTTATGGACCGGGAATTATACTGTAAGAGGGAAAAGAAGTAGAAAAGCATCATGCAATGCTGAAAATAAAATCATACATTGTGATATAGGGTCCATTTAACTTTACATCTGCATGAAGGGTGCAAGGCCTTACAGTTTCTCATTTTTTTCATGGTCATTCCTTTCAAGGTACAAAAGATTTGGTGATTGGCTACTGTCGGCTTTGATGGCCATCCTTCAAACGATTAACTTCAAAAACAAACTCTTAAACCAGGAGTTTGTTTCTGAAAAACAAAAAATGAACGATCGCCATATATTAGGAGTTTTCTCCTATGGCATGCAGGGCATTATTTGTTTTTTCATGTCCCTCACTATCAAGTTTTAACTGGTGGTGAGGGACAGGAAAACAATGACATTACACTGTCCACCCTTAATAGGGCTGGTAGTATAATGCCCTTCCACAGCCAGGCCACTGGAGGAAATTCTCAATTGATGGAGACAACGGGGGACCGTCCACTAAAAGCTTCAGGTCTCTCGTCTCTAAACTGTAAACTCTGAATCAGAACACTTGTTCTCAAAGTCATACACTTTCAATAAATGACGCTTTCATACACAAAGAATCAATTAGGCATTTATCAACTCACATCATGTCCCAGTCACTAAATATAGTCTCTCTCTCATGGAACTTTCACACAGGATTCACTCGTTAATGTATGCAGGCTTTCAAACTTTCTCACTTGAGAGTGGAACTTAATGTTCTGTGACTACTAGGGGTGTGCAAAGTTGCAATGTTTCTTTTACAGCCCCATGGAGGTGAACAAAACTTTACAAGTGCGTGAAGGTTCCACAGTTTTATGCTTTCTCACTTTTGGGTGAACATCATGAAAAATGATGTGAAAACCTTTTTTGCATACATTCGTGATTGTTTATAAAGCTATACAAAAGAAAAGAACGTTTTGCATATATTTTCCATCTTGGCTGATCTGTCTTACAAAAAGAAGTAATCTGCATGCATTGCAGTGTTTTGTAGATGGATTAAGGGCCTCATTTACAGTGATTTGGATGCGAGCAGACCGTATGTGTATTTGCTGTGCTGCCCAGCGCCAAATCGAAAGGGTAGGAATTCACTGTAATTACGAGATATGGTGAATTCCTGTCATTTCACTCAGGGCCTGCACACAATATCATGCCTAGTGCCACTGCAGGCACCCTTTAGCCATGGTGCAAAGGAGTGTGCGTTGTTAGCAGGATTGTTTTTGTGCAGGAAGGGACACAATCTTGCACAAGTACAATCCGTAGAGGTGTTTACCTCTTTCTATGAGTGCTGCATGTGCAGTACACCTAGAAAGAGGAACAAACAAGGTGAAATAAACATATTTCTGTTTGTTAGGCCTGCCCTTGGGATGCATATTGTTTTGAGGCATTCCCAGGTTTACAGATTCTTGTAAATCTGGTAATGCGTCAAAACCCATGGGGGCCTCATTTATGAAAAGTGACGCATCACTTTTCACTGCTCACTCCTTACGACATTCCTGATGCGTCATATTTAATGTATGACGCATCATGTCGCAAGGAGTTACAGATACGTCAGTATTTCTGACGTATCTGTAAGCGCAAAAGTGACGCATTGCTGGAGTTTGTCACAAAAGTGACGCAACTCCAGCAATGCGTCCTTTCACCTGGGGAAAGCCCCATGTGAAAGGGCTTGCGTCAGTCTTACGCCTGCTGTGAGGCAGGCGCAAGATTTTGACGCAACAGCGTCCTAAAAGTGACGCCGTGAAATCTCATAGATTTCACTGCGTCAATATTACGAGGCTTTTTGCGGGGGAATGCCCCCTCTGCATACATTATACCTGACGCAGGTATAATGTGGCGCAGGTGTTTAAGAAGTGACGCATCTACCTAGATGCGTCACTTTTTAAATATGGCGCAACGAGGCGCATTTTTTACACCGCTGGTGCGTCACAAAAAGTGACGCACCGGCGGCGCAAAACTGACCCAAGGCTTATAAATAAGGGCCATGGTTCTTGAGTGGGAAACTCATGGCAACGCAAATGGAACACCTCCCTGACAGTGTAAGGCAACGCATAACCTTGCGCTGCATTGCCATGCACCATATCTTCGATGCCATGAAAAGCGATATAGGTTTGCACCCTGCGCCCACCGGAGCGTGACAAAAAGTGACGCACTAGTGGTGCAAGGTGCTTGTAAATAAACCCTTAAGTGTACAAAAAGTTCTCAAACTGATTGTCAGTGACACTTTATAACTTTCCTGTAACTAATCAAACATAACATATTTGATACCTTGTAAAATATTTCATTGTAAGACTATAATATATTTAATACATTGTTGCACATTCAATTGATGATGTGAGAGAAGTCGTTCAAGGCCTTTTCAAAAAATTATGAGCCATAACTCTTCCATTGGCTTTCATTTTTGCATTGGCAGACTGTTATTTGTTTGAGCTGTTCTGTGGGTGGCTGTTATTTTTAAACTATTAAGCGTGAAACAGCAATTTGTTTGGGAGTGCATATTGAAGATGACAAATGATGACATTTGTTAGCAGTAAATGAAAAAAAACTGATTTCTGGCATTGGATAAGGGCCATAACATTCTAGAATTGCGAACAAATGGTGTGCCTCATTCTTCTAAATGCAAATGGTAGCACAATGAAATGTTCAACATGGAATTAGGGGGATATTCATTGTTCTCCTCTTATATACTACGTTGAGCTACGCAGCAAAGCGATGTAGGACAGAATTTAACCATCTGTTCTATTGTAGCTGGAAGGTGCAATAGTAATTTTAATCTTTACTTCAGCGCTCAAGGGGCTGCTTCAGACAAAAGACCTCTGTAAATGGGGCTTTGAAAAGCCAAAACCGCTGCTGACATAATGAAATGTTTTTTTCTCCAGCTTTGGGGATCTTCGATGTTATCTCATATTTTCTATCTACAAAATGTCCTCTGATGTTTGAGCCTGGAAGCAGCTGTCAGGCTCCTTTTCCAAGGATTGTACACCCTGCTGTCACAACAGGACTTTGATTAATTGGTATGTGTGGATCCCCCCTCCTGTGCAATCAATTTCCTAAGCTGTAGAGAGGGTTTGCTCAGATCAAAATGCCTTGTTAAATGTAATAGGAATTCTTGTGCCAAACTAACCCATTTTTGTTAGTGTGGAGTGATTGCATAGAAGGCGTGGGGTTATAGCTGTAGGAATATGATACTTCTTCTGTGTAATATATGGGGGAAGTGAACCCTAGCTAAATACAAATCTGCTGTGCACTGTTTTGGATACATATTAGGCTGTCTTCTCTATCTGCTATGGGTTTTCACACATCTGCTATTCACAAAGGGGCATATTTACAATAACTGGCGCGTCCCTGCAAATCAGCAGGGATGCGCCAATTATTGTGCGACACAGCTCCGCCATCATGGATGCGCCGCATTTACAATGCGGCACACCATGGGGCAAAAATGGCACAGATGCGTCACGTATCTGTGCCGTAAAAGTGACTCATTGCTGGAGTTGCTCCAGCAATGCTCTGGGGCCCTATCTAGTTAATGCTGCGTCAATCCTTACGACTGCTTCAGGCAGACGCAGGGTTTTGACGCAGCATGGGCCTAAAAGTGACTGAGTGAAATCTTGTAGATTTCACTCAGCCACTTTTAGGAGGCGTTCCTACGCCCCCCCCTGCACAGGAACGCCTAGATGTGGTGCAGGGCAATACAACGTGACGCATCTCCCAGATGCGTCACGTTGTAAGTACCCCCGCACCATGGAGCAGGATTTGCGCCGCCCCTGCGTAACAAAAGTGACGCAACGGCGGCGTGAATGAGGCACAAGGGGCTTGTAAATCTGCCCCAAAGTGTGCACCGTTATTGAATTCATACATACAATGGTTGAAAACCAAATTTCTCATACACCTTGATAGAAATGCATTTTACAACTATGTTGTGATAAATTCAAGCATTACTTCATTTTAAAAGTGTATGTTATTTGAAAGAGTGTCAATTTCTACTAAAATATTTGCTTTATGAGTTATATTTCCCATGTCAACTAGTCAATCACAGTTACCAATTTGGTTAAAACTCTCTGCTAGGAAATGAAACACAAAGGATCCAAGACTAGACTCTAGGTCTCCATTCAAATATGAACGTACACACAGTGGATATGCTATCGAATCTGCACATCTATAAGTCAGTATTTCATGTTTTAACAATCATTTTCAAGCTAATTAGTGCAAAGGGCGCTCCCATGGTGCTGTAATACCCACCCCCTTAGGTACAAGTCCACTAGACCTGCAACAAACAGTCTAGAACAAAATGTCCAACATATGCACCAAAGCACACCAAAATACTTTTACTTTTATCCGCAATCAGTAGTAGTGCAACAATCAACACACTTTTTTTTAATGTTCCGTTGGAAAATGTTAAAAGAATGATCCACAGAGGTTGATGTATCAGGTCACTCCATTGTATTCCATTCATAAATAGGAGAAGATGGCAGTCGACCCGCAATTCGTCTCCCTTGACATTCTCAAGGCTGCAAAATTACATATATACACAATTTGCATCATATAATTATCTTTTTCTAGACAAATTACAAACAAGATTATAAACTGAGAACAAGTCTTTTCCAAGCACTCTTAAAATCAATAAACACAGTCCTCCAGTAATGGTTCCCACGCTTGTGTTGTTTTCGGTTTATTATTTCTTCATAATTTTCCACTTCCTCACACCGCAGCCAACACATGTTTCGTCTAGTCAATATTATGACATCAGACTTCCTCAGGGCTGCAATTAACAATAGACATATTCTAAATCATATTATCTTCTTCTAACATTCTCTTATTTAATAAGATAGAGAGGGGATACACCCTAACAACTCCCTAGCGTGATAGTGATAGCAAAATAGTTGGAACTTTTTTGCATACCCGGATGAACTTATGAGGGTATGTAGATGATGCCTCATATTTCTATGGTATGAAAGATTGTTGTCTTTCAATGTAACTTTATATATCTGATGTCGCAGTTTTTGTGACATATGCACTCTATTTATACACATGGGTGATTTTTGAGTGTTCTTGGTTCAGGACTTTCTTTCTTTCAACTCTACCCTAGTCACTATCACGCAAGGGAGTTGTTAGGGTGTATCCCCTCTCTATCTTGAAGAGAATGTTAGAAGAAGATAATATGATTTAGAATATGTCTATTGTTAATTACAGCCCTGAGGAAGTCTGTTGTCATAATATTGACTAGACAAAACACGTGTTGGCTGCGCATTGAGGAAGTGGAAAATTATGAAGAAATAATAAACCGAAAACAACACAAGCGTGGGAACCATTACTGGTGCAGTTTGTCATTCTAATCGTGAGGGAGGTGTTTGTGTAAAAATGGATTGTGTTATCTTGCTCATCCATTGAATAAAATCATGTTCTAGTGAAGGTGTGTAACACATACAAATGTGCCTCACCTTCTTTCAGAATTTTAAAGGGCAACCCTTTCCAATATGTGGCATGATTGGTTTAAAGATAAAATTCCAATGACTGAATATTATGTCTGTCTCTTTTGATTCTGTATATAGAAAGGAAACACAAAAGGGGGAGAGGAGGGAATAATTTTAACTCTTTGTTTATACAGACTGCACCGCTAATTCAGATCTTGGTTGGGGAACCGTCAGTTACAGCAACTTCCCCTGTAATCACACACATAGCTTACTGACCACGCAAAGCTCTTTATGTTCTGGTAGACTTACAGCTCAAAGTTTAACCAATGTCTGTCACTTCGTTTCCACAGACCACTATTCGAACAAATTACTCTATCCGTCTACGATGTGCATTGACCTTCATAAGTCAGCTAAATCACAAAGCGGGAAAAAGAATAGGATTCACTCATATGCTATCAATAAGTTTGTTATTGTTGCTGCTCCACGCATGTCAGAGCAGGAGCAGGTTTAGTATGGGATATAAAATTATGATAGATCTTACCGCTTGAATAGCTCCATCCAGAGTTTCGCTCAAACTCCCGAATTGCCACGTGTTTTGTGGTCATCACCATTCCATTTTGTAAGCGATTGACTGTTACACAAGTATGGAGAACAAACCAGGGAAAACACACCGCTCCGTGAGGAATAACGCAGCGGCCATGATATCCTAATTACGAGTGTCCCACTATATATCGTGTAATACGGGTTGCTGCAGTCATTACACACTGGTAATGCCGGTACTATACTATTGTGTATCTTGTAAATATTACAGCCGAGGTGAATACCCGTATAGAATATGCGAAATTTGAAAAGTTGCCTCACCATGTTATTGTACGTGTCTACTAGAAATGGGATTTCTGGTTGGCTGAGGCATGAGCTAAAGCCAGGCAGAAACCACCACTCTAGTCAGGGAGAGGGAGTTACACGCTGACGATAACCCCTGCTTATCCCCTTGGTAGCTTGGCACGAGCAGTCGGGCTTATCTCAGAGGCAATGTGTAAAGCAATTGCACAATACACACCAGAAACACACTAGGCACACCACAAAAGAAACTCCACACTATGTTATATAAAAATAGCCTTTGTATTATCATAAACACATTAGAAACATGAGCACACATTTACACTGTGCCAACTGGCACAGGCAATATTCACAGGGGACTATATACAAGAGCAGGCCAATCGCGCTATGGTCAGAACCATTAGATCAGGTAAGTAAATGTAAAACACCACCAGTAACTACTGGTACCATAATGACCTAAGCATTACCACATTAGCGTTAGACACCCTCATAAGCATAAACACACTACGCAATAGGCCTCACCAGCATAAACACATTATGCAGCAACCTCCTAAGAAGCATAGACATCATTAGAGGCATACATCAGGGTGCATATATCACATCATCTAAATCACATTTCCCAGCACCTCATAAATCATATTAGGGCCCGAAGCTCTAAAAACCCAACACTCCCCCTGGCCAACTGGCCTTTTCAAAGGGGCTCAAATGTCCTACGTCCAAAATGTCAGGGCTGCTGCCAATGCAGCATGCTATCCAGGCGCATAATTGCGCTGGGTAACTCCTATCTCTCACAAAAATGCCCCTGAAAGAATTGTGGGCCTAAATGTAGCAGCTGACGCTAATTGCCGTGCAGTTGTCAAACTCAAGTGTGTGCCACTGGCGTCGACTGTGCCCTTAGAACAATTATGCCCAAAACATTGCTGTTGCCCGCTACAGCGGCATACCTGGGAAATAACCACAGACAAGGGGCCCTGGCACATCTGTGCCCTCAGGGCCTCTACTGATGCTCTTTAAATACTCTTGCACCCATCTTTGCAGCTGCCTGCACTCTAGCAGGACAGCTGGGATCAGCCAACACTGGGAAAATCATGGTACCCTCTGGGCCCACAAACAATAGGTATGCCTCGTTGGAGTGGCCTGCTGCCAGACGGGGCTGCTCAAAATCCACTAGCACTGGAGAAGCTCCCCCACTCACCGGTTCTCGTGCGACTCTGGGCTCCTCTCACGCTCCACCGGGGATCTCGGTAGCGTGCACCAGGAGAGTCCCCACTCCTCAGGGCTCTCTCCTCACTTGTGGCCTGACTCTCATCTGCCGGGCAGCAAAACGCAGTGCTCCCTCTTCCCCACGGTAGCCCCACCCAGAATCCTACACAGGCGCGGCCTGCTCCGGCCATGATTTGCGGCCTCTAGGTAGGCGGGGTGGGCACTGCCAACAGCTCGCAGGATCCCGCTCGGGCCAGCAGGCCTCTTCCTCACTTTCGGACTCCGTCTCCGCCCACAGTCAGGCTCAGCCGCCTGGCTTCCGGGACGGTCCAAGTCCATCAGTGCAGAATCACTACAGGGTAGGCTCCAGTCTGCACAAACAATGCGGGGTGGGCACCCGCGACTAAAGTAACCTGAGAGCGGGATGGGCACCCGCTCTCCAAAAATAAAATTAGCAATGCGGGGTGGGCACCCGCGATTCCCCCAAATTGGGGGAATCCCTCATGCTGGGGTTTCCTCCAGGAAACAGCATGCAGCACAGTGCTGCACAGCAATCATGCGGGATAGGCTCCTGCTTCAAATAAGCAGCGCAGGGGGAATACCACACACCAAGATTCCTTCACAACCTCACGCTGCAGCTGAGCCAGCTCCTTCCTCCTGGTAAATAAGGTACAGTGCTCACAAGGTGCTAGATGCAGAAAAGGTCCTTCAGTCAAACAGCAGGAGTCCAGACAAGAGTTCCTTCAGGTCTATGGGGCATAGCTGGGCCCAGGGAGGTCAGCACACAGGGCCATCAAGCATGGAGGTGAGGCCCCATGGCGGTTCCTCCTGGGCCCCAGCAACAGCAAGCCCCCAGCAAGTCAGGAACAGCACACCCAAGAACAGAACAAGAACCACTTCCTGGGGTCACATCCCCTATACTTATACTCTATAATCTCTTTGTCTGCAGCACAGGGCTTGGGGAACCAGATGCGACTGGTTCAGGGGGGATTTGGAGCACTCTGTTGACAGGGCTCCTCGTCCCCATTGTTAGGTGGGGGCTTGTCATTAGACATACCACAGGGGGTGGAGCCAGCATTCACTAGGCAGGCACCATCCTATTCAGGGACCAGAGACTTTTCCTCCCACCTACTCCGAATGCAGATGTCCCATTCAGCCTGGCGCTGTCTCAACCTGCCCCTTCTGGAGCCACACACACCTCCCAACCCCTGTCACTCACAAGCAAGACATGCAGTTCACATCAGGCAGGCAGACACATAGCACACAGAAATGCCAATTTCTAAAAGTTGCATTTCTCCCATAGACCTAATAAATCTGCGCACACCATTGCGCAGAATTTATTCTTATCATTTTATACATACTAGACTTGACCACACTGTTCCACTCATAACAGTAATTACCACTGACACACCTTATCAGGGAATCCCCAATGCATTCCTAGGTGAGAGCAGTCCAGTCTCACCACAAGTACACAGAGAGTGCACACAGTTTACACTGGATAACAGTGCTAAAGTGCCTAGAGGCCTAAAACCACCAACACCAGGGTACAGAGGAGGCAAAAAGTTTAGGGGTGAACCTGCCAAAAAGGGCCAAGTCCAACAGTGTTGATTAAATTTGTTGCGGTCCTTTCCTTTGCATTATGTATGCAATTAATCATTACACAGGTATAAAGAAAGGACACAAGAAAGTACACCACTAGGCGTGGACTACCATGGCGGCCATGATATCCTAGTTGAAGATTATCCACTGTATGTAATATAGAACAAATTGCTGCAGTCCTTACACATTGATGATGACATTGCAATATCAATGTGTATCTCATATAGTTTACGGCCAAGGTGACTGACAGCATTTTGATATCAGAAGATCAAAAAAGTATGTCTCACTACGTTTTTGCATATCGAGTTATAGGAAATTTGAAGGTGAAGGAAAAAAAATATATAAACTAATAAGCTGTGTTTATTCAGAGGGCGGCCATAGAATCAAAAGCACATATTCTTTAACCCCTCATGTGAAATCTAAAAACCCAAAGGGAAACCAACACTGATGATTCTAATTCACTATTGATTAGAAGAAGAGGACAAGAAAATATGGCAACCCTGTCTCTAAAGGACCCACATTCTTACCATACCACGTGCGTGTTGGTAACGAACACCCTTTTATTTATACCAAGAGTACGAGTTCGTAAGTGAGTTCGCTTGTAAAACATTCTAACTCAGGGTGATGAATGCTTTCGGAATAAGTGTGTATAACTGAGGGTATACAGACAAAATATTGAATCAAAAATATAGAATAGCACTAATATCGAAGTGAAAATATAGAATGGACAACATATCGAATAGACAGAATATAGTCAACAAAAATATCGAATTTAAGGTAAGTAATTTAATATCGATTTTCAAAAATATAGAAAGTCAAAATATCGAAGTATATATTATAGATATTAAATATATCAAATTTTTTATAATATCGAATTTTGTAAAGTGTTTTGTATGTTAGTATATGTGTGAAAAGTGTATATTTATTTTATAATTTATTTTAAGTAATTAATTTTATGTTATTTAAATTTTGCGTAATTTAATTCTGTAGCAGGTTGTGGGTTTAAAGGTGTAATAGGGTGGGAAGTAATTTAATTATAATGTATTTATTGGTATTTATTTCGAACTAATTGTTAATTAATTTTTAATTGGTAATTAATTACATTTTGGCAATTCATTTTACTTAATTGATTAATTGCACTCTCTGGAGTGGGAATAGTACGTTTTTACCCCTACGCTATCCAACGCTTTCCCTACTGTTGCACTCTCTGGAGTGGGAATAGTAATTTTTACCCCTACGCTATCCAACGCATTCCCTACTGTTCACTGTCTGGAGTGGGAATAGTAATTTTTACCCCTACGCTATCAAACGCTTTTCCTACTGTTCACTGTCTGGAGTGGGAATAGTAATTTTTACCACTACGCTATCCAACGCTTTCCCTACTGTTGCACTCACTGGAGTGGGAATAGTAATTTTTACCCTTACGCTATCCAACGTTTACCCTACTGTTGCAGTTGCTGGAGTGTTAATAGTAAATTTTACACTCCCGCTATCCGACTATAAAAATATTGTACATTATTTTTTGTGTTCAAATCGTTTTTATTAGACAGTAAAGAAAGAAAGGAAAAGAAAGCAAGTGTGGATCAATAATACATACAATCATGTCATTACATTGCTGAGGTCAAAGAAATAAGAAATAACAAATAACAAATAAGAAATAACCAATAAATGTAAGAAACGCAGTGTTTGATCCAGAACCACACCTTCATGACGGATATACGGTCAAACGTAAGGATGGTATTGATACACGAGATGACAATATATTACAGTAGATGCGTTCTAATTGGTTATGACAATAAAATTACAGTTCCGCAATACGATGAGAGGGTACAGCATCGTAATGCTCTCAGTGTGGACTTGATTAACAGTTGGTTTTTCCAAGATATACAGTGTGCAAACAACCGTCTTGTTCATGCATATTATGTCAAGGATATAGCTTGTGAAACCACAGTGCAGCTCAACATATACAATACAAGATCTTACTGATAGTATATGGTAGTGTGCTGGACTACTATAGAGTAGTAGTATGCTATTTGTGGCCTGTCTCCGGGTGGCTACTCGTCGGGCGTTCTAGGGTGCCTAGTGATTATTGGGCATTCTACGGCGGGTCAAAGGAGAAGGAGGCTGCATCCATAGAGGTCCAGAGTTTCTTATTGGTAACTTGCCAAGGGGAAGAGTGTAAAGCGGGATTGTCTACTCCTCTGATGCAAGATAGCCACTCCTTCCAAGCAATGAAAGAGACCTCTGAAGCTGCCTTCCAGTGGCAGAGGACAACTTTACACGCCAGGGTGAGTTTTAGGTCAAGGAGTTGGCGATCATGGTCTCTTATTAACATTGGGTCAATGGCCCCCAGAATTATGTAGAGGAATTCCCTCCTCGGTTTGATGCCGAATATGTGGTCAATGTATTCAAAAACATTGGACCAGTATTTGTGTAGCATAGGACATTTGAATAGCATGTGTGGCAGGTCACCATCAGCTAGGGAGCAATTCCAACATGTGGGGGTATCTCTTAGATTAAGTTTAAATAATTTTTGTGGGGTCCAGAACACCCTGTTGAGTATCATGTATTTGGTTTGCGAGAGGATTGGTGAAACTTTGTGTGTGAGTGCTGAAGCGTGGATCCTGTCCCAGTTAATAACTATTCCGGTATTGTTAGGTTCTGCTTCCCATTTAAGCTCTTTTCGTCTTAGTAATTTGCTCAGCGTCAGCGGGAGCAATTTGTAGACTTTTGAGACAAAGTGTCCTGATGATTGTAGGTGAGGGAGCGTAGACTTTAACCAAGGTGTTGAGAGTGTGAACGAGCGTGTGGACAAACCTGACTTTAGTTTTAGGAATGCGTAGAAGTCAATTGGTTGAAGGGAATGTTTAGACTGGATCGTTGCGAAAGGCAGTGGCATGTGCCCATCGTAAAGATCCGAGACCACGTTGATTCCTTCGTCTGACCAATGTTCCCAGGAAGGGGACGAGCCATTGATCTTTATGAGTGGGTTACGCCATAGGGATCAGGAAGCCGACTTCTTTATCTGTAGGCCAGATTTATGTGTATGATCTAATCTGAGAAGAGATCTTTTGGTATTAAGCATGATATACTTAGAGTGTGTGAGGTGTGACAGGTCCATAGTGAGTATCACTGCGAGTGGGGCTTTGCCTATAATAGACTTTTCTATATTGATCCACAACGGCGTGTAGCCAGGTCTTTCGGTGAACCAGGAAGCCCCTTGTTTACACAAGAAAGCGGTTTGATAGTTTCTGAAGTTGGGTAAGCCTAGACCACCTTTAAGTTTTGGAAGTTGTAGTTTTTTCATAGAGATTCTGGGTTTCTTCCCCTTCCATAGGAAGTTACTAAATAATTTGTCTATTTTTTGTAGGAAGTCCTCTGTGAAGGTCATAGGGAGCATGCTTGCCATATGATTAATTAAGGGGGTGACCATCATCGTTAATGTCTCAGCTCTACCCCACCATGACAAGAATTTCGGGGATCACCCTTCCAGTAGCTTTTGAACTTTCTTGAAGAGTATATCTTCGTTAATTTTTAGTGTCGTAATTAGGTCTCTCTCAAACTACAGGCCCAGGAATTTAAAGATCTTCGGTTGCCAGGTAAGCCCAGAATCGCCTAGAATATTTTATCACTCATATTGTTTAGTATTTTCACCTCAGTTTTGTCCTTGTTCAGGGAGTATCCGGACACACAAGAGAACTCCTCGATCGCGGAGAGCAAGGCAGGAATTGCTCTATCAGCCTGTTCACTTAGGACTAAAACATCATCAGCATATGCCGTGAGCTTGATAGTACATTCCTTAAACTGAATTCCTGGGATGTCAGTATTCTCCCGGATTTGGTATAGAAAGGGTTCAATTGCCAGGAGGAATAGGGATGGGGACAAGGGGCATCCCTGTTTAGTCCCTTGTTCCAGTTTGAAAGGGGAGGAGAAAGCTCCACCAGCACTCACTCTAGCAGTGGGACAGGCATATAGTGACATTACAATTTTAGTAAATAGAGGGCCCAACTCGAATTTATGTAGAACTGCTTCCAGATATGTCCAATCCACCTTGTCAAACGCTTTTTCTGCGTCGAGTGTTATCGCCGTAGTGGGCGTGGAGAGGAGCTTAGCTTTTTCGATTACATGAGCTAGGATTCTGGTATTGTCACTTGACAATCTATTTTTCAAAAAGCCGGCTTGTGAGGGGTGGATTAAGGATACCCCAATGCTATCCAACGCTTTCCCAACCGTTGCACTCTCTGGAGTGGGAATAGTAATTTTTACCCCTACGCTATCCAACGCTTTCCCTACTGTTGCACTCTCTGGAGTGGGAATAGTAATTTTTACCCCTACGCTATCCAACGCTTTCCCTACTGTTGCACTGTCTGGAGTGGGAATAGTAATTTTTACCCCTACGCTATCAAACGCTTTTCCTACTGTTCACTGTCTGGAGTGGGAATAGTAATTTTTACCACTACGCTATCCAACGCTTTCCCTACTGTTGCACTCACTGGAGTGGGAATAGTAATTTTTACCCCTACGCTATCCAACGTTTACCCTACTGTTGCAGTTGCTGGAGTGTTAATAGTAAATTTTACACTCCCGCTATCCTACTATAAAAAAATTGTACATTATTTTTTGTGTTCAAATCGTTTTTATTAGACAGTAAAGAAAGAAAGGAAAAGAAAGCAAGTGTGGATCAATAATACATACAATCATGTCATTACATTGCTGAGGTCAAAGAAATAAGAAATAACAAATAGCAAATAAGAAATAACCAATAAATTTAAGAAACGCAGTGTTTGATCCAGAACCACACCTTCATGACGGATATACGTTCAAACGTAAGGATGGTATTGATACACGAGATGACAATATATTACAGTAGATGCGTTCTAATTGGTTATGACAATAAAATTACAGTTCCGCAATACGATGAGAGGGTACAGCATCGTAATGCTCTCAGTGTGGACTTGATTAACAGTTGGTTTTTCCAAGATATACAGTGTGCAAACAACCGTCTTGTTCATGCATATTATGTCAAGGATATAGCTTGTGAAACCACAGTGCAGCTCAACATATACAATACAAGATCTTACTGATAGTATATGGTAGTGTGCTGGACTACTATAGAGTAGTAGTATGCTATTTGTGGCCTGTCTCCGGGTGGCTACTCGCCGGGCGTTCTAGGGTGCCTAGTGATTATTGGGCATTCTACGGCGGGTCAAAGGAGAAGGAGGCTGCATCCATAGAGGTCCAGAGTTTCTTATTGGTAACTTGCCAAGGGGAAGAGTGTAAAGCGGGATTGTCTACTCCTCTGATGCAAGATAGCCACTCCTTCCAAGCAATGAAAGAGACCTCTGAAGCTGCCTTCCAGTGGCAGAGGACAACTTTACACGCCAGGGTGAGTTTTAGGGCAAGGAGTTGGCGATCATGGTCTCTTATTAACATCGGGTCAATGGCCCCCAGAATTATGTAGATGAATTCCCTCCTCGGTTTGATGCCGAATATGTGGTCAATGTATTCAAAAACATTGGACCAGTATTTGTGTAGCATAGGACATTTGAATAGCATGTGTGGCAGGTCACCATCAGCTAGGGAGCAATTCCAACATGTGGGGGTATCTCTTAGATTAAGTTTAAATAATTTTTGTGGGGTCCAGAACACCCTGTTGAGTATCATGTATTTGGTTTGTCAAGAGGATTGGTGAAACTTTGTGTGTGAGTGCTGAAGCGTGGATCCTGTCCCAGTTAATAACTATTCCGATATTGTTAGGTTCTGCTTCCCATTTAAGCTCGTTTCGTCTTAGTAATTTGCTCAGCGTCAGCGCAAGCAATTTGTAGACTTTTGAGACAAAGTGTCCTGATGATTGTAGGTGAGGGAGCGTAGACTTTAACCAAGGTGTTGAGAGTGTGAACGAGCGTGTGGACAAACCTGACTTTAGTTTTAGGAATGCGTAGAAGTCAATTGGTTGAAGGGAATGTTTAGACTGGATCGTTGCGAAAGGCAGTGGCATGTGCTCATCGTATAGATCCGAGACCACGTTGATTCCATCGTCTGACCAATGTTCCCAGGAAGGGGACGAGCCATTGATCTTTATGAGTGGGTTACGCCATAGGGATCAGGAAGCCGACTTCTTTATCTGTAGGCCAGATTTATGTGTATGATCTAATCTGAGAAGAGTTCTTTTGGTATTAAGCATGATATACTTAGATTGTGTGAGGTGTGACAGGTCCATGGTGAGTACCACTGCGAGTGGGGCTTTGCCTATAATAGACTTTTCTATATTGATCCACAACGGCGTGTAGCCAGGTCCTTCGGTGAACCAGGAAGCCCCTTGTTTACACAAGAAAGCGGTTTGATAGTTTCTGAAGTTGGGTAAGCCTAGACCTTTAAGTTTTGGAAGTTGTAGTTTTTTCATAGAGATTCTGGGTTTCTTCCCCTTCCATAGGAAGTTACTAAATAATTTGTCTATTTTTTGTAGGAAGTCCTCTGTGAAGGTCATAGGGAGCATGCTTGCCATATAATTAATTAAGGGGGTGACCATCATCTTTAATGTCTCAGCTCTACCTCACCATGACAAGAATTTCGGGGATCACCCTTCCAGTAGCTTTTGAACTTTCTTGAAGAGTATATCTTCGTTAATTTTTAGTGTCGTAATTAGGTCTCTCTCAAACTACAGGCCCAGGAATTTAAAGCTCTTCGGTTGCCAGGTAAGCCCAGAATCGCCTAGAATATTTTTATCACTCATATTGTTTAGTATTTTCACCTCAGTTTTGACCTTGTTCAAGGAGTATCCGGACACACAAGAGAACTCCTCGATCGCGGAGAGCAAGGCAGGAATTGCTCTATCAGCCTGTTCACTTAGGACTAAAACATCATCAGCATATGCCGTGAGCTTGATAGTACATTCCTTAAACTGAATTCCTGGGATGTCAGTATTCTCCCGGATTTGGTATAGAAAGGGTTCAATTGCCAGGAGGAATAGGGATGGGGACAAGGGGCATCCCTGTTTAGTCCCTTGTTCCAGTTTGAAAGGGGAGGAGAAAGCTCCACCAGCACTCACTCTAGCAGTGGGACAGGCATATAGTGACATTACAATTTTAGTAAATAGAGGGCCCAACTCGAATTTATGTAGTACTGCTTCCAGATATGTCCAATCCACCTTGTCAAACGCTTTTTCTGCGTCGAGTGTTATCGCCGTAGTGGGCGTGGAGAGGAGCTTAGCTTTTTCGATTACATGAGCTAGGATTCTGGTATTGTCACTTGACAATCTATTTTTCCAAAAGCCGGCTTGTGAGGGGTGGATTAAGGACGGCAGCACCTTCTGGATGCGTCTTGCTAGGATTGAGGTCAAAAGATTACAATCCAAGTTTATTAACGAAATGGGCCTGTAGTTTTTGGGAAGTTTACAGTCCTTCCCTTCCTTGGGTATCACGGCAATCACTGCCTCAGCCATCGTTCCCTTTATCTCTCCCGTAAGACTAATCTCGTGGAACACGTTCAGAATTGGTGTCGCAAGCGTTTGTGCAAAGCATTTATAAAATTTTGCCGTAAACCCGTCTGGGCCAGGAATATTGTACATTATTAATTAATATTATGTTAATATATATATGTGTTAAAAAAATTAGATTGTATGTTTATTTTTTTAACTTAAATAATTATTTAATACTTTTAAAGTTATTTAAGTATTTTTAAGTATGTTTTAGTTAATTATAGTTATTATGTCATTAATTTTAAATTACTTTTAAGACATTTAAAATATATATATTTTTTCGATATTTTTGATTCAATATTTTTGTACTTACCTGTTTGTCGATAGGACTTCGATGTTTTTGCTTTCTATATTTTTTCTTCAATATTTTTAGTATTCTATATTTTTGTATTATATATTTTGTCAGTGATCTGGAACTTCGATGTGCTTGAACAACATATTTCAGAGTTTATCAAAGACTGTTATACATGTTCGGGGCAAATGATATTAAGTTTCAATGTAACTCAAACATCTCTTTGTCAATGTTTATACCGTGTTCTACATCCCTGAGTTTAATCCATTCACTTTCAGTTTTCCGAAGTTTAGTTAGTCTGTCCTCACCCCTCATTCCAGAGCGCATCACATCAATCCCATGAAAGCCTAACTTGAGCATTTCAGTCAATTTGTGTGCTGTATTGAAATGTGTGGCCAAAGGATAATGTTCATTGTTGTTCCAAATGGCTCTTATATGCTCTTGGATTCTCTCTTTTAATGGTCTCACTGTACTACCAATATATACTTCCCACAGATACAATTAATACTGTAGATTACAAATTCTGAATTGCAGTTTATAAAACTGCTCACTGTATATACTTTTTCTGTGTTATATTTGAATGTCATGGTTTTATGCATAGCAAAATAGCAAATGTTACAGAATACTTAAAAAAACCTTTTGGAGGAGATGGTAACCATGTTGAATTGACCGTTGGTAGTATAAAGCTGGGACACAAGTGTTGTCTATGTGTTCTGCCTCAGTCATTGGTGATTATGATCCAACCACCTCTTGTAAAGCAGCATCATGTGTTCATAGATGGCAATGTTTACTGGGAATTTTGTACACATCCTTACTCACAGCTGTATTAGGAGTGATGAAGGCAGTTTTTCTTCTATGTTGTTCCTTCCTCTTAGTTTTGGTAGCCAAAAGGTTTGTTCTTTTTACCTTATTGGCATTATGAGGTGCCAATCTTATGGTATTGAAGACATTAATCTGAGTGGTGCTTTGTTCTTTGGTAAAGGTAAGATTGAAGGGGGTTATCATTGATGTGTATGAACAATTGTTCTACGGCATCACTGGTTCCTGCCCAAAAAATGATGATATCATCACTAAAACGTCTCCCAATACAGTATGTTCTCCAATAGGGCACTCAGCCCTTTAAGCCACAGGTGTGTGTGCTCAAACAACCCCATGTAGAGGTTCGCAAATGACGGCAATATTTTCGCCCCCAGTGCTACCCCTTGTATTTGGTGAAACCAGTCACCATTGTGTGTAAACACATTGTTGTTCAGTACCAATTCAATCAGGTCTAATAACATGTTAGTTTGTTCCAACATATTCAGTGGTCGTGTATCTAAGAAGTGTTATACAGCATTCAAACCCAGCCCACCTTGTGTGCCAGTATACAATGAGCATACATCAAGAGTCACCAACAGATGTCCTTTCACCAACTCCACATCTACAATTTTACTCAGAATGTCACAAGAATCCTTCATATAGAATGGTAAATGTATGACCAAAGGCTTTAAACAGGTTATATATTCTGATATTCGCCCTGTGGGGGACCCAATTCCTGAGATGAGGGGTCTCCCCGGAGGGAAACCCACCCCCTTATGTATTTTGTAAGATATACATAAAGGACTAGTTTGATTCTCATTCTAAAGATATTCTAAAGATATTTAAATTCAAGATCCGAAATAAGAGATAAATCCTTCCAATGTCTTCACCTTTTCTCTACTGTTCCCATTATTTCTTTCATAGGGTTGCTGCTGAGTTTCACAGTGATGGCTGCTAGTTTTCTGTCTATTTCACAGAGATAGTCAACTTTATCCATAAGTACTACATTTCGTCCTTCGTCAGCTTCTCTGATGACAAGGGAGTTGTCATTTTTAAGACTACTCAGTGCCTTTCTTTCCTCAATGGTGATGTTGTGTTTGATGTTTGATTAATTATGAGGAATTTATCCTCCAATTTGTACAGGTCTTGATACACCAGTTCTTGAAACCTATCAATAGGATTGAAACCTTGTAGGCAAGCCGTAAATCTTGACTTTTTCCTTAGTCCACTGTCCACCTCAGAAAAAGTATCAACAGTCTGCTATGATAGTCTGTATGGAACGAGAATCCTCTTGACCCCCAAGGGGTAATAGTAGATGTACATTTTTTATGTCCTTGATGGTGGAAGTTGAATCCATGCTACCAGGTGTTCTAATATTGGAAATTGAGTGTTATTTGTCTTCAAAGAATTTGCGTAGTTTAAGTTTCCTAGTGAATTTGAAGCAACTTACATACAATTATGTTAAATTAGGCAAAGAACTCAGACAGAAACCCAATCCCTTGCTTAACAGTTATATTTCTCCATTGGTCAAATCATGGCTTGGGACACAATCCATTATTACACAGACCCCCCCCCCCCCCCCCTTACGAATAGGATGACAAACTGCATGAAGATCACATATGAATCATTCTTGTTCACTTTTCTTTCAACTACATCAACTTCTGGTTGGTTCTGTGCACTCACTCTTTCTTTGTGACTGATGCACAGTTTTTAATCTTGTTTGTAATTCATGTAATTCATGTATAAAAGATATTTATATGATGCAAACTGTGTATGTATGTAATTTTGCATCCTTGAGAAAGTCCAGGAGGACGAAATGTGCGCCGGCTGCTGTCTTCTCTTGTTTATGAATGGAATAAAATGGAGTGACCAGATAAATCAACATCTGTGGAACATTTTTTGAACATTTTCCAACTGAACCTTGAAAAAATGTGTGTTGCTTTTTGCGATACTACTGATTGAGGATACAAGTATTGTGGTGTGCTTTGGTGCATATGTTAGACACTCAATTAAAATATGTTGAGATATCTCCACTGGCCCACAAGAGTCCAGCCCTTCTTACTCATAGCTACACTTTCACTTGAAAGTTCTATCACCAAGACAGCAGTAGTTCTTTTGGTGACAATGTAATGCCAACTCGGCAGTGTCATGGTTGGCACTTTTGATTTTTTGTTTTAGAGAAATAAAACCCCAAAATAAAGAGTTGTTTCTACCAAACAAAAATCACATTGCAAAGTACACTCTGGACTTTTACATCCAGCTCGTTTGAGTCATTGCTGCTTTTTCCTGTCTGTAACCAACATGTCTGAGTAGCTGAGGATAGGAACAAACAGGCTCAGAATCCATATCCTTAAATATAATGGGCCTTCTGACACTATTAAGACAGGAGCAAGTGGACCTATGGAGAATGGCTAGCACCATGCTTCCAAAGGTACAGCCAGCTTTGTGTTTGTACACAATATTGAGTAAAAAATATCAAGATACAGAATAATTGAGCTTTGAATATCACGATCCACCTGTATCGTGATCCAAGATTATCATTGACAGTAATAATGATGTCAAAAATATTTATTTTGTTAATATTGATACGCTGATAAAAATATCTTTGATAATTACATCATATAAAAACTATTTTTACATGTTTTAGGATATGTTTTAATTGTGTATGTTATAAATTGTTTGTATATTTGTTGATTATTTTATATAGTTTGTACATTTTTGCTGTTTTTAATTTTTTTACTGTAAGTTATAGTGTTGTTGAGGCTTGTTGGCTTTGTGGTGGTATAGGATGGGAAGTAATTGAATTGGAATTCGTTAATAATGATTGTATAATTATTACTAATTATTTAATGTAATTATGTAAATTGTGTAATTAATGTATTTTTGAAGTAATCTTTTAGGTGTTGGTGGTGGGGATTGTAAGGTATTTTTGTATATATTTTTTTATCTTAGCGTAAAACAATATTTTTATGCTTATTACATGTATAGAAAAACAATATTTTTGTGATCTATATTTTTGACACTGTATTTTTGTATCATGATATATTTGGTTTCGTTGTATTGCCAGTGATTCGCCAGCTTAAGCTTTACAATAAAAAACTAGGCTGTTACCTCATGTCTAAAGAAGGGGAAGGGTGCTCGGGATGAAAAGAAAGGTTGATGGAACATCCTTCGGTTTTTGGTAGATTTTATGATAAGGTAGTGTACCCACAAACTAATGGTATGCAGAATCACAACGCAGTCCTGGTAACAACCGCATTGTGATTCCCTGCGGGGAAAAAGAATGTGGGATGTCATCATATATTCAAATGTTTTGACACTTTTGAAACCTTGGTCATATAGGATGTATTGAAATTGAACTTCTCAAGAAAGATTAAACTACGCAACCTAACAAACAAGGAATTTGGGATACTTAAAAAGATTGCCAACAACACTGACATCATGTGTCAGAAAGCTGACAAGGGTGGTGCACTCATTGCCATGAACACTGCTTTATATGTAAATGAAGTAGAGGCACACATATCTGATGAACTTACATACATGAAGCTTGACACTAATCCTACTGAAAATTTCTCAGCAATGTTACACAACATTGTTAATAAGGCTTTTGAGAATGGTGTCATAAGTGAAAGAACCAAGCGATTTTTGATACAAAACAACCCGAAAAGACCTTGAATATACGCTACCAAAAATTCACAAAGACCTACGGTATCCACCCTTACAACTTATCATGCCCACAAAAGGTAGCAAACATGAACCTATAGGTCAGTTCTTTGATCGGTATTTAAACCTAGTGTGATACAAATGAGTACTTATGTTAAGGAATCCACTGATTTTTTACAACAATTTACCAAATTAATTTTCAACCTGATGAATCAATTTTATTGCGCACAGTGGATGTTAAGTCGCTATATGGCTCAATTCCTCATCAACTTGGCTATGAAGCAATCAAACATACCTTGCTTTAGACTGACTTGAAGGTCAACTTACACATTTTTGTTATGGAACTTTTACATTTCACACTGTACCAGAGCTATTTTAAATGGAGGGACCAGTGGTTCCTACAGTTATATGGCACATCTATGGGGAATTGTGTTGCACCATCTTATGCCAATCTCTTTATGAGTAAATCTGAAGAAGATCACATTTTATCTCAACCAATCTGGAAAACTCATAGTAAGCTGCTTTTGAGATACATTGAAGAATTTTCATTCTATAGAACAGTACCTGTACAGAATTGACAACTGCCCTCAATGAAATTAACCAAATAAATGGCAGAATCCAGTTTATGTTTGACATATAACATAACTGCATCACCTTCCTGGATGTGGAGATCAAAAAGGTTGAACTTGGCTTTGAGACTCATATTTTCAGAAAAAAAAAACTGATTGGAATAACACATTCCACTTTAACAGCTTCCAGCAGCTTTCTTTAAAGCGTCATTTACCTTTATCTCAGTTACTGAGAGTCAAAACAATCGTCTTGAATCCACAGACAGTGCTTGTACGGATGGATGATATGGTGCAACGATTCGCACAGCGCAGATACCCCAAACCAGTTTTAGAGCAAGCTAAACTTCGCTGTCAACAAAGTAAACACAGTGAACTGCTGGTGAGCAAAAACAAAATCAAAAAAAATTGCATGGTGGTGGTGTTATCCATGTTTTCTTCTATGAGTGGCGCATTTAAACCTTCATAAGAAGACTTTGGCCTATCTTGTGTCTTGAGCATGATTTTAATCATCTGTTTAGCGAGATGCCAATATTCGCTCATAAAAGAGGTAAAAATGTAGGTGAAGTATTGAAAACTGCAGAAGCCATCAAACAATCCCAACACAAAGGCACCATACCATGCCATAAATGCAACAATTGCATCAATGTGATTCAAGGTCCAGTCTTGACACATGCCCGGAAAGGTACGAACATCAACCTGAGGGTCACAGCCACCTGTGACACTATGAACGTTGTTTACTTGCTGAAATGCCCATGTGTCAAAGTTTACGTTGGGAAGACGGAAATGCAAAATCAAAACACAGATTACTCAACACAAAAGTAATAATAGAATTCGCAATATGAAATCCGTGGTCACCAGTCATTTCATTGTGAATCACCACAACATAAGTCAGTTGAAATTTTGGGAATAGATAACAACAAATACGACTTGAAAAGAGAGAACTTCTGGATCAAACACTTGGATGCCCCTAAACCACACAGGTTTTATGAACGCATGAAATCCTTGTGCTATCTGTAATCGGTGCCTGTTTTAGAGTTGACTATTGGTCACCACTCATCTTGGCTACTGTTTGTCTTGTACTCTATATTCTTGCATTTGATTTGACGCAATAGATTTTTTTTTCACCCTCTGTCTTATATTTCACTTTATGAACCACCCATTATCACTTTGATTTCAGGATGAATCTTTTTGCTCCCTTGGGTTTACTCTTTTATTTGGACGCTTCCGTGACTTAAACACTGGGATGTACTGTTAAAGTATGTTCTCTTTCTTTTTATGCTTCCACTTTTTGCTACTTTCAATTTCACCCATTTGTCTGTATCATTTCACCTTTTCGGTTAGTTTGGGTTTCATTCAAGTTGAACGTGTATACTGCAATATGCCTGGTATTAGACATAGTGTTCACACCATTACTCTACTTTCCGTAGTGCTTGTCTCTTATTTTTGTAGCTATGCTATTTTCATTTATTTTTGAAGCCACGCTTTTATTACTGTTAACCTTTCACATACTTGTTTAGATTCGCAGATGCTCGTATTTTGAGCTGTAACAAAAGCTTTATTTACCATTTCAATATGGCCAGCACACTCTAATGCACCAGTGAGTAAGTTTTTTATTATCACTAAACCCAGAATGCACCTATTTTTATGCCGATGCGTAACACTACCTGTTTGCCACAACTTCGGTAAGACTGCTCACTGTAGAACAGCCGATTATCTTTGGAATTGTAAGTACGTCCACACGTTAGCCGCACCTGTTGCAGACAAGTACTTTTTCACTACTAATATCTCGGAAAACCCATTGATATGCATCAGTGATGCACACATCGTTAGCACTAATCCTGCTTTTAATTTGGGTCTGTTGGTACTTCAAGAGTTCAAGCGACTGGGCTGAATGTACATTAATGGACGCTTTGAGTTAAAACTTATGACTACCACATGGGTTAATCCATTGCACTCAGTAGTTTTGTGACTTCACCATGCAACCATGCAACCAGTTATTCTTGTTTCCTCACAGTTGCCCCATTTTAAATTCACGTCATGGTTTAATACAGGTGATCATCACACAGGCTAATCCACCGTTTTTCGTTAATTTGATGATTTCACCACGTATCTAGTTATTTTCTTGACATTTCTAATAATTGCACTGTTATCGTCAAAGTTTAACATCCATAGCGCATTTCTGAGCATGCCTATGCTGATATTACTTTTACTGTTGGTTTTAGGACAGTTTCCTCATTACACTTCGTTTCTTGTTTGCTTTATAGCTTTTCTCCCTGATGAAGGGCGCTGAGCACGAAATGCATTGGAACACATGATGGATGAACATCATTTGATTTTTTGTTATTGTTTTATGTACAACCATTGATGATTATTATGAGCACATTATGGATTGAATGTTGAAATCCATTTAATGCTCAAAATATATTCATGAAACTCATACCATTTCATTTGGAGTGATTACTTTTTTCTCGAAAAAACTTGGGTATCGAATTAAACCCATTGTTGGGTTCCGATTGTGCCCAGGGGGACCCACCCCAGTTTGTGGGTGCGCTACCTTTTAATAAAAGCTTTTTGCATTCTGTACCGGAGAATGTTACCCCAGGAGCACATTCAAACTGACCAGTGATACACAACTGTGATCAACCAGAGGTTGTGCGCGTACACCATTGGCTTTTTAGATTTTTGGAAGATGCCACACTTTTGCCCCTCTCCAATGCATCATGTAAAAGAAACCCCAAAACCCCAGAGGGTAAAGCAAATTAAACAACATGAACTTACGGGTAAATGGTACTCTGGGTGTCATTGTTTCTACAAGAAGAAACCCTTATAAATATAGGGTACCATGGCTCTCAAAGTAACTTTTTAATATTCACCTAAACTTGATTTTAAAGAATCGATGGACATTGGCATTACCCCTAGGCATATACTAATAAAAAAATTGTATTGTTCTCTTTGAGATACCTTCCATACACGTTCAGATTTCTTATCATCCGCATATCTTGGGAACTTCAATTAGCAACACATTATTTGTCTGACTGATGAGGTGTTTTAAATTTCTCTACAGAGCTTCTCTATAGAGCCTGGTATTTGGTCATATTTTGTTTTTAAAGAGTACCAGTAGTCAACAGCAAAAATGAAGGATATTTTTGTAAGCCTATAGAATATGCCAAAATGTGTTGAGTGAAATTTCACGATTGTTTTTGAAAAAAAACATGCAATTAGAATATTTTTGGAAAATTGTATTTACAGCATCTTGTTTGAAAAGTAAACATAAGGGCAAACCTTGCTCATACCAGTCTCCTGTGGGACAAAATATGCGTGAAACTTTCCCTGACTGAAATTCAACATGACATTTACAAATTTCACAAAGGTCATTGACTTAATGAAATGTTGTACATGCCTATAATATATAGATAATAGTACCTACACCTCTGAGATACATGCTCCTTACTGTGTTTAAATATACGTGAGCACCAAATGAAAACAAATCTTATTTCAATTTTTAAACTCTCATTTTCTATATAAACTTTTCAAAGAACTTACGCACCTGCTATAAAATGCCTCATGACATGAAAAAATATATTCATATATTGTCACTACCATAATATTTAGACCAGATTTCTTTGATTAACATATAGGGCCTTCATGGGCACTGCCTCCATTGTGGAGATTAGGCTCTGACTGTTGCCCCAATATGCTCCTTGAGCATTCTCAGAGGTGGTGGTCTTTCCTCCTACCCAAATCGCTTCAACTGCTGTCATCATAATCCACTTATTGTACCAACACCCTGGTTGCCAGGCGGACCACCACCGCAGACAACCACCCATGACCTTTCGGTGGCGGTACACCTGACATCCTACACTATGTTGGTTTCAAGTTATTAGGAGATTGCATGTCCATCCCCCATTTGCAAATGAAGCATATCAGCACAGCTAATGATCAGGTCAATACCGCTTCATTTAATGGATGTCTCACCTCCATCGTTCAGAACTCGAGACCACCCAGCATGGAGTCGGTGGTCCCGACAACCCAATTATGATACGACCACCATGCAAGTGGATGTAAACATCCTTGTTGCTATTGCGGCTTGTGCTGAAGCCCGGAATAGAGCTACAGCACAAGACACAATACCAAAAGGGAAGTTTTCAAACATCCAAACACCACGTGCCAAGGATGTTTGGGACGTTAATCAAATGTGCCCCCCAGCCACATTGCGGGGGCCTAAGGGGGCCCGCTAGGGGCCCCTAAAGTTGCTATCTGACATCCTTTTCATGGCGGTCGGACTGCCATAAAAATGCTGTCAGAAACTGACATCCTAATCCCTATGAGAGTGCCTTCATGGGCACTGCCTCCATTGTGGGGATTAGGCTCCCACTGCTGCCCCAATGGGCTCTGTGAACCTGTTGGAGGCAGTGGTCTTTTCTCCTACCCAAATCGCTCCAACTGCTGGCATTATAATCCTGTTATTGTACCAACACCCTGGTTGTCAGGTGGACCACCACCGCATACAACCACCGATGGCATGTCGGTGGCGGTCCATCGCTCATTTGCAAATAAAGCATATCAGCACATCTAATGATCAGGCCAATACTGCTTCATGTAATGGATGTCTCCAAATGTCCTGATAACTTGTCAAACACAACAGGGATAAATCACAATGTTACCCTCCATCCTTTTTGATCCTTCCAGGCCTGAACTCACTGTGTCCCAACTCAGTGAGTTCAGAACTCACCTAGATTAATACAAATTTACTCTATGTCTGAACAGGCTAATCAGGCACAACATCTAGCAAGAGTCAGGACACTGCGCATACTCCAACTCCACCCTTGAATCAAGCCTCCAGTGATGCAGAATCTCCAGGACAGTCAGCACCAGTGAGCCACACTGTGCTAACAACAACACCTCCCAACCCAGCTGCAACATCTCTGCTGACCTCTGCCAGATCAACCAGTGGATCCAGCGTGGGCAGCAATATCACCGCCATCCCAGCCCAAATTCCAGAGGTGAGGACCGACAACACTCTCACTGAGGATGGAGGAGCCACTGGACTATGTGATGTCAGTGGGCTGGCCTAGTCAGAATAGGCATAATGAGGAGTGAGGGTAATCCTCAGATGACTTCAACCCTGTGTAGTACAGTTTTGGAGTGCTCAGCATGTGTGCATTACACATGTGGTATGTGCACTATTGATAAAAGGTTATGCTAGTTGTCTCCAAACTCTGTGTCACCTTAGTAGATAACCTATATGTGGAGAAGTGTGGCTCACTGGTTAGAGGAGGCAGACCCTGATGCAGAGGTCAGACCCGGGACCAGGGTTCAATTCCCGAAGCGGCAGGGTCTTCAGCTCAAAATGTCCACGGACTCGATAATTCTCGCCTCGGTGCCTACTCGAATCATGGGTTCACACTCTGCAACTCTGGGCAGTAGCTTGCTTAATCTCTACTACGGCCCTACCGCGATGGGATGCCTGGTCTTCACCTTGGGGATGCCCAGTAGGGGTTATCTCACAGGGAAAGCCAGGACGGGTTCCCAAAGCAAGCTCTAAGAGACCTGTCGGTGATTTGACGCTATACAAATCGAAATTAACATAACATAACATATCACCAGTCAGAAGGTGTCCATGGGAGTTGCTCGTCGGTGCAGGGTTCACTGCAGGGAAAAGGTGGAAGGACCTGAGATGCTGGACATGAAACAGTGTGGAGGCCCAGTTGGGGTGTACTCCCATAGCTGAAGGGGCATGCACCAGACCCTGACCCCCCTAATGTCCTGCATACTGACAGTGGCCTACCCAGAGCTTGATGGGCAGTTGAGAGCCCAACTGCAGCCAGGAGGTTTTGAGTATTGGCCTGAGTGAAACATCCTGCATGACTATCCATCTTTGTTACAGGCAGCTATTTCCCCATCAGCCTTGAAGGTTACTTGTGTCCTACGCATGGTGTTAACCATAGACTATTGTCCATGTGACCAGGAATTAAGCAGGGTCCAGTCAAATGCCAGTTTGTCACAGATCACCCTAATTAATTATTTGATGTCATGTGTGACAGTGGTCCCAAACAGACCACTTGTCACCCTTGTATCTGTAGTGATGTTTCCTCACTACTGCATCTCATGTGACCCTGGACCATTGACTTGTGGCATGGCATGCAATGCACTCTGGATGCAGACATTGAGCACCATTGAGCACCACTTCCCCGAGATAAGTTGGGAATGTACAGTATCATGAGGTGCCTAACACCACTGGTGTCATCTGTATGGATGCCTATGCTGGCATTTGTACCTTTATGTGATGTACTGTCATATGTGCAACTGTTTGAAACATGATCTGAGGGTCTACAAGGTGTTTATTCTGATTTTATCACATTTGTATGTGTTGGTTAATATTTACATTATAATAGTGTTCTGTGATGTGTATACAGAGTAGGTGTTACCACATAAAGGGGCATGTAGGCATGGGTGGCTGAATCACACATACCCAAATGACATTGATGGTTTTCATTAGCCAGATCAAATTATTTAGGCAATGACACACATGGTTGAAGACTTCCAGTATGATCTGGAAATTTGAGTTTGCTTGACGTTGAGAAGGGTGTATTCAGTGAGGTATGATGCACATCTGCATTTGTGGAGGGTCATTCACTGGGTGGTGACATGCATCAGGGATTGACATGCTGACATGTTGGGGTCATATGTGTGTGTAAACAGTCAGTACTACATTGGTATTTGTGTTTGCGAAAAAAGGAATGTACAGTGAATTTCCTTCCCTTTTGGAAATCAGTAAGATCTCTTCAGAGACCAGATATTTCCTAACCCTCATGTACTTTCAGTGTTCTAATGCATTGATTTTTGCAATCTGAAAAAAGTGTGCTCGCATGAACCAATCTTGACTGGAGATGTCCATAGGCAGACTCATGTACAATGGCTCTTTGTGCTGAAATATCACATCACTTAAAGCCACATAGTCTCCATTCTTCACTCCGTACTACATGAGCCACCTAGGTAAGCAACTCATGTGCAGTTTCAACTGCATCATCTGGCAGTGGACAGATGGGAAAGTGTCACTTGGGAAGTGTCAACAGTGTAGAATGAGCACTTTCATGTCACCCTATTCTTGGAAGTCACATTCTGGTGCAACTTAGCTATGTCAGGTGCCCAGTAGTTCTACATGGTGCGGGTTAGGGACACCTGACCGTTTGCTGTTTGCAGGGCCTGTGTGGATGGGTAGTAATGAATTGCATGTGGATATCCCATTTGATGACATCAGGTAACTATGGAATATTACAATGGCCTAGGTTGACAGGGTGATGATATCTCCCTCTACACACATGAGGGTGAATTTAGGACAAGGCCACACATACAGTTGGCACAGACTGTAGTTATGACACCATTATGTGTGACTGTGCAAAAGTCATGTAGCATTAATTCATGTGCTCTGCTCATGCCAATGTTGGAGTCAATGTAGTCATCCTTGTATGTGTTGTTATCTGTGCAACTATGTAATGTGTTATGTTAGGATCTGTTTGTCCAGTGTGTTCACGCAATTGCAATGAACCTATTTCTCCTATTATTTCAGCATCCACCCAGGGCAGCAGAGGAGATAGGGCAGCAGAGGAGACAGGGCAGAGGCCATTAGGGAATCAACTGACGACAATGGTTCCTATTGTCGCAGTTACACAGAAGGAACCAGAGGCCCAGAGGGTGATGGGAGTGCCATGGAGGAGCCAGACGACACATCATCATCATCAGAGTCGAGCTCCAGTGGCCATTCCCTTGTGGTGGTGGACCCGCTGGAACTGCGTCCACCACATCCATGTCTGCCACCCCCATTCCATCTCCACCATCCCTGCTGCTTCCTGCCCAGGTGTCTGGGTCTGCTCCTCAAAGAAGGGATCCATCTCTGGGGCCCCAGGCACCTCACCCCCTGCTGCCTGAGTGTGGAGGCAATTGACATCCCTTGAGAGATCTCTGTGGGTCAGACTGCAGTGCTGAATGCCATCCAATTGCAAAGGACCCAGCTAGCGCAGATGGTGTTGTACCTGGAAGGAATTCATGCTGACATATCTGGACTACAGAGATCTTTACAGGCTCTGGCTTCCACAAGGCTGCCTTCCACCAATTCCTCCCTTCCACCCCACCTCCTACCTCTTCCCCATCCACAATCCCTTTTCCCCGACCAGTCCAAAGCACATGAAAACATCAGCACGTATCCACCTTAACATCAACACATGCAAACAGAAACATATAAAAAATGATGCAACTACTCACTAGACACTTGTCACCCTTACCACCACATCCAGTGACATACCCAGATACCACACCCACTGCACCACAGACATCCACAGACATCCACTACACACACATCCAGGTACCACACCCCCAGACACCACCACTACACATATATACCCAGACACCACCAGACATAGTCACTACACACATACATCCAGACACCTCACCGCCAAACACAGCCATTAACCACATTACACACCCAGACACTACACCCATACCACATGCCACATAAGCCTCACACATTGCCAAGGAACAGGAACATTCTACATTCAGACAAACATCAGACACACGAAGGTATGCATGAACAGCCACACCTCACCCTTCATATCAATCTACCTCCAAACCCCAACTCCTTATCTTACCTTCTCCCCAGTCTCGCAAAGAACTTTGCCTGATTGCCCTTGATCTCTTCCCTGCCACAGCTGCCTGCCCCCCTCCTAAAGCAAGAAGGTCTTCTTTCCAACCCCACCCCATCCATACCTTCCACTTCAAAATTCACCCCAAAAACACCCGCACCCCTTCCTAAACACACCATTTCCCCAGCAGCCAAGACACAGGGCCGACAGAAAAACAAAGGCAAATATCTAGCAACTGACCCGCCCCCTTCCAAAACCCAAAGAACCTCTTCCCTACCTCAACCGAGAATTTTTATGTCTAAAAAAATGCAAGCAACACCTGTTCCCCCCTTCCTAACCCATCAATACTACACGGTTACAAGACCCCACATATGGTCAACTAGTCCCTCCCAATCCCAAGTCCAGCCCTCCCATAGACCAACCCAACCCTCCCAATCCAATGATCAACCCTCCCACAGACCAACCCAAACTTCCCAATCCCAAGCTCAACCCTCCCAAGGACAAACTCAGCCCTCCAAATCACATCCCCAGCTCACCCAAGCAACATCATTGAGGTGCCTGAACTGCATACTAGATGCCCCTTCCTGTGGAGGTTTCCTTGGCAGTGTTCTGAAAAGCACGTTTGGTAGCACAGCAGTGTGCTGGCCCATACAACAATCATTGGACTGGCTGTTGCCTTTGTTTTGAGAGACCAATTTTTTCTGTCTAATAAACCACTAGCAGGGTTTTGAACACCTTTTACCTGTCATTGCTACTGATACTAATTGTTGTTTTTGGATAATTTGGGATGTGTGACTACAGTTGTTTTGTTTCACCATGATAGCTGATCCATTTGCAGTGGTAAGTATAATCAGGCCTTGGGACATGTTATGGTGTTACAGAGGTTGAGGGTCAATGTTCAATGGATGTGTATGTGGGATGAGTTCCAATTGAGGCTGGCATTGCATTAGATGGTATCTGCCATGTTATGGTATGTTATGTTATGTTAATTTAGACCTGTAGAGCGCTTAATACCAGAAGGTCTCTAAGGGCTTCAAGAAGATTAACAGAAGTTCTAGGGAGAGTTGTAACGCAGAGATGAGTGGTAAGCCCAGGCTTCTGTGAATAGAAGGGTTTTGAGTTTTTTCCTGAGTGGTAGAAGGCGTCTTTCAGCACGAAGCTGGCCCGGTAGCCCGTTACAGAGTAGCAGCATGAGGTCTGAGAAGGCGGAGCCGCCTTTTGTAGTGTAATTTAATCGCGGGCATTTTAAAGGACCCTCAGGGGGCATATTTCTAACTGGCGTTCCTTAATGTAGTTGGGTGCCTGACCAAATAGTGCCTTATGTGTGATGCAGAGGACTTTGAATTTGGCCCACTGCTTGACGGGCAGCCAACGTAGGTTCTGCAGTAGGGGTGATACCCGTGTGCACCTAGGTAGCTTGAAGATTAGCCTGGCGTCATCGTTCATCACCGCCTGGAGTTTGCCCACCGGTGAGTTTGGTAGTCCGATGTAGAGTGAGTTCCCATATTCAAGGCGAGCCAAGATCAGGGCCACCACTGTCCACATGGTTGAGAAGGAGAGTATGGGGGAAAGTCTCCTCAACTGACTGTGTAGGCTATGGTAAGTATTTCAGATTGCCTTGGCCAATGTCCATGTCTTTCGACTTGCAGTACTACCTGTGCTGTAGGATGGATGTGGAGTGGTGTGGCTCACTGGTTAGAGGCGGCATACCCGGAAGCAGAAAACGGCCCTGGACCAGGGTTCAATTCCCGACGCAGCAGGGTCGTGGACCACGGTCAGCGGACTCGATAATTCTCACCTTGGTGAATACTCTAACCAGGGATCACACTCTGCAACTATGGGCATTAGCTTGCCTCATCTCTACAACGGCCCCCCACATTCACCGGGGATGCCTGGTTTCACCTTGAAGATACCCAGTAGGGACCATCTCACAGGGATAGCCAGGACGGGTTCCCCAGTGGTCTACAGTGCCATGACGCTTCAGGGCAGCAGTGCGCTTTACAAGACACATACATACATACTATTTTCAAATCGGGAATTTCTTTCTCCACACATGGATTTATTGTATTGTCATACCAAACTAGTACTTTGGATGCATGTGTAACCAATTTCCTGTGTATTATTTCCACATACTATTGAAAGATGTCTGGAAGCTGCTGTTCCTGTTGTGTTATTTTAAATGACTTGCACTTACACATTTGCCACATGTACCCGCCACTTTGTGACAATATTGGTTGTCCCTGATATGCCACAGGTCCTGTGCACAAGGAGACTTTGGGGCAGGTGTCCTATGAATGGTGGCTTTGGCCAGTAGCCTTCTGTGAGTCCCCCTGGTTTGGTTATTCCAAATATGCAGGGAGACTTTACATTCTGGCCTTTGAATGTTTGACACCGTGGTGTTTGGGAATGCCATTTACCTGACTTTCCTTTTTCATGTAGGTGATGTGTGAATGCCCATTACAGTGCTTTACCAGTGAAAATGTGTCTTATTTTCCTGACATATCTATAGTGATGTATATTAGATGTCACAACAGGACATAGCTTATGAGCAATGTGAGGGTTTCACAGAAGTTGATTGCTATACTGTTCAGAAGGTGCTGTTTTGTGACACTGTTTATTGCACACATCAGTGCACCAGCTTCTGAGAAGTACAAACTCTGTCCTCTGTGTCCCATTTTCAAGACACTATCATTTTCATAAGGGAATCGATGAAGGAAAATTAATTGAAGTTGAACCCCGATAACACTGAGCTGATCCTCACTGGTGGGCTCGCTAATCCATGGAACTTCAACTTTTGGCCTTGTACCTTGGGCAACCCTCCCCTTCCAGGCAGCTCAGTCAAAGGTTTAGGTATAGTGTTAAGCAATGACCTATCTTTGAAGGCTCAGATCAGCTTGGTGGTCTCTGTTGTTTTTTTTTCAATTACGTAGAATCAAGAAGATCAGCAGATTTCTGTCTCGGGAAGCTCTGACTTTAGTGATCTTGGCCTTGGTCATCTCCCGATTGGACTATGCCAACTCACTCTATGTAGGCATCCCGGCTCACCAACTTAGATGCCTCCAGCTATTCCAGAATCAGGCTGCTATACTGATCTTTCATCAACCCAAGTGGCATCACGTCAGACCACTGATAAAAAGCCTTTATTGGATGCACTATTTTCAAAGCTCTTCATGGCAACAGTCCAGCCTTCATCTGTTCCAAGATTCTACGTTATGCCCCCACTAGTAACCTACGTTCTTCCTATCTGAATCTGTTAGTCACCCCCACCTTCAAACACAAGAAACATGGTGGCTCTCTATTTGCAGTCTAAGTCCCTCAGTTCTGGAACTTACTTCCCGTGGAGCTGAGGTTGTCACCTCCTATGCACTTTTCAGAAAACAGCTGAAGACATGGTTGTTTTCCTGGACATATCTTAATCAGGCTCACCCCTCTGCTGCGGTCATCCTTCCACTCCAGTGCCAAGAAACTATTTGGTGAATGTGCACTTAATAAATATTTTCTAAAATTACATACCATAACAAAAAGTTGATATTGTGAGAGTGTGCCTGTACATTGTCAGTGATGTGGATATAGAGAACATGATGCAGATGTAATGGGAACATACATTCAGTGTTGTTGTGTACAGGGGCCCACAAAAAATGTTTGAAGCTGGAATACAAAGCCCCTAGCCTTGTCCATGGTCTTATGATTCCAGGGGGATGTATGTAGTGTCACAACTCCATGACTGATGTATCCTGTAGGGCATAGTTGGATAGGAGTGCTTTCAGTCAGGTGATGTGAAGTGTCTGTAGATTTACGCCTAGAATGTACCTTCCCACATTGTCACATACACAAGCTCTCTATCTCTCTATGTTGCGGTGGACTTGAACATTGTGGTGAACAGTGTTGTGAATTGTGTGTTTCATTATGTTTTTCGTGGTCTCCACAACAGGACTTTGAGTGGGATGACTGTACTGGGGGGGGGATCTATCACAGGGGCATGGCTGATGTACAGGAGGTCATGGCTTACAAGCACGTAATCTGTACGTCTGTAGCTGGCATAGTGTCCCGCATGAATGGTATATAACCACTTCTATCATTGCACAACATCCAGATATCTGTAACAATGAGTTACATTGCACCTACAACAAGGCAGGACTATTGGATTTTCCAGTGGTTGCTGGCTGCATTAGACATTGCAGAAACACTGGTGGATTCCTGGCACAGGATTATGATAATGCTTCAGTTCTGACATTACAAGACTGTGAATGGACAATTACGAATCCCTTTGCAGTCACATCTCTTGAAGTAGCAGCTGGTACTGCTGCAGAGTTTAATTTATTTCAAACCATGAGGGTGAAGGCAAAAATGGAGATTCCGATTGGAACCATCTCTGTTTCTGATTTTTTGATCTGCTGGTGCTACACACTTGCAGACCCCAGACCACCTAAGCCCTGCTACACAACTCGCACTACCCGCTCTTTCTACTGCTTCTTCAGGTCCCCTCATGTTGAGTTTCTCATGAAATATGTACTGGCAAGATGTCCCAGCGTGATTGTTTGAAAATATGTTGCTCAAACCCCTCACTCAAACTGACCAAGCTATGCCCCAGCTTTTCCATGGCAGGGTGTTGATTTGCAGAGAACCTCATGTACCTAGGTTTTTGTGAGACTTACTGGCAGTGTCGATTTTGATAATCAGGCAGGTACAGCAGTAGGAGGATGTGTGTGATAAGCTCTGTGTCAGCACAGGAGGTGAGGAGCTGTGTGCCGGTAAGTGTTGGCCCTATATCCCTTTCTTTCCACCAGCTCAGATGAGGTGTTGGACTGCAATGGTCTGCTCATCTGAAAGGCGCATCATAATTGGACGAGCAGCTTGTAAGGCGATCATCTCTCTGACTAGCTCCATTGGTCCTTTCCTTTACTGCTGTGGTCGAAATTTACAGGCAGAGTGGGAGAGATCTCAGCATTGCAATTCTGTGTATACACATGCATTGTAATCTGTCAGTCAGATCGACCGTTTCTGACGATAGCGTGTTGGTTTAACCGCATCGGACAGGACCGCAGAAGCCGGTCTGACTGGCATCATAATCAGCCCAGTAGTTATGTTCAGTGCCATAATAAGAAACTCAAAACTTTCCTTTTCAGTCAAAATGTGAAATAATGCAACTTATACAATTTCAAGTAATCACAAATTTTGCTTCTTTGGGTTACCCCTACGTTTAGAGCAAATGCATTGGAAGCCATACATGGGTGAAGACATTTGTACGCCTACATTTTACTGTGGTGCTTAACCAGCTTGATAGGAATAAGATTTTATTGGGCTATGGGTGTTATAATCTAACAATTCTTTTTTGCACACATTTGTCTGAAGATAACCTATTCCATTTCAGGAGATTGCAGATAATTAACTTAAATAACTGGGCTTTCATCAATGCTTGTTTCTAATTCTCCAATAAAAGCAACAGTGTTTATTAGTCCGCTCATGCTTTGCCCATAGTTCACAGAAGATTCACATACACCCTTGCAAGCACTGAAAATATGTCATTGTCTGAGCAGCTTGCTTCCTGAATAAGTGGAGACATTTAGCTCAAGAAGGTATTGCTGGAGTTGTGGCCATCTACATTTTCAAAGTCTATCACCTAGGGAGTAGATGGTGATAATCTGTGAATGCTTGCTTTTCAGCATCCTGATGACAAGAACACACACAATTTCAGCTGTTTAGTAGTCCATCTAATATTTTCTTGTTGCCAACTCAAGCTCTGGAGTGCATAATCCGAGCTTTGGTGGCTAAGGCTCAGATGTAGGTAATAGCAAATTACTGAATGGTAAATACCGAATTTTTACCGATTCGGTATTCACTATTCGGTAATTGCTATGTATGTAAAATATTCAGTAAAAATATCGAATCGGTAAGATTCGGTAATTACCGATTCGGTAATTACCGAATCTGTATTTGCCATTGATTCCTATGGGAATATCACATTTACATTTATTCTTCATACATTTTTGCTTGTGAAATCAGTAAATATTTCATAATTACAGCATTACAGATACATTCAAAAAATATAATTTCCAAAACACAAAAATAGAAAAAACCCAATGCATTTCGGGGCCTTCGTCGTCTGTTGAAAAAAAGAGATACAAACAAGGAGAATATTACTTTCTTTGCTTATTGGAGTGTTTTAATTCAATGATCTAAAGTTACTCAACTAATCCTTACCCAAAGTGCGTGGAAATAAAAGGGGTTCTCTGTTAGCTCGTTTTAATTATTTGGCAGTGTTCTGGAAAAAGGAGAGTTCAACCATCATTAAGTAAAGAGTTTGTTTGTTGAACACCAAGACAAAATTCTTTTAGTAGGGGATAGCGAATTGAATTACCTGTAGTTCGATTAGTACTGCATATACAATAAAGGACAAGAACGAATATTACAAAGCCGTTTAACGGAAAAACCAAAACTAATTTAAACGCGTGTTAGGACTCGAGTGATGGGCTCACCTGCATATTGTCTGAGTCTCGCATACGTAAAGGAAACCTGAATGGAACAAAGAACGCCCGTCAGTGTACCATTCTATACAAAAATATTAGTGAGTTGTAAGAGGGAAACAATTGATGCTTTTACCTGCGAGCCTTGTGATTTATACTTCGGTCTCGCTGCTGTTTCCGTTCACAATACTAAAAAAACGAAGGGATAAGTCTATTATAAAACTTGCTATATCGACTCGATCTGTCACTAAGTCTATGCGGGATTTTTTCAATTTAGCTTACCGTTCAACTTTTGGTTATTTTTCTCCAACCAAACATCCGTCACCTAGCTCGCCGGCCGGAAACTAAACGGAAAACGTGTGTCCTTCTTTTATTGCAACTTTCTTGTTGTCGAATGCATGAACATAGACAGCGGATTTTTAACGGTGCACGCAATAGAAAGCTTTCTTGTTTCAAATTGACAACTTTATGTGTCTTAGATGTGATTTTTGTGCTGCCAAGCGTATGGACATAGACAGCGGATATTGGACCATGAAACGCCATTCTATAGTTTTTTCTTTGTTTATCAATGGCAACTTTAAGAAAAGGGCGTCTTAACATAATGTCGTTATTTGAATAAATAAATAAAAAGCGAACTTTCTCTTACAATATGCATGGGGATTATTCGGAGTATCTAGAAATTTTGTTTATAGGGGATTTCCTAATGCGTTTAATTAAAAAGTTTATTTTACTTAATCTCTTTGGTCAATTTGTTTTATCAAGCAGCTTTGCTGTTAACACTATGCATAAAAAAGGTTAACAAGACATTTATTGTGGCTACGAGGGTGAACTATTAAATTTATATCCCCTAAGTTGGTACTCATATGGTGATGAAATCATTATTAGTCAAAGCAACCTATTTACATGAGACTCCTCCATATTGTCACAAACATCTCCTCAACGAGTTAGTTAATAACCCTGCCTATTTACAATCTATACATATGTCATTCTAGATAGATAATGACAAACTTTATATACGACTGATTATATTACAATCTATATATATCATTTCTATGGAATGCATTTATTTGTTGATGACGCCCTTGTATAACCACATATTTTTAATGTATGTGTATATCATTGTGTGTTAGGATCACTATTGATATGTCTGAACTTTAAAGGAAGCATACCATTTCCATCTTGTCATTTAGTCCATTGGGGACTAGCGTCTGTAATTTTCGGATCCAGAAAGCTTCTCTCTGTAGAAGTATTTTAGCATTATCCACTCCTAGCCTCTGTGGCACTAGTTCAATGATTTGGAAACAAAGTTGAGCTATGGTGTGATTTTTCTCAATCCAATGTTGTGCCAACGGCGACGTGTGTTTTTTTTTCCTTATACGACTTTTATGCTCAGAAAGTCTTAATTTTAACTTTCTATCAGTTTTCCCAATATATAATAGCCCACACGGGCATTTAATCGAGTAAACCACATGTTCTGAGTCACAATTTGTTGTGTGTCTACGCATTATTTTTTCTCCAGTGCGTGGGTGCGATAAAATGTTTCCTGGTTTTACGTTGTTGCAATTTTTGCAATTAAAGCACCGGGTTGTACCTTTGTAAACCGATCCTTGTTGCGAAATTTCGTTCGTTGGTTTACTTAGAAGTTCTTTCAGATTTCGGGCTCTTTTGTATGCGAATAGTGGTCTCTCTTCGAATAATGTCCCAAAATCCTTTTCAGCTAGTAAAATCTCCCATCTTTTTAGGATTGTTCTCTTTATGTCCCTAGATGCAGTTGAATATTTAGACACAAAGACCATTCTTGTGTTTGATGTTTTTAGTTTCTTTTTCAAGAGTTCTGTCCTCGGTATTGCTTTGATTTTTTCCAGGTGTGCCTCAAGTAATTTTTTCGGGTAACCTCAGTCAAGGGATCTCTGCTTCTAATCATTCAGACTCTTATCACATTGTTCTGTGTTTGAAGATATTCGTTTAATCCTCATGAACTGTGATGCAGGTAAATTGTTTATCAAGTTTGCCGGGTGAAAACTGCTATACAATAAAGCCGTGTTCTTGTCCGTTTCCAAACAAAACTATACAAGAAGGAAACGGAGTGTCAGTGTAATTATTTGGAATGGCATTTTGTGTGGTGGAGTGATATGTTGCGTAGTTTAATTATGTGATGTGCTGTTGAATTACGTGGCATGATGTGGAATTATGTTTTGTGGTCAGAACCTACAGACCTCTTGAGGCGGAAGCCGGGAGAGTCGCCTTAGCGATTTTTAAAAAACTTTGTGTAAATTGATGTGATTTTAATACAGATTTTACCTTGTTGAGTGTATATTTTGTGAAGCAATACAATTGTACCTCGATCCCCTGTGCCACGTGATACTCCTGGTGTGGACGCCTTCACCTGGGACACGCAGGCCACGCCCACCACCCGTTAGGCCACGCCCCTTGCGCCGAGCATCTAAATAGTGAGCCAAGCGGAGCGCGAGGCAGAACCTACAGACCTCTTGAGGTGGAAGCCGGGAGAGTCGCCTTAGCGATTTTTTAAAAACTTTGTGTAAATTGATGTGATTTTAATACAGATTTTACCTTGTTGAGTGTATATTTTGTGAAGCAATACAATTGTACCTCGATCCCCTGTGCCACGTGATACTCCTGGTGTGGACGCCTTCCCCTGGGACACGCAGGCCACGCCCACCCCCGTTAGGCCACGCCCCTTGCGCCGAGCATCTAAATAGCGCGCCAAGCGGAGCGCGAGGCAGAACCTACAGACCTCTTGAGGCGGAAGCCGGGAGAGTCGCCTTAGCGATTTTTAAAAAACTTTGTGTAAATTGATGTGATTTTAATACAGATTTTACCTTGTTGAGTGTATATTTTGTGAAGCAATACAATTGTACCTCGATCCCCTGTGCCACGTGATACTCCTGGTGTGGATGCCTTCCCCTGGGACACGCAGGCCACGCCCACCACCCGTTAGGCTTCGCCCCTTGCACCGAGCATCTAAATAGCGCGCCAAGCGGAGCGCGAGGCAGAACCTACAGACCTCTTGAGGCGGAAGCCGGGAGAGTCGCCTTAGCGATTTTTTAAAAACTTTGTGTAAATTGATGTGATTTTAATACAGATTTTACCTTGTTGAGTGTATATTTTGTGAAGCAATACAATTGTACCTCGATCCCCTGTGCCACGTGATACTCCTGGTGTGGACGCCTTCCCCTGGGACACGCAGGCCACGCCCACCACCCGTTAGGCCACACCCCTTCCTCCACCTCTACTTATTATGTGTTGCCACCGGAAGCGCAGCGGACGAGCGCAGCGGGAGCGCCGTTTGCGCGCCGAAGGCGCGCCTAAGGCAAGCCCGTCTGCGCCCGTCCGTGACCAGACCACGGCCGGGGCCAGACATGCTGCCGGTGGTGGAACACAAGGTGGAAAGATAGCGTGGTCAGGTGAGGACCTAAAGGCATTCGATCCCCCATCTAAATGCTGCCCTCACGCCATAGATCATATAACCTTCGACCCCCCTCAGACCTGTAGCAATTGCGGGATAGCGATTGGCAGTGCTGCCCCCGCGATAGCCCCCAATCCCAAATCCCCACCTCTAACAAGCCTCAGGGCAGGCCTACTTAATTGCAGATCCCTCGCCAAACACACAAATGAGGTCTGGCTTCTACTAGAAGAGCAGGAATGGGATATCCTGTTCTTAACTAAAACGTGGATTAAGGAGGATAACCTGACCTCCATCGCTCTTGCAGTCCCTCTGGGATTTAAAATATGCCTCGCCAACCGCCCTGGGACAAAAAGAGGCGGTGGTGTAGCTATTATTTTCAAAGAGCATCTAGTATTGACATCCTCAGCCCCCACTGCTATTCAAGGAATCGAAGGACTCCACTTCTGCTTCCAAGTGAGCCTTCAGCTTTCACTAGCAGGACTAGTGATATATCGCCCCCCGGTCGGCGCGGACCCCTACCTAACTACCTTATTAGACACGATTGTCCAGAGCTCGCTCCTCCACCCCCTTTTTTTAGTGGTAGGTGACTTCAATATCCACATGGATAAAGCCGACTGCGCCATGGCAGAGCTGCTCAGAACAACGTTAGATGCTGCCGGTCTCAGACTGATCAATGAGGGCCCTACACACACTGGGGGCCACACTATTGATCTCATCTTTTCTAATATCAAGAATGTGCTGTCTGAAACACCCCTCCCTCTGACATGGTCAGACCATTCACTCGTCCCATTTACTCTGAACATTCTGAATGACATCCCGGCGTCGAGTAAATGCTGCTTTATGAAAAGGCAATGGAAAAAACTGACCCCTGATACCATGTGCCCGGTCCTGGCGCAAACCACCCCTTCCTTGACAAATAATACCAATACGGATGCTATACTCCTCAATGAATGGATAGGAAAGATGGTTTCCTCCATTGCCCCAGCCTCTCGGGCTCTATCAAAAAGAGACTCCCCCTCAGTTCCCTGGTTCTCGCAGGAACTTAGGGATGAGAAAGTGGCCTGTAAAAAATTGGAGAGACTCTGGAGAGTAAACTACGGTTTAGAAGAAAAAACTAGATATAAGGAAGCCTCCAAAAAATTCCGGAAAGCCATTGGAAATAATAAAAAACGTTTCTACGCGGACTCGATTCTCCAGGCAGAACAGTCTAGCAAACAAGTCTTTAAAGTGGTACAGTCATTCTTCAAACCAAAATGCATTGAAAGAGAGGTTGTTCCCACAGCTACGCTATGCGAGCAAATTTCAGAGTACTTTGATCACAAAATTAAAAAAGTGTACGACTCTTTTGGTCCAGTAATAAAAACAGTGAAGCAGGACACAGTGAACAATGGCGAGCTAGGAGAGACCCTCACCCAGTTCATGCATATCCCCCTGAATGAGGTAAGGCATGAACTCAGCCGCTGCAAATCCGGCTCCCCTGACGATCCCTGTCCAGCTAAACTATGGAGTGCCATAGCGGACTCGGTAGCTCCCACACTTCAATGTATTTGGAACTCTTCCATCACGTCAGGCGTTTTCCCAGACGTCTGGAAGCACGCTACTCTCCTTCCCCTAAAGAAAAAACCAAATGGGGACCCAGATGACCTCACGAATCTCCGGCCAATATCCCTCCTAGCTGCCCCGGGAAAAATGCTGGAAAAAGTTATACAACGCCAACTGAGTAAATTTGTGGAAACCAGCAACATCCTACATGAAACTCAATCTGGCTTTCGGCCCGGCTTTAGCACAGAAGCAGCGCTCATAGAGGTAGCCGAATCAGTGAGGTGGTCGATGGATGCAGGAAATTCAGCAATGCTGGTACTCCTGGATCTGTCGGCCGCCTTCGATACGGTGGACCACGCCAGATTACTCAGCCAGCTGGCAGAGATAGGCATTCAAGACAGAGCGCTGGGGTGGATAAACTCCTACCTATCTCAGAGAACGCAGAAGGTGGCACTTGGGACGATTTCTTCCACACCTAAAACCCTCAGCTGTGGAGTCCCGCAGGGATCGGCCCTCAGCCCCCTCTTGTTCAACATCTACCTGGCTCCCCTCTTTACGCTAATTGCCAACTGGGGTGTCAAGGCAATCTCATATGCCGACGACACCCAGTTGGTATTTCCATACTCTGAGATGACGCAGGACTCTTTCTCAAACTTTAAAGGCTGTCTCCAGGACATTGCTCACTGGATGAACACTAATAAATTAAAACTAAATGCCAATAAAACCAAAGTCATTTTCTTCGGCAAGGGTCCCACCCCCGCCCCAGATCTCTGGTGGCCTTTGGAGATGGGCCCCCCCCCCCCCTTCACCCAGTCACTCGGCAAAAAACCTTGGAGTGAGATGGGATGATAAAATGTCCTTTACATCCCATATCCAACAAGTGGCCGGATGCTGCCTGAGCAAGCTAAGAAATCTCCGAAAAATTCTTAGACTTCTACCGGAGAGCTGCAGGAAAACGGTTGTCCATGCAACTGTCACCTCGCGGCTGGACTATGCCAATGGTTTATACCTGGGCCTCCCTAAATACCTGACTCACAAACTTCAGGTAGTTCAAAATGCGGCTGCGAGACTGTTACTGCGAATCCCTTTCAAGCAGTCAGTCTCTCCGCATCTTCGAACCCTGCATTGGCTGCCAGTGGCCAATCGAATAAAATTCAAAGCCCTGACGCTTGCGTTCAGATCTTTGCATGGCTCCTGCCCACATTACCTAAAAAAACGCCTTCCAAGATACTCCCAAAGCCGCGCACTACGGTCTAATGACCGTGTCCAACTGGTCGTCCCGCGAGCAAAAAAGGCCCGACTTGGTGGTCGAACCTTTTCAGCAAATGTCTCCGCTTTGTGGAACTCCCTGCCACAAGCAATCCAACAGGCCCCCTCTGAACCCTGCTTTAAGAAGATGCTAAAGACCTGGCTCTTCACCCAGCCACGCTAGTTCTCCCATCTCTGGCCCAGGTTATCTGTGTTCTACTAGCGCCGGGACACCTCCTCGTGAGGTAGCTGTTCGCGCTGTATAAAATCCAGTATTATTATTATTATTATTAGATGTATGTGTTGTGTAAGTGTGTTGTTGAGTTGAAATATGTGGTTTGCTGTCGAATCATGTGATGTGAAATGCAAATGCGTAGAGTTAAATTCTGTTGCATGGAAGCATGTAGCCCTGAGTGAAATTATATTGATTACATCAGTACCAAATGGTGCTTATGTTTAGTTTTTGGAGGGGAGGGAGAGGAGAGGAAAGAAAAAAAACAGACGTAGGGAGGAAGGAGCTAGTTAGAAATGGCCTTACCACTCCAGTTCTAATGCTATTCTACTGGGGTAAGAAGGGGAAGTGAAGAAAGAAAGACTATTCTTGTCCTAGTTTGGCAGGCTTCAGAGCGTGTACTTTTTTCAAATCCTGGTCAGTAGTAAAATATGCTATTCCCTAGTTTCTCAACAGCTGTGGGTGTAATGAAGAGCAGATGACTCTGTTTTAACCTAGGCTGCCCAGCATGCAAAAAGTAAATGTTGAAACAACTCAAAACGAAGGAAAGGCTCATTTTATTTTATATGGAAGTTTAAATCCATCTGAAATTCCGAATTCAACAAATACATTTGTATTGCTCATACCCTCAAATTGTAAAGTATGCAGGCCTTCCCTGTTATTTTCATATTCATTTTCGCTGTAACTTTATTTACCTTTTTGAATGCCTATGAGGTGAGTAAACACTGCACTCGGCTCTGTAATGGCTTGCTATCCCTGTATCTGGTCTAAGTAGATACGGAGGGACATATCAACAAGCGGCAGCGATAATCATCGCTGGCCACTCTTAGGGGTCCATTAGTATGTCGGGCGGATCGCCAAAGCCCGCATGGCGGTGGCGATCCGCCCGACATTTCCTTCTGCCCTCATGCAAATTCTGCCCACCATATTACTATGGTGGGGGGACCCCCGCGGACGGAAAGACCGTCCGCCGGTTTTCCGCCCGATCGATGAGTCGACCGAGTGGAATAGCTGTTAATATGGTGGCGGTGTTTGGTAGACACCGCCATCCATATTAAGATACATGCGGGGTTTTGCCTTTCGGTGGCGGCAACGCCACCACGGAAAGGCACGCATTTTTCAACATTGGGCCCCCAGGGATCCTGGGGGGTGTGGGGTGCACAAGGGGGGGTACCTATGGTACCCACCTGCATTCCAATGTACAACGTGGCAGGCACCGCTCAGTGCCTGTCACGTTGTGCATTGTGCATTGAAAAGCAGCGGGCAGTGCTTTCAGCACCACCTGCCAAAATGTTAAAAATGCAGGATGCGCCCGCTAGTGTGGCAAGTGCATCCTAATTCTAGTTGCGGAACCGCCGCATGCATTGCGGGAGGTCCCATTTCGTGGGGCTATGGCGGGCGGGTAAATTCCGCCCGCCATAATAATGAGCCTCTTAGCGTTAGATTCCATAGATCCAGCTATCGCTGGAAATTATCACCATGCTAGCGCAGTATCAACAACGCATAGCGCAATGGCGATAATTATTCCAGTGATAGCGGTGTTTTCCATGGAACATCGCTGGTTTTTCAGCGATGTTCCATTGAAAATGGCGATATCTTTGGTGATAGGGCCTGTGGTCTTAGCCACACAATCCACCCCCCATGTTAGGTATGCCTTCGTCAGGAATTTAATAGACGTTAAATTCCTGTGTTAAGGAATTAACGCGATTTCAAATATCACTAACCCTCGTTGTTAATTTAATGAAGCTGGGTTAGCGATATTTACCCATGATGTTTTGTCAGGCAGGCCTCCTTTGCATCTCATTAGCGATGCGATAGGAGGCGTGCTGACAAGGGGCGCTAATGCAAGAAAACATGCGCTAGCGTGTCCTTGCAGATAATGCGATAATATTATCACCGCTTTACGCCCGAAAGCGGGCTCAAAAGCTGCGATAATATTATCACTGCCGCTTGTTGATATGCCCCTTAGTTCTTGTGACTATGTATTTTAACTATAAATGTTTTCAGGGCCTTGTACGTTGAACGAGATCCACGTCATTCAGGCACTTCTCAATATAGGTGTATACCTAGGGCTCAATCTTATGCATCTACTGTATGACTCATTTCGCAATATGAGTATTCTCACAAGCATACTCACAAAACATGTTGCTAACTATTATCTGAGCAGCCCCTACAGTCAAACTTCTGGTATACAATATCATGTACAGGATATGTGAACAAGGATTGGCAAAGCCAGTAAGTCTAGCCTTAACCCTTTCGATGCTGATGACGAGCTGGGCTCGTCATGGTGCACAGTGGTCGTGTGCTGATGACGAGCCCAGCTCGTCATAAAACAATGAAAATAGCAATTTCCAGCACAGGAGGGGAATTGCCTTAGCAGCGAAGGTGTTAATATGGTAACACATGAAAACTGAAATACAATTTGCATGCTTTAAAGCCAGATCTACGGTATCACACTGTTACTAAATGGGGCATTACTTCGATGTGCCTTCAGTCTGCACTTTTTAGTCCGCATTTACCATTACTACGCATGCTGCTACATAGCATGCTTTTACTTCGCAAATACTATTTGTGCGCATTATTTTACTTTGCAACAAAAAAAATGTTGTTATGTGTCTTACTAATATTTAAAAAAAAAAAATCTTTTTACTATTTTTTAATATTATTGAAAGTTTGATTAATTATAAAAAAACGTATTTTTTATTGTTAAAAAATTCATAAAAATAAGTATGAATTAAAAAAAAATAGTACTAATTAGAAAAAAAACTTAAAATGTAGTGTATGTATAGACTTGCATTGATTTCCCATGGTTTTCAATAGATTTCAATGGATTAACTTTGTTCTTTTTCTATTTTTGTGAAAGAAGAAATCTGTGACGCAAAAGCGTAGAAACGTCATACAGAGGATTGAAGGCGAGAGGTGAAGAAGCATGTTACCACGCGTATCAGGTAAGAGCATTTTGATATTCAATTAAATGAAAAATATCTTTTAACAAATACAAGTATATTAATTTAATTGTCATCTATTTTATGTTTTTTAAACAAAAAAAAATACTTAAAAAATGTGTAAGAAATATGTATCATTTCTTAAATAAAATAAAAATAGTAACAATACTAAAAAAATAAAAAATGTAATTTCAGTATTGACATGCATTGATTTCCCATTGTTTAAAATGGATTACAATGTTTACCTTAGTCCCTTTTTAAATTTTAGCGATCAAAGTGACGCAATTCCGTTTAGACGTAATATGGAGGAAGGAGGGCGAGAGGTGTAGAAGCATGATACCAGGCGCAGCATGTAAGAACATTTTAGGTATTTAATTGTAAATTAACTAATTTCATTTTAAAGGTGTCATATAAAGTGATTTTCAGGTATTTTAGTCAAAAATAAAAGCAAAAAAAAGTTATTTCGAAATAAGCAGGGTCGAGGGGGAAAGCAGGAAAATTGTATTTCTTGTCTGTATTAGGGAACATATTTGAGATGATTGTAATGAATATTTACCTAATGTAATGAATAAATGAAAATAATTATAGAAAAAAGATTTTGTTGATGGATCACATTGAGGAATATTTAGGAAGAAACAACATGTAGAACCATGAGTTAGCGTATAATCTCTAATTAGTTTAAATAAGTTAATTGAAGAAATGAAAATGGAATCTAGAGATTAAAAAACACCTTGGTTGCGTATTGTATTAATTAGTGACATTTGCATTAAATTATGGTTTTAGAAAAAAATTAATTCTCACTGTAAATATAGAAAATAGTTAAATTCATGATTCATATTGAATTAATTGTGAGAGAAAGAGATAACGTCTGCTTACTAGGCTTCTTTTGTGAGTTTACGAGATGCGGAATGATTAACGAGAATCTTTAGATGTTGGTTTGGTTAAACAAGAAAACTGGAAGCTTGTCATGGTTAGGCAATTAATGCAGTGCCATCTTTTGAGTATTTTCAAATTACTTATTTTAAAGAATAAAAAGAAGAGGGACATGTTTGTATTCATTTTATGCTTAGAATTAAAATGCAAAAAACAATTGTTGCCAATGTATTTTATTTGCTTTATTTTTTTCTGCTACTGACTTGTAATATTTTACTTAGGCTGCACATTTGTTGGTTGAGTGACACTAGGAATTATATCTGTATGAAATTAAAAATGCTTTAAGTAAATTAGAAAAATAGAAAAAAATGATCCATAATATGTGTCATTTCATGTGGTGTGAGTGAGTTTAAGAAATACGGTCATTTTTATGGCTAGTTTTGAACAAGGTATAGTAAACATTTTACTCTGCATGCTTCTCCTGAAAAGAAACAGAATGGCCAGCAATGCAATTAAAGTGAAAAGAAAAAGATATAGAGGAATGGATACATGGTAGTGAGTTTTATAGTTTGACATGGTATCCATGACAGTTGGTGGATTCACGTTCAGGAAAAAATCGTATATTAAATGAATTAATGATTATTTTTATGGATGTATAAATGGTTAGCGAGCATTGTTTTTTGGCGAGACACAGGCATGCAATCATATAAATTTATTTAAGAAAAAACAGTAATCAATATGTTGAAAACAAAGAAACTTTTCCTTAACCCGTTTAGCGCGTCGAACATTCCGCCCCAGTGCGGACGTTCGATCGCGCTAACGGGATTCGGACGTCCAACGGTCGTGAGCAGCACCAGCTAGGTAGTGCGCGCGACGACCGTTGGACGTTCAAAGCACGGAAGGGGTTAAAGAATTGTTTATTTTTAACTTACAATGAAAGAAACAACCATAAAAAGGAAAAATATTTTACATTTAGCTTTTGCAAAGGGTATACAAATACGATGTGGAATGTTTTTTTTTTGGTACACAAGTTGTCTCTGCAACAGGATGAAGGCAAATTTGGAAGACTCATTTGATGTAATGTTTACTGTAAGGAAAGAACCCAAAAAAAATTTCAGAAAAGGTTTTTCCGAAAAGATTCCTACACATGTAGCAAGAAAAATGCAGAGGTCAGGTGTATTTTTAGTTCCACAATTCAATTTAAAATGTATTTTAAAAAATAGTATGTCTTCCAAATCATTATTGTATATGCATTTCGTAAAGGATTTTCACAATACAGGTGAATTAATTTGATCGATTTTAATAAATCAAGTACACATTGTTTAAAAATATTTACAAAAAATTGATTTGGATGGTCAAGAAAACATACCTTATTTAAAATGTTGGATGTGGTTTTAGAAACAAATTTTTTATACCTTTTTAAGTAATTTAATAGATATTTGCTTCAAGACTGGATTGTAACGCTGGATTTTATGGAATGAATATCTATGACATTTGCTTCAAGACTGGATTGCAACGCTGGATTATTTGTTGCCTTTTTTGCAAAATTGTTCTGGATTTTTTTTGGGGTGTGTTTTATTAATAATGGAGGATATGAGCAAGATTATCAAGGTAGTCTGAAGCCATCATCAATGAAAACTGTTGAAGAATACCCAATAGCCTCTCAGACATTTCTTTTGTTCTTTTTGAAACTCGTGGATTCAGGCTACCTTATAAATGCTTGAGAAATTCTCATTTCTTGGAAACTTTGCTCCTTCCTCAAAATTTCCCCAAAATGATAAAAGTTAGGATGTGGTCTTCCAATTGATTTGTTGAAGGAGTTATGCCAACCCTCATGGCATAATTTCTCTTTGCTCCTCCCTCTAAGCACGTCCTATAGGAGTTCAACCACTCCACATGGGAACGTGGCTTCCTCCTGCGCCCAGATCTGCTTAGATGGCTAATCCATGTGTCTTCGAAATATTTTAAAAGTGGTGCCAATTTATCTTCATTTTCTGAATATTAGTCAGAATCAGTAATAGATGTGTAGTACTCATCTACACAGTCAAGAGGAACAAAACAAAGGGCTGTTAGTTTCTTAAGTTCAAATTGCAGTTTACTGTCAGAAAAAAATTCTTCAAGTAAGGATATTTTTGGGATTTTATGCCAAAACGCCTGTGAAAAGTGGAAATAACATCCTTGAATTTGGGTATCCATGTACAATTTGGTTACTATATTAATCATCGGTAATTCAAAATCAATTAGTACTTTTCTTGGACTTATGTTCATATTTTTGGATTTAAACACTGACAAAAATTCTGTGTACGTTGAAGTATGTTTATCTGTTATGTTATGTTATGTTACGAAGTTCATATAAAGTGCACGTACACCCAGGGGTTTCATGGCGCTACTGGAAACATACCAAAATCAGAGGGAATCTAGACGTGCGCATTTGTAAACAACTGGGTTTTAAGTAATTTCCTGAACCTAAGTAAATCTACACAGGAGCGAATCTCCCGGGGAAGTGTGTTCCAGAATTTAGGGGCCAAATACGCAAACCGTCGTCCACCTTGTCACATCCGCTTGCAGGCAGGAGTGCTCAATAACTGAAGATGCATTGAGCGAAGGGCGCAGGAAGGAGTATACCTATATAAAAGAGTGTTAATGAAAATGGGACTCTTGCCGTGCAGTGACTTGAGGATTAGACATCCCGTCTTGAATTCTGTCCTTTGAGATATTGGAAGCCGGTGGAGTTTTTTCAGTAATGGTCTGGCTATTGCCATCTAGGCTGATGATAAATCAGCCTGGCCGCCTGATTCTGGACCATCTGAAGCCTCTTGATAAAAAATAGAGGCAGCCCTAAATAGATAGAATTTGCATAGTCCAGGTGCGATAATATCAGTTCAGTGCAATCAGTGCAGATCATATCAATATCTGGCAGTAAACTGTACAATAAGGGTACTACAGTATTATTAATATATGCATGAATAGTGAATATTTGAGAAAATGGATGGGGCATTTCTTTAAAAGTTCCACCCATCATCCAAATATCACTATTCTCTAATTTATTAAGATTATGTGGTGTACTAAAGATAAGGATCCTTGTAATACAGTTTTTGGTATCATGTAAAAGAAAAGGTTTGCTAGTGACTGTTATTGAAAGTTAAGGAGGAATGGAGACATCAGAAAAAGATTGGGGTGTAACACGTTGGGCGTTACTTTCCTGTTATTTTCTCTGAATTATTTTCCGTAAATTGGAAATTAAAGGCATTGCACTTGCTACATGTGCCAGAATGTGTTAGGAAACCTCTCTTAATACTGAGCCTCGGGTCTAATTGGAGGTGCTTGCCATTTCTTTCATGTCATTTATAGTTTGTCTAACTTCAACCTCCATTGCAGAGGAAGAGTGGTTCTGCTCCGTGGTTCGTAATACCTTATCACCCAGAGTAACTGATTTGCATCTGCAAAGGGATGATTGAAATTGTACACACCTCCAATGACACCTGGGCTCAGTAAGTCTCTCCTTACAGTAAACATATCAGTGGCTTTGGAGTAGTCTGTTTCTCTTCGTGACTTCATGTATTTTGCAATGTTTCTTTCTGCCATATTATGAAAAAGATTTAAAAATAGGAACAAAACATTTTGAGTATTCACATTGTAGTTCACAAGTGTTTTGAGGTTTACAATATTTCTTATTTCACAATCAAATTGTTTGCATAATTTTAGTTCCGCTGATTTAGAATAGTAAATGAATTCCTCCCGCTATCCAACACTTTCCAACCTGTTGCACCTGCTGGAGTAGGATTAGTAACATAATCCCTCCTGCTATCAAAAGCTTTCCATACTATTGCATATGCTGGAGTTGGTATAGTAAATTAAACCCTCCCCCATCCAACACTTTCCAAACTGTTGCACCTCTTGGAGTTGGAATAGTAAATTAAACCATTCCGCTATCCAACACATTCCCTAGTGTCGCACCTGCTGGAGTTGGAATACCTAATTAAACCCTCCTGCTATACAACACTTTCCCTATTGTTGCACCTGCTGGAGTAGGAATAGTAAATTAAACCCTCCCGCTATACAACACGTTCTCTACTGTGGCACCTGCAGGAGTTGGACTAGTAAATTAAACCCTCCCGCTATCCAACACTTTACCTACTTTTGCACCTGCTGGAGTTGGAATAGAAAATTAAACCCAATAAATGGTAAGGAATCAGCACGCATCCAAGAAGTGTTTTCTTTGTAGTTTCAAATGTCCACAATACATAGGACACCTACCTGTGATGTGGAACTTGTGCTGGTTACCATGCCTTTCTCAGATTATCAAGACTAAGTACGACAAGAACAGCATTAGAAATACAAGCATCCTATAGACAGGGATTCCTGAATATGCACGAGTTTTATCTCTTTGCGCGCATTTCGTCAGGATAAAGAGAAATTACCATAACATGCTGTTTTCGAGGACTTCTACTGAGATGTACTGATTTTTGATTATCATAACGTTCAAGCCCTGAAGAAGTCTTATTGTCAGAGACAAAACGCGTTGGCTAAGAAGGAAATCCATTTGTGTTCTTGGATTTTTTCCTTTGTTGAATTACCACAATAAAGAACTTGAAAAGAAAATCTTGCAAGAATCCGGACTTCTTTATTACAAGATTGTGTACTTTCATATGTATTGTGGACATTTGAAACTACAAAGAAAACACTTCTTGGATGGATTCCTTACCATTTATTGCAATTTTTGGGCTTTGCCCTTGAAGGAACTGACAGGGTTGTGTTCTTTGGAATCACAAGCACCATCGCTATTATTTATAAGTCACATGTGAAAGCAGGTGCATTCTCTTTGCCTCAACCCTTGCCTTTTTGTGTAGCAAGTAAATTAAACCCTCCTGCTATCCAACACTTTCCCTGCAGGTGTTGGAATATTATTGTATATTCTCCCGCTATCAAACTCTTTCCCTACTGTTGCACCAGCTGGAGTTGGGATAGTATATTAAACCTTCCCACTATTCAACACTTTCCCTACTGTTGCACCTGCTGGTGATGGAATAGTAAATTAAACCCTACCGCTATCCAACACTTTCCCTACTTTTGCGACTGCTGGAGTTTGAATAGTAAATTAAACCCTTCCGCTATTCAACAATTACTCTACTGTTTCACCTGCAGGAGTTGGAATAGTAAATTAAACCCTCCCGCTATCCAACACTTTCCCTACTGTTGCACCTGCTGGTTTATGGAAAGTAATGTAACCCTCCAGATATCCAACATTTTCCCTACTGTTGCACCTGCAGGAGTTGGAATAGTGAATTAAACCCTCTCGCTATCCAACACTTTCCCTGCTGTTGTACCTACTCAAGTTGGAATAGTAAATTAAACCCTCCCGCTATCAAACACTTTCCCTACTATTGCACCTCTTGGAGTTTGAATAGTGAATTCAACCCTCCTGCTATCCCACATTTTCCCTAATGTTGCACCTGCGGGAGTTGGAATAGTAAATTAAACCCTCCCCCTATCCAACACTTTCCCTACTTTTGCACCTGTGGGAGTTGTAACTGTAAATTAAACCCTCCTGCTATCCAACTCTTTCCCTACTGTTGCTCCTGCTAGAGTTTGAATAGTAAATTAAACCCTATTGCTATCCAACACTTTCCCTACTGTTGCACCTGCTGGGGTTGAAATAGTAAATGAAACCCTCCCGCTATCCAACACTTTCCCTACTGTTGCACCTGCTGGAGTAGGAATAGTAAATTAAACCCTCCCGCTATCCAACACTTTCACTACTGTTGCACCTGCTTGAGTTGGAATATTATTATAAATTCTCCTGCTATCCAACACTTTCCCTCCTGTTGCACCTTCTGGAATTGGAATAGTAAATTAAACCCTTCCGCTATCCAACACTTTCCCTACTGTGGCCCCTGCAGGAGTTGGAATAGTAAATTAAACCCTCCCGCTATCCAACACTTTCCCTACTGTTGCACCTGCTGGAGTTGGAATAGTAAATTAAACTCTCCCACTATCCAACACTTTCCCTACTGTTGCACCTGCTGGAGTAGGAATAGTAAATTAATCCTCCAGCTATCCAACACTTTCCCCATCTGTTGCACCTGCTGATTTTGGAATATTAATTAAAACTCTCCCGCTATCCAACACTTTCCCTTCCGTTGCATTCGCTGGAGTTGGAATAGTAGATTAAACCTTCCCGCTATTCAACACTTTCCCTACTGTTGCACCTGTTGGATTTGGAATAGTAAATTATACCCTCCCGCTGTCCAACACTTTCCCTACTTTTGCACCTGCTAGAGTTTGAGTTGTAAATTAAACCCTCCCGCTATCCAACACATTCCCTACTGTTGCACCTGCAGGAGTTGGAATAGTTAATTAAACCTCCCGCTATCAAATACTTTCCCTACTGTTGCACCTGCTGGTTTTTGAATAGTACATTAACCTCTCCAGCTATCCAACATTTTCCCTACTGTTGCACCTGCAGGAGTTGGAATAGTAAATTAAACCCTCCAGCTATCCAACACTTTCCCTACATTTGCATCTGCTGAAGTTGGAATAATAAATTAAACCCTCCCGCCATACAACACTTTTCCTACTGTTGCACCTCTTGGAGTTGGAATACTAAATTCAACCCTCCAGCTATCCCAAATGTTCCCTAATGTTGCACCTGCAGGAGTGGGAAATACTAAACTAAACCCTCTTGCTATCCAACACTTTCCCTACTTTTGCAGCTGCTGGAGTTGGAACAGTAAATTAAAACCTCACACTATCCAACACTTTCCCCTACTATTGCACCTGATGGAGTTGGAATAGTAAATTAAACCCTCCCGCTATTCAACATTTTCCCGATTGTTGCAGCAGCTGGAGTTGGAATAGTAAATTAAACCTTCCCGCTATTCAACACTTTCCCTACTGTTGCACCTGTTGGAGTTGGAATAGTAAATTATACCCTCCCGCTGTCCAACACTTTCCCTACTTTTGCACCTGCTAGAGTTTGAATCGTAAATTAAACCCTCTCGCTATCCAACACATTCCCTACTGTTGCACCTGCAGGAGTTGGAATAGTAAATTAAACCCTCCCGCTATCAAATACTTTCCCTACTGTTGCACCTGCTGGTTTTTGAATAGTACATTAAACTCTCCAGCTATCCAACATTTTCCCTACTGTTGCACCTGCAGGAGTTGGAATAGTAAATTAAACCCTCCAGCTATCCAACACTTTCCCTACATTTGCACCTGCTGAAGTTGGAATAATAAATTAAACCCTCCTGCCATACAACACTTTTCCTACTGTTGCACCTCTTGGAGTTGGAATACTAAATTCAACCCTCCAGCTATCCCAAATTTTCCCTAATGTTGCACCTGCAGTAGTGGGAAATACTAAACTAAACCCTCTTGCTATCCAACACTTTCCCTACTATTGCACCTGATGGAGTTGGAATAGTAAATTAAACCCTCCCGCTATTCAACACTTTCCTTAAATTTGCATCATGCAATATTAACTATAACCCTCATGAAATACATTACTTTCCATACTGCTGCACCTGCTGGATTTGGAATAGTAAGTTCAATACTCCGGCCAAACAACACTTTCCCTACTGTTGCTCTTTCTTGAGGTATAATAATATTTTTGTCCTAATACAAATTATTTTTTACTAATCTATATATTATCTAGTCTATTTGCACCTTTATTAATAAACAGTAATTGTTTAGCTATCACATTTTTATCATCTAGCATTATAAATATTTTCCAAGTTGTTTGATCTTAGATAACTTGTATGCTACTTATTGACACTATTCTCCATAAATTTAAATGTCTTTAACATTTTGATATCCATAAAAAGTTTCAATACCTGGTATGTTGATTTGTTTTGTTAAATTATTCTTCTATTGGCTCTTCCTGTTTGGTGGCAAAATGTATTAAAAAAATTCTGTTTATTTGGAATTGTAAATGAGTACTTTATATTAATTTTTACCTTTAAAATTATATTGGAATTGATTTACATTGTTATATCTTCAAACAACAGCCCAGTCCTCCTCTCACCCTGGACATATCCAACCCTTCTGCATTCATTTACTATACCCTCCTCCACTTTCTTTGTGTGTAGCACCTGAGGATGTTTATTTTAATGAGAGAGTCAACATTGCTGCTTTGTTTTTTGTTTTTGGTGATAGATTCTTTTGTCTCGTTTTACACACTTGAACTTTGTATCGCAGTTATTTATTCAATTATGTTGAGTTGAAAAAACATCTTTTTAGTTGTTTTTATTGTTTTAGTCAAATCTGATTTTTTTTTATTTTATTAATAATTATGTTTACTTTTGCAAAAGTAATTGTCATAGGGTCTTGTAAGAACAATGTCCTTGCTCTCCTCCCTCTCCAAACATGTTTCCTATATTTTCCTTGCATTACACCATACTTTTACATTTTCTATGTCTGTTACACTTTAGTCTGTTTTATTCATTGTGTTAATATAACAATACCTTATGTGTTTTTTTCGGGCGTGCTTGCAGTTGAAATGCTAAAAAATATAGAAAAAAGACAGATTTATCAGAATATTCTAAGATTCATTTCATTTTTCCATCACAAATATTCTATATGTGAATTTCGTTTTTGTTTTTACCAATCCCCAGCACAGCCCTCCTTCAATACTACACTCATCTACTCCCTCAGCTTTAAATTCTACTATCCTATACCTTGTTTGAAAGATGATGCTACAACCTTGTACATCATCCAATCCCTGAAAAGCTTCATGTGACCTACAATCCGCTGCACATAACATGGTCTATATAGTCCTGCTGCCCTTATGACTAGCACATTTAAATACAGTTATTTGGTCATAAGAGGCACTTTTCATGCTGAAAAATTGGTCTTTCTTGTAGTAGCCCTGTTTAAAACTCCTATAGCTGGTCCTTGAACATTGTCAGACTTCCAATAATGAGAATAATAAACCTCCATTTGTCTCTCACTTACCTCTAATCTGCCTTCAGAGACTGTCAATTGTCAATCAGAAGCAGTTAGCTAGCTATCAGGTTCATCAAGTTGGTCCTTTAACAAGCCATTTTATGTATGTTTTAGATCCTTGTCATCTGCTTAGACTAAACCATATAATACTGAAATATTCGGTGCAATGTGGTAATTACTCAACACCTCCATTCAGATACTCCTTTCAACTCTGGAATGACATTTCTCCTCAGTTATACTCTCCGGACTTGCATTTAGACATGCTCAATAAAGCCTATATTTCTTTTTGTAAAAAGTACCAGAGTATTTCTAAATATTACCGGAGCACTTTTTGAGTATTTATATTTTCATATCCTACTCCATCATTAACGCATATTTTCTTAACCTTAAAAATCTTTAAGATTTTTTCACTTTCTAAATAATAGACAAAATAATATGTTTTTAGATAATTAAAAAAATATCTTTTTTTAAACAGACTAATATGATTGTCATCCTTTTTCATAAACCGCTTAATACTCTATTCTATAATTATCATCTTTTTTAATGTTATAGAGTGTACACGTTTACAGACAATCCACATTAAAATATTAACTATCTAAACACTTTCTTTAAGAATATTCTTTCTCTTTTGTTAATCGAGTGCTGTTTATTTTATTTCTATTGGAACTACTCAATTTTGACAGAAGATGGCACTGTTTTATAATTTAGTCAATGGTGCTCACTCTCTCTTGAAGAACGCGTCCTGACACTGTGAATGACAGCAGTCAAGTGTACTCAAAATGGTGGTCGGCTGCTTATATACGTTTTTGTTGGATTATTAAGAATTTACAGTAAAATATGTTTTGTAATCTGCTTTTTACTGCGATTTCATAACTGACTAAACTTATAATTACATTTTTTTTATAAATTGACTTTCTTATCGTTATTGTTTTGAAGGTCAGCCATTTTGTGATGTGATTGTTAGTGCTTAAACTGTAGAAATAGAGAAAGGACATGATTTTTTACATTGTATTATCGTTATTTACTTCCTGTTCATTTCATATATCTTTTGATTACATGATGTTTGATTTTGAGTTAAATTTCCATTTATATTTCGTTTAATGTCTGTTTTAATTTAGTACTTCATTTTTTAATATGTTCTTTCTAAGTTTTGTGGTGCAATATTTTTTTACTATATTAAAAAACATTTGCAAGTGTTAATTTTAATACCTGAGTATTAATGTTTATGCTCATTTTCAAATTACTCCCCCTCCCAAACCCCCTATTTCCCTGGCATCCCGTCCCAGGGTTTAAGTTTCTTTAAATACAAATAATAAATATCGTAACTGAGTGATAATTTTTAGAACAAATTTTTAAATTACTTCCCCACCCAAAACCCCTATTTCCCTGGCATCCGGTCCCAGTGGTTAAGTTGGTTTAATTCAAAATAATACATTTCATACCATAGTATTCATTTTTATACTCATTTTTAAATTACTCCCCCACCCAAAACCCTTATTTCTCTGCAATCCCATCCCAGGGGTTAGGTTACTTTATTATCAAATATAAAAAATTGTCCATGTTTGCGTAGTAGTGGTATGCGAAGTAATTATAAGCACAGTAAAAGCAGATTCTTATATTCTAAATAACCCTGGGCGAAGCACTACGCTACGCTCGCGGAGTTTGCGAAGTTTGCGCAACTTCGCACTACACGAGCTGCACGTAGCACAGTGCGAACACGTGTAGTGCAACGTAGCGTAGTGCAGCGCTCATTTTTTGCTTGTTCGCGGTCCTGAACGTCATGTTCGCGACCGCGAGCAAGCAAATGACATCCCTGCGAGATTCTCAATGGGGGGAGGTAAGGTTTCTCATTGTGAGTGGTTGCGCATGCTCGCGACCGCTCTCAATGAGACACTACCAGTTCACGTTGAGAAAGCTGCAGTTCAAGTAATAATCTACTCGAGCAGCAGAAAACTACAGCTCGCAGCCATTTCCAATGATTGCACAGTGCCGGATGCTTGTCCGCACTGTGCAATCATTGAAAACGCATCTTGCACAGTGGGAACATGCTACTACGCAGCTCGCGTAGTGCTACGTGAAGTTCGCATAGTGCGAAGAGCACTTCGTGTAGCTTCGAGTAGCGCTACTTCGCGAAATACTCCCAACCTTATATCTAAATGCATTTTCATAGTAATGGTATGCGCAGTAAAAATATGCCAAGTAATGGTAGTTGCGATGTAAAAAGATTGCACTAAAAGCATGCATGTTAAGTAGCATCAAATAATTCCTGATCTATAGACTTTGCCAGTGTGTATATTAAAAATGGGGCTTCTGACCATATCTAAAACATCATAAAATTGCTCCGGAGAGTTATGCATCGGCAAAAGCACTGTGGCAGTTCTGTCTTATCAAAACCTTTTTGTCTTAAGTTCTTAGTCACTAAATACCCTTAAATCAAGAGGCAAAGACAAATATTTAGATTGCAAACCTGTCTCTGCCTCCCCGAAGTTCACACTTTGTGCAAAAAGTAAAGTGCAAATAATTGCAAACATAACAAGTCAACCATAGATTCATAGATCTTGCACTTGCAAATTAAAAGCTAACACATGTGTATAAATCAGAAAGGATGTTATATAAATGTCACCTGATAAAATAAAGGACAACTTCTTCTTGTTAATACTTAATTAAAGAATACTTACTTTGCTCCATTCACTGTGTCTGTAAATTTAGGGGAAATGGCAGTGTCCTGCCCGTGTTCATTTGGCCCTTCCGTTTTCAGTAATAGAATCCCCAATTTAGCACTGGCTGCAACCGGAATTTACATTGCGCCGTGTGTGCTGCATAGGCTGAGATTGAGAGGGCTGCTCCAAATAGAAAATAAACGTTTAAAAACCACGCACATTTTAAAGTGGACACTGCATCCTGTGGAAAAAAACAAGGCACACATAGGGCATTGGTGGAGGGAGGGGAAACAATGCAGCTGACAGATGGATTTAATTAACACTGCGCCTGATTTGCATAATCAATAAAAACAAGCCAATTAACGAATCCAAATGCAGCATTTACGAAAGACGATGATACAAGCCAATTAAAAATATGGGCAGACAGTGGGCGCGGCTTCTCTCCCATACTCTACTACAGCAGTCTCGCAGAGCAGGTAGTGCTTGCGCGCTGCCACTAGGCTCGATCTAAAAACAAGATGCCTCACCCTATGACAGCTGACAGCTCAGTATTTGGTGCTCAATATCGCCAAATACCAGTTACTGCTTTACTGTTTTTGACAAGGTGAACTTTCAGTCAAACGCGATAAGACCCTTGAGATTGGGCTCAGTTGTGAGCAATTGTTCCAAAATAAAGAGTGTGAAAGAAACACTGTCTTGTCAAAGGATAGTTCTGTCTCTATTTCTTGAAAGAAGATAATCAATTGGCTAGACAAAATGCTTTTCAAAATAATCAGATCCAGCACCTGTGAGCTAGATGTGCTGGGGTCATTCTAGTCCTCTACCTAATTTTTCTGTATCAAAGACATCATCAGGAAGGTTTCAGGAGGGACCCATGAGATGGAGCCTATCATGAGACTGTGTCATTATTTCTTTAGTGAGAGCCCCACCCTCGGTTTCCTATTTGCGCTAGCAAGTTAGGCTTTGCTTGTCTGCTTTTACTTTCTACATGTTTCTATTCCCTGTTTTATTTACTTATTTTCGTTAACCTTTTGTGGTTCCAGCACTAACCCTACAAGACTTTTAATATGCCACCCCTAGTCACGGCTGACCTGCGTTATGACATCATGTTTTTAGGGGGGGTCTCTAACATGGCGCCCGAATCGAGGGTTGGTAGGGTATAGATACCTTCAAGGGATTTTGTTACTATATAATTAAAACTAGATTTCAAACAGTACTTGGCAGCCTTGTATACTTAGGGCCGATAGTGCAAAGCAACAACCACAAATATTCAATCAATATGCATGAGTCACTATAAGTGATCCAAATAGAGGAGAGGGAGAGGGTGTGTATGAAAAAAGATCGTATTTAATACTCGAAATAGATTTGATAACGGGTAGAGAATAAATAACAATGTTATAGGAAGGATGTTTCAAGAATAACAATCAAAAGAAATCTCTCTATAACAATTGTGCACGCTTATCTGCCTATTCACAGTTAGTCTATTAGTTTAGCAGACAAAGCGTATGTGTCGACGTTTCTGTCTCTAATCTTGAGTTGATGAGACCATCCTCAGGACATGTGAATCATATCTTGGAACCCTAAAAGACAGAGTTATAATTAAAAAACATCCTCATTCACCTACACTGGGACAGACAATAGTATATACATAACACACCGAACCTCTCTATATCAACAAAACAGTTGTTCCATGTTTAACTTAAATCAAATTTGCATTATGGCTTCAGTCGAAAGCAGTAATATACTATATAATTTCAAAAATCTGTACATATATTACATATTTCTGAATATATATATACATCCTGGGAAAAATTGTGGCAGGACCTCTTTTTGTACTCATTATATCAGAACATAGTGTTCAAAAGGAAGACATTCTGATTTTGAAAAACGAGTAAACTAGATATTGCGACATTATCAGCTTCATATTACTAAATGGATGAACCACTTATACTCATACGTGAAGAAACCTTTAACTAGCATCAATTTAAACAATGTTAATCTTAAAGACGCACTTGTTGATCTTCCATTTAGTCCAATAGTAGCCGCATGCTTTATTATATATATATATCTGGCCATCATTGTGACAATTTGTATGAGAAGAACTAGATACTTAGAGATAGAGGTATATCATGTTCTGGCCTATTTTCAAAGAAGTAATCTATTGACAACCATAAGTATTTTGCTGAATCACTCCTTAGTTATCTCACTTTACAAGGAAAAAGATGTTCCAAAATATTGATTGCTCATATTGTTGGACTAGCGTTGGATTAAAACTTATGGATTATCATCATTCATGTGAATCAATCTACCTGATAAACCGAAGTCTTGTTTCATTCGAAATGATATATTGATGATTAAAAAGATGATCAATAGGGCCCTGTGTAAAAATCAAACAACTCGAGGGTTGGCGCTCCAGCTCTGCAAACGTTACTTTCCCGGAAGTATTGCGTTTGGGCTGAGTCAACCTCCCCGGGTGACTTGAATCATGCATAACGTAAGTTAATTGAAGGGCTCCTCTCTGGCCCTGTAGTCTGCAGCCTGGTCCCACACGTTTTTTAATAAAGTACAAACGCGTCCCTGCGAACCCGACATAATACGGTTTCCCGCAGGGAGTTGGGATTAGTGTCTGATTTTAAACTTCCACGTTGTAATGAAGGCTCATGAACACAGCACAGATTGAATGTTCTGGACACTGCATGGTTTACGGGGGCGCGCATGGATTCTTTCCCCGCGACGGAAAAATCGTATTCTAGCTGACACTGACCTTGGTTGGTGTCGGACGAGCTTGCCGGTGGGCGCTGGTAGGTGCCATTCAGCTCGACCCTCATTTTTACCACAACAGAAGGGTAACATAGAGTTCCCTTCGAGACGCATTTACTTTAACATGATGAGACACAACTAGAAAGTGCCGTTGTTGTATCTTCTGTCTTGGTCCTTGATGCTGCCCATAGGTTGCTGTACCTAGTTGTCCATATTTCAACTATCCTTTCTCTCATTATCAGGACACTACATTTGAGTGTTCACACCAGCCAGGACACGATGCTGCGCTCTTGACCCAATCAGGGTGAGCGTCACTACTGTGCTGTCAGCACGATTCTGCTTAACATTGCTGCTGCTCCATATGTGTTTTATGTGTTTGTAATGGTACCTAGTACTCAAATGACGCATGCCACTGGTCACATGTGTTCAGCATGCTTGTGATGCACCCTGGATACTGAATGGCGCACAAACAACATTGTAAATACTACAGGTCTCTGACATGATGATATAATAATGTTTATTATTCTGTCTTATTGCAGGTTGCGTGGTAGATCTACAGGTCCCATTTTTTAAGGTGCTGTGTGGGTGGTCGTTACTTCACTTCACATAGTTCAAGACCACCACCAAAAAGTGTAGGCAGATCTACATTTGGACCTGAAGAATTGCCATCTAATTGATAAACAGGCAAGAAACATGTTGACCCATATCACAAGCGTATAACCCCACAATCTTAGAGTGAATATACTCGTTCTTTTCATTTTAATCAGGGTGGAGGCCAAAATCCATTAAAATTGTCGTGAGTGGACCACCAATTCCTGTTTTAATTTCACATCCCTACACATCACTATCACCTACACTGACCTAGGGCCCTCACACACACTACACCCTACGGCATAAGGAATAAAGATCTCCGTCAAGAAGGCCCCATCACGGGCGCCGATCGGGTATTGCAGCGCCGACCCGATAAGGAGCCGACCTGATGATGAAGCAAGACACCTAGATGGCTGCGCGTGTGAGGGTCTTTTTCCGAAAGGAGGAATCCTTTCTCCTACCTTTTGACTATACCCTATCTTGTGTATACCCAGATCACATACAACTACCTGCTTCTTTCAATAGGAACTGCATACCATCCCTGTTTGGTCAAATACTGGGAGTATTCACACCTCCAGGCAGGGGTTCAGATTCCTGTTTTGATGGCTGCAGCTACCGGTCAAGGCACAGGTAAGGCTGTGGCTACTAGGACTAACTGTCGATAATACTAATTTGGCTAAGATTTCGAGCTAGTCCAAGATGGCAAACACATTAGGAATTGGATAGGACACGCTGTAACTGGCTGTCATTTATGTTTATGTTCACAGCCAGTGTCCGCATTTAAACAACGTCGGAAGAGCTAGGGAGTACACTCAGTTGGCAGCGTTGATGAGTGGTTACTTTTTCAAGGTATGGATATAAAATGGGAGAGATACGTGTCATGGCATACTTAGATAGATAGAATCGTGCAGTTTAGGAATCTTTTTGGATAATTTCTATAGGATGTGCCATGTTTGTGAAACATCGGGACGATATTGCTCAAGGTACAATGCAGTAACATTCAATTACAAGTAAGAATTAGGGTTTTACATTTTACAAAATAGCTCAAAAACTGTTTCAAATGGTTTAGATGATCTCATAGAAAGGTTGGTTATTTTATTACAGCATATTCATCAGAGTTAAAGATGTGTATTTGGAAGGTTTCAGCATTGTCTAAATCTAGCAGAACGGTCGGAGTCTTCAAATACAGGTGAATGTTATTGAGCACGTATGAGAATGGAATTGTGGGCTCACACAGATATCTCTATGAGAATACTCCATGGCGATGTAACATGCAATTGACCCATATAACTAACACCAACACTGACTAAAGCATGACTGTCTGCTTCACAAGCCCTATAACTTATAGAAGTGAGCCTTTTCTATGCCACATCGGAAGTAGTGTACTGCATGTATTATGGGGAAATGATGAGATCGATGGAACTAGTCATTGGTGGAGAATACTCATAGATGTTCAATTTATGCAATTGTTTAAGAATACCAGATCTAAACTTGTACTTTGGTTAAAAAAATATTTTTCAGATCCGCCCTTGAAGAAGGGACTTGCACATGAATCATTCAGAATGATCACAATATGGTTTAGCATATAAGGAATGTATATGAAAGAAGATTGTGTTTGTATATTACAAAAATCGCGCTGTAAATTCATGAATGTAAATGAATTTCATAATGGTGTATCACGGCTAAAAGATGAGATTAAATAATGGCGGAGAGCAGAATGACAATTTAGTATTGTGATTAATATTGTAAAGATAAAGTATGTGCAGTGTGCACATGAATTCAAGTAGAATTGCTTGATTAACTAGTACTCAACCTCTAAGGTAGCTACCAGGCTGTATGCCACATCAAATCAGACATGGGAATCATGTCAGATTTGATGAGACAAGTTGCTTGTTATCAAACAGAGCACTTTTCAGTGGGACTATAATGGAGCTGTTAACCTCATGGTGCCAGGGTGCTAGACCCCTGAACCCTTATAGTTGCCCCTAAGGGAAGGAGGTTACTATAGGGGCATATACGATTGCACATATATGTCCTCACTTTTACTAAAAAGTGAAAGACTCAGGAAGCCTACCTTAGGGGTGTCTGACATATATTAAAAATAGTTCTGTGACTTTACCACTCATGGTGAGGGCAAAGTCGATTTGGAGCAGTTTGCACTATTCCTACAGTCTAAAATGGAAGGCTGCTGTCATTTGTTTGCTTTGGCGCTTAGGGTGGCACAATGGAGCTTCAGGCCCTGGTGGTCCCTTTAACTCCCATGCCCTATGTACCACTGATACCACTTACCAGGGACTTACAAAGGGGTAAAGTCCTTACCAACTTGGGATACCAATTCACATGTATCCATATTTTCGGGAAAGAGCACTGGCACTGGGGCCTGGATAGCAGGCTCCAGTGCACTTTCAGTCATAACCATCACCATTGGGGATTTTTACATAGAAAAGATGGAGCAGCTTAAACGAAGCCTGGACCCAGATTTACACTTTATGGGTTTCCATCACAGACTTGTTTGCACTGCAGAGTAGAGCTCAAGTAACACGAGGTATCACTATGTGCTTCATTGAATCAAGGGGTTGTTCAAAGGGTGGTACATGGGTGTTGTCATGGAACCACCCATGGTTTGTGTCACAAATCCCTTTTGAATGAAAAAAGTGAGTTGTATCAAAAAAAATATGGGGTATACTTATAAGCCCCTATCGGAACAACAACATCACTTTTAAAGATGTTGTGGTGGCAATAAGGGCATCCCCTTATTTACAAGGCAGTGTTAAGCCACTGAACGTAGCTTTACGCTGCCTTGTAAACTAGGCACCCTTTTACGCTATACTCAGCATGAAAGGCACTGCCCCATATTTACAAAGATGGTGTAAATATGGGGCATCGCTAAAATTAAGACCAGGTAAAACCTGGTCTAACCCTGACAAAATTCTTCTTGTTTTTGCTGTTTCCAGGTGTGCTGCGTAGGGCAGCACACATGGAAACTGCAAAACACCTTTTATTGTTTATGTGCAAGAAGGTATCCCTTCCTGCACATAAACAACCATAAAAAAGACCAGAGGTTTTGCATCTTCTATGTGTGCTGCATTAAGCAGCATAAATAGAAGTTCCAAATCACCATTTCAGATTTTTTATGTGCAGGAAGGGACACCTTCCTGCACATAAACAATCACTCCCCTCTACACAGGCATCATTGCACTATGGTGCACAGGTGCCTGCATTGGCGCTAGGCTGCTAAATTTAATGCCAGCGCAGGGGGTAACGCAACTCTGCACCATATTCCTATTAATATGGTGTAGCTGTGTGTAGGAAGGTAGGATCTGCTTCTATGGTTACCCCCACTTTTTGCCTGGTGCTAAGTTGTTATTAACTAGTCGGTCTGGGATCCTGCTAATCAGGGACCCAGTCTAGCTGCACTCTCCCTAAATTGTTATGTTCAGTACCTAGGTACATCCCAGATTGGATATGGGGGTACCCTTACAAGTCCCTAGTATATAGTACTAAGGTACCCAGGGCAAAGGTACACCAGAGGTCCTCCATGGGCTGAAGCATGCATTATGCCACCCATGGAAGACCATTCAAAATGGAACTACAAGCCTGCTATTGCAGCCTGTGTAAGCTGGTGCTAGCATCACTTACTAAAGATATAGTTTTCCTATGTCTAGGGTCAATGCACTTAAAACCTCTAAGTCACCCCTATAGCATGCCATTACAATCCTGAAGGCAGGGGGCTTGGTTCTAAAAGAGAGGGTGCCCCTACATAAGCAAGACACCTGTACAGCCTATGGAGTCTATTCTCCCAGTTGGTCAGTGAAGCAGCCATATACTATCTAGAGGGGCACCGCATAGTTACGCGATGAACATCTGGAAACAGGCTGCAAACCATCCTATCATGTTTGGTATCAAACATGTTGGAATCATACCCCCACACAGTAAACAGTGTGGAACATATGATACCAACACTCGAGGAGCCCTCCTTTAGGCTCTCCATGCTCCCAGTACCAGACTTCCAGACCCAGAAAGCACAAAATGGTTGCTGCCGACCAGGGACATGATTTAGCCCTACTGCTGCTGAGCCAAGCTCGAGCAGGGGAAAGCAGAACAATAGGCATCCTGTCACAGGGAGGTGTGACCACCTCCCAGACAGGATTTAGTGTATTGGGGCAGGGTGGGTGTGCTTGCCAGTGCCACTCAGTCTGCATGTTGGGCGCACTTGGTGTCCTCATGCATAGTTCAGTTCAAACCAGACCTGGGAGCCATTGGCTCCCGCTCTGTTGTGAAACTCGACAAAGGACATTAGAGTAACCTCCCCCCCTGTCCAGACCCTTCCCCGGTAGGGTTCCCTGAATCATCCCAACCCTTTCCTTAGGGTACTTAAGAACTTAAGTGTGGGTGGGTCCCTAGATTCGACATGGAATAAGATTCAGATCAGACTCTACTTCTTCTTCTACCATCTCAGCAGTCTGGACTTTGTTTGGGCTCAACTTTGCCTCCCTTCCAGTCTGCTGCATCATCTGTGCATGTTATTATTATTATTATTAAATCGGTTTTGTACAGCGCACGGTTACCCTAGAGCATCCCAGCGCTTAGCCAACAGAGAATACCAGAAATAGCAGAGGCAGAGAAGATCAGCAGAAGAGGAAAGTTTTCAGTTGTTTTCGAAAGCGGAGGAGACAAGGTTCCGTGTGTAAACATAGAGGGAGGGCATTCCAGAGAGGCATGTGCACCATACAGGAACCGTTCAAGGCCTGTGGGCATCAAAGACACCAGAAGGAATTTTTCCATGGAATGATGGAGTCACTTCCCTTCATTCTCATGCACCACAACTAAGTCGACCGGTCTGCTGATCCTAAGCTCCTCTGGCCTCTAAAAGGTTCTGCAGCACAGGTGGTGATTTTCCACAGCTCCAGAGGTAGTTCTGCCGTCTCACCAAGTTTGAGGCCAGTATCCCTCGTGGGGGCTGCAATAACCGAACCCCTGTGCATCACCTCGATTTGCAGTTGCAAATGCTTGTTGACGTCTTTCCAAGAAGACCTTTGGGCTCCAAATAGCTCCAACCTTGAGAATCTCCTGTGACCAAAATCTTTGGCCACACCGCATCATGTTGCATTTGCCAAGGCTTTTTAGTGCTCATGGCGGACACCGGCCCCTCAGCAATTTAAATCCGACATGGGGCGGCTCGTGCATCGCTCCTGGTATTCCTCAGCATCACCAAGGTCCTCCCAGCTGCAGAGTCAAGGTCCTCGTCAACTCTCCTGCAACACTCGACATTGGTGGGCATTCATCTTCTAGATCTCCTGGTCACTCACGAGTGACATAGACTCTGTTCCCTCTGCTTGCAGGTATCTCTAAACCAGAATCCACCTTCTGATTCCAACTGACACTTTCTCCTCCTTCAGCTTTGACACTTTCCTGAAGTCCTCCTTTGGGTTAGACAACGGTTTCTGACACCACTTCACACCTATGCACCCGGCTTCCATGATGTAGCTAACATGGGTACAAGGGTATACACTGGTGGGGTGGCGCTCCAACCTTCTGTCTTCAACAGGGTTTCTAGAGGGTCCACTGGGAAAGGTCTTAATCTTTTAAAATCCAACCGCGACGTACACATAGACTTGTACGGAGAACGTGGCCGTGTTCCCACACTGCACACGCTCTCCTTAGGGTTCCTAGTCACTCACCTTGGGTGGTTCCTTGGGTCCTCAGCACTTCTGCATCCTCTCCACATTGTCTTGACCCAAGTTGTGGTTCTTATGCCACTTTTTTAGTATATGGTTTGGTCCCCCTCCGAGGTCCGCTATGTATTATGTGCTATTTCATAAATATAACAACAGGGGAGAGGAGAGAAAAAGTGGATCCGTTCTCCCTCTACAGATTTAATTAAACAGAAAGAATCCACATCTAGAGTTTGTTAGAGTGGTCCCTACAATGGTGGGGAGCACACTGTGTTCTTTAAATACCCCTCACTCACCAAAAGGACCCTTGGTGTCATGCTTCATCAATGGGGTCTTCACGCCCCTCTAAGGGATGCAGCGTGCTGCTAACCGATGACTACGCGGGAGCACTTTTATCATTTGGCTATATGTGGTGCATGTGAGGTTTCAGTGTGTATAAGTGGGTTTTTTCAGAACCCACCACTCACTTATACACACTGAAACCTCACACGCACCACTCATAGCCAAATTATAAATGTGCTCCTGCGTAGTCGCCGGTTAGCAGCACACCGCATCCCGTAGAGGGGTGCGAAGACCCCAATTATGAAGCATGACACCAAGGGTTCTTTTGGTGTGTGAGGGGTATTTAAAGAACACAGTGTGCTCCCCACCTTATGTGCTATTTCCTCTTTTTCTTTGCAAAGTATTGTGTGCATTGTGCATATCTCCGGGTAGGGGATATTTGTATGTGTTAGAGAGTATTATATAATACATCCCTTATTGTTTTAAATACCTTGTGAGGTTGTTTTTCACTTAATCTATACTATAAGATTGCATTCTGGTCAAACAAGCTGCTTTACACTCCTTCTGGACTAAGCCTGAAGGCTGATTTTCACAGCTACCAACTTTGAGAGCTTTCTAATGTTCTCTAAGACCTCTTAAGTCACCATAAGGGTTGTCCGGACTGGTGCAAGCTGTCCATTTACATAAGTGTACATCATATATACCGGGCCAACTTCTCACACCCTGCCTTTCTAAAGTGACGGAGCGTGATGTTAGCCTTCTTGGCTTAACAACATGCTTCGCAACTTTCCTTGTGAATATGCCCCTACGCCTCTTGGAGGCAGGCATATCATGCACCGTAAAGTGCACCAGTACTAGAGGAGAGAGTAAAACAGCACGATGTATCAGTAGATATTGTGTTGTCCTGCTCTCACCTTTTCACACAGCTCAGAAAAGCAACTTTGTTTGCTGTGCTGCATACACACTTATTAAATCTGCCCTGTGGTGATGTCAATGCAAACCGCTGCAGAATGGTTAGTGCCTTAAATTTGTTAACCAACATCTTTTGTAAATCATTAACTGACATCCTGCAGACAATTTGAAAACTAGCAATTTTCTTGACTTGTCTGTGACAATGAAATACAGTGAATATAACTGAATGTCACAGATTCAGTGCTCGGGATTCAACACTCGATCGTCCTCCTCACATCTTTTTTTGAAGCAAAGCCAAATACATTATTTTTTCACAATTAAAAATATGGATTTCTGGAGGAGATGATTGTTCACCTTTTTCAATACTTTAATGAAGGCACAGCGAGTTCTTATGTCACAAGCCTAATGCAAGAATTCTACGCCTCGAATTAGTTCTCCTCTGTTAAAGGTACCTTTTCGTTTCAGCAAATAGGTACAGGCTGCTCACTTTTAATGACTACGTTTCGTCTTAGAGTTGAAATGGCAATTAAAAGACATCACATTGCTAAAGCAAGAATTGGTCCAGAAGAAAACAAATCTATTTTCTCCTAAACCACTGCTTTTCTGCAGTTTAATGAGAAACTTAGTTTAAAAGCTTTTCTTTTCTGTCTACCTTCGCCATTAGTGAATCAAAGCCTTGCACACAAAGAAAGAGTGCGGAGCATTTATTCGGTTGAGTCAATCTATTTATGTGTTCCTGTGCAATCATTAGTAAGTGCTCACAGCATTCCTATTTTTCACTGTGTTGTGCAAAGACCATATTGTCTTTTACAAGAAGAAATTAAGTGAGCAGGCAATCAGTTTGTTCTTCTCGCTTTATAGGAGAAAGTAATAAAGCTAGCAACGAGAATGCAGTGTACTGCCAAGTGAGATTGGGCAAGTGGGTGGCCCTCAAGCTAGGTGTAACATATGGCAGTGTAATGTGATAGATCAACAATGTTGTTGACCACAACAAAAAGATAAACGAAAGCAGCAGAGTTTTACTTTAGCTATTCACAGAGTTGTAGTTCTTCAGAAAGATACATTTTCCCGTGTCGATGTGGGATGAATGTACATGAGGATAAAACCTCATTTTGCACATCAGAAATTTCACAAATAAGCTCTGTGCATACACACAATGACTCCCAGAGCGCAATTTTCAAATTTTACCTACACACGCCCTAACGGCACAATTAGCACTCAGGGATGAGGCTAGAATTTTGTAGACACATATTTTGCCAGATTTTTTATTCACAAAGATGCACACAGCTGTGTACCTGATTCAGGGATATATTCACAAGAATGTGTGCTGAACATCACCAGAAAATGTGAACGCACCTTTACACAACGTAGCACATCGTGGGAAAATAACCCTGTGTTAACATGGAATTCACAACATCGCGGTACTATGCGATAGTCCGCTGAAACCGCGGCCAATGTCCGCGATACTACCACCTCGACCGAAATAAAAACACAAACCTCAATGCGAAAAAACATGCGATGGGCCAAAGCGCGATGAGCAAATCAGCGATAAGCAGCACCATGCCTGCAATACAAACCATGGCAGGTGGGAAAAATCACTATAAAAGTAGAAAAAAGACACAAACACAAACTGACAAACACCCATGCACCATGAAGGCAGCCAGAGCAGGCACAGAGGATGAGCGCAACCACAGAAGGACCCCGGTGACCAGTCTGGGACCTTGGGGACAGGGAAGGGCAAGGAAATAAAGAAGAAGAAGATAAAGTTCAGTCCGCAGGAAAACAGGATCCTGATCATGGATGTGATGGAACACCATCAACAACTATTCGTCACCTCCAACGTGTCATTGGGCACCAAAAATGGTATATGGTGGGACATCTTGGACAAGTTCAATGCTGTCGGGGAGCACAAGAAGTCAATGGACGAGGCCAAGAGGCGATGGATTGACATCAAGCAGAAGGCCAACGAGAAGGCAGTAATGCAGACTGGAGGTGGGGGCCCAGCGCGACAGCTGGAGCTGGATAACATGGAAGAGCTGGTCTCAACAGTCATCAGTGTGGAGACTTTGGCCTGAGTCGGGGAACAGACATTGCTCGACATGATACAACACAACTTCAATAGGGTGAGAGACCCACAATATCACACCTGCACAGTCAAGCAGAGCACAGTGCACACCCACAATGACTCTGGGTTATGGCCCTGATCTACACACTGTCACAATGTAAGAATGCCATGCTGTCTGAATGTCATGTCATGCGGCCACATTCATGCGGACACATTGTAATACACCATCTCCCTTCACATTGCAGGGGCACCGTCAACACCCCAAGCACAGCAGTCCCAGCCACTCTTCACTGATGACGAGGAGGACAACCCCAGCATCGACACCCAAGCCCTCCAAAACATCATGGAGATGATCCGTGACTCACCTCCAGCATCAGGGCAGCCCAGCTGCATCAAGGAGACCCCACCCACTATCTAAACCACGCAGCTGGAGGTACCCACAGCACTGGCAGTCTCCCAAGACCCCCAGGAACAAATCATGACCTTTCAACGCTGTGCACTGGAGGGCCAGAGGGAGATGGCTGAGCAGGTGCATGTGGGGTTTGGCCTCATGGCTACCAAACTGGACGACATCCATGGGTGCCTAGGTCCCATGAGGGACCAGTTCCAGTCCCTAACGGACACCCACAGCCATCTCCATGGTCACCAACGAGCCCTGACTGACATCCCTGGAGTAATGACACGAAGAGTAGAACATTTGTCCGCTCAGACTGTGAGCTGGCACACATGCGGAGGCTCATGGAGTGGATAGAGGCGGAAAGGATGGCAGCCACTGATGCACATCAGCAAGATGTAGCTGGGATCTACCATGCCCTGCAGATCCTCATTATGGCATTGCTGCCACAAGGCGTGGTGCTGATGAATGCTGCTGCCCCCACACCACCCACATCTCCACCCCCTGGTGTATCAGTGCTGCACAGTGCAGCAGGCATATCCACTCCAGCACCTGATGTGTCACTGCCACACAGTGTGGCCAACAATCCTCCTCCGGCCCCTGATGTGTCAGTGGCGCACAGTGCCACATCCGGTACTTCAAAACCCACAGGTGGGGCAGAGCACACGTCCGAGGATGAGGACATGGCTGGGATTGTTGTCAGAAGGAGGCACTGGCATTAATTTCTTCCACCTGGCCTGTTTCTGCTTGGTGACGCACATGGCCCTATGACAGCCGCGGTTGATAGCGGGTGTACCTGCAGGGCGGTGACGTGGGGAGGGGGCGGCGTATGATGGGGGGTAGTAATGAATGGATTACGGAGTTTTAAAGGTTAGTAAACATATAAATAAATAAAAGAAATTTTGTTGCGCACACTGCATCGCATTTGGGGATGCAGTGCATGCACCGAAATTTCTCACCGCCCTGCAGGTCACCCACTACCGACCTCGGCTGCCCCACGACCTTCCACTGGCCCCCGATACACTCTGCTGCACTCACCTTGGACCACAACATGGACTGCCAAATCCTATTTGATGACTAATGACACGGCGACCAGACTTCTAACTGTACCCTTCCTCTTCCGCAGTGCTTGTCATCCCCGGATGGACTCTGACAGGCCCTGCATGGGCCCATATTGTGTAGTGTGCTTGTCATGACCCTGCACCTCTCTAGCTGCAGAACTCCACTGGATGTGCAATAAACATCCAGTTACGCACTGCTGTGTTAGGTCTTTCATCATCCATGTATGTATGTTTGGATGAATGTAGGGACAGTGATTCCCCTCACGTCAATGATGCCCATCTATTGGGATGCCAGTCACAGTGTGCTACATTGCCTATTTGAACCGTGTGCTATGGACACTGCAACAGGGACACACGCATTAGTCACTTCCTGGTCCAGACATGGACTGAATCACGCCCAAACCCCAAGTCATAGTTGCAAACCCTGCGCTGGCAAGCTGTACGCCAGGCCAGACAACTCTGCTTATGCTCCGTGCGAAGGCCCATATAGCTACCTGTTGCAGGAGTACACGTTGGTGTTGTGTAAGCATGAGCGAATTTTGCTAATCTGGCGTTCGCGAATTTTGCGAATTTGCGAACTCACAAACCGCAAAATCCACGAATTCTTGCGAATTTGCTGATTTTTTTTTGTGTTCGCAAGGATTTCTGCCAGTTCGCGAGGGTTTTGTACAAGTTCGTAATTGCGAACGTACATGTTGGGTCGCAACGGTCACGATTATGTTGCTTCTACATCTGGTTCATCATCACAGGTTCCCAGCACCCTCTGTTTCACCCCTGCCACCCTCTGTTTCACCCATGCCACCCTCTGGTACATCAATGCCACCCTCTGGTTCATCATCACTATAGATTATGGGGGGAAAAAGCAAGCCCACCTGCCCTGCTTCAACTGACATGAATTAATTTGGGGTTGATTTATTAATATGTCACTGTTTTAAAATTCCAGTCTGGCACCTGCTTCCTTATCTGTAATTTGCTTTCTGTTGCAGTGCAATTTTATTTTCCAGGACCTTTGTGGCCTACTTGTAGCTATTCTATGAGCCTGCTGTGAGGGTCAGAGCAGGGTCATACAATTGTTGCAACTAGCAACTGAACTCTGGAGGGGCCCCAGTCAGGAAGCACTACAGGGAATTGTTACTAATGATGAGTTTGAACTTTTGAACCTGCTGAATGCTTTCACTTTTGCAAAACTCTTTTTTCTGCAGAACAGCATTACAGAAACTGTAATGCCACAAACAAGCTTACTTGTGAAAGTTGATTTCTAATCCAAAAGTGATCCAAAGAAAGTCAAAAGGCCTCGAATCCAAAAAAGTGCAGGCAAATGTCAACCTGAGGAGTTATTCTGATAAAAATCATCATTTTCAGAAGGTCTATGCTGCTTGCTAGTGGATTTCTTGTGCAGAATTGCAATTTTTGTAATTTCGCGAGTGCGAGATTGTTGCTGCCTGCCGCACCTACATGTTCGCAATTGCAAACTTACACCGCACGCCGCAAAATTGTATCACCAAGAAAAAAAAATCTGCTGCGTGCGAATTTGCGGATTTTCGGTAAATTCGCGAGCGTTCGCGGATTGCGAATTTACCGAAAATCTGCAAAATTCGCAAGCGGAACGGATTTTCCGCCCATGCTTAGTGTTGTGCAGGTCACTGGTCTAGTTGTCAGTACGTCACGGCCACTCCCTAAGGGCAGGTTTTGCACACACACCACACCCATCCGGCACAGGCATCACAGGCCATGTGGCCGCGCACATATAAGGGGCCGACGACGTGACATTACCCTCTGCCGGTGGTGACTGGATGACGGATGCTCCACGGTGCTCAATCATAAAGGGTCCATGAGATGTTGCGCACAGGGTTGGTGTCACCACGTGGCTCTGACTTGGGTTGCACAGGTTTAGTGGCACCCAAGGCCTTACGGCCATCACGTGCCTGCAACCACGTGGCGCTGACTTGGGTTGCACAGGGTTAGTGGCACACAAGGCCTTACGGCCATCATGGGCCTGCCACCATGTGGCGCTGACTTGGGTTGCACAGGGTTAGTGGTACCGGAATAGCTGAGCTGGTGTGCAGCCTGCGATAATGACGTGTGCACTGATGTGGTCTCCGCCATTGATGACTCAGGACTCAGCGTCATGTGTGGGACCTGCTGAGCCGCGGGGCGGGCCCTCATGATATGGACTATGTCATGGTGGCAGGACCTGGGCCTGGAGCTTGCACGGGCATGTGGTGTGCCTCCTGGTGGATACACCAGTGAAAGCCGGTGAGCTGTAGGGCCTGTGTGTGTAGAGGCGGCAGTGTCTCTCTCTCCCTTCTTTTCCTTATCTCTCTCCCACTCTCCCTTACCTTTCTCTCTCTCTCTCCCTTCCTTTCCTTCCCTCTCTCTCATTCTCTCTCCCTTACCTCTCTCTCTCTCCCTTCCTTTCCTTCCCTCTCTCTCACTCTTTCTCCCTTACCTCTCTCCCTTCCTTTCCTTCCCTCTCTCTCACTCTGTCTCCATTCCCTCTCTCTCTTTCCATCTCCCTTCCTTTCCTTCCCTCTCTTTCTCTCTCTGGCTCACTTTTCTTCTCTGTTTCTCTGTGTCTCGCTCATTTGATGTGTGTATGGCACATGTCGTGATTTTGTGCTTTGTTTTCCAAGCTGTGACTTTGAGGTTGTCCCTGATGGACCCCACAGGAGTGTTACGCATTGTCGTTTTGTGTTGTATTTCAATAACGTTTTTGGTTGTTTCTTCAGTGCTGTGTTTATGTGTATTTATTTTGGCAATGTGCATCATCATGCACTTTTTGTGGCTCTTGTGTAGTTCACGCTATGTGTAGGTCTGGGGGGAGTCCAAGAGGGGTCTGGGGTGGTGACGGGGGATGTTGTGGCCCTCATGGGTGTCGGTGCTGCATGGTCGTTGTTTTCATGGCATCTCTGGGTCAGGTGTGGCTCTTGGCCTGGCCCCTTTTCATGCTTTTGGGTAGTCGTCCTGCTTAGCACCAGCAAGAGGCAGGTGTTAATTCCCTGCTGCTACAGCGGCTTATCACCTGTTTTTAGTTTGTGAAAGTGGTGTTGTGTTTTTTTCGTGTGTTTTTGCACGGGAATGCCTACTCTGCATCTCATTAGGGTAAGTTGGTGGTGTCCATGGTGGAGGTAAATTTTGAGGCAGTTATCGCGGGAATACTGGTGATGTCCGCAGTTTGCACCAGCTTGTGAAAGGGGTGTTAAATCTATCTCCGCTTTTGATGCAGTAAGGTGGGATAAATCGGAGGTACGTCCTTGTGAATATCCCTCTAAGAGAGATAATCTGTAGAGCTGGTGGTAGATGGTAGGTACTTGCCCTCAATTTTGGGAAATTGAAAAAAAGATTCTTCATGAGGCTTCGACACAGAGCAAGGGAGACAAAGGCAGAAAAGGAAGAAAGAAATAGGAAATGAAAAACAGGAAACAGTGACAAATTAAAAAAAATTGTGAATGAGGTAAAAAGAATGGAATGTTGGGAGTGGGGGTGGAAGAAAGAGCCATGAAGTGGAATGGCAATTATGCATCCTTGTTATTCGTCTAATTCAGTAGGAATTACAGTGGGCTGCTAAGACAATCTTTGGACCCTTGCACTTATATAAGTATGTACTGCTGGCAGAAAACTGATTCCCCTGAAGCAGTTTTACTTGCGTACAGGAAATGCTCTGCATTAACAGGCAACAGAAACATACGTAATGTTTTAATGGCCCATTCCCACCCGCAAAATATGAAAAAATTCAGTTGCATATTTGTAAGGGGCATTTTCACTCTTGCAAATTTTTTGGTATGCTTTTCTGTGTCTGACTCAAAATATTTAAGCTAAAAATTAGATGGGGCTCTAGATATATATAAAAACATAACTTGCATTCCTCAATTAATCACGGGCACCACTATTGGCCATTTCTGTCCAGAGTGCTTCTCCCCAGACAGCAAAAAAACAATAGTTAGCTTAGCAACGCTCCTCCCACACAGGGAAAAAATAGGTGGCTTAGGTAGGGTCCTCCCGCACAGGGACACAATTAGTGCCTTAGGTATGCTCCTCCCAGACAGGAAAACAATAGGTGGTTTAGAAACCATCAGGTGTACTGCTGCATAATATGAGGGCCTAATGGCTACCTCTCTGCACTTCAAGCATTGGAAGGCTGTGGTACTGGATTAGCATTTAAAAAGCCTTTGATCAGGCTGTAATGCAAAATGACAACGTTTTCAAAAGATTGGTCTACTAACTGTAAATGGATGGTAAACTAAACATCTTGAGCCCACATGTGCCTCGTGCTAGTCCAGGGCTGCTTCAAATGAATGACCTTTGCAGCCATCACTGTCTCTACACCTACGGGTTACTAGAACAACAAAGTACATTTCATCTGATCTTGATGTAAAGCTTTTGCGTTGCTTGGCAGTGAGATACGAAGTCCTGTGTTAAGTTGCATCATGCTGCATTAGTTCCAATGAGGAGCTGCAAGGGCTGTGATGCAAGGCCCTGCATTGAGATGCATCATCTGTGTCAGTTTCAATGAGGACCTGCAAGGACTGCGGTGCAAGGACCTGCATCAAGTTGTGTCACAATGCGTTGGTCCTGGTTAGGAGCTACAAGGTCTGCGATGCTGGGTCATGCAGCAAGTTGCTTCATGCTGCGTTGGTTCAGATGAAGCCACTGATCAGGAGCTGCGAGGGTCTGTGATGCAAAGTTCTCCGTTGAGTTGTGTTACACGGCGTTGGATTTGATGGAGTCCCCAGTTAAGCAGGGATGAGTACACTCTAATGCCAGCCAAGAGTCCAGCACTTGGGGGCACCTCTTGGAGATCACGGACTCACACCAGCAGAGACCTGCAGCAGGGCTCAGACAAGTCCAGCTGCATGTGCAGGCAAATCCAGTGCACCGGGTCAGCTGGTCAGTTGCAGAGAGGCCTCTGAAACTTGCTATTTTCTTGTAGGTCATAGAGGCGGTCATCCAACGGACCCTTGGAATCACTGGTGAGTCTGGGATGAAGTTAAGCAGGTCCAGTACTCTGACAGCAAGGCAGTTGTTCAAGCAACAGGGCATTCCTTTAGCTGCAAGACAGTCCTTCACAGTTCCAGGATCGTTCTGAAGACTTGCCCTGGCGGTGAAACATTTATGCCAGGTGCCAGCCTTGGTGTGGGGGGATTCCCTATCCTACCCCAACATCTGGTTGAAGAAGGTTCTTCCCAGTCATGGCTGCAAACATTTTGCACCGACAAAAGACAGTGCAGGCCTGGTGTCCGATTTCTTGGTGTGTTTAAATGTGAGTGGGGCTGGGTACAGCCCCTCCCAGTCATTCTGTCAGGAAGGACCATCCTTCCTGTCCAAGGCAAAGCCCCATTTGTGTTACTCTATTGAAGAAATACACAAACCCCAACAGCAAAGCCATCCAGAGCCATGTGACCCAGGACACTAGCAGAAGGCACAAGCAGTTAGGAAAAGGAAACTGGAACATTCTAAAAGTTGAATTTTTAGAATTGGGACTTTTCTGAGTTTACTATTAAAGATGATTCAAAATTAAAATTCATTTGAATGTAAGCAGTATATCTCTATTTGCTCCCAATGCAAGGTTATCACATATAAAATGTAATAAGTTAACCTAGTATTAGTCAATGGGAGGGATAGACTTAACAACAGTAAAAAGTGAGTTTTTCACTACCAGGACATGTAAAATGTAAGTACATGTACCCTATATTTTAAATACAGTGCACCATGCTGTATGAGCCTTTAGGGCCGGCCTACCTTAGGAGTGACTTACTAGGGATGTATGACGTTACAACGCAGGATATTACAACGCCTGCCTTTACAACGCTGTTTTTACATCGCATACCTTTACAACGCATAGCGCTTAGAGGTGCTGGATAGTGAAAAGTTTAATTTTCTATTCCAACTTCAGTCCCCGTGGACACTAGGGAAGGTGTTGGATAGAAAATTAAACTTATTCCCTATCCTAGAGCGCCCTCCAGCGCAATGCGTTGTAATGGTTTGCGTTGTAATGACCGCGTTGTAATGGTAGTGCGTTGTAAAAGTTTTGTTGTAAAGGCTGTTTACCAACTTTACTGCATGTTGATTTGGCACGCCTGAGACACGTTTTAAAAGGCTAGTTTAGTGGGTGACACAATGAGGGCTGAATTTAATTTACAGACTCTGCATACATGTTGTACCATTTACTAGGCAGTTGCAAGTAAATTAAATGAGCTAATTTGGTGTGGGGCAATTTTATCATGTTTGAAGGGTGAATGAGAGAGCACAAGCCCTTTAGCACTGACTAGCAGTGGTAACGTGCACAGTCCTAAAGCCAACATAAACCAAATCAGCTAAACAGGAGGAGGGAAGGCAAAAAGTGGGGAGGGTGGTGGCTTAGGCCCAAGGCCCTCATGCTGCTAGAATAATGACACTGAGGCACAGTTGCAGTAACTGGAACTGGCCCAGGGCACATCCGCCTGACCCCTTTTATTTGCAGTGTCATCTGATCTATTATGGATGGGTGTTGGGTGAGTATGGAGTCAGCCCTCAGAAAGTAGCTGGTGACATAGGGCATATGTCAGAACACCAGAACGTGTCCCACAGGGTGGATACCCCACAAAGGATGTCAGGTCTAACAGAGAGTCTAGTCTGAATTTTCAGTTATTGTTCCTTCGAGCAGCATACCCAAGAACATGTTGTGCCTCATTGTCAGATGCACTGTAGATCCAATGGCAAAGCAACCACAGGGCCTACATCTCAGCTCGCTCGTCATACTTAGAGAGTAAAATTAGCTTAATGGGTGTGAGGTTTGACAGAGGCTCAGCCTCTGGAAATTACTTGAAACTGGACCGTGAGAGACTACTAACAAGGTCCTAATGCCTGTGTGGGAACTAAAATGCATGTGACATGCAAATGGTAAACCCTGATTACCTTATATGTCTTTTAGTTCACCACAAGCACAAATGTCAAATACCTAATTGTCTTGACAATAGCATCACAGCAAGGTGGGCAAGCAGCTTTATTGATCATTAGTGCTGCCATGCCAGACTCAAATCATAGTGACATGTGAGTGGTCTTGTAGATCATTAGAAAAGTCAGTTGTAAATAGTGCCTTAAAAGCTTAAGACCAAAGTGCAAAATGTGTAGAAGTGGAAACTGTAAGTTGGGCAAAATGTGCATGTGTCATTAGTTACCCCATACATAGCACCTAACAGAAAGGCTGATGGTTACTTTCAAGTGGCAAAGGTGGCAATGTATTTTCAAATAACCGAATTGTGTATCTAGGTTGAGCAACTAAGTCCAGGCTAAGTTTTTGTGACCTTGCCTTAAACAGTGCAAATCTTAAGTTTATTGTACAAATGTCAGAGCTGTGGTTTTGAGAAAGGGTGTTCATTTCTGGAGTCTGAACTGGGAATTATCTGAAAAGTTTAGCAGCCCAAGCCTTTGCAGCTGAGACTCTAGCTCACCTTCTTGTGCATCTAAAGCTCTTGGTGCAAAGCTAGCTGTGCTGCTTAAAGAAAGATGAAGATGAAGCATGAAGTATGAAGTCATGGCCTCTGCCCACACAGTACCCCTGGGTTATATGTATGTATCAATAAGGATTAGCTAAGGTTAAGAGAAGTAGGAGACTCAGAGCAGTACGTCAAATAAGGAGAAACGTTGTTTTCCTTATAAAGCCCTCACCCATCGACCTAGTCGGTGGCATGCTTCATCATCGGGCCCACCGCAGTGGCACCGAATGTGCCCCAGGTGTGCTTCAACGCCAGGTGACTGCGGAGCTGGTATGTTGCTGAGTGTGCAGTAAGTTGGGTGAGAAGGGTGAAGTTTAAAAGCTATACAGCTGGTCCCAGTACCCGAGGGTAAAATATTTATATGAACTGGGCCTCTGTTAGCGGATAAAAGGCAAGTAGACGTTGATTGGAGTGCTAATTATGACCTCCAGCGTCTAGTGTGGTCTACATGTTTCAGCCAGTGCCTCATAGATTTTATACTGGCTTTCCTCAGGACCGTTTTAATATGTGCAAAACGTGCAGATTAAATAATAAAAATTAAATTATGGTGGTTGTTTTATCTTTAGGCTAAGTGAAGCGCACACTAATGCGCTATAACTGTTAGAGGGGGATTCCCTCAAGCTTGATCAGTTTTGTCTTGTAAAAAGCTTCATGGGTCGCCTGGCAGAGAAAGAGACCGAGTGTTGCAGTCTGGTTCCTCCTTGGACCTATTCTTCCTTCTGCGGCGCCCTTTGCAGCTGAGACTCTAGCTCACCTTCTTGTGCATCTAAATCTCTTGGTGCAAAGCTAGCTGTGCTGCTTAAAGAAAGATGAAGCATGATGTCATGGCCTCTGCCCACACAGTCCTCAAGCCTCAACAAATTATTGAGAGCCGTTTGCTGTCGGCCCTTCTCCAATCAGATTCCACTGGGTGGTTGTCAAGGATGAGAGGAGCGTTCCTCTTGAAGTGGAGTGGAAGACCAATAATTAGAATGGGCAACTCTATATGTGAACATAAGTAAGTCTATCCACACTCTCAATTTACTTCGCAGAATTAATCTCTTCTACAGCAGACATCTAAGATTGTGAGGAAACCTGCAGCATCAACAGCAAAGACAGCCTTTTGCCGACAGAAGACTGCATTTAAAAGGTAGTGAGACATATGCTTCAAGCGCTATTTGGATGGGTGCTTACAGTCTTGGATATTTTCTTGGTGGTCCTCAGCATTTGCATTTGAAGTGCCTGCAACGTATAAGACTGTATTAGTTGTTTGCAGAAATGTCATATTGATTTGCCTTGTTTATCTTTTGAAGACTAAAGACTCTCATATCTTTGTTGCCTCTAACCTGGTTTATAGTTGCTTATTATCATAAAGGATTTTTCCAGAGTGCTTCTGTAATTTGTAAGGCAATTAAAAGCATTCCTAAAGGTGACTACTTTAAAAACCAACATTGTCCTAGGAAGGTCTCCCATGGTTCCACTAGCAGTCTTTGGTCCTAAGAATATTTGAAGGCCAATTTTCTTTCCCCATAACCTGAACTCTTGGTGGGAGAGAGGAAAGTTTTAGGTAAGCTTGGTATTATGGAGGAATAGGAATCTTGTGTTACATTTTTTGTAGTTTACACAATTTCATTTGTTTTGATGCATGTGGATGCAATGCTACTAGCTCCCTGAGAGGGAAAGCAGTGTGAAGGACCTACGCTGAAAAAGACAAGCATGAACAGTGGATGTCATTGTCTGTTCTCAATTCACTTCCCCTTTCCCCTGAAGACTGGCTCGACCTGAATTATTATGCAGGATTCCGTTTGTGAACTCACTTTTTCCAGTCGTATCTTGTTTCTACAAGATCACGAGACCTACAGAGAAAACAGGTTACTGCTTAAATGTTACAAAGACATGTGGGAAAAATAATCACTGCATCCACCTTCAATCGGTTTCATTGATGTATTGCAACACAAACTCTAAAAATACTTCTGGATGCCAACACATTTTTTGTTCCTGAAATATTATTAAAGTGGACCTACCTCAGGGTTAGAAGCAATTAAAAGCATTTATACCCTTTCGCTCTTCAGTTCTTCTTACTATGAATGTATTGTATACATCCACAAAACCTCCAGTTTCCATATGTTGAGAGTCATTAAGAAGATTCTCCCTTTTATTCCCCTTACCGCTAGAAAAACTGTATGTTAAGCTCCAAAAACAGTACTTAAGGAAAATACAGAGCGTTCAAAATGCAGCAGCAAGACTTATTCTTGATCTGCCCAAATTGTATTTTGTTTCAGCATCCATTAAGAAGCTCCTCTGGCTTTCAGTGGACAATCGTATCAAATTCAAGGCACTGTGCCTTACCTAAAAGGCCTTATGTGACTCCGGTCCTAGCTACCTTAAACAGTCCTTCTCCTGGTACAAACCAAATCAAGATCCATGATCAGAAAATATGTTGATGATCACCCGCCCCAGATGTAGGGCACTCAAATAGGGGAGCAGCTGTTTCTCCTCTTAAGCTCCGGAACTCTGGAACAGTTTGCCTATAAATATCAAACCAGATTCCACTATATTGAGTTTCAGGAAACTTTTAAAAACGTGTTTTTTTAAGGCCTAGCTTTTTCCTGTTCCTTCTACTTGACTATTCTCAACTCAGTGCCAAGACACCCACTGTTATTTGTGCGCTTTGCAGTTCTATAATGTAACATAACATAATGCTTTACATTTTACAATACCTTGCTTTATCTAGCTTCCCACATTTAATTAATGAGCTTCAACTTTGATTGCCTTTCACTACTGTTATGTTTCCTTAATGTTTCTCGATGCTCCTAATAATGGCACTCTTAATTATGACTTTAGCCATGTTAATACTCATATCAACCTTAAACATAAAGTCATGTGAATATTTGTTGTTATCCGTGTACTTCTAAGTGTCACTGAAATGAATGAGTCAATAATGTAATTGATGGTTATCAACTAGTATATAAGTGGATGTAGCTCTGAGATCATATTGGAGAAACATTATGGTGTTTACATGCATTTGATAATTCTCCTTCACCAGTACTTGGTTACTAACTATCCAACACTACATTAGTGCCATTATACACATGGATACAATAATATTCACACTTTATTTGGCTGCAATCAAAGTTATAATCCAAATGCGACCCTAATAGATAAGGCGTAGTCTTCCCATTACCGTTCTTTTTTTTTTAAAGTTCAAAATGATTTTATTGAAGTATTTTGTAGACAAAAGAAATAGACAAGTACAATACAAAAAGAATACATTTTACATGCGTAAATGATTAAATGATGAGCATGAAATGCAGTAAGCCAAAAATGAAGAGGAAGGGAAAAGGGAGAAAAAAGGGGGAGGAGGGGCGGGGGAGTGAACATATCATAGAATCATAAAATCATAAAATATAGAGTCACAATTAAATTGAATACAAAAAAGATGGTAAATAAGGAGAAATTAATCACCAAAATACATAAGAGAATACTTAATCATATCATTGCATAACATACGAATCAATAGGAGACCAAAAAGATTGAAATGACAGTGAATGTGAGTAACGCCATTAAGAGACAGCTGAGCACCTTTTCTTGTAAAGGTAATCCACGACCACCAAGCATGAACTGAAAGAGAAGAAGCATTTTCCAACAAAAAGTAATGAACTTTAAAGCAGCTGTAATTTAAAAATTAAATAACTTTGCCTCTGACTCACTAAGAGGATGGGAAAGGGCAACCGATATTCATATTAATATAGCATAAGAAATATCATCATGTAAAGGCAAAATTTTCAAAATGACATTCCAAACATCCGACCAAAATTTCATAATAACTGGGCATTCAAATAACATATGACGAAGTGACCCAGACCTTGAATTGCAGTGCCAACAAACATCAGATGGTAACAATTTTGCACGTCTTAATCGATACGGGGTCCATAGAGCGTTAAATAAAATATAAGCATTAGTCTGATAAAGAGACACCGGAAGCCAACCAGAGATACTGTTGAGCCATATTGAGGACTATGAGTCATCTGATAGGAAAATCGAAAGTTCATTATACCAAAGAGATGAGATTGCTCCAACATTGGAGCCCTGGGAGGTGGTAAATTTTTTATGAAAAACAGAGACAGCTTTGGGGGAAGACGTAACAGCCGTAAGCTAAATTAATAGGTCATTAGTGGTGGAAGAGGGAATACCATTGGGAAAAGAGTCCAAAATTGAGTTACATAATGATTGATATTTTGAGAAATCAGAAGCCGGGATATCAAACTTTAACTGTAGTTGCTCAAAGGGAATAAAGGCATTTCCACAAAATACATCTTTAAGATAAAAAATTCCTTTTGAAATCCATGAGGACCAGAAGTTAATGTTTCTGTTTAGTTTAAGTAAAGCACTATGCCATAAAGACAAGTGGACTGTAGAGAGTAAGGGTAAATCAAAATTAGAGTCCAAATCATTAATTATTAATCTAGAGGATTTAATTATAGATGACAGATGAACAACCTTGGATGCAGAAGACATTGACATCAAAGAGGGCAATGAAAAGGGTTGTACAATTGAGGACTCAATATGAAACCAAATTGGAGGTTTGACCACATGTGAATTTGTAAACCATAAGGAGCTTTGTTTTAAGATAAAAGCTTTATGGTAGAGGTAAAAGTCTGGAAGTTCAAATCCCGCCTGGGACTTAGGGAGTTTTAATTTCCTGTAAGCAATACGAGGAACTTTGTTAGACCAAAGGAATTTAGATAACAGTTTATCAACATCTTTATAGAATTTGAGAGGAAATTGAGTGGGAATCATAGCCAAGGAGTAGAAGATCTTTGGTGCAATATTCTATTTTACAGCCTCCATTCTCCCCCACCAGGTGAGATAAAGGGAAGACCACTTGGACGTTTTGTTTTTGATATAATCAAGTTTAAAATCGCTATTTAGTTTTAATGTAGCAGGCAACGAGGAGGTAAATAGGATACCCAAGTACTTAAGCTTAATGTTTTGCCAAAGAATATCTGTATTTGGTAGCATATCCGAGGTACAAAAAGCATTCAAAGGAAAAAATTCAGTCTTACTTATATTTAATTTATAACCTGAAACCACAGAATAATTTGCAATAATGTCTAATAGGGAGGGAACAGAGGAAAGAGGATTACTAATAAACAATAAAACATCATCTGCATAAGCTAAAGTTTTAACAGTGACATCATTTATCACAATACCCTGAATATTGTCACAGCAGCGGATATTATTAAGAAAAGGCTCAATTCCTAATAAAAATAACAGTGGGGAAAGGGGACAACCCTGCCTAGTACCTCTAAAGAGAGGAAATTGAGTAGAAATTTGACCATTAATTAACAAACGAGCAGTGGGGGCAAAATATAAAGCAGAAATCATACAAATAAAATGGGCACCAAAGTTAAAAGATAATAAAGTTTTAAATAAAAATTGCCAATTAATTTTGTCAAATGCTTTTTCTGCATCCAAAGCCATCACTCCCGCAGGGGAAGTAAGGTGAGGGCTCTGTTCAATAACGTGTAAAAGCGATCTGGTATTATTAGCAGAGTACCTATTTTTCATAAAACCAGATTGATCTGGATGAATGATGGAGTGAAGGACAGGAGCTAATCTAGTGGCAAGGATTTTAGCATAAAGCTTACAGTCCTGGTTTATTAGGGAGATGGGACGATAATTAGAAACCAGGGTAGGGTCCTTATCAGGCTTGGGCAAAACAATGATTAGAGCATCCGTAAAGGAGCCCGAAATAGTACCAGAGGAACCAAAATGGGAACAAAGTGCACTTAAATAAGGTAAAAGGTGAGACTGAAACTCTTTATAAAATTCAGCTAGGATACCATCTGGGCCTGGGGATTTATTCTTAGAAAGTGATTTAATAGCAAGTAAAATCTCATCACAAGTAATTGGGGAATCTAAACCTATTCTATCAGATGGAGAAATGTGAGGCAAATTACACTTATTTAAAAAGGAATCAATTAAGGAATCATCACAGGGGACAGGTTTACTATATAGGGTAGAGTATAAATTTTAAAATTCTTGGACAATATCATTATGGGAAATAGCAACTTGGCAACCAGAACCACGTATTGAGGTTATTTGAGTCTTATCCCTCTTGATCCAAAAATAGAGCTGTTGGCATTAAAGCGAAATTTAGCATTGGATTTTGCGAATTGGATCCCTGCTCTTGTACTAAGTAGATTTACAAAAAGGGGGTGGTGATGAACAGAGTGTCTGAGTTAAACAGACCACTCTTACCCAGTCCAAAGATCAGGGCTTGATCCATCACCGTTATTTATCTCACTGCCCCATCCCAGTTCAGAACCTGGCTATATGCAAATCAGTCTGTCCCTGGCCCAGTGCATCATGGGAACAGGGCAGACTAAACTACCAAGCCAATTCTTCACCAGAAACGAGACAAGCTACCTGGCTTTCCTCAGGACCGTTTTAAAGAGTTAAATTGGAACTCTTTAACTGTGTAAATAATCTCTCTGATGTAGAAGATAACCCACACAATGCTGCGATATCTGTGCCAGGGCATCACTGCATGAGCGCCCCCATCCCTCCTCTCTCCCCCCTCCCTAGTGTACCCCTTATGGGTGCCCTAAATTGCATGTCCTCCTTGCACTCTGTGCACTCATGAACAGCCATCACTCACCCCCGTGGTTGGCTATTCTCATGTTGGTACTATCACCCATTATGGTAATACCCACCCTTGCCTCAGTCACACAACTCTATGACTTGAAGCTATAACTCTGACTGACCTTGAATGCGTTACACTACATGGCCATGCACAACGTGAGCCGATAACTCTACCTGCCCATACTTTTGCCAACAGTGTACTTCACTCTGCGCAACACGCATGCGCTAGACAGCCGCGCATGCGCAGAACTCCCGCTATTCTCCGGCAGATGCGCTTAAGCCCAATCATGACACGGCGAACAGCGTGCATCCCTCCCTCTCTTTCCACCAAATACATGTGAAACCAATCAATTAAATACTACAAATAAGAGACCGGGCGGCCCTCCTCTCTCACAACGGGCGCCGTGGAAGGACGAATAGGTCCAAGGAGGAACTAGACTGCAATACTCGTGAGTACAATAGAACCGCTACATCTACAAAAGGGGTAAGCCACTACTCTTTCTCCCTACAGGTTGGACATATTGTGAAAAAGTTATTATTCCAACAGGGTCTCTTTCTCTGCCAGGCGACCCATGAAGCTTTTTACAAGACAAAACAGAGTGAGGACTTAGTATTATACTTACCTGTATCTCACTTTGTAAATACGCTCTCTAGCCCACCACCAACACTACCGGTTTTACTTAAAAACCCTCACCAGCTTCGTGCCCATGGCATGAACACACAATAGCTGATTATAGGTCGCACACCACCTTATAAGTCGGCATATGTTGTGGTATATCAAATACCAAACTAATTTGACTCTACCACGTACGTCTCGTCTTTGTCCTATGTGTTATCTGTAGTCAAGCTTGAGGGAATCCCCCTCTAACAGTTATAGCACCTTAGCGTGCGTTGCACTTAGCCAAAAGACAACACAACCACTTAAATTTAATTTTATTATTTAACCTGCACGTTTTTTCACATATTAAAACTGTCCTGAGGAAAGCCAGCTTAAAATCTACAAGGCACTGGCTGAAACATGTAGACCACACTAGACGCTGGAGGTCATAACTAGCACTCCAATTGACGTCTACCTGCCTTTTATCTGCTAACAGTTCATTAAAATATTTTACCCTCGGGTACTGGGACCCACTGTATAGCTTTTTAATCTTCACCTTTCTCATCCTTTTCACTGCACACTCAGCAACATACCAGCTCCGCAGTCACCTGGCGTTGAAGCACACCCGGGGCACATTCGGTGCCACTGTGGTGGGCCCGATGATGAAGCATGCCACCGACTAGGTCGGTGGGTGAGGGCTTTATAAGGAAAACAATGTTTCTCCTTATTTGACGTACTATTCTGAGTCTCCTAATTCCCTTAACCTAGCTAGTCCTTATTGATATATACAGAGATATTTAAATGCCAGGAGAAATCAGACTATAAGCATTCAAGTAACGTGATCATTAGTGTCCATTGACGGTGAAGCTTGTTGATCCAGAAAAAATATTAAATCTTCAGGACGATGAAAAGATTTAGAGAAGGTGTCTTTCCATACTCACATCGTAGAAGGATCAAATAGACCATACTTAAAACCAAGGCTTCACAGTTGTGGACGATAAGAGGAAAATTCCTTGCGAATAGCAACCGTTTCCTTAGCAAAGTCTTGATGGATAAAGATTTTACAGCCATCCACTAAGAGTGAGGGAATGTCTCTTGCTGCTTTCCTGATAAGGACCAAATGATGGTGTCGCAAAACCTTAAAAATCATTTGCCTGGGTTTAGTGTGGCGAGGATTCCTATGTGAGGGAATTCTGTGAGCCTTATCCACTTCAAATTTTTCGGTGAATTTGATATTTAGGAGGCCAGGAAGCAAAGACTCTAGATATAAGCGACAATCAGATCCCTCAACCTCTTCAGGCAGATTGAAAATACGGAGATTGTATTGTCTATTACGGTTTTCTAATTCCAGCAATTGAGTATGCATTGGTACCATTTGACTCATCAAAGGTGTAAAAGCGTCTAACTTATTTTTATTGTCCTGAATTTTGATAGTATTATCAGGTACTTTCATGGACATAGAAGCCATATCTTTGCGAACATTTTTCACTTCAGTTGCAATAGTATGAGTATTCAGGCGCAGCGCTTGAATTTCCTCCAAAATTAGAGCAAGGGAAGCTTCAGAAGATACAACAACCTTAGACTTAGTTGGAGGAGGCGATATCTGCTGTTTCCTTTTATTAGCAGCCACATTTTTATTTTCCATCTTAAGGTGAAAAAATAACCTTGTGCGTCAGAGAAGTGTAGAAAATGAAAAACACCTCAAAATGTAATAGATATGAGGGAAAAAGGACGTAAAATTCCCCAAAAGGTCTTCAAAAGGACTGGTGCAGCAGGTAAACTGGGTCGTGGGTGTGGCCAGACCCAAGCCAGACCCTCTCTTCTTGAGCAATCCGCCCCCTATGCAGAGCAAGCCGGCAGAAGCTGGAGCAGAGGCAGGAGAGAGGAACCACGGAGCCAGCAGGAGTACTTCCCCACAAAGAAATCGCCTAAAAATCGAGCACAAGGTAGGAGATATGCATAAAATGCAAGCTCCGCTATAATTTGGCGGTTCCTGACAGGAATATCGTCGTTTGTCGGCTAATTGGGCTGGGACACTTACGGAGCTCCGGTGGCAGCGGCCATCTTGGTCGACGCGCTCGCGCGACTCACCTCCCCATTACCGTTCTGCTTGGTTTCCAAACATGATTTTATTAGAAGTTGTTTTCTTCTTGAATTTATTGACAGATTACGTAGTTGTGATTTGAATAATCTCTCGGACACCCTTGGACACCTTGAGATTCATAATTATGAGAGTTTTGATACATGCGTGTTACTGTTTACAGTTTGAACTGAATATTGCAGTTTCATAATGTTCTTAAATCATGGTGACTTCCCATTTGTCTCTGAGACTGTGGTTTTGAGCATATTTATCCCTATTGAGACATATACAAGATTAGATATTGTGGCAGTATAAATTTGAGATTTAAATTCTTCACTTCAATTCTGTTTGAAATGCTCTTTTGGTTCCAGATGAAAAAATGGCGTCTTTGCAGATACATTATTGTTCAGGTTACGTAAAAAATGTAGACTATAATTGCGCTGTTTAATATATGAGAGATAAGGACACATTAGCAGGGGTTCATTTGATTTGAGTATGAAGGGATTATCAATTATATATTTCTCTTGTTGGGTGGAGTTTGATCCCCCTATTTCATAAAGTGATATAAGTTCATGAGATATTTTTAGTATGTGCTTTAGTTTTAATAGACACTCTTGGGAAAAAAAGAGGCACACAAATTAATTTTGGTTTTTATATTGGTGTGTTTTGTTATATTTTGTTGTGACATTACCGGGATGTTTTTGGTCTGTGTGTTAAAATTTGTGACCAGCACAATAGATGTCTGAATTGTAACAATGCAGTAATTTTGGACGTGTTTTGCTCGCTTCACGCTACCACTTAATATTTGGGAGCAATCATCGAGTAGTTGTTAAATACCATGATCGACATAGGTGCTTGGTGGGCTAATGTCCCATGGTAAACATTAATTTAAATCTGATTTGGGACAACGCTGCATTTTTATTGATTTCGCTGGAGGGCCCTTGTCAATCTGATTGTATGATATACGGCAGAAAGGGGAAAGAAAGGATTGTAATTTAACTGAGGTTGGCATACTTTATCGGGGGCATATTAACAAGGGTTTTATCTCTGTTTTTTTGGCTTTAAAAACAAAAAAGCAGGATAAAACTATTGTCCTATTAACAAGAGGGTGCTAACATGCATAATCGCACGTTTGCACCCTTTTTCCCGACGCCTCCCTTTGCATCTCTAATGAGATGCAAAGTGGGCATTCAGCACCTAAATAACGTGAGAAATGTCGCTAACCGACATTTCTCCCCTTACCAATCTGCACGCTAAACAGCATAGCGATAAGAAAAGTAGCGCTAAAATCGGTTATCGCTACTTTCCTTATGCCTGCTTTCAGTCTGACTTAGCCATTATATCCAATGGAAGGTGGATATTATGGCTAAGTCTTACCTGTCCTACCATCAACTTTCGCCAAACGTTGTGCAATTATCGCATGATTTCGAGCGATAATCACACATTTGCCAGCTTGAACTTGGAAATTATCCTCGCGCTAAGTGCGCCTTGCGATAATTATCGCCGGCCCTTGCTGATATGCCACTGAGTTGTTAAACCACCAGCATATGGGATAGATCGTGTGCAATCATTGAGTTTATTTGAGAACTCTTTTAGAATACTTTGGGGTTGTATAACATATTTTTATGATTTGAATGGTTTGAAAATTTTATTTTTAGGTTTGCTCAAATAAAGAATCGTTTCTATAATGACTCGAAGTGCGAAATGAATAGACATTGTGTGGGAAAATATAGGGCTCAATATACAGTTTGGGACAGTCAGTACATTACTGTTGATGATTTCTTGTTTGGTTGCAGCTATGCTGAAGGTTTTGGTCAATAATCGAGCAATAGGAACTTCTGACTGTACAAGATATTGGCTGCAGAATGATTGCTTTTGAGACCGTAGAAATTGGAATACAAAAGAGCCAATTTGTAAGACTTAAGAGTACGATTATTTAGACACACTTTCTAGTGATCTCTGTGGAACTACGGTATGAAAGAGAACAAAACATTGCTGATGCATTTATTTGAGACATTTCTGAACTCCATGTGAAGAAATAAGAAAGCACAATAAGAGTGATTGGTAAAAACAGTATACCATCACTACGTAATATGTATCCGATCTTTTTACTCTTTCTTGTATTTCCTCCACATACCATTTAATCAGCATGTAAACAACATCTTTGGCCACTTTCACAGGTGGAAAATATGCAAACTGGCAGGAAAAGCTTGGTGACATCTCTTTTTGCACTGAGCGCAGCATGGAACAAATGAAGTTCATCTTGGTTCTTCATACATTTTACAATATCAGAGATAGGGAGTTGGTTTGGTTGTTGGGATTATTTGTTGTGAATAATGGTGGAGGATGTTGATGGCCCTTTTGTCGATCTAGAGTCCTTTTTTTACAGTTAGCTTTCAAATCTGGTTCTATGGGTTGTCAAGAGGTGTTATTTATATATTGTAATTGCTTCTAGCTCTGAGGACATTCCTTATGAATAATATTCCAGAAATTAAATAGTAATTCAAATAAGAAGTATTTTTAGAGTTTGTGTAGCAGAGGAATAATAACCCGGTTGAACTTTGAAGATGGACACACGAGATAATATGAGATAATTTATAGCTGAGAAGTTTACTACACATTAGATGAAATCTTCATAGGAAATTGATGGTGTGTGCATAGGCTTATTTGTGTTCATTCCTGAATGGTACATTGAATACTTGGATATTAACGGGCCTATCTACAGAATGGTACGCATTGCAGCGTAGCAAGTCACCTTCCTGCGCTGCACTGCGTGACAGGGAAAGAGCAAGAATGCACCATATTTAAGGCTATACAGCGCATTCCTGACTTTTCTCCTACACTGGCGCCTTTCTGGCAACATAGTGTCAACGCAGGCACCATTGCACCATGAATTGCATGCAGGATTGTTTTTGTGCAGGAAGTGATAATCATGAGAGCATATTCAGGATGCAGCACACAAAGAAAGAGGAAGTAATGAGGAGAAATAAAGATATTTCTCCTTGTTATCTGAGAAGGGATCAGATAATAGTGTCTTCAAGGGATTCTTTTGCATATCAATGTCATTAAAAGATGTAGAAATGAATTAACTAGAGGCTAATAGGTGGCTTAAAATAAACAAATGTCAACTAATTTTGTGTTGCTGTCTAGCTTAAGATTAGGTGTCCAATTTCTCAGGGATACCAGTACACATATGAACGTGTGCCCTGAAGATGCTCTTACAAATGCCTTCACTACAAAGACCGAAATGTTAACAATTTGACCCATTTTCTTTGTCATTAGTTTTCCAGGAAATGTTCACTGTATAGTTAATGATGCTGTTCCTGTTGTTAGATATGTAAAATGGGTTATGGCGAAAGTATAGAGAGATCCATATGAAAGAATGTACATTTCAATTACTATTGCCTCAATTAAATTATAATTTGTACCCTTTTATATAACACCTGATGAATTGTGTTTCTTACTGAATGTATTACAGTTTCGTGTTCCTTTCGTTATTTAATGAAAGATTTCATTTTTGACATTTGTTTGTTCTAAGCCTAATTGCTTCATCGTATTATTCAGTAGGGATCTCAGTTTACAATTCTGGGGTGTTTTACTATTCAGAGATCTATCCATCACAGGGTCTAGGACTAAATTGAGGTCTCCTGCCAATATTAAGGGATCTCAAAATGGCAATAACTCCGCACATAGGCCCTTAAAAGGAGCTTAATCATCTAAATTGGCACCATAATATTCTGCTACTGTGAATTTATGAATGTAAAACCTTATGTTTGCTATGGCCCATCTCTCCATCTTGTCCACTTTAAACCCTTCCACTGATAGAGCAGGGTAATTCTTTATAATTATTGCTACACCCTTCGTTGTTATTTCTTGTGTGGTGCAAATAATCTCCTTGATCCAGCTTTTGGTTTTGCACAGACTCCTCATCTCTTTCTCAACTAGATGTGTTTCTTGAAGGATTAAAATTTGTTATGAAATATCTTTTAAGTACTGAAATATCCTTTCCATCCTGTTTTTTACCCTCAACCCATTTAGGTTCCATGTCAACACCCTCAGATATATTGCGTGATCAGCTGAGGCCTGTGTCATTACTTATTTAAATAGATAGTAATCTTTTTATAAGATTTTATATGGCAAATTGGACATTTCTTTCCCCAATGCTCCCCACCCAGTGACCTTCCCTGCCCCACCCCTCCACCCACCCTTGTACTCCCCTGGAGAACCCCCACTATTTCTCTTATGGCCCTACCCTGGCCTTTGAAGCTTCCCTCCCTTTTGTCAGGACGGTTATTGCTTTCTTATAGCTCCTTGTTTGTCTGCTCGCCCCCTGTTGCTGCCCGAGCTGTGATGTCATTGCGGTCAAAAGCGCCCTGAGACCTGTCGGTGACTTGGCGCTATATAAGCCGACACAAACATAAACATATTATTTTTTGAATAATTGATTCAAGGATTACCTTCTAAATCTCCTACTGAAATTGACCTAAAGATTCAAAGTGAAAACAATTACATTTTTATCGAGCCATTGCTCCAGTGTTCTGCACTGTGATATGCTGTAAAAAGGTTTCTGCCTCCTCCACCCGTCTAAATATGTGCATTTTGTTATTAAACATCACTTTTAGTGTGGCTGGAAATTTGAGTTGTGCCGTTGCACCTAACTGTCTAAACGGTTCTAATAATTTTCCCAGCCCCCACTATTTAGATGCAGTTATGGAGGAGACATCAGACCGAATTTGAAAAGTAAACCCTTCTGCACTTAGTGTGTTTCATTTTAAAACTTTGTTCATTATGTCATCTTTTAAATTGTATGTCAAAAAATGAATCAGCATTTTTCTGGGTCTGGTGTTGTTCTGATTCAATCTGAAAGGGTCTCTATGCACCCTTTGAATGTCAGCAAAGAGAACCTGTTCTGAACAGTCAATGTTTGTTGTTTGCATCTTCAGTTTTACTACAAACTCTTTTATATTATCTCCTTCGACTCCCTCAGGCACCTTGAGTAGGCGAAGATTATTCCTCTGTTGACCATTCTCAATAGATTCCATCTTGTCCTAGAGGACGATTTCTTGTTCCTTTATTTTAGTGAGATCTTTTACATTTTCCTCCACTTTTGCTGTTAACTCGGCCACCTTTGCCTCTAATGCTGCGGCTCTCACTGTTAGTGAATCTAACTTATCTTCCATTTTTCCGCAGAAAACCTTAATTTCAACCTGTTTTTTTTCTGACACCTAGAATCTATTTCTTATCTCATCCGTTAGAGCCTGTAGAAGATCTAGAGATGACCGCTGAGTGTTTCAGCTCCATGCCTTTTCGCTTGATGTTTCATATAGATTCTTCTCCTTTGCTCCTACTTGGGAATCAATTAAAGAAGTCCCGTCTCTTTCCAGTTGTGTCATAATATTGACTGAATCTTGCATCATGATTCTCCCTACTTCCTTTTCTGTTGACAGATCTGCTAGCGTCTGAAACCTATTGGGGGTTGATATACCGTCAGAGTATTGAGGCAACTCGGTAGTACCACCCAAATTGCTGCCAGTGCTTTCTTTAGACATACCCACCGGCGGTTTAAGTATAAGTGTGCTAGGCACTGACTTAAAATAATCTCTTAATGTGGGTGTAGGGAGTTTTTTTCTGATCCTGGATTAGTATCTTTGCCTTCTTCTTTGCCGTAGGTTTAGATTTGGGTTTTGATTTTGCTGAAATTATTTGGGTCTTGCGGCCCGGGGACAAACTAGCAAGCAGAGCTTTACAGGCTGGGATACTCAAATCACCTACTCCTACTCCCTCCGGTATCCCAGGGAGCTCCTTAAGATATATTGCAGTAGTGATTTTTCAGCTAGTCACCCCCTTTTTCCTAATGAGCCCTTCTTAGGCAGGCCTCCCCTGCCCTGTCCCACAAGTGTTAGACTTACATTTTTTTGCAAATATGTGTCGATATCATAGCCTCCAGGGGGGTCGCTTATTCAACATTTCTTCTTGTAAGTTGATTATTCTTGAGAAATTCAGGTTTCCAGCTCGTTCCTCCTTTCCCCCTACCGCCGTGAACGGGAAGCATTGTGCCGCCCTCCATCCACGATGCAGTCCAGGGTCTCCCGAGACCAGAGAGAAACTTGCTCCTCCCGAGACTCTCCCGTCCGCTCATCCAAGGCTAGTGCCTTGTCAGGGGTGGATACTTCAAGCCCCACCACCTCCGCCTCAATTCTGGGGGAATACACCTTGGAACAAAATGCAGCGAAGAGCACTCTGAGTAAGGCTCGAAAAGCACGCTCAAAAGAGATGCGCAGCTCAGCTTGCCTCCATCCCCTCAGACGCGAGACCCGACCGCAGATCCGCCCACTGCTTGCCGATGAGATGATTTACACAGATTCTCGCTGTTTCTTCCTCCTTCCAGTTAAATTTCGTCCCGGTTTATGGCAGCAGCTTTTAAATAAATTTCTATGGACATTACAGCTATTGTGGTCCACTATGCGGTAAGTAAACCGTTCCGACCTCTGGAGCCTCTGCGACCCACTAACCGCCGGCCGCGATGTTCTCCCCCCATGGTCATCTATCTTATAATTATTAATATTTTTTTTTCTTCGAATGTTCCTATAAAAATCAATACTATATATTTCAAGCAGTTAGATGTTATGATCCGTCAAATTATTTGGAATAAAAAAGCGTCAAGAGTAAGATTTCCAGTCCTCCAGATGGATCTCTGGGCCTTTATATTGGAAATAGTCAGATAAGGTTTTGGTAGCAGTGAGATCCATAAAATGGGAGGAGATTCAGGCTAGATGTGGGACCCGTATTATCGAGGCGTGAGGAAGTCTAGGATTGCAGCTCCCGTACATTTAGTGTATGAAAGCATCTCGTTTAAATCGATTCGTTTTGTCAACCTATTGGCAGGACATTGTCACATAGTCTGTTTTGGAAAGTCTTTTTGATCAGTAAATCCTCGCATCTACCGGCAGGTGGTGCTTGATTTAATTGTGCAACTGGTCCTGAGGATGGTCCTGTGGAAGTAATTACTGGAGAAGGACCGAAACGTCGACGCCTAACACCGTCTTGCTGATATTGATATAATAGGTGTTTATGTCAATGAAAAGCGTATTATCTTGAGTAATTGTCTCTCACATGGTACTTTGTTAAATCCATGTGTTTAGCATGAGGTGTTGTTTACTACACAAAAATTATAAACTGTTGTAGTATATTTTTTGTTGCCAAGCTGAAATTCTGATGAACAATTTTCTAACAAATTAAGTTGTTGGAAATAGAAAAGAGAATAAAAAACAATAAGAAACTGTATCTACCTTGCCTCGTATGAATGATTGATCACGTATGTTGACATTATTAATTTTTTTGAAAAAATATATAAATTATTCCTTTGAGGACAAATGTTTATCTGTTATTAGATGTGGGACCAGCTGCAATTTGTATTACTTGAGCTTTCTTCAGATCATGAAATTGGGGAAGGATTACTGTTTCCCTTTGAGTACCTCGGCCTCTCTTTTGCTAGCTCTTTTTAGAGTTACATTAAGGGGTGTTGGGAACTGGTATAGATTATTGCGGGACAAATGGGAAAATCCAGTGGTAACGAGGTTTCTAGACAGAGTTACCCAAGAAACTCAATGTAATTCTCAGAATTAGAGTTGCTAGATATCTCATTACAGGACCACAAACTATTAAGAGCTGCTAATTTCAAAAGAATGGCTTTCTTATCTCGCTGGATGTCCTAATATATACCTGCCACCATGCATAAGATGTACCCCAAGGTAGAGGATAAGTGTTTTAGTTGTGAACAGCCGGGGTTGGCGGGATAGCTCCACATCTTTTTTACTTGTGCGTCTTTAACCCAGTTTTGGGAGGAAGTATTCTCCGTTGTTAATGAAAATTTACAGAGAGCACTGGAAACAGAACCAGAAATAGCATTATTTGGGTTTATAAAACAAAGACTGAATACTCCAATCCCTAGAAGTGAAAAATCATTTTTTCCAATCTCTGCTTTGGTGGCCCGGTACCTGATCCTTCTGATTTGGAAGTCAACGAAAATTCCAACTCTATTGGATTGGTATAGAAAAATGCAACGTACTAAAATCTTTGAGGAAACCTATGCAAAGAGGATAGAGGCCACTAGAAAATCTTAAGCAGGTTGAACATTTTTTGACTAAATAATGGGAAGTTATAGGCCCAGCGTTTTAGACTTATCATGTCTTACAGTTGAAACGTTTTTATGCACTGCACTTTATGTAATGTATATTGGGGCTTGCTCCTATTTCTTTGGGAAAAGCGGTATCTAGATATTTGACTATGGATAAAAAAATACTATTATATAAAGCACTTCATAGCATTATGTATCTATAATGTGACGGGTTATGGTACAATGCTCCCGCACAGCACGTTACTGCTTAGATTGTACTTCTTACCATCTTCTCTAGGTACACGAGGAAAAATCTTTAGGGGATGAGAAATGAGGGTTAGGGATCTTAGACATAAGTTAGGAGGATAGATTATATTTTATTTTAATTAACTACAACTGCTGGAATGGTATTATAATTTGTACTTCTGATCAATAAATAAAAAATAAAAAATAAAAGATTATCCAAGCCTCCAAGTGTTTATTGGGTTGCCCATTTTTTGTTACGTACCATCTGAGAAGGGGTATCTTTTTGGAGAATTCCCAGGTCTACCAGTCTGATAAATCTTGGAATGCATCAAAAGCCATGGGGTTTGTGTGGCTTTATAAATCACATGTAAGGTTTGTGTCACTCTTGCACATTGCATAGTGCAAGAGTGACGCAAACCAACTTGTAAGTAGGCCCCTAAGCAATCCAATGTTCCTCACTTTTCCAGCACCAAAGGAGAAATACTTTTTGTGGAGATATTATTACTTCAAAAGACAACTCAGAGGTTTATATAGACTGCCTTTATATTGGAACTGCATAGGTGAGTTTAGGAAGCCAGAAGGCTTAAGATTTTTTGTTTTGCCAACATCTTGGAATTGTGCTTTAGAATAGGTTTTGGTGTAAATCAGAGGAAGTATTTAAAATACAGGAATGGGCAGTTTTACATCAGCTGCTGTAGTATATTACTGCAAACTAGGCTGAAAGCCAGAACAGTGCTTGGAATTTAAAGATGCCAAAGAGAAGAAGGCTGCAGTGAGGCTATTCTTCCTAAATCTAATGATTTTTAAGCTGTTCTCAAGGGGTCTGGAAAGTCAGCCTGCTGGATTCAACAGACAGATAAGGGATAAGAGGGCCCATTGGAGAAGGACCTGTGGCTGTGGCCTTGAAGGTGAAGAGGTTGAGAAGTCTGTGGCTCCTCAAATCAGGGATTATTTTCATGAACGTTTGGGAGCAATGAGAACATGCAGGATGAAATTAACACACATTTCATTGAATTGAGACTTCTGAAGGCTGTCAGGTAGCAGAGCATGGGGTTCGACTTACTGCTATGTGGGATTTATGCACATCGAGATGGTGTTTCTGGCTCCTCATTGCAACAAAGGACAGACAGATCAGTAGTCATTGCTGAGTGCTGGTGTTGTGTAGACTAGGGTGGCACTTACCTGGAGGATGTACTTTGCTGCAGCACTCTAGATATGAACTGCAATTCTAAGCTGGATGAATTCTCACATGTTCAAGAGAGTTTGCAGCTATCTTGGATTACTGAAACTAAGTTGCTTTGTGCATGATCATGTACTTGCTAGGCAAATTTGCCACAAATTGCATAAGCCAGAACTTACTTTTTGATTCCAGATTCCCTTCACTAAGAACAGTTGAGTGTTGAGGATTGTTTGTTCCCTCCCCACCTAAATTATGGTCCTCTCGTCCCAATTTGAATCAGGCATACCATAGTTTGATGACGACAGAGACTACTCCTCTCCCAGTGGTCACACTTCTTCCACGGCCTGATGGAATAAGCACTATCTGCGACCTAATTATGATGGGTGGACATATAGCTGTTTTTCAATGCCCGTCACCTCAAGGAAATTCCAGGCATTAAGACGCACTGAAAAAAGTGCACATAGCCTCCCTCGCTGTGGTCATTATTTTTTTATTTTTAAAAAGAAAATCCCAATTTGGGATTCACTTTTTGAAAATAATTTGTTTTTAGGTTTGCCGTTCAAGTGCGTCATGCAATGGCAGGACCTGTTGTGACAGCAGTTCTTGTCAATGCTTGAACTGTCCACAGGACAGACAGACATTTTAAAATGAATCCAGCTGTTCAGGAAGGACCTCAAGACCTGAATGTTCAACTGATACCTCACAGGTGATGCAGCCGAGCTCTACAAATCTTGATCGGTTGTTTGAAAATTTGACGGTCGCCCCCTCTATGAGGGTGACAGAGTAATGTACTCAATCCTCCTAGTGGTGGTCAGGCTTACTGCCAACATATACATGAGGTTCTTAGTTTCCATGAAAGTTTTATTTTATTCTGAACAGAGAGTTGGTTACACAAATGTATGGGTTAAGTTTGTCTATTTATAATTGTAATTGCATGACATTTTCTCAAAGGCAGAACAAATAAGATGTCTCCTTGATTAGTAGAGCCTCACTGCATTGCACAGACTTCATTGACCAGCCAACTGTCGAGCACAAATTGGTGGATTTATTTGTTTCTATTTTCTCTCTAAGCCCATTCCTATTTCCACATTTCTACCATTGCCCTCATGTTTTCATATATGTGATCAGTGTTGGAAGTTGTGAGAAGTTGAACTGAACATTGCTCATGTTGCATCCTGTGCATATGGATGATGCACAGGATGCTATCCTGGTCTGACAAAGACCAGGATAGAATACAGATGCTATCAACAAAGGTGGAACTCAATAAGCAATGTTTATCTGATTCCTCCTGTCATGTAGGACAGAGCTTTCCTGCTAATATATTGATGATACAGACAAGCCAGACCTCATTGCATGCCAACATCAACACACTTATACATTACAGTCCTTGTGTAATTGGCTTGTTGCCTGGAAAGCTAACTAAACATTGGAATGGTAATGCTAACAAAGTGTGCATGATCACCATATTTTAATTAGAACTCTTCTTTAACAGTAGTCATTTTAACAAAGCAGACAACTGAAAAATGCCCCCTCTCTGAAAGATACAGGTCTACACGTAGTGATTGCAGCACCGTGCCATCAAACCTTATACAGATTTGACTTGAAAGGAAGCAATAATAAGCATGATTGGTTGCCTTAGTTTGCTTCTGCAGAAAGGTAATTTCTGTGTTTCAAATGAGCAGCACAAGACCTGTACAAGTGTACCCTCTACACTCTCTATTGCGAATCATTGAAGACTACTGTATAAAAGGAGACTAGGCTATAGGTGACACATGCGAGGCCTCGTTACTATTGATGTATACTGAAAGGCTTACCAGCAGTAGACACAATTGTTTTGTAAAGTATGCAGGAAAGCTTGCATGCCTTGCCAATATAGAATTTGGGAAATATGCTAACCAAATATGACTAAGTAACTATAAACCTCAGAGAATGTATGCAAAGTAGATAAAGATGAAGCTAAAAGAGTAGGGTGGTGTGATGAAACATGCCAAAGCATTAGTTAAAGCAGTTGCTTCAGCTTTTAGAATGACAGCTGAGGTTTTTGCAATAATTATCATTATTCTGACACAAATGAATTATAGATTAATACAGCAGAATAGTTCTTTAGATGTTGTAAAACACCATCTACTGTGAGCCAGTGCAGGGCTCTGTTTCTCAAATATCTCCTACAGATGAGAGGTTCTCTGACAGGTTAGTCTATCTCCTAATTCTCCCACTCTAAAGAGCATAACTTGCCAGAGAGAAAAGTGAGAGGCACCTGCCAACCTTTTATTTCTACATAGATGATATGTTATGCCAGTTTTCCCTTGTGCCTTGAGCGATCTAACCTCTTGGGCCCAATGACAATCCTATTTGTAGATTTATGCAATTGACTCTTAGATTCCTGTGTTATCAATGTAACCCCATATCCATGTTGTCGAGGCTTGCTTGACTGAAACACCTAGTCATGTCCTTTGAAAGATTAAAGTTCCAAAAAAAGACAGAACCAGAATATTCAGAGAAAGAGTGGGAAAAGCTGGTAAGAGTTTACCCTACTCTCAACTTTTAATCTCAGAATGCCAGGCTTCGCTGGGTCCCCATATTGAAGATACCCACCAATGTGGAGCCTCACACAACCACAGAATCCACTGTTGCACCATTAGGGGATTTTGATCTCCATCTGAAACAAAAGCCTTTATCTAACCTGCACTCCATCACTGCCACACGGCAAAGATGCCCAGTACCCAATCATCAAATCCTTGTAAACTTAACTTTGAACACTCCCTAATGGCACCAACAGTGCTTCTATTTTCATTGGTGAAGTGTTGGGTGGTTACCCAAGTCTTCCTTTCCTCAAAGGTAGAGAGCCCATTAGATACCATGAAAAATGGATGTATCAGAAAAAAATGGGATGTGGTACACCCTCACTAGCATCAGATCACACCCCAGTCCCCCTGGGCCCCAACAGTGTTTCTGCCATACATGAAAGACCAATTGGCAGTTTAGCCCAAATCTGCCCCCTTGGGTACACAGAAAGCTCACTACACACCAGTAATATGTTTATGATATGTTTATGAAAAAAGAGGGTGGGGCTGCCCTGCTGAGCATCAGGCTCAGTACCTACCCTCTAATAGCCTGAACAGTCCTTCTTTTTAACTTGGGGGAGATTGGGGGGATAATCCCTAATCTTCCATCTCAGGAAGGCGAAGAGCCCAATAGACATCAGGACATTGCCCCACTCTGTAACAGTTCAGCAGTCATCATATCCCTAGGGGCAGATTGGTGGGGCTACCCCAAATCTGCCATCCTTGGAAGGAGGTTAAAAGTCCCTTGGAGACCAAGGATTACGTTTACAAAAACAAGAATGAGTGCGGTCAATATGCCCTGGCACCAGATTATGCCCTTCATCCTAGGGGTCCCAAAAGTTGTTATGCCCCACTGGGGGCAGATTGTGGGTTTACCCCAATCTGCATTCTCTAGGAGTTAGGAAATCCAACAAACACAATGGATTATGTTTATAAAATAAAAGAATGGAGTGCAGGTGTTCCCCTTTGACACTGGGCTGTGTGCCATCCTCTAATAGCTGTAACGGCCTTCATAATCGCCCCATGGAATAGATTGGGGGTTTACTACAGTCTGCCCTTCCAGAGTGGCTGGGTGGGGCAGAAAGAGCACTAGACGTGAGTGTATTAGTTTATAAAAAATAATTTAGTGGGGCGTCGCCCACTCTGGCATTGGGATATGCCTCCAACCTTTAATAGCCTCATCAGTCCATTTGCTCCTGGGCAGATTGAACGATTTACCCTAATCTGCACCTCGGGGGACAAAAATCATACTGAATACCAAAGATAGATTTTGTTTTTTTGCTTTAAAAGACTTTGGGCCATATTCCCACTGCTAAAGCACCAATGCTGTTTCTGATTCCAATCAGATGGGTAGATAGGAGGAATTACCCAAATCTCCCCCCACTCTTGTGGAAAAAAGGGCCACTTGATGCGAGGGTCAGATATTTTTTTTAATGGGGGTGGACTGTCCTGCAGCAGGCTGCACGCCCACTACTAAAATTCTAACACTCTTTCAACCCCCCGCAGCCTAGGGGCCTAGAGCATCAATTGCCTTATTGCAAGTGACAGGAAATTCAAATTCTTTGGTGTGGCATTTTGACTTGTGGACCCGCAGTGATGGTGTAACTCCACAATTCTCACTCCCTCAGGCTGCCAGAAAGACTGTCTGGCTCTCTAAAGTTTGGGATGTAGTACAGTGCCAGGATGGGCAAATCCCACACCCCATTGGGTTTCTCAATGTTTCCATGCTGGTCTGGTGGGCTTTCTGACACCCCTGGGATGGGCAGATGGGTTTAAAAAAAACGCTTTGCCTATCAGAAAGCCCAGCAACCACCATACAAAATACTGAGAAAAGGTGAGTGTTGGACCATCTTGCCTTTAGTTTCTGGCACCAGACAATATCTCTGCCCAAAAGGGAAAGCAGAATAGAGGGGCTTGCCCGCTCTATACCAGCCCACATATGAACACTATACCCAGTGAAATCCTGAATTCAACTCACTTGCAACTGTGATTGACATCCCTATTTGGGCCCCCAGTCAGTCAGCAACAGGGATTCCTACAAACCATGGGAATTTCTGAAACCTAAAGACCCAGGTAAGGTGGATTGATAGAATCAAAGCACTCTATCGTATGCTGTTCCCAGCAAACATCCAAGTATTGGCAAAAAAGGCTTTTTTAACCATATTTATGTGACAGAAAAATTGGGCATGTTAAGTCAATAGGCACAGTCTTATCACCCTGCATTACCACACTTCTCCTGATTAAAACTCTGCCTTCTATGTGTCGGTGGATCTAACACATATCAATAGAATGGACCAAATGTACAACTATGTGAAGAGCTCATTAACACAAAACTAATTTGAAATGGTCCTGATTTTGCCCTTTTCCTGTTGCAGACTGTAGGCCCAGCCACACAAGTAAGATACTGACTTATCTGAAGAAATGTGTGATCCTGGTTGGTAGGACTGCAAAGAGATATGTGGAAACTCCATTCTTTCAGTAGCAGTTTGGATTTATCAGGGCATTCATGGTGAGAAAATATAGTGGGATCTATTCTCTGGTGCATTTAGTTTCAGAAAATTCTCGGTTTGATTGGTTTCCCTGGGTGTTAGCCCAGCATTGGGCCAAACACCACAGTTACTGACACCAGAATGGGTCAAGAGTCAAAATCACATCTTGATCTTTTTAATTGCATTTTGGGTACTATCCTGTCTTGGCCAATAGGCTCAGGCAAACAAGTCAGGTGCAATTGTTATCAGAAGAGAGTGTGGGAATGTTGGGAATGTTGTGGATCCCTCTCGATTCCCTATCGATTCTGAAACTTTCCCTCACAGAATTATAAGGGAACTCCATTATTTTAGCCATAGTTTGATATTTGTAGGGTATAGGAAAAGTAGTGAGATTCAAGCAAGTCACGTCACAGAAGATTCTATTTGGACCTGGTGCTCGACCGAAAGAAAAATTTCAAATTGCCTGTATGATCAGTTCACCTTTATTTGGAGGTTGAAGAGTAATGTCTTGGTCATTTGTGAGACAAGGTATATTCTGGTTCTATACAACAGCTCTATCAGTTCTTTAAAATAAATGGAAATTTCTGTATTGAGTTTAGTGCAGAATTGATGAAATACTGCTGCCTCTTTCACATAATCTTCATTTAGGTTGAACAAGATGGTTCCCCTATATTCATGATTACTGCATTGGCTCGATTATTGTTCAACTGCCATGAGTGGAATTTCCCTATATTTTCACTTCCTCGAGAACACTTCCCCACAATTCTGAAACCCAGGATACCAAATAATCAGCTCACATATTTTAGCTCACTGTTTTTTACCTAATAAATTGTTTTTAAAACCTGTTTTGCTGCTCTTACCACTCGCACTTTATTTAGTTTATTTATAAAGCGCACGGTCACCTTGCAGGCACCATACCTTCCCAATTGTGCTCGCGCACACCTCGTTCAACCGCAGGGTTTCCTCGATTGATGTGGAGGGTGCAAGCCTTCAGGAACCCTGGTCTCTGGTTGGTGGGGACTGTTGGGGGTGGAGCTGGATGGTCAGCATCCCAGCACTTGCAGCCTACATAAACCGCATGACTTCCTCGTCGCGCAGCGGACATGCACAGCCACAAGTCAGTCTGGAAATTGATTAAGTCTCGGCTAACTCCTTAAAGCCTACGGTTAATTTTAGCTCACTGTTTTTTACCTGATGAATTGTTTTTAAACTTGTTTTTCTACTCTTACCACTCGCACTTGCACTTTAACTTCCCAATTGTGCTCGCCTACACCTCGGTCCACAGCAGGGTTTCCCCGATTGATGTGGAGGGTGCTGGTGTTCAGGAATCCTGCTTTCTGGTTGGTGGGGACTGTTGGGGACTGAGCAGGACGGTCAGCATCCCAGCACTTGCAGCTTACATAAACCGCATGCCTTCCTCGTCATGCAGCAGAAGTGCCGCCAGCCCATCTGCGCCCGTCGGCAGCTGACCAGGGCCGGTGGCTATAAATCATGCCCGTTTTCCCACTTACTCGTCCGCAGACCTGTGGCGGCTGCAGGATAATTGAACCTTAGATTTTGAGACTCGAGCTATTCTCAACAAGGCAGGGTTCCTGACACTTAGTTACTTAGAAGTCTGTAACACACTTAGCAGTGGAAAATCTCCCATTGATGAGAATACCCAGCCAGCTATACCTATCCCTGAGCAACAGGATGCAAAGGGAATTACAATCAGTTAGATGAACATCCGCTCAATAGTAAAAGATCAGCTTGAATTTTTCCAGCTTATCGACTCGGAGAAGCCGGAATTCCACCTCCTCACTGAAACATGGCTTACTTCTGAGTCTGTCACCGATGTCCTGGCAGCAATACCTGATAAGTAGAATATTCTCCAGGCCAATAGGTCTTTGGGTAAAGCTGGGGGCAGAGTTGCTGCCATTATCCACCAGAAACTCCAGTTCATTTATAGGGGATCACAGGTATTCCCTCAGTCTTATACTGAAATTTGAATCTCCACAATCTTCTTTCATTTGTGCCCTATTTAACAGACCGCCTCATTATATTCCCACATTCCCTCCACTACTAGGCAAAATGATTTCCCATCTAGTTATAAATCTTGCCAGAATCCTAATAATGGATGATTTCAATTATTGGCCTATGGATGTTTGGGAAAGTGCTAACTCTGTAGAATTCACTGATCTCCTCACTGGAATGAATTGCACCCAGCATGTGAAGGCAGCCACTCATAAAAAGGGGCTACATTTGTAATTTCCCCATGTACTTAGTCAGATCACCATCTTATCACATTTGAAATATCTAGCATTTCCTCTACAAAAACCGCACAAACAAAAAACAATCTGTCTAGAAATTGGAACCGTGTTGCTATTGGCGATTTCTGCTCATTATTAACTACCCTTGCCCCTACCACACAGGAATCTCTCCACATCCAGGGAAAGGATATTAAAGCTTGGCTTTTATCCGCTAGTGAGTGCATTGCTCCCTTTAGGAAAATTAAGACTATGCGACCTCGCGATGCCCAATGATGGATCTCCAAAGATCTAACATTAAAGAAATTAGCATTTAGGCAAGCCGAACGTAGGTGGAGACATGATTACTTCTCGGACAAAAAAGCCTTCTATGTAACACTGCTCAAAAAATATAAAAATGATATTCTCCAGACTGAGGCAGATTATTTCTCTTCAAAATCCAAAGAAATGTTATCCATAGTGGAGAAGCGTGGCTCAATGGTTAGAGCGGCAGACCCTGATGCAGAGGTCTGGCCCGGGACCAGGGTTCAATTCCCTCCTTGGCGGCTCTTGGACTCAATCCCCCCGGACCTGATAATTCTTGCCTCGGTGCCTAGTCTAATCATGGGTCCCACTCTGTGACTCTGGGCAATAGCTTGCTTAATCTCCACAACACCCCCAGCAGCGCTTGGATGCCTGGCTTCACCTTGGGGGTGCCCAGGAGTGGACATCTCACAGGAAAGCCAGGAAGGGTTGTATGAATACAGCGCTACGAGACCTCTGGGTAGAAGGCGCTATATAAATACAAACACATTTAACACAACATTTACATTTACATAGTAAAGGAACTCACTAACCCGGACAGGGTTATGGTGAAACCTGTTCTCTCGCAATCTTTATGCGACTCGCTTAACTCCTATTTAATCAAGAAAGTTGTTACGATCAAGGCTAGTATTCCTCCTCTCATCTCCTCTAGGGCTCCGCCAGCCCCCTGCAAAAACTAATTTGTATTTAATCAAATTCCCCCAATTTCAAAGGAAAATGTTATTGCTCTATTAAATAAAGTCAGTTCAGGTTCCCCTCACTCATTGTTGCCCACCTGAAATCTTACATGAAGCGTTTCTCACTTGTCCCGATCCTCCCCTCTCATTTCTCAACAGTTCCCTTAAACTTGATACCTTCAAAAGTTCAGAAATTATCCAAATTCTGAAGAAACCCAACGCTTATCCCCTGTTGCGGGAAACATCACTTACAACGCATTCATTACAACGCACTACCATTACAACGCAACCATTACAACGCAAACCATTACAACGCATTGCGCTGGGGGGGCGCTCTAGGATAGGGAATATATTTAATTTACTATCCAACACCTTCCCTACTATCCACGGGGACTGGAGTTGGAATAGTAAATTAAATAATTCACTATCCAGCGCTTAAAAGCACTATGCGTTGTAATGGTATGCGATGTAAAAACCGCATTGTAACAGCAGGCGTTGTAATAGCCTGCATTGCAACGTCACCAATCCCCTGTTGCTCACCAATTATTGTCCTATCTCTTTGCTGCCTTACCTGGGGAAAATCCTAGAAGCTCATGTGGCAAATTGCCTGAGTGCCTTCATCGAACAATCTCATTTCCTTAACTCTCGTAAGGCAGGATTCAGTAAGGCACATTCAACAGAGTTCGTAATTCTTGGACTTATGAATGAGCTCAGAAGAAAGGCCCTAGTACTCCTGAATTTGTCAGCTGCTTTTGACATGGTCGATCATGGGCTTCTGATCAACCATGTCAACAATGCCTGGATCCAGGGCCTGGCATTGAAGTGGATTTCCTCCTTCCTCAGTAATCGATTTCAAACTGTTCACCTTGCTAATGTCTCCTCTTTAAGAATTAAGCTAACATGCAGGGTTCCCCAGGGATCTTCCCTTTCGCCCCTTTGGTTCAACTTGTACCTACTACCCTGGTCAGGTCTCTACGAGAAAGAAAGGTAGAAACTTTTAACTATGCTGACAACATGAAGCTGGTGTTTGACATCATTTCTTCCACTTCCTCAGTGCTCAATTTCTGATCAACCTTGAGATTTATCAGTGATAAATGATAACCAACTGAAACTTTATCCAGATAAAACTGAGCTCATTGTTACTGGTGGTCCAGTAAACCCATGGAATTCTAGTTTTTAGCCTCCCATGCTGGGTAGCCCCCCAATACCAGCAAGCTCTGTCAAGAGTTTAGGGTTCATGATCAGTAACAATCTAGACATGAGTGCTCAGATAGGTTCAGTGGTCTCCGCGTTTTTTTCCACCTTCGCTGAACCTGGAAGATCAGCAGATTCTTAACCACTGAAGCCTTAACCTTGGTCGTCCTAGCCTTGGTTATATCGCGTATCCATTACGCCAACTCACTTTATGCTGGCAGTCCCGCATATCAACTACATCGTTTGCAGTTTGTGCAAAATCATGCTGCCAGGTTAATTGCCTGCCAGTCTAGACGACATCATGTTAAACATCTGATGACAAGCCTTCATTGGCTTCCAGTGGCTAAACGATGTGCCTTAAAGCTGGGATGCACCATCATCAAAGCCCTTGCTGGGAATGGCTCAGCCTTTATTTTCTAAAGAATTCAGCACTATACTCCTTTGCGAGAACTGTGCTTTTCCAATCTAAATCTGTTGAACACCCCTTCAATTAAACACAAAAAGCACAGGAGGCTCAGATTCACGGTCTTGGCCCGCATATTTGGAACTCACTCCCTGTGGAAGTGAGGTCGACAACCCCTATGTACAGTGCAGGAAAATGCTCATTACTCATGTCTTTTCCCAGGCATATCAGTAAGCCAACTTTCCTGTTGCTGCATGTCCCCCCTTTCTCTTAGCCCCATGAAACTGCTTGGTGTTCGTGCGCTGTACAAGTACTTTTAACATAACATAACAACATTCACAATTGGGCACTCAGAGCTTGGGACTTCGCTGTCACAACATCTACTTTCTCCTTTAAGTTCTCCATATTTTGCATGTATCTTTAGCGTTTCTGACATCCTTTACCTCTTGTAGCGTATCTTTTAATATCGTTTTGATGGAAGATTCTGAATGTGTTGAATTTTCATCATATCTGGTTGTCAGTTTCATGCCAGCTTTTGCCAGCTAAGAAAACAAAAGAACTGCCAGTACTGCTCATATTATTTGATCAAAGACAACAAGGAGTTGAGTGTACCCTTCACAACTCCGTAGACCAAACATTCAGTCTACACCTAATGTTAGTAAGAAGAGATTTGTTTTCTACTTCCAAAAACTTTATTATAAAAAAAATGTCAATCTTTTTTGTATATCAATAGAAAATTGGTTTTCAAGAATCAAACATAAATTGGGGAAGAAATTCTCATTATGTACAATCTCAAGTGTACCGTGGTTAGAAATGTGAGAAATGCGGGGGTTAACAATACACTACAAGAATTGTCAAATACGGTTCATTCAAATTCTCAAACTTCGCATTCATACTACAGTCATTCTACATGAAAACACTTAGACAGGTGAGGGAATGTGATAGGGTTATGTACAAGGGGCAAGGATTCTCATCTACTATGTACAATTCAAGTAAGCGGAAATCAAGGCTCAGTTCTATACAAAAAACACAAAATACTTTCAATAGAAACAATGTGAATAAGCTTGAACTGCTCAACTTAAGAAATGCACTGTATGCACAAACTAGTTAAATCTCAATCGACCAGATGACACGGGGTCACCATGGGGAGAAGTTTGAAAATTATTCTATCTAGAGGGGTCGACGCGTTTCGAATCCCATTGTTCGTTGGGATTCTCCTCAGGACCAGAAATAGACTTAGATCTGTAAAACATAAGATAAATAGAAGAGACACTCAGTCAACTGTCTGCACACCAAAGGGAAACTCAACAAAACATTCAGCCTCACACACACACAAGTAGTACCTGTCAAGTTTTCTTGTTGAATTCTTTAAGGAAAGCTGGGAAGAGGGAAGGAAAAAGGATGATCTGTAAATGCTTTTGTCAGTCGGAGGCTCAAGGTTAAACGGGGCGGGCAAGGTCGTTGATCTACTTACTGGAAGTGTCTTTCGTAATCCCTTGTTGTGGAGTTCGTGTTTTTTCTCAATCCGATGTCAATCACGGATCGGGAGCGGAAGCTGTCGTTAAGTGTCCATCTGTCAAGAGATATCCAAAAGCGTGTGGTTAACTACTGCCGTCTCGATTTGACATGCTCTGTCTGAATCGTGGGAAGTTCCCGGTGGGCTCTTACCATCCGCCGTCTAAGTGCGTGTCCTTCGTTTGGCAATGAAATTGGGCGCCGTGTTGCGTGGTCATAACCAGGGCAATTTAAACAAGCGTCATCCAGGTCTCAAAGGATTCTGGGATCTGTAGTCCATTGCCTTCTTTTTCTACAAATGATACAGTTCCGACATTTCATTTAATCCTTTTGTAGTGGTGTTGAATTTAAGTATAAGCATTGCCTCCCGTTGTCTGAGTTTTGCTTCCAGATCACCTCCTCTTTTATGCCCATTAACATCAGAAGGATCATTGTTTGAACACGACGGGATTTTCTGGAAGCACGAAAGTTTTACTAATTGTAAAACCCGCAATGTTGTATATGGGATTCTGTGCCCTTGTGGCAAGCTATACATTGGCAAGACAAACCAGGAGATAAGACATCGCATCTCACAACATAAATCGCGAATTAAGATGAAAACCCTCACAGCCCCGTTAGTCCAACACTGGTTGGATAATGGACATACTGAAACTGACCTGAAGTGGACAGTCATTTCCAAGATTGATCCAGATAAAAGAGGAGGTGATCTGGAAGCAAAACTCAGACAATGGGAGGCAATGCTTATACTTAAATTCAACACCACTACAAAAGGATTAAATGAAATGTCGGAACTGTATCATTTGTAGAAAAAGAAGGCAATGGACTACAGATCCCAGAATCCTTTGAGACCTGGATGACGCTTGTTTAAATTGCCCTGGTTATGACCACGCAACACGGCGCCCAATTTCATTGCCAAACGAAGGACACGCACTTAGACGGCGGATGGTAAGAGCCCACCGGGAACTTCCCACGATTCAGACAGAGCATGTCAAATCGAGACGGCAGTAGTTAACCACACGCTTTTGGATCTCTCTTGACAGATGGACACTTAACGACAGCTTCCGCTCCCGATCCGTGATTGACATCGGATTGAGAAAAAACACGAACTCCACAACAAGGGATTACGAAAGACACTTCCAGTAAGTAGATCAACGACCTTGCCCGCCCCGTTTAACCTTGAGCCTCCGACTGACAAAAGCATTTACAGATCATCCTTTTTCCTTCCCTCTTCCCAGCTTTCCTTAAAGAATTCAACAAGAAAACTTGACAGGTACTACTTGTGTGTGTGTGAGGCTGAATGTTTTGTTGAGTTTCCCTTTGGTGTGCAGACAGTTGACTGAGTGTCTCTTCTATTTATTTTATGTTTTACAGATCTAAGTCTGTTTCTGGTCCTGAGGAGAATCCCAAGGAACAATGGGATTCGAAACGCGTCGACCCCTCTAGATAGAATAATTTTCAAACTTCTCCCCATGGTGACCCCGTGTCATCTGGTCGATTGAGATTTAACTAGTTTGTGCATACAGTGCATTTCTTAAGTTGAGCAGTTCAAGCTTATTCACATTGTTTCTATTGAAAGTATTTTGTGTTTTTTGTATAGAACTGAGCCTTGATTTCCGCTTACTTGAATTGTACATAGTAGATGAGAATCCTTGCCCCTTGTACATAACCCTATCACATTCCCTCACCTGTCTAAGTGTTTTCATGTAGAATGACTGTAGTATGAATGCGAAGTTTGAGAATTTGAATGAACCGTATTTGACAATTCTTGTAGTGTATTGTTAACCCCCGCATTTCTCACATTTCTAACCACGGTACACTTGAGATTGTACATAATGAGAATTTCTTCCCCAATTTATGTTTGATTCTTGAAAACCAATTTTCTATTGATATACAAAAAAGATTGAAAATTTTTTTTATAATAAAGTTTTTGGAAGTAGAAAACAAATCTCTTCTTACTAACATTAGGTGTAGACTGAATGTTTGGTCTACGGAGTTGTGAAAGGTACACTCAACTCCTTGTTGTCTTTGATCAAATAATATGAGCAGTACTGGCAGTACTTTTGTTTTCTTACTTTTGTAGGCGTAGCCTTACTGCGCTCAAGCCGAACCCTCTCTTGTTTCAAGCTTTTGCCAGCTGGCATCTAGTATGGTATTTTTATAAAGCTTCATTGTACAGGTGAGTTTCTGATACGTGTGATTATATGGATTGTCAAAGTTCAAACCAATTTAATTAATAAAAAATCACAGCTGAGAGGATGTCTGGGGGTACAATCCTGCCCAGAAACTTTAATGATGGCTGACATTTCAGTTAGAATTGCGGGGGTGTTCATTATCATCTATTCTGGGACGTCCTCTATGCTGGCACCATAATCTGTGATCTAACCATGGAGCTTTGATATATTTGTAGTTTCTTTCTATATCTCTTTAGATTGCTCCTCTGAGTTGATTTGTATTCAAACCAGGGGCTTAGGTTCACTTCGATGTTGGTTGTTGTTAGTCTGTAGTTGCTTGATTTCCCCCACCCCTCGATTTGTTACTGAAACTGCAATTACAGGAAGGATATCTGATGTGATCACTTGTGGAGCTGATTGAACTTGTTTGTTGGAGGTAGTAATGCTTTCTGGCTTTAGTAATAAATGATGCATGTGATGCTTCCTGTAATGTTTTTAAAACCAAAGAGGTAAACCCAGGACCAGTAGACTCATTTCTTGGTTCCATAAAACTTTCTTGCCAATCCTGTGCACCAATCATTCTGTAGTTAACAATTTCTTCTCCTGGTTTTTAACGAGTTCCCAGCTTTTGCTGCAAGCCCTCTTCCATGCCCAGTCCCACTAATTATGCCTCCTGATCTAGACATTTCTGCCGGCATTGCTTCTACTGTGAGTTTTTTGGCTCGGTCCCTGATCGCACCAGGTTATAATTTTTTTGCCTGTTTGTTTATTCGTCTTTTGTCTGTGACGATCTTCATTTAGCCTGTATCTCCATATTCTCTTTCTCTTTTTTCTCAGGTTTGCTGTTTTGTATATCTTATAGTGGTAGAAAAAAGGAAGTATATTTACAGTTGCACTAAAATTATTTCATATTCTTTTACTTTATATTAAAATGGGTTATACCTTTACAATTGCAAATTGCAAATTTCTAAAGAAAATGGTTATGATTCCATAGGGCTCCTTGGACACAGCTTCTAAATCCAAATCCGATTAAAGTTGGAAAAGCGTCAGTTTATCTCAAAAAATTAACGGGACTTGGTATAATCAACATCATATCATGCATAAATAATTTTTTCCTTTTGCAATTGTTCATAGTGTGCTAAAATACAGACTAAAAGCCTTTGGTAGCTCTGTGTACGTCCTTAACCCATCAGATATTTCCGTGCAAAATTACTCCTCTTGGGGCATTATGCATTTAGTGTATCAAGCCTTTTGCGATTCGTTAAGGCCAAAATTCGCAGAATTTCGCCCTTAGCGAATTGCAAAAGGCCTTTTTACCGATTTTGAAATGTGAGAAACATTAGCAAAATAAGGAATCGCAAAAAATTGCGATTCCTTATTTTGCTTAAGCATTTAAGGAATCACAATTTTGCGATTTCTTAAATGCTATGTATGAAGCTTTTTAGACTTGCGATGTCAGGTTTAGGAATCGCAAATTACCACCAACTTGTAGTTGGTGGTAATTTGCGATTTCTTTTAAATATGCACAATTGTGCATTTGTGAGGGTGGCATATGACGCACATACATTCCCATTGGGCATGTATGTGCACCATATGCACACACATGTAATTTACAGGGGTGCAGCAGGGTGTCCTTGAGACACCCCTGCACCCTTGCAATAATTCTCAAATTGCGATTAGCAAATTGCGAATTCGCAATCTGAGAATTATTTCGCAATCATTCCTATGGGCCTCCTGGCCCATAGGAATGCATTGGTAATTATTCCTTAATTGCGAATTCGCAAAATGCGAATTCGCAATTAAGGAAGATTAAGGAATCGCTAAAAAAAAGCGATTTTCTTCATACATACCATTTTGCGATTCCTAAATAGCGATTCCTTAAAAATTGCTATTTAGGAATCGCAAAACGGAACTATGATACATATGGCCCATAATTGTTATTCTCCATTTTTCTACATAAGCGACCTCATCTGATTTCCTGTACTGAGTTTAAAATATTGCGACTGAGGACCTTAAAAAAACACAAAACATTCATTTTTTGTGGGACTGCTTGGGAATCCGCCAGGTTAAATTATTATCCCAGGTAAACCAGTATAAGCCCCGACAAGTAATAATCTTGCCCACTAAGCATTTACTTTTTCGAATATTAAGACTAAGTTGGATTTTAACAAACCATCATAAACAGAGACATTTTTAATGCATGGGTAATGTGGGCAAAGTGGGCTGTGGCCCAGGGCCCCAGCCCATCAGGGCCCCCCCCCTGACAGTCGGCCCAGTTGGCAGACTTTTGCCCTAATGACCTTTTAAATACTGTCTTCCTTTAATTTATTTTTTCTGTACCTGATGTGTTAGAGTCTAGTACAGCCATTTTGCAGAGAAATGTTTCATGCAATACAGATAAAAAAAGTTTCTTTTAGATCAAAACAAGGCCTAACATATAAGAAATGGGAGGATGTCAAAGAGATTATTTGCAGTAATATTGGTGAGCTGCTGCTGTGTTACAATTTTGAAAACACACATAACTATCCCTGAATATTAGATGTAAACACATTTGGGGACTTATTTATGAGAAGTAATGCATCGCTGTGTGAAAACATGGATGCGTCACTTCTTAGTGCACCCTCCTTGCGACATGACGCATAATGTCGCAAGGAGTTACAGATCCGTCAGTATTTCTGAAGTATCTGTAGGCGCAAAAGTGATGCATTGCTGGGGTGTGTCTGAAAATAGATGCAACTCCAGCAATGTGTCCATGTGCAAGCCCCATGTGAAAGGGCCTGCATAAGTCTTACGCCTGCTGTGTGGCAGGTGTAAGATATTGATGCAATGGAGTCCTAGAAGTGGAGCACTGAGTTCTCATAGATTTAAATGCGCCACTTCTACGAGACTTTTTGGGGGGAACACCCACCCTGCATATGTTATACCTGGCGCAGGTATAATGTGGTTCAGGTGTTTACAAAGTAACGCATCTGCCTAGATGTGTCACTTTGTTAATAGGGTGCAACATGCCAAATTTTCTACGCTGCAGGTGCGTCACAAAAAGTGACGTACCGGCGGCGGCATAAAAGTGAAGCAAGGCCTCATAAATAAGGCCATTAGAATTTGGATGAGTGTTCGGGACCTAATGAAATTAAATAAAATGAAATATTGTATTTAATAAAGTGCGCAGCTACTCAGACTAGAGTGTCCTGGCACGTGACAGCAGGAGGAAAACGTGCGTAATCGACCCATCAGTTATTAAAAAGCCAGGTTTTTAAGTTCTTCCTGAAAGAGATTAGGCCTGTGGTTAGGTTTAGAGTCTCAGGGAGTCTATTCCACAATTTTGCACCTAGAAACCAAGGGATCAGCCTTCAGTGCGGCCACGGCATATTTTAGGCACGATGGCCTGTTTGGCATTGGAAGATTTTAGGGGTCTAAATGTTGTGCAGCGATTAAAGTGCTTATTAATGTAGCTGGCTCCTAAGCCGTGGAAAGCTTTAAAGAAGATGGTCATTGATTTGAAGTCGATCCGTTCTTATATGCAGAGCCAATGTAGAGTCTTAAGAAGAGGGGTCATACTAGATCTGGGTTTAGGTCTCAGGATGGCTCTGGCCACCGCATTTTGCACTACTTGTAGGCTCTAGATAAGGGATTTGGGAAGACCGAAGTACAAGCTGCTGACATAGTCAAGCTTTGATGTCAACAGAGCATGCATCACAATCTTTCTGCTCTCAAGCGATAAGAGTGGCAGGAATTGTTTTTGCATCTGGAGTATGCCAAAGCAGGCGCCAGTTAGATTATGGATTTGAAAGCGCATGGAGAGTGTCTTGTCTATGACAATTCCTAAGTTTTTGACTTTCTCTTTTTTTTCCGCAGGCGGGGGCAGCAGATCTTTTGGCCACCAGGAGCACCAGTCAGGCGTTTCTGGATTACCAAAGAAAACAACTTCAGTTTTGTTAGGATTACACTTCAGCTGATTGATCTCAAGCCAGTTAAAACATTTGTGAGGCAAGACCTAGTCTTTGCCCCGTCAAAGTTGGTTCCTTTTTCACATGTAAAAATCAGCTGAGTGTTGTCAGCATAGGATACTATTTTGGAGCCCTCTTCCTCTACCAGAAATGCAAGGAGGGATAGATCTATATTATAAAGGGTAGGGCTGAGAATGGAGCCCTGAGGGACACCTACATTCATGTCTGAAACCGGGGATGAGAAAGGGGGAGCCAGATGCCCTGAGATCTATTTGCCAAGAAGGATGACATCCATGTTAAGGCGGTCCCCCAAGGTCGATGTTAGCAAGTCTCTCAAGGAGCCTCTCATGCGCGAAGGCCACCGACAAATCGAGCAGTATCAGAACAGCCTTGCCTCTCTGGTCCAGCTTAACCCTTGAGAAATTCAGTCATTTCAAGCAGGGCCTTGTTTACATGCTTCTCTAATACTTTGTTGAGGGCAGAAGAAGGAAGATTGGCCTGTAGTTGGCAGGGTCCATTTTTTGGGGGAAATATTTTTATTTGCATTTTCAAAACAGTGCGATACATTGTTCAGCAGAGATACAGAGTAAGTTGAGCACAGTAGTCCTTCAGCAGAAACCACTATGATTATGTCACAAGTAAAATTACATCTCAATCCATCAATCGCAACATGGGCTGTAAGCAAGTGCATTATGTCCAACGCATCAATCGGAATCAGAGCTGGAACTATCATCATCTGAGGGTAGCTCACAAATGTCCCCTCTAGATTTATTCCATGCCCCCCAAATCCTACTCCATTTTTTGGGACAACCTCTATTGCAAAACACTGCCCGTTCTGAAATCATCACTGCATCCATATTATGTTTCCAAGCTGCTAGCGTAGGTGACTCCATCCCACCCCATTTCTGCGCTATATTCCTATTTGCCATCAGCATACACAATGTCATCCAACCCTGTCCCGAATGTGTGAGGTCATTAGGTTCCCCTATATTCAAAAGGCAATGTCTAGGGTCTGGCAGTATGAAAACTTCTTCCGATTGAGACATGGTTCGCATCACTTGAACCCAGTAGTTTGCAATTCTAGGCAGTCCCATATTGTGTGATAGAAGGTCTCCACTTCACCACATCCCGCAGGCAGTATGGGTGTGCTATTCGTTTCATCTTATACATTGTGTCTCTAGTGTAATATGATCTATGTAATATGCGTAGTTGCACCAAGCGGAGACCCGAGGAGATACCCACCTCTTTTGGAGACGTAATCGCCTCTTGCCACTCCGAGTCATCAATGTCCCCACAATCATGCGACCATTTCTCACGTAAGGGCACTATCGGGTCAGGTGAATTATTTATTAGCTTACGATACGTCTGTGATGTCGCCTTTGATGGCATATAGTCAGTGAGTAGTCTTTCCTCGAGAGGGGACGCCTCTGGGATGTCCATTTCAGGTGTCAGTGTCGTTGTTAATGTGTGGCGTATCTGCATATACTGGAAATGTTCTGATGGTGCCAGATCATACTGTTGTCTCAGTGATTCAAAGGGTATTACGTGTCCCTTCTGCCATAGATCCCCAATAGTTGAAATGCCTATAGCATCCCAGCGGTCAAAGCCCTTGGTTTGCCTGAGTTTCCCCAGCTTCTTTGTGTCCCATAACAAAGTCAACTGTGTCAATACTCCCCGCCATCCCAACCTGGTCAGTGCCGCGTGCCATATGGTGAGTGTGTGTTTCAGTGGGCCAAACTTTGTGACGGATAAGGATTTATCATAAAGGGGAGCCAACATACCAGACAATCCCAACTGCGCCCTGTCTGCCTTCAGAGCTGGTTCAGACTGTGGGAGATGCAGCCACTGGTTAATAACTTTCAACTGTGATGCCCAGTAGTAGAGCCAGATGTCTGGGAGCGCTATGCCTCCATCGTACCAGCTTCGTGTTAGCTTGGCCTGCGCTATACGTGCGGGCTTATGACCCCACAATTGCACCAAGACTTGATCTGTAATTGTTTTAAAATAGGTGGCATGCACAGGGTACAGCGTGTTTTCCAAAATGTAGAGAAAGCGGGGTAGAGCCATCATTTTGAAAAGCGCTGCCTTGCCCAGCAGAGTCAGCGGTAGCGATTCCCAGTGACGTATGTCACGTTTAAGATGATCAAGGGGGTTGCAAGTTATGTGCATGGAAGTCAGCCGGGTTAGCTGTGATGTATATCCCTAGATACTTAAATGCACTGTCTGCAGTCCGCAATGGACAGCCGTCCGGTAAGCGTGGTGGAAGCCAGCTCAGTATGTACATGGTGGATTTAGACCAGTTAGTCGAATAGCCAGACGCTTGGCCGTAGGCTGTGCAGACATCCAGAAGAGTGTTAATAGAGCACTTGGGAGAGGTGAAATAAAATAGGATATCATCTGCGTACAGGGATATTTTATCTTCCCATTCATCTCTTCTTCCGAGATAGTGGATGTGTAGGAATATACCGTCATGTAGTGCTGTGCTAGCATGTGGACTATTGTATGTGAATCCGTAGTAGGGCGCCCTCCCTCCACCGCAAGCTGTGCTATCCACCTGTCCCGTCTGTCCAGCCACGCGAGTAATTTGCCTGCCTTGTCTCCTACCTCATACATTTTGTGCCGTGTATGGGCCATTTGTTGCTTGAGCCCCTCAGTCAGGTGTGCTCTGTGTTGGTGCTGCGCTACTTGCAAACTGTCTGCCGTTGTGGGGGTCGGGTCAGCAGCATGCTGTGTCTCTACCTCAGCTACTGCCGCTTCTAAAGCTAGCAGGTCCGCTTGCCCTGCACATTTATGTGCTGTGATGGAGACTATTGCTTGTCCTCTAATCACTGTCTTGTAGGCCTCCCATAGTGTGATAGATGAGGTCACTAAATCAGCGTTGTCTTGGAAGTAATATTTCATCCCCATCTTGAGTTCTTTACTGATCTTATGATTGTGGAGGTAGCCAGGACGGATCGGATAGGTCCGATGCCATTTGCGCTGGTGATGTGCATAACTAATCATCAGAGGGCATTGATCAGAGATGCCCCGTGGCCTGATTTCTACATTAACAACAGTGCCGGGGCCACCCACCAAGCCCAGAAAATAATCAAGTCTAGTGAGACTATTATGCACACTGGACTGATAGGTCCACCAGCCCCATAGCCGTCAAGAAGCCCCCCAACCGTGAGGCTCCAGATGCATAGAATCTGGGAGGGAATCTATCCACTAGGTTATCAGCCACCAAATTGAAATCTCCCCCAATAAATAGGCCACCCTCCGGGAGCCCCAGTAGGAATGCGCTGAAGTCCGCAAGGGCTGCCGCCTGTAGAGCTGGTGGTATATAGACCAAAACTATATTAACCCCTTTAGTGCTAAGGCAATATTACTACTATTCTATAATTTCCATTGAAATGAATGGGCAGTGCATGACGAGTTACCCTTGTCATTAGCATCCAAGGGATTAATAGGTTTCCCTTCCCACTGTACGTGTATAGCAGCAAATCTACCTGCGTTGTCAGATTTAACGGGCTGTATGAGTAAAGGGAACTGCTTTTTCACCAATATACCAGCTCCTCTAGACCCGGAGGTGAATTCAGAGTGGGCCATCATCTTAAAACCCCACCTGTCCATCGCCCTAGTAGCCGTGCCAGTGAGGTGTGTTTCCTGTAAGATCACCACTGCCGCACCTTCCCTCTTAATGCATTTTAGAACCAGGCCTCATTTAATTTTGTCACCCAGGCCGCGAACATTCCAAGTGAGTATAGATAGGGACGGGGTTACCACATCAGAGCCTCCCTTTAAAACAGCGTGCGAGTCATTCTCCATCATCAGACTGAAAACTTTCAGGGCCTTTGTGGGCCTGCGTGGTAACAAGGTGACAATCAGTTTCTGCGAACCATGACACTGTGCAGTCCATTTCACATCTAAGCATCGCATGAACATGTAACATAAAAACAAAGAACTTATCCCCCCCAAACCCCCTCCCTGCCTCCCTGCCTTGCGGACTCCATACTGCCCGCCACCCCAACTCAGCAACCTCATTATCCCTATCGAAAAACATTGTTGCTTATGAGAGCATGAGGGTGAAAGTCCAAGGTGGACCAGAAAGAGCCCCAACAGTTCCAGAGTCCCGTCTCATCACTAATAATCTTGTCAATAAGTAGGAGAGGTGAATCTCAACCAGCAATGATCAGCAGTATAAGACACATTATACAGAGGAAAGAGATAATTACTTCCCTTGTTCCTGAAGGAGTCAGTCTCCAGAGTCTTTGGTCACATTGTTCTCCTCTCTCTCCTCCTGCTCGGGTTCTTCAGCTTCATTGGTCTTTCCTTGTCGTCTACGCCGCCCGGTCTGCCTGCCGGACCCCTCCGCCTGACACCACCCCTCGAAACAGTGATGTGCCTCCTCCGTTGTATCAAAGAACCAGGTTTTTTTATCGGCCACCACTCTGAGGCGCACCGGGCAGTTCGCAGAATCTCAGTGTCTTTTTCACCTCAAGGAAACTCCTGCGTCACGCTGCCACCTCCGTTGTATAGTCAGGGAAAATTGAGATTTCAGAATTTTGGATCCAAATGGGTGGTGCCACCTTTGCCATTTGCAGAATGGCGTCTCGGTTCCTGAAATTAAATATGCGTGCCAGAACAGGTCTTGGTCGGGCCCCAGGGCGCGGGCATCCACCTGGTACCCTGTGTGCCCGCTCCACAGTGAAGAAATTTGAGAGGCCTTTAGGTTGCAGTGTGTTTTTCTCGAGATCCTCCACGTAAAGGTCCATGGCAGGTCCCCCTTCCGATTGTGGAAGGCCAATTATACAAATATTGTTGCATCTGGAGTGCCCTTCTTGTTCGTCCACCTTGTTCGCCATTCGCCTATTGTCTTCCTTCAATTGCGTGACGCGTTTAAGCAGAAGTGCAGTGTCCGAGGTGAGTGACGTCGTGACCTGTTCCACCGCAGTGACCCTGGATGACATTTTTTGCAGGTCCGCCCGCAGGAGCGTCACGTCCATCGAAATCGTACCCACCATGGTTTGTACCTGATGTAGGGCCGCCATAATGTCCTCTAACATTATTGCAGGATTACTACCCCCCTCCGCACCTTTTGCACTAGTCCTCCTTTGATCTGGCAGTGGGGGAAAGTCCTTAGCGTAGGCAAATTTATCAAGCTTGCTTTGTTGGGACCCACAATTGCCTCTGCCGCTCATTGTGAGGGGAGCGATGACCACTGCTCCAGGCCACACTAGGAAAGTTTGATGGGCGCGCCATTTGCGTTTCAATAATTCAGCCCGAGTGGAGGGCAAAAAGTCCTGGCTCACTAGCTAACGCAGGTTCAGCCGCAAACCATCTTAGGTTCCAAGAGACGGGCAGCTCCACGCCTCGCCCTGCCCCCCGCACATGCTGCCAATGCGCCGTGGAGGCGCTCAAACAGGCCCAGTGGTACAAGCAGCGTCTGTACAGCCACCTTACCGGCAGTTTAATACCTGCAGGGCCCAAAATCCAGTTCTGTGCATCTTCCAGCACAGGTCTGTCCAGTTTTATTGTTCGTGGGGGGGCGCTGCTTCGGGTGAAAATCGTACCTGGCCCAGGGGTCGCCGCGCCACAAAAAATGGCAGGGTGGTAGGTAAGCGTCTGAACCAGCGTGGAGCCAATTTTGAAGCCGATGGCCCACACGGAAGTGCGAATTCGGGCAATGTCAAGCCTTGGCGCCAGTGGGGGGATACCTGGGCTCCGCGCCTCTGGAGGCCGTAATTGCGGCATGTATTGAATACTATTTCGCCCTGTCAGCATGATGGGAGCATGGCTGGGCGGGGGAAGGCACTCTGATGGATAGCCGCACCACTCACCAACCACCGGCCACCTCAGCCGCACTCTGTGGTCCGGTGCACCACTTGTTGACGGCCCCTCGGTTCGTGCCTCTCCGGTGGTTCTCCAAAATTGAGGCCGGTGCGTACAACGCGGCTGCAGGCCGCAAACTCCCCTTCGATGCTGCTTCTAGCTCCGAGGTCGCAAAAGCCTCGCAGTTGGATCGCTGTACGCCGGTTCACCTCCGCCACAGATATTCAGAGCGCGGGGCAATGCTAGAGCCAGATAACTGGCCGGATGTGTGAAAGGAATCGGTCTCACCCTCGGAGCCTCACTAGGTTGCGGCCATCTTAGGTAGCTGCAGGCCACGCCCCCGGCGTTAGACTTTTTTATCAGTGGAAGAATCTTAGCATTCCTTCATAATTTCGGCATGTTGCCTAAAGAGAGGGAAGCATTAAAGAGCTGTTTTACCGTGGGGTTTATGGTGGGAGCTAATAAGTTAAGGATATTCGCGGGACATGGGTCGGTAGTAGAGCCAGACTTAATGCTTTGGTGAAGGGCCAGTGACTCTTCAAGATGACACTCAGGGAAAGTCAGCAAAGATGGAGGATCTAAGAGGTGAAATATGCTATTAGAACTAATGTTAAATGGTCAGTTCTTTCTCTGAGATTTTAGTGATGGCTTGTTGGATCACGGAGATCTTTTTGTGAGATAATTGAGCTATTTGCTTAGACCATTCTTCCATGCATGGCCCTTCCTTTGTGCCTGATTTTGGGGCGGAAATGCTAACGATTTCCTTACTCTTATTTTGGGCACTTTCTATCTTGGTACGAAAGATGTTTTTCTTGACTGCCTTCACGAGAATGTAATGAGCTTTTAAGGTATCTTTATACACTTTCCTATCCTCAGGTAGATAGGATTCACGCCATTTCCATTCCATTTTTCTACAATTTCTTTTGCTAGATCTGAGGGAATTGTTAAACCATGTATTTTGTGGCGCCAACCACTGTGAGGAGCGGGAAAAAAACGGTACTGCTGCACCAATGTTGGTTCGGAGCCATGAATCTATTGAGAGGGTGTCTGAGTCGGGAAAGCCAGACAGTTCCAGTGAGGAATGACCGAGGGCATGTGCTAACATCGGGATGGATATTTTATGGAACATCCTGTAATTTGGGTCCCTCTGCCCTGCGTTAGCCCGAGGGATGTGGCAGAGTTGGGAATGACACATTTTAATAGGAGGTGGTCAGGCCAGGTAATGGGAAGAGGAAGGTTTACTGATATGTCAATGTTGTGAAAGATTTGGTCTAGGGTATGGCCCTTCTTAAGGGTGGCTGATGAAATAGATGGAAACATGTTGCAGGGCTGAAGCGTCTCCAACAAGGAAATTGTTTGAGGGTCTCTTCCATTGTCCATTTGTATATTGAAATCTTCCAGAAAAAGGCAGTTGTTGTATTTTAAGGCCAGGAAGGTGGTGGCTGTATTAAGCGTAGTAATAAAATTTCCAATTGCACCGGGAGCTTTGTCAATCAAAAAAACAGCTACGCTATGATTGGTGGATATAGTACAGTGGAAGCCTATGGACTCTGCACCCTCGATGTCTTCCATCGGGATGGGAGAGCAGTCTAGTTTTTGATTGTTAATTATGGCAAGACCTCCCCCTTCTCACTCAATCAGTCCCTCCAAAGTATTTTTTAACCCATAGGGAAGGCTGAGGTGATAGTAGGGATGGAGGCTTCAGACAGCCAGGTCTCAGTGAGAAATAAAAGATCAGGCTGTTCGTCTAAAAGTAGGTAATAAATGTGTGGTTCATGTTTTTGCATAGAGCAACAATTTAAAAGGGTGGCCTTTAAGTCCTCTGTTTACTTATTGTTTTTACACTTATTGTTGCGTGGGAGAATCTTGGGTGTGAGTTTTCTGGGATGGAGGAGAGACCAGTTGCACTTATTGCATTGAAAGTCTACCTCCAAGCTCAGATCAGCAGCTGTACAATGACATAATGGTAGCCGCCTAAGGCTAAGCAATTTTTCCCTATTGTAATGTAGTGGAACAAACTCACTGGAGGGGAACTTGGCAGCATGGCCAGCGCCGGACACCTCTGGGACCCTGACGGGCACAGACAGGCTTGCCTTTGGCGCACCAGCGGCCTGCCCGCTGCATGCGTCCGTTTGCATTGGAAATATATAGGCTAATGCCTATGATGCAATCTGGATCACTAACGCAGCTGAGGAAGCGGAAGCTGCATGGGCGGAATTGAGGAGCCCAATAGTAGCCTCAGCCCTTCGCACAATCGGTTTATCAGCCGCCGCGGACCAGGACTTTAGGAAAAGCGAGATGCGATTTGGAGCAGCTAAGGAGGTGTAGGGAAGCAGAATCAAGTTAAGTGCAAGTGCACGTAGGTAGGATACATTCTTAAAAAGCAGAGAGTAATTCAGCCACATATGTACAATTTAAAAAATATTAAAAACCTAGTAGCAGGGCAGGAAACACTAAATCCTACCTCTGTCAGCTGCGCACGTCAGTTTTCATGGGGAATATATCGGCTAATGCCTATGATGCAAACTGGATCGCTAATGCAGCTGAGGAAGCGGAAACTACGTGGGCAGAAGTGAGGAGCCCAATAGTAGCCCCGCCCTCCACACAATCGGGTTAACAGCCGTGGCGGATCAGGACTTGAGGAAAAGCGAGATGCGAATCGGAGCAGCTAAGGGAGTGTAGGCAAGCAGAATCAAGTAAAGTGCAAGTGCGCTTAGGTAGGAGATATTGGTAAAAAGCACAGAGTAATTCTGCCACACATATATAATTTAAAAAGTATTAAAAACCTAGCAGTGGGGCAGGAAACACTGAATCCTACCGCTGTCAGCTGCGCGCGTCCGTTTTTATCGGGAATATATAGGCTAATGCCTATGATGCAGACTGAGGAAGCGGAAACGGTGTGGGAAACAGGGGCTCAAATTGGATATTACATTCAAAGCTGTGCTGAAAAGGGGCCCCCAAAATATGTTTGGCCCAGGGCTCCCAAAATCCTTAAGATGTCCCTGATCATATAGACTCTCCAAGGAAGACAAACATTTGAATTGGCCTAGTAGGTTTATTCTAAGTATACACTTCAACGCCCTTCAATGTCACTGCTTCATAACCATACAATATATTGTACTGCTGCCTATTCAATGTGTGATTGCACATCTCCTTCTGTCACAGTGCAGACTATTTTCTGTGTAATTTCCTACGATTACTGACATGTACAAACTTTAATGATGCTCTCCTTAAATGCCAACGCGAATGTACAAAAGCTGTTGATCCTGACTAATCAATAAGTGTTCCCTTTGGCCTAAGGCATGTGTCATGCACAGCACATAATCTCCTCTTTGGCTACACCACCCAATGTCTCCATGCTCCATATCTTGATGTTGAAGACTCTCGTATTTTTTGTAACTTATTCTAGAGGTACAATAAAGACTAGGGGGCAGATTTACAAGCCCCTTGTGACACATTTATTCCGCTGTTGCGTGACTTGATGCAGCGGTGACATAAACCATGCGCCACGTTGCAACATATTTACAACATGACGCATCTAGGGAGATGTGTCACATTGTAAAGCCCTGCTCCACATTAAACCTGCGTCAAGTTTAATGTATGCAGGGTGGGCGTACCATTGGAAAAAGCCTTGTAAAAGTGACACAGTGAAATCTACAAGATTTCCCTGAGTTACTTTTTAAGCAGGCTTGAAGCAGGTGTAAGGAGTGGCGCAGCACGTTAGGTATGGGCAGTCCCTGAACACTGCTGGATTTGCGTAGGGCTTGCTACAAGACTCCAGCAATGCGTCGTCCTTATGCCATACGATGCAACACGCATCTATCTATCCCTGCACCATGGTGCGCCGCATTATAAATGTATCGCGTCTGTGGTGGCGCAAGGGTAGAATTGCGTGTTGCATCGGTTCTGGTGCATCCCTGCTAATATGCAGGGATGCACCAGTCCTTGTAAATCTGCCCCTAGGATCAGGGCAAAGCAGTGCAAATGGCTGTTTGTACCTGTGCACAATGTTCTTTCAAATGCAGAATGTGGCTTTTACACCTTAACACATGAGTATTCTAAATTCCATCCCAAGAAAGCTTTTCTTTAATGAAATGCACAAGCAAATGGTGTCATCTCCCTGTTTATTTTATGAAGTAAAGTTTCTGAAAAACAAGCCACTTGAGATTCAGCACTGAAGTTTAGTCACAAAAGTGCTTCATTAGAAATGCTGAAGTCTCGAACAAATTATGGTTTGAAATTTGCAAGACATGACGTGCTGCCAGCACAAATCCAACGCTATTTTTTATTTAAAACCACCTTGCAGTCACTCCTGCTGCTTTACACAAATTTGATAGCACCACTTTATCGTCTTGTTGGTCCTGTTCTGAATCAATTTCTGATATTAAACATATTTCATTTGTATGTTCGACGACCTATCAATTTTGGTTACAAGTGTGAAAACAAATAACGCTATTTTCCATACACATATATCATTCTCCTTTAAGTTATTTTTAGGTAGTCTTTCTGATGATTGGCATTGTTGTACTTTTAATATACAAATTGTGGACTTATTAATTGCTGTTGAATTTCAACCTATTACTAAAAGTTGGAAGAATGCTCTGCATATCTCCTTTCAAATATGGTGGTATGGTGTTTGATATAATCATAGACTTGATAGAGCGTATAATGTCCCAATGTCTCTTACTATTAAACAAAATTCTATTTGGTCTCCAGTAACAATTTTTCTAGATTCTTCAGTTTAAAAGACTTTCATACATCAACCCTTTACTGAAGAAGTATCTATTTTTTTATTTTAATTTATTTATTGCTTTTTTATATAACAAGGAGGAGCATTCAAGGAAGGGATACAAATGGATATACTCTAAGAGTCACATAGGAATGGTAGATAGTACAAAGGTCTACTGCATATACTGGTGATTAGAGTTATCTCTATATACAGAGGGAAGGGATACAAATGGATATACTCTAAGAGTCACATAGGAATGGTAGAGCATACAAAGGTCTACTGCATAAACTAGTGATCAGAGTTATCTCTATATACACAGGGAAGGGATACAAATGGATATACTCTAAGAGTCACATAGGAATGGCATATAGTACGAAGGTCAACTGCATATACTCGTGATTAGAGTTATCTCTATATACATAGGGAAGGGATACAAATGGATATACTCTAAGAGTCACATAGGAATGGAAGAGAGTACAAAGGTCTACTGCATGTAATAGTGATTAGAGTTATCGCTATATACAAAGATATACAAATAGTAGATTTTCTTAGGTCAAGATCCCAAAAAACCAGGAGAGCAGAGTTCCATTAAGAGGGGTCGGTGGGGGGACGCAGTCACAACACCAAGGGACGGTGAGAGGGATACACGGGTATGGAGAAAAGGCAAATCAGAAAAAGGAAGAAAAATTTAAGGATCGTCAAGCGGGAAACGAGGGAAAAGGGGAAAGGATGAGTGAATGGACAAGATGGCAGGTCAGGGTCCAGAGAAAAGCGGCTGTGAACAGCAACAAAATGGCAGCCAGGACAAAAGAAAAAATGTATAAGTCCATGAGGGTGACCCAGTGAGTATGTATTAGAGTGCCAGGAGAAGTCCAGGGGGTACATAGTTCAGAAATCAAAGTCAAGAAGCACTCTCCCAAGTACAGGCTCATGACCTGCTCCTTGAGTGCTGCGACCTGGGGTCTTATTCCGCTTCAGGGCAACCTGGTTTTCGTTGTCTGTCACAGATGACCTATTATGAGAGGCTCCAGGCTACCAGGGTTTTTTCTTATGTGGCCTTGGTGGATTTTGGTTCCAGTCAAGCGTCCTCAGTTGGCGGGCATGACGGGGCCAGGCAGCAGGGGCTTCACAAGTGCTGCATCCCTGGACTCCCTCCTGTTCCGCTTCAGGGCAACCTGGTTTTCGTTGTGGGGCAGAGATGACCTGCTTTGGGAGGCTCAAGGCTACTGGGGGGTTTTCTTTTGGTCATTGGTGCAGTTTGGTTCCTGACAAGCATCCTTGGTTGGTGGCAATTATAGGGCCAGGCAGCAGGGGCTCCACGAGTGCTGCTTCTCTGGGCTCCGCTCCCGTTGCGGAACAACCACGCTCACGTTTCGGGTTGTAGATGACCCGTCCATCTTGTTCAGCCGGCTACAGGCTACCGGGGTTCTTCTGGTGGCCTTGATGTTTAACGTTTCCTGTTATGCTTGAACACTCTTCTACCATTACGGGGACAGGCGATTATACGCCGGAACCACCGCCAAACTCCAAAAGAGACTCCAGCAGATTCAGAATGCCTCAGCACGACTCATCCTGGACATCCCCCGTCGCAGCCACATCTCCGGACACCTGAGAGATCAGCACTGGCTCCCGGTCAACAAGAGAATCACCTTCCATCTCCTCACCCACGCACACAAAGCCCTACACAACCAAGGCCCAGGATACCTCAACAGCCGCCTCAACTTCTACGCTCCCACACGCCAGCTTCGATTGACCGGCCACGCCCTCGCCGCCGTCCCCCGCATCCGAAGAGCCACCACAGGAGGAAGGTCCTTCTCCTACCTGGCCACCAAGACTTGGAACTCCCTCCCGACCCACCTCCGCCTGACCCAGGACCACCTTGCCTTCAGGAAGCAGCTCAAGACCTGGCTGTTCGAGCAGTAGCGGACCCCCCTCCCCTAGCGCCTTGAGACCCTCCGGGTGAGTAGTGCAGTATATAAATGCTTTGATTGATTGATTGATTGATTGATTGATATAATATTTATTTCCTTAGAGCTTTCCTACCATAGTAGTATGTCTTGCTTTTTTCGTTTCCCTGATAATATGTTCTCTGTGAAATTTGGATTTCCACTATTGTTTCTAATTATGCTAATTTTATTACATGAGAAGTGCTTTTATTTTTTGGCCTTTCTATTTTCGTTTTTCCTCCCTTTATACTGTTTTCTGCAGATAATTGCAAACATTTTCCTGTTCTATCTTATTATTGCTCAAATGCTTTGAATACATTGTTGTTATATTATATTGTGAACGTGCTACTAGTTATTTCCCTTTTTCCTACTTAATAAACTTTACTTTTAAAACTTAAAAAGAAATGCTGCAGTCAGCAGGAGCTCAAAAACCACGACTCTCAATTTTAAAAATAAAATGTGTAAGTTATTGAGATTGCCTTCCTGCACATCAACAATCATTAATGTACATTACAGAAATTCTTTATTTGATTTTTTACAACTATTAAAAAAATAACACTTAAAATTATTACAATGTAAGTTAAAAACAATGTTGCAATAATACCTCATTATATCTGGATATGTGCAAAAAGATTCCTACTCATTAATAACCATGTTCACAAGTTCATGGTAAAGTGCATCATTATGTCTAGATCTGTACAAGATTTCTCAACTCATTACGAACCATATTCACAGGTTCAATGTCTGCTTTCTTTAAGAGTGTGTCAATCAAATTTAAAAACAATATACCTCAACAAATTAAAATGGTTGATGATCCCCCCGCCCAGTGGATATTAGTCTGCCTACAAGTACGAATATTAAGCTCTTTTGAAATTGGTTTTAAAAGTGTTCTTCTCGCTTCACTGACTGTAGGACAGACAGACATCACGTGGCATAGGGACTCTTTATAATATCCACATAGTCTGCAAGTTGCGTTATGATATTTCCCTTTCCAACTTGGTTGCAATTCCTTGGTTTCATGTACTCCAAACCGATACAGCATACACTTATTTTTTAGAAACAATCTGAACTGAGCTGCTAGATAGTCTTGTCGACTTTTTGCCACTACATTTTTGTTGTCTACAAAAGATAATATTTTTTTGCATCGCCATTGCACACTCTGTTAAACGCCACCCTCTCCATCTTACCGTTCTATGCCTCTTGAATGTCTAATTCCACTAGAGCTGTTCTTAGGTGTTCACGCTATGAAATGGTTTTTTATCAAACTAGACCCTTATTTCTGTCCCGCATAGATTGTTTAGGGTACCAGGTTCCGAAGAGTGAAGTTTCCAACACAATTTCACAAAAACAGATTGCCACCGGAATTTCTGGTTTTGAAGTCCAAATTCCAGGCGAATCTGTGCTGGTGGAGCTTAAAAACGGCTTTATACACTTTTGTCTGTAAATCATTTAAAATTCCAAATTCCCGACCATGCCATATTTCCTATCCGTAAGCCAGAGCTGGGAGTAATTGCATCAACATCCATCAGGGCTATGAGCCTATAATTACTAGGCTCATTGAAATTACCATTTTTATATATAGGATGAAATATGCTCCCTCTCCATGAGTTAATGCTCTTATTTTGAGAATACAAATATTTAAAGAGCAGAGTAAGAAAATTTGCCCAAATTTCCGCATTGTGTTTGAAGATTGCGTTTGCAAGCCCGTTAGGCCCTGCAGCTCCCTCCGTTTTCAATTTTTGTACTACTTCTTTTAGTTGTTTGTTGTCAATTAAGGTGGTTATGGCATTATGATTTGGTTACTGTGATAAATCTTCAATCTGAACCCTATCGTAGAGGCCTAAGATTTCTTCACGTTGTGCTATTTTCCATGAAGTTTGGTTGATGTCACATTTTTTATGCTTATCCTCCTCCGGTCCAGGTTCCAAATTCATTATCATTTCATGGTTAGTATTATTGTATACATTTTGTAAATGTTGTTCCCAAATTTTCTCACTTATTCCTGCTTTTTGAGACATTCCTGTTCAATTAGTTAACTTGTTTATTATGCCCCAGAATTCACAACTGTTAGGCTATTTGCTGGCCCAGAGTAATTTTTCCCAAAACTTTTCCATACGTTCCTTTCTTGCCAATATACACCTCTCCCTAAAAATCTTCCTCATGTCGCTAATATTGTTATTCGTTACTGGCTTTCCAGATCTTACTGCCATAACAGCTTTTCTCGATTCCCTTGCAAATTTCCTTTTTTGGTTACGCAACTGTATGTTAAACCATGGTTCACATATTCTACTTTGTGGGCCTTGACGTCCTGGGTGAACCGGAAATGTATTTAAAAGAAAAATTCCCAATTGTTCCCAAAAGTCTTCAGGTGACTTGGTGCACTGTGACCCGCCATCGTTTATGTATTCATGTACGGCAACCATTATTTGTGAGACGCTCGTACCTCGCCATTTTAATTTCTTCATATTGTATGTTCCTGGGATTTCTGTCAGTGCAGTCATTTTACCTTTCTCAAACAACTTTGCTTTGATGGTCAAAATTTGCGGCAAATGATCACTTTCCGGGCGGGATTGTGTGTAAAAGGAATCAACTGTGATATAAAGATCATTGCTGACTATGGTATAGTTTCGTCCACTTAGAAAGGTGAACCTGTCCGGTTTATCTCCCTTTATTTTACCGTTTAGAATGTCTAAGCTCAAGGTGTCCAAATAGTTTTTCAGCTTGTTAGCCTCCAACTCCTTTAGACACATTCTCTTGTTTGACTTGCTCCCTATTAGGTTGGAACAAAAATCACCTGTAATTAGCATCTCAGAATTTTGATGGCTTTTCTGCAATCCTTGATTAAGTTAATCAAGCATACTAGTTTTTCCTTTTCTGACTTTTGGTTGGGGTGAATATATATGTTTAAAATTAGCAGCTGCCAGGGCATGTCATTTCCAGAGTCCTTGCTTTCCAAATTCACAACCTGTATCCAGTTTTCACAAGTGTCAATTTCTTCTGTTTGCCAAACTAAATTTTCTGTTACATAAATGGACTGCCCACCCCTTGGGTGCCCATATGTATAACTTTGTTCTGCTAAGACATGAAATTCTGCATATCCATTATTGGGTTTATGAATCAAGTTCCAGGTTTCTTGTAACATGATGATGTCAAAACTTTGTAAGAAGGCTTGCGTCTCAGGATCTCGGCCCATTTCATTGAACCCGTGGATGTTCCATTAACAGATTCTAATTTTGTAATCCTTGGGCGTGCCTGGATATATCATTAACGGATGTGGCCTTTGGGGATCATTAGATTCATCAGGATCGTGTATTGCTCAAGAAACGGGGCACCTACAACCAATCATGAAATTCTTCTGGCAATTGGTTTGAACAAGCTCGATCCTGAATTGTTATCTCTGGTGTGTTATTTGCCAAATTAGAGATTTTAGGAGTGGTGCTTCAAGCGCCCCTTAAGCAAGTTTTTGGACAAATCTCCATTCCAGATGTAATTGGGGTCACAGTATCAAATAAAAGTGGGTACGGGTATTTTGGAATTTTTGGGTAAGATAGAGCAATACCCCATGCATCAAAACGTACTCTCCTTTGAGGACCAGGTTGTCAGAGTAACCTATTTTTCTGATTTTTTTTTCATTTGCAAAAATTCTACTGTCAAGAGATCGGCTGTAGTGATACTACACAGCTTTGGTATCTCCTTAAATATTCTCATTAGGTTTCCCCTGTTTAGGAAGTCCAATGCACCCTTTGTTTGATATTTTGGCTCAAAGATCAATTTATTAGATGACTCTCCCAGTTCGCTTTGTCGAATCCCCGTTTGGGGGAACTGTTCTGTTTAATCTGTGTGTTATAGACTTTATTTCTGATTTGTACTAGGTTGTCGGAGATCTCCCTTTCCTGCTGTAATGCATTCACTTCTCCATCACTTATTGTTGTACTTAATGTTTTATCAGCTTTTTGATGTACTTCCTTGCTTATAAGATCTTGTTAGTTAAATTGAACTATTGGAAACTCGGAGACCCCTCCCTGTTTATCTAGTGAAATGTTTAATTTATTCCAATTTTTATTTTCCATAAATTCGCTCAAAGTACCCAGAGATTTTTTTCAAATCGTCTGTTAACCGCCTGTCCAAATGAGCTTTGTTTAGAACTTCTTGTACTCTATCATGAGAGCTTACCATACAATGTTCATGTGGAATACCTTCACAATTTGAGGATATAATTTGTGAATTTAATGAGGCTCCATTTACACCATTTTGTTTGTTGTTTACGGTTTTATCATCAAACCGTGTCTTTATGAAGACGATAATCTCATCTGCAATTTTTTGTTTGTATCCTATTTTTGGCGGATCTTTAATTTTTCCTTGATTTTGTTCCAAAGTGTTGTCACTCACGGAAGCTTTAGAATTGACAGGGATGTCCTGCTTTTTTGCGGTTGTTATACACTCTTTGTCACTTTTTCTTTGCTTGACACCTTCATTTAAGTGAATATTGCTTATTTGTGTACCTAAAGATTAATCACTTGGAAGGGATTTATTAAAATGTACTATTGGATCTTGCAAATGAAACATAGATCCACATAAGACCCCAGGAGGGCCTTTATTACTATGCTGGTTGGATTTATGGCTGTACAAGTGTGACAAAATTGGATACATTCGCTTCTTTGCTTGTCCATTTTGCTTACTCACATTAAGCCTGGCCTTACAAGCTTTTTTCCGTTGTCTTTTTGTTAATCCACCATTTGATGGACTAGGTGTAAGAGTTAATTCCTGTGCGGTTTGCACTTCCCCTAATCGATTTGATTCCTTGGTTTTATTTTTTGTAATACTGCCATCAAGTTGGGGGCCATGTGTCATTACTTCTACACCTGCTTTGTCGTTCATCACATCTTTTCTTTCGGTCATGGCAGGGTGTTCCTTGTCAACCTTATTTTCTATTGGCTTAACGACATTTAGGATTTCTGTTAGTATTCCTGGAAGGGATGCCAATGTATCTATTATCTGGCAAATATGGTGTTTTTGCTCTTTAAATGTGTGCTATTAAATGTATTTCTCCTCGTTTCACCATTCTGAAACCTGCCCTTGCATGGGGTTAGTTTTTGGAGCTACCTTAGATTTATGCAACCTTTAAAATTTAGAGCAGCGTCAAAAAGCAGTGGGTGTTGTGGTGGAACTCCCACTGCAACACCCTTTGCATGCCTCTTTCACTGAGGCTTAACGCCACTTTGTAAAAATGGAACAAGGCATTGCGTCACAGGAACATCAATAAAAGTGACATTCCTGTGGCGCAATGCCCTTGTAAATACGTCACAAAGTAATGTGTGTGTGGTGAAGAGGCAGTGGTGTAGTAAGGGTGCATCAGGCCTAGTTCCAGCAAGGATATGCACCATCTACCTCTGGATGGGAAGTAATCGTGGCGTTTGAAAAAAATATAGGCATGTTTTTAGGGAAGATCTGTGTGGGTGCCATTTGAGTTCAGAAGAGAGGAAAAACTTACATGGGAACAAATAAGTTGTGTAGGTTCCTGAGAAGAGGGATACATGCAAGCTTATGGGGAGAGATGATTGTTGGCTAGAATCACTCTGAATGTGCAAACAGGAGTGTTGCAAAAGTTGTAGAGGAGATCAGGATGAGCACTAGAGAGGAGACAGGTGTTAGTGTGAAGAGTACATCTGAGTCAGTACTGCAAGTTCAAATAACTTTATTCGATTGTAGACATTACAATCATAAAAGTACATATCATCAACAAACAATTAAAAACAGTCCGGGTAATTCATTTTGACAAGTAAGAAATCCAATACACAGTAAAAGGTAAAAAAGAGAACGCTGCGGGCAACATGAGCATAAGCATTATTAAAAGTACATTAAAAACATAAATAGATTCATTATAAAAATTAAAAGTGCCTAGAGCATTAGCAGCATAGTTATCAGTCAGTACTGTAAAACACAAGTGTATGAGGTCTAGGAAGCAGCACTTTGTGAAAGGTGTATAAAGGCTGAACATGAGAAAATTGTGAGTGCTGAAGACAGCTGGGTAATCACTGAAGATTATCAATGTGTGAGGCAAGTAGAAGTAAGTGACAAATCCGAGTACTGTGGAAAATCTCAAAATATATGTGCACAAAGGATAGATTTTTGAGATCTGGTGAGTAGGAATATTTGAGCTCAAAGAGTAAAAATGTTTCAAGTGTGGAAATAATGGCTGCGTAAGTGCTTAAAGAGCAATGGGATGGTATAGGACCAATGTTAATGCTATAGCAGGGGCTGTATCACGAAAGTGCGCACAGCAAAGGCTAATTTAGGACTCATCTTTATTACTTAAAGTGAGCGCTCTGAGCGCTAGGTTAAGAACCAGGCCCACATCATATAAAGTGTGCACTGGGAGTGCAAAGTTAAGAACTAGAGCAGTATTACACAAACAGTTGGAATTTAGTGTGATAACTTAAGACAGTGTGCCTGATTTAGATCTCAGCGGACAGGTTACTCAGCCACTAGGGTGACATATATCCCATCCGCCGAAATATAAATCCCATTATAACTTACGGGATTTACATTTTGCAGAACAGGATATTTGTCGCCCTGATTGAGTAACCCATCCGCCGAGATCTGAATCAGGCCTAGAGTCTCTGCCACAGTTTTCAGCTGACTGGTGTCCCAAATAGTCTGAGCAGAAGAAGCTCTATTTTCCCATTTTACACCTTGGTAAATGGTTGCTTGTTACAGGAAATCTCAATTCAAGTACTGCTAGTGGCTGGAAATGTAGCAGCATATGTTGACATAATTAAAGTAAGAAGCGGAACATATCACAATAAAATACACAAAGGAACATACCAAAACAATTAAAATATGACCGGGTATAACACAAAAATACTATGAATCAGAATGCACCACAACAACCATATTATAAAATACCAAATTTACATTGCAATTATGAAGCACAAAGATATCACAAAAACACAACAAAACAGATCACAACCCCAATAAAATACCACATTACAATTTTGCAAAACATTCTTGTCACACATTACCAGCACCAAAAATCTGCTTTCATAATACAATGGTAAAATATGTTTGCACCAAGCACTGCCTTAATGTACCACCAGGACATGGAATAGCACCAGTTTAAAAATGTGTTGTGATCTGGCTTCCAGTCTCTGCCTCATTTTTGTCTGACTTGAGTCTTAGATAGTGGCTAAAGCGTAGCAGCAGTATATCACCACCTTGGACAGCAGTAAATTTTTGCTGTCACAGGAACTCTTAAGGAATATGCTGCTTATGACTGGTTATGTAAAAGCATTTGCTGACATTTCTAAGATACACAAAGTAACATAACAACTCAATTGAAATAGAACAGGGTACGTCAAAATGAAAAAGACACAATTAAATTCAAAACAACCACCAAAGTACACAACAACAAAATCACATGTCAGTGATGCAGCACAACAATCAACAGAACACACCCCCATCATAAACAAATCTCACACGACAAAGATGTTTGTCACACATTTGCATCTCCAGAGTTCTTTTGCAACAAAACAGCAGCAAAAGATGATTGGGAAAGGCACTGTGTAAGATTATCACCAAATGCATGAAATGGCAGCAGTCAAAAATGTGTTTGTGATCCAACAAACTGTCACACTTTCGAGCCGACTGTAGTCTTAAATGGCTGATGAGCCATAGCAGGAATATTTTACCGTTTTAGATCGTGGTAAATAGTAGCTTGCAACAGGAACTTTAAATGGTATATAGATGTAATGCCATTTGTTGACATTTCTAAAGTAAACAGGATAACCTAACACAATAACTACAACACAGAAAAAACAATAGGCAAGACATAACACAACACAACACAATACAACGGTTAAAACAGGGTTCAACATAACAAACATGAGTACAACACGAAAACATCACATTACAATGAGCCACACAACAAATGTGCACAAACATGCTGTGCACACTTTACCATCTCCAGAAATCTGATCTTGTAATACAGTGGTAAGGGTGGGGGTACTCCAATCACTGCCTTAATGTACCAACAGGAATAAGAAATATTCCAGTCAAAAATTGTTTTGGGATCTGGCCCCAGGTCTCTGTCACATTTTTGGTTTGACTGGTGTCTTAATCATTTGATTAGCTAGAGCAGTGCTAATTTACCACCTTCCATCCTGGAAAATTGTTGCTCGCTATGGAAACTTGAGAAGCATATGCTGCCTTTGGCAAAAAATATAGCACAACAAGAACGGATGAAACCGGTGACCCTATGAAGTCAATGCTGCCCTTGCATGGTCCTTGCCCTGGTCCATTACTAGCAAGTGTACAGGCCCAGCCTCACAAGTCGAATACTGTTTTTACTGGGAGATGTGGGGAAATGCTGTGTAGTAGAAATGGTGTGGATTCCTGAAGATTTCAGAACTGGTCTGGTGTCTACTGGGTGGATATTTGCTTAGGATTCTCTGTCCTGGTGTGATTACAAAGCAGGGATCTACTTGAGATAGGCACCGTGGGAAAAGTAAAATTGGACTTTTCCATCAGTGACTCTTCTGCATAGATCAGTGCATGGGGCAGAGTGTTGCCACCCCAAGTACCAATGGGTGTGAAAACAGACTGCACCCTATTTCTTTACATCCTAATGTGTGTTGTCAGAGCTGCATGCCACAGTAAATGAAAACAGATTTTAGGGTGAAAGGGAAGCTCTACAGTTGCATTTCGAAATTATTTTCTAAAGAAATATTCTTCTGGTGCAAGCATCAGAAGGATTTGTCTGTGCAGTGTGATGGTCTCACTACACTGGGAAGGTAGTGTGGTGAACATGAACTGATTATTCACTGCACACAGAACACATAAGCACCACTTCAAGAATTCTACTTTCACAAAACTGGTTTATGTTTTTGTTTTACTAAACAGTGCTTTCAATTACCATCAAGAACATGACATGGCGGCAGACAAAAATATTTTGTGATCCGGCTCCAGATCTTTGTGAGGGCAAGTATGATTTTCAAATGAGTGTAGATGCAGACTTTGCTATTCTAACAAAAAACTGCCAGTTTCTGAAAAAAAACGTTTGAGAGCTAGAGTAGAGATGATCCTAATGTGAGTGAGTGCATGTGATTAATGTAGAAAATAAGTGTTCAAGGGTTGTAGAGTAGAAAAGAGCAATGAGACTTCTCAGAGTGAAAGAAATGTGAGTGGAAAAAGGAACACTTTAGGCTTGAATAAGGAAACTCTGTCATTGCTCGTGAGATGACTATGCAGATATACATAGCATATGAGCAAGGTACGGCTTACATCTTATGCAGATGATACCCAGCTGGTTCTGGCAATCCACAGAGATGGCCCCACTGTGGCAGCCAACTTTCAGATAGCCATGCTCGAGGTCAGTACCTGGATGGCCTCGAACTGTCTGAGGCTTAACTCAGACAAGACCGAGATCATGACCTTCGGCAGGCTCTCTCCCGAATGGTCTCCTATCTGGTGGCCTGCAAAGCTGGGTCCACCACCTGTCCCAGTAGAAAAGGCCAGAAACCTGGGAGTGATCTTTGACAGCAAACTGTCCTTTGACATCCACACAAACAAGGTTGTTTCTTCAGCTTTCTACATTTTGAAAAAAATTAAGAAACTACTGCCTTACCTCCCTACCTCAGCAAGGAAGACCCTGGTCTCTACTTTAGTTTTTTCTAAAATAGACTATGGGAACGCTCTCTTTCTAAACACACAGAAGCGTGTCCTAACGAAGTTGCAGTCTATTCAGAATGCAGCTGCAAGGATTCTTCTTAACATTCCTCGTCGCAAACCCACTACTCCTGCCATTCGCCATCTTCACTGGCTGAGAGTCGAGAGCCGCATTAAGTTTAAGGCCCTCTGCATTGCCTATAAGGCAGTACATGGCGTCGGACCTAGGTTTCTCACAGAAGCTTTTCAGCTGTACACCCCCAAAAGGCAACTAAGATCGGCTAACATCTGCCTTCTCCCTGTACCGCGTACAAGAACTGCCACCTGGGGAGACAGGCGCTTTCTGGTGGCCACTCCAAAACTTTGGAATCTCCTGCCACTGGCTATTAAAACTGCCCCGAACCTGATGAGCTTTCGCAGGCTCTTAAAAACATGGTTGTTTAACCAGTAAGTTGATGACTGATTTTCAGTAGCTCATCAGCGCCGAGACACCCCAGGGTATTTGTTGCGCTATAAAAATTGCGAAAATAAATGAAAGAAATAAAATGAAGTCACTGATTTAACATATTATTATGGAATATTTGGTGGAATATATGGTGGAATATTTTTAGGTTCATACATTGTCATCACATGGTTTCATGGAGTGAATCAATTAACTCACTGACAAAACTACTATATTTTATTTGCAAAAACATTATTTTGCAAGGCAGTGTAGTTTTTCCTGATTGTTTATTTTACTTTAATAAAGAAGGTTGACAGATTTCGTAATTCTACTCACCCTTAAGTTCATCACTAGACCTACTGCATTCTGACAAGGAGAAATAGTCACACGATAGTAGTCAAATAGCTAAACGTTGATTTCACTTTCATGTGATTTATGTACAAATTCCACAGGAGCAACATTGTATGAAAAGTAGTTTTAAGGGCATAAGGAATATTTTATTTCCAGTTGACTAGGAAGATCTCTGATAGTCTATAAATGAAGAAAGAAATATGAAATTATACATGTAAATGTAATATAAATGAGTGCTGATGTCATATTCCTAGGTTTGGCAAGAGTTGACAAGGTGGTCAGTTCTTCTTCAGTTGTGCTCTTAAGCTGTGGAACTCTTTGCTCACCTCGTCAAGATCATGTAAATCGCTTGGTATGTTCAGGAAGCTCTTGAAGATGTGTCTTTTCCAATCATTTTTTGTTTTCTGTCTACTCCGTTTACCGAGTGATGGGAAACCCTTTTGGGTAGCCACAAACTTTACGTATCAGTATAATAATATTATAATATTATTCAAATGATAATGAAATTAAGTCAATAAGTACCCAAGGGTGTATATACGCCTCTCAAACTAGATTGATTAGCAGGTTCATAAGATATGAGCATTTTCTTTCTTTAAATCATTCTACTGAGTTAGATAATTTTCAAAATGACATAAAACATGTAAAAAGAAATAAGGGAACCAGAGATCAGAATTTCTAAGGTTTTAGGCAAATATCACTAAAACAGCAAAGGAAAAATTGAAGTCAATGTTCACAGCAGACTGATACTCTGGTAGTATTATGAGCTGATGGCAATGAGGCAGAGGCTGGGTATGCCTAACAGGTTGCATTGCTCAAGGGCTTAAACTTTGGTTTTTATTATTTGTTTGTTTCTCAGTTACTTTCAGCTGAGAAAGGTATGATGCTAAAGCTAGCAAAGATCCTAAAATTCATATACACTGTTGTATAAATTCAACTTAAGCCTTCAGGTTTTTCACCCAAAGTACAGAGCAGAAAAAAGTCAGGTTTTTTTACCCGTCAAGGTCTCTTCACTACTGGGATAACTCTGTTCCATTTTCTAGGTCACCAGTCCCAGATTTCAACTTTTTTGATTCTCGAATTTCTTCAGTGTGGCAAGACAGGGGCCGTGGGAGGTAGGAAGAGGGATGATACACCATTCAACTTATTTAGGGTGGACGGTGTAGTTCCTTTCTTTCTCGTCCTCCACTGCCAAGAAAACCTGGTGATGAAGGACAAGGAAAATGACCCCCACAACTTGGGAGAAAATTCTTCCCCTCTCCCTGCTTCTAAATTCAAAATACACAAAAGGCATTTCCCTTCAAATGATGCTGATTCTCAGACATTTAAAGTTTGCACCCAATAGTGGAAACATTAAACATAATCACTCCTGGGAGCTTTGATTTACACTTAAATTATGGTATCCACCTCGATTTAAAATGCTACCGTCTGGCATAATGCCAAAGCAGTATCATACCTGTTTACATCCTGTTTCAGGCCTTCCGAGGCTGGCCATTAGTCTAATCATCAGATAACACTTGAATGTGATGCTGTGAATGGTATTGTAAAATGGACACAATGTATTTGATGTTTAATGATTTATGAAAAGCTTACGTGATTCTGAGTAAGTAGGAAGTGACATAAACAGGTTTTCCCTACAAAAATTACCAATGTGGTAATCTATGTCCGGCTGCTCGACCGGCCGAGATTCGCCGGCCGGACAGACGTAGGTTTAGAGGCTCCTTCAGATCGTGATGAAGGCTACTTACTGATCACGCAGGTCCTACTAAAGCAGCCCGGGGACAACTATCTACAACGACTGTGGGGCAGAGAACAACACAGGAACTCTTCCTGGTTCCAGATCCTGACCCCACAGGTTGTATCTATTTAACCCCGCAGCCCATAATGGGCTTTTCTTTAAGTTTATGAGCACTTCCTTTGGTCCTGATGAATTGCCTTGATGGCACGAAACATGTTGACCAGATCACTTGTTGAGGGTTGAATGGGCTTCCCACACATAGGTTGGCTGAAATGCCATACCCCTCTTAGTTTTAATAAAGTAGGTAGCTACAGGAATAAAATACCCAGAGTAGACTACACTAATTTTTTTTAGAATCACCACATGTCACGCTCACTACTTCACTACTTCACGAGTAGGGCTCCTCACACCCACTCAAACATCGGCTTTGGAATAAAAGATCTCCAACAAAAGTGCATCACTAAGTGCCGCCCGTCAGGCATTGCAGTGCCGGCTTGACGCAGGAGCAGGAAGCCGATGATGACACGAAGCGACCGGTTGGGAATGCGACAGTAGTCATAGAACCAACCTGTTGTGTGAGGTTTCCCTAAATTCCAAAAAGGGACAATCGCCCCTGACTTCCAGATACAACCTCCCTTTCAGAGAGAGGAAGCTAGTCCACTCTCCTTAACACAGTTATTACCCCCAGGGGAACTTTGTGCTATCAGTTGGGTAACATTAAGAATGCCATTCATATTAAAAACATCCCATTACACACACTGTTAGACCTTTGCAAAGTCTGTCAATGCAACAGACACTAAAAGAAAAAGTTCCTTTCTTTAACCCTCTTGCAACACTCCTCTCCCTCTCCCACTCCCACCTGGCAGGGTACTGTATCACAGTTTGCTATAATCCCCATAAACAACTTTCACCATGTGATTAAAACTCAAAACATGAAAATTATGGCACTTTCCAGCTTCTTTCTTTTTACACAATCTCCAAACAACACAAAACGAGAACCCACACCCCCTTCTCCGTATGAGTAGGGAGCTCTGGTTAAAGGTAAGAAGTAGAAGAGTAGTATAGTTCAGAAACCTTTTTTAATATCCCAACCCACAACAAATGAGCTTGAGTCCTCTAGAGATGTCAACACTCTTAACCCTCAATTTCACATCCTCCATCTTTCCTCCTACTCCTTAATGCACATAAAAGGATAAGACAGATCTCTAATTGTCCTGAAATAGTATACACGCTTACAAGAGCTCCTCACTCATATACATGTCATCTAATCAGTATCCCCTGATCCCACTTTCTGTAATATCCCTAAATGTCAATTTAATGGCTCACCACATCAAACACAAAAAGGTCTTCCAAGATTAATATGTGTACTTATTCAGGACACACACTGATCAGAGACTGAATCAGTCAAATAAAAAACATGAATGGGAAAAAACAGCAATGGAAGCAGCTGCTCAGAGAGAACCCTCCTGTCTTCTGTCAATTTCTTTAACACTACAATAAAAGATAGAGTTGAAGTACTAACAGGGAAGTCCCTCCCACACAAAATCCTACACCAATGAATAGAGGCAGGATTACATTTGTAAAAATAAAAACCACGAACAAACTAATGATTATATGATCAATTTACACCCTAACACTAGCAAATGTGTTTTTTTCCAGGAGTTGTTACAAAATCCCTCACAGTGTTCAGGTCACAATGCCTCTTACTCCATGGAGTCTTTAATCTGGAACCAGACCCACACTTAGACAAACCGAATCATACAGACAATCAAAAAGATATTCAGAAACCCATCTTACGAGATGCACTCATGGACTTTGGACGAGTAGATACCTGACCAATTGGTTATGGATATTAATTTCAAGAGTGTACAATTCCTCATCAGGCTTAGACTATTGCTTGACAGGAGCGCTGTTCCTGAAGGATGTGATGAGATGTGACATATTAGTGGGAGACATAAATGTAAGTCATATCTCCCCACCATCCTCTTTATGGCAGATGCCAGCAAATAGATACAAATGTATGAGAGGAAAAAAGTCTTTGTGGCACCCACAAATTATACAATGAAGACACAATGTCCTTTGTACAATTTATAAGAGCTGTGAGCAAAATGAGATGGAAGAAAAAACTAGTGCTAGTCAAAACACGTGTTGCAGGAGAACAAACAAGACTGGAATCTGCCATTTGAAGCCTCTCTAAATAATGCTTTTTTGAGTCCATCTTATGTGCTCCTCAGTAATTCTTTGAAGGAAAAAATGTTTTTAAACCTACTGTTCACTACCTAAAGGGAACGTGCTGTTATGTACCCCACTGTACACCAATCTAGGTCTAGGAAGCTACCCAACCTTTTACCTACATTTGTCCTACCTTGCTCTGCATAATAGTTCTAGGACTGACCTTTTACCCAGTTTTGTGCTGAATAATTGTCAATCTGTTTACTTGAAACCAGCCTCATGTATCATGCACGAGGATTCTTAGAAAAGTCCCTGTACATGATGTATTAACATACTCTGTATAAAAATCATGGTCATCTTCATCTTATGGGGAAATAACTATTTTGCATAATTGCAGGTATTGATTTAGGCACATTTACCAAATCATACACACAACATATTGATTGTGTAAGGAACACCGAGGCTATCGTTATGGTATAAAAGAGCCATACAATACTAGGCAGGCAGAGGAGAAGCTTCCACGCTGACACAAGACACTGAGGTCTCTGCACGCAGCAGCTCAGCGCGCAGTGGTATAACATCCCTTGGGGGTGTCCAACTCAAGACGAAGACGGGCTCCTTCATTCTCTCCCATCAGATAATGGGGTTGGCTCTTTGCTAGGGGATTCTTGGCTTTATGTCTACATACATGCTAGATACACTTATGTAGGGTTTGCATCATAGGAATATACTTGATTACCATCACGTATCTATATGCCTGCATATATTCCCTTTTTAAGCACCATTGTCGAATTCCACATTTTATTTACTCTGTTGGTACTTGTAATCTTATACATCTGTTTCTGTCTAATGGTTGTGGCATCTACCTAGAATGACACTGGCTCAATAAATGCTTATTGAAAACGTCCCCACTGTTTATTCTGTGCATCTCTTTGAGACTGAGTACTGCACTGTTTCTACGATCCCTGAAGGATTAAGGGTTTTCATGTTCGATAATTGCCAGAAACTATTTGCTCCTTGGTAAGTTAAGGGCTTATGGTGGCACTGTGAGATAGCTGGTCTGAAGGCTGACATATCCTTTGGGGGTATCTGGACTCAGTCTGCAAACCAATCCCTTAGTTTATGTTGTCTAAATGTGCAGATCCTATTTATTTTTAGGAACTACATCACATGGTGCTGCCAACATTGGTTTGGTTCTTATTTAACGGTCAAATCTGAGTAGTTCAGTTGTGCTTTCTCAGAGACCCCTACTCTCATTTTACCAGAGACGTCTGGAGTGGGAAGTGAAAATCTGGAGCAGCTAAGTAGGTATATCCTATGTATTGGCTGTAGGTTTGTTCAAGCTTGAAGGATAATAGTTGCCCACACTGTGCAAAACCTTATCTATTTTTCTTAATACTTCCTCCCATAATGTCTAACATTGGAGATGCTTGTATGGGTGGTGCTAATACAGAGGAAGCTGTGCAGGAAGGTGCTTTTAACATTTCATATAATTGCAGACATGTACTTAGTATGAAATTAGTAGATTCTGGCCTCGCATCAATAGGTAGAACTGTTACCTTCGTTATTGAGGCACACAAGGCATTCAGGACAAAGGTATTCTATTTGTGGATCACATTCCCACCTGCAGATGCACGCACACACTTGTTTCATTCTTACATTCCAGATGAGGCACCTGAAGAATACTCTCCATACGAGAACATAGAAGTCCAGTTAGCTTACCAAAATAATATTGATTGGTTTAAAAGCGCCCTCCCCCACACCAAAGGAAATGTGAGTCCACTAGGCAGAGAAGGAAAGACCTGGACGGTCCTAGCTGCTTACACATCACATCCAGAGATTGATACATTGCAAGCAGTAGACTAACATACACTTTACAAAGAGATAGTAAAACTGTACCCAAACCTTACACAGTTTGTAATGTGAACATTTAAAATTCAGCCCACAAGCACTGAATGCGGTTATGGAACGGATGCCTTCTGGATAGCAAAGAAAATAGCACAGCTTGTTTCCGTATTTCCCCATATGGGACCTCAGGAAAAATACAGAATACTGACAATTTGTTTGCCAATGTGAATAGCTCCCCCGATAGAGGATTGTACCCCTTAGGTACAGTTTTTGCTGCAGTTTACACCAAAACACATGGTACCCCCTCGTTGGCAGTCATAGCAGAAATATTGAAACAAAGACAGAATGAGTACAGGAACAACCTGCCCTGGACTTGGGGATGAAATTTGCTAGGCACTTTTTTTACAGGTATCAACAATTATGTTAGGTAATACAAGCTGGGAGGCATCTGCGGTGGCTATACACCAATCCCTGAGGGAATTCACTGCGGCACAACCGGAGTCAGAACTACCTAAGATTATTGAAGAAACCTATGCTTCGCTGGGTAGCGATAACTTGAGAGCTAGACCTGAAAAAACACAAATAATGAGCAATTCTGAAAAGGATAACTATATTCAGGCACCCAGTACTTCTGAAAAGGAATGGGATAACAAACAATCAAAAAGTAATAAGCAGAATGCATCACGATCATGGGTTGGGTCTCCTCAACAGGAGCCCTGTGAAAGAAAATATCATCTTAGGAACTGTGATAACATAAAAAATCCTGACAAGTATCAGATACTGTTACACGCTCCTTTTGTTACTTTCAGGGTTCATCAAAAACTCATAGAGGGACGGATGGTCAGAACACAGATCAGAAGTGTGAGTCAATTCAAGAGACACACATTGCGCTTCAGACTACATTGTCAAACTAGAAGATAAACCCAAAACTAAACCTCAGTTTAAAAAGATGAAGGTATCTGTCCCTAAAATAAGACATTTCCAGCCTATTGAGGACCCTGCTACTGAACGGCGAATGGGCTCTGATGATGCTAGGCAGCACAGCAGAAGTAGCATTAGCTCACCAGAACCTGATGGAATTTCTGGTGACAGCAGCATTGAATGAACATATCAAGGTAGAAAAACTGTATACAAGGGTAAGTGTCCCACAGCATTTACATAAAATAACGCTCCAAATGGAGGGGCACATACCCAGGAAAGTGAAAGGTCTCTTTTGCAAGAACTTGACATATGGATACAATATCCTTTTGGCTGAAAAATGTTGGCCGCTTGAGTTTGTCATTGCGTGCCCACTGGAGTAAGATGTATATTTACCGGCTTTCTCCAACCTCGTTCCAGAATCACTAAAACATTCATACTCGCAGGCATGGGCATTAGTGCTAGCTCCCACACTTTACTGCAATCAGGTAGGGTGGGATGCTGAGTCACCTAACCATGAAATCCCATTAAAAACTACTCCTATTCCACAGAGGTAGTACCCAATAAAATATGATGCTAAGAAACAAGTCACGGAGTCAACTTGAACACCAAGGTGTGATTCAGAATTGCACCTCTTCCATGAATAATTCTTTGTTTCCTGTAATGAAACCTGACAATTCATACTGTCTAGTTTTAGACTACAGACATTTGAACACATGCACAAAAACATTTGCACTATAAAATGCACACAATGCTGCATTAATAAATAGCATTGTGAAGACGAAATACAAATTATTAGATATCTCAAATAGATTGTTCTGCCAAAATATAGTTCCTGGAAACAATTCTGTAGACTGCCCCAAGGGTATTAGAATAGCCCCGGGTTGTTCTGAGCAAGAGTAATAGAGATTCTTCAAAATTGTGATGACGAGGAATTTTCTTATATATATGATATCTGACAGACAATGAATTACTGGATCACTTGCACAAGGTGAACAACATAAGTTTGGGGTTCACCACTGTGTGCTATAAATGTCACTTTAGAAAATCAACATTGCCCACCTCAATGTCCTATTTTTGGGATATGAGCTATCAAGTTAAGGGAAAATCCTAGCAGCTAATTTTTTAGAAGAATTTATGATGCTCCGACCTCCAAGGACTCTGAAAGGTTTACAATCCTTTTTCCTAAAATTTGGCAGAACATATATTTTAAATTATGCAGAAAAGGTAAAATCTTTCTACGACCTAATCAGACCTGATTTTTCAGTTCAACATCGGACACAGGAACACACAGAAATGTTCTGTTCCATACAAGCTAACATGATATCTTCTATACACTTTCACACATGTGTCAATACTACACATTTGGTGATCCATGTAGATGTGGGTCAATCAGGGTAGACTTACCTCACCTTCAGTGAAGGAAAAACTGTACCTATTGCATACAAATCACATTTGTACATGATCGCTCAAAAGTGTTTTGCATCTACAGAAAAGATACTGACAGAAGTACAAACTGCTGTTGTGAGAGAAAGTACAGAGTGATAAACCTACACCACGGTCAACAAAATACTTTTAATTCATTAGTTCATTTTTGGCAGTTCATTTTTATACGCAATATATTATTCCAAAATAGATAAAAACAAATTGGTTGCTCAAAAGGAGCGTGCAAAGAAAAGTGTGATTAGGAGTGTGAAATAGGTGAACAGAAAGGAAATTCACAATGGTGGACAGAAGATATTCACATTATTCAACAAGCAATATCGGACATATGATTTGCCGTATTGGGTCCCTGGCCAAACCTTATTGAATTTTTGTAATCAATACATTATTACATCAAGACATATATTTCTTGAAATTTTTGCACTATATGAAAGAAATTAAGTAGTTGGTCCAAGGTTATATGAGGGTAGCGTCGACGTTTCGACTCGTCTTATGCCCAATCGGTGATTTGAACCTGAGGAGTGCAAGTCTTCATCAGGACTGGAAAAACAGATGGGGGCAACCAGGGGATAATAATAACCCCTTCAATGGAGAACAATAGGAGGTGGTCCTTAGTTACAACTTCCAATAAAGTCTCCTTAATGTAAGATTCTCTTCTCACTTGTATTGGGAGGACACACTACTTCATGTATACATCAATGCGAAGTGATACCTTGGTCTAATTTCCGTTAGTCGAATTCTTATTTGAGGAGCACCTGCTGATAATGTCAGGTAGCTTCTCGATGGAGTTCCAAGGCATATAGATAACCATAACCAGGAGTGTCTGGGTTCAGAAAATGCAATTGACAACTGCAGTCCCTTACAATGTGAGGGGGCTTACAGGTCCATCCTAGTGGCAGTGTTCAGTTCAATAAACTTTATTCGGTTAAAAAGCGAGTAACCATAAAAGTAACAAACATATAAACAAAATACAATGATTACAGGAGATACAATAATTACTTCTCATAAATAGTAGTGCAGTGAGGTAGGTCGATAGGGAGTCTAGGATGTTTCAATTTGAGTTTGTTTCCTAAATTTAAAAACAGTTTTTAAATAATTTAAAATCACAGTAACAGTTAAAATCGTGTCCATTTTCTGTACTTCTAAAAAGGCTGGGCGGCATCTGGTTAAATTCATGTTTTTTAAAAAAGGGACTATGGTTTTCCTACGTATAGCAGTATAAAATTTACAGAAAAAGAGTATATGCATATCAGATTGTTGTGACGTGCCGTCACACAAACAAGCGGGCAAAATGTGATTCCAAGAGTTCATGGATGGGAAAGACACTAATCTAAAAAATATACAAAATCTAAAACGAGTTAAAAGAAAACGATCATAATTAGTCATGGACAGGGATAAATATGGCTGTACAGTATTAGTCTCACAAAGAGTAGAAAAGTGAGAGTGTACTGTGGGTTTCAAGATTTTGACTCTCTTCCTCTTATCCAGCAAGTGGTTCAGGCAGATGGTTTTTAATGTCTTCCTGGGAATATTGTCCATTGTGGATGGATCCGAGAAATATGAATGTAAACCAATCTCGGTCAAAAAATGCTTAACATATCCCAGCCATTCCATTCTGTCCGCATGGTCCAAACTGAGGGTGTCACGTAGCAGGGCCCGATTCATAACACATTCGTTAGTAGTCCATACCCTGTGCCACAGTAGGATAGGTTGAATTCTGATAATATCCGTTATGTAGGGTTGGCCAAGTTCAGCGTGACAATTAAATGTGGCAGCACACTGAGGAACTGCTAGAACTCCCCTCAGAAATTTGTTCTCTACCAGCTGGATTTGGTCGACATTTGCGTGTCCCCACAGGCCTGAGCCATACATAGCCACGGACAAGCATGTAGCTTTATAAATGGTTATCATTTCCTTTATCGGCTTCCTGCCCAATTTTCTAACAAAATTCTGTAAAGCCATGATCGTTTTCATAAATAAAAGAGTTCTAGCCTTAATAGCGCTTGTCCAAGAACCTGACTCATGGAATAAAATGCCCAAATAAGAGAAGGTTGGGGTATTATCCAGCGGCACATTATTTAAGAAGATACGCTTCATTAATTTACCTGGTTTTAGGCCACAATTCATTGTGAAGGTCTTGCTACAGTTTACTAGTAGGTCCAGGTTCAACATAAATTTCTCGAAGCTGACCACTAGTTTCTGCAGGGCACGTGGAGTGCGTGCCATGAGTACTGCGTCATCCGCATACATGAGCGCAGGGATTTCCCTCCTCCCCACCCTGGGCATATCCCTACACTCCTGCAGCAGATGACGCTCGAGCCCATTGATATATAAGAGGAACAGAAAAGGTGCCAATACGCAACCTTGCCGCACTCCACGGCCTACACTAAATTGTCTGGAGCATTCACCTCCCCTGCCATAGCGAACAGAGGCTGTGGCTCCACTGTAGAGTTCCCTCAAAAAACAGATGATGTTATTGTCCACCCCCAAACCTTTCATTATGTCCCACAGTTTTGAGTGTGATACACAGTCGAACGCTGAAGAAAGGTCGACAAAAGTAAAATACAAGCGTTCAGATTTGATCCTTATATATTTATGCTGCAAAAGCATTAGGTTTAACCCTTGCTCAATTGTACCAATCCCTTTTTGAAAACCAAATTGCAAATCACTAATAATATCATTTTCCTCTGCCCAGCTTTGGAGTCTTGCCAACACAACACGTCCTAAGATTTTTACTGAAGAATCAAGAAGGGAGATTGGTCTGTAACAAGCACAGCTATTCCTATCCCCCTTCTTGTAGATGGGAACAATGACTGAGGTGAACCAAGATTCTTTCAGACCCAGTGAGAGAGCTGCATTAAAAAGTTGTACTAACATTGGCCCCCAGATTTCAGTATTAGCTTTAAATAGGTCTGCCGGAATCCCATCGGGTCCGGCAGCCTTACCGCATTTTGTAGATCCCAAGGCTAAAAGCACTTCATCAATTGTTATAACCAGGTTGTAACTCTGTTGTACATCCAGGCTAGAGTTAAGACCCCCACCATGGATGTCTTCCTGTGCTTTGTAAAGGTTTGAAAAATGGTCTACCCATTTGTCCTCGTCTATTGCAATCTCGATTCGCGCCGTGTGAGTTTCATAAGGGAAAGGGGTGTTTATCGCTTTCCAAAATGCAGCGGAATCTTTAGATTGCGCGGCCTCACAAAGGGAATCTAATGCATCCTTGTTCAGCGCGGTTTTCCTTGCTCTCAGGGCCTGAGTATATGTGTTCCTGCACTCTCTTATTTCATTTTTATCCCTGGGGGATCTGTGTACTGCATGTTTTAGGTTTTTCAAAGCCCTTGTACATGCAGTATCAAACCAGCTTTTGGGCCCCTTGGCTCTGCGTTTTGCCTCCACCCTTAGGCTGCTTTTTATGTTTGCAGCTATTGTTCCAAAGTGCTCAATAATTTGATCGTTAGTGGAGCTGTCACTTAGGCAGATCCTAAAATTATTTGAGCACGCCTCCCAAAGTTTCTCAAAGAAGGTTGTGGGGATTACTTTACTCCATTTTAATGTGTACCCATTTTGTCTCCCAAGGACAACATCAACCGCTGTCTCTACTCGAGACGCGGCCGTCGATGGGTCTGGGAACAAATATGCTACCTTAAGAGATTGTGGAAGGTGGTCACTTATGGGTAATTGGATATTCGTAACCCCCAGAAGTCTGTGATTGAGATTACTGGAGGTAATAATAAAATCAATAGTTGTCGATGAGCCTCTCCCAACAAAAGTAGGAGCAAACGGTGTGGGTTCTGGAACAAATTCATTAGCAAACCCCAGATCAAACATGAATAATAATTCATTAAGTAAATCCCCCATCAGGGTATGTTCAAAGTGTGTTAAGTGCATGTCTCTTTCTGTCACTAGGCCACATAGGCCCTGATTCCTTTTAGTACATAATGAACAATTAAAATCCCCCCCCCATATAATTATCAACTCCCTTTCATTTCTATCTACCTCTAGCTGAATTTCATCTTTAAGCTGCTTCATTACGATCAGAATATCGTCTCTCGGGACATTATTATAAAAATTAATAATTAATACCACAGATCCTTTATAATTCCGTAAAGTAATGATTTGGAAGTAACAGGAATTTAAATGACAGTGAGCTTGTTTAATTTTAAGTTGATTAGAAACAAGCGTTGTCAACCCACCCTTAGCTCTTCCAAAATGACCTCCAACTGCTGGAGTAAAAAAGGTTCTATAGCCATTTACATGGATTGATTCCTGTATCCAAGTTTCTTGGAGGGCCACTATATCCTGACCGTCTATTACTAACTCCCATGCTGGATTTGTGATTTTTTGCCTAAACCCTGCTATATTCCAGTACAACAGTGCACAAGAATCATTATCTTTCTGGACCAAGCCTTCCCCTAGCTGTTCCCCTCCCCTGTTGTTAATATCAACTATGGGGGATTGCATCTGTTCCAAGATGTTACTGTTACATGGTGACAAACTGTCAGTGCTAGGGGCCTTTTGTGAGGTTGGCTGATCTTGGGGATGGCCACACAAAATCTCAGTACTTTCAGGGGGAACCAACTCCTTAATAGACGAGTGATCAACTGGAGGAAGAACCTTTATCCCAGCCAGAATTTCTTGAGATGTCTGAGCTTGTTGTCAATCTACCCCGTCCAGACCACTAAAAATCTGGAAGCGATTTTGGATAGGTAGATTGTACATGGGTGGGTGGAACTCTCTGTTAATCCACGGTCTCCCTTGCAAATAGTTGGGCTCGGGATATGATGGGTATTGGCTATTTATAGGGGGGTATTGGTAATCTGTTACCTGGTATCTGGGATAGAGCCGCCCCCGCCCTTTGTGTATGATTATGGGGATCCTGAGCGTTTGCATAAGTAGGATAACCCATCGAAGGTGGTGGCCCCATTAAACCGGGCATATCCCATGATCCCATGTTTCTAAAACCCCACGGTCGGTATGATGTTTTTTTTAAATAGCTGCCTGTTCCGACCCTGTTTATTATAGTCTTTAGATGGAGCGTAGGGATAGAAGTAGGATAAAAGATGTGTGGAGATGGCATCGCTGCTACCAGCATCGAACCAGTCTCCAATGTGCCTCACGGCCCTATAATCCTTGAAATTGATGACTATTACATCCCCCCTTCTATCCTTAGGTCTAACTCCCAGCCAGTGGGCACGCCTTACACTTAGAATTTCTCCATTGATGGATGCGGGAAGCGGTCTGTTGTCTCGGAGCCAGAATGTAACCTTGTTCCGTAAGGCAACATGATCTTCCCATTTGCCTGCAAGTAGTTCAGGGACCCCTGCCATTACGATGACAAAAGGGGCAGAATCTGGGGGTAAGTCTATAGTGTGGCTTGGTTTTTCTACGGGAGTAGCTGGTGGATTCATATTTCTCGGGTTAGTTGTTAAGGGGTCTTTCCTACCTCCCTGATTCTGAGATCCCCGAGGTTTTTGATTTTGTTCTTTAGTTACTTGGGCCGCCAGCTGGATAGCAGGCGGTTGCAGTGTGGGAGTTGATGGAAGAGTCATTGGGCTATCCACTCTTCCCTTTTCTTGCACTAATTTCTTTTTTAAGACAGGTGCTGATGTCTTAATTACTGGGGTTATAGGAGCTGGCGTTATAAGGGGCTCTGCAGCTTTAGGTTTTATGGGGGGGTTAGTCTTAACTACGGGATTTGCCTTAGCTTTTACCGGGCCTTTTATTAGGTCATGTAGAAGGAGGGAGTTCTGTTCAACCTTTTTCTCTATGATGTCCAAATGTGTGGATATCAAGTCAGTCTTTTCTAGGATTGGTTGCATCACCCCCCTGATTAAATCAAGGATTTTAGCCAGCATGGCCTCTTCACCTACTAAGATTTGACCAGTTTGTGGCTGTGGGGTCTGAACCACCCCTTTCCTTATCTTATGGGGCCGATTAGACAGTGGCTCACCCCCCCTTTTTTTGCTTGTTCTAATAGCGGGGGGTGAGATAGAAGACCTGGTAGATGCCTCAATGGGCATTTTTGGTGAACCTGATAACCTTTCGTTATCATTCCCTGTAGATGAATCTAGTAGTGATAAACTAGTTGGCGTACTAGACAGAAGATGCTTACTCATTGAAGTGGGATCAAGGGGAAAATTATCAGTATTATCTGCGACCCCTGATTGTGAAAAATCTATAAGCAACACAGAATCTAGGGGTCGGCACTGAGAAATAACCTCCCCCCCTTCTCCCAGATGTGAGGATCTCAACTCATACAATAAAGGTGTTGTTTCAGGCACATTCCCCCCCCCTTGTGCAATTTTAGAACCTGTCTTACTTTGCTTCCCCCTCCGTCTCACTCGGGCTTTCTTAAATTTTCTAGGGGATTCTTTATTTGCAGGATCATTTAGACCTGTAGATGAAATGGCCAACACTGTAGGACATGGAGCACAAGGGATGTCATCATACTGGCCAGCGTGGACCATAGCTGTTACAATAGTTACTTTGCCTGCAGGGACCGAGTGTTCCTTAGCCACAGAATTGTCAGAAACAATAACTGGTGGTTCTGGTACAATAGTGATAGCAGGTGAATGTTCCAGGCCCAATGAAGCCCTCCTATTACTGTTAATTTGCGCTACCTTCTTAATTAGAAAATTGTCCATAGTCACCACTTTAGTAGTCATAATGGCTAAAGGTAGAAAGCTAGCTTAAAACGAGAAGTAACATATAAATAATGAATGATTCTCACTCACATAAATAGAAACTGTACAAATGGTGGATTGAAGGGCGAAAAGAGTATGGCCCTGGCCCGGCTCCTCGGTCCCCGGAGGGCCACAGAGGGCCCGCCCTTTGCCCGGGCTTAGCCCGGCGCTGCCCACGCGCGTCCCGCGGGACGGGAGGCGTTCCGGTCTTTATTTGCGCCTCCGGGCGCCGCCTCTGACGTCCCGGGTGCGCCTCTGTCGCTGGGGCACCTGGGATGTGTGGTCTGCTGGTGGCGTGGACTTCTGGTGGACCGGCCGTTTCCCTCACGGCGCTCGCTGGTCACCAAGTGGGTAAGTACAGAGCCGTTGCCCTCAGGGCGATGCCTGCCGGTCAAGTAATGCCCTCCACAGAGCGCTCGGCGCTCCGGTCTTTATTTGCGCCTCCGGGCGCCGCCTCTGACGTCCCGGGTGCGCCTCTGTCGCTGGGGCACCTGGGATGTGTGGTCTGCTGGTGGCGTGGACTTCTGGTGGACCGGCCGTTTCCCTCACGGCGCTCGCTGGTCACCAAGTGGGTAAGTACAGAGCCGTTGCCCTCACGGCGATGCCTGCCGGTCAAGTAATGCCCTCCACAGAGCGCTCGGCGCTCCGGTCTTTATTTGCGCCTCCGGGCGCCGCCTCTGACGTCCCGGGTGCGCCTCTGTCGCTGGGGCACCTGGGATGTGTGGTCTGCTGGTGGCGTGGACTTCTGGTGGACCGGCCGTTTCCCTCACGGCGCTCGCTGGTCACCAAGTGGGTAAGTACAGAGCCGTTGCCCTCACGGCGATGCCTGCCGGGCAGTGGATTCATGTTGTAGATTTCAGTGAGTTTGGCCTCAACATTCGCTAACACCTTAACTGTCATTAAGGATTTGTGAGGCTTTATAGGGACATACGCAATTGGCACATTAAATTCTGACCGTGGCCCTTTGTTTAGCTGACAGGCTTACAAAGAAACCATGGGAAGTTTGGGTGTTGCATTGCAGTACTCATCTCAGTACCATCCAGAGGGAAATTTGTTTGTGGAGAGGAAGCATTGGGACTTAAAGCAATCCTTAACAGCTAGGGTATTAGGCTTGGGTTGCAGTTGAGTCAATCACCTACATGGGGTCCAGAGGGCACTTAACAATATGCCAAGAAGTTCCCTAGGTGGGCGTTCTCCATACAAAGTCTTGTTCGGGATTAGAATGTGGGTATCTGACCTCAACTGTGGCAGCACAGTGGCAGAGGAAAAACAATTTGACATTACTTATCGTTTGGCTGTTTAACAGGAACTCAATGAATTCTGGGCATTACAAAGCAATGTCCAAGCAAAACACACATCCACTGGTGAAGTAAAAGCTGTTCTGGCAAGACATGCCTGGGTCTCGATGTTTGGGGACCTGGTCAGATAAAGATTGTGGATAACGAATAATTTTCTTCCTGTCTTGGCTGTTGAAGGAATAAGAACAGTACTTCTTCTGCCTCTTGCTGGCAAGAAATAAAAGAGATTCATCTCAATTGATCTGAACAAACCACACTATGTGGTGGATACATATTAGGACACGTGGCACCAGATCTACTCTCACTACCATACAGGACATTCAGATAGAAAGATTAATAATTTGTAAAGACTCTACTCCACGAAGTGAAGGAGTTACCAACAATAGAATGGAACTAGTACCTGTTGAAATTGAACGGCAACACACAACAAATGAAACACAGATCTCAATTCAGCCTAATACCAACCTCTATGTGAATGTTTCTCGACAGGAGTCATCTGCCAGTTCTATAAAACCTGCTGAGCTGCCAAAGATAGATTGAACTGTGTCTGGGTACTTCATCGATTTTCATACTTTCTCGATTGAATCCAAGCAAACACGAGTTATCGCCGCCGCCTGTTTCCCACAAACAACAAATTTGTATTTTCTACCATTGCCTAAAAAAGACTTACTATGTTTCTCTCTGGATTGCTATTGGTTTACTGTTCCTAGTCCTTTGGATTGGTCTAGTGACTGTCCTTGTCTTGCTCCTGAATGGACATCACCTCTCAGAACACTCTGTAGTACAACATGTGAACTTGGTCCTGAAACCACATGCATCATCAGACCGTGAACAGAGGGAACTGCCCTTATGGAACATTACAGCAGTACCAGTTCCTGAAGGAACAGTTTGGGACAACGTTTTCTATAATTTTCTAATATTGTCCTACTGGACGTTTAAAAGTACCAGACTTGTTTAAAATTTGTCTTGGTGATATCATCACCTCTAGTACATTCTCTGATGATTGAGGACTTCGAAACAACCGTAAATACTATGCTGTCTGGTATTTGAACACTTTGCTGCATTTTCAAAAAATGAATTGTATGATGATATATGTAATTTTGAAAATATGATTTGTTACCAAAACTATTGTCATAATTTCTTGCACAAAGTAAGTATCCCACGTAATGTTTTCTCTTACCATTAATCGGAACATTGCCCAACACTTCCGAAAGGTAGATCAGCTACATTTGTACAGACGCTTGCCTATTTTTCAGGGTTCAACACATCAGAACCGACCTCTTATTATTATAAGCTTGTACCTGCAAAGAGAAATATGCCCACTAACACAAAACATATATACTTTGCTTCCTTTATTGCCTGCTGTCTGTATATGGGTTTGACTTTTGGAAAGACACCATAGACACAAGCCTTAAGAATGTTGTGAGTTACATAGACTGGGTGCCAAGAGGTCTACAATACCTGTGAATGAAGCTAAATGCAGGTCCTGAGCAGGTTGCAAAAGACAATGTAGCCCCCCCGATTTCCAAAACTCAAACAATACGGCACGTTGGTCTAGACAGAACTTCTTAAAGTGGGGTAGAATACTGGTGGAAAAATGATGCTTGCACTCTGATTTAACTGTGTATTAGGAATGATTTCCCTGTACATCAGAACTCACAATATTATCTCAGATTAATAAAATATCAAAGCATTTGTATATGGTGGTGATAGCCCTAAAATTAAACCATACAATCTCCATGCACATCACAATTTTAGGTCTATGAATGTTCCTCTGGCATTTTTATAACCTAGCACACGTTATCCGAACTGATAAACTTACTTCCCAAAACTGAAGATCCCCAACTATGGGTACAGTTATAAGAAATTATTTTCAATGGAGTCAAAGGCCTACCTCCTTTATCTATGCTTAACCCTCCACCAAGCCACAACATTCAGTCAATAATATAAGCCACATACTATGCATGGAAACAAGCGTACAAAGAAATCGGGCTAGATCATCAGTTCACAAAACCTGCACCCTCATGGCATAACACAGGCATGTTCTTCAATGACTTTAGAGTATACTGGAGGATCTGCAAAGAAAAGGAGATCTTGCTCATAGAATTAATCAACTCTCCTAATAACCTAGAAAATGGGTTTCCAGTACATGCAATATATTGTTGGCAACACAGATTGCAGCTAGTAGACTTGGCTATTTTTCATATCCTGCATTTCATTAAGAGACAGCGCATACTATGGTATTGTAAGAAACCGGTTTAATTCTATGATTTACCAACTCTCAGTGTTTAATTTTGTAAAGGAATGAGGTGCCTGTGTTTTGGGTTCTCCTCAAGAGACTGTGGCAGGTGCATTTTAATGTTGAGCACCAAATACCAAGGCTATGCAGTCTTAAATGGTATACAACCGTTTCAACGCAACTTTTACAACGCATACGTTTTCAACGCACACCATTACAATGCAGGATCTTTTACAACGAATGCCTTTACAACGCAAGACATTACATAGCAGATGCTATTACAACGCATGCCATTACAACGTTAGTATAGGTAAGTATATCATTTTATTTAAACAAAATTAATTTAATTAATTAATTAAAGTAATTATATGTATATCGTTTTGGGTTATGGGGTACAGGGGTATTATTAAGGTTCAGGGCTGGGTTTTAGTTATGGGGTACAGGGGTATTTTTAGGGTTAAGGGCTAGGTTTGGGTTATGGGGTACAGGGGTATTTTTAGGGTTCAGGGCTGGGTTTGGGTTATGGGGTACAGGGGTATTTTTAGGGTTCAATGCTAGGTTTGGGTTATGGGGTACAGGGGTATTTTTAGGGTTCAGGGCTTGGTTTGGGTTATGGGGTACAGGGGTATTTTTAGGGTTCAGGGCTGGGTTTGGGTTATGGGGTACAGGGTTATTTTTAGGGTTCAGGGCTAAGTTTGGGTTATGGGGTACAGGGGTATTTTTAGGATTCAGGGCTGGGTTTGGGTTATGGGGTACAGGGGTATTTTTAGGGTTCACGGCTAGGTTTGGGTTATGGGGTACAGGGGTATTTTTAGGGTTCAGGGCTTGGTTTGGGTTATTGGGTACAGGGGTATTTTTAGGGTTCAGGGCTTGGTTTGGGTTATGGGGTACAGGGGTATTTTAAGGGTTCAGGGCTGGGTTTGCCAGCTGAACTCCCTGCGAAGCGGTTGCTCCTTGCTCACCTCCCGACCGACAAGCGCCACTGCGGTATCGTAGCGCTGACTATTCCTTCACTGGCAATATCTTTAATTTGGCATTTCACTCACTCGTGATTAAGCGCCCATTCCCCAGCGTAGCGCTCCGCATTTGCGTAGTTAATAGCAGTTTAGTGCAGATATTGTCTTAGGCGTATTGTGCTGTTACTGCAGTTGTCCATCTCAGGATTTTTAATATTATTTGCTACCTGTGTGCATAGCGCCGCTGTTTTGACTGATCGCATTTGCTGTTGTGCATTTACTTTGCCCTCGCATAGCGTCGTGTTGTTGTTTGGGAGCCCTCCATTTTGTTGTGCCTGCAGCCCGTCCCTCCCCCTTCGCTAACGCCTCCCAGCTCACCCTCCCACGCTCCGCCCCCTCCACCTTCCATTTATGGCCAATGCCCCCACGCGCAGCGTCCACGCGCTACGGCCGCGCCGAAGGTGCGCCAAAGGTAAGCCCGTCTACGACAGTCCGCGCCTGGACCGCACCCAGCGCCAGACCCCCTGGTCCTCGTAATGCCCACCCCTCCCGCATTACTTACGATGCCACCACCCTCCTAGCCCTTAACCCCGGCAGCTCCCCCAACTGCGTCCAAGCCGCTCCTGGACACACCCATGGACCCTTTTCCTGCAACTCCTGCAAGTTCGACGGCACCAAGAACAACACCTCATCCACGAACACACAACAGACATCCGACCCCAACCACCTACAATGCATCCTGCTCAACACCCGCTCGGTCCACAGGCATGCCATTGACCTCTGGAATCTAGTAGACACCATCTCTCCGGACATCGCCTTCCTAACAGAAACATGGATGAACACCTCATCAGCCCCAGACATCACCATTGCCATCCCGGAAGGCTATAAGATCATTCGCAAGGACCGTACCGGCCACACAGGAGGAGGCATCGCTATCGTCCATAAGAAATCCATCCGCATCTCAACCAGCTCAGACGTCAATCTCGCCAACTCTGAACACCTTCACTACCAGATCCACATCGACCCCAAGACCACACTCAGAGGCACCCTCCTTTACAGGCCACCAGGACCCCGCGCACAATTTAGTGAAGACATCACGGACTTCATCACTCCACACGCGCTCCCCTCCGAGGATTACATCCTTTTGGGAGACCTCAACTTTCACCTTGAAAAGAACAACAACCGCAACACCACCACCCTTTTAGACAACCTCGCCATCCTCGGACTTAAACAACTTGTCACTACCCCCACCCACATCGCAGGTCACACACTCGACCCTATCTTCACCTCCAGCAAACATGTCTCCTTCAGCCACACCACAGCTCTCCTCTGGACTGACCACAGCTGCGTTCACTTTACCTACAACAAGCCCACATCCAACAACCACCCCCAACCCACTCTGCAAAGAAACTGGAATAAAATCACCATCGACCAGATCTCCTCTTCTCTTCTTCAAAACCCCCCAGCCCACTCCTCAAACCCAGACCAAGCAGCCACCAACCTCACCCAATGGTTATCCAACAGCGACGACATCCTATCACCACTGAAAAAACAACAAATCAAACTAGGCAGCAAGAAGGCTTCCTGGTTCAACGATGATCTCAAGAAATCCAAGAAACTCTGTCGATCCCTTGAGAAGGCCTGGAAAAAAGACCCAACCACCAGCACCAAGGACGCCTTCAAAAACGCCACCCGCATACACCACCAACTGATCCGCAATGCCAAGAAAGCCGCTTTCAAGGACCGACTAGATAACAACGCCCACAACAGCAAAGAATTATTCAACATTGTCAAGGAATTTACCAACCCCTCAGCCAACTCCAACGACATCACCCCCTCTCAAGCCCTCTGCGACTCCCTAGCCTTATTCTTCCACAACAAAATTGCAGACATCCACAACAGCTTCGACAACCAACCCAAAGACCAACCCACCCTACCCCCTGCAGGACTCCCACCCCCCCTGAACATCCTCAATGACTGGAAGCCAATCTCCACTGAGGACACCATCCGTCTGATGAACTCCATCCACTCAGGATCCCCCACAGACCCATGCCCTCACCACATCTTTAACAAAGCAGACTCCATCATAGCACCGCACCTCCGAGACGTCATCAACTGCTCCTTCAACTCCGCAACCTTCCTGGAAAGCTGGAAACATGCCGAACTCAGCGCCCTCCTGAAAAAACCCACAGCTGACCCCACCGAACTCAAAAACTACCGCCCTATCTCACTCCTTCCTTTCCCGGCCAAAGTCATCGAGAAAGCGGTCAACAACCAGCTCGCCGCATTCCTCGAAACCAACAAATCCCTCGACTCCTCACAATCCGGCTTCTCAGCCAAGCACAGCACTGAAACCGCCCTCATCGCAGCAACAGACGATATTCGAACTCTACTGGACAATGGAAACACAGTCGCCCTCATCCTCCTCGACCTCTCCGCAGCCTTCGACACGGTCTGTCACAGCACCCTTTTACAACGCCTCAGAAACGTCGGAATCCAAGGAAAAGCACTGGAATGGATCACCTCGTTCCTCACCGGAAGAACCCAGAGAGTCCGCCTTCCACCATTCAAGTCAGAGGCCACTGAAGTCATCTGTGGCGTACCTCAAGGATCTTCACTCAGCCCCACCCTCTTCAACGTATACATGAGCCCCCTCGCGGTCATCGCACGCCAACACAACCTCAACATCATCTCCTACGCCGACGACACTCAACTGATCCTATCACTCACCAGAGACCCTAACACTGCCAAAACCAACCTGCATGAAGGAATGAAAGAAGTAGCAGAATGGATGAAGCACAGCCGTCTAAAACTGAACTCAGACAAAACAGAAGTCCTCATCCTAGGCACCTCCCCCTCCGCCTGGGACGACTCTTGGTGGCCAGAGGCCCTTGGAAAAGCACCCATCCCGATGGACCACGCACGGAACCTGGGCGTCATCCTGGATTCCTCACTCTCGATGAACAGACAAGTCAACGCCGTTTCTTCATCTTGCTTCAACATTCTTCGCATGCTCAAAAAAACATTTCGCTGGATCCCCACCGAAACTAGAAAAACAGTCACCCACGCTCTGGTCACGAGCCGACTGGACTACGGAAACACCCTCTACGCCGGTACCACCGCTAAACTCCAGAAAAAACTCCAACGCATCCAGAACGCTTCAGCCAGGCTCATATTAGACATCCCGCGCAAAGAACACATCTCTGGTCACCTGAAAAACCTCCACTGGCTCCCCATCAATAAGAGGATTACCTTCCGGCTCCTTACCCACGCACACAAAGCACTCTACGAAACCGGACCTGAATGCCTCAACACACGACTGTCCTTCTACACCCCCTCCCGCCAGCTACGATCCTCCAACCAAGCCCTTGCCACTGTACCTCGCATCAACAAAACCACCATGGGAGGTAGATCCTTCTCCTACCTGGCAGCTAAAACCTGGAACTCACTTCCCACTCACCTTCGCCTTACTCAGAACCACCTAGCATTCAGAAAGCAACTTAAAACGTGGATATTTGACAAATAATTCCCCATCCTTCTTCAAGCGCCTTGAGATCCTCTGGGTATGTAGCTCGCTATATAAATTTATTGACTTGACTTGACTTGACTTGACTTTGGGTTATGGTGTACAGGGTAAGCATGGGCGAATTTTGCGAATCTCGCGTTCGCGAATTTTGCGGATTTGCGAACTCGCAATCCGCAAAATCCGCGAATTCTCGCAAATTTGCGGGGTTTTTTTTTGTGTGTTCGCGCGGGTTTCTGCCAGTTCGCGAGGGTTTTTGTACAATTTCGCAAACGCGAACTTACCTGTCGGGTCGCAAGTTTTGCGAACTTGTTGTTTCTACGTGTCCAGCCTGTTTGGGACACTCTTCTTCATCACTGCCACCCTCTGTCACCACTGCCACTCTCTGGTTTACTCATGCCACCCTCTGGCTCACCCATGCCACCCTCTGTTTCATCACAGCACCCTCTGGTTGTCCAGTGTACATTATTGTGGCAAAGCAAAGCACACCTTCCCTGCCTCAAGTGACCTGAATTAATTTGTGGCTGATTAATGTGTCACAGAATATTTTTTTAGCTGGCACCTGCTTCCTTAGTGCTTCCTGATTAGTGATCTTTTGCACTTGCTAAGTGCTTTCATTGTTGCAAAATTAGTTACAACACCTGCCCTGCCCCAACTGACAATAATGAATTAGGGGCTGATTAATGTGTCACTGGATTTGAACTTCCAGCCTGGCTCCTGCTTGTCTCCCTTAGCTGTAATTCAGGACCTTTGTGGCATATGTGTAACTATTCTGAGGGTCAGAGCAGGGTCACATAATAGTTGCAAGTAGGCAACTGAACTCTGGAGGGGCCCTTCAGGAAGCACTACAGGAAATGGCTACTAATGATGAGCTTGAACTTTTGAACCTGGTAAGTAGTTTCAGTTTTGCTAAGATCCTATTTCTGCAATTTAGCGCTTATTCGCGGGGCGCGAAGTTGAACTGGGAAGCCGCGAACTCACGCGAACAGTGTGAGCAAGCCATAAAATCCGCTGCTCGCGGATTTGCGGATTTTGCGGGAAATTCGCGAATCTCGCGGATTGCGAATTTACCGAAAATCCACAAAATCCGCGAGCGGAACGGATTTTCCGCCCATACTTAGTACAGGGGTATTTTTAGGGTTCAGGGCTAGGTTTGGGTTATGGGGTACAGGGGTATTTTTAGGGTTCATGGTTGGGTTTGGGTTATGGGGTACAGGGGTATTTTTAGGTTTCAGGGCTAGGTTTGGGTTATGGGGTACAGGGGTATTTTTAGGGTTCAGGGCTAGGTTTGGGTTATGGGGTACAGGGGTATTTTTAGGGTTCAGGGCTGGGTTTGGGTTTTACACTAACTGGATTTTGTATATTATTTTTAAACACCTACACTATTTATAAAAAATATATAAATATATTAACAAATATATTAATAAAAAATTAATTTAATAAATAAAATTAAGTAAATATTTATTAATTACATTTGTTAAAAAAATAATATACTTACCTAGACTTACGTTGTAATGGCATGCATTGTAATAGCATCTGCTATGTAATGTCTTGCGCTGTAAAGGCTTTCGTTGTAAAGGATCCTGCGTTGTAAAAAATGCGTTGTAATGGTGTGCGTTGAAAAAGTATGCGTTGTAACGTCATACATTCGTCTTAAATACACCTCAGGCCTCTTTGATCCACTACCAGACCTGCCCCTTTCTTTCACTCTTGCCAATCTCCCTTTGTGGCGTTTTTTCATCTTTCTCTTACTCCGTCTTTCTGTTTTGCGTGTTTTTGTCTTGCTAGCTCTCATGAATGTCTGATAAGTCAAAATGAGTGCAGGTCCACAAGTGACCCCCACTGGCAACCTCCGGCTCAAACTAACCACTTTGCCTCTTCTCTGCATCAACACTATTATGGTTTCGGCAACACTGGTAAACAATACAGCACAAAGATTACTAAAAAGATAGTGGGCAAAGTTATTAGAGAAGTTTAAAGATATATAGGTGAGGCAAATCTGAAATTTGTACACTTTAATGTGATTCACAATTAGTATTGGATGTCTTTTAGATTACACCAATCACACGTACTACTCTACTCTAACTGTTGTTACTGAGTAGCCCCAGGTGTGACCTACCCTACATCTGGAGGTGCTGCTCAAGTCAGACTCAATACTGCATGGAAGTCTGTGAATAAATAATGGCCAACATAACTTCCACAACTCAAGCATCAGCATATCCAGGCCTGCTTCACAACATAGGCAACTTGATAGGTCGAAAAATATTTATCTCATGAGATTGGAGGATATAGAGAGTACCCATACTAGAAGAAGAGATTACAGAATTTTCTCGGATCCCCATATGCAAACATGATATATAGAAGTCGCTGACCAGTGCTGCAATGAATTGTATTTGCTATTGTGAACTTGGCCCCTCACTCACATCCACAGAGCACCCAAGGAACCTTGGCAACATACTCAATATCAACCTCACTATGAAGAAGCAGATAAATGCTGTCTCATCTTCCTACTTCCTCAGTTTAAGCATGCTCTGGAAAATGTTCAAGTGGCTCCCCATTGGCACCAAATGCACCGTCACCCAGGCCCTTCCTGGACTAGAGCAACTTCCTCTGTGTGGAGATCGCCTCCTAACTCACTCCTACAAGGCACTACACAACAAAGGACCAGCCTACCTCGACCACAAGGTGAATTTCCACTAATCCTTGAGACCACTGTGCTCCACATCCCTCTCCTTAGCCCATATCCACAGAAGCAGGAGCGGTGGCCGAGCCATCTCCTAACTGGCCTATGAATCCTAGAACAGCCTTCCCCTCCACCTCCGAATGCCCCCCACCCTGCAGGATTTCAAAAAGATCAAAGAACCTGGCTATTTCACTGAAATCTCTAAACAGCTGAACCCACTCACCCACCAGTGACTGGATAGCCTCACAGATGATAAGCAGTACTTTACAGCTCCAATGTGTTTGCTTGATTGCTTAAATAAGTATTCTGAGCAAGTTTACGTTTAAATAAAGCACATGCTAAATTGAAAAATTTGTAGGAGGAAACCATACTTGAATCTTTTAGGCATACACATAAATACAGTTCTCAATGAAGTTAGCCCAAATGTTGAAGCCATTCTAAGTGGAAAATAATGCATTACTACAGGAAGGCCTTTGTTCACATTGAATGGTTTTTTGTGCAAAATGTTGTTCTTTTTTTGCTACAGATGTTGCAACATCAAAAGGCTACTGTTAGCTAGTGAATAGACACTTGTTTTGTATTAGACAACTGATAGGGAGATTCTCTTTTTTATTTTTTTATTAGTCACAAAAGTATAAAGAATGGATAGTTTACATACGTAATACTTTTTCATAATTTATACATTATTACATAAATACATGTATAGCCACAAACATGTTGATTTCCTTAGTTCATCAGACAACTAAAAAAAACGGTGATCCGTGTCTAATATAGAGGGGTTTGGGGAGCCCCTGTAGGTGTTTGTCCAGACCGCAATTTTTATCCAGTATTCACTACCCCTTTGCTTATAGCATTTCTTATCCCACATGTACCTCCAGCTAAATCACATATTGAGTGGGGACTGCCATATCACAGATCTAGGCAAAATGTGTGTAAGGTCGAAGCTTGATCCCACTATAAGCCATTTACCCTGTTGCTTATCTCATAGTTTTCATGGCTTAGATCTTTTTTCCTGTTCTGTTATTGAGCTATATCATCAGGGGTGCCCAGATCTTTCATCCCCTGTCCCTGGTCCATGGGCCTTTGCATTTATACAGTGCTGTTTCTTGCCCATAGATGCTCAGCAGAGGTGGATCAGCAACTTTCCATGCAGTAGCAATCAGTAGACGGGCCACAGCAAGTGTAATAAATATAAAGTCCCTTTGTGTCATATCTAAATTACCCTGGCCATCCTATCCTAGTATCGTCAAGAGTGGACTAGTAGTGATTGTTTTATTGATTGTTTGTTGCATAAAGTCCTCTGTGCCAGTCCTCCAAGATAGCAATTTAATGAATGAATAGAAACTATGTATACCATTTGCAGGACAGGTTTGGCATCTAGGACAGTTATAATTTTCTTGCTTCCCCCAATCATATAGCTTTACAGGCGTGTAATATAAATTAAAAACTGTTTTGTTAAGCTGGGCCTCCAAGTTGGCTGATAGAAAGATCTTTATTCCCATTGCGATTGACATGTCTAGATCAGCATCACCATCCCTCACCTTTTCTGCCCATTTTGCTCCTGCTTTTTCCAAGTTATCAGGGACAGTTTAGATTAAGATCTTGTAAATGTCACTAATCCTACACCTAGCTTGCTGGGTGTGTGAGGGTTTTAGTTCCGAAAGGAGAATTTCCCCCCTTTCTTTCCCTTGCTTGGTTTTCTTTGCCTTGGGGAACCGTGTACTCCTATTTGTTTAAGATATTGCCAGGGCCTGTACACTAAACCCCGTTAAAAATCGCCCACCTTGGTTCCCCCCTTTTTGTTGATACTAATCCTACTATCCCCTCTGCCGATTATTTCCAAAATTGGAATTTTATCAAATTGAGGGACCCAGTAGGCATACGCATAAGGCAATCCTTAATCGGTATATACTTAAATTGTGTTCTGTTGTCTATGCCATAGCCTTGTACTAAGTCGACAAATGAGAAAATCTCCTCATTGTTATATAGATCTGCTAGCCTATCAATTCCAGCAAGTTCCCAGTTTCTGCCCATTACGTCATAAATTGCAGTCGGAAAGAGCGATGAGTGCCAGAAAGGCATATACCTATTGTATCTTGTGATTTTCAGGAATCTGCCAACCTTCATTCAAATCTTCCAGCCCACCTTTATGCATTTGAAGCAGGTCTTCTTATAAAAACTGGGTTCCAGTTGGGTAAGAAAAACCCAATGTGCCTCTTTTCCAATAGCTAGTTGATAGAGAGAGGGTAAATCTGAATTGCTGAGAGGCAAACTGTCCTCTGTGATACTCATTTATTGTAATGCAGTAGCCAAATATTAGAACAGCAGGTATGGGAGAGACCATACCCCTCTTTCCTGTGGGAGTTTTCAGTAAGCATGAACTGAAAGTTCGTTCTGCTCGCGGAATTTGCGGATTTTCCGCGAATTTCCAATCTGCTAATCTCACGAAATCGCGGTAAAACCCGCGAATCAGCGGGGACGAATTTTCAGCCAAGCACTTACAAAAGTTGAAGCTAATTTTTTGTAACCTTTTACAAAAGGGTTACAAAGAAATTAACTTCAACTTGGGCACCTGCTGCTGTAAGCCTGTAAGTGCTTCCTGGCGCCTCGTTGCCTACTTGCAACTATTCTCTGACCCTGCTTTGACCCTTGAAGCAGGGTCAGAGAATAGTTACAAGTAGGCAATGAGGCGCCTGTCACGAAAATTAAACCTCAACATCAAGCAATAACAGAAATAAAAACAAGCATTTGCAATGCAATAGGTCTCGCATTAGGAAAGTTTGGGCTATTGGTCTTGTAAATGTCAATTTTTTTATTTATGTGTTGGTTTTGAAAATAGCTAAATTAATAGCTTTGTCATTTACAATGCCAATAGTTATAACTTTCGCAAATCTGACACATATAGCATTTGTAATGCAACATGTTTTGTATTTACGTGACTTAGATGTATTGATAATACAAATTACAATGGCTTTTAATTTTTTTTAAATAATTAATACTTAAATAAAAGTGATTTTAATTTATAACGGCAATAGCTTAAACTTTTGTAAATAACTTTTGTGAAGATTATGTTCAGTGTATTTTATTGTGACGAAAATCCAAGAACAGAAGTGAAATATTAACATCTTTTTGTGACATTTGTAATGAAGCTTGAAACATTGAGAGAACATATTTGAACCAGTTGTTGTTGAATGGTTACACAGATTGATGCGGGGGTGGCGCTGAGTGGTGCTGTGGTGATGCTGAGTGGTGCTGTGGTAATGCTGAGTGGTGCTGTGGTGGTACTGAGTGATACTGGGATGGTGCTGAGTGATGCTGGGGTAGTGCTGAGTGGTGTTGTAGTGGTGCTGAGTGATGCTGTGGTGATGCTGAGTGATGCTGTGGTGGTGCTGAGTGGTGTTGTGGTGGTGCTGAGTGATAATGTGGTGGTGCTGAGTGATGCTGTGGTGGTGCTGAGTGATGCTGTGGTGGTTCTGAGTGATGCTGTGGTGGTGCTGACTGGTGCTGTGATGGTGCTGAGTGATGCTGTGGTGGTGCTGAGTGATGCTGTGGTGGTGCTGAGTGATGCTGGGTGGTGCTGAGTGATGCTGTGGTGACACTGAGTGGTGCTGAGGCTGTGCTGAGTGGTGCTGTGGTGGTGCTGTGGTTGTGCTGAGTGGTGCTGTGGTGGTGCTAAGTGATGCTGTTGTGGTGCTGAGTGATGTTGTGGTGGTGCTGAGTGGTGCTGTGGTGGTGCTGAGTGATGCTGTGGTGGTGCTGAGGTTGTGCTGAGTGGTGCTGTGGTGGTGCTAAGTGATGCTGTTGTGGTGCTGAGTGATGCTGTGGTGGTGCTGAGTGGTGCTGTGGTGGTGCTGAGTGATGCTGGGGTAGCGCTGAGTGATGATGTGGTGATGCAGAGGACAGAAAGGCACAAAAAGCAGTCTAACAAAGGGCAGAAGGGCAGAAAAACAAGGGAAAACGAGTCTAACAGAGGGAAGAAGGGCACAAAAACGAGTTTAACAGAGGGCAGAAGGGCAGAAAAACAAGGGAAAATTGAGTCTAACAGAGGGCAGAAGGACACAAAAAACGAGTCTAACAGGGGGCAGAAGGGCAGAAAAACAAGGGAAAAATGAGTCTAACTGAGGGCAGAAGGGCAAAAAAACAAGGTTCACTCCTTTTCTCGGTGAGTTGCGCCGAGAGTGTAAAAAAGCCGAAAGGGCCTGGCGTCGCATGTACGATCCCAGTGATAAAAATAAATATAGGGAATTAACTAAGCGTTATCACCGCCATATTATGGCTGGGAAAAAAGCCTACTTTGATAAAAGAATAGAGGATGCAGCGAATACGAGCAAAGAAATATTCCGCATCGTAAAAGATTTCATTTCTCCCACCTTGATTTTGCCATCTTACTCCCATACTGAAGCATAGGTGCTTCAACTTGCAATCTTTTTTGCCTCAAAAATTAAAGCTATTCAAGATACTTTTCCCCCTTCAAGCTTAGTACCTGTACCTGAAATCAGGCTTTATCGGTCTCCATCTCTGGTAGTGGTCGGCCCCTCTCTCTCTGAGTTTCCAGCTTTGTCCCTCTCTGCTTCTCTTGACCTTCTCACCCAGCTCAAGTCTGGCTCTCCACAGGATCCCTGTCCCGCAAAATGCCTTGGAAGAGTAGCACCTGCCTTAAATTCCCTGCTTAACCCGGTGCTCAATATGTCCTTAAGCACAGGAGTGGTTCCCCTGGCCTGGAAGCATGCCCTGATCCTGCCGCTTGTCAAGAAGCCCAATTTGGACCATCTGGTCCATGCTAACTATAGGCCGATCTCCCTTCTCCCGGCCTTGGCAAAGGTGGTGGAGAAGCACGTACACATTTCCCTCTCTAACTTCATCGAGAGTAATGATATTCTTCATAACACTCAGTCGGGTTTTCGTATCAAGATGAGTACGGAGTCCGCTCTTTTTGAAGTTACTGATGCTATCAGGGAAGTACTAGATACTGGAGGAAAGGCCATATTAGTTATGCTGGATTTGTCGGCGGCCTTCGACACCGTTCCCCACGACGGTCTCCTTTTAAGACTCTGGGAGATCGGATTGCGTGGAGCGGTGTTGAAGTGGTTTGAGTCTTTCTTGACCGGCCGCCGGCAAACGGTCTGGGCGCCACCTTTCTCTGCCGACATGCTGCCATTGGAGGTGGGGGTTCCTCAGGGTTCCATCCTGAGCCCCACCCTTTTTAATATCTATCAGCCATATTCATGAACCTGAATTGCGCTCGCAAATGGCCAGATTCTGAGAATCTGGCCATTTGCGAGTGCGATTTTTGCATTTGGGATTCATCATCCCAAATGCAAAAATCGCTATTTGCGAACTCGCATATTTGCGAGGAATTGGATTTAAGGAATCTCTAATAGAGATTCCTTAAATGCAATTCATCACCCTATTAGAAATTGCGAATTCGCAATATTTGGTCGCAATTTACCACGAAATCTGACTTCGTGGTAAATTGCGATAAACGAGTAAAAAGCACTTTTGTGCATTTTTTACTTTTGCATGTTGCACACACACATGTCCTCTGGACATGTGTGTGCGCAACACCTGTTTAAATGTACATTTGAGGGGTGCTACAGGGTGTCCTTTGGACACCCCTGGCACCCTTCAAATTGCAATCTTATTTGCGATTAGCAAATTGCTAATCGCAAATAAGGAATACTCCCCATTCATTCCTATGGGCCTTTTGGCCCATAGGAATGAATGGGGAGTTTTTCCTTATTTGCGATTAGCAATTTGCTAATCGCAAATAAGGAATCAGTAGGAATCGCAAAAATTTTTGCTTAACCTTACATGAATCCCGTTTTGCGAGTCCTTAATAGCGAATCGCTATAATTCGCTATTAGGGCCTCGCAAAACAGGAGATTGATGAATATGGCTGTATATGGCCCCTCTGGCGGTAGTGGCGGAGTCGTTTGGTGCCCAGATCATATCCTATGCTGATGACACCCAGCTCCTTTTTACCTGCACGAAGGGCTCTGACTTTGACGGTATGCGGATCAGAGACTGTCTGGGGGCGGTCTTTGACTGGTTTAATCAGCACAGTCTGAAATGTAATTCCGATAAATCGGAATTGCTTTTCTTTGGATGCTCTCCCGATCCGAGATGGAAGGCCTGGTGGCCTCCTGACATGTACCCTCCGGCAGATGTCTCTTCCAAGGCGAAGAACCTTGGTTTCCAGATTGATGACGGCCTTTCCTTTGGGCCTCAGATTTGCGAGCTCACAGGGAAATGCTTCGGCATTCTGAAAATGCCATGAAAATTTCTTCCGATCTTGTCCCTGGAGCATTGAAAGACTACTGTACAGGCTTTGATAGGCTCACGCCTAGATTATGCGAATGTGCTCTATCTGGGATTGCCAAAATTCCTTCTTGCGCGCCTTCAGCTGGTGCAGAACTCCGCTGCAAGGGCCATTTAGGGCCTTCAGCGAAGAGTGAGTGCATCAAAGTTGCTTAAAATGCTTCACTGGCTTCTTGTTTCAAGACGGATTACTTTTAAGGCATTGACTCTTGCCTTTAAGGCGCTCCATCTTGTAGGGGCCAGAACATCAGGAGGCGCCTAGCTATCTACCTGCCTTCTAGAACGCTGAGATTGGCGTCTTTGGCTATGGCTTCGGTTCCTTCCATCAGGGGGGCTAGAATTGGAGGCCGCTCTTTTCGATACTTGGCACCTCGATGCTGGAACTCTCTGCCCGTCTATCTTAGGAAAATCATCAATCTGCTGGTTTTCTGGAAGGAGCTGAAGACATGGCTTTTCACTCAGTAATTTTCTTTTGCCCTGCACCTGCCCTGGATCTTTTTCTTTCTCGGGTTTTTGTCAAAGCGCCGGGGCACTCCTAGGAGTAGCCATGCGCTATAAAAGAGCTGTATTAACATTAACATTAACAAGGGAAAAACGAGTTTAACAGAGGGCAGAAGGGCACAAAAAACGAGCCTAACAGGGGGCATGATGAATCCCGCCCTGCGTGTTTGTCCACGAAGATGCCACCTTTTTGTGCAATACCTCTACTCACCTGGAGTACTTTCTACTGTCTAATCAGTAAGTGCTCCCTCGTTGGCTAAATGTATAGGGGTAGATTTACAATAACTGGCGCAACCCCAGGGATGCGCCAGTTATTGTGCGCCGCCGCTCCGCCACCCATGGTGCGCCGCATTTACAATGCGGCGCACCATGTGGCAAAAATCTCACAGATGCGTCATGCATCTATGCCGTAAAAGCAGCGCCTTGCTGGAGCTGCGTCGCAAGCGCGACGCAGCTCCAGCAATGCTCTGGGGGGGCCCTATCTCCCCAATGCTGCATCAAGCCTTGCACCTGCTTCAAGCAGGCGCAGTGTTTTGACGCAGCATTGGCCTAAAAGTGACTGAGTGAAATCTTGTAGATTTCACTCAGCCACTTTTATGAGGCGTTCCTGCGCAGGAACGCCCTCCCTTGCGCCAGAACGCCTCCTAATGGCGCAGGGCTTTACAACGTGACGCATCTCTCAGATGCGTCAAGTTGTTAATACCCAGCACCATGGCGCATCTTTTGTGCTGCCGCTGCGTCACAAAAGTGATGCAAATATGGCGCAAAAGAGGCGCAAGCGGCTTGTAAATCTGCCCCATAGTGCTTTTACTACACTGTAGCTGCGTAAAGGGCCAGAAGATGTGTCTCCAGTGACCATGTGTGCCTGTGCCTGTGTCACAGGCACACATGGTCACTGGAGACACATCTTCTGGCTCTTTACACAGCTGCAGTGTAGTAAAAGCACTATACATTTACCCAATGAGGGAGCACTTACTGGATTAGCCAGTAGAAAGTACTCCAGGCAAATTGCAAAAAAATCCACGATTTCGCGGGAAAATTCGCAAATTCGCTGATTATTTTTGCGATTTTGCAGGGAAATCCGCGAATTCGCGGAACGCAAATTCACAAATTTCGCCCATGCTTAGTTTTCAGTGCCTGCTGGATTTTCTAGCAATTCCATATAGAATTTGTAAAAATAGCATTCATTTTTTTCATGGTTACATCTGCTACCTCAAGGGTACATTCTTAGTTACATACTTTATTTTTTCGCTGCTTATTCAGTAGATATATTAACGAGTAGTTGGTAATTTGCCAAGTTGTGCGGACGCTTGCACTTTGTTGCTGTCCCTGGTCCCTCGCGGCGTGTGCCGTTTGTGCAGAGGGACGAGGCACTGCTAATCTTCCTTTAATCATACCCAGAGGTCAGCATTCGAGTTGTTGCTGATCTCTCCCGCCCACTTCCACGGGAACAAAAACCGGTGTGCAGTCTGGATGCGCAGCGGCGCACCAGAGGCACCCGTCTTTGCCCGTTGGCGTCTGGCCACCGCCAGCCACCTGCCATGCTGCGTGTTGTCACCCACACCTTATTTTCCTCATTTGTATATACCTGGTGATCCCTTCATCTATGGCCATTTTACAATATACTAGAAAGGAGCTTCATGCTTTGAACAGTCTCCCACACTCAGGATCAAATATAAATTCTCCCCACATAGTGGACACTAATGGGAGAAACGAGAGCAGATCCCCACACAAACGGACCAAAATATACCAGAAAATAATGACCCAAAGCCTAACCACAATAATATAAGAGGATTATACTGCAATGCACGATCCATCCTGAAACATGGATTAGAAATATGGAAAGTGCTGGACTATGAGAAACCAGATCTCTTTTTTATAACAGAGACTTGGTTTCAAGAAACCTCCACTGTGGAGATCACTTTAGTTATCCCCCAGGACAACAAGCTGAGTAGAGTGGATAGAAATGGAAAGAGTGGTGGGGGCCATGCTATTTCATACAGAGATAATATCAAACTCACTATAATTTATTCTTTTAGTACAGACTGGGTAGAAATCTTTATCTTTAAAATAAATAGCCCATCCAAGGGATCCTGGAAGAGAGCTATACTTTATCGCCCCCTAGTAGTAAAAATTATTTTTCCTGTTGCCTCATGCTTATAATTACTCCCCATGGTCTGACTGCTGATAATTACAACATTGATCTTTTAAATGATTCTTACTAGACTGATCTTATTTCCAGCCTAAGTACCTTAGGGCTTAAACAAATAGTGCCGGGTTCCACCCACACTACCGGCCACACATTCGAATTTTAATTTACATACTCCTCAAAAATAACGGCTGATCCACCTCTGCCTGTTCTGTGGACGACCTTCGCAAAATCTTTAAATGGGTCCCACTACCTTCCTGTCTACCACTGATCCAAGGTTTAATTATCAGTTGCCTGGATTATGGGAATGCCCTTTTGGCATCCATAAACATAGAACTCTTAAATGAACTTCAGGTTCTGCAAAATACAGCAGCAAGACTGGTCTTGAACCTACCCGCTCGCTCCCCCTGCGCACACAGCCTGAGGACTCTCCATGGGTTGCCAATCAGAAAGCGGATACATTTTAAAATAGGCTGTCTTTTTCATAAAAAGTTAAATGGACAGGGCCCCTACGATTTGGCAAACAAACTGAAAGAGTATCAGCCAACACGGACTCTCCTTCCGCAAATACTAATAGTTCCGAAGGTTTGTACAGTTAAACACGGAGGCAGATCCTTTTTGAAAATAGCCTGAACCCTTTGGAATGCCCTGCCATTACACCTGCGAACCAAGCTAGATCATAAGAAGTTTAGTAGAGCCCTCAAGACCTCACGTTCTTTCAGACCTTGTTCCTGTCCGCTCCTGAGGTCTCAGCAAAGAGCTATGAGACCCTTGGCTGATATATGCGCTCTACAAGAATCAGTACATAGACATAGACATTGACATAGATACAGCAACTTAGGAAAGACTGTCATTTTCAGTACATTGGATCTCCCTATAATTGTTAAATGTAACTTATCTATGCGTGTTAGTCCTGTACTTATATTATCGAGTACTGGATCTAAATTATTGGGCCAAATCATGTCCATGCTAGAGCTTATCATGAGCCCAAAATAGGTGGCTGAATGTAGCTTTTTGAGGGTCTTGAAAGCTACATTGCCTCGAGCAAATAATTTGAGTCTTTCTTTTGCTCAGGAAGTACCTGGATTTTCTCCCAAATTCCTCTGGCATGCTTTCTCATTCTTTAATTGTCTTCTCGGGTTCTGTTGTAATAATAGTGATGTCATCCGCATAAACCAAGATCTTGGTGTCATACCTGTTACTTATTACTGGTTTTATTGCTTGGTTTTGTAAAATCTGGTTAATTAATGGGTCTATATACATAGCAAAAAGATTTGGGGAGCAGGGACATTCATGCCTTGTACCTCTAGCCATCTCTATTTTCCCTGATCCATTACCCATCATTTGTAGTCGGGCATGGGGTTTATAGAACATTGCTCGGATCGCGATGATATGTTGGGGGCCAAATCCTCTCCCCATCAAAACCCCCAAGAGATAGTGCCATGAAACCACCAGATCAAAGGCTTTTTCAGCATCTAGGAGGATCACAGCCATCTCACCCCCATTGTTTCAGCTATATCCAATGATGAGATAACTCACCTGATATGGTCTTTGGTCCCCCTACCCGGTACAAAACCATGCTGCCAAGGTGAGACCAGTGTAGCTATAATCCTCCTTAGCCAATTATATTAGAGGTAAGGGGGTCAGCCTTGTACATGTTTTTGTAAAATTGCTCAAAAATGTCCATAATTACCGCAGGTCTTAGTCTCATATTGTCCATATCTATTTTTATTATTAGCTATATTATTTCTAATGTCTTTCTATCTGGTGCACAAGGCCAGCAACCTTCCAACTGACTTCCCCTACACATACATCTCCATTTTGTGAACTTGATAGATTTGAGCCTCTTTCTCCAAAAAATAGCTATTAATCTCAGCCTATATTATAGCTAATTTCAATGTATGCTCCCTTAGTTCATCCTTCTGCTCCCCCTTACTCATCAAGTTCAGGTGTTCTATCTCTAAGTGTGTCAGCCTCTCTATCAATAAGTTAACCTCATCCTTCTGCTGCTTCTGTCGCTGTTCTACCTAGCTGTTGACCTCCCCCACTCAAACCTGTGTCAGGCTGAGTTAAGGCATGTATGTGCTCTCCACACTGTTTTAACCTATTCTCTGGGGCTGGCTCATTGATGCATGGTGCAGGGTGAGTCAACTCTCCGTTCTTTGGGGGAAGCATGTCAATGGCATAATATTGGTCCTTACTATTATTCTCAGATTTGTTTTTTAGATCACTGATGTTTTTAATGTACTTGTTTTAGGGCACTTGTTTTATGACAGCTAGTAGTTTACTGTAATTTAAATTTTACCGAACGAGGCGCCAATTTACTCCGCTTGGCAGGGACATTCACAGGTCCCATCTTGAAAAGTAAGCAGTCCAGCTTTCTTGGACTGCTCCCATGCACCTATTTAATGCGCACTGCTACGCTGACACGCAGCGGATGTGAGCAGCGGGCATGCCGCAGGCGCACCAAAGACAATCCTGTCTGCGCCCGTCCACGTCCGCATAGGGGCTAGCGCCAGCCAAGCTGCTCTAAGTGGTATCAGTAAGTACATCTCTAGGCCACTAGATTCTCTCCTGACATTAATAAGCAAATGGTGTTCGGGAACTCTTTGGGGTGACCTGAATAACTATGCCTCATCCTACCATTGTAAAGAGTGTCATTTCAATCTGGAGGCACAGGGCAACCCAGAGCAGAAATAAGATCCCTAGAGCTCTGGGGTTGCCAAGTGGTGATGTTAGAGCATGCTTGATCAACTGTAGATCATTTCCCAAACATGTAGACGATATTTGGCTACCCCTGGTAGACAACGCCTGGGATGTGATGATCCTAACCATCCCGGCTCCCATATCATCTGCGCTAACAGGTGTGGTGACAAACAAGGAGGCAGGATAGCTATTATTGTGAAGGAAACCTGGGACATTTCCACTTCAAAACTAAATACTTTAGGAAATATTGAAGGCCTAAATTTCTGTTTAAAGCTGACCTCTGCCCTATGCTTTTCTGGCCTCTTAATTTATAGACCGCCTGATTATGCAAATATGTATACCTTGGAACTATGTAACCTGATTGCTCAGAAATCATTACATTACGCCAATTTCATAGCCCTTGGTGATTTTAATCTCAATGTGGATGATCCCACTTGTCCACAGGCCTCTCTGCTAGTAATGTCTCTTAGTGGAGCTAACCTCACTCAACTTTTAAATGCCCCCACACCAACATCCCGACTATGAGGGCTGTGGTCCCTCAATGTTTGGTATTGACGGCCACTGCATGGTCCTTTTTTATTCACCTTGGGGAAAATACAGCAAGAGGGAAACAAACAGACTGTGCTGAGAAGGAATTGGAAAAAGGTTACAATAGACAGCTTGGGCCCTATGTTCCTAGCAAGTGGTACAACAAGTACTGGCAATCTGAATGAGGATGCGATTGCGTTCAATACAAGAATCGCCTCTTTCCTTGATACAGTGGCTCCTCTGAGAGCAGTTGGGACCGCAAGAGAGTCTCCATCAGCCCCCTGGTTTTCGACGGAACTTAGAATTGAAAGAGTGAGTATAAAAGTCTTGAACAGCTTTGGAGAAAAGATTACTCCTCGGAGGCCAAGCTAGCTGAAGCTGAATTCTGACAAGATGGAGGTTCTCATCCTCGGCTCCACCCCCTCAGCCTGGGACAACTCCTGGTGGCCTACCTCACTAGGAACAGCACCAGCACCCACCAACCACGAACGCAACCTGGGGGTCATCCTCGACTCCACCCTCTCCATGACCAAGCAGGTCAACGCCGTCTCCGCATCCTGTTTCAACATCCTCCGAATGCTCTGCAGGATCTTCAAGTGGATCCACTCCGAAGCGAGAAAAAACTTCACCAAGGCCCTAGTCACCAGCAGGCTGGACTATGGAAACGCCCTCTATGCAGGAACAACAACCAAGCTCCTAAGATGGCGGCAAAGCATCTAGAACGTCTCGGCATGAATGGTCCTCGACATCCCCCGACACAGCCACATCACCCCCCACCTGAGAGACCTACACTGGCTCCCCATCAACAAGAGGATTACCTTCAAACTCCTCATCCACCACGCACACAAAGCCCTACACAACCCCGGAACAGCATACCTCAATGGACGACTCAGCTTCTACACCCCCACCCGCAGCCTCCACTCAGCCAGCCTCACCCTCGCCACGGTCCCACGCATCCGGAAAACGACCGCCAGCGGCAGATCCTTCTCCCAACTCGCCGCCGAGACCTGGAACACCCTCCCCACCAACTTTCGACAGACCCAAGACCTGCTGACCTTCAGAAGACTTTTCAAGACCTGGCTCTTCGAGCAGTAGCGGCTCCCCCCACTCCCCCCCGGGCCTTGAGACCCTCACAGGTTATAGTTAGCTGAGGTAACTGTAACTTGTGCCATCTCAATGTACTGCTTATGACCCCACATCTTACATCACTCATGACATGGTCGGTGACATCACTAATCACATCACAGATGACATCTCAAATGACATCACTGATGACATCATCTGGTGACTTTGACTGTTTCTAAAATGTTTATGAGTGTTAAATATATGTACATTAAGGTGTACTGTTGAATTAGTGGGTGTATGAGTGCCTGTATGGATGATTTAGTGGGTGCATGACTGATTATACTTGTCTCATTGAATGTATGGGTGAGTGACTAATTTGTCTGAATTTTCTTTATTAGTCTGTCAGTTGGTGTGTAAGTGGCTGTATGGCTTGGTGATTAGGTACATGAGTGATTGCATGAGTGCATGGATAGTTCCTGGGTGATTGGATGAGTGTATGGTTAGTGGCTGAGTAATTGAATGAGTGCATGGGTAGTGCCTGGGTTAGTGGATGAGTGTAAGAGTACAACATAGATGATTGGATGAGTGCATGGACAGCACCTCATTGAATGGATGAGTGCAAGGGAAGTGCCTGGTTAATTGCATGACTTTAGGGGTTGCACCTGAATAAATGGATGAGGTGGTATGAGTACTGCATGGGTGATCGGATTAGTGCATGGGGAGTGCCTGATTGATTGTATGAGTGTGTGTATAGCACCTGGGTGACTGGATGAGTGCACAAGTTCCTCCTGGGTAATTAGGTAAGTCCATAAGAATAACCTCATCAAATGCATGAGTGCAAGCATAGTGCCCGAGTGTTTGGATGAGTACATGATTAGCATGTGGGTGAGTGCATGGATATTGCCTGGGTAATTAGATAAGTCCATGGGGAATGCTTGTATAAATGGATGAGTACATGGGTGGTGGCTGTGTGAATGGATGAGTGCAAAGCTTGTGCTTGGGTGATTGGCTATATGCATGGTTAGTACCTGAGTGAATACATGAGTACATGGATAGTGCATGAGTGAACGGATCAGTGCAAGGGCAGTGCCTGAGTAAATGAATAAGTATGAAGGTAATGCCTAAGTGTCTGGATGAGTGCAAGGTAGTGCCTAGATGATGGGGTGAGTTCATGCATAGTGCCTGCATGATTGGATGAGTGCATAGACAGTGCCTGGGTGTTTGAATAAGTGCATGGGTAGTACCTGCATGATGTTTTAATGAGGTCATAGGTAGTGCCTCAGTGAATGGATGAGTGCATGGGTAGTGTCTGATTAATTGGATGAGTGCATGGGTAGTGACTGAGTGAATGGATGAGTTTATGCATAGTGCCTGAGTGAATGGATGAGAGCAAGAGTAGGGCCTGGGTGAATGAATGAGTGCTTGGGTAGTGCCTGATTGAGTGGATGAGTACATGGATAATGCCAGAGTGAATGGATGAGTGCATGGGTAGTACCTGAGTGAATGGATGGGTGCAAAGGTAGTACCTGAGTGTATGTGTGAGTGCATGGATAGTGCCTATGTGATTGGAAGAATGTATGAGTAGTGTCTGGGTAACTGAATGAGTGCATGGGTACTGCCTGGGTGATTGGATAAGTACATGAGTAGTGTCTGCCTAAGTGGATGAGTACATGGGTAGCCTCAGTAAATGGATGAATGCGGGGGTAGCATATAGGTGATTAGATGATTGCATGGTTGGTGCCTAGGTGATTGGGAGAGTGTATAGATAGTGCCTTAGTGAATGGATGAGTGCATGGGTAGTGCCTGAGTGAATGGATGAGTGCAAAGGTAGTGCCTGAGTGAATGTGTGAGTCCATGGATAGTGCCTGGGTGATTGAAAGAATGTATGAGTAGTATCTATGTATCTATGTAATTGGATGAGTGCATGGGTACTGTCTGGGTGATTAGATGAGTACATGAGTAGTGCCTGCGTGAGTGGATGAGTGCATGGGTAGTGCCTCAGTGAATGGATGAATGCAAAGGTAGTATCTGGGTGATTGGATGAGTACATGGATAGTGCCTAGGTGATTAGGAGAGTGTATAGATAGGGCCTTAGTAAATGGATGTGTGCATGGCTACTGCTTGGGTGATTAGATTAATGCATGGGTAGTGCCTGGTTGGTTGTATGAGTGCATGGGTAGCACATTGGGGCCTGGATGAGTGCAATAATAGCACCTGGGTCATTGGATGAGTACAAGGGTAGTACCTTGGTCATTGGATGAGTACATGCATAGTGTCCAGGTGATCAGGTGAGTGCATGGATACTGCCTGCATGATTGGGTGAGTGCATGGATAAAGCCAGCTTTAAAGTTTGCAATTTCAGTTCCTAATTTAGTTCCATCCACTCTGTATCATAGCATAACTATGACATCTTTTCCATACCTTTGTAAAAACAAAGTTGCCCTAAGTTCTGATCTGCAGTTTGGACAGGTCATATATTGATGGGCGTTTATAGTTAAATCTTCAAACAGCACAGCTTTAAAATCAGCTAATGCCAAGTACAAGAATTGTTCTGAATTACTTTCACTGTAAGCTCACAATCTTCACAGTTATGAGTTTGTTTATGAGTTAAATCAAACAATTCATTGATATTCAATTCTTCTTCATCTCATAGTGCTAGCAATACCACTAGAAATTCTTGAGCGTCCTGCTGAAGATTTTGAGAGAATACTTCTGATCCAGTACAGTTATCAGTGAGTTTTCTTATTCCAGTCATAGAATGTAATACTTCAATCACTTCTTAATTCTTCCAGTAAAGTACACAGTTGTGAAGAAATTCTTTTATTTACCTTTTCTTTTATAGAATTTGTAAAATGAGGCACATATAGTCAATTTAACACTACTTTTGCATAACAGTTCACTCCAGATTTATTATCAACATGATAGCCTTATATTTCCTCATTGTGCTCTAGTTTTCATTTCTATCCTACTTCTTGATTTTCTTTTTGTTCATCTTTCTGTTCAACTCTGATAGACTGTTTTGATATTTTCCGCTTTTGACACAGTATTGCTTCTTAAACCAGAGGATACTGGCTTAAATAATGAGCATATAGAGCTCTTAACCGATTAAACTAAATTACACAACTCACATCAACACTTGCTTTCTTCTCATCAAAATGAAATCAGAAATAAAACAGACAATGTTCTAATTTGTGACAAAGCAACATATGATATTCCATCTTTAAATATACTACTATCAATATGAACAAGACCAGTATTTACATGAAAAACTTGTGATTTGTGAATAGTTACTACATTTACTAGACAAGTCTTTCACAAGTAGGAAACGTACAACACATCTACAAATCTGCTTAACTTCAGCAAAAGCATCACATTTTATGGCTAAGTAATCCACATCATTTCTATTTGGATAATACTATTAAGTGTTTTCCTCTAAAAAGTACATCACAGTCCGTTTTTAATATTTCCTGCATTCTTAAATGTATAAAAGCTGGCATTAGGTTAGACACCATGCTGACCTCATTAATACTTACTAGCTTTTATTTCTTTAGTACTCTTGCCACTTCATGATAGGCATCACCAGATAATTTTATGTATTGTAATTTGTTGTCATGTTCAACAGGCAACATTAATAATCGATGAAGAGTACCTCCTTCAGCAGTATGAGCAACTAAGCCTGTAGGTGCAGGTACTACACACAACACATTGGAATCTGTTGTCTCATGTAGGTAACTTATCAGTACTTTAATCAAGAAGCTGTTTCCAGTGCCAGGTTTACCACTTATTTACAATAGAAATTGTTTACATAGAACACTTTTTATTCTCATGGAGAAATCCATGTTGTACTTTACCCGTTTCCTCTTCAAGAATTTCTTTCTGATCTGCATTCAATTGTTGTATTAGTAGTTCTAGATTCATAGTTACCCATCTTACTTGTTGCATAGCATTCTCCACTTAATTCTTAGCAATTGCAGCATCATTTTCAATGATTGGTTGTCCAAGAGGATCTTGACTTCGAGATGCTGAACATTGACTGCTGTTAGAACTCTCTCTTGCTATCTCAGTAGTAATTACTTCTTGTTCAATCTCTTCTCTCAACATTTGAAGATACACTGGACACACAGTGCACTCAGTGCTGTCTTTCATAGCGCTGAATTAGTCTTCATAACAGTCAAATTCTCCAAGAAGCTCACTTTCCATTCGCCATGGGTTAAACAACTGTAACAAGGCTAAATAGAAAAACTCTCTTTTGTCTGGAGTTTGCCAACTTAGCATTCAATGGTTGATAAAATGTCCTTTGTTATGTCTCACCAAACATCCTTCATATCCAGCCACAGCAAATTTACCTTCCTCCATGATTTCACTGACATTACTTCTGAAAGTATAATGTTAAAGTATTTCATAGACAAATACTTTCCAGGTGACGACTTCTTCTTGAATAGTACATATCCAGCATATTACTCTTCAGAATATTTGTACTGTGCCTCTAAAATTATGCAAGGTATTGAATTTCAGGAAAAGACTTCAGTACTCTGTTACGAGCATCAGCAAGCCCTAAACTCACCCATAGAACTCCTCTAGATGTAGAAAACATACTTGAGCTTAATCGGTCTTCAAGTTCACAGGAGCCTATCCCTCTGTGAGAAAACATTTTCAAACTAAAACTGTACAATGTCTTTATAAGACTCTTTTCTGCCGAAATCTCCTTCCTCATCTCTTTCATCTTAGTTGTCTCTGACTTTGTTGTATAAGATGTAACGTACCAAACAACAGCAATTAATTTATCTGCAACAAACTGTGCATCCATGTTTGCATTCCATATCTTCAGAATCACAGGATTATAGCCATTAATGTACTTGGAGGCCTCTCTTCTTCTTGGGTTGTATGTATTTTTTCGGTGATATCCTTCTAACTGTATGTCCGACTGCAGACAAAAGGCTGTTGACTCTTCCTTGTGAGATGACAGGTCATGGGAATCGGAAACAACATCTTGTATAAAATTTCCCTTTTGCTCTGTATTTTTGCTGACAGTATTTCTGCATCTGTGATTTTTGAATTGCAAAACTTGTTCTCTTAATATTTTGACACTACTCTTGTTTGGAATGTAGCAAGTTAGATACTGCTCAATAATTATATATAGCACAGGCTCATCACTGTCTGTTCCAAACCCCTTGGGAGGTGTAGGGAGATGCAACAATGAGAAATACTTATCGTTCTCCTCCTTTTTTCTTGTTTCTATGCATTCTGCATTCTACAGCACACATACAAAGAGTAAAATATATCTCTCATAATTGTTTTTGTATAGGAAGGTGTCCCTTCCTGCACAAAAAACAATAATCCCCTTTACACAGGTACCCTTGCACCATGGTGCAAGGGTGCCTCTGTTGGCAAATGGCAGCCAGTTGTGTGCCAGCAGAGGGGTGAGCATAGAGATCCATCATATTCTTGTAAATATGATGCATCCCTGTGCTTTGAAAGTAATGCAGCATAGCGCAGCCAAATGGCTTGTGGATCTGCACGCTTTTCTTTTCTTGTAAATTCTGCACCAAGTGTACAAGTCCATACAGTATCGCAACACTATGAATATGAAAAGTGGTGTATTTACTATCTCAGTACTGTTCTACTTATATGTGTAAGCATTAAATTATGGTAAATGGTGCATATAACAATCTGTATGGTAATCTCTACAAAAGCATATACCTCACTATTCATTCAACTACATGCAAAGAGTGTGTCACAGCTTGCATATATAATTCACCAAATGGTTTTAAAAGACTACACATTCCTCACTAAAAGGTGTAAAAACATTTGTTTGTGGTTGGATACATGAACTATCTCCGGATGATTTTTCGAGGATGATTCCATAAGTATATCACAACTCCACAGATCGTTCAATATCTGCATAGTTACTGCATGCATGTTTGCATGAGTATATCACTACTATCTGAGTGTATGGATGAGTGCATGAGTAGTACCTGAATCATTAAATAAGTGCATGACTAATGGCTAAGTAATTCAACACATGCATAGATAGTGCTTGGATGATTAAATGAGTGCAACTTTAGTGCCTGGATGATTGCTGGAGTACATAGATTGTATATAAATGATTATTAGACTGCATTGATAGTGCATACATGATTGTTTTAGTACATGAATAGCAGCTGGCAGATTGGATGAGTGAATAACTATTCATTCAGTGATTGCATAACTACATGGCTTCTGCCCATGTGTTTTTCGTTCAGTGTACAGGTAGTGCCTGGGTGTTTAGATAACGACATGGGTAGTGCCTGTATAATTTATTAAGTGCATCAGTAGTGCCTGGTTGATTACATAAGTGCATGACTAGTGTCTGTGTGATTGCATGACCCCATTGTTAAAGCTTGAGTCATGAAAGTATGTGAACCTGATGTGTTTTATCTAGGCCCCCTATCAATATTGTGACCTCACGCCCCTATACAGCTATAATCAATACATATCCCAATAATGGCATAATAATCAGAGCCATATTTCAGTAACTCGCCTCTGCAGTCCATGACACAGCAGAAGCCACTTCCTTAGATTCCTAGATAGCACACCGAGTTCTTTCGACATACCAAACCCCCAGCAACCTGGGAAAGCCCTGCTTGCTTTGTTTTGATTAGTAATAGAACTCCTGCGAGCACTGTAAGAACGACCAGTTCTTAGTGACATCTTTATTGACGTCTTATGTCCAAAAACTTATGTCAAACTCAGCACCTTTCAGGTATAAATATACCAACGTTGCCTTAAGCAAACACACAGTGGAGGTGAATACTGGAGCAGAACAGCTGTCCCCTTGCAGAGAGCCCAGCAGATGCGAGAAGCCCACAGACGCTGCCCCTCCTCTTTGACGCGCTGAGAAAGGCGCTGTCTATTCTCCTGCCGAGAAAATCCAGCTCCGGCGCTTCCAGCCTACCCTTGCGGGTGGCTGGGATATCAGGTTCTGAAAGGGAGATAACAGACCTCCTGCATTCTATTCCAGAGGTACGGTGCTGACTAAACCCTTAGAGAGAATTCTTCAATAAAACTCTTGGCAAAACCAACTTAACTTAAACTGCTACTTACTTACTCCCTCCCACGCATTAGGCTTAGGTCAGGTACACCGGGGTAGGCGTAGTTAGACGCACCAGTTGAGGTCGTTAGCCAATGTATATGTGAATGTATATATTTTATTCATTTTAACTATCTTATGGCTAAGAAACCATATCAATGCTTTTACAGTATTATTTCGTAATGCTCCTTTTACTGTACGCACTTTTCATTATAACAAGTCTTGCAATTGTGGCAATTCATTTCTCTTGCATGAGAAAGAATGCTGCTCAATAAATAATATCTTTTATTGAAAACGCCCGTCTCTCTATTCTCTGCACCCTGGTGAAATTAAATCTGCACAACTGACTGAGTGAAATAGCTGTCTATTGTTTCACACGACTCTAGAGATTGACTCTTATTCTGGGGAGCAAAGTTGTCATGTTTATGCGGTTGTCGGAAGTTGAATCCCTTCTTGTCTAAGCCAGGGAAGCTGATCACTTCCTATTCAGTCAAGAAAGTTTCCAGTGACCTCTGAGCTAGCTGGCGCAAACCTAAATTAAGTCTAAGATAGTCAGTAGAGACCTAGAAGACCGCAGTCCTACGTCTAGACTGCTGTTTATGTTATTCTAATGCGCAGGGCCTATAGGGAAAATCGGAACTACACTACAAACCGTTGGGGTGATTGAATTGCAGCAAGAGTTTTCCCTAAGTAATTAAACAAGTGCGTAGCTACGGAACAGATAACAGGTTTACTACAATGCTTCTCCCTATGTAATCAGATGAATGTGTGAGTAGTACCTGAGTGTTAGCATGAATTTATGTGAGTGCCTCAGTATTTCAGTGACTGCATGAGTTGTAAGTGTGTGTTTAGATGACTGCATGGCTTCTGCACAAGTATTACAATGATTGCATAGTTACAGCCTTATTAATTGCATGTGTAGAGTCTTGGTAATTCAATAACTCCATGGATACTGAATCACTGATTTGATGACTGTCTCACTAGTGGTTGGGTGATTGCATGAGTGCCTGAACACTGCTTGACTGACTTTGAAAGTACCTTCATTACTGTTAGATACATAACAGTTGTTACTATATATCTGACTCATTGGCTATCTCCATCTGTCAGTTTCCAACTACCTGTTTTACTGTATATATGATTTTCTACTGAGCTATGTGTGACTGAAGTCTAGATATTACATTAGGTATATCATTGCATACATGGCTCTCTATGAACAGATATTGCTTTGATACTGAGTATGCACTTGCATCAGTAAGTTTCTCAAACAGAAAACAACATTTTAATAAGTTTTAAAGCACAAAACCTTTAGTGAATGGTATAGCTACATCATTTCTCGAATAGGTCTGCTATTAAAACATATGTTCAACATTTCCCATACAAAAGTTACACTCCAAATGAAGCTAGCACAATAACTCTTGAGGCATTCTGCTCTATTAATCCTACTCAATTTCAAACAAACCATGCTTAAAGAAAAACACCACATTCACCATATACATTACATTTTCTTTAAGCAACCTCAAAAGTCCCACTATATATATATATATATATATATATATATATATATATATATATATATATATATATATATATATATATATATATATATATATATATATATATATATATATATTGCAACACGTTCAACTATAGAGTCGAAGAAATGGCAAGCACATTGGAATCCGATTTAAGCAATTTTATTGCAAACCCCCCTTCACCCCTGACAGACGCTTTCCGCTATTCCAGCTTCGTCAGTGTCAGTTTGTTTGTGTTAAAAGGCGCCATTTTAAACCTATCGGCCATAGCTGAATTCGTTGACATCGATGATGTTACAAATTGCCAATGTGGCGGCCATCTTCGAATATGTATCTATCCTCTACTTACAGTATGATAAATGGCGCAGAAAATAAAGTGCATGGTGCTCATTTAAAAACATTGCGACAACAAACATTTCTTAATTTGTGTACATACATTACATTTTGATACCTTATGAGATATATAATGGCAAACATGTGGTCCTGATATAACACTGTATTTTCTCAGTCTATTTCTTTCTAGGGGTGTATCCCTCTTTAAAAACCTCTTGTAAATACCTAAGACCTCAATGTTTTTGCCTATTCATCTCTGTTGTTTTGTGGCCCTGTATGGGCAAGAATATCTTGTTTTATTATTCAATAAATAGTGTTGTCGGGTAAGGGACATGAGTGAGTTAGCAGGGAGTTTATCCTATTTCTCAGTTGATATTTGGACATTATAGTCAATGATACACATGGTCCCACGTGTTTTTTCAGAGGTGGACCCACAATTCATCATCATTATTCAGGCCCCATGGTGTCATGATCTTTAGGTCAATGATATACCTTGATTCCAAGACCCTGAGTGCCTTCTCTCTGTCTTCCCCACGTTCCAGACAGTTCACTTGGTCAATACAATAGAAGCTTAAAAGGTCTCTATTGCTGTGGTGGCATTCAGGGAAGTGACGAGCAACCGGGTATGATTTGTATTTGTTAGCGATTGCTCGCATATGTTCGAGTATCCTAAGCTGTGTGGGGTTGATGGTGCTCCCTATGTATCTTCTTTTACACGGGCACTCTAGACAGTAGATGGTAAAATCAGGTTTGCAATTTAACATTTTCTTTATTTTTCTGTTGGGTCTTTCCTCACCTGTTCTGCCCGGATATTCTAAGATTTTTCTGCTCCCTTTACAGGCTTTACAGCGCAGACAGGGGAAAAAACATTTTAGGTTGGTATGATAAAAAAAAAAAAATATATATATATATATATATATATATATATGTATGTATATATATATATATATATATATATATATATATATATATATATATATATATATATATATATATATATATATATATATATATATAGCAGCGCAAATCAACCCGTCCGGTCGATAAACAGCAAGCACACTGGTATCCAGTTGTAAAATTATTTATTTCAAACCCCCTTCACCCTCGGCGGACGCATTTCTCTAAAAAGGCAAAAAAAAAAAAATATATATATATATATATGGCTATCTGCACCCACAAGAACCATATCTCACCATCTAAGCATAAGTGATCGTATAATTTTAAAAACATATTTCCAGTTCATACCAAACAAGTATTACTTCTCTCTAATTCATATACAGCCAAACAACATGTTCCCATCATTAATTTGTGAGTACATTACTCCTGGTGAATAATGTTACTAAAGGTACCAAAACTTACAGAATGCAAATTACAGATGTATCTCTTCTGCACATGATGTTTAGACATTTAAAACATTCTTAGTTTTTCATTGCAACTTTCCACAATACTGTACTATTTCAATAAAGTACACAATGTAATAAAGAGGCACTAATTTATTTTTCTCTTACTTCTCAAAACATTCACCACTTACCGCTTAAACACATACCCTCTTATAGGTACAGTTCATCTGATATATTTTTTCATATCTTTTTATAAAACTCCCCTATACATCTACTTTTCCAATGCAATTTTTATAAAGGATGGAAAAGTTATGTACATACCAGTGAAATCAGTGTGTACATTATATTGTTGCTTTAGCTCTTTTTGGATAGTTTTGACACTATTAGAATTTGTAAAAAAAACAAAGCAAATGAATTGTACACCACTCACATACAAAGCAACCATGAAATTGCAACCACTTCAACTTTGCACTCTGTGATAATGACAAAGGCAACAAATTAAATCATATCTTTCATTTTAGACTTCCCTGTCTCCACTTGTGAATGTTTAGCATCTGTTATCACTTTCCTTCCCTTTCAAAAAGAGATTCCTACCTATGTGGGTTCCCAATGTTTTTGCGATGATCGCAGAGAAATCACAAAATAAAATCAGAAGTTCAAACCTATATCTAGCTTCATTTTTCTTAAATTTAAATATTACAAAACAGTTTATTACATCGTCCAGAGTTGGAAATTAAATCTCATCATTACTTAAATTGTGACATCACTCCTCAACTTAAAAAAGGTTCTGTATCTTTAACACCCTTCTCCCAATACACTCTTAGCTCAGTGAACCTAACAACTCAGTGGAACTAGTAGGTCACAAGTTCGCAGTACATTCTAGAAGGACCATGTTATTTCCAAATTAGTTACAGCAGGTGTGGTTTACTCCACAGATTCTAAAACATATCACTATCTATAATAAATGTATTTTTTCAAACAACAGCCAACAATAAGTCTAATTCCTGATGCATCCAAACCACTACCTAAATGTATTCACTTTATATATATATATATATATTTCTTTAAAACACCTCCATTTTAATTGCTCTTCCTTGCACAACTCATTCAGCTTCAGCCTTCTCCTGACTGCTATTGCTTATTTACTTCAAAATGCTTAGAGCATGGATTGAGAGCCACAGCTATATCTATTGGGCTAAAGAGGCTGCAAAATAGAGAGGTATTGACAGGGAGTTGGATTTGCAAATTGTGCAGATTACTTGGTTTGTCCATGAAGGGTAAAGTATCATCAGCTACTGGCTTTGGTAAAATTCTTTGTGGATTCCCAAGCTTCTCACCTCATGATCGTGCACTGTGGTGACAATAACCTAGGCACATTGACAGGGGTAGGGATGGAAATCCTAAAGAAAGAAACGTTTGCAGAACGGATGTCGCTTTTCCCTCACACTTTCTTGGTGTACTCTAATATATGCCAAAGACAGAAATGGAATTGGTCAATTAAAATTTGTCCACAGATTGACAAATCCAGGAAACATGTAATAATACAGTTTCTGCATTCCTCAGAGACCATCTCATGGGCTGTATCTATAACAACAATCTCCATTTGACCTGCATTTAATTTATAGGAATGATGGAGTTTACTTTACAGATGAAGAAAACAGGGTCTTATGTGTAGCAGCCATATACACACAACCAAACACAACGGCTCTTGTCAGAGCCATCCTAGTACCCAAAATAAACGTTTTTTTCAAAAGCTTTTTTTTGTCTTTTGATTTTGGGGATCTTTGTGATTATATCGACAAAGCAGAAAAATAAAATCAGACATTCGATGGCCCTTAATACATCCAAAAATAATGTGTAAAAGAATCACTCTTGAACATTATCCTACAGATATTACAATATACATACTTCTTTCAAAGCAATTTTAAAATCATATTTTTTTTTACTAAGTTTCATTAAAAATCATCTTTCAGACCTATTTTCCGTTTTTGCAGTTATTTGGGGTGTTGTGATGAGGTTGTTAACCGCGACGATTGCGCAATTTCCATAAAGTGAAAACACATATATGCACACATATTACAGTCTTTTACATACTAGGGGTTTCTTACTATACACTTCAAACTCATGTTTTTCTACTGTATTTCTAGAACAATCATCTCTAAACCTTTATCTGTTTTTGGCGGTGATTACTAATGCAATGACGTTGGTAAACACGATTTCCCCGGACAGATCACTAAAGTGTAAAACAAAAGCAGACATTTAATGGCCACCAACACATCCAAAAATAATATGGAAAAAATCCATTCTGAACATTGCAATACACATAATATTATATAAATACTTCTTTCAAAGCAGGTTTAAACTCATATTTTTCTACTACATTTCTTTAAAAACCATCTTTCAACTTATTTTACCTTATCGCGGTTAATCAGGATGTCGTGAAGACAAACTCTAAAACACATATCACCACACATTCTACAGTATTTTACACACTAGGGGTTTCTTACAGCATTCTCTAAACTCATATTTTTCAAGAGAGTTTCTATAAACACCATCTCTCAAACCTATTTTATATTTTTGCGGTCCCTCCGGAGGTCGCGATGACGTCGATAATCGTGTTCCCCCTAGACACGTTGGAAAAACAGGAAACAAAATCAAGAATTCAAAAGCAACCAGCTCATATAAAACAATTATAACTATACATTTAATTCTAACCATCACAGTAGATAACTCACTATCTAAATAACAGCATAAAACATTTATCAGAATCTCAATATCTCTAGAAAATTGCGTATTAATGATTCACTGACATATTTTTTTATAGTCCGTTCATTTCACATTACGCGTATCAGCTGCTCCACAGCCTGGATCCAATGTGGTGATCCAACATTGATGGATGGGGGGAGCATGATTCCTACTCCATTTATTGTAGTTTACACTAAAGCAGCAAGCTTTGGGGCATCCCCAAAGCAGTATCAAGATGTTCCGTGGTAGCAAAACACGTAATGTGAAATATATGTATTCCTGCAGTTATCTTTATATGGTCCTAAGAGTGCGTTATACCAAATCCTTTTTTATAGCATTTAGGCCCTTATTACAAGTATGGTGGTTCTGGTGATCCGACCACGACCACAGCAAGTCCACACACTGTATTACGATGGTGGCCATGGGGCCACTACAAGACCTCCACCGGGATCCAGGATCCCACAGTGGTGGTGGTGTTGGAAAGGGCTGTAAATACTGATGGTGCTGATGCCAGCACCACCAAGCATATTATGACCTGCTTTTCCACTGCTCATTTAATGGTGGAAGCCCGTCATGAAAAGGGTGGGGGAAATGCAAGTAAAGGTGGCGCTAACCGGGCCTGCGGGTGCACCTGTCCATGGGGATGCATGCAGGGGCACATATTATGTCCAACCATTCACATCACTCACCCTTGATTCAACTTGAAATCAGGTGGGAGTGTGCACCACGGGCTCAGTGGTCTTCCTAGGACCGCTGCGGTGGCGGTCCCAGATGAAGGCTGCCAAAATCGGAATAAGACCCTTAGTCTGTTTTGCAGACGTAATGGTGAGTGCTGATTAGGGGAGCATTGCTGATCTCAGTGCAGCACATATTCAAGTTGGAAACACAGTGAGAGCAGTGCTGTAATCTCAAGGAGTCGCCTTGTCATTCATGCAGCAGGAGATGCTGGAACGGTTTAGAACAGCGGAGCCTTTGGTCCTCTTCAGATGAGCTGTCAGGATTCAAAATGCTGTGCATTGTACCTTCTTTTCCACAAGTCAAATAGCCATATACTTTCATCTCCTGTTATAGAAACTATCATGATTGTTAAAGGATGGTAGCAACAGTGCCCTTCTACTGGTCCAATACTTTCTCATGTACTAGTGCAGAGAGATTTGCCAATTTCAATGGATGAACTCATATTTTATCTCAAAGAGCCAGTTTAGCAGCAAAGCTATCTGTAGTTAGTGCCAGGGTCCTGAGGTCTAATGTAACAAGCAAATACAATGACGTGTATTGTTGTATTTACTAATGACATATTTTGGTATCTTTCACTTTAAGATTTATGTTCTATTTAGATTCTTGGTGGGAATGGTGTTCTGTGTTATGTACCTGGTTGGCAGTTGCCTGCTAGTCTTTGTGGGAGCACCAACTACTCTCTGTTACTCTTAATAAATATTAATAATTGTTTATTAATCATTAGTACGAGCCTTCGTCTCCTACAACATGTATATTTTTTAATATAAAGAGCATTAAGCCAAGGACCAGATGCAATTGTAATGTAACAGATTCTTTCAAAAACTTGAAACAACAAAGATCTCAAAGCAACATGACACCATAAAAAAGTTGAAAGCATATGAAGGCTAAGATATTCACTTGAAAGTTGATAGGAATACTTGAATGGCATTCAACCTCATCCCGGGCCAGATTAAGTAAGGTTTTGTGGTGACACAGGGCCAAATTATGATGGCAGTCGGCTGGTCGGATGGATGCCGACCGACATGTAGTCGGCTGTTCCACCCGCCAAATTAAGATGCGAGCACTGTGTAGGCGATCACAAACATTCCTTTTTCCATTGTGCTTGTGCTGCGGCCTGAAAATTGCTGCAGGACAAGAAACAGTGGAAAAGGGGATGTTTTGATACATCCATGACCCATGTGCAGGGCACATTGTGGTACCTGACACTTGGGGCATGGATATTTGAGGGGGCAGCACAGGTGCCTCCCAGGCCTCATAGAAGAAGCCCACAAGGGACAGAGCTCTGCTAGGTGCTACCAAAGTCTCTTTCCGACAGTCATACAATATAGGTTGCTGGAAAGGAACATTGCAATCTCTATGGTGGTGCCTGAGCAGGCACCACCCCTACTGTAGGGTATGATCCAACTGAAGGCCCAAAGTATTCCTTGAACCTGTCGGACACGTTGATCAGTCACTCCAAACGAAGCCGTCAGACTGACCGCATCCGAATTCAGCGGTCGGACACCTATGCTGGATGTCTACAGCTTGTCGGCGGTGGTCCGAAAGCCCTCCAAATGAGGCTCTCACTTTTTAAGTACTACTGCCGCGCCAGAGAACTAATGGGAGTAATCCAGGAATACTTCTCACTTACTTCTAAAATCCAGAGGGAACCTGGTGTACTGCAAGAGTCAGTCACACCAGCCTGAAACAAATTTTTGTGAATCGGGTAAAATCTCTTTTGCAAATTACGAAGGATTACTTTGGGTGAATCGCCACCTCTGGCAGAGAGCATCTCTTTCGGGGCACGTGACATGAATCTGCTTCGCATGAATACATACCGTTTGAGTCAGAAATGGCGAAAACAGGAGCAGATTTCCACAGAGCTCATATGAAACCCTGTTTTGAATGTGCTGACAATAGAGCAGAGAAATAACATTATACATTCCTACAAGTGCTCTTCAGTTACTATTATCGGATACGTCCACGTGTTCTTCTTCTTGAGGTAGCTAAAATGAAATTGCATTGCGCATACATCGACAGAACGGTCTTCCGGCCTTTCCAATAATTAAAAATGATAACCAAAATTAAGAACTGAAATGCTCTCACTATCTATTGATAAACTGCAAGAAAATTAACCCATTTTAACCCCACTCAAGGAAAACTGAGCAGTTCAGAAAACCTCTGTACATGTGTGTCTGCCATAGTGACTATTTCATAGAGTACGACTTCCTGTTAATGTATCTAATGTCATCTCACAATGCAAAAAAGCCCATTCTTTAAATACTTGCTTCCAAGTCTCCATTTCAAGTCTTCGCCCGATTCAAAATGAATTCATGTATTGCTTTAAAATCGGAGGTCTCAAATTGGCTGAAAAAAACATGCTTTCGGTGTTATTTTTCTGAGAATCCCTCCTAACACACGGGAAGCAATATTGGAAACGATTGAAATGTGTGTAAAGAATGCACCCAGCGAGCCCTTGCTGCTGATGGAGCACAATGGTACTCTTTGTACATTTAAGCATGGTGTTCTTTGAGCCATATGTGTTCTCCAGAGGTCAAAGTTCTGAAAGAATAAAAGGAAATGTCTGAAGCAAAGGCCTGCCCGGTGCTTGAAAAGTCTGGACATTGTCAAAAGCCAGTTAGCCTAACATCTGCAGGAGGAATTCTGATCCTCGGAGCCACTGTTAGCACAAACATAATTTACGAGTCCTGAAAAATCTGTAATATCGACACTAATAAGAATGCGAATTTATCATTAGGAAACATCTCTTATTAGCCACTAGCTATGTTCTGTTTTTTTGCGCTTTTAGTGGAAAATGTGTAACTTTCCAGAAGATGCTTCTTTAAACTCAAAAATAAACTTTGATTACCTTCGGCAGATAAGTCAGTGAAACGCTGCACAATACTCTGCAAACCTTACATTTTTGCACCTGCCGTCTAAAGGTCTCCGGAAAAGACATTCAGAAGAGAAAAAAAGGAGAAAAAGTTCACACGAGAAGCAATTCTCTTCCCTTCAGAAGAAGGAAAAGACCCTTTTAACCTTCAGAAAACCACGGAGAGGAGATGTAGGAAGAGATAACAATAGCATGGCCTTTTTCATCTGTATTGATTGTGCCACAGCGTTTGTCTCCATGTAGGATAAGTCAAGGAAATGGCCACTTAGGTGGCGATGATTACTTGAGATACGTCTCCTGGGGATGTGAACTAGATTGAAAGAGTGTGCTTCAGATAAAAATGGTGGAATTGAAGTTAATGAAAACATATATATGTATGAAGCATGCAACGTTTACTGTACCTATTTTTGCACTATTTAATCAATTGAATCACTCTTTTTTATTTGTAATAAATGCGTTATGCACCGTACAGTTTGTAGAGTTCATATACAATGTGACACCGCCTGGCAATAATTCCCTCTACAATATCTTCAAAAATGGTTGATGTTATAATTATTTACTCAGATGATGGTTATGTCTTTGGGACAATAGGATGCAAAATAAAAAGGGTGAATGAAAGTTTCAATAGCTCTATAATGGCACAGGTTTTCTAGAAGAATGACTTGAACTTCCTTCTTGAAAAGGCAGGGTGAGCTAATTGCTCTTGTTAATGTTGGTAGGGAGTTCCATATTGTTGGAGCAGATCCAGCGACATTGTGGCTGTGCGTTTTTCTTTTTTCAACCTGGTTGGTTCTAATATGAAGGATTTTTCAACTGCAACCATGTGAAGTTGACTTGTAAGGCACATTTAGTTATTCCCTTTCAGGCATAGAGTGACGCATAAATTAAGTTTATTAAGTTTAGGTTGAAAGCAGCTCCAGTACAGAGCACTCTCAACACCAGCGGCACTCTAAATTTGCTCACCTCAAATGTCTGCTTTTCTATCAAAGTTGTTAAGCGTAGGATTAGGACAATACAGGGAGATAGAAAGAGAGAAAGTCTTTTACCATTTCTACAGCAAAGTTTTTAAGCATAGGATTAGCACAGTGCTATCCTTGCCCAGCTGTAAAATAGCCAAAGCCTTTTGCCACTCCAGTCACAGTATTACAGTTTTGGATTGGTAAATACCATCCAAGCCAACCTGAAATGAATAAAAGTAACTTCTGACGCGTGTTTCGCTCTCATTAGTGTTCTTCAGAGAATTATAGCTTTGTTCAGACACAAGGGAGCACCCAGTATAAGTCAAAACAATTCCCTTCCAGGCAGAGAGTGACTCATAAATTATGCAAAAACAGAAGCAGAGAACTCTGGGTAGTTCTCAAATTTAGGAGGAAAGCAGCTCCAGTACAGAGCACTCTAAAAACCATCGACACTCTACATTTGCTCACCTCAAATGTCTGTTTTTCTATCAAACTCTTTAAGCGTAGGATTAGGACAGTGCCTTCCACGCCGAGATAGAAAGGGACAAAGTCTTTTACCATTTCTATAGCAATGTTTTTAAGCATAGGATTAGCACAGTGCTATACTTGCCCACCTGTAAAATGGCGAACGTCTTTTACCACTCCAGGCACAGCATTACAGCTTTGGATTGGTAAACACCATTGGTAAATCATGAAAGGGCCAAAGAATCACAATTGTTTAGATGGTTAGTCATGAATTTCACAAGGGGTTGGTGATGGTGTTATGAAGGATCTATGGGACCTAGATTCTCTTATTCAGCATTTTTCAAAATGTTACTTACCAGGCGGCAACTATAATAATAATACTGTTTATGGTTATTTAAAACCTTCAAAATATAAAACAGCAAGTACAAATAGGTTTGGTCATATTCTTGTAAATAATACAGAGTCAACTTCAAGCATTTAAAACAATGGCACATTTTGGATGATCAAAGCACATACTGCGGTTACCGCAGTATGTGCATATATACATATACATATACATTTACGTGTTTATGACTTTGGAATAAGTCACTGAGAATAGATAAAGTGCAAGTACAGTGATGCAGCGACCTAGTTTAGCACATTATTCAATTATAGATAAGAGCAGCAGCACAACATTTCATTAAATGCATGTGCTTTAAAACAATTAATTTGACATTAATCAGCTATAAAGGAAACAAGCTAAGATTGCACTTGATCAGAATTGTTACCACATTAGTTAATTGTTAGACGGAAGCAGCAAATTATTCCTAAGGTACAACAGCACAAGTTTCAATAAAATGCAAGTGCAATAAACGACTGATTTTGCTAATGTCAGCTAAAAACAAGCATTTATAATGCAACGGTTTCGCCTTTGGAAAAGTTAGAGCTATTGGCAATGTAAATGACAATGCCATTTATTTATCTGTTTTCAAAACCAACACAAAAATACAAATTTTGTCATTTACAATGCCAATAGCTCAAACTTTTCCAAAGGCGAAACCGTTGCATTGTAAATGCTTGTTTTTTTTTAACTCAAGTAGCGAGACCGACCGCCCAATTCTAAACATGGCGGGCAGTCCGCCTCAAGACCACCACCAGGATCCTGGATTCCGTAAGAGGGAGGGAGGGGAGAATTGGAGGCAGTGCCGATACTTGCACCGCCATGCCAATTATGATTTCCGTGGACCGGTGAATATGCAGGGAAGGGACCCCAAAGAGGGCCCCTGGGTGCGCTTTCCCATTGGTCATTGTGGCTGGGGGCCCATGTTGTGCCCCCAATGCTTGCACTGTCGTGAGCACACTGTGTGCCATGCACGACATGGTGCCTGGCAACAGTGAGCGAATGACAGTGCAGAGCCGCAGTGCTGCATTGCCTTAAGGCTCACTCTGTGAGCTGAAGCATGTTACTGCCTAAAGACCACGCTGGCCCGGAGGTTTACTCGTAATGCAGTGGTTGGGATGCCATCAGCTTAGTGCATTCTCCTGATGGCCGCAAAAGGCGTCTGGCAGTCTGACCACCAAACTCGTAATCAGCTCCTTAGTCCTTAGAACATTTTATAAGTGACTCGCCTAAGAGAGCTTTTGGTTTTGACAAAGCGTTTTAGCCATTATGTACACCAGTGTGGCTGCTGCTCAGCATGGCTAAGTTAGCTGGTTGGGATAGATTTGAATTGGGTAGAGTGGATTGAGATGGATTGGGGTAGATTGGAGCAGGGTAGGTTGAATTGGCGTGGAGTGGGGTATAGTGGGTGGAGTAGAGTGATGTAGATTGGGGAAGACTGGGGTGGAGTTTGGTAGATTAGAGTAAGATTAGAGTGCAGTGGGCTACATTGGGTGGATTATAGCAGGATGGAATTGTGGGGGTAGAGTGGGGTAGATTTGAGTTGTGTAGATTGTAGTTCTGTGGGGGTAGAGTGAAGTACACTGGAGTGGATTAGGGTATATTGGAGTGGAGTAAACTGGGGTAAATTGGAGTAGAGGAGTAACGTAGATTGAACTGGGCTACAGTGGGGTAGATTGGCTTTGAGTGAGCTAGATCAGTGTAGAGTGGAGTCGGATATATTGGGGTAGATTGGGAAGTAGTGGAGTGCAGTGGATTGGAAAAGAGTTGAGTGCCGTGAGGTAGAGGAGAATGGGATGGAGTGAATTAGGGTGGGGTAGGTTATATTGGATTGGGGTAGAGTGGTGTAGGGTAGAGTGGATTGAGGTGGGGTAGAGTGGGGTGGGGTGCAGTGGAAATGAGTGGATTAGGGTGGAGTGGATTGGGGTGGGGTAGCGTGGTATAGGGGAGTGAGTTGGTGTGGGGTAGAGTGGATTGGGTGGGGTAGATTGGTGTTGAGTGGAGTGGATTGGGGTGGGGTTGAGTGGTGTGGGGTTGAGTCATGTAGGGTGGAGTGGATTGGAGTACAGTGGTGTAGGGTGGAGTGAGGTACAGGGGTAGAATGCAGTGAAATAGATGAAGTAGATTTGGGCGGGGTAGATTGGAGTAGGATGGAGAGGTAGACTAGGGTGAGGTAGGGTAGATTTTAATGGACTGGTAGATTGGAGTGGAGGAGATTGTGAACGGGTGGGGAGACTGTACTGGGTATATTGGAGTGGAGTCGGGTAGATTGGAATGGGGTAGAGTAGAGCAGAATAGGGTAGATTTGAGTGAAGTGCAGTAGAATGGGGTAGATTAGAGTGCGGTATGGTTAACCAAGTTAGATTGAGTGGAGTAGATTGTAAAGGGTAACGGTGGAAAGATTGTAGAGGGGTAGGGTGGAGTGGGAAAGAATGGAGTGAGGTAGGTTAAATGGAGTAGGGTAGACTGGAGTGGAGTAGACTGTACCGAAGTAGGGGAAAGTAGATTGGGATACAGTGGAGTGGGTGGAGGACGTAGAGTGGGAGTGGCATGTTGCGAAGTGAGTGGCGTGGCTGGTCGTGGAGTGGGCATGGAGTGGCATGTCAGAGAATTGGAGTGCCGTGGACTAGAGTGGAAGGGCGTGGAGAGGAGTGGCGTAGTGTTAAGTATGCATGGTATGGTAGCGCACTGCCATTACAAACAACACATTTTCAATTGAAATTACCATTACATTTGCACTGAAATACGTTTTTACTGCATGCAAACGATAGTGTGCAAATGTCATCACGTAGTGTAGTGACGGATGAGAGTTGATCGTATTCAATGTTTGCTTTTACCACACTTCTGATTTTTTTTTAAGTAATTCATTTGTACTAATTTCGATATATTCCTCAGCATAAGCACAGTGCATTTTCTTTTTTTGTGCTAGGAAACAATTTACTACACCCTCTCCGCTTATATAGATACTCAGCAACTGTCACTCACTTTGAAGTCTAAGGGAAAAAAAGTTAACAACTAGCTTCCTCTGAAGAGAAAACTTGACATTTGACCTCAGTCCTTGAATGCATGCAAATGTGACAAAATAAGAACAAGATTTAAAGGCCTCTCTACAAAAAGTGAGTTTGAGGAAGAATACAGTAAACAAAGATTGGGCAACGGGAGGGTCAAGCTCAAGCTGGACAGTCCAAAGTAAATAAAGCCAGCAACTAGAAAGCTAGAAAATGTGAGTTACAAACCACAAATCCAATGGTAAGCTATAGGCAGAATGCATTCCTAGGTCAGCTTTTTGAATGTCCCAAAGAGGTCTTTAGCAACACAGACAGTTGCGCTGTCCGGTAGACTTAGATCAAATCAGACACTATGAACCATCCAACCTTGAGCTCTTGAATAGGATACACTGGTGATGTCCTCTACTTGTTATCCTAAATTTCAAACTGACACCAGTTTGCTCACATGGGCTTCTCCGGAACCCAGAAGCTCTCGCAAAGTCCACCAAAGAACCATCTTAACTCAGTCATCTTCATTCGCTACACGAAAACCCCTGGAACTAACACTCACCAGCAACATCAACATCCATCAATATGCCAACAAACAAATGCACAGTATCCTCTGCTCCCAACACCTCAAACACTACCTGAATCTCATCAACACCTGGGTGCCCGACGTTGAGCTGAAACTTACAACCCATCTAAACCAAAATGTCCCTTATTCGCCTACAGCAAGACAACTATTTCAAACCAGGCTCTACAACATGAACCTGGTTGTATTCAAACCCCAAAGCTAAGTCACACCCATTCACCATTGACACGTCCATTTATTTCTAGAAACTCACGGCCACGAAAACCAAAGGGCTCTGTACCAGCACTCTCTACTACAGAAAGTAAATCAGTTCCTTCCAGAGTGACCTTGAAACTGCTTGCATCTGGATGGTTGCAACAACCTGCACTATGGCCTCCCAGACTCCTATTGTCTCATTCTTAGGGACTTCTAAGTATTGCGGCATGATTTATTGTAGTGTAGTTCCTATTTTCCCTATAGGCCCTGCGCATTGGAATAACATAAACAGCAGTGTAGACGTAGAAGTGCGGTCTTCCAGGTCTCTACTGACTATGTTAGACTTAATTGGGTTTGTACCAACTAGCTCCAAGGTCACTGGAAACTTTTTTGACTGAATAGGAAGTGATCAGCTCCCCTGGCTCAGACAAGAAGGGATTCAGTTTTCCAACAACCGCATAAACATGACAACTTTGCTCCTTTAGAATAAGAGTCAATCTCTAGAGTCGTGTGAAACAATAGACAGCTATTTCACTCAGTCAGTTAGGCAAGAATTACTTTCACCAGGATGCAGAGAATAGAGAGATGGGCGTTTTCAATAAAAGATATTATTTATTGAACAGTCTTTCTTCTCATGCAAGAGAAATGAATTGCCACAATTGCAAGACTTGTTATTATAAAAAGTGCTTACAGTAAAAGGAGGATTGCGAAATAATACTGTAAAAGCATTGATATGGTTTCTTAGCCATACAATAGTTAAAATGAATAAAATATATACATTCATAAATACATTTAGCTAACGTCCTCAACTGGTGCTTCTAACTACGCCTACCCCAGTGTACCTGACCTAAGCCTAATACGTGGGAGGGAGTAAGTAAGTAGCAGTTTAAGTTAAGTTGGTTTTGCCAAGTGTTTGCTTCAAGAATTCTCTCTAAGGGTTTAGTCAACACTGTTACTCTGGAATAGAATGTTGGAGGTCTTGTATCTCCTCTCAGGACTCGATATCCCAGTTACCCGCAAGGGTAGGCTGGAAACTCCGGAGCTGGATTTTCTCGGCAGGAGAAAAGACAGCGCTTCAAGGAGGAGGAGGGGCAGCGTCCGTGGGCTTCTCGCATCTGCTGAGCTATGCAAGGGACAGCTGTTCTGCTCCTGTATTCTCTACCACCATCGCTGTGTTTGCTTAAGGCAACATTGGTATTATTTATACCTGGAAGGTGCCTTGTTTGACGTAGGTTTTTGGACATAAGACGTCAATAAAGATGTCACTAAGAACTGGTCGTTCTTACAGTGCTCATTAGAGTTCTATTACTAATGAAAACAAAGCAAGCAGGGCTTTCCCAGGTTGCTGGGGGCTTTATCTGTTGAAAGAACTTGGTGTGTAATCTAGGAATCTAAGATAGTGGCTTCTGCTGTGTCATATACTGTAATGAGCTGCAGAGGCGAGTTTCTGAAATATGGCTCTGATCGTTTATGCCATTATCGGGGTATGGATGGATTATAGCCGTATAGGGGCATAAGGGCACAATATTGATCGGGGTCCTAGATTGAACACGACACCCACTCCACGAATTTATGTCCATCAAATTACTAAAAACTAAAGCATTAAGATGCACGTGTAACACTTCCCACCCCAAAATACATATTGCATTTGAAATGGCGTATTCGAAATACATGAAAATATAGGTACTGTACGTCTTTTAGCATAGAAATCATTCAAAAATTATAGCATATGTAATCAGTTAAACGACTTTCGCAAAGAAAAAAAATTACACATGAAATGTCTCTTAATACAGAAAAAAAAGGTGAGATTATTTCATCACATATAAATGCATTTGCTGTAAAATGTGCTAGAGGCTGAGGTAAAGTTATTATGTCTCTAGATCTACCTAAAAATAGAAGTTCTGTTCTTTATGAATAGTTCTACTTTTCTGTTCTTTATGATTAGTTCTACTTTAAGCAAAGGTATTCGTGCCAGGAAAAAAGGTAAATATTTTGAAAATATTTCAATAAAAAATTTTTTCATGGTGAACGGGGAATAGAGTTCCAAACACTTTTTAGTAGTTTTTGTTGATCAAAACTGAAGGCCAAATCCATCGTTCAGGTGTGGCATATAGGTAAGTGGAGTGGCGTGTGATAGAGTAGATTGGTGTGTGATACACTTGAGTGGTGTGGAGTGTTACAGAGTGGAGTAGACTATCGTATAGTGGAGTAGGGTGTCATAGAGTGAAGTGACGTGTTATAGAGTATAGTGGTGTTTTGTACAGTGGAGTGGAGTGGAATGCAGTGGAGTGGAGTGTTGTGTTGTTGATTATTGCTGAAAAGGACGTCTGAATGGAGTCAGATGAAATGTATCTGAAATATAGATTGTGTGCGGTAAAGTGTCCTTTTTGGTATTTAATCAAAATAGTTTCAGTAATTTAAAAGTTATAAACTCTGATTCAGAAAGTTTAAGTCACACTTTTGCGGACGTTTACGATTGTTTGCTATTCAGAAATGTATTTTATACATTGAATCCCTAGGATTTGGGATTCTCTGCACCTAAAAAGATAGTACAGTCCTATATTTTTATTTGTGCACCGGGCAATGGAGTTCATGTAGGCATCAGCACCACCATGTCCATTACGACCTGCCTTTCTGCTGAGCATTTCACAATGGGGACACCACCATGAAAAGGTCAGCAGAAAGGCAGATTTTGGGGAGCAAACATGTCTCGAGGGAAAGTAAGTCCTGGAAACATGTTCCTGCTGCATGGTGTGTGCCCCTGTGCACTGTGGTGCACACTGTTTCTCCTGTAGACCGTGTGGCAGGAAAACAGTGTGCCTGACCTCAAGGAGGATTCACAGCTTTGCTCGCATTGGCTGTGGATCTTTCCTAGATCTGCAGCATGCCACCGCTATGACTGCACCACTGCAACAACGTAAGCCCCGTGGTCCAGATGTAATGCGGCAGTCGGGATAGCACTTGTTTGGTGGCCTTCTCCTGACCCCCACTGCTGGGGGCTGAGGGGTCCCCCCTGAAGTCATAATGAGGCCCTTAATGTGCGGTGTGGATTTTAATGTTATATACTGTGCAGTAGAATTGTTTTAATGTTTTCAATACAGTGTAGTAGACTATATTTCCCCATAAAACCCAGAACGCAAACTACGAGTGATGTAAATAATATTTTGCCTTTCCAAAATGTAAAGTGTGAAATATATTTTTATAGCACGCTTACTGTGCATTATACATAAAGTAGTAGATTATTTTTTTATATATATATATTTTTCAAGTACACTGTACCACATACCATTTCCCACTAAATCTAGTGTATTATTATTTTTATTTAATTTTGTACATATTAACTGTTTTCAATTTTTGAAAGTAGCACAGTAAATTTTAGGTATTACCATGGTACTCCATTTCATTGATGTATTAAACTAAAAAGTCACTGTAGTACAATATATTTGGAAATATAGTGTAGTACAATGTATTTTTAACTTTTTTACAATTTTTCTAACTTTGGCAAATAGTGTAGTACTTTGTACGAAGTACCACATTACTGCACAAACTGTGTTAAAAAAAATCAAATAGGTCAAAAATTGAAAATACACTGTTGTACACTATATATGTGAAATATTGTGCATTTTAATTATTTTAGATTTTTTCCTAAGTACTGAAGTGCAACCCTTTTTATCTTGGTTTATGAAACAAAGTGATGTCTTACGTCGTATGTGTTGTAAATATATATTCACCTTTTGAACAGCTGCAAAATTATCCCCTGTTAACATACGATTGCATACAAATTGGTAATATATGTAATCAATAGAAACTATAAGCAGTCCTTTGCTCCCTGTTTTTAACATATATTAAACGATGAAAAAATGTAGGGCCTGATTATGATGTAAGTTGGAAAGCCTCTGATCCCTCATCGGAGGCTTCCCGACCTACTTGATAAGTTTACATTCTGACCGCTGAATTATAATTTTGAGGTTCGGAGTGTACTGGCCGGGAAAACCGACTCGGTTCCGATGGGCTCAAGGAGCCAATCGGTATGGTCTGAAAATCGCATTATAATCCCGAATGCATTTCCGCCTTTGGGATTATGATGCGACTTTTCAAAAGCAGTTCCATGTCGGCATTTCTGACGTGGAACTTCTGTCAGAAAGTGTCTTTCAGCACCCTTAGCAGGAACCCCTTCTACCTTGACCCTCCAATTGAGGCCCTGGTGCCCCCTTCACATTCCTGTACCATGAGGTGTCTGCCACATTGTGCAGGGATGTGTAAAAACTCCCATTTCTCAATGGGAGCATGTGCTGCAGGCGGCTTCTGCCCTTAGTACAAGCCCCCATTGAGTAATGGGAGTTTGAGACTGCACCATGTGTGGGCGCCTCATGATAAGGTGTGTGGAACTGCCAACCTATGGCCGGTCGGTTCTCGGCCCAACATCGGAATAGGCCCCTTAGTGGTGCATTAGATGGTGGATCCTTCAATATCACTGAGAGCTGTCCAAGATTTGTAATGAGTCACACGGGACAAATGCCTATGTAATGTGTATTGACCCCAGCCTTCTTGGGGATTTAGTGTAGTCCTCGTCTTTTATTTTATACAACGGGCCGGCACTCTGAATTTGGCTTGAAACTTGCAAATTGATTGCATAAAACATCACAGTATGCTCACTATGCTCTAGTGTACCTCCGCAATGACCCAAACAATCTGCCACTCTTGTTGGCCTCCCCGAATGAATGTGGAGGTATGTCAGGCCTTCATATGTACTGGAAGAAGTCCTGCATATCCCCACTCACACTCCTGTAGGAAATGCAAATGAGTTTCATGCCAGTAGTCAAGATGTAGTGACAATTTGACATCTTTATATATGTGGGTGTTTACGTATACCACGAGGAGCGCAACCTACTTGATGATAATCTTAGTAGAGCAGTGGCTAAAGCATGGTGCTCAAATCCCTCCCAGTCCATATGTTGTGGGTTAGGGCAATAGAGTCCAGGACTATGGGCAGGTCAGTCCCTCCTCCCCGCCAACCGACTGCACATGTGGAATCTACCCCCTCATGAGGTCCATGGAATGTCTGCACCTCCATTGTTGTGCATCCCTGTTTGTTGTTAACTGCCAGAGCTCTGCCACAGGGCGGAAAGCTCCCCGGCACACCCCCCTCCCCCTGACACTGACTGGCACAACATCCCCTCCTGTGTTGCCAAGATAAGAAACTTCTGTCCGTTGTGCAGAGCGTGCCTGAAGACCCCGCCTTGCAACAGCCTTCCCCAGGTTCCACAGAAAGCATTCCTGCCCCATACTGAAGGGAGTTTGTGGGGAAAAAGATTGTGACCCCTTCGCCGAATGTCCATCTTCCCCACTGCCATTAATGGTGGGGGAGGACCCCGCATCGACTTGGTTGGTGCAATTCTCGCAATCGTCTTCCATCCAGCAGCAAGTAGTATTTAAAGACCATCATGGTTGAGCGATAACATTTTTCTGCCACGTTTCTAAAAAACATCAGAGCTCAGTCTATATGGCTGAGATACCCGCCACCCCCTCTCAACACAATCCCCAAAAGGAAGGGAAACCGGAAACAGTTCTTGAAGTTTTTGGATGTGGGGAGGGAGTGACCCTCCCCCGGCCGTATTTATTAAAACAAAAAATTAAAACATTAAACGTTTCATTTTATGTACAATTTCATTATCACATTGCGATGTTTGGCTCACCTTAACATATTCTCTAATACAGAGTTTCTCCTAGCCGAACTAGCATCCAACAAAAACATTCTCTAGAAACACTGAAATTGTACATCCTAACGTTTAAGGGCCAACGGCAAGGTCATAACCGGTGTCAAGATCCCTAACCAGACTTACCCCTCCCACTTGTGAGGGGCGACAGCACAGAGGCTTACCTCAAGTGCAACTACTAACAATTTCCCTTGACTTGACGGGGGCACTTAAGACTCGACGCCATTTAAAGGTCGTTCGAAGACTTGTGTGTGGTATCTAGAAGGTATCGTGGACCTCCCCCCATCCCACACAACTTACCGCATCTGCCGTCGCAGATGACCCTGGCCCCGGGAAATTCCCCAGGAGGGGGCTGTAACCCCTCCTACAACGGAAGGGGCCTTGACCGCCTTTCCTTTACTTCCGGCGACCCGCCCTTAGACGGGACCGCCTCCCCACTGAGGGGCCAATGGCCACCTCTCCCGAGCGCTCCCATCCGTGTTGGGTGACGCCCACTCATAGGGATCTACCAATTAGTGCTCACCGATCATGACCTTACCGCCTACCAAAAAATAAATACGACAATTTTTATTCAAACCTACAAAAAACATTGGTCGCTACGACCGAAGGAACATGCTAAAAATACAACACTACATCAAATCATTTTAATCGAAACAAACTACACAATATTCACCATACTTTATTATGATCAACAACAAACTGATACTTTCACAGCCTGTAAACGGAATGGAAAAACAAACTTATAAATTCACTTTATTGCACAACAACTTGCTGTCCTCAGGGGCTGGTGGGTGGGTCAAAATTGGCTCTTCGTTCTGTCCCGAGCTCACGTGTAGCGAGGAGGTGCAGCTTCGGAGCACAAGAACAAGAGGACGTCTTCTGGTCTTGCGTCTCTTTTTATCCGTCTTCAGGGCGGGCGAGAACCCGCCCCTGCCCGCCCCTAGGGCGGGGCTGGCTACGTCGGTGTCTAGGCCAGCCCACTCTAGGGCGGGAAAAAGCGCGCCCCGGCTACGCCGCTTCGGGCATACCAGCCGAGACACGCCTCCCGCCCAAAAATGGCTTCCCGGGGGGATCGAGGCACTCCACCATACGTTCGGGGGGACCGAGTGGTCGCCCCTTTCCATATGGCTGAGATACCCGCCACCCCCTCTCAACACAATCCCCAAAAGGAAGGGAAACCGGAAACAGTTCTTGAAGTTTTTGGATGTGGGGAGGGAGTGACCCTCCCCCGGCCGTATTTATTAAAACAAAAAATTAAAACATTAAACGTTTCATTTTATGTACAATTTCATTATCACATTGCGATGTTTGGCTCACCTTAACATATTCTCTAATACAGAGTTTCTCCTAGCCGAACTAGCATCCAACAAAAACATTCTCTAGAAACACTGAAATTGTACATCCTAACGTTTAAGGGCCAACGGCAAGGTCATAACCGGTGTCAAGATCCCTAACCAGACTTACCCCTCCCACTTGTGAGGGGCGACAGCACAGAGGCTTACCTCAAGTGCAACTACTAACAATTTCCCTTGACTTGACGGGGGCACTTAAGACTCGACGCCATTTAAAGGTCGTTCGAAGACTTGTGTGTGGTATCTAGAAGGTATCGTGGACCTCCCCCCATCCCACACAACTTACCGCATCTGCCGTCGCAGATGACCCTGGCCCCGGGAAATTCCCCAGGAGGGGGCTGTAACCCCTCCTACAACGGAAGGGGCCTTGACCGCCTTTCCTTTACTTCCGGCGACCCGCCCTTAGACGGGACCGCCTCCCCACTGAGGGGCCAATGGCCACCTCTCCCGAGCGCTCCCATCCGTGTTGGGTGACGCCCACTCATAGGGATCTACCAATTAGTGCTCACCGATCATGACCTTACCGCCACAGGTCCGGATAGTTGACCGGCTATCCGGACCCCCCACAAAACTCCTACCTAAAGGTCATGTCTTAATGATTTTAACCAGGCTAAGAAGTCTCCTATGAGTAACTCATTCCCCACCCTCGACAAATGCACACCATCCCCCAGATACATACTGTCATCATTAATACAACTATGCGAGATCGAATGCAATGTCTTGTAACGGAACAACCTACTCACTTTGTTATTCAGTTTTCTAACAGAATGAATTAAAGCAGGGATCGAGATAGCCCCCCGCCATACTTTTCGTGGGATCATATGAGACCACGCAATTATGCACCCCGGAACTCTCCTTGCTAACCAACTTACCGTGGAAAGCATAGTCTCCAGGAGAAGTCGTCTACCGGTAGTGACCAAATCATTACCCCCTAAATGCACTATGACTATGGACGGCGGTGACCTCATCCGCTCTAACAAACCCTCAAAAAATGCCTGAAACTGGTCAATACAGAGACCGCCCCTTCCGTAGAAGGACACTCTGTACCCGTATTCCCCAGGTACGTGAACCATGTCACCTGCTTTGAATACGTCCGCGGCCCGTCTCACGTATGAGTGGCCCACGACCCACACCTCCTTCCTTACAGCCGGTGATGTGCAACCGCTGGCCTGGTGTTGGGTCGACTGCACAGTCCGCCCTGCCTCGTAGGCTTGCGCAACTGAAAACAAACAAAGACAAGAGGCGTGAGTACATGATTACAGCTTCACAACATGTGCAATCGCACGTACCTCTTATAACAATTGGAGGACCAACGCCCCACACGTTTTACTTGTTCTACATTAAGACCCCTGGCTGTAGCTTCAGTGGCAGCCCCTATCCGAAAGGAATGGGTCCCAAATTCGCCCGGGTCCAAGCCCGTTGCGGCAATGGCCATTGCAAGCACCCGCTGAAACTGAAACCTCGTCAGTGGGGTGGCGTCTGCATGCCTCAACAATGTCCCCCCCCATGATGCCACCCTTCGTGCTAGGTAGTCTTCTAAGCACTGTACCGGACACATGGAGGATCCGGGGGTCCGGCGAATGATCGTGCAGTCCCCCCTCCCGTCTTGGTCGGACTTGGACCTGAGAAAGGAGACAATCATCGCATCGCCCCTGATCCGGACATGTTCCCTGCACAAGCCCCCCGACACATCCTGTTTGTTCCTTGCAACCAGCTCACTAACTCTCATAGCCCCGTGAAATGCCAGCGTAAATGCAGTCCGGAACAAACAGGTCTCGAAAGGGGACGAGCACGTGTTAGGGAGTGAGGCCAGTAACTGGGCCAACCTATCCAGACCTATCGGTCGTCTTACGTCTACTCTGCGACCCTCTAGGCGTTGCCACCCACGCAGCGCTTTTTGTACCGTAAAAGACGCTGTCGGGTCCTGGATGCCATGGGCCTTGGCAACAAAGGAAATGGCGGCACGATGCCTTTGGGCCGTAGCCACCGATTTCCCAGCCCTACGTAAAGACATCAGAAAAAGTACTACACACTCTTCCTGCCCCCACAGTCCCCCTCTCTCTTCCCCCAAAAAGGCTAAATAGGCCTGAAACGCCCCTTCATATGCCTTCCTTGTCCTGGGTGCTAGACTCTCTCCCACGAGGTGACGAAGTTCGGGGCACCGAGAGACCAGAGAGCTTCGGGGAAGGGTGCCGGCTCTGGGTCCGCTGAAGGAAGGAAACCCGAGAAAGCCTGCATGTGAAAACGAGACAGTGCATCAGCAGCCTGATTCATCACCCCTGGGACATGTTTTGCTCTGAATATCACGTTCAGTTGCATACACAGTAAGACAATTTCTTTGAGCAGCCTCAAAATCAATTTACAACGGGCTGCCTGACTATTGATGCATTCTACCACGGTCATATTGTCGGACCAGAACACGACAGAATGATCTCTGAACCCGTCTGGCCATGTTCTCAGGGCCACCAGAATGGGAAATAGTTCAAGGAAAGCTATATTACCCGTCAGCCCCTTCTCGTGCCACCATAGGGGCCACTTTTGTGCAGACCATTTTGTGCCGAAGATGGCGCCAAAACCTATACTTCCTGCTGAATCTGTCCATAGCCCAAGCTCTTCGGAGGACACGGCTGGCTTGTTCCAGACGACTCGGCCATTGAAGTCCGCCAAAAATGCTAACCAAATCCGCATGTCCTGGCGGACTTCGGCCGATAATCTCGTGCGATGATGCCCCTCTCTTAAGCCAACCATTGATTGGGCAATCGAGCGGGAAAACGGGCGAGCCATTGGGATCACCCTCAAGGCAAAGTTCAAATTTCCCACTAATTGTTGCAACTGGTGCAGTGTAACCTTAGGTGCATTTAAACATACTTGGAGGGCTGTCCTGAATTTCAACACTTTGCTAGCTGGTAAACGGAAACACCCCTCCCTTGAGTCCAACTCGATCCCCAAAAACTCGAGGCAAGTCGTGGGACCCATAGTCTTACCCGTTGCCAATGGCACACCAAAATACCCATCAACACACAGAATTCATCTAAGGCCTGGGCACATTCGGGACTTCCGGCGGAGCCCAGGAACAAAAAGTCGTCAAGGTAGTGCATTACATTTCGAAAACCCGTTTTCTTAGTAAACACCCATTGCAGGAAAGTACTGAATTGCTCAAAATAAGCACATGATATAGAGCAACCCATTGGCATACACCTATCCATGTAAAATGACCCCTGGAACCCGAATCCCAAAAGACGCTGATCGTCTGGGTGTACCGGGAGCAACCGGAACGCTGACTCGATATCAGATTTCGCCATCAACGTCCCGGGCCCCAGGCGATTCAAGATGGCTACTGCCTCATCAAACGATGCGTATCGCACCGAACAAACTTCCGGATCAATTGCGTTGTTCACCGAAAGACCATGTGGAGCAGACAGATTATGGATCAAACGGAACTCACCTGGGTCCCTCTTGGGGACCACCCCTAACGGAGAACAAACAAAATTCGGTACCGGGGGTACACTAAACGGGCCGGCAACCCGTCCCCGGCTAACCTCTTTCTGAATTTTCTCATGCACTACAGATGTATGTTGTAACACGGAAAGTTGATTTTTGCACATCCCTACCCCCTGAAAGTCCCCCACCGGGATGCGGAAACCATGTGAAAAACCGTTCCGCAGCACCCCGGCAGAAGTACGATCCGGGTATTCGCTGAGCCAGGGAATCATTGCCAAGGTATCAATCGGGGTTGGTAACGGCGCCCCTCGGCCAAGCTTAGACCTGTTTGGCGCCCCCCTTACCCCCATTCTCACCCGTTCTGGCTCTGCACGATGACTCAGGATGGGACGACCCACACGTACTACATTCGTGTTTGAATTTACACAATCCCGGAGGCCTGGTACATTTCCCTTTGTTAAAATTAAAACAGAAACCCTTTCTCCCCGTATTGCCTGCGGGCCTCGACTGGTCGTCGGTGCTCGTATTTGGACGAAAGGGCGTCCCCACATTTTGGCGGGAGTAATCAATAACATTGCTCCCAACCAATGGCATTCTTAACATTCCCGATTCTTTCATTTTATCCCATGTTATAGAATCGTAACAATCCCAAGTCAAACTCTTGTTATGTTCCTTCTCTTTCCTGAACAGGTTGTCATAACAAAACCAATGGTTACCTTGATACGATGTCGAGTACCCCATAATTCGTGATTGATAAACGGGAAACTCAGGAAGCAACTCGGGCCTACGACCCCCCAAAATCGATGTGAAAATACCCCACGCATTGCCCCAGTTGCCAATAGTCTCATTCACCTTAAAGGCGGCCATTTTTGCGCGCCAAACACTCGGATGCATTAAGTCCTTCTGACTTTTAACATGCTCCATATCATAATGGTCAACAAGCAAGGAGAAAATATTCACATACTCCCCAGACCAGATCTTTTCCTTTATAGCCAAAGGCACATGTTGTCCCAGTCTCTCTCTACGAGAGGGTGCTGACTCGTCCCTTGCAATCGGCAATGGCCGCTTACCTGAACCGGACGCGACTTCTGCCGCTTGCGGCTTGTCTTTAGCCGCCTCCCTTTTCTCACGAAGTCCTTTTATCAGCGCCTGTGCCTCGGCAGCCGCGGCGCCATCACTACTATCCCCCAACCATGCTGCTAGCTGTGCTGCCAGCTCGGGGGGCATGTCTCCCTTGGGTGTCGGGGTGACGACAACAGGGATTGGATTCCCCTCGATCGGTACTGGGGTCGGCGCCTCGAGCGGGGCAGAGGGAACCGGGACGTCTCCACCGGCTGGAACCCTTCTCGGCCTCTTAGGTCTCCCTCCAGCCGGCGCAGGGCCCGTACCCTCCTCCCCGTCCCGTTCTGCCAACCGTTTCTTTATGTCGGACACTTCTTTGCAAAGGGCCCGCACCATCTGGTCGGTCGTCATTCTCTTCGCGCCTTTCTTGGGCATCTCCCCGAGGAAGTATCTAGAAGACAAAGAAAAGGATCAAAACGCTCAAAATTGGCTCTTCGTTCTGTCCCGAGCTCACGTGTAGCGAGGAGGTGCAGCTTCGGAGCACAAGAACAAGAGGACGTCTTCTGGTCTTGCGTCTCTTTTTATCCGTCTTCAGGGCGGGCGAGAACCCGCCCCTGCCCGCCCCTAGGGCGGGGCTGGCTACGTCGGTGTCTAGGCCAGCCCACTCTAGGGCGGGAAAAAGCGCGCCCCGGCTACGCCGCTTCGGGCATACCAGCCGAGACACGCCTCCCGCCCAAAAATGGCTTCCCGGGGGGATCGAGGCACTCCACCATACGTTCGGGGGGACCGAGTGGTCGCCCCTTTCCAATATACACCTAAATCCCAAGTTTGTGACTAACATTGAAGGTATGTTAATATTTATTGCGGAGGCTGACATTTGCACCACATCAGTGAAAACCAGTGGTGCAGGGTATGAACAGAAGTCTGTTGGACTTCAAAGATGTTTATCTTTCGCAAGACCTACATATTCAGTCAAAAGAATAATGCATTAAAGTAACAGGCAAACCTGTAAAACACCTGTGAAGAATATCGCAAGGGGCACATCATCCCTACCAGTCTTTATCTTAATGGTTGCTTTTGAACCTTCTAGAGGCAGAATAAATACATCAATAAATAAAAGAATCGATAAATAGCTGCCTTGGCATGTCACTGTATACTGATGTCACGACGCTTGTGCACCTGCCATGTATGGTGATGTCACAATACATGCGCACCCCACAGTGGATAATTTGAAAAAGGTTTTCTTTGAGAAAATGCCATAATAATATCTGAATACTGTTTTCTGTATGACAATACATTCCAAGAAGGCTGCAAAATAGTGTGTTTGTGTCTCAGGGCACTGGCAATCATTCTGGAATTAATTGGTAATTTAATTTATTGTTTAAATAATTCCAACAGCCATTTGTTAATTAAAAAAATTACGAAACAGTATGCAAACCAAAGCATAAAGAATCGAGTAGCATGCAGCAAAGCGCAGCTGCTGGAACATCGACAAAAATATGTACCATTTTGAAAGACATCATTAAAAATTGTTTGGGATTTTGAAAAGAGAGGGGACAATGCAGTAGCCAAGCTGAGTGAGGAGAGGCTTAAGAGCCAGAAGCAAGAGGCCAGTAGCAATGTACAGCTCTGGGACCCCCGCCAAAAACAATGTGGGCCTGATTCACAAAGGAAAACTTACATTTCCGTGTAAGTTTACAATTTTTCCTATTTAAAAGGTTATTTTACGAGTAGTAATTTTACAGCTTCGGAGTCTCAGCACTCCTGGCGGAAACTCATCATATTAAATTATATGAAAGATCATCTTTCAGTAGCAGTGTGCAGCTATTGGGTCATTGCTGAAGAAGAATACATATATAAATATACAAAAAGCCATAAAACAGGACAGGGAGGGTCATGGGAGCAATAAAGAAGAGAAAGAAAGGCATGTGTTCCTGCAGCATGCTAAAAGTAAAAAATGTCAGCAGTGGAAGGACACAAGTCATGCAATCAGAACATGTTAAAGAAATATTGCTCCACAGGTGGTACACAAAATGGTTGTAATGGGTGTAATGGGTGTAAGAAAATGGATTATTAGTTGGGGCAGATATGACTCAACCCCAAGGAATACGACCAACAACCTGTTAGGGTAAACCACAGTTCAATCATTTAAAAGAGGGTTTAACAGTAGTCGCTATGGCACAGAGCAGACAGGCTTAACTTAGAAAAATATGTAATGTATTTACCCATAGCAAAACAGTTAAAATGTGAAAACACAGCTTGATAAAATTAAATAACCAATAGAGAAAAATAAACAATAATGAAAAAAATGACATAAAAATGACAAAATGTCCAATAAGGACAATCAGAGAAATAAACTTTTAAGGATTTAAAGCAAAAGTGCAAAGAAAGGGTAACACACCAATAAGCAGTCACTGTACGCAGTTGACTGGGACGAAGCAGGATTTCAGGGTGACCGCACCAGGTGTTTTTTCATCTTGTTTGGGGCCCTCTGTAAAAGACACAGCTCCTTTTATGTTTTTTACTAAACACGGGATGGCACATGGCTACTGGAAGAAGTCTCTCTTTCTGCAGCAATCTAGATGGGAACCTAACAGACTTTTTCTGAGTCTAGTCGTTGACATTATAACAACCCAAAGAAAGAAAAGTGAAAAATTCAATGGCCATAATCTATTTAATCTCCGAGATACCCTGCAATTTGGTCAGTTTTGAAGCTTTTGCACAAAGAAGATTATTCATCCTGGGCACCTCAGGGAAAGAGGACTCCCCTGAAGAATTAGTAAGAAATTCTCCAGCAGAGATGTCCTTATAGCAACATACATTTTTTTTTATTAAATATGAAAAAAGTAGAACAAATACTTTTTTGTTAAATATTAATGTACATTATTTGTGTATATGTATTTTAAATGTAGAACAAAATAAAAAGTCACAACATAATTAACTTAATTTAAATTGAATATTTTAAATATATTAAATTAAAATAATTTTTCTGAAGATTAAAATTTAAAAAGATAGTCAAAGGGAACATTTTTACTTTTATTATGAAGTATTATTAAAAGTGATCTGTAGACTTCCGTAATACTAACTAAATGTGTTTTATTTTTAGATAGTTTTTAGCATTTAATAAGAAATATGTATATATTTAACCATTTTAAATATTTGTTTTATATAGCATACTACTGTATGTGGTTTTAGTCCCAACCTGAAATATTTTCTGTAGGAAAATGTTGCAGTACCAGTGGTGCCCACATGTGTTGCAGAACTTACTCAAGCCCAGAGCTGTAGTAATTTACTACTGTTTTGGGTCCTTCTTCATTTATAGTAACTTAAGAACTGCAGTTTTTGGGTAGGAATTGGATTTTACTTTTGTGGGTGGATGCACATCTGTAAGAATTCAGGTTATTATTTGGCACGGTTGACAGAGCAGACATGCTTAATTTAGGGCAATGTGTAACTTGTTTATGCAGTACCAAAACAGTTATAAAGTCAAAACATAGAACAATAAAAATCCCAAATCATATTAGAAAACATAGAGTACGATGTAATAAACACAATGACACAAACATGACAAAAAATCATCAATACGGAGATATGGAGGTATGAACTTTTAAAGTTTTTAAGAAGGAATAGCACCAAAAAGCTCAAAATACCAATTATAATCAATGGTCACAGTAGACCGGGACCTTGAAGCAATTTAGTGCTGACTGTGATGGAGAGTCCATTCGATGCACCTTCCAGGTTTATCCTGGGTAAATATTTTACCTCCTGACTTGAGTCCTTAAAGTGCAAGTCCACCACAGGATTACACTTTTTTAGGCCCCTCAACATCTTAGCCTGAGGAGAGGCACCTGGAGACTGACAGAGTATTGACAGGAAGAGCACAGGCACTTTACTCTTGGCTAGCAGAGGTAAAGTGCACAGAGTTATTAAGCCAGCAAAAATATAGGATCCATCATAAAACAAAAAAATCCAGGATGACCATCTAGAAAATGTGGATTTCCCAAAATATCCCTCCGTAAACTCCACCCTAAATTCCCTCTTTACTTCTCCCTACACCACACCTATTTTGTAGTAAGTACGTTCCATTGTTCAACCACTCCACCTGAATGTACTCCCTTGTGGCCTATCTTTCTGTTATGTTAGAGACTTGCTCTCTTCTGGGCTACATAATACACTAATTCACAACAGTGACACTAAACACATTCATTCTCATTTCTTTTATTATCTCATTACTTCATATACTTTATAAAATTAAATTGTTTCTTTTTTATAAATATATATACTTTACAAAAGACAAAGTCACTTCAAAGACATCTAATACCCATTTACATACATAGATTTGGTGTGCAGTCAAAATATCGAGTTTTTTATATCGAAATACATAAATATCGATTCAAAAATATAGAATGGACACAATATCGACTGGACAGAATATAGACTACACAAATATCGACTAGAATAGCATTAATATCGATTCCAAAATATAGAATGGACAAAATATCGAATGGGCAGAATATAGACAACAAAAATATCGAATTAGAGGTAAGTAAGTTAATATCAATTTTTTAAAGTGTTTTTTATGTTACTATATGTGTGAAAAGTGTATATTTATTTTAAAATGTATTTTAATGAGTGAATTTTATGGTATTTTATTTTTGCGTAATATAAATCAGTAGCGGGTTGTGGGTTTATAGGGGAATTAATATCAATTTTTTAAAGTGTTTTTTATGTTACTATATGTGTGAAAAGTGTATATTTATTTTAAAATGTATTTTAATGAGTGAATTTTATGGTATTTTATTTTTGCGTAATATAAATCAGTAGCGGGTTGTGGGTTTATAGGGGAATAGGGTGGGAAGTAATTTAATTAGAATACATTAAATATGGTAATTTATTTATTGGTATTTATCTTAAATTAATTGTTAATGATTTATTAATTGGTAATTAATTAAAATTGTATTGGTAATTCATTTTAATTAATTGATTAATTGATAAATATGTTAATTATATTATTTATTTTCTGTAGCGGGTTTGTGGGTTTATAGGGGAATAGGGTGGGAAGTAATTTAATTATAATTAATTAAATATGTACATTTATTTATTGGTATTAATTTTATTTAATTATTAATTAATTATTAATTGATAAATAATTAAAATTAAATTGGTAATTATTTTTAATTAATTGGTTAATTGATAATTATGTTAATTATATTAATTTATTTTCTGTCGCGGGTTGTGAGTTTATAGGGGAATAAGGTGGGAAGTAATTTAATTACAATTAATGAAATATGTTAATGTATTTATTGGTATTTATTTTGAATCCATTTTTAATTAATTATTGATTGGTAATTAATCAAAATGTTATTGGTAATTTATTTTAATTAATTGATTAATTCGTAATTATTTAAAATAAAATTGGTAATTCATTGATAATTAAATAATAATTGGTAAGTAATTAAAATATAATTGGTAATTAATTTTAATGAATTGATTGAATGTTAATCATGTTAATTGTATTAATTTCTTTTCAGTAGTGGGTTGTGCATTTATAGGGGAATAGGGTGGGAAGTAATTTAATTATAAATAATTACATTTTTTTATTTATTTATTGGTTATTTTTGTTGAATTTAATTAATTTATTATAACAAACTAATAATTATTTAAAATAAATTTAATTGGTATTAATATTTAATACATTTTCATTCATATATGGAGTATTTACGTTCCCTAATGTTGCACTCTCCGGAGTGGGAATAGTAATTTTTACCGCTACGCTATCCAACGCTTTCCCTACTGTTGCACTCATTGGAGTGGGAATAGTAACTTTTATCCCTACGCTATCCAATGCTTTCCCTACTGTTGCACTCTCTGGAGTGGGAACAGTAATTTTAACCCCTACGCTATCCAGCGCTTTCCCTACTGTTGCACTCACTGGAGTGGGAATAGTAATTTTTACCCCTATGCTATCCAATGTTTTCCCTACTGTTGCACTCTCTGGAGTGGGAATAGTAATTTATACCACTAAGCTATCAACGTTTTCCCTACTGTTGCAGTCATTGGAGTGGGAATAGTAATTTTTACTCTCCCGCTATCCAACGCTTTCCCTACTGTTGCACTCATTGGAGTGGGAATAGTAATTTTAACCTCTACGCTATCCAACGATTTCCCTACTGTTGCACTCACTGGAGTGGGAATAGTAATTTTTACCCTCCGGCTATCCAACGCTTTCCCTACTGTTCCACTCTCTGGAGTGGGAACAGTAATTTTTACCCTTACGCTATCCAACGCTTTCGCTACTGTTGCACTCTCTGGAGTGGGAATGGTAATTTTTACCCCTACGCAATCCAACGCTTTCCCTACTGTTGCACTCTCCGGAGTGGGAATAGTAATTCTTACCCTTCCTCAATCCAACGCTTTCACTTCTGTTGCACTCACTGGAGTGGGAATAGTAATGTTTACTGCTACGCTATCCAATGTTTTTTCTACTGTTGCACTCACTGGAGTGGTAATAGTAAATTTAACCCTCTCGCTGTCCTATGGTAAATATATTGTATATTTTATTATTAAAACTATGTTTATATATATGTGTATATATATATATATATGTATTTGAAAAAAATTATATTATATTAATTATCTATTAGTTTTAATGTTATTTAATTATTTTAAGTATTTTTAAGTTAGTTATATTTATTATTTTATTAATTTTAAATTACTTTTAACTATTTAAAAAAGTCGATATTTTGACTATCTATATTTTTTACATCGATATTTTTGATTCGATATTTTTGTACTTACCTGTTTGGAGATAGGAAGTCGATATTTTGGCATTCTATATTTTTACCTCGATATTTTTGTATATCGATATTTTTGACATCGATATTGTGTCATTGATCCAATAGATTCACCTACAGAAAAAAAAACCTGGATAAACTCAATTAAATACATCTAAATCACAAAACCATTCAAACACATGCAAACTCACACAGACTTCATACAAACTTCATCTGAACAAGGGGGAGATTCTAGTTGACAAATACACCTCCACGACCGGATTGAATCTTATGTTCAAAACAAGGAGCTGAACATATGGTCAACGCGTGTTTCAGTGGTATATGAAGAGTAGTTAGAACACCTTCGTCTGGACCTTTCCAGATACCCACAAAACTTTCACAGCAACCAGGGGACCTAAAACATAAAAACGTCACTGTTATGTACCCATAATTTAGCTTGTCATAAATTGATTAGACCTAGCGTAAAGACATATTCTTCAATTTAATTTTTTTTTTATATAGAGACCAAACGACCAGTTACTCTTACTCCCACTACTCACAAATGGGCGGCATCGAGATCATAAATACCAACATTTACCAAATAATATGGACTAGTATGATCGCATTCGTGAAATTGAAGAAAAAAAGTGAAAGCACACTTCCAACCACCAAAGTAAAATCATTAAGAAAAGTCTTCACCCTTTCGTGCCAAGCCACTTATGACCTATAAAAGAGTTTAGTTGACCCTACTGCCTCAATAGGAACTCCAAGACATACAAGGTCAGACAATATATCCCTGGCCATCTCCTCATAGTTACTTACAGCCGAAGGACAAGCTGTGGATTCACGGCCAATGGCACCTATCCAAACATTCCATCTAATGGTGTTCTATATGTCTAGCGAAGAACCAGCGCTCTATCTGCATAAACTGTAAATTATCCTGTCCTAAATACATCAGGGGGTAAGGACTTTTAAGAGATATTTTATGGTTACTGCAAGCATTCCCTTACCCAAAAGTGTTATCGTTTATCTCTATTGTAGTCACTTCACCAGATATGTTCACAGAGACCCTACTTGGCAAAAATCAAAATATTCTAAATAGCTAGAAGAAATTAATGTTAGCAATGCTTTAGGAAAAATAGCAAAACAAATGTGAAAGCTTGATATTGCAAGCCTAGGCATTCCAATTAAGTGATTGCAAATATGCGAACCCCAGAAGTATATTATGTAGATGTAATCTGGTGCCTTTCTCTCATTTTTCTTCATGTATTAACTGGCTCAGTAATAATTCTTCGGATTTTCCAATTTTATAAAAGTAATCTGCTCAGCCGATATACTTGCTGTAATAATGAGAAAAGAGAACATGTGCTTAGGGATCTCGGGATGGTAACGCATTGTTTGCTTACGATAGCTCGATATCCATGCCCCTGTGCCCCTCAGTGTGACACCAAGTTTGCATATTTTCCTCATTCTTGTTACCTCTATATCCATCCTCAATTTGGAGATATCCAGCTAGCTTCATCAAGCATTTTTCTGAGCGCAAATGGTGCGAATCGCAAAATTTGGCCGTTTGCGCCCACAAAAATTGCATTTGGAATTCATCAATAGGTCATGGACTCGCAATTTGAAAAATCGCAAACAATTGCAATTTCTCAAATTGCAATGGCATTTAAGGAATCCTAATTAGAGATTCCTTAAATGCTATTCATGAACCTCTAAAAAATTGCGAATTCGCTATTTTTTACCGCTATTTACCGCGAAGTCTGACTTTTTGGTAAATAGCGAAAACTTAGAAAAATGCACATTAGTGTATTTTTCTAAGTAGTATGTTACACACACACATGCCCTTTGGACATGTGTGTGCGCAACATCAGTCTACATTGACATTTCAGGGGTGCTACAGGGTGTCCTTTGGACACCCCTGGCACCCTTGAAATCGCATCCTTATTTGCGATTGCAAATAAGGAGGCTGTAGGAATCGCAATTTATTTTGCGATTTCTACATGAATCCCGATTTGCAAGTCCTTAATAGCGATTCCTTAATAATCACTATTAAGGACTCGCAAATCGGGACACTGATGAATTTGTCAGATCATTCCTATATATATCGACACTATTCCCATACCTCTCAAAAAGTCTTATTCTTTGACATTGCTCCTATTCCCAAGGTGTTGCAGCGTGTGAAGGCTTCAATAGTAAAATGCCTTAGATATCCTCATAGATATGCTAATATGTGAGGTTAAAAAGCCCTTAGCCCCGTTATTACGATGTAACAATTTCAGTCCCTATCCCTCTCTAACGCGCACTCAGGGAATTCAATAGATCCCCACGCAGAATAGCAACTGTAAAACAAGCACCGCCCAACAAGTTCCCGCTTCCGTAGTATGTTTACCTGGCATAAGAGGATTGTCTTCCTCACCGGGACGCTCCACGTTTACCTAGAGAGTATGCGCTGGTCAGACACAACCACGACCTATAAATAGCTGGTATCTAATTGAGCAAAACGGTGCAAAAACTAACGCAGTGTAAGCACAGCAATGCGTCTCAGTCAAAGGCAGTGAAATAGGACTACACCGATTCCGAAAGATGGGCGCCATCTTCAAAACAGAAAACTAATCTAAATGAAGCAAATTATTGCAAATTTATGAACTGGCAACAGACTATTGGACGGTCATGATATAAAAGAGCACCCATGAGTTTCAATATTTTTTGTCGATGTTGTCAATTCAAGATAGTAAAACTGCACATGGCCCAGTTCTTATTTCCCACAAAATGGTTTATGTTCTCCCGTAATTATAATTGAATTTACTTCAATGTACGTGTAAATATCACTCAGTAGATAGGAATATACCCCACCATGGGGTCCCAATCTAATGTTCTCAGGCACTATGGGGTCCCTGAAACCACCTTAGCCAGCACCAGAGCAGACACTCAGAACCCTGAGTGAAAACTGAATCGCTGGTCTCTGGTCCCATAAATATCCAATTAGCATTATCATCGCTGTCACAATTAACCCAATGTGTTTATTCAAGAGACAATAGAACAGGACATACGGGCATAAGCTGGTCAGACTTTAGTAACATGCCATACTATATCTTCATTTACACCCTCCTTTACACTGTCCAGATGGAAAATCCAAAAGGTTTATCGTTTCTTCCGTGTCAATTCTGTTGGTTGGCCTACTTTGCTCTGCACCTTTTCTACAATACAGCAACTCACTTCCATTTCTCAATGTTGTTTGTCCACAAAGTGCTGTAGTAATGGTGCATTGGTTCAACCTACCCTTATTGCTGATTTATGTTTGCTGAATCTAATTTGAAATTCTTGTCCAGTTTCGCCGACATAGGCCAAGCCTCATGGGCAGAATAGTATATATACAACAGTGCTACTCCTGCAATTTGTAAGATGCCTAAGTTTGACATTTTTGTTCTTATAACTAAAAGATTCAGTTACTAATGCTTCGTCGCAGGCATGGGATGCCCCACATTTATGGTTTCCTATTACCAATGTTAATCCAGTAATAGTGGTTTGGTGCTGAGTATTGGAGACTTTGTTTCTCGTGTGGACCAAGAGGTCTCTTTTCCTCCTGTATGCCAGTAACGGTTGTTGAAGTTGGGTCCCATTCTCGTCCGTATTCAGGATCCTCTATTTATTATTGATCACATTTTTTATATTGTAATTGAATGAAGAATGATTGATAACACACGTGATCTGATCAAGTGGTGCACATTTACAGCCTTGCAACAGAGCATCTCGATCATAATATTTTGCTCTCTTGTAGGCATGGCTCACAAGGCGATGTGGATAGCTATGATCAAGTAGCCGTTTCTTCAAGGCATCTCCATGTTTATGGAAATCCTCCATATTCATGCAATTTCGACGGACACAAAGGAATTCCCCAAAGGGGATTGAATCCTTCTGGCAGCCTGGATGGAAACTCTGATACTGTAATATAGTATGTTTGTCTGTAGGTTTCCTAAACAGGCTAACCTGCAAAGTGTCCACCTGACCCAAATATTAAAATATCCAAAAACTCCACCTGCTCAGAGCTGAATTGAGCAGTAAACTTCAAGTTCCTGTCACTGGCATTGAGCCAGAGAATATACTTCTGCAGAATCAAAGCATCGTCTCTACAAATAAAGAAAATATCATCGACAAACCGCTTCCAAACAAAAACATTCTCAAAAAATGGTGCCGCTTCATTAAAAACATTCCTCAGCTCCCACTCACCACATAGGTGTTTTTAGTACGCTCGGCACGCAGGAAGAACCCATACTCGTGCCGTTAATCTGCTGATACAAGGACCCATTAAAATCAAAAAAGTTGTTCAGCAGAACTAATTCCAATCATTGTAAAATGAAACCGTCCGGTCGCCTGGAGATCTCTGGAGCAGGGATGCTACCGCCTGTAATGCTTGACACTGAGGAATATTCGTATATAATGCCTCAATGACAAGCGTCACCAAAATGTCAGTATGCAGATTATAGCGTAGCCCTTCTATTTAGCTGATAATGTCACCTGTATCACAAATGAAATAGCTCTGTACTAGAGCCAATAGTTGAAATAATAGGTCGCAGAGGTGGATTCTCCTCATTCTTATGTGTCTTTGGCAAGCCATATAGGGCTGCAGTTATTGAACATGACCTATTCAAAAAGTTACACACTTCTTCACAGATGAGTCCATCATCCAATGCCAGTTCTCTCAAATGCGACTTCTTATAGTGCTCTGTGACTGCTAGCATCTCTACAATCTTGTTGTTTTAATCAGAACGATTCAAAATGGTAATTCCTCCACCCTTATCACAGGGATTCACAACAAGATCATTATTGAGTTTGCTCTTGCTAAGAGCTCTATTGTCATTTTGCGACAAATTATATTGTGGATTGTGCAGATGTTTAACAACATGTGCAACGTCTTTCAAGACATTCTGCTCAAAAATATTCACCTCCGGACCTACCATATTCAGGGTTGGAGTGAATACAGAACGATGTTTGCCCTGGGATTGGTTTACTTCCTGTTGAGTAATCGGACTGTCCATAAAGAATCTTTTCAATCTAACCTTTCTGAAAAAGGTGTATAGATCCTCATGGAGTATGAACGTGTAAAAACGAGTACTTGGAACAAACGACAAACCATGACTAAGTACTGAAGTGACTTCAGGGCTTAGATCTACTGCAGAAAAATTATAAATAGGCAGTGTATCTCTAGCCTTTGACTCAGTTGGTAATGAGGCCATCTACCAACAGTATTGTTGATTTTGGGTCTTCCGATACATTTGTTGAGGTTGAGGGCTCATCTGTGGATGTTCCCCCCTGTCCTCTAACCATTGTTTGTTCCTTCCCCTGTACTGGCCTCTCGGTAAAAAAAGGCCCCTGACCATGAAAAGAATGCTGAGTCTGTCTACCCCTATAAGGTCTGGGGTTATATACCCCCTCAGTAACTACAACATAGTAAACTTACTTGTGTGAGGGTCTCCACAAAGCAAGAATAGGGGAAGTGGAGATTTACAATTGTAGAACATAATTTTTAGTACAATAATAAAAGTACCATTGTAGTACTACGAAACGTACTACAAAATGCAGTTGGTGAACTATTGTATGCATATCCCTTTACAGTTTATGCCACAATCCAAATCAATTTAGAAATTAACAATATTTGTATCTAAAGCAACATCATTTTTGTCTTTACAAGATGGCTTGTTATGCATTGTGTGCTTATATGAGTTGTGAAAACAACAAGTGATGGACCGAATGTGGATCAATGTCACACATTCCCCCAGTCAAAAGATCTGGGCCCAAATCCATCGTTTTTTTGCACTCCACACCACCCTGGGTTAGACAATGGCGATATGCAAATCAGCTCTGACCCTGTTGCCCCATGGGAACAGTCCAGTCCGAACTACAAAAGCCATGTCCTTCCCAGAACGGAATCAAGCATCCGAGGACCGGACCGGTTTTGAGGTAACACCTCTCATCAGCCCGGCTAGCTTGACTCCAAGTGGTGTGGAGTGCCTGGGACCCACGTCTGGGCATCCCCAGCGCACTTAGGGCGGCAATTGCAAAAACAACAAGTGATGGACCGAATGTGGATCAATGTCACACATTCCCCCAGTCAAAAGATCTGGGCCCAAATCCATCGTTTTTTGCACATCGTTGGCATGAGTAGTCAGAGAGTGGCAGTGGTGACAGAGAGTGGCAGTGATGAAGAAGAGTGTCCCAAACAGGCTGGACACGTAGAAACAACAAGTTCGCAATTTGCGACATTGTAAAAAACCCTCGCGAACTGGCAGAAACCCGCGCAAACACAAAAAAAAAAATCCGCAAATTCGCGAGAATTCGCGGATTTTGCGGATTGCGAGTTCGCAAATCCGCAAAATTCGCGAACGCGAGATTCGCAAAATTCGCCCATGCTTAGTTCCCAACAACATCCATGGCTTTTTGACATTGGCCCGGATTTATGAGAAATCATAAATCGGGGGCAGTGCCAAAATCTTGTGCCTCCCCAAATCTTTATTTCTTCTTGTTTTTTCTTTTTCAATGTGTGCTGCATTCTGCAGCACACATAGAAAGAGGAAAAAGTCTCTTGTGATTATTTGTGTACCGAAAGGCACACTCAGTCAGGCAATCCCAACTTCTCCAAGTGTGACCTGAGCTCCACCTCCTTTCAGGTGAAATGCTCCAGGTCAATGCCCAGTAGACAATCCACAGGCATAGATGGACTCATGATTGCCATGCTGGCTCCTGTGTCTCTCGGAGCCTTCACCCTTCTCCCATTGATGGTCATCCACTGTCTGTACTTCCTAGTGTTTTCAGGCATGATCTTCCTCTGGACCATCTTGCTGACACCAAGGGAAACTAGGGTTATCTCAGTTGGCTCTCTACCACTAGCTGGGACCAACTCTTACTCAAGCCCTACAGTTGCCATCCCAAGTGACTGCCCACCAGTTGGGGACTGAGCCCACTTGGGACAATTTGGATCCCCCTTGAACTGCCCTTCCTGACTACAGGCAAACACTTTAGGTATCCCCTCTGAGAAGGCTTTCCTGAAGGCAACCAACTCTTCCTCTCAAAGGGTGATGGGAATCCTTACCCCGGGAACTAGTTTTGGGCCTTTTAGAAAGCTCCTTACCTTTATTTTTGTACCCCCCCCCCCTTCTTATGTTGGGGACCTTGCCCACCCTTGGCAGAGTCTCACACATACAACTCCTTATTTTGGGGACCTTGCTCACCCTTGGCAGAGTCTCACACATGCAACCTATTGTGGACCCTGGTGCTGAGGAAGAGGTCCACCTCCTTAGCATGCTTCCTGGGATCAACAAGCCTATCTTCAATCAAATGCTGGCCAACTCTGTAAAACAAAGACTAAATATGTGCTCCTGTGCAATCAAAGTGTACAGATCCTGATTGTCTGGTACCTCACTGCCCTTCACCCAACCATCCAGTGCTCTGCAGAAAAAAAATCCACACAGTCTCCCCATGTCCGGGAACCAAGTTTCTCACTTGTCCTAAGCTTCTCCCTGTATCTATCTGGGGCCAGACCATATCTTCAGATCAGGGCTTTCTTCATGGTGGGGTACCTTAGCTGGACTTCTGGCCCTAGAACCAACAAGCTTTCCCTCCTTTCCAATTCAAAATGCTTCCACAAGCCTGCTCCAAATCTCTGTCAGAGACCCTGTGCATTTGTGAAGCTGCCTCATAGCCTTGAAACCACCAATCTATGTTTTCTCCCACTACTCACCCACCAACATTTTGGGTATCTGTGCCTTTCCTTTAGACGGTACCGAAGATATGCTGCCCCCATATGTGCTGCACATGGCCTTAAAATCCAGATCCTTCATGCTCAGCTCTAGACCTAAAAGCAGCTTTCGCTCCAATATTGCCAATCTATCCTTCTCCAGATCCATTCTGAGTTTGGTAAGATGCAACTTGAGCACACTTTCTTGCAGCCTGTCCCTCAACTCCGCTGAGGACAGGCTTTTAGAGAAATCACTGTTCCCTGCACCAGGCAGATCCTGATTCTCAAGCAAATCAAAATGCAAACCCTGTTCCTCCATATCTTTAACCTCATCCCCATCCTCTAGATGCCCAACCGCCTCCCTGGCTGCCAACCAGGCCCACAGGTCCTTTTGCAGCTGCTTCTCTTAGTGAGTCCTCTAAAAGAACACTTAAAATCCATGCAGAATGTTTTGAGCTGAGGAACTGTAAAGATTTCCAACCTACCCATCTCAAACTTCACATTTGCAGGTATAGCTGATGCTCTCTGGACTCAGACATGATGGCAAATTCTCAAATGGTTTCAAAGGAGAAAAAATTCACAAAATAGTATGCTGGTATGTTATGGTCAGAGATATGGAAGTAGTCCAAGTGGGGCCCACACTCTACTCAGGGTAAGTGTAGTACACACTAAGTTTCCTTGTGCTCACCTTAGGGTAGCTTGGCACAGATCAGTCAGGCTAAACTAGAGAGGCAATGTGTAAAGTATTTGTGCACACACATACACAGTAACTCAGTGAAAACACTGCAAAACTCCTTGCCACTAGTTTATTTGAGTAAAAGAAACTAAAACAACAATAATCCAACATACACAATTCAAGATACAAATTCCTCAATATTAAATACAATAATAGCACTTAGAAACACAATAGCTCCAACTGGGGCTATAGTGACGTGCATGACGAAGGTCGGGGCCAGCGGGCCGGCTATGGAGTCATGCAGATCCTGGTTCCAGTACCTTTGAAATGATTACAAAGCAAAGACATTTCGAGGCACCAGGGAAGTGAGGCATTGCTGAGGCCAGGGTGGTGTTGGTTCCTTACTTCTGTGCTAGTCATTGCCATGTTGGTGCACTGAACAGTGTGTTGCACAATAGAGGTGAGGCATCACTGAAGCAAGTGAGACGGTGCAGAGTCATTGAGCCTCTGACACCCATGGACGTTGCATGGCACAGGGGAGTTGATGCAGCAGTGCAGTGACCATGAAGTGTTGATGGTCAAGCCATGAGACGTCAACTTTGCAGTGTCGATGTCACACCATGGGGCCATAGCTGCTGCGGTGGAGATCAGTGTGCGTTTTGGCCTTCTGTGACATGGTACTCGAATCTCAAGCTGTGGTGGATCTTCATAGGCATTGCAGTGGTGCAGCGGCCTGTATTGCAAGTCGTAGTTGTTGAGCGGAGCGGGGACCACAGCTTCAGAGTAGGCAGAAGCGCGGTGTTGAAGAGCAGTGCTAGCTACATAGTCACACTCGAAGTTGAGGTGCTGGTTTCTTCTCTTTTAGCACAGCAAACCCACATCCAAGAGCCTAGGAACTGGATTTGGCACCCTATGGCAGAGTAGAGCTTTATGCAGAGGAACCCAGGTGCTGCAGGTGAAGTCTTTGCTGGCCCTGAGACTTTCAACAGAAGGCAAGCACAACTCAAGCCCTTGGGGAAACTTTGGAAGCAGAATGCAGAGAGCAAAGTCCATTCCTTTGCCTCCAGGCAAGAAACAGCAGATAGCAGGTCAACACAGCAAATCAAGCAGCAAAGGGACAGTTATGTTATGGTATGTTACAGGAGCTTGTATAATGCATGGTTACCCTGGGGTGTCCTGGCGCTAGGAGTACCTGCTGGTTATCTGTGATGGAATATTACTGTGTGAAGAGCCAGGTTTTCAGCCCTTTTCTGAATGAGAGGAGATCTGAAGAGTTCCCCAGATGGAATAGGAGCTCATTCCAAGCTTTGAAGGCACATTTAATGAAGCTTCTGCCCCCCCCCATCTGGCATTTTTGATCAGGGGAATTCTGACTAGTTTTGCTTCTGTGGCCCGAAGATTCCTAGCGGGCATGTACCATTTGAATTTCCGCCTCAGGTGGTTTGGGCCAATTCGATTGAGGGCTTTAAAGGCCATTCAGAGGGCCTTAAAATGCACTCTTACCTTCACGGGTAGCCAGTGAAGTTGTGCCAGCTCTTTCTTTACAGAGACAAATTGGGGGGTTCCTGTGAGTAGTCTTGCTTCTGCAATTTTGTACCATTTTCAGTATATTAATATGATTTTTGGGGCATTTAGCAGAAGACTGTTGCAGTAGTGTACCCACACTGTAATGAGGGCTGTGATCACTGTGTTGAGACTGCTCTCAGGAAGGAAAATCTTTATTTTCCTTATTCTCCTAAGGATTAGGAAGCAGGCTGAGACCACCATGTTTATGTGATAAACATAAGGGAGCTTATTGTCAATTATCACCCCCAGTTTTTTGCTTTCCTGGTGGGTGGGGGGCACATGCCCAGCTCTTCTGGCCACCACTCTGGCTTCCACATATCCGGGTTATTTTCAAATATACGGACCTCTGTTTTTCCAGAGTTTAATTTTAAGCAGTTGGCCAACATTCATACTGAGATGGCCTTCATGCAATCATGAAATCGAGCCCCCATTTCCTCCTCTTCTCCGTTTCTGATTGACAATTGAAAAAGGATTCCATCAGGGCTGCCGAAGAGATCACATATACATTAAAGAGTGTAGGGCTTAATAATGATCCTTGTGGCACCCCACTTGGGAGAGTGAACAGCTTTGACCTGTGGTTGTCCAGATACACATTTTGAATTCTTCCCAAAAGGAACGCCTGCAAAAGGTTCCATGCAGCTCCTTGTACCGCTATTTTGGATAGCAAGTCCATCGGAACCTCATGATGGACTGTGTCAAAGGCTGCTGACAGATCCAATAAAATCCAAATAGCCTTTCCTCCTTTGTCCAAAGCCTTCCTCACCTCCTCTGTCAATTTAATTAGAGCCATCTCTGTGCTATGATCTGCTCTAAAACCATATTGCAATAGGTTGAGCAGATTGTTGGTTAAAAGATATGAGCAGAGTAAGGTGTTTATGGCCTTTTCAATGATCTTGGCCGGAAACAGGAGTCTTGAAATTGGCCTGCAACTGTTTGGATCAATGGCGCCCAAGGTTTTTTTTTTTAACAAGGGAATGATAGAGGCCTTCTTCCACTAGCTGGGGAATATGCCAGATGTAATTATGTTATTAAAGAGTGGTGTGAGGGTCAACCCTATTACTTCTGGGATTCGTTTCAAAACCGATGCCGGGCAGGGGTCCATTGGGTAGGCGGATCGCATGGAGTTCAAAAGTTTGATTATAGCAGGTGTTTCTAGCAGAGAGAAATGAGCTAACATTGGTGTGTTTGGTTCCATGCCTAGTGGCATCTGTATCTCCCTTTGTGCTACGCTGAATGAGGAGAAGATCGATTCCACTGTATGTTGGAAGAATTTAGCCAGTTTTCGCAGAGCTCCGGGCTACTTTGGCTCTTGGGAGCTATTGGGGCCCCTAATTAAGCAATGGTCTTAAAGAGTACTTTAGGGTCAGATATGGCCTGAGAAATGTGTTCTAAATAGAAAATGTTTTTGGTTTCCAACAGTTTATCTTTGTACTGTCTGAGACTCTGCTTGTAGCTTTCCTTATCCACGCTTGTGTAGCCTCTCCTCCACACCCTTTCTAAACATTTGCCAACCTGTTTTAGGTTTTTTAGTTCTTCAGAGAACCATGGGGCACACGGTTGAGCCCTTTTGGGGTCCATCTTTTAATGGGGTGAGCTTGTTACAAGCTTCTTCTAGCCACTCCGTATATGCAGAAGCAGCATCATCCACCTTATAGGGAGAGGGCGCATAGTGTTTTTTAATACTTACCCTAGCTCTTTACAGTCTACATTTTCCAAACTATTTTCCCAATGTTCCCTGTGGGATCTGGTGTGAGTTTATGGCCTATAGGCTCTTTAACCTAAAGAAAATGGTGCTGTGGTCATACCACACCAATGGGAGTACCGAGGTGACTGTCAGTGTTGGATTGTTGGAGTAGATCCCATCCAGTGTGTGCCCCTTGCTGTGTGTTGGTCCACCAATCAACTTTTTAAGTTCACCAGCCCCATCACCTGCTCTAGAGTGACAGTGTCTGGGTTGGAATGATCCTCCAAGTGGAAGTTAAAATCCCCTAGCACCGAAAAGGAATTTGTGCATATCCCTTCTTCGAGCAATGACCCCGACAGCTCTAGAAAGCCACCCCCGGGCCTGGAGGGAGATATAGGAGTATCTCCTTGAGGGTGCTGTGATGTGAGGTGCGTAGGCTAAATGAAAGAGCCTCACATGAGCCATTTGATGCAGTATGAAATATGGGCTTCAAAGAGTCATGGTAAATAACTGCTAGTCCCCTCCCTCTTCTGTGAGGTCTTCCCAAGGTATGACAGTGGAATCCTAGGGGGGGTAGCCAAAGCTAAGTCTGGACCGGAAGCCTGTACAACAGTTCTCCTGGCAGTACAACAGCTCTATTTCCTGGCAGAATGTCCTCAGTCTAGAAGTGTTCTGAGTATATGGTGGTAGAGGTTCCGTACTTAGAACCATTTTAGACTTTGAAGTGGGGAGACTTCAAAGAAACTTCTTGATAGTGCACAAGACCCGGGCCTTCCAAACCCTGGCTCCAGACACACTACAGGATGGTAGGCAGATCTGTTTGAGCACAGGCCCAGGCCTATTCAGATGTAAGTGTCAACTCCTCCCACCACTCTAGCTGAGGAATACGCATCCGTGTGGTGATTGGCCATCAGGATATGCAGGGCATACCTTCGCTCTAATTTTGACCCTTTAATATTATCATCAATCACATAATAGAAACAAGCAAATATTGATCTATACTTCTTCTCTCAAAGATGTACATGATTCATAATTCTATGAATTTTACAGAGTGGCGGAAAATAAATCACCACCCCCTAATGATTCAGAATTACAGATAGAGCTTGTGTTCGTCTGGGATATGTTGAGTCTTAAAACAAAAAAGTGGAATGTCAAACAGTGTCTCAGAGGTTCCAATATTCGATTAATCCATAAACTCTGAATTTTAAGATGAAAATGTAAATCTTTTAAATGATGCTGACTTGAATTCCAGTACTAAAAGCAACCTTCTCCATATTTAAACTGATCAGTCAGGAATGGGCAAACAAAACAGCCTCCAAGATGAAAAAAACTCAAACATGTAGAATCAAGATCTCTAATCTGCATGAACAAGAAATTCCTGCCCTCTCTTCTGAGAGCAACACTGTGATAAACCCATTGATATTAATAACTAATTAACTAACTGGTATATGCGAACATTTCCCAGCCTTCAAGAAATCCCCTTTAGATACTCAGTTTCATTCGAACCACCACTGGATTGCTAACTTATCACACCTTTGAAAATCCTGGGAAAGAGCAGTAAAAAATAAACTATAATATTACCTCAAACAAAATATTCTACTTCATGACTTCCAATATGTGTTATAACTTTTGAGATTGATGGAATCAGCCCTAAGTGACATCACAGAAGGCCTCCTCATCACACTTGACATATCTCATCAAACAGTCTTGGTTCTCCATTATCTCTCTTCAGCATTTGACATGGTTGATCATGACATTTTGCTGCACATTACCCCTCAATCGTATGTAAATATAGCATTTCTCCGATTGATGTTTGACTGATATCAATCAAAGTTCTGCTCTCATCCTATTCCTTTTTACTTCTTAATAGTGGCTCCTTTCTCATCTTCTAGATTAGAACTAAATCACCACCTGAATCACAATTCAGAGGATGATAACAACATCATCAAACATCCAAACCATTTGAAGTACTGAGTTAGAGTAAGCTCACTCAGTCTAAATAGATCCCAAACAAAAGTTCTAAACTTAGATGGAAAATACACAGATTCTCTACCATTTCAAATATATAAAAATCCTGGACCTCCTTCCTCAGTTACTTAAAAATAAAAAAAACTGAGGAACTTTTTTACTTAAACCGCTAATTCACTACATAATTTAACCCAAGAACAAAGTGGAAAATTTAGAAAATATCAAAACTTCAAAATATTCTTCCCTCTCTCGACAAACCATCAATTCAATAATAATGTTTTTTTGCAAATGTTTTCCAAGCTGAATACATTTTTTTTTTACATTTAGCTAAACTTTACTACAGGAAGCCACTGCAGTTGGGTGGCAATGTCCACATAGTAAAGTATAGGGGAAAGTAAAAAATGCTTTTTTAACTTGGAATGTCTTTTGAAAAATATTTTTAAGTTAATAGTAACGTAAAAAATGTTTTCGTTTATTTAAATGTAGAACTACATTTAAAAACTTTATAGCACTGTTAGACCTGACAGCCTAAGGGTGGTTTTCCCCCAAACCTTTTGCCTGCTTGCCTCCTATTTTTCATTATCTTGTTTTTGTTGGCTTTAGGACTCTGTGCTCTTTACCACTGCTAACCAGTGCTAAAGTGCATGTGCTCTCTCCTTTATGCATGTTTTTATTGACTTATCAACAAATGGCAAATTGAATTAACCTATAGGTCCCTAGTAAAGTCACTACATTTGCCCAGAGCCTGAAAATTAAATGCTACTAGTGGGCCTGCAACACTGATTGTGACACCCACTTAAGTGGCGCTTTAAAGCATGACTCTGGCCTGTCACTGTAGAGCCTGCATGTGCAGTTTACACTGCCATGTCGACTTGGCATTTAAATCCCCTTGCCAAGCCTTAAACTCCCCTTTTATTACATTCAAGTCGCCCCTAATGTAGGCCTTAGGTAGCTCACAGGGCACGGTTCAGTTTACTTAAAAGGTAGGACACATACTTTTAAGCTTTACATGTACTGGTAGTGAACAACTCCCAAATTCATTTTTAATACTGTTAGACCTTCCCCTCCCTTAGGTCAACATTGGGGATTCCTTGTTCAATCAATTATTCAGGATTTTTAAAGTGTGGATAATCAGCTGATAGGGTATCTAGGTGCTTGCAGGTCCCGGATCCTTATTCAAACTGCCAGGTCTTGATGAGCATTTTGGAATTCTGGAAGTTAGGTGATGGTCCATTGGTGTGTGGGGAGGCTGATTCAGGTCTTTGCTGCGATGTGAGAGAAGGAGCATCTTCCTCTTCTGCTTTGGTAGATGTGTGGAGCAGAAGCAGAGCATAGTCAGGGGCGGCTCTAGGCTCATGGCGGCCCTGGGCAGGGAGCATAGGTAGAGGGCCCGGAAGAGGAGGTCCGGGCAGCCCGGAGTGTGGAGACCAGTGAGGGGGGAGGTCAGGGTGTTTGGAAGTGGAACAGAGCCGGAGTCCAGCAAATCCCTGCCAGGGGCCACCACGCAAATATGTATCCATCCTCAGAGGATTATTATATTAAGGATATATATTGGCATGGTGGCCCCTGGGGTTTGGAGGCCCTGTGCAGGTGCACAGCTTGCACATGCCTAAGGCCGCCCCTGGCGTAGTCTTCTTGATGATTGGTGGAGGTTCTGGCGGTGGTTGATGCAGGTGGGGACTTGGTTGCGTAGAGCCTTGTTTACGTGGGTCAGCAGCTTGAATTGGCATCTTTTCTGTATGGGGAGCCAGTGGAGTTTTCTAAGGTGGGGTGTGATGTGGGTACGTTGGGAAAGGCAGAGGATGAGTCTTGCTGCGCTGTCCTGTATGGTCTGAAGTCTCTGTAGTAAGTGTGCAGCAATTCCTATGTAGATGGCATTGCTGTAGTCCACTTGGCTGGTGATGAGGGCCTTTGTCACAGTACGTCTTATGTGTAGTGACAGCCACTTGCAGAACTTAAGTAGTATGCACAGAGTGAGGAAGCATGCGGAGTAGAAGGGTTGATCTGTGATTTCATGGTGAGCTTGTTGTCAATGATGATGCTAAGGTTTCTGGCGTGGTCGGAGGGAGTGGGTGTAGGTCCTAGGTCTGATGGCCATCAGGAATCATTTCATGTGTTGCTGCTGTTGCCAAGATCTGTCCTTCTGTCTTGTCTGTGTTCAGATGCAGGCAGTTCTTCTTCATCAATTCAGCTATGTTTGTCATGCATCTGTACAAGTTGTTTCTGCCGGTGGTGGGGTTGTCAGTGAGTGAGAGGAGGAGTTGGATGTCATCTGCAGGGGAAATTATGTTGAGACTGTGTGATCTCATGATGTTGTCCAGCAGGGTCATATATGGATTGAAGAACGTGGGGATGAGCCCTGGGGGACACCGGAGATGATCTCCTTGTGTTCAGAGGTGAAAGGTGAGAGGTGGATCCTCCGTGGTCTTCTGGTTAGGAAGCAACTGATCTATCTGAGTTTGTCCCCTTGGATGCCGATGTGGTGGAGTCTTTTGATCAGTGTGTGGTGGGATATGGTGTCAAAGGCTGCTTAGAAGTTGATTCAGATCTAATCTGCTGTTTCTCCTCAGTCGAGGATGGTTTGAATGTCATTGGTGGCTGCCATCAGGGTGGTTTTGGTTCTGGGGAAGCCGTATTGGGAGGCTTTGAGTATCTGGTTCTGCTTCAGGAGTGACATGAGTTAATTTGTTGATGATCTTTTCCAGTACGTTCACTGGGAATGGGAGCATGGAGATTGGGCCGTAGTTTTTGAGTTTGCTGGGGTTAGTGGAGGTTTTCTTTGAGTAGTGGTCTGACTTTGGCATATTTCCAGGGATCAAGAAATGTTGCGGTGGTGATGAAGGTGTTGAGTAGGGTGGTAAGTTCCTGACCAATCTTTTGGTTTCCAAGGTTGAAGATGTTGTGCATGCATGGGTCCGTAGGAGCTCCTGAGTGGATGGATTTCATGGTGATGGTGTTGTCCCGGGTGGAGAGGATGTTCCAGTTGGTCATTTGTGTTAGCTATGGTGGGGATATATCTGTCAAGGAAATCTGAAGGTGTAGATTGGGGTTAGAAGATTCTGTGCATGGTTGAGATCTTGTGGAAGAAGTGGGCATCATTATCGCACAACTCCTGTGAGGGTTACATCTAATAAGCTCTAATTCCTAATTGGAAGGCGGTAGAGCTGTCATGTAGAGTACATATGGAATTGTAATTATAAATACTCTCTAATGGTAAAGTCAAATTTATCATAACAATTTTAAAAATGCCACTTTTAGAAAAATTGCCTTTTTCTGCACTTAGCTCTGTGTGCCTGCAGCCTGTCTTCAATACACGTCTGGACTTTGTGAATTCTTTCTAGACAGCCACTCAGAACGGGAGCTTAGGTGTGGCATAATGGGCCACGCTGGGCAGAATGGGAAGGCATAGCTGGGCACAGCCTCACACCTACAACTGAATAGGCTGTGTCCTGTCTCCACAAAAAGGACTGCTTAACTTTCTAGTGAGTTTGGAACCTGGGCTGGAAGGGAGGATCTCTGTGCACTTCAAACCCCTTATTTGAAGTCTCCCCCACATCAAAAGCGTCACGGGGAAATAAAATTGGACTTCTGACCCTACCACTTCTGAACACTTCTGGACCTGAGGATACTCTTCCAGAAAAAAGGACTGCCACTCTTGTGGACTGGTACTCTGGAAAAACTGATTTCTTGCTGTGCTGACTTGTTGCCTGCTGCCCTCCTTGACTGGGTGTGAAGGGCTGGACCCACATCACTTAATGCCAGAACCAGAATGACTCCAGGGACTTGCCAGCTTGCCTCCAGATTGAAGTCTCAGAGACATAACAGATTTCAAACGTATCTGATTCAGCACTGGGACTCTGTAATCTGTGAGTCTGCCTTGCCATGTGATGCCAATCCAGTCCTGGGCCCTTGGAAGTGGATTTAAAGTACTGTTTAAGCAGAATCCAATCATCTCTGTCAACACAAAGGACTCAAAACCAGCGCATCGCCACCATGTTTGACTCAAGCACATTGCCAACTGCACAGCACATCAATTTTATTCTCATCGCATCCTCACTGTTGTGCCGCTGGGAACTGATGCATTAACTCCTTGGTGGATCGACAATGACACATTGCCTCACCTGCAGGCCTGGGTGTAGTTCACAGAGTTTTGCTACGCAGAACTACGCAAAGTGACAAAAAGACTCTGTGGAGCCGCAAGTGGTGGATTGCAGTGCAAACTGCCATTCATGCTGGTCTTCCTGCCGCTTGAGTTGAAATTCCTCCCGAGCAACAGCTCGCACTTGCAATCTTACAGTTTGCAAGCGCAAGCAGGGAAAAAACGGCGCTGCACTAGACAGAGCGGTATTTCCTGGCTTCCGCGAATTCATGGCCTAGGCCTACTCACCTGCACATCACATCTCTTCGACGACAATGTTTCATCTCCTCTGCACTCCGCATTTTATAGTTGACGATGAAGCAACCAAGATACTTTTCAGTGGAAAAAGGCTGTCCCTGTATCTGACCCAAGATTCATTGCGTTCAGCATGAACTTTTGGATTTAACCAAGTCTAACCATAACCAGATAGCCCCGGTTGGCACTTTATGCTTTTAAACATTACATTTGAGTTTATTCTTTATAAATTCATAACTCCGGTTATACCTATTGGAGATTTGCGATTTTGGTCTTGTCTTGTTCATTAAATCAAGCACTATGTTTCTGAAATCTTTTTGTCTTGTGTTTTTACTGTTTTGCTGCTTGAAGTATTGCACAAAAACTTTACACATTGTCTCTGAAGTTAAGCCTTCCATCCCTGTGTCAAGCTAGCAGAGGGTAAGCACTGGTTAATTAAGGGTATGGTTGTGACTTAACCTGATGTGGTTCCTGCTTGGACAGGGTACATACCTCAACCAACTAGTAACCCAATGTCTAACATTGGTGATCAGTGGTGAGAATAGGACTTGTATTTGTACGGTCCCATTCAGTGGGCTTGGTGTACACTACTATTGCACATTTAGAGACCATTACACTGCTTTAAATTCTTCTGTAGTTTGTTTAATTGGCTTTGTTTCTATATTGAAGTGACCTAAACCTCATTTTTGTGTGATGGATATATATCCCTGCAACTTTGACACCCTCAGCATACCTTAATTGCTGAAATGCTGCAAACATAAGCGGCTGAAAGTAGAGACAGGCTACCAAGCTGGATCTCCAGATAGCCTTGAGTGCTCTGGAGCAAGTGCAAAGATGGCAGGACCCCTCAGGGATATGAGGATGACAATGAAGAGGAAGATGGAGCCTTATCAGAGAACGACGACAGAGAGGACCCTTACCAGTGCTCTTAGTTTCAAGGAGAGCCAAACTCGACCCCTGCAGATGACATGGAGGACACTGATGCTCAGGATAAAGCAGGGAGCAGTGTGTCTACCAGAGGCCTGTCCCCACAGAAGCTGGAGGACAGGAAAGATGAGAGGAAACTTAAGTTGGAGCTAGCCAAGCTAAGGAGGAAGGAGAAAAATTTGGCACATGAGTTTAAACTTAATAGGCTGGACATCAAAAGCAAGCAGGCAGAGTTTATCAGTAGGGAGCTGCATACCTGCAGTGTGCCATGGAGAGGGAAGCCTCTGCATACCAAAGGGCTTGGTGCCCTTCTATGTGGTGGGAGATGACATTGACAAGTGGCTCTCAGCTTATGATATGTCTCTAAGAGTGCAGAGGGAGCCAGAGGAGTAGTTGGGGTAACTTGTGGAGATACATGCCCATGTTTGGGAGGGTTAAATTCCTTACTCTAGATGTATAGGACCAGACACAGTATAACCCTATGAAAACTATATGTGTCAAGAAATTTGGGTTGACCTCTGAAAGATATAGGCAGAAGTTCAGGGATTTCCACAAACTCCCTATACAGACCTGGGTGGATTTCTTGGACTACTCAAGCAAAGCACTGAAGGGCTGGGTGAGGGGCAGCAAGGTAGATGATTGCACGGAGTTGTTCACCCTCATTCTGAGGGAGCACAGTATTTGTTTTCCAGAGCTGCACCAATACCTACTTTATAGCACTATGACTGACCCCAGGAAGCTTGCTGAAGAGGTGGACCTCTGGGTCGGCACCAGAGTATTCAAAAAGGCGTCTGGGGGTAACCCGCAGAAAACAGTTATGGGGAGTTTCTAATGATTTCTCTCGAGTACCCCAAAACTGTTCTCAGGGGAAAGGGTTCCATTCCCAACATGGCCACCAGAAAAATAAATATCCCTGATAAGAATCAGAACAAGACTCACAGGTGCAATGAGTGCTATGACTATGGGCCTTACAAGGGGAAATCCAAATGTCCTAATAGGGCACAACTCCCCATTGGAGGTAAGACACTAGGTTTTGGCAAGTGTAGAGCTTGGGAAGGAGTTTGTCCCAGTCAGGGAGGTTACCCTAGGTGAAGCGGAGATGGTGCCTAAATTCCATATGCCTTCCAATACTGCAAAGTATTGGCAGTGTCTCACCATTAATGGGCAATGTGTTTTAGGATCTGGGGACAAGGAGCCAGCATGACTATGATAAGGAGTCAGCTGGTGGCCCTAGAGCAGATTTTATCCAATGCATTCTATTAGGTCTAGCTGGACCCAAGGGTATCAGAGCGCTTTACAGCATATACAGTTATGTGCAGATTTACGGTACAAAAAATTGGAAGAGCATGCAGGATCAGTTTTGTAAGGTGACATAAGCCTGAGCGAAGGGGCAGAGGGGAGTGGGTAGCAAGACAACCATACAATTAACTAAGCATAGACATTGTTCAATTAGTTTGTACACATAGAATTATCTTAATCTGATTCAGTGTAGTTGCTCTCAGATAAAGGTCAGGCAGGGCGTTGGATTAGGACTTCTATCGGATCGTTGGTGAGCAGGCGAGGAAGAGGGCTTTGAGTAATGTGTTGAATTTAGGAAACGAGGGGGTTGTTCTGATTTGGGGGGGGATGGAGTTCCATATTTTTTGTGCATTTCCAGCAAATGATTTGGTTGCGTTTTTTTGTTTGCGAGTTTTTAGAGGGATGAGTAGAAGAGAGTTGGAGCTCTGGAGGTTTCTGGACTGGCTGGCCCTTTTGAGTTTATCAGCCAGGTATTCCGGTTTGCCTTTGTGCAGGGCTTTGTGAGTGAGGCAGGCTGTTCTAAAGCTGGCTCGCAACTCGACTGGGAGCCATTTAAGTTCTCTAAGAGCGGAAGAAAAATGATCGAATTTCTTAGTTCCTGTAACCATTCCGGCAGCTGCATTAAAGGATGTCTTCAGAGGGGCGAGGTGGGATTTTGCTTTCCCTGTCAGGGGAGCAATCCCGCAATCTATTCTGGAGAGTACCAGTGCTTGGGTGGCTTGTTGAAGGTCCTTGCGTGGGAGGAAGGGTTTTATTTTGTATAATAGTTTCAGGTTGAGAAAGGCATTGTTGGCGAATCTGGTGATATGTTTCTTCAAGTCCAGTTTCGGGTCGAGGGTGATCCCTTGAGATTTTACCGACTCCGCTAAGGTGAGGTTGCCATTGAGTGTGTCAATGGCTTTGAGCCATTCTTCAATTTGGGGGTTTTCATCTTTGTTGGAGATGAGGAGTATTTCCATTTTCTCTTGATTAAGTTTCAGGTGATGACTTGTGAGCCAGTGTTGGACCTCCTTCAGCGTGGAATTAAGTCTTTGGATGTCGTCGATTGAAGTGGTTTCCGGATAGAGCTGCGTGTCGTCAGCATATAAATAAATAGGGATGTTGGAGAACCTGAGTAGAGAGGTGAGGGGTTCGATGTAAATGTTGAAAAGCTGAGGGGAGAGCACTGACCCTTGAGGAACACCCCTGGTGACAGGGTGGAGGTCAGATTCAAATTTTTTAATTTTATTCTTTGGGAACGATTGTGGAAAAAGGAAGAGAACCAATGGAGGACCGTCTGCTGAAAATTGGCCCTTTCTTGTAAAACCTTGATGAGCAAATTGTGGTAAACAGCATCGAATGCGGCCGATAAGTCTAGGAGGATGAGGAGGCAGCATCGATCCGAGTCAAGTGACTTGAGTAGATTGTCAATGACATTGAGGATTGTAGATTTGGTTCTGCAGCCTTTTATGAAGCCCGATTGATGGGGGACTAGGAGATTGATGTTATCCAGGTGTTGGGTTAATTGAGGGAGTACGCATCATTCTAGGATCTTAGACAAAAGAGATAGGTTTGATACAGGTCTGAAGTTGTTCAGTTCCTCAGTGTCTATCCCAGGTTTTTTCAGCAGTGGTGTGCCTTGACCTACTTTGAGGCATTCGGGAACGGTTCCAGAGCTCAATGAGCTATTAATGATCCTGCACCAAATTGGGGCTAGGACGTGCTTCAGGTCTTTGGCCAGGTGAGGTGGAAGTTGATCCAGGGCGTGTGATGATCGTTTAGCATTGGAGATTAAAGTTCTGCGAGGGGTTTGTAAGTATTCAGAAATGTATTGGCGCACAACAGGTAGTGGTTGGGTCAAAAGAAATGTTAGTTTGTGGTTGGTGCAACTGGATCAGAGAGAACCCTAAACTCTGAAAACCAGGGGTGAAGGAATTCCTTCCCTGTAGTTAATTGTAAGCAAGGTCCGATGCACACAACAAGTAAGTGTGATATGAATGATCACCAACAAGTGACAAGGATGGAGTCGCACAGATATGTTCTTTTTGTGTCGTTTTATTGGAATACATATATTAGGAACATGAGACCAGCCGACACGTGTTTCGTCAAGAAGGGTGTTAACCCGTAACTCTTCAGGGCTGTAGAATGGTCAAGAAGGGTGGGGTCGGGGGAACGGTGATATTTCCAACCCGGTACTCATCGGGTGTTTCACAAAAATGTGAACGTACTTTAGGGTACGTGTTATGTGTTCCAATTTGGGAATGTCAGAAACAATCCAGAAAGCTGTGCTGGCGGTGTATAATGCCGTCTTTTGTTGCCGTAGTATTTTAAACTGGGGTTCGCAGGAGGTACGGGCATTCTTGATGGCGGGTCTCGCCGGGTACGGATTTGCATTGGAGATTAGTTTGACTATCTCTGCTTCTTGGATGTGAATAAAGGCAGACCAAGGTTTTTTGGGGGTTTAGGCGGTGCTGAAAAGAAATTCGGTTGATTCGAACTCTGTGGAGGGGGTGGGATTTGAGCCAAGTGAGAGAACGATCTTAGCGATTTTGATGTGGAAAAAGATGGCAATTTTTTTTTTATTTTTTTTTTATATTTTCTTTTCTTTTTTTTTGTTTTCTTTTTTCTTTTTTTTTTTAACCTCATTTGCCTTGCCCTCCTCTTAATTAGCCTCCAACTGCCATGCGCGTCTTAAATCAAAGTGCGTGGTTCTATCTGCACCAGAAAGCGCGATTAGTGGAAATCGGCAGGAGGTGACCGGAAGAGGTACAGGGAATGACTCCAAATGTGGTATTAAAACCTATGGAACCAGCCATAACACGGAGAGGGGGGGCCTAGTTCTTGGAGTATTGTGGCATAATCATTGGACCGGGGAAAAAAAAAAAAAAAAAAAAACCCCGGCTATTTTCTCCACTGAACCAAAAAGTCCCAAAAAGCCACATTACCTGAGCTGCAAGATCTCAAACTATCTGTCTTAGATGTTTCATACAGGGATGACAACCAGTTTGCGTGTGTTGGTGCCGTATTTTCTATCCAAACCTTACATATCTCTCTTCTAGCGAGTAGAATTGCGTAGAACAAGAATGTCCTTGCATGACCCTTAATACTATTGTCCCATCCGAATATGATAAGTGATAATGTAATGGACACCGAGGTGTTAAGAATGGAGTCCAGAGTCTCTTTCACTTCATTCCAGAACTGTGTTATACAAGGACAGTCTTTGAACATATGGATGTCCGAAGCCGCGATATAATTACATTTATTGCAGGAAAGAAATGCAAGATGGCAAATTTGTTGCAGCGTTCTTTGGATGCCTGGGTTCTCGGAGGGTATAGGTTTAGAGGTTTGGTTCCTGGTGATGTTGAAGAGCTCTTTGGGACTGTTTTTTGCAGTTTCAAGCGCAGAGCAGAAGAAAGCGGTCTTTGTGGTCCTGATGTGTTTTTTGTACATCCTACGGGCTACTTGGAGTTGATCGCGATGTAGGACGGAGGGATTGTTCCTCCAGATTTTTCAGCGGCTCTTCGTTGTCTTCTTTCCTCATTGCTGTCGGAGGAGAACCATGATCTGGAGGGAATGATCCTGGATTTTTTTAGTTTCAAGGGGGCAAGGTGATCCAGGTTGTGTGTCAGATTGGAGTTGTAAAGGGAGGTGAGTTTGGTAGTTGAGAGATGGGCAGTGGTGTTGGGGAGGAGCGAGCTAATTCTTTCTTCTAGGTCAGCTCGAGGGATCTGGGCTGTGTTCCTGACCCATTTGGGAGGGTCGAACTTGGGGCTTAGATTGGACAAGATCGCATGATTGATGTGAAAAAGATCTATGTGGTGATCAGACCAGTCGATGGGGAGCATGTGGTTGATGGAGATTGCATTACTTTCGGCTATAATTGCGTCTAGGATTGGTCCTCGATGGTGTGTTTCTTCCAAGCAATGTTGAGTCAGGTTGTATTCAAGTAGTAAGTTGATTAGGGTTTGAATAAGCAGATTTTTTGTTTTGTTCCATCTTAGATTAAGGTCGCCCCGAATTATATTGTTGGAGTTGCCGAGTGCATAATGGGCAATCAGATCGGCAAGGTGAACCCTAAATTCTGAGGAGTTACCTGGAGGATGATATAGAATGTGGCAGAGTGTAGGCCTAGTGTTGTGAGTTTTGATGACAACTGAGAGACATTAAAAGGAGCTGTACAAGCAGGAGGAGGTTTCCGTAATGGAGATGTTGTTCTTGTGGCTAATTGCTATGCCCACTCCTCTTTTCACTTGTCTGTCTTTGTTAATAATTGTGAATCCGGGGGCACCAGCATGTCCATGCTGGGATAAGAGAGATTATTGAGACAGGTTTCCGTTATGAAAGCTTTATCTATATCATGGGAGAGGATGGCTTCAGCTAGCTCGATTGCATGTTTGGAGGCTGATCTGCAGTTATGGAGCATGCAGTTGATGGGGGGGCTTTCTAGGTAGGGAGGCTAGATGGTCTGGGGGTCTAGGGACTCTTAAAGGGGTGTGTTCACATCTAAATCCCATTATTACTTGGATCAAGGCCTTGGGGGGTTGCCATTGGAGGATCGTAGGATGAGGCTAGTTGCACCACTTCCTGAGGGGAGAGTGAGGTTGATGCTCTTCTAGGCCTTTTGTAACACTTATCAATCCCTTTTCTATTGAAACGTAGTCGGGGTCTGTGGGGCTAAGAGGATCGCTTGGGGGTGAAACAGTGTCATGTTTGGGTTGAGTGGGACTGGATAGCTCGATGGGTGGCTGTGTGTATTTCCGGAGCAGGGTCAGGTTGGAAAGAGTTTCGTTCAGGCCTCAGATAAGGATTTCGAGCTGAGATTCTAGGGGGGTGAAGCGTTGCTTCAAGATATCCAGGGAGGGAGGGGTGGTGTCTGGAGTAACGATACCTTTGTGTGATGTGGGATGGTCAAAGGAGGGAGGGAGGGTGTCTAGGGAAGAATTGCCCTCTGGGTGGGGGGACGGATCTCCGTCTAGGTGGATGTTAGCAAAGATGTGTGTGTCCCGATCCTGGAGGTTGTTGGGGGAGGGGCATCCTGGTGGGATAAAGGAAGGGCTCATGGGCAGAGGGAGTGATGCCTTGAGACTAGTGTCGTTTTTGGTGGCATGATGATAGGTAAGGGCTGTGGAGGAGTTGAGCCAGTGGATAAATCTCATTCCTGGCAGATCCTGGTGGTATGGGAAGGGAGGGGGGGCAGGGGTGGGGAGTGTCATCTGTCAAAGGGGGAAAGATTGTTGATCAGGGGTCCATCGATACAGTAGGAGTCTCTAGATTGTGGAGAGGGTGATCTTAAAGTGGAAGAGAGAGGGGTCTCATGTCTCCCTTGTCTTGAGAGGCTCGCTAGGGGGAGGAAAGAGGTTGTTCTTGATCGTGAGGTATACCCAGAGGCCTCTTTTAAAGAAGGGAATAGGGAGTCGAAGACTTCGAGGTGAGCGCTCTTAGCCTGTATTAGGACTGTGCCATTAGCGAAGATGGTTAAGGAGATTTTGCCACTCAACGAATGGTGATTCGAGAGTGGCCCTTGTTCCATTTGAATGGGGGGTATCAGGTCATCAGAAGGGTGCAGTTAGCCCTGCCATGCCTGTGGATCGTTTGTTAGGGAATAGCCTTGAGCACACTACCTGTAAGGAAGTGGAGCTCAGGTCACAACTGTAAAATGTGGGGTTGCATGGGTGGATTTGTGCAACCACCCGGTCCATGGCTGCCCAGGAAGGGAGTCAAGAAAGTCTGGAGTTTTAAAAAGGGCCCAGACAGCTGCCAAAAGAGGGACGAGCAAGGGGTGTGGTAATCCAGCCCCCGAACGTCACCCAGCTGAGGTGGATGGGGTTCCTGAGGAGGCTGCCTCAATGCCCTGTGAGGAGAACATTGCATACCTTTGTGACCTACCTGAGCTTGTGGGATGGCAAGTGTGGGGACACCAGGAAAGAGTTCTGCAAGGCATAGAAAGAGTGCCGAGTCTGTAGGGCATAAGAAAATTGGCCAAAGCAAAGGCAGCTGGGGATGTCTCTGAAAATCCCTCTCTTTACTGTGAGGGAAACCTCCTGTATAGTGAGCATAAGGTACCTGTGCATGAACCAGTCAGGGCACTGGTAGTTCCCCAATGCTCCAGAACTTTCCTCCTGGAGGTGGCTCATGATATACCCATGGCAGTACATCTACGGCAGAACCAGATAATTGCCAGGCATGGCCCCACTTTTATTGGCCCTGAGTGAAGATTTCCTCAGATACATTCTGTGGGACTTGCTTGACCTGTCAGGCCCGCAAGAAGACAGGGTAGAAGCTGAAAGCTCCACTGAATCTCTTTGGTACCTCCTTTGAAAGGGTGGGCATCGACACTGTAGGGATCATAAATCCTCAGACAGCCTCTAGCAACATGTTTATTCTGGTGGATCATGCCACAAGATACCCAGAGGCCATACCGCTAAGGACTGCAACTGCACCTCCAGTGGCTAGGGCCCGAATGGGAATTTTCACAAGAGTGGGTTTCCCCAATGAAGTGGTATCTACCAGGGTCAGCATCTTCATATCTGCATATATGCAGTTCATGTGGAAGGAGTGTTGAGTTACTCACATGTTTTCAACACCCTACCATCCACAAAACAATGGGTTTGTTGAAACATTAAACAAGACCCTCAAAGGCATGATCATGGGCCTGTCTAAGCCCTGAGGCATAAGTGGGATGTCCTCTCACCATGCCTATTCTTTGCTTAAAGAGAGGTACCACCAAAGAGGATTGGATTTAGCCCCTTTGTGCTTTTGTATGGTCATCTTGTAGTCTCAGTCATGTTATTGAGGGGTGGGAGCAAGCTCCCAGGAAACCCCTGTAGGATCTGGTTAGCTACATGCTAGCCCTCTGGGGCAAGCTTCTCATAACTTAGAGGCCAGCCAGGATGTGATGAAGCAGTGGTATGATAAGACGGCTATCACTGTGGAATTTCACCTTGTGCAGAAAGTCGGAATGATGGAAACCATGAAGCCCAGGGCACTCCAAGACCAGTGGACTGGACCCTATGACATTGTTGAGAGGAAGGGGAAAGCCACTTTATTGGTGGACCTCAAGACCCACAAACCCCCTAAGGGTTCTCCATCTCAACCATCTCCACCCACACTTTGAGAGGTCTGAGGTCACCATGTTTTTGGTGACAAATGGTGGGGAGAAGAGAAGAGTGAACCTCTCCCTGACCTCCTAGCTTCTAAAGAGAAGGATGTGTCAGTGGAAGGTATAAACCTTTCCCCAATTTTGAGTTGAAAACAGCAGAGGGGCTGCCATGCGGACACTAGTACATATCTCCTGTCTAATTTCCCTCACTCCTGGGGTTACACATCTACACACCCATGACATTGACATAAGAGATATCCTTCTTGTCAAGCATACAATATATTGGCTGTCTGACACAGTGATGGACAGCATCAAGGTGAGGCATCAAGGAGGTTGGAGCTAGGAGTGATAGAACCCTCCAGTAATCCCTGGTCCAGCCTGTGGTGCGGATATTATTATCTGCCCCACCATGTACTACACCAGAACTCACATTCTGTGTTGATTACAGGGGTCTCAATTCAGTCACCAAGATTGATGCTCATCCCATCACACAAACCTATTTACTGTAAACAGTCATCAAACTTCCCAGCATTCCTAACTCCAGTTTTCCGTGCATGCCTCTCCTTGCTTCCCCCTCATACCACTCAGAACTAGACACATTCAGAACCCAGATGGACATGACTTACCGGAACCTACAAAACATTATTTTCGAACTCAAAAATGTACTACTACTAAAATTGAACATCTTCAACTATCTTTAACCGCAGCCAACAGCAACACTCACTGCAGCCCCCTTCTTCTGTCAAAACGGACATACCGTATTCGCAATCACTACAACTACTTAACGGACTCTAAAATCCAATCTTTACTACTCTTTTATGAGTCTACTCCTAGTCCCCTCACTAATAAGGATGAGTTCACTATTCTCTCAGTCCCATTAATCTGAACAGAACCTCACAGCCGAATAACAGAAAGATAAACCCTAACAGCCTACAAAGAGTAACCTTGACCTCTGACATCCGTGACTTTGCTCTTGGAAATGTATTGACACAAATCACCTGCATCCTACCCAATTGCCGCTCTGTCATGAAACACACCTCTGACATCGCAGACCTCATCCTGAACCATAAAGTGGACATAACTATCCTAACGGAATCATGGCTTACCAAATCATCCTCGCCATGCCTAGACATCCTTGTCTCCCCTAACTACAACATTATAAGTTTAGACAGACTACATAAAATGGGTGGAGGTATCGCTGTTATTCACTGGTCCACCATTCCTAGCTCAAAGTTTCAAACCGAACCGCTTGAATCCTGGGAATACATCGGGCTTGTCATAAAATCTTCAGATAGCCATCCCTACAAACTACCTATATTTTACCACCCCCCAGGTCAGAACACCTTATTCATAGGCCAACTAATGGAAATCATTACTACAAACTTTACCCCTCACTCCAATGACTTATTCCTAGGGGACTTCAATCTTCCCTGAGATGACCCCCTTGATAAGCAGGACAATGTCGTCAAAATCTTTCTAGCAGACCATTCCCTGATCCAATCCTGCTTTCTGCCGACTCATTCCAAAGGTGCTACTCTGTTCTGGATCATCTCTAAAGAAAAACTGGTTGAATCTATCTTTATCATCCTGTGCGATTGGTCAGACCATCATATTATCACCTTCCAAATACCCACCACAAAAAGAACACCTTCCGCACAGCAACTCATCCCCCAACAGTGATCAGAGACACTAAAAGCCTGACCGGGGATAATCTAGCTACATACTGTCTGAAAGAACTCCTTCCCCCCAATAACTTTTCTGATGTCAATAAACTCACGGATCATTACAACGCCACGATGATCAAACTAATTGACCACTTAGCTCCACCTAAGCTCTAAAGAATTCCGAACAAAGACAAAAATCTGTGTTTCAACAAAGCCCTTAACGAAGAAAGGCGCCAACGGAGACTAACGAAACGGATATGGAGACAACATCCCTCCTCCCCTCAACTCAAACTGCTAAGAAAATCTAGAAACTCCTACAACAAACGTATTCTAAAATCTAAAAAGACTTCTTTCACTCTAAAAACAGACCGAAGAAACTATTCAACATCTTAAAACAACAATCACACAAACTGGCCAAATCTGCACTCTTGATCTCAAAATCTCAGGTAAGTAGTGAAGAAACTTCTTCCTTCTTCACAGCCAAATCCAATACATTACATGATGAGCTTCAGATGGCTGTAATCAACTCAGCTATTTCAAAGAACCATCACACCGAAGATCTAATCCAACCTACTTTGCCATCGCCCAAAAATAACGCTCTATGGTCATCCTTTATGCTTTACGATCTCAATGAAATTACAAAAACTTTATAGACTATCAAACCCAACAACCACTTCAATGACCCTCTAATTGCCTTTCTCCTATCTACCACATCATCATCCCTCTCTGAACCAAAATCATCAATGCATTTCTCTTGCAAGCCTTTATCTCGAATTGCCTAAAAATTGCTCAAGTCACGCCCATACGAAAATAACTTCTGACAAAATATCCAACATTCCCATGCTAGTCAAGGTCTTGGAAAAATGTGTTCAACAACAACTAAACCAATAAATCACACATTTTAAGCTTCTGGATGATTGCCAAACAGGATTCAGACCTGGACATAGCACTGAAAAGGCCATTCTACACTCTATAGACAATGGCCTACTCACACTCGACTGGAATGAAACTTGTCTGCTAGTGCTGCTCGACCTCTTGTTCGCCTTCGATACTGTTAATCATGGCAAAATACTAGAGAGGCTAGAAGACAGGATGGGGCTATCGGGCACAGTCCTTCAATCGTTCAAATCCTCCTTTGAAAACAGGCCACAAAGGTTTATGGTGAACAAAAATCTATCTCCTATTCTTTTAGGAGTACCACAAGGCTCTACTTTGTCGCTTACGCTATTTAACCTCTATGTGGAACCAGTAACTGATTTACTACAGCAATTGAATATCTCCTTCTATATGTACGCTGATGACACACAGTTGTACATCAAGGTCATCTCCCTTGAAGAGATCAAGTTGATGAATTATGCTCTTGAAAAGACGGTCCACTGGATAACCACCAATTACCTTAGGGTACACTCGCAAAAAACCAAGGGGCAGATTTACAATAACTGGCGCATCCCCAGGGATGCGCCAGTTTTTGTGCGCCGCAGCTCCACCGCCTATGGTGCGCCGCATTTACAATGAGGCGCACCATGGGGCAAAAACAGCACAGATGCGTGACGCATCTGTGCCGTAAAGGCAGCGCATTGCTGGAGTTGCATCGCAAACGCGACGCAGCTCCAGCAATGCTCTGGGGGCCCTATCTGTCCAATGCTGCGTCAAGCCTTACGCCTGCTTCAAGCAGGCGCAAGGTTTTGATGCAGCATTGGCCTAAAAGTGACTGAGTGAAATCTTGTAGATTTCACTCAGCCACTTTTAGGAGGCGTTCCTGCACAGGAACGCCCCCCCTGCGACGGAACGCCTCCTTATGGAGCAGGGCTTTACAACGTGACGCATCTCCCAGATGCGTCACGTTGTAAATACCCCACACCATGGCGTATCTTTTGCGCCGGTGCTGCATCACAAAAGTGACGCAACGGTGGCGTAAAAGAGGTGCAAGGGGCTTGTAAATCTGCCCCCTAATTCCTAATTTCCCCCCCCAAAAAATCTGCAACGTAAATGGATTGGACCAAGATGATCACTGCTCTAAACTGTACCCCCATCCTAGTGGACTCAACTAAATCACTTGCAATCACTCTGGATAGGAACCTAAACATGCAACCACACATCAACATGCCAGCTAAAAAAGCCTGCTTTCACCTCAGCTATCTCGGAAAAATGAAACCATTCATCGAGACCACGGACCTCAAAACTGCAGTTCTAGCATTAGTCATCTTTAGGCTATCAGGTCTTCCCAACATCCCCACAGCCCTTTAAAAAGCTTGCCTCCACGCAGCTGCAAGACTCTTAACAGGTTCTAGAAAGTTTGACCACATCTCGCCACACCTGAAAGCACTTACCTGGCTGCCTTGCAAAGCGAGAATACATCTAAAGATGGCCTGCATCACTCATTAAGTGTTACACTACAAAACCCCCAAAACCTAGCCCAGACAATTACGCTATTGGGTGGAAACCGACTTACTAGGAGCTCTGACAAACTGCTCCTAAAACTTCTTTGCTCAAAACATTTGAAAGAGCATTCTCCGGAGCTGCACCCAGAATTTGTAACTCTCTTCCCTCGAGCATCAGAAGAATCTCTTCAACTACAACATTCAAATGGAAGCTAAAACCTTTCAGATGAGCACATTTCTCCCTTAAATCCTTGGCATTCCCCATGCACTTTGATTCATTAAACTTCAACTAATATCCTTTCGACTTGCCCCTCTCTTGAGTGACTCTCCCCGTTTCTTCAATCACTGTTTTCTGAGGAAGTTCCAATGTAAAAAACAAAGATTTCACTTGGATTACAACTCTCAAAGAGTCAATCTACCACATTCAACCATATACAGAACATACAAATATTGAAAATCTGCTATTGTTTATGAACCCATACATCAGTTATAAATACAGAAGAATCTCACATAAGTAATCCAGAAAATTAATTAAATAAAATTTAAAAACACAATCAATAATATAAAACACAATAACATAACCAATTATATATAGACAAAAAAGATTTTTTGTATTTAAACAAATTATCAATATAACAAATCATTTTCAATGTACATGAGAGACAAAAACAAGTGACACATTAAAAATCATTATTGATACGTTAATTGAATTGAATCTGTTAAGTCTATCAATCCTTTTAAAATTAGGCTCAAACATTTCTCAAATTTAACAACAGAAAAAAGCTTTGAATCCTGAGGAGGTTCCACCATCGTTTACATCCCTACTTAACTTGCCCGCTATTATAAACTCATCTCTATGATTCCTTGAGTAGACTGCCATGACAAATAAGATTTAGTTTTACTTAAACTTGCCTTGATGCCCGGAACAGCAGTACCATGCCTTCTTAACATGTTCTCATCATATTGTACCTATCCGTTCTTCATATATGCCTTATATCATTCTTTCTAGGACCCTATTAAACTGTCTTGAATTTGTTTTACTCTTTACTGTGAAGTGCTTTATTACCCTATGTTAGGTCTTGTTTGCGCGATACAAAACTCCAACAATAAATAAAATAAAATACCATTCCCTGAGCTGGGGAGCTGATTGACAGGTTAGGGGCTGCCCAGTTCCTGAGTACTTTTGACTTTACTTCAGGGTACTGGCAGATTGCCTTAACTGGAGGAGCCAAGGATAGGTCAACCTTCTCCACTCTACAGGGCCACTACCAATTTAAAATGATGCCCTTTGGACTCAAGAATGCCCCAGCCAACTTCCAGGGGCGGGTATGGAGGCCTTCAGTGTTGCCTATATGGATGACATTGCTGTCTACAGTAGTAGCAGGAAGGACACACTACAGGACGTGCTTCAGGCTCTGTGACTGACTATAAAGACCAGTATGCCAGTTAAGGCCCATTCCTTATCTGTCTGTGGTGTACTTGGGACAACTGATGGGTTGGGGTAAGGTACAGCCCCTCAAGACCAAGATCAAAACCATCATGGTGTGGGAGACCCCAAAGTCTCAAACTGGGGTGAGAGCCTTCCTATGCCTTACCGATTATTAGAGGAGGTTAATCAAGGCATATGGCACAGTTGTTGCCCCCTTGACTGAGCTGACTTCTAAGAAGCAGCCCAGAAATGCGATATATACAGAGGCATGCCAGAAAGCATGTGCCTACATAAAGCAGGTCATGTGCACAGCCCCTTTGCTCTAGGCCCCTGATTGTTCCTGGGGATTCATTGTACAAACTGATGCCTCAAGAGGAGCAGTACTTTCCCAACTTAATGTAATGTAAGGGACATTTCTACCGCGCAACTTCCACTCCAAGGAGTATCTTGGCGCTCACACAACTCAGATGGAGGAGTTGGAAAGGGAAAAGGATGTCCTGATTTCTGCACACACATTACACTAAGGTCCTGCACAAGGCGTCAGGCAAAGAAAAAATCCAAGTCTTCAATGCCTTCCTGAAGGGGGCTTCTTGGGAGAAAGACCGCAAGGAAGGGGGAAGCTTAGGGATGATTTGGGCCTAAACGACCCTGTATTTTTCATTTCTAGGAGGCCGCTTCCATCGGAGCAGAGGTGGAGTGTGATCAAAAGGGAAGCCTTTGTTGTGGTCTGGGCACTGAAGAAGCTGAAACCATACCTGTTTGGGATTCACCTCTGGATTAATAGAGACTTCAGGCCCCTCAGGTGGCTAATGCAAATGAGGGGTGAGAATCCAAAATTGTTGAAGTGGTCTATCTCCCTAAAGGAAATGTACTTTACCGTGGCACACAGACCTTGGTCAGACTACACTAATGTTGATGGTCTCATCAGGTTCTTCCAGAACTCCCAGGAGTTTGAGCAGTTTTCCTCTTTTTCAGCTGGGGGGACATGTGTTACACCTGACGGCCTTAAGGTGGTCCAACCCAAACCTTTTTACCTGCTTGCCTCCTATTTTGCTGATCCTGTTTCTGTTGGCTGTATGTCTCTGGACACTTTACCACTGCTAACCAGTGCTAAACTGCACATGCTCTCTTCCTAAACATGGTTTGACATTTTAATTTACCTATAAGTCCCTAGTAAAGTGCACTGTATGTGCCAAGGGTCTGTGAAATAAATGCTTCTAGTGGGTCAGCAGCACTCATTGTGCCACCCAGCTAAGCAGGCCTTTGTATCATGTCTGATGCCTGCCACTGCACAGGCTGTGTGTGCAGTTTACACTGCCATGTCGAGTTTGCATTTAAAACCCCTTGCCAAGACCTAATCACCCCTTTTTTTTACATATACGTCACCCTACAGTAGGGCCTTATTAGCCCATAATTAATTTCCGAGCACGTTGTCATTAAAAAGTAGGACATTTATATTTACATGTCCTGGTGGTGAAATACTCTCAAATTAGTTTTCCACTATTGTAAGGCCTACCCGTCCAATAGGTTAACATTGGGGATTCCTTGTTACATATAATATGTTAATGTTAATGTTAATGTTAGCCACACTTTTAGAGCGCACGGCTACCCCAAAGGGTGTCCCGGCGCTTTAGCAAAGAGGCCCCTAGAAACAGAAAAACCAAAAGGTAAGCAAACTGCAGAAACGCGGGTTACTAGGTGAAGAGCAGAGTCTTCAGCTCCTTCCTGAAGGCCAAGAGATTATTAGCTTTCCGGAGGGAAAGAGGGAGTGCATTCCACAGGCAAGCTGTTACGTGTTGGAAGGAGCGACCTCCCATCCGCACACGTTTGGCCACAGGCACCTCCATTTTGGCCAAGTCCGCCGACCGCAGAGACCTTCGTGGCACATAGAAAGCAGTACGCTTCCTCAGGTAGAAAGGGCCGGTCGCATGGAGAGCTTTAAACGCCAATGTAAGGAGTTTAAATTTAATTCTCTCCGCGATTGGTAGCCAGTGAAGCTTGGCTAGGAGCGCTGAGGCTCTGGCTCTCCTCGGCAGGCCATAGATGGCTCTGGCCGCCGAATTCTGTATGACCTGCAACCTAGATATCAAATATTTAGGTAGGCCCGCGAAGAGCGCATTTGCATAGTCCAGGCGTGATCCCACCAACGCCTGAACTATATTCCTGCGGTATTGCAAGGAAAGCAGGGGCAGAAATTTTCTAAGCATCCTGAGGATGCTGAAACATTTCCCTGCAAGTCCCAGGATGTGGGGACGAAAGGACAGATCATCGTCAAACACCACTCCGAGATTTTTTACCTGAGCTGATGGTGTCTCAGGGGGGAACATGTCCTGGGGCCACCACGACTTCCAGTCCGGGTCTGGGGCACAGCCAAAGAAGAGCAGCTCAGACTTGTCTGAGTTGCATTTCAGGCTGTGCTGCTGAAACCACGCAAAGACTGCGCTCAGACAGTCCTTAATTCTGCCGCCGTTGAAGACCTCTCCCTTCCTGCAGGTGAACAAAAGCTGGGTGTCATCAGCGTATGAGATGACCCGGGCCCCGAACGCCTCCGCTACCTCCGCTAGAGGGGCCATGTATATGTTGAAAATGGTAGGGCTCAAGATAGATCCTTGAGGCACCCCCACCTCCAGCGCAGGCATTTCGGCCGAGAACGGCGGAGCCCAGATCACCTGTCGGCGGTCGGCAAGAAAGGATTGAAACCAGTCCAGCACCGTCCCTCGCAGACCAATCTCCCTGAGTCTTGAGAGAAGGCCAGCGTGTGGGACGGTGTCGAACGCCGCCGAAAGGTCCAACATGACCAACATCGCCCGTCCCCCACGATCGAGTGTCTCCCTGATGGTGTCCGTGACTTCTACCAGAGCGGTCTCCGTGCTGTAATTTGCACGAAAGCCGGACTGGGAGTCATGCAGCAGATTGTTGTTTTCAATAAAGGTGGAAAGAGTAAGCTGGACATGTTTTTCCAACACCTTCGCCAAAGCAGGGAGGAGGGAGATCGGACGATAGTTAGCCCATTGCAGGGGGTCTAACAGAGGCTTCTTAATCAACGGCAGGATGAGTGCATGTTTCCACTGTCGTGGGACAACCCCCGAGCTCAATGAGAGATTCAGCAGGGGGTTCAGCAAGCTGTTCAACGCTGGGGCCACCCTGCCCAGGCATTTCGCCGGACAGGCGTCCAGTGGCGAGCCAGATTTCAGCCGGGATAGCAACTCCAGCGAAGTTTCGCAGGACAGCTGAGGAAAAACAGATAATGTGGGCCCAGAGTCATCCCGACAGGGATCTAAAAAGGCATCAGCCATACGGGAGTCCACAGTTGGAAAAGTGGCCTGAATCTTTTGAATTTTGGTCACAAAAAAGTCGGCCAACTGTTTAATCCATTCCTCCGTATGTGAATGAACAGGGGTGGCTACAGCTGGGTTCACAAACTCCTTCACAATTCTAAAGAGTTCTCGGCTGATATTATCGGCTTTGTCGATTCTCTGTTCAAGATAGCTCTTTTTTGCTGAGGCAATCTGTTTGTAGTACGCCTTTATCGCGTCTCTGTATTTCGTTTTCTCCACCGGCTCATAATTGCGCCGCCAGCGCCTTTCCAGCTTCTTACATTCTTGACGCATTATGTGTAGAGTGGAGGAAAACCAGGGGGCAGAGTTAAGATCAGGGGCTGTTTTAGCAGCCCTCAAAGGGGCCATAATAAGCTTTAATTCCCTATTGGAATTGGTTGTTTAGTAGCTATGGAATTGTAATGACATATCCTCTTTAACAGTAAAGTTGAATTATTATTGCAATTTAAAAAAATGCCCCTTTTGAAATATGTAATTTTTCTGCTCTTAGCACTGTAGGTCTGCAGCCTGTCATCAATACATGTCTGGGGTGGGTGAAAGCTAGACTTGCTGTACATTTCCTCTAGACAGCCACATATAGAGAGAGCTTAGGTGTGACTTGATGGACCATCCACATCCTGATAGGCCATCCTGAGCAAGATGGGAGGGAAGAACTGGGCACAGTCTCAAAAACCAAACCTGAATAGGCTGTTCACACACAAAGGTCTGCTGAATCCTTTGTAGTGAGCCTGGAGCCAGGGCAGGAGGGGAGGGCCTATGTGCACATCATAACCCTTCTGTGAAGTCTCCCCCACTTCAAAGGTGCCACTGAGTATAAGAAATCGACTTCTTACCCTACCACTTCAGTGCACTGCTGGATCTGTGGATACTTTGCCAGGAAGAAGGACATCTCTACTGCTGACGGACAGCCACTCTGCTGGGCTGCTGCTCTGGAAGAACTGCTGCCTGCTGCCCTCTTTGCCTGGGTGAAAAGGATTGGTCACACATCACTTGAGCCCAGAGCCAGAGTGACGCAAAGGGCTTGCTCGCTTGCCTTCTGATTGAAATCTAAGGGACATAAAAGACTTCCAATTTATCTGTCAGCACTGGGGCTCTGCCATCTGTGATTCTGCCATGCCAAGCAGTGCTAATTCGGCCCTGGGCCCTTGGAAGTGGGTGTAAAGGACTCGGAACCAGCACACCTTCCCTACTGTAGACGCATCACCACTGTTGTAAGGATTTACTCCGACGCATCCCTGACTGCATGGTGCAATGATTCCATTCTCAACATCTCGCCATTGCATGACTCAGAGCTAATGAGTCACCTTTCTTGGTGGATCAATGACAAAGCATCGCCTCAGCTGCACTTCGCACCTCATCTTCAACAATGTTACAATGCCTCCTCTGCACCCCGCATCTCATTTTCAACACATTGCAACCAAGGTATTTTTCAATGGCCAAGGACTGGTCCCTGTATCCGACCTGTGCGGAACACCTTGGTACAACTTAAATTTGGGCTAAACAAACAGCGCTATGAACATTGGGCATTCTTTGTTCGGTACTACCGAGGGTTTTGTGCTGCCCCTCCAAACACAATGAAGGCAATCTTGAAGGAAATTTTTGTGAAAAGTAACAACTCGTGGGCCAACGGCCTTCTAACTGCTTGCACTAAATTGCACTTTGACTTGTCGAACTGGCAGGATTTTATTTACCAACCCGGAATTTTAAAAAACATTTTAAAGAAACAAGTTAGATTGCTATCCAAGGAAGAGGACTTGAAGGAACTAGAGTCCTCCAGCAGCAACATCAGGCTATTAGCCAGTTCCTTCCACAATAATTTGAGCCAGCCATACCTTGACTCTGCCCTGAATAAGTCTATTTTAAAGCAAATTCTGTCAGTGAGATTGATGGCACTACCGATAAAAGACATCAACAGCCGTTAAAAAACATTAGAAGTTGCAACTACTTGCAGATTGTGCCACCAGTATGAGGAATCCATGGTACACATGGCCTGTATGCGTCACTGTTTGAATTACGCACACCACCCTTTACTGAAACCCTTGTTTCTAAAATTTGAGTTACACACCTGCTTAGATGCCATGAAACGTCTTTTTAAGCTGGAGATCCCAATGGAACTAGCAAGATTAGCGAACTTTGCCTACAAGGTGAAATAACTATTACATAATGAGTCAGTCAAAGACTAGAGACAAACTGTAGTTTTAATCCTGCGGTCCCCCTTTTTTCTTAAATTAACAATCATCAGAATGTTTTAAAGAAATGATTATATCTTATATATTACTAACAGTTTTGTTAAATGAAATGAACATGTTTAATTTATGCTCAAAAAGTGTCTGGACCGTGTGTTCTCCAACCAGCCTTTTGCCTTTTGTTAACAATTTTAATTAATTGAAACAATAAACAAATACAAATTCATAATTCTGGTGCTCTTTATTGGAGTTTTGCTGTTGTGGTCTTGTTTTGTTAATTAAATTAAGCTCTATTTTTCCAAACAGGCGTGGTATCTTTTTGTGTGATGTTGTCACGGTTTTACTGTTTGAGTTTTGCCCAAATACTTTACACATTGTCTTTTAAGTTAGGCCTGACTGCTCTGTGCCAAGCTACCAGGGGATTAGTACAGTTTAATCTAAGATGTGCTTGGGACTTACCCTGACTAGGATTGTGGTTCCTGCATGCACAGGGTGCATATCTCTGCCAATCAGAAACCCGATTTCCAACAGGCAACATTAGCTTCATTTTTTATTACAAATTAAAATGTTTAAAATATATTAAATTACATTAAAGCTATTTTTCTCATGGTTTAGTTAAAAAAGATATGCCCTCTTCAAGTGAAAAAAGATATCATGTATGACTAATTATTAAAATAATTGTTTGCATTAAGTTAAAGCAATTTATTTATATTTAATAAAATGTATTGTTACATTCATTTTTAAATGTACAAAAATTCTACTCTTTTTTATAACTATGCAGATTTCTGAGGTTAACAGCAAAGCACAGCAAATGCACAGCTTAGTATCAATCAGTACGCTACAGTTGTGAGACACAAATTCTCTTGGACAGTTAGTAACTACAGACATTCTATCCCCTGATGGGAGTCCCACCATTGACCTCATATAGTATGGTGCTTCTGTGGGCACCCTCGTAGTTTTAGACCTGTTCTTCTGGTTCTGCACAATAGTCTAATCCATGTGTCCATTCTCTTGTAGGAGGAACCCTTTCTATATGCCAATTCTGGGCAATATCTTAGTTCAACACTACAAATCCCATTGCCACAAATAGTCTCATAGTGCTAGAGCTCCTCCAGTCATCCACCTGGCCTACCAATGCCATCTAAGGGTCTGGCAAAATTGTTCTGCCTATTATTTCGGACAAATCCCAATTGTCCATGGCTTTAGTACTTCTAGATGGCAGATCAATTCAATATTGTGTGACAAAAGGTACCCAGTCCCTCTCTACATTGTAGGCAATGCGGGTCTAGGCCCTTCTTCATCCAACTTAGTCTAGTCAGACTATAGTGTACTCGACGAAGGTATTACAAATGAAAAAGCGGAAGATGCATAGAGATGGCAAGAATTTGAGGAGCCATTTTGACTGGGCTGAATCTGTGTCATCTAGGGTGCCAAAGTCCTGCATCGAACTGCCCCAGATGTGTGTCAGAGGGTATGGGGTGTTATTCACCATATACTTTGGTCCAGTATGCAGAGAAATTCACTAAGACTTCAGGGGCTACAGCATGGAGGGGTGGGTGAGTCCTTGGTGTTAGCAGAGACTAAGGGGTCAACCAACTCTCCCGATCACTATGGAGTCCTATTAAAACCCCACCAGGGAAGTAACCCTGGTTAACTCTATCCAGAAAGCACATGTTCCTGGAAATGTAGGCTGTGTGACCCCTATGGTCAACTAAAATCAGCTATAACATATAGACCTGCAGATTTATGTTGCTGGAGTAATCACTATCGCTATGCATCCCCCCACTTTTTAATCTTACCAGAGGAACCCACAACAGTAGGCATTACTGGGGTCTCCCAATAGGTAATTTTAACTATAGTTTCTTGGTGAGATCCCCCTGACTTGTAATATCAAGAGCTCCCTTTAAGGTTGATCCCATCCAGATGCTTGGCAACTCTTGATAAAGGACTCCATAATGAAAAATGACCAGAATGTTGCATGAGTGTCCTTTTTTAAAACCACATAGTCTGTATACTGAATTCAAAGTATCAGCCTCACTTCTCCATACATGTTGGTTGGTTAAATCTTCTCTGATATTTTTAATTATTTGATATTTCACTGAGTATACGTTTTCTTTCCATAAAACACTAAAAAGGAAAATAAAGCTTCATCATCTAATACTAAAATATTAAGTATCAATCACCCACTTTGATTTACAAGAGTTTTGTTTTGCTTTCTTAATAGCATTAACAAATAAGTTGGGCAGCTTAGGCTGTACGCTCGCAGTTGCCTACTCATGATTTATAAATTGAGCGTCTGCATTTATAAATGCACATTCTTTACAGAAATTAGAAAGGTGTGATCCAGTGGAAGCACTATTTTTGTATTATAACTTACTTCCCCTACTTACTCATTTATCCCTCTAACTGTACTGGGCCCGCTTCAGTTAGACAGATTGCAGCATTACTCTTACCACAGAGGCCAATGGTCCTCTGATAGATCTATTTCCACCCATAGGAGTGGTTGGAAATAGGGGGTCAAAATCACAACATTAGCCACCCAAAGACGAACATTAATTGGTAAACAACTCACAAGTTCGAGATCAGTTTAAAGTACACCATTCTCAGTACCATGCTACAGAAATAAAGTATCGCTATGGGAAAACCCAACCTCTTACAGAAGTTAAGTCTAACACAAATTAAGCGCACTGGGAGCTCTGCTACAGCAACGCATAATAATAGAAGCAGAACTTGATACTCTGAAAACATTTGCTGATTTGCCTAAAACACATTTGTATTCAAATGGAAAATAGCACAGCTTAATTAAACAAAACCAGAACACAATAATAGAATCAGACAATGTAGGTTGATTATTTTGTTAATCATCCAAAATCAATACAAAAAAGTAATCTCTTATACATTTCAGTCAGGTATATTGCAGCATGTAGTGCAAGACTACGCATTTAGTCAGAGATGCAGATCTAAAGACAATAGTTTAAAATAGTCATCAGATTTAAAATTACAGATTCCTACCACCAATAAAGGCACAAGGATAGTTCATTTCTCTAGCAGCATCCAAAGGTTTTAAAGCAAAAAGGAATCAAATTTAAGTCCACTAAGGTGCGAGTCCATAAGCAGGTTTCCACCAGTCTATTTCACAGTGAACTTATAAAAGAGTATTGTTTAAACGTGAGATGATACATGTAAAAAACAAATTAGACAACATTTGCAGCAATATCACGTGACCATTGAAGTGGGCTAAGGGGAAACATGCAGCTTTAGGAAAGAACATGTTTAATAGGGCTTCAAATGCATATGTCAGCTTTAAATTAATTAAACTAAATTAGAATCAACACAACGCATTAAATGATCAGTTCGTAATAAGAGAAAATTAGTAGTGCTTCACCAAAGTACTATTACACTAAAATTCTTTAACGTCAACTGTGGCCTACTGCCACAATTTTCGAGATCCATATATGTAAATTATTCTGAAAAAAAATTGACTAAAACAGTTTTTGGTTTTCTATAAATATTATGGTCATTACTATCACATTTGTAAATTTCAGCTTCCCAATGATGATGCCTTTCAATGTACAGCAATAAAAATGCTAAGCCACCATTAGAATAATCAGTTTCAACCTTAAATGAATAGTAAAACATGATTTTCACATGAGATTTTAGTATGGAAAGTTATTAATAAGCATTATGAACCTTTAGCAATGAATTTCTCTTTTTCTAACACTTTCAAGTTCCATTTTACAGTGTTGTTACCTCACTTGTCTCAACTGCTGTGTCACTTCACTGAACACGTGCCATGCATGCGCACGTTTAGATTTCTATGTCTAAAATCGGTAAATGTGTCATTAAATGTGTTTTAAAATATCAGGTGTAAGAACTATAGCTCAATGTCGAGCTGGATTTCCCAATAAACATTCACATTTGGGTAGATAGTTGATTTGTTTTTCAAAATGCACTGCAAGGACTCTTTCAAAATGATTTTCGAATCTAAAATAAAATCATTCTGTTTGCTCTTCCAAAGAAGAGTCTTCCAAAGCAGTCCCTTCAAACCAGAGGCCTTCAAACATTTGTAGGTTGAGCCCCCCCAGCTGAATTTATTTAGATGTTGGGCCCTCCCCCACCACCTGACAGAAATGTCTGGAATCTGGTACACTACATAATCGAATGCCACATGCATATCTCGGGCCATATTCGGAAAGTAATGTTTTACATAATTAGAGTGTTTAGTAAACTGCAGGTTTGTGAATGGGTGTGGTGAAATGACAGAGGCTTATTACAAAGCTCAAAACCCAATTTTCCAAGATAAAATGTGCGCAAATTCTTTTTACTAGAATGCTTTGTTTAACACACGACCTAGATTAATAACAACGCCACCAACATGAATGTGTGAACCCGTTTTGATCTAAAATTGCATGAAACAAAAACATTTCTCTGCAAATAGTAATAGACTCTCTCATATCAATCACATTGAAAAGAAATGAAACAAAACAGTATTTACAAGAATCTGTTTAGGATTTATTCCCGGCCATTAGGGCAAAAACAGAGCTGCCTCTATCAAGGGAACCCCCGAAAGGCTGGATTGCAGTGCACGTAAATATATCCTTTTCTAATTTAGGACGAAAACCTTGATGGGGCAAGATATGCCCATACTTGTGTACAGGGGCACAACTAGACCCGAACTTCGAGGGGGGGGGGCTAACACTCCCATCCTAGCACTGGTTGCACATAGTGCAACAGTCTGTTTTGCGCCCCCACATTTCCTCCTTCTCCATTAATTTCCTCACTACCACTCATCAACAATGCCCATTTTTTTATTGCGCTACTCATAGTTTACCCACACTCTGATCTGCATGGTACACGTTCTTTGTAGCAGGCACGTTAAACCTCTGTGCTGTGTGGGTGTCAGGAATACCCATGTGAGTACACGTTGAGCGATGCAAGAGTGTGGGAGTAGGGTAAGAGGAGAGACTGCAGGGTGAGTGAGGTGACCATATGAATTTGTGTGCGCATGTAAGTGCAGAGTGGGACAAATTAATGTATGGTTAGTGATGGTCTTATTTGAGTGAGTATGCACATTGAGCAGTAAGGGGGACATGTGAGTGATGTGTTTCATGAGTGCAGGGTGAGTAGTGTGCTTGCGTGACTGCAGGGTGAGGTACAGGCTAAACAGCACAAGTGCATTGTGAGTGCAGAGAGATTACTGTGAGTGCAGGGTGAGCGGGTGATCGGAATGAGTGCATGGTGATCAGATTCAGTGCATGGTGATCAGAGTCAGTGCATGGTGATCAGATTCAGCGCATGGTGATCAGAATCAGCGCATGGTGATCAGAGTCAGTGCATGGTGATCACTGTGACTGCAGGGTGAGCGGGTGACTGGTGAGAGTGCATGGTGATCAGTGTGAGTGTATTGTGATCGCTTTGAGTGCAGGGTGAGAGGGTGATCGATGTGAGTGCATGGTGATCACTGTGAGTGCAGGGTGAGCAAATGAATGGTGAGAGTACATGTGATCAGTGTGAGTGTATTGTGATCGCTTTGAGTGCAGGGTGAGAGGGTGATGGGTGTGAGTGCATGGTGATCAGTGTGAGTGTATGGTGATCAGTGTGAGTGCATGGTGATCAGTGTGAGTGCAGGGTGAGCGTGAAAGTGAAGGGCGAGAATGGGGAGTGAGTTGTCTGAATGCTGGGTGCATTCCCAGACACTTGGAGTGACTCAGCATGTTATTGATGGCAGCGTAATGTTTCAGATATGTTAAACTATTGCTGTTATGGCATTAACGAGAGATCAAGGTGGAGGAAGTAAATGTGTTGATCTTGCAACAAACTTCCAGTTTTATGGTTAGGGTTGCCAGCTCATTATTTTGATGGCCCAGTTGGTACAAATATAAACAGTCACCTAAAGCTGTATTGTCAGCACTTGTCTGCACATACTTTGAACAGCAAATATAAATAGTAGCACTTTTAATTGTGTTCTAGGGCTGCCTGAATAGTCCATGACTGATAATAAAATATAACATGGAACAAAGACAGAAAAGTCACTTTACAAATGTATTTATATTTATTTATAAGCATATTTGGTGTCAAGACAAGCAATTTGCACGCTGTTTAAAAAAACACATGGCTTTCTGGCATTTTTCTTTTGGTAACTCAAAGTGTTGTGGCGCTTGCCTGTGTAAATGTGACAGAAAATGTGTCTCCTTTCTAAGAGCTTCTTCCCAGGACGGGGTTAAACTGGTAGAGCTGAAATGCTTCAGCTGCTTTAGGAGGCAGGATGTCTCCTTTGCTAAAACTGAAAGCAAGGAGCAGACCATCATTTCATGGCAAGGAATCTCCTCTGTTATGAAATCGAACACAAAGGAACAGGACTGTCTGTTCATTTGCTTTTGTTTTTTTAGCAGAGGAGACCCTGCCTCCCACTGCAGCTCAAGCTTCAGCTCTACCAATTAACCCCCTCCTGGGAAGGTTAACACTTAGCTCTTTGCAAGACAGAAGCAAGTGCAAGTGATGCCTTATCTATTCCCCCCTCCCCACCCCCCACCCTCCTCCAGCCCTCAGTTACCGGAGCTCAATAAACAGATTCCCATTTAAAAAGGGGTGAAGACCTGCACGCCTCAGGACAATAAAAGGCTGAAAGGGAAGATCTTAGTGTGGAGTGCGCGCCCCCCCCCCCCCCCTGAGATGGTGTTGTGCCCCCCTGGGGGGGGGCGCGCCCCACAGATTGAAGAACTCTGCTTTAAACTATTGTTTCACGGACATAAAAGCATTACAACTTTGAAGCGTGGCTCACACGTTTTTATCTAGGTACATTACTGGGTGCTGCATCATAATTGGGAATCTAATTTACTTTATATAAGGAGTATTCATTTCATTCCTTGCAGCTTCAAATTTCCTACAATACTGTTTTTTATTTCTAAATTGTTAGGTTAATTTTATTAGAATGTTGAAAAGCAAAGCCCTTGCTTTGTTTTTTTATTCTCTGATGAAAGCTGAATAGAAAGAGTGCTGCAGCCCTATTAAATCTATATGTTGTCATTGCCTCTTTGAAAGGATAGGTTTTGATAATAATTGCATTGATTTTGTTTGATGTTGTTCTATTATAACACTAAGGAGAATTCATAAACGATGCTTGGTGTGTGAGCGGTGGATTGTGTTGCATTCAGATGATAGGATGGCTGTAGTAGCTGTATAGTTCGCCTGTTTGGAGCTTGCTTCTTGGATTGTTATAGGGCTTGAAGAGAATTATTCCTCGTACTTGCCCACTGCCCATCAGATACTTGCCTGTCATTAATCCCAAATCACTCACTACTTGCTGTCACCCAAGGTTTGGTGGTTTGCGGTGGTGAAGTAGAGTGAATTGTAGGCCTCTACTTCCAAGGGGCTGATTTTGCTTTCCATTTTCTGCCTGTATCTGTTTCTGTCTCTACCGCTTACTGACCAGGGGCAGAAAATCGGCTTGAACTAATGCTAATGTGGGTCACACTGTGGTGAATTATTAAAGTGTTTTTAGCAAAACACAAATTAATATAGTAATGACGTGCAATATTAACACACAGATTTAAAGTGAACAAAATGCTCATTTTTTAAGTGCAAATGTGGTACTAGCCATACTACATTTACCTCAAAACTATTAAAAGGCTGTCTTGCTGAAAAGTGGTTTGACTAAAATATGCTGATTCTTTCTTTGAATGTTAAGTTCTTGACCTTTTCATGATCACGCTTTTTATTAAATAAATGTTACACATGGCTCTGCAAAAGGTTTCTTCTCATACCGAGAAAAGTTCAAAATGCCTGTTTAGAATGTAATATTTTGTAGAATAATGTTGAATGATCACATATAATTTAGCACAAGAATTGCATTTGTTTTCTTTTAAACATATTTGCCTTATTTCCCAAGGATAAAATCTGGAAGAAAATGTTCTTTCATTATTAAGAATTGTAGGAGGCTGGCTTAGTATGAGGTGCACACTTAATTAAGTGAAGCACCTTGCGCTAATCCAGACAACCCTTATGATGATTTTAGTGGTCTTAGACCACCATAGAAAGCTCTCTAAGTGGTATCTGTGGAGAGCAGTCTACAGGCTAAGTCCAGAAGGAGGGTTAAACAGATTTTTTTACCAGAACTAATCATGTAATGTAGGTTGAACGATAAAGAACCGCACAGTGTAGTTATAAAAATAGTTATATTTATTATACACACACACTAACACACTTGTATATCTCCTACCTGAAGATAACAACACAATACACACAATATTTTAAAAGCAAATAAGGTACAGGTAAGTAAGCAAAAATACAAAGTGGACTCCAAGGGGAGCTCAAAAAATATACTAAAGAAGTGGAATGTTAGGCATAACCGAAGTCGAGACTTGACCCAGAAGACTCAGAAGAGCTGTAGATCCAAAGAACCACCCAAGGTAAGTACCTAGGAACCCCACGGAGGCTGTGTGCAGAGTGGAAATACCGCTACGTACTCAATGCAAGTCAAAGGGAATGTCGCAGTTGTAGTTTTGAAGAAGGACCCTTCCCAGTGGACCCTGAAGAAACCCTGTGGAAGAGTGAAGGTTGGAGAGTCACCCCACCAATGGATACCCCAGGAACCAGGCATCTACACCAGGGAAGCTGGGTGCATAGGTGCAAAGTGACTTCATACGTATCTTTGAGATGCAGTACTGAGATCCTATTTGAGGGTCGAGCATAATTCTTGTTTGCTTTATGCCAACCATTGAGGTTTCCAATCCAAAGATGGAGGACTAGGGGTCAGTGAGTCATATTTATAACTTTTGTTCACATAGTATGCCCCGCTCTTGTTTTCATCTGGTTTTTGAAAAAAAAACAATGTCTGTAGTCTGGGCTTGTATGTAAGAAGTTCTATGCGCCTATTCTTGGCAGCCCGGCATCCTAGTTTTTTCTATAGAATTGCCAGTGAGATAGCAAGGCAAAGATGGCGCCTTCCTGTTCTAGCTCGTATCAGGTGATTTTCTTGACACAGCTGTGTCTGATGAGTAAAAATGAGCGTTTTCTTTTTAGATATAAATAAAGCTTGTTAGTTGATAGCGGGAGAGATGTGAACGGAGGCATAATACCCTGTGTTGGATTCCTGTTTGAAGACACGCATTTGTGACATTTCCGGTAAGCCGGTAGGGTTAGAAGCGCACTTTTGACTATGGTAGTGGGAGGAAGGATTTGGCCCCGGTAGAGATTTTTCGAGGGTCATTTGTATGTTTAGCCCTTTATTATAAATATGTTATGTTATGTAACGAAAAACAACATTTCTGGCCATAGGTGGTGGATTTTTAAATAAAAGGTTTTTCCTTTATGTCCTTAGATAGTGCTTATACAGAAATACATTTTGAGTGAGAATCTCCTTCCCGCCATTGGAACCTCGATAGAGAAAAATTGCTTATGGGTTCCGGTTGATAACATCCTTCCAGGTAACTTCTTCGTTGGGTTTGTTGTTTTCCTTGTTGATGGATATAGTTGGAGAGTTTTGTATTTATACTCACTGACTTTTTTCTAATTATAGACGGGGTGTACTCTCTTCTTTGGTGTATCCGGTGATACGAGGAAGGACTTTTGTTGTCTTTTTAAAAAAAAGGAATTTGTTTGCCACTGTAATATTTTGAGCAACACTTTAAGGTATATGTTTTAGACATTGAAGTGAACATCGCTGAGTAAGCGGGTTGCTTCCAGGTGTTTTAATGTGTTTGTTCTTTCTGTTTCAGCCATGAGTGGCGAGCGGTTTTATGTTTCGGTATTGCTAATACTTACCAATACCTGGTGGTCAGAGTATACGAGGTAATTCTGCCCATAAACCTACACCCTGTCCTTACTAATTATGATTTGCAGAGATAGTGTTATCTTGTACGTGTGAACTTTCTGTTAAGAGAAGGTCAGTTTCTACCATGAGAGCAGGTGCTCTTTTGATTTTATCTATCAGTTTTAGTAACAAATGCAAATAGTGACTGTTTTTAATTTGAGGATTGCCAGGAAGTATGTTGTGTCCACGAAATAGAATGTTGTGGGTATGAATGTGATTATGATCCAGTGTGAGCTATTGAACCAAGTCAGTCCAAATTATAATATGCATGTATATATGTTTTTATATTTTCATTAGAATTTCTTAACACGAAGTTTGTAGAAGTTGTCTTTCCTGAAGAAGGTGGGGAGTTATTTTCCTTGGACCCACCGAAACACGTCAATGTCCTTTTTTTAATGGAAACCATCACGGATAAATAACAAATGCAACAATTGCTTTTATTGATATCTAGCAAGAATCTTTCTTTGCCTAAGCTGTGTGCATATACATGGTCTATTTAGATGTCTGGTTACCGTGATGTTCCCTGACTTGCAATTATTTTTCTCGCTGTTTTTTTGTCCCACTCATTATTAGTGTTTTTAAATACATATTGGTATTTTAACCTTGGCTGTCAAATTGTATAGGTTTTTAATTTGTGAAGTTGCTGTATATGTAATGTGATTTGTAACAAATTGAAAGCAACAATTTTCTTAAAACTGTTTTTGCCCTGATTTGATTCTCTGGTTCACAGTGTGTTTGCTCTGGAGTGAGTCTAGTGTGCTAATAAGATTGCTGAGTATGTTTGTGTGACTAAATTGTATATTTGGTTCCCAAGGGGATTTTCTTGATGTTGGTCTTCTGGTACCCTACCCCTTTGGTGTTACAGGGTCCCTCTCTCTCTCTCTTTATTTATATCAAACATGACCAGTTTGGGAGCAACCAAATCCAGTTAGACATCTTGTAATTGACTTGTTGTCCACTATAGGTAGGAAATGGCTGACATCACTTACAAAGCCTGGAGAAATGACTCCTCGGTTTGAAGGAGGTATCTTTCTCATGCAGGGCACCCTCACACTTATAACCTAGCACCTTGCCTTCAGGATTGAGAGGCATACCGAAGGGGTGGCTTATAGGTTTTAAATACAGTTGCCTCAGATATACACACCTTATATCTGTTTTGAGTGGGGCTAGCTCTAGCTCACATAGGCGGCAATGGCAGGTCTGTAGTCACAGTTTGAGTGGTCTCTCATGTGAAGCATAGTACATGCTGCAGCCCATGGAAGACCCCCGTTGTACCTATGCCCTGGTTACCTTAGTACCATATACTAGGGACTTAGATGGGCACACCAGTAGTGAATTGGAAAGGTAGCAAAGTAATTACCATAGTCAAAGTTAGGGATAGAGCATAGTGACTGGGGTCATAATTAGCCGGATCCCAGTCAGACTACTCAGAAAACAGAAGGACACCATCAAAAAGTAGGGGTAAACATGAAAGAAGATCCTATTTTCCAACAAGGATGTTTTAGTCTTTTTCATAGCTCATTGTTAGCTTACACCTCATTCGCTTTATTAAAAGAATAGAAATGTAGTTCCATTCATAGGAAAGGATATTTAGAAAAGAAATCTCATGTGTAGTTGGATTTTGAAAACAACATAGTTGCACACTTGAAGGTTACTGTTTGAACGTTTTGGTATCTCGTGTCAAAAACCGAGGAGTGCACCTGTTTCAAGGAAGAATGTTGAAAGATGATTGGACGAGAAGAGGAGAAGATGTAATGTGAACTGCACTATTGATTTTGATGGTTTATAGTAGCGCATGTCCTAGAGTAGGCTACCAAACCATATCCCATTTCATACGCTATTCCCTTCACTGTTCCTCTTTGCCTTTGCCCAGACACCATTGCTGATTGCGGTTGCTATTGAGCATTTTCCCTTGCCATGTTTCTTATTGCATTGGTACTCTACTGAATTTTGTGAACCTCTCTTTATGGGAAAATCTGCTGTATTGATTATACATGTCTTAATATTTGAGCTTTATGATTAATCTCTCTCTCTTTCGAATTTGAACTCTTCACAAATTCTTACTGACACCTTTTCACCCCATTCTTAGAATAGGGATTTTCTTCCTTTATGGAACATGCTTAATGCATTGTATGTGTTTGATTTCACCATTAATTCTTTATCAATTCTGTAAAAGATTGATTATTCTGAGACTAATATGAGTAAAACTGAACAAAGACTATATACTAAACTTTGAAATAAAAAAAACTTAAAATCTTCAATAACTTTCAATATATACTGAACTTAGATAGAGATTGCGAATAATATTTATGTGATGATTTGCTTCTGATTTCTCAGATTCAGCAGGCAAGGTTGGATGGAATACAGAAAGGATCAGCACTGTGTATGATTGTAAACCATGTGTTATTAAAAGTGATTCTCATTGCAGCAGTGGGAAAGAAGGTGTCATTAGGCATGCATTTATGCCTTAGCCTTCGGCAAATCTGTCCGTTGCGTACCATCACGCCCACTGTACCTGCGTTCCCTGCAGTTTAATATGTTAATGCATGATTCTCTGGGTAGTGGCAACTCAGGGTTAGTCTGCACATGCATAGAAGCCCAGCAAAAATGATGTCTGATTTGTGCCTGGTACATTGCACCTTAGTGATTCCCTGGCCCATTGCGTTTCATCCGATTGCTCTGTTAGACTTCGGGTCACGTAGCTGGTTACTTCTTTATGTGTCCACTGCCTACTGATGACCCTGCCCACACCTATTCCTTGGTACTCACTACTCCAGTCCCCACTTCTAACTGGTGTTCAGTCTGAGTATGTACAAATCCCTGAAGTGTACGGAACTGATGCATTGGAGTTAAACAATTTTCTGGGCCATTTTATTTTTCTACTGTCTTATGAGGATCTTACCAAAAAATTACATTTTATCCTCTGCCTTAGCCTCCACTAAACATCCTGTACATCTGTGCATCAGCACATGCTTCCTGGGTTGGGGCCAGTCACAGGAGGTCAATGCCTACAGAGTGGTTTATTGTGAACACCAACTTACTTCCACCTAGCACTATTTATTACCACTCTTTCAGGGTGTCTTCACTCCTGTCAGCTTTAGGCAGGTGCCAGCTACGGCTAACCACTCTGTCTGTTAACTCAAGGGCTCCATAATTTCCTCCAGCTTCTATATGAGATATCAAATTGAGTCTCTACCTGCTACTGTGGGAGTTTTTATCTCTGTTGAAAATGTATATTTAGGTCCACAAAACAAATCATTCCAATACTCCCAGGGCCTTATTTATGAAGGCCCCGGGACACTTTCACACTGTTGTTGCGTCACTTTTCATGATGCAGCAGTGGCACAAACAATGTGACACATTGTGCCATATTTACAAAGTGATGCATCCAGGCAGACTCATCACCTTGTATAGTCCTGCACCACATTATACCTGTGTCAGGCATAATGTATGCAGGTATAATGTTTGCAGGCAGGAAAGCCACGTAGACGTTTTGCAGTGAATCTATGAGATTTCACTGCAACACTTATTGGATGCCAATGTGTTAAAACCGAATGCCTGCCTCATGGCAGGCAGAAGGGTGATGTAGTGCCTGAGGCACAGGCCTACACCATGCATTGTTGGAGTTGCGTCATGCTTGCGACACAACTCCAGCAATGCATGACTTTTGCGCAGTCAGATATGTCAGGATTCCTGACATATCTGTTTTTTCTTGCAACTTTAGACACTGCCTTCGGTATTTATCGTCAATTGATTGATAGTCTCTTGCCTTCCATTGCCAAGTTAGGCCTCTGCAGTTTTGGCTCTCTGTCGAACAAACATATTACTGAATTCAACACTTTCCTTTCTTTAACGTTATAATTAGGTCCTGTTGGAATTGTAATTCCACTTACGGAGCTGGTGGAATTCAGTAACTGTGCGCTAAAGTGTAATGCGGAGTTGCCGCTAACATTTTACAGCTGGTTATGGCTGAATTATAATCCCATTGGCGTGCTCAATTCTTGTGTTAGAATCCGCTGACAAGCGCAGCTAGATTTGCTGGCCACTAGCAAGTGATATTTGCCACCAGCCAGCGTGGCTTCTGGTCACCACAGAGCATTTCGGCATCATTTTCGTGAAATGGCGAGGGGTCACAGCTGCTTCTTGAGCAGATTCTCTACTTGAGAAGCAACTAAATCAACTCGAAAATATGTTTTCTACTCCAACAGACCGTTCAGGTTTGTTTTTTAGTTTGAAAAACATTTTTTTCTTTTACTTTTTTTTCAAAAAGAAGGAAGTGGACCAGAGACTCCAATTTCCTCTTTCTGTCCAACTGGCTACTCCCAGTGGTTAATCTACCTCTTGTTTGCTTTTCATTTGGATTTCGAGTTGGAAGGATCCCTCTTTTTGTGTACCAGTACTACTGCATATATACCATTGAATTTTAAGGACTATAGGCCATATTATCAAGAAAGGGAGATACATTATCTCCACTTTTATCAGCAGGAAACTGCCGCTAAAGCAGCAATAATGGGCTTGATAATATGCCCTAGTGAATTCCCATAGAAGCTCAGGTTCTGATGTTAACCTGGGCTTCTATGGGGATTCACAAGAGCATATTATCAAGCCCATTATCGCCGCTTTAGCAGCAGTTTCCTGCCGATAAAAGCGGCGATAATGTATCGCCCTTTCTTGATAATATGGCCCTATGTTTTTGTGTTATTGCAAGTAAGTTCAAAAACCTTAGTATAAGGGTGCTGTTTGTTTGATAGAGGGCATGCACCAGTATTCATGTGTACCTTTATTCAATTTTTAAATGTGATTGTGGCTATGGTGGGTGGCCTGGAGTTGGAGTAGGGGCCTAGTTATTTTTTTCATTTAATTTTTTACCCTTCATGCAGGAAAATGTTTACACAGTTCAGTACATTTTCTCCAAGTGTGTTAAATTGACACTATTAATGCATTTTACTATGTGTCCTAGTCTGCCACTGGGCTATCCAGCCAGCACTAGTCATTGGGTAGATGAAACAAATGTTTCTGTGGCATATGTTGTTTTATAAACTTCATTTAGTTCATGGGTGGCATTGAATTAAATACAAATGTGAGATGTCCTTTCTTATAGTACTTTTTTGTTGCAAAAAGTGTATTTTGGTGAGGTAATATTTGATACTGTGAGAGAATGTGCGCTGTTATAAAAAGGTTATAGCTCACTTAATTTTCACTTTGAGATTACTGATTTAATGGTAATGCTTTCTTCATTGTGTACAAGTCTCCTTTGCCTGGCCAGTTTTACATGTGTGTTTGCTATAGGCCAATATTAGTCTTTACTCTCCATGCCATGTGGCCAGAGGCCATTATGTGTAGTCAGTGCCCATAGTCCTGCATGTGTTCTTTTTTCTCCAGGCCTCCCTAATTGTTGTTTGACCATGTGGCTGGCAGCCACTTTGTGTAGCCAGTCAGTGTGCTTTTGACATAGGCCTGCACATGTTCTTTAATTGGTCCATGCCTCCTTGCTTGTTGTTGTTTGACCATGTGGCTGTTTGCCATCTAGTGCAGCAAGCAGTGTGATTTTGCCATTGGCCTGCATGTGTTATTTGTTGAGTCCACCATGCCTCCTTGCTAGATATTGTTCAAGAGAAACAGGTTACAGGGTAAAGAGGGTGCACTGCAGGAAATTTGGCTTAAGTAACAATGTATAAATCACAACAGGTGCTCAAAGGCAAGATAGGGAAGGTCACCTCACTCCCCCAAAACTCCCTCGAACAAACGCTCTGGGTATTCAGAATTCAAAAATTCTCGCCGAGCACGGCAGGCAATTACATAAATTACAAACGTTGTTTCACAATTTATAAAAGTATCTATGTAAATGTACCTGTGTTATTATATTCAAACTTTTGTACTTTTCCATTGCCCACCAACAGGAACTGCAATTCCCACAGTGATAAAAGCCCTTTTGTCGTACTCGTAACCAATCACTTTGACTTGTTGGTATTACAGGTTTGGGGTAACTTGGACTCACTAGATTAGCAATAGTCATCCCTTTCTGATATGTAACACTTGGTTTGTCTGTTAGAAAAGGTTTCAGATCTTTATCAGAGCATAACATATGCCAATATTTCCGCATAATGTTGTAGAGTTTATGACTCCCTTTACCAAAATTGGTAATCATTCTGACTTTCTGATCTTTCTTAACTATATCATTCCTAATATTAGGTTTCAATGTAACATCTCTTTGTAATTTAGATTGTTTTAGAACTAATAAGAGACACCGGAAGTCACATTACTGATATATCTTTTGATTTACTTGTCACGAATTAAGAGATCCATGTCTTTCTTTCACTTAGGTGGTGATTTTTATTTAAATATATAACTAATTTTCTGATAGTAGCATATACTGCTAATAGTTTACCATAGTAGGTGTGTTATACTATGTTCCTATTGTTTTCTGGCTTGCAGCCCTGAGGAAGTTGATTAGGCATATGATTGATGCCCAACGAAACACGTGTTGGCTGCAGAGTGTGAGAAATTTGGAGCTCTTGAATAAAAAGGATCAACATCACTTCTACTAAAGGACTTTGGTGTCTGATTTGGAAATGGATTGAAATACGGACTTGTAATTTCAAATTACATTTTATTGAACTCTAAATTAAGGATATTTCTGATTTGAGTGCTCGGCGAGAATTTTTGAATTGCTAGTTATTGTTGTTTGACGATGTGACCAGTGGCCTTTTTGTGTAGCCAGTCAGTGTGCCTTTGTCATAGGTGTGTATGTGTTGAGGCCAAGCTTCCTCGCTTGTTGCTGTTGTTTGACCACGAGGCTGGTCTCCATTTTGTGCAGCCAGCCAGTGTGGTAAATCCTGTTTTTCCCAGTTTTCAAGACCATTTTCTAGGGAGACTTATAGAAGAGGGCTATGCCTTTTTGTTTTTGTTAATTATTTTGTACTTTTTCCCGATATCAGTTTAATGTGCCTGAGGAACATTGTAGAATAGGCATAAATAAACAGGGTTTAAAAATTATTTGTACTATTTTTCCTCTGCACCTACTTGCCACCAAGTGGGTGTCACACAGTCCCCTAGTACACCAGAAATAATAATTTTCTTTTACATTTCTTTATGTATTTTCTAGTGTTTTCATTTGCAAATGTCTGCCACCTGTCACACACCAGCAGTAATTTTCTTCTAAGGATTATCATTACCCCTTTTCCTGTTGACCCCCTGCCTTTCATAGGCACACACCAGCATTTACATTTTGAGGATTACTCAATTTTTCCCTGAACCCCCTGCCAATTATAGGCACACACTGGCATTCATTTTTTAAGAATTACTCCTTTTCCACTTGCACCACCCTACCTGTTACAGGAGTCTCTGCTTAAATGCAAATAAAGCACACAGTTACATCTGTATGTTATTATCCTGATTGAAATATTATGTTATGGTGGTGTAGTCTTACTTTGAAATGGACACACTATTGTTAATTATTTAGGCTAATCACACTAAATTATATTGTCTGTACTATGAATAATTTAAACTGCAAAATGCCACATTTCACTAAATGTTTTTCCTGCTTGTTTACTTTTAGATGCACAAGAGACATCACCCACAGTACTGCAAGACAGAAGGCCATTACAAAGTGACATAGCACAACATGTGTGTCCTCCTCTCATCTGCTTATGCATCTAAGTGCCAAGAGACAGAGCTTGAAGATGGCTCCAAAAAAAGATGCTGGCAAGAAAGTGGCTGGTGAGGTAAAGAAGTGGCAGAATGTCACCACTGGCATGTCGCCCTCATCCTTTTTCAACACAGTTTGTGTTCCTGCTGCACCGTCCTCCAAGCTGCAAACTGGGAGTAACATGCCCGCATCAATGATGGCACCAACCAAACCTAAGCCCAAGCCCTTGTCTCTCAGTGAGGCAGACACTGCAATAATGGCGACAGGCAGTGAGTCAGGATTGGATATGTCCCAGCCCCAAACTAGTACTCAATCATTAAAGGAAACTGAGCAAAGTTGACAATAGGAGCTGCACACCACAATAGATTTTCCTGAAGTAGGTGCTGAACAAGAGATTGAGCTCCCTGCTGAGCAAGATGTAACTCTTCTTAAACCATTGGCTTCCAAATCTCCAGCAAGAAGTAGAAAGGGAACTCCATCCCCTTCTCCAAATCCCCTTCTGATGATCTAAACACGGATTGGGCCCCTACTGAGTCCGAGACCCACCATGAGAGACAAGGGGAAAAAAAGTACCTGAAAACCTTAGAATTATCGAAGGAGATAGGGAGGACAAGCCTGTCATTGCCATGGAATCTGGTTCAGAAGACATCACCCCTCCTATTTTACCTACTCTGAAGGATGTGGCACTAGTACCACACCACCTTCAGTGTCTATATTTGTAAGGTCCCCGCTGCGACCTGCATCCACCACTACCTCAGTTGATATATGCACTGAAGACAGGCAATTGTAGAAATACCCACCTACCTCCAGTTTTCCGGACACTGGCAGAGGCATCAGGGGTACAATAAAAAAGTTTGTCTCCCCAGTTTGAAACTTCTTAATGATTAGAAAGTAGGAGGATAACATTGCAATATTCTCCATTTTCCACACAAATGTTCCTCGAGGAAATCATGGTTCCCACCATGGTATTGGAGGCCAAATGACCTATATGAAGAAAACATCATACAATCCGGTGGGAGGAGCACCTTAAAACAATTGCTACTGGTAGTGGTGGTGATTAGTGAGTGGATTCAGCTCAGACCATGGTGGGAAGTGATGAGGAAGAAGAGGGTGACAGCTTTACGCAAGCAGCCCTGTCCTCAGCAGGGTGCAATTATCACCTGCATCACATCAGCAAACTCAAAATGGCATAAGAGCCAGCTGGAGACACCATAGCATACAGTGAATGCCCCAAGACATACGTTAAGTTTAGCACCTCCTGGGTTTCTCCGAAAGTCACCTGTCTCAGTGGTACTACAAAAGAAAAGAATTCAGCCTACTATTATGGGCATATTTTGACAGGAGGGCCTCTACTAAGATAACCACCCAATTGCACATTTGTACAATGGGAAGCTGGCTAGAATAGTAGTGCTGGAACTGCTCCCTTTTTCTTTTGTTGAAGGGATGGGATTTTTAGACTTTATGGTGCCAATCGAAATGGAAGGTTCCCAGTCAAGCCTATTTTCCCAGAGTTGCTGTTCCAGCACCACATCACGATAGGCTGCAATTGGTTGGACAAGCTTTGCAGGCAGTGCTTTTCACACTATTCACCTGATGACAGACATGTGGGCCAGACGTCAAGCAACTGATTACATGTATATCATTATATAGGCAACTCTATCTTCATGTCTCAGCACTGAAGGAACATTTAAGGTCATTTGGCGGCATGTAAAAGGGGTGATGTTTGACATAGAGATATCCCATACAGTTGCAAACATATTGGAAGACTTTGACAGCAATGTGATTGAATGGCAGTAATCCAGAGATCTCAGAACTGGATTTGTTGCCACGGACAATTGTAGTAATATAGTTAAGAACACAGCAGGTGTTGACTATTATAGGGTCCTGTGTCTTGTGCATTGCATCAACCCGATTTTGCAGGACATTCTAAAGACATATTTAGTAACATACTGACCACCTGCAGAAAAATGTATTTGAACTCATTTCAGTCATTCTTTCAAAGCCCGAAAACAGGTGTGGATCATTCGGCCTGTTACTAGAGAAGTACTAGTTAAGACTCTCATACAGGAGGTACCAACACGCTGGAACTTGACAAATTACATGTTGCTATGTCTGTTTGAGCAGTACAAACCAAATCTATGACTATGTCATTCGAAGAGGAGGGGATAGAACTCAGAAAAATATGATCATATAGGTGGACAAATGGGGCCTAGTGAAATTCCTCACATAGATGCTACTTCTTTTTGAGGTTTTCACACGGGAGGTAAGCAAAAAGAACAGTACGATGAGCCCAGCTATCCCATTGATGCATCTGCTAAAGAAGATGTCACAAAAAATACTTGATCCAGGATACAAAAAATACTGAACTCTTTTCTTCTTTTTTCAGAAGGGGATGTTTCACTACATATGATGTAGATCATTGAGCAAATTGAGCAAGCAAGAGACCTAATAAAGTATAGTTGGAAGATAAGAGTCCAATGCAAACAATCTGACATGCAGCCTTCAACATCCGGAGAGGGCAGTGCTGTTGTCTCACAGCAGCCAACACCAGCAGCAAGTGCACCAACATCCACATTAACAACAGCAACAGAAGAATCAGACCCAACGTCTGCAATGGCTTGGTTTCAAGTAACAGGCCTTAAGTCAAGTACAGAGGCGAAGGCAAAAGAGGTAAAGCAAGTGGCCATTCAGAGGATGTTCCAAGACTATCTAGATGACCCAAAAGATGACGTGGAACAAAACCCATTGGTCTATTTGTATGCAAAGATGCACTGATGACCAGAGCTCAGAAGGCTAGCAAAAAAGCATCTGGCTTGTCTGTAGCCAGTGTGTCTACCGAGCATGTGTTCAATGCAGCTGATGTCGTTTTCACAGTGTGAAGGACCAGTCTCTTGCCACAAAATTTGACCATGATTAAAATCAACCACACTTCATATCACACAATTGCATTGTTCATAAAACACCACAGAAGAATACGGAGGATGAGGGCAGTTAGTCAGACTCAAGTGCATTAGCTGACCAAAAGCTAGGGGAACCACATAAGGCAGACTCTCTTCTCCTGATGGAGTATGCCACCATAGAACTTTCAGAATATTGCTAAACAGATTTACCAAAAAAGAAAAATGTATATATATATATAGAGGAACATTACAAATTTTGGGTCTGATTTATATAGCCCCAGACTTAGGCACATATATGGCTGGATTAGAGTTGGACCAGTGTGCACTGAAGAGGTCTCCCTATTTCCCTCAAGGACATTGGAGACTATTCCTGCCTCTGTCCTATACCTATCCCTCTTTATTTAGTCTCTAAAAGAAATGCCCTAGTAAAGATCATTTCATTAACAGGACTGCCAATGTCATCGCCATGCTGAAGTGTTTGTCTTTGTCACACCTTTTACCAACTCGCTGTTCCCATCCATTCATCAAACCCCCAACCCTCTTTCCTTGGGCTGTGTGAAAGATTGAAGTGTGACTTATGAATTTACACAATAAATGGATCACATGCTTGGTGAGGCGGACGTGCTAAAAGCAACACCAACTCGCTGCAGGATCTTCTCTTACGGAGCAATAGCCCACACCAACCCCACTTACTCACCCACCCATTAAATAGTGCATAGTCATATATAACAGCATTCATCAACATCATCAATCAGGTCTTGTACTGCTTAGATGCTCTATCTTCTCCTGTTCAGAGTCCACTACTCATGAATAGAGGATTCCGTATGTTTAGTTTTAATTGTTTTTATAAATTAATTAAATAGCACCCCATTTCTCAGATGTTACTATTGCTAATCTTCATATTAGGTTTTCTTTGTGTCGTGGTGGTAGTCTGGTCTCAGTCTTTGACAAGTTGTAATATAAATAACCCACTCATTCTGTGTTTTCTTTCAATCTATTTGCCTGTGATGGATAATCCTTTTCATTAATCCTACAGTTGTAGTTCACATAGGTGGGAATGTGACCTCACTTGTGATGTCATCCATGTGAGCTTGCTAGCCTCTTACTACTACTGCCACCATTAAGAAGGTAATTAGACAAACCTTGCAATAATGTTTTGGAAGATTGAGAGAGGTAGCAGTGACAGCTTCATATGTTTAGGTAAGGGAACTAAGAAGTGAAATGAACTAGTTTAGTTAGTAACTTCTACTGAAGATTATGATTTGTTTTAAGTATGTAAATTGTAGGCAATATAGAATTAGGCATACCCCCCTTGTGGTCAATATAGTTACAGAGGTAAGTAGGGCAAAGGCATAACTTGGGGAGAGGATGTGGTCCGTCGACTAGACTGCCGACTTTGGTGCTGGAAACCTTGGTGCGAGCATCGGGGTTGCGTCCACATCCTGTGATTCTGGGCACATCACTTAATCTGTATCTACAACAAGAGAGAAAGGGAAAGACGGCTACTCTCCTACCCCTTATTTAAATGACTGTAATCAACAAAAGAGCGCCCTGAACACTACAACCATGAAGAACCATATTCTTCCGTGCAAATAAGGTGAAAAACCTGTCCTAAAAGTGAGTGGTCAGTTGGTACAAAAATATATAAGAAGGAAAAGGGGAAAATTAATTATTTTCTAAAAGAACCCTCACTCACCCTAGAGGTGACATGCTTCATCATTGGGTTTGTTCACAGGGGGGCTGACTATCCCCTCCTGTGTGCTACCACGCCTGCAAGTGCAGCGGAGCAGGTATGTGTGAAAGTGGTGATCAGTGCAAAAAGTGTGTGGTTAAAAGATCACAACCGTGCCTCAACAGACTTTATTCGGGGCCAGTTGTTTCACATTAAAATTGGTGTGATCACTGGATGTTTTAATTTTTGTCCAGGGATACCAATAGGTGACTGGTCAACATGTTTCTGCTGTAAAAGCTAAAGTCAGCTCAGCTTTCTTCAGGACCAAACTAAAAATAAAAATAAAACAATCCTACGGGGGTCCAAGCACGCTAAGGCCTGCCCACACCGTTAGGAAATGAAAAGTGAGGTAAGATAACAATTTGTACTATCCTCAGGATAACTCACGGTTTACCCATCCAACTCCTGTTAGTCATCAGGCGTTGTATAGTGCTAGTTTTTATGAACCGCTACATGGGCTCAGAGGGATCAGCAGATCTTCACTCGCTGTCAGAATTGCAGACCGCGAGACACGCCGCCTCTTAACCTACTCGGTTGCTCCCAATGGCCCGGTTCATAAAAACTAGCACTATACAATGCCTGATGACTAACAGGAGTTGGATGGGTAAACCGTGAGTTATCCTGAGGATAGTACAAATTGTTATCTTACCTCACTTTTCATTTCCTAACGGTGTGGGCAGGCCTTAGCGTGCTTGGACCCCCGTAGGATTGTTTTATTTTTATTTTTAGTTTGGTCCTGAAGAAAGCTGAGCTGACTTTAGCTTTTACAGCAGAAACATGTTGACCAGTCACCTATTGGTATCCCTGGACAAAAATTAAAACATCCAGTGATCACACCAATTTTAATGTGAAACAACTGGCCCCGAATAAAGTCTGTTGAGGCACGGTTGTGATCTTTTAACCACACACTTTTTGCACTGATCACCACTTTCACACATACCTGCTCCGCTGCACTTGCAGGCGTGGTAGCACACAGGAGAGGATAGTCAGCCCCCCGTGAACAAACCCAATGATGAAGCATGTCACCTCTAGGGTGAGTGAGGGTTCTTTTAGAAAATAATTAATTTTCCCCTTTTCCTTCTTATATATTTTTGTACCAACTGACCACTCACTTTTAGGACAGGTTTTTCACCTTATTTGCACGGAAGAATAGGGTTCTTCATGGTTGTAGTGTTCAGGGCGCTCTTTTGTTGATTACAGACATCACTTAATCTCCCTTTGCCTGAATGTGTCCTTGAGTAACGGAACTGCGAGGACCAGCAGCCCGAAAATCTGCCACAGCTGGTCCTCTTCCTGCCCTCCTCCTGCCTCCTGAAAACTGCTTGCAGCCCCCACTTCACGGGTGCCGCTCGTAGCAGAGGGGACTTTGCCATTTTCGTGCCTGGATATTGCAGCTTACTTTCCGGGACTGCGAGGACCAACAGCCCGAAAATCTGCCACAGCTGGTCCTCTTCCCGCCCTCCTCCTACACAGCGTATTTAGACCACGAGGATCTCCCGCTCCGCGGGACGCGCGCGGGTGCGCGCTGGAAGAAGCCTGGGCCAAGGGCGGGCCCGTTTATGCCCGTTGTTGCCCGGTGGAGACCGGACCGGGCCACCTCTCTAACATCTGGTTTACACACTGAAGGCCGCATTGGGACTGTAAGTATCTGTCCCATTTACTTACATCTGTACTAGGGTAATGGTGGGGCGCAAAAGCAAAAGCAAATGCAAAAGCAAAAAATTACAGCGGGAGGTCATGCTGCAGGGACCCTGGATGGTTTCATTTTGAGGGCAAACACACTACTGGATCATGAGATAACCCTGTTTGAGAGTCGGATCTCGCTAAGAGATCCTCGTTGGGCCAGACATTTGATCCGCCTACTCCCTTGTTAGATTCAAGTGTCATTGATATATTATTCTCTAGTTCTTCCCGCACCCTGGGTGGTGTCACTAATGAAACTGGTATCCAGCTCATCCCTGTCAGATGGCGGAGAGCGGTATTCTGGGGTATGAGCGCTTGCAAACGCTCATACCCCAGAATGCCGCTCTCCGCCATCTGACAGGGAGACTGTGTGCTGGTAAATTTTAGAGATGCACGCACAGTATCTCACATTTGTAGGAGGGTGCAACCTGATTCTGAGACAGTAATGCAACCCCTGCCACTGTTGTATTTTTATCCTCCTGGCCCCGCCCGTCCAAGGCAATTAACTGATCAGAATTGGAAGATGGTGGGGTCTTATGCATGGGTGGGATATAATAGGGAGAGGCATGGAGCTCTACCTGTACCCTTAGATATTTGTACCCAAAATAGATATAGTTGTCTGGACACGATTGATTGACTGGAGTACGGGGATGTTGTCCCTAGTGGGGTATCCATAGGGGGCAAGAGGGTTGAAGGATGGAAGAGGATAAGGGAGATCCGCACTAATATGTCTAACAACACAAGTACAGGACAAAGCATGCTGATGGCAGATTCCCTTGCCCCCCCATACTATCCAGCAGATATCTATTGTAAGCGATCCCGAACCGATACCAAAGGAACCAACTAGGCCATTTACCGCTATCCCGGCGGACGGCCGCCCACCAGGCACCGTGTTTTATGACATGGCAACTGCACAGGACGACCCCAACGAGTTGATCCTGAGTATTGATCAGGACAGGAAGGCAGTAACAGTTAAGATACTGTCGTGGAATGTGGCTGGCCTGCCAAATAAAATGGCCTGTCCTAACTGGGGATCTTTTGTAGACGAGAACGATGTGTGTCTCTTCCAAGAGACATGGGCCCGTGAAGAGCAGTATCGGCGGGGTTTGCCTCATTCCATGTGCCAGCACTCTGGGGTGGGAGAGGCAGACCATCGGGAGGCCTTACTATATGGGTTGGCTCCCATCTGGGATGCACCGCCACAACATTAGTAACCCATTCCAATGATGTTCAATGTATGGTTCTAACATGGGCTAATCACCTGAAGCTTGCCCTCATAAATGTGTACTCCCGTCCTGTGAGTATAGCCAGTGAGTACTATTGAAGAACTGTCTAATTTCTTGCTAACTCTCCCGAGTGATATCTATTTGGTGGTTGGGAGGGACCTGAACTGCCACTTCGAGCCGCTGGAGGGCTTGAAGGATGAGTCTTGGTAGCAGAAGACGACTACTGGTCCATACCACCGACTCAGGCTCCATCCCCGAGAGCATGGTCACCGCTAGCTATACAGATCACAGCGCTAACATTAAATCACTCTCTACGAGCCCGTAATGGGCGCACTCCATCTGATAGACCAGCAAAGTGCACTTTTATCAAACCGGGCCATATGTCACGTTTGGACTACATTCTGGCAGAAACACAGCTGTGGCCACTAGTTATAGATTTTAATGTAGCTACGCCAGTTGAGAGTGACCACAACCCGCTGATTCTAGAGCTTGGCCCGCTCGGCACCAGGGGGAGCAGCAGCTTGGCTCCTGGGGATGCTGTTGATAGGCTCATTCTTTCAGATGATAGGCGAAGAGTTAGATGGGACAAACTCGCTGATAATCCAGAAGAAGTCTGCAAACTGTATAGCATCATTGTCCCCATATTTGCTGAGGTTGATGTGCTAATCACGCAACCAGTTTTTCCAGACTATTATACTAAAATGCAGGCGTCTCACTCGGATTTAGTAACCAAGTTGGCTGAGGTATTTAATCCTCAGAGAACAAAGGAGAGTAAAAGGGCCAGGCAGCAGTCATTGTATAATGCACTTTGTAGGAAGGCCAAGTCTGAATTAATACAGGCAGTAAAAGAGAATACTGACAAAATTGAAATTAAAGCCAGGAGAATATACTACAAAGAAATTATCAAATGTGCAAAGGAGGAGTGGGATTATGTGAAGTGGGCTAATCCATCTGTGGCACTAAGACACAAAGATCCCCGGAAATTCAGGGCAATAGTAAACAATGGTTCGGGGGAACTCAAACCGGCCATTGAATCGAATATAGCACCCGAAGCCTGGGAAAACCACTTTCGGGCTCTGTACCAAAGTGAGGACCAGCTAGATGCTCCTGAGTTAATGAGGGTACAGCCAGTTTTTAATTTACAGGCAGAGGCAGTTCCTAATTTTACACTTACTGAAGTTTGCAATGCTATCTCCAAATTGGCCTCGGGTAAAGCCCCCGGTTTAGATAAACTTCTAGGCGATCTCATTAGGCAGGAACCGAGGATATGGGGGCCATACTTCCTGATCCTCTTTAACACAGTCCTGGGAGGTATGACGGTGCCCTGCACTTGGCTGGGGGTGGAGATAGTCCCCATTTTCAAAAAGAGGGGTAAGGCAGGGCTGTGTGCTCGCACCGACCCTGTTTTGCCTCTATGTCAACGGGGTAATTTCGCATCTGAATCGACTGCAGAGCAATGATGCCCCAAAGTTGGCGGTTAGTAGGGTTCCCGCCATCATGTTTGCTGATGATACCCTGTTGCTGTCTAAGTCCCCAATGAGGATACAGCACATATTGGACGGTTTTGATGATTTTTGTAGACTGAGGGGTTTGGAGATCAATTTACTCAAAACGAAATTCACTACTCACTATTCACTACTCGCCCAAATCCAAGATTAGGTACATCAAGCCTCGAAAGGGTATCAACTTTTGACTATCTGGGGGTTACCCTAAACGAGTATTTGACGTGGGGCCCTCAGATAGTCAAATCTCAGCTAAGGCTGTCCGAACTCGCTGGTGGTATTCTGAAACTATCTAATACTTCTTCCAACAAACCGGTTGCCCCTCCCCTGGAGGTATATAAGACGCAAGCGAGGGGTGCGATCGTCTATGGTGGGGAATTATGGGGTTACTCACGGAGGACTAAATTGATTAGGACTGAAAATAAATTCATAAGACAGCTGCTGGCCTTACCTTCTAGCACTCCGCTTCTGCCCTTAAGGCTTGACTTGGGACTTAGGCCTGTTGATGAGGTGTTATCGCTTAAACCCCTAAGGTTCTGGCGCAGGCTTTGGGTGACTCCTGAACTTGCTAATTACTGACAGGAATTAGCTAAATTATTTACCCTCCCCGAGGCTAGGAGAATTCCCTGGGTTAGATTCATAAAGAATTAATTTTTAAGGCTCGGATTGCATGCTCTGTGGACTTACCCGGGGAACGGTGCCAGTAGGATCACTCGAAAAAACCTTACTAAGATTTATTATGAAAATAATCACACTGCTACATTGTCCAATTCTGCAACCGGTACCCTAACTGCTTTGTTTTTAACTGTTAAAGACTTCTATAAATTTGAAGAATTCATGGATGAAATCTATCCTATCTTGGCTAGAAAACTGTACATACAGTGGAGATACAGGGTTTTACCCCTCCGAGATTTTGTCAACAAGTGGTCCCCAGCAGGATCTGAAAAATGTCCAGGGTGCAGCTATGACAGCGAAAATGATCTTCATGTTCTATTCTTCTGTCCAGCTTATGATAAGTCCAGGAAGTACTGGCTTGTGCCCCTGTGTAAGAATCTGGGATTCAAATATTGCATGCATGCTTTCAGAGTTTTAAAAACAAACACAACTAGACCAATTGTTTTTGCCATGTCACAATTTCTAGTAACAATGTGGCGCAATCGAATGTCTTTAAAGCTATATGAAAGCGATACATAGCTACTATATCACGGGAATGCTGATCTTTTTGTATTTGTAATTTTTCTCGCTTGCTATACTATATTGTATCTGTAACTGCTGAGATTGTATCTTTTCTCCTTTTGATACATTGAATCAAATTTCACCCATGATCATGTTGTTTTTATACATTGCGTATTTTTATAAAGTCACTGTTTTTATTCATGTGTATCTTTTATGGCATTTGGCCGAAATAAAGATTTTATGATGATGATGTAACGGAACAGGTGCTCAAGTTTAGTGCTCAAACACATTTGTTCCGGTCGAGTTTGCCCTATATAAATCAGCATAAAACAATAATAATAAAATAACCTAAAAAGTGGCTTGGTACTGCAAAAGTGGCAAACATTAAGATCCTCAAGTAATAAGACATACCTAGTCTGTGTTGTTCCCAGTCTGTTAGCAGAGTACAGTTTGGGTATAAATAAAGTAAATATGCTGGCAAATAAATAATTGCATGACAAGGAAATTCAGAATCAGCTTGGTAAAGGGTGGGTGGTAAGTTGCATTATGTGCCTGTTCTGAGGGCAGGTTTTTATCAATTAAAAAAACACAGACTGCGCTAAAAGCAGTGGAAAGACAAAAACATATGAATAAACAATTCTCATTAATTTTATCAACAAATAAATCCCACCCTCTCCACCCACAATAGACCCACCCTTTTCCCCAAACAAATAAATAAATCATCCCAACCAACTTCCAAACTAAGTCCAAAAGTCCAAAATTGCCCCACCTGCCCTTCCAAATTTCCATCCTCTCTACCCACAACAAATTCCCCGCCAACCAACAAATTATTTAAAAAAAAAGGGCCTGGAAGGCATCTATGTGGGTGTGGATGCGTGGAGGAGGCAGTCAATGGATGATGATGAGGAGGGACAGCAGTGGTGTATCTCAACTGCCGGCAGCTGGCTAGAGGTTTTAGGTGCAGTGGCACATGCCTAAGCCTCCTCCTCCAAAGCCACCAGCGGTGATATTCAACACAGATGACCTTGATCCAGTGGTGCCACAGCCAGTCAGCTACCTCCTGACGTTATGGTGGACCGGCATGAGTTGCTATATCGAGCTAGAAAAAAAAAGTTTGGAAGAAAGGTAGATGAACGGTTATGTACCTGTTAAGAGGGCAGCTTCTTGCCAATTTAAAAAAACAAAGGCAGTGCAAAGACAAATAACACATGAACAATTCCAATTGACTTTTTTGACAAATAAAACTCATCCTCTCCACACACAACTGACCCACCCTTCTCCTCACACCAATAAATAAATTGCCCCAAACAATGTCCAAAGTAAGACCAAAACTGGCCCAACTGGCCTTCCCAATTCCCATCTTATCTACCCACAACAAATGTCCCTCCTTCCAAAAAAAATATATTAAAAAAGGGCTTAAAGGGAATTATGTGGGTGTGAATGTGTTGCACTTCCAGGCAGTTCCCGTATGATGTAGTAGAGGAGGCGGTAACTGGATGATGAGGAAGAGGGGAGAAGCAGTGGTGTATCACAACTGGCTGGAGATACAGGGGGCAGTAGCACATGCCTCTGCCTCCTCCTCCTCAAAACCCACCAGTTGGCGACATTCGGCATGGATGACCTCCATCTGCTGGTGCCGCCGCAGGGCGCTGCTATCTCCTGATGTGATGGTGGACCAGCAGGAGAAGCTATATCAAGAAAGAAAAAGAAAAAGACAAATTGTAAATAATACTCTGTGTAAACATTTATTTATTTAGTGGCACAGTAGCATAACATGGCTGGTCCCCTAGGGCCGTTAGGATTTTTGGTGTGAATAATCACAGGGCCAATTTTTCACCACATATTCACCACATAAAGCACTGACTGCAAGCAATCAAGCCAGAATGCCACCAGAATAAAAGGGATTGTTTTTGTTTAAAGGAACTCATAGTAAAAACGAAACAGACACTGTGGGGCTTATTCATGAAAGCCCTGCATCAGAATTGCACCCCATAAAGTGGTACATGCATGATGCAGGGCTGTCAAAAAGATTTATGAAGCCACAATAAGCCACCCTTTGTGGCTTTGAGTGGCCTCATAAATCATGAGTAAGGTGACACAGCACAAATTGCTGCTTCACCTTACTCTGTGCCTGGGAGTCATTCCAGAGGCACTGTAGTGGGTTTTCACACCAAACACCCACGGAATTTGATGCTGCCCCTGATTTACAAAAACATTAAACCTAGGAAAGGGCCAAATCTGTAAGCGTTCTGAGGTGAGGCGCAATGAGGAGAAATAATTCCTTGTTTTTTCATCTTTCCATGTGTTCTGCATTCTGCAATACACATAGAAAGAAGAAAATGCATCTTAGATTTGTTTTTATGCAAGAAGATGCCCGTTCCGGCACATAAACAATCCTGCCTGCAACAGAGGCACCCTTGCACCATGTTGCAAGGGTGCCTACATTGGTCCTAGGCTGCTGAGATGGTACCAGCACAGGCAGAAAGAACAGGAATACACTGTATTGCTTAAAAACAGTGCATATCTGCCCTTTCACGTTGGCGTGGGCCAGTGCATCAATGTGACTTGATGTGCTGACCTATGCCAAAAATGCCATAAATTAGGCACTTTGTGTGCAAAAGGAAATATCACTTCTCATTAATGAGCAAGGTATATAGGCAGCACAATTAATTATATTCTTGTTGTGTACCATTAATGGAGGTATGCTAGTGTCAGGTCTGCTACTCTCTGCAGTCTGCAGCTGGGTCAGCTATAATGGACAATGTAGTATCTTACTTTATTTCTAAGGCCCTGCTCTTCTCGGCTGTCTTTCAGTTCTACACTGACTCTAAAGAGGCATGAATAGTAATAATACTACATCGCACATGTTATGTATAAATAGGGATATCCTATCTGGTTTACCTAGAGAGTGGAAAAAATTATGTACTTCAGTAAAAGGAAGGCAACGTGAAATATATTTTATTTTGCAAGTTCATCACAGAGGATCCCATCTGCCAACTCTAAATCAGGCACTTATTCCCACATTACTCCCTTACCTCGACCTCCACCACAAATTATTTTCAAAAAATACTTTAACTTGGCAGTACAAAAAGTTACTTTATTGCAAGGTAAGTTAGAGGGATTAAGATATGTAGAAGTTTTGCTATAGAATAATGGGGTGTTGCTGATCATCACATGCTAAGCTTTTGCTTAGGCAGTAACTGTAGCTGACGATTGACATATTGGAAACATTTGAATTGGTGTAAATCCATCCTGGATGCCATGAAATAAATATACATAAATCACTTGGCCAGAAAATGTGGCACATACAATGAATGGATTTTACAATTATTGTTAGGATTGGTCAGAACTTAGGAAAGAATAATGGAGAGAAGTACTAGAATTAGGTGACTTAGTGGTCACTGAGAAACACAGCTTGATTTTGTTTTGTAATGCATTAAAAACATTGTAATGCTGCATTACCTGGAGCAAATGCACATTGCGAAGCCAACACTGCAGTACCAAATTAAATCATGCTGCAGTTAGGTCACGTGTCTCTCCATGCATTGGGCAGAGAGGTGATGAATGATGATGGGTGGGATATCTGACTCGCTGAACACATACAGTATACTTAATTTGTCAATAAGGAAGCAGTGTGACTTACCACCACCTGTCCCTGCCACAGCTGGAACTCCTTCCCCTACAACCACCTGGGCTTCCTCCATCATACTGGTGCTGCTGGCCCGGTACAGATGGTCTGTGAGGCTAGAAAAGAAATTACACCTTTTAGATACCAGATTCGCCTCCCAAGTAAATATTATTACTTTTTATCAAACAACAACACCAATACCTCACTCCATTTCAGTTAGCAGTATCTTCTAATGAAACTATCACTTTGGGAGATTAGTTGGTTGAAGTGTTAGAAAAGACAGGTAGTCAAACTAGCCAAAACCTTTTTGTAATGGAGGGACAAAGCTATGATGATTCTAACTCATTGAAGCGCAATGAAGGGGTGAAATGGTCAATGAAGGACATTTAGTCTTGGTTGCCACATGCAATGGGGTGCATACATTCTTGCCATGCTGCACTGTCATGAAAAATGCTGATCTACTGTATAATGTAATGATAACACAACACTGGGGGGAGTCCATGCTCATGGCTACTTTCACAATTTGACTGTTTGAACATGAGCAAGAAAGCCTTCTCAACAAACATGTGTGGTGAATAATAGATTACTTCAGCCTGAAATATTCGCAGTACCAAAAATATGTTCTCTTAGTCCTACAGTAGCACAAGACAAATAAGGGGAGCGGGAAAGCTTACTAAAAAAGAAGAAGAAAGCTACAGACAGGAGGAAGTCAGCTACAGAAATATGAAATGCAGAAATAAAGGATAATGTAGGGATAACAAGAATTTAACAAACATTAGATAGAGGAGTTGAGAAAAAAGAGGCAGTATAAAAATGAACAAGGCAAATCATTCTATTAGTGGTAGAGGTAAAATTTAGGGACAGAATAATAGTAGTACTTACTGGAGCCAGCAGGACCCTTTGCCAGAGCGCTGGCGGTGGCGGCCCCCTTGCCCAGCTGTGACTTCCAATTGCCCCTGGGTGCTGGTGTAAGAAATAAAGAAGACAAAAACAATGGATTAGGAGTTTGGCCAACCAAGATGTCCAAGTGGACATGATCCACATGAACTCTACTGCAAAATTACGACAAATCGATGTGCGTGAGCCGTTATTGCTATACCTGGAACAGCGGATACCTCTCACTGCAGCATGCTGGAGGCATTGTGAGAGGTGGTGCTTTGGTGTCCCAATGAGACTGACTGCGCCAGATTGGTGGGGCAGCAGCAGCCACATGGATGAGGAGCGGAGGTCCTTCACATGTTTGCCTTCTGCTGAGAGTCGGGCTCTTGTCACAGTGCTGGGGTCCTCTCCCCACTCGAGGTGCCCCAACATGAGCCTGGAACTACAAGGTGAGCGACCCCCATGGAGGACTACAGCTCATACGCAAGGCAGCACATCGCAGAATTCATGCCCTGCCTGCACTAACCACTAGTAGCCCCAAATCACAGTGGTGAGTACCGTATCCAGGGGTGACCCTCACTGAGGCCAGATGCCAAGATTGTGTAGTTATGAAGATACCCCCAAGGTCTGGACCCAGGGGGATTCAAAAGATAGTCATGGCACTCACCATGGAAGACCTTCTCTCCTCTTTCATAGAATTCAAGCGAGAAATTCGAGATGAGTTAAAAGCAGATCTGAATGCCTCCCTGAAACTACTCAAGTCAGACATTAATACCAGGCTCACCATGCTTCAAGTAGGACATTAATACCACACTCACTTTGCACCTATACAATATTGACTCTGTGGGCTCTCACACACTCGGCCTTGAGACCACTGTCCAAGAGCTGGACAGATGTATAGGTCTAATGAAAGAATCATTCAATTGCCTGCCCATGCAACTCGAGGCCTTGTTATTGAAATGTGAGGATCTCGAAAACAGGTCAAGATGTGACAAAATACTCATCCGTAACCTGGAAGAGGGGGCAGACTTTTCAGACCTTGAGCCCTATGTGGTGGGTCTGTTTGCAGAGGTGCTCAAGGAAGACTGCATGAAGATCAAGATCGACAGAGTCCATCGATTGGGACCCACGGATCAGGAGGAAGTGGCTGACCTTGGGATGTCCTGGTTAAACAACACTCCTTCAAGGTTAAGGAAGCGAGCCTTCAAACAACATGGATGAAAGACGACACTGCCTTCCAGTGCGCCATGTGTTCTCTTTTTCAAGATATAGCTTCAGCAACGTTGGCCTGTAGACAATTGCAGTCCATCACAGAAAAATGAAGGCAAGACAACATCACATGTAGATGGGAATACCCTTTTGGCTTAGTGCTTAAATATCAAAACAAGGTTCATTATATCACCAAAGTCTCAGTGGTAATCTTTGTTATTTGACTTCCTGAAGATCAACGGCATGGATATGACGCATGGGCCCTGAGCAAGAGCCATTTGGGAAATATAAAAAATGGACAGTTGCTCTCGCAATGACGCTCCAAACCCCAAGAAAATGTTGAGGGGTTAACAATTTTTTCTCTCTTCCCAATTCATTCTATACTCAGCATAGCCTCCACATGTTGATGTAGGCCTGTGGCTAACAAATACGACATATTATGATATGCTCACATCTTATATCTTCTTACCCCTTCTCCCTTAGGGGTTCAAGATGGACTGAGAATGATTCACGAGATCATAATTTGTTAGGCTTGTTCCCGTAAGGTATAACCAATGTGTCATGAAGCACCTTGAACATAATAATCTTCTACTGTATAGCATTAGCTGTTTTTGAACATGTGCCTGACAGACAATGTATCTCCGCTAAGAACGTACCTGTTTGAGAACAAGTTATCAAACTTTTTGTTTCTGGATTTCCAGGACTTTAGTTTACTGATACAAGTGGCTTTGTGGTGAGAAGGTGGAGGGCATAAGGGAAGAAGGGCCATGTGATATAAACTGCTATATTTTCAGTGGAAGAGAGAGAGGTATTGTTCCAGAATACCGTGTTATGCAGATCAAAGCAGCAGACTAAACACTCATTGAGTCTCCATAGTGATCACTACACTCTCATGGAATTTTAAGGGCCTTAATTTACCCACGAAGCATCACAAATTGTGGAAATATTTGCTTGATCAATAAAATGACATTATAGCTCTGCAACAGACTCATCTCAGACGGGGTGAAGACCATACGTTGCAGCAGAAAGCCTACCCCATAATGTATAAATCCTAAGTGGTCAAGAAACAAAATGGGGTGGCCCTTTTCTTCCACTCCCCGTTAAGATTTACTCCAGAAGACTACAAATCTGATAAGGAGGGGAGAAATATGTTAGTGAAAGGGCGCTTTGCTGGATAGTTGTGCACCTTTGCCTCAGAGTACCTCCTTAATGTTAATCAAGTTCCCTTCATGCAGACACTCTTGGCTTTATTGTGAGGTTTTGCTGAAGGAGAAATAATAGGGCTGGGTGATTTTAACCTCACATTGGACCCTGACATGTATAGTACCCACCCACACAAATCCCCTATAGGGAGTTTCCCCAAAGCAAGAACTGCAGTCTTTGGGTCTAATTGATGCCTACAGAAACCCTACATCCTATAACTAGGAAGTACACATTCTTCTCACATGCTTACCACACATACTCCAGACTAGATTATGGCTTCATCAGCCAATCACTTATGATATCCCTACTCACAGCCTCAATACATCCAATCACCCTCTTTGATCACACGCAACTACTGTTACCATGGATTGGGTGCCCCCACCATTGAAAATCCATTGCTGGTTCTTTCCTACCTCGATCACCAGAGATCACCTCCTCAGGGATGATCTTCGCAAACCTATCAGGGATTTTTTTCAATAGAATACCTCTAGGACACAAGCCCCTCTAATGCTTGGGGCATGTTTAAGGCGTTCACTAGAGGGAAATGCATTGCTGTGATTTCAGCACTTAATAAACAAAGAATAAAAGAAATAGTAACTCACAAAGCAGAGCTTCCATCGGCTGAGCAGAGACATAAAGAACAACAGGCATTAGCACTACAATGGAAAGTCAAAGGGCTCAGTGGTAAACGTACAGCGATATATACCAACAGGGCAGAATTAACTCGCCTACATCTTAAACGCACGTCCTCTGAAAAGGGTGACAAAGTAGGGTCCCATCTGACTAGACAACTTCAAATTAAACGGTAGAAGGAGTACATTGAGGATGTAGCGAGGGAAGATGACAAGCTTGCAAACTCTGACTTGGAGAAGGCCAAAACTTTTGGCAGGTTCTATGAGCAGCTATATGCTGCCACCCCATGAATGACCAAAACCAATCGAACTATCTAGAAAGTATGTAAGCTCCTCAAATGACAGAGTCCAAAATGAGATCCTGAGTGAAACCATTAGCGCAGATACATTTAGGGACACCATCCTAACCATGAAGTTGCTGGGACCAGAGGGTTATATGGCTATATTTGATAAAACATTTAGCTCCGACCTCCTCGGTTATGTTCTTTAACTATGTGACCCAATCAGGGGCGATCACGAACTCGATGAATGAGGTGATTGTCTCAATCATTCCTAAACCATGTCAAGACCCCCCTCCTGTGGCTCATATCATCCCATAGCACTGCTCAACTTGAATTACAAGCTTTACACAAAGATATTGGCCTCTAGACTAGAGGATTGGATGCCCAACATTATCCACCCAGATCAATCAGGCTTCATTAAAGGCTGGCAGACACATGATAACTTGTGAAGGGTAATCCACTTGGTTGAAGAAGCAACTAAGAAGATGATACTGGCTGTGTTACTAGCGTTTGATGCAGAGAAAGCATTTAACCGAGTGGACTGACCTTTCCCATTCCATACCTTGAGATGGTTTGGCTTTTAAGACCAACTTATTGCCATGATTCAGGTAAATTATACTTCTCCAAGCTCAAAAGTACTATTCAACGGGGTTGGTTCGGACTTCTTTCCACTTAAGATGGAGACATGCCAGAGGTGTCCCCTCTTTCCCCTCTTATTTGCCCTTAGCATGGAAACCCTGGCAACTAAATGTGTTCCATGCCCGCCGATAATTGGGGCCTCCCCCTTGACTCAATTGACCATAACCATAAAATGTACCTCTTTGCAGATGATGTGCTGTTGACCTTTACTTCCCTGCAGTCCTCACTGGATACCCTCCAAGCCGCCCTACAGATTCATGAAGGGGTGGCTGGATTTTGTATAAACTTTAAAAAATCCTTCCTTCTAAACATTACATTCACTATTCCTGACATGCAAAACATGGTGCCACCACTCCTTTCAGAGGGCTAAGAATGAGATTACCTATTTGTGTATTAAAATTACCCCCCCCACTGTCTTAGAACTTCTGTGAGCCAATTATCCACCACTCCTACAGCAGCTTAAGGAAGACCACAAACGCTGGGCTCCCATATATATTTCATGGTGTGGGTGTATTCACAGTATAAAAATGACTGTCCTGTCGAGGTTTCTATATCTATTTTTAGGGTTTCTCTGTTGACCTAGACCATGGTTACCTCTATTTCTTATGCTCCCTAGTAACGTGCTTCATCTGACATAATCCTAGAGCATATCTATACCAAAATATTTAAGACTATCATAAGACGAAGGTGGATCAGTCTTTCGTATTTCCATCTGTACTATACGGTTTCATAGTTACTCGCTTTATCCGAATGGTCCATATGCACATCAGATAAGCACTGGTTACACATGGACAGTGCGGTGGTAGGCAGATATATCTGGGATGGATTGTGGAAACCAAAAACTGATCGCCCACCCAATGCATATTTGAGCACACCCACAAAACTAAAAATTAAGGTATGGGGCGAGGTTCTTAGTAGTGCAGAGTGGGCCACCTTTCCCTCCCCTTTCACACTGAGCCACTTTAATCTAGAATTTCCCCCAACATTACATCCGGGAGCCTTTGATGAATGGAGCGAGGGGGAGTGTCTCACCATAGCTGATCTTTTCCATGGGTGAGATATTCTTACTTTTGAGCAGTTCCCTGACAAAATATCAATGTAAAAAAATATAGAAGTAAAAAATATAGATGAAAAAATATAGAATGCAATAATATCGACTCCCTATACTTAAGCAGGTAAGTAAAAAATATTGAGAAAAAAATATTGATGTTAAAAATATAGTTGTACAAAATATTAATGTTTATAACTATTGAAATAAAATAATTAATATTGAATGTATTAAATAATAAAATACATTTAAAAAAATAAAGTAGATTTTATATACATTTTAACAAATATAACAAATAAATATAATAAAAAAATTAAACAAGCATACATAATAATCAATATATATACTTACTTTAAAACAATGAATAAACTATCAATTTTAATTTATTTTATAATTTTTCAAGTAGTTAAAAATATACACATATAAATATATTTTCTCACCAAAAGAAGTGCACCGCACTCCATGAGAATTCCTTCCTCAAAGTAGAATTATTGTGACAGTTGCAGTTACTATTTCTTAAATTGCAAGATAGTCTTTTATGATCGATGTGTGAATTACATGCATGTTGTGGATCAATGATTACAGCATTGTCCATATTAATTAATGTCAATCTCTATGTTTGAGAATAGTTCGGTAATGTCCTTACTTAAGGAGATGAATTTTTCGTTCATGGTGTTATCCATTGTTTAGTCTCATGGTTATCTGTAAGAGTTTACTGGCATAGTGCAATTTTAATTTGTTGACTTGTCTGTGAGACAAAAGTCACTCATTTAATTTCATATTGTTAATTTCGAACATATGCTCTATACCATTGTGGTGAGCAGTCCTTTCTCACGTGTGTCTCATGATGTCATGATTCTCCAAGTCTCAGTTAGTTACACTTTCATAGTAAAATTCCATTCTTTGACTCAGTGTATACTGGTTAATTAGATACCATCCATCTACCACAATGTTCATATTATGCTCAGTATATTATATAATATTCTTGTTATTATGCCTCCAATGATTACTTATCGATTAATGTATAACTCTTCGTCCCCATTTAGGCCATGCAGAATCTTTGTTCTGAATCTGATGATCAGTCTTGATTGAAGTCTTCTCAGTTTCAGGGTTCGATTGCCTCCTCTCTCACTCTTGGGGATTGTTATAATACCAAAGTACCTGATGTCCTGCCAGTTAGTATTATGCATTATGAGTATGTAGATGTTCGGAGATTGCATATTTAATATCCTCATTTTGAATCGCTCTGAGATGCTCTAGGATTATTTTTCTTTAGGGGATAAGTTGTACTCCCTATGTAGCTTAAACATGCATGTGCATTCGATGATATAGATAACATGTTTTGGGCCATTGCCTGTCGTGGGTACTTGGGCCTCCCACACGAGTAAGGCACCATTTTTATCAGGAGACCTGGGGGAAAACTAGGTGGTAGGAAATGTGTGCTACTAGTCAAAGTGGGCTAGAAAGTGTCTGCTTTCTCATGGAAGGTATGTGTGAACTATAGAGTAAGAAGGGTGAAAGGAAGAAAACCGATCAGCCACCCATTGGCGGAGCTTCATCATCTGGGATTTTTAGAATGCAAACTGGTATCCACTAGGTTGCTCACTGTTAGTATCGTGAGTAAACTCTAGTAACGGATCCGCCAGTGATGGAAAGCCACAGAGTGGTGGTGTGAAGAGCTGTGGGAAGAAAGAGTTGCAGTGCTCAAAAAATATATATGTGCTAGTAGAATAGTGGTGTGTTAAAATTGACTAACATGGTGCCAAAAGATAAATTGTATTATGGCGGTCACCATGATGCCAAGATTAAAAGCAGAGTGTGGATAGTGTTTTAACAAATACTACTATCTTGATAGAATATTAACTGGTCGACATGTTTCAGCCAAGAATGGTTTTCTTCAGGAACTATGATAACACTACTGCAACTGTAACAAAAAGTGTAATGAGGACTACATACCATGCATGAATGACCTACCATCTGATGATGTAATAAATGGTAGCTTCGGTAGTCATGGTTGTGGAGTCACCTCTCCTGGAAGGAAAATAGTGTATACAGACACACAATGTAACAGATGAAAGCAACATTTGTGAGGAAGACATATAACAGCCAACGAGACATTGCTCATTCATTACTAGATAGTCACTCACCCAAAATTTACTTGGGAGTGGCCTCACCTCGCCTGGCACTTGCTCAGGTAATGAGGCCCCGCTCTGAGGAGATGGAAACAAAAATACCTTTAGAGTCACTTTTTCTGGTATTAGTTCCACTTCATAACAATATCCCTTGGTGTCATGGATGGGCGTGGAAAGGACCGTGGTTCTCAGCTAGCCTAGCCAGCTGATGATAGATGAGGTTTGATTAGAATTTTGAAAAAACCAAGGACATATGCAAAGTTGGCATTTGGCAACTACGCATATGTGGTAAAACTCGGGGTGACAGCTGAGATAGCACTATGCGCTAAATCTTGTAGCATGGTCTACCAACTGAAAATAGAGTGGAGTACTCAGTAGGAGAAGTATAGCCATGGCGCAGAGTTCAAAAACTGTTAGAAAAGGAGCGCTAGCAGGACAAATTTTCAGTTTCTAAGGTGCAGCAAAAATGGCACAGACATCTATCTCTAGGTCTTAAAATAGAGGATATCACTTTCCTACGACAGATACCAAAGGCGTCCTCAAGTTGAGGACATCGTTTTTTATAGATACCAGTAGAATACTACTAAACCACTACATTTTACCGATATAGGTATGTTGTTTTATAATTGTATCTTGGTTAGAAATGGCATATATCCCACCGATGGGGGCAGTGGAGATAGTAATATGCAACCTTATAACTTTTCCAGCGTACAAGACGTTATATCTTTTGCTTGCCTGATAATCCGCCGCCACATGCAAACTACCACAGATAGAACAAACTAGGACCTGCCTACTTTCAAACACAGCCTAGTGACAGCAAGGGTAAGATTACTCGTCCTTTATATGGCCGAGTGGCATCCTTAGCAAACTAGAATTGGGAGTCTGGATTGAGTGTCATTTACACAGATTATCGCAATTATTCAACAATATGGATGATGCAATATGACTAAGAAGAATTATGTATCACAATAGCTGGGCCATAAAGGAAATTAAATGATGCATGAATCAGCCTCATTAGCAAGCTTTGGGGCAAGATGTTGTTCCTTCTTACATTAAAGGGTAACAACAGTGCATTGGCATATTAATACACAGGTAACAACCTCTATAGGTCTCCTGCTGGGCATAGAATGTTAATTCTGTTTTTCTAAATACATCATACAGCCCTTACATTAAGAATATTGCAGAATTTGTTTTATCATCACTGGTATGTACTAATGACATATATGTTTATTATAGGGTGAAACAATTTATTTTGACCCCGCTTACATGACAGAAAAAAAGATTACGTCTTGAAAAAGATGGTGTAATTTAACGTATCCATTGAAACGCGTCGACACACTGTTCATGTACAATTCAGGATCCTGGCACTTTCGTTGTAATACAGATTTAATCATTGTATAAAACAAAGTGTGACCATTGACAATTGAATGTACAAACTGTATTGAACAATTTTTCATGTCTTACATGTTTTTGCCTGTTTCTGTGATTATGCGGGTCATAATCGATTATGTATTAGTTTAACTTTGCTGCATTCTTGTGTTATTCTTTTAATTGATTTTTATTTTGTGTGATATATTATATTGTGTTTTTCATATCAATTGTATAAACTTTTTTATTGAATAAATTAAAACAGTTTTTTAATATTTGGCCACTCATTATTGTTTACAAATGTACTGAATTTTGAATTTAGATCAAGGGGATAGACTCTTTATTGGTGTTTGAACCTCATTTCCCTTGATTCTGTTAAGGGGTACCTCTCATTTCTTATACATTGTCTGCACAACCTTTCGGTTGGAGAGGCGTTCTGTCTCACTCATAGACTGGGAAAGTAAGTTCCTGCCTTAATCTTTATACGTCAGACATACCACAATGGATAAAATGAAAACCTTTGGGTTCTCTGACCACCGATATAACAAACTCAGGAATTTAAACCCACGGATTGGGGGTTCTAAGGGGTTTAATAATACAAGCCATGAACAACTTGTGAAGATTCTTGATCTAAAAAAATAACAAATACGTACAGAACTTCACGCAGAATTTCTCATCAACTATTTAAAAGCTGGGGTGATACCAATTGGTCTCCAGGTACGGAATGAGCCGGGCCTATTTGTTGAACACCCAAAATTCATTGAAACCTGGACTCTTAGAGCCAACCGCTGTAGCCGCGATTAACTTATTTTAATTATAGAGACTGCCCAGGAACTCATTGAGATTGAGAAACAGGAAATAGATAGTTTAGAATCCCTGTTGAAACAAAACACAGCACTAGATGAAGCTAAGGAAAAGCTTGAAGAGATTGATACAGATGTTAACGGCTATAGAGAGTATTTAACCAACAAAAAACTAAAAAGATTCAATAAGGATGTAGAAAGATATACAGAAGAGGGTGTTTACCCATATACCCAGAAAGATTATTTTGATAGTAAGAAGATACAAAGATCGGAGAAACCCTCATACCAGAGACCCGTCGATTCTAGAGGGGGCAATAAACGAATAACCTTCTCTGAAACATCAGGCTCCAGTAGCGAGGAAGAGCTAGAAAGACCTCAGGACACTAGAGGGGGGCAATCATATGAACTGGAGTCTTTTTTAGGGAGACAACCGAACAGGGGCCAGAGAAATTTCAGGGGGTACAGTCGACCTGAGACAGCCCGAAACCATCAACCTCAAAATGGTGCCCAGGATTACCTTGCGACAAGGAGCAAGCAATATTGGAGATAGGGGAATTCCCCATTATCAATCTCTCTCAACGTACTCTTAGCATAGAAGAACAAGAATTGCTTAAAAAAGCTTCAGTTTTGCCCCTACCAATAAACAGAGTCTTTTTGATCTCAAAAGCGATTTAAAAAACTTTTTTAGAAAAATACTCCTTACTAGATTTTTTGAGGATAGGGAATATACTCCAACACCTAATGTGACTGGACTTAAACCCAAATCCACTTTCCTCCTGAATTTGAATCAACTTGACAAAAATGTAGAAATCTTTGAGAGTGTGTTAGAAGTTGAAATTAAAACCCTTTACACTAATATGGATACTAATAGACATGACAACAACTTGTCGAGGGAACAAAGATTAGCCCTTACCACCCTACAAAATTGTAACGAGCTAACAATAAAACCGGCCGATAGGGCGGTGGAGTAGTTGTGTTCGATACCCCGAAGTATGATGAAAAAATAAGAGATCTCCTTAATGATAAAGATCACTACCAACGCTCTAAATTCACAGAAATCAGTAAATTGAAAACAGAAGTCAGTACTCTCCTTAAATTCGGAAAAGATGAAGGCTGGATCTGTGACAATGAATTTTAATTCTTGTTCAATACACATCCAGTCATTCCCGCAATATACGGCCTTCCAAAGATACACAAGAACGTCATTGACCCACCTATGAGACCTATCATAAGCAGCATAGGTTCCCTGTTTGAACCCTTGAGCCGTTATGTAGACTTTTTCCTTCAACCAAAGTGCAAAACCGAAGATCTTATTCTAAAAGATACATCTCATGCCATAGCCACCTTTGAGGGACAGAGCTTCAACAGGGTGACCCAGTTCTAGGTCACCCTGGATATAGAAGCTCTGTATACCAACATACCCCAAAATAACACCATAGATGTAATTTCCACCATTCTAGATATCGAGGACTTAGCAGATGGCAATAAGGATTTCATTATGTCATGTATCCAATTAATTTTGAAAATATCTTTTTTTCTTTTCAAGGATGAATTGTACCTGCAAAAAAAAAAAAAAAAGTCAAAAAGATTTTATTTGTGTAGGTACTCAACCGAGGACCACAAATATAACATAAGATAAAAAGTGAACTTTACATAAGATAAGTACATCACAAATTAATATAAAACTAACATGGATTTAAAAAATTTGTACAGATTATAACATACAAATTCGTTCGGGGGATTTATGACCGCTGTTAATATTTCTTTTTCCTTTGTTAGCCTACAGGATCTGTATATCGGTGAAATATAATGAGCGCGAGCTGCTACCACTTTAGAGTTGGGGCAAATGAACAGTAAGTGCTCCACAGTCTGCTGACCCCCTTGACATAACAAACATAAGTGGGAGAGATCTCCAGGTAACCATTTTGCTTTATAAGTTTGTACAGGTAAAATCCCAGCTCGATACATGAAAATTACCCTCCTTGCACTATGAGAAAGACAAAAAGAGATATATGGCTGTATATGTTTATACTCTATTAGTGTAGTGAATGGCTTGAATATTTTTAGCCTATAACTGTGAGCATAGTCCAAATCATAACTCAACCTAGGTGTAAAACATTTGAGAAAGAGTTTTAGTTGTGACACGGACCAAGTCTGCAAGATTTCTGTAGAAATTTCAGCCATTTGGAACGCCGCAGACATGTTCACTAAGAAAGTTTGTTTAACTACATCTGTGCCAAAAGTCTCTTTTTGTAACAGAAATCTAAGAGTTCCCTCCGTAGCATGAAGGAGATGGTAGGCCCATCTAATTATGTTTGCCACGGCAGTGGCAAAAGCGCTAGTAATTCCGAATTCCAGCCGTAGGACCTGAACTGGAGTAGCAGTTGGGACCTTCATTATTTTTTTCAAGATTTTTCCCTCCTGACGGTCCATGAAGCCCCATTGTTGAATGGGAATATATTCTGTGGCATAAGACAGGACCGCTGGTATTTTAACTTTATATATTTTTATTAATGAGGAAAAATGCCTGCTCCCCGTGGCGTTGTATAGTCTTGATAGTGCTCCTGCATGTAAATCAGATTTTTTCGTTAACTTTTCGATATGCTTTGTGTTTGTTAGATTCTTAGAAAGAATCCTGCCGAGGTAAATATATTCTTTTTCTTCATCGACCTTTTCATCACCTAGCCTCCAATTATATTTGACGCTTTTCTTCCTCCCAGAAAAGGCTACAACTTTGGTTTTTCTTACGTTCGGGATTAAAAAATTGTCATTTGAATATTTGAACAGAATATCCAAAGATTTTTGCAGACCAAATGGTGTAAGATCGAATAGGACTATATCGTCCGCATAAAGCAACAAATGAACTCTTTGTTGGTTAATTTTTGGGGGCAGGCTTGAGCCCTTTTGTAGTTGATTTGGCAAATCGTTGAGATATAACGAAAACAACATGGGAGCTAGTAGACATCCCTGTTTAAGGCCGTTTTCGGTGTATATTATTTTCGTTAATCCTTTTTCGCCCCCCATTTGGACTCGACACCATGTAGTTGTATGGAGACTTATTATTGCCTGTAGCAAATGATCGTTGATTCCCAAACTCCTCAATTTTTTCCACAGTGTGGGGCGATCCACTCGATCGAATGCGGTCGAGTAATCTATGAAAGCCATGTAGACCGTCTGTTTCCTTCGTGTGACGTATTTGTCCAGAAAAAACTGGATAATTGCTATGTTGTCCGTAACAGAATGTTTGGGTCTGAAGCCTGCCTGGAACATGGGTATCAGACCCATCGAGAAGGCCCAGTTTTTTAGTTGCAATAATACCTCTGCTGCGAAGATTTTCCCGGTAGCGTCCATCAGGGCTATTTGGCGGTAGTTTCCTGCTACCGTTTTGCAACCTTTTTTGTGAATAGGTATAATAGTGCTCCCTTGCCATGACTTGGGAACTTGTCCAGTGGAGAAAATATAGTTGAAAAGTGGGGTTAGTAGAAGGCTCCATTCCCTAGAATTTGTCTGCAGGGCCTTTATAGGAATTTGGTCGGGACCAAAGGCTCCTGAGCTTCTTGCCCTCCGAATGTGTGTTTCAACCATTATAGTTGTTGTTTTCGGGATTATTTTTTCCATAACTTTTTCCTTTGCTTTATCTGGACTGTTTGCTTGTAGTTTGACCACATTTTTTTTGTAAAGTTCTGCCAAGTAAATTTCCCACTCTTTCGGAGGAACAGGTACTGCTTGTAATTTCTTTTTTGTCCCTGATATTTTGGCTATTATGGACCAATAAGTTCTTTGGTTTGGTTCTTTGGCAGCAATTTGTAATTCAACCCAGTTACGATCTTGAAAGGTTTTTCTCTCACTTGTTTTTTCTCTTCTGAGTTGGTTTTTCAATTTGTTTATTTCTTTCTTTTTAGTAGGAGAGGGGTGTAAGTATTGCGCACGTATCAATTTGTTTAGGGTTTTCTTTATCAGTGAGTTCCCTGTTTTGTTATTATTTTTTCTTTTTGGGTTAGTATTAGTTCTTTGAAGATTCATTTCAAGTAATACCTCCTTAAGTTCGATGAGCATGGTCTCGAAGTTTTCTATGGGATCTTCGGAGTATAGATTCCTTAAGAACTGTTGGTGATCAACCAGATTTGTCATTTTACTCAAAGAGGTAGGATTCCAAAAGATACGTCTCTGATCGCTGTTTACCAGAGTTTCCTTTCTATCGAGGGTCATCAGACCTTCTTCTGCGGACGGAACCGACCAACTGGTTCTAAGTTGCATGACGGCATGATCGCTCTCTGTAGAAAAATTGGAGCATAGATGGGACATAGTTTCAAGCTGGTCTTTGCCACAAATGATATAATCTATTATAGATGGTCTCCCGTTTCCCTGTCTTGTATACGATGCCGGGATATCGCCTTCCACATTCCCATTGAGGATTGTTCCATTTATGGAGAGCAGTACTGTTAACAGTGTTTTCCCTCTTTTATTAGATCGAATATCGTTGGGGAATTGAGGGATTAAAGGTTCCAGGCTTTCTTCTTCCAGAATTTTTCCCCATTTTTTTATTTCTGTATTGGAAATTTTCCCATTGAAATCTCCCGTGATTATATAGGGTGAAAACGTATGGGCTTCAATTATATGTATAATAATTTGCAAGGTCTCGTCATATAAGGTGTCGTGCTTTTTTCCTGGAGGGGCGTATACATTGAAAAGCAACATTATTTTAATTGTGGTCAAATTGTAGGCTTTCAGAGACAGTTTCATACATTGCACGTTCTCACTATTGGTTTCCACTATCTCTTGTGCCCACAGATGATCCTCTCTCATTAAAATAGCCAATCCCCCTTTGGCATGGCCCCGGTTTGATGCTTTTGCACATATGCTATACACATAGTAACCTTTTTGTGAAAAGGGCTCTGTTGCCCAGGTTTCTTGTAGGGTCAGTATGTCAGGCTGGTTACTAAGGACTTCCTTCATTTTTTTCATTGTTCTACCAGCGATATTCCACGTTGTAACCTTTAGACCTTGGTTAAACAGTGTACTTTAGTTGGTTAGAACCTTTGTTATAGTTTAAAATCCCTGGGAGCCAGGTCCATGAGTTCTCCATTTTATTTTCAGCAAAATTTTCCTTTAGTTCCATATGCCACACTTCCCTTTCCCCTTTTTTTACTCGAATTTTCAGTATCTCTTCTCCCTGTTCTATATCTCTATTTTGTACACCCTCTGGATATCTTAAAGTCCCCGAGGATCTTTGTCCCTCGTTCGAATGCAGTGTAGAAAAGAGTTGCGTATTGTTATTGAAAGTTGGGTATTTTTTGTTTCCTTTAAGCTCAGCTTTCACTATGACATCATAACCGAATCGGTATATTATCTCTTTTTCCTTCAAAATAATACTTGGTATTACTGGAGACCAAAACGAGACTATTGCGATTTTACTTTGACCTCGCTTTGGGAATGATACTAGGTCGATGTCACTGCTTGTCATAGATTGAAGAGTCTTTATATTCTGTAAAAGGTGAAGGATCCTGCTTCTATTAAGAGGGATATTGTCAGTGGGAAATAGTTCTTCAAATTGAAGTACCTTAGATTGTGTGTCATTCCTGTAGTCGTTTTCCTTTTCAGAAAAAGTTTTATCAGCATTTTCATATGTTGTCGTAATAGCTGTGTTTAATGGGAGATATACATCCGCCTTAGGGTTCAAGGATTTCTTTCTATCAATACTTGTTCCTTTGGGGGATTCTTCTTTTTTACTCCTACATGGCGTACTTTTCTCGTCGTTTTTCTCCTGTAGTTCTTTTTGTGGTATAATAATTTTTTGAAATTTCAATTTACGTGTTTGCTTTTTATGAATCCTTCTCATAGGTTTTTTCTTCCTTTTATTTTTTCCCTTTAGCGTAACATCCTTAGTTAAGTTTGGTGTCATTTCTCCTGAAGATGTTTCAGATTTAATTTCTACATTTGATTCCTCGACTTCTTTTACAGAGTCTTTGTCGAATCTTTCCGTTCCCATTTTTTTGTTGAAAATCGGGAATTGTTTTTGCTTTTTTGGGGGGTTTTCTCTAAACAGACGTTTCAAGGAGTATAAAGTGGATTCATTAAAATATTCCTTTTTTTTCCTATTGTCAGTTGATTTAAAATCATCATCTGATGTCTGAGTAGAAGAGTGACAATTGCTTTGCTTGTTATCATTTTCTTGTCGTCGGTTGGTATCCTCTAGTTTTCCTTCTATGTTTTTGGAGGACTCCTTTTTTCTTTTCTCTTCTACTAAAAACTTCAGAATACCAATTTGGACATCCAAAGTTTGGTCAGAATTTTCAAGGATGTTACCTAAAAAGGAGAGAACTGATTCGAGAATTTCTTGTAGTGTAAAGAAAGCCTTGGATAAGGGAATAGAAGATTTTTCAAGGTTATTGTTTTCTATTGAAAAGGGATCCAAAAAGGAATCTTGTTCATGTATAGAAAGTTTTTTTGTGTCTGTATTTGTTGACTTTAGCTCTGGACTATTTTCTCCTGCTTTTTGGTTGGATATACATAAGTCTTTTAGTGTTCGAGGGCTCCCATTGCCCTTTATCAAGAGTATATCGGAGTTCAAACTTTTTTGTTCTGCTGTAAAATTAAGAATACTCAGGTCTTCTGTTTTGTGTACACCCTCGTGGTTTTTAATAGGCGTTGATGATTTCACCGCACTAGAATTGGAGTTTTCAGGTTGTTGTTCTCTTGTTGTATAAGTAGACTTGTTATTAAACACAATATCGCTGACATTATGAGACAGATGGGGGGATGCCGATAAACAAGATCGATCGTCCAGACTCCCTGATATTTTATTTTCAATGGCAGACATTGTTTTTTCCGGTTTCTTTTTTGCTGGTAAAGACGAGAAGTATTCACTGATTGCTGGGGTCAGGCTGTTGCGGCCAGCTTTTATTCCTTTATCAGTGGATTTTCTAACTGCTTCCTCGGTTCCCATTCGTTTCATGAAGATTGTTCGCGAGCGTAGTTTCTTTAGACCCATTTGTGAGAAGACCGTGCCACTTATATCGCAAGAGAGGGAGAGAGGGAAGATTGTTACCTTTCTTCGATGTTATGACTCTGCGATGATCACTATGTGTTTTTTAGGGCGTAGATGTTAATGGGTTGGCCCGTCCCGTCCTCGGTCGTCCCCGGACGGCCACAGACGGCCCGCCCTTTGCCCGGGCTTCGCCCGGCGTCCCGCACGCGTCCCGCTTAGCGTGGAGGGTGTGTCTTAAATAGGAGGAGCAGGGGGCGGGAAGAGACTCCAGGTGCGCTCAGGTCTCCACGCGCTGTACCCTGGGTCTCGCAGTCCCAGCCCCTGTCAGGCAGCCTCCGACGAGAAGAAGTGAAGGAGCCTGTCTCCTAGGCTTCCCGGAGCAACAGGCAGCAGGCAGTGAATGGGCGAGAGAAGTCTCTGCAGGCAGAAGCGCACAGAAGCAGCTACGAGCGGCACCCGCGAAGCGGGGGCCGCGAGCTGTAATAGCGCTATCAGCCAATCAGGTTAGAGCAGGCAATCAGCTGAGGCGGAGCAGGGGCGGGAAGAGACTCCAGGTGCGCTCAGGTCTCCACGCGCTGTACCCTGGGTCTCGCAGTCCCAGCCCCTGTCAGGCAGCCTCCGACGAGAAGAAGTGAAGGAGCCTGTCTCCTAGGCTTCCCGGAGCAACAGGCAGCAGGCAGTGAATGGGCGAGAGAAGTCTCTGCAGGCAGAAGCGCACAGAAGCAGCTACGAGCGGCACCCGCGAAGCGGGGGCCGCGAGCTGTAATAGCGCTATCAGCCAATCAGGTTAGAGCAGGCAATCAGCTGAGGCGGAGCAGGGGCGGGAAGAGACTCCAGGTGCGCTCAGGTCTCCACGCGCTGTACCCTGGGTCTCGCAGTCCCAGCCCCTGTCAGGCAGCCTCCGACGAGAAGAAGTGAAGGAGCCTGTCTCCTAGGCTTCCCGGAGCAACAGGCAGCAGGCAGTGAATGGGCGAGAGAAGTCTCTGCAGGCAGAAGCGCACAGAAGCAGCTACGAGCGGCACCCGCGAAGCGGGGGCCGCGAGCTGTAATAGCGCTATCAGCCAATCAGGTTAGAGCAGGCAATCAGCTGAGGCGGAGCAGGGGCGGGAAGAGACTCCAGGTGCGCTCAGGTCTCCACGCGCTGTACCCTGGGTCTCGCAGTCCCAGCCCCTGTCAAGCAGCCTCCGACGAGAAGAAGTGAAGGAGCCTGTCTCCTAGGCTTCCCGGAGCAACAGGCAGCAGGCAGTGAATGGGCGAGAGAAGTCTCTGCAGGCAGAAGCGCACAGAAGCAGCTACGAGCGGCACCCGCGAAGCGGGGGCCGCGAGCTGTAATAGCGCTATCAGCCAATCAGGTTAGAGCAGGCAATCAGCTGAGGCGGAGCAGGGGCGGGAAGAGACTCCAGGTGCGCTCAGGTCTCCACGCGCTGTACCCTGGGTCTCGCAGTCCCAGCCCCTGTCAGGCAGCCTCCGACGAGAAGAAGTGAAGGAGCCTGTCTCCTAGGCTTCCCGGAGCAACAGGCAGCAGGCAGTGAATGGGCGAGAGAAGTCTCTGCAGGCAGAAGCGCACAGAAGCAGCTACGAGCGGCACCCGCGAAGCGGGGGCCGCGAGCTGTAATAGCGCTATCAGCCAATCAGGTTAGAGCAGGCAATCAGCTGAGGCGGAGCAGGGGCGGGAAGAGACTCCAGGTGCGCTCAGGTCTCCACGCGCTGTACCCTGGGTCTCGCAGTCCCAGCCCCTGTCAGGCAGCCTCCGACGAGAAGAAGTGAAGGAGCCTGTCTCCTAGGCTTCCCGGAGCAACAGGCAGCAGGCAGTGAATGGGCGAGAGAAGTCTCTGCAGGCAGAAGCGCACAGAAGCAGCTAACAAAGGGGACCAACATGCAACATGGGGACCACTTGTGCCCCCAGTTTGGCTTGCCTTTATGTCGGACATTTTGAACAACAACACATCTTCAATGATTTGGCCCCTTTTCTTGAAGACATAACTAGCTGGCATCACTATATGGATGATTTTATTTTCATCTGGAGCGGTGCCAGCAGCGAGCTCGATGTTTTCCTGGAATGGCTGAACTTAGGGGACACTAACCTAAGATTCACTGGCCATTACAGTAATGAAAAGGTGGAATTTTTTGACATCATTATGAAAAATGAGGATGAGGTATTAAAGGTAGAGCTTTACACCAAGCCTACTGATAAGAACTCATTGCTTCTATATACCAGTAATCACCCCAAAGCACAAAAAAATAATATTCCATTCGGAGAATCCTTAAGGCTGCGAAGAAATTGCACCAACCTTAAAGACTTTTACCATCATGCTGAGAACACTAAGAATAAGCTCAAAGCAAGAGGCTATCCAAACAAATTAATCAAACATTCTTTGAAATGAGCACGTTTTCATGATAAGGATAGCCTGCTAGACCAAAATAAAGAAAAGAATAGGAACGTATTGGATAGAGTAGTGTTTGTCACCCAATTCTCGCATATAAGCAACCAAATAAAGAACATTGTAAATAGGAATTGGACGTCCTTAAATTATAACTCAGATACCCATCTCAATAATCCCCTTTTTTCATTTAGAAGGAAAAAACCCATTAGAAACTCCTTAGTGAAGACATATAAAAACCCTAGTGAAATACAGACCACTGTAACAGGTACCATAGCGAGAGGGAATCACAGATGTGGGACTTGTTCCATTTGCCCCCACTGTATTGAAAGCAAAGACATTACACTCTCTGGTAATACTCTCATGACAAAGACCCTCAATAATTGCCGTAGTAAAAATGTGATCTATCTTCCTATTCGTCCTTGTGATCTAGGATACGTTGGGGAGACCAGCAGAGAACTCCGTACACGTGTCCTAGAACACAAGTCAGCCATCCGCACTAATAAAATCAATGCCCCGCTAACAGAACATTATATCGACAAAATCCATGACTGTAACGATCTCAAGTGGTTTATTTTGGAAAAAATTAGGATTAGTAGATGTGGGGGCGACATAGACAGTCTCAGGAAAATTAGAGAACAATGGTTTGTGTTACCTCAACACAGTGAATAAGGGTCTTAGTTCTAAAGAAGATTGGTCTAAATACATCTGAAGTGTAGATCTTTTTTTATTTCTTTTTTATTTTATTGGCAGTGGAAAAAATTGCAGAGAGAAACAAAACAGAAAATAAGTATACAATATCTTCAGTAAATACATAGTCATTAAATGAACACAGAGAAAATCAGGAAAACAAGAAGTACAGCGAGAAAAATGAACATAATCATAACTAATTCGTGATGGGTAGCCATATTTTTGGGCCTAGCATCTTCCTTCTCAGACCTTTAAATTTGTATACAGCATTTTCCAGTTGAAAAATATTCAACAAATTTGATTGCCATTGATAAAACACAGGCGGGTAAACATCCAACCAACGAGAGGTTATACAATTGCGATAAGAGGACATTGCAATGAATATAAACCCTTCTTCACCAATTGTTCTGTTGGTGATTTGATCAGGTTGTATTCAAAGTATAACAAGTTCAGGCGTTAGAACAATAGCTACATCCAAAATGGTACTTAGGAAGCCTTGTACTTGGGTTAGAATTAAAGTCAGTTTTGGGCAATAAAAACATATGACACAAATCAGCCGCATTGTGACCACAGCGGCTACAGTTCACACCTTTCTGTGCTTTCCATTTTGATAATTTAGATGGTATATAATACAAATCAAAAGTAGACATATAATGTTGGCTTTTGAATGAATCATTCAAAATGACTTTACTGCAAACTTCAAGAGATCTAACTATGTCTACGGTTTCTAAGCCAAAAGTTAGTTGCCATTTTTTTGCATAAATGTCTAAATTATCTTCTATCGTCTCCAAACATTTTTGATATATTACACCAATCTTATTTCCCTGCCAACAGCATTCCAACAAATCTATTTTACTCATAGATTCTGATATAATTAAGTTCTTCGTAATTAAGAAACTGCGAATCTGTAAATATTTAAAAAAATCAGCTCTATCAAGACCAAATTCGTTTTGTAGTTGAGAATAGGAAGCAAATAGCCCATCATGGTACACTAAACCAAATGAATTTATTTTTAAGTCAAACCATTATGTATAACAAGGTCATTAAAAATCTCGGGTAACATAGGGTTCTGTAAAAAGGGGGTATAGTAATTAAATGTTGACAGAAGATGAAGCTTTCTGTTGATTTGCCTCCAGGTCTGAGATGCGGTAATCATGATTATAAATTTAGTTTTTTTGTGATAGCTAGGTTCTATTAACCTGAACAGCCATTGCCGAGCTTCAGCTCCGAGCAGCATTACGTAAATTGATGGAATCAAGGCATTGTCTAAACTATAATATGGGAACATTAGAATACCCATTTGCTTTAACATGACTGCCCAGTAGTATAGAGGAAAACTAGGAACTCCTAGACTGCCCCTTAGTTTTGTCAGAATACACCATTTAAGGGCTCTTCTGGCTCTCCGATACCCCCATAGGAACCTGGAAATGCTTCGATCCAATTTGTTAAAAAAGAAAGAAGAAAAGAGAAGAGGAATGGTCCGAAATAAATAAAGGAATTTTGGTAGTATGATCATTTTAATTACATTGGTACGACCTGTTAAAGATAAATGCAAATTGTTTAGCCGTTCCAGAGTCCTATTGGTAGACATTAATAAAGGATCTGTATTAAGCCCTACTATGTCATCGACCGTTGCAGAGATTATCACACCAAGGTACAAAGCGGTAGGTGCAATAGCTGTTCTGTCGGGTCTGCCAGTGGAGGAATGAATTATCTGAGTTTTAGAAATGTTAAGCTTATAGCCTGACAGCTCACCGAATTCTTGGGCATGAAGTGTAGATCTAACGTAGATTAGTATACCTCAGGCACTTTTTTGGTTCTGCATAATCCCTTCAGATGAGGGAACCATGCCCAGGAAGCGAGTTATAGTTTGCATGAGGGACCAGTATTAGTTTCTATAATAAAGCATCCATGGGTGATTGAGGTTGCACATGCACTATCTGCATTGATGGGGAATTTTACCATCATATATTTCTCCTATTTCAATTTTATTATACCCTGAACTTGAGGCGAGGAAGTCTTGAACCTCTCTTCCTATGAAGTGTCATAACTTTTAGTTGGATATTATCCGATATAGACTGGACAGGTCCCGTTTTAACCTTCTAACCTTGCTGTATACCGTAGGAAAGTACCACGCTTGTTGCCTATGACTGGGAGCACCAACAGGGCGCGATCAGTCCACTGGTGCATTCCGGGGCCTGCATTTTTTCTATCCGACTATATCAACCAATCATAGAAGTACGTCAATTAGTCGCTGCCCGCCTCCTGCGGGGAGGTCGGGTTTCTGCCGGCCCAGCATGATGCGGACCAGAAGGGACATGGCTCCCTATCTATTCCGTATTCAGTAACAAAACAATTAGGTGGGGTTTTCCTCACATCATGGGCATTTGCATCTAGCTTTCCCACCCCACAAAGTGATTGGCTCACTTTCCTTACAAGCGACCAATGCCGGCGCAGTATGATGCGGACCAGAAGGGACACGGCTCTCTTTCTCTTCCGCATTCCGTTATAAACCAATGAGGTAGGATTTTCCTTAGAACACGGGCATGTACATTTAGATTTCCCACCTCACACAGTTATTGGTGCACTTCCTCGGTAAGCCAACCAATGAAATCAGAGGAGTTAAAAATCTCTGGGGAGGCATTCAGCGTTGCGATTCAACGCGGAACCCCTGAAGCGAGGGGACGCAAGGCTTTATAAGGTAACTTTTAGGGAAATGCTGCTCGGATGTTTTAAACTTTTCACGTCTATAACAGGATTTTCGCTACTTAGCAGCGCATTTTTTGCCTGTTTTCCCGTTAATTGTAGCAACCTTATCAAATTGGAGAGATTTATCGTGATCCTCAAACGGAAGCCCAATCCCACAGGGACTTCATTGTGACAAGGATACTGACATAGGTAATTTTGAAAAACCCTCTTTATGTGCAAACAGTTCATTAAGGGGTCTTTTGAAATAATGTAATATAGTGATGCAGTCTTATTCCTCCTACGCAGATCCGCAATAAGTACGGACATCTATCCCGAGGTCCTAAAATAGAGGATATCGCTTTCCTTCGACAGATACCAAAGGAGTCCCCAAGTTGAGGACATTGTTTTTTATAGATAGCAGTAGAATACTGCTAAATCACTACATTTTACCGATATAGGTATATTGTTTTATAATTGTCTCTTGGTTAGAAATAGCTTATATCCCACCGATGGGGGCAGTGGAGATAGTAATATGCAACCTTATAACTTTTCCAGCATACAAGACGTTATATATTTTGCTTGCCTGATAATCCGCCGCCACATGCAAACTACCACAGATAGAACAAACTAGGACCTGCCTACTTTCAAACACAGCCTAGTGACAGCAAGGGTAAGATTACTAGTCCTTTATATGGCCGAGTGAGATCCTTAGCAAACTAGAATTGGGAGTCTGGATTGAGTGTCGTTTGCACAGATTGTCGCAATTATTCAACAATGTGGATGATGCAATATGACTAAGAAGAATTATATAGCACAATAGCTGGGCCATAAAGGCAATTAAATGATGCATGAATCAGCCTCATTAGCAAGCTATGGGGCAAGATGTGTTTCCTTCTTACATTAAAGGGCAACAACGGTGCATTGGCATATTTATACACAGGCAACAACCTCTATAGGTCTCCTGTTGGCATAGAATGTCAATTCTGTTTTTGTAAATACATCATACAGCCCTTAAATTAAGAATCTTGCAGAATTTGTTTTATCATCACTGTTATGTACTAATGACATATATGTTTATTGTAAGGTGAAACAATGTATTTTGACCCCACTTACATGACAGAAAAAAAGATTAAGTCTTGAAAAAGATGTTGTAATTTAACGTATCCATCGAAACGCGTTGACGCACTGTTCATGTACAGGATCCGGGCACTTTCATTGTAATACAGATGTAATCATTGTATAAAACAAAGTGTGACCATTGGCAATAAAATGTACAAACTGTATCGAACAATTTTCCATGTCTTACAACTTTCACACACACAAATGTGTGGAAAAAGTGATTCTTTCAGCTAGATTTGAGGTTTGGAGGGGATTCTGGGTATGAAAATGTTGGGGATCCATGCAAGCCATACCTCCCTTGAATCCCCCGGGTGTCTAGTTTTCTGAAATGTGTGGATTTGGTAGGTTTCCCTATCTGATGGCCGAGCACGGGGCAAAAACCCAGGAGACCCCCCTTGCAAAACCAGGTCGTTTTGTGATAGGCAATTTAGATGTCACCTCAATACATTTTGATCCATTGTCTGGCGTGGGTACTTGGGCCTCCCACATGAGTGAGGCACCATTTTTTATCGGGAGACCTGGAGGAATGCTGGGTGGTAGGAAATTTGTGTCAGTCCAGTGATGCCATACCTTACCCGCACACAAATGTGTGGAAAAATTGATTTTTTTCAGCTAAATTTGAGGTTTGCAGGGGATTATGGGTAGGAAAACATTTGGGAAACCACACAAGCCACACCTTTCTGAAATCCCCAGGGTGTCTGGTTTTCGGAAATGTGTGGGTTTGGTAGATTTTCCTATCTGACCGCCAAGCACAGGGCCAAAAACCCAGGTGACGCCCCTTGAAAACCAGGTTGGTTTGTAATAGGTAATTTTGATGTTGCCTCTCTAGGTTTTGGGACCTTGCCTTTCGCTGGTACTTCACCCACCTAAACAAGTGAGGTACCATTTTTCTCAGAAGACTTCGGGGAATGCGGTGTGAGTGGAATTTTGTGGATCCATGCAGATTCCAGAACTTTCCACCACAGGAATGTGAGGAAAATGTGTGGTTTGTAAGGGATTCTGGGTAACAGAACCTGGTGAGAGCCAGTCAAGTCGCCTCATCCTGGATTCCCCTGGGTGTCTAGTTTTAAATTTTTTTTAGGTTTGCTGGGTATCCCTTGGTGCCGGCAGAACTAGGGTTCAAAACCTACAGCTAGGCACTCTGGCAAAAAAAGGGTCAGTTTTCACTCAGAAAATGTGGTGTGTCCATGTTGTGTTTTGGGCCGTTTCTTGTCACGGGCACTAGGGTTGCCCACACAAGTGAGGTTCCATTTTTCTCAGAAGACTTTGGGGAACCCAGAGTGGGTGAAATTCTGTGGATTCACACAGATTCCAGAACTTTCCACCACAAAAATGTGTTTTTTTTACCAAGTTTGAGGTTTGCAAGAGATTCTAGGTAACAGAACCTGTTGAGAGGCACACAAGTCACCCCATCCTGGATTCCTCTTGGTGTCTTGTTTTCAGAAATGTAGAGGTAAGGTATGTTTCCCTATGTGCCGGCTGTGCTAGGGCCCAAAATCCACAGGTAGGCACATTCTGAAAAAAAATCAGTGCCTAGTGGGGTTTTTGCTGCCCTGGGGAGGGGGGGAATCGAGGGCTTTTGCCCAGTTATGCCCCAAGGGGGGCATGAAGATAGTGATAGTGGCTATTATTTTGGAGGGGTGGGGCAGTTAGATGCCCATTCTGGGAAGCCCCCACTCCTACTAATGGAAAAGCCAGCATCATTGCTGGTGCCTAGTGGACTTTCTGCCCCCCCCCTTCCCGGGGGCAGATCAGGGGCTACTGCCCCAATTTGCCTCCTGAGGTGGCAGAAAGGCTGTGGAATCTTTTTTGGGGGTGAGGGCATTGACATGCCCTTCCTGGGCAACCTCCACCCCGAATTTTGGAAACAAAAAAATCCCTGGTGGCTAGTGGGCTTTCTCCCCCACCCTGGGCTGGGGGGGCAGATAAGGGGATATTGTCCCATCTGCCTTCTAGGGGGGGGGCAGAAAGAATGTATAATTTTTGGGGGCATTAGGGGTCTTGACATGCCCATTCTGGGCAACTCCCACCCCTACCTATACATAAAAAAATCCTGGTGTTTAGTGGGCTTTTTGCACCCCCTGTGGCAATTCAGGGGCTATTGCCCCATCTTCCTCCTGGAGGGGTGGGAAGTCTTTAGTTTTCTTTGAGGAGTAGGGTGGGGGCATTTGGATGTCCATTCTGGGCAGCCCATAAAAAAAATCCCTGTTATCTAGGGTGCTTTCTGCCCCATGGGGGGCAGATTGGGGGCTATTGCCCCCATATTCCCCCCAGGGGGGCAGAAAGACTGTACTTTTGTGGGGGTGAGAGGTGGGGGCATTGACATGCCCATCTTTGGCAGTACCCACCCCTAAATTAGTCGTAAAAAAAAAACCATGCCGTCTAGTGGGTTTTCTGCCCCCCGGAGGCAGATTGGGGGCTACCACCCCCATCTGCACCCTGGGGGGGCAGAAAGACTTATTGTGCATGGGGTTGGGGGCTTTGGCATGCCCATATTGAGCATCCCCCACCCCTAATTTACATAATAAAATAAATTCCTGGTTTCTAGTGGGCTTTCTTCCCACCCAGTAGGCAGATTGGGGGGGAAACATCCGTTACAACGCGGATGTTTCAACGCGGTGCTGTTATGACGCGTCCGTAACAACGCAAGTCGTTACCACGACTTGCGCTGGAGGGCGCTAGAAGATTAAAAATAGTAAATTTACTATTCCAACACCTTCCCTAGTGTCCACGGGGACTGGTGTTAGAATAGTAAATTATACTATTCGATATCCGCGCCCCCAACGCAAGTCGTGGTAACGACTTGCGTTGTAAGGGACGCGTTGTAACAGCACGCGTTGTGACGGTACGCGTTGTACCGTCACCAATCCGATTGGGGGCCTACTGCCCCCGAGGGGGGAAGAAAGACTGGAATTTTGTAGGGGGAAGGGAAAAACCCTGCCGTCTAGTGGGCTTTCTGCCTCGCGAGGGGCAGATTAGGGACTATTGCCCCCATGGGGGCAGAAAGACTCTATTTGTGCAGGGGTCGGAAATTGGCGTGCCCATATAGGGTAGCCCCCACTCCTAATTTAGAGACTAAAAAGATCCCTGGTTCTAGTGGACTTTCTGCCCCCCCGGGGGGCACATGGGGGGCTGCATCCCCCATCTACTCCCCAGGGGGGCATAATGACTGAGCTATGCCAAAAAATAGGGGGAGCAAAGGCCCATGGCCAAGGGGCCGCTTCCCCCTCCCTGGTGCCTAGTGGGTGGATCCCTGCTTGGGGATCGCCCCCCTGTTTGGGAAAGGGGAGGTTCTCCCCTTTCCAATGATACCTCTCCCATTTGTTTTGGTGCTTGTGGGGCTGAGATAGCCCCACGAGTACCGGAACAATGAAACTGAAACTAAGTTTTAGTTTAATTTTCATTGCAATGACGATGGCGCGCCATGCGCACAGTCGACATTGCAATAAAAATACAAATTGGCCTCCAGAGTATGAGGAAGCTCTTCCCCAACCTCCCGAGGCTTAAAAAAAAGAGAATTCCCTGTGCTGTCTAAGAAAAATGGGCTGCATTTAAAAAAAAATTGCTTTATTTAAAAGCTGTCCCAGACATGGTGGTCTGCTAACCCCAGCAGGTCACCTTCCCTGGGAGCGCTAGCCAATCCCAATAGTGGCACAAATTTCGACAGCCTCACTAATATTCATGAGGCATGCAATTTGCGACCCCATTGGGAATTGCAAACAGTGTCTGAGACACTGTTGTATTAAATTTAGCAAGTCTCAATTTTGCGCAATTTGCAACTCTTTGAACTTAGTGGTCATACATCTGGTCCTTTGACAAAAGAAAATTGGTTAGTAGTACAGTTAATCTTCGAAAATATATTTTGACAGCAAGACTCAGTATCATCGTACTTTTCTAAATCACATAGCCTATTGCCCTATTCCTAATTTCCTACACCTAAACCCTATTCCTAACTTCCTAAACCTGAACTACATTTTGAACTACTAACTAATGCATTGCAACAAATAAACTTTGCTTCTCCACCCCCTTTTGATGGACCAGCTAAGTCTCACTTTTCAATGCATACTACACATCAGGATGCCCCTCTCACGGGTGTTCCCCTATCCCGGTATGTCCCTGAGGTCCTCTTTACCAGGCATGCACTGGACCTGGCGTACTTTGCCGTGTCACTCCAATGCCATACTCTAGGTTCATGGAGAAAGCACTCCTTCAAGGCTCATAATCCACCTGGAGGATAGTTGTTGAAATGAAGATGGTCACATCAGATAGTTGATTGAAGAAGGATTTATTTATTCAAGAATTCAAGTTAGGATGAAAGACGTCCTAGCCACACAGCTCAGAGGAATAACTGACTTAAGCGTCCCTTCACGCTTGGTTGTTTCAAATAAATGAATCAGTCACGCTCCTGAAAATGTAGGCAGCTTTTAATCTTAGCCGTACATCGATGAAAACAGTCACGCACAAATATGCTATTGAGGTAAACCTCAGTTACTTACAACAGGAAGCAGAGTCAATCATGTTAATATCTCGTTGTTAACATCTCTCAAATATCCAACCGAAGATGTCAATCATGGAAATAAATGATCCCTTAATAAAAAGAAAAGAAACAGTACCTCTTCTTTCCGCTTTCAAACAAATGAGCTTTACCATATATTCCGGTCGTCTTAGGACGTCTCAAACTCAATTCCTTTTCATCAAGGATCAAACACAGGAAGAATGATGAAAGGCAGTATCAAGTAGGAAATATCTTGAAAGGTAGCATGCGTTGTAAGCCAGATCGTCGCCAGTGAATTGAAGATGGTCTCATCAGATAGTTGATTGAAGAAGTATTTATTCATTCAAGAATTCAAGTTACGATGAAAGACGTCCTACCCACACAGCTCACAGGAATAACTGACTTAACAACCTGTTGAGTCTAAACACTCCATTATAACATCCTGAACCAGAATTTAACAAGCACAAGTAAAATCTAATTAAAGGATGAAACAAGCATATATACATACAAATGAAATAAAGTAAGTAAGATATTACAGTTGTTTCTAGATCTGACTACTCCTGCAATCTGGACTCTGGTGCACCGGCAGGCATAGGATGGTCTTTGGAGGAACCAGCTTACAACATGATATCTTAATCTTCATGGGGCCTGCTGGGGAGCTGCTGCAGATTCATCTCTCGTTCCGGTACCCCGCTCTCAACAGTAATCCCTGAGACCCTTGCCCCTGGATCGCCACAGTCTGGTGTGAAGTGGTCAGATCCTCTACTAGACCCCACATCCGAGGTCACTCAGGACGTCCGAGCAGGACCACAATCCAGTCTCCTGTGTGACCCCAAAGGTGGATGGTACCTAAGGTCCAGCTTGCTCTCATCTGCAGGTGCCAGGTTTGCTTGGTGTTACCAAAGACTTCTGGACAGGCAGCCTCTCATGGTGCCACAGATGTTACATAGGTACTGTGCTTCACTCCAGATTCTCTTACACTCAGCCGTCTTCTGTACTTTGCATTGTGCCAGTGTCTAAGCACACACTTGTCTCTTCTGTCTTTCTTTGGACTCATCAGGCTGTGGCTTAGTGCCACACTTCTTCCTTTTCCTCTTCTTTCACTTTACGGCGTAGTCTGGTCCCATCCAGTCTTACTCTTCTCCTTTTCTGACCAGGCCTCTCCATGTGAAGTTTACTTCACACAGATCTCTGTGACCATGTCCTACCCCTAGGACAATGCTTTCACCTTGTGCAGCGACCAGACCTCTCGTTGTGACCTTGTCCATTTCACGGCCTCTCCTAGGTCTTATTCCTTCAACTTTAGGTAAAATCGTGTCTGCCCTCTCGCAGGTCATCTTCTCTGACCTCTCGCAAGTCATCTTCTCTGACCTCTCTCACATAATCTCTTCTGACCTCTCATATGTCATCTGCTCTGACCTCTCACAGGTCATAAACCTTGACCTCTTGCAGGTCATCTTCTCTTGAGAATGAGCTCATTACACCTCAAGGCTATGCCATTGTGGCACTCTTCAGCCTCTACTCAGGTAGGCTTTGCATGGTCTGTCACTTCCTTTGACAACCTAGACTCTCTTCCTCACTGGGCTCTCATCCTCAGGCTCCAGCCCAGACAGTCCTTTTCTCTGATCCGGTCTTTGGTGCGCTTCCAACTGTACACCCTCCATCTGTTACTTAAGGGTACTCCTACTTCTGAAATCTTGCGCCCTCAAGACCTCAACTTGCTGTGGAGTCCTTTTGTCACTGAGTGTGCATGCCGGTCACTTTCTTCAGTCCTTCGGGGACTTGTGTGGGGAAGTTGCCCTGTACCTCAACCTTTTATCCAGGTGCAGTAACTACTGTTTTCTCTACTGTTACTTGACCACCCATGGTCAGTAGGTGTCCCTGCATTCCTACTCACCAACCTCAGCATCCTTTTCGCTTAAGGTTCCCTTCATGGCTTGCTTGACACCACCAATTAGCTCCTGCTTCTTCACATATCAACCACCTCAGTCTTGCACACTGCAGACCACACTATATCTCCTGGGCACAATGCCTTTTTGTTACCATCCTCCTTTGAGCACTGTGGAGAATGGGTTGCTCTCTCTTCAAACATGGATCATTGCCACAGCTTCACCTGGGCTGCTCCTTCACTAAATGCAGAGGCGCCCTCTCACTGCAACTGTGGGTCTTAGCTGTATTTCCTCCACATACAATTTAAAATGTGCTTTATTGCTGTATTCTACTAATTTCACCAGTGTTTGTTTTCATTTCTTTTCTTTCCTCAGCCGCAGTGCCTTCCACAACCATTAAGTGGCGCTGCCACTGCTTCTTCCATGTGGTCTACATGCCGTTCTCATTGGGTCACTCATGCTGCTCACAGCACTCCCACTGGTCACCCACTAGTCCCACCTGCGGGTGGAGCCACCATTGCTGAAGGTATCCACCAGGGCCCACACTCAGCGGGGGCCCTCCGCAGGGGGGCTGCACCTCCTCCCCTCCACAGTGAGCTTCTTTTCCTCTGGGGGGGCAGAGACTACTAACTTTACGTCCGCACTCGGGCCATAAATTTCGGCCCGGAGGCAGAGTTTCCGGCGTGGGGGCGGAGCGTGTGGCCCAGAGGCGGAGCTTCCGGGCCGGAGGTGGAGATTGCGGCTTGGAGGCGGAGCTTCCGGCCCAGAGGTGGAGATTTCAGCCTTGGGTAAATACCCACCTCCGAGCCGGAAGCTCCGCCTCCAAGCCGTAAGCCCCGCCTCCGGCCTGGAAGCTCCTCCTCTGGGCCGTAAGCTCCGCCCCCACACCAGAAACTCCACCTCCAGGCCGGAATTTACGGCCCGAGTGCGGACGTAAAGTTAGTAGTCTTAAATCTATTCTGTGAATACCGAAAGTAGTAAGTTCATTCTGTGAATCCCGAAAGTAGTAAGTTCACTTTGTGAATCCCGAAAGTAGTAAGTGCATTCTGTGAATACCAAATAGTAGTAAGTTTAGGATTTAGTCTTAAGTTCATTCTGTGAATCGGGCCCAGTATGATAGTTGTTCATCAGGCAGTTGGCGATCACAGGCGTGGCTCCGCTGGCCCTCATACACACCTAGCTGAATCCTCCGCTATCTGTTACTTATGAAGCCAGCCCCTCCTCACCAGCCTAGCTGCTATTCCTGCACCACTGGCTTAACTTGTGCAGCTCTCTCCTACCTTTACACACATTACTCTCCCCACGCAGGCACCTCGGATACAGGGTGGGTTCTTGGAGGCAGCTTGGATGGTCTTTCGGCACAGCTTGCTGCAATGCTCTCCCCAATCCTTTATTCTGCCGACCTCAACAATATGGTTACAGAGGCCTCACTGGAAGAATGTGGTACATCTGCTGCATGGTCGCCTTCTCTCCCTGCTACCATCAGCATCAAGCTGGTAGTATGGTAGTACCTGCGGGGGTGAGCCTCACACTCTGGTCACAAATCCCCCCACCTCACACCGATGCTGCTGTCAGCCTACATGCTGGCAGGTCCCAATCGCCGCCAATGTAATGTGGACAGGCCCTAGCCCCCATGCACATAGAATAATGACACAGATACTGGGATCGTGTTACTGCAACAGGCCCAGGGCACCTGTGCCCGGTCACTTTTATAGCCAGGGTCACATGTCCTGTGATGCCTGTGATGGATGGGTGTGGGTTGGGGTGTAAGCCCTCAGGGAGTGGCTGGCACAGCAAATACTAAAATAGTGACCAGCCCGTCACTACACAGCACACTGCAGGCCCCAGCCTTAGGGCTGAGGCCAAGCTCCAGCCAAGGGCCTCACCCTCCGGCAAGTAAAGAGCCATGCAAATCCCCTTCAGTGGCAGGGCCAGAGGCACCCACCAGGTTCCGTGTCACCCGGACCCTTTAGCATTGTTCCCAACTACACAGCAGACCTCAGCCTCGTCTGTTCCCCTGCCACACATCTCACCGCGGCAGCGAAGGTTCAGCAAGAGTCTCCCCCAGAGGTCATTTCATGGCCAGAGGCACTCACTTGGGTTCAGTGCAGTCTAGCCGCTCTCCAAGTGGCTCGTCTCTGGCCGCACCCAAGGTTTGTGGATAAGCTGCGTCACCTAGGGCCCTCTGGCGACTGGCGTGGTCAGCCAAGTTAAATTAGTAAAATGCTGTTTGTCTGTGATTATTTCATTGCTTGGCTAGGACATCTCGACTAAGGGTCAGGTTCAGCAATTGTCCCAAACCACAGCCTCAAAAGAGACAACGATCCATTTTGCTACTGTGCAACTTTTGTGCATGTGCAACAGTCTGAAAAATTAGATACTATAGGGCAGGCGCACAACACCCATTGGACTCAAAGGGCTTCAGCCCCACCCCGTCGTGTGTGGCAGCCCGGGATAAGACATCTTCCCGGGCAGACACACAGCCGTACCCGAGCACTTGCTGTTGTTTAACCCCTTCTAAAAGCCCCTGCAGCTCCACTCTGAATGTTGCTTAAAGATTCAGCCCCCCCACGAATTTTTTTCTTAGCCCCACCCCGAAATTTGGCTCTAGTTGCGCCTCTGCTATACGGTAACCTTTTTTTTCAGAAAATGTTTCAACAAAATCGTCTTGTATCTATTATTGCATAAATACCTGTAAAGCTAACAACAAACACAAAACTTTACTTAAAACATTTCTGGGATTATTTAAAAGCATCTTGTGCCGTGGTTGCGACACTTTTAATATGCGAATAAATGACGCATGGGCTGCGCAAGGGCCTGGTATAAAAGCTATTCTGATAAATTGCTCCCAGCATAAGCTGGTATGTTGTGGGGTTCGGAAAGAAGACGTCAGTTTATCTTCTTCACTTTAGGATGTATTCAAATCCACGAGATAACAGGAGCTTGTTATTGTATGGCTAGTAATTTTAGGACATGCCAGTATGGTTAATAAGCAATAGTTCAAAACTAAAGATCGTTTATTAATCGGATACACCAGCATGCATTGATTTATGTATATGTTAATTCATTGTGAATTTCAATGTTGGTAAAATTATAAACACTATCATAAGTTAAAAGTGTTTGCTGCTTCGTTTAAATCCGTTAGTATAAAATGAAGTACACCTACATAATAAAATAGTCACCAAATAGAAAGATTTTTTTAAAGGAAAACTGAAAGAAGATTAGATGTTCATAACACATTGTCTTACTCAGAGAAAATATCAAGTAAAATTTGCATCAGAAAGAATTATACAATGTTCTTTGATATTTTAAAATACCGCAGATTATGCTTGTCAAATAACACTTTAAAAACAGAAAAGAAAAAACACATTGATCTCGAGATAAAGGTGTCAACGAGTGAATGCTTTAGAATTATGATCTTTTTTTAAATAATTTCAGTTTTTCTAAATATTACTGAATAGGAATGAATAACAATTAATTTTCAACATGCTATGTACGTAATGAAATTAGGACTTCAGTAATCAGCAGTCATAATGCGGAACTGTGCTCCTTATTCCCTATTTAGCGTTAATAGGAACATTTAATTTACCACAATTTAGATCCAATTTAAGGCGTTATCGCGTGCAATTTTCTATTACAGCCAGTTATTTATTTCGAAGACAGCGTGATGAGGAAGATAAACGCTAATAATAAGATTCTGATTTTAATTTGTATATTACTTTATGTGATTCTAAAAGTTGTTTATCCAAAAACCAGGAGGCAGTGTTAAATTTAATAATTATTGCTTCCTAAAGTGTTGGTAAACTTCCTCCCACTAGACTTGTAAATGTGAGAAACATTTTAAATAAATAACGTAGAGACAAATTTAACCAGTAATGTGAGACTGCAAAATCGTTCTTTTTTCTCAATTAAGCATTTGTGGAGTCTTCAAAAATAGATATTGTTCACAGTGTGAACCTGGCTGAATAGCCTGCCAGCATATTGGGGCATGTTACCAAGCAGAGCGATAGGCAATTATCGCCGCTTTAGCGGCCGGTTTTGGCCGCTAAGCGGCGATAATTCTATCGCTCTATTAGCAAGCTGTCGCTAACAGCAGTTAGCGACAGCTTTAGGCGATAGCGAGCGGTTTGGGTCCTGCTTTGCATGTCAGCGATATTTATCACTAATGACATGCAAAGTGGGCGTACCGAACCTGTTAGCAACTGAAAGCAGTCGCTAACGACGCTATCGCCTATTAGCAAGGCTATCGCCAAAAACTAACGCCTGCTCTGACCAGTTCTTAGCCATGTTATCCAATGGGAGGTGGATTACATGGCTAAGAGCATTTTGTCTCTAATGCGTGAATATCGCTGTATTCTCAGCGATATTCACGCTATCGCCCGAAAATGATTCGCTTTAGAGATAAACGTTGCTAATAGCATGTTATCTCAGCAATAATTTCCGGCGATGCTTAGCGATAAAAAATGTGTTGCTAAGCCTAGTTAGCGATAAATATCGCTAATCATTGATAATATGCCCCATTGTCCCTAGTCATACAGCTATTAAATTTGGGGTAGTTCAAAGTCAGTGTTTTCTGTACTCACCTGAGTGGAAAAGCCATTTCCCCAATTGTTGCTTCTGTTTGCAACATTCAACATACCTTTTTATTGTGCCTAAGCCATAAATCAACTCAGCATACATTGCTGAGCATGACAAGAAGCAAGAACACAGAGCAGGGACTGTGCAAGAGATGTTTTGGGCATCCTCTTACATATACAATCCGACTGGTGGATCAAATGACTATCTAGTCTGCCTAATGGTAGCAGTAATGGACTCCACTTCCATTTGCATACCAGAAGTTGCAAAGTTCAATAGATGCCAGCAACAGATCATGATACGGGTATGATCTGTCAAGAACCACATTAAGATGTATTAAGATGGTGGTTCAAGCTATTCACATTCCGACTCTTTGCCATATATTTTTAAATGGATTGTTCATATTAAATCTCCAACTTAATGAAAAGTGGGAACAAAATATGGCCAGAGTGAACCCTCTCGTGCTGCAAGAGTGACTCAGTCAGAGATATCACTTGGGACAGGGCCTCACGACTCCAATTGGAGGGAGGAGGCAGAAATCAATAAACAGATATGTTGCTATGGCGGGGGCAACTTTGAATTGCAGCTGAGCAGAGTAAATGTAAATACTGGGCAGGGGTGGATGAGTGATTTGAATATAATATAGCACCTGACCTGTCTCCTTCATCAAAGACCTCTCATCCAGTCCTCTTCCTGCCCTGGCTCCCTCTTTCTAGAAGTGTGGTCTCCTCAGGGTTCACAAGGCACACAGCTGCTAATTCAGTCCTGGGAAGGTCTAGCATCATGTGTACTTGGAACTAAGACCCCTAGCTGCTTCCGTCCGCATCTCACTCCTTGCCACCTGCATGACATGGACAAGTTATAAAGCTGTCCAACCAGGAGCACTACTTCTGGCTCACAAAGAAATGTGTAGGTGTAATTGTGAAAGGGGCAGAACGGCAGTGTGCAAATGTGTGTGTAAGTAAGCATATGCAAGTCATCTTTGTCCATGTATATCTGGCTGCTTGCATTCGTCACCAGGGAAAGGAACACGATGGGTGGTTGGCAGATCTAAGATGAACATTGGATATTGTGATAACTCCATTTCCACAATCCTTGGCATGATCGTACTCATAATTGCAGTATTTCTTTTATTCTCTGCAACCATCTCCCCAATTTTCGTGTCCCCTCCTCCCCTCCTGACATGTAGTTTGCATTCTTGTAGATGATCTGGTTATCTCTGACATACTAGTGGCCCATTATTGACATCATGTGAATTCTGGATGCCAGTGGCAATATATGATCTGATCCACGATACACAGTGGGAATTCTTGGCACTATTCTGGATTTCTGTGGTCCAATAGTAGCCCAGCAATGATAGAGGGTAGGAATTCTTTTCATTTTTCTAGATATTTCTGGCATAATACTGAGCAATCTTTGACATCAGTGGGTTTTCTTTGTGCCAGCTTGTCTGCCCATGGTATAGCAGGGGTACAACCCCAGCATAATATATTTATTCTTAGTGACATTTTTCCTATCCATACTGTGACATTAGCCCCTTTAACAGATAGTGGACATTCTTAGCAACGTTCTAGTTATTGTATTAGCTCATATGTGACATGCTGTGGACATGCTCTCAAACACGCATAGTAATCCATGGCAAACTAATGACGCACCATAAAATTACATAATGGGGATTTGGGGGGTGGCCGACCAGCGGGAGTCTCTCCCCCCAGGGAAGTTTGGGGCAACAGGGGAGGGGGGGAGGAAGTTTGGCACTAGGGGCTCTCCGTAGCTGGGGCTGTTTGGGCTGGTTGAGCTGGTTGGGCTCCTTGGGCTTGTTTTGGGCTTGTCCCTTATTTATACGGCCATTTTGTGTCACTGCACACTGTTTGTGGTGCAGTGACACAGCAGCCATAAGGACCACCGATTGGAGAAGCGAGGGCTGCCCCTCATGAGGGAATCGAGAAAATTAGACACCACTGATAGAGATCAAACGGACACTGCGGAGCAACATTTCATTGACATCGTGAAGGAAGTGTTTCCTATCTGGGGACCTATTATTACTAGTAAGGAAGTAAGGCGTCTGTCCAGAGTAGTTGAAAGGGTGATCAATACCACTGCAGGTATATTAACCAATTTAACTGTAGAGCTTGAAGCTACAAGACTTGTCTCGCTTCAGAACAGAATGGTTCTAGACGTTATCTTGGCTGATCGAGGAGGAGCATGCCGTGTGATCGGCTGTTTCTGCTGTGTGTACATCCCTGACTACGCCCCTTCTGTCCATTTGGCCATTCAAAATTCACACCATTTAGCATCCGAAGTACATGCAGTCACAGGGACCTGGTCTTTGTCTGGTTGGTTCTGGGGCCTGTAATCAAATTGAGGATGGAAGATTTGGATGAAACTGGCGTGCATAGCAGAGAGTCATATATACTTGCTGTTTATGTATGCATTGTGGGTCGGCTTGTTGTTCTTATTGTGCTACTTAACTTGCCTCTTCCATAACCACTCTTTCCCCAGCGGCCGTAAATGGCACAATTGGTGTAACAAGAGATAAAAGATCTAATGCAGATAGATGAAGGGATATTTGAGGACTAACTTACCTTTAAGTTAGCTACATCATGCTAAAAGGGTGGTTCTGAAGGATAAAAAGCTGATTTCCCTTATGTTCGTGGTATGGGCCGTACATATATATTGTGTTAGCATGACATATATATATATTCCTGGTGTAGAGGTATGCATAGTGCTTAATCTATAACTTCTTTTGCTAGTTAGTAAGGGTATATGCTGTTTGTGTGTTTTGCTTGCATCGAGTAGGCCGAAAACTATACAGACGCCATCTTTTCTTGTCTGCGTTAGACACGAACAGTGATCACGTGTTACGTCCCAATGGTTGTCAGGGCTTAGCTTAGTTGATTTACTGGAGACAGCGGAATACACGCTATTCTCTCCTTGTGCGCGAACTCAAGGTCGCATCTGGCTGTGGGTGCGATAAGCGCATTCCTGAAGGTACCGTGCTTGCACTCCTGGGCACCAAGACGAAAGGGAGTCACCCCTCCTGACCTTCCCAATAATAACTAAAGCAGAGCTTTGTACTAATCATGTATGCATTATATGGTCCTTTCCGAGGGCCAAGAGCCAAGTAGTGTTTTTCCATGTACGGTGAATTCATGTACCAGCCTAAAGTATATATGTGTCATTTTGAGTGTCAGCCAGCAGTTTTCTCCACGCACCGTAAGGGGTGAGGATGGGAGAGGCTCCTCTATAGAGTATTTGTATAATAAATGATTGAACTTTCTACACTGCCAACTGACTGGTTATTTGGTATTGGGTTAGTGTTATTTTATGGTACGTCAGTTAGCGACTCTGGTGGGACTCTGCGTTCGGGTCATCCTCCCGTAACTGGGTAGAAAGGACGAAGAAAAGGGTGGTCGTGCGCGGTTTTGGTGCCCAGGCGGTGTTTGCTTGTGCGGGATGGCGGCGTGTTCAGATCCACGGGTGGCTGAGGCTTTGCGGCTGTTGGGCGAGGCGGGCCACATGGACATTGTGCGGCCCGACCTCCAGGTAAAGCCGCAGCGGCGCGCTGCCAACGGCGCAGCTGCAGCTGTGGTGGCGTGTGAGCCGCCCCAGTCACGGCCGCGGCCGGCTCAGCGGGGCGGGAGGGGGGCGGAAGAGCGAGGGGTGGGGGACAGCGCAAGGAGGCAGCGCCGCGTGTGAAGGCGAAGGGAGGTTCCAAGAGGGCCGGGAGGAGGGGAAAGAAGCGTGCGCTCTTTGAGGAGGTGGGGAGGGGGAGCGGGGCCAAGGCGCGAAGAGCAAGGTGGGCGGATGGGGCAGGGGATGGGGGTGCAGGGGGGGCAATTTCCCCGCTATTGATTGAGGAGACTGTTGTGGAGGGGGGGGAAGGGGGGGCAGACACAGAGCTGGATTGGAGTTCGTCTTCATCGGAGGAGGGAGGGGGCATGGTAGGCCCGAGTAGGCGGGCGTCGCTGGGGCAGCGGGGGAGGGGTGAGGGGGAGGGCCAGGCGGAGGGGCGTGGCAGACCGGAGGTGCTTGGGGGGTGTGCGGTGGCGGAGGTGCGGCAGGCGGGAGGGGCGGGCCGGGGCTGGGGGGGTGGGTCGGTTTGGGTAGTGGAGGGGAGGCAGGGGGAAGTGGGGGTGCGGGGGGAAGTGGCGGGCCAGGGGGAGTTACGGCGAGGGGGAGGGGAGCGGGGGTGCGGCAGGGGGCACCTGGGGAGTGGGGCATGGGGCGGTGCGAGGCCAATTTGGGTTTTCGGGGGGGTGGGGAGGGCCGGGGGGCCTGGAATAGGAGGGGGGTTGGGGCCTGGGTGGCGGGGGTATCCCTTTGCAGCACGGAGGTCCCTCGGCAGGATGGGGGAGGAGGGCGGTATTGGGATGGGGAGCGGGGGAGGGGGCGGCACGTTGGGGGGAGAAGGGGGGTGTTTTCACCCTGGCATGCTGGACTCCACCTTTTTTCCTTGGCAGGAGCTGTTTGCGAGGCGCTCGGGTGAGCAGCATGCGGCTCCAACCCACCGAGAGGATGGGCCGGCTCTGTCTGGTGCGGGCGGCCGAGCTCCAGTGAGGGACCTAGCTCATGACCGCGACGAATGGAGGCAGGATTCGTCTCCGCCGGCCCCTCCCCGAAGGGTCGTTACGGCCGCCGGGGGTAGGGGAGTGAGGATAGATGCGCATACTTCTGATTGGACTACGAGTGTGGCGGATGGGAGTGGGAGTGTGGACCTGGTGGATTTGATGCAGGTGTGTCGTGAGAGAGCGGGTTTGAGCCGGCTGGAACCCCAAGTGGGGGGCTGGGTTGTTGTGGAGCCGGCTGATGGAGAGTCGGAGGAGGAAGGAGAGATTCGGGAGTACGGGGGGTCTTGTAATGTTGTTAGCAGTGTATTACAGGTGTCAGCAAGGCAAGAAGTGCCCAGAGTGATGGCCCCCTCAGCTCCACTGGTTAGGCGGCGGGATCCAGCAAGGACGCCGACCTTAACGCCAGGTAAGACGGGAGAGGGACCGGGGAGTGGCAAGCGGTGCTGTGTGCATGTTTCGGTGTGGACTGGGGGCGAAGGGGAAGATGGATGGCGGCTGGTGCAGGGACGGAACGTGCAGGACGCGGGAGTGGGCACGGACGGCGTGGCGCCGGGTGGAGACATATTGAGCGCGGGCGGCGGGTTGGCGGCGGTTGGAGAGAAGGAGCCGGCGGGTAGGGGGAAGGAGAGTTGTGTGGTGCTGGTGCGTAAGTTACCATACATGGGGCTGACCAAGCCACTGGGGGCGCACCTTTCGGCGGTGACGAAGGAAAAGATCTGGAGAGGGGAGTACATTGACATTTTGAAGCTTCTCCACAGGGAGTTGACGTCCAAGGAGGGGTCGAAGAAAAAAGAGCAGGAGTTAGCTAGGCGCCCAAAGGTACCCCTGACGCTAGACAACTGATCAGCGGCTTTCCTCATATACGCGAGCGTGTATTGCGAGAAGTTTCCGGACCGGTCCGTCGTGCTTTTCAAATACATGGATGTGGTGCGGAGGGCACAGGTGACTTTAAGCGGGTTCGCGCGGTCACACTACAACGAGGAATTCCGGGCGCGCATGGCGGTGGATCCGGAAGCGCAATGGGGGGAGCTGGATTCGGTTCTGTACCAGCAGACGATGGGAGGGGCCAAGTTTGGCCGCACCATTTACACGGCAAGCGGTTTGCCACTGGTGCCGCCCTCCTTTGCAGCAGGGGCAGGGAGACTCTGGAGGCCAGGCCACAGTCGGGGCCTGCTGGGACTTCAATAGAGGAGCCTGCGGGCGGGCGGCATGCGTTTTCCGGCACGAGTGCTCGACATGCGGACGACGGCACCCAGTGCTGCGTTGTTGGGGGCTCGGGGGCCCGCCGGGGCAGCAGCCCGTGCAGGGAGGTGCTCCAGCCAGAGGAGGACAGGGTGGGTGGAGGGGGGGAGGCAGAGGGGGGGAGCTGGAGCTCTGGGCAAAGGCTAGTACGCCGGTTAGGATCGAGCGGATGGAGCCCTGGCTGGCGGCGTATCCGCGGGCGGAGGATGCTGCAGTGCTGCGTCGTGTGTTCCGGGAGGGGTTTCGGCTGGGGTATGAGGGCCCTCGGATTGCTCGCTGGGCGAACAATCTGAAGTCAGTGAACACGCACAAGGGCATTGTGAGAGAGAAACTGTTCAAAGAGGTCAGACAAGGTCGGATGGCGGGCCCCTTCACGGAACCGACGTTGCCGGGCTTGATCATCTCCCCCATCGGGGTGGTGCCCAAGAAGGAGGAGGGGCAGTTCCGACTGATACAGCACTTGTCTTGGCCGGAAGGGGAGTCGGTCAATGCCTACATTTTGGCAGAATTGGCATCGGTGACTTACTCGTCGGTGGACGTCGGGTGGAGGCTCGTCTCGTGGCGGGAATGGGCGTGCTGATGGCAAAATGCGATGTCAAGTCGGCATTCCGATTCCTTCTGGTGCACCTGGCGGATCACCAGTTGTTAGGGATTCAGTTCCAGGGTCTCATATTTGTGGACAAGGCGCTGCCGATGGGGTGCTCCATTTCGTGCGTGCTATTTGAGCGTTTCAGCTCATTCCTGCAGTGGTTTTTTTCCAGGCGCACAGGCTCGGAGTCAGTGACGCACTATCTGGATGACTTTTTCTTGGTGCAGCGGCCCGGAGCGGCGGACTGTCAGCGGCAGCTAGATGGTTTGGCCGGGTTGATGGGGGATTTTGGGGTTCCCCTGGCGCCTGAGAAGACATGCGGTCCCAGTACGGTGTTGTCCTTTCTCGGTATCGAGCTCGACTCGGTCGCCATGGAAGCGCGCCTACCGGAAGACAAGAGGTCAGCGTTGCTGGTTCCAGTGGATGGAATGTTGGCAAAGAGGAATGTGACGGTGAGAGAGGTGCAGGTGCTGTTGGGGCATTTGAATTTTGCTTGCCGCGTGGTGCGGGCGGGCCGAACGTTTTGCTGGTGTTTGGGTTTGGCGTTGTCCGGTTTGACCTTGCCTCATCACCATTTGCGCCTCTCGGCGGTAATGAAGGGGGATCTGCGCATGTGGCGGGAGTTCCTGGAAAGGTTCAATGGAGTACCCATGGTGCTGACGGAAGACTGGGAGTGGGACATCACCATGTACTCGGATGCGGCGGGCATCGGCGGATTCGGTCTGTATTGGGAGGGGAAATGGTGTGCGGAGCAGTATCCGGAGCACTGGCAGGCAGGCGGGAGGAGCATTGTGTTTTTGGAGTTGTTCCTGTTGGTGGTGGCGGTCACAGTGTGGTCGGGGGCACTGGCCCACAGGCGCGTGCTGTTTCCAGTGGACAACATGGCCGTCGTGCAGGTGGTGAACGGGCAGTCGGCACGGGACCCACAGGTTCTGAAGTTGATGAGGGTGTTTCTTTTGCGTTGCTTAGAGAATGACATCCTGTTTCAGGCGCGCCACGTTTCAGGAGTAGACAATGACATTGCCGATGATTTTTCTCATTCACAGTGGGAGAGGTTCCATGGGCTAGCCACGGCAGCAGAGGAAGTCAGGATGCTTGTGCCGGAGGACCTGTGGTTGGTGGGCAAGGCCGGGTCTTTCAGTTGGTGAAGGCGTCGGTAGCAGTATCCACGTGAAAGGCATACGAGCAAGCCTGGGAGGAATTTCTGCAGTCAAGTGTGGTGAGGCGAGGGGACCGGTGGCGGCGCGAGGAACAGGTGGTAAGGTTCATGCTGGCGCTCATGGATAGAGGGCTGTCGCGGGTGTAGATTGCGGGCAAGTTGTCGGCAGTGGCGTTCATGGGAAAGTTGTGGTGGGGTTACCCCCCGTCGGAGGGGAAATTGGGGACCCGGCTGCTGGAGGGGTGGACGAGAGAGAGGTGTGCGAAGGTGCAGCTGCGACGTACCATCCAAGTGGAATTGCTGGAAGGAGTCATTGGCGCGCTCCCGGCTGTGTGCAGGGATGAGGGCGAGGCGGTGCGTTTTTCTACCCTGATGTCCTGGCTGTTCTTTGGAGCATTATGGGTGTCGGAGTTGCTGGGTGCAAAGGGGAGGCGGGGGTGTTGTGGGAGGATGTGGAGGTGCAAGCTCAGGAGGTGGCGGTGCGTTTGCGATGCTCAAAGATGGACCAGCGGGGGGTCGGGACTTGGGTGGTACTGGGCCCAGGCGGCAGGGAGGGGGTGTGCCGGGCGACGTAGGGGAGGAGGTTGATGGCAGGCCGCGGCGAGAAGGAGGGGGAGGTTTTTGGTTGAGAAGGGGGTGACGGAGTGACAGCGGCTCAGGCTTTGTGGGTTCTGCGGCGCGCCCTGCGGTACATGGGTGAGGACCCGCTGGCTTTCGGGACACATTCCTTCCGGATCGGGGCGTTAACGGAGGCGGCACGGAGGGGTTGGGGTAAGGAGGAGATACAGAGGCAGGGACGGTGGAAGTCGGATTGTTACCGGACGTACGTGCGGTTGAGGGAGGCGGATGGGGTGTTGTAACAGTGATTCCCGATTTTGATATGTGTGTCTTTACAGGTGGTGTGGCGGGGCCGGAAGTGGCTGTTTTGAATGTATATATTGTAGGACACTCATTCGTCAAGAGGGCAGAACAGGCGGAGTGGGACAGGCATCGGACACTCAATTTGGGATTGGATGCTGGGCTGTACCGTTGTCATTGGATGGGGAAAGGGGGTAGGCGTTGGCATGAGTTGTTGCCCTTGTTGAACACGGTGGTGAGAGGGGGGGTGTGCCCGGATGTGGTGGTGATTCATCTGGGCGAGAACGATTTGGTGCAGTGCAAGGGGCTGGCGTTGCTCAAGCAAATGAAGAGGGACCTGAGGGAAATTAAGAAGCAATGGGCGGGCTGTCATGTTATCTGGTCCGAGTTTATTCCCAGGCGGGTGTGGAAGGGAGCGGAGCACCCAGGAGCCATAGACAGGGCACGGAGGAAGATTAATCGGGAGATGAGAGAATTCTTTGCCAGGGAGGGCGGTGGGGAGGATGGAGCACCCGGAGTTGCGCTATGGCGCGGTCTATTTTTTCCAGGAGGATGGGGTTCACCTGTCCAGGTATGGCATGGAATTGTACATAGTCCAGCTGAAGGAGGCTTTGGATGGGGCGTTGGGGGTGCTCAGGTATCCCAGAAGGCAGGAGTCCTAGGGGGGGGGTCGAAAGTCGTAAGCGATTTTCGAGTGGCGCTTTCCTAAGGAGATAGGGTGGATTTGCTGGAGGCCTGGGACTGTATGGTAGGCGCGGGTGAGGTCATGGAGGTCACTGTGGCATTCAGTCGGGGGGTAGGTTGCTGAGCGGATGTGTTGTATTTTCACTTGCAATGTTGGGGTTAACTTTAGGGGTGGGGGTGGAGGGCTGTCAGGCAGTTGTTATTTAGTGAGCAGTAGTTTTGTTCGGTACAGGCCAGGTGGGACATTGTTGAAGGTGCACCTGATTCCAATAAAGCAGCCTTTATCACACTATTTGGTTGTCTGTGTCAGTGCTTCCCCCCCTCACCTACTGGTGTGCCCCAATGGGGATTTGGGGGGGGTGGCCGACCAGCGGGAGGCTCTACCCCCGGGGAAGTTTGGGTCACCAGGAGAGGGGGGGAGGAAGTTTGGCACTCGGGGCTCTCCGTAGCTTGGGCTGTTTGGGCTGGTTGGGCTCCTTGGGCTTGTTTTGGGCTTGTCCCTTATTTATACGGCCATTTTGTGTCACTGCACACTGTTTGCGGTGCAATGACACAGCAGCCAGGGGCCTGTTGGCAGTTTCGTGGTCCTCCCTGTAATTTTCCCTCTGCTTCTGGTGTGGCGGGTTGGTCCTGGTCCTGAGGGGTTTTGTTGGTCGATGGTGCACTGGTTTAGAGTGTTTAAAGTTGTGGTGTCGCTGGAACAGGTGCGGTTACTGGGGGCGCTTTCCTAAGGAGATAGGGTGGATTTGCTGGAGGCCTGGGACTGTATGGTAGGCGGGGTGAGGTCATGGAGGTCACTGTGGCATTCAGTCGGGGGGTAGGTTGCTGAGCGGATGTGCTGTATTTTCAGTTGCAATGTTGGGGTTAACTTTAGGGGTGGGGGTGGGGGGCTGTCAGGCAGTTGTTATTTAGTGAGCAGTAGTTTTGTTCAGCACAGGCCAGGTGGGACATTGTTGTAGGTGCACCTGATTCCAATAAAGCGGCCTTTATCACACTATTTGGTTGTCTGTGTCAGTGCTTCCCCCCTCACCTACTGGTGTGCCTCAATGGGGATTTGGGGGGGTGGCCGACCAGCGGGAGGCTCTACTCCCCGGGGAAGTTTGGGGCACCAGGGGAGGGGGGAGGGAGTTTGGCACTCGGGGCTCTCCGTAGCTGGGGCTGTTTGGGCTGTTTGGGCTCCTTGGGCTTGTTTTGGGCTTGTCTCTTATTTATACAGCCATTTTGTGTCACTGCACACTGTTTGTGGTGCAGTGACACAGCAGCCAGGGATCCGTAGGCAGTTTCGTGGTCCCTCCCACCCTCCCTGTAATTTTCCCTCTGGTTCTGGTGTGGCGGGGTTGGTCCTGGTCCTGAGGGGTTTTGTTGGCCGATGGTGCACTGGTTTAGAGTGTTTAAAGTTGTGGTGTCCTTGGAACAGGTGCGGTTACTGGGTCGCTTTCCTAAGGAGATAGGGTGGATTTGCTGGAGGCCTGGGACTGTATGGTAGGCGGGGTGAGGTCATGGAGGTCACTGTGGCATTCAGTCGGGGGGTAGGTTGCTGAGCGGATGTGTTGTATTTTCAGTTGCAATGTGGGGGTTAACTTTAGGGGTGGGGGTGGGGGGCTGTCAGGCAGTTGTTATTTAGTGGGCAGTAGTTTTGTTCGGCACAGGCCAGGTGGGACATTGTTGTAGGTGCACCTGATTCCAATAAAGCGGCCTTTATCACAATATTTGGTTGTCTGTGTCAGTGCTTCCCCTCCTCACCTACTGGTGTGCCCCAAAGGCTATACTTACCAATTGCCCAATACCAATTACCAAATAACCAGTCAGTTTGAGTGTAGAAAGTTCAATTGTTTATTATACAAATACTCTATAGAGAAGCCTCTCCCATCCTCACTCTCACAGTGTGTGGAGAAGACTGCTGGCTGGCACTCAAAATGACACATATATTCTTTAGGCTGGTACATGAAATCACCGTACATGGAAAAACACTACTTGGCTCTTGGCCCTCGGAAAGGACCATATAATGCATACATGATTAGTACAAAGCTCTGCTTTAGGTATTATTGGGAAGGTCAGGAGGGGTGACTCCCTTTCGTCTTGGTGCCTAGGAGTGCAAGCACAGTACCTTCAGGAATGAGCTTATCCCACCCACAGCCAGATGCGACCTTGAGTTCGAGCACAAGGAGAGAATAGCGTGTATTCAGCTGTCTCCAGCAAATCAACTAAGCTAAGGCCTGACAACCATTGGGAGGTAACACGTGATCACTGTCCGTGTCTAACGCAGACAAGAAAAGATGTCGTCTGTACAGTTTTCAGCCTACTCGATGCAAGCAAAACACACAAACAGCATATACCCTTACTAACTAGCAAAAGAAGTTATAGATTAAGCACTATGCATACCTCTACACCAGGAATATATATATATACGTCATGCTAACGCAATATATATGTAAGACCCATACCACCAACATAAGGGAAATCATCTTTTTATCCCTCACTAATGGTTTAACCATTGTGTGGGTTCTTGACAACACTCTGGTTATTCCTGGCATACTATTGTCACGTCCTTTATATATAGTGGACATTCTTAGATACATTCCTGCTCTCCCTGGCGTAATAATGGCCCATCCTTGATCTAAATGTTTCATTCATAATATTATTCTTGCTAGCTGTGGCATAGTCGTGGCAGACACTTAACATTTCAGGACCCTATTGGGAATAGTCTGAATTCCTGAGGTCAGTGCTCGCTATGCCATTGGATCTAACATGTACCTCTTTGTTGAGTCCCAACACGGCTGAAAGGTTTGTTAGGTTCTTATTTCAAAGGTGTACATGACTTGTAATTCATGCTGGACTTTTATTGTGTATAATGGCCAACAATGGTTGAATAGAGTTGTTCCCAGTCTCGAGGCACCAGGTGCAGAAAACACATTAATTGGGATTCAATCCACATGGATTGCCAATGACTTAGACATTTCCAACGCATTCTGTCCAAAACTAGATCTTAGTATAAAAATGAAGGTGTAGCCCAAAATAAATTACGCTGGCCTAATTTGCGTAATTTGCGTAATTTCACAGCCTGCTGTTCCCTTGAACACTGCTTGCTTGTATGCTGGGAGTGGTAACCAGACCAAAGAGTCAACAAATATCTTTTTAATTGGCTCAGTAGGCTTTATTGGAGGCGAAGTGTCAAGTGGCTATTGGTTGTCTGGGGTTGGGGTCACCGGCTCTGGAACTTTGATTGAAGGACCTAATGGAGTGAGGTGCTGCGGAGGAACACCACTTGAAAATATCACGTACAAATGAGGGAGCAGCTGATGAGATAATGCTATGGGCCCAGCTAATTGTTAGGTTTCAGGAGGGTGATGCCGTGGGGACAGACAGAAACTCGGATTCACTGGAGTGAATGTGGGTTGGCCATGGTTTGTAGCGTTTATTTCGGTAGACCGACTCTGTCAATGTGGGATCCATTATTATGTATTCTATTTCTTATCTCTGTCTCATTGTGTTACTGAGTGACATAACCTTTTGTACATTATTGGATGCTAAGATATATGTAGTCCAGATAATTTGCACTCAATGTTTTATGAAAAATTAATAAAATACAGTTAAAGAAAATGCTTGTTACACAGAATACCGAAATTGTTGCCATCGCACTACAATATGTATTTATGCGTCAGTTTGTTGTAAAACGTTAGCATAGGACTAATGTGAACAACAGCAGCACAAGATAGCAAGTGGCGATTGTGCACAGAAATTAGATTTTTCGCACTATTTTTGTACGTCAAAATGCATCCATGAGTCAAAAATTAATGTGAGGGCACATGTTGTACAAATTTATAGTACCAAATGACAGATCCATATTTTGGATAATAATGTGTCTGGGGTAGTGCTGGCCCAGCTTTGACCTACGGTGGGTATTCCTGGTGACACTTTGTTTATTGCCTGCATACAAGAGGCCCCACCTTCACACATAGTGGATCCCCTTTGGCAACGTGCTGACTCTCTATGGATTGAAATCCACTATGTGGGGATTCTATCACTGGCACAATTGTGGCCTGTGAGTGACATAATATTAGCATTCATGCCAACAAGATTTCTTTCCTTAGCATAACGGAACACCATACTAGATGTATAGTGGGCAACATTCTAGCAACCCAGAGCATGCTAGTGCTTCCTCCTTGACATTTTGCAGGCGCTTCAAATAACATTCTGTGTTTTCCTGAGGTAACATTGGCCCATCGTTGGCATCAGTGGCCCAACTCACGAAGTAATTTTGTTATGAGAGTATGGTGTGCATGTGGTAATGGTACAGCATCACTGATTTAGGAGGAGACACTTGAAGGACAAATGTTAGCATCTACGAGTAAATTGTGTTCTGAGCACCAAAACAGAGGCAAACCCTCCATGCTAGAGCGAATTCTCGCGATAAAGAACACAGATGTTAGATGAACGATAAATGGTTTGTAGATGGTGAATCTGGTTACAGACAACATTATGCTTTGGATGACAAATCATTTTGTAAATGGATTGTTTTATAATTGTGAATGCGCTCCTGAAATGGCAAGTTGCCAGTGCTTAATTTGTAAAATATGAAGTGCAGGTGCTCAAATGTTTGTCGGGCCACATCTACTTTTCCCCAGCTCCACCCACTTCCTCCACTGGCTCCACCCACTTACTCTCTTAGCTCCACCCACATCCTCAACTGGCACCGCTAAAAGTCGGACGTAATACCCGATCTGAAATTCAGCAAGGGAACCTTCCTCATAGTAAGGTTTTGATCACACTAGAGCAATATTTTTTCTACGGAGCAAAATTAAGTACATTTTCACCATAACCTTGGCCTACAAATTAGAATCATCTCTCAAAGGTGTCGAACAATCACAGACCTTTAACGCCCTGTTTGGGAGCATAATGTAGCGGAAGCTATAATAAGGGGTGAGGAGGATTCAGCTCAAAACGTATGATTTAGACAATCTCGATGCACAAATGGGTTCAATGTCTGATATTTATATGTTTCTAATCCTCGTCTTCATTGCTTGATTTTACTAACTAGAAAGTGTCATTCATAGTTGTTGAAATGTCACTCATAATTACACTGAATTGACTAAAATTATGAAAATGGCACTCATAGCAATCTGAAACCTTTGCAGCTATGCGGCGGGCGTCAGTGTCACTGGGTGACGGGTGCACTGCACTGCAACGAGAAGAGAAGGACTTCACTACCTGGCAAATGAAACTCTCCACTGTGAGCCCTGCTGCCAAAACAAAAACACTTCCTTCCAGGCCTGGCTGTTCCCCATTTACTCATCCAGCCTCAGCCTGGAGGGAACCAAGCTGCTTCATTCACCAGAGACTGTATCCTGCTACCAATGTCTATACTTGCTGTTAAAGGCCCCCTACCCGGTTTAAAGGCCCAACTCAAAGGCCTATAATGGATAGAGGGCAACCCTTTAATAAGTGGTATTGACATACACAGAAGGTTAATATAGCTGTTAGTATTTTGCCCAATGGTGATATGATATTCTAAACTGGAGCTAAAAGTCTTCCAAGGCAGTACATGCAGGGACCTCAATCAGTCTGTCTATGGTACATGCCCCAGGCATGCACAGGTAAATGCAGAGAACTAATTATTCATCTACGCTTGCCAGTGATTCCAAGCTACATTCACAAAGACCATGATATTCGACAGAAACCTTTGACCCTGCCTGCAGGTAGGTCGCCCCCCCAGTGGCCACACGGACCTCCTACCACACTGTGAGGCTGTCTCCCCGCTGTCGCCTTGCTCCTGCCACCTGCCCCGCGCCGAGCGAGTCCCCCCTGGGCTCTCTCATGTGACCTGTTCCTCTCCTTCGTTGCTCTGTTGTTTGGCCCGTGCCTTTGTGCCCCTTCCCCCGTTTTTTCTTTCTGTACCCCCCTCCACCGTTCTGCATTGTCCTCCCTTCACTGGTGCCTGCTTCCATTCCCTTTGCAGTCCGCCGTATTGTTGCACCCTCCATGCCCCCCTCCCCTCCTTTTGATTCTGTGCCCCCATTTTCTCTGTGCCCGCTCACTGTTGCCTATGTGTTTCCTTCATATTGTACTTTATTTCACTGTTTACCGCCATCTTGCCTTGTGCCCCCTTCCCCCCATTTTTGACTTCTTGGTCCCTTCTGCGTCCCTTTTCCTGCTGCTGCGTCCCTGCAGCCCTGCCCCCGCTGTCCCATTCGCCACCTCGATCCCGCCTCCCAGCTGCTCCTCCCTCCCACAGCCCCTCTTATGGAGAGCGCGCAGCGACTGTGCAGCTGGCGCGCCACTGGCGTGCCGAAAGCACGCCTAAGGCAAGCCCGTCTGCACCCGTCCGTGCCTGGACTGCGCCCAGCACCAGAACCCCTGGCCCCCGACGTAGCCAGGCTACCCGACTGAGGTATGACTCCGCCGCCCTCAACGCACTCAACACCGGACGACCGCCCGCATGCTACCAAGCCACCCCGAAGCGAACCCACAGACCCTTCACCTGTCAAGCCTGCAATTTCACCTGCCTCCGAACCTGCAGACCAGCCACCGGACCCAACATCAACAACAACCACCTCAAATGCATCCTCCTCAACACCCTCTCCTTCCACAAGCACGCTGTTGAGCTCTGGGACCCCCTTGACACAACAGCACCAGACGTCGACTTCCTCACGGAGACCTGGATGAACACCTCCTCGGCCCCCGACATCGCCATAGCCATCCAGGACGGCTAACAGATCACCCGGAAGAACTGCGCCAACCAAACCGGAGGTGGAATCGCCATCATCCACAGGAACACCATCAACGTCACAACCAACACCGAAGACACACTCTCCGCCGCCGAACACCTACACTTCCAGATTCACACCGAACCCAAGACCACACTCAGAGCAACCCTCATCTACAGACCCCCAGCCCCGCGCACACAATTCAGCGAAACCATCGCCGACTTCATCAGCCTGCACACCGTAACCCTCACCAGAAGCATCCTCCTAGGAGACCTGAACTTCTACCTCGAGAAAAACAACAACAACAACACAACCACCCTGCTAGACAACCTCGCCAACCTCGGACTCAAACAACTGTTGAACACCCTCATCCACCTCGCTGGCCACACGCTCGACCCCATCTTCTCCGCCAGCAACCACGTCTCCTTCAGCCACTCCACCGGACTATACTGGACCGACCACAGATGCATCAACTTCACCTTCAAAAAGACTACATCTCACCACCGCATGCAACAAATCCCCCGCAGATACTGGAGCAAAATCACCACAGACCAGCTCCTCTCATCACTCAGCCAGAACCGCCCGCCAATACCGTAGACAACAACGACGCAGCACACAACCTCGCGCAATGGAGCACCAACTGCGCCGACGACCTCGTCCCACTGAAGAACCCCCAGGCAAAACCGGCAACAGGAAAACCACATGGTTCACAGACGCCCTCAAAGACTCAAAGAAATTCTGCTGAACCCTCGAAAAAACCTGGCACCATGAACGGACAGCAGAAAACATGACAGCCCTCAAGAACACCACCCAGGAACACCACCAACTGATCCGCACCACTAAAAGGACATCATTCAAAGAGCGACTAGACAACAACACCCACACCAGCAAGGAACTCTTCAGCATCGTCAAAGAGCTCTCCAACCCCAACACCAGCAACAACGACATCACACCGTCACAAGACCTCTGCAACTCCCTCGCCACGTTCTTCCACTGCAAGATCGCAGATATACACGTCAGCTTGGGACCCCAGACTCCGCCTCCGGTTACCGAACCAATGACCCCCATCACCATCCTCAACGCCTGGACCTGCATAATCACTGAAGAAACCACCCACGTCATGAACACCATCCACTCTGGCTCCCCCTCTGACCCATGCCCCATCATATCTTCAACAAAGCCGACATCATCATCGCACCCCACCCCAGGAACGTCATAAACAACTCCTTCATGTCAGCCACCTTCCCGGAGAGCTGGAAGCACACAGAAATCAACGCCTTGCTGAAAAAACCTACAGCGGACCCCAAAGACCTTAAAAACTTCTGCCCCATTGTTCTTCTTCCCTTCCCGGCCCAAGTCATTGAGAAGACCGTCAATAAACAACTGACTACATTCCTCGAGGCAAACAACTCGCTGGACCCATCCCAGTCCGGATTCCGAGGTAACCACAGCATCGAGGCCGCCCTCCTCGCAGCCATCGACGACATCAGGACCCTCATGGACAACGGAGAAACAACTGCGCTCATCCTCCTTGACCTCTCAGCAGCCTTTGACACCGTATACCATCACACCCTAATAACCTGCCTCTTCAACACTGGGTTCCAAGGAAAGGCCCTGGACTGGATCACCTCGTTACTCTCCGACAGAACCCAGAGAGTCCACCTCCCTCCCTTCCGATCAGCAGCCACCGAGATCATCTGTGGTGTACCCCAAGGCTCCTGGCTCAGACCAACCCTCTTCAATATCTACATGAGCCCCCTCGCTGCCATCGCACGAAAACACAACATCAACATCATCTCCTATGCCAACGACACCGAGCTGATACTCTCACTCACCAAAGACTCAGCCACCGCCAAAAACAACCTCCAGGAAGGAATGAAAGACGTCGTAGAATGGATGATGCTCAGTCGCCTGAAGCTGAACTCAGACAAGAGGGAGGTCCTCATCCTCGGACCATCCCCATCTGCCTGGGACGACTCCTGGTGGCCCACAGCGCTGGGCACTGCGCCAACACTGACGGACCACGCACGCAACCTGGGATTCATCCTGGACTCCTCCCTCACGATGACCAAGCAAGTCAACGCCGTCTCGTCCTCTTGCTTCAACACCCTGCACATGCTCCAAAAAATCTTCCGGTGGATCCCCACCGAAACCAGAAAAATCGTCAGCAGCCGACTTGACTACGGAAACGCCCTTTATGCAGGCACCACAGTCAAACTTCAGAAACGACTTCAGCGCATACAGAACGCCTCCCACGACTCCGCCTCAACATCCCTCGCCACAGCCACATATCCGCCGACCTGAGAAACCTGCACTGGCTTCCCCTCAGCAAGAGGATCTTGTTCAGGCTCCTCACCCTCGCACACAAAGCACTCCACGACATGGGCCCTGAATACCTCAACAACCGTCTCTCGTTCTACATTCCCGCCTGTCAGCTCCGCACCGCCAGCCTCGCCCTCACCACCATCCCACGGATTCGCAGAACCACCACAGGAGGAAGATCGCTCTCCTACTTGGCGGCAAAAACATGGAACTCCCTCCCTGCACACCTACAACTGACCCAGGACCATCTCACCTTCAGGAAACACCTCAAGACCTGGCTATTCGAGCAGTAGCGACCCCCCCACCCCCTTCAGCGCCTTCAGATCCCCACGGGTGAGTAGCGTGCTCTATAAATGTACTGATTGATTGATTGATTGAAACCTAAAGAAATCCATCCAGGTGGCTCCATGCAAATGAGGAAAACCTTTTTTCTCAGTGCACCCTCTCTACGCAACTGCATGGAGACATCAGCGCAGGACAAAGGAGCAGGCAGGGGCCTCATATGAGTTGGTGCACTGACTGTGGCCACCCCTTGAAAGAGGAATAAAGGAGGCACCGTGAATGCCCCAGACGTACCCTCTCCAGGCAGGTGCAGTAACAACAGGCCATGTTGCCATTGCATTGTAAAAAGTGGAACAGCTACTTTAGTCAGAAGGTCCATTTTTTCACTAATGTAATGGCTCCATTGCAGTTTCAGTCAAGTGAGGTAGGGTATCAATCTACTGAGGTGGAGGGTCGCTCTGTCCAGTGAGTGGAATATTTCAGTCCATTCATTTGAGGGTCTCTCAGGCAAACAGAAAGGAGTCTAAGAGACCAGTGAAACAAGAGTGAAGCTGAGTGAAGAGGTTTTCGACCGTTATTAATGCAGGCAATTAAGGCTAGTGGCATGCAAGTATCAGCCAAGTGAGTGAGGTGGATGTCTCATAGGTGAGAGGTGTATCAGTCTATTTAGGAGGGTTGCTCATTGTGACAATGAAAGAGAGTGTCTGACCAATGTCAGTAGGTATTTTGTAGTAAAATGGTGTTTTAGATCAACGGCCTGGTGTATTGGTTCACATATAAGTGACATACAATGTCAATACTGTGCGGAAAGGACTCTGAGACTTTGTGTGTAATCTTGGAGTTGCAGATTATATGAAGTTAGGTGTAGGTCTCATAATATTGAGTTTGGAGTCTTGTCCGGTCGGCAAGTATGGGAAAAGCACACCCCTTCAGGGTACGTGGCATCAGCCAAGGCATAAGGACCCAGGTCTCCTTTGGGGCCAGGCCCATATCCTCCCCTGCTTGCTCTCATGATTCTTCGGCCGGGAATCTGCTAGTGGAAGGATACATGAGGTATGTTATTTGTCTGTGGTACTGATATGTGACTGACTTCTAGTCCATTGAAATACTCCTAGACTCCTCAAACATTCGCCCCTGCTGTAAGACCAAAGGCAGAGGAGCAGCTTTAAAACAAGCACGTAGGCACGAAAATGTCTTTCTGGTGCTCAGTATATCTAACAGGGCCACTCCAAATCATATATACAAATGAAAATGCATATGGAGCCAGTTACACACAGTTTGGCGCCACACCTTTGTAGATTGAAGGCATAACAAATTAATCAGTTTTTGGATCTGGTACTCGGTAGCATGTCATCGGTATGGTAGCATTGGTAACTGAATGAATAATAATTGGAGGCTGATGGAGGCTCATATGAGGAAATAGATGCATGTGTTTGAGAGCAGCTTCCCAGAAGACACAATTAACTTGAATTCAACCGTCGTACTACTTAGTAATGGCATGGTTTCACTACTGGAACTTAATCTTTACTCATATGGATGGTAACGTCATACAATAACTGCAAGAAAGGAAAGGGGGGGCCGCTCGGCCCCCACGCACACATGGCTGGGCTCGCCCCCCCCTCTTGTTGCCCGTCCTGATTGGTCCCGCCGTTTGGCCCAGAAGCAGCTTTGCGCTTCCGGGTCGAGGGGGCGGGGCCGGTGGGTTTAAGAGCTTGGGGAGCACGGGAGGCGCCCTCTTTGTGTCCCGCACTCCCCAGGCTCGCTTGCGCCCAGCCCCGCTGTGGGGCTTTGTAATTTTTTCTCTTTTGTGTTTCAGGTAGTCGGTCGTGACGAGGAGGATTCTCGCGACTAGAAGCGTTGTGTACCATGGGGCCCCCTGCGAGCGGAGGAGTAGGCATTGATCGGGATTGCAGCGAGTTTCACGGTTAGAGTGTATAAAGGAGAGCAGGCACAGAGAGCGAGGTGGCCTTGTGGTAATTTTTTCCTCCAGCCGAGGTTTGCGAGGATAAAAAGGTACGTGGCGTTGTTGGAGGGCAGCGAGTGGTACAGCGGCTGAACGCTCAGGAGGGGCACTGCAGCGGAGTCGAGCGTGGTGTGGTCTGCGGCAAAGTCGGGGGTTCGATCCCCGTGCAGGCCAACAAGTGTTCTTTCAAACGCTATTGCTGGGCAGTCAAGGTCGGTGCAAAGCAGGGTCGGCCCGGGCAGCAGAGGGATGGGAGACCAGTACTGAACCGTGTTTCAATCATCGCATTTATATAGCGCACTACTTACCCAGAGGGTCTCAAGGCGCTGGGGGAGGGGGATCTGCTACTGCTCGAACAACCAGGTCTTGAGTTGCTTCCTGAAGGCGAGGTGGTCCTGGGTCAGGCGGAGGTGGGTGGGGAGGGAGTTCCATGTCTTGGCGGCGAGGTAGGAGAAGGACCGTCCCCCTGTAGTGGCTCTACGGATGCGGAGGACGGCGGCGAGGACGTGGCTGGTCGATCGAAGCTGGCGTTTGGGAGCGTAGAAGTTGAGGCGGCTGTTGAGGTATCCTGGGCCTTGGCTGTGTAGGGCTTTGTGTGCGTGGGTGAGGAGACGGAAGGTGATTCTCTTGTTGACCGGGAGCCAGTGCAGGTCTCTCAGGTGTTCGGAGATGTGGCTGCGACGGGGGATGTCCAGGATGAGTCGTGCTGAGGCGTTCTGGATCCGCTGGAGTCTCTTCTGGAGTTTGGCGGTGGTTCCCACGTAGAGGGTGTTGCCGTAGTCCAGATGGCTGGTGACGAGGGCCTGGGTGACCGTCTTCCTGGTCTCGGTGGGGATCCACCGGAAGATCTTACGTAGCATGCGCAGGATGTTGAAGCACAACGAGGAGACGGCGTTGACTTGTCTGGTCATGGAGAGGGAGGAGTCCAGGATGAAGCCCAGGTTGCGTGCGTGGTCTGTTGGTTTGGGTGCGCTGCCTAGGGCGGGGGGACACCAGGAGTCGTCCCAAGCGGCGGGTGAGGATCCCAGGATGAGGACTTCCGTCTTATCTGAGTTCAGTTTCAGGCGGCTGTCCTTCATCCATTCGGCTACCTCTTTCATCCCTTCGTGAAGGTTGGCTCTGGCGGTGGCGGGGTCGTTGGTAAGGGAGAGGATCAGCTGGGTGTCGTCGGCGTAAGAGATGATGTTGAGGTTGTGCTGGCGTGCGATGTCTGCGAGGGGGCTCATGTAGATGTTGAAGAGGGTTGGACTGAGCGAGGAGCCTTGAGGGACGCCGCAGATGACTTCGGTGGCTTCAGATCTGAACGGAGGGAGGCGGACTCTCTGTGTCCTTCCGGCGAGGAAGGAGATGATCCACTCCAGTGCCTTATCCTGGACTCCGACGTTGCTGAGGCGTTGTACTAGGGTACGATGGCAGACAGTGTCGAAGGCCGCGGAGAGGTCGAGGAGGATGAGGGCCGCTGTTTCTCCTTTGTCGAGCAGCGCTCGGATGTCATCGGTGACTGCGATCAGGGCGGTCTCGGTGCTGTGGTTGGCCCGGAAGCCAGACTGCGAGGGGTCGAGGGATCCGTTCGTCTTGAGGAAGGCGGCCAGCTGCTTGTTGACGGTCTTCTCAATGACTTTTGCAGGAAACGGGAGCAGCGAGATGGGGCGGTAGTTTTTGAGGTCGGTGGGGTCAGCCGATGGCTTCTTGAGTAGAGCGCTGAGTTCGGCGTGCTTCCAGCTCTCCGGGAAGGTAGCGGTGTCGAAGGAGGTGTTGATGATGTCCCGCAGGTGGGGTGCGATGACAGCGTCGGCCTTGTTGAAGACGTGGTGAGGGCAGGGGTCGGTCGGAGATCTGGAGTGGATGGAGTTCATCGTGCGGACGGTGTCTTCTGTGCTGATCGGAGTCCAGGCGCGGAGGGTGGTGGTGGGGGGCGGTGGTTCGGTCGTGGTGTTCGTCGGTTGAGTGCTGAAGCTGTTGTGTATGTCCGCGATCTTGTTGTGGAAGTAGGAGGCGAGGGAGTTGCAGAGGTCTTGCGAAGGGGTGATGTCGTTGTTTACGGCATTGGGGTTGGAGAGCTCTTTGACGATGTTGAAGAGTTCTTTGCTGTTGTGTGCGTTGTTGTCCAGTCGTTCCTTGAATGCAGTTTTCTTGGTGGCGCGGATGAGTTGGTGGTGTTTTGGGTGGCGAGCTTGAGGGCAGTCATGTTGTCCGGTGTTGGGTCTCTGCGCCAGGTTCTCTCGAGGGCTCGGCAGTTCTTCTTGGAGCTCTTGAGATCGTCGGTGAACCATGGGGCTTTCTTGCTACCGGGTCTGCTAAGCGGGGTCCTCAGGGGGGCGAGCTCGTCTGCGCAGTCGCTGATCCACTTAGTGAGGTTGGTGGCCGCCTGGCTAGGGTTCGTTGTGCTGGTGGGAGGGTTCATGCTCAGGGAGGACGCGAGCTGGTCGGCTGTGATCTTGTTCCAGCTCCTGCGTGCAGCCTGTTGCTGGTGGTGGTGGATCGTGGTCCTTGCGAAGCTGAAGTGGACGCAGCTGTGGTCCGTCCAGTGGAGTCCGGTGGCGTGGCTGAAGGCGATGTCCTTGCTGGATGAGAAGACGGGGTCAAGTGTGTGTCCAGCGTAGTGGGTGGGGGTGGTCACCAGTTGCTTGAGTCCCAGGTTGGCGAGGTTGTCCAGCAGGGTGGTGGTGTTGTGGTCGTTGTTGTTCTCCATGTGGAAGTTGAGGTCCCCGAGGAGGATGTAGTCAGCGGAGCAGAGGGCGTGCGGGCTGATGAAGTCGGCGATGTCTTCGCTGAATTGTGTGCGTTGTCCCGGGGGTCTGTAGATGAGGGTGCCTCTGAGGGTGGTCTTGGGGTTGATGTGGACCTGAAAGTGCAGGTGCTCGGTGGTTGCGAGGGTGTCGTCGGTGTTGGTCGTGATGCGGATGGTGTTCCTGTGGACGATGGCGATGCCTCCTCCGGTGTGGTTGATGCGGTCCCTCCGGATGATCTTGTAGCCGGATGGCTATGTCGGGCGCTGAAGAGGTGTTCATCCAGGTTTCCGTGAGGAAGGCGACGTCTGATGACGTTGTGTCGAGCAGGTTTCAGAGCTCGACGGCGTGTCTGTGGACGGAGCGGGTGTTGAGCAGGATGCACTTCAGGTGGTTGCTGCTGTTGCTCGTCGAGGTCTTGAGCACTGCTGGGGTGGTGCAGGTCCGGATGCAGGTGAACTTGCAGGCGTTGCAGCAGAAGGGTCCGTGGGTGCGTCTCGGGTTGGCTCGGTAACAGCCCGGGAGTCGGCTGGCTTTGAGGGCGTTGAGTTCGGTGGCATTGTAGGTCTGGCGGGTGGGCAGGTAACGGCAGGGGCCAGGGGTCCTGGCACTGGGGGCGGTCCAGGCGCGGACGGGCGCAGACGGGATTACCTTTGGCGCACCTTCAGCGCTCAATCGGCGCTCCCGCTGCGCGCGTCCACTGCGCGGTCGCTGAGGGGGCGTCATAAGTAGAAGCCGGGATGGAGGGTCAGCGGGGAGGCGGGAGGACCAATGGGAGAGGAGGGGAGGCGGAGCTACGGGTGAGCGGCGGCGGGAAGCACGGAGGTGACCGGGGCAGCGGGGCCGGTGAGGAGCGGGGGCAGAAGCGGCAGGCTGCGGGCAGAAGGCGAACCTGATGCGGAGGGCAGCGGGGGAGGTGAGGCGAGGTCTGCAGCAAACAGGTAGCGGCCAGGCAGCAGCTAGGGCAGCAGGCAGGCGATCGGCAGAGCAGCGTGGAGGGAGCGACCGCCTGCGAGGGCACAGGGGTCAATGCAATGATCGTTTCTCTTGATTTTTAAGCAGTAAATTCGATGCAGTAACGTTTTCGTTCCAAACAAACAAAGTGAATGGGTCAAATGTGGGGAAAAGCATAAATTTGTGCAAAAGTCGTGTGTTAAACTCACTGCCTGACACAGATAGGTTGGGTGTATCGGAGATTTGAGACAGCCATAGCAGAGAGCGTACGCATGTGATTCTGGGCAAGTCACTTAATCAACTGAAATTGTTTAAAGTGAACTGGGCTGGGTATAGGAATAAGAAAAGGGGGTGGTGATGAACAGAGTGTCTGAATTAAGCAGACCACTCTTACCCAGTCCAAAAACCAGGGCTTGATCCATCACCGTTATTTAGGCCACTGCACCATCCCAGCTCAGAACCTGGCTATATGCAAATTAGTCTGTCCCTGGCCCAGTGCATCATGGGAACAGGGCAGACCAAACTACCAAGCCAATTTTTCACCGGGAAAGGAGACAAGCTTCCGGGGACCGGTTTCTGGCATTTCAGCCGTCGTCGGCCCGGCTTGCTTGAATCCTGATGGTGCAGTGAGCAAGGGACTCCTGTCTGAGTATACCCTGCCACACCTATAGTGGGCAAAAACGATTCAGAAAAGGGGGTGGTGATGAACAGAGTGTCTGAATTAAGCAGACCACTCTTACCCAGTCCAAAGATCAGCGATTGATCCATCACCGTTATTTAGCTCACTGCACCATCCCAGCTCAGAACCTGGCTATATGCAAATTAGTCTGTCCCTGGCCCAGTGTATCATGGGAACAGGGCAGACCAAACTACCAAGCCAATTCTTCACCGGAAAGGAGACAAGCTTCCGGGGACCGGTTTCTGGCATTTCAGCCGTCGTCGGCCCGGCTTGCTTGAATCCTGATGGTGCAGTGAGCAAGGGACTCATGTCTGAGTATACCCTGCCACATGTATAGTGGCCAAAAACGATTCAGAAAAGGGGGTGGTGATGAACAGAGTGTCTGAATTAAGCAGACCACTCTTACCCAGTCCAAAGATCAGGGCTTGATCCATCACTGTTATTTAGCTCACTGCACCATCCCAGCTCAGAACCTGGCTATATGCAAATTAGTCTGTCCCTGGCCCAGTGCATCATGGGAACAGGGCAGACCAAACTACCAAGCCAATTCTTCACCGGAAAGGAGACAAGCTTCCGGGGACCGGTTTCTGGCATTTCAGCCGTCGTCTGCCCGGCTTGCTTGAATCCTGATGGTGCAGTAAGCAAGGCACTCATGTCTGAGTATACCCTGCCACACCTATAGTGGCCAAAAACGATTCAGAAAAGGTGGTGGTGATGAACAGAGTGTCTGAATTAAGCAGACCACTCTTACCCAGTCCAAAGATCAGGGCTTGATCCATCACTGTTATTTAGCTCACTGCACCATCCCAGCTCAGAACCTGGCTATATGCAAATTAGTCTGTCCCTGGCCCAGTGCATCATGGGAACAGGGCAGACCAAACTACCAAGCCAATTATTCACCGGAAAGGAGACAAGCTTCCGGGAACCAGTTTCTGGCATTTCAGCCGTCGTCGGCCCGGCTTGCTTGAATCCTGATGGTGCAGTGAGCAAGGGACTCATGTCTGAGTATACCCTGCCACACCTATAGTGGCCAAAAACGATTCAGAAAAGGGGGTGGTGATGAACATAGTGTCTGAATTAAGCAGACTACTCTTACCTAGTCCAAAGATCAGGGCTTGATCCATCACCGTTATTTAGCTCACTGCACCATCCCAGCTCAGAACCTGGCTATATGCAAATTAGTCTGTCCCTGGCCCAGTGCATCATGGGAACAGGGCAGACCAAACTACCAAGCCAATTCTTCACCGGAAAGGAGACAAGCTTCCGGGGACCGGTTTCTGGCAGTTCAGCAGTCGTCGGCCCAGCTTGCTTGAATCCTGATGGTGCAGTGAGCAAGGGACTCATGTCTGAGTATACCCTGCCACACCTATAGTGGCCAAAAAGGATTCAAAAATTCAGAAAAGGGGGTGGTGGAATAAAACACGTGTTTAGCTGGTATTTCAATGTTATAAACATGTTAGATTAATGTTTTAGGCTGTATTTCTGGGCAAGCTTCCACTAAATTCACGTCAAAGAGACAGCAGTGATTTTCTTAACATACCAGCCAGGTTCAGTTACATTTTGCGCACTATCCTTTTGCAAACAGGTTGTTGCAGTTCATTCGCTGTTTAGTATTGGTCAGTTGCAGCACGTGGTATAAAGGGGCCAATGTGAAGTCTTTTGGCTTTGAAGTATTCAGGAGGCATTGTCAATTTTGCTAACAGACTTTCTCATTTTAGGGGTTAAGCTCAAGGGACTGCTCCAGACCGGGTAGCTGTGGTGCTCACGGTGGACGGCGGTTTCAATGGACTGCTCCTGACCGGGTAGCTCTGGTGCTCACGGTGGATGGCGGTTTCTGAAGACATGGGCAGGCCTGCATTTCACTGCTTCTGGCGGGCCGCTGGGCTTGAGTTCGCTCACCTAAACACTCCAGGCTAGCTGGTGTGTGCGGTCACAGTTGCGTGGTGCCTACGGCCAGCTCGTGAGCCTCCAACTTTGTCAGGTACTGGGCTACTCCCCCAAGCCTCATCAGCCCTTTCAACAGCCCTTTCGACCAGCGCTAAGCGGGGGAAGTGGCCAATAAGGCAAAGGTCATTCGGGGGGGAAAGGAGTCTGCTGGGACTTCAATAGGCGTACCTGCAACAGGGCACCGGGCACTTGTAAATTCAGGCTTGCGTGTTACATATGCGGCCATCCTTCCCACCCATAAACTGCATGCCGGTCAAAAAGTAATGCGTCAGGTAACAGAGGGAGGAGAAAACCGGAATAGTGGAGGTTGCCCCCTTATCGCGCAGTCACCTTTTATCATGAATGCTATGATCCCCTGGCTTAATAGATGCCCAAACCATACTGCCGCAAGGACGCTCCAAGAAGGTTTCACACACGGTTTCCGGATTCCAGCTGGGGATTTTACCGGGACACCGCAGTGTAAGAATCAGCTGTCAGTTAAGAACAACCTTGGGGCGGTGGCAAACAAAATAGAGAAAGAACTCCGCTTAGGTAGATTAGCTGGGCCTTTCCCCCACATCCCTGTACAGGATTTTGTTTGCTCTCCTTTAGGGGTGGTCCCAAAGAAAGAAAAAGGTGAATTCAGGCTCATACATAATCTGTCTCCACCTAGGGGCTCATCATTGAATGATGCGATTGATGAGTCCATCTGTAGGGTGAAATATGCGTCTTTTGACCAGGCTGTTGAAATGTTGAGAGTGTTGGGCCCTGGGGCTCAGATGGAAAAATCAGATATAGAGTCAGCATTCAGGCTACTGACGGTTCATCCAGCAGACCAACACTTGTTAGGTTTTTCGTTTGAAGGAAAATACTACATGGATAAGTGTATGCCCATGGGTTGCTCTATATCCTGCGCCTACTTTGAAACATTCAGCTCTTTCCTGGAGTGGGTCCTGAGACAGGTTACGGGCCACCAGTATGTCATGCATTACCTGGATGATTTTCTGTTCCTGGGTCTGGCGGGCACACAGGAGTGCGCGAGGGCATTGCAGGAATTTTGCGTGCTCATGCGTGCTTTTGGGGTCCCGCTCGCACGGGGTAAAACAGTAGGGCCTTTGACATGTCTAGAGTTCTTGGAGATTGAATTGGATTCCATGGAAGGTTGTTTTAGGTTGCCCAAAGACACGATTGAGAGATTCAAGGCGACTCTGGAAATGTGTTTGCTAAAAAAGAAAGTCACTCTACAGCAGTTGCAGCAGACAGTTGGCCAGTAAAATTTTGCATTAAGGGTCATACCTATGTCACGCCCATTTTCCCGCTCCATTGGGCAAGCCATGAGAGGACTGCAGGACAAACACCATCATACACTATTGTCAGTTGAGGTTCGCCAGGACATGCGGATATGGATTGCATTCCTGGAGGATTTCAATGGCAGAGTGCTGTGGGGTGCACCCACGCTGACCTCGGCAGAGTTAGGATTATGGACTGACGCTGCCAGCAGTATAGGGTTTGGCGCCTTACTTGGCAACAAATGGGTGGTGCAAAGATGGCCAAACTGGTGGGTTGATAATGGTTTGACAGCAAACATTGGCTTCTTGGAACTGTTCCCAATCTGGGTTGCATTGAAAGTGTGGCCCGAGCAATTGGCTAATCGTCGGTCATTTTTTGGTCAGATAACATGACCATGGTGGACTGCATTAACCAACAGGCAGCGCGATGTAAATTCATGCTGTGCCTCGTAAAGGAGATTGTGCTGAGTTGCATGAAATTTTTTTTTTTTTTTTTTTTTTTTTCATTTTCTTTTTTTTTTATTTCAAATCGTTTTTATTTCAAAACAGGAACAAAACAAGTACAAGACAATACAGCACAATAAGGATCAAAGAGGTAAAAAAGATATTACAACGATTCCACATATTCAAGGCCTGAACAGGCAAAGTATAAAAGAAGGAAAGTGGTGGGTGAATCATTTACTCATAAGTGACGTGGACAAACCTAAATAAACAAAAAAGAGACATCAGCAGTGGACATATTTTGACATACTAATCATATATACATGAATACAATTGCAGTTGCGAGATCATCAGGAAGCGCGTTTACGGTACAATCATTAATCATTAATTCGGGGGATTGCTGTTTGGGACAGGATGATTAGAGGATAGGTCATTACTCTAAGGGGGGTCAAACGAAAAGGAGGAAGCATCCAGGGCCCTCCAAAGCTTTTTATGGGAGAAGCGGTTCGTTGAGGTGTGTAGCACAGGGTTATCTGTGCCTCTTAGGAAGGACAGCCAATCTTGCCACATTTTGAATGTCACCTCCGAGGGGTTCTTCCATTTACACAAAACCACCTTGCATGCCAAGGTGAGGAGGAGATCAAGGAGTTGACGATCGACTGGATTGGCCAGACGTGGCTCTTGCACCCCCAATAGAACATACGCAAACTCTCTTGGTGGACTGAAGCCAAAGATGTGCGTAATACATTCAAATATTCTGTTCCAGTAGCCCCTCAGTAAGATGCAGTTAAATAACATGTGAGCCAAGTCCCCCACCCCTGCATCACAGTTCCAGCAAGTTGGCGATTCCCTCAGATTCGTCCTAAAGAGTCTTTCAGGAGTCCAATACGCTCTGTTAATTAACATGAATTTAGTCTGTGAGAGGATAGGGGAAATCTTGTTTCTAAATGCAGTGGTGTGTATTATTTCCCAATCAAATGTCATACCTGTCGTGTTCGATTCTGATTCCCATTTCATCTCATTTTTCCTGTTAATTTTCTGCGGAAGTGGGAGGAGCATTTTATAGACCTTTGAGACGAAATGCCCAGATTTATAGATGCGTGGAGCAAAGTCCCACAACCATGGCACAGATGAGGACAAGGAGCGTGCAGAGAGTATTGCCTTTAGCTTCAGAAAGTCGTAAAAATCTAAAGGTGTAAGGGCATGTTTGGCTTGTAGGGACGAGAATGGGAGGGGCTCAGACCCTTCAAAGAGATCACTTGCTAAGTTGATACCCTTCATGGACCAGTGTGCCCACCGCAGCGGTGTACCGTTGATTTTCAGTAGTGGGTTGTACCAGAGAGCCATTGATGTGGATTTTTTGATCTTTAGGCCTTTGTGGTTTGAGTTGCATGAAATTTAATGTATATTTCAGGGCCAAACATGTTCCAGGGGTTTTGAACAACGCAGCTGACGGCCTTTCTCGCTTTAAGATGCAGGTATTCAGGGAACACTTACCGGCTGCAGAGGCCTCCCCAGCTCACTTCCCATCGACACTCTGGCTGATTGGTGCCCCCAACTACATGACCTCGTGGCAGCCAGCCTAGCTCCCAGGACAAGGACAGCGTATGAAGGGGCGTTCAGGTCTTATTGTACATTTCTGGGTCATGATTGGAAGAACAGGTGGGATCAGGAGGCTAGTTTTAATGGGTACATGGACACGTTGCACAGGGAAGGGCACTCAGCAGCGACAGCCAGCAGGCATAAGGCAGCAGTTTCCTTATTCGCACAAGCAAAGGGAGCCCGGGACCCTACGGGCAGCTTCTTAGTACAGAAGGCCTTGAAGGGATGGCGGCACCTTCAGGCAAATACCGCCGATAGCAGAAGACACATTGGTATAGAACGATTGACAGCAGTATTCCTTGCCTTACCCAACACATGTAGTTCTTCGGGGGAAGTGTTGTTATTCAAAGCGGCCTTCTCCATGGCGTTTTATGGGGCTTTCCGGATAGGCGAACTAGTTGCTAACAATAAAGCAGACACAATGGGGGGCCTTCAGTTGAGAGACACTAATATACGGTGGGACAAAATGTGGGTCACTATCCAGAAATCCAAGACTGATCAGGAGGCTAGGGGGGAGATTTTAGTGCTACATAGGGCACCGGATAACCCATGCTGCCCGGTGTCTCATGTTGAAGCGTTGATCAAACAAAGAGCTGGCAAGGCTGTGAGAGCATTGCTCATGCATACGGATGGTACTCCTCTGACTAGGTTTCAGTTCCAAAGAGTCTTGGCCAAGTGTATTGCCGCAGCCGGCTTAAACCCCAAGGAGTTTGGGACACATTCTTTCCGGATAGGGGCAGCCACCGAGGCCACTGCAAGGGGATTGAATGTCATTTGTGTGAAAAGGATCGGGAGATGGTCTTCCAATGCCTATAAACGTTATGTGCGGCTGCATATGTTGTAGGGGTCAATACACGCCCTCTTACACTTGCCTTGTTTATGTTTATCTTCCAGTTTCTCGGGCCTGCGACGCAGGGCGGAAACTCCTTCAAGGTCAGCAAAATCAATCAGCAACATCACTGCATCAACAAGAAGACAAGAGGAGGACTCATGTGGTTTGGGTAGTCGGGCATTCCTATGTAAAACGTGCTAAACCAATTTTTCTTACAGGTGAGGGTAGATGGAGGGCGGAATGTGGGGGTCCCAAGGTTTCCTTCCATGGTAGGGGGGTCTCCGCCTGAATCAGCTCAGGGGCTATATGTCAGAATTACTCAGTAGGCACTCCACACCGCCCTCAGTGGTCATTCTGCACCTGGGAGGGAATGATTTAGTTCACTTGGGCAGACGGGTCCTGTTAGAAGAAATCATTTCAGCAGCAGGTTGGGTGGCGAGACTGTTATCAAATTGCACTATAGTGTGGTCTCAGCTGATACCTAGGCTTCAATGGAGAGGGGGGGAGTCAGTCAAGGCGTTGAATCACTCGGTAAAGAGGGTCAACAACAAGATAGACAAGCTTTTTTGAACTTCTCACCTGCAGAGCATGCCTCATGGGTGCATTTGGGGGGAACCGTTCTATTTGGGGGATGGAGTCCACCTAACAGAGTCCGGAAATGCCTTATTTATAGGGAACATGCTTGCGTGGGTTGAGTGTTTTTCTAAGAGGGTATGACCTTTCAGTGTAGGCGGGAAGGGAGGGCCAGATAGTCGGTCAACTATGCTGGCCTGTGGCGGTAAGGTCATAATCGGTGAGCAGCAATTTAAGGTCCTTGGGGGGCGACACCATTAACGAATGGGACTGTCCAGGGGGAGGGGCCTATGGTCTCTCCTAGAACTTCAGGGGCAGGATATCCACTTGCTTTGAAGGGTGCTGTGGAGGGAGGTCATGCTTTCCTCGGACTGGTAACCACCCCGCACATACACTATGACGTCAGCAAATGGCGCAAGTGTAAGGGCCCTCCTCTTAGGTTAAATGGAGTTCACGGAGCATACGAGGGCAACGAGGAGAGGGACGAACTCTCCCGGTAACCGGGCCCTTGTGCGCATGCACACTCAGACGTGAGGGCGTAGCTGGGTAAAAGGATCTGACACCGGTTAACGACCTTGCCATAGGACCAGAAATTATTAGAATGCAAAATTGATATGTAGGATGTTAGATTCGGTTAGGAAACCCGCTGTATTAGTCATTTGTTAAGCTTAGCCCATCATACCTGTCTAACTAGCTGTAATATCTAATGTCTTAATTTAGCATTTAATAATTGTGTAAATATTGCTCTATTATTTAAATTTTTGTTTGTTTTTATATTTTAATAAATACGGCCGGGGGGTCGCATGACCCCCTGCCTTCCAAAGAATTCTGTTGTTGGTTGTTGAAATGTTTAATGCAGTTCTCATGATAGGGCGGGGGTGGTCGGGTCCCAGACCATGCTGATTGTGAACAAAACATAGAGGGAGACCTACACTGTCTGGAAAACCACATTCTGGGTTTACCCTGGTGCCCCTTGAATCGTAGTGAGGGAGTACATAATGCATTTTTCCGTTTTGTGTGCTAGGGCCTAGGGCAATTCATAACATATTCAGTGGGATGGACAGTGGACTCAGTTTGTCTCTTTCTTTTGGAGCAGCACTGAGGGACCAGAATACGACCGCATTTCAGTGACTGCTCTTTATTTACTGATGATTGTCCAATCTGATTGCAGTACATAAACAAGCGAGCGCTAGCAAATAATGTTTGTGTAATGGCGCAAGAAAATTGTAATTTAAAACAATGTCAGGAAGTTCAACAACAGCCCCTTACTCAGACGCTGGTACAGTGCTACACCATGAGGCTCATTTGTCAGCCCAAGCTATCCCACAGGTTGGGGGTGGATTGGCGGACAGTAACAACGAAGCGTTCATGGCTACTACTGCTTACTATAAAAAGAATACTGCTATATAGTAGTACTTACTACTTACAGTTATGTGTCGGACTGGCCCGGGGGCGGGCACACTGCCTAAGAACCTTTATTAATAAACTGGCCTGGTGTTACTGGCTGCTGCCTGCTTTCTACGTCGTCGTCTTGCTGCGGTCGCTGCCTTAAGTAATGATGACTGAGATTGTGCCGGGGCGTGGCAATCTAAATAAAATCTGCGCACGTTGCCGCACAGCCCCTACCCCCAAACAACCAAATCCAGCCCAATGCCCCGATCTCAATGACCCGCCCACCTGCAACAGTAACAGTGAATTAAGGGCTGAGGCTGCCAATGCCATGATTGTCACCATATCAATGGCTCAGGCTCTCTCAGCCGCCGCAGCACCACTCTTCCTCATCGTGACTCAAGAGCAGAGTCGGACTTGGGAGCAATCAAAAACAACACTCTGCACCAAGTTAGTGAGTTATATTACATATATATATATATATATATATATATATATATATATATATATATATATATATATATATTTATGGGTTATACTTATACATAATATATATATGGGAATAATACTGTGTGTAGCAGACACGTAGATAAATAAATAAATAAATATGATAAATAAGTGCCGGTGCTGAGCACTTGAAAGCACCGGCACAAATTAGCACTGCTCGTTGCTCATTTGCAAAACATCATTACCTTTTGTGTGTCTTAAATATGCTGGGGGAACCTTATATTTCTTTCTTCTTAGCAGGCGTGCAGTCTATAAATGCTCTACTAACTTTGTTAGCCAATAGACAATTTGTAAACTGTTTATTTCGATTCTTCTGAAACATAGCTCTTTGAACAAAAAAGACAGACAGAATAAACTGTCATTCTCTATATTCTCTTGTGTACACCAGGCCATCAACACACATGTGTACTTTCCAGCACATTAGGTGTTGACACATTCTCAAAATAATTTGTTTTTGACCTCAAATGCTCTTTGACAGAAATTAAACAAATTGCCAGCTGTTGGAAGTAGCCCTTTCTGGAGGGTCACCCAACACTTTTTGCCTTCCTCCAACTCTTTTTCTGACCTTGTTTTTGCTGATAGAACTCTGAGCATGTTACCACTGTTAACCAGTGCTAACGTTCATGTGCTCTCTCCCCTAAACATAATAACATTGGCTCATACTCAACTGGCATATTTAATTGACTTCCACCTCGACAACCACAACGACCTCAACTCCATCACACTCCTCGACAACCTCGTACTGAAGGAACTGGTCAACACGCCCACACACAGAGCCGGACACACCCTTGACCCTATCTTCGCGGAAGAAACAAACATCCGTTTTAGCCACATCACCCTGCCCCTCTGGACAGACAACCACTGCGTCCACTTCACTTTTAACACCACTACTGCACCCAAGCCCGCCCGCGACCACCACAAAGGAGCTGGAGCAAGGTCACAGAGAGACTCCTTATCACCACTCTCCTACAAGACCCACCCCAGCACCACGACCGATACCAACTCCGCAGTCCCAGAACTCACCTCTGGATCTCAGGTGGCGCTGACAAGCTCGCACCCCTCCACGACTCCACCAAGCCCTTTGAAGGCCTCCTGGTTCACCAACAAACTGCATGAAGCCAGACGCGCTTGCAGATGCCAAGAGAAAACCTGGCAAAAGCAGAAAACCACGGAAGCACGGAGGAACCACAGGAGCGCCCTAAAGGAATATCACCAGCGCATAAGAGACACCAAACGGACCTTCATAAGGTACAAGGTATAGACCAACGCGGCTAACGCGACCAACGCCAAGGAACTGTTCAACATCATACAGCAGTTCACTAAACCCCCCAGCGAAGCCACGGATGTTACACCTTCCCAGGAACTCTGCGACAAACTCAGCTTATACTTCCATCTGAAAATCAAGACCCTCTATGACAATTTCAGCGAACGGACACCAGACCCCCCCCCCCAAAGCCGCCGACAAACCTACCATCATGACGTGGGATCCCACCACCATCGTACACATCACCATCACCATGAAGAAAACCCACTCGGGAGCCCCAATGGACCCCTGCCTACCACACATATTTCACGAGGACGCTGCCGCTATCACACCCAAACTCGGACTGACCATCAACACCTCCTTCATGTCTGGCATCTTCCCTGATGACTGGAAGTGGTCAGAGGTTAAACCCCTCCTCAAGAAGCTCACGGCCGACCCAACCGACCTGAAGAACTACCGGCCCATCTCTCTCCTCCCTTTCACCTTCAAAGTCACAAACAGACTCGTGAACGCCCAACAGACCACCTTCATCGAAGAGAACTCCATCCTAGATGCCTCCCAGACTGGATTCCGCAGCAACCACAGCACCAAGACAGTCCTCCTCGCCGCCACCAATGACATCTGCATGCTACTTGACCAGGGACAGACCGCGGCCCTCATCCTTCTAAACCTCTCCGCAGCCTGCTACACCGTCTATCACCGCACTCTCGCAGCCAGACTGCACAACGCAGGGATACAGGGAGCAGCCCTTGACTGGATCTGTTCTTTTCTCTCCAGCAGAACCCAGAGGATCAGACACCCCCTTCCTCTCTGAACTCACCAACATCAACTGTAGAGTACCCCAAGGATCAACGCTCAGCCCCACACTCTTCAACATTTACATGAAGACACCAGACTCTGCTTCCAGAAAGGAATGAAGAACATGGCAGCCTGGATGAAAGACAGCTGCTTGAAGCTCAAATCAGAGAAGACTGAGGTCCTCATCCTCAGACCCTGGACCTCCGCCTGGGACAACACCTGGTGGTCCCCCGCCCTCGGGAATCCACCCAGTCCTACGTACCATGCACAAAACCTCCACATCATCCTCGACTTCTCTCTCTCCATGAACCGCCAGTTCAACGCCGTCGCCTCCACCAGCTTCAACTGCATGCGCATCCTCCACAAGACCTTCAAATGGATCCCCCAACTGCAGAAAGAACGTCACCCACGCACTCAATACCAGCAGACTTGACTACAGCAGCACCCTCTACACCGGAATCAACAGAGCCCTACTACACTGACTCCAGACTCATCCTCGGAACTCCTCGTCACAAACACATGACTCAACAACTACAAGACCTCCACTGGCTCGCCATGGAGAAGAGGGTCACCTTCAAACTCCTCACCCATGCCTACAAATCCCACAACAACATCAGACTCAAATACCTCAACAAGAGAATATCCTTCCACGTACCCAAGAGGAACCTCCGCTCTGCCGACCTCGCCCTGGCACAAGTCCCCCGCATTCCCAGAAACAGAACCGCGGGAGAGCCTTCTCCTTCATCGCAGCCAAGACCTGGAACAAGCTCCCGTGAACATCAGATGGTCCCCTACTCTGCACACGTTCAAAAAGGACCTCAAGACCTGGCTATTCAACTAATCCGGAGCTGCCCCTGCCCCCTAGCACCTTGAGACCCTCGCAGGTGAGTAGTGTGCTTTACAAACCCCTTGATTGATTATAAGTCCATAGTAAAGTGCACTACATGTGCCAGGGGCCTGTAGATTAAATGCTACTAGTGGTCCTGCAGCACTAATTGTGCCACCCTCTTAAGTATCCCTCTAACAATGTCCCAGGCCTGACGTTTCAGAACGTATGTGTGCAATGACACTACCACTTCGACCAAGCAAGGAAAAACTCCTGCCAGCCCTAAACCTTCCCTTTTTAAACAAGTAAGGCCCTGTTTACCCACAGGGCAGGGTGTCATGTATTTAAAAATAGGACATGTACCATTAAGTTTTACATATCCTGATAGTTAAAACCTCCATATTTTCTTTTTCACTACTGCAATGCCTGTCTCTGCCATAGGACAACATTGGGCTTACCTAATTATCAGGTACATGCATCAATCTCGGCATTTGCGATTCCTTAATTGCGATTTTTAAGGAATCGCAAATGCCTATGCATTAAGAAATCGCTAAATAAATTGCGATTTCTTAAAATCCCTTAATTGCGATTAGCATTTTGCGAATCGCAGTTAAGGAATCCCTTCCCATTCATTCCTATGGGCCTAGAGGCCCATAGGAATGAATGGGAAGACAATCTCAATTTGCGATTCGCAATTAGCTAATCGCAAATTGAGATTGCGATTTCAAGGGTGCAGGGGTGTCCAAAGGACACCCTGTTGCACCCCTGAAATCAAACAATGCACATATGTTGTGTACACACATGCCCTAAGGGCATGTGTGTGCACAACATGAAAGTTAAAAAAATGCACAAAATTGCATATTTCTAACATTTCGCAAAATTACCATGAGGTCCAACCTCATGGTAATTTTTTCTCTCTAATTGCGAAATCGCAATTGTTTTCAGTTTCATGCATTGCTTTTAAGGAATCGCAAAATTGCGATTCCTTAAAAGCAATCGCAAAAATAGCGATTTCTTCACTTTTAGGATAATGCATCCCAAATAGTGATTTGGGAATCGCAAACGGATGAATTTTGCGATTTGCACCGTTTGCGATTCCTAAATCGCTTGATGCATGTGCCTGTATATCTTTTAAGTGTAATTCCGAGTTGTGAAGAGATGGACTTTTCAAGTTTGGTATCACTGAAATCACCAACTTATGGTGAAGGTGAAATTTAAATTCCAGTTTAGCAAAGGCCACTTTTAGAAAGTTGGCATTTACTTACTTTAGCCATTTGGTGCCTTCTGCCTATCTCTGGAATACTTGTCTGGGGAGGGTGACAGCTGGCTTTCTGTATTCCCTCTAGACAGTCACACACAAAGGAAGGGTTGGTGTGCCTGAGTGGCCATCAGGATGCAGATGGGCCATCCTGAGCAGGATGGGAGAGAGTAGCTGACACTTAAACCTGAAAGGTTTGTGTCCTGTCCCCACACAAAGGATTGATTGCCTCCTTGTGGTGTGTCTTAAGGCAGAACAGGAAGGAAGAACCTCTTTGCACATCAAAGCTTTCTTTGCTGTCTCCTCCACTTCAAAGGCACCACTAGATATAAGTACTGTACCTCTGATACCATGACTTTAGTACACTTCCTGACTTGTGACTACTCTGCCAGGAAGAAGAGCTGTTGTGCTGCTGAGAGAGCTGCTAGTCTACTGGACTGTTATTATGCCAAACTCTGCCTTGCTATGTTCTTGCCTGACTGAGCTGCCCTGCTCTGTGCTGTTCTACTGCCTAGGTGAGAAGGACTAGAACTACAACACTTGAACTCAGAGTGAATCCAAGGGCTTGCTGGCTTGCCTACTGCCCCCAGGTCTTAGGGAGGTGAAAGACTTGAGACACCTGCATCAGAAAGCTGTGAGTTTGCCCTGCCAAGTGGATCCACCGCAGTCCTGGATCCTTGGAAGTGAGGCCCAAGGTGCTTCTTCATCCAGAACCCACACATCCCCATCAGACATGGTGCATCTTTGCCTTTGTGTGAGTCGTAACTAGCCCATACTTGTCCTTGCGGGGAGCGGACCCAGTGCATTGCCCTCAAAACCAATGCTTAGTCGTCATTGTGTGGAGCACAAGTGGTACATAATACTCGGAGCAAGCACATTGATTTCAGCATCGACGCATCACTTATTGTGAGAGCAGAAGCTGTACATCTCATCTGGAACCAGCACTTGCACTTGGAACTGGCGCTTCACCTTAGTTGTGTGGAGAAAATTGATGCATCTCTTCAACTGCATGGCTCGACACCAAAGGTTGCCTCGTCTGCAACGCGCATCCTCGTTAACGACAACCCAAGGTCCTTTGGTGCAGCGGGCCCAAGTTGTTCCCTGTATCTGGCCTGCTCCATCCTGGTCAGCCTATACCTAAGGCTTTGCCCCGGTCTAGCACAGCCAGGTACCTCTTTTAAGCGTATATTGATTCGGAGCGCTTTTTGACATTTATGCTCTAAAAATTCATATCTTGACTTCTACACAGTGGATTTTGTCATTTTGGTTTTGTTTTATTTATTCCGCTCGAGATCACCGGACCGGATTACCTGCATCGGGACCCCTGCTGACAAGGGAGTGAGCCGTGTCACATCAAAGGCTGCAGCGGGACTGCGAGGACCGGCAGGCAGTGCGACAATCTGCCACAGCTGGTCCTCTTCCCGCCGCTTCCTCCCTGCAGCTGAAATTAGGGGCAGGACTTGGGTTCTGCGTGCCCCTCCCGGGAAACAAACTGACCTGCGGGTGTCGCTCTCTGTGGTTGCTGCTTGCTGACCCCTGCACCGGACCCACGCCTCGCGGCCCCCGCTCCGCGGGAGACGCTCGAGATCACCGGACCGGATTACCTGCATCGGGACCCCTGCTGACAAGGGAGTGAGCCGTGTCACATCAAAGGCTGCAGCGGGACTGCGAGGACCGGCAGGCAGTGCGACAATCTGCCACAGCTGGTCCTCTTCCCGCCGCTTCCTCCCTGCAGCTGAAATTAGGGGCAGGACTTGGGTTCTGCGTGCCCCTCCCGGGAAACAAACTGACCTGCGGGTGTCGCTCTCTGTGGTTGCTGCTTGCTGACCCCTGCACCGGACCCACGCCTCGCGGCCCCCGCTCCGCGGGAGCCGCTCGAGATCACCGGACCGGATTACCTGCATCGGGACCCCTGCTGACAAGGGAGTGAGCCGTGTCACATCAAAGGCTGCAGCGGGACTGCGAGGACCGGCAGGCAGTGCGACAATCTGCCACAGCTGGTCCTCTTCCCGCCGCTTCCTCCCTGCAGCTGAAATTAGGGGCAGGACTTGGGTTCTGCGTGCCCCTCCCGGGAAACAAACTGACCTGCGGGTGTCGCTCTCTGTGGTTGCTGCTTGCTGACCCCTGCACCGGACCCACGCCTCGCGGTCCCCGCTCCGCGGGAGACGCTCGAGATCACCGGACCGGATTACCTGCATCGGGACCCCTGCTGACAAGGGAGTGAGCCGTGTCACATCAAAGGCTGCAGCGGGACTGCGAGGACCGGCAGGCAGTGCGACAATCTGCCACGGCTGGTCCTCTTCCCGCCGCTTCCTCCCTGCAGCTGAAATTAGGGGCAGGACTTGGGTTCTGCGTGCCCCTCCCAGGAAACAAACTGACCTGCAGGTGTCGCTCTCTGTGGTTGCTGCTTGCTGACCCCTGCACCGGACCCACGCCTCGCGGCCCCCGCTCCGCGGGAGCCGCTCGAGATCACCGGACCGGATTACCTGCATCGGGACCCCTGCTGACAAGGGAGTGAGCCGTGTCACATCAAAGGCTGCAGCAGGACTGCGAGGACCGGCAGGCAGTGCGACAATCTGCCACAGCTGGTCCTCTTCCCGCCGCTTCCTCCCTGCAGCTGAAATTAGGGGCAGGACTTGGGTTCTGCGTGCCCCTCCCAGGAAACAAACTGACCTGCGGGTGTCGCTCTCTGTGGTTGCTGCTTGCTGACCCCTGCACCGGACCCACGCCTCGCGGCCCCCGCTCCGCGGGAGCCGCTCGAGATCACCGGACCGGATTACCTGCATCGGGACCCCTGCTGACAAGGGAGTGAGCCGTGTCACATCAAAGGCTGCAGGGGGACTGCGAGGACCGGCAGGCAGTGCGACAATCTGCCACAGCTGGTCCTCTTCCCGCCGCTTCCTCCCTGCAGCTGAAATTAGGGGCAGGACTTGGGTTCTGCGTGCCCCTCCCGGGGCGTGGTCTTGCCAGGAAGCGTACATAACTGGACGTCCACACCAGGCCCGCGGGACGCGCGCGGGCGAAGACCGGGCAAAGAGCGGGCCGTTTTAGGCCGTTAGAGGCCGGCAGAGACCGGACCGGGCCCCCCCTCTAACGTCGTCCCCGCCCCAAGGCTATTCTCCTCACTTCTTCTGCCTGCGGTTTTTGACTGTTACTCTCGCCATGGCAACTAGAGTATCCAGGAGCAAGGCTGCCCAACAGTGCTCTGGCACACTGGAAAAATTATTTCCTAAAGCTAGTGCTGCGGCTAACAAAGATCGCACAGTTTCAGACTCTCTCCTTGAGGTGAACGCTGAAAACGCGCCAGTGATAGCGGACCCTTCGGACTCCTCCTCCATCGATGTTAGTACTCCAATAACCCTTGACGCCACCCATTTATCCCTCATGGATAGTATTGATCAGACAATCGAGTCTGTCCTCCAACAACTTAGGACCCCATCTAATCCACCTAGGGATAGTGAACCACTGCGCCGCTCGGGTGTGGTGGAGACCACTCCGTATATGAATTGTGCGGAATTGACTAAGGCGCAGGATGGAGGGCAAGTTGTAGCGTTAACGGACCCTGTAAGCAGTAGAGTGGACCATCCTCCGAAAAGGAAAAGGTCAAGGAAGCTTAGAGGGGTAAAAAGGGCCAAAGTTGATAAAACCAACCCAACACTAGATGTTAGCTCAGACATTTCGACATCTCCTGTGGTCACCTCCCCGGGAACTCGGTCTGATCAACCAGACTCGCCAATAGACACAGTGGTAACTGGGTGTCCTGGGCCGTTCATATTTGGTAGAATTCCTCCTAATGCGCCAGAGGCTCTGATTGGCTCATTTAGGGACATTCTTAGGAGCCCGTTGGAGCCCCTGTCTGCAAAACTGGACTCTATAGCTGCTAGACTTTCGGCTATAGAAAATGCATATAACAGAAACAGTCCTAGTATGGTGTTGGGCTCAAGTACACAGACGGCTCCCCGGGAATCTGCAGGGAACAGACCATCCACTGCTGGAACAAGCATACAGGCACCGGCTGGGGCACAACACACCGTTACAGGCAGTCATCCTCCCCCACTGCCCTCCTCACAAACGTCTAGGCCCCCTGTCCCTGCACCCAGAAGATCTAAGCAACTGACATTACCCCATCCAACGAGTGTGGGGCGAGCTAACAATGATCATACTGGTCGCCCTATTAGCCCTAACACTAGGCGCAGGGCGGTCAATCTGCCCCCTGAGGCTGTGCCTTACACAGTGATTATGGTGGGAGTTCCTGAGCTCACTGGCGACACCAGAGAGCCACAGGACTCACTCCGTAACAAAGTAATTAGTTGGCTTAATATCAACAGGCCCCTCCCTCCTAATATCAAAGGTGATGTGTTGATGGTCAGAAGGATCCCTTGGATCGGAGTCACCCCTAAAAACAGGGTAGGGGACTGATCATAATTAGTTTTAAAAGCCCACTGGTTGCCCCTTATATCTGTAACTGGCTGACAAGGCCGAATAAGTCCAACATAGAACTAGTCTCCCTCTCATATTTTTATCCAAATGTTTCCAATCTAGCTGTGGGGAGGGAACAGAGTTGGACCAGAGTGGGCTTCGCCGTAGATGGCTCACGGTACAGACCCAAGTATAACACACTTCCCGCTCATGACAACTTTGCCCATCAGAATAGATTTTCTTGCCTGGACCAGGTTGATTGACCAAAAAGGGGAGACTCAGCACAAATGCTAGCAAATTCTGCCTATGGGTCTATACTCAGGGGGGAAGGCACATCTGTTCCCGTAACTGAAAAAAGGTCCCTGGCCCCTGTTAATGAGGGGGGGAACGTCCTGGGAAGCACCCAAGTGCTAGATGGAGATCCATCAAGCACATCAACTGCTCTCACAATGCAGTTGGTGGAGCATGCTGAATCACCAACCCCGCCGCCAAATACTATTGGTTTGGGTGACCTGGGTAATTCTGCATATGTCACCCTGCCTACATCTAGTGAAGCAGGTCCACAATCCCAAGATCCAGGCTTGACTATTCTTTCCTGGAATGTAGCTGGCATTTCAAGTAAGGTGGGCCCCCCGGAGTGGGATACCCTGGTTAGCAAAAGGGATATCCTCCTCTTTCAGGAGACTTGGGCAAGGGCACCACAGCTTAGGAGGGGATATGACACTTTTGAAATTCTGGCAAAGTCAAATGGGAGGGGGAGACCCTCGGGCGGTCTAGCAATTTGGGTGGCGAGCCACATTGGGTGCCAAGTGGAAAGGATGGACACATTTTCACAGGACATTCAGTGTGTCCTCCTCAAACGGCCTGGTAAAAGTACATGGGCTATCGTTAACGTCTACTCACGTCCAGTTGCAGTGGGCAAGGAATCCCCAACCCTAGTTGATCTTTCATCTTTTTTAGGGCAACTGCCAGGTGACCTGAAAATAGTGATGGGAGGGGATTTCAACTGTCATTTTTAACCCCTGGAAGGCTTAATGGAGGGCGCCTTTACTGCCGAGGATGACCATTGGGGAGTTCCACCTTCTACCTCACCTCATCCCACAGCATGGTCCCCGCTGGTAGTACAACTTACCTCCCTTACTCTGAACTTTGCACTGAGGGCGTGTAACGGACGCACCCCTTCTGACACTCCTTCGGTGTGTACTTTTAACAAAAAGGGTCAGGAGTCAAGGTTGGACTACATATTTATAGATATTTCCCTGTGGCCCAAAGTTCAAGATTTTAGAGTGATCCCGAGGACAGACAGTGACCACAATTCCCTTCTGTTGGAGATCCACCACCCTGCCCCTGCTGTAGGGCTGCCAACCTTCGATTCTGGAGTCGACCAGGGAGACTTACTACTCACCAGTCGATAAAGAAGAAGCTATAAATAACCTCTATGGCATAGCACTCCCCAGGTTCCAGGAGGTGGATGCTCTCATCAATCAACCAAGACCCTCTGATTACAATGAGAGACTATATGGCATTCACCAGGCCTTAGTGAGGGACCTCGCAGATGTCTTCAATCCGGCGCTGCCCATCAGAAGGAAAAAGACTTGCGCCCCGACTTGGTACACCTCTACTTGTAGGAAAACCAAGTCTGAGCTACTTGCTGCAATCAAAGAGGGCAGCGACAAGGGGAAGGTTGCAGCCCTCAGGAGGGGATACAAGCTAGCATTGGCCAACGCAAGGGCAGAGTGGGATTGGAACCACTGGCACGAACTGACTGAAGCCCTCGAAGCTAAAGACTCCAGAAAATTTTGGGCTCTGGTAAATAATGGGACAGGGGATCTGTTACCAGCAGTAGAACCCAACATTGCCCCTTCTATCTGGGAGGCCCATTTTGGAACATTATATGAAGAATCCACTCTCTGGCCTGAAGGGATGGTGCTGGAGTCCCCCTGCCCCCCGGATGTGTCCCTGGAATTTTCCTTGGGGGAGGTGAAGTTAGCTCTGGAGCACTTAGCGCTGGGGAAGGCACCAGGGCTGGATAAGTTGCCCGGCGATTTGTTCAAATACCATCCTGACATTTGGGGCCTGTACTTTCTTGTTCTATTCAATGCTATATTGGGAGGTATGGCGGTCCCCTCCTCTTGGCTAGGGGCTGAAATAGTTCCGATTTACAAGAAGGGGTCCCCTTTGAGCCCGGCAAACTATAGGCCTATTAGCCTGATAGATGTTCCCCAAAAGCTTTTTGCGCGCCTAATATTGAATCATCTGTTAGACTGGGTGGAGGAAAATGACATCATGAGTCCCCTGCAGGCTGGCTTCAGGAAAAACACGTCGACCATGGACCAGATCTTCCGCCTCGTTCTCCTCTACTGGAAGACGGTGAGGATCGAGGGGGGGAGATTGTACATGGTCTTCGTGGATCTGAGGTCAGCCTTTGGCCTAGTCCCGCGCAGGAAACTGTGGGAGGTGCTGGAAAAGCTAGGAATTCCCCCCCAGTTACTTAACATCCTATACAGGCTGCATGAAAACAACTATGCACAAGTCAGGTGTGGGAGAGATGGCAAACTTTCATCCAGGTTTCCAGTCCGTCGAGGCGTGAGGCAGGGTTGTGTCCTGGCTCCGACCCTGTTTTGTTTATTTATCAATAACGTCATCTCACACCTGGAAAACGTTAAGGACAACGACGCCCCTTGTCTGGCAGGTAGGAGGGTACCGGCAATTATGTTTGCCGATGACACCCTCCTCCTTTCAAAATCCCCCATGGGGATCCAGAGGATCCTGCATGGATTTGGTCTTTTCTGTCACCAGCATGGGTTGGAAGTGAACACAGAAAAGACCAAGTTCATGATCTTCAACCCTCCAACCAAAACCAGGCCCAATCCCATCCTGGGGACCGCCAGCCTTGAGAGGGTGTCTACCTTCGTATATCTGGGGGTAACATTGCAGGAAAATCTATCATGGGACCGCCAGATAGTACGATCCAGGGCCAAACTGTCCCAACTGTCGGGTGCAATCTTGAAAGTGGCTAATTCTTCTTCCTTCAAGCCTATAAGTCCGGCCCTTGAAACTTACAAAACCCAGGCCAAGGCTGCGGCTATGTATGGCAGCGAACTATGGGGGTACAAAGCGGTGAAGGACTTATCAACTGTAGAAAACAGTTTTCTAAGGCGCCTTCTAGCCCTTCCTAGTTCCACGCCACTTCAGCCTCTGAGAATGGACATGGGTCTCCCCCCTATTGCAGAGGAGCTTGTGTCAAAACCAGTGAAGTTCTGGCACAGGCTTTGGTCTACGGAAGAACTTCATCACTATAGGGAGGATCTTACCCATGTCATGAGTTTAAATCGTAGGGGTAAAATCCCCTGGCTCACCTTCGTGGAAAATGAACTGTCTGCCATCAATCTCCGTGACCTGTGGGAGGACCCTGCGCGAGGTTGCCAATCAATCTCGCGCAAAGCCCTAGCACAAATCTATAAAGCCAGGTCCCTTGCTCACCTGATGGACGCTCAAAATAGCGGCACCTTAACCTTGCGATTTTTAGAAACCAAAAATTCTTATGTTTTTGAACCTTTTATGGATTTTATCTTTCCCATCCTGGCGAGGAAACTGTACGTTCAATGGAGGCTTGGCACGCTCCCCATTAAACCATACACGTGCAAGTGGACAAATGGGGGCGATAAATTATGTCCCTGCTGTAACAACCATGTGGAAGATGACCTCCACATTCTGATTGTGTGCCCTGCATACCAAAGGCCCAGAAAATACTGGATAGCGCCCCTATGTAAGAACCTGGGGTTCAGAGAGTATGCTCAGGCATACAGGATTTTGAAAACCAGCACCTTGGGTCACATTGTGTTTGCTGTCTCAAAATTTCTCATGGCCATATGGTTGATCAGAAAGAAAAGATCCACTGAAGACCCCTGAACTTTGTTTATGTAACTTTAAACTGCCCCTCGCTGGGAGAGCGGACTTTATTTAAATGTACTTAAATGTATTTTATAAATAATGTATTTTACTGTCTGTAATGTTGCATTGCATCTTTTATGGTCTATATGGCCGAAATAAAGAATTTTTGGAATTGAATTGGTATCAAGTACTTTTGTGGTGTTTTCATTGTGTGCTTGAAGGAAGAGCTGCATAAATACTTTAAACATTACCTCTTAAGCTAAGCCTGACTGCTCTGTGCCAAGCTACCAGAGAGTAAGAATGGGATATTTAGGTTGGGTTGTAACCTTCACTGGTTGTGTTTCCTGCTTGGACAGGGTGCATACTTCCACCAATCAGAACCCCAATCTCTAACATCAGCTATTTCCTTTCATTCATTTTGCCCTCTTTTTTCCTGAACCAATAAGAAAGAACCCTGAGATATGATTTGTGTTTATTGAGGGAATTCAGCATAAAAAAAATAAATCTGTATTCGTTTTTTTTTAATGGGTCACTTTTCAGCAGTCATGTTATTTTCTTGAGTGGAAACTATTGCAATGGAGTATTCTGCAATAAATGTTTCAAACAACACGAGTATTAAACCGTTCTTCAGTCGGTCTCCTGTTCAACTGCACTTAGAGAAAGCAATGGAATGTGTTTGCTGGTAAGTAATTGTCATGCCGCTACATCGAAATAAGAAGCAGTGACATGCAAAAATGATAGTGTCTTCAATTCGCTTTTTATCCTTGAGAATGTTTGCAACCATGCACAGGAATGCAACTCCCATTTACATATGTCCGTCTCCAAGATCCCGACATTTCGCATAAAGTAACTGCTGCAATTGAATTAAGCTGCAATGCAGAAACATAACGGGGCCGAATCACAAACCTGCTATTACATGTCCTGCTGCTGACTCAAGGATGTGCTAGGTGCACACGACTTCTGCCACCATGTAATGAATGCAAGTTTGTGGAGGCGGAACATTTTTTTAGTTGGATTTTGTTGGTGGTGATGCGTTCAGTTGTTTTTGTGCCGTTTTGTTTTTGCTATTCATTATATATTTGTTACTATTGTACTGCACTGTGGTTAAAGCATTGCATTCTGTTTGTTTTGTCATGTTATGTTCTGTTGATGTTATTTTAATTTGTAATATGATATTGTATTGTGTTATGTACTCTACAGATGTCAAAAATGCTGCTACATTTCCTACGAAAAGCAGCACATTACTTTAAAGTTGCCAAAGCAAACAACTTAAGTGGTAAAGCAGGGCTTTTCTACTATTTAAGACAGCAGTCAGCCCAAAACTATGGCAGGGACCTGTCTTAAATGAGCACTTCCAGCGCTCACGAACACTTTATATGACACAGCCAAGGGGCAATATTACACAGGAAATGATTTTGCAGCAGGTGTCCGTTTCATCCCAACTAAGCATGTCACGAGGCCAACTCCTCTGCTGTCAAAGAGAATTAGCAGCACTGGAATCAGCAGCCAACAGAATGATTAAGGAGCCCTCGCATCAGGATCAGATGTCATAACACGTAGTCAACGTAATGAGTCAGATAAGAATTTCTTAATTGAGTAGAAAATCGTTAATATGTTGTGAGTACAAAGGCTGTCATGGGAATAGGATTGGTGACCAGTGCCGAGACTGCCTGTAGTGCTCAGGTTGCTGTTTTCTAAGGATTCTTTAGTGGATGAAAAACGGCAAGAGAAGAGTTCCAGATTTCTCACGTTAAATATATATGATATTCCGGGGCATTTGTACAAGCCCCTATCGCCACCACAACGTCACTTTTACCAATGTTGAGGTGGTGATATGGGCTGTGTCTTTTTTACAAGGCAGCGTTAAGCCACTTAACATGGCTTAACGCTGCCTTGTAAATAGGGACCCCTTTCACGCTGCGGTTAGCGTGAAAGGGGTGGGCAGTGGGTGTTGCAGTAGGAGTTCCTCTGCAACACCCATCGATTTTGACGCTGCCTCCTATGTACAAGGGTGGCTTACAAAGGAGGCAGCGCCAAAATTAAGACCAGGTAAAACCTAGTCCTAAATTGGCCAAATAAGGAGAAATGCATTATTTATCCTCATTTTTGCTTTTTCCATGTGTGCTGCCTTGTGCAGCACACATGGAAAAAGCAAAATGCTGTAGATTAGTTATGTACAGGAAGCGACACCTTCCTGTACATAAACAATCCTTTAAAACAAATGCCATTTTGTAACTTGCATGTGTGCTGCACACAGCAGATCACATCACATTTTAGATTTTGTTTATGTGCAGGAAGAGACATCTTTCTACACATAAACCATCCTCCAATCCACGCAGAAGACACCCTTGCGCTATAGTGCAAGGGTGCCTGTGTTGGCGCTAAGTTGCTAAACTTAGCGCCATTGCAGAGGTAAATGCAAGGCTGCACTACATTCTTGTAAAATTATCTTTCAGACCTGGCGGAGAGAGGTGTTAAGCCAGGAAGGCTAATGCCTCTCTCCGCCACTTCCTTGTAAATATCCCCCTCTGTCTTCTTATACTAAGAAGCTTTCAGTTTTAATCTGTGAGCTGTCTTTCGGGGTGTAATGCATCTTTAATTAGAAAGTACACAATTATTGAAGGCAAACATTGAACGAGTCATACAGTGCATTTCTTTAACTCACTTTGCACTTTTACAAAAATACCATGTATGCAAGGTCAATTTCAAGGTTGCTTAACTTATCAGATTGTTTCTACTATTTTCTGTGTTTCGTTTAACACATTTTTATGTAGCATCTGGTCAGACTGATTGCTGATTGCATAGTGCAAGACTAGTTCAGTTAAATTTTTCTCCAACACATACACTGAGTTGCTTATTTATGACAGATCTGCATCGCTTTTGCACCACATAAAGTGGTGCATGCTTGATGCAGGGCTCTCATAAAGATTTATGAAGCCATGTAAAGCCACCCTGCGTAGCTTTGATTAGCCTCATAAATCATGACTACGGCTAAGCAGTGCAAATCGCTGCATCGCCTTACTCTAGAGCCCAGGAGGTGTTCCATATGTGTTACAGTGGCGTTTTCCACGCAACTCCCATGGAATTTGATGCTGCCTCAGATTTACAAAGTGATGTAAACCTTGGGAAGTATCAAATCTGCACCCCTCCCGAGGTGAGGTGTAATGAGGAGAAATATGATAATTCCTCCTTAATTTTTCCTCTTTCCATGTGTGCTACATTCTTCAGCAAACATTGAAGGAGGAAAACACCTTGTAGGATGATTTTTCTGCAGGAAGGTACCCTTTCCAGCACAAAAACCATCCTGCCTTCAATGGGTGGAATCTTGATCCATGGTGCAAGGCTGCAAAACCAGCACCAGAGCAGGCAGTAAAGACAGGAATGCACTATATTGCTTAAATACAGAGCATTCTTGCCTTTTCACTTTGGCGGAGGGCAGCGCAGCGAGATGCCTTGCTGTGTTACCCTACCCAAAATGCCATAAATCAGGCCCCAACTGACCGGTGCAAGAAATCGAGTGTGGGACCTACTTGCAAGGATGAATAACACCATTTGCACCAACTGATACATTAATAACCTGCTGATTTTCATAGGCCGAAGAGTGCAAAGGTATTTGTCTCCTTTTCTCTGTGCTCTGGGTCAGTCAATTCAGAAAAGGGGGGGTGGTGATGGACAGAGTGTCTGAATAAAGCAGAGCACTCCTACCCAGTCAACAGATCAGGGCTTGATCCATCACCATTTTTAGCTCACTGCACCATCCTAGCTCAGAACCTGGCTACATGCAAATTAGTCTGTCCCTGGCCCAGTGCATCATGGGAACAGGGCAGACCAAACTACCAAGCCAATTCTTTTACTGGAAAGGAAACTAGCTTCCAGGGACCGGTTTCTGGCATTGCAGCCGTCTTCGGCCCGGCTTGCTTGAATCCTGATGGTGCAGTGAGCAAGGGACTCACATCTGAGCATACCCTTCCACGCTTATGGTGGACAAAACGATTCAGAAAAGGGGGGAAGGTGATGGACAGAGTATCTGAATAAAGTAGAGCCCTCCTACCCAGTCAACAGATCAGGGCTTGATCCATCACCGTTTTTTAGCTCACTGCACCATCCCAGCTCAGAACCTGGCTACATGCAAATTAGTCTGTCCCTGGCCCAGTGCATCATGGGAACAGGGCAGACCAAACTACCAAGCCAATTCTTTTTCTTGGAAGGAAACAAGCTTCCGGGGACCGGTTTCTGGCATTACAGCCGTCTTCGGCCCGGCTTGCTTGAATCCTGATGGTGCAGTGAGCAAGGGACTCACATCTGAGCATACCCTTCCACGCTTATGGTGGACAAAACGATTCAGAAAAGGGGGGTGGTGATGGACAGAGTATCTGAATTAAGCAGAACACTCATACCCAGTCAACAGACCAGGGCTTGATCCATCACCGTATTTTAGCTCACTGCACCATCCCAGCTCAGAACCTGGCTACATGCAAATTAGTTTGTCCCTGGCCCAGTGCATCATGGGAACAGGGCAGACCAAACTACCAAGCCAATTCTTTTACTGGAAAGGAAACAAGCTTCCGGGGACCGGTTTCTGGCATTACAGCCGTCTTCGGCCCGGCTTTCTTGAATCCTGATGGTGCAGTGAGCAAGGGACTCATGTCTGAGCATACCCTTCCATGCTTAGGGTATTCAATGTGTTTTAAATTGTAATGGTTTTAAATAATCAAACAATAAAGTCTTATTTTTATTATTATAAAGTATTCCTGGACGACCTTCACTCTCTTCCTCTTTGGAAAAATGGCAAGAAAGGCTTGGTAAAGAAAACTCTGATGTAGAGTGGTTTGAGATTCTTGACAGACATAACAGATCATCTGCAAAGATTACAGGCAGCTAATTTGGCTCTCACGGTGGCCTGCTGGAGATGTTATCATCTGACAGGTGACACTGAACATATGATATAGTCCTGCCCCTCTTTACATTAATGTTGGCAACAGGTCAGAGGTACTTTGAAAACTTGCAATGACCTTGCTCTACAGCTATAGACAGCTCAGATTTTTCTTCGAAACATGCTGGAAGTGGTAGATCTTGATAACAGATACAAAACAGTGGGTATACACAGTGCTAGGATGCATATGGCAGTGGCAGCCTCGTGTGAATACATCAATTATTATTTCATGGTTCAAACCCCTGTATTTAAGATGATATGGCCCCCTTTCATTCCGATGTTTTCCCCCTTTTAACCTCATAAGCAGGATGGGTACACTCCTACATTTCTTTGTCTTATATCCTCTTCCCTACTGACTCCACCCAAAGATGTTGAGTGAGCCCCCTCTCACAAAACTGGAAGAATTTCCATTATTACCTAACTCTAAATCAGGCCCAAGGTATTTTCTGTGTAGAGAAGAAAACTAAAAATACAGATGCACACCAAACAACAGAACATCCAACCAACTTCCACAGCTGAGATCAAATCCAAAACAAAATTATAGCAATTTTGCAGAGTGTCTATGTCAGGTATCATAATGGTACCAAATAGCCAATGTTACTCAATGTACAAGTCCGTGAATTAGCTTCATCAGTTCCTTTCAAGAATTAAACTGACTTGAAGATTTTACTGTGCCATTTGTTTACTTATCTGACTCGATGTGGTATAGGCACCAGACTTAAAAATGCAAGTATCGTTGCTGATGTGAAATGCCTGCCCTCTGACCTACAAACTATATAATATAACCAATGTAAGTCGATCCGAAAGGAAAAAAACCCTCATAATTAGTTCAGAGATAAAAACAGTTCTAAAGGTAGAGGCTTTGATTAATAACATCCGTTTTCCTGACCGGCTACGGTAATAAATAGTAATACCATAAAAACAAATGTAAGTTATTCGTACCTTTGCCTTTGCAGTACTAAACAGATCTTACACAGAAAATAAAGCTAGATCAACAGCTGCTGCTCCGTCCTCGGCAAACACAGACATCTGCCGACTTAGGTAAGAAATGTGGTACTTGTGTTTAATAATCTAAAAATCCTATTCACTAAGTATTTGAGTGAAATTATCAGGTCCTTCTACCAATATTGTGTAGTCAAAAATAAATAAATACTTACTGGCTGCAACCACTTCATTCCATAGATTGGATGTGCCGACCGACCAGCACATATCTGGGTAAAATCTATCATACCCTTTCCACCATATCAAATGCAAGGAACTAAGCACAGATAAATTCAGTGAGTTCTCGCTTAGTGTAGATAATGCATCCTTTGTTTATCGTTAACATTATCATACCCTTTCTATCACATTAAATGTAAGGAACTAAGTTCGGACAAACTTATTTGGTTTTCGCTGAGTGTAGATAATGCACCCTTATATATGTACTTTTAGCCATTGTTTATTGATAACATTACTATCCTAGCAAACCTTGGCTACGGAATTCCTAGAGAAAATTGGCGAAATGCTCTAATTGTCATAAGACCTTGTCTCATTAATATATGCTACATTACTGCTCAAATATAATATCGTAGAGTTTGTACCTTATGTAGCCTTATATTTGGCTACATGAGTAGGGAGTTGGCGATATGTAAAGCTGTTCGCATGTTTGTGTGTATGGAGGTACCGATTAAAAGGTTAATATAACTTACCTAGAAAGAGAATCTGAATTGCTGTACATGTTTTTCAGATTGTATATGTGGCTCCTGAAGAAGGCGTTCCTGTGAAAACGCCGAAACGCGCGTCGAGAAGAGGATTGATATTGTCCACCATTGTCTTAGGAATCAAGAATTTATGATGTTATTTGTAATGCTGTATTGTGTTGATGCTTTATAATAGTTCAAAAGTCTTATTATTTTTATATGTCAGAAATGTTATGTTTTTAATCTGAGTATATATACTTAATAATAAACAAGATTTTGTACTTTTTAATTATTTGGTTTGCTTGTTACTTATCGTTTTCTCCCTAATGTTATTGCATCTGTTATCTTGTTTGCATTGTCTAAATTTCCCTGTCAAACATATTCTGTTACTCAAACAGGGGGTCCTTCTTATTTACACCACTCTGACCTACTTTCAGCACATGCCTAAATTCAAGACTAAATGATTTCCGGGTGACTCAGATCCTGGAAAATGCATTAGAGTTCAAGATCATCAATCCAAACTGGACTAGGTCTAACCCAATTTCAATATAAGGATTCACATTGCATTCAATATTTTCACAGTACATTATAGATGTCCAGCTATCAAGTATTTTGGGGATCTAGGAGCTTGTATGCACATATGACACAGTCCAGAAGGAGAGCTCTTAGGTACTCATCTGGTCTACAGTCAACAAAAGAGGACTAGGTATTGAAATTAGCTAGCACGCAGTGCCCTCTAATGCCACCAATAGTCAAGACTCACAGTCTCAAACACTGAATGATCAAAGTTAAGAGTTTTAGTTTGCAGGATCACCTACAGCTAGGGACACCCATTAAACATATAGGCCCAATCAGTTGAGAATGGGTCCGGGATGCATAGTTTAAATCCAGCAACGATTAAACTGGCTAAATGTCCTGCATAGAACTCAAATAAAATTAGAATCATTTGGAATGATGGTGATTTTTGAATGTTAATGAAACATTACTTTGATGCCTATTGCAAAGCAAAAGCTATCCGTCCAACTTTCTCTTGAAAGAGTGTAAGAGCTGATAATAGGAATGTCTGGAATGATTCAAACAGCCACCACTCTGTCCCTTATTAACAGTGCATTTGCAGCTTTATCTAATAAGATTTGTAAATGTACGAATTTTACTATAGCACAATTAGAGCCCTGCATGTTTTTTTAAATGCTCTTCGTATTGAATTACATTCATTGATGTCATTGTGTTTGAGTGAGTGCATGTCTAGAATACTATATTAATGTGAATTTTGATTACTTTTGCTTTACAGAACCCTCTCCCCTTGGTTTGAGGGGTATCTCACAGTATTTTGGCATAATTAAGAGTGCTCCAGTGAGGGAATGCAATGTTGAATACACCCAATCAAATCTGAAATCTGGGGATTTGATATTTAATGAGCGTGATAACTATCACGAATTACAGTTTACAAACGTTGGGGCATATTATCAAGGACCGGTGTTAAAATTATCGCCAGAAAACTGCAGATAAAACGACGATAATGGGCTTCATACTACACTCAAGTTAATTCCCATAGAAGCCCATGTTAACATCAGAACATGGGCTTCTATGGGAATTAAATTGGGCGTATTATCAAGCCCATTATCGCCGTTTTATCTGCAGTTTCCTGCCGATAAAACAGCAATAATTTTAACACCAGTCCTTGATAATATGCCCCCTTGTTTCTTGTTATAAACCTATGTATCCTGCTCTTTTCAGTTTTTTTCACTCATTAAGCATTGGCAGGTATTTTCTTGGAAAAAATGATGGAGATGCAGACTTTACAGCTTGCAGTAATGATCAGGGATGGTAAACTTCACAAACTCATAATTCTGGCTCCTGTACAAATGATGGATTGTGCAAACATCAGAATTTGCCATCTTCGCTTTTATTGGAGTCTCACTGTCCTTTAGTGTTTCACCGCAGTTACTGAACATATTGCGGTTTTGAGAACATGCTCAATTGAGCTCTACCTCATACCAATTCAGGAGCGTGTATATACTGTGATGAACATCAGAAGCATAAAAGATAGAAGGAAATCCAAACCTTGACATAGTCTCCCAAAGGAACACCCAATTGACCTGATTGAAAGCTTTATCAGCATCGATCGCTACAATGGTGAGTGGGAGTCCTCTGTCCTCTGCTACATCGATTGCCCCAATCACCTGAAACGTAAGCTCATTGAGCTGCCGGCCAGGTATGAACCCCCTCTGATCTGAATGGATAATTGTCTTGATAACTTTTGCCAATCTGGTTGCTAATATTCCAGAAAATATCTTCAGATCTGAATTTAAAAGAGAGATCGGTCTACACGACTTGATCCTTTGGGGGTCTTTATTTGGTTTTACTATTAGGGCAATAGTAGCCTCCAGCCATGAAAGGGGAATATGATCTCCTTGTAAGAGAATTCTATTGAAGAGTGTCATAAGCACGGGCAAGATTTCCTCCAAGTTATCCCCATACACTCTGTTGGCAAGCCGTCCGGACCAGTAGCTTTGCCTCGGCTCATCTTCTTCACTTGTACCCTTATCTCCCCCTCTGTGATCTCACTGGCTGACAGGAACTTATCCGATTCACATAACTGGGGCAAGTCCCTCAAGCCTAACCAGGCCTCCATTTCCTCAACTCCAAGACAGCTATCTTCTTGATATAACCCCCTCATGAACCCCCTTGCTTCCTCACTAATCTCCTCTTCCTCAGTTATCAGTACCTCCGATTCCCGCTGGATTAGTGAATCAATATTGTTCCTACTCCTCTCTGTCCTCGACTTCCAAGCCAGGAGGGCACCACACTTCTCCCCATATTCAAAATTCTTCAATTGGCTAACCTCCCACCTATCTTTGATGGCTTTATCACTTCTCGCTTGAAATCCTGATTGAAGTTCAAAGAGTTCTTTTTCTAACCTCAGGATATTATCCCCATCGATAAGGGCCACTAACTGTAGTTGTGATTCTTTCTTTTTTATGACTTCGAAGTCATCGGTTTCCCTTTTCTTAATAGATTTCCTCTTATGAGTCATCTGTGAGCTGAATATACCTCTTAAATAGGCCTTGAAAGCTTCCCAAACTAATTGCTCAGTACCTGTATCTATATTGAAATAAAAAAACTCAATAATACCGTCTTTGACCTTAGACTTGATTTGATCGTGCAGCAAGAGTGTTCTGTCCAGGGTCCATCTAACTTCTATGGGCCTAGTCCTAAGGTTTATTACTAATTCCACCACTGAATGGTCAGAAAGACCTGCTGGAATATGGGATACCAACACTATGTCTGGGAGGAGTACGTAGTCGACCAAAAAATAATCAATCCTTGTATATTGTTTATATTTTTTGCTGTAAAAAGAGTATTCTCTTACAGCACCATATTTAGCTCTCCACACATCCTGCAGATAGAAATCTTTCATGATATTCCTGAGACCTAAAAAAGAATTCTTTGGGACATGATACTTCACTCTAGAGGTGCGGTCTAACTGGTTATCAAAAACTAAATTGGAATCTTCCCCTAATATTACTGGCGCCGTGTGTTGCAATAAACTACCCCCTAATTTCAGAGGAAAACTAGAGTTATCCTCATTAGGACTGTAATACACTGCACACATGTAGGGAGAACTGTCTATGGAGCGGACTGCCACCAACCATCTACCGGACTGATCAGTGTCCCATTTCTGGACCTTAATCCCCTTGTTTGCTCTAACAATAATAGCTACCCCCCTAGAAATTCCCTTCTGCCTAGAACATAGTACCTCCTGAACCCAACCTAGTTTACCAAAGACTTGTTTACATAACTTGGTCTCTAAATGAGTTTCCTGTAATAAGTAAACATGAGCATCTGAATTTTTTAGATATTCGCAGACCCTAAATTGTTTTCTCCCACCACCTTTACCATTAAGATTCCAGGAGAGAAATGTATTACCATTTACCCTACTACCAGCCATAACTGAGCGTAACCCAAAAAGATACCCGCCTTCCAGAGCTTAAACCAACATATCAATTTTGCAACACATGAGGACATTTTTTCTTTTTCACCCCCCGTGACTCCTCCCTAACCCTCCCCCAGGGAACCCTCCCATCTTTACCAGGCGCTGGTCTCGCCTTTAGGGAGCCCCCGTGCACCAGGGACACTGCAGCTACTCTTTATAGCGGAACCGCAGTGCATTTTTAAAAAAAATTCTTTTTCTTCAATCCTTTTTATCTCTGCTGTCGATTACTCCCTTTTTTTTATTATCCCCCTTTTACTCTAGCAAAAAAAAAGATTTTTTTTTAACATCACGCTTTTATACGGATTTTAGCTATATATATATATATTATTATTTTTTTACATTTTTTTTTTCACCCTTCACCAGTTCACTTATTTAAATCTCCTATCAGCTGAAAGTTTAAACAAAGGCTTAATTATTTTCTCGTGTGGGACAAATGTTCATCATCTTCCTCCGGGTGGTTGCAGTTGTACATTTTATTGTTCCACATTATCTTCAAAAGTGCTGGAAACTTCATCTGTACCTGCGCACCCAGTGACCTAAGTTCTGGCATTCTGGAGCCTAGTTCCCACTGCCTCTGAGCTGTCCAACCACCTATGTCAGAGCAAATTTGATATGGATTGGCCCGATGGTGGAGGGTGGATCGCGTAAGGCACCTACTTAAAATTAATTCCTTTACGCTATACGTTTGGAAATAAACAAGGATTTTTCTGGGCGCCTTCCGGTCAGGATGTAACCTAAAAGGTTCTCTATGCACCCTCTGAATCTCCGCTTCAAGATCAATATCCAGCCGATCCTTCAGAACCCAATCTCGTAGCAATTTACAAACAAACCTCTTGATGACTTCTACTTCCTCTCCCTCTGGCATTTTCAAAACTCTGAGGTTATTCCTCCAGGTTTGCATCTCCAATTTTTCCATGTCCATCGCAAGAGACTGATTCTGTGCTTTTAAGGAATCAATGTCCTTAGTATTTCCCAGCGTGGACTCAGATTACAGGGAAACCTTACTCTCAAGAGAGCTAGTCCGGGCATCTATGTCACCTAATTTAGTCTCCAGCAGATCAAATCTATCATGCAGACTTATTTTATTAGTCTCTGAAACCTCGAATTTACACAACAGATCTTCTCTCAGTGACTGAAATAAAGAGCCAATCCTGTCTCCCTCGTGCTCAGCTCTAGCTGAACCCATTAACTGCTGGGGGCCAGCACCACTTTGAGAGGTCAACTCGGCCTGTACCGGAGTATGAACGTGGGCCTGAAACACAGCCCGAGACTGTGTTTGGGGATCTCTGGAGTCAGCGACAACCAGGGATGAGAAGGGGTCAACAAGCTCTACCACAGTCGGAGAACCTTGTAGCTCTGTTTGAAGGGGAGGAATGTCTCTGGATGTAACTGCTACTATAGGACTGCCAGCTGAACCCACACACTTCCCTACTTCTATACTCTCTGGGTTCTCCACATCTTGAATTGGTATCAGAGGTGTGTATCTGTTTCCCAAGGTCAAAGTAGATGAATCAGTGACCTGATATACTACCCCGGTCTCCGTAACCGTCACGTTTGTGCCCACAAAATGCTCCATGATCTTAAAATAGGCCTTAAGCGATGGGGTAGTTTTTTGTAGTTGCGTTGAGTGGCCTTATTGTTTCCAACCTTCTTGGCCCCCCACTTTTTCTTCTTTTTACTAGGAGTTAATGGGGTCAGAGCCCCCTTTACCACTGTATCGGCAGAATCCAATACCCCCTTTGATAGGGGTGAGGAGTGGCGGCACCCTCCTAAGTGCGCACAAGTCTACACTTGGTTTCTTAGGTCACAATTTTTTAACTTCTCATTTCTTCAGCGATTTTAATATTTACTCATTTCGTAAGTGAGTCTTTTTTGATCATCCTCAATCTGTTTAGTTAATAGCTTAGTTTTTCATACTAACTGCACAGCATGGCAGAATGTCGCACTATTCTTGGAGAACCTTGGTGGATCCCTGCTATTTTTAATATCTATTCTTTTTTTCAATTCAGTATTGTGTACTAAAAGCTTGGGGCAGGCTCTTCATTTCACCATTTTTCCATAGATTGGTCTCATATTCACATCACCATCACAGCAAATATTTATTGGGCAACCTTTAGAACATTAATTTTTGCGGTGGGCAGAGTAATGTTTGAGCAGGCCATCCCCTTCTTTTCCCACAGATGCACTATTTCAAGTGTAATCTGCATCTTTTTCTCATACAACTTGTACACCTACCCCCTCTCTGTATGATGGTGGACACTGAAACAATTGTATTTGTTGATTACAGTTTGAAGTGTCCCCTGAAGAAGAAATGTGATACCTATAATGCATTGGGCATGCACAACAATTTCTTGAGATAAGTATTGTCCGATGAAGAAAATGAGCAATGTTACTATTATTTTTTCAAGCTGTTTCGTTATGTTGCTGTGAATACTAAGATATGTACTTCTGGTATTTTCATTGTTTATGTACAACAACGCACCAAGAAAGGGTGGGATATTACCAATTAAAATAAATTACAAGTGTGACAGTGTTCACTTGTTACACAAATAACACAACCCTGTGTGCCATACCCCTATACAGTGCATGAGGCGTAGGTAAGTTACCCTTACTGCAGGACTTATAGCCCTAAGGCTGGTTGCACTATACCCAATGTGTGGACATATCTGCATGAGCTGATATAATCCTGCAATATCTGAGCCATTCTTGGATATTGAAATTGCACCGCAAAGTTAGACAGAGTACATGGGCTGGATACTTGCCATTACAAGTTTCCTAGCTCCATGATGGCTTCACTGTCCCTAAGATGTTTGATACCTGTTGGAACGGAGGTCTCTGGTTGGCACAGGTATGCACTTGTGACAAGCAAGGACCCTCAGCTCCACGTCAGGGCAAGGGAACTACTCCTTCGAATAACCCCTGCTCACCCTCTAGGTAGTGTGGCGCGAGCAGACAAGGCTGATCCTCAGGGCGATAGTAAGTTAAGCATTCATAATCACACACAGTAAACCCACTGACCCACCACAAATGGACACCAGTCGTATGGTTGTATCAAAAATACGTATACTTTATATAAAAGATAGATTCAAGCAGGATTATCACAAGACCAAATAACGTTTAGGAAGTTGAGGTCACCGGTTTACAATAGGCAAACTTAGTCTTTCAATGTTCGTTGTTTAGCAAGGTACGATGACAGGGAAATAAGAACGTTGCGGACCCTGGATCTGATATGAACTTGGGAGGGAGTTCAAGTGTACCTTGCTGGTGGAAGTCCGAGGAGTTTCAGGCGCGGCTACTTGTGAGGGCGGACCCCGAACAAAGCTGACGGTTCTCCAGAGGATCTCTCCGTCTCAGTCCCCCTCGAGGAGCGAGGTGAAGGAGCTAGACTGTGGAGGGATGTGGCGATCCGGGATTGATGCAGCTCACGGGGTGAGGCGCCGTTCAGGCCTCCGGGACGTACTACTTCTTAGCACGCCGGGTCGTACTCATGGATCTGTGAGGGGCGTTGAGTTCTCCGGCAGACGGGTGCAGCACTAGGCTTCCGGTACCACGGTACGGGGAGCCCTTTCTTGAGGTGCGGCACGAGCCTTGGTATGCAGGAGCGCAAAGCGAGACAGTTGGGTACGTTACGACGTACGGACCATCCAAGGCTATGAGATGCTCTCAGTGCAGATTCCGGCTGGAAAAGATGAGAGGCACACAGCGCGATCCGTGAGCGGCGAGGTGACAGGAGAGCAGGCAGCCCGGCACTGAAGCGGAGAGCTACTCAGGGATGAGCGGGGCTCTCTACGGCGGGGCGACCAAGCTCCGAGCTGTCACGACCTGGGAGGGGGCGAAGGCACCCGAGTCACAACTCTGGCGAGGGAATAAGAACTGAGGCCCAACAGCAGACGGGCACAAGCAGATAGAACCCTATGGTCCTGGTGTTCCATTCAGGGGGCAAGCTCTCGATCAAGCCCTTGGAGATCGTTTCAGGCACAGTCTCCATTCTCAGCAAGGCCCCACTGCAGGCCAGTCAAACAGGATACAGACTGGTTTCCGTCCTTCAGCTTCTCTTGGTCCTTCTAGTCAGGCAGAGGTTCATCGTGGTCAAAACTGGATCTGATTTGTAAGGAGCGGAGCTCCTATATTTATACTGCATTTCTTTTGTCTTTGCAGGCCAGGGGGCCTGAGCCTGGTTCAACCCGGTTATGAAGTACTTTGTTGACAGGACGCTGCCATCTTCTTTCAGGGTGCAGGACAGAGACATCAGATGCTCCGCAGGAGGTGGAGCCAGCATTGTGGTGGTGGAGTACAACCCTATTCAGAGTCAAGGACTACTCCGCCCACCCATCCAGGTGTAAGCACCCCATTCACCACCTGGAGCACTCGACTATCCCCGGGAATCTCCCAGCCCTGTCACTCACACAAACCCAGACAGCAGATACACATCCTGGCAGAGGCGGGCTGAACAGATAGGCGAGCAAAGGCTAACTTTCTAAAAGTAGTATTTGCAAACTCAGGATTTTAAAATAAACCTTTCTAAAGGAAGTATTTTATTATTCTGAGTTCAGGCATACTAAACTCGACCTGCTACCGTGTTCCCTGATCCTACCGGGACTATAGCGTGTAATAGCTCCGACAGCTCATCTGGCCTAAGAGAACAGGAAGCCCTTCAATAGTGAAGAACGAGAAAGGGCGGTAATTCACTACTAGGACATGCCACACTCTAGGCTTGTCCTACCTTACACTTACAATGCACCCTGCCCGTAGGCCTACCATAGGGGTGACTGATATGAAGGTGAGGGAAGGTTCTGGGACTGGTAAGTGTGAGCACTTGCACAGTCAGCGTGACAGTACGAGACTGTACGCGGGGTCAGCAATGGCGGACCCAAGACATATCTTACGAGGCCGCTTCTGGCCCACTAGCAGCATTTGTATCTACAAGCCCCAGCACGCCTCGTGCACTTTACTGGGGACTAACAGTAAACCAAAAAATCCAATCGTGGAAATCAATTACACATACACTTTACATTGGGAGCACTTGCACTGCGGCACGGATTGGCCGTGGCGCAGTGCCCTGAGCATCGAACACCAGCAAAACATCTGAGGCACATCAGCAAAAAGTGGAAGGGAAACTCACGCCAAGGTGCCAGGTCTAACACGTGTCCCCTCCAGCTGAAAGGTGAGGAGAACTACCCTACCCCAGGGAGTTCCTCATCACTAAGGCGGAAAAACCTCGACAGACCGTCAGCATTGGCGTGGTCTATGCCAGGGCGTTGTTCCACCGTAAAGTCCATACTCTGTAGAGAAATGGACCACCTCAACAGTTTCGGGCTCTCACCCCTCATTTGCATCAACCATCTGAGGGGCCTGTGGTCCGTCTGAACTCGGAATTGAGACCCAAACAAGTAGGGTCTTAGCTTCTTCAGGGCCCAGACCACAGCAAAAGCTTCTCGCTCAATTGCACTCCACTTCTGTTCCCGTGGAAGTAACCTTCGACTGATGAAGGCCAAAGGGTGATCCCAGCCCTCCTCAGTCGTCTGTGAAAGGACAGCCCCTATCCCATGCTCTGAAGCGTCTGTCTGCACTAAGAACTCTTTGGAGAAATCAGGAGCCAGGATCACGGGCGCCGTGAACATGGCCTCCTTCAGGGTGTCGAATGCTTCCTGACAGGCGTCGGTCCAGATCACTTTCCAGGGCTGCTTGTTCGAAGTCAGCTCCGTCAAGGGGGCAACGATGGTGCTGTATCCCTTGACGAACCTCCTGTAGTACCCGGTGAGTCCGAGGAAGGCCCTCACCTCCGTTTGGGTCTTGGGGGCTTCCCAAGCCAGGATGGTCTGAATTTTGGGTTGAAGGGGCGCCACCTTGCCGCTCCCAACTTGGTATCCCAAATACACCACTGAACCCTGCCCGATCTGGCACTTGCTTGCCTTGATTGTGAGGCCTGCCTTGTGCAGAGCCGCCAACACTTCCCAAAGGTGCCGCAAGTGTTCCTTCCACGTTCCGCCGAACACTGCGATGTCGTCCAGGTAGGCGGCACTGAACGCGTCCAGTCCGACCAACACCTGATTGACCAACCTCTGGAAGGTGGCAGGGGCGTTTTTCATCCCGAAGGGCATGACCCGGAATTGGTAGTGCCCATCTGGGGTTGAAAACGCTGACCTCTCTTTGGCCCCTTCAGTTAAGGCAATCTGCCAGTACCCAGACGTTAAGTCAAACGTACTGAGATACCGAGCAGCTCCCAACCGATCGATGAGCTCATCAGCTCTGGGGATGGGGTGCGCGTCAGTCTTCGTGACATAATTGAGTCTTCGATAGTACACACAGAACCGGAGTTCGGGTGTGGCTCCCTGCGTTGCAGCCTTCGGGACCAAGACCACTGGGCTGGCCCAAGGACTTCTGGAGGACTCAATCACCCCAAGAGCAAACATCTTTAAGACTTCCTCCTTGATGCAGGCTCTTACCCTGTCAGTCACGCGGTAAGCCTTATGCTTCACCGGTAAGCCGTCTCCCGTGTCCACATCATGGACGCACCAATCTGTGACACCAGGAACCAGGGAGAACAAGTCAGAGAATTGCCCCAGCAGCTGGTGGCAATCACTCTGCTGCTCAGGGGTCAGGGAGGGTGAGAGGTTAACTCCATCCACTGACCCATCTCGCTCGTAGGCCACCAAGAGGTCCGGAAGAGGCTCGGTCTCCTCCTCCATTCCGTCATCGGTTGCCAACAGCATGCCCACTTTGAACCTCTCCAAGTGGGGCTTAAGGCGGTTAACATGTAGGACCCTCAAAGTGTTCCTGGGAGTTTGCAAGTTCACCAGGTAGGTGACAGGACTCTTGCACTCCACAACCTCAAATGGACCCGTCCACTTATCCTGGAGTGCACAGGGCTCCACTGGGGCCAAGACCCACAACTTTTGTCCAGGCTGAAGCTCTACCAGAGTGGCATTCTGGTCGTACCACCACTTCATCTCCTCCTGGCTGGCTTTCGGGTTTGCCTCAGCAAGTTGCCTGAATCGCCTGGTCTGGTTTTGGAAGGCCAGCATGTAGCTGTATACATTCTGGGGAGGTTTCCTGGAAGATTGCTCCCAGCCTTCCCTAACCAGATTCAGAGGTCCTCAGACCGAGTTAACGTACAGAAGCTCGAAGGGACTGAACCCGAGCGACTTCTGTGGCACCTCTCGGTACGCAAACAGTAGGCATGGTATGAGGACATCCCACTTACGCCTCATTGGTCCTTCTATGCCCATAATCATGCCTTTCAGGGTTCGGTTGAATTTCTTAACCAACCTGTTTCCTTGGGGGTGGTAAGGGGTGGTGAACTTGTACGTTACACCACACTCTTGCCAAGAGGACTTCATATATTTTGATATGAAATTGGTGCCCCTGTCAGACACCACCTCTAGAGGGAATCCTACTCGTGAGAAAATTCCCATCAGTGCTCGTCCCACCACGGGGGCCGTCACTGTCCTCAGAGGGATGACTTCAGGGTACCGGGTGGCATGGTCCACCAAGACCAGGATGAACCTGTTGCCCATGGCTGTCTTGGGGTCCAGAGGCCCCACAATGTCAATTCCCACTTGCTGGAATGGGGTACTGATGACAGGGAATGGTTGGAGGGGAGCCTTGTTCTTCCCTCCACACTTACCACTTGCCTGGCAAGTCTGGCAAGTCCTGCAGTGAGCGTCTGAGCTCCGGTGTATCTGGGGCCAGTAAAAGTGGGTGACAAGCCTGTCATAGGTCTTGTCCTTCCCCTAGATGTCCTGCTAAAGGCACATCGTGAGCCCAACCCAGTAGGACGGCTCTGAACTTCTGGGGTACCACCAGCACACAGGCTGGCCCAGGTTCAGCAGCCTTAGGCTCTGAATACAGGAGATCGTTCTCCCAGTAGACCAAGTGTTTTCCGGGCCGAACGCCATTGGCCTGGTCTGCAGCCTGCTGCTGCATACCCGCGAGAGAATGGCACGTTTTCTGCTCCTCACAGAATTCCTCCCTGGAGGGACCCCCTTCTTGCTGCCAATGGGTCAGCTCAAGCAAGTCTCCCAGTTCGGCGATCTGTTCCCCGGTAGGCTCCAGGGCATCCCCCTCGAGGTCTGCCTCCTCCTGGGCCGTGGGAACTTCAGGGACCGGCTGTCCGTGCCCCCTGCGCCTCCTCTTTAAGGCCGGTTCCAGGGCCTCTCCCTCAGGCTCCAGGACTTCTTCGACACCCCTACTGGCTGCCATGGTCACGCACACCCAGTCGGGTAGACCCACCATCCGCAGACGGGCCGTTTTCACCACCTTTTCCCAAGGGGAGTTCTCCAAATCGTTCCCTAGCAGATAATCTACAGGCATGGAGGTCCTCACAACAACTTGAAGAGTACCTGAGACCCCCCCCACTCAAAGGGAACCTGAGCCATCGGACACTGGCTCTCAGAATTGTCAGCATTGGCAACCTTACAGTAGGCGTGCGGTACCACCTGCTCTTGAGACACCAGGTGCTGCCTCACTGCAGTCACACTGGCTCCTGTATCTCGAAGAGCCTCCGCCTTCTTACCGTTGATGGTTACTCCCTGCCCAAATTTCGTAGTGTTACTGGGTAGGTAGTTCTCGGGAACCATCTCACTGTCTCCTAGCGAGACTAGGGTCATCTGAACGGTATCCCCACCCATTGGGACGGCTACTTCCTCCCCAAAGTTAACATTAGCTAGTTGCCGGGGTGGAGCACCAGTGGGTGTGGGTTTTACAAACAAGCGACACTTAGGGTCAGAGGCAACGTGACCCAGGTCGCCACACCTAAAACAGGTGATGGGCACCTTTGGAACAGGTTAACCTGTCGGGGCCCCGGTTGATTTCGGGGATGGAGGAGGCTGAGAACCTTTCCCTTGGTTCCCTTGGGGATTACTTTGGGGACCTTTGTAGAATCCTTTCTGGTTTCCCTTTTTTACTCTTCTGCTGGGGACCCTGCCCACATTTGGCTGAGTCTCCCACTGGACCCTTGTGGACCCTGGTGCTGATCCAGCGGTCCGCTTCCTCGGGTTGGACAACTTGCTATCGATCAGGTGCTGGCGTAACTCAGGAAAACAATTATGCGACAAGTGCTCCCATGCCATCAAATCAAGCAGCCCTTGAAAATCATTTACCTTACTGCCCTTCACCCAACCATCCAGTGCTCTGCAGAAAAAGGTCACATACTCCACATACGTTCCCCCTTGAATCTTCACACACTTTCTAAACTGCTGTCGGTACATTTCAGGCGTTAACCCAAATCGATTCATCAGGGCATCTTTCATGTGGGGATAGGAGATGGATTCTTCAGAAGGAAGATCTAGCAGGGTATCCCGCCCCTCGGTCAGGAACCGTCCCCACAACCCCGCTCCCCAGTCTTTCTAAGGGACCCGGTGGGAAGACATGGCTACTTCGTAGGCTCGGAACCACTGCCCAATGTCACCTGTTAATGCTAATTGCACATGTAATTGCACATGTAATGCTATATAACCCATACCTCACCTGTTTGTCTATATGCTCCATGACACAAGCTAAGCCTTATTCACCTCTTAATGCTAATTGCACAGGAGTTAGGAATATATATATATCTAATCACCCCCTCACAGCCATATCGCCTTCTACCACATATCTGTTTGTTTTTATAATTGCTATTATAATGTCAATCTGTAAGCTACCCCCTATGTTATGCGTTCTGATACCCACGGGTCTTGTCCGCGCTATACAAAACACTATAAATAAATAAATAAATAAATAAATAAAATCTGCCTTAAAATACTCCTTCACCACATCTTTCGGTACGTAGACCATTGACTCTACCTGGGCTGGCGTTGTGCTGCCACCAGGAGCTGCGTCCAAGCTCTTTGCTTTCAGCTCCAATTCTTTCAGGCGCATCTCGTGCTCCAGCTGGAGACTTTTTTCCTCCATGGCCATCTGACCTTTCAATCTGGCCATCTCCACTTCATGGACTCTGGTTGCGGCCCTGTCTGCCAGCTCTTCTGCCGACGGGCCTCCCTGCACTTCTATGAGGCTATCGGGTGGATCCACTACCACCTGATTTTCGGGCTCTCTGGACTCTTTCGAGGCTCTCAGTGCTGTGATGCGCTGGGTTCGGGTTTTGCAGTTTGCTTGAGAAATTCAGAACTTTTCGCATAGGGCTCTCAAGTGCTTGGCTTTGCCCTTTTCCAGCTCTTCCCAGTCAACATCGTCGATTCCCGAGGTAACAGAGAGTGCTCTTGAGGGAAGTGAAGCAGGCATGGTTTTGGAGATTGGAGATCTCTCTGCAAGAATGTAATCTGGTCGCGTTATTGGTCTGCTCTCACTACGTGGTGATCAGTAATTCACTGTATAACACAACCCTGTGTGCCATACCCCCATACAGTGCATGAGGGGTAGGTAAGTTACCCTTACTGCAGGACTTATAGCCCTAAGGCTGGGTGCACTATACCCAATGTGTGGACATATCTGCGTGAGCTGATATGATCCTGCAATATCTGAGCCATTCTTGGATATTGAAATTGCACCGCAAAGTTAGACAGAGTACATGGGCTGGATACTTGCCATTACAAGTTTCCTAGCTCCATGATGGCTTCACTGTCCCTAAGATGTTTGATACCAAACATCTCAAATTAATAAATCCTCACTGATGCCAGTGTTAGATTTATTAATAAATGTGCACAGAAGACACCTTACAGGATCCCCTGAAAGCCTAGCAAACACTGCTGTTGTCTCTGACTAGTATTAGCCAGCCTGCCACCACTAGACTTGTTTCTGACCTCATGGAAGCCAGCGCTCTCAGAGGCCAGAAACAAAGCCTGCTCTATGCAGAGGTGCACATCTCCTCCAGGCCAGGTTGGCCATCCAAGGCTGAAAGCTTCAAAGGTGATGCTGCTTTTGAAATGCGACCCATGCATCTTCAGATAGTGGAGGATGCCAACCCCCCTTTCCTGCTCCACATTTGGTGGTAGGACACGTGAGAAAATTAGTGAGATTATGAGATGTGTCCACATTCACCCAGCACTACCCCTGAGGTAGGGCAGGTGTTATGAACACGACTTTTCCAATTCTTCCATCTTGAAATGGCAGGATTGAACCTATCAGGGCTAGGGTAGTGCCCCTTTTCACAGGAAGTGGTCTCTTATGGGATGTAGACACGCTGAAGGTAGGTAGCCAATTAGCTACTACCTGCCACTCCTTCTAATGCCTCTAAATGTAGTATTTAGATGGCATCCCAGGACCTTACAACAGAGATTCAATTGACACAAAGAAGATACTGACACAGAGGAGCTATTGACCTGAGAACTGAAACCCTGCTGCATATTTTGTGTGCCAAACCATGCCTCCTGCCTTAAGGACTTGACACTCATGCTGTGCTGCCTAGTCCTGCAAATGCGAGGCCTCACAGAACCCTGGAGACCCTACGGCTTTCACCAAATTACCAAAGAACTCTCTTGGAGTGGAGGTATAGTCCCCTGTAGCCGCAGGCACCTAACAGTAGAATCCAATTTTACCAACTTGCTGCTCCCCGGTGACTCCGACACAGCACCAAAACCAAAAGTGGACACCAGCTCTAAAGGATCAAATCTGTCTACCCACTAAGTGTGAAGACACCAGCATCTACCAGAGCTGTGCCATGATAATATCTGGGTTACCAGACCCCCTGCAGCATACAGAGAAATGAAGAGCCCACTCCAGTCTCAAGGTGCCCAGGAAGCAAGCACCCATTGAGGGAAGTCGAGGACCCTGAGACCCACTTTGTGAGTGGCTGAGCTGTCCTGGAATCACCTCTACAACTGCATGTTCCTGACCGCTAGGACATCTTAGCACATGCCACCTGGATGACCTATCTGCCCTGCACTGGACCCTACCAGCCTTTGCAACAACAATCCAGCTGAGCTCCCCTGGTCCTGTGGTCCTTGCAACCTGCTTCCTTGAGTGAGACCCCTCTGTCTTAATTTTAAGTCCATTTGTACAGTGTGTTTTCAAGTGACCTGTTCCTCATAGCACACCAGCTTCTTACAACCTCATCACCCGGCTCCCAGCCGAATTCAAGAAACTCCTGAGAAGCTGCTGATGGAATATTAGGCCTGGCCTTGCTACTTATCTAAATGCAGAAGGTGAACCTTGAGATCCAACTATGAGATTTCATATTAATTTTCTTATTTCTTGTCATTGATTTCAATGGTGTGCAATTGCGCACAAAGGTATTTGATTTTGTAAACTTTGAAAATTAATTTCTTAAAAAGTACTTACTGTAGCACGAAGTTCTTCAGCCAAAAAATGTATAGAAATTGATGTTATTTTTACAAATTGGTCTCAGATTTATTTGTGAGTGTGTGCATCCTTTATTGACTCAGGGAGTACAACAAATGCTTAGCACTACCCTCTGGTAATCCTAACTGCTCACCCACACTACCACAAATAGAGAATTAGTATTATCTACTTTTGTCTCTGTATACCAATTTGTTTCTCACTGGTCTCTCTGCACAGTGCACTTAATTTTAGTGCACTATATAGAGAGACAGCTCCCTACATTTCAGAAGGTTATTACAATTGCAAAATCAAGTTCAAATACACAACTCTAAAAACCATGCTAGAGAAATACAGAATAACCACAGGCAGTCCTAGCCTGCAAAATAAATTACGGCAAACCACTATACAGCTGACAAGCAATTCAGTCATGGCAATACAAAAGATTAATAGTAATACTTGATGCTCAGAGAATAGTCGAATAGCTCTGTTGTCTATGCATGAATACATTTAGGATGGGGTTCCTGCTAAAAGGTGTCGAAAAACCTAAAGAGTCTCAATCAGGAATTTAAAATCAAGCAAGGAAAAAATAAGTAAGGAAGGTGTCAGCATCTCAGAAGCTCGGTCAAGAGTCAGAGAGTACATATTAGCCTGACCCACACTCAGAATAGAATCAAAGAAAGCATAGAGGTGTAAACCTTTCAAAATCAGGGAAAATGCTCTAAGCATTCCGGAGACAAAACTCTGAAAATATGTTAGAAAGTCATCTAGAAGAGTTCTGAAACACTATACTATAACACAAAAAAGTCCTCTAGGTAACAGCTCCTTTGTTTACATCATCAGGGGTCCATTGTCCTTTGCCCAAGTTATCCCACACTGGACATGGGAAAGACATCTACTTCTCACACACATGGTAAATGGCAACACTTGCTCACTAGTTCTTTCAGTTAACATTCTGGTTTCCATTGTTCCTTCATCAAGGTCTTCTTCTCAGGCTCTTTCTATATCTCTAGTACATTACTGTATCTATTCTAGAACTAACAATGTATTTGAATACCTACAAAAAATGTCACGTTAGCAGAAAATGGAAAACATCATTTATGCTGCATGGTAATATACAGGCCCACTTAGGACAAGTTAAAGCATTAACTCAATGGTGCATATTTAATATACATGTGCGTGTTAAAACACAAATGAATACGCGTTTCTAGTGCATTAGATTCACATTGAATGTAACATTCAGTAAGTCTTTTAGATAATCCTGTGTCAGGATCACTAAGTACTACATTAAAACAAATATATGAAATATAAATGCACACATTACCTAAACATGTTATTGTTTCTATTGTAATCTCATTCTACGTATATATGAGGATGATTTTTTATCCAATTAGCTAAGCAATAAGTGTTCTTTAATGTATTTGATTAATTTAATCTTTATAGTGACTACATTCTCTACTAAATGAAGAGCTACTTCATTAAGACTTCAACTAATTAACTAATCAATTATGATAAGCACATTGTGTTAGTAAATTTACTAACCATACAATGACTGCATTCTTTAATGATTATCTCAAGTGCAACAGTTGCATTAGTTTGTTAAACCACACAAGAAAACTGTGTGGCATGTAAAGTATGGGCAATTTTGAGCTGCACCATCAATATACTGCACATGTCAAGCATGACGCAAGCCTTACCTTTTCTACAGCCCTTCAGTGCCATGGAAGTCTTTGGCTAAATCAAATGTAGGCGGGTGACGCTGCCTACATCACTGTCTCGGGTGCTGCTGGCTGCATCCATATGTCAGGACAGAAATCAATCACTGGCAGTCATTCTACCCTTTCCCATTCATCAAAGGGCAGGATTGGATGAGCTAACCTTCCTACACTTCACCCTACCGAGAATAAAATAGGAAATTAAGGGACCAAATGCAATAAAACAGCAAAGAAAAGAAACAGTGCTCCAAACTGTATACTGGAAAGTATGCTTTGTCATTTTTCAGGGACAGTCATGAGGAAAGTAAGGCTGCTGTCAAAAAGTAAACCTGCCATGCCTGATTAAGTGTTGGCAACATGATTAGGTGTTGGTTACCTGTACTCCAGTCATCCTGCCTCACTCCACCGTGGCCCAACCCTGATAAGAGGAGAGGGGTTTCACAGGCCTATCATAGCAAAGATACGCATGCGCTGTTAGCTGAGCTCTGACCTGCAATGTTTCTCTCTCTCTCCCTTCTCTTTGTTCATCTCTGTCATCGGTGTCATATAAGGTGTTGAACTATCTTACAAACCATTTACAAAAGATACACCATTACATCGGTTAAGTCCCGTAAGCAGAGATTGTAGCATCTATGTTATTTAGAGCAGAAGGGCATTTAAGTTTATTGGCAGTGGTCTTCTGGTAACTCTGGACAATAGGACCTTAATCATTATATCATTGCAATTCTCAGTCTTTTCTACTCAAGAAACTCCTATATTTTGGCATTCAGTCTATTTTTGGTTGACCTGCAAGGCATACATTGTCCTGGGACTGGTGATTAAAGTAAACATGGGTTGTAATGTGTGCTTCATTAGGTTTCAGCCCATTAAGGTGCTGACCATCGGCTGAGCCCTCAACACATTTGAGATGAAATACAGCATTTAAGGGTAGTGCATTAAATTATTACAATAATGCCACAGACAGCGTAACAATTGAATGCCCTAAATTGAATACAGAAATACAGCATTTCTTTAACATGCAGAAGCATTTCATTTTAGTGCATTGGACTGTAAACTACATTGTGTGGCATTTATAAGAAGTCATAGCTTCTAAATATGAACTGTTTTGCTTCTCACTCCATCAACCGGATTACAACGCCAGTGAACAACGGGAGAAAATGGGTATATCATTTTCACCTTCCATGAGGCATATGTTGTGATGCTAGATGAAGCAATACTGTATTATATGAAAAACTGCATGAGAGGCTTTAGTACAGCACGCATCCTGAAGTATTTTAAGATATTCTATCAATCCTGACTTCCCGCTTGACCAAATTGCATGATTCTAGGTAGTTGCCTTATTTCTCTCTGCTGCTTTATCCTTTATCTTCACACTTGGTGGTATGATAAAGGACAAAGTGGTACAGTGAAATAAGGCAATTGCCTTGGTTTCACGTGGTGCAATTCAGCCACTAGAAGGATATTTTTAAACAAAATATTCCTACACTGAAGATGATGATAATAAATAACTAGTAGCTAGTAGGTTATAGTGCACCTTAAATGTGGCCTAGGTTGTTATCATAGAAGGGTCAACATTAAAGTCTATTAATGTATCCACAAGAAAGTGTTTTGCACGGTGCATATCTTTAGTTAATGTGATTATAAAGGACAACGAAGCATAATGAGATAAGGCAGTTCCCTGACACTACATATTTTGGTCACGTGAGGAAGCCAGGGTTGATTCCAGGGTTGCTGGTTTCATGTTGTCCAATTTATATTTATGAAATGGGTTTCTTTGTCTCCATCTCATTTTACACTAGAGATGGAGATCCCAAGTTTTCCAGCGGTGTGTCCAAATCCTTGGGAAGGTCAGACTTGATTGCAGATCAACAACTGTTTTAAATAATCAATTCATTTTCCTATTTGCTTTAAAAAAGGCTGTAAGTACTATTTTTTAGGAGCAATTTCTTCAAAGAAACTTTGCTGCGAAAATGCACCATTGCACACTAAGATTAAAATATTCCCAGCATGAGATGAGAATCCCTTCTAAAACCCAGTTGAAAAGCGCAGCTCACTTACCCAATTTAATCAATTGGTCCTAAACCCCAACACTTTCAAACTCCACCAGCTGCCACTGATAAAAACAGTGATATTTAGAGTAGGTAACACTAGATAAACATGAGCTTTTCACCAGGCACAACTATATCATTCACCTAATTCAAACATGATATAATCCTCCTTTCAATATGCAAGAGTCTTTACTTCACAACAGGACTCCTCATTGACAGCAATGACGTTAGCACCTCTTCAAGTGAACAAAATGGAGATAACAGCCTATCAAAGCATATAACAATTACTAGCTTTACAAACATAACTTATTGGGGCGTGGCTTATGCCGGAAGGACGTGGCCGCCTAGGACATAGCACTGAGAGTGCGGATGTATGACGATTTCTCTCACACTACAGTCCTGGAAGACTCCCACAACACAAAGCCATGCAATCCAATTCCCTTGATTAAACAGCCTAAACACTCCTCCTGCCCATAAGTAGTGATATTTGGTCACTACTGCTACCTTATCACTGACATGCTGAACAACAAGCTGACACCCTATGCGATGAATCCTACAATATCAGTATAAAAACCATTATTACACTTGCCTACAATTTGATATTTAGAATCAGGTATCTACTTCAAATCTTCTCTGCTTCTTCCTGAAAGTGCACGATTATCAAAGTGAGGCACAGGAAATGTATTGTAATACCTAGCTCTGCTACTCCATGCTGCTCTCCACTGCATTCTACCATTTTCAGGACCTTCGCTCTTCACCGAGATGTTGCATCCCAATGGCCCACAATCATCCCTCTTTCAGTTTTACCGGCACTTTCAATCTCATTTTCACACAGCCTGGTGACTTTCCAGCACTTCATCTGATTTTGAAGGGAAACTATGGAGCACAGCAGATGATCATATCTGAACTATAATTAAACCCACAAAAAATCTGTTCATTATGCACTTAGGGTTCATTACTAGGCATTCCCAATACCAAACCTGCTGTCTGTTCGGATTCCCCTCTTGTGCAGATCTTACTATTGGTGAATTGCTAAGTTGACAAACCACAGAATAAGTGATCTTTGCTTATCTTTCCACTCAATGTGGCACATCAAAAATATAGCAAGCATACCGGGGATACAAAAGAACAGAAAGCATGTCTAATCCATACAAAACAGGACCCACACACTTCCGGAGACTCATATCAAAGGGAAAGCAGACAACTCTAGCAATATGGACATTATCGTACGGAAACTGAACTCTCTCCATGATCTTATTCAGTGCTCAAAATCGAATATGGAAACCCTTCAAACAGAATTGTTGTGTTTGAGAAACAATGTCAAAATCCTGGCTAATAGACTAGAGGAGGCAGATATGTGAATCAGTAAAACAGCAGACATCCAGACCAATCTGAATGAAAAATACGACTTGATGGCAAAGAAACTCACCTCTCTTGAGAAAGAAGTTACAGAGCTCAAAGATAGGAATAGAAGAGGCAACTTGAGGATTTTTGGTCTTCAAGAAAACTCGTAAAATGAAGTAGAATAGTGCATTGCTTTCCACAAGACATGAGTACTTGGAATCTAGTTCACAAAATATATCAAAATCGAAAAGGGCCCATAGGGTTCCCACTAGAAGGCTATTCTCTCAATAAATCCCGAGGCCTCCGATCCTTTGCCCACTTCGGTACTATTGCAAGGAACTGATCTTTGACAGGATGAGGCAATTGAAATTCCTGCAAGACCAACAGTAATTCTGAGGATGAACTTCCTAAACTTCATGCCCTATCTCGGAACACTTAATATTTCCTTTTACATTTGTGGGTCCTGCGAGATTAGGAATTATACATGGCCGACACTCAAAAACATTTGATGATCCACAAGACTGCAGGCCTCATTTATGAGAAATTGACGCAGGGCAGAGATGCACTTCTTCTTGTAGTGCTGCCCTACCTAAATGTAAAAGGGCAGGAATGCACCGTATTTATGAAATACTGTGTATTCCTGTCCTTTCCCATTGCCCTGGCACACTATTTTTCTACCTAGCACCAAGATAAGCACCCTTGCAATCATGAGAGGTGTTTTCCTCTTTCCATGTGTGCTTCACATTGCTGTAGAATACGAGAGGAAAAAACAAGGGGTAATAACATATTTCTCCTCATTGCACCTGCTCGGGGGAGGCATAAGGTTTTGGTGCTTACATAATTAGGAAAATCACAGGCAGCATCAAAATCGTTGGGTATTCAGTGGGAAGACTCACTGCAACACCCATGGAATCTCTCCTTGAAGCAGAGTAAGGCAAGGCAGTGACTTGCGCAACTTTTTCTTACTCTATATCAATGAGGCAATACAAATCCACATAGAGTGGCTCTGCATCGCCTCATAGATCTGATTGAAAAGCTTGCGCCTCTGGAGCCTCAAAAAAGTGACCCTCTGGCTGCACAAGACACTCATAAGTAAGCCCCTTAGAGTCTTTCATAAAAAAACTTAACAGACACCAAAATGTATCATTAAAGCTAAATAACATTTCGGCTAACACAGAATTTTCGTAGGATGCTACTTATAACTAGTAATTAACAACTAAGTAAATGCAAGTATCATGCAATGATCTGAAGTCATATTTAATAAAGGTATACTGCCACAAAAGAATTGGTATTCCAATAGTACATTATTCAACACCATAAAAGTATACATTTATGAAACTTCCAACTGCACACAAAATTCTTGTATATAAAATATTTTCAGCCAACACGTGTTTCTCTGCATTTATCTGCTGCTTCATTAGGGCTGAAATTACAAAAAGAAAACAATTTTAAACAGTCTCTTCTTCCTCAAATCATCGTTAGTTACATTTGCCACCTGAACCTTTCAAATTGTGAGTCCATAAGTGGGTTCACATTTTTACTGTACCAATCTTTATATAATACTTCAAGACCTGTATTAATTTGCCAACATTTAGGTCCATAGTACCTTTAGCCTTTATATTAATACATGAATCTCAACTTATCATTCTGGTGATTGATTGCCGATCCTCTGTCTTTTCACAGTCATAGATTTCTCAAAATTACATCACTGTTGGAACTAAATTCAGCATTGCATTCACCTAAATGATAATTTATATTATATTATATTATATTATATTATATTTTATAATAAATTATATTATATTATGTTATGTTATGTTATGTTATAAATTATATTATATTATAATGTATTATATTATATTATATTATATTATATTATATTATATTATATTATATTATATTATATTATATTATATTATAATACTATTGACATAAATCCTATCTTATTAGTACCCAAGAGATTATGATGTTGTCCCACTTCCTGCGTGTTGTGGTATCATATCGAAGTTGCTGTGCTACTACAGCATTAAATGTCCTGGATCATATATTATTAATGTAGTCCTCTTTTGTTGATAGCCAATAGGGACATTATGGTATTAACTGAGAGGAGAAAAAAAGTAGAGAAAAGAAAAATCTCCATTTTACATCTACTTTGTCTTTTTGCCACACCTTGACTCCTTCTGTAACAGACAATATCTACCTAACAATAGTTCTATGTCATCATACATCTTTTATTACAATTGTCCCTTGTGATACAACTTTACCCACTGGTCTACGAAATCTATAAACACCTTACCCTATCATTACAAAGATGCTGGCATACTACTTATAGTTTTACTAGTGGCTGTAATGTTGATGGTCTTGCCATATAATGACCCTATTTTTCCACTCAATAGCTGTTATTCTTCCTGTTATTCTCCCTGTTCTAATATCTCCCTGACACTGAGCCATTACTAGGTATGCATATTCAAAGGCCTCCACTTTCACACATATCTTCTTCGGGGTTGGGGGGATGGGAGTTTAATGGGGTTTTCTATAATTAACCTTTTCTGTTCATAGTCAATTGTACTATTGTGTTCTTATTTTCTTTTTACACCTTTGTCTTCTTCTCCCCTTTCTGCCCAACATTCTGCATTTGATCCTTACACTTTCTATTTACTCACACATTTCTCCGGCTCGCTATGCCTGGTTTTATTGGTGCCTATTATTAACCCTGGACAATGAACTCCACTCCACTAGGGGAGGGTGATTTGTTAACTACCTATTCCATTAAAAACACGGAATTCAGGCAAAAACTCTGTTCCTCCACGTAGCAGAGTCAGCTACTAAACTGCACCCACAAATGCTTTGATAAAGCAACTTTAAATGCTAGAAAACATATAACCAATTCCCAAAAGTGAACTTTGAAAATGAAATATATCAGGCAATCAGAGAGGTGATGATTTTGGGTCCCCCCATAACCAGGGGGAGGACCAAGCAGATGCCTTGAACACACAGAGCATATCATGCTGAACGATTTAGTGGTGGTCCCATCCTCTTTGGACCGACCCAAGCACAGTTATGGGCAAAAATACAACCCCAACACCTTAACGACTAGTAGAACTACAGCTTGATGTAATAGTTTTAATGCTTTGGCATTTGACTCATGAGAGACACCTGGTAATGACTAGTTGAACTGCAGCTCTTTGTAGAATTATTGTGATATTGGATACTATAATATTCACTGTCCACTGCCAATCTCGTCCCATAATGCTTTGCAGGGCCTTTGGTTGGGATTGTCTTTCACTGTTGTGAAATACCTTATTGAGGGAGCCCACATGTTTGCATTATGTTGGATACAGGCCTTCTTTAGAACATTTTAAACACACAAATCACCACATAGAATCAGAACTGAATGTTGTCTACTGGTTTCTATTACAGAAGAGGTTAGAAGCAAATCCTGAAACCCTACTGAAACAAGCGTATTGCATTTTCAAAATCTCTCATCTAGTACATTCCACCAGCAACTTTCATCTACCTCTTTGCACTGATATTCCAATGCCCATTCAGCAGAGTAAACAACTGCAGTCATTCACAGTCATATGCTTTGGAACTCTCTGTAACATGACTCAAATCAGAAAGGAGTTATTTCACATTGAATGTAGCTTGACATTTGGTGAGGGACTGTCTAAGACTGCCTTTGCCTACATAGTTTCACAAGTTTCCCAAATGCCCCTAAACAAGATCTTCCCAACCACACAGCTGAGCTATTGTCCTGTCACAAAATATCCCATCCATAATGGGCAGCACATCTTTACAGTAAAAAATTGTCACCGTCTCTCTGACATGATGGGGTTTTGGGACACTGACTAGACAGGTAATGCAGTAGGTTCTGGTGCTTGGGAAGGGAGTAAGGTCTAGAGCTCTGCATATTTTGAGGATGGACCATGTGTATTCAGGAGGGGGTCTCTTCCTCTGGGCATTTGAGGATTTTTTAACCAGTGTTTATGTGAGGGGAGATGCATAGGTCAATGGACATTGGAAGAATGGGGACACTGTCTCTTACAGGTGATGGTGGCAGCCCAGCTGCTGATTCTTATGTACCCTAGAATTAACAGGTTGTGACTGCTACAAAGGGCCAATGGTGCTCTCTTCTTCTTATTTAGGTCTGGCTTGATAATGTAGCTTTTGTAATCAACAGAAAATGTGTTTGTGCTTTCAAGACAGTACTGTTGTCCTAGGCTCCAAATACATGTTGATGTTGATCTTCCTGTACAAAGGTGTGATTGGGCAAAAGGCACGCGTGTCCACTGAAAAAGAGGGCTTATGTTGCAACTTTTCCATTGTGGAAAAGTGTATGTGCATTGCAATAGGCCTGAGTTCGTTATGGTGACAAGTCAATGGTCAAGATTGGTCTTTTTTAAGGATATATAATGACAGGCAGTAGGTCTGGCTTTTTATTGTTAAAAGCATGCATTAAAGTCAATCAATATTTAAGGGTAGACTGCTAATACACTGTTCTAGAGATGGTAGACAGGTATTTAGTTACATGGAATCTCACAGGTTACTGTAGTTGCAGTGGGAACATCCTTATTGAGGTTAAATAAATACTGTTTGTCACATGCAATTATGTGCACATTTCATTTGGAATTTCATGACAAGTCAATGATGATTAAGCAATATTATGAGAAAGGCAGTAGCATTCTTCCTTTAAATTATTTTATCCATTTATTTTATCTTGCATATACTTGTGTGCTTTTATTGCTAATGATGGAGTTGGTGATTACAAAAATGCGTCAGTGAGTGGATGAATAGACATATGAGTGCACAGTCAGGAGGCAAAATGTATTATGATAAGGTACAAGCTTCACTTGTTGTAATGCTTCGGTGGCGCATGCCTCTCAATCTTATCTGTGATACGATGCAAAGCCAACCTGCGTGGCTTTGCATGGTCTCATAGATGGCAGTAAATTGTGCACCAGCACAGGGAAAAAGACTGGTTTGCACCATATGAAATACAGTGCATTCTTGTCCTTTCCCCTGTGCTGGAGCACAATTTGCTGCCTAGCGCCAATGTGCACACCCTTGCACCATGGAGCAAGGGTCCCTTCGTTGCAGGCAGTATTGTTTTGTGCATGATGGGGCACCTTCCTGCACCAAAACAATCCTGAAAGGCATTTTCCTCTTTCCATGTATGCTGCACAGAAGCAGTCGGTCGTGGGAGTGCTGCCGGGCGGTGACAAGGGGAGGAGCACGGTGGGGGGTAGTACACTATGGATTATGGCCAATTACAGGTAAGTAAACATATAAATAAATAAAACAAATGTTGTTGCGCGCTTGGCGATGCAGGGATCGCAACGAAATTCGTTTTTCTTATTTATATGTTTACTTACCTGTAATCGGCCGTAATCCATAGTTTACTACCCACATCACCGCCCGGCAGCACTCCCACGATCTACCGCTACTGGTGCTGCATATTACAACAAACGTGACAAAACGAATATAAATGGAAATATTTCTCCTTGTTAAGCCTGCTCTGGGGAGGCATAAGTTTTAGTTCTGGCACAGGTTTACATGATTAAGTAAATCTGGGGCAGCGTCAAAATCCATGGTGTTGTGTGGGATCACCCACCGCAAAACCCAAGCAACTCCACCTTGGCGCTAGGTAAGGCAAGGCAGCGGATAACATTCTGCAGCACACATGGAAGGTGCAAATTGGCAAATTATTTATTGATTTTTTGTGTGTGAAGGACTGTGTCCCTTCCTGCACATTAACAATCGTACATGCAGAGCAGGCACCCTTGCAACATGGTGGCAGGGTGCTTGAGCTGGTGCTATGCTGCTCTTTTTGCGCCAGTGCTATGTGAAACACAGGCGTGCACCGTATTCTTGTGAATACGGTGCATCCCTGCATTTGAAAGTATCGGAGTGGGGCACTGCCAAATTTGGCGCCACTCCGTGCTCCAACATTTTATTGTAAATATGCCCCTCAGTGCCTAAACTCACCTGTGACTACTATGCTGTAAGCCAGACCAACTGGAATTGGCAATGCTTGTTTAAAAAGAAAAACAATTTGCAAGCCTTGCACTCTGCAAAGCATATAAAGCTTAAAAAAATTGAAATCGCAAGTCCATGAACATTCCGAATTTTCACACTCCTAATTGTTCAAATATTTTGGATCTGTGAAGCAGAGGTAGACCAATTTTCCAATAATACGCACTGTAATAATTTAGTTTCTGCAACAAGAGGGAGGGCTGTGACTGGCTCCATCAGGGCTTCCTGGTGAATGAATGGGAAACATCCATTACAATGCAGTCATTACAACGACCTACCTTTACAACTCAACTGTTACAACTCAACTGACTTTACATTGCATGCCATTAAAATGCATGCCATTACAACGCATGTCACTACAACGCATGCCATTACAACGCATACCATTACAAAGCATATCATTACAAAGCATTGTAAGGAAATTAATGGAGATTTTTTTAGTATTAGGGTGTGTATAGGTTTTGGGGTACGTGCGAATAGTAATTTCTACCCCTATACTATCCAACAGTTTCCCTACAGTTGCACTCACTGGAGTGGGAATAGTCATATTTTTACACCTATACTATCCAACACTTACCCTACTGTTGCCTAAATAGTATTATGCCTTGTAAGGGTATGCATTATAATGGAATGTGTTGTAATGGTAGTTTAAAAAAATGCATTATAATGGCATGCCTTGTAAAATCAATGTTATGGTAGTTGCAATATAAAGACTACGTTGTAAAAGCATGCGTTGTAACGTCATATATTCGAATGAATAGACATGGGTGCCGGAAAGAACAAGAGGGCTAACAATAGTGAGGGTCAGAGAATGTCGAATAGGAGGCTGTGCTGTTTTTGTTTTCTCAGTCCCAGTGCAACTTCGGATGCATCCATAACATGAATAGCTGTCACTACATAAAGCCTGTGTAGGTGTTGATGTTTTTGTGGTACAATCAATGCACAAAATACTCAATGTGAGTCTTCCTAAGGCAATAACATCTTTTTATTATTTGGTTCAAATCGTGTGATTTTTGTTTTGATATCCCGTTGAAAATGTGGAATACTTTCAACTATCTTTGGGAAAAGGGTTTATCAAGATATAGTGAGTATATTTAGGGGAATAGTTATTCAAATTAATATTTTAACTTGTTAATGTCAATAAATACATTGCATTTTGCTCAATTATATTAAATTGCATGCATGACTTACTGTAAAACCTTAGTGCATGTGTGATATACTCACAGCCTATTCAATGTAACTTTTTTTTTCTATAAAAAATCTTTTTTTTTCCTATTCGCCTCTGACCCCAGACAACTAGGAGACTAGTACGCCGCCACTGTTACTCAGTTACGAGACGTAGGCCCGCGAGGTGTGAACCCCGGCTCTCTATCGCCCGCCTAACAGTTGCAAAGCAAACCTGCTCCTGTTGCTGACCTTTCATTGTCAAGGAATGGATGGTCATACTCTCTTCTGATATCTCAAGGCCAATGCCTAATGCTGTGGGTCTATTTGCAATTTGGAATCTATACCGAAAAGACACAACACATCCTGACACAGTCTGAGAGCTTCCCTGAGGCTTAATCAAAGGATCACCAGATTGCGTGTGCTATATAGATTATTTTATAATGTGAGATAGATTAACATTATTAGCTTTATTGACCAGTAGACCCGTTAATCAGATGATCCCAAATGGCTTTCTTTCTGCTATTTCCCAGTCTAGCTAGATCAGTTCTAGAAGTTTTATATAGAGAGGTTAGCCAGTCTGAGTGCGTGGGGGATGTAATCTCAGCCCATCTTTTACAAATTTCACATCTAGCTAACAAGATAGCATAGAATAAGAAACCTCTACTTGGGCGTGTAATTTCTCTTGATATACCAAAGATGATAAGCCTAAGGGAGATACATACTGGGCAGCCTAAAATATCAGTAAGAGTGGTTTCTATCTTCTTCCAAAATTCTGAAATGGCTGGACAATCCCAGAACATATGTGTATCTGGAGCACTTTCCATATGGCACTTTTTGCATCTAGCGGGAGGAACCTTGGATATTGGGGGGGAACATGGCGGCTGTATGTTAGAGTGGTCGCTACTGCCGTTGTGCTCCTGCTTTGCCCTATGAAGATATGCTGTAGCGGCGACTAATACACTGCAATATACTGCAAAATCTGTGGTTTTCTTTCTTCCCACTCCTCTTTTTTTCCTGAGGCTCACCAGGGGCATGTGCACTGGCTCGTCGAGGGATCTCCCTCGCTGGTCTCGGGCGGCCCTGCAGCTGAGGAGGGGCTGGAGGCTAGCGGCGCGTGGCCTCCTCAGAGGCTGTCTTGCGCGAAGCGATTCCGGAGCAGCTGGCGGCAGAGACAGCACAAGGGGTGCTACCGCTGCTGTGTTTGATCTCGCTACAGAGGAAAACGCCATTTCGAGTAGGACAGAAGTGACCACGGAGGTGACAACGGTAAAGGAGGCGAAGGCCTGGGGGCCGACATAGGTGAGGTGCAATACAGCATATGACACTGGAGCTTGGAGGAAGGAAGTAGAAGAAAGTGAGATATTGGGGCACCAGAGGGGCACATTTGAGCCCTTAGAAGCAGATCCTACCTCCGTCATAACTTACAGTTTATGTGTTTGTCGATTAGTGGATAAAGAGGGAGAGACCCTAGGTACCCCAGATATCCCAGACACCACCCAGGTGCAGTGCAGAAAAAACAATCAGGCACTGAATTTAAATGCAAGTAAGATTATAAAATCAAAGGCAGAAAAGAAAGGCAGGAAAAGAGGTGTAGCACAAGGGTCTTCGGTACAAGGGTCCGGGAAGAGCAAATCCTGTGAAAATACCACAAAGCAGTCTCTAGATACACAGGGGAAAAGAGGGAGCTTTTTGACAATAAGTCCTGAAGGTAGCCCTGAAACCAATCCTTCCCGTTTTTGGGAGAATAGAGGTAAGGGTACTAAGACAAATAGAAAGAAGAACCACCTGGCAGAAGCCAAAATAAAAGTAACCCCGTCGCTAAGGTCTTATTTCAAGGTCCTTCCACAGGTTTTAGAGGTGGCCAAACAGGGGGAAGCCCTTAGGGAAGACTATAGGTGAATAAGGCTATCTGCCTCAGGTCAGATGAATGACACTGAGATAGGGGATAACTCCACTTCTATCCCCAACCCTGCCTCTATATCGGCACATATGCCTATTTCCACACCTACACTTGCCCTTTCTCCAAATCTCATTAAATGTCCCACTAAATGTTGGACCAAAAAACCTGAGCCATTGGAAAGTCAAAAAAATATAGAGAGTTGTGAAGGAGAAAGTTTAGAGGTGGGGGACGGTGTGGTTAACAGTGGTGAAAGCGAGCAGAGTAAGAGCGGTAAAGAAATGGGAAGGGAAAGTCTTCCGGCAGCCCCTTTGGAGGCATTATTTTCTACCCTGTCCCTGGGCACCAGGAAGGGGTTTGCTGTATCAGAGTCTAATCAAGGGGAAATTAGACTTTTTTGTGAGTCTTTGGAAAATCAATTTGACCTTTTGGACTCCAGGATGGTGGTTCTAGAAGACTCAGTAGAAGGGCTCAAAGAAGATTTGGGAGCAGCAAAAGCAGATATAGTAATGCTCAAAAAAGATGAGGTGATGCTCCAAGATAGGTTGGTATCCTTGGAGAACAATTCCAGATGCAATAATCTTTGTATTTTGAATATACCAAGTTGTAAGGAAGGACAGTATCTCAAAGCCTATATTATAACCCTCATAAAAGAATCAATACAGATTGAGGATTCAGAAGAAGACCTATTCGAGAGACATACAAAGGATCCATAGAGATCCCTACAGGAGCCACCCTAACTGATCTAAACCTAGGAAGATCCTAGTCAATTTTCTAACCTTTTCCCTGAAAGAAAAAATACTAACAGCTGCTTTAAAGCAAAAGTCCCTGAAACCCAGGGATTTTGCTTTTGAGATTTGATCGGTCTTTGCACGCTCTAGCTTGGATCGCCAATGGGAGTTGGGCAGAAAAATGGATGAATTAAAGAAATTGGGGGCCGTTGTCCAGCTAAAGCTTCCAGCACAATTAAAAATCATGTTTAAAAACAAAATGTATAAAGTAAAAACCGTGCAGGAGGCAGAAGAACTTTTGAAAAATCTGAAATAATTTGTAAAATTACATATAATTTAGGTAATTTGTCCCATAACCCGTTTAGAGTCTAAGAAACTCTTAACTGGTTATGACTTTGCACATTTTCTAGAATCTAAATACATTATCATATATCATCATATATTACATATATTTGTAAATATACAGTAGTTAATAGGATAATGTGATGTGGGAAAACATCAGAAATAGGGGCAGTCATAGTGAGACTTACAGGTATATATGGCCTCTTTAAAACTGATGAAAATTAATTTTAGGGGTAAAGTGGGACACATCGGCAGGACAATCTGGACTATGTCCGGGCAAATGGGGGTAGGGTTCTCCAGGGAGGGGATCAGGGAGGAGAGTGGGAAAGGGGAGGGGGGCACAGGTGAGGGAGCAAAGGGGTAAAAAAGAAAAAAAGAAAATTCTCATTCGCATTTTAGTCCCGGTGTTACTTTTTCTTGGTTGGTGTTATCTGCTTGGTGTCGACACCCAAGAGGAGGTAGATGGTCTGGAGCTCAATATTTTAATCCCCCATGGGATCGTTACAATATCTATCCTGGAATGTAAATGGTCTCCAGGTCAAAAGTAGGAGGGAAAAAATCCTGCAATATCTTAAACATTCACCTGCATAGATAATCATCTGGCAAGAAACACACCTTTTGAGGGTAGAGATTACCGGTATATGCAGGAAGTTCAGGTGGGTGGATCATTGCATTAGTTCTGAACAAAATTCTAACATTAGAGGGGTAGCTATTTTAGTTAAAAAACAAGCTAATGCTTGTCTTTTGACAACTATGACAGATTCGAGTGTCAGGTGGGACATTGTTAAGTTCACTATGGAAGGTACACCCATAACGGTGGTAGGTTATTATAGGCCTAACCAGGATGATCCCTCTACATTAAAAACTATTTTTTCAAATCTCCTGGAGTTTCCTGATCCAATCATTTTTTCAGGAGATTTTAATGTAGTGTTGGATCCTCGGAAAGATAAATCACCCAGTAGCAGGGCAAATGTTCTGTCTAAATCTAGGACATACCTAAAGAAGATGATGAGGCAGAACGCCCTATCAGACATTTGGAGAGAAAGATCAGGTACAAAAAATGGGTGTTTCTTTCTATAGTAAAAAATATAGGCATAAATCAAGAATCGATTATATACTTATCAGCAATGATTTAATGAGTAAAGTTAAAGATATAGGCTATGGGACCCCCCACCTCTCAGACCACGCAGTGGTCTGGATAGAACTTAAGTTACTTGATAAAGAACAACGAAGGGTGTGGCCATTTGATCGTACGCTCCTCCTAGATGAAGATGAAAGAGAGTACCTGTCACGAGAGACGGAGATCTTCCTAAACATAAATGTAGGCTCGGAAAAACCTGCAGTGGTTTGGCATACCCTGAAGTCGTACTTGAAAGGCATGATAACAAATAGATCCTCCAATAAGAACAGACAATATAGAGAAGAAACAACATCTATTCAGAATGAGATGAAGGAGGTAGAAAAGAAGCTTAGTAATGAAGCTGACCAGGATACTCGCCAGATACTGGAAGATAAATTGAAACTTCTGAAAGATCAGCTGGCAGAAATAATTCAGGCCAGAATCTCCAAACGATGGGAAGCTAGTAAGCTTGCCCATTTTGAATAGGGTGAGGGGGCCGGCAAATTATTGGCATAGAAGACCAAAACGGACAGTCCGTAACCTTATCAAACAGATTGATGATGAATATACTAAATCACCAACAACTAATGACGAAGAATTAGGATAAGCTTTCTTTACCTTCTTTAATGATCTGTATACTGAGGATAAGGATTTAGACAGTATCAGTACCTGTGAATGGCTAAATCAGATTAATCTTACCTCATTAGACTCTGTCCAATGAGAGAACCTAGAGTCCGAGATCTCGCAACAAGAGGTTACGAAGGCGTTATCAATCTGTAAGATAAGTAAGGCAGCAGGGCCGGATGGCCTGCCTTTGGAGTTATATAGGAGTTTGGGAGAGATTATAATTCCATATATGACAATTCTTTTTAATAAAATCTTGGTAGATGATGCTATACCTCCCATTTCATGGGGTGAAGCTAATATAACATTGATACTAAAGCCAGGAAAATCCCCAACCAACTTACAGACCTATTTCTCTCTTAAACAATGATTATAATATCTTTACCAGAATATTGGCAGACAGGCTGGGCGGAGTAGCAGGAAGCCTGCTGCATGCAGACCAAGAGGGTGTCTTGAAAGGCCGGAATCTCTTTGACCTTGCCCATGATCTCATAGAAGCTATCGACTTTGCCTCAACTTTCTCACTTCCCTTGGCAGTAATGACCCTAGATGCCACCAAGGCTTTTGACAGGGTCAATTGGAACTATCTTACAATAGCACTCGAGAAGTATAATTTTGGTCCAAAATTCCGTCGAACTATTAATCTCATATATAGGGACCCATCAGCTAGACTGGTAGTCAATGGGAATTTAACTAGACCTTTTAAAATTGAGAGAGGAACTAAACCAGGCTGCCCCCTCTCCCCGCTCCTATTTATTATGTATATAGAACCATTTGCTGTGCGTCTAAGAGAGGAGACAGATATTTACCATTCAAGAGTGGAGTGTGGGAGAGGTAGGTGGCTTTGTATGCAGATGATATACTAATTCTGTCATCAAATTTGGAGCTATCTTTCCCGCGTATTATTCGTCTAGCGCAGGATTTTGGCCAGGTATCGGGGTATGAAATTAATGCTGACAAAACCGAAATTATGACATGGAATCTACCAGGGTGCCGACATCAGGTTAAAAACTACATGTGATATCTGAGAGTAAAAATTGTCCAGGACATTAACAAGATTGCTGAAATTAATTTTTTAAACACTATGAGAGAATGTCAAAAAATCATGAGATCCTGGGCAAACCTCCCCTTGGCCATCATAGGCAGAATTTATTTAGGAAAAATGGTAATTCTACCAAAAGTCACCTTCATCGTCAATACCATCCCTCTATACTTGAGAAGCAGGCCATAGATTCATTTCAGCAATCTATTAATTCATTTGTGTGGGCCTATGTATCCACAAGAATAGCATGAAAAAAGCTGAGCTGCAGGAGAGAAAAAGGTGGTCTTACACTCCTAGAAATCCAATACTATGCCTGGGCCTTTCAGCTAACATATTCCAGAATGCTGCTAAACTGTCCGGATTCATCAGAAAGGGGGAGAATGTTTTCTGCAATGTTAGATCAAGTTGGATTATCACATGAGGTTTTTCTTTTTAAATATGGAGACCAGAAATTCTTTAAAAAAATAAGGCTGAAGGTATTATTGAGTGCAGCTCAAACTTGGGCCTGAATTAAAAGATCTACGGGCCTAGAATATTGTTCGAGCTTGGCCCCTTTGTGTGATAGTCCGGGAGCTCCGAGCTGTTTGAAAGATAAATTGGCAGCTCTTCTTAAAACAGCGGGGTTCCGGTATGGGGAGATTTGGTTTCTGAGGGAGTACTTTTGCCCTGGGCATCATTCAACGAGAGTATGGAGGAAGGTAGGTCCAGATTCAAATACCTACAGTTAAAGAGCTGGTTCTAGAGTTCTGATGAACCATAGGCATGGGCAATATCCTTGAAGAACATTTGGTACCGAAACAAGGAGGAAAGAAGGAAGTATCATTTTTCTATTGGATTATACAGGAGACCATTGATGGAGATTTCAAAGTACCCGAGGAACTTTGGGGGGAAGCAATTCCGGAAATAGACTGGGCAGAAATGTGGCAAATGTCCTTTAACACCTTATTTACAGCTGTGAAACCATGTTGGCTAGGAAAAAATCATTACTTCACCACACACAGGGCCTCTTTTTCCCCGGCAAGACTTACTATTCAATTTAACTTTTAATGAAGCACAGCAATACAACTTCGGAGTGATTTAGTTCAGTCATTAGTCGTTGATGTAAGTGACTACACACACGATCACGAAATACATTTGAATAAAGAACTGAAAGCGACACAGGGGAATAGGACACAACACTTCCTCAGCACAACATCAGTGCAAAATAAGCCAACTGGTGTAGCACACGCAGAGGGAACATGCTAATACATTTGCTACTAACCTTTTGTTATTTCTCCAGACAAATTCAGGGGCATATTATCAAGAACGGTGTTAAAATTATCGCTACTTTAGAAGCAGGAAACTGCTGCTGCTAAAGCGGCGATAATGGGCTTGATAATATGCCCGTGTGAATTCCCATAGAAGCCCATATTCTGGTGTGAACATGGGCTTCTATGGGAATTCACAAGGGCATATTATCAAGCCCATTATCGCCGCTTTAGCAGCAGTTTCCTGCCACTAAAGTGACAATAATTTTAACACTGTCCTTGATAATATGCCCGTTAGTGTGTTAAGACAAAATCTGTCAGGATCAGCAATGACAAATATCTTCTGGCCCAATCATAACTAAAAGTGCATTTGATAAATTCTTTGATAAAACATGATTTCTTTAAACAGTGGGAGTACATGAAGGCCTACTTATGAAAATTAGGGAACAAAATGCCATAGCGTAAAAGTTTGTCAAAGTGTTTTTTCATTAGTTCCTATTTCAGTGTATGTTGCATATTTGCTAAGAATCATTTATTTGGCAATCTTAATACAAAAAAATACACAAATCAATACTAGGTTAATTTGCACAATAGATCAATGTATCATTTTAAATAATTTCTACTTTAAATTAAAGCTAATCTGCAGCTATGCAATCATTAGAGGAGGTAAGTTACAAAGAATGAACAAAAAGAGAAAAAATAGTTTAAATTAGAACATAATATCTCGCCTCCATAAAATGACTCTTGTTATTGCTAATTTTGAGATTCGGTGATTCATTGTCAGTATCAAATAATGAGACATGTGCAATATTTCTTGAAATCATAAAATCTTCCACAGACATATCAACAGGAAGACAACAATTCTCATCTGCTTCATTGTGTACATTTTTCTTTGTTCACTTCTATTTGTTTTAAAGTGTGATGAAGTCCAAAGGTCCTGGGCAATGTTCTTTGCAATGTTTTTTTTTTGTTTCGTTAAAAATCCGTTTTGCTGCAGTTGCTTCATTTCTTTGTTGTGTGTAGCTGCCATGTAGCGTTAGAAAATTATTTGTGTTACGCTGACAATAGGCTGCAGGCTGTTCTCTGCACTTCATGCACCCAGAGCTTAACACAAAAGGCGAATCCCAAAGTTTCGAGGGTGGCCAAACGTTGCTTGAAGCCGCACGTTCAGATGCTCTCTGTCATGGAGTCTGCTGCTATTGGATTCAGTGTCCTCAGATCTGCAGAACAATTGTACTCAGCTGAGCCCACTACCACCTTCATTGTATTATACCAGCACTAACCTTTTCTTAATGAGCACTGCTTCCTTCAGGTTCTTTTCCTGCTGTTCTTTTTGGAAGTTCCGTGTTGTGCTACACTGCTTGTAAAGAAAGAGTACAGCGATTCTACCGCACCAACAAATAGCCTGCCGCCAAATATAGCTTTTCTGTAAAAGCGGAAAATGATTCAATCGATAGGACATAAATGTTTTTTTCTGAAGCAATGAAGTAAATGACTCTAGGAGACACTTGTTTCACAAGATCCTCTTCGGTCTCCTGAATGGAGACCCACAGCATTAGTGCTGTTGTGCACTAGCAATAGGAATGAGAAATCATTCACTCGCATTCACATTAAAATGTGTGTAACCCAAGAAATTCTGCAATCCCTGTATACAAACCCACCTCTATTTTCTTAACAATAGGGGACTTGTGACTCAACTGTAATACATTACCACAGTAGAGTTTTGATGTCACAATGCCTGCTGTAAGTATCCAGCAGCCAAGATATTTATGGCCGCATATTTATTTTTTGCACTCCTTAGGTTAATTTTAGAACACTAAGAATATTTCTGCATGTTTCAACACATTCTGGGCTACTCTGCCTTATTTTTATTTATTTATGACTTCTTGACTGATTCCAATATACTTTTGCAGCAAATATATATTAGCTTTTTTGATGCGTTTTATTATGCACTATAAATTCTCTTATTATGATTTACAGTTTCAAACATGCTTTCTCTTCCATATGAAATAGCTATGCACTAAGGGCCTAAGGGCCAGATGTAGCAAAATCAGAAATACCGACTCTTAATTACCGAATTTTACCGATTCGGTAATTAAGAGTAGGTATTTCTAATGTAGGTACCAATTCGGTAAATTTTAGCGAATCGGTAAAAATCGGTATTTACTGATTCGGTAAATACCGAATCGGTATTTGCTATTGAATCCTATGGGCCTTGAAGCCCATAGGATTCAATATCAAATACCAATTCGGTATTTACTGAATCGGTAAATACCGAATTTTGCAAGGGTGCAGGGGGTGTCACTTTGACACCCTCTGGCATCCCTGTTTTAGGCTTGTGTGACATGTGTACCCTAAGGGCATGTATGTGTGCCACATGGCACAGGTGTACATGCATAGATGTGCATGTACACCTGAATCGGTATTTTACCATGCAATTGTTTTGCATGGTAAAATACCGATTTTCAAAGCCCTGTGTCAATGTTAAAATTGGCACGTACATACCAAACATGCATTTTCGGTAATTTTACCGACCGGTATATTTACCAATTCGGTAAAATATACAGAATCGGTATTTTTACCGATTCTGTAATTTTACCGAATCGGAAAAATTACCGATTCGGTAAAATTACCGAAAATGCATGTTTTTTATCCCCCTACATCTCCATGGCCATTTACCGGTCGGTAACGGCCGAATTTGGCCGTTACCGGCCGGTAAATGGCCAAAATCTCCCAGATACATACGGCCCTAAGTGTTTTGTGGGAAAAGGGAATGGTGTGACAATGTATTAGAATTAATAAAGTATACCTGGCAAACATGATAAGGACTTTGAAAGTCACCTTGAAGTTCCTTAACCTTTTTTAAAAACTTGGCCTTTGGTCTCAATCCTCAATATGGGCATGGAACTTCTCAGTGACTTGTAATATATTTAGTGTTCTTTCCGAAGTTCAGTAGTTCTATTTTTTCAGAGTTTAGCTTGAGGCAGCTTTCTCTCAGCCATTTGGCTATGTTGGTCATGGCGCTGCAGAAGTTGGTTTTGGTGTTGTGGTGGTCCTCGGTGAGTAAGAGTACCAGTTGAGTGTCATCAGTGTAGGAGATTATGTAGAGTCTGTAGGATCTGACAATGTCTGCGAGGGGGATCATGTAGATGTTACACAGGATGGGGCTGAGAGATGACCCTTGGGGTACACCGCATGTGATGACCTTGGGTGCGGAGGTGAAGGGAGGCAACCGGATGCTTTAAGTGCATCTTGAGAGGAAAGAGGTGGTCCACTTGAGGGGATTTTGCTGGAAGCTGATGTTGTGGTGTCTGTCGAAGAGGGTGTGGTGGGAGACTGTATCAAACACAGCAGATACATTGAGGAAGATCAGGGCTACTGTTTCTCTGCTGCCACAGAGGGTCCTGATTCCGCCTGTTGTGGCAATCAGTGTGGTCTCTGTGCTGTGGTTGGTACGAAATCCTGAGATCTGGAATGCTGTTTGTTGATGCCTTTCTCAAGTACTTTACCCAGGTAGAGGAGCAGGCAGCCGCCGTCTGTGCAGTTGCTCACTCTACCACTGGATTCAAGATAGCCTGGCTGATGAGGATTATGAATCCGAAACCGGTCCCAGGATGCTTGTTTCCGGTCCAGGGAAGACATGGCTTGGCAGTTCGGGCGGGACTGTTCTCATGAGGCACAGTGTCAGACTGATTTGCATATGGCCATGTCTGAACTGGGGTGGTGGAGTGAGCTAAAGAATGGTGATGGATTAAACCCAGATCACTTGACTGGGGTGAATGTTTGATTTGCTTAAACGCTCCGTCCATCATCCCCTTTGGTATCGCTTTGTTCGCCCTAAGTTGGCAGGGTATGCCCCGACATGGGTCCCTTGCTAACTCTACCACTGGATTCAAGATAGCCTGGCTGATGAGGATATGAATCCGAAACTGGTCCCAGGATGCTTGTTTCCGGTCCAGGGAAGACATGGCTTGGCAGTTCGGGCGGGGCTGTTCCCATGAGGCACAGGGTCAGACTGATTTGCATATTGCCATGTCTGAACTGGGGTGGTGGAGTGAACTATAGAATGGTGATGGATTAAACCCAGATCACTTGACTGGGGTGAGTGTTTGATTTGCTCAAACGCTCCGTCCATGATCCCATTTGGTATCTCTTTATTAAGAACGAGGTCAAAGGATGTGGAATCCTTTTTATGTCAACATATGAACAGTACATTGGAATTGAAAGTGAGAGGCAGATCGGATGCTACTTTGTGTAGAATATTCATGGAATACAACCTTCCAAATGTGGAAATGATTTTAAAAACAAATCATTTACATATATTGGAACAGAACAAAACATCTGAAGGAATTTGCCGATCAATATTACTTTTTAGAGAACTGCAACCCAGGGAGACATATTGACACATAGATACTATGCTATTGGGAAAAACTGCATGGACTGGTCAAGAGCCGGGTCTGGTGGCGCAGTGGACAAATGCATCCCCTGTAGCGGCCTGTGTTAGACCTCATGGTCGCAAGTTCTATTCCCAATGGGTCCCCTCAGTCTTTCATCCATCTGAGGTCGATAAATGAGTACCATTGAGTTGGGTAACAATATACACCTGTTATTCAGCGCATTGAGAGCTTCGGGTGATACGTGGGCTTTACGAAATGTACATGTTAGGAGACCAAGGAAAGGGCTATACGAAATGTGATTCATGCAAAGCGTGTAAATTTAGCCAACTTAAGAAAGAGTATAAAAACTTTAAGGACTGGAGGATTAAGATAAAAGAGAAAATGACATGTACCATAGCGGTTGCATGCATGCTCTTGAGTGAGATTGAGGAAAGTATATAAGAAACTGAGAGTAGTCCTTTCCACTCCTCTTTCCAGGGATTGCCTTCCCGTGGCTCTCCCCCGCCCCCCCCTTCCCTTTCGAGGGCCCCTGGCCATATGGCTCCTCGACATATGTCTCCTGGAGGGCAGGCCAACACTGGGTGGTGGGTTGTGCATAGATACTAGTTTCACTTGTACTCTGATTACCCCATACCCCCTGCCCCCTCCTAAGTTAACTGTATCATATTGCATTGCATCGCGTTTTCAGTACTTCTATGCTTTGCTCTCATACTTTGTTCGTATCGTATATCTTTGTTTCACTCAATAAAAAATGACAACACAAAAAGAAATAAAAACAGAGAGTGGGAATTTTACAGTACATCAAAGTCATGAAGAATTGGGATAAGAACTACCTTATGGCTAAACATTTCATCGAGGTTCACCAAGGAGCACTGAAAAGACTTAAATATTATGGAATAAGACATGTAACAAAGCATTCCTGAGGTGGCGGTAGAGAACTCGAATAAAGAAAACAGGAATCAGAATTCATTCTAAAGTTGCGAACTGAGAACCTGAAGGCCACAACAATCTTGAGGTGCATGATAATGCATTTTAAATGACCAGTTTGATGTGAAAGCCTTTATGATTAATTTGACACATTTCTTTTATTAGCGCACTTTTCATATTTTGATTGGATTACAATATAAACTATATTATAATAAGCACCACTCTACACATGATTCCCAACAATAGTTTTGAACTTTCAAGATGTGTATTCTAGGATTTGCCCATTGGTACTTTGTTAAAGCATGACTTTGCACAATATAACCCCTTCCATGGATAAATATTTGCGCTTTCTACATTCCATGGTGTATTTTCTAATATACATGGATGCATATATGTACCTCTTACAATATAGGCTGCATTTTTTAACGTGAACGTTTTAGGAGAGAATCCTTGCTAACTTGAATTCTGCATATTTTGGACATATTATTGCACAAAGCCACTTGGGGGCAAATTTATGAAAAGTGTGGTGCAGGGCACAAGTCACCATTCTGGGCTGCCCTGTGTAACAGCGAAAGGGAAGAAATACGTAGTATTTTTCTAATATGGGGCATTTCTGTCCTCTTCCCTTGCGCTGACGCCAGTTTGGATGCCTAGCACCAATACAGGCACACTTGCACCATGGTGCAAGGGTGCCTGTGTTTGTTGGTGGGCAACTGAGGTGAAAGAAGGACAGAAAATGTAAATATGGGGGAGGCCACTAACTGTGTTATAGACTCAGTGTTAAGCATCATGCTGAAATGTGTCAGCTGTATCTACATCTCATGATGTAAATTTTGAAAATAAAATGTATACAACTTTTTGAGACTGTGTGAAATTTAAATAGTTATCCCTGTCTGACTAAAATGCCTCTGATCTGTTGTCAGAGATCTGGTTATACCTTACAACAAAGAACAGGATGGCAGATTTGTTCATCCATCAGTGCTGATATATGTCAGTGCAACAGAATATGTACTATGACCTTTATTTAGCTTCTTTCTGCTCGTTGTTAACCTTAAATTTTCCTCTTTCGACTAGGCCTCAGTGGAGCTCGCAGAGTTTCACTTTACCACATTACCAGTAAACACTCTAACCAAATTCTGCAGAGTTCCATGACCAGGTGGAGTTTTGCTCCCCCACCCCTAATTAATTCCCCTTGGGTGCTGAGACTAGATAGGGGCCAAGAACGCTTTCTGTTACCCCAATTAAGTCCCCCACAGAGAGATTGCTGAGACCCCTCAGAGTCTCTGCCCCCTGTCTCAACCACTCTGCAAACTTACTTCCTGGCACACTACTGTTGGTGGATGAAGCCCCCTTGACTGCTAAGGATCATTGGGGGACAAGAACCCCTATTATTGCCACAAGTACCACAAATTGAGATTGCTGAGACCTCACCAGAGTCCCACCTCCTACTCACCCACTCTGCAAATGGGTCTCCTGGCACACTACTGGTTGGGGCATTAACTCCCTTCGGCTGCTGATAGTTAATGGGGGCCAAGAACCCCTATTGTTGCCACAAGTAAGTACCCCACAGTGGGGTTGCTGAGAAACCATTGGAAAACCTGCCCTCTTTCTCAACCACTCTGCAAAGGGACCTCCTGATGCACAGGGATAAACTCCCCTTGGCTGTTAAGGGTCATTAGGGGACAACAATCCCTATAGTTGCCTATGTGGGTTCTGCTCATTTTGTCGTCATTTTCTGTCTTTTTTGGCTCACTTCTAACATTTATTTTGCTGCTTTTTGCTCACTTCAGGCCTCTAGTTTGCCTCTTTCTGCTTGTTTCTAACCTTTATTCTGCTGGTTTCGGACCTTTATTCTAGCCAGACAGTGTCTGACACACACAGTCACACACCCATAAAACCATTCACACACCAATTTACTCACCTACATATCTACTTACATTGTTATTCAGACACCCATAAGCCACTGTCACAGCCACCCACACACTTATACAGATATTTAGGTACCCATCACTCAGACAGTCTGTCACATATGCACTTATACACCCAGTTATACACCCACCCATACAACCAGTCAAATATCTTTTTAGAAAGCCAAAGAGTCACTGACACACCCAGTCACCCACCTGTACAGCCACTCATAAACCGATTTATACACACATATTCAGAAACGTACACGGCCTCTTACACAGTGACATAACCACTTATGTAGCTAACCGTGTGCTTATAGTACATAATTTAATAGCATGTAGTCTTAACCTAAATATATTCTATATTTGTGTTAGACTGGACAGCCTCCAAGTGATCTTCCCCAAAGTTTTCCCTGCTTACCTCTACTTTTTGCTTTATTATTTTGTTCACCTTAGTTCCCCGAGCACTTTACCACTGCTAACTAGAGAGATGGTGCATGTGTTTATCCTCTAAACATGGTTCATTGACTTATCCATCAATAGTATATTTAATATATTGGAAAGTCCTTTGTAGAGTCTACTACTTGTGCCAAGGGCATGCAAATTAAAGGCTGCTATTGGGCCTGCAGCACAGATTGTGCCCCCCACAGAAGTAAACCTTTAAGCAGTTGGCTTTAAGGTAGGCCCTAGGTACCCCAAAGGGTAGGGTGCTATTAACATGTTAGACCTCTGCTCCTTATGGGTGTCTTCCCAAACCAGTTTGTCTGCTTACCTCCTGTTTTTGCTGATTCTTTTGTTGGCCATAGGACTCTAAGCACTTTACCACTGCTGACCAGAGCTCAAGTGTATGTGCATCTGCCCTAAAGACAGTAGTACTGGTGTAAACACAGTTGGCATATTTAATTTACATGTAAGTCCCTTGTCAAGTGGCATACCATATGCCCAGGGCCCATAAATTAATTGCTACTAGTGGGCCCGCAACAATGACTGTGTCACCCATGCAAGAAGCCTTTTACACCTGTCTCAAATCTGCCACTGCAGAACCTTTGCGTGCAGTTTACTGCCACTTTCCCTTGGCATTTAAAACCCTTTCCCAAGACTTAAAGTCCCAATTTTTTACACATAAGTCACTCCTAAGGTAGGCCCTAGCTAGCCTATACAGCAGGGTGCTGTGTATGTAAAAGATAGGACATGTACTTTTATTTTGCATATTTGGTAGTGACAAACAACTAAATGTGTTTTTCAATACAGTGAGGACTATCCATCTCTTAGGTTAACATTGGGAATTCCATAATACACTCTTGAGTAGGTGTGTATGAGCACTTATCTGCATTCTGATCACCCTTCCTGTAAAGAAAGGGAAGAAGCTGACACTTGCAACTGGAAAAGGTGGAGGCCTTACCCAACACACACAAAGAGCTGATCATATCCGTCAGATATTCTGGAGCCAGGTCTGGGAAGAAAGGGCTTCTGTGCATTTCAGAGACCCTTTGAAGTCACCCTTACTTTAAAGGCACAACTGGGTATAAGTACTGGGGCTTTGACCCCACCAAATCAGACACTTCTGGACCTACAACTTGACTCTGTCAGATGTGCTGCATCAAGGACTGACACAATGCTGGACTGCTGACCTGGAAGGCTTGCTTTTTGCTTGTGCTACCATGCTACCTGCAGCTCTCTCACCCTGCTGAGGAGAGCTGTACTCTGCCTTGCAACTAAAATGATCGACAAGGGCTTGCTGGCTTGTAACCTGTTGCTTGAGACTCAGTACTTTCAAAGTCTCTACCCCTGCTCCTGTGCCTGGTTCACTGAAAATAGATCCAGATATTTGCACCAGAGAAATCAACACACCACCTGTCTGCTTGGACCAGAACTGGCACATCGACCATGTTGCAGGAGTAAAATCGGGGCATCTCATTCAGATACAACACATTGTCTTGAGACCCCAATATAACAGGACTGCACATTAGTGTGACTGCAGTGTGGAGAGAATAACGCATCACCCTCGACTGCCTGAAGAAATCTAGGGCATCGTACTGCCAAACCAACGTGCCTTGATGGTTCGTCTGCAGAACCCATGCATTGCCACCACTATGAGGAGAAAATTGCCACTTCATCTTGACTGTGGGCTTGAGACTAGGGAATCTCTCATCTGCACCCTGCATCTCACTGCTTCCTCTAAGCTCAAGGTACTCTGTTCCCTGGGCCTGTGCAGCTCTTGTCCCTGGTCTGCAGTCCATCACTGTTGGCTTGAACTGTTGACGTATCCCTGGTCCAGAGCAACCAGATGCCCCCCATAGGCGCTTATTGCTTCTAAGAGCTAGAACTCCTTTTTTTCTTTAGAAAGTCATAACTTAACTTTTATACCTTGGCAGTTTTTTCGTTTTGGTCTTGATTTATTTATAAACTCATTGCCTGTGTTTCTAAACCAGTGTAAAATATTTTGTGCTGCTTTCAGTGTGTTACTGCATGAGTGTGTTACACAAATACTTTATACATTGCCTCTTTAGAAAAGACTGACTGCTCTGTGTCAAGCTACCAGAGGGTGAGCACAGGTTATCTTTTAGTGTGTATCTAGCTTAACCTGACTATGATTGTGGTTCCTTTTTGAACAGGGTATATACCTCTGCCAACTAGAAACCCAATTTCTAAGAGTACTTACCAACGCCTTTTTGAAAAGGAACAAAGGTGGGTTTACAGACTTGCAACGCATAAGACTGGCCTAAATGACAATATTCCATGGAAAACAGTGATGGGATAACTTCCCTTACTGAACTCTGTTCTGTGAAAGAAAGTCCAACAGTGGTGACTCTACTTTGACGTCCATGTAAAAACCTGAACTCTTAATTTGTCTCTTAATTTGTCCACGATTAGCATCTGGACTGACCCCTTGTCCATCTGCATCAGTTCTGTTCCTTCCCCCATTTTTTGGTTCAAAAGGTTTTTCCTTTTCTTAAACTTAAAGATTGACTAGACCCGGTTCCTTTAAGGGCCCGTCCTTTCCATTGGGACGTGGTTCCTTTAAGAGCCTCGTCTATTCACCAACGCGGTTGCTGCAGCAACCACTACAGCGGATTCCGTATGATCAGAACTCCAGCGGGCACCGCCCATGTGTCCCGTTCTGATTGGCCCGCCAAAAGCCCCGGACCAGCGCCACGCCCATTCAGGAAGTAATGCAGTGCTTACTTCTCGGCGTCTCTGATCCATCGGAACTCTCCACGGGGCATTTGCGAGTAGCAACCAAGTAGGTTTGTACTCAAGATGAGCAGAAGCCGCAAGTAAGTGCTTGTTTGAGATAGATGCACGATGCATTTCATGCGATAAGATACGCCGGCCCTGCAATAGATGCATCGAAATGAGGCGGGATATTAACTATATGTTCGCCCTTTAATTGTTTTTTCAAATTCTGTAGGTGACGGATACTTGCCGTCTTGGATAACCCGATGCCCATGAAGCGATAGTTACCGCTTCAAGTGTAAGCAGAGCAAAATCTCACTTTTTCTTAATTTCATCAAGAGAGTAACCCGCTTAATTGCGGCACAATTCCTTAGTTGCCGATCACTTCCAGCAGTGCCTGGGCGTGCTTGACGCCGCGTTTTAGTGGCGATCGCTCTCCCTCACCTCCTCCTCACTTTTCCCAGCAAAACAGCATACTAACAAGATGCTGGGTTGTTTCTTTATTTAAGCACATTCACGCTCCGGTAATTACCGCCTGAGCACTAGTGTCTATCACTAGAGATAGACCACGGGTACGACCTGATATATAATGTGTTCTCCTGCCACCTTATCTTTGGTGAACCCACCAAGCACATTATCTGTTAATTGTTTACCCTCGTTTTGTCTTCCCCAGTACGTAAACCCAACCCTATACGTTTTTTCTTACAGGTTTTCTCCTGAATCCAGGAAAAGACACCTTTTTACACCAGACCACAATTTGTGGTCTTTATTTGAACGAGGGCTGGACGCGCCTTAGCGTGTGCGGACCACCCTGCTCAAAACTCACGGTCCTGACGAAAACCTAAGAATTTTTCCATATGGTTGAAACATGTAGACCTATTTTTAACTAAATCACATAGCACACTACGCTATTTTTTATTTATCACACTTCTCGAGACACCAAAGCCTTCCTAAATAGGCACAGGTGCCACATTGTTTTTAACAGGGTTCAAGCACTCAAGAATAAAGTCTTGGAGTGAAGAGTCTTGGCCCTTTTTAATACACATATCACTGTAATTTTTCTGCACATATAAAAAAACAAGAAACCCGCTCCACTGTAATCAGGTGTCGCAGCACACCCTATGGGCACTCGGCCTATGGGGTGGGACCCCGATGATGAAGCATGTCACCAACCAGATTGGTGAGTGAGGGGTCTTCTTCAAGGACAAACACTGTCCGAAAAAGGGTTGGGGCACTTAGTGCTAACCTGAGCCTTAAGCTCTAGATACAGAAGAAATCCTTCTCTGTACTCTCCTTCCTAGGGGGTACTCCTCCATTGTTCTTAAAGATAAAGCATTTACCCTGAATGACAAATTATTTATCTTGATTCAGAACAGAATGAGAACGCTGGATCAAAAAGAGTTGCCTATAAAAAAAAGCCAAAAGAAGCCCTATTAATTAAAGTAATGTTTGCAAAATTTGCTGAGGGGAATTGAAGCACACGTCAAGTACTGAGGCTTTCTTTAATGAAGAAAGCGATTACAAGACAACGCATTAGTGCATGAAGTGGAAACAACTGGTCAATGTTGTACTGAAATGTAATGTAACGCATACTTTTATAGCGCGAACTGTCACCCAGAGGGTATCCTGGTGCTTTACCTCTACCACCCTCACACAGAGCACCAATTACGATGCCCTAGGAAAGAAATAAGACTTCAGACCTTTTATGAAGGAAGAAAGGGGCATATTATCAAGGGGGTTTATCTCCGCTTTTTTGGCTTTAAAAGCCAAGAAAGTAGAGATAAAACGATCTCCCTATTACATAGCTGTCGCTAACATCAGTTAGCGACAGCTAGTAGGAGATAGCGGCCATCTTGGGCCCCACTTTGCATGTCAGAGAAATGTATCACTAATGACATGCAAAGTGGGCGTGCCAAGATGTTAGCGACTGGAAACAGTTGCTAACATCGCTATCTCCTATTACCAACGTTTGGAGATATTCGCGCTAAGCGCGAATATCTCCAAATCTAACACCTGCCCTGAGCAGTTCTTAGCCATTTTATCCAATGGGAGGTGGATAACATGGCTAAGAGCATTAGCTCTGTAATGCAAGAATATCGCTGACTTTTCAGCGATATTCATGCATTGCGGCTGATTTTTATCGCATTTGCGATAAACCTTGGTAATACCAAGGTTTATCTGCGATAAAAATCGCCGCAGGTAGGCAATACATTTTTTTCTCTAACCAAGCAATAGCGATAATTATCGCTATTGCTTGGTAATATGCCACAAAATTCCTTCAAGCTCCTAAAAGAGAGTGGCAAATAATTCCAGAGCTTGGCAGCAGTAAAACCAAAGGAACGGCCGCCCATCCGAGACCTTTAGCTTCTTGGAACTACCACCAAGTGTGCTGAGGAGGACCGTAAAGGTCTGGCTGCTGAGTACCATGAAAAGAGCTCTTGCAACAAGACAGGCCCCTGTCCGTGAAGAGCCCTGAAGACTATACAAGAAGCCTTGAAACAGATGCGTTGATGGACAGGCAACCAGTGAAGGTCCTTGAGCGCCAAAGAGGAAGAAGCTGAGCTCATCCGAGAAAGGGCCAGCTTGGCTGCCATATTCTGTATACGCTGCAGTTTACTGATCAGGGTGCTAGGGGCGCCCAGAAGCAGAGCGTTATAATACTCAAGTCTGCTAAGTATGATGCTGCGCACTACTTCAGGTCTGGCCGATGCAGGTAACATAGGAATGTTATGAGGTAAAAGGAGGTAATCCCATTGCAAAAGAGGAGATGGTTCCTAAAAATGCAAAGGAAGAGCTAGCAGAAGAGGCCCAAATAACTCATAGAAATGCCCCTATGAATAAATGGGACTGCAGTAGTAATTGTATATTTTGCCAGGAATTAATGGATATATTAGGACTTTTTCTACGTCAATATCCAGATAGAAGTGTGAAGCAGAAAGTTGCAATCTTGCAAGTCTTAGACCATCTGAAATCACGAAATACTCAAATTTAAAAAGACACCCAATCAATAATCTTTATTTGATTTTAAGAGATAAAATCATACAGATAAACCCAAAAAACACAGCAGCCCAGGTAAAGGTGAGACACCCTGTTATACATATGACAAAAATATATCTAGATAAAAATAGACAAAAAAGGACATTTATGTCCTAGATGCAGATAACCCACCCTGCGTTCTTTACTATAAGTAAAAAACCTTGGCACATAAAAACAAATTTATGACATGGCTAAAAGTTGCAGATATAAAAGGGCGGGTCTAACCTGATATAAATCAGTGGTTAAATATAGAGGTTTTAAATACGTATTCAGAAGAGTTATATAACAAGGGCAAATGAATACTGTGTGCAAATTATCACAAATTGAGAGCTGATTGCAGGAACATAAGGGCAAGCCAGAATTCTTGTACTATGACCGCTCAGGATACAGCAATACAGCAATTGATTAAACAAATCCAGCCTGAAATAAGTTAATAAATGATTCATAATCCTTGGCATTTTTAGGAGGAGATATGGCTTCATCCCTGGTACTGTTTTCACCATGACAATTTTCCTGTATGATTGTTTTTGTTTGTTTGGTCTATGAGAAGAAAAGTCTGCCTCAACCAAATAATAGCTTGTTTAATCATACTTTGAAGGTTAGAATAATATTTGGCTCTCCCAAGGGAATATTATGCATTTTTTCCAACTTCATACATTCCTAGATAACTGGCTTATTAATACTTAGTTCATCCTTCAGCCAAATAGAACACCAAACCAACCAAAATGACTTACAACCAAATAAAATAAGTGATATAGCTAATTGATAGCTCTTCATGTAAAATCTTGGTAGGGGTACTGGGCTCCACCACTGCAAAATCTGTTCTCCACCACCAGGAGTACCTCTAGGTTCATGTAGTCACGAATCTCACAGCAAGAAAGTAGAGATTGGGATACACTTTACTTTGTAAATCTCCAGCATAGACTTCAGTGGCTTGTGGCCTAAACTTGAAGAAAAATTATGCACTCCATCACACGCCCTCAATTAACTTCCGGTGTTCTTTTTTATTAGTGGTTGCAAATTGAATCCTGAATCCATTAAAATTCCTAAATAAAGTGATCAACCTTAATAAAAATCTGTCCCTGCACAGAAAATGTGTCACTTTTCTTATTTTTCGGCCCCAGGACCATCACATGTGATTTTTTTTTAAATTGTTAAGCAAAACCAGGCTGGTCCATAAAATCAGAAAAGTGGTCGAAAAGCCACTGCAAACTTCCGGAAGTGCAGGCAATTAAAACAGCATTGTCTGTGTATAAAAGAGCTGGGAGCAATCTTTCCCAGCTCTTGGGACATCTGCACCTTGTAACAAAAGCACTGTCTCCAGACAATTAATATACATAAGAAAAAAAAGGGAGCCAAAATGCAGCCCTGCCTGACCCCCACTCTGAGTACAAAGTGAGTTGTGCATTCCCCATTGCTTCCATAATGGACTGAGGCTTTCCCCATAAAAAAACAAATAATTAACCACCTTCTAAAACAAGATGCTGTCTTTCTGTGAACAGGTAAAGAAAATATCTTCCCGTAACAGATTCTTTAGTTCCAGCTACCTATTTGTTACTGCGCCTTTAGAATTGGCCCTGCATTTGCTTACTTCCCCTCTGTAATGGCGATTTGTTTTACGTAGCTAAAAGTAACATACATGCCTCAGTGCAGTTAGTATCAATCCATCACCAAGAAGGCTAGGACCCCGACCTCACAGGCTTGAATTGGCAGTATTAAAGTAGGTGCATATCTTATCCTATGCCAAATAAGCTTGAGTGGTTGGGTTCTTCCACGCTAAGACACGTCTGTATCTCCAGGAAACAGGACGTGACTAAATTAGTGGTAAAGGACTCAGTGATCATTTTATCCCACTTAAATCTGCTTTCTTGGATGGTTGTTTTGACTTGGGCTGTAAAGCGAGAGAGATAATCTACCAGCTCCATTTCACAGCGAAAGCTGGCAGAGAGGGTTATGGTCACTAGAGATGTTCCAATTCACCAAAAATGAAATAAGGGAGAGAAATAAGCCAAAAGAGACATACATACAATCAATAGAAGATCCTCCTCCTTCACCCTTGAAAATAAAAGCGCTCCATACACTTACGAGGTCCACCAAATTATATTTGCCAGACATCTTTTTCATAAAGTCACCCTGTGGATTATGCTTCAGATGGACTTGGGTCTGAACCTTAATTTCATCCTTTTCAATTTCCTCATAGACAGCAGCATTTACAGGGGTAAAGATTCAAATCAACAAGAATCATAATACTGTGTATTTACTATGGTAAGTGGTGCAAAACAAATGTAAAAAAGTACTAAGTGACTTTAGCATATCCTTACACTCCTTCCCATGAACTGCTTTGTGGATATTAATACACAAGATCCTCATGCTATTCCTAAAGGAGCAGAAAATCCCTAATGTATGGCGGGAAATACCTACGATCATTTCCATTTTATAGGACAGGTCAATTTTAACAAATGTCGCAATGCCCTCACTAGCCCTCCCACAGGGCAAGGTTGTGGCATTAGCTGAAAAGGAAGCATAACAATCTAAATGAATCCACACTCATATCCAAGGACTCCTGAAGACAAATAAAATCAAAAGGGCAAGTGACCCAGAAGTGGAAACTCTGGTATTTTGGACCTGCCCCAGTCAATCTTGATCATTCAGACCACTTAAAGGTTCATAATGATTGGTCAAAACAATATTCGACCACGAGTTATGAGCACGCCCTCTAACAGGGGCCTTGAAGGCATCTGAGAAGGAGATCCCCAGGCCAAATGACCATAAAATAAGTGGTTTATGGAAGTAGCCCAGAGGCAGGATTGTGATACGAATAGGAAATACTGTACTAGGTCCAAGGTTTGAAATCATAGAACGAGCTCTATAGATGTTACAAAAGTTGGCAAGAATGTTGTCGCCCCAAGGGATTTAGGGTTTCTGCCTATCCATCCCACCCTAATAACCATATTTAGTTCATCAAACAGCATCTGTCTGACTTAAAAGGGAACCCCCCAGCAAACCAGTGGACAGACTTGTTCTTAAGTTAATAGTAATCTTCTTTGGCAGGGTACAATACCGGTGGGCCATTAGCAAGAACCAAGACATAAGGCGTCCGGGCAGGGTGGAGATGCGGAGTAAAAGTGGAAGAACTAACTTGTTGAGCCCCCGTTGGAGCTTTCTAAGAGATCAAGGAACCCCCCCGGTCTAGGTCTCAGGCACTTGGGGCTATCCTCGGCCTTGCCACTGGGACTGCTCTAACAATTCTCCCAGTAGGATGTCCTAGACCTGTAGCACTACTACCTGGGGATTAAAGATAATGCTTTCTGCAACTGACGATACACTCTCATTGTTTGCCCCTGTAAGACATCCTGTAATAGTAGAAGAGGAATGACTCATATATTGAGGTATCTCTAAAAGAGGTGTGATTGCCTGGAAGATGTTAGTTGGGGTATTCAAATGATGGGTCACTCGACTCAGAACAGTTCCCATCTGTTACCCTCTGAGGGACTCAACAGAGCTTACCAAGGAGCCCACCCTGTCTTCTAACCCCTCAAATCAAAGAGCAAGACATTCAGGGGTCAGTAGTAGTTTCAATTCCGGGGCACAAGGGGCGTTCTGGATGGCGCCCCAGTTTTAGCAACCATCATTTTGACTTCCATACTTTGCTAAAACTAGTTTGGGGAGAAAGCACTGACCCTCCCTTTTTACATTTACCCTTGGTGCTAGACCGACCTCCAACAGCCCTCTACCCCATTGCTTCCCCGGATGCCACCGGAACTCGAATGTCAGGTGTGGCAGCCAGAGATTCTAGGTCAGTATAGGCTGCAGTCCCCAATTGAAGGTGCAAAATCCCCAGATGCAGCCAGCATGTCTAGGCCCTGACTAGTATTAATTAATTATTCTTCTATGCATGAAATCTTTTTGGTGTGGGCACCCACTGCACTGTTTAAAAAAACCAGAATCAAACTGCCAGTACTTGGGTGCTTACCAGTAGAGTCTTTAGCTTCCCTTTTACTCAGTGTGCAAAGAGAACTGGGGCTACCAGCTTCTATGCTGACACCGGGGTAGATTCAATATAGATAGCCTAATCCAACAGGTTCTGGACTGGGATGAAAACAGTATGAACTCCTGAAACAGCAAGATCACAGTACCTTGACCATATGAAAAAACAATTAAACTGATGCCGGCAAGTTACCCGAACCGGAGCTGGATAGACCAGGCATTACACCGTGACTATTAGATCGAACTTTTACCCATCCTGACTACGCTAAGAGCCGGAACCAAAAATCGCATTACTATTGCCCTGAGGAAGCCCCAGGCCTGCTGGCCATTTAGGGGTGAAACACGTGTTGGCTGTTCACTGGATGTACATAAGCAAAAAGATTCTATCAAAAGAAAGGGGTGCAAGTGTTAGTTTTTTTTTTATATAAACATTTTTTTGAGAAGGGGTGGAATAAGGCTCTTCCTCAGGTTGGTGAGATGAAGGCACTATGTGCTTTTAAAATACCCCTCACACACTAAGAATCCCTTAGTGTCATGCTTCATCATGTGGGTCTTCCCGTCCCTCTACGAGGCAGGGCGTGCTGCGACCTACGAGCTACGCGGGAGCACTATTTTTGTGATGTAAGACTATGTGTTAGTGCATTGTGAATGGGATTAGTGAAGTGTAGGGACCTTGTGATGTGAAATTAAAAATTAAAAATTCCCTGGCTAGTGGAAAAAATAATTTTATTCGCTTCCCTGGCTGGGAATGTTAAAAAGGGGTTGTGAGGTAAGTCTGCTGGCACCAGACCTGGTAGGTGCCAACAGCCTTACCTCACAACCCCTTTTTAACATTCCCAGCCAGGGAAGCGAATAAAATTATTTTTTCCACTAGCCAGGGAATTTTTAATTTTTAATTTCACATCACAAGGTCCCTACACTTCACTAATCCCATTCACAATGCACTGGCCGATGCTACTTGGTTGAAGGCGGCCGCTCCGTGCGCTCCCCCAGTTCCCGCCGGCCGCAGAGAGCCACAGATAAGCTTGCCTCTCCCCCTCACCTTCTCGCCGGGATAGGTTGGCTTTCCTTCAGTCTGTTTGCAGCCCAGATGTCTCCGGTCAACTTCCCGCCTGCCACAGCACATGGAGAGGCCTCCGCTGCATTGACTCCAGTGGCGCTGAGCGAGCAGTCAGCCCTCTTCTCAGCAGCCTCGGTGAGCACCGGCCGCCATTTCCTTCTCCGACTCGCTGTGCACTAAGGCTCCACTTTCTCTGCCACCAGCAGCCAGTCTCTAGCTACTGCGGCATCAGGTCCTGCTGTGCTGGACCCAGGGTAAAGCAGTGCTGAAGACTGGGCCGGATTGGGCGACGGGAGCGGGGAGACCCGGGGAAACATGTCCCCCATTGAGTAGACTAGAGATGATGGTAGGCAGTTTGTGGGCAGGGAAAAAGGCTGTGAGGCACCTCTGAGGCACCTCTCATTGGCATGTCTACCCAGGAAAGTGTGCACAAGCACTTTTAAAAAGGCTGACTTTTCATTATTCAAAGTTGGGAAATTTACTTAGAAGACTTTACTATGTAAAAGTCCTGTATTGTGTTTAGGAGAAATTAACATAGCTCTTTTGTAGGTTTCAGTATCATAGATGGAAAAAGTCTGTGAAGATATTCACTTACATTTCTTTGGTTTTGAAGTGCAGTCAACATGAGAAGTTGGTATGTTCAGGTATAGAGGAACAGAACACAGATGCCTTTTCTAAATAAACCAAACTATGTTTAAATTTGTTGTCAGTGCAAACACTACAAAGGCCAAATTTGTAATATTGACGTGTTTTTGAAAACTGAAGAAGAAAACAGACAAAACTGGCTAGAATTTGCGTGTATTTATTTCTGGAAGTATGATTTGATTTGTCAACATGTCAGATCATCTGCAGGTATTGCTATGACAAATTAGAGGGCAACAAAATGCCTGCCAGAGCAATACACAACAAGTTAGAGGTGGTTGAAATTCCAGAGGAACTTCGACATCTAAATGGTTATGAAGCAAACGTATGGAACCAATGACTTGAAAACTACCACTGACTGCACTTCAGAAAAGCCTTAAAGGTAGAGTTTTGTATTTACCTTTAGATTTTAAATGCAATATTGAAACTGTCGGTGTTAAGAGAGATTTGGAAAAAAGCTTCAATATCTGGTAAATGGTGTGCCCACAAAAACAGCCAAAAATCTGACAGGAACTAGTGGATGTGATTAAGGTAAAGAAAGTTATTTTCTACCATAAAGAGAATATGTACAATAAAGATGTAGATGTCGCAAATGGAAATGGAGAAAGAAATTTTGCCTTCAAGTGGACACTTTGGAAAAATGGAATGGAGTAGATATGAAGGTGAAAGAAGGAGATGAGTCTGTTGCAAAGAAATATATGAGCACTACTGTGCCTACCCACTGCATTCAAAAGAGGTTATTGGGATGATATTGAACTGTATCAGATAAAACAAGCAAAAAAAGCTCCAACGATTGTGTGGGAGAAAAGTTTAGAAGCTCGATGTTTTCTTCCTGGTCAGTGTCACTGCTCTCCCCCTGTGCAGCTCCACCGTTGAGGGAGTGCCCTCTGAGCCTGAGTTCCTTGCCAGGTAGGTGTTCTAGGCCCTCCTCCACCCACAGGCTCCTACCTGTGCCTCATACCTGGTGGTCTAGAGAAAGAGCACTCTGGTCTTCTGCTATTCCACTCTGTTTTCTGTGCCAGTTGTTCTCTTCTTGCTCGCTCTGTTTTGCCCTTTCCCTTTTTTGCTCATTTTGTTTTGACCTCTCTGTTTTGCTCCTTTTTTCTGATCCTTTCTCACATCCCTTTCCCCTGTGTGTCTCATCTGCCTCCCAGCTGACTGCCCTCCCCGACCCCCACTCAATGGGCGCTGCTTCGTGGCTGTGCACAGCGGGTCCGCCAAAGGCATCTCCACTTCCAGGCCCACCCCAAAACGACGCTCCGCGAGTCCTTGCCTACCGACCGTTTGCCGCCTGTGCTCCATTCACCAACATCATTGCCTACCTCATCGCACCCCAAGCCCTCGCCACAGACTACATGCTACTCGGAGACCTAAACTTCCTCCTGAACAACCACAACAACCCCAACGCCACCGCCCTCATAGAGAACCTCAATACATAGAACAGAAGCAACTTGTCTCTGCCCCCACTCGCACAGCAGGACAGACAGTTGACCCTATCTTCGCAGCAGGAAACTGCATCTTATTCAGCCACGCCATGGAACTGCTCTTAACTGACCGCCACTGCATTAATTTCTTCTTTAGAAAACCCACCGCAAACAAGCACACACGCTGCCTCCCTCGCAAAAGGTGGAACAAAGCCACTGAAGAATACCTCACATCCGTCCTCACCAGCACCCCACCTGCAAACACGCCAGACGACAACACAATGGTAAGCAACCTTCACCAATGGATCACCAACTGCTCCAACTCACTGCCCCCCATCCAGAAGGCTACAGGGTGACACAACAAGAAAGCAATCTGGATCACCACGGTAATCCAAGAATCCAAGTTATACTGCCGATGACTTGAAAAGAAAAACCCCAGAAACAAGCAACATCTACAGAACAGCCACCACAGCACACCACAAGCTCATCACAGCCATTAAGAAGAACTTCCTCATAGACAGAATACTCTCCAATGCCCACAACTTCAGGAAACTCTTCTCCATCATACAGGAATTTCCCAAACCCGACGGCAAAACAACAGACGTCCTGCCATCCCAAGATCTTTGCAACAGACTCATCTCCTTCTTTCACCTCAAGATAAAGACTTTTTACGACAACTTCGATGACCAAGACCTCTGCACCGCCTCAACTTTCATCCCCTGCGATGCGACCGAACAGACCCTACTCACCTGGACCCCACTCAGCACAGAAGGCACTTTACAGACCAAGAAGACCATCCACTCCTGAATACTCTAAGACCCCTATCTACCCCACATCTTCCACAGGGCCGCCACAGCCATCACACCGAACTACGCTGAAGTATCAACTTCTCCCTCGAGATCGCCACATTCCCTGATTACTGCCAGCATGCCGAAGTCAAACCCCTCCTTAAGAAACCTTCCGCAGACCTGAGAGACCTCAAAAACTTCAGCCCCATCTCACTCCTTCCCTTCGCAGCCAATGTCATTGAAAAAGCTGTCAACATGCAGGTAGCATACTTCATCAAAGCCAACAATGTCCTAGACATCTCTCAATCCAGATGCTGCAGCAACCACAGCGCCGAGACCACCTTTTACCCCCGCCACTGATGACATCCGCGCCCTCCTTGACCAGGGGAAAACTGCAGCGTTCATCCTCCTGGACCTATCAGCCACCTGTCTCCCACAACACACTAGCCACAAGACAATGCTGGCTTCTAGGGAAAGGCCCTAGACTGGATACGATTATCCTTCACAGGCTGCACAGAGAGTCCGACTCCTTCCCATCTCTCTCAGAACCGAAAGAGATGAGATGCAGAGTACCCCAAGGATCCTCCCTCAGCCCCAACCTTTTCTACATCTACATGGCCCCCCTCACTTGTATAGTCAGAAACCATGTTATGTTATGTTATGTTATGTTATGTTATTAAGATATTTATTGAGCGCGCTATCACCGATTGGTTTCTTGGCGCTAAAGTCAACAGTAACATAAGCGCGGATGAGGGGTGGAGAGTTATTAAAGTGCTTGTGTGAAGAGCCAGGTCTTCAAGGCTTTCCGGAAGGAGAGAAGGTCTTGGCAGTTTCGAATCTCCAGAGGGAAGGTGTTCCATAGGCGAGGGGCAAGTGTTGCGAACCTTCGGCCTCCAGCGCGCTTAAGTTTGAAAGGAGGCGTCAGCAGGAGGCTCTGATGGAGTGAGCGTAGGTTTCGCGATGGTATGTATCTGATGATTAGTTGGTCAATGAATTTAGGGCTTTTGCAATACAGAGATTTAAATATCAGACAGCCAGTTTTAAAGGCACAACGCTGAGTGACTGGGAGCCAGTGCAATTTCCTAAGTAGGGGAGTGGATGCCTGCCGCCTCGGCTGCTTTAGAATAAGCCTCGCGGCATAGTTCTGTACCATCTGGAGACGTTTAGATAAATAGTTAGGAAGACCTAGATAAATGGAATTTGTGTAATCCAAATGGGACAGAACGGCGGAGATCACGACCTGGGTGATTGCCTCGGGCGTGAGTAGGCGAAGGACCTTCCGAATTTTTTTTAGCTGAAAAAAACACTTGGAGACCACCTGGCCTACTTGTGTTTTTAGTGAAAGTTTGCAGACAACGATGACTCCGAGTGTTTTGGCCGATGAAGAGGGTGTCGGAGCTGGACCTAAATCCGAAGGCCAATAATGTGGGCCCCAGTGCTTGGCCCTGTCCCCAGTAAGAACCAACTCGGTTTTTCCTGGGTTCAGTTTGAGCTGGTTTTGGTCCATCCAAGATTTGATGAATCGCATGGTTGACTGAAAGTGCAGGATGGAGTTTTCAGTGTTGTCGATGGTGAAAAGTAGTTGTAAGTCATCGGCATAGTTGAAAACCCTCACCTGTTCGTCTCTAAGGGTCTGAATCAGAGGAAGTATGTATAAGTTGAATAGGTGAGGTGATAAGGAGGAGCCCTGTGGCACTCCACATGTGATGGGTTGTTTGGCACCTGTTAGGTCTCCAAGACGTACTGCTTGACTGCGGTTTTCCAAAAAGGACCGCAACCAACAGGCCGCCGTGTCCCTTGTGCCGGCCTGTCCGACACAATCGATCAAGATGTTGTGGTCGACCGTGTGTTGGGCTCAACATCATCTCCTATGCCAATGACACTCAACTCATCCTCTCCCCCACCAAGGAACCCAACATCACTAGGCAAAACTTCCAAGAGGGGATGAAAGCCCTTGCAATTGGGACCAAAAACAGTTGCCTGAAACTCAATTCAGAGAAAACAGAAGATCTCATCCTCTACTCCACACCCTCAGCTTGGGACAACACCTAGTGGCTCGTGCCCTTGGAAATCCACCCAACCATACTGACCATGCATGCAACCTCAGCATCATACTGGACTCTTCGCTCACTATGAATTGCCAGATCAATGCTGTCTCCTCAGCCTGCTTCAACACCCTCCGCATTCTCCACAAAACATTCAAATGGATCCCCCACGAATCCGGAAAAACAGTCACGCAGGCCGTCATCACCAGCATAATAGACTACAGCAACGCCCTCTATTCCAGAATCAACAAAATACTGCTCTGCAAACTCCACACTCTCCAGAACGCCACAGCCAGACTTATCCTCGACATCCCCAAGCACAATCACATCGCCCAGCACCTCTGTGATCTACACTTGCTCCCTGTCGAAAGCAGGAGCACTTTTAAGCTGCTCACACATGCTTACAAATCCCTCCACAAATTCGGACCACAATACCTCAACAACAGGCTCTCCTTCTACACCTCGAAGAGAAGCCTCCATTCAGCCAACCTCTCCCTGGCCACCATCCCATGCTTCTACAGGAACATAGCGGGTAAAAAGTACTTCTCCTCACTGTTAAAACCTGGAACGACCTCCCTCTCCACCTCCAGCAAAGCCCTACACTGTTGCAGTTCAGGAAGGACCTCAAGGCCTGGCTCATCAGATGACCATAAAGGAACTGCAAAACCCTCCTCTAATGCCTTGAGATCCTAAAGTGTGAGCAGTGTGCTTTATAACCCCCTGATTGACGTTTTGCTCAACTGTTTCCAATTGGAGTAGGAGGACGGTAAGATGACCAAATCCCCTGTGCAGGTACCTTCAGCAGAATGTAGATCAACATGATTATATCCAGTGGATCCTGTATTTCAACAAAGTATTACATCACTTGTTTCAACGTGATTTGTCTGGACTGTCATATGCTGTAAACCATATTCTAAAGATAGGAGTTAATTTACAAATTATGTCCGCAAAAGTCTTTGTTGACAAAATTCATGGAAAAGTAGAGAAGCTGGAGTCAGTTTGATGATTTTGATTATATGCCAACATGAGACCAAAGATAATTGGTATAAATGTCATGGTGAGCTGAAGTCTGTGCTGTGACATTTAGATGCACCAACTTGGTTTCTAAGTCTGAGTTCTACAGAGTATGCATAGGATGATTTACATGACTGTTTGAGAGAAGCAAACTTTAACATTTAAGGCATCAAATTGGAGGCACTATGGGAGCATTGCTCATTGGATCCTGCACATGTCTGGGCATATCCATGGCCACTTAGGGCAACCATAGCAAACACAACAAGATGTTGGATTGAATGCTTAAACTTTACTAACACTCACCCCAAGTCAAGAGGTCTGGGTTAAAACCAGCATTCTTTTACTCACCATGCCAGCCCAGTTTGAACCCAGCCATATGCAAATCAGCCTTGACCCTGATCCCCATGGAAACAGTCTGGCCTGAACTGCAGGCCAGATCCTTTCTGGACTGGAAACAAGCCTCCCAGGACTGTTTTTAGGGGATCACCCTTCATCAGCCACGCTAGCTTGAATCCAGTGACACTGTGAGCCCAGGACCCATGTCTGGGCATACTCGCAGACTTAGGGTGAGAAAGCAAAAGGCACACAAATGATAGATTGTAGAACACATCAAAAATTCACCACCAGTCAAAAGATCTGGGTTTAATCCATTAAAGTTTTGCTAACCATGCCAGCCAATTTTAGACCCAGCCATGTGCATATGCTTTCCCACAAAAGTGTGCGTGCTGTTGTAGGAATGTTGAGTTAAGTAGCTTTCTTCTTTGTTCTAAGAGTGCGGAGCAAGCACATAATATGTGAATTGCTGACTTCTGTTTGTAACTGCATAGGTGAGATTTTCGGGGGACTCTTCCATGAGGGGATGAGATCTTTTGTTTCTTACTGTCCAAAACAAAATGACATAAACTGGTGTTTGAACATGGACGAAAAATGGGCTGTTAAGTTAGCTTGGGGCTTTAAGTGCGGAAATGAGGAGATGACAGTCCAGGCGAGGCATTTAGATGCTCATGTATTCTTATCTTGCATTTGTGACAGAGCTTTGCCCGGGATGTGACTTAGCCTATTGAAGGATGTTCTTCCCATAGGAAGGGGCCAGGCATCCCTTATTCCCAGACCGATGTATGACGTCAACAAAGACATTCCCACATGAGTCATTTAGGTTTTTGCTCATCTGAGACTGAATTTCCTGCCAGAACAAGTTGTTCAAGCAGCCTTTTTCAGAGGCACTAATGCTCCAACAAAACTTTATGAATGCTTTTATTGGTTGCAGTTCCGGGTTTATTAGGCAAAATTTTAACTGTACTTTGGCTTGAAAGACCGACCGTGGCAGGAGGAAGATTTGTTTGTAAACATTTGCTTGAAAAGGGTTTTATAAGGCTGTCTCTTTTCCTTGGGTGATTTCCAGACCATATGAAACATTCAATAGACACTGTGCAGCCATTACTGTAAATATCTTTTGATATGATGGGCAGCTGAGATTTATATGCAGCTGTCTGAATGCAAAGGTTAGGCTGGGGGTTTTGGCACGCATGGAGGAAAGTGCTGCTTAAAGGACAGATGGCGCTTGATCACAACCGCAATACATTTATAGCAAGTTATGACTTCAATGCAACTGCCATGCATGAACCAGCTGGGAGATTTTCTCTTTGGGTCAACCAGGCAAATCACCTTAATTTTTCCTAGATTCAACTCAAGACCACGCTGCACAATGTACTTAACCAATGAATTGATTGACCGCTGTAGACTGACAGGAGTAAGGGCTTGTATGACAGAGTTGTCAGCATATTGCAAGTGACTTATTGTACCTGTTCCCAGCCTTGGTGAAAAACTCTCCACTTGTGTCAGGTATCGCTCAAGATCAACCAAATAAAAGTTAAATAGGCAGGGGGCCAACATGCACCACTGCTGAAGGCCATTTTTGGTTTGGATCTTAGATGTAACCCTGCTGCTGTTACCTACTTTTACCCTTTATCCATGTGTTACTGTACAGGGTAATGATTGGGTTTAACTGTGTATTAGGAAGGCCCTATTCTGATGGTTTGTCCAGATATAGGCACAGGGAAATATGTCAAAGGCTGATTTGAGGTCGACAAAGCATGTAGATAGTCAACATCTTTGTTGTATAGCCAGGATGGACACCTTTACCACCACAACCAGCGGTCCGGATTGGAGGGGTACCACTCAGGGGTTCAGGACCAACTAACGGTGGGTCCAGAGGCAGGTTCGAGATGGTGGGAGCCTCATAGGTCACTGAGACTATGAGCAAGATGCCAGCAAACTAACCTTTGGAGTGACTCTAGATCAGAGGTCTTCAAACTTTTGTAGGCTGAGTCCCCCCAGCAAATTTTTTTTAGATGTCAGGCCCCCCCACCAACCAACAGAAATTTCTGGATTCTGGTACACTATATGATTGACTGCCATCTGCATATAACGGGCCATATATGGCAAATAATGTTAAACATAAGAAGAGTGTTTAGTAAACTGCAGGTTTGTGAGTGGGTGTGGTTAAATGACAGAGGCTTATTACACAGTTTAAATCAAAAATTTCCTAGATGAAATGTGCGCAAATTGTTTTTACTACGAAGCTTTGTTTTACACATATAACACATGATTTGACATAGATTGATGATAACACCACTAACATTAATACAATGGGTGTGCCTGTTTTTCGCCACAGAGACGGTCAATCTGTTGATGGATTTTTGCTACTGCCATCCTCAGGTTGTGCTGCCCATCTAGTCTTGACCGGTAATTAGTCTTTAACACTGCAAGTGCTGAGAATCCATCCTCACATAGATAGGACAAGCTGAAAGGCAAGAGAGTTTTGATAGCAGTTTCTCTCAAAGCTGAATGTTCTGCAGACATTTTCAGCCAAAACTCTCCCAATGCGACTTTGCTGCATTGCATCTGCAGAGTGCGGTCACTTTGGAGATCAATCAGTTCTTCCTGCATGTGATTTGGGAGATGGCTCCCACCTCTGCCAGAAATGGTTGAAAGAACCAGTCATTGAAGTGATCGCTGTCCTCTGGAAAATACTTTTCTAAACTGTTCCTGAGAGAGGTCAGGTGTTTTTTTATTATCTCACCAACACTTGAAAGTTCATATTTAGACTCCTCAAGAGCATCTACTAAACATGGAAACAATTCAAATAGGCCCTCTTCCACTAGTCTTCCACTAGTCTTCTCCATAATTCCAGCTTCTTCTTGAGTGCAGTTATTCTTTTGTTCATGGTAAAAGAAGTGATTTCAGGGAATTAAATTTCTCGAAAATGTCAGCAAGGTATGCTAAAAGCATAAGCCAGCGGGGATTGCATAGCTGTTCTGCTTTGCCAGGGTCCAAACACAGAAGAAACTGCTGTACTTCATTCCTTAATTCAAAGATGAGAGTCAGCACTTTCCCCCAGGATAACCACCGCACTTCTGTATGAAACAGCAAGCCATCATGCTCAGCTCTCATTTCTGCACATAAATTTGCAAAAAGACGAGCTATTGTGGCTTGGGTCTTTATAAAATGTACTATTTTTATAGCAGAATTAAGCACATCCTCAAGTTCACTGTCTATGTTTCGAACGTGCTTCCCGGTGTATCATACAGTGGGTCCACAGAATATGTGGAGCCACTTTCAACACATTAGCTTTTAGGCCGGCCCTAGCACCACACATTGAAGGAGCACCATCTGTGCAGATTCCAACACAGTTTTCCCATTTTAAACCATGGATATTCAAGAAGTCATTGATAATGTCAAACAAATCAGAACCTGTTGCTCGCTCCTTGATTGGCTTTCAAAATAAAAAATCTTCCAATAATAGTGTTTCATAAAAATAGCGAACATAAGCAATTAAATGGGCATCCTTTGACACGTCAGTTGCTTCATCTAATTGCACAGCAAACAAACTGGATTTCAACCAGGCTATGAGCTGTCCCTGGATATCTTCTGACATGTCAGAGATGCGGCGGCAAACCGTTGTGTCTGAGATGGGTATGCTTTTGAGCTTCTCTGCTGCTTTTTCCCCAAGCATTGTCGTAGCCACGTCGAGCAATGCTGGTAGAATCACTTTTTCTCCATCTACAAAGGTCCTTTTGTTTTTAGCAATGTGGCATGCTACTTGGTATGAAGCTTTTAAAGCATTTGCTGGAGTATTCAACACCTGTTTCACTTCTTTCTGCTGACTTATGTCCTACAACTTCCTGGCAAAAAATCTCTTCTTTTTCCAGCCAGAGATCCATCATTTGTTTCATGGTAACGCCTCAGTTTGGTTGGCTTCAAGCTGTCAGCTAAGATCATGCCACAAATCACACACTGTGGTCTACTTTCTCCACTAACAACAATTGCAGGTGAACCCAAAGTCCATCTCCATCTGTTTTTGTTTCAGCCTTTCTCTTGACCATTCTACCATCTTTTGGAAGCAGGAAACGGTCCATGTCAAATGTGTGCTTCACCTAAGATACAAAATTCCGAAGCTGCATGTTAATGAATAGTAGATGGCTACAATTTTACAGCTTCATGAGGTAGAGCAGGTTTTGTAGTTTCAAAACAAATCTTTACAAAATGTTTTCTTATATTATAAATAAAAAATTTGGATAAAAAAAGAATTTTATAATAAGTGGATAAAAAGTAATTCCAGCTCATCCAGGCTTTAAGTAGGTGCTTCCATAATCGCTGCAGAATGTATATGCCGTATACCACGGCTGAGGCTCTGCAAGTTACTTGTTCAAAGGTTTTTGAGGGCAAACTTCAGCATTGCCCCTCCACCCATCACTCAAAAACACATGCGTACCTTCTTATTTACTTCCTCGGATGTTCCTGCTACTTGGCGGTAAGAGGTAGTGGCAGTACCTTGGAACTGCTTGCTCGCCCAGGCTATAGCGCTGAGCCTGCGCTTTGATTTCTGTTGTGACTGAAATATTTTAATCTTGTTTTATTCACCTGTACCGAAAACGGAACTTTTAACTTAAAATTGATCTCCGCATTGCCCACACTCACCATCACAACACCCTGCTGATTGGTGCAAGCCAGCAGAGGACACGCTCTCTGATTCGTCCTCCCGCGGAAGCTAGAGGGAGGACACCACTTCCTGTTCCCAAACTGCTGGGCGGTTAGCGCTCTAGCAGCTGGGGCTCTCGGGGCTACTTAGGCGGAGCCTGACTTCCTGGCGCTGCGGTAAGAGGTAGTGGCAGTACCTTGGAACCGCTTGCTCGCCCAGGCTATAGCGCTGAGCCTGCGCTTTGATTTCTGTTGTGACTGAAATATTTTAATCTTGTTTTATTCACCTGTACCGAAAACGGAACTTTTAACTTAAAATTGATCTCCGCATTGCCCACACTCACCATCACAACACCCTGCTGATTGGTGCAAGCCAGCAGAGGACACGCTCTCTGATTCGTCCTCCCGCGGAAGCTAGAGGGAGGACACCACTTCCTGTTCCCAAACTGCTGGGCGGTTAGCGCTCTAGCAGCTGGGGCTCTCGGGGCTACTTAGGCGGAGCCAGACTTCCTGGCGCTGCGGTAAGAGGTAGTGGCAGTACCTTGGAACCGCTTGCTCGCCCAGGCTATAGCGCTGAGCCTGCGCTTTGATTTCTGTTGTGACTGAAATATTTTAATCTTGTTTTATTCACCTGTACCGAAAACGGAACTTTTAACTTAAAATTGATCTCCGCATTGCCCACACTCACCATCACAACACCCTGCTGATTGGTGCAAGCCAGCAGAGGACACGCTCTCTGATTCGTCCTCCCGCGGAAGCTAGAGGGAGGACACCACTTCCTGTTCCCAAACTGCTGGGCGGTTAGCGCTCTAGCAGCTGGGGCTCTCGGGGCTACTTAGGCGGAGCCTGACTTCCTGGCGCTGCGGTAAGAGGTAGTGGCAGTACCTTGGAACCGCTTGCTCGCCCAGGCTATAGCGCTGAGCCTGCGCTTTGATTTCTGTTGTGACTGAAATATTTTAATCTTGTTTTATTCACCTGTACCGAAAACGGAACTTTTAACTTAAAATTGATCTCCGCATTGCCCACACTCACCATCACAACACCCTGCTGATTGGTGCAAGCCAGCAGAGGACACGCTCTCTGATTCGTCCTCCCGCGGAAGCTAGAGGGAGGACACCACTTCCTGTTCCCAAACTGCTGGGCGGTTAGCGCTCTAGCAGCTGGGGCTCTCGGGGCTACTTAGCCCTCGCCTTCCCCTGAGCGCGCAGCGATCGCGCGCAGTGGAGCCGAAGCTACGCCGAAGAGTAGTCAAAGAGTAGCCCGTCTGCGCCCGTCCGCGACAGTACGGGACCAGGGGCCACCCACCCTGCTCACATGTCCTCCCACCCCCCCCCGTCCCGGTCACCTCTACAGACTCTCTTATCAGGTACTCTTCTGATTTCCTACACTCGCTTCGCCCACAGGATCACTACCAATGTTTAGATAGTGGCTGGCCCTACCCTGAAGGACCTTTCTCATGTCGAGAGTGCGGTTTCCAAACCACTTTTAATACAATCATACCAGAGCACGTCTCTACTCCTAAAGCCACACATAAAGGCTGGAAAAGTTTCCTGCTTAATGTTCGATCCCTGCCATGTCACTGCATTGAAATATGGGATACCATTCGCTGCCACCAACCGGAAATATGTTTCCTAACGGAAACCTGGCTAAAGCCCCACACTATTCCTTCTGTTATGACAGGAATCCCCACAGGATATAAAATCCTGAGGCAAGACCGCCCGATAAAAACTGGTGGCGGCACCGCCATAATACATAAAGACAGTCTTCGTATCTCCGTATTAGAACAAGCTCTACTTCCCTCTATGGAAATTATGATTTTTAAAATAAATACTAGTAACAAACACCACTGGAAGGGCGCTTTAGTCTACCGCCCCCCTGGCACCGACACTAGTTTTACCCTGGCTCTCACTGAAATTCTTGCCCCTCACATGAAAGCTAAAGAACATTTCATTCTACTTGGTGATTTTAATATCCATGCAGATACACCAGAGGATCCTGATACCAAGCTCCTACTGGAGGACCTTGCTCTACTTGGCCTACACCTACGAAATAGTGGTCCCACCCATAGAGGTGGCCATACCTTAGACCTCATTTTCACTAACGATCCTTCAATTTACTGTCACCCCCCCAAATCAGTATACTGGTCTGATCACAGCATGCTGGAGTTCTCCTTCATGCAACTCACCAAACCTTCCGAACCTTCTGCCACCAGGAGCATTAAACGTAGACCATGGCACAAGATATCCCCGGAAGCATTCGTAGAAACATGGAAAACTCCAACCTTTTCCGATTCTGATAACCCAGACTCGGCCCTGGCCAAACTTAACAACTCCCTCCTCGACACAATAAACCTCTTAGCTCCTCAAAAACTGGTCAAATTACCTACGACTAATAACAAAAAAGAAATCTGGTACACTGAAGCTCTAAAAACTGAAAAACAAAAGTGTAGAAAGCTAGAGAAACAATGGAGGAAGAACCACTCCAGTGAAAGTAAAGAGCTCTATCAACAAGCTGCCTCCTCCTACTACAATAACATAAAAAAGGCAAGGAAAACTAGCTTACAGTCCCAAATAGACGAAGCAGACAATTCTACCAGAGAACTTTATAAAATCCTAAGAAGCTTCACAAATCCCACAGCCTGCGAAAGTCCTGATACTTTCTCGCAGGATCTGTGCAACAAAATATCTCTATATTTCGAGGAAAAAATTGATACCATCTACAATAAAATACTGGCCAAACAACCCAACAACACAGAGACGCTTGACGTTCTCTGTTCACAAACCAATTCTGAAACCTTCACTGAGATTCCTGAAATTTCTAAGGATGAGATAAAATCTTTACTAAATACCACAAAAACAGGGTCCCCCCTCGATCTCCTCCCCCCCAGAGTGATGAACATGCTCTGCACTGACCTCTGCCCCTCTATCCAAAGAGTTTTGAACCTCTCTTATATAGAAGGTAAACTCCCCCAGCAATGGAAAGAGGCAGTGGTGAATCCTATTCGGAAAAATGCCACCTCCCAATGGACAGAGCTCTCTAACCTCCGTCCCATCTCTTTGTTGCCCCTCCTGAGTAAACTGGCCGAAAAGCATGTTAACATCCACTTGTCCAGGTTCATAGAGGCGACAGGGGGCCTGGACCACTCCCAATCGGGGTTCAGGCCCAACTACAGCACCGAATCTGCTCTCCTCACCGTGACCGATAACATCAAGATGTCACAGGACAGAGGAGGCTCAATGATTCTGGTGCTGTTAGACCTGTCGGCCGCATTTGATACTGTGTCCCATAAGATCCTCATGAGCCGTTTACAGGGAGTGGGCATAGGAGGTCAAGCCCTCTCCTGGCTGGAGAGTTTTCTGTCCGGGCGCTCACAATCCGTCAGCCTGGGACCAAATCGCTCCTCTTCCAGGATGCTCACGAAGGGGGTGCCACAGGGCTCATGCCTAAGCCCCACATTGTTTAATGTGTACGTGGCCCCCCTTGCTGAGATTGTGAGAAAATATGGATTCACCCCGGTGTCCTACGCTGACGACACCCAGCTTCTCTACCCTTTCCATTCCTTCAACTCCAACGTTAGGGACAACTTTGCGGAAGGCATGAGGGCCATCTCCAACTGGATGGCTGCCAACCGCCTCCAATGCAACGTTGGAAAAACGGAGCTAATGCTTTTTGGAAAAGCGTCCTTACTGTGGTCTCCCGACTGGTGGCCCCTTGACTTGGGACCAGTACCCACCCCAAAACTTACAGTAAAAAATCTGGGGGTGAAGCTGGATCGGGATCTTACCTTGGAGGAACATGTGAATGCAGTCGCTGGGGCATGCTTTCACACCATTGGTCTGTTAAGAAGAGTATTCCCCTACCTTTCAGACAACTATAGAAAGACCCTAGTGCAGACTATGGTGATAAGCAAAATTGACTACTGTAACGGACTCCTTATTCAAGCCAACGAGAGTGCTATTAATCGCCTCCAGGTAGTCCAAAATACAGCAGCAAGACTGGTCTTGAATGCCCCCCCCAGAACCCCCTCCAAACCCCTGCTGCGAGAACTGCATTGGCTGCCAATACGACAACGCACCAAGTTCAAGATCTGTTGCATTGTCCACAAATGCTTGTTCGGGAAAGGCCCTGACTATCTGTCCCAAAAGCTACCTTTCTATAAACCTGACAGAGCCTTACGGTCAAGCAACCAACTGCTACTTAAAACCCCTCTTGTCAAAAAAACCAGACAAGGTGGCAGAGCCTTTTCTCTGGTAGGGCCCAAGCTCTGGAATAATCTTCCAACTGACCTAAGACAAACCAATAATCACTCCTCTTTTAGGAAGAAACTAAAAACCGTCTTATTCCAGGAAGAATAAAAATTCCAAACATCAGTCTACAACCTCAATCTCTGTTCTACAGCAGTCATTCCATCCTGCGAGCAAAGCGCGGAGATACCTCGTAAGGGGTCGATTCTTGCGCTATACAAGAATATAAAATAAATAAAATAAAAATAAATAAAAATAGAGTCCTCTGCCTAGCAATCAAAAACCGTTTTACCTTGCAATGAAGAGAAAATGTTTAAGAAATATTACTTGCATGTTCTTAAAATGTTTTGCATGAGACATCATGAAAGCTCCCCTGAGATCACAATCATAGTGATTGGCAAGGGAGCGAATGACATGCCTAAAAGGTACCTGCTGCTTTATCTTAAGGTCAAATAAAGTATGCCATGATCCACAAGTTATTAGTTTAAAGTCCTGACAGCTGGTAAGATATCCATGATCTACAAATTAAGAATGTGATTTCTGGCAGGGCCACGTTAGCTTTCCATTCTTGCAAGTTTGTTAAATTGATCTTGAATGTACTTCCTTGGAGTTCCTTGACTTCAATATCCCCCATAACCAACACGCCCACTCTCCTGTAAGCGACAAATTTCCTTTACTTTTACCTTGCCAATATTTCAACACATGCAGTTCCTCTGCAGAGAGGCCAGAGCAAAAAAAAGCACTTGGGAAAAAGAATTGTACAGCTTCAAAAATTGTCCATACAACGTGTGCTGCTGAATGGCATCTATAAAAGATATATGGAGGGCTACTGGGATACTCCGTACCACCACACTGTACCTTCTACAAATGTTGTATTCAAAATATAAATCTTTCCGATGCCCAGGCTAAGACTCCATCAGTTAAGACACCACGTTGATATATTGGGGAAAATGAATAGCAATAAATTACTTTAAATATATACTTTCTTCACAGTTTTACATTGTGCACACTCCTGGGCACTGGAACATTTTAAATGAGACACAGTTACATTACACAGGGTCAGATTTGTTTTCATAACTCATGGATAAATTACAGTATTTCGTCCAAGATCACTTGATGTTGCGCCGAGGATGGGACTCAAACCCGGCTCCTCACTTACAAAGTCAACAGCTTTGGCAATAAAACCACAACACTCCCCTTCAATTTGTTGGGGTGAAAAGTATCAATCAAAGTACAGCATGCAAACGAGCATAGTGGACGAATGCAAACTGAGAGGGTGGGGTTTGCTTAGTTGAATTGTTTTATGAAATCTAATGATACATAGTACAGCATACAGTTCTAGAAAACTGTGAATTTTATGGCCAAAATATTCCTTGGGTATAATCCCCAATTTGTCTTTTTCCCAGAAAGCCTACAACCCCCAAAAGTCAAGCCCATACTGACCAAACAATTTCCCAGTGCCTGCTTTAGGGCGGTACAGCCGTTGTGTTCTATAACTTTTGGTTTAAAAATTACTTGCTGTTTCCTTGCTGTCTAGCAGTATGCAGGCAACAATAAAAATGTCAAGATAACGCAGGTGATTAATCTTTCTGCTGGAGAGAGATGAAGTTTTGTGTGGTGGCATTTTGACTCTATGTAGCTCAGAGGGTTAATGTGCCTGCTGCAAAGAATGTATACCATACAGATCATACAACGGTATTCCTCACTGTTTGGTGTAACATTTGCTATAGAATACTTTATACACAAAAGATTCATTGGCTCTGAGTAACCAGTGCTCAATTTAATCTGGTGGTTGTCTTTAGGTTCCACCGGCACTCATTTTTGGTGACCATCACTTTCATTTTTCCTCATAGCACATTTACCTAGAGAAAGAGAAGAATAAACAAACACACAAAGGGGAAGATTGTCGCACCAGGCGCTTTTAACTTTAAAGCTGACCCTGCAAGCACCTAGACCTAGTCCGTTTTCTACCCATAAAGCCTCATATTCAAAGAGCACATAGAATAGTTGAGCTACTGCGCCAGCAGCTTTGAGAAAGGAAGCAGTCTCTCAAGCCTGCTGTGTTGTTTGTGGAAACAGTAAAGATGTATATACAAATGACATCACATGAAATAGAGTCCTCAAAATAACATTAAAATGGCTTTTCACATTGGATAAACAATGAGAGAGACTGCAAAATATGTGGCGGGCTCCTCAAGCAGTGCACAGTTACTGACAGTGGTTGCAAGTTCTTGATCGCCAGTCCATTTTGTTGCCCTGGTTCTAGTGGCGGCTGCTGCAAATAAAAAGTGGTAGGGCATGGGACATGGGAGGGGGTGAAATTTAACAAGTGAAAGCTGTAGAAACCAATGAAAATAACCCACATTAGATAGCAGTATCGTTGTGCAACTTGAATCAAAAGCAAGAAGGCACCAGTGTGCTGAAGAAAGCAACACCCTGCATGCGCAACACCTGCAAAACTACAGTGAAGCTCTTCAAAAGCTTTCTTATCAGCCTCTCACAAAATATTACATCTATTCACTCCCTTCATGTGTTTGTGGTGCATGGTTGCCTGTGTGTTTTTCTCTGTGCTGTGTGTACAGATTTAGTGAGAATGAGGCACTCTTGCTTTGCTTTCTGAAAATAAAACGTCTTAATTCTTGTGTGCTTCTGTTGTCTGGTAACAAGTGGCTGCCTAAGAGTGAATTAGTGATTCCATTGTGATTGCAGGCATTTTTGTAATAATGTAAAAATGAAAATCTCTTTGAACAGCAGAAGCTGCCGTGTTCCGGGTTTTAATGGTCTATGATTGGGCACACAAAGTTTGTTTCTCCCTTGCTCTGTTCCTACGGGTCTTGCTGAGACCCCCAGAGATGTTTCTTTACACTAAAGAAGTATAGGCACGTCCTGCCCCATTGCAATTTTATTTAAAATAACCTTGCTCTGCATTGCAATCTGTGACATTTTCATAATTTCAGTGTAATTATGACTGACATTTCAACGACTATGAGTGACACAAAGGAATCAATGAAGACGAGGGAAACATAAAGATCTGAAATTGCACCCATTTGAACAACGTGACTGCACCAGCAAAAGCACCTTTTCATAGCATACTAAGTCAGTGTAACAGTAGATCAGGGTTCTCCAAAAAGTAGCTCGCAAGCTACTGGTAGCTCTCTAGCTACCTATGAGTAACTCTCCTGTGTGCAGCCCAGCCTACAGCATTACAAGCCTTTGCTTGGCTTAATTATTATACATATACCCAAAGGAAAAAAGTGAGTCTTTAAGATGAACATGCGTTTACTTTCAAAGCCCATATTTGACTCAGTGTAACCAGCGCTGCTTGGCTCACTTTCATTAATTACATGATGTATTCTGAAGACAATGACATTGCTGATTTGTAAAAGAAAAGTCCATGGGCATAAATGTGTGTGTGTGAGGGAGGAAGGATGGAGATGGCAGTCATGCAGAGTACAGCATAAAGGTAGTACGGATATCCACAGGCCCTTTCTAAATAGATTTTATTTGCACAATCTGCTGAACACAAGCATTAGAGTTTGCTGGTAACTCTTTACTAGTTTGGGTGAGCGGTCGTTTGTTCCAAGCTTCCCTTCCCTCTCCCACATCAATTTTACATGATGCACCCTATTCCATTAAGGAAAAAATCCCATTTGCACATTAACAGAAACCTTCAGAGAGAACTGTTCAACAGCAGTTTCTGTTACAATACCTTGCACAACTGGGGTACAGAGAAAAGATTTGCAAGTCTACCTGAAGATAAACGCTCCTCTGTTACTGACAGTCCTTCTGACCTTGAGGTGTCTTTAAATTACAATATTATGAGCACGTCGAATTAGTATGGGCATGTCGTGTCTCTTCGATTTTTCCTCTCTCCCCGCAACCTCCTTCCCTGCCCACATCTGCCCAACCAGAAACCCTAGGCATGTCTTATCTGCGCAATTTCCCCTCTCTCCCCAGCCTCCTCCCCCGCCGTCCTCTACCCAACTGAAAAACCCTGGGCATGTCTTATCTGCGCAATTTCCCCTCTCTCCCCCAGCCTCCTCCCAGCCCTTCTCTGCCCGACGGAGAAACCCTGGGCATGTCTTATCTGCACAATTTCCCCTCTCTCCCCCAGCCTCCTCCCAGCCCTTCTCTGCCCGATGGAGAAACCCTGGGCATGTCTTATCTGCGCAATTTCCCCTCTCTCCCCCAGCCTCCTCCCAGCCCTTCTCTGCCCGATGGAGAAACCCTGGGCATGTCTTATCTGCGCAATTTCCCCTCTCTCCCCCAGCCTCCTCCCAGCCCTTCTCTGCCCGACGGAGAAACCCTGGGCATGTCTTATCTGCGCAATTTCCCCTCTCTCCCCCAGCCTCCTCCCCCGCCCACCTCTGCCCGACTGAGAAACCCTGGGCATAATTGAAAGGAGAATGTTTCCAAATAAGGCTACAGATGGCGGAGAAAATAAAAGTTATCAACTTACCTGTTGCTGATTTCAGTATTCCGACAGCAGCAGGAGAACGCCAAGGCATCAGCACTAGAATTCCTCACTTCGATGAAGCCCACTGCAGATCCACTAGGATAACCTCAACAAGAATGGAACCAACGAAGGCAGGTAAGGCAGCAAACAGCAGGAGTGAAGAAATGCCACACTACGCAAAAGTAGACAAATTCGGGAGCTTTATGCTCCTGATTTCGCTGCACTTCCTGCCATCGGTATAGCTGTCCCCTTCATTGGTTTAAAGTCAGTGGTGAGGTTACTGAGTGCTGATTGGCTGCTGTGAAGGAGTTCGCCAATCCAAAAGCCCCCTTTGAAAGGGGGAAGAAATGCAGGTAGTAAACATATTTTCTACGTTTACAAACAGGTGAGATTTTCTGGTGGCGTTCGCGCCCCCCCCCCTGAGATGATGGCGCCCCACAGATTGAAGAAGTCTGCTCTAGATAGTTCTGGGTTCTCGTGATGAAGAAGGGCTTAAGCAGCACAGCAGGCCTCTGAGGGTTAAAGGCAGCCTCCAGGCAGCAAAGCAGTCCTTCCAGGCACATCACAACTGCCTTCTGATGTACCTAGCAGGCCTAAATAGTGTAGGGCAGATAGCATTTTCGAAAGTGTACCTTAAAATCTGACCTTACCATTAAAAATGATTTTAAATTGCAATTTCTCAAACACCAAACATGAAATGCTTACCTGTTCCCTATCAAAAGTTAGCATTTATTAAATGTAGTGAGGCAACCTGATGTTATCCTATGTTACAGGCTGGCCTCACAGTAGTGAAGAGTGAATTTAGGAGTTTTTCACTACCAGGACATGTAGAACTTAAGGTACATGTCAAACCTTTTAATTACAATGCACGCTGCCTTACGGATTACCTAGGGCCTACCTTAGAGGTGACATATGCAATAAAAGGGGAGTTTATGGCTTGGCAAGGGAGTTATATTGCCAAGTCAAGCTGGCAGTTTAAAAGTTAATTCAGGCAACAATGGCATTTGTACATGTCTTATGGGGCTTCTTAAGTGGGTGGCACAATAAGTGCTGCAAGCCCACTAGTAGCATTTAATTTACAGGCCCTAGGAATATGATTTACCACTCCACAATGGGCTTATAAGTAAACTAAAAATGCCAATAAAGTTTAAACAAATGTTAATGTTAACATGTTTAGGAGAGAGAGTACAGGTACTTTGGCATTGTTTAGAGTGCTAAGCCAAACAAAAACAAATTTCAGCAAAATGTGAAGGGCAAAGGCAAAATCTTTGGGGGAAGACCACTGTAAGGCTCATAGGTCTTACGCCCTGATCCTAGATCTGAAGCCCTCTTCTAACAATTGCTTACCACCCCTGAGCGAAAAAGGAGGATCCTTCTCCGGACATGACACAGCTTCTTGCTCCTCCACAGAGGCAGCATCCCTATATTCCTCACTACCAGCTACAATCTGCTTTTGTGTGATATTCCCGGTGGTGTGGGTTGGGCTGAGGTTTACTACTGAATGTTTAGATTTTTTTTGTGCCACTTCCTACCAATGCTCAATGTCTTGCGAGAACATTTTCATGTATACTTGCACAATTTCCATGGTCGTTGCAGGTGTGTGGGCTGTATACCTGAGATGACAGCTATTCAAATGTTTGTTTGCTCTGTTGGACCATCTTGTACTATGTATTACACAATCCAATGAAACTGTTTAAAAGAAAACAAAAACAAGAAGGAATTCTGCTAGTGTCAGGCAGCAATAAAGTCAAGACAGAAGCCCCATTCCAGTCCAGGCCTTTCCAACACAAGAAACACATCTAAGGTCATCATAAACAGACACTTATGATCTCTACTAAAGTTTCAGTTACCTTCATTTCTTCACATGTCCACTTAAGAATATACAAAATACATTAATGGTGTACAAATGTTTGCTTCATAAATAGTTTATGGATTCAGAATACCAAGTTTCATCCAAAATTATTCATGTAGCTCAATCACGATACTTTCATTTAGAATCAAGTCTATCTTAATTCGGAATGCATCATCTACAAATTGCAAAACAGAAATATTACAGGGCATAATTATGAGAGGGTTCCATCATGTTCCTTCCACTAAATGTGGTTCATGTGTGATGCAAACCTCTCAGTCAGATTTTTGGAGCCATGCAAAGATACTTTATGTGGATTTGAGTGCCTCCAAAAATCTGTAGTAATGCAACGCAGCGCAGATCGCAGTGTTGCATTAATCTGCCCTGGGAAGGTGTTCCATGGGCTTTGCGTGGGTATTCCTATGCAACTCTCATGTTTTTGACGAATGTCTGACAAAATATCGAAGTCACAATTATCGATATGCAAAAATATCGGAACCAAAATATCAATGCCAAAAATATCGGAATCCTATCCCTAACAAGGTAAGTACAAATATATCGAAAAAAAATATAGAATGACAAAAATATAGTTTTTTGTAAAATATCGTTTTTTTAATATAAAATAATTATGTAATATTAACCAAAATATACTTATAAATGTAATAAACATATTTAAAAATGTACTATAATAGTTAAAATTAATACATAATTTAATACAAATAATATTAATAAATATATAATACATAATATTTTTTCCATTAATAATAACTCTAAATTAATTATTTTCATAACTTATAAAGACATAATAATATAATAAATTACTAATACATTTATATACATGAAATAATCATATAAATAACAATTAATAACAACATAAAAGTAATACAAAACCAAAATACATTTTAGATAGCGTATGAGTGAAAATTACTATTCCCACTCCGGAGAGTGCAACAGTAGGGAATGAATTGGATAGCGTAGGGGTAACAATTTCTATTCCCACTCTAGAGAGTGCAACAGTAGGGAAAGTGTTGGATAGCATAGGGGTAACAATTACTATTCCAACTCCAGAGAGTGCAACAGTAGGGAAAGTGTTAGATAGCGTAGGGGTAAAAATTACTATTCCCACTCCAGAGAGTGCAACAGTGGGGAAAGTGTTGGATAGCGTAGGGGTAAAAATTACTATTCCCACTCCAGAGAGTGCAACAGTAGGGAAAGTGTTGGATAGCGTAGGGGTAAAAATTACTATTCCCACTCCAGAGAGTGCAACAGTAGGGAAAGTGTTGGACAGCGTAGGGGTAACAATTACTATTCCAACTCCAGAGAGTGCAATAGTACTGAAAGTGTTGGATAGCGTAGGGGTAAAATTTACTATTCCCACTCCAGAGAGTGCAACAGTAGGGAAAGTGTTGGATAGCGTAGGGGTAACAATTACTATTCCCACTCCAGAGAATGCAGCGGTAGGTAAAGTGTTGGATAGCGTAGGGTTAATAATTACTATTCCAACTCCAGAGAGTGCAACAGTAGGGAAAGTGTTGGATAGCGTAGGGGTAAAAATTACTATTCCCACTCCAGAGAGTGCAACAGTAGGGAAAGTGTTGGATAGCGTAGGGGTAACAATTACTATTCCCACTCCAGAGAGTGCAACAGTAGGGAAAGTGTTGGATAGCGTAGGGATAATAATTACTATTCCCACTCCAGAGAGTGCAACAGTAGGGAAAGTGTTGGATAGCGTAGGGGTAACAATTACTATTCCCACTCCAGAAGGTGCAACAGTAGGGAAAGTGTTGGATAGCATAAGGGTAACAATTACTATTCCAACTCCAGAGAGTGCAACAGTAGGGAAAGTGTTAGATAGCGTAGGGGTAAAAATTTCAATTCCCACTCCAGGGAGTGCAACAGTAGGGAAAGTGTTGGATAGCGTAGGGGTAAAAATTACTATTCCCACTCCAGAGAGTGCAACAGTAGGGAAAGTGTTGGATAGCGTAGGGGTAAAAATTACTATTCCAACTCCAGAGAGTGCAACAGTAGGGAAAGTGTTGGAGAGCGTAGGGGTAAAAATTACTATTCCCACTCCAGAGAGTGCAACAGTAGGGAAAGTGTTGGATAGCGTAGGGGTAAAAATTACTATTCCCACTCCAGAGAGTGCAACAGTAGGGAAAGTGTTCGATCGCGTAGGGGTAACAATTACTATTCCAACTCCAGAGAGTGCAATAGTAGTGAAAGTGTTGGATAGCGTAGGGGTAAAAATTACTATTCCCACTCCAGAGAGTGCAACAGTAGGGAAAGTGTTGGATAGCATAGGGGTAAGAATTACTATTCCCACTCCAGAGAATGCAACGGTAGGTAAAGTGTTGGATAGCGTAGGGTTAATAATTGCTATTCCAACTCCAGAGAGTGCAACAGTAGGGACAGTGTTGGATAGCGTAGGGGTAAAAATTATTATTCCCACTCCAGAGAGTGCAACAGTAGGGAAAGTGTTGGATAGCGTAGGGGTAACAATTACTATTCCCACTCCAGAGAGTGCAACAGTAGGGGAAGTGTTGGATAGCGTAAGGGTAACAATTACTATTCCCACTCCAGAGAGTGCAACAGTAGAGAAAGTGTGGGATAGCGTAGGGGTAACAATTACTATTCCCACTCCAGAGAATGCAACTGTAGGGAAAGTGTTGGATAGCGTAGGGGTAAAAATTACTATTCCCACTCCAGAGAGTGCAACAGTAGGGAAAGTGTTGGATAGCGTAGGGGTAACAATTACTATTCCAACTCCAGCGAGTGCAACAGTAGGGAAAGTGTTGGATAACGTAGGGGTAAAAATTACTATTCCCACTCCAGAGAGTGCAACAGTAGGGAAAGTGTTGAATAGCGTAGGGGTAAAAATTACTATTCCCACTCCAGAGAGTGCAACAGTAGGGAAAGTGTTGGATAGCGTAGGGGTAACAATTACTATTCCAACTCCAGAGAGTGCAATAGTAGTGAAAGTGTTGGATAGCGTAGGGGTAAAAATTACTATTCCCACTCCAGAGAGTGCAACAGTAGGGAAAGAGTTGGATAGCGTAGGGGTAAAAATTACTATTCCCACTCCAGATAGTGCAACAGTAGGGAAAGTGTTGGATAGCGTAGGGGTAACAATTACTATTCCAACTCCAGAGAGTGCAACAGTAGGGAAAGTGTTGGATAGCGTAGGGGTAAAAATTACTATTCCCACTCCAGAGAGTGCAACAGTAGGGAAAGTGTTGGATAGCGTAGGGGTAAAAATTACTATTCCCACTCCAGATAGTGCAACAGTAGGGAAAGTGTTGGATAGCGTAGGGGTAACAATTACTATTCCAACTCCAGAGAGTGCAACAGTAGGGAAAGTGTTGGATAGCGTAGGGGTAAAAATTACTATTCCCACTTCAGAGAGTGCAACAGTAGGGAAAGTGTTGGATAGCGTAGGGGTAACAATTACTATTCCAACTCCAGAGAATGCAACAGTACACCCATAACCCGCTACAGAACATATTTATCAATTATTCAATTAATTGAAATTAAATTAAAAAATCTCAATTAATTAATTAATAAATCCTACTAATTATTAATTATTTTAACATAATTAAATTACTTCCCACACTATTACCCTATAAAACCATAACCAGCAACAGAACATATTTATCAATTAATCAATTAATTAAAATGAATAAAAAATATTCTCAATTAATTAATTAATAATTCCTACTAATTAATAATTAATTTAACATAATTAAATTACTTCCCACCCTATTCCCCTATAAACCCATAACTCGCTACAGAACATAGTTATCAATTATTAAATTAATTAAAATTATTACAACATTATTCTCAAATAATTAATTAATATTTCATACTAATTAATAATTAATTTAACATGATTAAATTACTTCCCACCCTATTCCCCTATAAACCCATAACTCACTGCAGAACATATTTATGAATTAATCAATTAATTACAATTAATTAAATATTATTCTCAATTAATTAATTAATATTCCTACTAATTAATAATTAATTTAACATAATTAAATGACTTCCCACCCTATTCCCCTATAAACCCATAACCCGCTACAGAACATATTTATCAATTAATCAATTAATTAAAATTAGTTAATACAAAATCTCAATTAAGTAATTAATAATTCCTACTAATTAATAATTAATTTTACATAATTAAATTACTTCCCACCCTATTCCCCTATAAACCCACAACCCGCTACAGTACTAAAACACAACTTTTAATCAAATTACATTAAAAATACATGATAAAACATGATAAATACTATATAATGTACACTAAATTTATTTAAAAATCGGTATTAGTAACATCGAAATTATTTACTTCGATATTACTGACATCGATATTTAAAACTTCGATATTACTAATATCGATATTAAAAGTGTCAATATTACTTACCTTCTATATTATGTAAATGTATGTAAATGTAAATGTATTGGCATTTATATAGCGCACTACTTACCTGTAGGGTCCCAAGGCGCTTCGACCGCTGCGAAACCCTTCCTGGCTTCCCTGAGAGATGGTCCCTTAATGGGTATCTCCAGGGTGAGACCAGGCATCCCCGGCGGTCTGGTGGGGCCGTTAGTGAAGATGAGGCAAGCTAATGCCCAGAGTTGCCGAGTGTGATCGCTGATCAGAGTGGGCACCGAGGCGAGAGAATTATCGAGTCTGCTGACCCTGGTCCAGAAACCTGCCACGCCGGGAATCGAACCCTGGTCCCGGGCCGTCCTCTGCTCTCGGGTCTGCCGCCTCTAACCAGTGAGCCACACTATGTCCCTTCGATATTTAAACTTCGATATAATTGTATATCGAAATTTAAAACTCGATATTTTGTCTGTGTACCGTTTTTGACGCATTCTCTGATTTACAAGCCCTTGTACACCTGGGAATGGACCAAAAAGATACGACTCCTAAGAATATCCTTCTTTCTCCTTCTTACTTCCTCTTTCTATGTGTGCTGCATTCTGATGCACACATAGAAAGAGGAATATGCCTCACATGACTGTTTTTGTTCAGGAAGGTACCCCTTTCTGCACAAAAACAATCATTCATGCACTGCAGGCACTCTGGCATTATAGTGCAAGGGTGCCTTCATTGTTGGTACGCAGCCCATGTGTGACAGTGCAGGGGGAAACTTCAGGAATGTGCTGTATGCTTTAAATACAGTGCCTTCCTGTTGTTTCCCAATGATGCTGTGCAGCTTAGCAAGGTGTCTTGCTGTGCTGTATTGCACCACTTTTTCACACATTTACCCCTGCATGTCACAGCATTGACTTTGCACTCTGATGTCAGCCGAAAGGGTGGACTATGTCAATTATTAATAGCAGTGGCATAAAACAAAATGATGGGTCACACTTGCAGAATGTAAAAAGGGTTTCCTGATTCTCTCATTTTTCACATATTTTAATTGGAATTCATCTGATGGTTGGCCCCTAATGGGTTAGATGGCCTCAAAAGGATTGGGGGCCGCACTGCACCTCAGGAGATGCAGGGGTATGTGTCACAACCCTGTTTAATAGACGACCAAGTGAAATCTGAAAAAAGTGTGTAGTATAGTGTGTGGTTGCTGGAGGCAAAGGACTCCATTTTTAGAGTCTGTTAATGGTAGGAATTAGAAAGTTGGTGTAGTCCATTGAAATCACTGGAGATAACGCATTATGGGAAGTTTGCAAATGTATCCAGGGTGGTTGATCCTATAAAATTCTTTGGAAGCCAAGGTTCTTGTTTGATGGATGACGATGAGTCCAATGATCTCAACAAGGTCAAAGTAATTGTGAAATGAGAGGTATGCTAAAACTCACTTGGAAGTCAGTAGAAACAGGGCATTACCCCGGTTTACTAATAGATGTTACAGGCAGAGCGACAAAGTACCATAGGTGGTTACCAGATACTATGTCCCATCAGAAGCCCCTACTACCATACAGCTGAAAAATACAAAGGTGCTACCATATTGCAAACATCTATAGCTAGGCCTGCACCAAGAAACCCATTCTGTAATGATTTACGGTGTGTATTCTGTATCCAATGTCTTCAGAAAAATATTTAAAAATAGAATCGGCACTGTTTCTAAAGGGAGAGAAGGGTTGCGCTAACTATGTTGAAAACTCCAGTCAGCACAAGCACCTGCATATATATTTAATGTCTATTAGTAGCATTTAAGGTGTGCTATGCAAAACAGCCATGCATATTCATGATGCACTGTGGTCAGAGTGCTATTCCTATTTTTCTTATGCTGTTGCTATTTTCATCTATTCAGTTGTTGATTCAACCCACATGTTAAGGGCCTCATTTACTTATTTTTGGTGTAGGGCAGCGCTACAAGCCTTCCTGCTGCATTGCTCTACATCAAAAGAAAAGGCAGGAATGTGCTGCATCTCTGAGACACAATGGATTCCTTTCCTCTTTTACTGCGCTGGCCCAAAAATAGTTGACTGGGGCCAACGCCATGGTACAAGGGTGCCTGTGTTGAAGTCAGGTTGTTTTTGTGCAGGAAGGGACACCTTCCTTTACCAAAACAACCAGCTTGTTGTAAATCTCGGAACGTTTAAAATGCCATGGGTGTTACATGGGAACAACTCAGTAATGCCCACGGCACGCCTCCCTATAGCAGTTTGGGGCAATGCAATGACTTGGGTGCTTCGTAGCCTCACGCCATATCTACATACACCAGGAAAAACCAGGCAGACTGGCTTTACATGACACTATAGATATGGATCTACAGAGTGCGCTGCTGAAGCGTCATTAAAAGTGACAATCCGGCGGCCAAAGGGCTTGTAAATGAGCCCATGATTCATTCTAGGACAAGAGAAGACGGAGCAAAATGCATAGCCACAGTGGCTTCTATAACCAACGCCTCACTTTGGCAGTAAAGCCCTAAATATCACTGTTCTCGTTTGCTACCTAGTTTCACTTAGTATCATAGGTTCTGTGCTGGAGAGTTACATGATTTCCAATTAACATTGCAAAATGTACAACTGCGCAATAGTTCAGCGAGGTGATGAAAAATGTGTCTGAATCATCTGTCAAGCAAGGAATAAAGGGACATATTAGCAAGAAATAGCGATGTATATTGCAAAATGCGCTTAGCGCATTTTTTTTATCACTGCCTATTTCTGGATATGTTAGAAGAGAAAACATGCTATTAGCAACGTTTTTCTCCATTGTGCTAAAATATCCAGCGATAGCGGCGAAATGCGTGAATATCGCTGGAAATATATTCACGCATTAACGCCAATGGGGACTTAACCTGAAAATCCACCTCCCATTGGATAAACAGGTAAGTCATGTTTTTAGCAGGTGTTAGATTATAGCGATAATCGCACTTAGCGCAATTTTTTTATCGCTTTGCCTGCCTTGCTAATAGGTGATAGCTGTGTTAGCGACTGCTTTCAGTCGCTAACAGTTTAGGTACGCCCGCTTTGCATGTCATTAGCGATAAATATCGCTGACATGCAGAGCGGGCCCCAAACCGGTCCCTATCACCTAAAAGCTGTCGCTAACTGCTGTTAGCGATGGCTTGCTGACAAGGCGATACAAATATTGCCAAAAAGTGCTGCTAAAGCGCCGATATGGCCCTTGCTAATATGCCCCAGAGGTCTCTAATTTCAGTGACCAAATATTATATATATATTTTTTTCATTAATTTTCTATGGATATAATATAATATTTTTTTAGATGGAGTAGTAATTCTACTAAGCTTGTATTTTTATTATTCCCCAACTATGCATCTGATAATCATCATTCATTAATCATGATTCCATCATTACAATAAACATGTATTTCATTTGCCTTTAAATGAAGGACATGTTTTCAGAATCGAAAGTGAATTTACTCCTGCCATAAGCTGGTCTTTGTGAACTATATATCTCATACTCTGTATTCATTTCTGTAGTTTATGAGACAGTAGGACTTTTCAATTTGTGTCTTTTGTTTCTTGTACGTGACTTCAGTAAAAAAGAGTGTTTTGGCAGTGGCCTACATGCATTTTAGCAGACAATCATTTTGCTTTTTTACTTTACCCATTCCAAGAATTCCACTTATGCTCCTTTCCTATTCACTGGTTGCTGGAAACATGCTATCGGGTATGTATTTACTGACAATGCAATACCTCTCTGCTTAATTACAGTATGAATGTGAAGTGGACCTTATTGTCACCACTTTGAATGCTGTTGCATATTTGGATTTTAATCTGATCGCAGGATGATTTTTGCTAACGAAAACATCTGAACAGTAGTGTCTTATATGGTTTCTTTAAAGACCCCAACAATGATTATTCAGAAATTACTAAGAACGTTTAATATTATTTTTTACTCTTCTGCATAAGACACATGTCAAAAAGCTTGTTTTAGGCTATGCCTACACCTACTTTTGCTCAATTGCATGCCTTCAACTACTCACTATGGGCATGGATCACAAAAGTAAACTTACACTTTTGTGTAAATTTACTATGTTTTTATATTCACAAAAGTAAACTTAGACCAAAAGTCTAACTTTACTAATTTTCGTTATTCACAAAGGTAAACTCAGATCAACAGTCTAACTTTACCAGTAGTAACTTACCTTTGTGAATATTCATAAGTGTATAGAAGTTGAGATAAATGCAGTAAAGAGCTCCAACGCAAGTAGTGCTATAATGGTTACTTTAGGCCGTGCTGGACTGGGGAAAAGTAAAAGTTCGGGCCGAACATGGTGGAGTGCCGGACGGCCACAGGACCCACAGAGGCCCAGTGAACAAAGTACCTTTCCTAGTTGCAAATAGCGAGATGGGCTGATGTTGAATCCCACGGGGAAGGATGTATCGATCTTCTCCATGCAGTGAAGGCGATGACTCTATTTCAAAGAAGGGTGCCGGAGTCGAGAGTAATTGAGAGATTCTCTGGATTTGTCAATCCCAGCAGCCTGCAAAGGCGGCGATACGATGTCAGATGAGTTGATCTCTGGAGGCAAAACGCTGGTTCTAAGGTGATGCACCAATTTTACTCCCACAACTGAGTCAATGCTCTGGTTCTACTACACACAGACAGGAGGTGCTTTGAAATCAATGTTGCAAGTATCTGGGCCATTTCCAAGGAGCCAGTTGCAGGAGTAGGGACTCTATATCCTTGAATCTCAAGCAACATGCACCAAGCCAACAAGCCCATTTAGATCACTTGGTGTGAAGGCAGAGTCCAGCTCTCCTTCAGCAGCTGAGAGCAGCAGGTAGCAGGGCAGCAAACAGAAAATCAGTCCTTCCATAGCAGCAGTCCAGTTGGGGTTTTTAAGCATCACAGCAGTTCAGTAGTGTGTGATTGAGGGGGTCAGAGACCTAATCCTTATATCCAAAAGTGCCTTTGATGTGGGTCTCACTGCAAAGCAGCTCTCTGACGTGCATAAGTATCCCCTTCAACCCAGTCTTCTTTGTCATGCTCTGATCTCTGATGGGGGTAATCGATCTTTTGTGTGGGGATAGGACAATGCCTGCTCAAGTGAAGTATTAGTTCCTACCTTCCATCCTGCCCAGGCAAGGCCATCAGAATGTGTTGTGGCTGTCTAGGGGGAAATTCACAAAGTATAGCACTAAGTGTAGCTGTCGCCCACCCCAGATGTGTATTGGAGACAGACTGTCAGGCACACAGATCAGTAAGTGCACAAAAATGTCAGCTTTCTATGAGTGGCATTTTTAAAGCAGTATTGTTAAATCAAACTTCACCAGTAAGGAGGATTCATCATTACCATTCCAAAGATATGAAACATGAAAAAGCTACTCCTCTTTGATCTGGAATTACAGCTTAAAAGTGTATTAATTAATTCCCAATGCTAACCTATCAAAGGGGTAGGCCTCATAGTAATGAAACATGAATATGGGGGTTGTCACTACCAGGACATGTAAATATTAAACACAGACATCCTACCTTTTACTTTCTTGGCTCCCTGCACGTAGTGTTACTTAGGTCGTACCTTAGGGGTGACATATGTAATAAAAGGGGATTTTAAGGCTTGGCAAGTAGTTTTAAATGTCAAGTCAAAGTATTAAAAAACTGCACATACAGGCACTGCAGTGGCAGGCCTGGTACATATTTGAAAGGCTACTAATGTGGGTGGTACAATTAGTGTGGCAGACCCTCAAGTAGCATTTGGAGTAGAGGCCCTGTGCATATGGTATACCACTTTACAAGGGACTTGCCTCTGCATCAATTATGCCAATCAGGTAAAAGCCAATGTCATCGTGTTTGGGGGTGAAGCACATACAGCTTAACACTGGTTAACAGTGGTAAAGTGCTCAGAGTCCTAATGCCAACAAAAAGAATCAGCAAAAACAGGAGGAACTGGCAAAAAAGTCTGAGAAAGACCACCCTAAGGATGCAGGTCTAACTCATTGATAATTTGATTTCCCTGTCATTAAATCTACTATGGTGGTATGGAAGTAGGCTTTCCAGTGGAAAATGCCCTGGAAAACCTGTGCAAATTCCGAAGCTTACATGCTTGTGGTTAGTCATAAACTTGTTTCATCAACATCCCACCTTGAAAATGGTTAGATATTTGACTTTGTCATGGGTGGGCAATATCCACCGAACATTTGTCAACTGGGAAAGTATTTTTCCTTAAGAAATAAAAAAGAAGCTCATGATTATGCCAAGAAAGCTACAACTGTATCAAGTTTCAAGCAGCAACCTGAACACGTTTTGTGACTTCCTGAAGTGAGTAAATGCATGCACAATAGAAAGTCATTAAGCAACAGGGTCACATTTACTAATTTCTTTAACAATGTCGCCTGAGGGCCACAATTCATAAAGCTATTTGCTTTTGTGGGTTTAATTTACACTTGCAAATTACTCGATATGTGTGTGCGCACTGTACTCATTAAGTGTACTTTGAATGTGTATACTTTATTCATGTGCATTGGTAATCTACTATTGTGTACTATTGTACACAAGTACATCCAACATTAGTGGTGCGAGATAAGCATTCCATTGTGCTGCTTATCATGGAAAGTTTGGGGACACCAATAGACTTTTAAAGTTATTGATATTCACAAACTTTCTTCTACAAATTAGCATATTGGAAACTTTTGGACATTGTCTTGTGTTAAGATTTGAAGCAAAATTCTTTGCAGGGTGGAAAGGGGAAAACAACCACACATTTGACGTGGTTGGAGAAATATTTTTCTCTGGGAAAACATTTTGACAAGGAGAAAATAAATATTAAAGGGTGCCATTGCCATTATAAGGAACCACTCCCCATGAATACAATTGTCCAATATGGACAGTACTGTGCATGGAGAAATGCCGCTTAAGAATGTTTTGCAGGTGGCTTCAGGCAGGCGCGCAACACCCATTGGGCTCACGGGGCTTCAGCCCCCCACCCCACCCCCGGTCGTGTGTGTCAGCCCGGGCTGACACGTCTTCCCGGGCTGGCGAGCATCTAATTGCAGCCGCACCAGAGTACTTAACAGGTCTTTAAAAGACCATTAATTGTAAATGAGGCTTTTGTTGTGTGTTCACCCGTTCTTACAGCCACTCTGTCTGTGGATGGAAGAATTAGCCCCCCCCAAAAAAAATATTTTTCAGCCCCCCCGAAATTTGGCTCTAGTTGCCCGCCGGGCTTCAGGTGCATGGCTAGAAACTTGTGATTGTCGTTGCGAGGGTCCCTTGGTGCTGATGACTCAGGTACCGGTGAAGTTGTGATCAGAATAGCAGGAAAGACGCACTCAGCGGAATAGTACATAGAAGGGTAGGCAATAAACAAAAGGTTTTAGATTGGCAGAGTAATGTAAGTTAAAAATAGAACAAAAAAGGCTACAATAAAAACAAATTACTATATGATGGTGAAGACGTTGGCGTGGATATTTAGCTTCTGTAAAAAATTCAACATTTTTTTATAATCAATGAATTGGCATTTCCTGCAGTTTTCTGTTTTTCAGATTTTCTTTACAACAAAGAACAACCTGTTGAGCTGTGACATCTGTCTAAGGAAATGTAATTCTATAGTATTGTAAGCGTCCATTTTATAGCAATGTTTATCGCCTGATACGGTCTGGCTATTACTTTTCAACTATTGGATTCTATTTTGGTGCGCAGATGTTCTGGCAGGAGCCTTTCCACTTGCTTGAGAAATTGTTCTCGAATTATAGGTCTGGACCGAAAGAGATGCTTTCCTGTGTTTTTGTGTTATTTCTTCTGCCATATTTTTCTCTCTGTCGTCCTTCATAAAGTAATTACATTTTAAGCAGTCATTTAACTGTACTAATATCTACAGGCTACCTTTTGCCATTTCCCTTTGAAAAGACAACTTGAATCCTAGCAAAACAAAATGTTCTTCAGATATCTTTTTGTTAGAAATGGGATTTCTGGTTGGCTAAGGCTTGCGCCAAAGCCCGGCAGAAAAAAACACTCTAGTCAGGGCAAGGGAGTTACACGCTGAAGATAACCCCTGCTCATCCCCTTGGTAGCTTGGCATGAGCAGTCAGACTTATCCCAGAGGCAATGTGTAAATCATTTGCGCAACACACACTCACATCAGCAACACACTAGGCCCACTACAAAAGAAACTCCACACAAGGGTATATCAAAAATAGCCTTTGTATTATCATAAAACACTTTAGAAACATAATTACAAATTTACACTGTGCCAACAGGGACTAGGCAATATTCCCAGGGAATTATATCCAGGACCAGGTCAATCGGGCCACGGTCAGAACCATCAGATCCGGTAAGTAAATGCAAAACATATCCAGTAACTACTGGTACCATAATGACCCAAGCATTATCAAATTAGCATTAGACACCATCCTAAAATATCATAGCATGACATTAGGCGTATCCACATTATCCCCAAACCTCCTTAGCATAAACACATTACGCACTAGGCCTCAACGGCATAAACACATTATGCATAACATCCTAAGCATAAATACATTACACATTAGGTATCACAAGCATAAACACACATTATGCATCTCATTAGGCATGAACATATTATGCAATATCACATTAGGCCTAAATCAGCAGGGCACCACAGTACACTACTACCAGGTGCATACATCACCTTAGGGCCTTGCACCCTTTCACCATCACATAGAGGACCCCAGGCCAACTGGCCTTCTCTAGGGCTCCAATGCCCTATGTCCAGCAAAGTCAGGGCTCAGTTGCAATTGCAGCAATAATGAAAAGTGTGCAATGCACTGGCATAAACGATGCAGCTGCCGCTAATTGCTGTACAGCTGTGGAGGACAAATGTGGCCACTTGCACTCACTGTGCCCTAGGTCCCATGGGGACTCTTTAAAACAAAATGTGCCCAATTGGTGCAGTTACCCGCTACGGCGGTGCAACTGAGGAACTAAAGAGGGGCACTGGCATTCCCCACTGGGGTCCTACAAACAGGTATGGCCATGTTGCAGCTGCCCGCGCTGGTGCGGCGCATCCATGATGAAGGGCTGGCACTACTGTGCCTAATGAGCCACCACTGAGGCTATTACACATCAACTGTCCCCAACGTTGGAGCGGCCTGCTGTCCTGTGGTGCTGCTCCGGTAACCAGGCACCGGCAATATGCCTCACTCTCGCGCCCCCAGGCCAGCCCCATTCACTGGCAGTCTGGGGGACTCTGTGGCATCTCTGTTGGCTGGCACCACAACACGCAGGGCTCTCTCTGCTCACGAGAGCCCCGCCTCAAATCCTGCACAATAATTGCCTGTTCCGGCTACACTCCTCCTGCTCCCACGAAGGCTGGGTGGGCTCTCGCCGGGCCTCAGGCACCTCCTTCTGGGGCTCGCAGCCCTCTGCCGGGAGTCCTTCAATGTGGCGTCTCTCCTCACGGCCTCTGTGGTGGCAGCAGGTGCCCTCGACGCTCCAATGTCGGGACCCAGGAACATCTTTCCTTCTACCGACTGGCCCACCCACAGTCAGGCACAAGCGCCTGACTTCCTGTCATTCGGCAATCATGGCGGTCCTTTTGTTCTTGGCCCGGAATGGGGCAGTGACTTCTCTGCAATACGGGGTGGGCTCCCGCTCTGGTTTGGAAGTATCCGCAATGCAGGGTGGGCTCCCGATATTTTAAATATCTATAAAGTGGGGTGGGCTCCTGCTTGACAGGCGCAATGCAGGGTGAGCACCCGCTTTCCTGGTACCACAGGGGAATCCCAACAATGGGGATTCCCTCAAAAAAGACAGCAGCTCAGCGCTGAGCATCCCAGGCTCTCCTCCTGCTTAGGCAATTAAAGGAATAAAGCACAGTGCTCACAAGACACTAGAATGACAGAGAGTCCAAGCTCAAAAATAATTCCAGGTTAGGGGGCATAGCTGGGCCCAGGGAGGCCAGCACACAGGGCCCTCCAGCAGAGAGGTAGCCCCATGGCGGTTTCTCCTGGGCCCCAGCAAGAGTAAGCCCCCAGAATAGAACGGAACCACTTTCATGGGGTCACAGCCACTATATTTATACCACAAAATCTCTTTGTCTCTAGTGCAGGACATGGGGGAACCAGATGCATCTGGTTCGGGGGGGGGGGGGATTTGAAGCACTTTGTTCTCCAAGCTCCTCTTCCCATTTGTTAAGTGGGGGCTAGGTGATCAGACCCAGCACAGGGGGCGGTGCCAGCATGGTACAGGCTGGGCACAGTCCTATTTAGAGTCAGTGGATTACTCATCCCACTACTCTCAGCACAGATGTCCCATTCAGCCCAGTGCTGACTCACCCTGCCCCTCCTGGAGCCGCACATATCTCCCAGCCCCTGTCACTCACAAGCCAGACATTCAATTCACAACAGGCAGGCAGACATATAGCACACAGAAATGCCAACTTCTAAAAGTCATAATAAATCTGTGCCAACCATTGCACAGCATTTATTATTACCATTCCATACATACTAAACTCAACTATTCTGGTCCTCCCATACCAATAATTACCACTGACACACACTGATCAGGGAATCCCCAATGCATTCCTATGGGAGGGCAGGCCAAGGTTACTTAATGTGCACAGAGAGAGCATGCACTTTACACTGGACTGCAGGGCTAAAGTGCCCAGAGGCCTAAAACCACCAACACCATTTCAGAGAAAAAAGCAAAAAGTTTAGGGGTGAACCTGCCAATAAGGGCCAAGTCCAACACTTGTCATGCTCTGCAATGTGTATGTGGGGTCCAAAACTCTAATTGTTGTGTGTGACATTCATATATACATAATTTAGACCAACTTAAGAATTTATCCTGTTCTGTCACCAGAAACCTTAATGCAAGTAGTCACTGCAGTCTTCTAAGAATTCAGAAAATAGTTCAAGGCAAGTTTTCAGAATATCTCTTTTATTCGTAATGTCAATCAAAGCAAATCCTTATGAAGCAATAAGTCTTGGTAAGGGAAATCCTAGACCAATACAGCATGGTCCTGCTGAAGTAACATTGTATCATGATTTCCCTGCATATGGCATTGTGAGCCACAAGCGAAGAAATAGAGGAAATTGAAGATGGCTGTCGTCTAACCACTGCTATCTAAAAGTTTGTGACATGCGGGGAATCGTAGTTTGTTGTCAACATGCTACTGAGGAGCAGGACCTCTTTCCACACATCCTCAGTCCAGACAGTGATAGCACTCCATGATGAATGATAAAATTTGCTTAGCTGAAAGGAACTTAGGACCTCATTTACAAGAACTGGTGCAGTGCTGCGTTGGGTGAGCAATGAGTCAAGATGACTTATAATTCACGCTGTCATTTTTAAATGCCATGGATGTGCCATATTTGTGGTATGGCACACCATGGTTTAAGGGCCAGGCAGTTAAAAAAAATATGCTGCCACAGATGTGATGTTGTAAAGGAAATTGATGCATCTGGCACAAAACTGACTTAAGGCTGCAAAATGACGCTAACCATCATTGCATCACTTTTCTGTTCGTCAGCGTCAATAAACATAGAAAAAATGAGGTTTTTGAAAGAAAAACATTTGTAAACTTCACAGACAGCAGCCATGGAGCAAGAAGACCAAAGCAGCAGCCAGGACATCAATTCTAACAACCCCAGCACTCACCAGGATGTCCAGACAGACTCCCAGAGGAAGAGAAAGTGCAAATTCAGCGAGGAAGAAAATTAAATCTTGATCACTGAGGTGACAGAGCACCAGGATCAGCTATTTGTTACCTCAAAATTGCCTAGAGGAAACAAGAAGCCATTGGGCAGTTTATAGTGGCCAAGAACAACAGCGTCGGACAAGCCAAGAAAACAGTCACTGGGTGCAAGAAACCTTGGCATGACTATAAGTGCAGGACGAAGGAGAAACTGGCCAACATCCTGAAGGCAGCCGTGCAAACCGTAGGCAGAAGCCCGGCGCCCCCGAAAGAGCTTGATGCCTTGGAGGAGTGGGTGGCAGCTATCATTCCAGAGGAGTTGGTGGCAGGAGTTCCAGAACAAGATGGTGCAGCTCATGAGGAACAACAACACCTGCAGTGTAAGTTGTGATAATGGCTTTGCATGGCATCATAGTTATTGGGTAAGGTAAGGAAGTGCAAAGCACTGCATTGCCTTACTCTACATCAAGGAGGCATTACATGGGTGCTATGGTGGGTTTTCTCACACAACACCCATGGGTTTTGATATATTCCCAGATTTACAAGGATCTGTAAAACTGGGAATGGGGAGGCATAACGAGGAGAAATAACTTTATTTTCCCTTGTATTTCCTCTTCCTATGTTTGCTGCATTCAATAGCACACATATAAAGACAATGACACCCCTACTGCACAAAAACAATCCTGGCAACAACGCATACACCCTTGAACCAAGTTACACGGATGCCTGTGTTGGCGGTAGGCACTAATTTGAGCACCACCGCAGGCAGAAACAACAGGAATGAGCCATATTTCATTGGTACTCTGCATTGAAGACCTTTCCTTTTGACTCAAGGCTGCATCCAAAACTCATAAGTGAGGCCCGGAATAGAACTGCTCATCATGCATGGACACATTAACCCTGTACAACCAGACTGTTACGATGCAGGCCACCTTGCACCTTGATGCCACTGTGTCTAACATGGGCCCATGCACACAATGGAATACACTGGAATTGTCAGAGGAAGAACTGCACACCTGAAAGTGGGATCAGGTGTGGGGCATGGGAAGGATTAACACACAGGAACAAGCAAAGAGTCACATGTATAGTAAACTGCATGAAACTACATAGCACGCAGCAGTCCAGATGTTGGGGTGAGAGCACACAGGTCAGTTCCCCTGGTAGGAACCTGTCAAATTCCTGTCATTACCGAAACCAGACTTGAAGTGATGGTGCATGCAAGAGATACACATCAAATGAATATGTATGTTGAAACAACAGATAGCGTGTGGCCCTAATGGGTCCCAATCAGTGCAGTGCATTGTAGGCGCTGGCTGAGCATGTCAAACTGCTACTGTGTCTGAATGGGGAGACATTGCATGGCAAGGTTGTGAGAAAGGATATGTGTACTTCAAAGTAGCCGGACCAAGACACATGCTCTGCTATGTCTGACAGCCTTACAGTTGTATCGTAGCTGTAAAGGGATAACAGAGAAAAGACCATTGAGGAATCGCATCCTGCATGTGACGTGGCCCTGGATGATAATGTAGCATGTGGCAGGAGGAAGTCTGAAACCAACATTTCTCACATCGCCACATAAGTCAAAGCTGGAGGATGTGAAACAGAGATCTGTCATGGTATAGGATGTACTAGTTTGATCAGAGATGGTATGAGGCTAGGTGAATGTGAACAGGGACCCCCAAGACAGAGAGTGTTACAAATAGATGTTGAATACACAAAACGGCTTACAACCCGGATTAGTGTAGAATATTTAAAGAAACTGAGAGCTCTCCAATTATTAGTTGGGCTAGAAAACCCTCTACCAGGGGAGGCTTTGCCCTGGTATGTATAAGGATATAAAAAGACAACTGGTGGAATGCCTCAGGATAAAAATCAAACGGGGAAATCATGGGCTAAAAAGTAAAGCTAGTGCATCTTCAATCAACAAACCTTGGTTTGATGATGAATGTCGGAATGTAAAGCCGCTATTAGGAAACATGAAAGAGGCTTTAGGCGTAGTTATAATGATATATCATAACTAGAACTAAAGAGATCAAGGTTAAAATACAAGGCAACTATTAGAGAGAAAAAAAGGTCCTTTAAGTAAAAATGTTGGGTGAACTTACTTGAGGCTATTGAAGATTTTTTTTTTAAAGGATTCTGGAAACTGATTAAGGGATGCACGGGGGAACTTGTGGGATCTTTGCAGTGCTCCTTTCCAGAGGATAAGTGGGTAGCCTACCTTGAGGAAATATATGGTAAATGGCCGAGCAAAGGGGAAATAATATCGACAAGCTGGCCAGGAGTCAGGGAAGATATACTAGTACATTTTACCCCAGGCTATATTAGGAAAGTAATAGCTGGTCTAAACTTAACTCGAGCTGCCGGCCCAGGCAACCTACCAGCAATTATTATAAAAACTAATCCAGACTGGTGGGCTGAGTTTTTTTCAAATATGTTTCAGGGGATATTAAAGACAGGTAATATGCCAGAAAGTTGGAAAGGGGCAATTGTTAGACCGATACACAAAAAAGGCGATGTAAACTCCCCAAAAAATTACCACCTAATAAATCTCCTTGACATCGGGGAAAAGGTATTCTCCAAAGTAATCCTAGGCCTGCTAAAGGACTGGGCAGTGGATAACCAAATAGAACCCTCAGAACAGGGTGGGTTCAAGAAGGGCATTCGACGGTAGACCACTGTTTTGCTCTCTGGGCCATCGTGCGGAAGAGGATTGAACAGAGGGGTAATTTATTCTGCTGTTTTGTGGACTTCCGCGCGTCTTTCGATCTTGTGGGTAGGGAGCAGCTATGGTCAACCCTGGAAGGATACAATCCACACAGAGACCTATTGCCCATTATAAAAGCCTTACACACTGAAAACTGGGCCCAGATAATCTTGGATGAGGAGGGTGGATTGTCTGTTTTTGGCCGACCTACCAGCAAAACTAAGAGAGGTTAAAGGGCTAGTCCAAAATTGGGAGGGAATCATGTTTCCTGCCTATTATATGCAGATGATCTAGTGATTATGGACCTGACGTAGATAGGTCTCCAGAGAAAATTAAACATGTTTAACGAATATTGTCTAAATAAAAAGTTAACAGTGAACATGGAAAAGACCAAAATGTTATGCTTCTGTAGGAGTAAAACTAGGGGGCATATTATCAAGGGGGTTTATCTCCGCTTTTTTTGGCTTTAAAAGCCAAGAAAGCGGAGATAAAATTATCTCCCTATCACCTAGCTGTCGCAAACACCAGTTAGCAACAGCTAGTAGGAGATAGCGACCATCTTGGGCCCCACTTTACATGTCAGTGATATTTATCACTAATGACATGTAAAGTGGGCGTGCTAAGATGTTAGTGACTGGATACAGTCGCTAACATTGCTATCTCCAAAAGCTAACACCTGCCCTGAGAAGTTCTTAGCCATCTTATCCAATGGGAGGTGGATAACATGGCTAAGAGCATTAGCTCGCTAATGCATGAATATCGCTGACTATTCAGCGATATTCATGCATTGTGGCCGATTTTTATCGGATTTGCGATAAACCTTGGTAATACCAAGGTTTATCTGCGATAAAAATCGCCGCAGCTCGGCAATAATTTTTTCACACTAACCAAGCAATAGCGATAATTATCGCTATTGCTTGGTAATATGCCCCTAGGTTCCCTTGGTGTCTGGGTACAAAATTACTCTAGAGGGTGAATGAATAAAGATACCTAGAAATCTGGTTTATGAGTAACCTTAAATGGTATACCCATCTGGAGGCCCTTAAAATGAGGGCATCTGCCTCTGTGAAGGGACTAAAAAGATTTAATAGCGTTTATGGAGAACACTCAGATAGGCCGGTCTTAAAGGCCTACCTAGCAATGGTTCCTCCCCAATTCCTGTGCGGGGCAGAAGTGCTTTATTTAACTGGGAAAAAAGGTTGGGATAAAGAGGATGAAAATATCCTAAAAAGCTTGTTCTCACTGCCAAAATCCTCCATGGTACAAGCTGCAAGACTGGATTTAAGAACTACCTCCTGGGCAGTAACTGCCTGCATGGCCCTAATTCGCTCTGGCAGCGCCTAGGGTCTGGAGAGCGCCTAAAAATTTCCCAGTAGTGTAAAAGTGAAATTGTCGCTAGTGAACTGTCCTTGGTGAAAGAAACAAGAGCCGCACTAATTGAAGCATATGGAGTGTTAGGTTTAAAACTATGCCAGCAACTGGGTTATCCAAGTATAGCTAAGAATGAACTAAGGACACTGGGAGCTGAGACTTTCTGCACATATGAGTATCTATCGCGGAAAGTTTCGGTGTCCCACATGATCCTGGCTTGGGAATCTAACCAACAGTATTCCTATTTAGACAGATTGCCGAGCTACCATCTAAGACGTGAGGTACTAAAAGTGCGAATGGGGATAAACCCCTGCTATGGGAATAATGAGGTCAAAAATGTTATGTTGAATAGTAATGGTACCTGTACTTGCGCGTTAGGTACTCATTGCGATATTGTACATATTTGATTAGATTGTATGTAGTTTTTAGACTTATGACAAGAGATTTTATGCCCGATATTTAAAAAATACAGGACCAGAAAATAGGATGCAAGTTGTTACCCGTTTAGTTGAAATGACGAACCTAGATATTGCCTGTGCTATGGGGAAATTTATGAGTAAAGTCAAGGTGTTCCTCAAGTGTAGTAAATATCATATGCTGCTCACTTGAGGTAGGATGAGTCTGTGCATGTAAAGGTTAATGGTACGGCATGGAATCTCTTGAAGGATTTGATGCAGATGAAAGAATTACCCGACCTAATCATTCCTAGGTGGACATTTGTATCTAGTATGAAGGAAATGTGTTATTTTATGTGATGTACATATGCCATGTTTTAATATGAACTTGTTTATGTTTTAATAGCAATTTTATGCACAGGGTATAATTTTTGGGTTGCAATTAACCAAATAAAGCTTTCTTATTGACTGACATTGGGAATATGAGGGCATGGATCATGTATGTAGCAACATTGGCATGTGTGGACTGGTGACATGTCTCACATTGACATACCTATTAAGTCTGCCTTGGAATAGGAGTCATCACAGCTTGTGTGGACTAGACACACAAAATTGACAATACATTGCCATATGCATGCATACACTAGTAATGTGTACCAGACAGGCAGGTTGAAGTTCATCCCCCCAATTCGAAGTGCACTTCGAGTTTTGTAACAACATCCTTTATTCTAGGCCTGGGCAGTGAACTCCATTCCGTTCGTGAAGTTTGCGTAGTTTTATGTACACCACGCTCCCCGGAGCACATGGAGTTCAGAAAAATTATGTCCTGTGGAGCTGAGTTTTTACCTTACTTGCGCTCACCAAAATTAAGTTGGTGAGCATGAGCAACGAAAATGAAACACTAGACCACCACCCAGTGAGGTTCACCAATGTGGGTGGCCACTGATGGTCGCTACCGCTCGAGTTGAGAAACCTCCTATTTGTGTTGAGGAGCTGCCTCTCGAGTAGAAAATCTACACGAGTTTGCAGAAAGATCAGCGCCCTCCTACAATGTGCATGGTACAGTTTGCACCATTTTTCCAGCATGGGACAAAAACCCATGGCTAAAAATCAGCACAAACGGCCCGACCTAATGCACTCTCTCGCTAGAGGACCTGCGCTTAGAGTGGCGGCATTTTTGGGTCACTTTGCGGTGCTCAGCGTTGCAGAACTCCGTCCAGCACTAGGTTATAACACCATGCCATTTTGTAAATTGCTCCTCTTTCACCCTATCTAACATTTCACTAATATGCAGTACTCATAGGGATGCACAGGTTCCCGTGAGGCTGGATGACAGTTCTCACATATATTGATAAATGTGGCCTAAGGGGGGAAAACCCAAGTACGTCATTGGTCTGGACACTGGATTGACACACTCACTGCAACAAATGGGGATATGTAACTTCCCCACTGGTATTGTTTGCATGAATAATACATTTTAACTATGGTACATCACAAAAACCTATGCACCATTTACAATAGTAAGTAATCATATTTTGGTATGGCAAGTCTGTTCACTTGGTTTCCACAAGTCCAATGGAGACTAAACTTTGGCTAGACGCAAAATGACAAATACATGTATAGATCCCAGAACTATTTTCTGTTTGAGTAGCATTAATGTCTGACAGGCCTTCAAACATTTTCTGCAGGCATGTGCATTGTATGATGTGAAAACACAATATGAGGTCAAATAATTTTGGATATCTGTTAACTGTGCACATGTCAACATTAGATGTGCTGTTGACAGATGGTAGTATTGTCTGTAATATGTGTGATACCCTAACCACACCGTGTCCTGCGTAATTTATGACTTGGGAAAACATAAGGTCAGGAAAATTGCAACCTATCCCAGGCAACAATTCTCTCATATCTTTTGAGTAACATTGCACTTTCTGTCCGTATTATATGGGAGAGACATTTGAACTATGGATCATCATTTGGGTTTGGGGCAGGTGATAGTACATGAGCGTACACTCCATAACTTGCACAACTTTTGCACTGCAGACTCTGAGCCATCCTTCATGTGAGCCTGCATAGATTGGGGTTAATTCCACATAGCAATTTGGACCTGACATTTGCACATGCAACTTTGTCCTACTCCTGTTGTGATTCTACATTTGAGGTAAAGCTTATTTAGGCTGACTCGTGATACCTCTTACACAGCTCACTGCAGCCAATTGATGGAAATACAAACAATCCTTACAGAGCACAGGAACAATCAGTTGACACTCACTGGTAGCATTGGGATCTCTGAAGGTTTCCACCTAACCATGGTGTATGAATTGGGTCCAGCTATGAGACAAAAAGGTGGCACACTGCTCTGTGAATGCTAAACTTAAACCCTGTGTACATATGAAGCACAGTACATTGACTTCACAAATGCCTGGTATTGAAGGTACATTGGACTTTTTCCAATAGGCAAAGTTGGATTACCCTAATGCTGGACCTATGTAAGCCATGTTGCAGTGTAATACGATACTACTAGGCATATCATGTATCAGGTGCATATACAGTACAAAACCAGCCTAACTTGCTACATGGTGCAGCGGTGCCTGGCTTTGGTGGATATGTGAACAGTCCAATTTAACTGACAATACTCTGCATAGTATGATAATGCTGGGGCCTTCTTATGTCAATACATATTCATTACAATGCTACACCAATAAGGGAGTACGCATGCTTCTTTGTATTCCTCCCCACGCTCTTTACATGTGACCAGTGCACTGTGAATTAACAATGAATATTCAAAGCCTGTACAGGCTCATACAGGATTTGCAACAATTTTTCATAACATACAAGTATGAGTAGCCATCATGATATTAAACCAAACACCCTATGCAATCTGTGGCCTAATGACATGTGAGTGCACTCCCCTACAACATGCATTTTGGGTGGCCTCAGCAGTTTGGAATCAGTAAGGACCTAGCAGGTTGAATGACAATACTCCCTGGACTGTGCAGGTTGCATCCCATTGCTCTTATGGACCTGCCTGCATGGTTTGTTTTTGCTATTTTGATGCCCCTATGAACAAGGCCATGTGGCATATTGTGTATTTATGAGTCGTAAAGGTAGACTTTTGTCTCAGTTTAACTTAAGTTTTGTCTCAGACTTGGGACCAAAATGTAAGTTACACTGGGACAAATGTCTAAAATTAAAAAAAAATCTTATTGATTTTCCTGTAAAAACAGTAAACAACATAACTGAGTCAAGCCACATATTGCAATCATATTATATCTCACATATCTTAAAGTTATCTTTCTTTTTCCCATCTTACACAAGTGCACAATCTTCTCCTCCCAAGATATTACACAGTTGTGCGGTGTCTGAGTTCAATATGTTTGGATTTTCCAATAGCTACATTGCAAATGATTTCCAGAAGTCTTTGGGTCATGACGCTTTAGGCAGTTCTTCCTCTTACGTCTTCAGTGTGTCTCTACAGTATACCATGTCCTTTATCCATTTCCGGCTGGTGGGTCTTATTTTACTGTCCCAGTGTATTGATACCGCTTAGCTACCAACAATACCATTGCCACTAACTGCACCTTGCCGGCGGTATCTGATTTCATAATCCTAGCAAACATATCCTTACTGAACATTCTAAATCACAGCTCGTAATATTTCATAATATCATCATGACTTGTTCCCAGTGCTCCCTGATCCTCTTACAGTTCCACGTTAAGTGCGTGAAGTCCGCATCTTGAACGCCACATCTACAACACTTTGTATCTACCTGTAAACCACACCTACATTACCTCACAGGCGTGTGACATACTTGGTGCAAGTATTTATAGTGTATGATTAGTAGATTTCTATTTTGGGGGTCAACATTTTTCTTAACTTACAACAGAATTGCCATTCGTCATTGCTAAGGGGTGTGTCTAGTGTATGGTTCCAGCACTCTTGTATCTTGGTGGTGTTTTGCGCTATCTCGACTTGCATTGCTCTGTATAATTTGGCAACCGTATGTTTGTTTGTAGTTTCCCTGATTATCATTTGAAGCGGCACCTGTGCAGGTGGCTCTGTTGGAAAGTTTGGGTACGGCTCTTTCATAGCTGCCATTAATCTATGATATATGAATTTGAATAGTAGTGCACATAGTTCAGGTCGGTAGCCTCTAGGAATTTCCGATCTATATATAAGTCACCCATTGTGTTCACCCTTACCTGGCGTAGCATTGCTATACTTCCTTTATCGTGTGCTACTGATATTGATGAATGGTTCGCCAGGGACAATGCTGGTGCATACATTGGTCATTTATGCACCATATTCCCCATTTTGTGCCATGCCTTAGTTGTGGCTCGCACTGTATTTATTTATTTGCTGGTCATTTCTGCGTGATTGTGGATTAGTATATTACTTAGTGGGATGGGGTGTGCGTCTCCCGCCTCCACTTCCAGGTGTGGCATATACCGCACTGGGTGATACCAGTAGTATGCATATCGTGCCTGCGCACATAAATAATAAAGCAGTAGGTCCGGTGCAGCAAAGCCTCATTGTTAGTGCAGCAATGCTATTGTTTTCCAGTCTATTCTCGGGTGTTTCCTGGCCCAGATCAATCGGACTATGTATATCTTTAGTACTTTAAAGGTATAATTTGGTAATTTTATTGGAATGTTATTAAACAGATATATAAGCTTTTAGGCAGTATGACCATCTATGGATATTCTATCTGCTAGAGTCAGAAGAAGTTGTATCAATTTCCTGAGTTGTGTTTCTAATTGTTCTATTGCTGTTTCATAGTTTGCTCTAATCACTTCTGTTGGGGCTCTATGAATCCATATTCCTCGATATATTGCCATCTAGAGGGAATTCCAGTGGACATGGTTTGGTAATTTACATTAGCAGGATCACAGTGGATTTACCCCAGTTTAAGCTAAGCCCGGAATGCCTTCCACATTTGATACATTCCCTCAACAGTGGCTATAAATTATTCTGGAGATTTCAAATGCAGAGCACCATGTGATCTGTGTAGAGTGATATTCCTATGGGGCATTGGTGGTACTTTAGTGCTGTGTCTGCAAAATTTCAGCCTCACTTTGCATGCTAATGGTTCAAGCGCTATTGTAAATAGTTGCGGGTATTAGTTCAAATGCCTGTTCATTGACCCTGACGCAAGCTACCGGATCTGTGTAGAGAAACTTTATCCACTGTATTAACGCTTCTGGCATAGCCATTCTCTACCGTATTGTGAATAGGGAGGTCCATTCTACGGAGCCGAAGGCTTTGGCTACATCAAGTAATACCGCCACTGCCCCAGGTCTGGTTTCAACTGATGTTGGCGTGCAAATATAGTACGTTTATTATGTGATGTTGATCTTTCTGGTATGAACCCAGATTGATCTGATAATACAAGATTTTGCATTAATACCTTTAATCTTGTAGTTATTATTTTGGCCGGTATTTTAGCATTGGTAATGGTAAACAATAGACGTGAGTCTCATGCTCTCCACACGACTGGATTCAAGCAAGCCGGCCTGAAGACAGCTAAAATGCCAGAAACCGGTCCTCGGAAGCTTGTTTCCAGTCCAGAGGAGGCATGGCTTGGCAGTTCGGGCTGGACTGTTCCCATGAGGCACAGGGTCAGACTAATTTGCATATGGCCATGTCTGAACTGGGGTGGTGTGGAGTGCAAAAAAACGATGGATTTAGGCCCAGATCTCTGTATTGGGGTGAATGTATGACATTGTTCTGCATTCTGTCCATCAACTGTGGTTTTTGCAATTGATCTTTCTGGTATGAACCCAGATTGATCTGGTAATACAAGATTTTGCATTAATACCTTTAATCTCGTAGTTATTATTTTGGCCAGTATTTTAGCATTGGTATTGGTAAACGATAGCGATAGGAGTCACATCTTTCTTGCGCCTTGTTGGTCTTTAGCAGCGCTATAATCATAGCTTCTCTGAGGGTGTTTTATTTTTATGTATGCATCTTCATATATATGCACTAGGTATGGACTGAGCAATTCAGCATACTCCTTATAGAACTCACTGGTGAGAGCGCATCTAGTCCTAGTGCTTTGCATTTGGCAGTGTTTTGATGGTCTCTCGGACATGCAGCACTGTTATAGGCTGCGCCAGCTATTCTCTTTGGCCATCAGATATCCAGGCCATTAAGTATTCTATGTTTCCTTTCCTCCTTGCTGTAGCACAAGATGCATACATTTTACTTTTTGCCTCTGCAAATGTTTTGATATTCCCTTAGTGTCATAATGTGTTATACCATTTTCGTCTTTTACTGTCGTAATGTGTTATACCATTTTTGTCTATTATTTGTATGACGGGCTGTTGTATGCTTTTAGCTTGTATTTTTTGGACTAGTGTGCGTCCTGACCGGCCTCCCTCCCCATATGTCCGCTCTCTCTGGCGCTTCATCATGTATTTGATTTCATCATTTACAAATTCGTTATATAGTGTTATCTGCTCCCTTATAGTTCCTAGCACTTCCACATTATGTGTTCGTTCATATTCTTCTACTGTTTTTTAATTGTGTTTTCTATTTTTTCAAAGTTGTGTGCGTATGTCCTTTAGTATTCCTGCACTCGTACCAATGCGGACTCCACAGATGGTGGTCCTATAGGCCTCCCATACTATACTCAGATCTGCCACGGAGCCCACATTCAACTGGAAGTATTCTTCCGTTGCCTCTTTTATAGATTAACTATTCACTGGGTTTAACAATGATTATGCATTAAATCTCCATATGTATTGTGGTGGTACATATGTCAGCATGTCCAAGGACATCAGAACTGATTTGTAATCTGAGAGTGTTTTCGGCAGATGCCTAACATCCATTACCCAGTTGCTGGCCCCTGCAGTCAATCCTGGATCAATTTGTGTGTTCCATTGACGTGTATATATTTTTTCAAACGCTTCCATACCAACTATTATCATCCTAGTGCCTTGTTTATGATGCTCTATTGCGGTTGGGGATGTCTCATTGCCCCATCCAATGCTACATTAAGGTCTCCTCCCCATATGATTTCCATCTGCGGTATCCCCCTCAGTTTATCCCATACAGATCTGTAAAACTTCGGTTCATCTGTATTTGGCCTGTATGTGTTGACCAGTCCTATCCTGATGCCACGTTAGAAAAACGAACAGGAGCATTGGGTTTCGTGCATGGGTACATAAAACAATCTATGCGTTAGCACTAAAGAAAAATAATTCATAGATCAAACTTATGAAAAATATTGTTTTTATTATCAAACTTTTTTTGTCTTTTTTATTTTATAAGAAATATATATTATATGAATGATTATTTATTGGACACGTGCATTTAGTAAACACATTCTTACATCTAATAGTCCATCAAATATTGTGTTCAGCATTCAGTACATGATCCTACGAAAACAAGCGAATCACAAGAATTGATAACAATATGTTCATTAATCACAAAAATTGATAACAGTATCCAAATGAATCCGAAAACAAAGATCACAAAGTCACTGATAATGATGTACAGAACAAATCACCAACGCGTTTCGGCTAATGCCTTCCTTAGGATTTCTGTGTTACCAGTAAGTGCTATGAAACAAGAAATGTGTATAAGTATTCTAAAGTGAAAAGGCATAGATTTGATAATACAATACAGTCATTGATAAATGGGGGACATAAGGGACAAAAAGAAGTTGGGAACGATTACAAGTATATACAATGTGGGATCTAAAAACTAATCACATATCCATACTTTCATACTTAAATATATATGGTGCTGTACAAATTTATACTTAGTGAAAAAAAATATTTATGTACACTATGAATATTGTTTTCCTTCCTAAGGGCAAAGGATCCTCAAAGGATTGTCCTACTTATATTGTAACAACACAGATGTCACAAACCGTGACATTTTCTTGACCTGGGACAAGGGTTACATATGTCACGAGTGCAGAAATCATGAATGAAATATTCACCTTTATTGTCTGATCTTGAAAAAATGACTGAAGCGGGTAAGTATTCCAGATACATGTAGTCTGGATTGAATATCAACCTATGAATAAAGAGTGAATTCATTTATTTGTATAATCACTTGTACACAAAAATTAATATGTATACCTCTTTCCATTCTCTAACTCTGCTCCATATTTAATGTGGTAATAAACTCTCTAGTTTCCCAGCTAGTTTTGATACTCCTCATTATGCATTTTCTAACTAAGTGGATGACCGTTCCTCGTTATCTGAACAATTCTAGGATAGGGAAGTCTCAATAGCTAGTTCCCAATTTTAATGTAACTTGCTCTCGTGATCATAAAGGTTTCTACGTGGATTTAAAGTTAATCCTGACTGATACCTACATCGTATGTTCTAATCATCCCAAAGGAAATTGCATACTATAAAATGTAATAAGTCGGTTCTAATTACCAAAACAGATCAGATCATTACCGAGGCCCAGCTCTAGAGTGTAATGGGCAGGTTCTGATTACCATAAAAATTAGATTATGACAGAAGCCCAGATATTGAAGCTTAAGGCAAAAAAAATTTATCTGACAAGTTGCCTACTTACACATATATTGCGTGGTTTCCTTTTATTCGAATATAATTGTCCTTCCACTTCTCACAATTCTGAGGTGTGATTGTATAAAAGTATCCTAAAAGTATATTTAAAATGGACATTATTCTACTAATTTAAACGTAATCGACTAAATCAAGAAGGAGCACTGTTACTGCTCTATTTTAATATAAGAAAGGTAGGGGGAGAGACACAAAAAATTATATACTTACTATAGTTATAACCTTTAGCCTACTAAGTTTGCAGATAGTCATGAATGGAAGGAACTTTACTTAAAAATATAGCGAATAAGGGTACCTATATGGATAGAAAGTAAGGGCTTCTTAGTCAGTAAGCTGATATGGTTCCTGTGTTCACATATTACTTTGCTCCTTGGAGCCTCAGGTCCTGGCACTATATAACAAAAAAATTATAATGAATATACATGTAACTCCAATAATTAGGGAACATACCACTATCTTCGCTAATTCTAAAAACCTCCTATTAAAGAGGTGCTTAAGTTCACTCTCCTCATATCGTGATTTTCTAGCATAGATCTCGATCTCCACATGGAAATCAGTTAAACCCCAGTGGCTCGCTCTGTAGCTCGCTATACATGCGGACGAAGGACCAAAGAACAAGGTGGTCTCTGATTCGTATAAGGGAAACCTAATTTATAACTAGATTCTATACAGCCAGAGCCATTACACCACTAACGTTGATGGTTCCTCATAGTTTACTTACCTAATATATAAAAAAAGGGTTGTGGACTCATTTTCCTCCCATCGCGTTCCGCATTAAGTTGGGACTGCTAAAAAACAATGTTAGGTACATTGTTACGATAATGAAGGTGTTACTGCTCGCTTATCATGGAAATTCGTGATAAATATTCTATTGGAGGTATCAAAGGAGTTTACAATATATTAATTAAAAATAAAGATGGAGGGGAACTAACAGGATCTTACAAAATAAAATTCTGTGGTAGCTACTGGAGGAACCACTATGATCATGTATGCTCAGACTGCATGGACGGCAGCCGCCATCTTTGCACTGGTATTAGTTAATCAACTGTGAGAGAGGCGGCCTGGAGCAAATAAGACATATGGAGTGAAATTGTTATAATTTGAATAAAATTACAGCTAAATTATGGGGCACCTATCCTCTCATAATACGGACAACAAAAGATAGTCAAAACAGATTTGAAAGGAGAAGGTGAATGGGAAGATGTTGATATTTCAAGACTATACTACTGTATTGCCTGCTCCCAAGGAATTTCCAGATGTAACCCTTTTGTTGAGGTTTCCAATATAAAAATCCAATATACCTCTTGCATTTTTCTAATCTTGTCTGTGTCTGCTTCTTTCTTTTGGTGGATCCTCCCTACGATATACCATTGCATGTCTTTGGGTGTATGATCTTTCTCCATGCAGTGATTGACCATCAGGGCCATTGCTTTGTGCATTCTTATGGCCAACCTATGCTCTGTCAAACGTACATTCATTGCTCTTCCTCTTTGTCCTACATAGCCCTTTCTACAGGGACATATTATAAGATACACTACATTTGTGGTTCGACAATTATTCAGATATTCAGGGGTAATCACTAAATTGTTAAAATGTAAGGTCGATCCTTCAATAACCGAGGCACACGATTTACAATTAGAACATTTATATGTGTCTAGCACTGGCCTCATGGAACTAATGTTCAGTTGTTGAGGGATATTATTTTGGCTCATGCCTGACCGTACAATATGATCTTTAATCAATTTTTTACGTTTGTAGGCAAACATGGGTTTTGTATCCTCTCTTCCCTTGGTGTATTTACATTGAGTATGTGCCAGCTGGCACATAGGGCCAGTCTGATTCTTTCATTAAGCATGAAGTGCCTGGTTATGAACACCAATCCTGGGTCTGTTTTGTCTTTGGTAGACTCCAGGAGGTGTTGGCGGTCATAAAAACGAGCTCTTTTAAAGGAGTCTCGTATGATTTTTTTAGGGTAACCCCTAGCTTGAAATTTCAGTTTCATGGTTTCTGCTCTGCTATCATAGTCTGTGATACTGACTCATTGCTTTTGTTTGAACAGTTTCTTATTGAATTCAAAGATGTTTTCACAGAGTACTATTTTCAAACATTCCAGAATAAAAATCGATGGACATTTGATATTGTACGTTTTTATAAACCAATGGACAACTTTGAGGGCACCCGTGATTGGTATGTTACTGTAGAGGGCCTCGATGTCCATTATTACAAGATGTTGAGTATCAGGACAAAAATTGGTGTTCTCTAGCTTGAAATTTCAGTTTCATGGTTTCTGCTCTGCTATTGTAGTCTGTGATATTGGTGCAATTACGTCTGAGGCGTATAAACTCCCCAAACGGTACACTGTTTTTCTGAGTGGTGGGATGAAACTATCATGGTGGAGGAGGGTGTTCCTGGCGGTGGGCTTAACGAATAAGTCCACCACCAGGACCCCACTCTCATGCTTGATCAGGACATCCAAATACTCTACCTTCTCATTATCAATGTGATGAGTGAACCTGATATTAGGATCACATCAATTTATCCATTGTATGAATTGGTATAGATTTTCAACACAGTCATTACAGATAAAGAAGACATCGTCTATGAACCGTGACCATTTGGTCACTGATTAATAGAACGGTGCTATCTCATTGAAGACAAATCTCTTTTCAAACTGGGACATATAGATATTTGCGACTGTGGGGGCACAAGATTCCCCCATACTGACTCCTTGCAGTTTCTTTTTGAATTCAAAGATGTTTTCGCAGAGTATTATTTTCAAACATTTCAGAATAAAAATCAATGGTCATTTGATGTTGTACTTTTTTGTAAACCAATGGACAGCTTTGAGGGCACCCTTGATTGGTATGTTACTGTAGAGGGCCTCGATGTCCATTGTTACAAGATGTTGAGTATCAGGACAAAAATTGGTGTTCTCTACCAAATTAATGATGTGCCTAGTATCTTGTACAAAGGCAGGGGTACGAAACACATGCGGACAGAGGATGGCGTCGATGTATTTATCTAAAAGTTCAGTGGCTGAGCCTATTGTTGTCGCTATCGGCCTAAGAGGAGGATTTACTGTGCTGTTATGAACCTTCGGTATACCATATATACTAGCTAATCGTGGGTTTTCTACATTTAGATAGCGCCATTCCTTTTCACAAATCTCTCCCTCTCTTAAGTGCTTTATCTGTCAATTTCTGAATCTTTTGGACTGTCAGGGAGGTGAGATCTTTACTAATTGGTGTGTAGAAATGCCATCTTAGTCACATAAATAACTGTGTCATAGACGATAATACCTCCGCCTTTATCGCATGCCTTGATGGTTATATCTTTATTTTTTTTATTTGTTGCAAGGCTTTGTATTCCTCTTTATTCAGGATGAATGGAGTTTTAGGGACATGTGATGTGATGTTTACAAATTTGTTGAATATAATCTGCTCAAAGGTGGCTACTTGTGGTGGAAGTTGATCTGCCATGGGGGTGAATGTGGATTTAGGTTTTAAACCCAATAGATTTGTATCATCGGTAATACCCACTTGAGATGCCACGCAATATTCAATTAAAATCATGTACCTTCCCTGTTAATCTGTGATAACTCTGTCTATTTTGATTTATACTCCCTTCTTAATCATGATCAGCACCCCTCTTGAGTAGGAAGAGTACGACAATGATATGTTTGCTTCTTCTAACCTTTCCCTACCTCTTTGTTGGAGTACATATTTAAGTGCATTTCCGGCAATATTTTCCTAAAATAGTTTAGTTCCCTTACATTCTACGTTATCCATTTTAGTGACGTACTTCGTCTTTGATTACTTATTTTTGCGTTTAGAGTGTAGGTACATGTGTGTGCATAACTCATTGTCGATGTGTGCTTGCCTGTTTTGTAATTCAGAAATGTGGTGACATACTTCTAAAAGGAGAAACAATCCCCCCACTCACTCCTGCATCCCTAACATGCTGGAGGACTCCCAGCTTAACAAATTAACATTCGTCCCTACTTCAAAGAGTGTAATTTTTTAAGCTATTCATTAATTGGTATACAACAGTTTGGGGCTTGCCCACTGTGGGGCACACCAGAGTCCCATCTCATGCCCCTTCTTGGAGAGAGTCGGGCCATGAGCGGATGTTCTGCATAATGAGCCAGTAGGCTTTCGCTTAGTGTGTGTCTAATAGTTCATTGAGGCTCATCTGTTTTGTTTCACCAGCATATCTTTTATCCTTCTCTCATTTTTATTGTATTGACAGTTGTGTGTCTTTCGCCAATCCTCATCTGCGTTTTGTCTTTTTTGTTTATTGCTAGTAAGTAGCATATCTGCATGTTCCATGGCAGCTTTTGGCGTGTGGAAAACTTTTTCTTTACCTTTATGCATTATTTTTAATCAAGCTGGGTAGAGTACTGCATAAGAGATTTCTGCTTTTTACCAACGTTCTTTAACTTGCTTTTTCGAGCTGTTTGCACCGCCATTGTAAAATCAGGGAAGAAGAGCAGTGTGTCCCCTTGATAGTTGATATCTCTTTTTTCTATGGCTAGCCATATTATTGAATCTCTATCCCTGTAATTTAAAAGTCTGGCAACAATTGGGCATCGTTGTGCCCCAAGAGGTGGTTGGGGTACCACTGAGCGGTGTGCTCTTTCTCCAATCATTATAGGGCATAATGATTCTGCTCCAAAGATATCCTTCAACAATCGTGCAATAAAGCTCTCCATGTGTCCAGTTTTGGTCGATTCGGCACCCCTACTAATCAAATATTGTTGTGCCTTGATCACGCTTCTAACGCCTCATTTTTTACTTGTTTGACAGCCATCACCTTTTTCATGTTCAGGTTCTTGTGATTCAGCTCTTGCTTGGTGTCTTCTGTAGCCGATGTCCTTTTTACCATTTCATTCATTATGCTTGTTTGTTGCCTTATTTTGGTAGTTAGGTGGTCCATTCGCAGGTTTAGATGATTGCTGTTTCCCTGTCGCTCTTGTGAACCTTCTCGGTTCACACGTTAGTTTGGCCTGGACGTTATCTGCTTTCCCCATTTGAGTTCTATGGACGTTGGTGGACTTGTTCCTCTTTGTTTTGGGGTATGGAGGACGCATTGGCATTCTTGCTGTGTGTTTCCACATATGTCCCTGTGTGTGTGTGTACCAGTGACCAGCCACATGTGGTTACCACGATTTGTTTTTTTTGTTATCTTCGGTCGGCAGATTTTAGTGGCCTCACCACCTCTCCATTTCTTGGTGCCACGTGGCTACCAAGCTGATGCTATGGTGTCTCTACTTCTGTATGCTGTCCCTCTATCTGGCTCTGTTGTTACATTTTTCGGATCTGCCTGATTTACTGCATTTATGCTGCTTACTTTATGGTATGCTCTTTGTAATTCCTAGTTTTCTAGATTTGTTGCCTTAACTGTCACTGCGCTTGGCCTTCAGTTTCTCCTGTGTTTGCATTTATCAGCAGGGTAGCTCTTAGACCTGTGTCCTACACCTGTCACTGAGTCTGCAGCTCCCACCTCCCTGGATGTGCACAGGATCGCTTCTTAGATTTGCTGATGTTCTCCGCTTTAGTCTACGTTACGTGGTGCCTTTATTTCTGTCTAGCTTCTCGGCGATTATGCTGGGGGATTTTATGGCCCCCGTTTCCTCCTTACCTTTTAATTCCTGCTCTGCATTCTCTCAGAAGCATAGGCGTGTGTTCTCCCGTCAGAGCGACCTTTCTCCGCCTGCGCCGTTCTTTCTTTTAATGGTGTGTGCGAGCGGGTCTCCCAGTGTGACCCATTCGTCCAGCGCTGTCTTCAGTTTCAAATGGGGGTATGGATCCGGAGCTGACTTGCAGGTTATGCGGGCACTTTCCTAGCCCACGGTATTAGTCTCTGGATCTTTGCTTGCTCAACTACATTGTTCTCAGTTGCTGGCCAGTTCGTGTTCGGTGCTCACTTGAGCGAGGCCGTCATTTGGCCTGACCTCACCTTTCGCACTTCTTAATGACAATATTTTGCGTGATTGCTTTTTGGCGATCTCAAGCTCGATCAGGCCCCCCTTTGGTCTGACTGTGTTGCTCAGTGTTTTAGAGGGTTTACACAGGATGATGTCAGGATTTTATTGGATTGTGAGCTCACGGGCAGCCGAGCTGCACTATAGTGCGGCCATCTTGCCGTGGGCTCTCTCTCACCCCCATGTCTAACTTTACTACTCGTAAGTTCCCTTTGTGAATACCAAAATTATTAAAGTTAGACTTTCATCTCAGTTCACATTTGTGAATCAGGCCCTGGGAGTGAAAGTGAAAGAAACTTTGCATTTCCTGGTTTGTAGCATGGCTGAGCCATTACATACTTGGCTGTGTCACGTTTTTCTGCTATAGTGTCCCCTTTCCTACTAGAACATCACGTTTCCTAGTAGAGCTTCACTTTTCCTACTAGAGTGTCAAGTTTACTACTATGGTATCACTTTTCCTACTAGACCATCATGTTTCCTACTAAAGCATCACATTTCTTACTAAAGTGACACATTTCTGACTGAAGCAGCTGTTTGCTACTAAAGCCTCACCTTTCTAATTAAAGCGTCACCTTTCCTATGCAAGCTTCACCTTTACTACTCAAGCGTCTTATTTTCAAAAGCATCACCTTTCCTACTTGTGTGCCACCTTTCCGACTAAAGTGTCACCTTTTCTACTTCAGCATCACCTTTACTACTTAAGTGTATTTGCTAAAGGATCACCATTCCTATTTGAGCTTCACCTTTCTGACTAAAGCTCCAACTTTCCTACTCAAGCGTCAACTTTACTACTCAAGCGTTTCGTTTCTTAAAGGGTCACCTCTCCTACTTGAGAGCCATCATTCTGACTAAAGCATCACCTTTATGACTAAAAGTCGTTTTTCACACATCCTCAGTCCAGACAGTGATAGCACTCTATGATGAATGATAAAATTTGCTTAGCTGAAAGGAACTTAGGACCTCATTTACAAGAACTGGTGCAGTGCTGCGTTGGGTGAGCAATGAGTCAAGATGACTTATAATTCACGCTGTCATTTTTAAATGCCATGGATGTGCCATATTTGTGGTATGGCACACCATGGTTTAAGGGCCAGGCAGTTAAAAAAAATATGCTGCCACAGATGTGATGTTGTAAAGGAAATTGATGCATCTGGCACAAAACTGACTTAAGGCTGCAACATGACGCTAACCATCATTGCATCACTTTTCTGTTCGTCAGCGTCAATAAACATAGAAAAAATGAGGTTTTTGAAAGAAAAACATTTGTAAACTTCACAGACAGCAGCCATGGAGCAAGAAGACCAAAGCAGCAGCCAGGACATCAATTCTAACAACCCCAGCACTAGCCTGGATGTCCAGACAGACTCCCAGAGGAAGAGAAAGTGCAAATTCAGCGAGGAAGAAAATTAAATCTTGATCACTGAGGTGACAGAGCACCAGGATCAGCTATTTGTTACCTCAAAATTGCCTAGAGGAAACAAGAAGCCATTGGGCAGTTTATAGTGGCCAAGAACAACAGCGTCGGACAAGCCAAGAAAACAGTCACTGGGTGCAAGAAACCTTGGCATGACTATAAGTGCAGGACGAAGGAGAAACTGGCCAACATCCTGAAGGCAGCCGTGCAAACCGTAGGCAGAAGCCCGGCGCCCCCGAAAGAGCTTGATGCCTTGGAGGAGTGGGTGGCAGCTATCATTCCAGAGGAGTTGGTGGCAGGAGTTCCAGAACAAGATGGTGCAGCTCATGAGGAACAGCAACACCTGCAGTGTAAGTTGTGATAATGGCTTTGCATGGCATCATAGTTATGGGGTAAGGTAAGGAAGTGCAAAGCACTGCATTGCCTTACTCTACATCAAGGAGGCATTACATGGGTGCTATGGTGGATTTTCTCACACAACACCCATGGGTTTTGATATATTCCCAGATTTACAAGGATCTGTAAACCTGGGAATGGGGAGGCATAACGAGGAGAAATAACTTTATTTTCCCTTGTATTTCCTCTTCCTATGTTTGCTGCATTCTATAGCACACATATAAAGACAATGACACCCCTACTGCACAAAAACAATCCTGGCAACAACGCATACACCCTTGAACCAAGTTACACGGATGCCTGTGTTGGCGGTAGGCACTAATTTGAGCACCACCGCAGGCAGAAACAACAGGAATGAGCCATATTTCATTGGTACTCTGCATTGAAGACCTTTCCTTTTGACTCAAGGCTGCATCCAAAACTCATAAGTGAGGCCCGGAATAGAACTGCTCATCATGCATGGACACATTAACCCTGTACAACCAGACTGTTACGATGCAGGCCACCTTGCACCTTGATGCCACTGTGTCTAACATGGGCCCATGCACACAATGGAATACACTGGAATTGTCAGAGGAAGAACTGCACACCTGAAAGTGGGATCAGGTGTGGGGCATGGGAAGGATTAACACACAGGAACAAGCAAAGAGTCACATGTATAGTAAACTGCATGAAACTACATAGCACGCAGCAGTCCAGATGTTGGGGTGAGAGCACACAGCTCAGTTCCCCTGGTAGGAACCTGTCAAATTCCTGTCATTACCGAAACCAGACTTGGAGTGATGGTGCATGCAAGAGATACACATCAAATGAATATGTATGTTGAAACAACAGATAGCGTGTGGCCCTAATGGGTCCCAATCAGTGCAGTGCATTGTAGGCGCTGGCTGAGCATGTCAAACTGCTACTGTGTCTGAATGGGGAGACATTGCATGGCAAGGTTGTGAGAAAGGATATGTGTACTTCAAAGTAGCCGGACCAAGACACATGCTCTGCTATGTCTGACAGCCTTACAGTTGTATCGTAGCTGCAAAGGGATAACAGAGAAAAGACCATTGAGGAATCGCATCCTGCATGTGACGTGGCCCTGGATGATAATGTAGCATGTGGCAGGAGGAAGTCTGAAACCAACATTTCTCACATCGCCACATAAGTCAAAGCTGGAGGATGTGAAACAGAGATCTGTCATGGTATAGGATGAACTAGTTTGATCAGAGATGGTATGAGGCTAGGTGAATGTGAACAGGGACCCCCAAGACAGAGACTGTTACAAATAGATGTTGAATACACAAAACGGCTTACAACCCGGATTAGTGTAGAATATTTAAAGAAACTGAGAGCTCTCCAATTATTAGTTGGGCTAGAAAACCCTCTACCAGGGGAGGCTTTGCCCTGGTATGTATAAGGATATAAAAAGACAACTGGTGGAATGCCTCAGGATAAAAATCAAACGGGGAAATCATGGGCTAAAAAGTAAAGCTAGTGCATCTTCAATCAACAAACCTTGGTTTGATGATGATTGTCGGAATGTAAAAGCCGCTATTAGGAAACATGAAAGAGGTTTTAGGCGTAGTTATAATGATATATCATCACTAGAACTAAAGAGATCAAGGTTAAAATACAGGGCAACTATTAGAGAGAAAAAAAGGTCCTTTAAGGAAAAATGTTGGGTGAACTTACTTGAGGCTATTGAAGATTTTTTTTTTAAAGGATTCTGGAAACTGATTAAGGGATGCACGGGGGAACTTGTGGGATCTTTGCAGTGCTCCTTTCCAGAGGATAAGTGGGTAGCCTACCTTGAGGAAATATATGGTAAATGGCCGAGCAAAGGGGAAATAATATCGACAAGCTGGCCAGGAGTCAGGGAAGATATACTAGTACATTTTACCCCAGGCTATATTAGGAAAGTAATAGCTGGTCTAAACTTAACTCGAGCTGCCGGCCCAGGCAACCTACCAGCAATTATTATAAAAACTAATCCAGACTGGTGGCTGAGTTTTTTTCAAATATGTTTCAGGGGATATTAAAGACAGGTAATATGCCAGAAAGTTGGAAAGGGGCAATTGTTAGACCGATACACAAAAAATGCGATGTAAACTCCCCAAAAAATTACCACCTAATAAATCTCCTTGACATTGGGGAAAAGATATTCTCCAAAGTAATCCTAGGCCTGCTAAAGGACTGGGCAGAGGATAACCAAATAGAACCCTCAGAACAGGGTGGGTTCAAGAAGGGCATTCGACGGTAGACCACTGTTTTGCTCTCTGGGCCATCGTGCGGAAGACGATTGAACAGAGGGGTAATTTATTCTGCTGTTTTGTGGACTTCCGCGCGGCTTTCGATCTTGTGGGTAGGGAGCAGCTATGGTCAACCCTGGAAGGATACAATCTACACAGAGACCTATTGGCCATTATAAAAGCCTTACACACTGAAAACTGGGCCCAGATAATCTTGGATGAGGAGGGTGGATTGTCTGTTTTTGGCCGACCTACCAGCAAAACTAAGAGAGGTTAAAGGGCTAGTCCAAAATTGGGAGGTAATCATGTTTCCTGCCTATTATATGCAGATGATCTAGTGATTATGGACCTGACGTAGATAGGTCTCCAGAGAAAATTAAACATGTTTAACGAATATTGCCTAAATAAAAAGTTAACAGTGAACATGGAAAAGACCAAAATGTTATGCTTCTGTAGCAGTAAAACTAGGGGGCATATTATCAAGGGGGTTTATCTCCGCTTTTTTTTGGCTTTAAAAGCCAAGAAAGCGGAGATAAAATTATCTCCCTATCACCTAGCTGTCGCAAACACCAGTTAGCGACAGCTAGTAGGAGATAGCGACCATCTTGGGCCCCACTTTACATGTCAGTGATATTTATCACTAATGACATGTAAAGTGGGCGTGCTAAGATGTTAGTGACTGGATACAGTCGCTAACATCGCTATCTCCAAAAGCTAACACCTGCCCTGAGAAGTTCTTAGCCATCTTATCCAATGGGAGGTGGATAACATGGCTAAGAGCATTAGCTCGCTAATGCATGAATATCGCTGACTATTCAGCGATATTCATGCATTGAGGCCGATTTTTATCGGATTTGCGATAAACCTTGGTAATATCAAGGTTTATCTGCGATAAAAATCGCCGCAGCTCTGCAATAATTTTTTCACACTAACCAAGCAATAGCGATAATTATCGCTATTGCTTGGTAATATGCCCCTAGGTTCCCTTGGTGTCTGGGTACAAAATTACTCTAGAGGGTGAATGAATAAAGATACCTAGAAATCTGGTTTATGAGTAACCTTAAATGGTATACCCATCTGGAGGCCCTTAAAATGAGGGCATCAGCCTCCGTGAAGGGACTAAAAAGATTTAATAGCGTTTATGGAGAACACTCAGATAGGCCGGTCTTAAAGGCCTACCTGGCAATGGTTCCTCCCCAATTTCTGTGTGGGGCAGAAGTGCTTTATTTAACTGGGAAAAAAGGTTGGGATAAAGAGGATGAAAATATCCTAAAAAGCTTGTTCTCACTGCCAAAATCCTCCATGGTACAAGCTGCAAGACTCGAGTTAAGAACTACCTCCTGGGCAGTAACTGCCTGCATGACCCTAATTCGCTCTGGCAGCGCCTAGGGTCTGGAGAGCGCCTACAAATTTCCCAGTAGTGTAAAAGTGAAATTGTCGCTAGCGAACTGTCCTGGGTGAAAGAAACAAGAGCCGCACTAATTGAAGCATATGGAGTGTTAGGTTTAAAACTATGCCAGCAACTGGGTTATCCAAGTATAGCTAAGAATGAACTAAGGACACTGGGAGCTGAGACTTTCTGCACATATGAGTATCTATCGCAGAAAGTTTCGGTGTCCCACATGATCCTGGCTTGGGAATCTAACCAACAGTATTCCTATTTAGACAGATTGCCGAGCTACCATCTAAGACGTGAGGTACTAAAAGTGCGAATGGGGATAAACCCCTGCTATGGGAATAATGAGGTCAAAAATGTTATGTTGAATAGTAATGGTACCTGTACTTGCGCGTTAGGTACTCATTGCGATATTGTACATATTTGATTAGATTGTATGTAGTTTTTAGACTTATGACAAGAGATTTTATGCCCGATATTTAAAAAATACAGGACCAGAAAATAGGATGCAAGTTGTTACCCGTTTAGTTGAAATGACGAACCTAGATATTGCCTGTGCTATGGGGAAATTTATGAGTAAAGTCAAGGTGTTCCTCAAGTGTAGTAAATATCATATGCTGCTCACTTGAGGTAGGATGAGTCTGTGCATGTAAAGGTTAATGGTACAGCGTGGAATCTCTTGAAGGATTTGATGCAGATGAAAGAATTACCCGACCTAATCATTCCTAGGTGGACATTTGTATCTAGTATGAAGGAAATGTGTTATTTTATGTGATGTACATATGCCATGTTTTAATATGAACTTGTTTATGTTTTAATAGCAATTTTATGCACAGGGTATAATTTTTTGGTTGCAATTAACCAAATAAAGCTTTCTTATTGACTGACATTGGGAATATGAGGGCATGGATCATGTATGTAGCAACATTGGCATGTGTGGACTGGTGACATGTCTCACATTGACATACCTATTAAGTCTGCCTTGGAATAGGAGTCATCACAGCTTGTGTGGACTAGACACACAATTGACCATACATTGCCATATGCATGCATACACTAGTAATGTGTACCAGACAGGCAGGTTGAAGTTCATCCCCACAATTCGAAGTGCACTTCGAGTTTTGTAACAACATCCTTTATTCTAGGCCTGGGCAGTGAACTCCATTCCGTTCGTGAAGTTTGCGTAGTTTTATGTACACCACGCTCCCCGGAGCACATGGAGTTCAGAAAAATTATGTCCTGTGGAGCGGAGTTTTTACCTTACTTGCGCTCACCAAAATTAAGTTGGTGAGCATGAGCAAGGAAAATGAAACACTAGACCACCACCCAGTGAGGTTCACCAATGTGGGTGGCCACTGATGGTCGCTACCGCTCGAGTTGAGAAACCTCCTATTTGTGTTGAGGAGCTGCCTCTCGAGTAGAAAATCTACACGAGTTGCAGAAAGAATCAGCGCCCTCCTACAATGCTCATGGTACAGTTTGCGCCATTTTTCCAGCATGGGACAAAAACCCATGGCTAAAAATCAGCACAAACGGCCCGACCTAATGCACTCTCTCGCTAGAGGACCTGCGCTTAGAGTGGCGGCATTTTTGGGTCACTTTGCGGTGCTCAGCGTTGCAGAACTCCGTCCAGCACTAGGTTATAACACCATGCCATTTTGTAAATTGCTCCTCTTTCACCCTATCTAACATTTCACTAATATGCAGTACTCATAGGGATGCACAGGTACCCGTGAGGCTGGATGACAGTTCTCACATATATTGATAAATGTGGCCTAAGGGGGGAAAACCCAAGTACGTCATTGGTCTGGACACTGGATTGACACACTCACTGCAACAAATGGGGATATGTAACTTCCCCACTGGTATTGTTCGCATGAATAATACATTTTAACTATGGTACATCACAAAAACCTATGCACGATTTACACTAGTAAGTCATCATATTTTGGTATGGCAAGTCTGTTCACTTGGTTTCCACAAGTCCAATGGAGACTAAACTTTGGCTAGACGCAAAATGACAAATACATGCATAGATCCCAGAACTATTTTCTGTTTGAGTAGCATTAATGTCTGACAGGCCTTCAAACATTTTCTGCAGGCATGTGCATTGTATGACGTGAAAACACAATATGAGGTCAAATAATTTTGGATATCTGTTAACTGTGCACATGTCAACATTAGATGTGCTGTTGACAGATGGTAGTATTGTCTGTAATATGTGTGATACCCTAACCACACCGTGTCCTGCGTAATTTATGACTTGGGAAAACATAAGGTCAGGAAAATTGCAACCTATCCCAGGCAACAATTCTCTCATATCTTTTGAGTAACATTGCACTTTCTGTCCGTATTATATGGGAGAGACATTTGAACTATGGATCATCATTTGGGTTTGGGGCAGGTGATAGTACATGAGCGTACACTCCATAACTTGCACAACTTTTGCACTGCAGACTCTGAGCCATCCTTCATGTGAGCCTGCATAGATTGGGGTTAATTCCACATAGCAATTTGGACCTGACATTTGCACATGCAACTTTGTCCTACTCCTGTTGTGATTCTACATTTGAGGTAAAGCTTATTTAGGCTGACTGGTGATACCTCTTACACAGCTCACTGCAGCCAATTGATGGAAACACAAACAATCCTTACAGAGCACAGGAACAATCAGTTGACACTCACTGGTAGCATTGGGATCTCTGAAGGTTTCCACCTAACCATGGTGTATGAATTGGGTCCAGCTATGAGACAAAAAGGTGGCACACTGCTCTGTGAATGCTAAACTTAAACCCTGTGTACATATGAAGCACAGTACATTGACTTCACAAATGCCTGGTATTGAAGGTACATTGGACTTGTTCCAATAGGCAAAGTTGGATTACCCTAATGCTGGACCTATGTAAGCCATGTTGCAGTGTATTACGATACTACTAGGCATATCATGTATCAGGTGCATATACAGTACAAGACCAGCCTAACTTGCTACATGGTGCAGCGGTGCCTGGCTTTGGTGGATATGTGAACAGTCCAATTTAACTGACAATACTCTGCATAGTATGATAATGCTGGGGCCTTCTTATGTCAATACATATTCATTACAATGCTACACCAATAAGGGAGTATACATGCTCTTTACATGTGACCAGTGCACTGTGAATTAACAATGAATATTCAAAGCCTGTACAGGCTCATACAGGATTTGCAACAATTTTTCATAATATACAAGTATGAGTAGCCATCATGATATTAAACCAAACACCCTATGCAATCTGTGGCCTAATGACATGTGAGTGCACTCCCCTACAACATGCATTTTGGGTGGCCTCAGCAGTTTGGAATCAGTAAGGACCTAGCAGGTTGAATGACAATACTCCCTGGACTGTGCAGGTTGCATCCCATTGCTCCTATGGACCTGCCTGCATGGGTTTTTTGCTATTTTGATGCCCCTATGAACAAGGCCATGTGGCACATTGTGTATTTATGAGTCGTAAAGGTAGACTTTTGTCTAAGTTTAACTTAAGTTTTGTCTCAGACTTGGGACCAAAATGTAAGTTACACTGGGACAAATGTCTAAAATTAAAAAAAATCTTATTGATTTTCCTGTAAAAACAGTAAACAACATAACTGAGTCAAGCCACATATTGCAATCATATTATATCTCACATATCTTAAAGTTATCTTTCTTTTTCCCATCTTACACAAGTGCACAATCTTCTCCTCCCAAGTTATTACACAGTTGTGCGGTGTCTGAGTTCAATATGTTTGGATTTTCCAATAGCTACATTGCAAGTGATTTCCAGAAGTCTTTGGGTCGTGACGCTTTAGGCAGTTCTTCCTCTTACGTCTTCAGTGTGTCTCTACAGTATACCATGTCCTATATCCATTTCCGGCTGGTGGGTCTTATTTTACTGTCCCAGTGTATTGATACCGCTTAGCTACCAACAATACCATTGCTACTAACTGCCACCTTGCCGGCGGTATCTGATTTCATAATCCTAGCAAACATATCCTTACTGAACATTCTAAATCACAGCTCGTAATATTTCATAATATCATCATGACTTGTTCCCAGTGCTCCCTGATCCTCTTACAGTTCCACGTTAAGTGCGTGAAGTCCGCATCTTGAACGCCACATCTACAACACTTTGCATCTACCCGTAAACCACACCTACATTACCTCACAGGCGTGTGACATACTTGGTGAAAGTATTTATAGTGTATGATTAGTAGATTTCTATTTTGGGGGTCAACATTTTTGTTAACTTACAACAGAATTGCCATTCGTCATTGCTAAGGGGTGTGTCTAGTGTATGGTTCCAGCACTCTTGTATCTTGGTGGTGTTTTGCGCTATCTCGACTTGCATTGCTCTGTATAATTTGGCAACCGTATGTTTGTTTGTAGTTTCCCTGATTATCATTTGAAGCGGCACCTGTGCAGGTGGCTCTGTTGGAAAGTTTGGGTACGGCTCTTTCATAGCTGCCATTAATCTATGATATATGAATTTGAATAGTAGTGCACATAGTTCAGGTCGGTAGCCTCTAGGAATTTCCGATCTATATATAAGTCACCCATTGTGTTCACCCTTACCTGGCGTAGCATTGCTATACTTCCTTTATCGTGAGCTACTGATATTGATGAATGGTTCGCCAGGAACAATGCTGGTGCATACATTGGTCATTTATGCACCATATTCCCCATTTTGTGCCATGCCTTAGTTGTGGCTCGCACTGTATTTATTTATTTGCTGGTCATTTCTGCGTGATTGTGGATTAGAATATTACTTAGTAGGATGGGGTGTGCGTCTCCCGCCTCCACTTCCAGGTGTGGCATATACCGCACTGGGTGATACCATTAGTATGCATATCGTGCCTGCGCACATAAATAATAAAGCAGTAGGTCCGGTGCAGCAAAGCCTCATTGTTAGTGCAGCAATGCTATTGTTTTCCAGTCTATTCTCGGGTGTTTCCTAGCCCAGATCAATCGGACTATGTATATCTTTAGTACTTTAAAGGTAAAATTTGGTAATTTTATTGGAATGTTATTAATCAGATATATAAGCATTTAGGCAGTATGACCATCTATGGATATTCTATCTGCTAGAGTCAGAAGAAGTTGAATCAATTTCCTGATTTGTGTTTCTAATTGTTCTATTGCTGTCCCATAGTTTGCTCTAATCACTTCTGTTGGGGCTCTATGAATCCATATTCCTCGATATATTGCCATCTAGAGGGAATTCCAGTGGACATGGTTTGGTAATTTACATTAGCAGGATCACAGTGGATTTACCCCAGTTTAAGCTAAGCCCGGAATGGCTTCCACATTTGATACATTCCCTCAACAGTGGCTATAAATTATTCTGGAGATTTCAAATGCAGAGCACCATGTGATCTGTGTAGAGTGATATTCCTATGGGGCATTGGTGGTACTTTAGTGCTGTGTCTGCAAAATTTCAGCCTCACTTTGCATGCTAATGGTTCAAGCGCTATTGTAAATAGTTGCGGGTATTAGTTCAAATACCTGTTCATTGACCCTGACGCAAGCTACCGGATCTGTGTAGAGAAACTTTATCCACTGTATTAACGCTTCTGGCATAGCCATTCTCTACCGTATTGTGAATAGGGAGGTCCATTCTACGGCGCCGAAGGCTTTGGCTACATCAAGTAATACCGCCGCTGTCCCAGGTCTGGTTTCAACTGATGTTGGCGTGCAAATATAGTACGTTTATTATGTGATGTTGATCTTTTTGGTATGAACCCAGATTGATCTGATAATACAAGATTTTGCATTAATACCTTTAGTCTTGTAGTTATTATTTTGGCCAGTATTTTAGCATTGGTAATGGTAAACGATAGACGTGAGTCTCATGCTCTCCACATGACTGGATTCAAGCAAGCCGGCCTGAAGACAGCTAAAATGCCAGAAACCGGTCCTCGGAAGCTTTTTTCTGGTCCAGCGAAGGCATGGCTTGGCAGTTCGGGCTGGACTGTTCCCATGAGGCACAGGGTCAGACTAATTTGCATATGGCCATGTCTGAACTGGGGTGGTGTGGAGTGCAAAAAACGATATATTTAGGCCCAGATCTCTGTATTGGGGTGAATGTATGACATTGTTCTGCATTCTGTCCATCAACTGTGGTTTTTGCAATTGATCTTTCTGGTATGAACCCAGATTGATCTGGTAATACAAGATTTTGCATCAATACCTTTAATCTCGTAGTTATTATTTTGGCCAGTATTTTAGCATTAGTATTGGTAAACGATAGCGATAGGAGTCACATCTTTCTTGCGCCTTGTTGGTCTTTAGCAGCGCTATAATCATAGCTTCTCTGAGGGTGTTTTATTTTTATTTTTATGTATGCATCTTCATATATATGCACTAGGTATGGACTGAGCAATTCAGCATACTCCTTATAGAACTCACTGGTGAGAGCGCATCTAGTCCTAGTGCTTTGCATTTGGCAGTGTTTTGATGGTCTCTCGGACATCCAGCACTGTTATAGGCTGCGCCAGCTATTCTCTTTGGCCATCAGATAGCCAGGCCATTAAGTATTCTATGTTTCCTTTCCCCCTTGCTGTAGCGCAAGATGCATACATTTTACTTTTTGCCTCTGCAAATGTTTTGATATTCCCTTAGTGTCATAATGTGTTATACCATTTTCGTCTTTTACTGTCGTAATGTGTTATACCATTTTTGTCTATTATTTGTATGACGGGCTGTTGTATGCTTTTAGCTTGTATTTTTTGGACTAGTGTGCGTCCTGACCGGCCTCCCTCCCCATATGTCCGCTCTCTCTGGCGCTTCATCATGTATTTGATTTCATCATTTACAAATTCGTTATATAGTGTTATCTGCTCCCTTATAGTTCCTAGCACTTCCACATTATGTGTTCGTTCATATTCTTCTACTGGTTTTTAATTGTGTTTTCTATTTTTTCAAAGTTGTGTGCGTATGTCCTTTAGTATTCCTGCACTCGTACCAATGCGGACTCCACAGATGGTGGTCCTATAGGCCTCCCATACTATACTCAGATCTGCCACGGAGCCCACATTCAACTGGAAGTATTCTTCCGTTGCCTCTTTTATAGATTAACTATTCACTGGGTTTAACAATGATTATGCATTAAATCTCCATATGTATTGTGGTGGTACATATGTCAGCATGTCCAAGGACATCAGAACTGATTTGTAATCTGAGAGTGTTTTCGGGAGATGCCTAACATCCATTACCCAGTTGCTGGCCCCTGCAGTCAATCCTGGATCAATTTGTGTGTTCCATTGACGTGTATATATTATTTCAAACGCTTCCATACCAACTATTATCATCCTAGTGCCTTGCTTATGATGCTCTATTGCGGTTGGGGATGTCTCATTGCCCCATCCAATGCTACATTAAGGTCTCCTCCCCATATGATTTCCATCTGCGGTATCCCCCTCAGTTTATCCCATACAGATCTGTAAAACTTCGGTTCATCTGTATTTGGCCCGTATGTGTTGACCAGTCCTATCCTGATGCCACGTTAGAAAAACGAACAGGAGCATCGGGTTTCGTGCATGGGTACATAAAACAATCTATGCGTTAGCACTAAAGAAAAATAATTCATAGATCAAACTTATGAAAAATATTGTTTTTATTATCAAACTTTTTTGTCTTTTTTATTTTATAAGAAATATATATTATATGAATGATTATTTATTGGACACATACATTTAGTAAACACATTCTTACATCTAATAGTCCATCAAATATTGTGTTCAGCATTCAGTACATGATCCTACGAAAACAAGCGAATCACAAGAATTGATAACAATATGTTCATTAATCACAAAAATTGATAACAGTATCCAAATGAATCCGAAAACAAAGATCAAAAAGTCACTGGTAATGATGTACAGAACAAATCACCAACGCGTTTCGGCTAATGCCTTCCTTAGGATTTCTGTGTTACCAGTAAGTGCTATGAAACAAGAAATGTGTATAAGTATTCTAAAGTGAAAAGGCATAGATTTGATAATACAATACAGTCATTGATAAATGGGGGACATAAGTGACAAAAAGAAGTGGGGAACGATTACAAGTATATACAATGTGGGATCTAAAAACTAATCACATATCCATACTTTCATACTTAAATATATATCCTGCTGTACAAATTTATACTTAGTGAAAAAAAATATTTATGTACACTATGAATATTGTTTTCCTTCCTAAGGGCAAAGGATCCTCAAAGGATTGTCCTACTTATATTGTAACAACACAGATGTCACAAACAGTGACATTTTCTTGACCTGGGACAAGGGTTACATATGTCACGAGTGCAGAAATCATGAATGAAATATTCACCTTTATTGTCTGATCTTGAAAAAATGACTGAAACGGGTAAGTATTCCAGATACATGTAGTCTGGATTGAATATCAACCTATGAATAAAGAGTGAATTCATTTATTTGTATAATCACTTGTACACAAAAATTAATATGTATACCTCTTTTCATTCTCTAACTCTGCTCCATATTTAATGTGGTAATAAACCCTCTAATTTCCCAGCTAGTTTTGATACTCCTCATTATGCATTTTCTAACTAAGTGGATGACCGTTCCTCGTTATCTGAACAATTCTAGGATAGGGAAGACTCAATAGCTAGTTCCCAATTTTAATGTAACTTGCTCTTGTGATCATAAAGTTTGCTACATGGATTTAAAGTTAATCCTGACTGATACCTACATCGTATGTTCTAATCATCCCAAAGGAAATTGCATACTATAAAATGTAATAAGTCGGTTCTAATTACCAAAACAGATCAGATCATTACCGAGGCCCAGCTCTAGAGTGTAATGGGCAGGTTCTGATTACCATAAAAATTAGATTATGACAGAAGCCCAGATATTGAAGCTTAAGGCAAAAAAAATTAATCTGACAAATTACCTACTTACACATATATTGCGTGGTTTCCTTTTATTCGAATATAATTGTCCTTCCGCTTCTCACAATTCTGAGGTGTGATTGTATAAAAGTATCCTAAAAGTATATTTAAAATGGACATTATTCTACTAATTTAAACGTAATCGACTAAATCAAGAAGGAGCACTGTTACTGCTCTATTTTAATATAAGAAAGGTAGGGGGAGAGACACAAAAAATTATATACTTCCTATAGTTATAACCTTTAGCCTACTAAGTTTGCAGATAGTCATGAATGGAAGGAACTTTACTTAAAAATATAGCGAATAAGGGTGCCTATATGGATAGAAAGTAAGGGCTTCTTAGTCAGTAAGCTGATATGGTTCCTTTGTTCACATATTACTTTGCTCCTTGGAGCCTCAGGTCCTGGCACTATATAACAAAAAATTATAATGAATATACATGTAACTCCAATAATTAGGGAACATACCACTATCTTCGCTAATTCTAAAAACCTCTTATTAAAGAGGTGCCTAAGTTCACTCTCCTCATATCGTGATTTTCTAGCATAGATCTCGATCTCCACATGGAAATCAGTTAAACCCCAGTGGCTCGCTCTGTAGCTCGCTATACATGCGGACCCAGGACCAAAGAACAAGGTGGTCTCTGATTCGTATAAGGGAAACCTAATTTATAACTATACTCTATACAGCCAGAGCCATGACACCACTAACGTTGATGGTTCCTCATAGTTTACTTACCTAATATATAAAAAAAGGGTTGTGGACTCAATTTCCTCCCATCGCGTTCCGCATTAAGTTGGGACTGCTAAAAAACAATGTTAGGTACATTGTTACGATAATGAAGGTGTTACTGCTCGCTTATCATGGAAATTCGTGATAAATATTCTATTGGAGGTATCAAAGGAGTTTACAATATATTAATTAAAAATAAAGATGGAGGGGAACTAACAGGATCTTACAAAATAAAATTCTGTGGTAGCTACTGGAGGAACCACTATGATCATGTATGCTCAGACTGCATGGACTGCGGCCGCCATCTTTGCACTGGTATTAGTTAATCAACTGTGAGAGAGGCGGGCCTGGAGCAAATAAGACATATGGAGTGAAATTGTTATAATTTGAATAAAATTACAGCTAAATTATGGGGCACCTATCCTCTCATAATACGGACAACAAAAGATGATCAAAACAGATTTGAAAGGAGAAGGTGAATGGGAAGATGTTGATATTTCAAGACTATACTACTGTATTGCCTGCTCCCAAGGAATTTCCAGATGTAACCCTTTTGTTGAGGTTTCCAATATAAAAATCCAATATACCTCTTGCATTTTTCTAATCTTGTCTGTGTCTGCTTCTTTCTTTTGGTGGATCCTCTCTAGGATATACCATTGCATGTCTTCGGGTGTATGATCTTTCTCCATGCAGTGATTGACCATCAGGGCCATTGCTTTGTGCGTTCTTATGGCCAACCTATGCTCTGTCAAACGTACATTCATTGCTCTTCCTCTTTGTCCTACATAGCCCTTTCTACAGGGACATATTATAAGATACACTACATTTGTGGTTCGACAATTATTCAGATATTCAGGGGTAATCACTAAATTGTTAAAATGTAAGGTCGATCCTTCAATAACCGAGGCACACGATTTACAATTAGAACATTTATATGTGTCTAGCACTGGCCTCATGGAACTAATGTTCAGTTGTTGAGGGATATTATTTTGGCTCATGCCTGACCGTACAATATGATCTTTAATCAATTTTTTACGTTTGTAGGCAAACATGGGTTTGTTATCCTCTCTTCCCTTGGTGTATTTACATTGAGTATGTGCCAGCTGGCGCATAAGGCCAGTCTGATTCTTTCATTAAGCATGGAGTGCCTGGTTATGAACACCAATCCTGGGTCTGTTTTGTCTTTGGTAGACTCCAGGAGGTATTGGCGGTCATAAAAACGAGCTCTTTTAAAGGAGTCTCATATGATTTTTTTAGGGTAACCCCTAGCTTGAAATTTCAGTTTCATGGTTTCTGCTCTGCTATCATAGTCTGTGATACTGACTCATTGCTTTTGTTTGAACAGTTTCTTATTGAATTCAAAGATGTTTTCACAGAGTACTATTTTCAAACATTCCAGAATAAAAATCGATGGACATTTGATGTTGTACTTTTTTATAAACCAATGGACAACTTTGAGGGCACCCGTGATTGGTATGTTACTGTAGAGGGCCTCGATGTCCATTATTACAAGATGTTGAGCATCAGGACAAAAATTGGTGTTCTCCAGCTTGAAATTTCAGTTTCATGGTTTCTGCTCTGCTATTGTAGTCTGTGATATTAGTGCAATTACGTCTGAGGCGTATAAACTACCCAAACGGTACACTGTTTTTCTGAGTGGTGGGATGAAACTATCATGGTGGAGGAGGGTGTTCCTGGCGGTGGGCTTAACGAATAAGTCCACCACCAGGACACCACTCTCATGCTTGATCAGGACATCCAAATACTCTACCTACTCATTATCAATGTGATGAGTGAACCTGATATTAGGATCACATCAATTTATCCATTGTATGAATTGGTATAGATTTTCAACACAGTCATTACAGATAAAGAAGACATCGTCTATGAACCGTGACCATTTGGTCACTGATTAATAGAACGGTGCTATCTCATTGAAGACAAATCTCTTTTCAAACTGGGACATATAGATATTTGCGACTGTGGGGGCACAAGATTCCCCCATACTGACTCCTTGCAGTTTCTTATTGAATTCAAAGATGTTTTCGCAGAGTATTATTTTCAAACATTTCAGAATAAAAATCAATGGTCATTTGATGTTGTACTTTTTTGTAAACCAATGGACAGCTTTGAGGGCACCCTTGATTGGTATGTTACTGTAGAGGGCCTCGATGTCCATTGTTACAAGATGTTGAGTATCAGGACAAAAATTGGTATCTTGTACAAAGGCAGGGGTGCGAGACACATGCGGACAGAGGATGGCGTCGATGTATTTAGCTAAAGGTTCAGTGGCTGAGCCTATTGTTGTCGCTATTGGCCTAAGAGGAGGATTTTCTGTGCTGTTATGAACCTTCGGTATACCATATATACTAGCTAATCGTGGGTTTTCTACATTTAGATAGCGCCATTCCTTTTCACAAATCTCTCCCTCTCTTAAGTGCTTTATCTGTCAATTTCTGAATCTTTTGGACTGTCAGGGAGGTGAGATCTTTACTAATTGGTGTGTAGAAATGCCATCTTAGTCACATAAATGACTGTGTCATAGACGATAATACCTCCGCCTTTATCGCATGCCTTGATGGTTATATCTTTATTTTTTTTATTTGTTGCAAGGCTTTGTATTCCTCTTTATTCAGGATGAATGGAGTTTTAGGGACATGTGATGTGATGTTTACAAATTTGTTGAATATAATCTGCTCAAAGATGGCTACTTGTGGTGGAAGTTGATCTGCCATGGGGGTGAATGTGGATTTAGGTTTTAAACCCAATAGATTTGTATCATCGGTAATACCCACTTGAGATGCCACGCAATATTCAATTAAAATCATGTACCTTCCCTGTTAATCTGTGATAACTCTGTCTATTTTGATTTATACTCCCTTCTTAATCATGATCAGCACCCCTCTTGAGTAGGAAGAGTATGACAATGATATGTTTGCTTCTTCTAACCTTTCCCTACCCCTTTGTTGGAGTACATATTTAAGTGCATTTCCTGCAATATTTTCCTAAAATAGTTTAGTTCACTTACATTCTACGTTATCCATTTTAGTGACGTACTTCGTCTTTGATTACTTATTTTTCCGTTTAGAGTGTAGGTACATGTGTGTGCATAACTCATTGTCGATGTGTGCTTGCCTGTTTTGTAATTCAGAAATGTGGTGACATACTTCTAAAAGGAGAAACAATCCCCCCACTCACTCCTGCATCCCTAACATGCTGGAGGACTCCCAGCTTAACAAATTAACATTCGTCCCTACTTCAAAGAGTGTAATTTTTTAAGCTATTCATTAATTGGTATACAACAGTTTGGGGCTTGCCCACTGTGGGGCACACCAGAGTCCCATCTCATGCCCCTTCTTGGAGAGAGTCGGGCCATGAGCGGATGTTCTGCATAATGAGCCAGTAGGCTTTCGCTTAGTGTGTGTCTAATAGTTCGTTGAGGCTCATCTGTTTTGTTTCACCAGCATATCTTTTATCCTTCTCTCATTTTTATTGTATTGACAGTTGTGTGTCTTTCGCCAATCCTCATCTGCGTTTTGTCTTTTTTGTTTATTGCCAGTAAGTAGCATATCTGCATGTTCCATGGCAGATTTTGGCGTGTGGAAAACTTTTTCTTTACCTTTATGCATTATTTTTAATCGAGCTGGGTAGAGTACTGCATAAGAGATTTCTGCTTTTTACCAACGTTCTTTAACTTGCTTTTTCGAGCTGTTTGCACCGCCATTGTAAAATCAGGGAAGAAGAGCAGTGTGTCCCCTTGATAGTTGATATCTCTTTTTTCTATGGCTAGCCATATTATTGAATCTCTATCCCTGTAATTTAAAAGTCTGGCAACAATTGGGCATCGTTGTGCCCCAAGAGGTGGTTGGGGTACCACTGAGCGGTGTGCTCTTTCTCCAATCATTATAGGGCATAATGATTCTGCTCCAAAGATATCCTTCAACAATCGTGCAATAAAGCTCTCCATGTGTCCAGTTTTGGTCGATTTGGCACCCCTACTAATCAAATATTGTTGTGCCTTGATCACGCTTCTAACGCCTCATTTTTTACTTGTTTGACAGCCATCACCTTTTTCATGTTCAGGTTCTTGTGATTCAGCTCTTGCTTGGTGTCTTCTGTAGCCGATGTCCTTTTTACCATTTCATTCATTATGCTTGTTTGTTGCCTTATTTTGGTAGTTAGGTGGTCCATTCGCAGGTTTAGATGATTGCTGTTTCCCTGTCGCTCTTGTGAACCTTCTCGGTTCACACGTTAGTTTGGCCTGGACGTTTTCTGCTTTCCCTATTTGAGTTCTATGGACGTTGGTGGACTTGTTCCTCTTTGTTTTGGGGTATGGAGGACGCATTGGCATTCTTGCTGTGTGTTTCCACATATGTCCCTGTGTGTGTGTGTGTGTGTACCAGTGACCAGCCACATGTGGTTACCACAATTTGGTTTTTTTGTTATCTTCGGTCGGCAGATTTTAGTGGCCTCACCACCTCTCCATTTCTTGGTGCCACGTGGCTACCAAGCTGATGCTATGGTGTCTCTACTTCTGTATGCTGTCCCTCTATCTGGCTCTGCTGTTAAATTTTTCGGATCTGCCTGATTTACTGCATTTATGCTGCTTACTTTATGGTATGCTCTTTGTAATTCCTAGTTTTCAAGATTTGTTGCCTTAACCGTCACTGCGCTTGGCCTTCAGTTTCTCCTGTGTTTGCATTTATCAGCAGGGTAGCTCTTAGACCTGTGTCCTACACCTGTCACTGAGTCTGCAGCTCCCACCTCCCTGGATGTGCACAGGATTGCTTCTTAGATTTGCTGATGTTCTCCGCTTTCGTCTACGTTACGTGGTGCCTTTATTTCTGTCTAGCTTCTCGGCGATTATGCTGGGGGATTTTGTGGCCCCCGTTTCCTCCTTACCTTTTAATTCCTGCTCTCTATTCTCTCAGAAGCATAGGCGTGTGTTCTCCCGTCAGAGCGACCTTTCTCCGCCTGCGCCGTTCTTTTAATGGTGTGTGTAAGCGGGTCTCCCAGTGTGACCCTTTCGTCCAGCGCTGTCTTCAGTTTCAAATGGGGGTATGGATCCGGAGCTGACTTGCAGGTTATGCGGGCACTTTCCTAGCCCACGGTATTAGTCTCTGGATCTTTGCTTGCTCAACTACATTGTTCTCAGTTGCTGGCCAGCTCGTGTTCGGTGCTCACTTGAGCGAGGCCGTCATTTGGCCTGACCTCACCTTTCGCACTTCTTAATGACAATATTTTGCGTGATTGCTTTTTGGGGATCTCAAGCTCGATCAGGCCCCCCTTTGGTCTGACTGTGTTGCTCAGTGTTTTAGAGGGTTTACACAGGATGATGTCAGGATTTTATTGGATTGTGAGCTCACGGGCAGCCGAGCTGCACTATAGTGCGGCCATCTTGCCGTGGGCTCTCTATCACCCCCATGTCTAACTTTACTACTCGTAAGTTCCTTTTGTGAATACCAAAATTATTAAAGTTAGACTTTCATCTCAGTTCACATTTGTGAATCAGGCCCTGTGAGTGAAAGTGAAAGAAACTTTGCATTTCCTGGTTTGTAGCATGGCTGAGCCATTACATACTTGGCTGTGTCACGTTTTTCTGCTATAGTGTCCCCTTTCCTACTAGAACATCACGTTTCCTAGTAGAGCTTCACTTTTCCTACTAGAGTGTCAAGTTTACTACTAAGGTATCACTTTTCCTACTAGACCATCATGTTTCCTACTAAAGCATCACATTTCTTACTAAAGTGACACATTTCTGACTGAAGCAGCTGTTTGCTACTAAAGCCTCACCTTTCTAATTAAAGCGTCACCTTTCCTATGCAAGCTTCACCTTTACTACTCAAGCGTCTTGTTTTCAAAAGCATCACCTTTCCTACTTGTGTGCCACCTTTCCGACTAAAGTGTCACCTTTTCTACTTCAGCATCACCTTTACTACCTAAGTGTATTTGCTAAAGGATCACCATTCCTATTTGAGCTTCACCTTTCTGACTAAAGCTCCAACTTTCCTACTCAAGCGTCAACTTTACTACTCAAGCGTTTCGTTTCTTAAAGGGTCACCTCTCCTACTTGAGAGCCATCATTCTGACTAAAGCATCACCTTTATGACTAAAAGTCGTTTTTGACTGACGCCTCGCTAGTGAAATGGGCAATGCATCTCTTTTTATTGATGCAACTAGCCTATTGCCAGTGGTACCGTGTATAGAGTTTTGCAATGCAGGTAAACACTCACAGGGATCACTTTTACTGCTTAAGCATTTTTGGCCGACATGCTTGAAGGCTTGAGATGTGTCACGTTTCTATATTAACTGTGCACATATGTTAGACTTATTACATTCATGGTCAGTACACAGTTTCACCTAGTATTTCTGTATATGTGCATTTGATAGATGTGCAACATAGGCCCATGTTGGTCAACAGGAATGATGACATGATTGTAAACTGTTGAGGCCTACTTCTAGTTGGCAAGATGTGGGTGTGTGGCTGTTGACTGGGACTGCGACATGTACACAACGACCAAGATTAGATCCATACATTTATTTGCTGGTTGAACTTTCTTGATATAGTAGTTATAGCTCTATCACTGTTCATGTGAAGAACTTTTGCACAATGTGAGTGTGTCACCTATTGCCAGCCACCGAGTTTCATCTCCACCATCCTTCTCCTCCATTGGGCCATCCTGTTGCTGGTCCCCATTTCACAAGACATTTGTCCGGATACATATATTGCGTAGGATGGGTCAGACAAGTAATTATCTTGAACACCATTGGGGGTAAGTGCAGCAAACTCCCCCTTAAATGTCAAGACATCGGAACCTGGCCTTGAGCAGACCAAAGGTGAGCTCGACAATATTGTGGGACTTCCAGAGATGCCTAGCTGTAGTTCCTGTCCGGCTGGGTCTAGGGGTGTGCACATGGAGTCAAGTGCCATGGGTGGTGACCATATCCTTGGTCAGCTGAAATAGGGAAAGATAGGTCAATTGTTAATGTTTGGGTCACTGTTACAGCTACATTCTGGTCCATGTTTTCAATTTCTAAAGTTTTTTCACAATAGCTATTACTCATGGAGATGTCTAAAGGTATACACATGTCTACTCCATTACTCCCCCAATTGATTACGGAGTACTGACATTGCCGCTGATGTGTTAACAATTTTGATGCATTAGTGGAGCAAGCTCCTTGTAAAAATAAGCACCTTAGTGTCAGCATGCTTGAAGTACCCCTCCCAATAATTGAATCACACTGACCACTGAGCAATATCTCTAGCTCCATTTCCTGACAAATTGAGACAGAGTGGTCCTACTACTAGATTTGCTAGTTTCAGCTGATCAAACTAATTCTGATATTATGTGCTCCATTCTATCAAAGTGAGTTGCCCATTATTATGAAAAAGTACAAATACTCATGTATGGCTCCACTCTTTCTAAATGTATTTAATTATATTGCCTTTCCGCATTGTCTTCGCTCTAAAACGGTATTCTTAAATGTTCAACATAGTGTTACATTTGATGGCAATATGACATTGAAACCTAATTAACAGCATTATGACGCTGATGAAATCACACTTACTACTTTTCAAGAATATTAGTTAGATTCTACACCAGTAATGAGCAAGGTGAATTGATGGGGGCAGGTCATGTGAGAAACGAGCCTCTAAGGAAAGGCCACCAGGAGTACCAAATACAACATTTTTAAAAGACCTTCCTTATCAGTGGATTGGTCAACAGCTCCAGTAACTGCAACATACAGTATTTCATGGACAAGCAGTGGCAATAGAGGTGCATGACAATGAGGGCGGTGTTGATTGGAATTGTCATAAAGTAAATATAGTGTTGGCTATACCCAAGGAGATGGCAATAGGATCTAACCATGCCATTATAAAGTACAAATAAAAAGATTCAGGAAATGTCGATAAAAATGCTACAAAATAATTCCTTACAGAATTAAGAGAACCCCAGCTGCACAGTGTATGAGTTGCTTATAAGGGTACTGAAACATTGAACCTTGCAGAACTTGAGTCTTAACCCCTTCGATGCTCATGACGGAACGGTTCCATCATGATCATCGGTCGAGCTGTGCTCATGACGTAACCGTTCCGTCATGACCACACACATTTTCATTAGGGCCCAGTAAATCTGCACCGCACGGATGAGGTTAAATGGTTAATAAAGTTGAAGAGCTAAGTTCATGATATAAACAAGCAGTAAGATGTGCCAAGTGATGTATAACATCAGTGGTTCCTTCTTTTGGGCATAGGAACTTAAGCCTGCATGCTGCGAGAGCAGGAGCTGCTGCAAACAAAGAAATCCAAATGGTAATGGTCATTACCATTTTCAAAAGTGAAGGGCACTTCAAGTGTGAGGGTGGGGTGGGGCCATTGAGAGGTGACTTACAGTTGCCTAAAGTGTAAAGTGCACATGTCAGATTGGCTGGCTGTATTGCGACTGCCAGCCTGACATGCACACTTTAGACCACAGCAATTCAAGCTCTATAACAGCTGGGTCGACAGTAGACAGAGCCTTTTACTTTCTAGAAGAGCGCTGCCTTGTTCTGCTCCGACCAATTATAGTGCTTCTCTTATGCTCGAAAACGCCATGAGAGCAACTCCAGGATTGGTTACTCTCTTCACTAAGTTCTGTCACCTCCCTCCATTCTTGGAACAGTAAACAGTGCCTTCTCCCGTGCGACGCATCTCTGGGACGGGAGATACTTAATGCATGTCTGAGATTATGATAAAGGCGGGGATAGGTGCCTGGAAACTTTCTCATAAAGCTCTTGGACTCCCAAATGTCACTAATACCCTCAACCCCTCCGGGTTCTGCACACAGAAACCAACATTGGTAAGTTTTTTAAGTACTCTTGTGATCACATGGACGTGTCTGATTTTTTTCCTTTATTTAAGCAATGTAAATTTTTAAATCTATCAATGAAACTGATTTCAGGCCTATACAGTTGTTCCCACCATTAGCCGTGAGCCCCAAGACCTGCTGCTGTTGATTAGCCCAACCTCTTTTAAATGTCATCCTCAGCCAGCAAGACTTTGCCTGCACTACCAGTGCTGACTCTGCGGCCGGCAGAGCGAGGAGTGGCCGGAACTACTGTGGAAGACGCAGGAGCACCATAACAGCAAGGGAGGCAACCCACAGTGCCAGAGCCTGCCTTACCAAGCCAACCTTTGCCTGCACTACCAGTGCTGACTCTGCCACCAGCTGAGGGGCCTGCAAATACAGAGGAAGGCACAGGATCACCATAAAAGCACTGGAGGTGCCCCGCAGCCAAGGGCAGGCCCGTCTGCATCCATCAGCGGCAGGAGGAGGCAGGGCTGGGCCAAACCTCTTTGCTTTGTGCCCTGAGAAGACTTTTCCTGCTATCCTGGTTCATCATGAGGAGCAAGACGTCAGCTCTGTAAGTTTGACTCTCTAAGTGTTTCAGCCCTAGGTAGGATCTAAATGCCCTATTTTTTTATATGAGCTACTTTGGTATCAAGTAGAGGTACACAATACAGGAATGGGGAAAAGGAAATACCCAAGCACTGCACTAGCAAGGTCCCCACCAATTTTAGGCAGTCTATATTGAACTGTATAACAGGGGCAAAGGGGGCCATTGCGAAACAAATTCTAAGAGTGGAAGAAACCCTAACTATCTGTTCTGAGAATGTCTCTGAACCCACAACTTCTCGCTCATTGTCCCCAAATGCAGCTCATAGGATATGCAGACTGAGGGAACTGGTTCTTTGAACAGTAAAGACAGCAATGAGACTGTGCTCAATTTTTTTTTCACCGGGTACTTCGAACACCCATCCTCCACCCATAGGACCAAAGATTCCAAGGAACTGCCAAGACGATCCCATTATGGTTCCTCCTGATGGAGAAAACAAGGCTAAAAAGAGGATTTTTGTGCAGAAGTCAGCAGCAACCACAAAACACCCGAGAACTGTTAGAACTGGCAACAAATCAATACCTGCTGCACCCTTGGACTGTACTTCTCTGGTGATATCTATCCATACCCTAACTTACCTCATTAAGACTTCTGTTTGCAATCTATCAGATCGACTGAAAGCTATTGAATGTGCTGTGTTGATGTGTGTGTAGAACGTTTAAGCCCTGTAAAACCCCATTATGGGGCAAACGATCATGTTAATGTTAATATTGATGGTATAATCCCTAGACCGTCAGTAACTCACCAGCTACTACACTGTGTTAAAGGGAACTCAGGGTTACCTATACGACCAGCATCAAACCGACAGCCCCAGCCTCACTTACTGCAAGCCAATGGGGCACACAGGTACAAGAATGAAGTGACACCACTAGTTCCCCTGTCCAACATCAGTTTGGGGGATCTGATTCTACCTAGTCTACTCACCCTACTCATCCTTTTCCTGTTACTAGAGCTCCCCCCTGAGGTTCTGTAAATTACGAATTTGTTTGTGCTCAGCCTCCATTTTGTAGACGTTGCCATTTTGTGTTGCCCTCATTCAGGCAGCACGGCGAGCGCGATGTTTCCGTTGTTTCTGCATTTGCGTGTCAGGTGGCTTCCTTTCCTATGTTTACTAACAAGTGTCAGGGTATGGCCGAGTACACTAATTCCCTACTGAGCTGATTAATCCCCGTCCAGACTATTTGTTGGTTCACACCATTCTTTCCTTTAAGTTATCTTATCGTTGTCCTTCGCTACACGTCTCGTGCATTCTCCTGTTTCACGACTGTCCTTCTAAAACCAGCTGTGTTTTCTCTACTCGTAAACTGAATTGTGTGGATTCATTTCCAATTTGCTTAAGGGGTCTACTGATAAACATGAACCAGGAACTTGAGTTGCTTGGGACTTAAAGCATTGTTTGTAACGTTTGCCTATGTCTCGTGTTCTTGTGTGATTGCATTTTACATTGTATTATAGCGTATATAAACCTGTATGCCACGGAGTAAAGTGGCATTCTCTTTTGAACCTCGTTATACCAACGACTTCTAAGACCACTGTGTTAGTTGAAGCTAATAAATACAATCTTCTACGCCAGACGAAGAGTCCGTGTCTCTGTACTTGACAAGGCAGGTGAATCCCGGGGATTTCAGGCGTATCCTGCGCCGCCGGGCCTTAAGGCTACGGTTCTCCACCCCCCACAGCTACCCTGTATGTGACCATTTTGGCCAATGTCCTGACCCTAGGTGTATCTCTACAAGAAACAAGGGACTCGTTGAGGAACAAATCTCTCGTCTGGTTAAACTGGGATGGGTGGAGTACTTTTTGAGGATTTTAAGATGGCGAGACAGGTGGGGTGGGTTGATAGGAGCCCCAAAGAGCTACAGGGTGATTGTGTGGTGCTGTCTTTCAAAACTCCAGCACTAGTTAGCACGATACTGGGAAGGGCAAACTCAGTGCATATACATCCAAATCACATTTCAGTTTTACCGCTGTTTTTTTTGTAGGTCTCCTTCACAACTGTCCAGACAGTTGAATTCTGCGACACAGCGACCACCAGTTTTAAACTTGATTACGTCATGTCCTTCGCTGTATCCCATTGAAATATCCAATAGGTATGATTGCCTCTTTGTCTTACTGGGGTAGATTGACTTCAGGCCGATTTAGTCAGAGGAACATATTTGTATAACCTTGCCTATTCTACCTCAATCCCTGCTAATATCTTACAGACAGCGGGAGACAAAGTGGTTGTCCAACGATCTATGGAGCAGGTTATGTTGAGTGATGTGACAAATTTGGATTGTATAACTACTGACTTAAGCACCATTTCTATTTTAAGTTGGAAAGTAGCAGGGCTAAGAAGCAAGATCAGTCTACCTGATTGGTTAGATGTTGTGACTAGTTTTGAAATTATCTGTTTACAGTAAACATGGGTTGTGGAACCAGTCATTTGAATGGTTACAAAACCTTTAACTTATCAGCTGTTCCAAGGAGACATGGCAGACCAAAGGGGGGTATCTGCATCTCTGTCTCAAAAATATTAACATCTTCTACTGTAAATGTAAAATTCCCTAACAACTTTTACCGTATTGTCTCCGTTGAATTCCTAGGCTCCCCACATTTGGTCCTAGTCAACTTCTACAACAATGATTGTGATTCAAATATACCCTTCATTTTGGACCAAATTATTATTGATCTAGAATCTCTAACTATTAAAGGGAATGGAGATGAATTATTGATGTGGGGTGGAGATTTTAATATCCAACTGTGTAAAATGTAATCGATTAAGATCTGTAGTTTTACCACAACGACAAATGATTGTTACCCATTTTTCACACACTGAATATAGTGCGAAACTTAATGAGCCTATTTTTAAATATGACCTGGGCTTCAGTAACAAATTCAGCAACAGACCAGTTGAAGTACCTTGTACTTTTGATGGTAGCATGGGTAAAAGCGTTACCAATTTCATGGTTTTTCCCAACTGTTACTTAGCTTTAGTTATTGATTTCACAATCCTTGATTTGGCAATGAGTGACCATTTTTCCCAATGCCTAACGCTGAACTGCGGCTGCATAGAGGAACATGGGTTCGTCATCACACTAGGGGGTCCATTCCGATTCGGGAAAAAACGCTTTGAATAGCAGTTTGGAGCTTTTTTCCCGTACAAATCGTACCATGCAACGTCCCTCGTATGTACGACGAAGTACGATTCGTACCAGGAACTGAACTCCGAACGAATCGTACAGAGAATGTACGAATCAAATCCCCGTATGAATCTCCATCGGAACCCGCTGTACGCAACATCTGTATGGTTTGCAGCTGGTTTTTCTGACCCAGCAAGTACAATACATGTCGGGTACACACCGTACGATCCTTTTTCTACGGGAGCTGAAAACAGCTCTAAAAGCAGAGTTTGCCTCGAAACAGGTACGGAACGCCCCCCCCACCCCCGGGTACGGTGCATACACCCCATTATCGCAGGGGTACGCACCGTACCCCTGCGATCATGGGGTGTTCTAACCGTGCGGTGTGTATGTGATTGTGTGCTTTTCCGTACAAATCGCCCTTACCTGACTTGGACCATACGAATCGCGTCCTCATACCCCTGTCCGGATCGTGCTCTTTGGGTCGTACAGCATGTTTACGATTAGTATGGAGAGGGCTCCAGATACGAATCGTACTGACGTTTTTTTTCCAGGATCAGAATCGACCCCCAGGTCTATGAAGAAAATAGATCTGTCCCACATGAATGTCTTTACCCTATGGTGGTCTATGGTCGAACCAAACGGTTTCCTAGAACATCTAATTCAGCAGCAAAGAAGGGCCTTAGATGTATGTATGGATGATTCAATTATGGAGTCATTTGGTCTTATCACTGAGTCAAAAAAAGTGGGCCTAACATCCAAACAGAAGTGAGGTCCAGTAAATAGGATTCCTGGTTCGATCATGTATGCACAGAGGCACATAAAAGTTTTAAAAAAAGCTTTGAAGTGTACTCCTAGGAATTAATTGGAGATCCAGCATAGGAGATGGCTGTACAGGCGAGCCTTATAAAATCGTAAAAGAAGTCTGAAAGCTGAGGCATGGAAAAAAGTGTATGATGCCAGCAGTAATAACTATACTACCACATTCTGGCGTGTGGTAAACTCACCCTTCTGTAGTGAGGATAATAAGCCTAAATTAGAGACTACAGTGAATCGATAGGACTGGGCAGCGTACTTCTCAAAGCTCTATGCCAACTCTACAAAGTGTGGAAGCAGTAACTCTACATCAGCCCTGTTGGTGGGCACTTCATTCCCAACTATCCCATATGTCTAACCTTAATTTTACTCTGGAGGAGGTCTTTCTGGCTTTAGACTCAAGCAATGGAGGTGAAGCACTAGGATTTGACAGGATTCTCATCAATTTTTTTAAGGCTAACATTGAGCTTTGGGACCCCCTCTTGACCCTTGTTTTTAGATAATGCCAAAGTGTTGGGTTTCTATTTTCATGGTCTGAGTCCCACATTGTACCAATTTTAAAAAAGGAGATTACAACTGCCCTGCTCATTATAGACCCATTTCCCTGCTAGATTCTCTAGTTAAGGTTGTGGGTCATATAATTTTAAGTAGATTGCAAAGCTGGATGGACTGTAACAATATTATCTCTAACCTACTGTATGGTATCCGAAATTGGGACCACAGATCAAGCCATCAATTTTAAATTGTTTCTAGGCATGTATGTTCATATTAAAAGAGGCAATTTAATTTTGGTTTTCATCGACTTGTCGACTGCTTTTGATAAGCTCTGGTCCGTTATGACCTCAATGGGTATAGACTAAACCATTGTCAACTTCTAAAGATATTTATATTCTACAAGCTGAGCTAGGGTTCGCTTTGGTTTAAGGGGCAAATGTAGACGTTCCTTAAGTATTGAAAAAGGGGTTTGCCAAGGATGTTTGCTCGTCCCCTTTTTATTTAATTTGTACATTAAGGATTTAGGTAACAGATTTGCAAATGCATGTATGGACTTCCCACACATTAAGCAATGCCCAGTACCCGTCCTAGTTTATGCGGACGATGTAGTACTTATAGCACATACTCCATTAGCTCTGCAGCATCTCCTGGATAGTTTTGTGCATTTTATGGAGAATCTGGGTTTGTGATTTAACAATAGTTAAACGTTCGTTATGAAAGTTGGCAGAAGTTCTAATAAGATGCACAATATTTTTATAGGGAAAGATATTATTCCACTAACTCCCACTTTTTTTTTTCCTGGGCATTTTAGTCAATTGTGAGGGGAGTTGCAAAAGTGCAATTAACTCAAGAAGGCTGCAATTTGTAAGATCTGTTGCGGTCTTGTGTAACTTTGCAAGAAAATTGTGTTGTAAACAGCCAATGGAAATGCTAACTATTTATAATGCAAAATGTAGAACCATTGGTACTTACAGCGCTGAGCTGTGGGGGCATGTTAATGTAGAACCTCTGAAGGTGGTGGAAAATGCATATAAAAATCTTTTGACACTTCCTTCTAGTTGTTCAAATTGTGTATACCACTCTGAAGTGGGTGCAACCCACTTAGCAGATCTGATAAGGTTACAGACAGTTTTTCTCTGGCACAAGATCTGGACTTCAGAGTACATGGAATTTAATCGGGCCTCAGTCAAGGACTGCTGTGACTCTGTACTTTATGTTAGATATTAACCATCTGGAATAACAACCGGAAACCCTGAATAGTATTACGAGGTAAGCACTTAAAACAGAGGGGCATATTATCAAGGGCTTTAAAAGCCAAGAAAGCGGAGATAAAATTATCTCCCTATTACCTAGGTTTCGCTAACACCAGTTAGCGACAGCTAGTAGAAGATAGCGACCATCTTGGGCCCCGCTTTGTCATGTCGGAAAAATTTATCACTAATGACATGCAAAGTGGGCATGACAAGATGTCAGCGACTGGAAACAGTCGCTAACATCGCTATCTCCAATTACCAGCTTTTGGAGATATTCACGCTAAGCGCGAATATCTCCAAAAGCTAACACCTGCCCAGGAGCAGTTCTTAGCCATGTTATCCAATGGGAGACAGATAACATGGCTAAAAGCATTAGCTCGGTAATGCCTGAATATCGCTGATTTTTCAGCGATATTCATGCATTACTGCCGATTTTTATCGCATTTGCGATAAACCTTGGTAATACCAAGGCTTATCTGCGATAAAAATCGCCGCAGCTCTACGATAAATGTTTCTCGCTAACCAAGCAATAGCTATAATTATCGCTATTGCTTGGTAATATGCCCCAGAGTGTCTACATTTTTGGGAGGAATTGAGATTAACAGTGGAATTAGAGATACCAACTGTTCAACATATTCAAATGGTCTTGACTACATTCTCAATGCAGCCACATCTTTTTAATGTTCTTAAAGCACAACATAGATTCGTTTTAATGCATTTTAGATTTGACATATTTCCCTGTTTGATGACTTTTCTAATTATTGTCAACAACTGGTCTAGGGAATTAATGCATTGTCCATGTGACAATTTGTCTAAACAATCAACATTTCACATCTTGTTCTTTTGTATATAGATCTGAGGAGATCCTTTATTGAACCTCTGATGAAATCTTTAAGTTTTAAACAATGTAGGCAAGCGTTTATATATTTGCAATTGCTCCCTAATCTGTTTATATGTGTTGTTTCAGCAGGATTTCTCAGGGCTGTATCAACTAGAAGAAAATCATTACTTATGTTTGCTAAATTGTGTATGTTTTTTAACATTACTGTTTCTTGATTTTATACATAGTGCTGTTTACATGCATTATTTTATGATACATTTTATGAATCGAATAAAGTTGAATTGTTTTGAATTGATGTCACTAGCCACCACAAATGTGTAATAAAGCACGTTCACAAATATAAATCACTATGCAGCATGTTTTCAAAGATTGTAATAGCAGACCAAAAGAAGTCGGACAAATGGCATCTTGACTAAAGTCCTCGAGGAAAGTTCAATCTGAAATGAAAAGTGGTTATTGAGGTTGGGAATTAAGAAACTCTTATGAAAGCACATATTAATAGGAGAGTGTGGGGGGGCGTGGCTTGGCGCCCGTGGGTAATGGCGGCGCCTGAGTGAGGCTCTGCCACGGATCCGGGAGATTCGTCGCTCAAACTCCTCGGTTTCTGAATTGGAGGCTATGGTCAGCCGTCGGAACGTTCCTGCGATGCCTTGAAACCCCTGAGGCATTTTCATCTTCAATGGAGACGGTGAAAATTGTTGTTCTACTTCTGAGGACGCTCTGCTGCTTGCGGTCGCCATTTTGCATGACCTGATGCGATGCGCTCCTCCCGTGAGGACGAACGCGTTTTGCCTATCCTTCTTTGCTGGTGGCTTAATGGAACTCGTACAACCTCTGCATCTCCTGGGATGCCTGGAAACCACTGAAGTGGAGACGCCTTGCAAGTGAGTGCACCGCTTTAAGCCTAACCCAGTCCAGCGCTGCCGCCATTTTGTACAACCCGGCGCATTGTGCTTTTAATGCCGGCATGCTCTCTGCAATTCCCCGCGGCTTTTGGCCCTACCTAGGCCTTCATAATGCCTCACAAAATGCTTCATCCTGCGGGAATTAACTATCGCTTGCCATTGTTTTGATGCAGTGTGGAGGCGGCAGACTGCTTGTCGTTTCTCTATTGAATCGCGCATTTTCATGACAGTTGCTTGAAAACTGAAAGGACTTTTTCTTTTACCTGGGGTATTTCCTTGATCGCCTCTCAACTGGATGGCACTTGTGTTTGCCTATTCACCATTTGCATGCAGGCTTGATTTCTTCGATGATCCTTTCTGCTCCTGCTGGTTTCTTTCGCGCCTTTAATGGTTATGCAATGCATTTATCCTGGGAGCCCTGCCAGTATGCTTTCTGCTTCGCTGGTTCAGAAGTCTTCCTTGTGTAACCTATGCTATGTCTGCAAGTTCTCCCTGCACGCATTTGTGGCCTGGCTGCTTCCTTACTTCATCAGTTGTGCTTGCTATCCTCTATGTTCATTACCTTTGTACATGTACATTATGGTCAGCATCTAGCACTGGACCTCTCTTCAAGTGTCTCTTTTCACCATCAAATTTGCCTCCCCTTTTTTCTCTTCAGAATTCTTTTTCATTATCCCCACATTTGCCGGTGACTTTATTCTTCTCCTCACGTTGTAACAGTACGCTTTATACACGTTCTTCTCCAGCTGCTTTTTATGGGACGACTTAAATCTATGTTGCGCCTCCCTTCCAAAGCACCTACAAATGTGGCTTTTGTGAAAAATTCTAAAGTCTTCTCCGCTTTCTCTCAATTAGAAGACTCCCTTGCCTCGTCTGGCTCGGAGGCAGCCATGGATTCTTCTCAACCAGCATCAGGGAAAAACACCATGAAAAGACTAAAAAAGGATCCCCCTTCACCGGCCAAGCAATCAACACCCGTCTCTATGGAACTTTTGCTGGAAGAGATACGATCGTTTCGTCCTTTTCTTGAGGAAATCGGGACACTTCGCCCTTACATGGAGGAAACAAAAGCTAAACTTCAAGTTCTAACAGACAATTGGTCACAAATCGAGACAAGGGTTTCCTCTGTTGAACATTCTGTCGTCTCTTTTCAGGAAACTCAAACCACAGTTTCGCATTTGTCCTCACAGGTGGGTGCTCTTCAGAAGCAGGTGGAGGAGTTAGAAAACAGAGGCAGGCGGAATAACCTTCGCATTTACGGCTTAGTGGAAGGTCTTGAAGGCTCCGACCCGCCTGCTTTCTTCAAAACGTTTCTCCCCAAGTTGCTCCACCTACCAGAAGGGACGTCTCTCAACATTCAGCGTGCTCATCGCCTTGGCTGTCTACCGACGTCTATGTCCTCCTCACAACGACCAAGAGGCGTCATTCTCTATTTCCTGGAGTACACTGATCTCTTGAAGGTTCTGGCAGCTGCCAAGGCTATTTCCAAATAGGCATGGTCTGGCTCTCCTTTGTTCTTCGCTCAGGATTATGCCAAAGCAACTGCCAATCGTAGGAAGGCTTTCCTGGGTATGAGAGAGGTCCTCGGTTTCATGGGTGCTCGTTATGGCCTGTATCATCCTTGTTTGTTTAAAGTCACCTACAACAACAAGACGACTACCTATGAAGATCCAGTGAGATTGCAAGATTGCAAAGTTTCATTAATGCACATCAGACATCTGCTATGGACGCCTCTGGACCTTCCTTGTCTTGTCCTGGCAGGTTCTCCCTTCTGGCGTTTTTCACTTGTTTGAATGTTTCCTCTCTTGCGATGCATTGTTGTTGTTTTTTTCATGGTCTTTTTATTGACCAATGTTCGTAATCCATTATTGTTTTTTCCCTTCTTTGTTTCCACAGGAACCCTTCTTTGTCTGATGATGTCTTCCCGGTTCCCTGCCCAGCTGATCTCGGTTGTGTTGCCTTACCTACATGGCCCCTTCCCCCCTATACTTCTTCTCGTCTTCCTCTTTTGTAGGTATGTTTCCCTCTTGTTTTCTGTTCCTCTTTTGTTTTTCGTTCTTGTCTTCTTCCCTTCCCCCTTGTTTCGATATCCTTATTTGTATAATGATGATGATTTTCTTTTTTCAGGTTGTATTTCTTTTTCTTTCATTTTTGCAAATCCCTTTTTTCTTTTTCCTCTCTTCTTCTATATTGCTTTTCTTTCTTCTACTTCTTACTTCTAAATCTTGGGTCTTTCTCTTATTATTACATATATCTTCAATGCACACTGTTTTCTTCTTGTTCAGCTCACTTTTCTCTTTCTTCTCGCACTTCTAATCACTTCTTTCTTCTCTCTTGACCTACTCACTTTTATTGATTTCATTATGGTTTTCTTATTTAACAAATTTGTTGCTCTAATGTACAAATTATGTCTTTGAACATAACTTCCTGGAATGTTATGGGTATTAATTCCCCAATTAAACGACAGCGCATTCTATCTCACCCAGCTAAACTAAATGTTGACATTGCATTCCTTCAAGAAACTCACCTTTCTGACATAGAATCTGATAAGCTTAAAAGAGGTTGGGTGGGTGAAGTCTTCTATTCACAAGGTGATGGTAAGCACAATGGTGTTGCTATTCTATGTCGCAGGTCGCTCCCCTTCACAGTCATTTCCCAAGAATCAGATACCAATGGCAGATGGACACATGTCAGACTATCGCTTAGAGGTGTTCCAATCTCTCTTCTTAATGTTTATGGTCCCACAAACGGTGAACCCCTTTTTTGGGCTGAGTTTTCTCCACGCATTACCCAATTCATGGATGATAATTGCATCCTTGCAGGAGATTGTAATCACCCTCTTGATCCTTTTTTGGATAGGAAGTCTGATTCCACTTATATTCCCACAAAACCACATTAACTTTTTACCCAAGCTATTTCCCAACATAAGCTTGTTAACTCCTGGCGTTTATGTAACCCGACTTTGCAAGAGTTTACTTTCTACTCACCCCATCACCGTTCCCAATCACGACTTGACTATATTTTTGTTTCCCATGATCTTGCTCAAACGCTCACTGCGGCGGAAATTGGTCCAATATTGCTTTCCCATCATGCCCCTGTAGTAGTTAGCCTTGAGGTTCTCCCTAAAGTTGATGGACCTAGAAGATGGCGTTTTAATAATGCCCTCCTTTTAGATCCCAAGTTTTCCACTTCCTTCTCTACATTTTTTGATGATTTTTTTCTTTTCAATGATGTCCCACCCATTTCAAAACACAATCTCTGGGATGCTTTCAAAGCAGCTGCACGCAACTTCATTATTAATTTTGTCGCTAAAAAATGCAAGAATGCTCGCCAATTCACTAAATCCCTCCTTCATGACATTAAGAGATTGGAACACGCCTATTTCACTTCACACTCCTCAGATAGTCTGACAACTCTGGTCGCTGCTAAGATTAAATTTAATGAAAAGTCTACTGAAGATGCTTCTTTGTATTTGCTTAAGTCAAGTGCCAAATTTTATGGTGGTAGGAATAAAGCTGGGAAGATTCTTGCTAATTACTTAAAGGTCAAGCACAATAAGGTGAACATTGAATCGGTTTATGATACTAATGCACACTTACAACATAAGGATGCTGATATTCTCGCTACTTTTTCCCATTTCTACGAGACCTTACATTCTTCTGACACCCTATCTTCTCCTCAGTCTCTTACTCACTTCTTTTCCACCATTCAAACACCTACACCTTCCCCTCCTGACCTTTCTTCCTTAGAATTTGACATCTCACAGAAAGAATTGCTTACTGCCCTCCAACGTCTTAAACTCAACAAAGCCCCTGGCCCGGATGGTTTTACCATTGAGTTTTTTTTCCAGTTCTCCAAATTATTGATTCCAAAGCTCCATTCCCATCTCCACTCTTTTGCTGAATTACTTACTTCCTCTGGCACCTTTTCAGACGCACATATTTGTTTAATACCCAAACCCGGGAAAGATGTCCAATATTGCAAAAACTACGGACCCATCTCCCTGGTTAATATTGACTATAAAATCTTTGCCATATCATTAGCGATAAGATTGGACCATTTGCTTCCTGACCTCCTAGGTGACGAACAATCAGTCTTTGTTAAAGGTCGTTATTTTTCTGACAATACCAGACTCTTATTTAACATATTAACAAAATCCTCCCATCTCCAACATCCTCTCGCGGCAATAGCCCTAGACGCTGAAAAAGCGTTTGATAGGGTTGAGTGGCCCTACCTCTTTCATACTCTTAGATGGTTTGTTTGTTTGGCCGTAAATTTACTTCCCTAATCTCACTATTGTATTCTCGTCCACGAGCTGCAGTTTATGCTAATGGCCACATTTCTTCTTATTTTGACCTTGGTAGAGGTGTTCGCCAAGGATGTCCCCTCTCACCTTTTCTTTTCAACCTTGCTTTAGAACCCTTTTTGTCCAAACTACGCCAAAATTCTAACATCCATGGCTTTCAGACTAGAGATCTTTCTATTAAACTTGCTGCCTATGCAGATGACATATTACTTTTCATCTCGAACCCTGCGGTCTCCGTCCCTGCTTTTTTGGAGGAAGTACAGACCTATTCCTCAATTTCTGGTTATAAACTCAACCATGATAAATGCGAAATCCTGCCCTTGATGAAATTCACCTTTAAACCTGATTTTAGCACCTCCAGTTTCACCTGGAGCTCTTCCCATATTAAGTATTTAGGGTTGCATATCACTCCCTCCATCCCGGATACTGTTTCCCTTTGCCTTACTAAATGCATTCAGAAATTATCCGACCTTACAGCTAAGTGGCATCCTCTCTACCTGTCTTGGTGGGGTTGCTTAGATACTATTAAAATTATGCATTCCCCTATTGTTCTTTTTACCCTTTCCAATATTACCATTTCTATTCCAGCTAAGTTTTTTAAGAAATTAACTCAGTCTTATCTTCCTTTTTATGGCATGATAATAAACCCAGAATGTCTCTTGTTAAACTCATTTGTCCCGCTTCTGAAGGTGGTGTTAATTTTCCGGATTTCTCGGCCTATCACAAGGCTTTTTTGTTGCGTCAATCTTCCTTTTGGCTACAAGACCCTGACTCCCCTTGCCCTTTGTGGACTAAGATTGAGCGCCTTTTCCTTTCCCCTTTCTCCTTTGCTGAGTGTATCTCCTTTTCGCGCAAGCCCTCTTCAATTCTTACTCCTATCCATAAATTCACTCTCAAACTCCTCTTATCCTCCAATCCTCCTCCTCCTGTATGTGTTGCCGACTTCCTTTCATCCACTATTTGGCACAATAAATACCTTCTACTCCGGGCTAAGCCTTTTTACTGGAAATCTTGGAGAACCAAAGGTCTGCTTTGGATATCACAGTTATTCTCACATTCCACCTTTTTGCCCTTCCACACTCTTTGTTCCATTTTTGATTTACCCCTCTCTTTTGCTCCCAAATACCTCCTCCTTAAAGCATCGGTCATGGAAACTTACAACAGACTTTCCAAGTCTATCCCTTCTTCCATCTCACCTGTTCCCACCATTCAACTTCATTCCATCTTACAAACCCTTCCCAGAGCCTCTGTCATGTATAAACACCTTCATGCACATACACTTCCAGATCCAAATCCAAGGTGGAGGAGCATTGGGAGAATGATTTTTCCATATTGTGGCCAATTTCTCTTTGGGACAAGATTTGGACAAAGATTTGTAAAACTTCTAGGGCTGTATTTTTAACGCAATCTATATTTTTTATATATAGTCGCTTGTTACACACTCCTTCTACCCTTCACAAACGTTTCCCTGCCACATCAGATACATGTTGGTCTTTCTCTTTACCTAATGCCACTTTATTTCATATGTTGTTCCTTTGCAAGAAGGTACGCGCCTTCTGGTTACAAGTTTGGGCACAAATTAATGTTATTTTTTGTACTAGTATTCCATTCTCCCCTACCCATATCTTTTTGGGAAGTCTTTCCCCTCTTTGGGACAAGACTGATCTCGATGTTCGTATTGTTGATTTATTATTAGCTGTTGCATTTCAACAAATTACTATTAATTAAGTCTTCGTCTACTATTACTTTCAAAGCATGGTGGTATAATGTTTGTCACAATCATAGACTTGATACTGCTTTTGTTTTTCCTGCCCAGTTGGCAGGTAAGCGTGCTGATTTATGGCTTCCTGTTTCGCTGTATTTAGATATTTGTACAACTCGCTCCTTTCGTCCACGACCTGCTCAGCAGGAGGTTTCCAAACCCCTTTGATGCCCTTTCTCATTCCTCATGTTTTGCTAAGATGTTTAACTGCATAGTTATAATTGCATTTGCTTTTATTGTATATTTACTGTACCCTTTCTTTTTACTTCCTGATACCCATGATTAGTTTATTATGTTTCGTATTGCTCATTTCACTTTGCAATGTATTTTGATTATCATTCTTGTGATTTCCCTTCCTTTCCCTTCCCCTTATTCTTTTTCCTCATAACTCTTTACTTATATTTTGTATTACTACCTTGCATTACTATTAATAAACTTATTTTGAACTCAAAACATTCATAGGAGAGTGTGAAAAGTAACCCCTAACCATCATATCAAGTATTGAAAATGGACTTGAGGCAAGATAGTAAGTAAAATCATTCACATGGAGCCAAAAAGTGTATTGTTTTTATCTGCAAAAAAAAGTTCTGTTTGGGGAGGAAAAACCTTAGAAGATAGAGCTAACCCTGAAATAATGAAAAGTCTGCCTGGGTGAAGACCAAATAATAGTGCTGAATGTAGGAAATATGTGAGTGGTATATACTCATTTACTGTCATTCCATTCATTTATGCACGCAGACAGCAAGTACAATTGATGTGGTTGATCACACGGTTCTGGTTTTTCGACATTCTGATATATAACAGTTATCTTTGAACCACGTGTACTATTTATGTGTCAATAATTTGGTTGTGTGTTGTTGAATCTTTGTATTTCCACCATAATGTGTGATAATATTTGCATACATTTATTCTTGACTGTGCCCCTTTTGTTGTGAATCACAACCTTTCCCCTAATGTTATTCATTTAGTCTCTGTTGAACCTTTTTTTAAAACATCCTTCAGGTTGATTGTAACAAGATTATTCACCTGTGTGTAGAATACCACACCACCATTTGGTTTTTGACTTGATAAAATCTTCAACATTTTTGACAATGGGCAATGGACATTTTTTTGACATTCGGTGATTGTGTCTTTCTTGTGGGTCCTTTATTTGAGTTGTCCATGCTGTGTCTTTCTCTTTCCTTCTCTTTGATTTATCAACACTATTATTATTCACTCATTTTATGAATGTCCTAGAATTATCTCTATGCCTGGGGAGGGCACTTTTATGGACTGCCTAAACACAATAGTGTTTGGAGCACATGCTGTGCCCTTTAGTCCATTTGAATGCAGAGTGCATGACACATAATTCAACATTTTTAAAATCGGGAAAGGTTGGTGGACATGCAGATTCTGTGTTATATATTGTCTTATTCTTAACTTACAGGTGGAAATTGAACTTTGAGAGCCCACCTGACAAAGATGTTGTAGACTGACTCCAGGAAAATTCCAGGAGGTGGCTTACTCCTGGAATAAAATAGTTAGGCGGAAGTAGTACACCAGTAAGCCATAGAAACACTTTTTTTAATTCCAGCCTGTGCTATTTGTATACTGCAGCCTTTTTTGACACCATTCTTTAGTACACATGAACTTTGATTGACACTCTTTAATTAGTTTATTAGTTGCATTACTAATGCAAAATATGGCATTCTTCATAAAGGAAAGGGATTTTTCCATTTTGCACCTTTTCAGGTTAAAGTGATATGAAACTCATATCTACTCAGACATGTACCCTTACATTGTTATATAAATGCTAATTCGTTCTAATTAGTCTTCGTTCTTGTTTGATGTTGTTTCTGCCAGACCACACATCTTTGATGGCAACTTTTTGGCCATTACTATAGGTCACAACACGAAAATACTTTTCACCAGTTTTCTGGCCAGAATTCACCAGTACTTTGTATGTAAGTGTCCCTTTTTTCAAAGCATCCCTCTTGGAATAAATTTGAAGTAATGACTGCTCAGGTGATGACCATTAGAGTCATAGACAAGGGTCACAACATCAATTATCCCTAGGCGGCACAATATGAGATTTAGAGTTCCTATTATCACAAACGAGGTAATCCACAAGACTTGTACCCAAAAGAAGTAATTATCTGTTGTTGTGCTAAAAGTTTGAGGCCAAAAATATTGACTTATACATTCAAGACCTAATTACGAGTTTGTCAGAATAGGGTAGGATATTTATCAGACATGCTAAATATCATTGCCCAAGGGAGAGATCTTTACCACATTTAGTAAATAACTCCTACTTTGAAATGTTAACAGAAAAATTAGGCATATCATGTGGAGTAGGTTTTTAACATACTGAGGGGCATATTTACAAGGCCCTATCGCCAGCACAAAGTGACGTTGTGTTGATGATAGGGGCTTTGCCCTATTTACAGGGCAGCATTAAGGCACTTAACATGGCTTAATGCTGCCTTGTACATAAGGCACCAATTCATGCTGTACTTAGCACGAAAGGGGAGGGCAATGGGTGTTGTTATGGCTGTTTCACCGCAACACTCTTTGATTTTGATACTGCCCCCGATTTACAAGGGTGGCGTAAATAGGAGGCATCGTCAAAATTAAGACCAGGCAAAGCCTGGCAGGCAAAACGAGGAGAAATGCTTTATTTCTCTTCTTTTTTGCTGTTTCCCCGTGTGCTGCCTTGTGCAGCACACCTAGAAAAAAGCAAAAAAACATTGATTGTTTATGCGCAGGAAGGTGTGCCTTCCTGCACATAAACAATCCCCCTAAAAAATGAAGTTCTGTAACTTCTATTTGTGCAGCATTAAGCAGTGTGGTCTGTATTATGTGGGTATGTTCTGTTTTGTTTATTTAACCCCTTGGGCGCGGCCACGATTCAGCACCTATGCGGCACATTCCGATCGCGGTGTGGTCATGCTGGTCGGGAGCCGTCATCAGCACATGAGCACTGTGTGCCATGACGGCTCCTGGCCGTCATCAGCATGGACGGGGTTAACTGTTAATCAGAACCCTGGCATGCCATTGGGAGCTTCAATTGCCTAACTGTGGTCAGTTGAGACCTTGCTATCCTGCTTGTATGTTGTTTAGCAGTGGGTTCCTGTTATTGGTCTTCGATCAATAAATGCTTAGTTTTTTATGTTCCAGTCTTAGCCTCAAGTCATTTCAGCTTCACCCCGATACTAGACTTTAGTACCAGAAGAGGGGTAAGTTGTTTTGGCCGAGACCGTCCTGCGTCAGCCTGCTGCCATCTACTTGAACCCACTGGCCGTTTTGCTCTTCCGGGTCTTTGAAGGACAGATATTCTGCCAAATTTCCTCAGCTGGGTCAATTTAATCTTAACATAGAGGCTCTTTTTGTATTAACCATTTGGAGCTGCCATTGGAAGCCCCACCTTGCGCTGTTAGCCTTGTGAGCCTACCTCATTGCAGCTCTCGGCTTCCATTGTTGCGACTCATGCCTGCATCCTGCATTATTGTCTCTCCCCAGCCTTGCATCATCCTCCTGGCTTTGGGAGAGCCTAGGCAATAGCTCTTCCGGTGTTCGAGTCCTGAGCCTTCGACTCAGCTTCCCATTCTGCTTCCAACGTCCTCAAAGGATTCTGGGTAAGCGTGGTTTTGTCAAATGCCCAGCGGCCATCTTTGTTGAGGATTTCTCCAGGATCAAGACGACTTGTCTTACACACATATTCTGCTTCGCCTGCTATGTAATGAGGGCTAGTGTCATAGTCATAAAAAACTTTTATTCGGTTACAATTTTGCATAACCATAAAAAGTACATTTCTAAATACATCTTAATGATTAAAAACACAATTCATTAAATACATTTTTAAAAAGATTATAAAAGAACTTTGTTTAGCAAATAACGTACATTTAGAACAATAAGATGGGCCTCGGATTTTCTGCAACATATTTTAAGGGTAGTTCTAGTATACTCATTACAGAATTGGCGTTGTATTCAAGGTCCGGGAACAGCACTAAACAATAAGAGTATAATTTTAACACAGGTAGCTAAGCCACACAAACACTGCGCCGAATATTTAGACATAGTTTTAGGAAGCCAGCTACACATTTTGCATTATATACAGAGTCCAAGGACTGTAATGCCAAGTAAGCGGGCCGACACGTTCTCAGACCCATTGTGCGCAATACAGGCAAAATCCAGCGCTTACGTGGGATCGTGTAATATCTACAAAACAGTATTATGTGAATTGTTGACTGGTCCGAGATCCCATTGCAGGGACATTTCATTAAATTGTGTGACCAGTCTTGCTGCTTTGGATATGTGACTAGGTGGTAGAATGTATTAAATCTAAACCTAGTCAATAAATATTTGTCGTAAGTACTTAAATAGAAAGTTAAATATGGCTGGATCCCCAGGGTAGTCTGAAGTGTTAGGATATGAGCATTTGAAGGTTTGCTTATTTCCTGTGTCAATCGTAGTTCCCTGAGATGAGAGAGGCAAAGTTTTTTCAAATCTTTCCTAGAAATGTTCATCAATGCAGGTGGATCCCAGAAATATACAATGCGATCCAGATCACCTAGGAAGTTTTTCACATACTGGAGCCAAGGAATATTATGCCAATTAGCTAGGGCCAGGCAGTCTGTTAAGAGTGAGCGAGTTAGGTGGCACTGCGTTTTGGTCCAGACACGGTGCCACAAAAGGATCGGCTGAACCCTGATGTTATCGGTCAGATAATCGATTCCCAGCTCAATATGGCAACCATACGTAGGGGCGCTTTGAGGTACAGCCAGCAGATATTTTATAAAGTGCGCCTTCTTTCATCGGTGATCTGCACACCAGCTGTGCAACACTGGGATTGGTGACACGTGTGGTTTCTCATCAGGGATTCACACACCTGCTGTGTGACACTGGGATTGATGGCTCGCACACAAACTCTGTTTTCCTCAATCTTTCAAGCCTGGCAAGTGAATATTTCTGCACTACCACAGGATTACTTTTTGTGCATTTGATGCAGTTTTACGCTTCATTTCTTTGTCTTTCACTACTTTATTAGTACTTACCATACATAGTATGAATTCCTTGTGGACAGCCTGCACCGCAGGAGTAGAGTCAGGATTTAAGGAGATGGTGTTCCCTTTGTGGTTAATGCTGCCTCGTTCTCTGGCCAGACATATGGGGGAACAGCGATTACAACGCAACTTTTACCACGCAGTACTTTTACCACGCAACTTTTACAACGCAAGTCATTACAATGACTTGCGCTGGGGGGCACCGTAGGATAGGGAATAGTGTAATTTACTATCCTACTCCCCTACTCTCCACGGGGACTGGAGTTGGAATAGTAAATTAAACTATTCACTATCCAGCGCTCCCCAACACAAGTCCTTGTAACGACTTGCATTGTAAAACCTGCTTGGTAAAGGCATGCGTTGTAAAAGCATGCGTAGTAACGACATACATCCGACGTAGGATGGTATACCGATCCCGGTAGTTTAACAGATGTGCAAGTATCGTCCTGGGCGGAGAGGTCCCACCTGTGGTCTGGGCCCCCAAGTGCGGTGGGCTCTCTCTATGGTGAACACCGCTGACAGATTCTGACCAAACAGTCCACATAAGAGGTCATATACATAGGTTTCCATCTTATAAATGGCTGTCATTTCTGGTATTCCTGTAATTCTGAGGTTATTTCAATGGGATAAAGCTTCAAAATCATTGTTCTTGGCTCTGATACTGCGTAATACCTTGTCCATTTGTAGTAGGTGCTCCTTTGCTTCTACCTGGAAGTCATGGGAGTCAGAAGCACACCAGTCTGTTATACTAGTCTGAAGCAAGGCCCTCCAGCTGATCCAGACATGTCTCATGTGCGTCAACCCGCTTCTTAACATGGTCCAGCTGGGAGGGTAGGACATCGAGCTTGCCATCTATGGTTTTCAGGCTGGACTTCATTTCCAGTAAAAGTGAACGGAAGCTGTCACCCGGGTCGTCGACCATCTCGCTGAGGCCGAGATCGGCATCTCCCTCTGTCTCGGCCTCCTCATGTCTTGTGAGTCTTTTGCTTTTGAACATTAATTTGGGCTGCTTGGTGTTGTGTTTCCCTATATGCCACTCTTTCTTCTCAAAGGCTTTAAAGAAGTGGCCTCCCAGCATGGTAGGGGTTTCCGAGAGTCCCCGTTTGTCCCAACTCCAAATTGGGCGCTCCCAAATAACCAATGAGCTGACCACAGCCTTATTGCCGGGATCAGAAGGGACACAGCCGGTGTTCCAAAGCTGATGCAAAATGCTGGGCGCGACCCCTGATCCTTTTGGCTGGCAACACCACACAATATTGCTGCTGCAGCAACGCTGACACCAGTCAGGAGCAGCACTGTGATTAGAGCTCACGGAGGTCCGGGCGTTGCTCCACACTTGCTGGTAGGGGGCTCGTCTGAGACTTACCTTCAGCTCACAGGAGCACCAGTGCACGTTTCTTTTTCCCCCTTCAGTCTCAGCCCAAGGCTACATGCCGACCTGCCCAGTGCGCTCCACGCTTGCCGGGCCTCAACTTCTGGGCATCTGGCTGGGGTGCAACACAGGGAAGCGAGAATGCTCTGGAGAGTCACCTCGCTGCATCATCAGTGGGACCACAGCAGTCAAAGGTTTTGTAGTTCACACTTCTCTTTGTGGCAGGGTGTACTCTCTCCATCTTCAGGGATGGGCTGCACAATGTCGTGCGTACCAGGCCTGTAGCTCTCTGGACCAAGGTGCTCCTCCTATTCAGTTATCAGGCAGAACAAAGGCTTGTGTAGTCATAAAAATCAGCTCTACCGCTGCGCAGCTCGCTAATGCATATGTCTTCGCAATAACAGGTATTTCTAGTTAGTCAGATGGAAGGATGATGAAAGGATTTTGCCTCGGCCTGCAGAGCTCACTCAATGAGCAGCCATCTCGCGGCACCACAGATAATTTAGTCCTGAACTCGTCATGAGGGCCTAAATGTCATAATACATATTGAATTTGCTGTTAAATTCATCAATCTTAAGAAGTGAAAACAGAGGAATTAGTGTCCTGGTGACTTTGGTAGCACAATTACAAGCTACCAGGACATTAATAGCACAAGAGGAAAAATTACATTTTTTGTAACAATATTTTGCACAATGATAAATACATTCGCAGGCCCTTCGCCAAGATCGACTCATTTAGAGTACAAATTGCATAGCACACATACAACACACACACACACTACTGAATGAACACCCACAGGCACCACAAGCACAACACCCACAGCCAACAGAGCCACATAAATTTTTTAAGTGTCAATACAGATGTGTTCATTTTATCTTGATTATTTGTACGGTGTACACAAAAGCATTACACATAAAAAATTGCATGTAAGAGCAATGTAAAAATATACAAGACCAAAACAATTATCAAAACACACTATTCATAGTAAGACAATTGTAAAATAATCTTACTTAGATCCAGGCGACAGCGGAGTTGATTAGCGCTGTGGTCATGTAGTTTCAGCAAAAGGTGGACTTGGGCGATATGGTTCAAAACAGAAGTGGAAGTGGTAAAGAGAAAAAAGTTAAGTTTCTACCTAATATCCTTTGATTCCGCCAACTCAAAGGAGGTAGTATCCTTGCCACAGTTTCCTTGACGGAAAGGCACATCATGATTAGTCAGTGGTAATCTTGGCTAGACTCCTGCCGACAGCAGCTTCTGCCTATGGTGCTGTCAATGCAGGTGAAAATTCCTGGCGGAGTCGGTGGCACTTGGGCAGTCTTTCATCCATGGAGTCGCTTTCATCTATATAGAGTGGGCAGACCGCCAAGTAAGTGGGCGGTGAAACCATCGATAAAGTGCCAGCGGGATAAAGTGACAGCGGCACTAGATCCGCTAAGATCCAAATCAGGCCTTAATGTTATATTGGACTAGCCAAGACACTAGCATTAAGTGCATTGAGTGAATCTGGTTATTTATCTGTCCCATATTTATGCCTTGAATGTGACTGTTTCTGCCATATACTTTCAATCTGCACTATGATCTTATCTTTGTAGTCTTTCTTGGGTCTGTGACAACCTTTCACACAGATTGGAACACAAAGGTTCACAAAGACTTTCATGCTTGCCGTGTTACTAGGTACTTCAATTTCTAGAAAAAAACTACTCTTTAGGAGACCTTCTTTGCCAAAAGCACAAATGGTTATAAGTGGAAAAATCGTTATAAAAATTTAGGTTTTATAAATTCGAGGTAATGGTTGATGATTGGTCCATAGCTTGAATCAGACACAATTTTCATGTTCCATTTCCTCTCTGCTACTGCATTTTAGGAAGTTATTGACCTATTGATTTTTCAATTGCGTGTCACTTTTTGAGTTTGAATTTCAAGTAGGAAAAACGGTTCCAAAATGATGAGGTGAAATACCACATTGTGATTAGCAACATGAAATCCAAGACTTAACTGTTTGGTTAACACTCTAAAAATGGAAACGTGGAAACCTTTAAAATATAAAAGACAATGGGTGGGAAAATGTTCATCTCTGGGGATCAATCAATGAATCAATCAGTGAACTTGTAAAGCACACTACTTACCACTGAGGGTCTCAAGGTGCTGAGGGGGGATGGGGCTACTACTGCTCGAAGAGCCAGGTCTTGAGGAGCCTTCTGAAGGTGAGCAGATCTTGGGTCTGCTGCAAATGGGTGGGGAGGGTGTTCCAGGTCTTGGCGGCGAGGAAGGAGAAGGATCTGCCACCGGAGGTCGTTCATTGGATGCGCGGGTAGGTGGCGAGGGCGAGGCTGGCGGAGCGGAGCTGGCGGGCGGGGGTGTGGAAGTTGAGTCTGTTGTTCAGGTAGACTGGTCCGGTGTTGTGGAGTGCTTTGTGTGCGTGGGCTAGGAGCTTGAAGGTGATCCTCTTGTCGACGGGGAGCCAGTGCAGGTCTCTTAGGTGGGGGGTGATGTGGCTGTGCGGAGGGATGTTGAGGATCAGGCGGGCGGATGCGTTTTTGATGCGTTGCAGACGTTATAGGTGTCTGGTCAGGATTCCTGCGCAGAGTGCGTTGCTGTAGTCCAGTCTGCTGTTGACGAGGGCTTGGGACACCATCCTTCTGGTTTCGGTCGGGATCCACTTGTAGATCCTGCGGAGCATGCAGAGGGTGTTGTAGCAGGAGGATGAGATGGCGCTGACCTGCTTAGACATGGAGAGGGAAGAGTCGAGGATGAATCCTAGATTGCATGCGTGGTTCGTGGGTGTTGATGCTGTTACCAGTATGGTCGGCCCCCAGAAGTCGTCCCAGGCAGAGGGGGTGGGGCCGAGGATGAGGACCTCCGTCTTGTCTGAGTTCAGTTTCAGGCAGATGCTCTTCATCCACTCAGCGACGGCCTTCATGCCTTCGTGGAGGTTAGTTTTAGCGGTGTGCGGTTCCTTGGTGAGGGAGAGGATGAGCTGGGTGTCATCGGCGTAGGAGATGATGTTCAGGTCGTGCTGGCGGGCCACTTGTGCGAGGGGGGCCATGTAGACGTTGAACATGGTCGGGCTGCGGGATGATCCCTGGGGTAAACCGCAGGTGATGTCGGTGGCTTCGGATCAGAAGTGTGGGAGGCAGACTCTCTGGGTTCTGCCGGAGAGGAAGGACGTGGTCCATTCCAGGGCCTTCTCCTGGATTCCCGCTTCTTGGAGGCATGTCCTTAGTGTGCGGTGGTAGACCGTGTCGAAGGCGGCAGACAGGTCCAGGAGGATGAGGGATGAAATTTCCCCGTTGTCTAGTCAGCGTCTGATGACGTCTGTGGCGGCGATGAGGGCAGTCTTGGTGCTGGGGTTTCATCTGAATCCGGACTGGGATGGGTCTAGATGTGGTTGTCACAGAGACACCAACACTCTGAAGGAAACACTGTGTGGATTCAGTGGTGATTTGTTGAATGTATGGGAAAGAACATCACCAGTCATGAGAGCACAATCCTGCAAAGAAAATAGGCAAGTATTCTGCTGTTTAGGGATGAGGTTGATGCTTAATTCCAAACTTCCTACACATAATGAAAAGCCTACCAAAATCTTTCTCTCAAAAGGGGCACTCTTTATTTAAATATAGGGGTCTGTTGCAGACACCCGGGGACCACCACCTCCCTAGGGCTTTAAATAAGTTGGGAGGGGGCAGCACAGCCCCCCTCCAGGAGCTCTCCATGGCCCTCGGGACCGCCACCCCCAGGGCCAGCTCCAGCAATGTCCTGGGGTGACCATGCCCAGGACATTGCAGTTTGCAATGTCAGGGTAGAAGCACTGCTCCCACCCAGCCATTGCAAACGTCTGCTTTGCTTTATTAAAGCAATATCAGGTAAATTGCTGTTGCTTTCATGAAGCAAAGTAGATTTGCTTTTGACCAAAGGAAGCTGCAAACAAACATGTATTTGTCCAAAAGCAATGCCGGCTCCAGCAGGAGGCGGGAAGCCAGCAGGGACTGATGGGGCATTTGGGTTCCCCCCGTGGTCCCCAACGTGAGACCAGGCCAGGGGTATCGGGTCCCCAGGGCCCAAAAATATTAAGAGAAGGGGGGCCACATAGCTCCTAGCCTGAGGCCCCCCGCATCAATCTGAAAACTCGCCTCTTGGCACGTTTTGGTTTGGGGGAATAAGTCCCCTTGATTCCTAAGGATCCTTAGGGGCCAACTAGCCCATCAGGTACCTCCAGTAAGTCTCACTCAGTGGGATTGCTGAATGGTAGTCAGAGGCCATGCCCCTTTTTTACACCACTCTGCAAATGCGACTCTTGGTAAACCGCTGGTGAGGCGATGAGGTCATCTTGTATCCCTTAGGACCTCAGGACTAAAGTGGCCTTCATTCCCCAAGCAGGAGGTGTGTTTACAGGGTAATGTAAAAAGGGGACATGGCCTCAGACCACTTTCAGCAATCCAGCTGTGTAGGGCTCACTAGAGATAACAGGAGGTCTAATTGGCCCCAGGGACCCTCATGAGGCAAGGCAACTTCGTCCCCCATTCAAGAGCACAGCAGGAGACACTTTTGCAGTCTGGTGGAGAAAGGGGGCGTGGTCTGTTTACACCTCTAGACAATCCAACTATCTGGGACAGACTGGAGGTATCTGGTAGGCTAGTGGCCACTAAGGACCCCAGCAGCAAAAGGAACTTAAATCCCCATCCAACAGCGTGCCAGGGTGCTCGTTTTTAGAGTGGTGGGCAAAGGTGGTGTGGCCTGCTATGAGAACTTACCAATCCTGCTGTGTAGGACTTGGAGGTAGATTGCCCACCAAGGTTGTATTTGGGGGCCAACTACCCCTCCTATTACCTCCAGTAAGGCCCACACAGTAGGATTACTAAGAGGTCTTTGGAGGCTGCGCTCACCTTTCTCCACCACTCTGCAAACGCACCTCCTGGCACAGTACAGGTTTGGGGGTGAATTCAACTTTACTCCTGAGGGACTTTGGAGACCAAGTAGCCCTCCTGGTCCCTCCTGTAAGTCCTACGCTGTGGAATTCCTTTGAGCTGGTCGGAGGCCCACACACGTTTCTGCACTACCCTGCAAATGCGACTACTAGATTATAGTTCGAAATCAGCATTACAAAAACCTTGGTAATTCACTGAATAAAACATAGGTTTCAGGGAAGTTATAGTTAGTTGGACATTTCACTCATACAAAACCAGTTAATTCAGCTAACTATAGCTCACGCCCCCGCAATGCACTGTTGATGACGCCACATATTATATCACTCATAACATGAACAGTAACATCAATGATGACATCACTGATGACATATCAAAATGGGAGAACCAATATAAAGGCTAAGCTGTCAATAAAGCTCTAAAAAAGGTTACTTACTGGGAGACATATAGGAGAACCAATACTATTCCAAAAAGGCTCCCACAAGGGATTCCCTTAGAATGGCCCCTATCAAAAATTTTACTTCATAGTGGTACCAAATGAAGTAATAAAGGTTCAGAGAAGGTGTGTGAGCATTTTAAGGGTATCCTGGGAGGCGATACAAGTAGAAGGAGGATCTAAATAATGAATTACAAGATACCAAAAACTGAGAGATAAGCGGATGATAAAGGCTAACCAAGGGAGATTTTAAGCCCTGGAGAGGCTTTGAGAACTGAATGACAGATTTGAAGCTCACAGAGAGTTTGGAGGTAGAAAATGGGTCATATACAGGCCACTCCTGGATCATCTATCTGTTAGAAGATTCAAAAGTCAACTATTAAACCAGCCAGTGTAAATGGCCCCCATATGCACAGGATATTAACTGAGTTGGAAAACTCACTCACAAAATCAAAGGAGGTTGTAGGAAATTCCTCTAGAATTAGGAAGAACAAATGTAAGTTACAGGAGGAAATAAACTCTCACCTTAGCATAAACATGGTTGTTACTACACAGTCATCTGATTCCTTAGGAGGATGAGAAGCATTGGGCTGATAGGTCTAGAGAGACAGTAAGAAATACAGTAAATGAAGCAGTTAATATTAGTATAGCAATTATTCAGCCAGATAAAAAATCAGTTAGGAAGCATAATTGATTGGAAGAATGATTGTCAAAAAAGACAAAGATTGGATCATAACAGAGCTAATGATCAATTCATATTATAAACATGTCAATTATACCCTGAATTAAAAGACCTCATGGATATGCCTCACACCTTTCAGGGAGATTCAAACTACCTGAAGCTAAAAGCACTTCTAGCTTATATTGAAAGAGTATGTCTTACAAAAAAAGAGTCCCATGAGGTACACTCTGCAATGGCTCCAAAACAAAGAAGATTGTCTTTCCCCTTCAATTTCAAAACCTCTGTTGAAAACATCATTATCGACTAGAATGATGGTAGACTACTGCACTAGGCATGAGGATTCAGGGGATATATAGGAATCATCCTAATGTCAGGTTCCACAATGATGGTTGCAAACAAACATATCCTGGAATCTATTTAAAATGTATTAAAAAGATAGTGAAAAACTCCAAACATAATATGAAGATGACATTAGGAATCTTGGAACATCTCATAGATATCAAGACAAAAAAGTCTAAGGATGATAGAACAATTGTTAATATGTTTGTTAAAGGAGACACATTTCCCAATATGTTTATAGCAGAAATGTCCTGATTTGCAATAGAATTAATAAAATGGCCCAAACAGGTACACAGGGCCTGAATCAGACTTTGGTGGATGCAGTATATATTGTTGCCATGGACTAGTACTTTACTCTGCCATGGCAAGGATTCTTCACCTACCAAATGTATACCCATGAGGGAAAGAGCAAAGTAAACCACGACATCTCGAGAGGGACTGAACCATTAAGAAAAAATAGAGGATGAAAAAATAGATACATAAGAAATATCATCCATCCTCAACCATCATAATTTTTTTTTTAACTGTAGGAACAATGTTTGCAAAGACATTAGAAGAAAATCGACAGCTGCTTAAAAATGTAGACACAGAAGTATTGTACCCCAACCAGGAATTCCTAATGTAAGGAATAAAAATGTATACTGTGAAAATGGAACTAAAACCCATCTTGACACCCCTCATGTAAGGGTCAAAAACCTGGAGAAATGGGACTGTAACCCATAAATATGCCCCTTGTGTAAGGGTTTTAATGTAATCCATGTAATTGGAATGACACAAATTTAGCCACCCCTCGTGAGAGGTTGAAAAACCAACAGAAATGGGACTTTAACCCATAAAGACATACCCTGTGTGAAGGTTTTTCTTTAAAGTAAACTGTGTAAATGAGACTAACACCATTGACCCACCCCACATGTAAGGGTCAGAAACAAATGTAAATGGGAATTAGACCCATAACTTCATCCCTCATGTAAGGGAGGGTAACGTGTAATGCAGATATTGACAAAATCCACCTATATCATGATCACTCCAGAAAGGGCGTGTAACATCAAACCAAGAGAGTGGTGACGACCACCCAATAAAACCATAAGACCACCCTAATGTAAGGATGTGTAAGGACAATAAATGTAAGAATATGTGCAAACAATGCCCATAAAACAATCCCATGTGGGATATGTGGGGCTCTATGTATCACAAGAATAGATATGTAACGTAAGAGTAACAACCTCACAAGCATTGTGATCATGGAGCTGTATACCTGTGACAAAAATTACCAAAATGAAGTGTAGCCATATAGTGTAGAATATTTAGTATAATTCTTCATAAACCCTACTATAGGCAGATAATTGGGAAACTAGAAGACATAACCAAATGGCTAATAAATAATTTGACAACACTGAGAAAGAAAAATGCAAGGCAGTACCATTTAAAACTGTCCCGAACATTTGACTATGCTGCAACTTTTCAGTGTACTAATTATTACATTCATTTATGTAAAGGCCATGCACATTCTGTGATTAGGCGCAAAAGAGGTAAAGGAGTGATTCTTGACGGCAGGAGGAATTAGAGTTGCCTTTGGATGTCTGGCTGATGTCGCCACCCCACAAACACTTGCTGAAATCAGGGCACAGTGAAGTTAATGTTAGTTTTCATTTCTATGGTATGCATCATGTCTTTCATCTAGAACAACTCTTTTCTCAAAATGTAAGCGTACTCCGACAACATCTTTCCATACCAGGTTTTCCTAAAAAAACACAAAATTCCAATACAATTTCATGTAAGAGAAAAATATCTTGAAATAACACCTGAAGAATTGACCAAAGTCTACTGACACTCAGCTAAAGGTGGATACCATTTGTTACCTAGATGTCTTCCTGAATCCAACACCTAATCCTCTGATTAGTGTGTGTGCTAAGCCAGCTGAGGCACATGGTGATAATGACCTCCAGTACCCAAGTTGCTTGCTGGCCAGCTGGACTGGTTAGACGGCAGCCAGCAAGGAACATCAAGAAATGAAATGGAGATCCGCCTCTTGACTTACTTGAAGCTCAGAACAAAGATGGCGGCACATGAACTTGACAGTGCTGGATGGCTACAGACCAAAAAGTTCACATAAACGTCCCTGGCCTGCTCACACAGCTGCCTAGCAAAGCCTACATAGCAGAGGTCTCTTGAGCACCTTCACGTGACAGCATTGAGCAAGTAAGCTGCATGTGCACATACCGACTCGTGCTTCCATGTTCAAACTGCACAGCAGCAGTTCAATTTCGACAGCTTGTAAAAATCACAGCCGATAGAAACGACTCCATAATTAAAATATCTCTCCTCTAATGGCCCACTAAGGCCGCCAAGTACTGAGACCTCATAGTGTAAAATGACGTATAATTGCCTGTAGTTGTAAAACACCCTGAAATATGCCAATGAAGCGTAGTGGTCCTACACCAAAGAGTGTTGACACATTCTCTAAACGAAAGGCATGAAAAAGCGATGGCACAGTGTGCAGAGATATCCCATTTTATGCACATGTATCCATGGTTATGGAGAAGTTTGATTGTCTGAGTTGTTGAGCTTGTTAAAATCTGGGCAATCTCACATGACTAAATTCTGCTGCCAAGGCTGACAAAGAGTTCCTTAGATCAACATGCTGAAAGTGCTTAAGATCACAAAAGTTGTCGCTGTAGATAGCAATCCTTAAAACAAATGAATTACGCCCAGGTTGGGGCTCTCCAGTTTAAAGGACACTGGTGGGGCTGCAAGGCGTTCTTTGTTGCTGTGTACACCTGTCTGTTACCATATGCCCTTAGTAGTTTACTCCTGTTTCTTCATGTTTCATAGACTGTATTGTTCCTTCAGTTGCACAATCTTCTTTTCTGTTTCATCTTCCTCTTTAGTAAGACCATTAGTCACAAATGAGTCTGTCTCCAAATCGTTGCCAAAATGAAGTTGTGATGTACAGGACGTAAAGCAGCCCCACCAGGAGCAGCCTGCTGCTGCTCAGCCTATCTTCAACTATCACACCTCACCACACAGGCACTGAAAAATTCCATGCATCTCCATCACACCAACATTCTACTCAGAACACTCACACTGGCTGAGCAGCTTAGTAGCATAGGGGACACATTAATACAAAGACAAGATATAACAAAGTACTGCATAACAATTAAAATAAAGAGAAAAGAGGAAAATAACAAAGAAAGGTTAAAGGCTTTGGTATCTGAATGATATCTGGGAGAACCAAACTGAGAGGCTAAATCTTCTTTTAAATGAAAGTAGCTCAGTAAGCTCAACGCAATTAGACAGTATTTATTAGCATATAAAGAAACTAAGCAAAAAAAAAGATCTTGTGAGAACCACAAAGGGGGTCAAAATGTAGTAGGTTAACTCTATCAATGCTACAGCAATTCATCCTCCACGCTGATGATCTATGAATCCCATTAGTCATGACGAGCTCAGCTCGTCATGAGCACACAAGCAGTGTACTCCATGACGAGCTGAGCTCGTCATAAGCATGGAAGGGGTTAAGATGCAGTCAATCACAGATACAAAGAAAGAATATTTGTAAATTGGACCTGAAATCCATTTTTAAACTGGACCAAAATACTGTTGATTTTTAATGCTGCACAGAAGCTGTCAAAAGCAGCATCCAGTAATATAGCGTTTGTGTCTCTGCCCCATGAAATTGACCACACAATTGATAGGCCTATAGCGATGGTACATTTCCATTCAAAAACAGTGGTGGAGGTAGTGTTCAAAGCAACAGATGATCTAGGATGTTAAGGCTTTGATGTATATGAATTATAATAGGATAATGGGTATAATTATCAGTATGGTGATAGATTATTGATCAGACAACATGGGACAATAAAGAAGATATAACCACAAGTCTCGATCCATATTTTATTAGTAACCAACAAAAGTTTGTGCATGAGAAAATAATTATACCTAAAACTGGCTCTTAAAGATGACTATACATACACTGTACAAGAACATATGGGGCTAAAAGAACAAGACAGGAACTAGATTGTATCTGCAATGAACTCTGGCCACGTAATCACTGAACAGTGCAGTTCCTGATTTTAAGGATAATCACCTACTTTTGTGGAATATAGCTGGCTTTAAAAGAAATGAGAAGTAAGTAAAAGAGAAAGTGAGAGGAAATGAAACTATGATAGTGGCACTATAAAAAACCTGGGTAGGCAAAAATGCAATCCTAACGGGATCAAGAAAGCAGAGAAGGGTACAGTTGGATATACTGTTGGAGGACTCATCAAACTAGTAGCTGTGCAACAGGACATTAATAGTAGGTTAGCATTTTTGATGCTATCTAGTAATTAATGAAGTTTATAACAATGTTCAGACTTGATGTGCAAACTTTAATGAAAATGTGCTTAGAAAATGCAAGACTTCTAGAAGGCAACCATATTTACTCATACCAGGCCTCAAATGGCTGAAGCAACATTGCCTGACTAGATGTGCTAAATGAGCATAAAATGCTTGTTTCCTGACCTTTTCATGAACATATTATTTATAATGAATAATAGTTGCCTAAATGTTTTTATCTAATTCCGCAAACGTTTCTTCATAAACAATCATAACTGCTAATAAATAGACATGTTTATCATTAGAATAAGAGAGAGATGAAAATTGTTCATGGGAAAGTAGTTTAACCCAGAATATGTATTATGAATAGACGATAATAAGTAAATAAAGATGAACTGCTAAAAGATTTAATTTAATAAACTCTTTAACTCATAAAAAACTCTTTATTTCTAAAAGTAGATTAGTGATTGTAATTATAATTTAGGTGATGCATAGCTTCTGATCTCTAAAACAACAGCAAAGTTCTATTGGACCTGAAGCAATCCAAAGTGGGGGAATCAAGCGAGAGGTTTTTTATGGAGTTATATGGTTTTATTATAGAGGCAATCTCAGGAGGAAAGGATCCGATCAGATGAGAACTATTACTAGAGAAATATTTTGAGTGAATATTAATATTTCAAGAAATAACCAACAAAGGAAACAATTAAACAACGTATCTCTCTTAATTGAGCAAATCATTTTACACATCCCTCTGCACGAATATTGCTCCTGGGACATTTTAAATATTCCATCATCTGAAAAAGTTAATGACGTGCAACTTGCAGGGGAAACACGGTTGTTTCAAGAACCAAAGAATGCTAGTTTGGAGAGCTAAATTTATAAATTTTAAAAAATCAAAGTAAGATGCTATTAGGTGACGTTTTAATCAGATATGTAGATCATACGTCACAAGAAAACCTTGTGAGTTATGAAAACTAAATAGAAAATGTAGGAGACGTTGTTTCTCAGAATAACACTAAGTAAAAACCAAGAGGCTTGAAAACAGAGAAAAGTAAAGGGATTAGAAATAGGAACACTGGGGAAGCTTTTAAGATGGATCAAATTACGAGGGCCCGAGAATGAAGCAATATAGGAAACTACATCAAAGAGAGATCAGACAAGCTATTTGGCCTGAAAAAGAAAAGAGATGGATAGAGGCAATTGTAGTTCTCTGGGAAAATCAACCTAAGGCCTTTTGGATCACATAGTTAAAACGCTAGTAACAACGGCAAAGGGGATGGTGAGACTGTTGAGAAACTTTGGGACAAGTATAAAATTACGCCTATTGTGTAAAGTAGAAAAAATATATATACTGATCTGGAAACAGCCACTAATAGCAAAAATGGTTGATCTGGGATTTAACTCACAAATACATTTGATGCCATCTGTTAAAGAAACTGAAAAAATATTAAAGACAATAAAAACACTAAAATCAGCAAGAGATGAAGGATTAGATGGACTTTCAGCCCAAGTAATAGTTAAACTCAAAATTGTACTTTCAAACTTGTATGCCCCTGAACGAAGTGCTATTAAAAGAACACAGAATGCTGAAGACTTGGAGAGGCAGTATAAGGGTACCATTGCCTACTAAAGGACCACAAAACTTGCCCAATAAATACCAAATTACAATTTCGATATAAAAACCAAGCAAAATGTATGTGAAATTACTGATAAAATACCTGGAGGAATGGGTGGAAAAGGTTAATATGCTCCCATAAATGCAACTAGGGTTCAGGAAGGGTCTTTTAACCATTTTAAATTAAAGCCTTCAGTAAATAGGTATGTAATAAAAAATGAATGAATGCAGACAACCTATTTTGATACCATCAATCGAGTGAAATTGTAACTGATTGACAAATTTTATGAAGGATCCTGGAGGCAAGTGAAGTCGGCCAGCAATAGAGACTGTCCTTAAAGATTGAAAAAACAGACGGGCAAAGGCTGGTGTGCATGCTTTCCTCAACTCTAATTTTCAATATATACTGCTGACTTTCCCCAAAATCTACAGGGGTTCTGGATGTTTCAACCAAAGCTGGGACAGGAACAATTCCCATATGTATTTTATTCAGACTGCTGGATTTTGGGTTACTGGCTAACTGGGGTGTGAGCCCTTTTCAAGCAGTAACCACAATCCTAGTCAAGTTAAGTCGAAAGCAAAATCAAACGCAACCTGTTCTCACCCTCTCGTAATTTGGCAGAGAGCAGTCAGGCTTAACTTGGAGGCAATGTGTACAGTATTTGTGCAATGCTTTGAACAGTAAAACTGTGAAAATGCCACATAAAAAGATCCCACACCAGGTTTATTGATTTATTTGTGTGGTTTTATATATCGCAAACATGCCCCATCTTGGTATCAGAGCGCTGTGCAAATATAAATAGTAGTACAAATACAGGTAGAGAAATATTAAGGAATAAACAAGCAGCATTACAGTTACAATATAACAGATGAATGGAAGATTCAAGATAAGGAAGTGCAAATTGGAAAATAGTTGAGTTGAGGGGCTATCAGGCTTCTTTTAAAGGAATACATTTAGCATAATAAGTTTTAATTCTTATTTGAAGGAGGTAATTGAGGGGTTTGACTTGAATTCAGGAGGCAGAGAGTTCCACATTCCAGGAGCTTAACCGGAGAAGGAGTGGTTGTAAGTTTTCTTTTTGTTTAACTTCTGTTGACCATCAGACAGTTCAACTTTATTAGCCAGGTAGACAGAGATAATATGGTAAAGTTGTGTGTCATGCATGCTATCTTTAGCTGGATCCTTGCTTAAAATGGTAGCCATTTTAGATGTATTAGGTCTGGTGAGAAATGGTCAGTTTGTCTGGTTCCCGTGATGAGCCTAGCAGCTGAGTTCAGTGTGGAACTTAGTGGCACCAGTCTAACTTTGGGTAAGGCTGCAAGAGTTTTACTCCCATAGTCTAAATGGGAGAATACTAGAGATTGGACTGCAAATTGAAAGTCATCAGGGGGCAACATTTGTTTGAGTTTCTTTAGTGTATTTAGTTGGGAGTTGGCTACCCTGGTGGTTACACTAATATGATCTTTCATATTCACGTTTTGTCCAACGTTATACCTAGTGATCTAGTGGAGTCAGTCAGTCAGTCAACTAGCTTTATTTGTTACTTTTCAGTAATATAAAAGTACAGTACACAATTACAGGCTAATTATCAAACCAATTAAAACATAATTCAAGTTTCAAGTTTCAAGTTTATTTTTATTTATGATTACGGAACTCTCATGAGATCCACATAAAAGACATAGCATTACATTCCATAAAATCTTGAATAAGTGATATTACATTACATAGAATAATGAATAAAAATACAGAGTGAACTGGACGTCGAAACAACCACCTAATACAGAGTCAAAAAACATTTTTAAAAGTTATACAATTTAAAACAGAACATTTCATTAGGGGGTTGTTCATAGCCGCAATAAAAGCAGTAGCAGACAGAATATTCAATTGGAGACAGATGGGTCTTAGCCACTTTTGCCTGTGCGACATTAGAGCTGGGAAAACAAAAATGACATGGAGCAAGTCCTGATTTTTCAAATTGCAGGGATCACATATGGCTTATGAACCATACTATATGGATAAGAGAGATTTCAAAGGAAGTAAGTCCTGCCTTAGTAAAAACAATAGACGCCTAACTCCATGAGGAATGTTCCAAAAAGCATAAGGTTGCGCCTTCCTCACCAGACAGGAATCAATAACTGGAGTGGTGCCTTTTTCTAGAATACGAGTCTCTCTATCCAGTCTAAACCCTAATTCCCAAGATGCAGACTTCAGGAGGGTTTTCAGCTGATATGCAGATAAAGAGAACAAAACGGCTTCATCTAGTTGTGATTGGCTCACAGCACATCTAAAAATGTTTAGAATTAAAGAGTAATCATTAAAATTTTCCAGCAGCTCAGTTTTTATAAGATGTCTTAATGTGCCAGGCTCACCCTTTGCCAGGCTAAAGACCCAGCTCAGACTCCCCGCTAGACCTTGAACCCAGCTGCTACGTAATCCGAATTCCTGTCTAAGAGCAGCTGTTGAACTAGCTGTGTTGACAGATAAAAGGCTACGTAGGATTTTTCCTTCAGAGGAGTTCAAGAAACTCCAGCTTTTCATATCGATTAACTCCATTCCGTAAAGTAAAGAGGCAGGAATTTTTGCTTGATATACCTCCAGCAGTATCGAGAAATGTCTTCTACCTGTGGCCTTATATAGTGAAACCAAACTCTTTCCCTGGACAATAGCTTTCCGGGTGTTATTAGCTATGTGAGCTTTTTCACTTAAGTTGCTCGTAACAATTTTGCCAAGAAAAGTATAAGATTGCACTACTTTGAACTTTTGGCCCCCCACGGTCCAGTGAAAGTTCGCATATTTAGAATTCTTCCTACCTGTCAAACACATCACTTTACTTTTTGCAATATTTATCAGCAGATGATGCTTTCCTGCATGATTGTACAAAGCATGCAGGCGATTATTCAACCCTTTAGGCGTTAGGTCAAGAATCAAAATGTCATCAGCATACATAAGACATCCGATTGGGGAGCCCCCCAAGTTCGGAACAATACCTGTACTTTCAGAAAGAACCTGGGGTAGATCGGCTATATATAGGGAAAACAGCAAAGGAGCCAATAGGCAGCCTTGCTTTAACCCATTAGCTGTGGAGATAATTCTAGACAGTCCTCTTTCCCCACCCAACAACACTCTGCACCAGGTATCTGAATGCAAGGCACGGACTAATCTGATAAGATTTGATGGCATCCCTAAATCGAATAACTTTCCCCACAGCAATGTTTTATCCACTTTGTCGAAAGCTGTGGAGAAATCGATAAAGGCGCCATAAACTCGCCCTCCACGAACCTTAACATATTTCTCCGTTATAACCTGGAGTGCAGTCAGATTATCTAGGGTACCGTGCCTTTGCCTAAAACCGGTTTGTTCATAGGGTAGAATTTCGGCCTTAGACACCCAATCGTTAATTAAATTAAGAAGACATTTTGCAAAGACCTTGCCAATAGCATCTAATAGAGCGATTTGGCGGTAGTTTTGAGGTAGGTCTCTAGCCCCTTTTTTAAAAAGAGGGACTAGTATGCTCCCTTTCCAAGATGGAGGAACTGTTCCACTAATAAAACAAAATTTAAACACTGGGTAAAGGATTTTACTCCATAATTCACTCTGATGTTTTAGAACAGAAATAGGGACCTCATCCGGACCCATTGCGCCAGAAGAGCGCATGCCCTTGATAGCTAATTCGATGTCCTTTTCGGACGGGGGATCATAGGGAAGATTGTCCTCGTAAAGAGAATCATTATCCCATCGCGAGTCATTACTGCTATACAAATGCTTAATATATTGCACCCATATCTGCTCATCAATAGAAATTGGCGTGGGCCTGGATCTAGAACCGCAACCTTCGCCAATTAATTACCAGAATGTCCTGGCTTGACCCTTATGATCGGATTCCCGGAGTTTGATCCATAAAGAATCTTCCTTATCTCTTTTCAGTCTAGCCTTCAACCTTCTTCTCCTTCTTTTTGCCAGGACTAATTTATGGTACCTTTCCTGTTTAAATAATAAATATTGATCTCTTATCAATTTATTTATTTCAATATTTAATTGCCGAAGGGGTTTAGGGATTACTGTAGGTTTTTTAGCAGGAAGGGCTTTCTTTGCTATTGAGGTTACTAATTTCAAAAAATCAGAAAAACCTAGGAGTTCCCTCCCATCCCATTGAGACAAATTCTCCACAGTAGATACCAAGGTACTCAGCAGACTCTTGATCGCCCCAAAATTCCAGCAACATTTCCCTGACTTGGCTCCAAAATTCACCAAACCAGTATCAATGTACCAGGAATCCGACAGAGGGGGCTTGAGATCAACTGTGACAGTCAACACCTTGTGGTCGCTTAGTTCCGAATAAACAACCAAAACATCCTTCAGGAAAGGGAAGAAGGAGCTATCTGCTATTACATAATCAATAATTGATTCTCCATTTTTTGATTTATGTGTAAAAGCTGCAGGGATGTCAGAGGGGAGCCTGCCATTTATTACTAGGCAATCCACCCTAGATAGACCTTCCAAAATTAATTTCCCTCTTTTGTTGGACTTAATATTCGCCGGGAACTGAGCTTGTGGAATATGGAGAGATTCTTCCTTAAGCTTATTCCTGAACAAGTCGAGGCCACAATTAGAAATTTTGCAGTTGAAGTCCCCTAATAACAATATATGCAGAGGGGATGTAGCGTCCATAAGCTTAAGTATAAAGGAGAAGAGCGACTTTAGGTCAACATTAAAGCAAGTGTCAGGTGGAATGTAAGTGTTTATCAGGACAAGCGATTTAGTTGGGCCATCCTTAACCAAATTTTTCAGAGTTACTGCCTGGAACTACTTATTTGGCTCTAAGAAATGGGAAAAATTCCAATTAATCTTATTGGAGAGTAAACAAGCTAATCCACCCTTCGTATGGCCTCTCCTAGAGGGGAGTGCACTACCATCTAAAACATAATAATCTTTTTCCATCGTTAGTTTCCCCTCCACCCAGGTCTCCTGAAGGCAAATAACATCAGCTTCTAGGGATTGCAAGAATGACAATTTTTCCGGACTATTCTTCAAACATGCAATGTTCCAAGAAATAATTTTTAAATCAGTGTTAAAAATTTAAATGTGGTTTAAGGGTAGAGGTGGATTTGCTTGAAAGAACGCCAGGCAACCAACTCCATTTAGAAATGTCATCCATCAAAACTGGTTTAGAAGGAGGAGGATTTTTATAGATTACTTGTCGTTCGTTTTTTGATACGCATATTTTTAAATCCTCAGTTTTAGCTGAGGACCAGTCTGTAGAAACCGGATTTACTCCGTGGACTGTTGACAAGTTAATGGATAATTTGTTACCCCGTTCCTCAATGAAGAAAGGGGTAACATCTATCCCTCTTATTTGTAATTCCTCTGCCCAGTGAAAGATATGATTTAATACCAGTTTAGAATGAAATTTAACCCTGGCTGTTTTCCTTATAGTGGAGTTCAGAAGTGATACCAATTCTAAATCGGAAGATTGAATTAGTTTTAGACTTTCGATCTCTCGGAAACATTTGAGAAGTACCGATCTATTTAAGATAAGATCGGTATCAAAAAGAGGAATAAAATCCAAGAAGGCGGTATCTACACTTTCTTTCTCCTGAATAGGCAGAATGGGGACATGCTCAATTACAGGTAAATCCTGAAATGGCTTAGCCAGAGGATTAAGGGTTGGGAGTAAAGCATTTACGGGAAAAATCGATTAAACAGTTCGAGAATAGCTCGAGGGTCCAGCAGATTCAATAATATTATTTGCATGGTCCCCTTTGGATGCACCAGTTGTGTCATCAGGTAGGTTAGGTGACAACTCTTCAGGGCAGGATTTTTCTGGCAAGGCCTCTAAATTGCTTTCAAAATTAATTTTCCTCTGTCTTTTTTTATAGAATCTTCGGATGGATTCCTTTTTTTAGCTCTATTCTTTTTTGCATTGAGGGTACTACCTTTTCATCATTATTTGGGGGATCAGCACGTGCCTCTTTTTCTTTTTTTATATGAGGGGTAAATATAGGAAATACAGGAGGCGTTTCCATGTTTTGCATATTAACCGAGTCAATCAAGGATTCTATCTCTTCATCAAGGATGGCGATACAATTGCCTCCAGCTGAAACTGCATTGTCGACTATGAGACTCGCCGGGATAGCCGCTATCTTATTTCCAATCCGACCTTCGGACACGAGATTCAGGTCCATTTGAACTGGGTCTAAAATTTCCATCTCCTTTGTTAACCTCTTGTCTTTACTCGTGTTCACCAATAAGTTGGCAGACTCAAGATGCGACCCGAAATCGGTCCCACCTTTATTATGTAATAGCACCCTAAGAATTTGGGTTACCGTATCAAGGACACAATCTGAGCCTCCAACAAAGTTTTCCAGTAAAAGTAGAATGGATGATAACAAGTGTTCTAAAGAAGACAAGGATTTAGAAATTAAATTATTGTTGCCAATAAGAGAACTAGGGAGAATGTTATTCATTTTAGTGCCAGGTCTAGAGGTGAGGTTTAGCTGAGATAGTGAAAAATCTAGGGGCATATTATCAAGGGGGTTTATCTCCGCTTTTTTGGCTTTAAAAGCCAAGAAAGCGGAGATACCAAGGTTTATTTGTGGTAAAAATCACCGCAGCGCTGCGGTACATTTTTGTCTCTAACCAAGCAATAGCGATAATTATCGCTATTGCTTGGTAATATGCCCCCTAATTTGTTAAAGGGAGTGCTGCTGTAGAGATGAAGCCTAGGGGTTAAAGGAACTTCTTGAGCATTTGTATTGACCAAAGCTTTAGCATGAGCAAGTTCTGAATACCTCTTTTGGGACTCTAAATCTATATCAGGTAATGTAAAATCACCCTCCGTGATTACGGGGGTATGAGGTGAGCCAGGAGAGACTTTTGATTCCTCCTTAATTGGATGTGTTGGGTTAAGCACTGCTATTTGCCTCTGTAAATCCTTCAAAACAAGAGGCGGACCCCCCACTATTTCAGAGGAGAGTTTCCCAGGATGGGGCGTTAAGGGAACCTCGATCTGAATGATATTATCCTTAACAGGGAGAGAAACTGCCTCTGACTCTTTGCCCTTTAATCCATCAGAGTTTAGGGCATCAGACACAACTTTATCCTTTCCCCTTTCCCATACACTGTACAGTTGGCATTGACCTTTAAATTGCAGGGTAGAATTATTTTATTCCGCAGGGGGTTAGATTTCGTTTTAGAACATGACCTCCCCACTAATACTCGGCCTGAACGAAGTTTTTTTGCCGTCATATTAAAAAACAGAAGAGCAAAACAGTAATATATCACTCTTAAACAGAAATAGGATAAGTTCAATGAACAAAGAAAAAAAATAACAAGACAAAATACAGTGACGGCTAAGAGTGCTGAAGTGCCTAGGGGATTCAAAATGCAAAAAACTAAGTGTGGCAAATTAATAGAACAAGCCAAAGGGACGGGGTCCAGCCCAGCCTACTTCAGCCTCTGACGGCCGCAGACGGTATCGCCCTTGTCCCGGGCTTCTCCCGGGATGCTCCCGCGCGCTCCCGCGCGGCGGGGGACTGGGTCTTAGTATATAGGGAGGAAGAATAGGTAAATGGGCGGGGCAGGCAGGGAGAACAGCCCCGGTGGAAGCAATGGGCTCACAGGGACTCCTGGGATATGGAGTCCCTGATACTATGCTCGCAGCCCTGACTCAGCACACCCCGAGGACCTTTCAGGCAGCGTCGCCCCTCTGCATCTTCAACTCCCGCTGAAGGATTCAACGCTGCCGGACCCGCGAAGCGGGTCCGGCGAGGTGTTGTAAGTGGAGGGGCAAAGAACAGCAGCAGCAGTTAGTCCCGTGGCAAGGAAGCAACAACAGTTCCTCAGACAAGTGGAGAATATCCAGAACAAGCCACAGGTATCCGCTTTTACTCCGTCGGTAAGGGGGCGGGGCAGGCAGGGAGAGTAGCCCAGGTGGAAGCAAAGGGCTCACAGGGACTCCTGGTATATGGAGTCCCTGATACTATGCTCGCAGCCCTGGCTCAGCACACCCCGAGGACCTTTCAGGTAGCACAGCCCCTCTGCAGCTTCAACTCCCGCTGAAGGATTCAGCGCTGCGGGACCCGTGTAGCGGGTCCGGCGAGGTGTTGTAAGTGGAGGGCAAAGAACAGCAGCAGCAGTTAATCCTGTGGCAAGGCAGCAACAACAGTTCCTCAGACAAGTGGAGAATATCCAGAACAAGCCACAGGTATCCGCTTTTACTCCGTCAGTAAGGGGGCGGGGCAGGCAGGGAGAGCAGCCCAGGTGGAAGCAATGGGCTCACAGGGACTCCTGGGATATGGAGTCCCTGATACTATGCTCGCAGCCCTGACTCAGCACACCCCGAGGACCTTTCAGGCAGCGCAGCCCCTCTGCAGCTCAACTCCCGCTGAAGGATTCAGCGCTGCGGGACCCGCGAAGTGGGTCCGTCGAGGTGTTTTAAGTGGAGGGGCAAAGAACAGCAGCAGCAGTTAGTCCCGTGGCAAGGCAGCAACAACAGTTCCTTATACAAGTGGAGAATATCCAGAACAAGCCACAGGAATCCGCTTTTACTCCGTCGGTAAGGGGGCGGGGCAGGCAGGGAGAGCAGCCCAGGTGGAAGCAATAGGCTCACAGGGACTCCTGGGATATGAAGTCCCTGAGACTATGCTCGCAGCCCTGACTCAGCACACCCGAGGACCTTTCAGGCAGCGCAGCCCCTCTGCAGCTTCAACTCCCGCTGAAGGATTCAGCACTGCGGGACCCGCGAAGCGGGTCCGGCGAGGTGTTTTAAGTGGAGGGGCAAAGAACAGCAGCAGCAGTTAGTCCCGTGGCAAGGAAGCAACAACAGTTCCTCAGACAAGTGGAGAATATCCAGAACAAGCCACAGGTATCCGCTTTTACTCCGTCGGTAAGGGGGCGGTGCAGGCAGGGAGAGTAGCCCAGGTGGAAGCAAAGGGCTCACAGGGACTTCTGGTATATGGAGTCCCTGATACTATGCTCGCAGCCCTGACTCAGCACACCCCGAGGACCTTTCAGGTAGCGCAGCCCCTCTGCAGCTTCAACTCCCGCTGAAGGATTCAGCGCTGCGGGACCCGTGTAGCGGGTCCGGCGAGGTGTTGTAAGTGGAGGGCAAAGAACAGCAGCAGCAGTTAATCCTGTGGCAAGGCAGCAACAACAGTTCCTCAGACAAGTGGAGAATATCCATAACAAGCCACAGGTATCCGCTTTTACTCCATCAGTAAGGGGGTGGGGCAGGCAGGGAGAGCAGCCCAGGTGGAAGCAATGGGCTCACAGGGACTCCTGGGATATGGAGTCCCTGATACTATGCTCGCAGCCCTGACTCAGCACACCCCGAGGACCTTTCAGGCAGCGCAGCCCCTCTGCAGCTCAACTCCCGCTGAAGGATTCAGCGCTGCGGGACCCGCGAAGTGGGTCCGTCGAGGTGTTTTAAGTGGAGGGGCAAAGAACAGCAGCAGCAGTTAGTCCCGTGGCAAGGCAGCAACAACAGTTCCTTATACAAGTGGAGAATATCCAGAACAAGCCACAGGAATCCGCTTTTACTCCGTCGGTAAGGGGGCGGGGCAGGCAGGGAGAGCAGCCCAGGTGGAAGCAATAGGCTCACAGGGACTCCTGGGATATGAAGTCCCTGAGACTATGCTCGCAGCCCTGACTCAGCACACCCGAGGACCTTTCAGGCAGCGCAGCCCCTCTGCAGCTTCAACTCCCGCTGAAGGATTCAGCACTGCGGGACCCGCGAAGCGGGTCCGGCGAGGTGTTTTAAGTGGAGGGGCAAAGAACAGCAGCAGCAGTTAGTCCCGTGGCAAGGCAGCAACAACAGTTCCTCAGACAAGTGGAGAATATCCAGAACAATCCACAGGTATCCGCTTTTACTCCGTCGGTAAGGAGGCGGGGTAGGCAGGGAGAGCAGCCCAGGTGGAAGCAATGGGCTCACAGGGACTCCTGGGATATGGAGTCCCTGATACTATGCTCTCAGCCCTGACTCAGCACACTCCGAGGACCTTTCAGGCAGCGCAGCCCCTCTGCAGCTTCATCTCCCGCTGAAGGATTCAGCCACGGGACCCGTGAAGCGGGTCCGGCGAGGTGTTGTAAGTGGAGGGAAAAAGAACAGCAGCAACAGTTAGTCCCGTGGCAAGGCAGCAACAACAGTTCCTCAGACAAGTGGAGAATACATAATTCATATATATATAAATATATAAAATACGAATTTCTGCCAGAATTAATGTTTACAATGAATTTTCCAACATTGTAACACCCCCATACTTTTCCTGACCTTCAAAACTAGCCACAAATAGGAAGATATTGCACAGCATACAAGCGGTGTGTGCACTTGTAATAAAAATAAAAGACCTGGCCTACATTGTCTAAAATTATACTTTTAAAAAATTGATCAAATATATCTCTTCCTTGGTATTACATAAAATGTACAAAACAATATAATGTGCAAATTAGTTATTGAGGACATATTATCACATGGGCATAGTGATGATCTAGTGGAGTCAATAATGTGGTGTGAGCAGTTGACAGCTGTAAGAAGTTTGAGCCATTCTTCTATTGGGGCAGAGTGATTGTGACGGGCAATCTAGAGGAATTCTGTTTTTAGTATGTTGAGCATAAGGTGATTGCTGGTTAACCAATGTTGGGTTTTTAGTAGGGTGCAGTTGAGGGATTTAATATCTTCAGGTGATGAGTTTTTCCGGTATAATTGTGTGTCATCAGCGTACATGTGATAGTGAATATTTGAAAAAGTTTAATAACAAGAGTGAGAGAGTAGGACCTTGGGGCACTCCAATCGAGATGGAGTAATTTCAGAAAGGGTTTGGTTGACTTTGATTCTTTGTACTCTGTTATGTAGAAACAAGGCAAACCAATTTAAAATGGGACCCGATAGCCCCATTCTTCACTCCAAAAGGTCAATCATGCTGTTTTGTTTGACTGTGTCGAACACAGAGTATAGATCAAGAAGTATGAGCAGGCATGGATCGTTCTGATCAAGCGGTATCAGGGCATCAACTTTGTTGTGAGTTAGCGCTGTTTTAGTGCTGTGCCCCATTTTGAAGTCAGATTGGCTCTGGTGAAGGAGCTGAAACTGCTCTCTGTGGTTGCAGCGTCGCAGGTGTATGCATTTCTAAAGTAATTTTGCTAGTGTTGGGATGTTAGTAATTGGGTGGAAATTGTAGGGTTCTGACAGGTCCTCATTATCTTTTTTTAGGATACGGGTGATTTGAGCTATCTATAGGCAATCAGGAATCATGTCCTGAGAGAGAGAAGCCTTTAGGGTTTTATTCCAAAGCAGAAGTATGGTTTATCTACTATCTTGGAGAGCTTGTCAGACAGAGAATCAATATAGTGGGTGGAGTGATTTATTGATTCTTTTGTTTTAAGTATCTAGCCTTCATCGGAAAGATTGAAGGCATTCCAAGTATCATTTTCGTCTTATAATGTAACCAGTAAGAGGGGATCTTAACAAGGGCTGCACTGGGAGAAGACAATGCTGGCCCTGGCTTACTGGGCACTGTGAAGTGAGTTTCAGTTCTGACTCGATCTTTTTCCATTGAAATGTGTAGAAAATTCAGCACTTCTGAGCAGTGACCCATTAACTACCGAATGGTGGTTAGATTTGCAAATCATTTGTTATTTGAAAATTTTGCATAGTTTTTTTGGTCTGTTTTTAGCATTGTGAAGTTGTGCCCTAAAGTAATCTGCATTTGGCCTTCAGATGAGTTTGTTGTCAGAGCCTCTTGTCGACCTCAGGTGTTTAAGGTGTGCTAGGAAGAAAGTGGTTCTCTTATGATCTCTCTGCAGGCCTTAAGTTGTGCCTTTACTCATTAAAGTTACTGATGAACCCGGGTTTGAAGTCTCTACTGGATATTCTTTATAGTTGTTTAGGAGCAATGTTATCACAAATATCTGAAATGGATTGTATGTAATGTTTGGTAGGATCATTCACTTTTGTTATGTATATGGGAGAACGTAGGAGGTTGTTGCTTATAGAAGATAAATCAGTTAGGATAATATTTCTAAAGTCTCCGGACTATTGTCTGGATTTAAGAGATTGACCCTTCTCTAAGATGAGGTAAGAGATGAGGCAATGATCTGATCAATCACAGGAGGATATGGATTCCAGTTGTATAACATTATTCTTGGCAATAATTAGATTGAGGGTGGAGCCTCTAGCGTGAGTTGTGCCATTACATGCCTGGGTAAGCTTGAGTTCAAAAGGAAGGCATTGAAGATGTTCAGTATGGGGTCAATTGAGCTATTCCACTGAATACTGAAATCCCCAAGGAAGATCTGGTTGGTGTGTTGGTCTGCTTTTGAAAAAAATGGTCTCCATTATTTGTTTGATGAAAAATAAGTTATTTTCTGGGTGGTAGATTGTGTGTAGTTTGCATACAGATTTGTCATTGTTCCAAATTTCAATACCTAGTTATTCACACAAGGACAATCTAGCAGTTTGTGCAGGTTTCAAGGTGAGAGTTGAACGGTAGATGCAACCTATGCCCCCACCAACTCTTCCAGATTTATCCAATCTAATGATGTCATATTTGGGAGGAACTAGAATGTCTAAGATGGGTGAGGAGGATTAATTGAGCCATGTTTCCATTAAGATGATCAGTTTGAGATCATAGGCAAGGATTAGATCGGAGATGTCAGCTGCATAGCTCACCATAGACCTGAAGTTAAGGAGCATGGAATTGATATGAGATTTGGTAACTAGTGTCTCGTGGTGTGTCATAGGGACATGCAATGTTTTATGTTTCTTTAAGGTTCTGTGGTTGAGGCTAGGTTCTCGGAGCGGGTTGTAAGCAATAGTTTAACTTGTGAACAGTGAGAGTGATGGGTCCTTATGTGAAGTGGTGGAGGATGACAGCAGGGAATGAATGTCACCCCCAAATAAATGCTCTGTAGCCCTCTGGGGCCTGAAAAAGGGATTGGGATGAGTTCTAGATCTCCAGTGAGAGATCAGTGAGTTCTCAATGATTGCTGTCCTATGCCAGTAGTAGTTCAGACTTCTCCTAGTGGGTAGAATATAGTTTGGAGGTTGGGGTTGTGTTAAAACCCAGCGGTCACTTTGGAAATCCAAAGCTTCTCAAGTTTACACATATTGTGTGAAAGGTTATGGAGATCGGCTTTAACTGGCTGAAGATCTTGATTGCGAACAGCTAGTTTGTCCTCAATGGAAGGAGGGTCTCCAATATAGATGGGTGTGTGGTGCTGCATAACAAAGAGAGGCAAGTGTGGTCTCTCTTTAGAGGGGGGAGTGTTTAACACACCGGAGGGGTCATAAGAGGAGAGGGATGTAATTGGTCCAGTGAATGGAGGATGAAGGCTAGCTGAAGTTATACTAGAATTGATAACTGAAAATGGAGTTGGAGGAAGTCTCATGGATGTCAAGCAACGAAATGGAGTTGGAGGAAGTCTCATGGATGTCAAGCAACGGGCCTCATGTAATGTTGGCAAGGCAATGGGAGCAGGTTGGTGGTCAGGGCAGTTGACTGGCTAGTCAATTGGGTCATCAAAGGGACAGGGGAAGGGGTGCAGTTGGCATTAGTTACAACACTACTGTGGTCTAAGGGAATGGACATATCCAATAAGTGAATTATGGGGAAAGGGCAAAATCCTTGCTTAGAAAAGTTGATCTTGAGTGATGGTTTCAGTGTTAAAGTAGAGAGAAAGGTCGCAAGGAGGCATAGGTGATCATGTAGGGGAGGGACTGGATGATGCCAGTGTTTCAATCTTTCAGTGGGAGAAGAGACCTTGACTTGTGGAGTCAGCAGGGGAAAAGTTCAACACTGTATTTTAATCTTCATGGAAATGTTGTCAAGCATCTCTAGATTCTAGTTAGATGCTTGTTTGAGAACATTCCCATTGTTGTAAAAGGAGATGGTTGCTTCAGCCTGGAAGGTCGATTATGGTTTTATGAGATTCCTACACTATGTGGGGTTTTCTAAGATGAGTTTATTTGAATCATTTAGGCAATAGCTCTCCTCCACTGGGCTCTTCTTCTCGTGAAGATTGAATAATTAAACATGATTCCTTTTACTACACAAATGTAGGAATCGGATACAATCGTTTCCGTGTATCGTTTGAAGAATTTATGTTTATTGTTCTTGGGTGCGTGTTAAGATAGGATAGAGAGGTATTTGATCATCAACTCATTGCGTCATCACTGTGACACCAAGCTATTATTAATACTTAAATAATTTAACTCCATTGTGTTTTACGCCACTGTGCGTAAATTTGGCTGCAAAACAATGACAAATAACCAGGAAGATGAGACAAGCACAAGAGTGTTGTCATTGGGTGTCAGCAAACAGCTTCTGCAGAAGATGTGAAAGTAAGAACTCAGTCTGTGAGGAGTGGATGCAATTTCCATCCCCTGGATGTACCAGCAGCAGAGGGGAACATCTTCAGGATCATGCACTTAAGCAAAACCAGTTTCTTTCCAATGTGTCCCAATGTGGTCCTTGTTACTGTGATATGTAGTAGAGGGGTGGATGGCAGGCCATAGTTACAGATATTCACAGATCTGTGATCCCGAGCATGGGTGCTTGCTGATTGGGCTCCATCTCAGCAGCCATCTTTACATAAGATGATAGGAAAATGGAGCAAAATCTAAAAAAATTATTTTTTTAAAACAACAAAAATCCAACCAGTAGAACCCAAGTTCTGAATTTGTATAGAGTAAACTATAAAATAACACCTAGAAACAGAATGCTCCAACCACAGCAAACTGGTCTCTCTAGACTGGGTCGAAGTCAAAAAGTCAGGTTTACTACAATGGAGCGTTGGATGATACAGTCCCAGATTAGTCCCACTGAAGTTTTACCTTCTCAAGTTTTGTGCCAAAAGTCTTGTTCACGCAGGAGCGTTCAGTAGGAGCAAGGAGAGCGTTGCTGGTGATGGTCAGCGGGGAGCGAACACCAGGCCAGGCTTTGCAGACTGCCAGACTGGAGCCTTGCAATTCTGATCCAGCAGGCGGATAATGCTTGCTGTGTGAACACATGATTGTGCTGATTTCTCATACAAGAGGCACAGTTTCATTGTGAATGGGCCCGTTCATGGAGGCAAAGACCCCCAATGCTTGACTTTAAGAGATTGAGAACTACACTAAGGGTCGAGCTCCTGGGAGGCACATCAGGAACTCGTAGAAGACGGGCCCAGGAACGTTGGGGATCTTTTTATGTTTCTAAGGCTCAGAACAGGAGGCCAGAAAACTAGCCCTTTAAGTCTCTCTGTGGTACTGGGTTTAAAATGTGTTCCAGGTCCTGTTCTTCCTCCCATGCAAGGGAGCAGCAGTCAGCAGGTCAGCACAGTAAGACAGAAGCTCCTACAGAGTGGCAGTCCAGCAGAGTGCATTAAAAAGGAAAGTTTTGGCCTGGCAAATGATTTAGTTTGCCAGATTGAAACGGCAGTTTAAAATACACACACAGGCTCTGCAATGGCAGACCTGAGACATGATTAAAGGGATACTTATGTGAGTGGCAAAATCAGTGCTGCAGTTCCATTAGTAGCATTTAATTAACAGACCGAGCGCACATGTGTTGAACTGTACTAGGGACTTATAAGTGAATTAAATATGCCAATTCGGTATGAGTGAATTCTAACATGTTTTAAGCAAAGAGCACAAGCCATTTAGCACTGGTTAGTAAGTGTGCCCCTGCAGAAAGGGCCGTTTGAAATACAGAAGATATATTTCTAATGAATCCTACACTTGTGATATGCAAAGACTACTAAATGCATTGGACAAACACTGTGCCAAGAATAAATTGTTAATAAATGTGGAAAAGAAATAAAACTATGTTTTTCTCAAGAAATGGGAAAAAGGACTCAATCAGAAATGATGACTGACTGACCAACAAGTAAATTATGTGATACAATATAAATACTTGCAAATTACTTTTAAAAGGAATCTTAATTTTGAAAGTAATATTGAAGTCCAAAAGCAACGAAGTAAAGTGGTGGCAGGAGCTTTGGCACTTTAGGCTCATGAACCAGGCCACAATACTGTGGAGTTTTTAAAAGAAGCATTTAGGACCTACCACCCAATTATGGTATGACTGCCTTGGTGGCAGTCGGAAAGTCATCTTTTAGACTGTGGTTTGTGCTGTCGCCCAAGAAAGGGGCTGCAGGAGAAGCCGCAGAGTAAATGAGCCCTTTGTGCACATGGATGCACGGTCTGTCATGAACCACGTGGTGCATGGCACATGTGCATGGATGTGTATGTGGCACTACATGTGCCCCCTGGCCCTCGATGGACGGGGGCATGTTTAGGACCCCTAAAGTCCCTTTATAACAGGATTTTCATGGCAGTGGAACCACCATATAAAGGCTGTCGGAAAGGGACATTGTCATCCCCGCAGCAGTGCCTGCCTCGATACGGCCTTTAGTTGGGACAACGATTCCGACTACCACCCTTTTGGGATCAGATGATCAGTCGGAGGCAGCAGTCTTTCCCCAAAAACTCTACAGTCCGACCTCTTGCATTGTAATGCAGCGGTCAGACAGCTTGTTGGTGGTGTTCCGCTCGACATCGTCATAAGGCCCTAAATTTGAAAAATGTAAGCTTTTTGCTATTTAGGGCTGAGATATTAGAAGAGAGAGACATAAGAAGTATCAAGTTGGTGAAATGTAATATTTGTAAGAATTGACTAGGACTTCCGCGGGGCCTAGTTAGGGCCAAATGTATCAAGCGTTTTTCCGTTCACAAACGGGCTGATTCGCAGAAGAGGCCTGTTTGCAAAAGAGAAAACAGCCTTTTGGGATGAATCATTCCAAAGGCAATTTCAAAATAGGGATTCATAATTTTTGCAATTACCTATTTTGCGAATGCATTTAGAGAATCGCAACTTGCGATTCGCTAAATGCAATGCAGGAAGCACTTTAAAATTTGCGACTCTGATGTAAGGAATCGCATTATAATTTAACATTTTTCTAAGTGCCATGTGGCACACAAACATGCCCTTAGGGCATGTAGGTGCTCCACATGTGCGCACATGTATATTTCAGGGGTGCAACAGGGTGTCCTTTGGCACCCTTGCACCCTTGAAATTGCATGCGTGGTGGATAGCGCGGTTTCGAGAACGGACAGAGTTAGATTGGATTCCCTCTGACGCTGCATAAGACTTTGTATCTGGCAGTTTATATTCTCAACATTGCACTGACAATATTATTAGCTTAGCTATAGACAGTTTTCTAATTATTTAGAGGACACCTCCAGTTGCTGTGACTCTATTGAGCCCATTACTCTCTCAAAGAAATATTAGAAGGGTACATTTTGGTTTTACAATCAACTTCATGTCCTGAAGATGATCTGACGGTCTAACTGTCCACAAAGACAATACATCTACTTCCTCTACCAATTTCTGATTTCAAGGAACTGTTTTCTGTTTTGTCAGATCGTTTTCTTTTCTCTATATGTTAAATATTTGTTCTTTTGAAGAAAAAATTGCCCCATTGTCATATAATTGATACTTATATCAAAATTAGTTTACTTATATGAAAAGTAATTCTCCTTTGGTGTGTATAATCACAAGTTCATCAATGACCAGGTTGAACAAAAATGATTGCATTTTAAAGAACAATTTAAATAAGATTGTGAACAAAATCCCTTGTAGGCACTCCTCTTCTTAGTCTTGATTTCATTGCCCAAGCCTCCAACTGTTTATTGGGTTTGCCCGTTCCTTTACAACTCTATCTCTCCATGTCTTCCAATAAACAGGTTTATTCTTAATACATATGTTGTTATTATGCCATATGGTGGAATTAAGAAATTAGTCAAAATCATGTGGTTCAAAATGAAAGAAGATTATTCAAACTTTTGCAAGAATGTTTAATAATTGGTGTACTTAACTTTTGTGGTTTCTGTGTGAAGGATAAATATTCCCGGAAAGAAAATGGGGAGAGGAAGGAGCTCTCTAAATCAAACCAAAGAGGCGAATCTGGAGAGGGGACCGACAGCCACTTTGAAATATGTCATTATAAAAAGGCTGAATGATATTTGTGAAAATCAGGGAAGCAAACTCCACCTCCAGGTTTTGGACACAATAACTTTGATAGGGACATTCTAGATTTTTTATTTGGCCATAGAAGGAAGAGAGAATGGAGTTCATTTTTTGGAACCATTTTGTAGGAATGGGTAAGGGAATAATAGAGGTAAGATAGAGGATATTAGGGTTAACATCATTTTAATAGTGTTGAGACGTCCCCACCATGAAAACCATATACCTAGATATTTATGTGGAGTGGATTCCAATTAAAAATAGAAATAGAAAAATCTTCTTTACAATTATATTTGGTTAAAGAAAAGATTTCCGGGGGCGCTAGAGGGCGCGAGACAAGATGGCCGCACTTTAGTGAGGTTCCGTCAGATCAAGCCAAAATCCGTTAATAATCCTGCACATCCTGCTTTGTAAATTGCACCGCTGAGGCGTGAAGGCATCCAGACCCCGGAGATAGCTTTTTGGGCGGTTCTGAGGCTCCTGCTGCCCGGGGAGCTCTTGATACACCGTGAGCTGGGACAGGCCTGGTGATGGGCCTGGTGAACCGGCAGAACATCCGAGCGGAGCCTGCCATCGAGGTTCCCCCACCAGCGGCTACACTGACGGCGTCGAACGGCGAGAGGAAGACACCACGGCACGGTGCCCGGCTGGCTTCTCCTGTTCCCCAACCCGAGCCCATGGGTGAAGGCGAGGCCTGAGGGTGCGGCTTACAACGGACCAGAGAGCAACGCGGGAGACAGGCCTTGAGATGAAGGACCGGGACACTGCCGGTGGTCGGAGGAACGAGCGAGGTGGTGGCTGCCGACGCCCGGACGTCTCCGGTGCCGGCTGCGGTGAGTGGGGTAGGGGTCGACTTGAGACTGTGGAGGCGGTGCCGGGCCTTGTGCACGGCCCCCCTCTGCGAGCTGTGGTCTGGGCTGGGGGGGACAGGTAGCAGGACCAGCTGCTGCGCATACTGCTGCTCAGAGTTGGCTCGATTGAGGCTGTGGGTCCTAACTGCACCAGGACTGCCGGCATCCAGCGAGTGGGCCGATAATCCCCGACCTCGGGTAATCCTCGAGCCGGTGCAGGCGGGCAATTGCACATTGCCGATTAGCGGGAGCTTCGGGACGTCTGCAGTTTTACAACACAGCATTGTCTCTGCGGGCAAACTTCACTGTGCATAACCCCTTGAGCATTGTGTGTCCACTTACACTTTGCGTCTGGATAGAGCGTGCGGGAGCTGCTTGGGGTGCTGGGACTCTGGATATTTCGCAGGCGCCACAGGATTCCTGGTCATCTGGGGAGTTGTGGTTGGGGCTGCAGAACATCCACAGCCATGGGCAGGCCGAACAGGGGTCAATCCAAGATAAACTTCGAATCCAGCAGGCCGGCCAAGACACCGCAAAAGGCCACCTCTGACTCAGACTCTGAAATGGTGTCTGGTGGGACGCCTAAACTGGAGGCAATGCTGGCGGCCATGCAAAAATCGCTGCAATCTATTGAAGGTGCCATGTCTGCGGTCAATCACCGTCTAGATCGTATGTCGACGCAGCTCAAAAAACATAACGCTCGCATTGGGGAGGTTGAGCAGAGGGTTTCGGCCACTGAGGACAGACTAACAGCAGTTACAGATAAGGCCTTAGATATGGATAAGATTCTGGCGGTCATTAAAGCAAAGAATGAGGATTTGGAGGCGCTCTCGCGACGCAACAACATCTGCGTTACGGGCCTGCCTGAATCGACAAATGTGGGGAGAATGGAGGTATATATGGAGCGCCTCATTGCTGAAATATTTGGGACTGAGCAACTGTCGGCCATGTTTATTATTGAGTGTGCACATCGGTCACTGGCGACCAGACCACCACTGGGCGCCCCTCCACGGCCTGTAATTGCCCGAGTTCTAAACTATAGAGACCGGGACGCCATTTTGAGAATGGCGAGGGAGAAAGGCGCAATAGAACACCAAGGGAACAAGCTAGAGTTTTTCCAAGACTTTACTTCAGCGGTTCAGGTGGCCAGAAAAGAATTCAGCATGGTTAAATAATTCTTATGAAAAGAGTAAGTGCCCTATGCCATGTTTTACCCCGCTAGACTCCGAATTGGAGCCCCTGCTGACAATAAAATATTTAACACTTGAAAAGCGGCGATGGACTATTCTAAAAAGCAGAAACGCGAAAAGTGTGACTCTTCCACGACACCTGAGGAGGAGGAGATGGCCGAGGAGGAGCTCTGAACTGCCGATAAAGGCAATTTGAGGCTTGCAGTCATTGGTTACATAGTCTGGAGGCTGCGACTTCTCATTATATGAACATTTCTATCTCAATATGGGTTGAGGTTTCAACTCCCAGGTCACATATGATTTGGGTGGACGACATGAACGCTCAGGAGCTGGTCTGTTGGTTGGCCTACTTCTAGGAGTTGGGATGGCATGTCTGGTTCAGAGTGTGTTTCAGATGATGTGAGCATAGGACAGAGGGAATGACAACGTCTGGCCTTGAGATTATTCGTGTCCCCTCTGGAGTTTAGATGATTCTACTATGCTCTGTTGTTCTATGGATGTTCGATCATAAATGCTTGATCACCTCCTGTTATGTCTGTTACGGGAGGGGTATGCACCCTGGCGCCTTCCGCATGGGTGTACCCCAATTGTTGTATGAACAGGGGTGGGCGAGTTGGGAATTGGGTTGGGATGGCTTTGGCTAGATTGGGTGGCTGACGTGGGCGGGGACGGGGGGCAGGGAGAAGGAATGTTTTGGGATCTTCCCCTGTTGGGAGGGTTTGTTGTGCGTGTACAGCCAGGACATGGTTCTTTCTGCACTACATCGACTCAATCTTAAATCGCGGGGTCAGTCCTATGAGCACAGCCTAGACATGAATGCTTCACTTCTCTTTCAGGCACACTACGATTTGCCCATTGACTCAGCTTCTTCCAGGTATATGATGATTTTGGTGAATGCCCAGTAGCAGTAGACTCAATTGGATCACGTGCAATGTGAGAGGTCCCAATGGTCCCAAAAAGATTAGACAGGTATTAGGATATTTAAATTGTCATAATGCGCATATCATTTTCCTCCACGAAACACACATAAGGGCGCATAAAGCGGTATCTGTAGCTAAACAGTGGGCGGGGTTCTGGTTGGCCTCGACGTACTCAACATATGCCCGAGGCGTTATGGTTCTGATCAAAAGGGGTATACAGTTTGAGAGTATATGGGAGGAGGTCGACAGAGAAGGGAGGTACATTTTATTGCATGGTAAACTGTGCGGAACATTACTTACAATGGTCAATGTCTATGGGCCTAACATAGATGACCCAGATTTCTATAGGGTGCTGTGGAATAAAGTGTATGAATTGCCAGCGTCTGCTATTGTATGTGGGGGTGATTACAATGTGGTTCTGGAAGCTGGTGTGGACAGGAAGACTTCTCACCCGCTGCAAGAGAAGAAAGCTGCGAAAGCGGTCCATGATGGTATGACAGATCTGGGATTGGTGGATGCGTGGAGACTGCGTCACCCTGAGGACACAGTGGGTACATGTTATACTTATGCGCGAGGTCCCGATTGGATTTCTGGTTAGTGACTCGGGATGTGAATGCGTGGGTTTCTAGTGTTACAGCTTACATTGTCAGAGCACGCACCGGTTGCACTAGCGATGGACCTTCCGGCTTACTCTTCTGCTCCGTACACTTGGAAATTGCAACCCACAGCCTTGCTGGATCTGGTGTTTAAGGAGGAAGTGTGGGAAGCGATAGAACATTACTTTCGGAAAATGTTGGATCAGTACAAGGCATGAGGACTATTTGGGAGGCCTTTAAGGTGACTATTAGGGGGGTATATGGAAGCAGGCAGGGGTTTCTGTGATCACTGCGTGACTCTCTTGCATGGCTAGAGCGTGACCTGAAGAGCCTGGAACACCGTTATGACACTTCCCCTACTGAGGCATTGCTGGCGGACATTAGGTCTAAAGTAGACGAGTATAACGAGCTAGCAGAACAAGAAGCTCGCCACTTGTCCAAAAGGCGTAGAGCAAGATACTATGGGGTAGGTGCACTGTAAAATGTAAATTGATACTTGTATAGCGTACTATTCACCCGAAAGGGTCTCAACTCTCAAGGCGCTTGTACGAATACCGCTGTGGAACCCATCCTGGCTTTCCCTGTGAGGCGTCCATTCCTGGGCATCCCCAAGGTGGAGGCCAGGCATCCTTAGCGTTGTGGGGGCCGTTGTGGAGATTAAGTATGCTATTGCCCAGAGTTGCAGAGTGGGACTCCATGATTGGAATAGGCACAGAGGCGAGAATTATCTGGTCCGTGGAATTTTGAGCCCAAGACCCGCCGAGGCGGGGAATTGAACCCTGGTCCCAGGCTGGACCTCTGCATCAGGGTCTGCCGCTCTGATCATTGAGCCACACTTCTCCATTGGCAGAGCGCATTGCTGAGCCGTGGGCGAAATACTGTAATGTGCAGGGGATTACCGTGGATGACCGCTCTGTTACAGACGCCGCAGGGATTTTGAATCAGTTTGTTCAGTATTACAAGGGCATGTACGAACATATGGAAACGGCTAGTGAGGACGAGGTGGGAAAATATCTAGAGGAAGTAGCATTGGTTTGGCTTTCTAAAGCTCAACAAGACTTTTTAATGCATCATATAACGGCTGACAAACTGTGGGACACCATCGCTGCATTGCCGAATGGTAAGGCAGCGGGCACGGATGGTCTTCCCGACGAATTTTATAAGGAATATGCAGATGTGCTTCTTCCGCACCGGGCCGAAATGTACGAGGAATCGTTTGAGCAGGGACGATTGCCGGACATGCTCAGTGAGGCCCTCATTGTTGCGCTACCTAAACCCGGTAAGCCGCATGACCAGTGCGAATCTTACCGGCCGCTCTCCTTAATGAATACAGACGTGAAAATCTTAGCTAAGGTGTTGGCAACACGGTTATGTCTGCTCCTCCCCGTTATGGTCTTACCGGACCAATCGGGGTTTAATCCGTCACGTTCTACAGCGCACAATTTACGAGCTATGTTTGCTGTCCTCCATTTGATCAAGCCAGAATTGCCGGCTGTGGCTGATTTTTTAGACGCTGCGAAAGCGTTGGACTCTATAGCATGGAACTTTCTATTCGCAGTGTTGCACTGTATGGGAGTTCCTCCATTTTTTGTCAACTGGGTGAAGCTGCTGTATGCAGACCCAGTGGCCCGGGTTCGTATCAATGGGCATGTCTCGGACGTTTTCCCCATACAGAGCGGGACCAGTAAGGGCTGCCCGCTCTCGCCTTTATTGTTTGCTTTGATCATGGAGCCGTTGGCCAGCATGCTGCGCCAGCGACATATGCACTCGGCTCTACGCTTTGAGCAGAGGCCCCTGGCTGTGTCCATGTATGCAGACGACATGATTTTATATGTGAGGGAAAATATGTGAGGGAACCGGAGAGCCACCTCGAAGGGGTCATCCAGGAATACATTCGCTTTGAGTGGTTCGCAGGACTGTCCATTAACTGGGCGAAGTCGATTATTATGCCTCTCACTGAGAGTACTGTGCGGTTCTCTCTGAATTTTCCCCTGGAATGGGCCACAAAACCTGTCCGCTATCTAGGCGTCTGGTTACACTGGGATCGGACGAAATGCTCAGGGCTAATTATGGTACGGTGATCTCTAGGCTCGAGGACCAAGTGGGAAGATGGAAGCATTTGCCACTGTTGTTTGCTGATCCGGTAGCGCTGATAAAGATGGTGGTACTCCCAAAATTCTTGTATTTATTTGTGAACGTCCCGCTGGTGCTCAAGAGCCATTTTTTTGCTACACTTCATTCTCTTCTGCTCACATTGGCATGGGGAGGTAAGAAACCCCGCCTGGGCTGGGACACTCTGACAAAACCATATGAGTTTGGCGAATTTTCAGTCCTGGACATGCACCTCTACTATGTGCTCAGGCACATTTTGCCACATATTGGCTGTCGGCCCCACCTTACATGACGCATGTGGCGATAGAGGCTGGGGCAGTCAAACCGTTGCCATTACAAGCCATGATAGTGAGCTCCCACTCGGTGTATGAGAAGAATGAGGTGGATACGGTTCGGAGCACGACTGCGGCCTGGATTGCGCTTGGGAGGCGTGCAGGTAAACTTCCCCTATATGCACCGCCAATGCCTCTCTTGCATCATGAAAATATCTCGGTGTTGGGTGAGGCCGGAGCACTCCGTCTCCTGCAGGCCGTGGGTCTGCAGGTCATGGGGGACATCTTACCAGGCGGCACATTTATCACATTGCAGGCTTTCTTGGCAAAGGGCGGTAATGCAGGCATGGCCAAGTTCATATACATCAGACTTAGAGCCGCACTACTAAGCCTATTCCCGTCTTTCCCCTCGGAGCCACCGACACTGGAGGCATTGCAGCTCCTATACATGTCAAAAGACAGGACAAAGCTGGTGTCCCGGTTATATAGAGCGGCGCAACAGGACGAGGGTACGGTGGAGAACCGCTCGAAACGCAAATGGAACGATAAGCTTAAGCAACCACTAACGGATGAAGAATGGGAGGAGTGCTGCTCCATAACAGGTATCTTTGCAGCAAACGGAAACTTTAAACTTATACATTATAAATATTTACATCAATTAAATTACACACCAGCACAATTACATAAATATGAGCTGCGAGACTCTGACAATTGTACACGCTGTGGGGCAGAGGCTGCTGACTTTGTGCATTTGGCTTGGGAATGTCCTAAAGTTTGCGAGTTCTGGACTGATGTGGTTGCGACACTGACTGCTATGACTGAAGTCACGATTGAATGTGCTCCCCGAATGTGTCTGCTGGGCTTGGTCTCAACCATACCGAAGGGAGTACGTAGGCTTGTGTCTCTGTCACTTCAAATGGCTAAGCGTAGGGTTGCTTTGTGCTGGGGGGGTAGGAGGGCACCTGCTCTGAAAGATTGGCTGTTGGACTTGGCGCACTGTCGGGACCAACTCACCTGCTACTACGAGGCATTGCCGTCTAAATCTAGGCCTAATGACATTTGGGGGCCATACACTGCATACATGCTTGCCAGGGCAGACTCTGATTGTGGAACTGAATTAATTTGGCTGCACGCAAAGCTCAGAAGGGTTGGGGTTTCATATACTGGGAGCTGGCGGGGCATCTGAGACATTATTGGTGTTTGTGTTGGTTTTTTGTGTGGCATCACACCGGCAGATCTTAAGTCGTTATATGGCTATCATGGAATGCCTGATTTTGGAGTATTGGTCAAAGTGAGTGTATATAATACATATACTTGGCTGGATTACCTACCATGCACTGGCTGTGTTGTGTTTTTGTATATAGTTATCTAGGAAATAATACAGGAAGGGTTGGCTTTACGAAGCTCACTACTACCCTGATGGTTGTGTCCATGTGTTCTTGCAGTCGCCAACTGGCAGGAAATACATCAGCTTTGCAATAGGTGTCACATTGTTAAGTTCCGCCCATAGCCGACACCTCTGTTGCTACAAAGTAAAGTAGCCCGAACTGCTGAGCCATGTCTTCCCTGGACCGGAAACAAGCATCCTGGGACCGGTTTTGGATTCTTAATCCTTATCAGCCAGGCTATCTTGAATCCAGTGGCCAAGTGAGCAAGAGACTCACGTCTGAGCATACCATGCCAACTTAGGGCGAACAAAGCGATACAAAAGGGGATGATGGACGGAGCGTTTGAGCAAATCAAACACTCATCCCCAGTCAACTGATCTGGGTTTAATCCATCACCATTCTTTAGCTCACTCAGCCACCCCAGTTCAGACATGGCCATATGCAAATCAGTCTGACCCAGTGCCTCATGGGAACAGTCCAGCCTGAACTGCCAAGCCATGTCTTCCCTGGACCGGAAACAAGCTTCGTGGGACCGGTTTCGGATTCATAATCCTCATCAGCCAGGCTATCTTGAATCCAGTGGCCAAGTGAGCAGGGACTCACATCTGAGCATACCCTGCCAACTTAGGGCGAACAAAGCGATACAAAAGGGGATGATGGACGGAGCGTTTAAGCAAATCAAATACTCACCCCCAGTCAACTGATCTTGGTTTAATCCATCACATTCTTTAGCTCACTCAGCCACCCCAGTTCAGACATGGCCGTATGCAAATCAGTCTAACCCTGTGCCTCATGGGAACCGTCCAGCCCGAACTGCCAAGCCATGTCTTCCCTGGACCGGAAACAGGCATCCTAGAACCGGTTTCGGATTTATAATTCTCATCAGCCAGGCTATCTTGAATCCAGTGGCCAAGTGAGCAAGGGACTCACGTCTGAGCATACCCTGCGAACTTCGGGCGAACAAAGTGATACAGAAGGGGATGATGGACGGAGCGTTTGAGCAAATCAAACACTCGTCCCCAGTCAACTGATCTGGGTTTAATCCATCACCATTCTTTAGCTCACTCAGCCACCCCAGTTCAGACATGGCCATATGCAAATCAGTCTGACCCTGTGCCTCATGGGAACAGTCCAGCCCGAACTGCCAAGCCATGTCTACCCTGGACCGGAAACAAGCATCCGGGGACTGGTTTCGGATTCATAATCCTCATCAGCCAGGCTATCTTGAATCCAGTGGCCAAGTGAGCAAAGGACTCACGTCTGAGCATACCCTGCCAACTTAGGGCAAACAAAGCGATACAAAAGGGGATGACGATGGAGCATTTGAGCAAATCAAACACTCACCCTCAGTCAACTGATCTGGGTTTAATCCATCACCATTCTTTAGCTCACTCAGCCACCCCAGTTCAGACATGGCCATATGCAAATCAGTCTGACCCTGTGCCTCATGGGAACAGTCCAGCCCAAACTGCCAAGCCATGTCTTCCCTGGACTGGAAACAAGCATCCTGGGACCGGTTTTGGATTCATAATCCTCATCAGCCAGGCTATCTTGAATTCAGTGGCCAAGTGAGCAAGGGACTCACGTCTGAGCATACTCTGCCAACTTAAGGCGAACAAAGCGATACAAAAGGGAATGATGGACGAAGCGTTTGAGCAAATCAAACACTCACCCCCAGTCAACTGATCTGGGTTTAATCCATCACCATTCTTTAGCTCACTCAGCCACCCCAGTTCGGACATTGCCATATGCAAATCAGTCTGACCATGCGCCTCATGGGAACAGTCCAGCCCGAACTGCCAAGCCATGTCTTCCCTGGACCAGAAACAAGCATCCTGGGACAGGTTTCGGATTCATAATCCTCATTAGCCAGGCTATCTTGAATCCAGTGGCCAAGTGAGCAAGGGACTCACGTCTGAGCATACCCTGCCAACTTAGGGCGAACAAAGCGATACAAAAGGGGATGATGGACGGAGCGTTTGAGCAAATCAAACACTCACCCCTAGTCAACTGATCTGGGTTTAATCCATCACCATTCTTTAGCTCACTCAGCCACCCCAGTTCAGACATGGCCATATGCAAATCAGTCTGACCCTGTGCCTCATGGGAACAGTCCAGCCCGAACTGCCAAGCCATGTCTTCCCTGGACCGGAAACAAGCATCCTGGGACCGGTTTCGGATTCATAATCCTCATCAGCCAAGCTAAAGGTAGGACCTTTGGCAAAAAATGCTGCCTTAGGATTTGAGTAGAGCAGGGAAACCAAGGAGGTAATTTTGGAGCCAAAACCAAACCATTTTAGTGTCTGAAAAATAAAAGGCCAATATACTCTGTCAAAGCTTTTTCAGCATCAAGGGCAATTCCTGCAAGGGGATTTGAAAGATTTGGTGACTTGGGAATAATATAAAACAAACAGACTGGTGTTGTCATTGATAGATCCCCCTTTGACAAAACCTGTTTGTTCCCTACCTAAGAGTTGAGGGAGAAAAGATTCCAATCAAAGAGCGATTTAGAGAAGATTTTGTAGTCTATGTTGACTAGGGAGATGGGTCGGTAATTTCTGCAGTAGTATAAATCCTTACCTTCCTTTGGGATAAGACAAATCAGGGCTTCCAGAAAAGTGCCAGAGGAATTATCAGACAAAAGAAAAGAGGAGATTAAAGCATGTAATTTAGGTAAGATTCTTTGGGCAAAATGCAAAAAAAACTCAGCAGTAAAATCACCTGGGCCTGGGGCCTTATCTCCTTTGAGGGATTTATGTGCATTGACTAAATAAGCCTGAGTCAGGTTAGACTCTAGGAGGTTAAAATGTACAGATGGATTTGGTCTCTTTTGAATTGAGGAAAGGTAGAGGGAGATATCATCATCAGTGGGAGTAATCTCTGGAGTATAGAGTTGTTCATGAAACTAAACAAATTCTTGTAAGATATCAGCGTCTTTGTATTTAGAAGATTTGGAGCCTGTTATTATAGATTCTATGTGGAGTTTATTCTGTGTGGTATTAAGATAATTGGCTAACAATTTACAAGATGTATTTGGTCCTACATATAATATTCACTAGTCTTCAAACGAAATAAAGAGGCACTGTCAGTTGTATCCTTATTCTATTGAATTTTAGTATGAATTAAATCAGTTAAACAATGTTTTTACTTGGAGGTGTAATAGGTGTGTTCTAATCTTTTAATCTTGGAGAGGAATTCTAAGTTTGAAGCCCAAGCCATTTTTTGTTTGTTAATGATATATTGAATAATAAAGTCATGTGCAGAGGCCTTAAAGGCATCCCAAATTGTATGAAAAGGTAAACTGTTGTTGTTATTAAAAAGAAAAAAGTTGTTGAAAAAAGAATTAACAGAAGTGTTAAAAAGAGGGCCTAAAAGAAAGGAGTTATTGAAGCTCCATCTTCGGTGATGATTAGAATGGGGCATGATATCAAGCAGAATGCAAACAGGAGCAAGATCGGAGATAAGTATGGGTCCTATGTCAGAGAATAATAAGGATTGGGAAACATTGTGTGATGTGAAAATATAGTCAATTCTTGATTGGGTCTGATGAGGTGAACAGTAAAAAGTAAACTCTTGTGGAGATGGATTACAAAGTATCCAGGCATCAGTTAAGTGTAAGTGTTTTATAGTTTGTATAAAGGTTTTGTGTGCTTTTGAGGGGATGAACAAAACTTTAGATCTCGGATCCAAAAAAGGATCAAATACGTGGTTGCAGTCCCCAGCAAGGATTACATTATTAGCATTGTTATGAAAGATCAGTTGATGTATATGGGTTCAAAAAGGGTCATCCCCAGAAGTAGGAGCATAAACAATGAAAAGAGAGAGCAAAACTCCATCAATCACCATTTCGGAAAACAACCATCTACCCTCATTGTTCCTCTCTTATGAAATGAGGGAAACATTCAATGATTTGTGAACTAAGGTAATAATACCATTTCTTTTGCCATCGCCAGGAGAGAAAAAAATGTCACCAACCCAATTTTTCTTAAGCTTTAAGGATTCAGACTTTGTGAGATGAGTTTCTTGCAATAAAACAATTTTAGCATCCTGTTTAGATAAATATGATAATACCTGTTGTCTCTTAATAGGGAAGTTTAAACCTTTGACATTCCATTTAATTATCTTTAAAGCCATACATCAAGAAGGCAGTATGAATAACAAAAATGAACCAGCATTAATGCAAATATCATAAAAAGATAAGTGAAATACAAAAAAATAAAGATTAACCTTGAAACTTAAAAGAGTGTCGAGGGAGGAAAGAAGGAAGATAAAGAAATATCGTAAGGGAAAAATTACAATACTGATTAGATGAAATAGAACAGGAAAGGGTAAAAGAACAGAATACATACCAGAGAAGGAAGTAAAAGAAGAGGTTGAAAAGGTACAGTAAAGAATAAAAAAGAAGAAATGTAGGAAAAAGACATACCTACAAATAGCGACCAGGGATGGGGGTGGGTGAAACCACATGGAACAAATGGCATGACCAAAGTCGACAGAACAAAGGGCGGGGTAGGGATCATGCCCTTCAAAAAAGCAAAACAACTGCCAGCATCGAGCATCAACAGATCTAGAGAAGAGAAAAAAAGAAGAAAAAATGAAAGGATTATCACAAAGAGTTATGCAATTAATCAATTAAGTTAATCAATTACACAACTGAACAAAGAATTTAGCCATTGTAGAGAGTAAAAGCATTTAACAAACAATGAAAAGATATGCATCAAAGGACAAGGAAAAGTCACAAAACATTAATAAGGTCAAGTATTATGTGAGGTTGAGGCTGCTGAAAGTTACATAGTCTCCAACTTGCATGAATTAATGAAGCTCTGTAATCGCAGTGGATCCACATAGGTAGTTGCTCTATTCCTGTATATGACCTTAAATAAACAAGGATGGAAGAGTCCATACCGGGCTCCCAAATAACGTAGTTGAGGTCTCATGTTGAGAAACGCCTTACGTTTGTTAGCTGTGGCTTTAGCATAGTCTTGTGGGGAAAATAGGGTCAATCAAAACCAGACAATGCGTTGACATGCTTGATCAGCCGACAAAAGGGCCTATTCTCAAGAACGTGTGATAACCATCGCAAAAGTAAACTAACGCAACAACCAACATTCCAGTATATCGCGGGAAAATTATGTTGTAATAACGAAGCATCCTCAACACGGCGGCACCATGCGATACACTCCAGATAACGCGCCAACTGACCACCATAAAATCAACGCCACACCGCCTAAATGCAAAACGCAAACATAATAAAAGCTGCGATGAGGCCAATCGCAATACAAAAATCTGTAAAAACCAGCTACAGACCTGCAATTCACACACGTCAGGTGAGAGAAATCAACGTAAAAGCCGAAAAAGACCAGACAAACAAACTCCAAACAACAGCGAAGCACAATGGATGTTGCTGCAGAAAGTACGGAGGAGAATTAGAACACCACAAGCCCTCCGGAGGACCTGCTGGGGACCTCGGGGTCAGGGAAGGTCAAGGAGAAGAAGAGTAGGAAGAATCACTTCACTCCGCAGGAAAACAGGATCCTGATAATGGAGGTGGTTGAACACAATCAACAACTGTTCATCACCTCCAGTGTCATTGGCAACCAAAAATGGACTATGGCAGTCCATCGTGGGCAAGGTGAATGCAGTGGGAGTGCTGAAGAGGACAATGGAAGCAGTCAAGAGCTGCTGGAATGACGTCAAGCGCAAAACCAAGCTGAAACTCTCCAACAACCGGAAGGCAGCAATGCAGACTGGAGGTGGGAATCCTAAGCCACAGGAAGAGCTGAACGATATGGAGGAAATGGTGTCCACAGTCATCAGTAGGGAGACGGTGGCAGGAGTCATGGGACCGGACACTGCTCAACATGATTGGACACAATAGCACCAGGGTGAGTAACGACCAGGGACTGGGGGGATGGGGGAGATGGGTACAATGGCACGCATGCACAATTGAGCTGAGCACATCTGCGGACAAACCATGCCCAGCCCCCAACTCACACCAAGAGACCAATGTAACCAAGTATGCAACATTTCAGCACTGTACAAGCACAGAAGTCAAAGGCACATCGCTGGAAAGGGATAAGGGGCAGCAGAATCAGAGCAGCAGGGGCCACTCCCTCAAAATGCAGCACACACACATAACATGTAGAGCACATCAACACTGACAACAATGTGGCACAAACCGCAACATGTCCACAACAGAACACTGGACACAACTGGTGCTGACTGTGTGTAGACACTGTCCAATCACAAACAGCACTGCAGGGAAATGTGAGTTGTGAATGTACAAGTACAAACACACACAGGTCTGTAGTCGAAATGTCCACTGTCCCCCATCAAATACACAGCTCCTCCCAAACAGCCACGATGTACACAGTCATGCAGTTTGTGTGACGGCCAAGACCTGGAACACCCTCCCCACCCACCTACTCCTCACCCAGGACCATCTCTCCTTCAGGAAGCAACTCAAGACCTGGCTTTTCGAGCAGTAGCAGCCACCCCCGCCCCCAGCGTCTTGAGACCCTAGCGGGTGAGTAGCGCGCTTTACAAATACTCTTGATTGATTGCTTATGTAAATATGTATAATGCGACAACATACAAGTGAACACATTGATAAACTGCATCTCCCCTTCACATTCCAGAGGGAAAATCAACACCACCTGCAGAGCAGCCCAAACCTCTCTTCTCTAATGACGAAGAGGACCACCACAGCTTCGACTCCGACACCCTCCAAGAGTTTATTGACTGCCTTCACACCTCATGCCCTGCACATACCACACAGCAGGCAGCACCCACCACCACTGCTGCCTCCCAGGACCCCCTTGAAGAACACATGGCCATCCAATGCTGTGTGTTGGGGTGCCAGAGACAGCTGACTGAACAGGTGTGGGTGGGCTTCGACCGCATGGTTGACAAACTAGATGCCATACATGGGTATCTAAATTCTATCAGGGACCACTCACAGTCCCTAACGGGCACCCACAGTCCTCTTCTTGCTCTTCAATGGACCATGGCTGACATCCCTTTAGCCCTGACCCACAGACTAGAACACCTGTCCAGTCAGAGTGGTTCTACTGATGTCACATAGGAGTTGGGATACATGCAGAGGGTAATGGAGCCATGGAGCAGACAAATGCGGAAAGAGCGGCTGCCACAGCTGCACACCAGCGAGTGCTTGCTGGGTTTCTCAATGACCTCAAGACAATCCTCATGGCATTGCTGCCACAAGGCCTGGTGCTGGTGCTTGCTGCTGCCACCACTCAATCCACATCTCTGCATCCTGAAGTGTCAGTGCCACAAAGTGCGGCAGGCATTCCATCTCTGGCCCCTGCGGTATCACAGCCGCACAGTGCTGGAGAAAGGCCAGCACCACCTACACGTGAGACAAATAGAACAGCAGAGGACTAAGATACGGAAGAATCCGCTGTCATGGTAAGAAGGAAGCAGTAGCATGCTTCTCTGCCATATGGCCGTATTCAGCTTGGTTCTGCCCTCTGTATCATCACCTTCCACTGACACAGCAAACAGACTGCGGACTGAACTCTTCCTCGTACTTTGGACTTGTCATTCCCTGAAGGACTCTGGCTGGCCCTCCACGGTACAACATCGTGATGTGGGGTTTGCATGGCCCTGTAGTGCTCCAGATGCAACACCCCACTCAATGTGCATTAAACATTCCGAATCACATAGATGTGCTGTGTCTATGGTCATCCAAGTGTGGTAATATGGATGAATGTAGGGTCAGTGAATTCCTCCTATGTCCATGTGGCTCATGTTGTTGGACTTGGCCCATAGGGTGACACATTCCTGAATGTTGTCCGGGTGGCGCAGACACAACAGCGACACAATCATGTGTTACTTCCTTGTACAGCCCCATATGGAACAATGCCCAGTGCCCTAGGGTCATCGTTCACACCCTTACACTGGTCTGGCGTATGCCAGGCCAGCCCACTGCGCTTACGCACACAGGGGGCGGCGACAACGCTACATATGCCAGAACTTCCCTGTAGTGATCTGCTGACCACCGGTCTAGTTGTCAGCATGCCACAGCCAATCCCTCACGGCTGGTTTATACCCACACCACACCCATCCAGCACACGCATCACAGGACATGTGACCCTGCCAATAAAAGGGCCGGGCGCACAAACTTAACGCCATTTCCAACCTCTTTCGGGATGTATCCGTGTGATGTGCATGTAGGTATGGAGGTCCAGGGGCCTGCGAGATCACATTCCACCAGCCCGGAGGTGACATGAGGTTGTCCGCACCATGATACCAAATCATAGAGGGTCATGACTTGCGGGGCACAGACTTGGTGGCACTGGATGCACTGCGGCCGGCATAGGCACAATGCCACAGGACGGTGACTTGCGGTACACTGAGGTAGGGGCACCTTAGGAGCTGAGCGGGTGTACAGCCTGCGATGTTGCCCCGTCCCGGCGGTCCGGACTGCTCAGGTTTGTGTGCCCTGCTGAACCACCGTGTAGGCCAGAGTCAGCGGGCGGCGTGGGCCGACCACCGCGTGGCTTGGCCTCGTTGGTCACAGAGTTAGTGGCACCTCAAGAGCTGAGGGAATGTGCAGCCTGTGATGATGCCCTGTGCACTGGTATGTCCTCTGCCATGACAAAATCGGACTGGTGATGATGTCGTGAGCGTTTGTATGTACTTGCCATTCAAGTATCTGTACTCGGTTTCAGATGACGGATCTGTATCAGATGTGGGAACAGGTGAACTGCAGTACCTGCTGGCCAGTGGAGACACACTGGTGGCAGCAGGTGAGCAGTGTGGCCTGGGTGCGGAGTGTTAATACTCTGTCTCCCTGTCCATCTCTTGTGTTATCTGTGTCTCTCTCCCCCTCTCTGTCCGTCTACCTCTCTCTCCCCCTCTCTGTCCAACTGTCTCTCTCTCCCCATCTCTGTCCGTATATCTCTCTCTCCCCCTCTCTGTCTATATCTCTCTCCCCCTCTCTGTCCGTCTATCGATCTCTCCCCCTCTCTGTCGGTCTATCTCTCTCTCCTCCTGTCTGTCCAACTGTCTCTCTCACCCTCTCTTTCTCTCTCTCTCTCTCTCTCTCTCCTTTGCTCTCTCTCTGTCCCTTTCTGTGGGTAGGACAAACCTTCTCATCATGATTTTTGTCTTGCAGGCTGTGACCTACGGGTTGTCCCGAGGGGAGCCGCCATGTGTCTTCATTTCTGTTCTGTGTTTCTTTGAATGCATTTTCATTTGTTGATTCAAAGGTGAATGTGTGATGCTCATTTTTGTGACGACACATGCATGTCACCAGATGTGATTTTGCGACATCAGGCAGAATATTTAGTACATGATTCATGTTGTTGGCCGGGGGGGCCTAGGTAGGGGGTCCTGGGGGTGTTGTGGCCCTCTGGGGTTTACGGCCCACATGTTCAGTTACTCCATGGCATCTGTTGCCCTTCAGGTGTAGCTCTGGCCTTGGCTTCCTTTTGTGGTGCAGGCTGTGGTCCGACTTTACACCAGGTCAGAGCAGGTGTTAGTTTCCTGCAGCTAACGCACCGTATCGCATGTTTTGTGGTCGTATCGCAGATCTGTCTGGTTGTTAAAAATGTTGCGGAGTGATGTTGTCTCGGCTTTTGGCACGGGAAGGCCTACTCTGCATCTCATTAGCGATAGTTGCAGAGGTCATCTGTGGCGATGTTTTTTGCGGCTGCTTTCACAGGTAAACTGGTACTATGGGCTGTTAGCACCAGCTTGTGAATGGGGTGATACATTTATTGTGACTTTGGCTGCGATAAAGTGCCGTTAACTCAGCGATAACTCCTTGAGACTATGCCCCAAAGTCTTTAACAAGTCAGTTTACTCAAGAAAATATAATGTGACTCCTCTCGGTCTCTGCGAGGTAGATGTATTGGATAACGGACGTCCCAGTCTGTGGGCGCATTGAATGTTCAATATAGATTCCTCTGACATATGAAGTAGCTTGGGGAGATAGGATCTTAAAAAGCTGAGGGGGTCCTGACACCCAACCCCTTCGGGAAGGCCATAAATACGTAGATTATTTCTCCTATTCCGATTTTCAAGGTCTATTTTTGGAGTGTGGATACTTGAGACTGAAGTGCTGTGACTTTAGTATCAGTGGACCCAAGAGTAGACATGTTGTGCTCGACCTCCGAGGGTTTTTCATCCATTTGAGACCAATTGTCAGTGAGGAATTATAAGTTGGTGTTAGTTTCCTCCATAAAAGGTCGAAGGGCTCGTATCTCCTCTAGCAATATCTCAATTGAGACAGGGGAGGTAGATTTGGGTGGAGATGGAGGATCTTTTTTTAAACGTTTTATATTAGATTTCCCTGTCGCTGGAGACATTAGTTGTAGACATAGGACTCTTAGATGAAGATGATGCAGAATCTTCAATCTTGGAGAATTCAGAAAAAACCCTTGAATTTTTAATGAAGGGGAGTGGGTTTTGAAGAGAGAAGCTCTGACCTCCTGAATCTACCCATGTAACACCAAGAATTTGGATGTGTAAAATAGCTTCAATTGCAATATAGATTGCAGTATATGAATAAAACCCAACTGAAACCAAGTTTGTCACCAAAAGCACTTCAATTAGGGGGTCAGATGCAAATCTTATGAGAAAGTGGAGATTGAGCAGAGATTGAAATGGCTTCCATCAACTATGCCTTCCACAACAGATAAACATCATGAGAGGAAGAATGCTAGAAATACAAGCAGGCAAGCAAGAAATAACCCCATATCAAAAAGAATAACTGTTGCTGCAGTAGTATTGCAAATATTTGAAGTAAAAAAGCCAGCCTGATAAAAAGTACTCCCTGCGAGTGAGCATTCAAACGCAAAATGTCAGTGAATAGTTTATCCCACAGCTGATGTAAGCAATCATTCATTGAGACCCCCTACCATCTCCTCCCAGTTCTTCTCCTTCAACATCATGGTTTCCAAATCGCAACCTTTTAAAGGCACTCTGCTTTACTTCCCACCCAGCCCCCATGCTAACAGACTTCAGTAGCTTGTAAGAGGCCAGCATTCTGTGTAATGATTATACAGTGCTTGGCGACATTAATTTTCACCTGGAGGCCTCAGCAGACCCATGCACCTCAGCCTGACTATGTCAGCCAGGGGCCTTGCACAATTAGTTACTGGTCCCACTCACTCAGCAGGGCACACATTAGATGGCAATTGTAATAATAATCCCTCCTTAATCATCACAAGCTCCATTCAATTAGTGTGGTTGGGGCATTCCGCCATTATGTTCTACATCTCCAGCAATATGCCTCTCCATCCTCCTCAAGCCACCCCTCACCTAATCATTACCCGTACTTGGCATACAATCGATGTAATCGACCTAGCCCCTTGCTCAGCAGTCCCCTCACCCCTTGCTGGGGTTCCCCATATTGCTGTTGCCCAATATAATTATTGGCTATGGTCAGCCACTTTAACCATGGCACCTCCAAAGTCGGCCAATTCCAAAAGAAATAAAGCTTCTGCCCCCAGTTCACGGCAGACCTGAGATCCCTTAAACAGAGCTGCCAAAGGCTAGAGAAGTAATTGTGCCTGGGTTACAATGAGGCTGAAAAGGCCAAGTATAAGTCCTGCTTACCCATTGAGAAAACCAAACAAAATGTTTACAGCAAAATTCTTTAACAAAGTCAAAAAAATATCCAGCACCTTTTTCATTAAACATACTCCATCCTATTGCTACTGTACTCCTCTTAGAAATACCTCAGCAGCTTCCAGTTTTGAGGCTTTTACTCCTCCGACCACCAATACAGTTACTAGATTGGTCAAAGCTGCAGGATCGCTGCCTTTGTCACAGAAACCATTGCCCTGGCTTTAACATATATCTTCCAACTTGTAATTGATTCTGGGTACTTCCAATTTGCTGGAAGAAAGCCTCTGTTCATCCTCTGCAGCAAAACCTTCAGGGGGGGTGTTGTTAAGATGGCTGCTGAGTGGACATGTTTGCCCGTTGCTCCGTCCTCGCCGCATCTGTAGCAATTTCGCATAGCCCCATCCACCTTGCCTACACTCCTTGGAACAACCTGGGGCAGCAGCCGCCTGGACCAGAGCCTTAGGGAGACCTGGAAGCCCCGACCGAGAACAGGTGAAGCAACAAAGGGCCTGGGTAAAACTCTTGGACAGTGGCCCATGCAGTGCACACTCCCCTGCACAGCGGACTTTCGTGCGCTGGAGCTCTGATTGACTGAACCCTGTATCACAGTGCAGCCAATGACCAGTGAGGCCATGCTCGGAGATCCTGTGGACCAGCCAGCTGCGACGGGAGCCTGGCTGAGGACCTGGACACTCAGTAGTGGGCTGTGCCTGCCCGTAAGTTGAGACCAGCTCTGGAGTGCAGAGACTTGCTGAAGATGTCTGAAGCCAACCAGGGCTCTGCCAAGAGGGCAGACCTGGAAATTGAAGACCAAGTAGAGGAGGTTCTCCATGGTTGGAGTCGAGAACGCTTAGGTCTGCGTGACTTTGCAGCCCAGACCCCCCACGTCTGCTGAAGGGGACTCTGGGTCGTTCCTGATTGTGGTTCCGGATGGTTAGAGGCTTCCAGGATTCTCGCCATCAGGCATCTAATTCCTGACAAGAGACAGTGGCCTACACTTGCTGCGAAGCCCCCAACAGGATTTATGAGTGGACAGCACACCTAGCCACAGTGTGCGGCTGGATTGCAGTGGCCTGGCCCTGCAGCCCCGGCGGCCCTGGTTGAGTGACAGCCCTCTTCTTGGGGCTGGTCTGGATGCTGTAAGGGCCCAAAGGCCTCTACACGACAGCGTTGGGCCCACGCCCCTGATGGGATACCAAATTCAGTGTGTGGAGGAGCTCAGAGTGGTAGGAGTGCTTAGCTACCCCAGGGACATCTCAGGGACAAAAAGGTTTGGAGATGCCTCTCACCTGACCCCCCTGTTGAAAAGCCAGGGGATGCAGTGATGGATTAGACTCTACATTTGACCTCATGAGGGTGAGTGATCAGGCAGCCCTGGCTCCTGAGCATGAAGAGCAGCACTGCCGGGCCCCTGCATTCGCTCTGATGAAGGTGACTACTGAAAAGCATTAAATGTGGATGTGGGTCCTTGATTTGACTCTCTTTTTAGGCCTAGTCCCTGGGACCCCTTGGCTCATCCTTAGGGATAGGGCACACTTTCTCTGGGCATAGTAGCCTCCGTTGGAGTGGCCCACAATGAAATGGCCTCTATTAAATCCATGAAGGACCACATCCTACAGGACATGCTCCTCAAGACATTTGGGGAGACCTCCAGCAAGAAATCTGAATCAGCTGAGGTGAGACCTGGGAGCAGTAATGAAGCCCCTAAAATCCCTGTTACCCACAAATTTCTGGAATACCTATTCACCTCCCTGCTTGAGGACCTGCAAGCAGTGAGGAAGGACCTCTCCACGGATTTGAGAGAGGTACGCAGAGAAGTGAACGAGATAGGGGTCCGGGTGGCAGCCTTGAAGAACTGAGCCACAGCTAGAGACGAAGAGATCAAAAGTCTTCATCAGGAAGTAATAAGTCTCCAAGAACTGTGGATTGACCTGCAGGCACATGAGGAGGACATTGAAAACCGGTCAAGGAGAAATAACATTTGTATACAAGGTTCTGACTGCCACTGAAGGCTCGGATCTGGAGGAGTATGTTCAGGTCTTGTTCCACCTGATTTTGGGATCCCGGGCAGAGGAAGAAAGTAAACTCGACAGATGCCACCAAATGGGATCACCACATGCAGCAAACCAATCTTCAGCTGACATCCTGGTCTGTGACAATGATTTTAAAACTAAAGAATCAATCCTACATAAAGCTTGAAATGCCCAGCCATTGCAGTTTTGGGGCCATACACCCTAGCTGTACCAGAATCTTGCAGGGATCACTCTACAAAATAGAAAGGAATTTCACCCAGTCATGGCTCATCTGAGGAACACTGGAACTCCTTATGCTTGGGGCCACCCCTTCCACCTTACATTCCAGCTAGAGGGTAAGACTTACCAGCTACGCTCCTTGACAGATGCTTGCATAGTCCTAAACATTAATCTTAGGCAACAGGGGTCAAAGTCCGCCCAAGCACCAGACTGGCTAGCTGGACAGAACCGGCGCAGGACGCCCCACAAATCAACACTAGAGGGTCATTGCCCATACTTGGATACCATTACACAGGAGCATGCAGCTGTGCTTCGCTCCTTTTAAGGAGATGAATATATAATTCAGGATTTTCCCTCTTGGGAGATAACACAATGGTCTGAATATGGTGGGTGGACTTTAGAGTGCAGGCGGCCGGTCCCAGGAGGACTTCCTCGATGGATGCGCCTAATGTTGTCACCTCCACTTCCATGTTTCCACACTTGATAGACTACTTACCCATACCATATGATTGTGGTTGCACTAACTCTGGTTCCTCTTGGGGACAGAGAAGTAGTCCTGGGCGGTCGCTCCAGGATGTTCATCCTACTCAGAAATGTGGACCTCCTTAATTTCAATTCTTTCCAAGGAATTTAGGGAGTTGTCTTGCCCGTCCTATCTCTGCATTCTCGCTTGATTCCACAATCTTCTCCCTCTGATCACTGATGGGTAGTGTTTGAAGTGGCTTTGACGAGGTCTCGGATTGGGGATTCCTAGAGCCCCCTGCTCGTCTCCTCCTCTAGTACCAGCTTGGAAGGAAGGTAGGTGGAGTCTGGGGAGGGGTTACTTGTTTTTCCTTTTATTTTTGTTTCATCACTCTATTCAACTCTTATTCACTCTCATGCTAAATGCTTTTACTCTTGACAATAATCCACACTGTTCAGTAAATGAGGCCGACTCTGTTGAGTTGTAGGTGGCTTGCTGTGTTATATTGTGGCCAATGGTCCAAAATATTGAACTAACGTGGTTGGCACACTTGGGTTGTAGGTGGCATCCTGTGTTCTTTGTGTGTAGTCTGTTAATAAACAGAATTGATCCTAAAATCCTTTTTCCGCCCCTTTGATCCAAATAATAGTTGTCTGATAACTTGTCTTCCCCTGCCAGCTAAGTTGATTGAACAAATAATGAACTCACAACTTGCGGACTTCATTTAATCCAATAGCTGTTAGGACGCCACTCAATTTAAACCATAGGATGGAAATGGCCCTAACTAAGGCCACCAAAGAAATCAAAAATACCCTAGATGCAGGAGGCAAAGCGGCCTTTATTCTATTGGATTTATCGCAGCGTTTGACACCATTGACACCACAGCAAATTGCAGTCCCGCCTTAGTGAGATCGGTATCGTGCCACGCTTTTCAACATTTATTTCACCCCTTTAGTTAAGGTCATTAAATCAATTGGATTTGCCCTTACCTCCTATGCTTGGGACACACAAATCTTCATTTCTCTTGTCAGTGAGGGGCCTGACCAAGGCACCAGCTACTGTAACTACATGCAGGCTGTCAGGGTAAAGAGTCAGAATATCGGGCAGAAAATGTCAACTTACACTAATATCAAGTGCAAAATATCGAGCTACATAAACATCTGCTGCAAGAATGTTGTGGTCAAGACTATCGAGTTTCAGGTAAGAAATATTATTTTCTAAAATATTGAAGCCATTATTATCGTTTGCAGTAATATAGTTGCAAAAAATTATTTTTTAGTTAGTGTTATGTATTTTAGTATGAATTTTAAATGTATGTACTCTTTGTCTAAGTAAATGTAAATGTACATGTATTTATATAGCGCAAATCGCCCACATCGCAGGCATCTATGCGCTTGCTTAGGGAACCCGTCCTGGTATTCCCCTGTGAGCTACCCCAGCAGGGTATCCACAAGGTGAAAGCCAGGCATCCCGCCGCGAGGGGCCGTTGTGGAGATTAAGCAAGCTATTGCCCAGAGTCGCAGAGTGTGAACCCGTGAGTCGAGAGGAACCAGAGTGAGAATTATCAAGTCCATGGAATTATTGAGCCCAACCCCCGTCGGGTGGGGAATTGAACCCTGGTCCAGGGCCGATCTCAGCTTCCGGGTCTGCCGCCTCTAACCCCTGAGCCACACTTCTCCATTGCATTTGGTTTTTAATATATGTTATATTTTAATAAAATTTAGCGTTTTAGTTCTGCAGCGGGTTGTGGTTTTATAGGGGAATAGAGTAGGAAGTAATTTAATTATAATTCAATTTTGTTAATATTGTTTATTAATTAATATTTATTTATGTTATATTTTATATTGTTAACTGTGGGAATTAATTTATTATTCATTATTTATTAATTTGGTTCTTAATTATTATTCATTATTTTTTAAGAGTGGGTTGTGGGTTGATAGGGGAGTATGGTGGTAAGTAACGAGTTTTAATACATGTATTAATATTTTTAATATAATATTTAATTACTTTCATTTTATAGTGTTAATTGTGTGAATTAATGTGCTAATAAGTATTTATCTTTTGCGTGTTAATTGTTATTATTAATTCCTAATTATTTATGTTAATTTATAGGGGAATATGTTGGGAGGTAATTTATTTAGAATTAATGAATTATATGTTAATTAATGCTAATTAATTATTAAAAATATAAATATGCCAATTGTGTAATAATTTTGATGTGTGAGTTGTGGGGATTTTAGTGGTAAATGGTGTAAAGTATTTTTCTAAATTAATTAATGATTTGCTGTTAATTTATATTAATTTATTAATGTAAAATTAGTTATGGAAATGTTGTAAATATTTTTAGGTGTGTGTTTTTGGTGTTTATTGGGGTAGAGGGTGGAAAGTAATTTAGTGTAAATTAATTATCCATTACTTGATCATTAATATTAATTTATTAATTGATAAATATTTTTGGTAATTGTTCAGTTTTTATTTTGTTTGGCGATTTAGGTTCAGTAGCTGTAATTTTTGGTTTGTACATTCATGTTTACATATTGAAATGTGTTTTATCAGTATTGATATTTGTGTAATTGATAATTAATTGCGTCAATTATGGAGGTAAACTTTTTTGTTTATTTTAGATGTGTTGTAAATTGTGTGGTGTTATAGGGTAGGAAAATAAATATTACATTTTTTGATTAAGATTAATTTCTATTGCAAAATATTTATTTGTTTGTAAAATTTAAACAATTCATATTTTAAGTCAATTTTAGATTTTGTTAATTTTTATATGTTTTGTTTTTGGGGTTTTTACTATATTTTGTATTGTAGTTGATATTTTGTTTGTTTTAAAATTTGCTCTGAGCGAATAGAAAGTTTTACCCCTCCGCTATCCAACACTTTGCCTACTGTTGCACTCACTGGAGTGGGAATTGTAACTTTAACCCTACTGTTGCACTCACTGGAGTGGGAATAGTAACTTTAACCCCTCCGCTATCCAACACTTTCCCTACTGTTGCACTTGCAGGAGTGGGAACAGTAATTTTGTCCTCTCCCCTATCCAACACTCCTTGGAGTGGGAATAGTAAATTAATACCCTCTACTACACAACACGTTACCTACTGTTGCACTCATTGGAGTGGGAATATTACATTTGTACCCCTCAGCTATCCAAAACGTTCCCTACTGTTTCACTTGCTGGAGTGGGAATAGTAAATTATTTCCCTTCGCTATCCAACACTTTCCCTACGGTTGCACTCACCGGAGTGGGAATAGTAACTTTAACCCCTATGCTATGCAACACTATTCCCTACTGTTGCACTTGCTGGAATGGTAATAGTAAATTATTCCCCTCTGCTATCCAACACTTTCCCTACTGTTGCACTCGCTGGAGTAAGAATGGTAATTTTCTACCCCTCTGCTATCCAATACTTTCCAACCTGTTGCACTTATTGGAGTGGGAATAGTAAAGTATTCCCCTCTGCTATCCAACTCTTTCCCTACTGTTGCACTCACTGTGGTGGGAATAGTAATTTTTTACCCTCCGCTATCCAACACTTTCCCTACTGTTACACTCATTGGAGTGTGATTAGTAAATTATTCCCCTCCGCTATCCAACATTTTCCCTACTGCTGCAATTGCTGGAGTGGGAATAGCAAATTATTCCCCTCTGCTATGCAACACTTTCCTTACTGTTGCACTCGCTGGAGTGAGAATAGTACATTTTTTACCCTTTGCTATCCAACACTTTCCCTACTGTTGCACTAAATGTAGTGTAAAATGTAGGTTTAAATTTTTTTACATATTTTAATTGATATTATAACATTTTTTATACTACAGGTGTATGTATATATATTTATTTTTGTTTTTTTATATATTTCTAACTTTTTATAATTAATTGGAATGTTATTCATTTTTTTAAGTAAATATATATATTACATTTTGTATATGTATATTTAATTTACATTTATTACTTATAATTTATTTTACATCATTTATATTACAAAAAAAAAACGATATTTTGTACTTCGATATTATTGTACTTACCATTATGAAGATAGGAGGTCGATATTTTTTAAAACTATATTTATGTCCTGATATTTCTGTAGTTCGATATTAGTGTTGTCGATATTGGATGTCTGAGAACTGCCTTCAGTTTAATTCAGGCAAGACTGAGGTCCTGCTCTTTTGGTGTTTATCCTTCTTTCTGGACTCCTGCTGGTGGCCCTAAGAGCTAGGCCCTCTTCCCACTCCCTTCAGCAAGATCCGCAAATTGGGCGTCTTGTTAATTTATAAGCTTTCTCTTACTGACAAAGCCAACATGATCTCTTCTACCATATTCTGTACTCTGAAGGAGATATAAAAGCTTCTTCCTTTCACATCTGCAAAAATCATTATTCACCTCTTTTGCATTTTCCAAACTTGATTACGTAATGCACTTTACCTAAATGATCATCAACAGATGCTTAACCAGCTGCAGCCTGTGCAGGTAAGAGCGGTGGGGGAGGGATTTCGATGGACAACAACAAGGGAAAATTAATTAAATAATAAATTGTCGTCTGTTAAAATCTCCCTTCTACCCAGCCCCTTCGTTCTTACCTGCATGGGCCACAGCTGTGCTTATCATGCTACAAACACTACAAAATGCCACAGCCCTTCTCCTCCTCAATATTCCTAAATACCAATTGGTGTTGAAACATTTAAAGAAGATTCACTGACTGCCGATCAGGCACAGAATTACTTTCCAAGATCTCAGTATTACCTACAAGGCTCTATATGATCAAGGTTGTGCTTTCTTGAAAAACAGTTTTAATTGGAATTTTCCCAAAAAGGCCTCTTAGATCTTCCACAAACTCGTGATTCTGCCTAAATTCAAATATGCGTTGTGGGCAGGCTGCAGCTTTTTGCTGGGTACCCCCACCACCTGGAACAAGCTTCCCATCCACATCAAATCCTCCATAAGTGGTTTGACTCTTAGTAAGGCTCTCAAGACCTGGCTATTCAATTATTTATAGGTTATTCAATTTTTTAAAGGTTTTCTCGACGTTACACAGTCGCCAGCACCAAGACACCCATAGGAATTCAAGTGCTTAACAAATCCGTTTAACATAACATAACTCAACAACACATCAGTTTTCTGTTAGTGGCAGGGTGCTCAGGTTAGGTTGTTGCATGTTTCCTAGTTTGCCAAATTCTGGGTCTAAGGATCAGATGTTGTCTCTTACCCACTGATGGTGGTTCCAGTACAGACTTCAACCCAGGGGATTCAGCAGAACTTCTAATCAGTTTTGGCGTCTGCTTACCATTCTTGCTGCATAGATGTGAATCCGTATAGGCGGGGTTCTGTCCCTTCAGCTACATTCCGGCTTGAAGAACTAATCTCTGCTGGTTGATTCACCAAGATGTTGCTCAAATGTGAATTTTCCTTGAAAAAAGAAAAGACAAGAGGTGATTGGCAACACAGGAAGTTCAGTTGGTTTAATTAAATACACTGGCCGAGAGAGCAGGTAAGTGTCGGACCCGAAGGCTTTCTCAAAGCACAATGGTTTCTGCCGTTATTTTATACATTAAATGAAGTGTCATAAAGTTGTTTGTATATTCCTTTGTAGACAAAAATCTGGGCCTAGTCACAGGCCATAAATCTGGTCCTTTGATAAGAAGTGTAGGCGGGTATCAACCTTGTATGGATACAACGTGGAGGCAGTGGATATGTGTCTAAATGTCCTACATGGGGAGTGCATGATCACTGCGTGTAGTATACATCCTGTGTTCTGATTAGCTGAGTGTGGCATCCGACTTTATGGTATTTTGGGAACATGCCCACCTTCGGTCAAAGTTGTTTTATTGTGGCCAGTCTCCTAAGACCATTGTGCTGTTGGCGCCTATCTGTGGGATTGATTTGGGTTTTCCTGCTTGTACGTTTGTCTAAGGGTTACGTGCCACCCCACCTGTGACCTGTAAAACAGTTAATCAGTTGCTTTAAGCCTAGGTTGCAGGGCCTGCCTGACCTTGTACATCTCACTCAGGGTTGAGGTGGAGGTCGTCATGGGTGAATTAGAGAACGGTGATGCGAGTTCGTTGTTATAGGTACATATATCATGATGTGCATTGCTATCGTATTTCCCAATATTAACACTGTCTAGTAGTATAACGTTTTACTTAATGTGTTTTACTCAATTAAAACCTTTAAATGTTGTCTTTTCGTTTTAAATGGTGTTTAAATCTGCTAGTTCCTTAAGCACCGTCCAGCAAATTTGACTCTTTTAGATGAACTACTAAAGCACTTGCATGCGCCCTCTGGCATATGTTCAGTAGAAATCTGGTGCAGCAAGAATGCACATCTCAGCAAGTCCTTCCCAAATGTGCAAGTGACCTTTCTGATTGCGGGGAGTTTCACATTTACTCTGTTTGCATACCAGCAGGAGCCTTGCACATGCACGCACAAACATCAGTCAGTCCCAATTTCTCTCCTCATCCATTAGGGAGATGCGTTTTAAATTAAAATCACGGTGAAGAATGACCTACAAAATGTGTAAAGCATGTATTACATTTAGATGAAGCCAGATATGTACTAATAATGTCAGTGTTTTTGATATATTTCCTCTGTGTCCCTTTGAGATATTTCTTTCGCTGGTTCCATGAATGGCTCATGCCATTTGTCTAAATATTTTGTATTTCTGAAAAATATCAGTATGCTATATAGGACAATGAATCCATTTGAGCTTGTCGGTATCCTTGGCAATGGCAATGGAACATTCATTATCTGCGCTAAGTGGAGGAAAGAAATGCACATTGTTGTTTCCGCATAAAGGCATGCCATGAGTCAATAATCCTTTAAATAAAAATTATTGGCCTTTTAATTTGAATGTCATGGTGACCATCTATGTTACTTATCTGTTCGCCAATAGGCTCTGCCTACAGTAATTCCATTTCAAAGGTTCTGCTTCAAAGAACAGAAAGATATCTCAATATATGTATTTTACTTGCTAATGCAAATGCTCCCTCACAGAGTGTTGACACTTGGCAAGAAGTTGGACACACTCAATAAGAGGTTAGACCTTTGGGCAAACAAACACAAGGGTAAAGACACCACAGCTGACAACACCATATTTGGTAAGCTAACCACACTGCTGGTGCTATTATCCACACCAATAAACCATTAGAAAAGCACTATGTGGACACTATGCATGGTGGAAATACCCGCACTCAAATTCACCCACAACTGGTCAACAGAAAATCAAGGGCCCGCATGCACTGACAGGCAAAGTGACCACAGCAAGAAGATACAACAGGTCTACATAACGTCACTCACAAACTTGAGCAGTGAGAGAATTAACAGGCACATGCATCAATGTTGGCTTTTGCGATTCCTTAACACCTTGGCTGCTGGCAGTTTTCCCGTCCTGTGCTGGAAATTGCCATTTTGCTGGTGTCATGACGAGCTCAGCTCGTCATCAGCACAGCTCAACCGTGCATCATGACGAGCTGAGCTCGTCATCAGCATCGAAAGGGTTAATTGGGATTTTTTAGGAATCGCAATTAAGGAATCGCAAAAGCCTATGCATGTAGAAATCACTTAAAAAATAGCGATTTCTAAACATCCCTTAATTGCGACTCGCAAATTGCGTGTCGCAATTAAGGAATACCGCCCCATGTATTCCTATGGGCCTAGAGGCCCATAGGAATGAATGGGAAGACATTCTCAATTTGTGATTCTCAATTAGAGAATCGCAAATTGAGAATGCAATTTCAAGGGTGTCAAAAGGACACCCTGTTGCACCCCTGAAATCTGCAAATGAGTATATTGTGCACAAACACATTCCCTTGGCATGTCTGTGTGTAAAATGGAACATTGAAAAATGCATTTTTGTACTTTTTTCAAAGGTTTTGCAAATTACCATGAAGTTCAACTTAATAGTAATTTGCTCCCCCTATTAGCGAAATCGCATTTTTTTTTACTTTAATGCATTGCATTTAAGGAATCTCAATTTGAGATTCCTTTAATGCAATCGCAATTTAAGTAATCGCAATTTAGAGATTACTTAAATTGCGTTTTTTGCATTTGGGATGATTCATCCCAAAGGCAATAATGCAGGTCACATAGGGGCAGATTCTGAGAATCTGTCCGTTTGCGACCGGTTTTTGCTTTGATGCATGTGCCTGTAAGTGCCTACAACAAGAGGAGCAGGCACTGAATAATGTTAGCCCTGCCGAATTCACAGTCGACAGGCCATCGTCAACCGCGCCAGAAGCCGAAAACGCGCAGGCAGCTCTTTCATGACAAAATTAAAATGTATGCACATCTTAGAAAAACAGCAAAAGAAAGGATAGACTCATTCACAATGGTCAAAAAGCAACTTTCACTCAGCCTCAAGCGTCAAATACCCCAGTGAATGTAGAGGGCAGGGCAATGACTGCAGTGCAGAGGGACTGAGGTTTACCCGATCTTTTCACCAAAAAGAGCGTCACAAAAACCACCTACACAGTTCCTCCGAGACAAATACATCTTGTAAATTGCTGAAAGTATTCCTGCATGGCCAGGCACTGGACTGATTTGCCCCTAGGGGCACGAAAAAACAACAAAAATTACACCCAGACTTTGCATCACTTGGTTCTTAACGTTCAGCTTAAAACCTGCTTGTAGGTCGTGGATCACAATATAAGAGGCAGTGCCTCTTCGAAATCAAGTTCCCGCCACTCTAAACGTTCAAGGAACAGCATGAGATAACATGGGTAGCCGTAATACAATCTGAAATGACTAGGTCGGCAGAACATCAACCTAACACATAATGGGAAAATGTAACTAGGGTGGTTAAAGCTACTCCAGGGACCTAGATCTCCTCACATTAAACCCCACACCGAGTAACATGAGAACTCTTGCACAAATTATCAACATATTACACCACTCAGGGAGGTAGCATCAGAACACCAAAAGGACATGCAAAGTTTTGAAGAATCACCAGACGATATTGTAGTTGTGGAAGTAGATTTATTGTCAAGATGCAGGGACCTCTGGGACACAGCTGCACAACTGCCTTTCCAACCCTCCAGCTCCCGGTAACCCAGCAACCCCAAGGTTCTACATGTTCAACACAATTTATGAGGAAAAAACTTGCAAGTAAAATATAACTCATCTCCCTTCTTAGAATAAAAAAAAAAAAAAAAATAATAATACCTTTTGACAATATAAGAAATATTTCTATGCACAAACATAGTCGTCAAATTTTTTAGGTCTTACATGGCAACGTTCTGAACATCTTTTAATGAAAGTATTGGGAATGTCACTAGCGTGAGAAGACGATTCCTTTTTATCAAACATCCTATCAAAATTAGAACTCGTTCTTTGATGAGACCTTGCAAACACTTTCAGCTCAGTATCAGAACACAATGAGATTTTTCTTGTGTTCCACCAATTTCCGTCTTCTAACCTCACACTGTTCCCTTTTACACAAACCACCTTTTTTGGAGGTGACCATTTCGAACAACCCTTCCTGGATTTATCACCCACAAATACTCTGACAAACATACCTTGAGTAAAGACACGCTTGGGCATGACAATGTTCTTATTATGGCTATCACAATAATCCTTCTGATACCTCCGTACCCTCTCATGTAATTTTCTTAAATCTACTTCATGTTTACCAGCTCTACTCATCCATGCTGGCACAGCTTGAGAACAAGGAACCCTTCCCTTAAGAAGAGAAAAAGGTGTTTCTTTAGTTACAGAATGTGGCGTTGTGCGATACGACCACAACATGTTCCTAACATGATCCCTCCAAGGTTCCCCATTTGTACACGCCAATGAACACATTCTACTAACACTCTATTGAAGCGTCCGACAAGACCATTACCCCATGGATGATAAAGATGAGTAGTGCTGTGCTTTATTGCCCATCTGTCCAAAAAAGACTTAAACTCATCAGAAATAAATTGTGGCCCATTATCCGTGATGATTTCAGATGGACACCCTTCTCTTCTGAAAATATCCTCACAAAAAGAAATCACATTACAAGATTTAATCTCCTTCACAAAAGCAACCTCAGGCCACCTAGAAAAATAGTCAATCATGACTATTGCAAATCTCTCTGATATACCCAGAATATCAAAAGGACCGCAAATGTCTATAGCTAACTTCTCCCAGGGACCCTTGGGCAATGAGGATGACACGATTTCAGTCTCCCTAGAACAATGAGTCTTGTCACTGCATGCGCATGCAATGCAATCACGGACAAAATGTTCCATTTGAATATCCATGCCTGTCCACCAGAAACTCTCCCTACACTTCCTTTTCAAAGCTGACATGCCCCCATGTCCCTCATGCAAAATCTATCCCAGCCTTTCTCTTAAACTAACAGGTACTACCAACCTATTTCTTCTTCTAAGCAAATCATTAATGACATTCAATTCTGACCATACTAGCTTGAATGGCAACAGGTCCTTATGTGCTTTTCAACCTTGTTCATCGCTCAAGACATCTCTTACTTTCCCTAAAACTTCATCTTCATCTAGGGCTTTTTTCAAATCAGCTTGACTAATGGCACTGCATACGTCCTCCACCTCAGCTACTATCCAATCATCCTCCTTAAAATCCTGTCCATCCTCCAAAGGTAACCTTGATACGCAATCCGCATTTATATTCTTTGCTCCAGGAATATATTTAATGTCAAACACATATCCCTGAAGACGATACAACCATTTAGCTTTCCTTGGAGTAGCTTTACTTGCTCCCTTTGCAGAAAAAAGATCAATCAAGGGTTTATGATCTGTTTGCAATTGAAAATGGTTTCCCCATACAAGCATTCTGAAATATTGTACGCCCCACCAACAGTCTAGAGCTTCCTTCTCAATTGTAGAATAAGTATGTTCTGCACCCTTCAATGTGCGAGACGCAAAACTACAACCCTTTCTACACCATCATGTATTTGAATAAGTACAGCACCTAAACCATAGATGCTGGCATCCGTAGAGACAATAATTTGATCGGCAGGATCAAAAGGTTTCAGAGAGACAGCGTTTGCAATGCATTTCTTGATGGAGTCAAAACTTTGTTGACATGAGACTGACCATTCAAATTTGACTCCTTTCTTCATCAATTTCCTTAGCTCATATACTCTGTCTGAGAAATGACTTACAAACTTAGAATATTATTCAGCAAGGCCAAGAAACGACCTTAACTAGTCCTTATCTTTTGGAGCCGGTGCTTTCTCAATCGTCTCTACCAAATTTTGTTTGGGTTTGACACCCTCATTGGACAAGGTGTGACCTAGATACTCTACCTCACTCATGCCAAATTTGCATTTTTCCATGGCAACCGTCAACCCCGCCTCAGTTAGTTTCTTGAGTACCCTTTCCAAATTACGATCATGATCACACTCGTTCTTACCCCATATCAAAACATTGTCTTGGAAAACTACAACTTTATCTAAACCAGCTAAAATTGACTGCATCACTCTTTGGAAGACAGCCGAGGCTGACGGTAAACCAAAAGGCATGCGTATAAATGGAAAAGCTCCCTCAGGAGTAATGGAAGACGTAATGTGTTTGGAATCCTCATGCAATAAGATATGTTGATATGCATTTGATAGGTCTAGGGTTGTATGTAGCTAACATCTCATTAATGCAAGTCAGAGGATGAAGGTATAACCAAATTTTGTCAGTAACATCTTTTAAATCGATGCACATCCTGATTTTGCCGTTAGATTTCTTAGCCAAAACAATTGGACTCAACCAATCTGAGGCTTCAATAGGTTCAATAACACTTCCATGCAGAGTCTATGTGACTCTTCCTTTACTTTATGTCTCAATACAAAGGGCACATTTCTAACTTTGTGCACCTTGGGAACAGCATCCTGCTTAAGTATTATTTTATGCTTAAATTTCTTTAGACATCCCAATTTTTTATTGAACAAACTCGGAAACTTGATGTACCATTTCGAGAAATTGCTAGGAGAGGTATCATCAGAAAACATTGTTAGTACCTGTTGAGGATGGTTTGGATTTAAAATTATGTTGAGGGATCCTTGATCCCTCCACCCCAACAAAGATCAACCTTTGTGAACTATATACAATTTTGCCTTGGTACTTCTGTTTCCCAAAAATTATTCTGTCTCTATAAATCTAATGATTCAGAAAAGGGGGTGGTGATGGACAGAGTATCTGAATTAAGCAGAACACTCGTACCCAGTCAACAGATCAAGGCTTGATCCATCACCGTTTTTTAGCTCACTGCACCATCCCAGCTCAGAACCTGGCTACATGCAAATTAGTCTGTCCCTGGCCCAGTGCATCATGAGAACAGCGCAGACCAAACTACCAAGCCAATTCTTTTACTGGAAAGGAAACAAGCTTCCGGGGACCGGTTTCTGGCATTACAGCCGTCTTCGGCCCGGCTTGCTTGAATCCTGATGGTACAGTGAGCAAGGGACTCATGTCTGAGCATACCCTTCCCCGCTTATAGTGGACAAAACGATTCATTGCACCATCAGGATTCAAGCAAGCCGGGCCGAAGACGGCTGTAATGCCAGAAACCGGTCCCCGAAAGCTTGTTTCCTTCCCAGTATAAGAATTGGCTTGGTAGTTTGGTCTGCCCTGTTCCCATGATGCACTGGGCCAGGGACAGACTAATTTGCATGTAGCCAGGTTCTGAGCTGGGATGGTGCAGTGAGCTAAAAAACGGTGATGGATCAAGCCCTGATCTGTTGGCTGGTATTAGTGTTCTGTTTAATTCAGATACTCTGTCCATCACCACCCCCTTTTCTGAATCGTTTTGTCCACCATAAGCGTGGAAGTGTATACTCAGATGTGAGTCCCTTGCTCATTGCACCATCAGGATTCAAGCAAGCCGGGCCGAAGACGGCTGTAATGCCAGAAACCGGTCCCTGAAAGCTTGTTTCCTTCCCAGGATAAGAATTGGCTTGGTAGTTTGGTCTGCCCTGTTCCCATGATGCACTGGGCCAGGGACAGACTAATTTGCATGTAGCCAGGTTCTGAGCTGGGATGGTGCAGTGAGCTAAAAAACGGTGATGGATCAAGCCCTGATCTGTTGACTGGGTACGAGTGTTCTGCTTAATTCAGATACTCTGTCCATCACCACTCCCTTTTCTGAATCGTTTTGTCCACCATAAGCGTGGAAGGGTATGCTTAGACATGAGTCCCTTGCTCACTGTACCATCAGGATTCAAGCAAGCCGGGCTGAAGACGGCTGTAATGCCAGAAACCGGTCCCCGGAAGCTTGTTTCCTTCCCAGTATAAGAATTGGCTTTTTAGTTTGGTCTGCCCTGTTCCCATGATGCACTGGGCCAGGGACAGACTAATTTGCATGTAGCCAGGTTCTGAGCTGGGATGGTGCAGTGAGCTAAAAAACGGTGATGGATCAAGCCCTGATCTGTTGACTGGGTATGAGTGTTCTGTTTAATTCAGATACTCTGTCCATCACCACCCCCTTTTCTGAATCGTTTTGTCCACCATAAGCGTGGAAGGGTATACTCAGATGTGAGTCCCTTGCTCATTGCACCATCAGGATTCAAGCAAGCCGGGCCGAAGACGGCTGTAATGCCAGAAACCGGTCCCCGGAAGCTTGTTTCCTTCCCAGTATAAGAATTGGCTTGGTAGTTTGGTCTGCCCTGTTCCCATGATGCACTGGGCCAGGGACAGACTAATTTGCATGTAGCCAGGTTCTGAGCTGGGATGGTGCAGTGAGCTAAAAAACGGTGATGGATCAAGCCCTGATCTGTTGACTGGGTATGAGTGTTCTGTTTAATTCAGATACTCTGTCCATCACCACTCCCTTTTCTGAATCTATAAATCTAATAACAGGTAACTTTACTCCACAATATCCTTCAGGAATTACATCAGCAGATTGTAATTCCTCCAACCTGCCTCCTAACTCTTCCCATGTGAACATATCAATTATTGTTAACGAAGAACAAGAATCCGCCCTCACTTGTACATCCTTGCCCCTTATCTTGATGTTGCATTTAGGAGGACGATAACCCTCATGTTTATTTACATCGCATTCCAATACTTGTTCAATTATCATGACTTCAAAGTCATCATCCTCAGCAATCTCATTTTTATGATCTATGTCCACCCCATGATTAACGTTGCAGTTATTAAACAGAGTGACTGCACTCTGAGACGGACCAGATGTTTTACACCACCTTGCAAAATGTCCGAGTTTTTTACATTTATGACATCTAGTTTTGATGCCAGGACAAAATTTCGCTTTGGCGGTATGCTTTGGACTACCACATCTAAGACAATATTTAGTTTTGGGTTTTGAAACATCTTGTTCACTATCCGTAAAAGTTTTTTGAAAACTCTTCTTCTGACTTTTATTTACAACATGAACAGATTCATTATCCTGCACAACTTTTTTGGAAGCACCATTAAGTTCCTTCATGTACCTGGAAGTATTATCCATTCTTTTGGCAACTGACAAAGTTTTGTCTAAAGTGGGGTCTTTTAAATCAAGAAGGTTCTCTTGAATTCTAAGATCTGACATTCTATTAATCAATGGATCTCTTATAAGATCGTCTCTCATGTTATTAAAATTACATGTAACCGCTAACATTCATAAATTTGCTACATATTGCTCAATGGTTTCACCTGAAGATTGTGCACGTGAAAAACATTTGTGTCTCTCAACAATAACACTTACTTTTTTTCCAAAGTTATCTTCTAAAGCTTTTAAGGCAATTTCATACACATCCACATTGCTATAACCAGATGATTCACTATCAATAATAGTTTCCACACGTATTGTTTCCATTAGTGGTAATGTTTTCAATACATTTCTTCCCTCTAGGCCCAAATATGGTTTTAAAATAGGTAATTTTCTTTTTGAAATATAGTCATCACCACCAATGGCCTCAAGATAGGTCTCGAATGTTTCCTTTCAATGCTCCCCTAACATGCATGGTTGACCAGGACTTTGTAAGAAAAATGGTGGTGCAGGAATAATTTGGGAAGACATATTCATCTAATAACTAATGTGTTTTAACTATTGTTTCCTAGAACTATAACTATAATTAAAACACACTAAAATAATGGAAAACTCAAATACCAATCATGAATGTAAAACTATTGATTACACAAATGTTGCAGTTATACCAGTAATGTTGATTTGGTGTGTGTATCACCATTGACGATAGGAGACACACAAAGATTCTTAGTGTGTGTATCACTGCAGGAATTTTAAAAATTACCGAAAATTTCCGAGTGCGTGTCACCGCACCGAGAAGAGTTCATGAAAATACTGGTGTGCGTATCACCGTTGAAGAAAGTTACGCACGATTTACACCAATGTAGACAAAACGCTGCTTAAATGTGTGAAACACGGAAGATGCTTGGTATGGCATCCCAATCCAAAATGGCGGCACGTTTTTCACGTACGCCGGGAAGTGACGTTGCAAGTAGAAACGAGGCTTGGGAGAGAAAAGTTCTGAGCTCAAAGAGAACGACAGCGTCACAGAAGAACTGCCCAGAGATGTCTGCGCACGTTGCTCACAAGCAGTCAGACGGAGACGGTATCCAAGTATTTCAAAGGTAAACAGCAACAGTCAAGATTATGATAAGTCAATGGAAATATATGCCCAAAGTTAAAATAATGTCAAAACGCTGGCAGAGTGCACCTTTCTGGCAGAGCAAGCACAACTGAATTCCAATCCGGATACAAATATCGTGCATTAACAGATATATGATCACAAGGCAGCTTAACAGGCAATATTAGTTCAAGATAACTTCCAGGGTCACAAAGATGCAATCGGTCAGCCCAACATGTGCCAATTAGTTTAGCTCTGCCTTAAACATCCACCAAATATTGGAGAATAAAGGATTAGGGCACAAAAACTGGTGCACGATGCCTGCAAAGGTTTAAAATTATTGGATGCCCCAAAAGAAAAGAAAAAATGTTTCATGTCCAGTTACTTTATAATAAGAAGCACTCCGTATCACAAATACCTTATCCAGAGGGTACTTCGTAGTTAAAAATTTCCAGAATCGTGTTGTTCAGAAATGTTCTAGCTCCACCGAAGGTATTCGTCATTGAAAACGATCCATCCCCTCCTTCGTCGCCAATTTTGAAGAATCACCAGACGATATTGTAGTTGTGGAAGTAGATTTATTATCAAGATGCAGGGACCTCTAGGACACAGCTTCACCTTCCCACATAGGCTTGGAACTGCCTTTCCAACCCTCCAGCTCCCGGTAACCCAGCAACCCCAAAGTTCTAAATGTTCAACACAATTTATAAGAAAGCAACTTGCATGTAAAATATAACACAAAGGACCAACACAACTAGGTTGGTGGAGACACAACAAATTGAACAGGATTTTAGATCCTACAACCTTCAGGCCAATGCTAACAGAGAAAGGTGGTGACTTGTCACATCCATGTCTTAATGCCAGTAAAGACAAAGATGAACATTGCCTAGTATATAAATCAGCAGCTCTGATTTTTACCCCAGAATTAAAACTGAGAGGCCCATGGGATACTTTAAATAGGACAAACATTTTACATCTTTAAATAACATACCCTCACTCTCCAATCTTACGTTGGCACCTGAAATCACTGAAATTTAACAATTATTCCTGGATCTGTCATAGAGAATCCACACTCATAGAGAGGTCAAACAACACAGACACCAAAAATATAATTGCAGAAACCAAGAAATTGAAGGAGTGGGGTACTATGATCAACAAGCCCCCAATGGGAAAATATTCTCACATCCTGTCTAAAAGGCAACACGCCTCGGTGCAGTATAAGGTGATAGGTAGCATATTGATATGAAAAAAGCATATAACAGAGCAGTCGTGGGAATAAAAAATCCCAGTACAAGTGGCACATGGGATAGCTTCCCCACCGGAGTGCCAATTGAACATACCAATACCTGTCCTGACAAGTACGACTGGGCCTAGCCACAGGCATCCCTTGTAACAAAGGGTCCATTGCATACATAGTGCAGACGAGAAAAACGAAAAGGCACTTAGAGCCACAATCAAGGTAATAAGTTAGAACGTGGCATGGTTAAACTCCTTAATGGGCAATAAAATTACCATGGAATATCTGTACACTTGTGACATCTTATGCTTGCAGGTAAGGTGGTCGACCATGCCTAGCTCCATTCCAAGTTACCATGCAAACCATACCCTAGCTCAAAAGAAAAATCTGTCCGCGAGACCAATTGGACGACTCTCCTCCTTCATGAAACTGGATTTGCAACCCCTCCTGTGGCATGCAGGCCTTCAAACATAAAGGCCTAGCAATGGATGGACTATCCATTTCCATTATGATGGTAAACCTGAAAGTCAGTCCACACAGGGAAGTGAAAACTGAGAACATCAGGAATATCACCAACCTGATAAAAACTCTTTTCTACGAGGGAAAGAACCTTTACATCGTGGTCATTAGACCACGATGCCTTTACAACGCGGTTGTAATAGATGGTGCTCTAACATAAGGAATAGTTTAATTTACTATTCCAACACCTTCTCTACTATTGCGTAGGCTGGTGTTGGAATATTAAATTGTGCATTCCTATTGTTAAACAGCCGTCTACTGCAAGTCTATGTAATGACTTGCTTAGTAATTGCATTGTAACGACTGCGTTGTTACAGAATACAATGTAATTGCATGCATTGTAGCAGGCTATATTCCTCTACGAGCATCCAGGACACAAGGGCATAGTGTCAGAAGACTTTAAATTAGGAAACAAAAAGCCACTGGGAAAGACATTCCAAGACCCACTTTCAAAAATAGATTTATTGAGTTTAAATGGCAGCAAGTAGTTATACACAAAAAAATTACAAAGAAAAAAGCAAAACAAAAATATGTCCAGCAGAGAAATAATTATGAAGAACAGTAGAATTTTGTGAAACAAAGCATAAGCACAGTGATGAAAACATTACAAAACATATTAAATCCAATTAGAAATAGGCGCCCAGAGTTTTTGACCAAATATCTTTTTTCTCTTTCCCTTTAAATTATATATAGCTTTTTCCAATTGATAAACACTCAATAATTTCGATTGCCAGTGGCGAAACATCGGTGGGTCTTTGTCTAGCCAGCGTGAAGTTATGCAGTATCTAAATATAGACATGGCAATGAACAGAACACCTTCTTCTGCTTCTGTTGTAGTCCCCCCTCTGGCCAGGTTGTATTCCTAATATTACCAGTTCAGCAGATATTACAATTGGTGTATCTAGAATGCTATTTAAAAAAGTTTACACTTCATTAATAAATTTAACTAATCTAGAACAATGGAAGAACATGTGAATTGAATTGGCGCCATAGTGTCCACATCAACTACACTTAGCGCCCATATTTGCTTTCCATTTTGCCAGCTTTGCCGGAGTATAGTATACATCGAAAATACACATACAATGTTGACTTTTTAGCGATTCATTAAATAAGACAGTACTGGCCATTTCTAATGAACTAGATAAATCTATATTCCTTGTGCCTAAGCCTTTCTGCCATTTGTCTGTATAGATTTCTAGATTATCTTCAATTCGGTTTAACATTGTCTGATAAATCAAACAATTCTATTCTTTTTCTTATAACATTCCAACACACCAAATTGGGTCATCTTGCTGGTATTAAGTAGGTTTTAAGACTCAGGAAAGCTTCGTATTTGGAGGTATTTAAAGACATCTCCTCTAGAAAAATCATATCTTTCCTGCAAATATGTATATGAGACAAGTTGTTCATTCTGATAAAGATCGCCTAGTTGACATAGCGTAGAACTTTGCCATCTCTGCATAATAGAATTTTCAAAAATTGCAGGCAATATCAGGTTATTATACAAAGGTGTGTGAAAATTAAGATCTTCACAGCAACTAATCCTCCTTTTAAAATGCTTCCAAATTTGAAACGCCGCTAACATAATTTCAAATTTAGTTTTTTTGTAATAGCTTGGTTCAATTAATCTTACCAAACATTGACGAGCTTCAGCCCCCAAGACCATTTCATAAATAGAAGGATATATAGATTCGTCCATAAGAAAATCTTGAAAAATTAAAATGCCCATAAGCCTTAACGAAACTGCCCTGTAATATAGACCAAAGTTCAGCATCCCCCAGCCTCCCCTTTCCCTGGGAAGCGTACACCACTTAAGGGATCTTCTAGCTCTCCTATAAACCCGGGGAAATCTGGAGACAATTCTATCTAATTTGTTAAAGAATACTGAGGAAAACAGTAATGGAATAGTACGAAAAAAGTAAAAGAATTTGGGGAAAATAATCATCTTTATTACATTAGTTCGACCGAATGTCTGACAAAATATCGAAATCAAAAATATCGAAATACAAAAATATCGGAACAAAAATATCAAAGTCAAAAATATAGGAATCCTATCCCTAACAAGGTAAGTACAAAAATATCGAAAAATTAATATCGTAGTACAAAAATATCGACATTAAAAATATCGTTTTTTTAAATGTATTAATAATAATGTAAAAATAATTATAAAATACATATAATGTTACAAATATTAAATAAAAATATTAAAACATAATTAAAAAATTAAAACTAATACATATACATTTAAAATAAATTAAAAACTTAATAATTTAATGTAATTTTATATTTTTTAATTTCATTTAATTGATTTAATTTAAATTTATTTTATTTTTACCCTGTACAACTGTACCCCAAAAACCCAAAACTGACCCTGAACCCTAAAAATACCCCTTTACCCAAAAACCCAAAACTGACCCTGAACCCTAAAAATACCCCTTTACCCAAAAACTGAAAACTGACCCTGAACCCTAAAAATACCCCTTTACCCAAAAACTGAAAACTGACCCTGAACCCAAAAAATACCCCATTACCCAAAAACTGAAAACTGACCCTGAACCCAAAAAATACCCCTTTACCCAAAAACTGAAAACTGACCCTGAACCCTAAAAATACCCCTTTACCCAAAAACTGAAAACTGACCCTGAACCCTAAAAATACCCCTTTACCAAAGAACTGAAAACTGACCCTGAACCCTAAAAATACCCCTTTACCCAAAAACCCCAAACTGACCCTGAACCCTAAAAATACCCCTTTACCCAAAAACCCAAAACTGACCCTGAACCCTAAAAATACTCCTTTACCCAAAATTAATTAATATTATTTAATTACCAATTAATTATTAATTAACAATAACAATAAAGTAAATATATTAGCACATTAGCTGTAAGTAATTAAATTTAATAATTAATATTATTTTTTCCCAATTAATTAATTAACAATAACAAAAAATTATATATATAAAAAAATACTTTAATTAATGTAATTAACTAATTAATATTAATTAATTACCAATTAATTATTAATTAAAAATATGTTCAAAATTATATCAATGAATTAACGAATTGATATTAATTAATTACCAATTAATTATTATTTAAAAATATTTACACACATATATTAATTAATTGATTATTATTAAATTACTTCCCACCCTATTCCCCTATAAACCCACAACCCGCTACAGTACTAAAAGACAATATTTAATTAAATTACATTAAAAATTACATAATAAAACATAATAAATACATTATAATATACACAAAATGTATTTAAAAATCGATATTAGTAACATCAAAATTATTGATTTCGATATTATTGACATCGATATTTCAAACTTCGAAATTACTGATATCATACTAATATCGATATTAAGACTGTCGATATTACTTACCTTCTATATTATGTCCCATCGATATTTAAACTTCGATATAATTGTATTTCGAAATTTAAATCTCGATATTTTGTCTGTGTACCGGTTCGACCATATAAAGAGAGATATAGGTTATTCAACCTTTCAACAGTTCGATTGGCCGAGACCAGCAAAGGATCTAAATTAAGCACTAAAATATCTTCTACCTTAGTGGAGATTTTTACGCACAGATATTGAGCTGAAGTTGCCAGTGTCAATCCTTCCGGTATGCCTACAGTAGAGTGAATTACCTGTGTCTTTGAAATATTTAATTTATACCCCGAGAATTCTCCAAATTCACGGGCTAATTCTATCATTTTGGGTAACGCAGTTTGGATGTCAGATGTAACTATCGCAAAGTTGTCGGCGTATGCGAAAACCTTGTATTCTATTTTATGAATTTTATCAGGAGGAATATCACATTCTTTTATAAGTCTTTGTAAGTATGGCTCTATATAGAGCGCAAACAATAGGGGGGAGCAGGGACAACCCTGCTGTGTCCCCCTTGTGATCAATAAAGGGATAGAGGTCTCCGCGGCTAACCTTATTACAGCTTTAGGATTGATATATAGCGCACGGATAGCAGTCAAATACTCTTCAGGAAACCCCTTCCAGCCTAGCACAGACCACAGGAATCCCCAGTCGACCCTGTCAAATGCCTTTTCGGCATCCAACAGTGCCACACCGACTAGAGATCCCGTGGCCTGCGCCCAATCTAAAAGAGTGATAATTCACCTTCAGGATCAGTTGTGTCTCTTTTTTGAATGAAACCATGTTGGAATTTGAGACCAGATTGGGCATGATGTTATTTAACCTATTCGCTAGAATATTAGAAAAGATCTTGCTGTCTGATGTTATAAGAGAAATTGGTCGATATGACCCCAGATCAGAAGCTTCTTTTACTTTTTTTTTAAATACAACTATGGTCGCAAGAAACCAAGAAGCGGGTGGGTCACCTTGAAACGCCTGTTGAAAAACCTGAAGATATTCCGGTTTAAGCATAATGCGGAAATCGCTATAGAACTAAAGAGGGATGTTATCCGGCCCCATCGCTTTACCTGAAGCTAGCCCAAGAATAGCTGTTTCAACCTCTTCCCAGGGAATTGGGGCAGCCAACTTCGCTTTTTCTGTTTCCGTAAGAGCAGGATTATCTAAATTCCTAAAATATAGAGACGCGTCATTAATTACACTGGTACCATCATCTGTTTTAATATATAGTGATTGATAAAAATCACTTAATGCATTCAATATCCCCGTTCTAGATTCTTGAACTACTCCTTCTAAATCAATAATCTTTGTAACGTCATTCATAGCGTTTGTGCTAAAATTCTACCTGTTTGCTCACTAAGTTCGTAGCATTCCGTTTTATATTGTTTGTATTTAGATGCTACCTGATCAGCTAAGTATGAGTATACAGCAGTACGTTCAATTGTTAACTCGCGTTGTGCTTCTTCGATACTTTGGCCAAATTTAATGTTAACAGCTAGTTTTAATTCTGCCTTCATTACTTTATCCAATGATGTCTTAAATTCTTCCTGTTTCTTTTTCCGACGGAAATTCGAAAAGCTCAAGGTTTCCCCCCTTATTATAGATTTGAAGGTGTCCCATACTGTTTGGATCGAGGCTGTCTCATTATTATATATGAAAAATTCATTTATAATCTTAGCCATGTGTAAATGATAATCCTCATCTAAACACAGATTCCTTTGAGATGACCACTGTCTAGTCTGATTTTTTTACTGCGAGGGTAGCATGAGTTCTAGAACAAGAGGATTAAGGTCAGAAACCACTCGTGGTGAGATATGGATCATGTGCGGGAAAACGGGGTCTCCCGAGCAAGCAGGGGGACCCCGGAAGGTGCCGGACTCGCCCCCCCCCTGTTCCTGGCTTCCGCCGCTGCGCGCTGGCCAGTGGGGGGGCAGGCGATATTCAAACCCCCCAATGCTCGTAGGGTCGTTCCTCATTGGCTGTTAATCTTGATCTGGTCATGCACCCTGGCAGCCTCAGAAAGATACAGACAGAAATGACGGTAAATTAACTGGCCTCACTTCCTACAAAATGAGAACCCTTCACCGAGATGAGACACACCCTTCATGTTCTTCTGAGGTCTGGCCAGTGACAGTCTGACATGGTTAGGAACTGAGGGGGCGTCAGAAAATGGTGTCTTAAGAGGGAGGTAAAGGGAAATAAACTTAAGTTAGTTCTGAGACTATCCGCAGTTTATTACGGAGAAGCACAGGACCGGTGAGGGATCACTGAGAGGGCCAACACAAGTGCTCAAGTTCAAACGAGTGTGGGTGCACATATATACAAGTGACATGTGAGGGGGCTGTGCAAACGGTAATTTCAGTGCCCTGTTAACTTAGTATCCTCAACCTCCTCCCTTACTCATTCCTCCCTCCCGAGTCACATACCGCATCAGCCACAACCCTACTGGATTGCTGCGGCTTGTCAGCGTCCACCGGGGTGTCCACCACTCTTCGGTCCAGAGCTCCGCTTCCTCCTCAGGCTTGTGGAAGGCTTCGGGACTGGTCTTTGTGCTCTCCTTTCCAGGGTGTCCTCTGTTCTCCTTGCTACTCTTGTCCTCCATCTGGTTCCTCTCTTCGCCGCTCCACACTCCTCCTTCCGGTTCGAGAACCTCAAACTGTTCTACCGGGATCCTTTTGTACTCTATTAGTCCCACCTTCCTGTTGTCCCATTGGTTCCCGCATTCCTCAGATGGGACTCCTCCCTATGTGCAAGAGGCAGTGGAAGAGATGAACTCTTTCTCTCCCTGCCTTCGAGAAACGGGACTGTTCGGCTTCAGGCATGACGGTAGGAGGGGCATGGTATCTACAGAGACGACTTCCTCACATTCCACTTCTCCCTAGCTTTCTTGCTAGCAAGAAAAGATTCAAGGGGATAACGAGATAGAAAGTCAGCATTGGATTGTTCCTTCCCTTTTTGATCAAGAGTTGTGAATCGAAAAGGCTGTAAAGCTAAGAACCATCTCATAATCCTATCTTTATGGCCTTTATTACGGGACAGCCATTCTAGGGGAGCGTGGTCTGTATATAATGTGAACTGCCTCCCTTCTAGGTAGCAACACAGGGTATCTATTGCCTACTTTATGGCCAGGGCTTCTTTCTCTATTACTGCATATTTTGTTTCCCTGGGAAACAGCTTTCTACTAATATACAGTATAGCTTTTTCTTGACCCTGGTCGTCAGTCTGGGATAATACAGCACCCAAACCATGATCCGTCGAGTCAGTTTGTAAAATAAAGGGTTTACTATAGTCTGGACTCAGCAGAACCGGTTTGGAAGTGATAGCTGTTTTCAAAGATTGAAAGACGGACAAATGGTGGCTCAAGGTTTGGCGTAACACCTTCTCGGTATTTATGTTCTTCTGTAAGAGGTCTGTCAATGGTGCTGCTTTTTGGGAAAAATCAGGAATAAACCGTCTATGGTAACCCAATATAACCAGGAATTCTCAAGATCTTGTTTTAGGAAATGGGATATTGGCGATGGCGTTTACCTTCTTGTTTTGGGGTTTTATGAGGCCCTCCCCTAGGAGATACCCTAAGAACTTCACTGACCCAGCCGCTAGTTTACTTTTGGCTGGATTAATGGTTAGACCGCTGTCCTTTAAGGTTTGAATACAATTAGCGAGGTGGTGGAGATGTTGTTCCGAGGTTGTGCTGTATATGTCGATATTGTCAATGTATGCTGCAGCATAATCAGCACAGGGCCTTGGTACCATATTCTTTAAACGTTGAAAAGTAGCTGGGGCCCATGTAATCCCAAGGGTAGGACAGTAAAGTGATACAAACCCCCAGGTGTGGAAAAGGCTGTCTTCTCCCTATCTTGCTTTCTGAGAGGCACCTGCCAATATCCTTTACTAAGATCCAGGGTGCTGATGTAACGTGCCTGGCCCAGCCTCTCTATCATTTCGTCCACCCATGGTAATGGGTAGGAGTCAAACTGTGAGATTTTATTAACCTCCCTGAAATCAATGCAAAAGCGGATGGACCCATCCGGCTTTGGCACTAGTATGATTTGAGAATTCCATTCACCGGTTGAAGGCTCTATTACTCCAATCTGGAGCATCTTTTGTACTTCCTTTTCAACAACCTGTCTGCAGGATTTTGGTAGTGGATAGGGCATAGTTTTACTTTCTTCCCTGGTATGGTGTTAATGGAGTGCTCAATCAAGTGTGTCCTGGAACAGTAGTGAACACCCCTTGTAATGGTTCTAACTTCGCATGGAGGGCATTTATCTGGGTTTCGGTTAGATCGGGATCCAGACTTACAGAATAGGAAGGGGGGTGTTCCTAACTAGGCTCACTGTATGGGGTACTTCTCCCTCCCATTTCTTTAATAAATTCATATGAAAGACCTGAGTATTGGTGTTTTGGTTGGGATCCATTTCAAGGCGATAGGTTACAGGGGTGACCACCTCCACCACTCGATAAGGACATTGCCACTGCCCTAAAAGTTTGTGATCTGAGGAAGGCATCATAACCAGGGCATATTCCCCAACCTTCAGGGATCATTCTCAGGTGTTTCTATCATAGTGATGTTTCTGGGTTTCTTGGGCCTGTTCCATATGTGTTTTACAGATAGTATGAATTTCCTGTAAGTGGTTTTTTTAATTTAGTACATACTCATGAAGGGGTTTAGTCCCCTCTGGGACTTCCTCCCATTCTTCTCGAGCCAAGTCTAGTAGGGTACGCGGAGGACGTCCATATAGTAACTTAAAGGGGAGTTCCCAGTACTTCTCCGTGGCTTACACCAGATTGCAAAGAGGGCCATGGGTGACATGTCCTCTCACCTATGGGTCTTCAATTCCAATAGTTTTTTAGAGTATTTTTGAGAGCGGCATTATACCTTTTTACCAACCCATCAATTTGGGCATGATGTGCCTCTGTGCGTATTTGTTTAATGTTTAGATGTAAACAGACCTGTTTCATTATGTAGGATGTAAAAGAGTTCCCTGATCTGTTATATTTTCTCTGGGAAAACCTACTCTAGAAAAAATATTGACCATAGCTTTGGCGATGTGTACAGCATTGGGATGGCGTAGGGCGACTGCTTCAGGAAAACAGGTGGCATAATCTACCAGTACCAACACATATCTACAACCGCTTTTGGAGGGAAGCAGGGGCCCTATGATGTCCATACCCACACGAGAGAAAGGTTCGCTGATAATGGGTAAGGGACGTAGGGGTACTCTAGGGGAAACATGCCTACTGTTTTTCTGGCAAACTGGGCACTCCTTACAATCCCTCCAGACTTGTTGGTAGATACTAGTCCATAAAAATTGATCCAAGATTGCTTCTTCCGTCTTGCCTTCACCAAAATGGCCCCCTAGGAGATGACTGTGGGCCAGAAACATTACTTTTTCCCTATAAGATAGCGGAACTAGCAGCTGTATTTGAATTTTGAATTTGAATTTGAATTTATTATGCGCGGCAGCTACCCAAAAAGGGTTTCCAGGCGCTGACAGCAAACAGAGAGCAGAAACAGTAGGCACAAGGCATTGAATTGGGCTATTGATTGAATAGCCATGTCTTAATAGCTCGGCTTAAATTAATGTAAACAGTTTCCTTGCGGATGGCCAGGAGAAGGGCATTCCAGAGAAGACAGCCTAAATAGGAAAAAGATCCTCCCCCCATCCTAGTGAGTTTGACTCTGGGCACCACAAAAGTACACTTAGTTTCAGTCCGCAGGTGACGGGAGGGAATGTAGGGATGAACGAGTGACTGAAGGTACTGGGGTGCTGTGCCTGTTTTGATTTTAAACATGTAGCTCAGGGCTTTGAACTTAATACCGTGCTCCACCTTGAGCCAATGTGGTTGGCGTAGATGTTTTGAAATAGGGGAAGTTTTATGAATCCTGCAGAGAAGTCTGGCTGCAGAGTTTTGTACCAACCGCAGTCTATGGGTCACTACCTTATTTGAGCCAAGATATAGAATATTCCCATAATCTAGCCGGGAGGGAATGAGGGCATTGACCACAGTTTTTTGGGTGGCGATAGGCAGCATCCTGATGATTTTTCTGAGCCATTTTAGGATGGTAAAGCAAAGTTCTGTGATCTTAACTGTTTGCTGTTGCATGGTCAGTGCATCGTCAATAATGATGCCCAAATTCAAAACATGGCTGGAGGGCTTTGGGAGATTACCCATTTCTGCTGGCCAGTGTGAAGGACTCCAGAGATTTTTATTCTTGCCTAGAATCAATATTTCAATTTTTTCACCGTTTAATTTAAGGTAGTTTTGATTCATCCAGTTGGAGATTTTGCTAAGACCATGTTTAAGAAGAGAGGTTGCAGAGGGGTCAGAGTTAGAAAGGGAAAAAATGATCTGGGAGTCATCAGCATACCAAAAAAGTGTTAAACCGGCTTGTTCCGCGAGGTCTGCTAATGGTCTGACGTACAGGTTAAATAGCAAAGGACTGAGGTTCGAGCCCTGGGGAACTCCATGCGGAGATGGGTAAACCTTGGAGCATGCCGTGGCAGACTACATTTGGAAAGTGCGGTTGTCCAGAAAGTAGATACTCCAGTCTAGGGAAGAGCAGCAGATGTCTAAGGAGTTTAGTGTGTGGATTAAAAGCACATGGGAGATGCTATCAAACGCCGTACTGAGGTCCAATATTATTAGCGCAACTGTCTTTCGGCATCCATGTACTGCCGTAATCTTTCAGTGACTCCCAATAGAGCTGTCTCTGTGGAGAAACCAGATTGAAATCCAGATTGGGAGGGATGGAGGATATTGTTCGTTTAGGTGAACTGAGAAAGGTGGGAGTGGATATGCCTTTCAAGGAATTTTGAGAAGGGTGGCAGAAGTGAGATAGGTCTATAGTTAGAAAGAGTATCTGGATCAGCGGGGGTTTCTTTAGGAGGGGGTCACCATAGCATGTTTCCAGAGTGCCGGGACCGTTGACTTGGGTAGCGAAGAGTTTAGGGCATTTAGAATCACCTGCAGGGGGGGAGTGTCTCGTTGTTTTAATATAGATTGGGATAGGGTCTTTGGGTGAACCAGATTTTATTTTATAAAGGATGGTTTTCAGGGAGGGAGTCAAAGGTTAGAAGTGGCCAGGAGACTAAGTGTGGTGCAGGGGTGAAGGATTCCAGAAGTAACTTGCACTGAGAAGCCGTCGTGTGGCCAGGAGGAAAAGATGTATTTTGGGGTAGAGTTGTGGACTGGAGCTGAGTAGGTCTGTCAGAGTCAGAGTTTGTGATCCCCAAATGAATTTTTTCAATCTTTGATGTAAAGAAATGGGTGAGATCATCACATTGATGTTCTTTTAATTTAAGTGTATTGGCAGTAGCTTTGGAGTAGTTCTTTCACCAGACCGAAGAGAGTTTTTGAGCAGTTGGCTGCTTTGGAAATGGTGTTTGAGATGAAACTGGCCTTCGTAGAGTTGCACAGTTTATGATAAGTATTTCTGGCCTTGGTGTAAATAGTTTTAGATTTAGGTGCATAGTCTTTCCTCCATTTGCGTTCTAACGCTTTACATTTAGATTTTTCCTTTTTTAGAAAGTCGTTAAACCATGCAGCAGGAGGTCGATGGTTATTACGTTTTTTACACGAGAGAGGAAGACAAGAGTCTATCGAATTTGAAAGCCAGCAATGAATGTTAGTAGCAGAAGTGTCAACTTGATGGTCAGTGAAGGGTGCATTAGAGTATAGGATCGTCTTTAGAGCAGCTAAGTCGAGTTTTTTGCAATTTCTTTTAGATGTTGTCAAGGAAGGGGAGATGGGGGCCGAGGAAGTAGAAGGGGTAAAACTAAATTTGGAAAGAAAATGGTCGGACCAGCACAAAGGTACTGCAGGGGTGCATTTGATGTGGGAGGCTGGTTCTCTCCTCCCTTCCTATATAACAGCCCCTTTTTTACTATAATCTGAGGACCTACTTGCTCATGGTCTTCTTCGTCTGTGGCCTTATTCCAGGCCTCTCTCAAGGTCGGGTCCTCTCTTTGTGCCGAAAAAAATCCACGGTCATACTGCCACATGGCATCCTCTTTGGTCTGGGTGACTGCAATCCTGTTCCAGTCTCTTTTTTCTCTGTTCTTTTGTTTCCAACTTTTCCTAGGTTTCTCTAGGGTTGATGCCAAACTGGCTACTGCAGAGAAAGGAGCACTTACACACCTCTCTTCCTGCTCTGTGGGTGTCTCTGGTACTTTTTTAGACAGATAGGGATAATCAGAGCCTAACACTAATGACTCCGGTAAACGGGGTATCAATCCTACTTTTAAGGGAACTTGGGTGTAATCAGGACCATGTTAAATCTTCACTTCTGTGGTAGGATAACGCTTTTTATCCCCATGTACACAGTGTATGTTTACCATTCCCGTGGTATGTGTTACTCCTCCTGGAACAGCGGTAGGTTGTATCACCTTCTGTAAACATCCAGTGTCCATCAGGGCTTGTCGTTGTTCTCCAGTGACCCCTACGGTGTGAGAATAAGGTGGGTTTTTTTCCGTCCGGTTTCTAATAATAGGAAGCATGTAAGACCGATGTCCATGGGCTCTTCTTTTTGGGGGCACACCCTAGCTATATTTCTGAACCCTCCACAAGAAAAACATTGGGGTCCTGGTTGGGATGAGGGCCTAATAGGCATAGGCACTGGACCAGGAGTAGGCACTGGGCCAGGTGGGAGAGTAACAGTATGCTGTCTTCGAGGGGCCACTGACTTGGTGATCCTGGAGCGACCCCCACTAGGAAGTTTCCAGGACTGATCATCTCTGCCTCGTTGGAGTTCTTGGGCCCTATTATATGCCCCCGCTGTCTCTACTGCCCAGTTTGTGTGCTGTTGCACCCACTTCTGCACGGGTGGGTGTAGGGAGGACAAAAATTGTTCTAAATATTTTTTTTCCTTAATATTTACTTTAGTGGTAGTTAGGGGTTTTAACCATCGATCAGCAAGATCCCATATCCGATAGGACAGGGTTTTGAGGGTCTCCTGTGAACCTTCCTTCACCTGCCGGAGCCGGATGAGGTAGGTCTCGTCATCTATCCCAAGCCTTTCCAACATTGTTTTCTTGACATCATCATAGGGGGTAAGATCTAGGGGATTAGCAGCCTGAAACGCAGCCTGTAGGTCGCCTGGTAACAGTGGCCCCAAATATTGGCCCAATTTGTCGACAACCCATCCCGCCGCCCTGGCCATTCTCTCAAAATTAGCAAAGAAAAACTCAGGATCCTCTCCGATGACATCCTCTCTGCTGACATTCTGGAGGACCACTGAGGGCAAAGTGGTGTGACTTCTTGATGGACCCAATGTATCGGCTAGCCTAATAAAGATGGCCTCTTGGGATTGATTTTGTTCTTTTAGGGACTTATGGAGCTTCTCCCTTTCCTCCTCAGCCACCGCCAGGAATTTCTCCATCACACATCCCAACCTTTCTTGCCCTTCTGCCATTTTCTGCAATGCGGCCTCCATTCTTTCGGATCACACTTCTGACACCACGTGTGAGAGGGACAAGCAAAAGAAGAAGTGGGGAGGCTGAATTTGTGGATCAATGGTGCTAGGATTTATTCATGAACAACAAAGTCAATTCACCGGATGTCTCGGAAGTTAGTTCACTGGATGACACTGAAGACTTCTTCCTTGTAGGGCTTCCATAGTGCTCGTAGGGTTGTTCCTCATTGGCTGGTAATCTTGATGTGGTAACGCACCCCGGCAGCCTCAGAAAGATACAGATAGAAATGGCGGTAAATTATCTGGCCTCACTTCCTACAAAATGAGAACCTTTCACCGAGATAAGACAGGTCTTCGCGCTCTCCTTTCCAGGGTGTCCGCTGTTCTCCTCGCTACTCTCGTCTTCCGTCTGGTTCCTCTCTACGCGGCTCCGCACTCCTCCTTCCGGTTCAAGAACCTCAAACTGTTCTACCGGGATCCTTTCGTGCTCCACAAGTCCGCCTTCCTGTTGTCCCATTGGTTCCAGCATTTCTCAGACGGGACTCATCCCTGTGTGCAAGAGGAAGTGTAATAGATTAACTCTTTCTCTCCCTGCCTTCGAGAAACAGGAATGTTCGGCTTCAGGCATGACGTAGGAAGGGCATGATGTCTACGGAGGCCACCACCTCACAGCCACTATTGATGGAACTGACCCGAACACCCTCTGGAGCAAACTAAAAGGAGTGGGGAATATCAAGGCAACTCTCTCCAGCTATCACAGCCTTATACACTGACACCTTGGTCTGGAATATGATATCCCAAAGCTATACGTCATCGCTCCCTCCTTTTTCAATCTATATACAGTGAACTTAGGCGCGGAGATGGTGAAAACAAATAGCTCCGCAACTAATTTAGGTCATACCAACCTACCTATCATTCAGTATGCAAGTGACTTGGAGCTACAGGTTCAAACACAAATTTGGATGAATAGAGCCCTTGTCATACTTTATTCATTCAAAATTAAAAGTGCGCTGAATGCAAATACTGCAAAAACCATAGTCCTGGTCTTTGGCAATAGAGCCAAGAAACATCAGCTGAAATGGCAGTTGGGGCCCTTAAAGATAAGTATAACCTGCAAATACATTTACCTAAGCATCTGATTGTCTGACACTGGCAAATCCTTCTGGCCCTAATAGAAATAGCTGCCAAAACCACGTTTGCAGTATATCCAAATTATATCACAATTTCCAGAGTCATTCAGTGGATTGGATCCAAAGAGTAAAGCAGGTGAAACTTTTACCCACCATACGTCATGGACACTTGGTGTACCCCAGTATTCTTACAGAGCCATTAGAGCACTGTCACACTGCTGCATACAGGAAAGTATTCAACATCCCCAAAACAACCAGACGCAAATTGATCCGCCTAGAGTTTGGGATTGTGAAAATGGACATTGAATGCAAAAAAGATTTAATTAAATACCACCCTCATGTGGCCAGGACAGATTCCGACGTAATGGGAAATGCCCTGCATGTGATATTTCAGGAGAAAAGAAAACCTGGCCAAGGCACCATGGCAGTGCTAGAGACTCACTGAACTTTACCTCAGAGTATCTAATCGACCCACTGTCAACAACTGAGCACCTAAAGAGAACCTTAAAAGAGCAGGGCAATGGAACAGGCCATCATTGAAATGAGAAACATCCCTGGAGCAGTGAGGATCGCTACATCACATGAAGGCACTACTTTCTAGCTATATCTGAAAACAGCCTAGGGAAGACAAGCTCCAAAGAACATCCTACTGACTAGGCTTTCAACACTACCTATGTGGGGATACAGGTTCCACTGTAAGAGCATACCCTAGGCTATGGACAGTGCAGGCTGTACCTACATCCTTTGGAATATGTGGCGCACATTCTATGCTGTTGTCCAGTATCGCTCCCTCAGAGGCGAGTTTATCTAATGACAATTTTCCTGCAGTATGGTATAAGAATATGAAAAGAGTGAATGACATACATTTACATAGCTGACGTCCCAATGGAACCAGTACAAATTGGCAAGATTTTTGCTACAGCTGGATTTTTACAACATCTCTCAGCCTTTGAGAGATGTTGGGACAACGACTTGATAGCTTTATGTAGGAACTTAAGAACACCATTGATTTGATATGGCTTGATAACCTGGATGCTCTACTTTGAAAGACTTGTCTGCTCATAAACATTGTTCAATCTTCCCCTTGTGATCAATTAGCTAGGTTTGTTTACAATTTCTGCTGTCCCACCGGTTTGATATCTTGTTAACGGTTATACCCTCCTGTACTATTTGATAAAGTTTGACTTCTTTGGCACTATCTATCATACTTTCAAGGAATGACAGTCTACAATCATTTTGAATCAGCATGTGGCACTTTAACGAAATTGCACAGATTTACAAGCCCCTTGCAATGGCAGTACGTCACTTTTTGTGGCTTTTTCTGTCCTTGTAAATATAGCCCTTTTACACGTAGCACTTTGCGTGAAAGGAGCGATCCATGGGTGTTGCTGTGGGTGTTCCCACGCAACACCCATGGAAGCAGACACATTTCCCGATTTACAAGTAATTGTAAATCTGGAAATGCATCAGTTTGGTACGCCACCCTGCAGGTGGTGTAGCCAGGCACAACGAGGAGATTTTTTAAGATTTCTTCTCGTTTTTTCCTTTTTCAATGCATGCTGCATTCTACAGCACGCATTGAAAGAGGAAAATGCCTGTAGTGATTGTTTTTGTGCATGAAGGTGCCCTTTCCTGCACAAAAACAATCTCCCCACAGCGCAGGCATCCTTGCTCCATGGTGCAAGGGTGCCTGCGCCGGCAAATGGCAGCTGTATGTGCGCCAGCGCAGGGGAGAGCACAGGAATGCAACATATTATTGTAAATATGTTGCATTCCTGTGCTCTGAAAGTGCTGCAGCGTGGCACAGCCACAGGGCTTGGGGTGCCATGCTGCCGCACTTTCTTGTATATCTGCCCCATTGTCTTTTCAGTGGTTGGACATAGCCAGGCACCGTTTTGTGTATCTTGACATTGTGGTATTTTGAACTTTAAATGTCATGCATGCCTCTGCTTGCCCATAGGGCGTTCACTTGGCCCGGAAACAGATGCAGACTTATAAGTGTACTCATAGGCATCATGGTTGTTCAAATGGATACCCAGCTGGGCATCATGCACCTTGAAAGTAATTCTTGTTTCCAATTGCTCTTGCAGTTGCATGTGTCACTTTAGTGAATGGTTCGACAACTTGGCTTCTTCCACTTTTTAAAAGGTTGATGACAATTGTTATATTTTAGCGAGTGTGCCCATTGCACTCTGACAACTCAGGAATTTTCACTTTGAAAGAAATGCTCATTTACAATCATTGTTGGTTTTGCACGTGTATCCTTTGCAAATTTATATCATGGTTACTCATGTCTGTCTTGAGTCAGTGGATACTCATTGACAACTCAACACTTTGAAATGAAATCTATAATATGTACCTCTCCTGCGTTTTAAAATCCTGTTGTGATTAATTATTTCATGACTTTTGTAAAAAAAAATTTGCAGATTTATATAGCACAAACTCGACCCGAAGGTAATGGAGCACTTTACATGAGCACCAGTTACGTTAGGCATGGTGAGATTGAGTGATTTTCCCAGAATCACAGGATGTGCAAGCGCAATTGCAGTCTTGCAATTCATGCAGTTGGTCTTTGGTGGTTCTGTACATGTCACCTTAGCAAGTTTGCACCTTGGTTACTCATGCTGCTGGCCCTTGTCGGGCTGTCTTAAGCCTTGACTACTCGACACTTTGCACTCTGAAATTATATCTGAAATGTCTATCCCTGCTGTGTGTTTAAATTTCAAAGTGTTTCTTTGGGTCCCCCTTTGCCCAATTGCACTCTAGGGACTCTGGCGGTTGGTCTTTTTTGTGCTCTGTCTTCAGCTACTCCACAAGCTTTGACTAACTGACACCTTGCTCTTTGAATATTAGGCCTGTATCCCAAAACACATATGAAGGGGCAGATTTTCAAGCCCCTTGCGCCACTTTTGCGTCACTTTTAACATAGGAAATGTGAGGCAAAAGTGGCGCAAGGGGCTTGTAAATCTGCCCCGAAATGTTTACTCATGCTGGGGCAGATTTACAAGCCCCTTGCGCCACTTTTGCACCATTTTTAAAATGGGAAAAGTGAGTAAGGGTGGTGCAAGGGGCTTGTAAATAAGACCCGCTTTGTTTAGACCCTATGTGATGTATTGTTTTATTTTCCTCTAGACTAAATGTATCTTCGTTTATGTTGCCTGGTTTTATTAGGGACCCCTCGGGCTGTGTTTTTATTTTCTTTCAGGTGTTTCTTCTGGTGCTTTGATGGAATTGTAAAGATTTTAAGTAACCATATGATAAAGTACTTACGTACTTACTTAAAGTTGTAATTTGGGCTTTCTTACTCATATTAAGACAATAACAGAAAAGATAGAAACATCTTTAGTTGAATGTTTCAAGTCGTATTCAGATGAACCTTGGAGGTATAATAGTGATAATTCTTGGTAATATTACATATTATTGACATGTATATTGACATTTTTAGAGTTTCAAATTTGAATCCAATTCATGTTCACGTCTCAATGTTTTCAAAGTAGCAGTTTTATAGGAGAAATGTCCTACTTTAGAAAAGCTTCAAACTTTTTATCCTTGCTTTAACAGTCGGATGCATTCAGTGTTAAAGTGCCTCTCCATGAGAAAACTGCAGAACCAATTTAACAAAAGTAGTATTCTTTATGAATATTTCTTGTAAGCAAACTTGTTTGCTTAGAGTATTCTCAGACAGAGAACACAAAGTAAGGTCAAACTGGTATATCCAGAGAGGTTTCTAAAATATTTTAGCTAGGAAAAATGTTGGACCCTCTGTTGATTAATTCCTTTAGTTGGATTTCTCAATAGATTAAGAAGAATACATTAAATGATCCAAAATGCCTAAGAGGTGTGGATTTGTGAAGTCCATAAGCGTTTATAGAGGAAAACAGTTTCAACAGCTTTTTGCAAAACCAGGAAATGATTCAGTCTACTCAAAAAATTGCCAGTCCTCCCCCTTATACTATGCTCCGAGCCTTGCTTGCCCCTGCAGCAACGTTTGTTCACTGAACAGGCCTTCCAGTGTACCCCACACTTGAAGAGGTCTTGACCCCTTGTACTTAAACCATCCCTGGAAGAGGTATGGCACAGCAGCCAGGGTGACTGACTCCGGAATTTGGGGGCTCACGGTTCGATCCTGGCGCTGGCGTCAGGACCGGATTGGCCGTTGCAGGCACCGGGCAATCCCCCGGTGTGCCGCAAGGGTGGGGGCCAGTGTTGGGCCCCAGGGGGCCGTTTTTGTTACAGGGCCCTTTATGCAGCATAGATGCAAAATCGGCCCTGCAACAAAATCGGCCGAAAACTGCCCCCCGCGAAGAGCTCGGCCGGAAACCCAATCCACCGAGGGGAGTGAGGGGGGCCAGTCGAGCACTTTGCCGGGGCCGGTTTTGGTTCCCAGTCCGGCTGCATATTAGCCCAGCACCATGCAACTGGGCAATGGCTTGCTTAATCTTCCCGACTGCCCCCAACGCCTAGAGACCCTTACGGGTGATTGGCCACGCTTTACACATGTCGTTTGTTATTATTATCATTGGCATCGCTAATCTAGCGACCGCAGGCTCTAATTCAGATTTCTTGATACACTGTGTCCCACCTTCAGGACATACATTTTTTGCTTCCCCTGTTCTATTTGCAAGCAAGGACAAGTGTTGTTCCGAAGGGATTTAGATTTAGAAAATTAGCATTTACTGAGCACAAACCGATTATATGATCCAGTAAAAACAACTGTGTATGCCTATATTTACCAAGGCCCAACCCTATAATCCCTCCCACAGCGCATTCAAGTCCACCTAATCCCAAAAATAACTCCACTCACAGCACTCCTACATTTACCCATTAGAAAGAAGTATACTAAAATTGGATGTCGTTAGTCATTGCTTGTTCAACTGCAGACAGTCCATTTCTGTCTGCATCACTATTGCACATACATTTAAAGGGCCTATTCACAGCTGTTGTATTTCTCTGCATGAATGCTCCACTTCTAGCCCAAGGTTACACATGGGGCCTCACTTCTTGTAGAGGAGATGCGACCAGTTGTTACCCTTGGCTCAGGAAGCATGCAACACTCTTTTTCTAGTACTTGCTTTTTTGGACACCTACCCAATGTGCCTACCCTCTTGGAGAAGAAGCCGTTCTCAGGCTTGTAACATAGTGCTTGTATATGGGTAGTATTTTGTATGGGTATACAGACATAATGTCAACAACAAAAATATCGAGGTAGTTAAATATCGAGTTTAAAATATCGAGTAGACAGAATATCGATAAGACAGAATATAGACTACAAAAATATCCAATAGAAGGAAAAAAATATCGAATCAAAAATATAGAATGGACAGAATATCGAATGGACAGAATATAGACAACAGAAATATCGAGGGACAGAATATAGACAACAAAAATATAGATTGATAGAAAATAGACAACAAAAATATCGAATTTTAGGTAAGTAACTAAGTTAATTTATGGTATTTCAATTTTTGCGTGATAACATTCTGGAGCTGGTTGTGGGTTGATAGGGGAATTGGGTGGGAAGTAATTTAATTATATTTATTTAAATATTTTAATTTATTGGTATATATGTACAATTAATTGTTAATTGATTATTAATTGGCAAATAATTAAAATATAATTGGTAATTAATTTTTATTAATTGATTAATTGATAATTATGTGATTTTTATTTATTTTCTGGAGCGGGTTGTGGGTTTATAAGGGAATAGGGTGGGAAGTAATATAATTATAATTAATTAAATATTTAAAATTATTGGTATTTATGTACAATTAACTGTTAATTAATTATGGATTGGAAATTAATTAAAATATAATTGGTAATTCATTTTTATTAATTGATTAATTGATAATTATGTGAATTTTATTTGTTTATTTTCTGGAGCAGGTTGTGGATTTAAAGGGGAATAGGGTGGGAAGTAATTTAATGATATTTAATTAAATATTTTAATGTATTGGTACTTATGTATAATTAGTTGGTAATGAATTATTGATTGGAAATTAATTAAAACAAAATTGGTAATTAATATTTATTAATTGATTAATTGATAATTATGTGAATTGTATTTATTTATATTCTGGAGTGGGTTGTAGGTTTATAGGGGAATAGGGTGGGAAGTAATTTAATTATAATTAAATAAATATATTAATTTATTTGTATTTATTTACAATTAATTGTTTATTATTTTTTAATCGGCAATTAATTAAAAATTAATTGGTAATTATTTTTATTAATGGATAATTATGTTAATTTTATTCATTTATTTTCTGGAGTGGGTTGTGGGTTTATAGGGGAATAGAAAGGGAAGTAATTTAATTATAAATAATTTATTATTTTTTTGTAATAATAATAATAAGGGTAGCTTATAAAGCGCATGGTTACTCAGAAGCGTGTCCCCGCGCTACAACTGAAAAACTCATTGCGGGGGTTACAGACCGGTGATATTTTATCTGGAGAACAGGTATGTTTTTAGGTTCTTGCGGAAGCTGGATTCGGATGAGTCAAGGCGAAGATGGAGAGGGAGGGAGTTCCAGCTCTTTGCTGCCAGATAGCGGAAGGAGCGTCCGCCCATGCGGGCCTTTTTGATTCTTGGAACCAGTAGTAGACCTCCATATGCTGAGCGCAGATCACGTGCTGGTGTATACCTTGTCACCAAGTTCTGGAGTGGGATCGGAGATTTTTTAGCCAGGATGCGGTGACAGGTGCAGAGGGCTTTAAATACCACTCTGTTTTTAACTGGCAGCCAGTGGAGGGTTTTGAGAGCGGCTTTGGTGTCTGATCGTTTTGGGATTTTTAAGATGAGACGGGCAGCCGCGTTCTGTATTACCTGAAGGCGATTCATGGCTTTGCAGGTGGTGCCCAGGTAAAGTAGATTGCCATAGTCTAGGCGTGATGTCACCAGGGCATGTACCAGTGTTCTCCGTGCTGACATAGGGAGAAGGTCAAGGACCTTCTTTATGGTTTTTAGGATGCCAAAACAGACCCCTGCAACTCGGTCTATTTGGGGTCCAAAAGATAGGTCAGCGTCGAGCCATATGCCAAGATTTTTGACTCCCTGGGTGGGTATGGGAGCCTCGCCCAGGCATGGAGGCCACCACGCCGATGACCAAGCAGATGGGTCCCTCCCCACCACGAGCACCTCGGTCTTGTTGCCATTTAATTTAAGGCAATTGGTGGACATCCAGGTTGCAAGTTCTTGCATGCAATCCCTGAAACTGTCCATCGCAAGACCGGGTGCACGCGATAGGGAGATAGCCAGTTGCGTGTCATCGGCGTATGACACGATGCTCAATCCGTGACTCACGGCAATTGAAGCCACTGGAGAGACATAGAGATTAAACAAAGTTGGGCTCAGGGACGAACCCTGGGGAACACCCTGTCCCAAGCCTATGTCTCTCGAGTAGTGGTCACCTTGGCGAACCTGGAAGCTTCTCCCTGTCAGGAAGGATTGTAGCCATTGGAGTGCAGCTTCGGATATTCCTCCATTATTCAGACACTGTAGCAAGTTGTAGTGCGCTACAGTGTCGAATGCTGCACTCAAGTCCAATAGGATGAGGGCCATGGTATGTATATTATTTATTTAGATTTAATTGTAATTTAATTTGTAATTGGTAATTATTTAACTTTATTTGGTAATTAATTTTTAATAATTGAGTAATTGATAATTATGTTAATTTGATGTGTATAATGTTTGTAGTGGGTTGTGGGTTTATAGGGGAATTGGGTGGGAAGTCATTTATTTCTAATTAATTAAATGTATTAATATATAAATTGGTATTTATTTTGAATTAATTGTTAATTATTTTTAAATGTTTTAATAATTAATTGTTATCTGTAAATATGTTGTATTAATAGGTAATTATTTTTTAGTAATTAAATTATTTTATTATTTTAAATAGAATAAATATTATAATATCTTAAATTGGGAATTAATTTTAATTAATTTGCAATTGGTATTAATATTTAAATTATTTTCAAATATATATGAAGTATTTACTTTCCCTACTGTTGCACTCACTGGAGTGGGAATAGTAATTTTTTCCCCTACACTATCCAACGCTTTCCCTACTGTTGCACTCTCTGGAGTGGGAATAGTAATTTTTACCCTCCCACTATCCAACCCTTTCCCTACTGATGCACTCTCTGGAGTGGGAATAGTATTTTTTACCCTCCCACTATCCAATGCTTTCCCTACTGTCGCACTCTCTGGAATTGGAATAGTAATTTTTACCCGTACGCTATCCAACTTTTTCCCTACTGTTGCACTTACTGGAGTGGAAATAGTATTTTTTTGCCCTACACTATCCAATGCTTACCCTACTGCTGCACTCTCTGGAGAGGGAATAGTAATTTTTACTCCTACGCTATCCAACGCTTTCTCTACTGTTGCACTCTCTGGAGTGGGAATGGTAATTTTTACCCCTATGCTATCCAACGCTTTCAATACTGTTGAACTCACCGGAGTGGGAATAGTAATTTTATTTTCTATGCTATCCAACGCTTTCCCTACTGTTGCACTCTCTGGAGTGGGAATAGTAATTTTTACCCTCTTACTATCCAACGCTTTCCCTACTGTTGCACTCTCTGGAGTTGGAAAAGTAATTTGTACCTGTACGCTATCCAATGTTTTCCTTACTCTTGCACTCTCTGGAGTGGGAATAGTAATTTTTTTCCCCTACGCTATTCAACACTTTCCCTACTGTTGTACTCACTGGAGTGGGAATAGTAATTTTTACCCCTACGCTATCCAACGTTTTCCCTACTGTTGCATTCTCTGGAGTGGGAATAGTAATTTTTACCCCTACGCTATCCAACGCTTTCCCTACTGTTGCAGTCTCTGGAGTGGGAATGGTAATTTTTAACCTCCCCCTATCCAACGCTTTCCCTACTGTTGCACTCTCTGGAGTGGGAATAGTCATTTTTACCCCTACGCTATCTAACGCTTTCCCTACTATTGCGCTCTCTGGAGTGGGAATAGTAATTTTTACCATCCCACTATCCAACGCTTTCCCTACTGTTGCACTCTCTGGAGTTGGAATAGTAATTTTTACCCCTACGCTATCCTACACTTTCCCTACTTTTGTACTCAATGGAGTGGGAATAGTAATTTTTACCCCTACGCTATCCAATGTTTTCCCTACTGTTGCATTCTCTGGAGTGGGAATAGTAATTTTGATCCCTATGCTATCCAATGCTTTCCCTACTGTTGCACTCACTGGGGTGGGAATAGTAATTTTTTCCCGTACGCTATCCAACACTTTCCCTACTGTTGCACTCTCTGGAGTTAGAATAGTAATTATAACCCTACGCTATCCAACACTTTCCCTACTGTTGTACTCACTGGAGTGGGAATAGTAATTTTTACCCCTACGCTATCCAACGTTTTCCCTACTGTTGCATTCTCTGGAGTGGGAATAGTAATTTTTACCCCTACGCTATCCAACGCTTTCCCTACTGTTGCACTCTCTGGAGTGGGAATAGTAATTTTTAACCTCTCACTATCCAACGCTTTCCCTACTGTTGCACTCTCTGGCATGGGAATAGTAATTTCTACCCCTACGCTATCCAACACTTTCCCTACTGTTTTGCTCCCTGGAGTGGGAATAGTAATTATTACCCTCCCGCTAACCAACGCTTTCCCTACTGTTGCACTCTCTGGAGTTGGAATAGTAATTTTTACCCCAATGCTATCCAACACTTTCCCTACTGTTGTACTCACTGGAGTGGGAATAGTAATTTTTACCCCTACGCTATCCAACGTTTTCCCTACTGTTCCATTCTCTGGAGTGGGAATAGTAATTTTTACCCCTACTCTATCCAACACTTCCCTACCGTTGCACTCTCTGGAGGGGGAATATTAATTTTTACCCTCCCACTATCCAACCCTTTCCCTACTGTTGCACTCTCTGGAGTTGGAATAGTCATTTTTACCCCTAGGCTATCCACCGCTTTCCCTACTGTTGCGCTCTTGGGAGTGGGAATAGTAATTTTTACCCTCCCACTATCCAACTCTTTCTCTACTGTTGCACTCTCTGGAGTTGGAATAGTAATTTTTACCCCTACGCTATCTAACGCTTTCCCTACTGTTGCACTTACTGGAGTGGGAATAGTAATTTTTACGCCTACGGTATCTAACGCTTTCCCTATTGTTGCACTCACTGGAGTGGGAATAGTAATTTTTACCCCTACGCTATCCAATGCTTTCCCTACTGTTGCACTCTTTGGAGTGGGAATGGTAATTTTTACCCCTACACTATCCAACCTTTTCCCTACTCTTGCGCTCTTTGGAGTTGGAATAGTAATTTTTACCTCTACGCTAGCCAATATTTTCCCTTCTGTTGCACTCACTGGAGTGGTTATATTAAATTTAACCCTCTCGCTATCCTACGGTAAAAATATTGTATATGTTTTGTTAATAATATGTATATATATATATATATATATATATATATATATATATATATGTATTAAAAACCTTTTTTTGTATTTTAAAGTTACATTCATTATTTAATAATTTTACATGTATTTAATTATTTTAAGTATGTTTAAATATTTATATTTATTATTATATTACTTTTAAATAAATTTTAAGACATTTAAAAAATTCGATATTTTGACAGTCTATATTTTTTACAATCGATATTTTGGAGTCAATATTTTTGTACTTACCTGTTTGTAGATAGGCAGTCGATATTCTGGCATTCGATATTTTTACCTCGATATTTTGGTAGGTCGAAATTTTGTCTATCGATATTATGTCAGTGATCCTTTTGTATGCTATGAATGTTAGCGCTCTTACTACACCCTTATGAAAAGTGAATGAAAAAAGTGTGGAGTTGATTGGGATTGGGTGTACTGAGCAAAATAAAAAGAAGGATTTATCAAAAATTATTAGTTACATAACAGCAACACCACAACTAAACAGAAATAAAAAAAATCAGTAAAAATAAACAGATAAAGAAAAAAACGAAAGCAAAAAACGATCAGTACAGCGTGTGTCAGGTGATGGACAAAGCACAAGAAAACTCCAGCAGCTGAAGAGTGGGTGTAATGAAAAAAAGAGAAACTGGGCACTTTGCAAGCTCTGTATAGGCACCAGTTTTGACCAGTCTTTCATTCAAAGCAATAAGAATAAGGTAGCACCATGTGGTAAAAAGCTCTATTATTATGCTAGCATATTGTGCACAAGTGCATACTTAACATTCTTTTTCCTCTCAGTTGTGTCACAGTAGACACTTGCATAAGGAAGATATGGGAAATGTTAACACTTGAATACATGTTGAAAATGAAGCACTTACAAAAGAAAAGAATTGCAAAAAGTTCCAATTTACAAACAACAGCCTAGCTTGAGTAGACCTTAATGACCTTGCATATTCGCTGTGAGGCACATGAAGTTTGCAGAGAAATACTTTTTTACTTGGACCAGACTTTGTTCCTACCCATGTTAAAGAAGAACACTAATGGCTTACGTGAGCATTGAAGTACCTGATGACTGCAAAGGTAACAGTGAATGTTCCTGCCTCCTGTTTGCACTGCAACTTCCTCGGCTGCTGAGATACTCCAAGTGAAGTTAGTAGTGAGAAAAATAAGGTCAGTAAAAGGCACCCAAAGTTAATCTAAAAAAATACCAGCATATCTACTTGAACCCTAAGGGGTCCATTACGATGTCGGACGGAGGAGGAAATCCGCCCGACATCTATTGCCCAATTCCTCCCGCCATATTAGGATGGCGGAGGGGACCCGCCTGTTTTCCGCCCCGGTCGCCTTGCGGCTGGGGGGGAAAATGATTAATATGGAGGCGGTGTCTGTTAGACACTGTCTGCCATATTACAATGGGCTTTTGCTGATGGTTTTCCGTGGCGGCAATGCCGCCATGGTAAAGGCATGCACAGACTCCCTGCGGGGGGCCCTTGCGGGCCCCCTGGGAGTCCGTGACTTGGTGGTTGCACATGGGGGTACCTATGGTACCCCCCACTTTTCTAAGTGCAACAAGGCAGGCACCGTGCGGTGCCTGCCATGTCGCGCTTAGAAAAGCACAAATTGCACTTTTACCATTGTGGCGGGCAGAGATTTCTGCGCCGCCCGCCGCATTGGTACATATACAGGATGCGCCCGTCTGTGTGGCGGGCGCATCCTAATGCCCTGATCGGAACCCCCGCTCTTATGGCGGGTGGTCCTGGGTCCCGGTATGATGGCGGGCGGACTAAGTCTGCCTGTCATCATAATGACCCCCTAAGTGTTCTTAGCATATTCACAATTTGGTCTCATTCAGACATGCAAGTGAACTAAGAGGAGGAATGTGTTGTTACTTACTGGTAATCTTTATTACCCCGATTAAGGTCCTCCTCATCCGAGTCCTTATAGTAGTGAATTGATCCCACCTCCCAACAGGACATCTAGAACACTAGTATTTTTTTAAATTTTTTCCTTTATAAACCCCCTCCTACCTTTAGGAAGGGTGTAGTCCCTATTGAGCTCCTTCTTCCAGTCAGTGTTTTGCAAGGAGCTGTGCGAGGAGCTGTGTACGGAGGAAGGCTGAAGCGGCTGTAGCTGCGGCGTGTGGCATGTGGAGTGCTGCCTGCTGCCTGCACAAACCAAGATCCTCATTGAGCCCACCGTTCCTATTGCCAACCCTGAGACATCCTGAAACGGACCACAGCTGCATAGCAGCGCAGGTGAGTGCCGGTGAGCGGGGGACGAGCGGGGTCTGGGACTGCTTCCCCCACCAGACATCGCTACAGGTCCGATGCTCCCGGCTCAGGAAAAGCAGTGGTAAGCGGCTGGTCCATGCCAAATCCTATATCTTAGACCCTTAGACCTCATAACCTCACCCTCAAGGAGGTACAGGGAGACAAGGAGCACATAAGGAGGAGACAGCAGCACAGCACCAGTGGTGGTAGGAAACGGCAAGCAGTGACAAGAAGACCCCACTGACCTATAAAGGGAATCAGGACCGCCATACCTCCCCTGCTTGAGCCTGAGGCCTAGAACATGTCACGGTTCACTGTGGGGGAGTAAGAAAAGCAGTAGGGAGGTAGGAGGCTGTGGCAGGGGGTCAGTGGAAGCAAGCCCAGTCAAAACAGTAACCCTGGTATTACTACGCCAATTCATCGACTCATTTCCGCCTCGGTACCCAAACTCCTAAATTCTTTCTCCCCACAGTACTGTCATGAGGTCTGGAAGAGTAACAAGACCCATCACAAGACCATCTCTCAAATAAAAAAAAAGGCAGTCATACAGGCGGATCACTGACATAATATAGAATGACAAAATATAGACATACCAAAATATAGTTACCAAAATATAGAATTCCAAAATATCGAATTCCTATCTACAAACAGGTAAGTACAAAAATACCGAATCCAAAATATAGTCTGTAAAAAATATAGTCAGTCAATATATCGAATTTCTTTAAATGTCTTAAAAGTAATTTAAAATTAATGAAATAATAAATATAATTAACTAAAACATACTTAAAAATACTCAAATAACCTGAAAATTAAGATATAATTAATTTAAGTTATTAATAAAAGATGTACAATATTTTACCGTAGGATAGCAGGAGGGTAACATTTAATATTACCACTCCAGTGAGTGCAACAGTAGGGAAAGCGTTGGATAGCGTAGGGGTAAAAAATACTATTCCCACTCCAGTGAGTGCAACAGTAGGGAAAGCGTTGGATAGCGTAAGGGTAAAAATGACTATTCCCACTCCAGAGAGTGCAACAGTAGGGAAAGCGTTGGATAGCGGGAGGGTAAAAAATACTATTCCCACTCCAGAGAGTGCAACAGTAGGGAAGGCGTTGGATAGCATAGGGGTAAAAATTACTATTCCCACTCCAGAGAGTGCAACAGTAGGGAAAGCGTTGGATAGCATAAGGGTAAAAATTACTATTCCCACTCCAGAGAGTGCAACAGTAGGGAAAGCGTTGGATAGCGGGAGGGTAAAAATTACTATTCCAAGTCCAGAGCGTGCAACAGTAGGGAAAGCATTGGATAGCGTAGGGGTAAAAATTGCTATTCCCACTTCAGAGAGTGCAACAGTAGGGAAAGCGTTGGATAGCGTAGGGGTAAAAAATACTATTCCCACTCCAGAGAGTGCAACAGTAGGGAAAGCGTTGGATAGCGGGAGTGTGAAAATTACTATTCCCACTCCAGATAGTGCAACAGTAGGGAAAGCTTTGGATAGCGTAGGGGTAAAAATTACTATTCCCACTCCAGAGAGTGCAACAGTAGGGAAAGCGTTGGATAGCGTAGGGGTAAAAAATACTATTCCCACTCCAGAGAGTGCAACAGTAGGGAAAGCGTTGGATAGCGGGAGGGTGAAAATTACTATTCCCACTCCAGTGTGTTTAACAGTAGGGAAAGTAATGATTTAATATATTATTAAAAATAAATTAAATATCAATACCAATAAAACATTAATTGAAATTAATAACCAATTTAATATTATGTAATAATTAATTAGAAATACAACTACATATTAGTTATTAAAAATTAATAACCTATTCATAATTATTCAACAACGAATTAATTTTGAATAACAAAAACTAATTAATAATAAAAATTAATAACAATTAAAAATTAACAGTAAATTAATTATCAATACACAAAAAGTATTTTTAATATGTAATTAATTACAATTACATTACTTCCCACCCTATTCCCCTATAAACCCACATCCCACTACAGAAAATACATTAATACAATTATCATAATTATCAAATATTTAATTAATACAAAATAATTACCAATTAATAAAAATTAATTACCAATTAATAGAAATTAATTACCAATTAAAAATTAATTAACAATAAATTTAAAATCAATACGAATAAATGAAAATAAATATTTACTTTATTACAATTAAATTACTTCCCACCCTATTCCCCTATAAACCCACAACCCGCTACAGAAAATAAATTTAGAAAATTAACATAATTAACAATTAATCAATTAATACAAATTAATTGGCAATTAATAAAAATTAATTACCAATTACAAAATAACACTAAATTCAAAATGAATACCAATAAATAAATAAAAATATTTAATTAATTACAATTAAATTACTTCCCACCCTATTCCCCTATAAACCCACAACCCGCTACAGAATTAAATTACGCAAAAATTAAATAACATAAAATTCATTACTTAAAATACATCAAACATACATTACAAAAATTAATATACACTTTTCACACATATGCTAACATACAAAACACTTTAAAAAAATTGATATTATTAAAAAATCGATATATTTAATGCCTATATTGTATATTTCGATATTTTGACTTCTATATTTTGAAAATCGATATTACTTACCTTAAATTCGATATTTTTAACCACTATATTGTGTCCATTCGATATTTTGTCCATTCTATATTTTTACTTCGATATTATGTCCATTCTATATTTTGGAATAGATATTATGACTGTTTACACATACAGGCAAACTATGGAAGTAAAGAAGTCCCAGAAAATGATAACCCCAGTGGGAGCAACATTAAGGACAACGGTACCGTCAGTAAGGTGACATCCAAGAAACAAAAGTCCCCCAACGGTCTGTCCGAAAGACAACCGAACAAAGTATTCGTCACCTGCAACTGACTTAAGAGGCGGAAACTAGCCAAAAGGAACACCCAAAGGAGCCAAAAGGAAAAAAACGAGATTGTGGACCTAGATATAGATAGACAATCTTCAATAAAGCACACAAGTCTCCACCAGCCAAAAATGTATACAAAATTCACTTTTCTCAAAGATCCCGGCAATGTAATCTACTCAAACAATGATATCATAACGGTCCTACAATCCCCACTGCAACCGCATGTAGCGGAACGTCAGCCAGTAGCAGAACGGCAGTCACTCCAAGCATCAGGAACAACGGTCATTGAAATACACAACGTCCAAACTGAAACGTAGACAACAGCCCATTTGAAAACCAGAACAGCGGACGGAGCACAAGGGGGACAAAGTGGCAATAGTGTAGAAGCAATTGATGTGGACAGTGGCCAGATCAAATCCCCATCACATGCAGGGCACCCAGTACTAATGTGGTAAATAAATATTTACCGTCGGAATTTCTATGCAGTAAAGTTCAATAAAATAACTCAATCGTAAATAAGAGGCAAAATCCGTGATATCTGAGTTTTAAAAGGGGTTTTATTCCATAAAATGGAATGGTTCGAACCAGGGTATCATGTTCCTTTCACCATCAAGGATCAGGAAGGGATAGAGCCATACTTTATTGACAGAGTACATCATTTATAGTAAATGCATATAATGGTGATGGATACAGAAGGCGTAACAGCTGAGAGAAACGAGATAAGAACACATGTGCGTAACAGAAAGGCGTGCACGAGGGCGTACACAGAGGTATGTGCTAGAAACGTCATATGAAAGTGTCACAAGTGGGTGGAAACATAGCGGAATCTTGCAGTGTCAGCAGAACTCTGTAGCAAGGATGCGCGCGCAGCAGCATGACGTGTGACTGACGTGAGGCTAGAGGGTGCAGGGGACTTGACATTTAACACTAGAGGAAAGAGACAGAAGTCTGGCATGTCAGATCGACTCGTTCCTAAATCATATCTGATATCTTGTGTTTGGGGAACTATACTATCTAAAAGGAAAGGTCTCTTGGGCAGAGGCTACTCTATACTGACTATTAATGCGTGCATATGTGACTACGTGTCTACGTGTAATGCGAGGGGCCATGGGCCTACCATGGTAACAGGAGCAATGAATTACTTGCATGGAGACAGAGAGGCCGGGCCCTTTGCTCTGCAGCCGCGGAATGTTTATCTATTCTGCTAGACTGGAATGTGTTTTTGAGGAGCTGAACTCGGCTATACTGATAACTCGAAGGCAAAATACTGTCTTTGGCAGGCAAGCAGGCCGAGCCGGGCACCGCTCGCCACGCAGGGAGTAGAACAGAGGTCAGGGATGCATCCCACGTTGCAGCTTTCAGGTAGAGAACAGAAAGGGCTCGATGGCAGAAATCAGGGCCTAGCTCTGCAGGGCTAGGAAAACGAGGAAGTGCACCAAGAAAAGACGTTGGCAAGGCATACTTAGGAACGGAATTATCGATCCATTCATGGTGGATCTGAAAGAGGACATGTTAACGTTTGACGCAAATGTATTTGCGTTTTCATAGCAGGTCGAGGAGGGAAGTTACATGCACTTTAAGCTTGTACATGGAGACGGTGGGGTTCACGTTAGGGGACACAATTGACCATAACAATTCATATTACCTCATTCCCTCCTTGTCCCCTACGGACCCTTCATGATATATCAATCTTCATTAATCCATCTATTTGTTCATATAACATCATTTGCTCTTCTTTTTTCAGGCGGGTTTTAGAACGTGGACTTGGATGAGGAATACATGATGTGGCGCACAAGCCGCAAATCGCTGGCCCACATTGCATACATAGGCAACAACTGAATACTATGAGAAGGGCTATTCCGAGGAAGGATAGGACTTTCCAACCCCAGGCCGATAACACGCTCCAGAACCAACCGGACCAAGTCCAGGTTCCTGGATTCTGGTGTATCTGACTTGCAATCTTATGGAGACGCGTTATGGCTTTATATACTGACGGTGCGTTTTATGGAATGAAAACACAGCAACTCGATCCGATGACTCTACAGGCTCCGCCCCTATCGGCCAGGATGACGTCAAGAACAAGACGATTTTGAAGGACAACAAGTCTCATAGCAGACTGTTCCTCTGTTAAGTTGCCTAGGGCGGAAGTAGTTTCATTTACCACTGCTTCAAGGGTTCTGGTCAAGTGACGTATTGATTTACTATTGAAGATAGCTCCTAAATAGGGGAAGAAACCTTTATTGAAATCTGTATATCGTTCCCATGCCGTTTCAGTATAGTCGACAATTGGGAGTTCTCTCTTGGGTATATTAAGTACTAGCCGGGAGTTCTTGTGATAGTCAGATGGAGCTAGAAAAACAGGTGGCAGAAGGAATGCAATGTAACATGTCCCATCCCAATCTAGTGGCAAACGTATATAGGCTGTATGACCACAAATGAAATAGGAATGGCGGGTAGCTTTGAATGTAGACTTGCCGTTATCATTGAAATCGATCACAGTAGTACATTTACTATGACCTAGGGGTACTGAACCATTCTTTCTGACACATAATTCGCCTTTGACTGGTAACACGGACATAGAGGGTAAGTCTGGACCTGTATCGGATTGCACATTCAGAATCATGAGGTTAAGTGTATAATTACCTAATCCATATACTTCATTTTCTAGATCGGTCCCTGTCCTTTGTGGAAGACCCTCCTTGTCAGGATAACATACTTTATGCAGAACTGTATTCAGATTTCCCCATACCCAATTGCCTTTGTAAACTATTGAATTAGAGTCTAAGGAATTTATTAAACTAAACCAGGCACCACAGGAACCATTATGTGTGAACGGATACGGGAAGAGGGGCAGGACTCCCTGGTATTTCTGAAAGGGAGGAAGTCGGCCACATATCCAACAATTTGTAGCATTGCTGGACTGATGGGAATGATGTAACATACTGATAAAAGTATTGTTGCGCAGCGCAAGCCGGTAGGATGGTAGTTCGCTGAAAGTATGCTCGACAGTGCTATTTGGAAAGAGATGTGCATGTATGGAGATAGGGAAATACATGTGTAACAGTAAACTTGCAGCAATAATCGTAAGACTCAGAAAAAACATAATCAATAATGTCACGATACAGTGACTACGAAGAGATTTACAATATTCACGTTTCTTGAGCTGGTTCTGTCTATCTCTCTCTCTATTGGGGTCTAGCTTGTACATGTCAGGAACCTGTCTAACCGCTTCACCTAGGGGAGGACTTAAACAATTAAACTGTCTGACTTGCTAGACCTCAACTTTAAACGATACTCCTGCTGAGGAGTTTTCTCTACCAGGGGGAGTTTCGTATCAAGTTCTGGAATGGGGCCGGGCTGGGAGTCTGTCTCTGGCTGAAGTCCATGACACTTTTTTATATGACTCGAGTGGAGCCGGCCCTTGCGGCCCTCCACTTTAACTGCTGTCCTTGTAGTCAATAAAACAAGCTTTGGCTCCTGCCAGCGGGGCTCCAGCGGACTCCTCCTGTCGAAGTTCCTAATAAAGACGTGGTCCCCTGGTACAATCTCGTGTGGCTTCACCTCGGTGTTGTCGGGAAAGGCTGTAGCCACCTGTGAACGACAAGATTGTAGTGCAGACATCAAGGAGGCAAGGTAATCTGTCAGCATATTACAGTCAACATCTGTGATTTTACGAGGCAGAGGCGTCCCCCACATATTCGGTGGCCTACCAAAGACCACCTCGTACGGGGATAGCCCTGTTCTAGAGTGTGCAACCATTCTCATGTAAAACAACGCAACTGGCAGGGCGACTATCCAGTCTACCCCTTTCTCGGCACAAATCTTAGCAAGACGTGTTTTCAGTGTCTGATTATGGCGTTCCACGAGGCCTGCTGCCTCGGGATGTCGGACGCAGTGGAACTTCCACTGGTATCCTAGCAGGAGTGATACCTGCTTCATTAATTCGGAAGAGAATGGCTGGCCGTTATCTGAATACACGACACGAGGCAAACCGTACCGTGGGAAGAATTCACGAACCAACTGTTTGGCAGTGGTCGGAGCAGTGTAATCTGGGACTGGATATGCTTCTGTCCAACGGGAAAGTGCACATACAACTACGAGGACGTATTTGAATCCTCGACATCGTTCCATCTGGATATAATCCATCTGGAGGACTTCAAAAGGGTGATCGGGAGGATTGAATCCACCTTGCTCTACAGGAATGCTTTTACCTGGGTTGAACTGACAACAGATCATGCAAGTACGCACTTTCTGTTTTGCTGCTGCTCGTAAATGTTTATTGTACCAGAGATTCTGTAAACTGTCTAACATGGCTTTTTCTCCTAAGTGTGCTGGACTGTGTGCAGTGTTGATCATAACTTGAACCATAGAGTCGGGGAGAAACCATGTGGCTTTTCCCTTCGTCATCCATCCTTGGTCTGTCTGGATCCCTCCTAGTTCAGTCCATTTCTTTATTTCGTCTGGAGTAGCATGTGTCTGTATGTCAATTACATCTAGTGCGGGATCCTTAACTGTCATGCAATGTGTCGGTGTCGGAACTATTGTCTTTGTCATTTCAGCTGCATGTGTATGAGTCAGAGCTGTGTGTTTCGCGGTTTGATCAGCCAGGTCGTTACCCTGGGAAATAGTATCTGTAACTTTAGTATGTGCCTTGCACTTCATGATAGCTATGGCTGATGGCAAATGTATTGCTTCCAATAATTCTTGAATGAGGGGACCATGCTGGATCTTGGTTCCGTGAGAGGTCAAGAAACCTCTTTCCTGCCAGAGTACACCGAAGTCGTGTACGACTCCAAATGCATAACGTGAATCTGTGTATATGTTAACATTCCTGTTCTTGGCTACTATACAAGCTCGGGTCAGAGCAATGAGCTCTGCAGCTTGAGCAGACAGTGTATCAATACGGTGTGTTTCTTTGACTTCAGTTTCAGTGGTCACTGCATATGCGGCCACTAATTCTCCTGTGCTTGTTCTCATACATGAACCATCTACGTGAAGTGTCAGGTCTGGGTTAGTCAGTGCAACATCTGTCACGTCTCGTCGGGGCTTTGTTACTGCATTAATGATCTCTATACAGTCATGTGGAGCTGGATCTGTAATGTTCGAAGGTAACAATGTGGCAGGATTGAGTATATTACAACGTCTGATTTCTATGTGTGGCTGGAACAATGTCAATTCATAACCTGTCAGTCGTGCTATAGTCAAGTGTTGTGTCTGTGTTCTGTTTAAAAGAACTTCCACAGAGTGTGGAACTTGTACTGTCAGGGGATGTCCTAACACTATAGAATCACTTTGTCGGATTGCTAAGGCTGTTGCTGCAACTGATTTTAAGCACGCAGGCAGGGCCTGGGCTACTGGGTCTAATGTACTCGAAAAATAAGCACACGGCTTATGTGAACCTGCTTGGTCTTGTGTGAGGACAGATAATGCTGTGCCATCACGTTCTGTAACAAAAAGAGTAAAAGGTTTGCTGTAGCATGGCGTTGCTAAAACTGGTGCTTGACATAATGCTTTCTTTAATTCATCAAAAGCCTGTGTGTGTTCCTGAGTCCAAGGGAGGACAGTCGAAGTCGCTGCCTCCTGTGTTGTCAACTGTATCAGTGGCTTGGCTAGAAATGCGTACTGGGGAATCCATTGTCTGCAGTAAGAGGTGAGGCCAATAAAGGCCCACACTTCCTTTTGTGTCTTGGGTTGCGGTAAGTGTGTAATTAATTCAATGCGGTCAGGTGTTAGCTGTCTCCCCCTCTTGGACAGCAAGTGCCCAAGGTACACCACTTGCTGAACACAGAATTGTAACTTTGAAGGGGACACCTTGTGTCCCTTGTCAGCCAAAAAATGTAAAACCGTCAGTGATGCATGTTCACATTCAGGTTCGCTACGGGCGGTGATCAATAGATCATCGACATACTGCAGTAGGGCAGTGTTAACTGGCATGTGAATACTGTCAAGTTGTCTTTTCAATGCTTGGCTGTAGATGCTGGGGCTTTCCGTGAATCCTTGAGGTGCGCGTGCAAATTTGAAGCTACGGCCATTTAAACAGAATCCGAAGAGATATTGGCTTTCCGGATCAATGGGGACACTGAAGAAGGCGTTCTTGAGGTCAATTACAGTAAAGAACGTCGCCTCTGAATCAATAGCAGTCAATAATGATGAGATGTCGGGGACCACAGGATACTGTGGTACAATACATTTATTCAATTCTCGCAAATCGATCACCAACCGATAAACTGGTGGTGCATTCGGGTCAGTACGTTTAAGAATTGGAATGATAGGGGAATTACATAAATTGGAGTCGGTTTCTACAACCACTCCTTGTGCAATAAGCTCTTCAATGATTTCCAGTAAAGCCACTACAGCATCGGGTGGTAACTTGTATTGTCGGATTCGGGGCAGTACAACTCCTGGCTTGAGTGTGACTCGGTATGGTGTACTGTGCATACAACCTACATCAGTTGGGCCTTTCGCCCACAAATGATCTGGTACATTTTTCAATCTGACATCAAAATCTCGTAATACATAGTGACCTTTAAAATCACGCAAAAACAGTCTAATTCCTTCCGGAAAACAACATATTACAGCTCCTAGAGCTTTCAGTGTCTTGATACCTAACAAGTTTTCTGGACATGACTTCGTGAGTAATAAGTCTGTAGTACGTGACAATGGACCAACTGCTAGGGGAACAGGTTTTGATACTTCATTAACAATAGGCTGTCCTGAAAATCCAAGGGAAACATTCTGTGAGCCTGAGAGGGGTGCCCCTGGAACCTCGTCGTGACTTATTGTTGTTCGACTTGCCCCTGTGTCAATTAAAAACTTTCTATCTTTTCCTAATACTTGACTATGTACATAAGGACCCTCTTGATCTACAGGAACCTCAATGAGAGGCAAGCCAACCTCCCTCTCTAGGCTGTTTCATGAGTATCGCTGATAATCGGGGTAATCGGATTGTGCATACTGGTACATCTGCTGTGAAACTTGCTGTGTCGCGGCAATGGGCTGTGCATGTGGTACCGCTACTGTCTGTCCTGTCTGTTGAGGAGCAGGCTGTGACTGTACGTTCTGTGGAATATGTTGCTGAACTTGGTGTTGGACCTGGTCCTGTCTAGGCTGACGTGGTCTTTCTTTAGTTTTTCCTGTTGCTATATTGTGTTTCAGAACCGTACATTCATTCACATAGTGACCTGGCTGTTTACAATAGTTGCATGTCCCTTTAACGGGAGCCGCCGTATTATTTGACTGTGTCATACCCTTTTTCTGACCGTCAGCTGGAACTGACTGAGCAACTAACATTTTCATTTTCGTGTCTTTCATACGTCTCTGTTCATGGTCTTGTTCTTCCCTAATTCTATTCTGGTGGTACTGTAACATTTGTAACATTTGGGACGGCGTATTTGCTTGCCATGTACTTTCTACTTTCAAAACACGGTTCTTAACTTGAGGCAGGGAATTCTCGACTAATTTTGATACAAAGAGGTGTGGGTATGACTCGCTACTTGTTTTCAGGCCACTGTTAATAATAAAACATTTCTCGAAGCTAGAATAAAAATCACTAGTGTCTTCATCGTGTTTCTGTTTACAGGCTGAGATTGCATCCCAGTCTTCCTTTTTGGTCGCTAACAGTCTAGGCAAAACCTGTACTAGTAAACCTGGTAATGCTTTAGCTTTATCCCCAAGGCCTAAACCTGCGGTACGTCCATTTTCTTCAACTTCTAATGCAGCCCAATCAATCTTTGTGTCTCCCACCTCCCATTCTTTCTCCTTTCGTTTCTCGTAAATTCCAGCAGGCAACAGTACTTTTAACATTTTCATAATATCTGTGTACGTGTAATCGCCCATGAGTAACATATCTTTAATCTCTCGGTGAAAACCTGCAGGGTCTTTATAATGACAGGGCACTATTTTCTTCATTTCCAATAATTCCATTTTAGTGATGGGTGTATATACGAATACACGTTCTAGTGAGTTATCGTCTTTTCTGACCGGATGTACTTCTCGTAAGGGATTCTGTCTGTCAAAGTAAAACATTTTTCTTACTGGGGGTGGTGGAGCAGACATAAACTGTGGTTTCAGGAAGGCACTATACTTGTGTCTATGTTCTAGAATCTCTTTAATCAAATCAGTACCTAGGCCTCTCCATCTATTAGAGAGCAATTCTACTAATATATCCGGTAAGGGACCTGGATCAGAATGTTGGCCTTTAAACAACGTAATGAGATGCTGAATCATGTATATACCAGCTAATTTTTGTTCATCAGGGGAAAGGTTCCAAAACGTCTGTGCTACTACATCCTCGTTATATGTTCTGGAATTGTCAGCCCATTGTACTGCGGACCGGGCTAGTTCTTGTTCATCCATGGAATTGAGTACATGGTACCCCATTCGATTTTGCAGTATTTTATCGGTAGCCTGAAACATATGTTCAGGAGTACTCGGATTTGATATAGCAGAGAGAAAAAGTCTTTTGCTTTCTGGACGTATTGTTTTCTTAAGGTATTTTCCCTTACCTACATATGCTATCAGGTCTTTGTCTGACTCTTGTGAAGTTTCTGCTAGATCCTCTGGTTCCTCCTCCTCTTGCGAGGTAGGTGGGTCTTCTAAATCAAGTTCTTCGTCAGGTGCTCGTTGGGCATGTATTTCTATTACTTCTTTACGGATCTTTTTAACCATAATATGTATACTGTTCTCCTTATCATGTTTACCCTCCGCCATATTCTGACTCATCTAATCAGTCTTTTCATTTCACTTTGCTCAAAGCCTGCCTGATCTTGTTCTCTTATTAAACAATTAACCATAAATCGCATTAGTAAACCTTTAGTCTCAACTTTCTGGCGTGACATGGCTTCAGCAACACACTCCGGTCTTTCTCCTGTTCTAATAAAGAAATACAATCTGTCTAGATATTCTGGCATTTCTGGGAGTAGCATTAAATAGTCTGTAACGCGTCTCAAATGTATGAACGCTAACAACATGGGTCCTGACGTACCAGGCACTGTGTCATATCTGCAGTCTGTAAGTTCTCTTCTTAGTTGTTCGGTCAAAACGCCTTTCGGCGTCCGAGCCTTTGCTAGATCTCTCATTGTAATTCGGTGTATCTGTGGGGGGGTCTGATAACCTCCTGTAGCACCTCCTGAACCGGAGGCTTGAGCATAACCTGGCTGTAGGGTCGGTACTTGCTGTGGCTGAGTTGGGACCTGGACCATGCCAGTCCCAAAAGGATTTAATGGATGCGGTTGTTGGATACCAGGGGGGACAATGGGAACGGGTGCGGGTAGCGGGCCTGGAAGGATCTGCTGTTGCGGACCTGGGGGCAGATGATCATGGGGTGGAAGGCCGTCAGCAGGTGCAGGTGGTACGGGTACATGGGCAGGTGCAGTAGTATATGTAGGAGCTACATCGTCTAAATAGGAAGAAAGAAAAATGTCTGCTGCGGTCTTGTGACGTAATTTAGTCGGAACCAATGGAGCGGGAAGACCTTTTGGTATTTCCGGGGTGGCCTTAGGTAAACCCTCGGCCAAAAGAGGATACATACCATTCATAAGGGTATTTCGTTGTCGGTCTACTTGTTCTGCTTTAACTCGTATTCCTTCTTCAACTAGTACGTTTTCTCTGGCTTTATCTGAATCTTCTCTATGTTTCTCTGCTTTTCTGAGTTCTTTCTCTGTACGTCTATGCGATTCTTTACGCCACAATTCTATGGCGTCTTTCTGAGATTGTCTGGCTTTCTTTTTCCATAGCGCTTCTTCTACTCTCATGATGCAATCTGCATCCCATGTCCCTGTAACGGGCCATCTATATCTCTCGTCTAGGTTCTTGGTATAATCGGCCCATAAATCTAGATATAATATGGCATCTAAGCCATGTTTATGGTACATAAAATTTCCGGGAGTGTCCCTAGGTGGGACAGGAATCGCTTCCTCTAGTATCCCTTTCCTAGTTCCTATCTGTCTTAGTTTAGAAAACAATGGCATCCTGATACTTGGTACTTGATACTTACTTGAACCTGAACACACTTTGACACAGAAAACACGGTAATGAATATCAAACAGTCACTCACACCACGACATTAATCAAACAGAAACATTTTGAACACATATTAACTATACTTGAATTCTAAAACGAAAACCTAAAATCGGACTCTTGAAAACACTGATTACTTGATATACTGCTAAACAGTACAGATACACTGCTAAAACAGTGCAGACCGGGTCTGCGTACCCAAACCCGTCTTGACCGGATGCATAGTAATGCACCCGTCTAGATGCGTCCCCAGCAACGGTACTCACCGGGAAGCACGGAACGGAAGGCCTCGGAAACTCGTCTGGACTGGACCGGACTGGACTCGACTCAACTCGGGACTCGTGACGTCACTGGCACGTCGATACTGGTGGGCCTCGAAACACCTCGGATCTTGCGCTCTTGGCTGGGCTCTGGTCGGGATCCTCCGCACTCCTTACCGCCTCGTCTGGGTGTCGATCGCAGTCTCAGTCACCTCCGTTGGCCAGAGGGAGATACAGGAAATCCTGCGGGTACGCGTAATTATCCATCTTGACTGTGGCAGGGGGCTAGGCTTGCAACGCACCACCGGCGCGTAAGGTGGGGGAGGGGTCCCTGTTCGGGCGCCAAATTAATGTAGTAAATAAATATTTACCGTCGGAATTTCTATGCAGTAAAGTTCAATAAAATAACTCAATCGTAAATAAGAGGCAAAATCCGTGATATCTGAGTTTTAAAAGGGGTTTTATTCCATAAAATGGAATGGTTCGAACCAGAGTATCATGTTCCTTTCACCATCAAGGATCAGGAAGGGATAGAGCCATGCTTTATTGACAGAGTACATCATTTATAGTAAATGCATATAATGGTGATGGATACAGAAGGCGTAACAGCTGAGAGAAACGAGATAAGAACACATGTGCGTAACAGAAAGGCGTGCACGAGGGCGTACACAGAGGTATGTGCTAGAAACGTCATATGAAAGTGTCACAAGTGGGTGGAAACATAGCAGAATCTTGCAGTGTCAGCAGAACTCTGTAGCAAGGATGCGCGCGCAGCAGCATGACGTGTGACTGACGTGAGGCTAGAGGGTGCAGAGGACTTGACATTTAACACTAGAGGAAAGAGACAGAAGTCTGGCATGTCAGATCGACTCGTTCCTAAATCATATCTGATATCTTGTGTTTGGGGAACTATACTATCTAAAAGGAAAGGTCTCTTGGGCAGAGGCTACTCTATACTGACTATTAATGCGTGCATATGTGACTATGTGTCTACGTGTAATGCGAGGGCCCATGGGCCTACCATGGTAACAGGAGCAATGAATTACTTGCATGGAGACAGAGAGGCCGGGCCCTTTGCTCTGCAGCCGGGGAATGTTTATCTATTCTGCTAGACTGGAATGTGTTTTCGAGGAGCTGAACTCGGCTATACTGATAACTCGAAGGCAAAATACTGTCTTTGGCAGGCAAGCAGGCCGAGCCGGGCACCGCTCGCCACGCAGGGAGTAGAACAGAGGTCAGGGATGCATCCCACGTTGCAGCTTTCAGGTAGAGAACAGAAAGGGCTCGATGGCAGAAATCAGGGCCTAGCTCTGCAGGGCTAGGAAAACGAGGAAGTGCACCATGAAAAGATGTTGGCAAGGCATACTTAGGAACGGAATTATCGATCCATTCATGGTGGATCTGAAAGAGGACATGTTAACGTTTGACGCAAATGTATTTGCGTTTTCATAGCAGGTCGAGGAGGGAAGTTACATGCACTTTAAGCTCGTACATGGAGACGGTGGGGTTCACGTTAGGGGACACAATTGACCATAAAAATTCATATTACCTCACTAGGGGGCTCATACCCGTGAATGAGAAGGACCTTGAGAACAAGGGGGCTGTACAACCTGAAGACCTTTCTGGGCAAAAGTGGGCCAACGACCTGAGTGAACATTCACCCTCTTCTCCAATTTCCCAATCCCTTCATAATCCTCAGCGCAGATACGTAGGAGCAATCACAACATCCCACGTAAGATATTGCTCTCCAAATAAGTAACTAGCCATGTATCATTGAAACTTAATAGCCGAGGAACAGCAAAGAAGCTTCAACCCACTAATTCACCCTTCACACCTGATAACTGCGGACTTGAGCACTCCAGACAGTGACATGACCTTTCTGGCATGACAAGAATGGGAGGATCTAGTGGCCTTATACAATGTAAAACCTACCTACAATAGCTCCACAGAAGAGCTTGCCTCCCCGCTTATCGAAGGGAGTAACGGTCCCACAAATACATTTTGGGTAAACCTATTAAACACAATTCACTTGTCAGCCACAGCACTGCAGTATAAATCTAAAAAAATGGATATGCAGCTGACCGTCCTCTAGGCGCTAGCAGACGCTACCACAGGGATAGAAAATAAACTAGCAGACCTTAACGGCCTTATAAAAAGAGGGCAAGAAGCAGTAAAACTATCACAAATAATAAGAACTGAATGCATCTGCTCCCCAATAATTGACAAGCTATCACCACAGCCAACAATACTGGGGAACCTCTTGGTGGACTTAAAAGAAAATACAACAATGCACCTAATCGCAAAGGCAAAGATTGGAAATACAGGTCCCAGCAAAAAATCACCAGGTGGCAACATCCACCACACCGCAAGCAAGCAAGGGGACTCATCCCCAAAACTCAAACACACTTGAGATGATTCCGTCTTGAATATTTCTGCCAACGAAAGGGACGGCGAAGAGACATCCACAAACACACGTGCCCACTGCAAACAAAAAAGGAAGGCCAGGAACAGAAAGACAACAGGTGCTTGTTGCATCAGAGAAATCGAACCAATAACAATGCCAGGGGACAAAGAACAAATACGAAATAACAAGAAGTTCATGGAGGAACAAAACCCATCTCCTAAAGATATGGAATTAACTGACACAACGACTTTGAAAGAGACCCCTTCACAGATACAACCTAAAGAGGGTGCAGGCAAACAGACTGAGCAGAAAGGCACCAGCCCAGTCAACAACAAGCATCTCACCTCTGCAACAGATTCTGCACATGACATACGGGTTGTAGAAAGGAGAACGGAAGAAATAAAGTTAATAGCATCATCACAACAAAGGCATCGTGGAACACACGATACAGTCCAGGCCCCAGATTTTTCGACCCACCTCAGCATAGACGAAATAAACACTAATCAGTCAATAAACAGAGCCAATCCTCACAAGGAACCCATCACCCTGGACCAACATGGAATCATCACTACATACAACGACACATCATACAGTGCTGAACCCTTATACACTGTCAATCACCACACGCCAACCGCTTATCAGTGCACACCGTCCCCTGGAATACATGAGACAGACATTATTCTGTTCATCCCCAAATTCAAATCCACCCAATTGAAAGCCTATCACACATTAATACAGCAGACCTGCTAGCAATTGAATTTCACTCTAAGTCTAACCAACACGACAGTGAAACAACAGAGTCGGTATGGAAAACAAAAGATGTAGCAGGTCAAATCTTAGGGGAAATGCTCAGATTCTCAAAATGGGGAATAAAACTGGAACCAGGAAAAAGACCCTCTTATCCCACACCACTCCTAGAAGGAAGTAACAAAGATTGCCCGCAAAGAGTCAAATCGATTCTAAAAGGAGCACGCAGTAACTCCTCAGGACCGAATAACAACCTAACATCCTTGACAGCTCAACAACATGACCCAAGCTAGGCAAACATACGGCGGACAATAACTGCAGGTGTCACAAAGTGACAAAGGACACCAAGCCAGTCTTCCACAAAAGCCAACACTCCAGAAATAAAAATATGCATTTGGAACAAAAACGGTCTGACAAGCAAACTAGACGATTCAGAAACACTAAACTATCTAAAATGATCCGACCTCATTTTACTTCAAGAAACTTGGGAGGAGAGAGAGCTCTCTCTTCAAGGATACTCAACTCAAGTCCATCCTGCCATTAGCCGCTCAACTTATGGTCATAGCTCAGGAGGCCTGGCATCGCTTGCCTCAATATTTACCATAGGAAAAATGGAAGCAATAAAGGCAAAAATTACACCTCCAAGCGCCATACAGGCAATTGCAATAACGATTGAAAAAAATCAGGTCGCCCAACAACTGCACATAATAAACATATACTTACATCCCAAGCATAGATTAAAAGGCACAAGAGAACTGGTCACCGCGGTGGCAAGACTGATGGAAGAAAGGGAAATGGAGAACTTACTCCTGGCAGGTGACTTTAACCTTCAACTCTTCGGAGATAAACCAAAGGACGAAATAGCACAAGACCTTAACATCGCTTGGGGAATTCCTAATCAAGCCACAGTCACTCCTAACAAGCAAACAAGATGCTCAAGTCAGCTATTAAGAGATCTAGAGCAATTAAACCTGAGGGTATTAAATGGTCGATTTGTAGAGGACACACACCCAGCACTTAAGTACTTTTCCTCAACTACCTCTTCGCACCTCGACTTCACCCTCGTATCACTCCCCCAGTTCGACACTATTTGCTTATTCAAGATTGATGTAATTGGTCAAACCGACCACCAACCACAGGAAGTGGAACTACATGTCACCAGATGGAATGACCTGGAAGTAAGAAAAACTGCTGGTACGGAGCACACCACCACTTTCAAATGGATAAGGTGCAATATCAAAAAAGTAGAAGAGCTAACAATCAACGCAAAAACGATTCTGCACCAGATCAACAGCTCATCAACAAACCCACTAGTACTTGGGTAGCATTTGTAACAGAACTTGGAACAAAATTCGCCACTGTGCAAAAAATCAATACTAAGAGCTCACCATTCTACACAACAGCGAAAGTAACCTCATTGGAGATAAAAACACTACAACAGGAAATAAACCAGACCCTTAGGAAGCTCTGCAAACAACCAAACAACGATGCCTTGCACTTGGAGCTGCGATCTCTATAGAGTCGGCATAGCAAGTCGGTCTGAGAAAAGGAAAGGCAAATTAACGAGGACCTTTGGGCGAAAATCGTATACGATTCAAAACAGAAGAAGAGCGCCAGGTTCTGGAAAACAATTCAAAGCCTTCAACGTCCAAGCCACATTGGAATAAACTCCCATTTATCTGAACCCGAATGGGCTCACTATTTATCGACACACTTCAATGACAAAAACTCAGAGGGGGGCTTACTTAGAGGAAAGAATCAACCTACGTGGGACACAAAGAGTAATAGGAAAATGACAATCAATCATCGAGCAAACACAAACGTAAAAGAAGACACTATTCAGGTGTAGACCCCGTGCAACCCCGCAACGCTGGAGAAAGATGGAAGAGCAATCCTTAGACCACCTTCAGGCAGTGAGGATAAAAAACATAGAGTAACAGCAGCCAGTATTAAGCATCAAATATCCAAAGGGAAACTGGAAGGAGCTCCTGGGCCCAATGGCGTCCCGCCAATAATGTACAAGCACGAAGCCAACTTCTGGAGCATGACACTGGTGCCACTTTTTCGGGAAGACAGGGAAACGGTGTTCTGTCCTTTAACCTTGAGAGGATCAATACTTAGTCCGATCCACTAACAGGGTGATAGGAGCAATCCAAGTAATTATTGCCTCATCGCCCTAATTGACACAGAGGCAAAGTACTACGCGGGCCTCCTTCTGGAGGAACTAACATCTTAGGCAACTCTAAAACACATTATCCCCGTAAATCAAACAGGATTATGCAGAGGACAGGGCACAATTACAAACAACATGGTGCTAACCCTACTGACAGACGCTGCCAAGATAACCAAGAGCTCACTATTTCTATGCTTTATAGATTACAGTGCAGCGTTTGATCATGTTCACCGAAGCAAGCTCTGGCAGAAACTGGACAAGTGGGGCATACAAGGGCCACTCCTGAAGCAGTTGATACTACTCCATACCAACACCTGGGTCAAGATCAAACGTGGTAGCGGGACGCACCTTTCCAGGCAAATTAAAACCAACAAAGGTCTAAAACAAGGGTGCGTCCTTGCCCACATGTTGTTTAACCTTTTCCTCGCAGACTTGCCCGGAGATGTGACAAAACCAGCTCACACACGCCACGGCTGGGAGACATCTCTTTATCAAACCTCCTCTACGCTGTTGACTTGGTCTTAATAAGTCGGTCCCCAATTGGACTGCAACATCTCTTGGACACCACTAACAAATTTTCAACAAACAACGCTTTGAAGATTAACTTAAATAAAACTAAAGTCATGTCAGTGAATTACAACAAATCAAAGAAACTGGCATGGTCCCTGGACAGACAGAGGTTGGACCGAGTCACCAACTATAAATACCTTGGCGTATTATTAGACAGAAGGGGCTTCTTCAAACCCCAGCTAGAGGCTATAACACGCAAAAGTTACTACATTCCATTTCAAAATGAAGCCATTAAAGAAAGTTCTTCCCAATTTATCATTTGACCCACTCCTACCGGTGATTAGAGCACGCCTACAGCCTATGCTTACATACGGAAGTGAACCCATGCAAGGGAAAGACACTAATGCTCTAGACAAAATAATCAGCAGAGCATTCAGGGCAATTTCCCGTCTGCCAAACTATGTGTCTCCTGCCCAAATCCACCTCGAATTCGGCATTCAAAAACAAACGGTGGAGAGGAGAGGCGCCTACATAAAATGCTAGTGCAAAATCAAGGGCGAGGAGCAAGGAACCCTAAACGCTCATCTATGGACAGAACTGTCAATACGATCAAAATCACCCGCTAAGAAATACCTTCTAATTGCATTGGAATATCTGGATTTAACTAACCTTTGGGAATCATCAACTGACAATAATTGTTTCAAAAAGGTGGCAAAAAAGTTACTAAACTGATATCATTTATTGAAGATAAAGGAACCCTGGCCAGGAGGGCACATGGATGGGCCGTGCTGAAAGACTACAGCGCCCTGAAACCGCAGGAATACCTAAAAAATGGGTCTCATGCGTAAGACAAAAGATACATTTCAAAACCTGCGTTTCAGAATTCTACCAATTCTACTTCACTTGGCACCATGGAAAAGGAGGCCAGAAGATCATCTTTGTTGTCTTTGCAGATCAGGAAATGAGGATTTAATACATATAATCTGCATCTGCCCTAACCTGATAGACATAAGCCGTTACCTATTTCGATCACTTTGAAATCAAAAAGGTATAACAGGCTGCAGGCACGCTGAGATGATATGCTTCAAACCTGAAGAGGTCCAGCTAAATTGTAGACTGACGAAGTTATTTGACATTGTGTCCACAAGACTTATGAACCAACCATATGGCGCAATGACTAACAGTATGCAACAATTTGCTAACCAAGAAACAGTCTGCCAAGGTCCCACCAAGTCAATGCACGCACCAGCACATTGAGTCATACTTTTAACTTTATAGGTGGATTACAGACGTTACAATCGAGAATGATGACTTTACATGGTTGTAATACCTTTCCCTTTAACCAACATATGTGTATTTAAGGTAATAACGATTTTAATGATGTAAGTTTTATATTGTGAGTTTTAATTAATTGTGCAATAAAGTAATTCTAATTCCCTCCCACCTCTGCCATGCCTGATTGTAACAAGACCAGACACAACCGTAGCAGCAGGGAGGGAGGGAACGAACAGGACTGGTAATGAAGCTTACCGGTAAACCTTTGACACACTACCCACTCATACGTCCTCCTTGTCACAGTCCTTACAGTAGGGAGGATCTCCATACATCACACACCAAAAAAAAGCAGGACACCAAGGATCCATGCAGAATACAAAGTTTAATGAAACATAAAGTTTAAGACAAGGCAGTGTTCAGAATGCCAACAGCAAAATTGTCCACAGAGTCATGTAAGAGAGGCATACCGATGGGCGGGAGAGGTTTATATAGAATTTGGGATGAGGACAAATGAGGGAGGTACTGCATTTGGAAACAATGATGCAACTACAATTGGGAGGTCAGACTTTTTGGAGGTGTAATTATTAGGCATGAGCTGGAAGCACATCGTTTACCAGAACATTGACCAAGACATAAAGAGCTTAAAAGCACTACAGAGAAGGGGCTTTGACTCTGCCATAATTTAGTTACCTTGAGCACAAATTTTGAGTAGACAGAAGTTGTGTTTCCACTGAAAAAGGATGCCTTTTTTATACCGTTTGCCTAATTGGAAAGTGTAGTAGTCTTTTTAGAGCATGTATTCTTTACTGTCTATTGAGCTAATCACTACAGCATATGATGTCACTGTCATGGTGAGAGAATGTAATGACTTGGATGTGAAAGCGCAGTTGTTAATTGTCCCTGGAAGCTGGGGAGATGGACAGTCAGTAAACTAAGAGGAGGAACATGATGGCATGCGGATACCCACCAATCGGCCGGCAGTGGTGATCCGCCTGCCATCACAGCCACATTTACCCCGTCCATATTACCATGGTGAGGGTACAGCGGTGGACGGAAAGTATGTCCGCCGCTTCTCTGCCAGTCAGCTATCATCATGATTGCCGGTAGGCCTGGGCGGTAAATTGCTTTCCGCGTGTGGAATTTACGAAATATGTGTAATTTCACGTTCCATGGAGAATGTGGAATTGACAAAAATTCTGCAGCTTTGCGGAATTGTTTACTTTCAAAATGCGTGTTCGCAAAATATTTCTCCCGGAGCACGTAAACAGTGTTCGCGAACAGGAAAAAAGCATCAGGAAAGGGCGGAATAAGCAATTCTGCATGTTCGTGTATCTTTTGCTTGCTCGCAGAGATTTTTTACCATTTCACGGAGCTTTGTGTAGAGCGACTATGCAAATTCCACCTACCCCTAATTGCCGACTGGGCGGAACTCCAGTATAATATGGTGGCGATGCCTGGAAGGCATCGTCATCCATAATATGATGCCTGGCGGCAAAGGCCTTTCCAGGGCGGCAATGCCACCATGAAAAGCTGGCGGGAATTGCTTTGGAGGCCTGTTGCGCACCCCCAGGGGGGTAGGGGTTAGGGGTTGCACTTGGGGGTTACCTATAGTACCCCCTTCATTGCCATGCAAAAGGTGGCAGTCACCGTGCGGTGCCTGCTAAGTTGTGCATGGCAATGCACAGCATGCCTCTGTGGCATTGGGGCGGGAGCTGCTTACAGCAGCACCCGCCACAATGCTGTATACATACAGAATGCGACTGCCAGAGTGGCGGTCCCATCCTTATTAGCAGTGCAGGACTGCCACACTGCTGGCAGCCAGTACCAGCACCGCTATGGTGGCAGCCGAACTGAAGTCCATCCGCCATCCTAATGGGGCCCTAAGTGTTCTCAAACTTACCTGGCTCCGTGTAATTACTACAAATTTGGCCACGAGTTGGACTTTCCCTCTCTCCACCCACATGTGCTGTGCAGGAGTGTCCTGTTGTCTATGGTCTGCTTCGGTTGTTCCTGCTATTTGGATTACAATTTGACGTCTGGTTTGCTGGAAAGCTTGCAGTTTAACTTGCAATATCCTTCATGCTATGGTGGACATTGTCTTTGGTGCTGCGTTTCGGTTCAGTTTGAAGAAAGTCATATTTGTTGTATCAATCATCCGGGGAGGGTTTGGCCGGAAGTTCTCATCTCCATGACCCCTAAAGATCAACACTAGAATTGTCATGAGCTGCTCCCAAGCTGTCTCAGCGTTTAATGCTCAAGGACACACAAACCATGAGTTTCCTGATTGTCTGGGTGCTCAGTAGAAAATATTTATTTTGGAGCATAATCTAGGGTTTGAGAGTCAAACTGTTTGTGAACATTTACCTCTTCTTGATTTTGTTGAAGGGAAAGAGGTGTTGAATGAATTTGATCAGTCTGTGTGAATGTTGGAGAAACAGTTAGATGACACAGGTTTTTACAAGAGAACAAGACACTGATGAAAGTATTGTGTCTCATGTTGCGGCTTTGCATAGTCTTGCTTCTGAGTGTGAACTTGAACATTTTACCTTTCAACTTATTCGTGATCAAACTGTGGTCCATTGTAAGAATAAAAAGATTAACAAGAAATTGCTTTCTCTGAAAAATCCCTCTGGGCAAGAAACCATTCCATAGGCAGAAGCATTGAACTATCCCAGAGAGCCTTGAGAGAGCTTAAACCTGAGAAAAATGTTATGGGTGTGGTGAAGAAGTTTAAAGTTCAGGGTGATAAGTTACAGGGGGATAAAGACAAACCACAGAGTGAGCAAAAAGGGAGGAGGTACACTCCTTTCAAACCTGAGAAAAAAGAATGGTTGTGAAAAATGTGGATTTGCCTCTCACTTTCCTAATTCATGGATTTGCCCGAATAGGAATGCCTCCTGTCGAAAGTGTGGCAAACAAGGGTATTTTGCCAAAGTGTGTGGTTTCCGGGATAATGTCAATGTTGTGTATGCTGAGGAGGATAAGAGTGATCCTGTGAGAGAGGTTGTGAGTTCTTTAACTGGTGTAATGAATGTTAAGGATGAATCAGAGAATTGTGTTGATCCTATAGTAGATGTGTTGGTTAATGGAAAGTCTATACAACTATTGGTGGATTCCGGAGCATGCATGACTATGGTTACTGAAGAGTTGTTTGAAAGTGTTTGGAAAGATAAAACTCCCAATCCACCAGACAGAAGTCCTGTTTCTTATGAAGTGAGGTGAATTGACTTGAAGGGGTTTTTCAAAATAAGTCTTGTTTGCACAGACAGCCATATCCATGGGAAGTTCTTTGTGGCAAAGGAAGTTCTTAATATTCTCAGTTGGTATCATCAGGTATTTTTTTGGCATGACTCTTAGATCTGGTACGGTTGAGCAAGTCTCCGTGGTGAACAATTCTCCTCAATGTGAGAGTTTGGTGGTATGGTCCAACAAATTTGCCAGCGTTTTTTGTGGACAATTCGGGATGTGTCAAAGGTTTCAAACATTTTATCAAAGTTAAGGTGCAGGCTGTCCCGGTCAAGCACAAGTTACATAATGTGCCGTTTAGCATTAGAGAGGATTTGTCTGCTGACCTTAAAAGGATGTGTGAGTCGAGAGTCATTGAACCAATTGAGTCCTCTCTTTGGTTGTCTCTCTTGTTGGTTTCCCGCAAGAAGAATGAGAGTCTTCCTGATCACAAACCGCTCATCCCCATTCACAATAGCAACATTATCAAGGATCATACCCTGAGACTTGCAAGATTAAGTTTTAAATTGTTACAATATGATTTCAAGGTTGCACATATTCCTGGCGGGAATATCCTAAGGGCTGATTTTCTCTCAAGGTCTCTATTACCTTTGGGAAAACAGGAACTTTATGATGATGATGCTGATAAAGAATGTTTGATGTTGATGTTTGTAGTCAGGGTTCTTTTACAGAACATGAGTGGTTCTGTACAATGGAGTCAGACTCTATATTCCAGAGAGTAAAGGGTTTCATTGTGTTTGGTTGGCCAAAGGAAACGCGTTTGGATGGTGAGCTTCAGCCTTTTGTTAAGATTGCTGATGAGCTTACTGTGGAGGGTAAATGTATTCCTCCTGAGTTGTTCAGAGCTTGCAACATCAACTATGGTCATGAGGGTCATCTTGGACAAACAGGTACCAAAAAGAGGATCCAATGTGTGTACTAGCGCCTTCCATGAATCGGTGAGTAAATGACGTTGAAGATGGATGTGTGACGTGTTCACCAGTGACAAGTTATCAAGTTTGCTGCTCCTGGGGGAGGAGCTACGTTACGATCCAAGATGGCCGCATAAGCTCCCGGCTCCCCCGACCTCCACCGGCAGCTCGTATATCCTGCCTTTCATCCTTCACACACGCCGGACTCCCACACGTATGAAGTGCTCCTGACTCCTGCGGTGCAAACCCGGACCTTCCAACTTTTCGGGTGACGAAGTTACGCCGAATTTACTTCTCGGCCTATTCTAGGGCTTCCGTCGGGACCTCGATTTCTGGCCCATCCGGCTTGGAAGTGATCAACATCGGCTATGGGACCAGGGTTGCTTCCGGTCTCCCGACCTCGGTCCACTCCTTCTAATTCCAGTTGGCAACTGAGTAACCGGCTTAATCCAGGGACACGGCACAGTGACGCATGTGATATCGGTGACCACGGTCGGGGGTCCTATGTCCGGTGACCCCCTGGGGAGCCGGGGTTGACGGGCTGGCCCCCGCGAGCGGCGAAATACCGACTCTGCCTGTTGTGTGAGCGCTCGCTGTTGTCATCAGCTCCGGGTGTGCCTGGTTCCTGGACGGTGTTTCAGGGGTCCAAATCCTGCCTCGTCTCATGCCGGAGAAGGTGGGGGGGGCTGACGGCACGCCATCGCTGAGGTCCGTAATGGCCACCATTGGGGCGCTCCGCTCTCACTTCGCCGTCCTGTGCCAACGGATGTCTGTAATGCTGGATAACGTACACTTGGAACCAGACGTGGATATTGCGACAAGCTATCAGCATGCCTTGGACCCCGTGGATTATTCTCCGTGCCATTTAGAGATCCCCGGGCGGAAGCCTGCTTTAGCCTATTTTGATGACTCTGGCCTCATGAATGGTGCACCTGTGATCGTCGTTGGCTTTCCCTGCTCCATTCCTGTTCGACGGAATATTGTTGCTAAAGGTTTTTACCGCTACAGACAGTTCCTCAGTGACTTTCGGAGAGGTTTGTCTTCCTTCTTCATCCTCTATTGTCGAATTTTCGGATGCCGCCATCTTGTCTCCTCTCCTCGATCCGTCGCCACTGTTTTGAACTGTCTTGGACGCTTCGCTTTCTTCGTGATTTCTGTGGCTTGGGCAACATGGGCTTTCGTGAAGAACCGAACTGGTCAGGGTTGACTTTGACATTCGGGGTTAGCTCTTCTATGTGCTTTATGCCGGATATGCGCCGTGTATATTACTGGGAGACGGGAGGTTTTTGTTGGAGTTCTCCCCATGTATGTGTTCAGTACTCGCTTTAACAGTCAACATTGAATTTTGGGGAGGTTGCTGCTGGTCGGGGGTAATGGGGACCGGGAGTGTGTCTATTGCTCTCCTCCTCCGCTTTCTTTCCTTTCTTTAGGGCAGTTCCGGGGCAACAGGCACGCTGTTAGTGGGGTTGGCCGTAGCCATTACAGGGGTGCAGGGTGGCGGGTGTTGGGGGGGTTTATTATTTTAGTTTGTTTTGTTCTATGGTCTCTTTCTTTTCCTCTTTTCTCTTTCCGTGGGGCTTCCCTTCCTCTTCAGTAGGTTGGCTGTCTCTCTTTATCTCACTTCTTTCTCTATCTGGCGTCTATACTTACCTATGCCTCACTGTCTCCGGAGGATGGGTTTTCGGGATGATGCTCTAGCTAAATCGCTCGCTATTATACTGTTTTTACTCCTTGTCTGCCTCGGCGGGGGCGTAGTGTGTCTAAGGCTGTATTGTTCATCACCTGGTCCTGATTGCAATGCGGGGTACGTCCCCCCATCTCTTCTTAATTTTATTCCATGGTGTGACGCCATTGATAGTGCAGCCACTACTGCTTCTTCATAACCAAACAATGAAACCTTTGATATCCTTAGCTTAGTGGCACATACAATCACATGCTATGCTTGTCTCGTTGATATTACGCGGTCGTATATATGTACATGCCACCTGAATCTACTCCCTAAGTTTGCGGCCGGCCCCTGTGGTTGTAGGCCTCCGCTTGTACTGCTTTGAATAATTCAATAAAGGTTTTCAAAAAAAAAAAAAAAGTTTGCTGCTCCTCCTTTAAAAGAGGTTGATTTTCCCATTGTCCTTGGTTGAAGTTAGCCTTAGATTTTGTGGGTCCTTTCAATGTCTTACCTAACAAATATGAATTTGCCTTGGTTGTTGCTAATGACTTCAGTAAGTGTTGGGAGGTTCAATTCATGACTGATCCCAATACAATGGAGAATATCAAATTTCTTGAGTGTCTTTTTGCCAGAGAGGGTTTCCCTAAGGAGATTGTATCTGACAATGGGGTACAATTTACTTCCAAGGAGATGTCTGACTGTTTAAGTCAATCTGGGATCACACATCGCCATGTGGCTTTGTATCGCCCACAGGCCAATGCTTTTATTGAGCACACAAACCACATTCTAGTTGAGTGTGTTCAGTGAGTTTCTACTAGAATTGATATCAAGTAAGCTGTCCAGAGCAAGTTGTGGGCTCATCGCACTACTCCCAGTCCCATCACAGGTTCCAGACCCTTTGTACTGCTCCGTGGAAGGGTGGCTTCTTTTCATATGTGCCCTGCTTGGATGAAGAAATGGGGTTAATGGTTACATTGTGGGGATTCTCAAGCTGATATGGGGACAATGCTCATTCTGTTGCGCCTGATGTGGGTGGTTTTGAGTGTAGTGTTTGTGTGGGAGATTGGGTGAGAACTAAGTCTCCACTCAATGTGGCAAAGGGATTGTCAAAATGTGGTCCTCCTGTTAAAGTGGGTGTCACTTCATGTTTTTCTGTGAGGGTCAATGTGAGGAGTTGGTGGAATTTGTTAAGAATTTATATTGTTCCTAGGAGGGTTATGTTGCAATTGGGGCTTGAGGCTGGCAATGTTGCTGTTCATGTCCAGCAAACTCGGAGGGGGTGTCCCCTGCAACCTTCTCAGACTCCTAAGTTATCATTGAAGTATGTTACTCCTCGCAAGAGTGGGAGGATAATTTTTCTGCCTAAACGTTTGGATTTATAGTCTATTATTCATTACAGAGGTTTCTGCTATGTTCTTCTCTTCATTTTATTTTTCCTTGTATTGTGTTCTTACATTTTTTTATGCTCCAATATTTTTCTTTTTTACTTTGTTTTGTTTTTGCTGCATGGAAAGAAAGGAGATGTTGTAGAAGTCTTTCTAGAGCATGTGTTCTTTACTACCCATTGATCTACACATTATAGCTTATGATGTCACTGTCATGGTGATACAATGTAATGGTTTGAATACAACGGGGCAGTTGTTAGTTGTCCCTGGAAGCTGCAGAGATGGACAGTCATTAAACTAAGTGTTCTCACACTTACCTGTCTCAGTGTGATTACTACAGAAAGCAATTTAATCAAAATTGAGTTGGTAATGTTGACATGTCATTGATCAAGGCTCATTTATTTATTATTTAAAGTAATGACAAAGGCGGCAAAATTGACTTCATCATTATAAAACTCACATGTTAAATCCAAATTGGCGTTTTATGGTGAATTTTCATCACACTGTCTTAAGATTTTAAATAGGTATTTTTGTTAACAGTTAATCTCACAATTTACCACAGGAGGTAAGAGCTTTGCTGCCCGTTAACCTCCGACAAATCCCAGAGATAGGAGATTTGCCCTTTGTTTTGAGAATTCTTCTTATGTTGCTTTACGAAGGGTTGTATATGTTTTTGCCATCTATAATTTTTTACATACTTCTAATTTATGACTGCTGAGAAAGTGGATTTTTGTGTCATCCAAATACTGATTTGCTTGAGTACAAATTTTCATTGAGCAGACATTGTGTGCTTTCACTGAAAAGGGGTGCCTGTATTGCACGTTTAACCTTGTATTCTAAATAGCAGGACTAAGGGCCAGATGTAGGTCGCGAATTACCGGTCGGTAACGGCCGAATTCGGCCGTTACCGACCGGTAATTGGATTTTGAGATGTAGGGCCCTTTATTTTACAGAATCGGTAAATTTACCGAATCAGTAAATTTACCGATTCTGTAAAATACAGAATCAGTAATATTACCGATTCGGTAAAACCCAGATGTAAGTAGCACTGTTTACAGTGCTACAGGCCTTCAGAATTCGGTATTTTACCATCCAATCCAATTGGGTGGTAAAATACCGAATTCAGGTGTACATGCACATCTGTGCATGTACACCTGTGCCATGTGACACACAGACATGCCCTTTGGGCATGTATGTGTGCCACATGTCACACAAGCCTGTACTTGGGGTGCTACCCCCTGCACCCTTGCAGGATTCGGTATTTACCGATTCGGTAAATACGGAATCGGTATTTCCCATTGATTCCTATAGGCTTCATGGCCCATAGGAATCAATGGGCAATACCGATTCGGTATTTACCGAATCGGTAAATACCGAATCATACAGATTCGGTAATTCTAAAATTAGAATTACCTACATCTGCCCCCTTCCAATTTACCGACTCTTAAATACCGAATCGGTATGATTCGGTATTTAAGAGTCGGTAAATCGGAATTACCTACATCTGGCCCCTAGATTCTTATGAAGACAAACCATTAGTTAAGGCTATTGACCTGATCTGTTTGTTACAATAAGGGCGGGAGGCTGGACCTATTGATTGAGAATTGCATATGTTAAGACCAAAAGGTCTTTAAGCATGGAATGTTACTATATTCTTTTAAAGTTTCTAGATATGTAATTTGTTACTAGGAATCACATGAATGACCATAGTAAGGAAGTGTTCTGTTGTTAGTTAAACCTTGAGACAAACCATAGGGGTAGAAGATTGGCACTTTGAGAATCCTTTTTATACTGTTTTAGGATGGTTACATAATTTTTTGCCAGTGCAGTTGCGTGCATATTTGTAATTAATTATATTACTGTATGTGTAGGTGTGATCTCTTTATTATGAAAAATTACACCAAATGAAATGGACCTGGCTCGTTTATAAGAAACATCACATGTTAAAGCCAATAGGCATTTAGGAGTGAATTTATATTGGACTGTGTTAAGTCTTGTAGGTGCACATTTTGTTTTATAGAATTTCATCGATTGATGTACGTAGCAAGTTTTTGTTGTTGGTTGTTTCCTTTTATAAATCCTGGGGGCATACGTTTTGTGCTGTGATAATCCTTGGTAGACCCTGGCAAGCGCAGTTGTCGTACAAGCCCTTCCATTAAAATAAATACTCAAAAAATCTACATACATATAAACACATAGAGGAGCTTATGGTTTTTCTGCCCAAGTGCCATTCACATTCTGCTTCTCAGCATGACTGCAATCTGATGGGGTAGTGGGTTAGCACGTTTATCCCATTGGCTCCATTGCCTTTTAAGTAGCAACATTTTTCCAGCACACTGTGAATATCTGTCTGAAAATCGGTGTGTGCTTCTGTGTCTTGAGTGGAGGGCAGTCTTTTGTTTTTCTTTTCTTTCCTATATTAGGTCCCTTTTAATTTATATTCTTATTTCTTTTTTACAGCATCCTGCAGTTCCAAAACACTTTCTCTTTGCTCCCGATTGATGACGGGTATAAGAACTATGTGACCCAGAATTTCACAGGCACTTGGAGGCTAGAGATATAAATTGGAACCTGAAGCCTGCAATATGGGATGCACTTTCTCTTTCCTCCTGCATGATGGCGGGGATCCGAACTATATAACCCAGAATCTCGCAAGCGCCTGGAGACAGGAGTCATACATTTGAGCCTGAAGCCCTGCAGCATGGGGTGAACATTCTCTTTGCTCCTGCGTGTCAGCTTGGGCCTGGACTACATGACCCAGAATTTCACAGGCACCTGGAGGTTGTAGACATACATTGGAGCCTAAAGCCCAGCAGCATGGAATGTGCCCAGGCAAAGACTGGACCAAGGGCAGGCCTGTCTGAGCCTGATTGAGACCAGACCTGGCCATTTTCCCTGACTTTTCATGTTGACCACAAAATGGATATGCGCAAATCTTCTCCCACACATAATTCCCAGAAAAGGCTTTTGAAGGTCGCCCAACATTTTGTTTTTTTAACCTCTTCAGTAGGGGCAATTACCAATGAAATCATCACTATGAGAAAAGAATTATGACTAACGTTCCCAGCACTCTCAGGGATTCTAACATGAGGGAACCTTTCCTCTTCCTTCTCAATCCAAATAACTGACTAACATATCCACCACTCAAATTGCTTCCATATTTCCCTATACGAATTCACCACAAATCCTTTAGGTGTTCCCGGAAAAGAACTTCAACACCTCATTGGGATAGCAATGGAGTTCTGGACTTTTTGGTTCCGTCCAGAGGTGTCAGGGATAACACCCGAAGACCCCGGAGTTCTACCTGTCTCGGTGCACAAATAAACAGAAACACGGGCTTCTCGATGGTGGCGTCAAAGACCAAAGGTTTATTACTGCAGGGACACAGAAGTCACAGAAACTACACATGGGCAGTATCTAGGAGCCTGTTCGATTTGTACAAGAAAGGTTGCTCCTTATATACAAAATATTGGCCTTCAGGCGAATTCTTCACATGTTGGTACATTCCCACACCTTTGTGTCCTAAACAATAAATATTTGGCGTTACACAAGAATCGTCGATAATATCTGATGTCAAACATTACGAAGAGGGGTTCCCACTGTTCCATCACAATCCCATGTCAACATTTCATTCAAGAGCCGGACCGCCTCATTGTAAATTTCGTTACCTCCCCCTAATAAAGATTCAGAAAGAAAGGAACGGAGCCAGGTGCGGAAGATAGAAAAGCAGGATAAGAGATGTTTGTGGGTCGTAAATGGGCAAGGCTACCAACTTCGGCCGTCTAATCATGATCAGGCCAACGAACACAAGAACCAGTATAGCAGGACTGGCCTCGGGCAGAGGAGGCAGCCTTTGTCGAGTCATGCAGCCACAGCGTGTTCTGTTCTAAGGTGCACGTGTCACTAGAGAGGTGAATCTCCGGCTAAGTCTACGTATCCTTAATCGAAATGAAGGTTATTGCGTATGTGAGGGCAAGAAACACAAAATGGCTGCCATGATCTAAGATGGATGCCATGGGTAGATCGGAAATGTTTTTGTAACAGGAGTACTCTTGCTCGTAGCACAGCGAAAACACCAGGATATGCTAAATGGATCATTTGCGGTTCACTGATACCAAAATTATGTATTTACGACAATGTTGAAAACACGGGTTCAAATCGTCACGGAACCTCAGACCCTCCTTTTGCCCTTACATAGGCAATTACTCAGTCTATGTCAGATTCTAGTTCTATGCTCATCAGGTCAATGACATGCTGTTGTATCATCATCCTTTCTCGCACCTTTTCTCCAAACGCAGGTGGTTTTCTAAAGCAGGTTGCAGCACAAAGACTACACAGAGCGGGACCACACTGGATAATCAGGCAACACGAGAACAGGAATACTAGGATGACACCAATGACCATCAGAACCTTCCATCCCCACGCTGATATCAGAGTCCAAACCCACTCCATGAAGGACCAGTTTCCCTTGTCTACATGAATAGAGTCGGAAATCTTGTGCAGCTTAGAGATCGCCTCATAAACGGTTGGAGCATTATTTGGAATAAAGACACAGCAGCTCGATTGGATCATTCTGCATACCCCACCTCGATCTGCAAGTATTACGTCTAGAACCATACGGTTCTGCAACATCATGAGTCTATCCGCCTGAAGCTCAGCTGTCAGGTTGCTAAGGGCACCAGCAGTTTCGGTAATAGTAGATTCAACTACCCGTGTTAGTTGACGTATGTTTCTACTATTGGCCATAGGCCCCCAGAACGGAAGGAAACCCTTGAAGAAGTCTCCAGCTTCTTGACCAGCGGTATCTTCCTTACTGAAAACACCTCTTGCTACTCTGGTCTTGTGATAATCAGACGAAGCAGTGTATGTCGGAGGCAACAATCGAGCAATATAACATGAACCTGAAAAGTCAGCAGGTAACCATGTATACGCTCTGTCTTGACAGATGAAGTAGGTACCCCTAGCAGTAAGAAAAGCAGGGGAAGAGTTAGACGGAAACACGTAAGTCTCAACGCACTCACTCCTCCCTAGCTGGGCTCTCGGATTTCTCCAATTTCCTTGCAAACAAACTTGACCTCGGTGAGGCACGACCCAGACTGGAGTTGAGCTTTTACGCTTGCTTTCTCCCAAACTAAGGCGATACTCTGAAGAGTTCCAACTCAAATATACTCGTAGTTCATCTCTAGGGTAAGATGGAGTATTATTGACGTCTCTAATCATGTCAATAATTCCCTGAACTAAAGCTTTGTTGACAGAGTTATATTTAGTGGAACGTGGTGGACGCGGAGGATAGGTTTCAAGGGCATAAGCAAAGATGGTCTGAAGGGCCTGAAATGATCCATTATAGCTAAAAGGCAACACCAGATAGGGAATGCCTTTATCCATAGTGTGGGGTATCAAGCCACACACCCAGCAGTCTGTAGTGTTAACTACCAGTTGGTGTTGGTGCAAGAGCTGTACAAAAGGATTATTAATGAATTCTGAGCGTCGAGCTTGCTCATGTTCAGGAAACGAGTGAAAAGAGTGTATAGAAGAAACAGTAGAAGTAGCAGGATCAAGGGGAGGTACTGTAGTTACTGGCATAAAAATCAAATTCACACCAAAGACAATTCCACCCACCAACGTTATCAAAACAATTAAAAATGTAATAGCACATTGCATCAGAAAACATTTGCTGTGAAGAATTCTGTAAAGTCTATTTCTGTGAACATAAATCACATTTTCTCGTTGCAGCGCAGGAAGCTCCATCTTCTACAATCCGCTCGCGACCACTGATGATGTGTACGTAGATGAAAATGCTTCTATCAGCCTGTAATGGCAGAGTTTTTGGCTTTATTTAGCAGTGATATAGATCATTAATCTTGCTCGCATCTAGTATAGGTATTCTTAGCCCGTGTTGGCCCTTTTAAGCCCCTTTTTCCAGACCTAGAAGAGGATAGCTGCTTAATATGCCTTTATTCTTGACTTTAACCTGTCTATTGCCTATTGGCTTTGACATATTAGACACATTGGTATGGTTTATGTAGGTATTCTGACAGAGCTAAGGAGCATTTCACCCCTTTCAGGCCTACAGGCCTAGAGCTAGAGGGACTCCATCTTGATGAAGCTGAGAGGCTTTTCAGGGCAAAGGCAAAGTTTATAGTTAAGGCTGTTTTTCACTTGGAGAGAACCGGTCTGGGCCAGCCCTTATCGGTAGGCTGTATTATTCTCTGTGTTGAAGACACCACAAAAGGCTGGGCAGCTGGGTGTGTGTCCTTGATGCGAAGTGGTGCAGAGATCTGGTGGGCGGCAGGCTGATGGCTGGAACTTTCCATGAGGAAACAGCATTCTATATCAGTGAAGTGCAGAGGCGGAGCCAGTCAGTCAAGCAGAGAGTCGAGTGAAGGTGGCGAAGAGAGAGGGTCGTGTTAAGGTGGAGGAGTGGAAAGGAGTGGAGTGGAGTTGGCAGAGAGAGAGAGAGGGTTCAAGCTGGAGAAGAGCTGAGTTGAATAGTGAGCTGGAACTGAAGGAAGCAGTCAGAAGCAGTTGCTTATCAGGAGGAGGTGTGAATAGCTGGAGTCTGAAGTAATGCCTTTTAGAAGAGACGGAGGAGAGATCGTGGACTAACCTATGGGAGCAGATGGAGTTAATTGGACATTGGCGCAGAGACAGAGTGAATAAGCTAGTGGAATGAACGGTGATCAGAGCGGCAGGAACCATTAAGATTGAAGATGGAAGGTGGAGACAGTTCGTGTGGGGGAGAGGAGTCCAGAGACAGAGCGATCAGCGCAGAGGTGTACCCAAGAGTGCAGGAGAGAGAGAGAGTCTGAGATGAGCCAAGGCACAGACGAGAGAGGAACCCAGATGACAGCTAGAACAAGACTACACACTAATAAGGTGAAGGCGTTCCTGTTATATTAATTTACTTTACACTTGCATCTTAATCTTATCTTTATTCCCTAGGCTTTTGCATTGCTAATCTTTTCTCTTTCAGCGGAGTGTTCTACCTATAGTCTTTGTCAGATCTGTGTAAATGTTTATATTGTTATAATAAAACAACCCCCAGTTTGTAGAAAACTGGCACGTGTCCCCTTGTATTCTTGTTCAATCCAGGTAAACAAAGCTCCTAGGTAGTTACTAGGTACGTGAATGGATGAGTAATCCCAATCAGGTAAGTGGTGATCACATAAATAGGGAGTGAGTGGACCTATGATGCCGAGAATAGGGAACACACGATATTAATTGGCTAACTCCTAATATTGTAGTAGCAGACCCTTAGTGAAGAGACTTCCCAATATATATATATATATATAAAGGTGTTCATAGGAATGTGGTCGTCGTTGATATGCGGCGTTAGTGAGAACACTGGGTGGGAGACCAGTGTGGATACCCACAAGATTGTGGCTTGAGTAAATGAGAGCACTGAGTAGGAGATCAGTGTGTAGTTTTGCAGGATTGCAAACACTTTGGAAAAGAGAGCATTGGGTTCTGCAGGCCCATGTGTAGTCGCACCGGATTGTGCGCAATATCTGCCCTAGGGTAGATCGGTCTGGGTCTGAGTGGCCGCGAGACCAACTGATGTGAATAAGTGTGGTGTAGGGTATGGATATCCCTAGTAATCAGTGAGTATTCTTAGTATCCCTATAGATTTAGTGGTGTTTTTAATAATATGAGCTTGTATATTGCGAGTTCCCCATCCTCAGGTAGGTACCAGGTGCCTGGATAGGTGGTCCTGAGGAGGGAAGGTGAGTACGTTCTGGCTGGGTTGGAGGGGCCCCTAGGGGCTGATCCCACCTACTCAGAAAATCCAGCCATTACATTTGGCGTAGTCGTCATCTTACGAATCCTGTGTGACCTTGCCATGTGCTTAGAGAGTTTCCCATGTGTTCTGAGGGAGTGCCCTGAACGCTGGTTCCATCTGGCGTAATGTTGCAGTTGATGTAGCCTGTTAGACCTATGGGCTTGAACAGTTGCAGCGTGAGGAGATTGCATTACATCATGGCATTTGGTTTATTCAGGGTGGAAGGAATGGTTTTCATCTTGGTGTTTAAACTGTCAGAGTTGAAGGATGGCATTACATGAGGAAGCCAGTTACATCTTTGTGATGGTCCAATTGTATAAATGTGTGTAAAAAATGCTTTTAAATTGCCCATTAAATTGCTTGCTGCATTTGCTTATGCTGTGCAATGTGAAATGTGTTCATTGTAATATGATCTGTGGAGTTCTTTGAATATAGCTTCTTGTAAATATGGCTTGTGAATAGCGCCATTTTAATGTGCCTTGTGAGGTGCATGTTCTCATGTTGATCTGCTGTGTTGCTTTTGAATGGTGCTTTGAATATATTCCTTGTGAAAAGCGTGTCATTTTTTGAGTTTGTTTACTGTCTTGTAAATATGGCTTGTGAATAGCGCCATTTTAATGTGGCTTGTGAGGTGCATGTTCTTATGTTGATTTGCTGTGTTCCTTGTGCATTGCGCCTTGGAAATATTGTTTGTGTAAGGCTTGTCTTGTAAATATGGCTTATGAATAGCTCCATGTGGTCATGGCTTGGACAGGGCATGTTATCATTACGTTAGGCAGGAGAGAGCTGGATCTCTCTCGGGTGCTTGGGGATAACGTTTTTGAAAATATGTGTACGTGTTAGCTGTGAACGTGAAGAAATGTGCTCATGACTTTCCCATGTATCTGCAGACGTTGGGAAATGATTGTGTTTGAGCTGCCATAGGGTTAATATCTTGAGTTGAGATGGCAGTCTTTATTTTTTACATGCTGTCAACATGCATGGTTATCTGACCTGACTATAAAAGTCAGTGGATTATTTGATGGTTTGATTTTGACTTTTTTTTTTGGTTCCTTGGTCTGCCTATGTGCTTTGTCAACCTCTTGACGGGAAGGTAACATCTTGTGCTTTGCAAAGGGTTTTGTTCATTTCACATTCTTTTTGAAATGCGTCTACGAATTTGTGTGGGTTTGCCTTGGAACTGATGTGGTTATAAATCAACCAGTCGGATTATGGAGAAAGCTGTGTTCTTTTAAAATGAGTGAAATGTTAAAAAGATGGCCCGTTAGAGTGCACGCTACGGAGCTGTTTTCATTAATTATTTCTTTGAGGGTTTCCATCTAGACAGGAATGTGCTATTGCAATGATCACAGGTTGAGAATAATCAATCTTGCCCTACAGTGCGTGGTAACATGTGCTTTTAATTAGTGGAAGGCAACCATGCGCCTTTGTAAAAAAAATGTTAAAATGTAACATTATTATTTTCCCAAATGTAAATTAAAATGTATTCTTTTATAAATGTGTCAGCAAAACCTTTTTTATTATGTTCACCAACTCAGTTAGAAAATAGTACGCTGTTTAATAGTGTGTGAATGTGGCCCTTTTATTACGCTGGCTTGAATGGCCTGCATGTTAAATTACACTGTAATGTAAAATGATATAATGCCCCTGGTTAGATTAAATACAATGTTGAAATGTATCTGCATTTTATGTTGTTTTATAAATTATTTCTCTTTCAGCAGCTGACAATGGACCATGTTAATTGGTTTTTTTTTCCCAAATGCAGAATGTATAATCTTGTGTGCAAAAAGTTAGTTGCCCCTTTCTAAATAAGTGCCCATATTTTAAATGTCTTGCCTTTAGCTGAATTAGTTAGACAAAAGTCTTTTTAGAAATTGGAGCTTTTAATTAGCAGTACACTGTAACAGAATTGTTTTTTTTTTCAAATGCTAGCTTTCGTTGGTTGGCACACTCAGGCCTGGGAACAGGCAAGTACTTTGTTTGTCGACCTTGGCAGACCAGCTGGTTTGTGCAGATGAGTTTTTTCCTTCATTCTGCAGGTTTCGATCACGTCCCTGTTCGTTATGATTGGCTACAATCCAATTTTCTTCCGCGGATGGCTTGTTTATTTAAGGGAGGGGCTGGCTTAGAGAGGCTCATCATTTGGCGGTAGTCCAAAGTAGTTTCATACTGTAGCTTGGCTCCTGCTCTGAAGGGAGGGGCTGGCTTAGAGAGGATTAGGGTATGTTAGGCCCTGCAAAATGTTATTAAAAGTTAAATTTTGAATGTTTTTAATTAATTAGGATATTTTCTTTTCAATAATGAAAGGCACCCGGGGTGCTTTTTAAATGGAAAATTTTATTTTGCAAGAATAATGATACTTGTTCTCTTGTTCCTAGGATTGCTGTGGTTGTGGTTCTGCGTGGGTCCGTCCCCCTTCCACTTCCTTTTCTTGTTTTAGCTTTTTACTTTCATGTTTTTATTTTAGTTTATTGTTTTTGGATGATGGAACCAGACCAGACCAGACCAGACCGGAAGGGTGATGGATGGCCGCATTGGAGGAAGTGTCCGGATACCGAGGATGCAGGGTGGTGGCCTACACTGAAGAATTTGGACTGAGTTACATAATTCCTTAGCCTGCATTTTTTTTTTTGTTGACATCACTACGAGCAGGCCCCACTTTAAAAAAAAAAAAAAACACAAACATGTTTTATTTGTGACAGAATTATAAAAGGATTTGATGAATAATCCCTTGGACAAGCAGGCCCCACTTTTAAAGCAAAAAACATGTCACCTATTATAGTTTTTCTGTTTTCTCCAAAACAGTTTTTGCCAATGAAGGACTTTTTTTTTGAATGGTGGTGCACACATGTGTTCCACAGTATGATGTAAAAAGGATGTTCTTGGCCTGGTGTTACACCAGCTATCTTGTGGAAATGGGGTTGTTTTTTTTACTGTTCTTACATTTTCACCTTGATTGATCAAAGGGTGGTTACCTTAAAATTTGGATTGTTCGGGGTGGTGTGTCTTTTAGTATGATTATGTATTAATGTTTGCCCAGACCTTGAAACAGTACTTCTCAGATTTCACTTTAAATTGACAAATGTCAGTAGGTAGGCCTCATTTCGGCCCATTGTTATTTTCATCCCACAAACATGCCCCTACACCAATAGATTTTATGAGTCATCATTAGCTTAAGTTGCCTATAGTAGGTAGGGCTCATTTAGGCCCTTTGTTGTTTTCTCATTAGAAGTTGAAACACATTTAGTTCTTAAGTTGACAATAGTAGGTAGGCCTCATTTAGCCTTAAGTTGTCCGAAGTAGGCCCCATTTAGGCCCCTTGCTGTTTTCATTCAACACATAAGTCCCTACATCACTAGATTTCACCAGTTATCACTAGGAGTTGAGGCACATTTAGTTTGAGGATGCTTTGGTTAGTTTCTGTTGTTATCAGATCCAATCTCAGATATGTTTCAGCATTCAAGTCAAGGGTGCTTTGATTTGTTTTCAGTTGGTTGTTAGGTTTCTATTCCCTACAATTGAGTTTCAGGTGGAATTTCCTTGAGTTGTCATTGTTTTTAGGGAGTTTTTTAGGTTTTGATTTGTTGATAGATTGTGTTGATGTTTGTTTATTTGGATGTTATTGTTTATAAGATGTTCGCAAGATAAGGATCTAAGGGTGGATGGCAGAGTTATTTAGCAGTGACATAGATCTTAATCTTGCTCACATCTAAGATAGGTATTCTTAGCCTATGTTGGATAGATTATGTTGATGTTTGTTTAGATGGTTGTTGTTGTTTACTGATGCTCGCAAGATAAGGATCTAGGGGTGCAATGTAATGGCAGAGTTTTTGGCTTTATTTAGCAGTGATATAGATCATTAATCTTGCTCGCATCTAGTATAGGTATTCTTAGCCTGTGTTGGCCCTTTTAAGCCCCTTTTTCCAGACCTAGAAGAGGATAGCTGCTTAATATGCCTTTATTCTTGACTTTAACCTGTCTATTGCCTATTGGCTTTGACATATTAGACACATTGGTATGGTTTATGTAGGTATTCTGACAGAGCTAAGGAGCATTTCACCCCTTTCAGGCCTACAGGCCTAGAGCTAGAGGGACTCCATCTTGATGAAGCTGAGAGGCTTTTCAGGGCAAAGGCAAAGTTTATAGTTAAGGCTGTTTTTCACTTGGAGAGAACCGGTCTGGGCCAGCCCTTATCGGTAGGCTGTATTATTCTCTGTGTTGAAGACACCACAAAAGGCTGGCCAGCTGGGTGTGTGTCCTTGATGCGAAGTGGTGCAGAGATCTGGTGGGCGGCAGGCTGATGGCTGGAACTTTCCATGAGGAAACAGCATTCTATATCAGTGAAGTGCAGAGGCGGAGCCAGTCAGTCAAGCAGAGAGTCGAGTGAAGGTGGCGAAGAGAGAGGGTTGTGTTAAGGTGGAGGAGTGGAAAGGAGTGGAGTGGAGTTGGCAGAGAGAGAGAGAGGGTTCAAGCTGGAGAAGAGCTGAGTTGAATAGTGAGCTGGAACTGAAGGAAGCAGTCAGAAGCAGTTGCTTATCAGGAGGAGGTGTGAATAGCTGGAGTCTGAAGTAATGCCTTTTAGAAGAGACGGAGGAGAGATCGTGGACTAACCTATGGGAGCAGATGGAGTTAATTGGACATTGGCGCAGAGACAGAGTGAATAAGCTAGTGGAATGAACGGTGATCAGAGCGGCAGGAACCATTAAGATTGAAGATGGAAGGTGGAGACAGTTCGTGTGGGGGAGAGGAGTCCAGAGACAGAGCGATCAGCGCAGAGGTGTACCCAAGAGTGCAGGAGAGAGAGAGAGTCTGAGATGAGCCAAGGCACAGACGAGAGAGGAACCCAGATGACAGCTAGAACAAGACTACACACTAATAAGGTGAAGGCGTTCCTGTTATATTAATTTACTTTACACTTGCATCTTAATCTTATCTTTATTCCCTAGGCTTTTGCATTGCTAATCTTTTCTCTTTCAGCGGAGTGTTCTACCTATAGTCTTTGTCAGATCTGTGTAAATGTTTATATTGTTATAATAAAACAACCCCCAGTTTGTAGAAAACTGGCACGTGTCCCCTTGTATTCTTGTTCAATCCAGGTAAACAAAGCTCCTAGGTAGTTACTAGGTACGTGAATGGATGAGTAATCCCAATCAGGTAAGTGGTGATCACATAAATAGGGAGTGAGTGGACCTATGATGCCGAGAATAGGGAACACACGATATTAATTGGCTAACTCCTAATATTGTAGTAGCAGACCCCTAGTGAAGAGACTTCCCAATATATATATATATATAAAGGTGTTCATAGGAATGTGGTCGTCGTTGATATGCGGCGTTAGTGAGAACACTGGGTGGGAGACCAGTGTGGATACCCACAAGATTGTGGCTTGAGTAAATGAGAGCACTGAGTAGGAGATCAGTGTGTAGTTTTGCAGGATTGCAAACACTTTGGAAAAGAGAGCATTGGGTTCTGCAGGCCCGTGTGTAGTCGCACCGGATTGTGCGCAATATCTGCCCTAGGGTAGATCGGTCTGGGTCTGAGTGGCCGCGAGACCAACTGATGTGAATAAGTGTGGTGTAGGGTATGGATATCCCTAGTAATCAGTGAGTATTCTTAGTATCCCTATAGATTTAGTGGTGTTTTTAATAATATGAGCTTGTATATTGCGAGTTCCCCATCCTCAGGTAGGTACCAGGTGCCTGGATAGGTGGTCCTGAGGAGGGAAGGTGAGTACGTTCTGGCTGGGTTGGAGGGGCCCCTAGGGGCTGATCCCACCTACTCAGAAAATCCAGCCATTACACAGCCCTGGGAGTTCCCAGAACTAACAGAAAGATCGACCTTGTGTCTGACCCCTGCAGATTCAACTAGGCACACAGCCACGACCCTACGGCTACCCAGACGGCAAGGCAATTTTAAAAACAATAGAAACAATAGCAAACTTCCTGGCTGAGGGAAAAAGTATCAAAATTCAAATATCACAATAGGCAGTTTCCTGCTTTATTTGTCCATATTGCGAGACCGTAAATTGTATCTCAGTTTTGCAGGAGCTGTTTGATCTGGAAACAGCGTATTTTCAGCAGACGTTGCAATGTTCAAGTTCGCAGACGGCAGAGTTTCTTCTGATGCAGAGGACAAATGTTCAAAATTCAAAGGAGTAGTTTCAGGATGAGAGTCAGAGTTCGATGTGTCAGTTATCAGCTCAGCATCGCTGAAAGGGATAAACTTGGGTGTTCGCTCGAACTCAGAGGCACCAATTCCCTTCTTAACCCAGTTGTCATAAGGAAGTGGCAGAGGCACACGTTTGACGTGTGTCGTGTGTATCCAATGTTTGCGGCCGGCCACACGAATAGCAGTTCTCGTCGCTAGCAGCACTTGATAGGGGCCGACAAATCTGGGCTGAAGGTTCTTCGTCCTGGCAAAGTTCCGTACCACGACGTGGTCGCCAGGTTTCAGCTGATGACCAGGACTCTCCGGTGGCTTTGGCAATGTGTCGAAAACCTGTTGGTGAATAAGACTCAATTTAGCAGTCAAGTCGTAAAGGTAATCAATCAACATTGGATATTCCAGGGAACAAAATTCTTTTGGCCTTGGCACTCCCCAAATATTAGCGGGACGACCAAAGACAATTTCATAAGGACTAAGCCCTACTCTAGAATGTACAGTCGCTCTCGTTGATAACAAAGCCAAGGGTAGTGCGTCTGGCCAGGATAAACCCGTGGATGCCTGTATTTTAGCGAGTTTTAGTTTGAGGGTGCCATTGTAACCCTCAACTAAACCAGCAGACTGGGGATGGTTTGCACTGTGGAATTTTTGCTTAATTCCTAAACCAGCACAAACACTCTGCATAACTTTCCCTACAAACTCACTTCCGTTATCTGACCATACAATCCGTGGCATTCCGTACCTAGGGAAGTATTCCTTGAGAAGGATTTTGGCAGTTGATAGGGCAGTGTTGTCCTTTAGTGGATATGCTTCGATCCATCTGGAGAAAGCACAGACTACCACCAGGACGTATTTTAGGATGTTGCAACGATCCATGTGAATGAAATCTAACTGAATCACTTCAAAGGGACAAGAGGGAGGAGCGAAGTGACCAGCAGGTGTTGGGACTCCCTTGCCAGGATTATGCATCAGGCATACCATACAATTTTTCACCACTCTCTCTGCACACTTACTAATCCCATCATTCTTCCAGACTGGAGCTAACATCTTACAAATCCCTTTCGAACTAATGTGTGCTGTTCCATGTGCCATCGTCACCACTGCAAGCACATACGCATCCGGCAACATCCAACGCTGTTGCTCCGACAAATCAATCCAACATCCACTCGAGTCTAGTTTACCCGTACTCTCTTTCCATGCACGCTTTTCCTCCTCAGTCGCTTCTTTCTGAATTTCTTTCACACTTTCCACTGTGTCCTCACACATTCCAGACTCGGAAATCCATCTTGCAGATGTTGCAACATACATCCTACTCATCATATTTCTAGCTGTCTGTTTAGCGGTCTCATCAGCAAAAGCATTCCCACGACCAACATCATCCGTGATTGCTTTATGAGCACTGCATTTCACAATCGCAACTTCAGTCGGCAAGGTTAGAGATTCCAACAAGTCGTTAACTAGCTGACCATGTTGAATCTTAGTCCCATGGGACGTAATGAAACCTCTTTCTTTCCACAAACGGCCAAAACTATGGGCCACGCCGAACGCGTACTGACTATCTGTGAACACATTCACTCTCTTTCCCTTTGCTAAAACACACGCTCTAGTTAGAGCAATTAATTCTGCAGCTTGGGCAGAATTCTGACTCACTCTTGCAGTCTCCACAATTGTACTCAAAGTCGTTACTGCATAAGCAGCAGTCACATCACCATTCTCCAATTTAAAGCATGACCCATCGACATACAACGTGCCATCTGGTTCTGACAACGGAGTGTCTTTTAGATCAATTCGTCCTTTAGTCTCTTCCTCGGTTCTGAAACAACAATCATGGGGTTCAGAATCACTCGACTCCTGATTAGTCGGCAACAATGTTGCTGGATTCAATACATTGCATCTTCTGATTTGAATATGACTAGCTAGCAATGTCAGCTCATAGCCTGATAATCTAGCGCTGGTAAGATGCTGCGTCTTGGTTCGGTTCATGAGTGTGTCCACAGCATGAGGAACCATGACCACTAGCATGTTGTTCATCACTAAACCAGCAGATTGTCGAATGGAAGCTGCAGCTGCCGCTGTAGCTCTCAAACAACTAGGTAAGGCTCTAGCTACCAGGTCTAACGTTGATGAAAAATACGCGCAGCGGCGTTGTTTATCACCAAATCTCTGTGTCAGAACACTCAACGCGCAACCTTCTCTCTCATGAACATAGAGCGTAAATGGTTTACTGTAATCGGGTGTACCCAATACAGGAGCTGAACATAATGCATTTCGTAACTCAGAAAAACTCTCTTGATATTCAGCAGACCATGGCACCGGACTCGGAACACCTTTCCCAGTCAAAGCTACCAATGGTTTTGCTAAAAGAGAAAAATTTGGGATCCACTGCCTACAGTACGAGGTAATACCTAAAAAGGCACGTACTTCTCTCTGTGTGCGGGGAACATTCATCTGCATAATTGCTTTTATTCTTTCTGGGGTCAACTTCCTTCCCTCCTTTGACAAGAGATGACCTAAGTAGGTCACTTCTTGGCAGCAGTATTGCATTTTTGAAGGTGACACCTTATGATTCAAATTAGACAAATGATGCAATAACGAAATTGTAGCTGCTTTGCAAGTTTCCTTGTCATCGGCAGCCACCAAAAGATCGTCTACATACTGTACTAGAGCAGAACCAGGAGGAAGTACAAAGGAATCTAGCTGACTTTTTAATATCTCTGCTTTCTTCGGCTATTGGAATGCTGAAAAAGGCATTCTTCAAGTCGATCACGGAAAACCACGTGGCTGTAGCAGGAATTAACGTTAACAATGCAGTAATGTCTGGAACCACAGGAAACTGCGGAACCACAATCTTATTAACCTCTCTGAGATCTATAACAAACCTATACACTGGAGGCTTCGAGGGATCAGTACGTTTCAAAATCGGTAATACAGGACTGTTACAGACATTACCTCTAGTTTCTTCAACTACACCTTTCTTAATCAAGTCTTGCACAATCAACAAAAGTGCACGCTCACCTTCACTAGAAATCTTGTATTGAGGAATTCGTGGAAATTTAACATTAGCTTTCAAAGTGACTACATATGGTGGTATTTCCAAAAGGCCTACATCATTAGGACCAGTCGCCCAAAGAGTATCAGGGAGTGAACGCAGCTCTGGCGGGAGTGCATCCATTGACAAGTACATTGGAGAGGTGATTCTTACCCAATGTAAGCTGTACTCCTGACGGAGAACAGTACAATGTCGCATATAGGCGTTTTAACAAGTCTAAACCAAGCAGATTCTCATTACAACCTGTCGTCAAAATCAAGGGTGCTTTCAATTGACATGGTCCAACAGAAATAGACAAGGGACCAGATACGGGATTGTAAACAGGGGCGCCTGAAAAACCTACAGAAACATTTGTTAAGCCGGACAAAGGTGCGCCAGGGAGTTTCGCATGAATGATAGAACTTTTTGCGGCACCAGTATCCAACAGAAACGGTTCGACTACACCTGATGTTGCTACTGCTACATAAGGCCCACTCTGATCCACTGGAACTGATACTACTCCCTCTCTCTGTCCATGGCTGTCCTAGTACCCACTCTGTTGAAATCCCTCATCTACTTCACAATAGTCCTCAACATGATACTGTTGGGATCTATTTTCTTGGGCAGACTGTCCATTTCGTTTATCAAAGTGATTAGAAGGGTGATCATTCGTTTGTGGAGGCATAGCACCTCGTCCTCGACCTCTAGAATTTTACATAGAACCACCACGACCTCTCTGAGCTGCTGCAGCATTATTTTGCGCTAAGATCGGACAGTCATTTTTGTAGTGACCCTCTTTCTTACAGTACGCACACTGGTTCTACCGATATTGGGGCCTCGGTGAACTATAATCTGTTCTCTGATATGACCCTTGCTGCGTATTAGTCTGATTCATGCGAGGCGGATATGCCTGTTGTAAAAGAACTTTAGTTTTTAAATCTTTCGTTTTCTTATCTGACTTCTCCTTCTCCTCTTTATCCCTATTTTCATAATACTGTGCAGTTGCAAGTATTTGCGCAGTTGTAGAGACAGCCCACGCACTCTCGGAATCTTTCAATTTATTGCAGAGCTCTGGTAGCAGATTGTGTACAAATTTATCGACAAATAATCTCTGTCCTCCCTCCGTGCTCATATCCTGACCACTGTGATCTACGAAAGTTTCTTCAAACCTCGTGAAGAAGTCGGAGACACTTTCGTCTTTCTTCTGCCTGCATGCGGACAACTTGTCCCAATTAACACGCAATGCTGGCATCAGAGTCTTCATCAAGTCAATTATCCTACCTGGAAGATTAGCAATTAGAGGTTCGGGTTTGGAACCACCTATTTGCTGACCATCCGCCGCTATGATAGCTGCCCAATCACCACCTAGGGCAACTGGATGATTTTCTTTACGAATTTTAGCCCAAATTGGTTGCGGAACTACATTCCCAAATAACATGTCAATGTCCGCTAAATTCATCACACAGGCTTCAACTGTCTGTGCTAATTCTTTATAGTATCCAGCAGGATTCTTACGCGGATCTGGCAAGGCCTGTTTCACTGCTAACACTTCAGCTCGCTTCCACGGAATGTGTATCCACACTCTCTGGAATTGGGCCGGAGCAGCAGCAATACCATTCACTGCATCAGCTTGCACAGCTTCACGCCAAATTGGAGGAACCTCCCTCATTGGATATTGGCGATTCAGCTTCGTACTTTGTTTTTCCAAATCTCTCGGTGAACGAAGAGATGGATCATTCCTATAGCTTAAAATTAGTTCCATCGCTTCTTTTATATTTTGACCTACTATCATACCTGCAGCAAACTCTTTCTGAACATTAATTAATTCTTCTAAGTTCGATTCAGAATCATCTTCTTCTAACTCATCACGCAACAGGGAGCACATCTCGTCGAAAACATATCGTTGCGTTGGTTCCTTCCAGTGCATAAAAGTATCTAGTACATCTCTCGTACTATATCTCCTACTCTTCGAAATCCATCTAAGAGCCGTGGAATCTAAGATTCCCCGTTCCTCAGTACTTGGAAGCTGACTACGTCTCTGTACAGACTCAGAGGCAGGAGTCTTAATTAAAGTTTTATAGAAAGGAGACAGAATATTAGAGACAGAATCAGTGATTCTTCGACGAACAGAAAGCGGAGTCATAATACTAGCAGATGTAGAAAACACAGTAGCAGTAGGAACAGATAGACCAGGAACAGTAGGAGTATCAGATAAGATAGCTTGCGAAGCAGTAGGTGTAAGCGATACAGGTATAGGCAAAGATACTGGCAACCCAGGAAGAGGGGGTGCCGAAGGAACATTCACATTAACCACAGGTGGCACAGGAGCTTGATTCTGAGGGGCAGGAGCAGGAATACCAGGTTGTCCAGCAACCGGCAATTGAACATTCGGTACAGGCAGAGCCGTAGCACCCTGTGCATACGGTGGGGGTGACCGTAACAAGTAAGACAACAGAGGATCGCTCTCGGGTTCCTCTACTATCTTAGTTGTGCTCGATGGCAAGACAGGATAGCACTTGTCAATCGCTAAATTACGCTCTCTAATAGCCACCTCCATTGCCTTCTCAGACTCGTTGACTTGCAGCTGCTTAGCAGCCTGCTCTAAAGTCAACTCTTGCTCTTTCTGTTCTTTCTTTAACCTTTTAATTTCTCTCTGTTTAGATTCTTTTCGCCAGAAACGGAAAGAATCAAACATTGCCGGCAGGGCTTTCTTCTTAAACAATTTCGCTTCTAAATTGTCAAGGATTTCGGGTTCAAAACTACCATGCAGTGGCCAACCAAGGACACCGTCTTTGTCTGTATAGCGGACCCACACCTCATTATAAGATATAGGACCCACACCAAACTTACAATAAAGATCATGTAGAGGAGTCCCAATCGGAGGAACCAGACATGAGTCCTCCAGCCGGGAATCACTGTTGCAACCAAAACACGACAACATACAATTTTTCCGACTTACCATTTTGCAATCCGGAACACAAAACGAACAAAAACACAAACAGGAATGTGCACTCGAACCAAGAACTTAGGCCTACCAAAAGCGAACAAATGTATCGATACCCAAACTAAACCAATAGATTATCGTAACCAGAACAACCAGTGATAATCTTACGAAACCAAACCAAACCAAGAACCAAAAAGGATTTTAACAACCCTTACAAAGTAATCAACTAGCAACCACTAAATACTTAACTGAGGCACTGAAGACGTCACCAAGGAGAAACCCGTCTCGTCTCGCCGTACTAAGGACTGCACCTCGGGTCCAAGACAGGGCGACGGTCAAGGCAACGGACCACTGCAGTCGTCCTGAACAGGAACCCTCGTGGAAGAGAACGTCGGGCCACTTTTGCGATATGCCGGGATCGATGAAGTGGGGCGCCTCCCTCAGGAATCTTCACACGAAGCTTCTCGAACTCTTCAGGCTTTTGGACCGGTACCGAATGACGTCGCCCCACGTCGGGCGCCAATTGGAGTTCTGGACTTTTTGGTTCCGTCCAGAGGTGTCAGGGATAACACCCGAAGACCCCGGAGTTCTACCTGTCTCGGTGCACAAATAAACAGAAACACGGGCTTCTCGATGGTGGCGTCAAAGACCAAAGGTTTATTACTGCAGGGACACAGAAGTCACAGAAACTACACATGGGCAGTATCTAGGAGCCTGTTCGATTTGTACAAGAAAGGTTGCTCCTTATATACAAAATATTGGCCTTCAGGCGAATTCTTCACATGTTGGTACATTCCCACACCTTTGTGTCCTAAACAATAAATATTTGGCGTTACACAAGAATCGTCGATAATATCTGATGTCAAACATTACAAAGAGGGGTTCCCACTGTTCCATCACAATCCCATGTCAACATTTCATTCAAGAGCCGGACCGCCTCATTGTAAATTTCGTTACCTCCCCCTAATAAAGATTCAGAAAGAAAGGAACATAGCCAGGTGCGGAAGATAGAAAAGCAGGATAAGAGATGTTTGTGGGTCGTAAATGGGCAAGGCTACCAACTTCGGCCGTCTAATCATGATCAGGCCAACGAACACAAGAACCAGTATAGCAGGACTGGCCTCGGGCAGAGGAGGCAGCCTTTGTCGAGTCATGCAGCCACAGCGTGTTCTGTTCTAAGGTGCACGTGTCACTAGAGAGGTGAATCTTCGGCTAAGTCTACGTGTCCTTAATCGAAATGAAGGTTATTGCGTATGTGAGGGCAAGAAACACAAAATGGCTGCCATGATCTAAGATGGATGCCATGGGTAGACACGGAACCTCAGCAAGCTATGTATAAATGCAAACCTTTTACCCCTGTCTATCCTTCCACCATCCTTCTCAATCCAAATAACTCACCAACATATCCACCACTCAAATTACTTTCCTATTTCACTATATTAATTCACCACTAACCCTTTATGGGTTCCAGAGAGCTGTGCTACTCACTGAAAAAAGCGCTTCAACACATCATTAGGGTTACGAAGCTCTGCATAAATACTAACCTTTTTCCCTCCTCTATCCCTCCACTTTCCTTCTCAATCCAAATAACTGACTAACATATCCACCAATGAAATTGTTTTTTATTTTCTTCCACGTGATCTTCTGGTACTTTGATGGAATTGTTAAGATTTTATGTAATCCTACCTTAAAGTACTTAGGGGCATATTATCAAGCCTGTGCGCTAAAATTATCGCCGCTTTATCGGCCGAAAACGGCCGATAAAGCGGCGATAATGGGCTTGATAATATGCTCTGTGGAATTCCAATCGAAGCCCATGTTAGATGTCTTCACATCTAACATGTGCTTCGATTGGAATTCCATAGAGCATATTATCAAGCCCATTATCGCCGCTTTATCGGCCGTTTTCGGCCGATAAAGCGGCGATAATTTTAGCGCACAGGCTTGATAATATGCCCCTTACTTACTTAAATATGTAAGTTTGGATTTCTTGCTAATATCAAGAAATAACAGAAGAGAAGGAAACACCTTTAGTTGAATATTTCAAGTTGTATTCAGATGAACCTTGGAGGTATGATAGTGATAATTCTAGGTTACATTACATAATATTGAAATGTATATTGACATGTTTAGAGTTTCAAATTTCAATCCAATTCTTATTCACATCACAAATTTTTCAAAGTAGCAGTTTTGTGGGAGAAATGTCCTACTTTAGAAAAGCCTCAAACATGTTATCCATGCGTTTATAGTCTGATGCATTCAGTGTTAATGTGCCTCTCCATGAGAAAACTGCAGAGCCAATTCAACAAAAGTACTATTCTTTATGAATATTTCTTTTAAGCAAAAGTGTTTGCTTAGAGTATTCCCAGACAGAGAACACAATATAAAGTCAAACTGTCATACGCAAAGAGGTTTCTAAAATATTTTAGCTAGGAAAAATGTTGGACCCTTTGTTGATTATTCTTTTAGTTGAGCTTCTCAATTGATTCAGAAGAATACATTACATGATCGAAAATGCCTAAGAGGTGTGGATTTGGACACCTACCCGGTGTGCCTACCCACTTAGAGAAGAAGCCGTTCTCAGGCTTGTCACATGTTGCTACTATAGGGGTAGTATTTTGTATGCTACGAATGTTAGCGTGAAAAATGAATTAAAAAAAGTGTGGCATTGATGGCATTGGGTGTGCTCTGTCATGTTGAGTACCGAGCATAATACAAAGAAGGAATTATCAAAAAGTAATAGTTACATAACAGCAACACAACAAATAAACAAAAATAAAAAAATCTGAAAAAATAAACAGATAAAATAAAAAAATAAAAGCAAAAAACGTTCAGCACAACGTGAGTCAGGTGATGGACAAAGCACAAGAAAACTCCAGCAGCTGAAGGGTGGGTGAAATAAAAAAAGAGACACTGGACATTTTGCAAGCTCTGTATAGGCACCACTATTGACCATTCTTTCATTCAAAGCAAACAGAATAAAAACATAATCCTGACATGTGACTCTTTGCCCAGGTAGCACCATGTGGTAAAAAGCTCTATTATTAAGCTAGCATATTGTGCACACACTCATACTTAACACTCTTTTTCCTCTTAGTTGTCTCACAGTAGACACTTGCATAAGGAAGCTATTGGAATGTTTATACCTGAATACATGTTGAAAATGAAGCGCTTACAATAGAAAAGCATTGCAAAAAATTCATTTTACAAACAACAGCCTAGCTTGAGTAGACCTTAGTGAACTTGCATAGTGAAGAACATGAAGTTTGCAGAGAAATACTTTTTTAATTTGACCAGCCCTAGTTCCTACCCATGTTAAAGAAGAACACTCATGGCTTACGTGAGCATTGAAGTACCTGGAGACTGTAAAGGTAACCGGGAATGTTCCTGACTTCTGTTTGCACTGCAACTTCCTTTGCTGCTGAGATACTCCAAGTGAATTTAGTAGTGGGAAAAATAAGGTCAGTAAAATGCACCCAAGGGTGAATCTAAAAAAATTCCAGCATATCTACTTGAAACTTAAATGTTCTTAACACATTCATAATTTGGTCTCTGGACATGCAAGTGAAATGAGAGGAGGAATGTGTTGTTACTTACTGGTAATCTTCATTACCCTGATTAAGGTCCTCCTCGTCCAAGTCCTTACAGTAGAGAGTTGATCCCGCCTCCCAACAGGACATCTAGAACGCTAGTCATTTTTTAAAGTTTACCTTTATAAACCCCCTCCCACCTCCACCATGCCTGATGGTAACAAGACCAGACACAACCATAGCAGCAGGGAGGGAGGGAACAAGACTGGGATGAGGAGGACCTTAATCAAGGTAATGAAGTTTACTGGTAAGTAGCCACACACTACCCACTCATACGTCCTCCTTGTCACAGTCCTTACAGTAGGGAGGGTCTCAATATGTCAAAACACCAAGAAAAAGCAGGACACCAAGAATCCATGCATAATTCAAAATTTATTGGAAAACAAAGTTTAAAACAAAGCAGTGTTCAAGATGCCAACAGCAAAATTGTCCAATAGGTATGTAAGACAGGCATAGTGGTGGGCAGGAAGGGTTTATATAGAACTGGGATGAGGAGGACATATGAGGGAGGTACTGCCTTTGGAAGCAATTATACAACTACAATTGGAAGGTCAGATTTTTTAGAGGTGTAATTATTAGGCATGAGGTGGAAGCACATCGTTTGCCAGACCTATGACCAAGACATAAAGAGCTTTAAAAGCACCACAGAGAAGGTGCTTTGACTCTGCCATAATTTTGGTACCTTGAGCACAAATTGTGATTAGACAGAGGTCGTGGATCCACTGAAAAAGGGTGCTTGTGTTGTTGCTTTTGCCTAAAGTGCAGTAGTCTTTCTACAGCATGTATTCTTTACTGTCTATTGATCTAATCACGACAGCTTATGATGTCGCTGTCATGGTGATAGAATATATTTGTTTGAATACAAAGGGGCAGTTGCTGGTTGTCCCTGGAAGCTTTGGAGATGGACAGTCATTAATCGAAGTGTTCTCACACTTACCTGTCTCAGTGTGATTATTATAGAAAGCATATGCTTAACACATCAACATTGAGTTGGTTATGTTGACATGTCATTGATCAAGGCAGATTTATTTATTATTTAAAGTAATGCAAAAGGCAGCAAACTAGAATTAATCATTATGAAAACCATATGTTAAATCTAAATAGGCCTTTCAAAGTGAATTTTTATCACACTGTCTGTCATACCCTACTTAGTTGTATAACATGTACTCGAGCCCTGCTGCCTCTAGCTGCTCAGCCAGAGTGTGAGTAGGTCATGGAATGTTGGTGTGCCTGTGATGCATAGAATGCCTGGGAGTCTGAGTGGATGAGTGTTGGCAGTTAGAGATGGATTGCGCAGCTAGTCAGGCTGCTCCTGGTGGGGCTTGTACCACACTAGGCTGGCTGAAGTCACTACTGATGTAACTTGGACTGAGTGAAAATAAAGAAGACTTAAATATACATACTGGTTCCTGGTGTCTGCCTTCATAGGACACAACATATTTTGGCGACAAGCGGATTTGGACCTAAAGACTCTTGGTACAGCACAGAAAAAAAGTGACTACAAAGAAACTACAAGAGAGACCAAGAGATCCTACAAGTATCTACATCTACAAAGAAAGTATTTCCAGGCAAGCCAGAGACAACCCCACCAGTGTCCTTCCAACCGGCAGCCCACCGAACAGTGTCACCACCAACTGACACTATAGCCTGGGAATACTACAGCCACCTAAAGTATTACGGTGAGTTTGAGGACTAGGTCAACTACAACCGCATCTGGTGTTCCAGCCACATCATACTTCAATGGATTTACAAAGCTACAGTGAGTTGGAGGAGTAGTTTAACTACAACCGCTTTTGGTGTTCCAGCCACAAAGTTTGTTACATAAAGGATTACAGTAAGTTGGTGGAGTAGTTGCACTACACCCACATCTTGTGTTCCAGCCATGTTGTTACCTACAAAAAGGGTTTGGTGAGTTAGATGGGTAGCTTCTCTACAGCCAGTTGTTGGTGTTCCAACCACATCGCTCTACAGAGTCTACTGTGTCTTTAAGATTAAGGCACAATTTAGGATTTGTAGTCATAAAGATGTAAAAACATACTGTGTACATACTGTGAGAATTTATGGTGATTAATTCACAGTTGCAGCAATTTAAAGTGCCTCCAAGACCACAGTGACTTAAAGTTATGATATGTGTCTGTTATCCTGCCACAATACGCAATGAGATCATCTAGGAATGGATGACTAGTAACCACAGCACGTTAAAGTACTCATCTTGCTTTCTACAGTGGATGTACATGCAGTTGAATGGCACGTGGATCTAGAAGTTTGTGGCACTGCGATATGTGTCTCCACTGAGGAATAAGGTACTGGAGTTTACTTTGCTTTGTGGCAGTTAATATCTCTGCTAGTCGTGTGTGGCCTGGGTGGTGCACTGTTTTGTGGTGTTCCATTTTTGCCACTAGAGTGTGCACTTAATCTATGAGAGAATATACTATGGACCACATAGGTGCTACAGAGCACTGTACATGTTTTCGGTTGTTGGAAACCAAACCAACTGGTTGCTATGTCCAGCCAAGAGATGAGTTAGACACTTTTTGTCGTTTGTTGGCGGAGTCCGCTGAGACATCTTGTCTGCGGGCGTTAGTAAACTGCCGAGAAAATGTCAAAATACTTGCGCACAAGTCTCCAACAGCGTTAGCAACCTTAACTACTATTCCCTTGTGGGATCCTGCATGACGCGCTCATCTTCGTGGGATCCTTTATGGTGGTTATGCCTCACACAGGATGCTTTTGGAGCACCAACACGTCAGGAGCCACCAGGTGCGATGAAAAAAATGTGCTGCCATCTTAGGGTTGGTGGTGGCACATCGTATTTTTATGTGATAATTTTTTTATTTGCCAACCACGTTGCTCTGTTTCAATAAAGTTAACTGTCATTAGTCTGAGGTCAAAGCTGCGCAAGCGACAACTGAATATGATGAAATATTGTCTACTTAGAAATCTTCGTAGAGATCCTCCGTTTCAAGTATGTCGGAGGAAATTAGCATTGGGTATCATTTCCGCTTTGCACATCATTTGGTACACAGTCATAATATCGAATAAAAAATATCGATTGGCCAAAATATTGAGTTCAAAATATAGAATGGACACAATATCGAATTAACAGAATATAGACTACAAAAATATCACATAGAATAGCAAAATATCGAATAGAATAGCATTAATATCGAATCCAAAATATAGAATGGATAAAATATCGAATGGACAGGATATAGACAATAAAAATATCGAATTTGAGGTAAGTGAGTTAATATGAATTTTTTAAAGTGTTTTTTATGTTACTATATGTGTTGAAAGTGTATATTTATTTTATAATTCATTTAATTAATTAATTTAATTGTATTTAATTTTTGCGTAATATAATTCTGTAGTGGGTTGTGGGTTTATAGGGGAATAGGGTGGGAAGTAATTTAAATATAATTAATTAAATATGTTAATTTATTTATTGGTATTTATGTTGAATTAATTGGCAATTAATTATTAATTGGCAATTAATTAAAATATAATTGGTAATTAATTTTAATTATTTGATTAAATGATAATTATGTTAATTAAATTAATGTATTTTCTGAAGCGGTTGTGGGTTTATAGGGAAATAGGGTGGGAAGTATTTTGAATATAATTAATTAAATATGTTAATTTATTTATTGGTATGTATTTTGAATTAATTGTTAAGTTATTAATAATTGGTATTTAATTAAAATATAATTGGTCAATATATTTAATTAATTGATTAACTGATAATTATGTTAATTTGATTAATTTCTTTTCAGTAGTGGGTTGTATAGGGGAATAGTGTGGGAAGTAATTGAGTTATAAATAATAAACATTTTAAATTTATGTATTGCTTATTTTTGTTGTAATATTTATTTTTTTATTAATTGTTAATTAATTTAGTGTTAATTGGTAAATAATTTGTATTAGTAGGTCATTTTTTTAATAATTAAATTTCATTTGTATTTTTAATTGATTAATTAATATATTGTATAAAATTGTTAATTATTTTATATTATTTGTAATTTGTATTAATATTTAACTTAATTTAATTCATATATGAAGTATTTACTTTCCCTACTGTTGCACTCACTGGAGTGGGAATAATAATTTTTACCCCTACGCTATCCAACGCTTTCCCTACTGTTGCACTCTCTGGAGTGGGAATAGTAATTTTTACCCTCCCGCTATCCAACGTTTTCCCTACTGTTGCACTCACTGGAGTGGGAATAGTAATTTTTACCCCTACGCTAGCCAACGCTTTCCCTACTGATGCACTCTCTGGAGGGGGAATAGTAATTTTTACCCCCACGCTATCCAACGCTTGCCCTACTGTTGCACTCTCTGGAGTGTGAATAGTAATTTTTACTCTCCCGCTATCCAATGCTTTCCCTACTGTTGCACTCATTGGAGTGGGATAAAGTAATTCTTACCCTCCGGCTATCCAGCGCTTTCCCTACTGTTGCACTCACTGGAGTGGAATAGTGATTTTTACCACTACGCTAACCAACGCTTTCCACTACCTATGCACTCTCTGGAGTTGGAATAGTAATTTTTACCTCTACGCTATCCAATGCTTTCCCTACTGTTGCACTCTCTGGAGTTGGAATAGTAATTTTTAACATCCCACTATCCAATGCTTTCTCTACTGTTGCACTCACTGGAGTGGGAATAGTAAATGTTATGCATACGCTATCCAACACTTTCCCTACTGTTGCACTCTCTGGAGTAGGAATAGTAATTTTTACCCCTACGCTATCCAATGCTTTCCCTACTGTTGCACTCACTGGAGTGGGAATAGTAATTTTTAATCTCCCGCTGTCCAACGCTTTCCCTACTGTTGCACTCATGGAGTGGGAATAGTAAGTTTTACCCCTACGCTATCGAATGCTTTCCCTACTGTTGCACTCTCTGGAGTGGGAATAGTAATTTTTACCTCTACGCTATCCAATGCTTCCCTACTGTTGCACTCTCTAGAGTGGGAATAGTAATTTTTACCCCTACGCTATCCAATGTTTTCTCTAGTGTTGCACTCACTAGAGTGGTAATAGTAAATTTAACCCTCTTTCTATCCTACGTTGAAAATATTGTATATGTTTTGTTAATAATATGTATATATATATATATATATATATATATATATATATATATATATGTATTAAAATTATTAAAAACAATTTTTTTAAGTTACATTAATTATTTATTCATTTTAAGTTTATGTAAGTATTTTAAGTATGTTTAAATAATTATATTTATTATTATATTAATTTTAAATTACTTTTAAGACATTTAAAAAATTCGATATTTTGACTGTCTATATTTTTTTTAACGATATTTTCTAGTCAATATTTTAGTACTTACCTGTTTGAAGATAGAAATTCGATATTCTGCATTCTATATTTTCTCCGCGATATTTTGGCAGGTCGATATTTTGCTCCTCGATATTCTGTCAGTGATCCATCTGTATTTCCGGAGCAAGTCAGTTGTAAGCGCATTTGATTACTCATACCACGTGTGTTGCGAGGACCATGAGTAATGTTTTGCAGCACGTGCTTGGGATCATCTTAGTGAAGATCTGTTTTTAGGGTTCTAGATCTATCTTACAGTATTCACATTTTCTTAATGCCTACATTGGTTATCATATTGCTGTGTTATGTGTTATTTAATTCTACTTACAGGTCACATTGTTCGGCATTGCTCTGGGGCACTTTGTTCATTATTACGAAACTGTGTGTTTTAGTGTAATGTAACATGGGCGAGTATTGTAATGTTCCTGTGTGCACTTGAGTTGTTATGCATTTCTTTTATAATGCCTATTGTTTCTCATTATCTGTAGGAATTTCATGTAAGACTTAGCTCACTAGTGTGGAAGAGACAAGTGGAGCAATTTGGTTCGTGTTGTTGTGTTTTCTCTTCCTTTTGCAGGGAATTTAACCAACAACTAGCGATAATTTTTGTCTCTAACTTGTTTAGAGACAAAAATTATCGCCGCACATAGGCGATTTTTATCGCAGATAAACCTTGCTATTAGCAAGGTTTATCGCAAATGCGATAAAAAACGGCCGCAATGCATGAATATCGCTGAAAAGTCAGCGATATTCATGCATTATCGAGCAAATGCTCTTAGCCATGTTATCCACCTCCCATTGGATAACATGGCTAAGAACTGCTCAGGGCAGGTGTTAGCTTTTGGAGATATTCGCGCTTAGCGCGAATATCTCCAAAAGTTGGTAATAGGAGATAGCGATGTTAGGGACTGTTTCCAGTCGCTAACATCTTGGCACGCCCACTTTGCATGTCATTAGTGATAAATATCACTGACATGCAAAGTGGGGCCCAAGATGGTCGCTATCTCCTTTTAGCTGTCACTAACTGGTGTTAGCGACAGCTTGGTAATAGGGAGATAATTTTATCTCCGCTTTCTTGGCTTTTAAAGCCACAAAAGCGGAGATAAACCCCCTTGATAATATGCCCCTCATTTTCTTACCTCAACTCAGGTGTGACATTGTTCACCAGCGTGAGGCACAGTTCGCTAGTGTCCTACACATTTCGGAATTTTATGTGCTCTTATTATGCTAAAGTTTTTTTGTTGTTGTCGTGATGACACAATTTTGTGCATGTTTAGTATAAGCTTATGTTTATACAATAAGCTTATGCTTATCTTCTACTGCACATTCAAATGTTGTGATGCCACAGGCTTACGTTTTGCTACGGATGGTTCTTCCTTGATGTCCTGTGGGTGGTCATCACATTGTTCCCATACACGAGGGAAGGTTGTGGGTAACAATCCTTTGATTAGTTACGTTTGTTACCCCTACTTGGGGGTATGCAATCTCCAATAGGGGAATGGGACATGGGTTTAATTCCCATACATACACAGTACCTAGGTTTACCCTTACGCGGGGTTGGATGTGGGTTTTTATTCCTTTTTTTCAGTTGGGCGCATTTCAATAGTACATCCCTTCACGGGTGATTTTATGGGTGACAACCCATTTACCTTTTGTTTCCCTTTCTCTTGGGATTGAAGTTCCAGGGTATTCTACCTTTTGCTCTACTCTATGTTATGCTTTTTGGCATTTGTGTTGCGGGGCCTTTTACCCTTTGCGTTATAGAACAGTACGTCACAATGTATGATACATAATGCTACGAACTGTATTTCTTGTAATGTTACGCTTCAAAATGTTTTTAATCTCTTGTTAGGGGGATGAGGGATATTGCTGATCAAATGTATGTATCTTAACCATCCTTTCTTGTCTTCATGGTTCTTTCTCCGGCGATGTTTTGTCTTCATTGCTGCATCCTAGAGACTTGTACCATCATTCATTTTTCTTGTTTATAGTTCTTGCTTGATGTTATTACATTCATTTTTCGTTTTCAATGAAGAAAAAGGGATAATGTTATACCCTACTTAGTTGTATAACATGTACTCCAGCCCTGCTGCCTCTAGCTGCTCAGCCAGAGTGTGAGTTGGTCATGGAATGTTGGTGTGCCTGTGATGCGTGGAATGCCTGGGTGTCGGAGTGGATGAGTGTTGGCAGTTAGAGATGGGCTGAGCAGCTAGGCAGGTTGCTCCTGGTAGGCTGGTACCACATCAGGCTGGCTGGAGTCAAGACTGATGTAACTTGAAATGAGTGACAATAAAGAAGACTTAAATACACATCCTGGTGTCTACCTTCATAGGACAAAACACTGTCCTATCTTAGGATTGTAAATAGGTATTTTTGTTAACAGGTAATCTCACAGTTTACCATCGCAGGTAAGAGTTTTGCTGCCCGTTACCCTTACCTTCTGACAAATCCGAGAGATAGAAGATGTGCCCTTTGTTTTGAGAATTCTTACTATGTTGCTTTAGGAAGGGTTGTATATGTTTTTTTCATCTGTAATTTTTTGTATATTTCTAATTTTATGACTGCTGAGAAAGTGGCTTTGGCCTCCTCCAAATAATGATTTGCTTCAGTACAAATTTTCATTGAGCAGGCATTGTGTGCTTTCACTGAAAAGGGGTGCCTGTATTGCACTTTTAGCCTTGTATTCTATATAGCAGTACTAAGATTTTTATGAAGACAAACCATTAGTTAAGGCTATTGACCTGATCTGTTTGTTACAATAAAGGCGGGAGGCTGGACCTATTGATTGAGAATTGCATATGTTAAGACCAAAAGGCCTTTAAGCATGGAATGTTAATGTATTCTTTTAAAGTTTGTAGATATGTATTTTGTTAATAGGAATCACACTAATGGCCATAGTAGGGGTTTTGTTGTTAGTTAAACCTTGAGACAAACAATAGGGGTAGAGAGTGGTAAAGGCTATAGTCTTCATTGGTTTATTGTGAAAAGGTATGTAGGCCTGATTAATTTATTGTGAAAATCATATGTAAAAGCCAATAATCATTTATGACTGGATTATCTTTACACTGCTTAGTGAGAGATATTACTCATATGGAGTCTCATAGGTTACTGTAACAGATTGGGGGCCTGGTGTTGGTTTCTTCTTTGACTCAATAGTGGGTTTATATTATTTTCAGTGTGAGAATACTTGCTAGCCACTTTTACAAAGAGTAGCATGTTGATTTGACAACTCTAATTTGGTACATATTGTGAATTTTATGACTGTACACTTGATGTTTACCTTGTGGGAAAACTTGCACTCACTATAGTCGGATTGCACTGATTATGGTGATGAGCCACTGATAAAGGATATCAGCCTGATTGTTTCATTAGGGAACATTATGTTAGATGCCTTTGGTCTGAGCTCTTTATTACAAAAAATTACAACAAAGGAAATGGACCTGGCTTATTTATCAGGAACATCACATGTTAAAGCCAATAGGCATTTAAGAGTGAATTTATATTGGAATGTGTTAAGTCTTGTAGGTGCACATTTTGTTTTACAGAATTTCATTGATTGATGTACTTAGCAAGTTTTTGTTGTTGGTTGTTTTCTTTGATAAATCCTGGGGGTATAAGTTTTGTGCTGTGATAATCATTGGTAGACCCTGGCACACGTAGTTGTCGGACAAGCCCATGCATTAAAATAAATACTCAAAAACTGTACTAACATATAAACACATAGAGCAGCTTAGGGTTTTTCTGCCCAAGTGCCATTCACATTCTGCTTTTCAGCATGACTGCAAACTTATGGGGCAATGGGTTAGCACGTTTCTCCCATTGGCTCCATTGCCCTTTGAGTAGCACCATTTTCCCAGCACACTGTGAATATCTGTCTGAAAATTAGTGTGGGTTTCTGTGTCTTGAGTGGTTAGGCAGTCCTTTATTTTTCTTTGCTTTCCTATAATTGTTCCCTTTTAATTTATATTCTTCTCCATTTTTTCTTTTTTACAGCATCCTGCAGTTGCACAAACAGTCCGACTAGAGGATACACTTTCTCTCTGCTTCTGATTGATGGTGGGTGCAAGAAAGAAAGGCCTGATTCACAGAACTAACTTGAGACAAAAACCTAAACTTACTACCATTTTGGTATTCACAGAATGTACTTACTACTTTTGGTATTCACAGAAGGCACTTACTACTTTTGGTATTTACAGAATGCACTGACTACTTTTGGTATTCACAGAATGCACTTACTACTTTTGGTATTCACAGAGTGGATTTATGACTAATAACTTTACGTCCGCACTCGGGCCGTAATTTCCACACCGAGAATGAAAATTCCGCTCCCGATCTGGAATCTCTGCTTCTGGTCCGGAATCTCCACTTCAGGGCCAAAATCTCCAATTCCGGACCGTAATGCACGCACTGTAGCTGTTGATCATTTTCCTCATGGATAAACACCTGTCCAAGGTGCCTACCATCCTCCACCATGCATCAGTTGACACAATGCAGCCAATCTCAGTACTGCAGCATGTATGAATGGAGAGCAGACACACACAACCCTTTCAACACGTCGCTGAATGTGTTTGTTGCTCTGCCCCTTGCCTTACGGCAAAACTACTTAAGGAGGAGGAAGAGAGCAGAGAGGTTCTTCAGACAGAGGATCAACCTATTTGGAATGTCCAGCCAAGATGTCAGGGCCGGGTACTGTTTCCCTCCAGATGTTATCTTGGAGATGGTATGTGAGTGGGAGCAGGAACTTCACTCTGTGACCTGCTGCTCCCATGCCATACCAGCATATCTCAAGATCCTTTCTGCTCTCCATTTCTTTGCCACCGGGTCATTCCAAATGGTCTCCAGTGACCATGTGGGTATTTCCCAGGCAATCCAGTCACGGTGCCTGAATCAGGGACTGAGATGCATACCTGCTAGAGCCCACAACTACATACAAATGCCCCATACACTGGCCAGGAGACAAAGGGCAGCACAACATTTCTATCTCATTGCCCACTTCCCACATGTGCTGGGTGCAATTGATTGTACCCATGTGGCCCTTCAGCCACCCCACCGCATTGCACACATCTTCTGCAACAGACACCAATGGTATTTTATAAATGTGCTATCTGTATGTGATGCCAGTGGGAGATTCATTGATGTGCATGCAGTGTTTCCAGGCAGGACCCATGACAGCTTTGTATTCTGCATGTCAACTCTTGCCCGGCGGATGGCTGCGGGAGAATTTGGCAACATGTGGCTACTGGGTAAGTACCAAGCACTAAAAATGAAGGATTTCTGTTATTGAAATGTCTGAATGCCCCAAACATTAACCATTGTACAATAAGAATCATAAAGCTACATACATAGTCTCAACAGACACTGCATGTACTACAGTATAGATCATGTCCTTTGCAAATCAAAGAGGGAAATGTAACCAACTGCCCTGTCTTCCCTCCTCAGGTGACGCTGGGTATGCACTCTCCCCACAACTCCTCACCCCTTATAAGTGTGCAAACACTGTACCTCAACATAGGTACAATAGGGCACACATACGGACTAGAGCCATCATAGAGTGCCCATTTGGTCTGTTGAATTTGTGATTCAGATTTCTTGACCATACAGGGTGTGTGCTGCTGTACTCCCCTGAAGTCATGTTTTGCACAACATTGCTTTAACACATGGTTTACACATACCTCTGAAACCTTGGCTAGCTCTGAATCTAGGAAACCGGCCCAATGCACATAACCAAGGTCAAGGTATGCAAGTCCATGATCAGCTCGTTGCCACGTTTTTCACATGAGCAACCTGTAGTGTCATGGACAAAATGTGGTTTGCAGTCTGTTGTCAATGATGAAACTTTGATAGACTCTACTGTGTCAAGAAATTACTTCCTGGGACTACTTTGCAAGCCACACTAACTGCATGTAAATCACAGCTGTTGACAGTAGTCAAAAGGTTGAGCGTGCCTCAGGTCATGTGCCCATGTCAGCGATCAGTGTTGTGGCTGTCCCTAAAGAATCTATTCACGCAGATAAAAAGCGATACATGCTTTGAGACACCTACCTGGACCTTATGAGGATGGGTCACTTAATCACAAAAAGGCATATGCATTGCAATCTCAGGCCTGTGCCCTCAACAGATTTGACTCCCCGACAAATGATGGACCCACAACTTGAGTGATGCAGTCATGGGTGAATCAGGTACCATGTGTCTGTGATATACACCACTGCTTCACCCTAATTTGCCGCAACACAACACACAACTCTTGTAATGAGCACTCAATATGGACTACATGTACCATACTGCAAAGTAGGAGAAAACCAAACTGTAGGTTAATGTTGTGTAACTACCCCCCATCCACGCAAAATGTCATTAAATGGTCTGTTCCCCCTTTTCTTACATGTTTAATAATAATATGAACATTTATAAAGCGCCTGGTTACACCCAATGATGAGGAGCTGACTGCAGAAGAACCTGACTACAGAAGATCCTGGAAAAATCAAAAGACCCTACAGGCGCTTAAAAATATGTGTTTTCAGGTCTTTCCTGAACCTAGCTCTGAGACCTCTAGCCAGAGGCTCAGAGGAAGTTTATTCCAGTTTTGAGGAGCTAGGAGGCAAAACGACCGGCCACCCATCCTAGCCCTCATGACCTTGGGAACAAGTAGCAAACCTGTCCCACAGGATCTAAGTTGGCTTGTGGGAGCTTAGCGTGTGATCACGTCAGCCAAATATGCGGGACCCGTTCCATGGGAGATGCGATGACATACGCAGATGCCTTAAACAGCACCCTTTCCCTGATGGATAGTCAATGAAGGGTTGCCAGAGCCTTCCTAGAGGAGGCCCACCTCAGTTGCATGAGGACCAGCCACGCGGCTGCGTTTTGTAGACACTGAAGTCTATTCAAACATACAGCTGTGGCACCCAGGTACAGTATATTTCCGTAATCAAGGCGAGATGTCACAAGGGCATGCACCATAGTCTTCCTAGCAGGAATAGGAAGCAAGTCCAGAGTTTTACGAAGGCCCTTAAGGACCCCAAAGCAGGTACCCACAACCTGCCTTGTTTGATAATCAAAGGAGAGTTTGGAATCCAGCCATGCACCCAAGTTCTTCACCTGAGTGCTAGGCGTAGGAGTAGGTCCCAGGCTCTGGGGCCACCAAGCCGATATTTATGATTCACACCTGCACTGTCATTTCAGGTTTTTCCACAACAGAACAGCAGGATGGCAGTGGATTTGATTAGTGATTGTGGACTGATCAGGATGAATATAAAATGGCTGCCAACAATTTCCTGTGATGTATTTCCTTTCTCCCACTTCCTGTATAACATTTCTTGTATGAAATAATGTGTGCCGGGTCAATTTTGGAGGTTACGGGATGAAAAAAAGTAATTTCCGATTTCAGACCGTAATGCGCAGATGCGGACCTGCTGCTTCGGAAACAGAAACTACGTTTTCGAGCCGTAATCTCCATTCTGTGTTCATTCTGAGTCATCCTCTATCACAGATCCCCTGCCATCCTGATGCTCTTATTAAACTTATTTGCCCCAAAATGGCTGAGGGTTATGAGGAGAAAGCAACCCCTTTCACAGAAAGGAAATTATACATCTTGGTAGACCAGTTTCTGTCCAAATATCCTCAGCTATATGGGGACCCTGAATACCAGCTGAGCACTACTGCCCAGGCCAGGCTATGGGCCAAAATTGGTGAGCGAAGCAGTGCAGTGGGAGTCCACACCAGGAGTGCTAGGGCATGCCGCAAGCGTTGGGAGGACCTAAAATGCTGGTCCAGGCACAAGGCTGAGAAGCTGGTGGGCCAAACTTCCCCCCACCATGTGCATCATCCTCGCCCCTCCTTACTGTACAGGAGGGTCCTGCAAGCAGCTTGGCCGACCCTCCATGCTCAGCTGGAGGAGCGTGAGCAGCAGGGACCTGGTAAGTGCATTATATGCAATGTGTGTCTGGGAGTATGATGTGAGTGAAGACAGTGCTGTACCATTGTGTATTCCATGCCTCCATTCACCTATTCCGTGTCCATGTAGCATTCATCAGGAATAAAAAGGCACACTGTGGCATCTGATCTGTACAGGGCAGATTGCATTATGGGAGTTGTAGTTTCTTCATACCAACTGGGAATATGACCCACACCTATGCATTTGTGTTGTAATTTGCTCTGCCAGCACCACTACCAGTGAACCAAGGGAATCATAACTGATGTGTGCATTGGATGAGCAATGGTACAGACACTGTCCAGTGTGTATATAGTAGGCCAAACGGTATTGGATGCTGTGACTTGCATTTCATTTGTTGAATTTGGGTTCTAATTGAGACAGATCATCATGTGCCATGGAGTCAAGATAGACTTTAAGATCCTTGCCTCACTCTTAAATGTTTCTAAATTTTACAAAGTGTGTCCACTGTCACACGTCTTACCCTGAGTCGCTTGTATGTCATTACACATGTACAGGTAGCTGTCACAACGACCCACCACTGGTCACCGGTGTACTGCACTACCTTATCAGTCACCAAAGCCAATATGTGGTACTGGATTGTCAGATTGTGTGAGGGGACATCAAATGGCTAGTCTCACAATGTTGCAAAACAAATAGCCCAGACCCTGTGTAGATGTGTGGCCCACATTCGGTATTTGTCTTGGCCTATACAATGCTACACAGCAGATTACATTTGTCCAGACGTAAATGAGCTGCGACTCCATATCCCTGGCCAATTTCTATTAAATCTGGACTCTCTCTGATCTCCTTAGGTGGACTGGTTTTGAAACCTGCACATGTAGCAGTAACAGGACACACAGATCACAAGAATGCCAAAGTTGAGGGTTGGCCAATACAGTTGTGTAAGCCACAAATATTCATGTGAGATGTCCATGCCAGAATCCATTCAGGAGATGACAGTGAACATACACGTAATGTAAGCTCATAAACAGTGACAACTGTATAGTGTGATCAGAGGAAAACAAAGTCTGACCGTGGCTCATCTATGCATTTGTCTCATCCTGAAGTATACAACCACTACATACTGATTTTGCTTACATTTCAGCAGGCTAAGCTGGTCAAATGGCAGAACATCAGGACCACGTTCGGAGCGGGAGAACATCCGTTCACCGGCGGCTACGACCTCTTTCTACCAGTGAGGAAGAAGAGCATGAGGAGGGACCCTCAACATCTGGAGGCAAGGAGATTGCGCCCACTCAGACTGACCAGGAACACTCCTCTGGTGCTATGGCCCGGGTGGAAGCTGTGGACAATGAAGTGGGGGGGAAGAACCCAACACCTCTGGCCAGGGGGTGGTGGAGAGATACTCTCCCCGAGACTATTCACCTATGGGTTCTGTTGAGGTGTCCCGGGGCAGACTAATGCCCAACCTTGGCCTGCCATCAGTCCCTACCTACCTCTAGAGGCCCCCATTCCATTCGGGACTCCAGCTGCTTCCCCAGCAACCAGTTCCCCTCATCGTTGCTGCCAGCTCAACCACAACATTGGCTCCGGACCTGAGGCACCACATCCCCCCTGTAACACCCAGGCCCTCCCTGTGTTGTTCCTCCTGTGGCTGTCCCAGACAACTTAATGTATATGAGGGTCAGCCAGAGATGTCCTCTTGCATCAAGCTGCAGTTGTGTCTAGAAATACGCATGATGCAAGAGGAGATTGCCGGAGCTCTGGCCACCCTCACTACCAGCGTCAATTCCCTGGTCACAGCAATGTCAGGTGTTATTTCCCAACTTCCTTTCCGTATCACTGTCAATGTCTCCCCCTTTCTATTGGCCCACACTGTTTCCCCCCGTACTCCTCGTGTGTTTTGACCCTGTGTGGTACCCGTTCCTGCATCGGTCAGCCGCGTGCCTTCATCGGACTCGGAGGATGTGGACATTGTGATAGTAGAGGATGACCAGAAGGACACTTGACTTTTTGGCTGCATCATCTTTGTGGACAAATATTTTCTTTTCCCCTTGTAAATAGACTGGTTTCCCTGACTCTCCCTGACGTGTTACATTTTTGTTGCCCCACCCCAATCAAAGTTCCCTTCTTCCTCTGCATTAAGATCATCATTTGTTTTCCTTTCACCCTTCCAAACGGACGGTTGTTCTTCGAATGATACATAAAAGTATTTCAAGAATCCTACTTACTTTAACTTGTTTCACTTCATTGTGAATGTCTGGTACAGAAAATGGACACGTATTTGGAGAGCGATCTGCTATGCACATTATGGCTTATTGCAATGATTGGTTACACTTGAAACTGTGTCACACATACACATACCTCCTCACATCTCAAGGCCACCTACATCGTTATACAGGACATGATACACAACAAAATCTTACTTTGGAAGATCTTTACTTTTTCTTTACACATTTTCACAGTGGTCAATTTTTGTTTTTGGGTTGTTGTCAATAGCAATCAGGCATGCAACATCGCAATTTCGAAGGTAATTATTGCTGTGAGGGATCAGGTCTGGCTTGTCGCCTACGTGTAGGTGGATGTTGGCCATGTCCTTGTACATGGTGATCTACATGTGCAGGGGCAGATGGTGTATGTACATTTTGTGTTTGTGCCTGTACAAGGGCTGGTTGTACAGGTGGTAGGAGTGCCTCTACAGGGGTTGGTGGTGGTTGTGCAGGTGGAGGGAGTGCCTGTACAGGCATTGGTGGTGGTTGTGCAGGGGGTGGGAGTGCCTGTACAGGGGTTGGTGGTGGTTGTGCAGGTGGTGGGAGTGCCCAATCAGGGGGTGGTGGTGGTTGTGCAGGTGGTGGGAGTGGGAGTGCCTGTGCAGCGGTTGGTGGTGGTTGTGCAGGTGGTGAGAGTGCTTGTACAGTGTTGGCGGTGGTTGTGTAGGTGGTGGGAGTGCCTGTTCAGGGCACCTGTGTGGATGTGTACCTTTGCTGTGGTCCTGTGCAGTTGGTGGTACAGGTATGTAGATGTGATGTCCTGCAGGCAGATATGATGGCTCCCTCCCTGCGTTGACCGTGAATGGAAATTTTGAATCACTTTCAGCATGTCCTCCATCATCTTCATAGACAAGGCATGGAGTCTTGCACTCTCTTCCCTTTGGATGGATATCATGTCTCTCATATTCCTGGACATGTCCTGCCAAGTTCTATCCATCCCATCCAAAATATGGCTCAGTCGGTCCTCCATCTGAGGGAATTGGACCATGTCCTGCAGGGACTCAGGCATGTCTGACAGGGTAGCCCAAATGGCACGAATGTTCTGCCTCACATCTGTCTGTTGATGGTAAAGTCCTGCTCCCACTGGCCGCCATAGCCAGGTGCAGGCCCTCTCTGCAGGTGTTGGCCATGAATGGGACCAGAGGGTCCAACAGCAGGGGGGGTGACAGGTAGAAGCCTCTGGGCAGGAGAATGGTGTACAGGGGATACCTGCACCACAACAGGGTTGGCACTTCCCCTAGATGGTGGAGAGGATGCCGGGGATACACTGGGGATGTGATGCAGTGAATGATTTTGGCAATGTGGTAAGATTGCTGTCAATGGCTTCAGTGGATTTTCCCATCTGATTGCCCTTCGGCCCTCACTAGTTGTAGGTTCGTCATCCTCATCCTCTTCATCCCGTGGAACACAGAGGTTGCAACCGTATTAGTAATGGACCTGGTATTACATGTGGTGCAACACAAGGATTGGATTACCTGTACTTTGCATCACCAGATGAGGATCATGTGACCTGGTTACGGTACCACCACAAATTACAGCTCACACCATAGCACTGAGGTGTTAAACGGAGATGTACATTATACAAACAAACTCACCAGCTCCAGCTACACCTTTCTGTCCCTTCGCGATCACCCCTGATGTCAACTGCTGAACCTGGCTCCTCATAGATGTTGTTGACATAGCTGTCCCCAATCCAGCAGCTGTAGAGGGAGGTGACAACATTCTCAATGATCTGCATTACTAATTGACAAACAGGCACATGTGACACTCATAAAATGTATGTCACTTTGTAAACAACAACTTCTGATTCCATACGGAAGGGGATCTTGATCGCTGTCATGGCTTGGTAATCTAAGCTAGTGACACGCTTGATGCCACAATTACCTGATGGACATGTGCTAGAGGATTTCACTGCTGCAGCCAGGATGTCATGCATTTCCCAGGATGGTGTACGCTGCACTGAGGTCATCCTGTCAGCAGCTGTGATGAGACATACATGTCCATATTTCAGTACAACAGATGGTAGCTATGAGCTAACATGGAATTCTAAATAACCATTGACCAGATAATCCAGGACAATGTGCGGTTTACCTCATGGACTTTACATGTGGGCCCCTGCTCACATGCAGCAGTTTCCAGCTGTTACCTCCACGCAGCACTGACATCAATAAGATGACACATCAACATACAAACTTGTATGAGAAGGTTACTGATATTTTCAGGAAGGCGATAAATGACCCCGACTCCTCGGCATTACACTGATTTCACCTTCACCATTAAGACTAACAGGTTTCACAAATGTAATGTTGTCTGTTGACAAGTCAAAAGGAATTCATGTGTTTGATGTGCAATAGTCAGGTACATAATGTTGGTCATTTGTGCTTTCCTACCCATGAAGTCACAAAGCTCATTTCTGAATGAGAGAACACAGATTTCTTAGTCCATCCTTTGAGTGTCCTCTGTTTCTATACCCTATTTCCAACATCATGGTAGTACTTAGCTTACAACGAACGGTGTCTTGTACAGCAGACATCCTAACCTCTCAGGTCAACCACTCACCTATATATGTGAATACAGAAGAAGAGGAGGCAAGCAAAATGAAACATTTGTTTATGATCCCACATTGCGGCTAAGTTGAGAAGCTTTGATGCTTTCCACCTGCACTGGATTTGCGTGTTGCTTTTCAGCCAAGTGATTTGTAAATGTAACTGCATTAAGATTCAGCTTAGCAGCCCATACACACATTTCAATGGTACACAACTGGCATCAGTGTGAGCCTCATCCATACAAATTTCAATATGATTTTACCATAGATATTTTGCTAGGGAGTTATCATATCATTGAATTGAAAGCCAGTTGTGTTTTGGACACTTCATATGACACATTGTACTATTTTATGTCCATTCTGCACTCACTTGGCATACAATTTGTGTCATCCTTTCATTAGCCACCAAGGTCTGATCTGGAATGTGGTTAAATGCCATATGTGAGCATATTGTGATGCAGGACAACAGTGTTGTCCAACACATACCACATATAGTAGAGATTAAAGGCACATTTAATGAGCATTCATGTACATTAATCTTGTGTTTACTTACCATGGCCCAGCACTGGCCCAGTGTGTGGTCCCCGACCAGATGTACTTACAATGATAAGTGTGTTTGCAACTTTAGATTTTTGCTGCCGCATGTTATACACTCAATTTCAGGCCCAAAGGATAAGCACAAGCAGCTGTGGGCACCACCGTTGCAGAAGTGTGTAACACTTAAGATCACGAGTGACCCCACATATAACTTATTCTGGGCCCACTACCTAGAAGCGACGTATATTAAAATGACATGACTATGAATCCTGAAGTAAGGTCCACTATCCTGATTTGTTGATGGCCAACAAACAAGCCATCCAATGTAGGAAGTACATGACCAGCTGGGTGCACTGGGGGATTTCATGTATGGTGAAAACATTCTACGTTGGACAGTAGATGCATTGTCAATACTACTGATAATGGTATCTCACTTCTTGTTCATCATTGTCATATTTGTTAACATTGGGTTTCTTGATTAGGTCTACAAAAACTATTACAATATAGTGGGGACACCCTTTTGACTTGTTGTGGCACTCAATTCAAGGATTGCGTTCTCAGGTCTGGGACTGTTGGCAAAATATATGTTATGTTCCCCAATTACAAAGGTATGATGAGCCAAGACATATCATATTTTGTCTTTCACTATTCACATATGCCATTTGCTGAAGGTGAATGTCCATTGACAACTCCAATAGTTATTAAACTAGTTTTTCATCTCTAGTTACCTTTCATATTCGGGCACTATATGTCCCTCTGTTGTCTCCTGACAATGTATGCATTTTGACCATCTCCTGACCAGTTTGACTTACCAGTTTGTGAGGGTTGTATGCCTTGCCCTGAATTATATTGTTTCCTCTCAGAAGATGCAGGGCCCTCTGGTACTGCGGTTGTCTGTGCTGAATGTGTCAATAGGTGAGACGAGGGAAAAGTAACCAAATGGGAAGTTTACATGTAGAACTTGTCAGGCATTTCCCCATATCTTCTGCATGCTAACAGCGTTGTGAAGTACTGCCTCAGATGGGGCAGGTAGGAGCAGTGGGGCCGTGAGGCGTTGGGGATGTAATGGTGTGACTAACATATTTTGATCTGAAGATTCTCTCATCTTCTGCTTTGTGAATTTGGCTGGCAAAGGGCGAGTTACTTCTTGGTTTATTTGTTGCAGATTACAGGCCCCTTGCAAAACCATTTACGCCGCCGTTGCATCACTTCTGTGGCACAGGGGCGGCGTAAACCATGCGTCATGTTGCGACTTATTTACAACCTGACGCATCTAGGGAGATGCGTCATGTTGTAAAGCCCTGCTCAACATTAAACCTGCGTCAGGTTTATTATAAGCAGAGTGGGCGTTCCTTAGGGAAATGCCTGGTAAAAGTGACTCAGTGAAATCTACAAGATTTCACTGAGTCACTTTTCGGAGGCCGCTGTGACCAAACTTTATGCCTGCTTGAAGCAGACATAAGGAGTGGTGCAGCACGTTAGGAATTGGCAGTCTATGAACATTGTTGGAGTTGTGTCACAGTTGCAACACAACTCCAGCAAAGCGCCGACTGTACGACAGCAGATGCAACACACATTTGTCTATCCCTGCGCCACGGTGCGCCACATTGTAAATGTGACACATCCGTGGTGTCGCAAGGGTAGAATTGTGAGTTGCATCGGTACTGGCACTTCCCTGCTAATATGCAGGGATGCGCCAGTCCGCTCTCACTCAGATAGTCATCTCCCTGGTTCTGTCCAGACTTGACTTCTCCAACAGCCTTTACCTTGGCATTCAAGCGGGAGAGCTCAAACGCCTTCAGCTAGTTCAGAACCAGGCCGCCAGACTCCTCCTGAACCTCTCTAAGAGGCAGTCTGTAAGATCCGGCCTGAAACAGCTACACTGGCTGCCTGTGGAGCAGCGTGTGGCGTTTAAAACAGGGTGCATTGTATTCAAATCTCTACATGACTCCAGCCCCCTTTTCATCAGAGACATGTTTAAGAGATATACTCCTTCACGTAATCTTCGCTCCACTCATAAATCTCTTCTGACTGTCCCATCCTACAAGCGGAAGCGTCTTGGAGGCAGCTGCTTTGACCTTCTTGCAGCTGGGTTTTGGAATTCCCTTCCCCTCCATCTGAAACTGAATGACAACATCCTCAGTTTTAGACATTCCTTGAAAACCTGGCTTTTCACTCAGGCACACTGTTGAGCTGCTCCCTCCCCTGTGACCCTGCGCTAGCTCCTTCCCACAGCGCCATGAAGCCCCCAGGCGTACGAGCGCTTATAAATACCTACTAACATTAACATTAACATTAACTTGTAAATCTGCCCCCTTGTATTTTCCCAATTCATTTGTCAGTTGATTTTCATATGCTCCACAACCCTTTGCGTTTTTGGCTGACTCCAATGGATGGACTTTGGCTGGATGAGTGGAAAGGGCACTTTGTCAATTCCTACTTAGCAGGGTTAGGTATATACGGCAGCAATACTGTGCCCATGTTTTCAATAGTGGGAGAGGGACTTGCCATTTCTAGTACAAAGGATTCTGGGACTCGTGGTGCAACATACAGGGGGTAACACATGAATCTCTGACTGACTATATTTTTATATACACTTTGGACAAATTCCTTACTCACAATGGCAGTGCAACACAGACAATCTTTTCATACACTTTTTCTTGTTATCCCATGTACCTGGTACCACTTTGCGGACATCACTCACAGGCAGCCCATGGACCATGTGGGCATGAATTGTGGTGAGGCTATCCTCCTCTAGTAGGATGAGACGGAGGTGGGTCCAGGGTGTGTGGCAGGGAGGATCCTGTTCAATTCGATCCTGGAGTAGTTCTCCTTCTCCCTCTTCTTTTCATCCTGCCACTTCTTCTTGATGTCCTTGACTGTGTACCTCTTCTCCCCCAATGCTGTGACAGCAGTAGCTAATTGCTGCGATAGAGCTGCCTTCTGTGTGCCACTGGTGAAGTAAGGTGGGAGACCATATAGGCGTTTGTGGTGCCTCACTATGTACTCCACAAGCATGGTGGTCTCCTCAGTAGTAAAGTTCTTCTTCCTCCTCATTTGTTCCATGTTCCTCTGGCAATGTACAGCGATTGTGAACACAAGCTCTCTGTGGCAAACCTGTTCCTTCTATGTGGGCTGCTTTTATATGTTTTGTGGTGCTGGTCTTGCAATTAGTGTTAATTGACTTCAGCTGGAGCGTGGTGGGGGATAGTAGGCACGTGAAACGCTCATCAGGGAAAAATGGTGGTATTCCAGCACAAAATCGGGAGTTCGAACCCGGAAGCGGAGATTCCGGCTCAATTGCGGAGATTCCGGCTCGGGAGCGGAATTCCCGCTCTGGGTGCGGGAATTCCCGCAAGCGTGCGGACATAAAGTTAGTAGTTGTAAATCAATTCTGTGGATACCAAAAGTAGTAAGTGCATTCTGTGAATACCAAAATTGGTACGTGTATTCTGTGAATACCAAAAGTAGTAAGTGCCTTCTGTGAATACCAAAAGTAGTAAGTACATTCTGTGAATACCAAAATGGTAGTAAGTTTAGGATTTTGTCTTAAGTTAGTTCTGTGAATCAGGCCCTATGTGAACCAGAATTCCACAGTCACTTGGAGACGAGATATAAATTGAAACCTGAAGTCCCGCAATATGGGATGCACTTTGTCTTTGCTCCTGCATGATGGCAGGTGTCCGAACTATATATCCAGATTCTCACAAGCACCTGGAGACAGGAGTCATGGATTTGAGCCTTAAGCCCTGCAGCATCGGGCACACTTTCTCTATGCTCCTGCACGACGGCGTGGGTCTGGACTACATGACCCAGAATTTCACAGGCACCTGGAGGTTGTAGACATAAATCGGAGCCGAAAGCCCAGCAGCATGGGACGTGCCCAGATAAAGACTGGACCAAGGGCGTGCCTGTCTGAGACTGATTGAGACCAGACCTGCCCATCTTTCCTGACTTTTCATGCTGACCTTCCACAAAATGGGTAAACGCAAATCTTCTCCCACAGGTAATGCCCAGAAATGGGTTTTGAAGTTTGCCCAACATTTTGTTTTTTTAACTTCTTCAGCAGGGTCCATCACCAATGAAATCATCACTGTGAAGAAAGAATTGTGATTCCCAGTACTCCCAGGGATTCTAACAAGAGGGAACCTTCCCTTTTCCTTCGCAATCTAGATAACTGACTAACAAATCCACGACTCAAATTACTTCCATATTTCCCTATACTAATTCACCACAAATCCTTTAGGTGTTCCTGAATATAGTGCTACTCGCTGGAAAAGAACTTCAACACCTTATCAGTGGTAGCAAGCTCTGTATAAATGCAAACCTTTTACCCTCTTCTATCCATCCACCATCCTTCTCAATCCAAATAACTGACCAACATATCCACCACTGAAATTACTTTCATATTAAACAATACTAATTCACTACTAATCCTTTATGGTGTGCCACTCGCTGAAAAAAGCAATTCAACACCTCATGAAGGTCAGCAAGTGCGATAGAAATTCAAACCTTTTCCCCTCCTCTATCCCTCGACTTTCCTTCTCAACCCAAATAACTGACTAACATATCCACCAATGAATTTATTTTCACTTTTCACTCTCCTAATTCACCACTAATCCTTTATGGGTTCTGGAGTAGCGTACTACTTGCCAGAAAGAGCTTTAACACCTCATCAGGGGCAGTAAGCGCTATATAAATGTAATTACAATACAATTGTCAAAATCCAAGGTGAATTGTACTGTTGCCACTATTCCTAGTTAACCATCTTCCACCAATAACTGTATAGTTGAAGCTGAAGTACATCAACCTTGACACTCCGTTTCTGTTGTTGCCACATCTGCCACTTCTCCAAAGAGCAAAGAAAATAAAACAGTTGGCCATCAGGAGTCTGAAAGCATCTTCTGGTGGTTAAAAATGTTTACATTTGTATACTTCATTTAACCCTTATCTAAAGAACCAAGAATTGCTTATTATTAAATCCATTATACTATGCAATGAGAGATTTATTAAGATTGAGGAGTCCCATATCCGTTGTCACTGCCTTGTTGAACAATACACCAAAAGCATTCATGGTGTCCGAAGTGACCTTGACAGCTAGCATGTATCCTTCAGTGATGCCTAGGCCCTCAAAAACGGCCTAGGACCTGGATGCGGGACATTGCAAAACTTTATCAAGTAGCGGATAACTGGTTAACTCTGCTGTGAGGCAGCTGTATGGTCCTGAGGCTGCAACTCTTGGTCTTGAGCCCGGACTAAACAATAGGAATTGTACAGTTCTTATCAATGACAGCTCCACGGTTGACATGGGTGTGCACGGTGGAGATTTGGTTACTTGGTATAGTCCTTTACACTCACCACTTGATGCAACTCCATTGTGATATTATTGACCAATGTTTCAACTCTGCAGGGGGGTCTAAAGAGTATTCAATACAGCTTAGAAACAAGGTTGTACATTGCTTGAAGGACATTTGGGTTACATGCCATGTCAGTTAAGCTGTATTAATATAGTACAAAAAGTTAACTAGCTGGGCAAGGCTTCCAAAACCTTTGCTGGTGATTGCATAGAGGTACATTTTAACATGGTGTCATTTATTGTTCATCTGCGAGGTGAAATTTTTATTAGGAGGGTACTCTCACTGAGACTGTACCTCTTCCTTTGGGCTTCTTTTAAAGGCACTTACAGCCCAGTTCATTTAGTGCTTCCCCATTTTAGCCAGCCTCTACGATTTTTTCTAGTGTCCCACGATGGATCATGGAACCTTTCAACATCCACACCAGTAACTCTTTTTAAACACTAATCAACCAACATGGACACGATAAACTGTCTACTTCCTCTTCAGTGGCCTGGTCACTAGTTTGGAGGTTCTGCCCAATATAGAGAGGCCTTCCACCTCCCTTGACATTTTGTGCTAGAACATTGATGGGATGATGGGTAAAAGGGATGATATTAATCGGTGACTTTTGTCTCAATACATCATTATTTGCCTGTAGAAGGCTACTGCTGATTTAGTGCTCCAGTTTGGGTTCCACTTTCAAGGAGGGTTAAGGGAAGGCATTTGGTAATTGTAGCCCACAATTTAATTATAAATCTCAACATGGTTTCTAAATCTTGCAATCTTCTTTTTATTAATTTTTGTAATGCTAATAGTATTCAATATACTGTTGATAATGTCAATTATCTAAGAAGTGTATTGGAAGAGGATTATCATTCTGTTGGGGCTTACACTCTATTTATTTTGCTGAATGATTTTAATGTGCAGCTTTTCCATAATTGTCAGTTGTCGGACAAGGCAAAATCTCTCTCCTCAATCCTCACAGACTTATGCTTCACTCATTCTACCACGTGTGAACTAATAAACACACTATATGATTTCAGTTTTTCATTTCTTGCAGAGAATTATGCTGAACCAGGACATAAGGTGGCCACACCCACTTTTACCATGAGAGGCCGTTTTATGGTGATAGACTTTATTGTTGTGTCTTCTCCCTTGGTTCCCTCCGTACTCGATTATAAAGGCCACTGGGATTCACGGAGCGACCACTGCCCACTCTCTGCTTCATTATCCTTGGCTACTATTATGGTTCCCACATTATCTTTTGTACTTGGGTCTGAGACCAATCAGAACCAAGGGTGTAGAATCACATGGTGAGATAATAATGTTTTTTTCACAAATCATTTTTCACATGTTATGATGCTTTTTTTGATGATAGTCTGTCTGATAGGGCACCTGTTTAATTATTACAGTGTGAATTTTGATAAGGTCAGGTCTTCCCTTATTTCTGCCAACCAATCTTTGTCTGCTCCTAACTGATGGTTTGATCTGCTCTTTGTCACATCTCAAGCTTATGAAGGCCCTTAAGGAGATTTCAAGGGACAGACCTAATGGTGCCTGTTTCTGTGCTTCCTACAAATCTGCAGTGTCACAAGCGAAAAGATTCTTGAAGTTGGAAGCCTGACAAGCACTGATTGAAGTCCACACTTGATGGGATGTTGCCAAAATCTGAGAGATTGTTAATCACCCGTTCTTTAAGCACAATTAAGATCCTTTGCTTTCATCACACATTCCGGCTGATCCTTGGATCAGGCATTTTGAGGCCATTTAGTTCTGCCTCATTTGAATCAGAGATTCAGGCTTTTCTGATGACGACTTGTCATTGTGACCTAGCTTTTGGTTGGGAAAGGTAAGAGATGTTATCACCGGGATCCCTAATAAAAAAGCCCCTGTCCCTTCGGGGACATGGTGGACAGCTAGACACGCTGACCGGGCGCTCTCTTCTAGTGCTCATGACTCAGGTTGTAGGAGGCTGTATGAGGCAGAATATAGGCATGCAGGGCTTACCTATGGGTGAAGGCTGGGAAGAGAAGAGTTTGAGGCAAGCAGATGTTCTGGAATACTGGTTCCCGAAATCAGGCAAGGATTTCCTGTGGCAGAGGTGCTATTTAGAGGGAAGCAGCGGCAGGACTCAGTAGAGATCACCAGGCTTTGGCTGAGATATCTCTTGAGGGTACTGCAGGCAGCGTCAGCACAAGTTGGCTGCTACATCCGCAGTGAAGAGCCTCTCGCTTGTGTGCGAAGAGGAAGGGCCTGGCAATCACATGTATTCGGCAAGGCGGGTTCACTCGAGAGGCAGCAGTGAAAAAAGAACTGGAGTCACCACTCGAAAGGCTGAAATAGACCTGAGGAAAGAGGTAATTTTATTCAGCTGGGTTGGATGGTGTGTCAAGTCTTAAAAGAATCCCAAACTATGTGGGGGATCCTATGCCTCATTTATCTCAAAGAACCACACTGTAAATGCTCTCAACTGATATACCACTGTCCGATCACGCAGTAGCCTGCAATCTAAAGTCCATCTTGGGGGACCTGGTCCTTCTCTTAGGGACATCTCAAGCATGATAGCTGAGTGGTCTGACAAGTGCTCAGGTAGAGGAGGATCATCTGTATAGCTGCATGCAAGAACAAAGGGAACAGGAATAAACATTGATATTTTGAGTGGAGAAATACCAGGCTCCAGTTGGAGCAAAGGAGTCCCAGGGTGGGACACAGGAGGCGAATACCATAAATAGCAGACTGAGAGATGCGAGGGAAGATCTAGCAAAAGGTATTGAGGACGTCTAGGATAAAAGATGGGAAATAAGTAAATTAGCTCACTATGGGCATGGGGAAGGCAGTGGAAAACCTCTGGTCTGGAATACAGAGGTGAGCAATGCAAGTAACCTAATCAGGGGATAGAGGATACGATAACTAGAAGATGGTACATGAATGAGGGAGTCATAGAACATGGTTTTGTTACTTTTTACCAAGAACAGTATACAGAGGAGTCAGAGGTGCCGGAAGGCCAGATAGAAGATTGGTTAAGTGAGACCCCACTTCCGATGTTTTACACTGAACTAAGTTGTCTTAAATCAGGAGATTTGGCAAACTGAGGTGAAGTAAGTATTGACAGAAGTGAAAAAAGGCAAGGCATCAGTCCCTGATGGTCTCCCAATGAGTTGTATGCTAGCATTTGCTAGAACGGTTGAGGACATCTTTCCTAGGGGAAGTACTCCCTGCTATCTTGGGATATAGCTATCAGAAGTGTTATTTTAAAGCCAAAAGGACCCAAAACGTTGTGAATCTTATAAGACGATATATTTTCTGAACTGTGATTATACAATCTAGACTCACATTCTAGAAAAAGGATTGGACAAAGTGATTGGAGATATAGTGCATAAGGACTAAATGGGCTTCAACTGGGGAGGCAGCTACACAAGTTGACAAATTAGATGGTGGAAGCAGTAGATATGGTGATAGTATGGAAGCTACCATTATCTGGCTTAAAGTTTGATTCTGCTAAGATATTTGACAAGGTTAGTTGGTCGTATTTAAATATGGTGCCAGTCAATATACAGAGAACCAGTGGTGAGAATTGCTCTAAATGGGATGCTGACTAGAAAGGCTAAAATAAAAAGAGGTACACTACAGGGATGCCTGTTGCTGCCCTTCTTATTTAATGTATATATAGAGCTGTTGGCAAAAAGGATGAGCGAGAACCCAGGCATTGTGCCATTTGTAAGCAATGGATGGGAAAGGAAATTGCGTTATTCGCAGATGACCTGATAGTATATACTTTAAACTTAGAGTACTCATAGCCTTTTATACAGCAGACAATGGAGAAATTGGGCCAAGTTTCGGGCTATTTGGTGAACAGGATAGGATGGCACAAATTAATTTTTATAAAATTATGATGGAAATGGAAAGACTCTTAAGAACATGGATTAATCTCCCTTTGACTATCTTGGAGTAATCCAATATAGTAAAGATGTCAATATTACCCAAGTTTACTTTCCTCTTTAATGCGATGCCCCTAACATTTAAAACGGAAAGGTTTAGTAATCTGCAGGGGGTATTGAGTAGTTCCATCTGGGTGTCTAGAGGGGCTAGAATTATCTGGAAACAACTCCACAGGAGAAGGGAGGTATACCAGCTGCAGATTACCATCTTTATTGCTTAGCCTTACAGTGGAAAAATAATAAAATGTTGCTGCACTGTCCAGACCAATCACAGATATGTCTTATGTTTCGAGCAGTGCTAAAACAACTTTCATCAGGGAGACATATACTTTCTTTACATGTTTGGGGATGTCATTTTTCAAAAAGGTGAAGCTGAAATTCCCAGGCATCAAATAGACAACTATCTGGAACTCTCCAGGGGTCCCGGTTTGCTTGTGGTATCATTTAGTAATGACCTTGATGGAGACTAGGCTAGATAGATGGGACAACCTATCCAGGAAGGAAGACTGTTATCTTGGGAAGCTATGTCGCTGACAACAGGGGATAGATTGTCCAGGTTGGAATTCTATCAGTTGTCTATCTGGACATGTGCAAGGGAGCAGAAGTTTGAAGGACCTATAAAGCATCAGCTAAAATATAGCTCCCCAAAAAGAAAGAGGTGGCAAAAAGATACTGCGCGATATTGAATGCTGTGGATGTGGGCTTGACTCTGCCAGGGGAGTTTTGGAGAAGGGACTTGCCTGTGTTGGAGTTAACAGACTGCTGACAATTATCAATGTGCATTTTGATGAAATGGTGAAATCCTTATAGTTAACCCCTTAGCTGCGGCGGCTATTCCGCCGCAGTGCTAAGGCGGAGGAGGGCCACGCGGCGCTCCCCTGCTCATGACGGAACCGCTTCGTCACGAGCCTCGGGTGGGCTGTGCTTGTGACGGAATGGTTCCATCACGGCCCGCCCGCTTAATAGAACGAGACGGCCGTGACGGAACCATTCTGTCACCAGCACAGCCTACCAGAGGCTCGTGACAGAACGGTTCCGTCACGAGCACGCAACGGGTTAAAGAAGAATCAATTGTTTACCCTGATGGTGTGCATTGGAAAAGGCTGTCAAAGCTGGGGAAGAGGTACAATAAATGTGGTTTGTAGATGACAGAAATGTACACATGTTTTTGCAGTGTCTTGGTATTCAACCCTTCTGTCAGGAAGACTCTCGACAAGATAATGGATGGAGAAATTAAGGTAAGCCTTTAGTTGACAATTTTTGTGGTTGGTGGTTAAGCTGCCCAAATAGCTGCAATCAATTTTGTTCTAGCTGATTTTGCTGCCTAGAAGGGAGTTGTGTATGAAATGGGTGTCTCCGCCCCCGAGTCTACAGAGTGGTTACATTCATTGTTGCAGGCTAGGAGGTTGACTCACAAAGGTTCATCAGTGGATGGGGCTGTCGATTAACCAATGGTGGTGATGGACAGAGATGCTGTCATTGACATATCTACGACAAGTTTGCATAGAAAAAGGATTGTGACACTATTTTACATTATAATGTCATAGTGTGTATTAGGTTTCCATGTTTTAAGAAACACACAAATGAAGTTCTGATTTAGATACAGCATATAAAAGCATGCAAAATGTTAGAAGTAGATATCGGATAACACCTTTTTTTTTTTTACATGATTTATATTTGTGTCTGCCCTGCATTTTTACGAGTGGTCGAAAACACTTAACATTCAACAAATAGGTAATTGCGTGCGTTCTTGTAGTACATTGTAAGGACGAAACATAGATGGGTTTGGCGTCTGTTTGGTGTTAGCTTACACTTCCTGTGGTGGATTACTAGTAGTTGATCAGGCGTGTGCGTTTGAGTTACGGTGGCTTGTATGAGTCGAGGTATTTGTCTAGTGTTGACCACATAGCCCGGGCGGGGTTTCTCAAGGGTGTTTGCCTTAATACAGTGATGTCTGCCCCTCTTAGGAATGTGACCCAGTTCAGCCACCCATTGAATGTGACATATGTACTTATGCTTAGATAAATGTGGTAAATAAACGATCACACATAAAGGTTCTATAAGAATAAAGCTGCTTTATGTTTTCGGATACTAGATAATAACACTAGAATGTGGAACGTGAGCACTGACATAAACAAGAGAAAGATGGTACACAAGGTTATGTTATTATATGCACTTCGTAAAGGTACATTTCAAGTATGCTTCTAAATCCTGTATGATGTATTAATGTATAACGTGAAAGAGACGTACAAAATTCTATAAGAACTGATAGTTAGTGTTAAAACTTTAAGAGTACCCTATACTTACATGAGTTAATTTCCATTTATAATGAAGTGATGCTTAGTTGAAGAAATAATACACTGTTCTATGTATTGTGAGATACATATTTTAGCACAAATTCCCTGTTTTGAGCTGTATTTATTGAAGGCCTTAAACTCTGCTTCCTTTTCTACTATGAACTTATAAACAGAATAGTCTGAGGCCTATGGAAACTTTTTGTGAAGTTTCCACTTCCGTTCTAACACTTAATTGTCCTCTTTCACGTTTGTAGCTAATTGACTAGACGCATCAAAAGTGTTACTTCCTAGAGCAGTCCTTGGATTAGACTGACAAGAGATGACAGCGTAAGTTTGCCTACTTTCTACATGCAACAAACGACCATATGACAAAACTACAATGGTTCTAAGGAAATTGTGAGCAAATGGATTACCAAATTCTTCTGGATTTGTATACTTTTACTTGCTACATCATCTCATCCGATTGAGGGCGACCAATGGGACAGAGTGGTATGACAAATTTGGTGATGCCAAGGGGAGTAAACCTGGAATCAATGGAGTATAATTGCCTACATTTTGAACTAAAGGGAGTTTTTCCTCTACCCATATTGTATTACTGACACTGACGATTGGACTTTCAGAAACAGCAGGAACTATGACGAAATACTGCGTTTCCTGACGGCTTGTATGCTATCATAGTAGAACCTTTGTGACTGCAAGGGTTCATTACAGAGCAGCTGTGGCATTCACGCTGCAGTGCAAACAGAGGCAGACAAATCTGTCTAAGATCTGGAACTGGTCATTCAGGATTGGCTGAACTTTCCTAGAGGGTTGCTATGAGATTCAGCATAATTCCTGTTCATTCACTATTCTATATTGAATGAAATCTCACTCTGCTGAGGAAGATATCTCTCTCTCACTTTCGATCCTTGTGGAATTAACAAACACTTATTAAGTTTGAAATTAAGGCTATGTGCTAATCTTTTGATACCTAAAAGAAATATATTATGATAAAATATTCTGCTGATTGTGCTTCATTGATTTGGTTGTGGCTATTTTCAAAATTCATTTGAGGGTCAACTTATTAAGAGTGGGGGATTTTACATGAGAGATTGTTTCTATTATTGAATGCTAACGATGATCTATTCCAGGTCCTCATACATTAATCGCTCATCACCTAAATATTCTAGTCCGTTTGAGCACAGACAAGGTCCATTGGAGGACTTAGGACATTGGATATGGAAGCTGAGGTTAATCTGAAATAAGGAAAAAAAATCATACATTAAATAATTTATGAGGCTCAACAAGTTTAAGCTACAATTGTGAGGGGGGCAAAATCGTGCAAGGGTAAATAATGAAATGGGAGTTGTCTAATGGATGAAACTGAGCAAGTGACTCATATGGAGGCCACTGAGGTCACTAGCTCAAAGGAGTATATGTTGGAGAAGTTCTCACCCAGGTTCAAGTGTGCCTGCTTGATCGGTGGGGAGCACTGATTCCTCAGGAGGACAATTACTACCTGTTGCAAAATGAGGACCTAAAAATCCCCTGGCCCCTTTGGAGTCACTCTTTGGCCTCTGTTTTTAACAATCCATAATAATGCGACATAATTTCACAAAAAGCCTGGGCTCACTCTGTGATTGTTCCGTTCTTTTAAAAAGGCTATAGGAGCCATCCTCTATGGTATCGCCCTATTTCACTGACAGATTTGGTGGTGAAAGTGATTGGGAGACTGTTCCTTTCTAGGTTGATATCCTGGGCTAGCGAGAGCCATGTTCTTTCTGAAGTACAGTATGGCTTTCATCCTGGTAGAGGGACTGTGGATCAATGTTTGAATCTGTATATTCTTATAAACAAACACAAAGGAGGTCAATCTGGAGCTTTTCATCTGGCCATTTTTGTCATCTGTGTTAGATCGAGTGAATAGAGATACAATGTTGATTATAATGCTGGATATGGGGATTAAAAAAACCATTGCCATTTAATTGCATGAATTACATTTAACTTTTATGGTTTTGTAAGGTTTGGCGATAAGGGGGAATGCACTGAGCACTTTTCACTTAGACAAGGAGTTTTCCAAGGTTGTACTCTGACTCCATCTTTATTCACCTTGTATGTGAACAAGCTAGAAAGGGTCTTAATTGATGGGAGGTGAACATGCCTTTGGTATGATGCTGACCACTACCTGCACTTCTTTATGCTGCTGACATTGTTTCAGTCTCTAGAACACCACAAGGGTCGCAGTTTTTACTGGATACTTTGGTTTTTATATGGACAGCTTGGACTTGGGTACTAATTTCATAACGTCCCATCCAACAATAGTGCGTCCTAAATCAGCCAATTGTAGAACTCATATGTTTAATAGTAGTGCCATTAGCAAATTAAATACATTCACCTTCCTTGGCATTTTATTTGACACTTCTGTTAGCTAGTTACCCCTGGTCAAGGCCAGGAAACATGCTTTTGCCTGGAGCATTGCTTCTATTTTTGACTTTGCCAGTAGGCTGGGGCATATTTCTGCACTGCTATTATCTAGATTTATAAACCAAATTGGGAGGCTATTGCAGTCTATGGCAGTGATATCGGGGGTTATGCTAACATCACTAGCCTTCAAATTACTGAAAATCTATTTCTTGGTCCCATAAAGCTGCCGTACATTTATTGTCCTTGAGAAATTGGGGCAAGGCTTTATGTCAGACGCAATCCATGTAAGGCTGTTGTTATTATGGTTGTCTGCATTGCTTAAGGCTGAATCTGCGATTAATAGAATGATTATTCGGTACCTATATGGGACTCAACTTTGCTTTCAGGATTTCTTGACTTAGATATGTTCAAGAGGGTGTGACCAAGCTGGGCTCTCCTGGCTTGTGTTTTAATCCGGCTTGAATTGTTAAAACAGACATAGATTGGTTTAAAAAGGACTTCATCTCTCAGAAACAAGATGCGAGTGGAAACCGTGCACTGATTGTTAGATCTGGGGTCTCTAGTTGGCAATGGTATTCACCTTTGTCCAAATAGGGACCCTTTCTTCTAAGTCAGGATAAGGGGATTACACTCCTGAATAACCCCTGCTCACACCCTTGGTAGCTTGGCACGAGCAGACAGGCTTACCTCAGAGGCAGTGTGTTAAGCATTTGTGAATATACACAGTAATACAGTGAAAACACTACAAATGGACACAACACAGGTTTTATAAAAATAAGTATTCTTTATATAAACTTAACACAAGACCACAAACGACAAAAATTCTCAATACTGTACTTAAGATTGACTTAAAAGATGGTAAAAGTTGCTTAGTTCAAGTTGATGTGAAATGTGACAAAGTTCTCAACAATGTACCTGGATGCGTATAGCAAAATAAAGAAAAGGCTCGCAAAGAGAGATGATGCGTCACACCTCAATGCTTGCGCAGAGTAGGGGATGCATTGTGATCCTTACCGGTGTGGGGATGATGCACAGGTTCTTGGTTTGCGGTCTGGTTGTGATGCGCAAGATGGCACCTTGATGCGATGCGACAATCCTGGTGTGGTGCGAGAAGATGGCGCCCTTGATGCGACGATGCGATAACAATGCGTAGATGCCCTGGCAGCCTTGCGACAACTCTGTACTTTCGAGCCGCGACAGGCCCTGCGACATGCTTCTCCGGTGATGCGATGGCGAACCTCTCAATGCCGTCACGGTTCTGCAATGACAGCAGGCAGCTTCGAAGAAGACACGCTTCCTGGGAAATGCTGTGGCAGCACACTTCTCCAACAAAGCTATGATCTCAGCTGCGGCGGCGTCACGCTTCTTCTTGATGCATCGCGCTTCAAGATCCCAGTGACACGAGAGCTTTGGCAAAAATGAATTCCCAGCAAGGAAACTCTGAGGGGAGCTGGAGATGAAGTCTTTTGTCCCTGAGACTTCAGCAGGAGGCAAGCACAAATTCAATCCCCTGGAGAATATTCCGTAAGATGATGAAAGTCCTTAAAATATTCCTTCTCATTTCCTTGGCAATAAAGAAACCATTGCCGACCCACCCAGCATACAGCACACTGGCAGAGGGGCATGTCAAAACTCCTACAGCTTCTTTGGTTCTTCTCCTTGGCAGAAGGTTTGTCTTGTTTCCAGAAGTGATCTAAAGTTCTTGGGTCCCAATATTTATACTACTTTTCTCTTTGTTCTCTAAAGGCAGAAGGGCCTTTGCCCAGTCCAAACTTGTTTTGGAGCACTCTGTTTACAGGACTCCCTCTTTCCTTTCACAGTGCAGGGCAGAAACATCAGGCATCCCACAGGAGGTGGAGGCAGCATTGTTGAGGGAAAGCACAGCCCTGCAGCATTTTGTTGACATGATTCCTTCTCTTCTTTCACAGTGCAGGGCAGAGACTTCAGCCACACCACAGGAGGTGAAATTAACATTGTGGAGGGAACGCCCAACCCTATTCATGTCCCAGGTGCAACTCCTCACTCCCATCTAGATGCAGCTCTCTCTATTCACCACTGGGCTGCCTCATTTTGTCTCCTGGAATCCCCCAGCCCTGTCATTCAAACCCTAGACAAGGAATACACAACCTAGCAGAGGCAGGCTATGGATAGTTAGACAAAAAAATACCTACTTTCTAAAAGTAGTATTTTCAAACGCAGCATGTTAAAACTCACTTTACTAAAAGAAGTATTTTATCATTTTGAGTTCAGGCATACTAAATTCGAATTTCCACCATGTTCCCTGAGTCAGTTAGGATTATAAGATGTAATATTCTAACTGCCCATTCTGGCCTATGGAGAACAGGTAGGCTTGCAATAGTGAAAACGAAAATGGCTGTAATTCACAATTAAGACATGCTACACACACCAGGGCATGTCCTCCCTTATACTTACAATGCACCATGCCCTTGGGCCTACCAGAGGGGTGTCTGATATGAAGCAAAGGGTAGGTTTAGGGACTGGCAAGTGGGTGCACTTGCCAAATCGACATGGCAGTCAGAGACTGCACATAGGCCTTGCAATGACAAGCCTGAGACACATTTTACAAGCTACTTCTGTGGGTGGCACAACCAGTGCTGCAAGCACACCAGCAGCATTTGATTTACAAGCCCTGGGCACACATGGTGCACAGTACTAGGGTCTGACAAGTAAATCAAATAACCCAATCATAGAATCCCTAAGTAGTAGATCAATTTAACATAGGGAGCATTTGCGCTGTGGCACTGGATAGCAGTGGCACAGTGCCCAAAGCATGTAACCAGCAAAACATATTAAAAACAGAGGAGGCAATCAGTAAAAACATAAGGGAGACTCACACCAATGATGCCAAGTCTAACACGTGTCCCCTCCAGCTTAAATCTGGGGAGAACTACCCTTTCCCTTGGAAGTTCTCTTCACTAAGGCAGAAAAATCTGGACAGACCATCAGCATTGGTGTGTTCTGTACAAGGGCGGTGTTCCACCGTAAAGTCCATACCTTGTAGGGAAATGGACCCCCTCAACAACTTTGGATTCTCACCCCTCATCTGCATTAACCATCTGAGGGGTCTGTGGTCAGTTTGAACCAGGAAGTGAGTCCCAAACAAATATTGTCTCAACTTCTTCAGTGCCCAGACCACAGCAAATGCCTCACGCTCAATTGCACTCCACCTTTTTTCCCGTGGAAGTAACCTCCTACTGATGAAAGCTACAGGTTGGTCTAGGCCCTCTCCATTTATCTGTGAGAGAACAGCCCGACTCCATGCTCTGAATCGTCTGTTTGAACAATGAATTCCTTTGAGAAGTTGAGTGCCTGAAGCACCAAAAGCCTTCTGACTGGTGTCAGTCCAGTTCACTTTCTTTGGCTGCCTTCTGGAAGTCAGCTCAGTCAAGGGTGCAACAATGTTGCCATACCCCTTGACAAACCTCCTGTAGTACCCTGTGAGTCCTAAAAAGGCTCTCACCTGTGTCTGAGTCTTTAGGGGTTCCCACCCAGGATGGTATCAATCTTGGGTTGCAGGGGCGCCACATGGCCGCTCCCAACCTTGTGCCCCAAGTACACCACGGAACCCTGCCCAAAATGGCACTTACTCGCCTTGATCGTGAGGCCTGCCTTTCTTAGTGTCATCAACACTTCCCATAGGCGGCGCAGATGTTCTTTCCAACTGGCGCTGAACACTGCAATGTCATCCAGGTAGGGGGCACTGAAATACTCCAGTCCAGCCAACACTTGGTTGACCAACCTGTGAAAGGTGGCCGGGGCATTATTCATCCCAAAAGGCATAACCCGGAAATGGTAGTGCCCATCTGGTGTGGAGAATGCTGGCCTCTCTTTGGCCCCATCAGTCAAGGGGATCTGCCAGTACCCAGATGTTAAATCAAACGTGCTGAGGTACCGGGCAGCCTCTAACCGATCAATGAGCTCCTCAGCTCTGGAGATGGGGTGCGAATCAGTCCTGGTGACTGAATTGAGCCCTTGGTAGTCCACACAGAACCGGAGTTCAGGTGTGGCACCAGGCGCAGCAGCCTTTGGGACCAAAACCACTGGGCTGACCCAAGGACTGCTAGAGGACTCAATCACCCCTAAGGCAAACATCTTGGAGACTTCCTCCTTAATGTAAGCTCTGACCTTCTCAATCACTCTGTAAGCCTTGTGCTTCACAGGAGGACTGTCTCCAGTGTTCACATCATGGACGCATCACTCTGTGACACCAGGAACCAAGGAAAATAGCTCAGAGAATTGCCCCAACAGTTGGCGACAATCTTGCTGCTGATCAGGGGTCAGTGTGGCAGAGAGGCTCACATCACCCACTGACCCACCTTGCTCTGTGGCAGACAGGAGGTCGAAAGAGGCTCTTTCTCCTCCTCCATTCCATCATCTGTCGCTAGGAGCATGCCCACTTCGGACCTTTCCAAGTAGGCCTTCAGGTGGTTAACATGCAGGACCCTCAAAGGGTTCCTTGGAGACTGAAAGTCCACCAGATAGGTGACATCACTCTTGCGCTTCACCACCTCATATGGTCCATTCCACCTGTCCTGGAGCGTACAAGGCTCTACAGGTACCATGACCCAAACTTTCTGTCTAGGCTGAAGCTCAATCAGAGTGACATTCTGATTGTACCACCACTTCATGTCCTCCTGGCTGGTTTCCAGAATCACCTGAGCGAGCTGTCTGACTCGCCAAGTCTGGTTCCTGAAGGCCAACATGTAACTGTATACATCCTAGGGAGGTTTCCTGGGAGATTGCTCCCAGCCTTCCTCGACCAGACTAAAAGGTCCTCTTACCGGGTGTCCATACAACAGTTTAAAGGGGCTGAACCCTAGGGACTTTTGTTGCACCTCAAGGTAATCAAACAGAAGGCATGGCAAGAGGACGTCCCTCTTATGTCTCATTGGATCCTCAAGACCCATGATCATGCCTTTAAGGGTCCGGTTGAAAATCCCAATCAGTGCACGTCCCACCACGGGGGCCGTCACTGTCCTGAGTGGAATGGTTTCCGGGTACCAGGTAGCATGGTTCACCAAGACCGGGATAAACCTGTTGCCCATGGCTGTCTTGGCCCCACAATGTTAATGCCTACCTATTCAAAGGGGGTACTGACTACAGGGAAAGGTTGGAGAGAAGCCTTGTGCTTTCTACCACTTTTCCCACTTGCCTGGCAAGTTTGACAAGTCCTACAATGAGTATCTGAATTCTTACACATCTGGGGCTAATAAAAGGGGGTGACAAACCTTTCAAAGGTATTTTCCTGCTCCAGATGTCCAGCTAAAGGTGCATCATGAGCCAAACCCAGTAGGAAGGCTCTGAGGCGCTGGGGTACCACCAACACATGGGCTGACCCAGGCTCAGCAACCTTAGGCTCGCTATATAGGAGGCCATTCTCCCAGTAGATCCAATGTGATCCTGACTGATCAACTGCTGCCTGGTTTGTTGCCTGTTGCCTCAAACCCTCAAAAGAAGGGCACTTTTTCTGCTCTGCACAAAACTACTCCCTGGAGGCCCCCCCTTCTTGCTGCCAATGGGTCAGCTCAGGTAGGTTCCCCAGTTCAGAAACGTGCTCCCCTGTAGCTTTCAGGGCACCCCCTCAAGGTCTGCCTCCTCCTGGACCGTGGGAACAATGGGGGCTGGTTTCCTGCCCCCCCTACCTCTTCTCTTTAAGGCAGGATCCTGGGCCATACTTCCAGGCTCCAGGATCTCTTGAAAATCCTTCGTTGCATAGACCGAGTGGAGACGCTGCATTATCCAACGCCAAAGAGGCGCTTGAAAATTTAGGAAAAAGCTTGAAGGATTTGGAGACTACAACTCAGAACAAGAATTTGGACAAACTATCCAAGGATATACGCTTTCATGACAAAAACAATACGTATCCGTATATCATCGAGGATTAATATAAGCAGGACACCCAAGGGAGATACACTGGAAGAGGCAGAGGAGGCTCAGGGGCAGAAGAAACTATACCACTTTTTCTGATTTGTCCGCAAGCATGAACAGTGGCACTGACCAACAGATCACAGGCGCAAGCTACGGATACCGTGACAACTGGTACCCACCCCAGAGTTAGCTGCCTTTTTTAGGCGAGGGCCAATGGAGACTACCGAGAGGACGTGGTACGAATTGGTAGAGGGGCCCACCGAGAGGTCAACAATCGAACTACCAGCGAGGACGGGGAGCAGGATCCAAGCAAGTGCACTTTCAGTAGGAGAGCCATGGGGAAATTTCCACCCACCGGAAGGTCTACAGATGGTAGGCCTTGATAACAATACACTGCTGTTCCAGAACTGTGGTAAATAAATTTACCGGACTATTTTTCTATACATTAAATGACAATAAGGATAGCTCAAAAATGAGAGGCAGAGTCCGTGGTATCTGAGTCATACGGGCTTTAATTAAGTATCTCGAGACACTGGACATCGGGTTCCATCACCACTAAGGTTCAGGAAGGGATATTCAACATTTTATTAACATCACACATTATATATAGTAAAACAGTATAATTGAAATGAATACAGTAGGCGTAACAAGTGAAAAGAGAGTGATAAGAACACATGGGTGTAAAAGAAGGCGTGTACAAGGGCGTACACGGAGGTGTGTGCTGGAAGCGTCACAGAAGTGTCATAGGTGGGTGGATGCATAGAGAAATTCTGCAGGGTCAGCAGAAACTTTTACCCTGGATGCGTGCGCAACTGAGCATGACGTGTAACTGGGGAGAGCTGGGGGGCTTGACCTTAGCACTAGTAGAGGAGTCTGGTGTCTGGGATGTCGGAACGACCTGCACTATAGCATATCTGATATCTCATGTTTGGAGGATGTGTTGTCTGAAGTTAAAGGTCTCTCGGGCAGAGGCCGTTCAATACTGAATGCTAGTGCGTGCATATGGTTCTTCATGCAATGTACGGGGGCCATGGGCCTACCATGGTAACGGGTTCAGTAAATTACTTGCATGGAGACAGGAAGACAGGGCCCTTTGCTCTGCAGCCGGGAATATGTTTACCTATTTCACTAGACTGGAATGTGTTTTTGCGGAGGCTGAGCAGATAACTGTAGGCAAAATATCGTCTTGGCAGGCAGGCCAGGCCGAGCCGGGCACCGCTCGCCTGAGCAGGAAGTAAGGTAGAGGTCAGGGATGCATACCTAAACTGCAGCTTTCAGAGACAGAAGAGACTCGGAGCCTCAATTAAGGGCCTGACTCGGCTGAGCCAGAAAAACGTGAAGAACGTGCGCTTTGCGATATTTAAAAGTGCACCATGTAAAGACGTTGGCACCATAGGCCTAAAAGCCAAATTAACGTGGTTTTCTTGGAGAACTGAATAACTGACATGTTAACGTTGGACGCAAATGCATATGCGTCTTCATGGCAGGCACGGGAAGGGAATTACACGACATACATGGAACATGGGTGCATGGTTAGGGTGCGAGTGGGGGTCACACTGACTACCTAAAAATTTCTATTTCCCCATTCCCTCCTTGACCCCTACTGCGCCCTTCAGGATATATCTATTTTCATGAGACCATCTATCTGTTCATATAACATCATTTGCTCATCTTTCTTCATTCGGGAACGGGAACGTGGACTTGGACGGGGAATACAAGACGTGGCGCACAAGCCGCAAATCGCTGGCCCACATTGCAAACAGAGACAACAACTGAATACTATGAGCAGTATTATTCCTAGGAATGACAGTACTTTCCATCCCCAGGCTGATATCACACTCCAGAGCCAACCGGACCATGTCCAGGAGCCAGGATTCTGGTGCATCTGGAGAGCAATCTTATGGAGCCTGGTTATTGCTTTGTATACTGACGGTGCGTTATTAGGAATAAACACACAACAACTGGATCCGATCACTCTACAAGCCCCGCCCCTATCGGCCAGGATGACATCAAGGACAAGGCGGTTTTGAAGAACAACAAGTCTCATAGCAGACTGCTCTTCGGTCAAGTTACCTAAGGCAAAGGCAGTTTTGTTCACTACTGCCTCAAGAGTTCTGGTTAGTCTACGTATTATTTTACTGTTTTGGACTGGACCTATGAACCAGAAATATCCTTTAATGTAATCCTTATACTGATCCCATGCTGACTCGGAGTAATCAATAACCGGAGGAAGGTCTCTCTTTTGTCTTACATGAGTGAGTTGGGAATTCCGATGATAATCGGATGGGGCTAGGAAAACAGGTGGTAATAGGAAGGCGATATAACATGTTCCATCCCAATCTAAGGGCAGACGTACATAAGCTGTCTGACCACAAATAAAATAAGAATGGCGGGAAGCTTTGAAAGTAGACTTTCCTTTATCACTGAATTTGACCACAGTATTACAATCACTGTGTCCTAGATGTACTGAACCATTCTTTCTAACGCATAATTCACCTTTCACTGGTAAAACCGTTATAAACGGCAAGTCCGAATTAGTCTCGGACTGAACGCTCAGAATCATAAGATTAAGGGTAAAATTTCCTAATCCATATACTTCATTTTCTAGATCGGTTCCTGTCCTTTGGGGAAGACCGTCCTTGTCTGGGAAACATGCTTGATTCATAACTGTGTTCAGGTTTCCCCATATCCAATTGCCTTGGGAAACCTTGGACTTACTATCTAGGGAGGACATTAAAGTAAACCATGCACCGCACGAACCATTATGTGTAAACGGATAGGGAAAGAGGGGCAGAACTCCCTTGTATTTCTGATAAGGAGGGAGTCGTCCGCATACCCAGCAATTCGTGGCATTGCTGGTCTGATGAGAATGGTGTAACATACGGATAAAAGTGTTGTTGCGCAGTGCTAGACGATAGGACAATTCGTGTGGTGGCAGGTCACTGAAGGTATGCTCGATGGTGTCATTGGAAGAAGAATGTACATGTGAACCAAGAGGAAAGAAAATATGTAACGTCCAGCTTATACATATGATCGTAATACTCAGAAAAAACATAAAAAGCAATGTTATGATGCATCTGCTACGCAGATCTTTACAGTATTTCATTTTCTTGACTTTCTGTCTATCTCTCTCACTATTTGGGTCTATCTCATACATGTCAGAAACCTGTCTAACTGTTTCACCCGAGGGGGACTTAAACAATTAAACGCTGTCTGACTTACTAGACCTCAGCTTAGATTTGTACTCCTGTTGCGGAGTTTTCTCTAACAGGGGGAGTTTAGAGTCAGTTTCGGGGCAGTCCTTGGGAAATGTCTTTGGACACAGTCCATGAAATCGCTTGATGTGGCTGGAATGGAGCCACCCTTTTCTTCCCTCAACTTTAACAGCGGTCCTCGTGGTCATCAACACCAGTTTCGGCTCCTTCCACCTGGGCTCCAGAGGGCTTGTGCGATCGAAATTAAGTATATAGACCAGATCCCCCGGAACGATTTCATGCGGTTTCACTTGGGTGTTGTCCAGGAAGGCAGCCGCGACCTGTGAACGACAAGAGAGTAGTGCAGACATCAAGGAAGCCAGGTAATCTGTCAGCATGTTACTATCAACATCAGTTATTTTACGAGGCATAGGCGTACCCCACATGTTTGGAGGTCTGCCGAAGACTACCTCATAGGGAGATAGTCCGGTTCTGGAATGAGCTACCATACGCATGTAAAAGAGGGCAACCGGTAGGGCTACCATCCAATCTACACCTTTTTCTGCACAGACCTTTGCTAATCGTATTTTCAGAGTCTGATTATGTCTCTCAACGAGACCAGCTGCTTCGGGGTGTCGTACACAGTGAAATTTCCACTGGTATCCTAACAGGAGTGATACCTGTTTCATCATTTCGGACGAGAATGGCTGTCCATTATCTGAGTACACGACACGGGGCAAGCCGTATCGCGGGAAGAATTCACGGACCAACTGCTTGGCAGTGGTTACAGCAGTGTAATCTGGGACTGGGTACGCTTCTGTCCATCTGGAAAGGGCACATACAACTACGAGGACATACTTGAATCCTCGGCATCTGTCCATCTGGATATAATCCATCTGGAGGACGTCAAAAGGATGGTCAGGAGGATGAAATCCACCTAGTTCCACGGGAATGCCTTTGCCTGGATTGAACTGACAACAGATCATGCAGGTACGTACTTTCTGTTTTGCTGCTGCACGTAAATGCTTATTGAACCAAATATTCTGGATGCCGTCTAACATAGCTTTTTCTCCTACGTGTGCTGGACTATGTGCTGTATTAATGATAACTTGAACCATAGAGTCGGGGAGAAACCATGTGGCTTTTCCCTTCGTCAACCATCCCTGATCTGTCTGGACCCCTCCTTGTTCAGTCCATTTCTTGATTTCATCCGGAGTGGCATGTGTCTGTATATCGAGTACATCTTGTGTGGGATCCCTGACTGTCATGCAATGCGTCAGTGGAGTTACTTCAGTCTTTGTCATGTCAGTCGATATGTCTGTTTGAGTCTGAGCTGTGAGTTTAGCTGTTCGATCTGCCAGGTCGTTACCCTGGGAAATAGTATCAGTAACCTTAGTATGTGCTTTGCACTTCATGATGGCTATGGCTGTAGGCAAATGTATTGCTTCTAACAGAGCTTGAATGAGGGGACCATGCTGTATTTTGGCTCCATGGGAAGTTAAAAAACCTCTCTCTTGCCAGAGGATACCGAAGTCGTGAACGACTCCGAATGCGTACTGTGAATCTGTGTATATGTTTACTTTCAGGTTCTTGGCTCGTATGCAGGCTTGGGTCAGAGCAATGAGCTCTGCTGCTTGGGCAGACAATGTGTCAATACGATGTGTTTCTATGACTTCAGTTTCAGTGGTCACTGCATATGCGGCCACTAACTCTCCTGTACTTGTTCTCATACATGAACCATCCACGTAAAGTGTCAGGTCTGGGTCGGGCAATGCAATGTCTGTCAAGTCTTGTCTGGGTTTCGTGATTGTGTTAATGACTTCCACACAGTCATGAGGTGTAGGGTCTGTTGTGCTCGAGGGTAACAATGTAGCAGGGTTTAATGTATTGCAACGTCTGATCTCTATGTGTGGCTGAAACAGTGTCAATTCATATCCTGTCAGTCGTGCTATGGTCAAGTGCTGAGTCTGTGTCCTGTTTAGGAGAACTTCCACGGAGTGTGGAACCTGTACTGTCAGGGGATGTCCTAATACTATGGAGTCGCTCTTTCTGATAGCTAGAGCTGCTGCTGCAACTGATTTCAGGCACGCAGACAGAGCCTGGGCTACTGGATCCAATGTACTATAAAAATAAGCACAAGGCTTGTGTTTTCCTGCTTGATCTTGTGTCAGAACAGATAATGCTGTGCCATCGCGTTCAGTAACAAAAAGTGTAAAAGGTTTGCTGTAACATGGTGTCGCTAAAACAGGTGCTTGACATAGGGCTTTCTTCAGTTCATCAAAAGCTTGTGTATGTTCCTGAGTCTAAGGGAGGACAGTCGAAGTCGCTGCCTCCTGTGTTGTCAACTGTATGAGTGGCTTTGCTAGATATGCATACTGAGGAATCCATTGTCTGCAGTAAGAAGTGAGGCCAATGAAGGCCCGTACTTCCTTTTGTGTCTTGGGTTGTGGAAGATGTGCAATTAACTGGATACGGTCAGGTGTCAACTGTCTACCCCTCTTGGACAGCAAGTGTCCAAGGTATACCACTTGCTGGGCACAGAATTGTAGCTTCGAAGGGGACACTTTATGCCCCTTTTCGGCCAAGAAATACAAGACAGTCAATGATGCGCGTTCACAGTCACGTTCGGTCCGCGCTGTAATTAACAGATCGTCAACATATTGGAGTAGGGCAGTGTCAGTAGGCATGTGAATACTGTCAAGTTGTCGTTTCAGGGCTTGGCTGTAAATACTAGGGCTTTCTGTGAATCCTTGAGGAGCACGTGCAAATTTGAAGCTTCGGCCATTTAAACAGAATCCGAAAAGATATTGGCTTTCCGGGTGGATGGGGACACTAAAGAAGGCGTTCTTGAGATCGATTACAGTAAAGAACGCAGCTTCTGAGTCAATAGCAGTCAATAAAGAAGAAATGTCTGGGACCACTGGGTACTGGGGTATGATGCATTTATTTAATTCTCGAAGGTCAATCACCAATCTGTAGACCGGAGGTGCATTCGGATCAGTTTGTTTAAGAATCGGAATGACAGGGGAATTACATACATTGTAGTCAGTTTCTACAACCACTCCTTGTGCAATGAGCTCGTCAACAATTTTCAGTAAGGCTGCTACAGCATCAGGTGGTAACTTGTATTGTCGGATTCAAGGCAGTACAACTCCTTGTTTGAGAGTAACACGGTATGGTGTAATGTGCATACAACCTACATCAGTCGGGCCTTGTGCCCATAAATGCTGTGGTACATTCTGCAATCTTGGATCAAAATCTCTCAACACATAATGACCTTTAAAATCACGTAAAAACAATCTCACTCCTTCCGGAGAACAACATATTACTGCTCCTAGTGCTTTCAATGTTTTAATACCAAGCAAGTTTTCAGGACATGATTTCGTAAGCAACAAGTCTGTAGTTCGAGATAACGGACCATCTTCTAGGGGAACTGGTTTTGACACTTCATTAACAATAGGCTTTCCTGAAAAACCCAGGGAAACATTCTGTGAGCCTGAGAGGGGTGCCCCTGGAACCTCGTCATGACTGATGGTAGTTCTGCTCGCCCCTGTGTCAATCAAACATTTTCTGTCTTTCCCTAATACCTGACTATGTACATAGGGACCCTCTTGATCTACAGGAACCTCGATAAGGGGCAAGCCAACCTCCCTCTCTAGGCTGTTTCATGAGTACTGCTGATAATCGGGGTAATCTGACTGAGCATACTGATACATTTGTTGCGTGACATGTTGTGTGGCAGCAATAGGTTGGGGCTGGGGTACAGCTACTGTTTGTTGTGTATTCTGTGGAGGTTGCATGTTCTGCGGAATATTTTGTGGAACATGTTCTTGTCTAGGTGGACGCGGTCTTTCTTTCGTTTTGCCAGTAGCTATATTATGTCTCAGAACGGCACATTCATTTATATAGTGACCTGGATGTTTACAGTAGTTGCAGTTCCCTTTAACAGGAGCTGCAGGATGACTGGACGGTGTCGTACCCCTCTTCTGACCATCTACTGGGACAGACTGAGCAACTAGTACTTTCATTTTCGTGTCTTTAATACGTCTCTGTTCGTGTTCGTGTTCTTCTCGAATTCGGTTTTGATGGTACTGTAACATTTGCAACATTTGGGAAGGGGTATTAGCTTGCCAGGTACTCTCTACCTTTAGTACTCTATTTTTAACTTGTGGTAAGGAATTCTCTACTAATTTGGTCACAAAAAGATGTGGGTACGATTCACTACTTGTCTTCAGGCCGCTATTAATAATGAAACATTTTTCGAATCTGGAATAAAAATCACTAGTGTCTTCATCTTGTTTCTGTTTGCAGGCTGAGATTGCATCCCAGTCTTCCTTTTTAGTTGTCAATAACCTCGGCAAGACCTGTACTAATAATCCTGGTAATGATTTGGCTTTGTCCCCAAGACCAGTACCAGGGACTCGCGTATTTTCTTCGTCTTCTAATTCTGCCCAATCAATCTTTTTCTCTCCCACCTCCCATTCTTTTTCTTTAAGTTTTTCGTAAATGCCAGCAGGCAACAGAACTTTCAACATTTTAATGATATTGGGATACGTATACTCCCCCATGGGGAGCATGTCTTTTAATTCACGGTGAAACCCTGCTGGATCTTTATCGTGACAGGGTACTAATTTTTTCATTTCCAATAATTCCAATTTCGTTAAGGGTGTGTATACGAATACTCGTTCCAGCGTATCATCTGCCCTCCAGACTGGATGAACTTCTCGTAAGGGGTTCTGTCTGTCTATGTAAAATGTTTTCCTTACTGGGGGTGGAACGGGAACAAAATGTGGAGTCAGGAAAGTTCTGTACTTGTGTCGCTGTTCTAGAATGACATTAATTAAATCGGTACCTAGGCCTCTCCATCTACCTAGGAGTAACTCGTCCAATATATTATATAGGGGACCTGGATCAGAATGCTGACTTTCATACAATGTAATGAGATGTTGAATCATATACATACCGGCTAATCGCTGTTCGTCTGGGGAAAGATTCAAAAATGTTTGCGCTACTGAGTCATCTTTATATACGTTAGTATTGCCAGCCCATTGTACTGCTGACCGGGCTAGTTCCTGTTCATGCATGGTGCTAAGTTCACTGTAACCTATTCGTTGTTTTAGTACTTTATCAGTGGTTTGGAATAGATGCTCAAGAGAACATTGTTCTGGTATGGGAGAAAGAAAACGTTTCTTGCTTTCTAGGCGTATGGGTTTGTCAAAGGGTCTTGCCCTACCTACGTAAGCTATTTTATCTGGGTTATCGGGGTTTTCAATTTGTATATCATCGTCTTCTGAAACTACATCATCATCCTCTCTATCGGCCTCTCTCTCTGCTCTTTCCCTTTCGTGTATGTCTATAATTACCTTACGAATCTTTCTGTACATGGCTTCTATACAAGCCTGTCTACTATGTTTGCCATCGGCTATGTTTTCACTCCATTTTGTCAGAACCTTCATCTCTTCTTTATTATAACCGGGCTGGTCTTGTTCCCTTATCAAACAATTTATCAAAAACTGTAAGATCATATTTTGAGTCTCCACCTTCCTGTGTGCCACGGCCTCTTGAATACTGTCTGGTCTCTCCCCTGTTCTGATAAAATGATAAATGTTATCTAAATGTTCTTTCATATCTGGAAAAATAGTCAAATAGTTTGTAACCCGTCGTAAACGTATTGAATATAGGATCATCTGGTCTTCGCCAGGTACTGGATCATTTCTACAATCAGTAAGGTACTGTTTAAGGGCTGCGTATGTAGTTACTTTTGGTGTGCGTTTGTAATGCTGCTTCTCTGAGTGTGGTTCGTTTTATTTGAGGCGAGGTGATAGGGAGACCTCCTACTGCTCCCCCTGAAGTGTGACCATCAACTATTACTGGCTGTGCTGTTACTGGTGGCGGTGTAGGCGGTAAACTAGGTGTAGGTAATGTAGATTGGCCCTGGGTTGCAGGCGGAGTGAAGGGATTGCCAGGGCCAGTGGCAGGAGGAGTTTGAGTTTGAGTTTGAGTTTGAGTTTGAAAATACTTTTAGAGCGCACGTATACCAGCGGTTTCTTGGCGCTATAGCTAACGGGAACTGAGGTTAGAAATAGGGAGGACAGAGGGAGCATTTATTCAAAGGACTTTGTGAATAAGTGGGTTTTAAGGGATTTGCGGAATTGTGAGTAGAGGGTGACGGAGCGAAGTTCGAGGGGAAGGGAATTCCAGAGGGTGGGGGCAAGGATAGCAAATTTGGATCCACCCCACTTCTTTCTCCGGAAGCGTGGGATGGTGAGAAGGGAATGGGAGGAGGAACGTAGAGCCCTGGTGGGGACGTATGAGACAATCTCAGAGGAGATGAAGGCTGGCGCCAAACCCGATCGGGCCAGGAAAGTGATGGATGCAAGCTTGAATTGAATTCTAGCTCGCACGGGGAGCCAATGAAGTGATTTGAGAAGTGGGGTAGAGTGTTGAAATTTAGGGAGATTGAAAGCCAGACGAGCCGCCTGGTTTTGAATCTGTTGTAGGCGACGCAAACTGTATGCAGGGATGCCGGCATACAGGGCGTTCCCATAGTCCAGGCGGGACACCACCATGGCCAAGATGATAAGTTTGAGGGCAGAGAAAGTGAAGAAGCGGGACACCCTGCGTATGGTACGCAGTGAGAAGAAGGAAGAAGATACCACAGAGCTAACCTGGGAGTGAAGGCTGAGTTGAGAGTTAAGTTTTATGCCTAAAGTTTTGACTGAGGAGGAGGGGACAGGAGAAGGACCAAGAGAGGGGGGCCAAAAAAGAGGGGACCAGGGACTGGATGAACCACCCGTCAACACCAGCTCGGTTTTATCAGGGTTGAGTTTAAGTTGGTTGTGGTTCATCCAGTCCCTGATATGAAGCATGACAGTTTGAAAATTAAGGACAGCAGAGGGAGAGGAAAGATTGAAGACTAGCTGGAGGTCATCCGCATAGTTAAATACGGCGACCTCCATCTGTTGAAGAGAGAAAATCAGAGGGGCAATATACAAATTAAACAAGAGGGGAGAGAGAGAGGAACCTTGAGGGACCCCGCACTGAACTTTCCGGATGTCTGCTGTGAAGTCACCCAGGCGGACAGCCTGGGTGCGGTCGCTCAGGAAGGAGGATAACCAGACCAGGGCAGTCCCCCCGATCCCCGCCGCCCTGATACGGGAAAGTAAGATGTTATAATCCACCGTATCAAAGGCGGCTGAGAGATCGAGGAGCACAAGGGCCTGGTGCTGATTGGTGTCTATACCCTCCCTGAGGGTGTCAAGAACCGACATGACAACGGACTCCGTAGAGTGTGCGGGGTGGAAACCGGCTTGGCGGGGGGCAAGGGCTCCGTGCTTCTCCACAAAGGAACTCAGAGCGCAGGTGACATGGCGCTCGAGCACCTTAGCCAAAAATGGCAGAAGGGAGATGGGGCGGAAATTGGCCGGGACAGAAGGATCTGCCCCAGGTTTTTTCAGAATGGGCACAATTACCGCGGATTTCAGGGAGCTGGGGACTATGCCTTGAGAAAGGGAACTGTTGAGGAGGTGAAGGGGAGGGTCTTGGCAAGAAACAAAGATGTGACGAAGGATGTGGGCAGGGCAGGGGTCGAGCGGGGAGCCAGATTTGATCAGGGGCACCAAAGAGGTCAGACTTTCCCGAGTGATAGGGGGAAAGGTGGTCAGTGCCCCTTTAGGGGGAGGACATTGAGGATCAACAAAAAATGGGGAAGGAGGAGGGATGTTGGCCTTGATGGTAGAAATTTTGTGAATAAAATAATTATTGAGAGAGAGGCAGAGATCTTCGGACGGGGCTGGTTTTAGAGTAGTTCTGTCCGAGAACGCCAGGTTATGGACGATGGTAAATATCTCCTTGGACTGGTTCTCTGCTGCTAAGATTTTGGAGGAGAAATAGGATGTTTTAGCCTCCAAGATGCCTTTTTTGTACTGGCTCAGGATGTTGGTGTATTCCAGTTTCAAAGTGGGGCAATAGTTTCTCCTCCAAGCCCGCTCCGCGCGGCGAACTGTTAGTTTGGTGGTTTTAAGCTCTTTATTAAACCACTGATTGGCGTCTTTGTCGCGTTTGGAAGTAATGCGCTTGAGTGGGGCAACGGAGCCACTGATCTATGGCATCAACCTGGGAGGCGGTGGTAAGGCCCTGAAGAGAGGGAAGAGAGCAGGTAAGGAGGGAGGAGAGATTCTCAAGGTTGACACGGCCCCATGATCGGACCCAGGTGTTTTTGGGCCGAAGGGGCTTAGCTGGGGGAAGAATAGGGAGGAGAAAAGAAATCAGGTGGTGGTCAGACCAAGGGCAAGGGGAAATAGAAAGTGATTCCACAGGGCAGTTCAGGGACCAGATCTGGTCAAGCCGATGACCTTTAATGTGGGTGGGGGAGTGAACATGAGATATAAAGTTGAGGGAGTGAAGAGTTTCGGAAAATTCCTTTGATGACGGACATTCGGCGGGATCAGAGGGCCAGAAATTAAAATGGCCAAGGAGCAAGATGGAAGAATTGTTGACTGTAATGGTGGCCAGGACCTCCAAAAAGTCGGGGAGAAACTGTAGGGGGGACTGGGGGGGACGGTAGGTGAGGAAGCAGGTTAGGGAGGGAGAGGTGGAGACTGTGCGAATCACCAGAAATTCGGTGGTGGCAATGGTAGGTAGGGATAGAATTTGAAAGGGGAGATCGGTACGTGCAATGACCGCCACGCCGCCCCCAGCTCTGCCTAAAGAACGGTCCGCCCTAAGGGCATAGTAGGAGGCCGGTAAGGTGGATAGAAGGGCAGGGAGGGAGTCGTCGCAGAACCAGGTCTCGGTTAAGAAGAGGAGATCAGGAGCATGAAGGTCCAGCAGGACCGAAAGTTCGTGCGCGTGGGCAACGGCAGACCGGGTATTAAGGTAGAAGGCAGTGAAGTTTTTAGGGATTGGCGAAGGAGCAGACTTACAAATCGTGGGAGAAGTGTCGACTGTGGGAAAAGGGCAAGGAAGGGGGGTGGGGGGAGTTATGCCAAGAGCAGAGATGCAAGAGTTTGTTGTGGCCTAGATGGGCCAAGGGCCCTGGTAGCTACGAAGTAGGTCCGGGGTGTAGGTAGTGAGTGGGGCAGAGTGAGGCGCCCCTAGTCCCGGCCAGTCGCGGACGGGCGCAGACGGGCTTGCCTTAGGCGCGCCTTTGGTGTGCAATCGACGCGCCCGCTGCGCTCGTCCGCTGCGCTTCCTACCAAGACACATGATTTATAGCAGCAGGACAAGGTGTTGGAGGGGGCGTGGCCAACCGAGGGGGCGTGTCTCGTTCACGCGCCGCGCCCTCGAGAATGGCTGCCAAAGAAGGGAGTCGTTGCAGCGTGTAGCGCTGTTCAAAGATGCCAGCAAGTGCAGGTAGGTGGGGGGGGGGTAATCAGAACACAGTATCACAATCAAATTTTAAAAGTTTTAAAAATCAGCGTTTTCCTCGCTCCCGGCTTTCCGCCTCAGGAGTCCTATCATTAGTGCGACGCCTAGCGTCGGCGCGCACTATTTATGTGGTCTGGCGAGGGGGCGTGGCCAACCGAGGGGGCGTGTCTCGTTCACGTGCCGCGCCCTCGAGAATGGCTGCCAAAGAAGGGAGTCGTTGCAGCGTGTAGCGCTGTTCAAGGATGCCAGCAAGTGCAGGTAGGTGGGGGGGGGGGTAATCAGAACACAGTATCACAATCAAATTTTAAAAGTTTTAAAAATCAGCGTTTTCCTCACTCCCGGCTTTCCACCTCAGGAGTCCTATCGTTAGTGCGACGCCTAGCGTCGGCGCGCACTATTTATGTGGTCTGGCGAGGGGGCGTGGCCAACCGAGGCAGCGTGTCTCGTTCACGCGCCGCGCCCTCGAGAATGGCTGCCAAAGAACAGTGGGGGAAGAAACAATGGGGGAACTCGTGTCCTGAACAGGATTATTATTAGTAGGTGTTACACGTGCATTAGCATACTCTGGAGCAACGTCATCTAAATAGGAAGAAAGGAAAATGTCCGCTGCGGTCTGTCTATGACGGAGTTTAGTCGGGACCAATGGTGGCGGCAAGTTACGGGGTACTTCCGGGGTCGCCTTGGGTAGGCCCTCGGCAAGAACAGGATACAGACATGTAATAAGGGCATTTCTTTGTCTGTCTAATTGTTCTACTTTGATTCGTTCACCTTCTTCTAGTAATTCTCTTTCTTTAGCTTTTTTAGATTCTTCTCTACTTTTCTCTGCTTTCCTAAGTTCTTTCTCTGTTCTTCTATGCGCTTCTTTACGCCACAATTCTATGGCATCTTTCTGGGATTGTCTGGCTTTCTTTTTCCACAATGCATCTTCTACTCTCATGATGCATTCAGCATCCCATGTCCCTGAGACAGGCCATCTATACTTCTCTTCCAGATCCTTGGTATAATCAACCCATAAGTCTAAGTACAGTATGGCATCTAAGCCATGCTTGTGGTACATAAAATGTCCGGGAGTGTCCCTAGGAGGGACGGGAACTGCTTCTTCGAGTATCCCTTTCCTAGTTCCTATCTGACGTAATTTCGAAAACAGCGGCATAGTTGTATTTTACTTGAACGTGAACACAATAAACACAGTAATGAATTGCAAACAATCATTCATACCACGACATTAAACACATTAAAATATTTTCGGACAGATGCTACCTAGTACATAGAAAAACACGATTTCTGAAAATCTCGAGATACAACACTAGAATACTGTATTACTAGATGCACTGCTAGAACAGTACAGACATACCGGTCCCATAAAGAGACACGTCGTACCGTATCCACCTAAGTGAACACGTCTGGACCGGGTCTGTGTACCCAGACCCGTCTTGACCGGGCACAAATTAATGAACCCATCTAGATGCGTTCCCAACAACGGTACTCACCGGGAAGCAGAAACTGAAGGCCTCGGAAACTCGACACTGGACTGGACTGGACTGGTACCACTACTACGCATGCGCTTCGGAACAGGTGGGCCTCCGGATACCTCGGACCTTGCACTCTCTCGGCTTGGGGCTCTGGTCGGGATCCTCCGCATTCCTCACCGCCTCGTCTGGAATGCGGGTCGCAGTCTCCGTCTCCTCCGTGGGCCTGAGGGAGATAGCAGGAAAACCCGCAGGTGTGCACAGGAGTCCGTCACGGCTGTAGAAGGGGTCAGGGGCCTGCGTTACATCGCCGGCGCGTGGGAAAGAGGAGGAGTCCCTATTCGGGCGCCAGATTATGTGGTAAATAAATTTACCGGACTATTTTTCTATACATTAAATGACAATAAGGATAGCTCAAAAATGAGAGGCAGAGTCCGTGGTATCTGAGTCATACGGGCTTTAATTAAGTATCTCGAGACACTGGACATCGGGTTCCATCACCACTAAGGTTCAGGAAGGGATATTCAACATTTTATTAACATCACACATTATATATAGTAAAACAGTATAATTGAAATGAATACAGTAGGCGTAACAAGTGAAAAGAGAGTGATAAGAACACATGGGCGTAAAAGAAGGCGTGTACAAGGGCGTACACGGAGGTGTGTGCTGGAAGCGTCACAGAAGTGTCATAGGTGGGTGGATGCATAGAGAAATTCTGCAGGGTCAGCAGAAACTTTTACCCTGTATGCGTGCGCAACTGAGCATGACGTGTAACTGGGGAGAGCTGGGGGGCTTGACCTTAGCACTAGTAGAGGAGTCTGGTGTCTGGGATGTCGGAACGACCTGCACTATAGCATATCTGATATCTCATGTTTGGAGGATGTGTTGTCTGAAGTAAAAGGTCTCTCGGGCAGAGGCCGTTCAATACTGAATGCTAGTGCGTGCATATGGTTCTTCATGCAATGTACGGGGGCCATGGGCCTACCATGGTAACGGGTTCAGTAAATTACTTGCATGGAGACAGGAAGACAGGGCCCTTTGCTCTGCAGCCGGGAACATGTTTACCTATTTCACTAGACTGGAATGTGTTTTTGCGGAGGCTGAGCAGATAACTGTAGGCAAAATATCGTCTTGGCAGGCAGGCCAGGCCGAGCCGGGCACCGCTCGCCTGAGCAGGAAGTAAGGTAGAGGTCAGGGATGCATACCTAAACTGCAGCTTTCAGAGACAGAAGAGACTCGGAGCCTCAATTAAGGGCCTGACTCGGCTGAGCCAGAAAAACGTGAAGAACGTGCGCTTTGCGATATTTAAAAGTGCACCATGTAAAGACGTTGGCACCATAGGCCTAAAAGCCAAATTAACGTGGTTTTCTTGGAGAACTGAATAACTGACATGTTAACGTTGGACGCAAATGCATATGCGTCTTCATGGCAGGCACGGGAAGGGAATTACACGACATACATGGACAATGGGTGCATGGTTAGGGTGCGAGTGGGGGTCACACTGACTACCTAAAAATTTCTATTTCCTCAGAACAACACTCCAGTGTTGAATATCTCATCATATGAGTTAAGTGAGGATGAACAAAAAGTATTGTCTACAGGACTAACTTTTGTGCCTCTCAATCAGCCAAATGCCTTCAATAGCAAAACGGAACTCTTTGCTTTCTTCCGAAAGATCCGCCTCAGATACTTCTTTAGGAATTCAGATACCAACCATAAGAAGTCGCTCACTGTATTAAGGGTTCCATCAACATCCTTTCCACCCTCCTATTCCATGTCCAACGCTATATTGGCTTATGAAAGCATGGTTGCAAAAGATGTTTTCAAATCACCTGACACATATAAATACACTGTCCAAAACATCACCAAACCTGAGAAAGCAGCCCTTGGGATTGTGCCTCCTGCGTGGGGAAATGTGCGACACCTCAGTGGCCTTCCTTGTGTTTCTTGTTCTATTCAAAATAAAAATTTTACAAAAAAAGAATAACAAAGACATTGTGATAAAATCGGTGGACAAGGGTGGCGCCATTGTGGTCCAGGACACAACAGCCTATAAACTGGAAATCCAAAGACAACTGCAGGATGCATTAGCTATGCCCAACTACGAACTGACCCTTCAAAGGATTTGGCCACTGAAATCCTGAATCTTACTTCTGAGGCTTTAGAACTTGATTTTCTTAGGAAATTGGAGTTTGAATACTTGAATCAATTACACCCACGCTTACCCATGATCTACACTTAACCAAAAATCCACAAGGATATGTCCAATCCCCAGACAGGCCCATAGTGTCTGGCTGTGCAAATACATTGAATTTTTTTTATGGCCTATAGCAGAGGAAACACAATGCAAACTATAACACTGATCGATGAACGTCCATATAATCCAGCCCAACAACTGCGATTGACCTGTGAGGTGGTCTCTTTATACACGAGTATCCCGCAAGATCCAGCACTGGATGTCATAACCAAGTATCTTGACAGGCGCCCAGCACCCGTGGAAGTGCCCACTAAGTTCATCATCGACTTGCTAACAATAGCAATGAAGAAGAATTTTTTCTTTTTTCAAGGTCACTACTATGTTCAGACAAAGGGTGTGGCAATGGGGGCATCTTTCTCCCCAGACCTGGCCATTATTTATATGGACCATTTTGAACAATCTTTCATTTTCTCAAACAACCCACACCAACAGAGGATAGATCTATGAAGAAGATAAATAGATGATATCTTGATGATATGGACTGGAAATTAAATCGAACTTTTACGATTGGCTTAACCAATGTGACCCAGACATCAAATTTACAAAGCAGTCAGACCCAACTGAAATCGCATTTCTTGACATTAAGATCTGTTATGATAACAATTAACTGTACATTGCCCTCTACTGTAAATCTACGGAACGTAATTCGCTACTGAGGTACAACAGCCACCACCTGAGGGCACTGCGAGACAATCTCCCGGTTGGCCTATTTTTGCAGATTAAGAGGAATTGCTCTAAAAAAACTGACTACATTAAAGAAGTGGATATTCTAGGTGCCAGACTCATAGCCAGGGGGTACCCAAGAAGAATTATCAGGAGAGTGCAGAAGAGGCCGTGGTTCAGCCCGCGAGATGATCTACTAACCCTGAGAAATAGACAAGATCCTTCTTTGAAGCGGCCAATCTGTGTGAAGACTTGTAAATCCCCCGCTCGTATTTTAGCTGTCAACCGAGCTGTTTTCTATTTCACGACAACCGCTACATGCTCTGCGAATTCATGCACATGCCGGATTCCATCCTTTTAGCAGTCCCCGAAATCGATGATCACTCCCCTGAGCGACCGACCACGGCGTTGAGCACAATCACCGGCGTCATGCTAGTCCAATCCACCACTATTTTCTTAAAATAAACCGGTCACGGCACCACCAGTCTTTTTGTGTGTCAGTTTCGTTTAACAATATTGCACTACAGTTCGCAATAGGCGAGCTGTTTATTAGACTTGAATGCACCCACCGTTTATGTAACGATAGACGTTAATATACTTGCATGATTCATGATAGTGTATTCCGATTCCTTTTTTCAACACTTGTGACGCCTGAACCATTGTGACTCACCACCGATAGTGCACGCCATTTCTGTCCTTTGAATTAGCATTTACCAGATTCCATTCATGAAATGGTTTTCTTAGCTGGTTTTTCCTCTCCTCCATAGATTCATTCCATGTCCTTCCCTTGATTCAGGCTTTATCTCATTTATACTGATTTTTTGGGACTACTCAGCCCAACAGAGAAGAAATCTTATAACTACTTGGAACTGTGCACACCGCAGATGCACATTCAGTAAGTGCACAGTTGTCCTCTAAATGCGGAGTATTACCTCTGGTTTTATGCCTATTTATTCTGGCTAATGGTCACCTTTATCACACAGGCGATGCCTCACTCCTACCGATACACTGTACTTTGGAGAGCCTTGGACCTCCTTTTCTCCACGATTGGACTGTGAGAGAAACCTCCTGCCCTTCCACTGCAACACTTATGGTAATATTGAGTAACTCTGCCCAGCTTCCTGGGACTTTATTTTAGTTTTTTAGCTTGCAGTCAGGTACTGATACACTGTCCTTCTATTTTTAGGTGACCCCAGCCTCTATCACTTCACACTTGTCCTGATGAAGACCCCGCTAGTAAGGTTCAAGATACCTATGGAAAAGGGGTTGAAACGTCGACTTTAGAACACTTGCCAATACCCAATCGACAGTGATAAATAGACTGTGACCTCTTGTGTTATATGGCAAATATGTATACAATGTTGTGACTTTGACCATCCAGTATATAATCACTGTTTTTGCTTTCATTTTGATACTGTTGAATATTTTCTTTATTTGTATTTTTCCCTTCCATGAGAAAGACGTTAATACACTGGAACCACTTTAATGTATACTGCCATAGACCGAGTAGTCACACACGCCCACTCAGGCAGACCCAACATTTCTAAATGAGCCTTCTTCTCCACCTTACCCCAAGGGGAGCTTTCAAAATCATTGGATAATAAGCAATCAACAGGCATGGCTGGCCTCACAGCTACTTGAAGAGTACCAGAGGTCACGACCACTCAAAGGGAACCTGAGCCACCTTGCAAAGGCTCTCTGTGTTGTCAGCGGCAACAACTGGGAAGAATGCATTGGGGACCACCTGCTCTTCAGACACCAAGTGACACTTGACAGCTGTCACACTGGCTCGGGTGTTTCTAAGAGCCTCCACTCTATGGCCATTGATGGTCACCCAGTGCCTGTACTTCTTAGTCTTATCAGGCAGCTGAGATTTTGGAACCATCTTAAAGTCTCCTAATGAGACATGGGATATTTCTGCGGGACCCCACCTACCTTGGGCACCCATCGCCTCCCCACCCAGGGCTACACTGGCCATCTGACGGGGGGATGCACGAGTGGCAAATACTGACCCTTTTGGGGACACTGGAGATCATACCAACGGTGTACCACCTGTTTACACTGAAAGCAGGTAACAGGCCCCCTAGGAACAGGTTTACCTGTCGGGGTTCTAACTTCTTCTCAGGGGGAGGCTGGGAACCCTTATCTTGGTTCCCTTGGGGAATTACTTTGGGGAACTTTTTGGAACTCCCTCTGTTTATCCTTGTCCCCCCCACTCTTCTGCTGGAGACCCTGCCCACCTAAGGCTAAGTCTCCCACATTACCCTTGTGGACCCTGGTACTGGCCCAGCGGTCTGCCTCCTCAGCAAGCTTCCTAGGGTTAGTTAGCTTCCTATAAATAAGGTGCTGGTGTAGCTCTGGAAAACAATTAGCAGACAAGTGCTCGATGGCAATCAAATTATAGAGCACTCCAAAATGATCCACTTTGCTACCCTTCACCCAACCATCCATAGCTCTGCAAAAGAAAGATACATATTCTACCCAAGTGGTTTGCTCTTACTATCCCTGAACCTCTCTCTATAGAGTTCTGGAGTCAAACCATATCTTTCCATCAGTGCTTGCTTCATGTGGGCATGAGACATCCTTTTCTCACTGGGCAGGTTTAACAAAGTATCCCTCTCCTCACTACCAAACCGGCCCCACAACCCAGCTCCACAATCCTTCTCAGGGACCCGGTGGGCCAACATTGCCATTTCATAAGCTGCAAACCATTGCCCAATATCTTCATTTTTAGGTAAATCTTTGATGACATTCTTGGGAATATTTACCCTACCTTCTGAAGGCACAGATGGTGCACTGCCACCAGAGGGATTGATCTCTAAGACCTTTGCCTTGATCTCTAACTCCCTCAACATCCTCTCATGTTCCATTCTCATTTTCTCTCTCTACAAGGACAATCTGTTATTCTCTATTTCCCTCTGACTATCCATCTTAAGCTTAGCTATCTCCAGCTTGTCCCTCTGACTCTCCATCTTAAGCTTAGCCATCTCCAGCTTGTGTGCCCTATTTCTCTCCCTGTCTTCCAACTCTCTGGGGGACAGGTCTTATGAAGAGATACTACTGCCAGGTGCGGACGGTACCCCTCCCCTGGCTGGAAACACTGGCCTATCCAGTTTCCCATCTGCATCCCCAGTTGGTTCCACTTCAAGATCATGGACATTTCTTGCTTCTACCCAGGCCCTCAGCGCATTTTGGTAGTCATCCTTATTAGAAATGCCTGGTGTAGCAACTTTCAATTTCTTGCTGAGATGCGTGAGCTGTCAAAGTGTAGGTTTACAACCTCTCTTCCTCAAATTTGAGATCGATAGATATAACAGATGCTAGTCTATTTATGGTAGTAAGAATTGGGAGTTTTCAGGAAAAAATAACAGTCTAAGGAAAGAAATTCTACAAAGAAAAAAGTATGTGGTCACTTTTGGTCTGCATTCACTAGTAGTGTACACCAATTACTGTATACAAGTCACAAATGCTGGTCAAAATCCTCATCGCTGACCTCCAGTGTTAGATCTGGAGGTCTCTAGTTGGCAATGGTATTCGCCTTTGTCCAAATAGGGACCCTTACTTCTAAGTCAGGATATGGGGATTCCACTCCTAAATAACCCCTGCTCACCCCTTTTGTAGCTTGGCACGAGCAGACAGGCTTATCTCAGAGGCAGTGTGTTAAGCATTTGTGAATATAAACAGGAATATATTGAAAAGACTACAGATGGACACAAAACAGGTTTTATAAAGATAAGTATTCTTTATATAGACTTAACACAAGACCACAAACGACAAAAATCCACAATACTGTACTTAAGATTGACTTAAAAGATGGTAAAAGTTGCTTAGTTGAAGTTGATGATAAATGTGACAAAGTTCTCAACCACGTACCTGGATAAATAATGCAAAATAAACAAAGGGAGATGTGTCGGTTTCGTGCCTTGGGGGAGGTGATGCGCTTGCCTCAATGCTTGCGCAGAGTAGGGGATGCGTTGTAATCCTTACCGGTACCGGGATGATGCGTATGTTCTTGGCTTGCGGTCCGGTTGCGATGCGCAAGATGGTGCCTCGATGCGATTCGACAATCCTGGTGCGGTGCGAGAAGATGGTGTCCTTGATGCGACGATGCAATGGTGATGCGTAGATGCCCTGGCGGCCTTGCGATTACTTTGTACTTTGGAGCTGCGACAGGCCCTGCAATGCGCCTCTCCGGTGATGCCATGGCGACCCTCTCGATGGCGTCAGGTGTTACAGTGATGTGACAGCATTCAGCTTCGACGAAGACAAGCTTCCTGGGAGATGCGGCACACTTCTACGGTGATGAGATGATCTCAGCTGCGGCAGCGTCACGCTTCTTCTCGATGCGTCGCGCTTCCAGCTCCCAGCGACACGCAGCCTTTGGCAAACAGAATTCCCAGCAAGGAAACTCTGAGGGGAGCTGGAGATGAAGTCTTTTGTCCCTGAGACTTCAGCAGGAGGCAAGCACCAATTCAAGCCCTTGGAGAATATTCTGTAAGATGATGAAAGTCCTTAAAAAGTTCCTTCTCCTTTCCTTGGCAATAAAGAAACTCCTGCCTGCTAACCCAGCAAACATCACACTGGCAGTTTCTTTGGTTCTTCTCCTTGGCGAAAGGTTCATCTTGTTCCCAGAAATGATCTAAAGTTCTTGGTTCTGGGTCTCAATATTGATACTACTTTTCTCTTTGTTCTCTAAAGGCAGAGTGGCCTTTGCCCAGTTCAAACATGTTCTGGAGCACTCTGTTTACAGGATTCCCTCTTTCCTTTCACAGTGCGGGACAGAAACATCAGGCGCCCTACAGGAGTTTGGCACCAGCATTGTGGAGGGAAAGCACAGCTGTGGAGCACTTTGTTGACATGATTCCTTCTCTTCTTTCACAGTGCAGGACAGAGACATCATACACACCAGAGGAGGTGGAGCCAGCATTGTGGAGGGAAGTCCCTGCCCTATTCAGGTCCCAGGTGCAACTTCTCCCTCCCATTTAGATGCAGATCTCTCTATTCACCACTGGCTGGCTCATTATGTCTCCTGGAATTCCCCAGCCCTGTCACTAAAACTACAGACAAGGAATACACAACCTAGCAGAGGCAGACTTTGGATAGTTAGACAAGAAAATACTTACTTTCTAAAAGTGCTATCTTCAAACACAGAATGTTAAAACCCACTTTACTAAAAGATGTATTTTATCATTCTGAGTTCAGGCATTCTAAAAGCAAATTTCTATCATGTTCCCTGAGTCAGTTAGTATTATAAGATGTAATATTCTTACTGCCCATTGTGGCCTATGGAGAACAGGTAGACTTGCAATAGTGAAAAACGAAAATGGCTGTAATTCACTATTAGGAGATGCTACACACACCAGGGCATGTCCTCCCTTATACTTACAATGCACCCTGCCCTTGAGCCTACCATAGGGGTGTCCGATATGAAGCAAACAGAAGGGTTAGGGACTGGCAAGTGGGTGAACTTGCCAAATTAAGCTGGGAGTCACAGACTGTTCACAGGCCTTTTAATGGCAAGCCTGAGACACATTTTACAAGCTGCTTCTGTGGGTGGCAGAACCAGTGCTGAAAGCCCACCAGCAGCATTTGGTTCATAAGCCCTGGGCACACATGGTGCACTGTACTAGGGTATGAGAAGTAAATCAAATAACCCAATAATGGAATCACTAATTAGTACATCAATTTAACATAGACCCAGCGTATAACCAGCAAAACATATCAAAAACAGAGGAGGCAATCAGTAAAAATTGAAGGGAGACTCACGCCAATGATGCCAAGTCTAACACTGATTAAATCATCTGTGAGATCTCACACCCTACTAAATGTCTGCTGCACCATATCGTTTATGTGAGATGTCAAACGCTCATCCTATTTATTAACTCGATTCAGATTGAACATGTTTATCCTTTGTTGCATATCCCTAAATATTGGATTAGTGACGCTGATTGTGCCCCCTTCCAATGTGACTCTACATCCAACTAGGATACATTGCACTTTACGTTGATTTGCACTTTTTACCTACATTTGCGTAAATCCTTTTTAAAACCTGTCTTGATCGGAATTAATTTTATCTAAGCAGAATCTAAGCAGACCAGCATTGTTATACTTACAGCTGTTAACCGATTCCTGTGTCCGTTGGCATGTTGCCTGCTTTTTAAGTAGTGCTGTTAGTTTAAAGAATACCATGTCCTCTGTTTAATGTATTACTTTTGTCTGTGGTTGTGTGTTTTAATGTACTTTCATGACTGGTATGGTTTTATTTCTTTAGAATAAAGTTGTTGATGATGATGATCAATCACACCAGGTCGCTGGCTTGCCAGTCATTTCATCTTCAGTGTGCCACATTCTGTGCAGCCACTATTTCTAAACTGGTCTGCTATCTTCTGATAACATTATTCATAGTGTGTCATTGATTTTCTGTTCCAAAATGTCCATCTTGTGTAGAAGAGTCATTTTGGCCACCTTGGATCAATACAATAGTGATACGATAAGCACTTTATCATATGAAGACGGGTACCCAGTAAATTTCTACTGAGTAGCCACCTTGGAATGATATTGTACATAGGGTATCATTGTTTTTACTGTTCCAAGAGAGCTAACAAGTTGCTTCTAAACATGACAGTTAACTGGAACATTAAAAGAAAACAACAGTGTGCACAATACCTTTGCAAGATGGTTAGCTTTAACTTTAATTTTGGAATGCAAGCATATGCTTGCAAACTTTAGACTCCACTTTTACAAGAACAAAGTACTCATCCTGGGACCCACCCCCTCAGCCTGAGATGACATCTGGTGGCCTGCAACACTAGAAAGCCCTCCCACCCCTACGGACCATGCACGCAACCTCTGCATCATACTGGACTCCTCACTCTCTATGAACCACCAAGTCAAAACAATATCCACTTTCTGCTTCCACACACTCCACTTGCTTCAAAAGACTTTCAGATGGCTCCCAAAAGAATCCGAAAAGACGGTCACCCACGCCTACACTGGCGTCACCCAGATTAGTTCCGGAAACTACAGAACGTCCAAAACGCCGGATCCAGATTGGTCCTTGACATCCCTCGCTGCAGCCGCATGACAAAAAAACTCTGACAACTCCACTGGCTCCCTATCTACAAGAGTATTGCTGCCATGCTCCTCACACATTCCTACACAGGGCCCTCCATGACATAGCACCAGAATATCTGAACCAATGCCTCGCTTTCCACATAACTTTCCACACAACCGCCAGACAACCCTGCTCTCAACTCGCCTTGCCTCCGTCCCATGAATCCACAAGACCAGAACCGGAGGTAGATCCTTTACCTACCTTGCTGCCAAGACCTGGAACACACTACCCCTCCACCTCAGGCAATCCGCATTGTTGACCCAGTTCAGGAGGGACCTCAAGACCTGGATCTTTGACTGAGCCTCCACACCTGACGGATCAGCAGCCACACCCCCCCCTCCTCCCTGGCGCCTTGAGACACTCACAGGTGAGAAGTCGCACTTTTTTACAAACCCCTGACTGATTTATTGAAAATTTAGATGGGAGCATGTTTTATCTTTCATATGCTTCTTGATGTTCTGAGTCTGTTTCTGTGTGGAAGAGTAAGTGGGAGGATGAGTGCCAGGGGTACATGGATGATGACTCATTGAGTGCCTCATCTCACCTGTGACTTTAAAGACACTTTCAGTTATTAGCCAGACTTGTTGGCACTGTTTTATGCTGTTCAAATGCTCATTTCGCAAGTACTTTTCCCCTTAGATTTATATAGCATGAACAACACCGGAAGGTATCAACGCGCTTTACATGAGCACCATGGGGCATATTACCAACAACTAGCGATAATTATCGCTATGTTGGTTTAGCGGCGATATTTGTATCGCCGAGCTGCGGCGATTTTTATCGCTTAGGAACCTTGCTATTATCAAGGTTTATCTCCTAAGCGATAAAAATCGTCCGAAATGCATGAATATCACTGAAAAGTCAGCGATATTCATGCATTACCGAGCAAATGCTCTTAGCCATGTTATCCACCTACCATTGGATAACATGGCTAAGAACTGCTATGGGGCAGGTGTTAGCTTTTGGAGATATTCGCGTGAATATCTCCAAAAGTTGGTAATAGGAGATAGCGATGTTAGAGACTGTTTCCAGTCGCTAACATCTTGGCACGACCACTTTGCATGTCATTAGTGATAAATATCACTGACATGCAAAGCGGGGCCCAAGATGGTCGCTATCTCCTACTAGATGTCGTTAACTGGTGTTAGCGACAGCTAGGTAATAAGGAGATAATTTTATCTCCGCTTTCTTGGCTTTTAAAGCCAAAAAAGCGGAGATAAACCCCCTTGATAATATGCCCCCATGTGCGTTATAGACAGACACATTCATGTTTTTTTTTTTTTTTTTTTTTAGGCAGGGGGAGATTAAGTGATTCGTCGTCCAAATACACGGGATGTCGAGCGTCTCTGCTGAGACTCGAACCCAGTTCCCCAGCTTCGAGGTCGACCGCTGTAGCCCTCAGGCCTCTCCCCTCTCTTCTGATGTAGAGGTCTGCTCAGGAAGCAGGCGCCTTCCAATTGTCATGAGGTATAAATAACACAAACACCTCCGAAACCCTTTTTGCAAGGTATTTTTTGACAGCTGAAGGGAGAATGGTTCCCTTTCAATCTGATAACTCTAGAATATGTTTATGAAAATGCTATCGAGTCATCAGCACCGCATCTTTCCAGACATTAATGGGACAAAGGAAACCGTTCTTTGCATTTCTTTACTTGAAACCCGTTGTGAAAAACTAGACAGTCAGATTTTTCTCTCAAGGTCCGCGGATAGGATTTTCAAAATGTCACATTTTATACAGCCAGACATGCTCACACAGGCCCGCATTTGTGTCGCTCTTGCTTGAAAGCCCAGCACTGTACATCTGTCTCATTGTGAGCGCCGCCATTGAAGCGCCAGCCGCTTTCATTCAGTGCAAGTGAGAGTGTCTAGCTCAGGCGCGCAACACAGAATATAATTAAGCCTCTTTCTTTGTTCCTTAAATTTTCATCTTCCATCTCGTATCAGAATTAATGAGGAAGCTGTTTCCATTGCTCGGGAATACAAGGTTCTGAACTTTACACTTCATTTGCAAAGGGCCCTCTGTCCACGGAGTATTCTCTCTGTTAAAGTCGAATTCGGCTATTTTGGGCAGCACTTTATGAATTCAGTGTCGTCGGGGTTTTATCTTCACACATAAAGGCACAGGATATTGTATGGAATTAGTTAACGCCGCACTGTCTGCTCCAATGTAATGCATAGTGTAAATGTTATTTCACACATCAGGGCCCTAAATCACTGTATAGGTGCACTATGTGGTTGACATACTCTTTTACATGTAAACACCTACCCTTTGTTCTCAAAGTGTTCGGATTCACTTAGAAGTTGATTTGAAATGAATGAATGCCTGCTTCAGCTTAAAGTACACCATAAGATAGGTCCATAGTAGGTTTCTCATCTTAGTCCATAGAGGAGGATACAAGCCTAAATAAGACCAGGAATCTCTAAACTCCAATCCAGTATGCAGTTGCAGATGCTGCTTCCAGCACCCCTTGACTCTGATGAACTCACTTGACTCCAGATCCATGCTAGGGCCTACAGTAAAAAATATAAATGTAAACCTGTATTTGTAAAGCGCAAAAAACTCACCCTTCGGGGTCTCAAGGCGCTGGGGGGCCGTCGTGGAAATTAAGTGAGCTATTGCCGAGAGTCACAGGGTGCTAAACGAAGCTGCCACCAGAGCCGGGGATCGCACCATGAACCCTGTGCTAGAAAGTCAGCTGCCCTGGCGGCTGCACCACACCTCTCCAGTGGCTTCCCCATGGCTGTAGGAAATGGCCAGCAATCCCCGAATCCTCTTTTTTCCCAGGTGAGGTCCCTTAGGTGCATCGATGGCCAACATCAACTTTAAAGGCACATCTTCAAAGCTGAACATCTTCAAACGGCCCTTTCCGCCTTATGCCTGTCAGTGTCTTCCAGACCATGATGTCAAGGCTGACAACACTCATGTTCAACAAAGCCATGGCAAATGAGTCCTTGTTGCACGTAACCTTTTGTTGTGCACTCGCACCTCCGCATTCTCTTACAGCCCCATGTTGACAGAAAAGATAGTGCCCACACCGTCATTACCTTCCCCCTGCATAATTTACATTTGCCCATATAATGATTACACCGGACACATTGTTTATGGGTAAAGAACTGCTGCAGGTTTATTTTCATACAACAGTAGTATGACGTTTTAGTGGGTTACCTTACGGGCGATCGAGGGCAGGCAGCCCCTCGCTGCCCCGCCCGCCTTATGAGCCAGCCGGCACGGTGGGTCGACGCCCGGACAGTGCAGCCTTTGCTGATCCCCTTACGGATCACATGATCATGTCTTATACTCCCGCCCCTTTCAGGGCGGAGCGTGGTATGGCACACCCCCGGTTGGTCAGGCCCCCCAACCGCCCGAAGGACTAACGGGGCGCCGTCGCGGTTTTCCTGGAACCTCCCTTCGGCTCCAGGTCTTTGGCTCAGGCACCCTTACTGTGCCAGGCAGAGGTACCCTGACTGTAAAGTCTCCTGCTGGGGGACATTAGCAGGGCAGCCTTTTAGTGCCCACTAGGCGGAGCAATCCCCCCCACCCTCTTGGTCCCAAGGAGGGTGGGCTTGGTGGCTCACTAGCTCCTCCCCTGGGCGGCAGCATCCAGGAGAGGGCACACGCTTGGGGGGGCGGCCCTGGTATTTAGGCCCCTGCCGCCCCCCAGATCGACCTCTTGGCTCCTGATCTCTTCTGCCTGCCTGATGTGCAGCATTCCATGGCACTGCCTAATGGCTTAAACAACAGCTGTGCAATGCATAGTCGACAATTCACTTTTTCATTCAGTCCTCAAGAACTTCCTCTTCCATCCCCCCTCCTCTTCATAGAAAAATGGACACTTCCAATCCATACTTGTGAGATTTAATGTTACCTTGATCCACCCAGTATGTTTTGAGATTTGTGAAAATTACTGCTGTGCAAGGCAGGCAACCCCACTTTTAAGGTAGGTATGGGGGAAGATGTTCCTCCCGGGGGAAACATTTCCTGAGGGAAAACAAAAATGATAGATAAATTAGGTATGAACATATAATGCACTTTTCGGTGTTAATTTAGTTTGGAATTTTACACATGTGAAAAACAATACCAGTTGAAGGGTGTGGATTTCTGGACGTTCATCTCCAATTTTTTGTAAGTACGTGAAAAGTCAGAAATCTGCTCCAGGTGTATCATATATGCTATGGAAGCACATTTCAAATTCTGCCTATGCTTCACCCAAGCACAATTTCAAGGGACGATTCACACTATTTTGTACACTTATGTGACTATTTCACCAATCATAAATCTGAGCATTATTCTTATCCTGACGTACATTCAAAGGCTTTCTAAAGTTAAAGCAGGGCCTGCAGCAGACATTCCAGAAGTAGTTGTTCAATGCTGCTACAGTTTGATAAGTATTGAGGAAGTATGGGGGATATTCATATGGAAGTGGAGGAGAGGGGCGTTACGCCTCTCTCTCCCAATTTGGAAAAGCAAGGCTGCACCATATTCACAAGAACGTGGTGCAGCCTTGCTTTTCCCCCTGCGATGGCGCTAAGTTTCACAACTTAGTGCCAACGCGGGCACCCTTGCACTCTGTGCACTCTGTGCAAGGGTGCTTGCAAAAAAGAAGGTTTGCACAAGGCAACCCACAGGGAAAATGCAAAAATGAGGAGAAATAAAGCATTTCTCCTCCTATTGCCAACTTACGACAAGGGTTTTCCTGATCTTAAGTATGGTGTTAGCTCCTATTTATGCTGCCCTTGTGAATAGGGGCAGCATAAATATCAATGGGTTTCGCAGTGGAACGCCCATCACAATACCCACTGCACGCCCCTTTCATGCTAAACACTGCATGAAAGGGGGCCTATTCACAAGGCAGCATTAAGCCATGTTAAGTGGCTTAAGGCTGCCTTGTGAATAAGCAGGGCCCCTATCGTCACCACAATGTCTCTTTCAGTGAAGTTGTGGTGGCGATAGGGGCTTATGAATATGCCCCCATGTTTTTACTCTTTATAAGACAGTTGCCATTGAGCATTTGAACCACAAACATCTCTCTTTGTACGGGCACATTTCGAAACTGAACTTTAAATAATTTACCTAGCCAGATTACCTAGACGTGTCAGTCCCTGTTTCTGACAGAAGAAATCTTGTCATCTTTTTCGATTTAGACCTGTCATTTGATGTCCCTGTGTTTGAAGGCCTACTGGATCGTGTTTTTTGCAGGCCCAGCTTTAGAAGACATTTCTGCTTTTTATCCCTGCTGATCACAGCGCCATGGTCATTTGTGCCTCTATTCTCTTGCGCTGGATGTAGGGCAAAACTCTTTATCTTGGCCTTTCTGTGTGAGTGACATTCAAGCTTCACAGAAGTCTGAACATGGCTGTGACACGGGTGTATAAACTGCATAGTTTGTATCATGTATCCTCCTTACTCTGGTTCCAAGAGAAACAGCACATTCTGTTTAGGTCACTTAGTACAGTTCACCGCAGTATTTATAGGCCACATATATCCTTTTCTTCAAGTCCTATCAATTCTTATGCTCTTGCAAGGCCCCTTATATTTTGTGTCCTGCATCTTCTGAAGATTTCCGTTCAAATCTGCTCACTGGGAGTACAGATTTGCAGGTCCTTAGCTCTTAACTATAGATCTGCTTGGTAGTTCTCCTTTTTGTTAATTCTGACCACATCTTATTGCGTTGTGCAACGAAGACTCATCTTTTTTGCAGCTTTTCTATATGGTTGTATCTTTTTTGTCTATTTCACCTGCCACGTATGATTTCTAACACTGACCATGGGTGTATGTCTGAGATTTCTCAATATTAAAAGCAAAAGAAACCCAAAATTTAATCTTTGCTACACCAAAGAGCTAATAGCCAGGAAAATAATAAAAGATGCTAGGCACATCTTCCCTTCTCTGAACCCCATTATTTATCCGCTATTTTTGTTATCTTATTTTTTACCACCTGTAAGTTTCTTGTATCATGTACCTCCTATCTTTGAAATTTTGAAACCTGGCCAGATATACTCAGAGATTTAACTGTCTCAAACTATGCCAATAGCTACATTGTAGGGGTTGAGACTGCTAAATCACTTTATCTTATATTCCAAACCAATTTAGCAATTCAGAAAAGTTTTTGAAAAATAGATTAAGAAATTCTTACTCTTTTGCAATTTTAGAAAGGATGTGCTTTTGGTGTTACTTCCAATTTGCAAATCAATAGCATAAGTATAAATGGTTTGTGACTGTTACACTGATCGCAAAACATTGATGAGTTACCGACTCCTAAGTTGGGGTGATATTGATTAAAAAAAAAAAGGGGTCCCTTAGACCAACGCCACAATGTAACTTCCACTTATTGAAAATGGCCCTTGCTATTGTACTAAAAATTCTAAATTTGCATTGGTCTTTTATCTATCTCTTAGTCAATCAACCAGTAGATTTTTAGAGCATGACCTTTCACTCATGGGTATTCGGGTGCTGGCAGTGTCCAGTTGATTAGCCGAATAGCCAGGTCCTCCGGGACTTTTGAAACTCTGGAAGAGTTGAGATGGTCCGGAGATGAAAGGGTAGCCTGTTCCATTTCTTGTATGCTGGCTAGGAGAAGGAGCAACCTCCACAACTGCTAAGATGAATGGGGGGGGGGGGGGCAAGGGTTATAGAGATGTAATTGGAGCAGAGGTGTCTGGTGGGCTGATGACAGTTCAGATGGTGGTTCAGGTAGGCTGCACCACAGTTGTGCAGGGCGTTGTATGCATGGATCACAAGCTTGAAATGGTATTCCTTCTGTACTGGGAGTCAGTGGAGTTTCTTTGGGGGTGATGTGGATTCGTCTAGGGAGATCCAGGTTGAGTCTAACTGTGGAATTTTCTGTGGCTGTGTAGTCATTAGATCCTGCATAGAAAGCATTGCCATAATCCAGGTGACTGGTGATAAGAGCTTCAGTGATGGTGCATCTTATGTTTTGGGGGAGCCATTTCAATATCTTTCAAAGCATGCGGAGGATGAAGAAGCAGGAGGAGGAGACAGAGCTGACCTGAGTTGCCATGGTTAGCTTGTTGTCCTGGTTGATGCCTAGGTTCCTAGCATGGATAGTGGAGGTAGGAGTAGGTTAGGGTTTAGAAGACCATCAGGATGTACCCAATCGGGTATGTACCCAATGGGGAGAATTTGTTTCTGAAAATCAGTACCTCAGTCTAATCTATGTTGAGCTTCAGGCAATTGACCATAATCCAGTTGGTGACATCTGTTATGACGTTTAGGAAGTTGTTCTTGATGTTGGTGATGTCTTCAGAGAGTAGGAGGATGTGTTGTGTGTCATCAGTGAAGGAAATTATGTTGAGTCCATCGGTTTTGATGATGCTGTCCAGAGGAATCATATGCTGTTTTACTTTACTTTGTTTATAGTTTTCAATTATGTAACAGAAGGTCACAGCATCACAATTGTGCCAAATGTGCATCAAATTAGAATGATTAATAAAAGTGATTTGTTTTGGGGGGGGTTTCTCAAAATACATCAGCTCATCTTGCAACATTTGTCATTAATTCTTATAATTGATCTGAGGGTCACCACACTTCATGGCTTGAGCTATACAGTGTAAATGGTCTTATTGTTCGGCTTCATATGAATTAACAGAAATCGCATTGTATAACTAGTTTGAAAGTCATAATAAACTATAAATAGTAGTATTTGTAATTTTGCAGTGCATGTTTGGACATCAGAGAGTTGGGAAAAGCCAGAATGCCCCATGAATACTTTGAAAGTCTTACTGAGTTGAAATGGGAGCGGTGCTCAAGAATTTGCTATGAGTATTTATTCAGTCCAGAAACAGTCTCAGCCACCACCATTAAGAAAATACCTGGATTAACCACTAGGACTAAGGGATCAAATTGGAAGTCCTCGCTCAAATATAAACCACATGGCACTGGGGCCATAAGCATGAACACATTTTCCCATTGAAACAGAATGGATGAAACCCTTTGATACATCTGACCCTTGATTAGCAATCATGTTCTCGGCTATTGTAGAAGTAACATTTTGCTTTCAAAAGAGGCTCAGCATGTTTCTTAGCTTTTCCTTGAGATTTATAAACAGATAACTATCATTAACTAAGTTTACTGCTCATGAAAGAAAAAAAAGTTGCCTTTTTGGCAATCCATACCCTTTTCCATGCCTATCATAGGAGTAAATGTGAGAATATGAGCAATATTACTCCAAACGTAAATCCCAGCTCATTGTCAATGTGTGTTGTACACTGGTGAGCATGCATTTATCTGTCTGTAGATATTGAACTGCCTGACTGATACATTGAAAGGTCATTCCATGCTTAGTAGCTCTATGTAAGAAATCGGGGTATTATTTGAAGGGGTACATACCCACTTAAATATTAAAGTAAACTTGTTTTCAACTATCTATTAGATGTCACTTAGAGAAATGAGGCCTAACTTTATAGACAATGTGTAAAGTATTTATGCAGTACTCAAAAAAATAAAATAAAGTGAAAATACAACACAAGAAAAATCCCAAGCCAATTTAGAAAAATAAAGAGAATTTTAATCAATGAAATGACAAATAAAGAAGTTAAATCCTTAAAGTAGAAACAGAGATACAGATTTTTAAAGTTTGAATGAAAAATAATTCCAAAAAACAAAAGGCGCCAACTGTGGTTATCTGATCACGCTAGACCAGGTAAAAATCAAACGTTAAAGCCAACCTTGATGGACCGCTGGCCAGAGACATGGACATGGTTCGTCTTGGTGGAAAGTTTACTTTCGGACTTAGTTTTCTAGAGAAAAAGAGCTTGTCACTTAGAGAAGAATGTCAGCGTTGATGATTGGCATAGAAGCTGGTGAAACCTGCAGTTAGGCAGGGAAGAATACAATTTGACCACAACAAATGGTAGCAGGATCAGGGGACATTACTCTGGACTCACTCCCACAAAGGCACAAAGGACTGAGTCAATTCCAAACCGCACTGGTTATCTGGAAAGCAACTAAAGGTCTCTTGAAGCTTGTTGTGGCCCTGGAGCTCCAACGGGAAGTCAGGCAACTGACCCTTGGAGTCACTTCGTGATTCCTCTGTTCATAAGAAGTATATTTTAGTGAGGCCTCCAGGAAGATTAGTGCCTCTCTCATGCCATCCCCACCCCCCTCTCATTTGTGTTCATTCCATGTTTGCTGATGTAGTATTCATTTTTCAATACGGTCCTTTATTTATTGGATCGTTTTTTGTGTGGCAACCATCTTCCAAAAAGGTTTTGCTCATGAAGACTGAATTGGATCAGCAGTTGGGAGATTCTCTAGTATATATAATGTATAAGAAGTATCTCCTGTATAGCTCTAATAGCAGGTGACTCAGCAGGCGGATTGCAGATTGAGGATCAGAAAGTTTGCACTTGACTTTGGCCTTGTTTGTTGTTTCTCTAATGCTGCTAGTCACAGCTAATTGGTTTCTGAGCTTCTGCTGCCTTTAGAAATAGTCACTTCTGTGTGCAGCCCTCAATTTGAATTTCGAATAATGTAGGCAGCTGGTTTAGGTCGTGGAGTTCCTAAGTTGGTTTCATCGTAAATATGGTACATAACGCAGTTAGAACACTTTTGTTTTATAACCCCCAAGTTATTTTACTTTGCCTTTCTGAGACCTGTTGGGTTAACAAGCATATGGGCCGGGATGCCCGCCACCCCCTCCCAACACCAATTCCCCATGGGGGGAGACAGACACAGATTTGAACTTTTGGAAGGCGGGGGGGAGTTACCCCCCCCGGCCGTATTTATTAAAATATGAAACAAAATTTAAAACTTTAAATAAAACGTTTCATGAATCATGTACAATTTTATCATCCATTACATTTTGAAGAAGACAAGTTCTTTGGCTAACCTTAACAAATCTCTAATACAAAGGTTTCCTAGCCGAGTCTATCATCCTGAAAATGCATAACATTCTAAAAATAAAATTGTACATCCTAGCATTAAGGGCCAACGGCAAGGTCTTAACCGGTGTTAGATCCCTACTACCAAATTCCCGCCCTCACTGTGTGAGTGGCGCATGCGCAGAGGACTTTACCCTCGCTGCCAACTGTAACTTCCCTTGTCGTGGGGGCCCCTTTTCACTCAACGCCATCTTAAAGGTCGTCCGAGTTCTCGTGCGAGGTATCCGTAAGAAGGACAGCGTGGACTCCCCCCCTTCCCCACACTCTCTTCCGCCGGAGCGGATATCTGGCCCCCGGGAAATTCGTAGGAGGGGCATATAGCCGTCTCCCTCTGGGAGGGGCCTATGGCCGTCTCCCCCTGGGCGACCCATCCGTAGTGGGTGCCGCCCCCCCATGGGAGGGGCTAATGGTCGCCTCCCCCCGGGCGCTCCCATCCATACTGGGTGGCGCCCCCCCTAGGGACCTTGAAATCACTGCTCACCGATCATGACCTTACCGCCCGACCAAAATAAATACGACAGTTGTTTTACCTACTAAGGAAAGAAAATACGCCTAATCTGTAACAGCTTGACAATTCACCAACTTTGACATTGCTACAAAGGGAAAAAAGTCCTAAAGCACAAGACAATTTTTATTATTCGGTCCATTCCTCTACGTCTCTACAAAGGAAAAAAGGCCTACAACATCTATTCAATCAAAGGCATACATCCATGATGCAAAATGACTGTATCTTTTTAATACATTCGAATAATCACCAACAATTACTTTATTCAAAAACATTGCAAAAAGGGGGCTGGTGGGTGGGTCAAAATTGCCGCTTGTTCCTTCGAGGGCTCACGAGCGACGAGTGGTGCAGCTTCAGAGCACTGGAACAAGAGGAAGCTTTGTTGGATTCCCTCTCTATTTATTCATCTGCGGGAGGGCGGGTGCCCACGTCAGGTATGCCCATCCGTGCGCGGACTTCCGGGCGGGTGTTTAGGACAACCCCTTCTGGGCGGGAAGGGCGTGCTCCGGCTACGCCGCTTTGGGCATACCAGCCGAGACACGCCCCCCGCCCACAACGGTTTCCCGGGGGGATCGGGGCACCCATCCATACGTTCGGGGGGACCGAGTGGTCTTCCCTTTCCATATGGGCCGGGATGCCCACCACCCCCTCCCAACACCAATTCCCCATGGGAGGAGACAGACACAGATTTGAACTTTTGGAAGGCGGGGGGGAGTTAGCCCCCCGGCCGTATTTATTAAAATATGAAACAAAATTTAAAACTTTAAATTAAACGTTTCATGAATCATGTACAATTTTATCATCCATTACATTTTGATGAAGACAAGTTCTTTGGCTAACCTTAACAAATCTCTAATACAAAGGTTTCCTAGCCGAGTCTATCATCCTGAAAATGCATAACATTCTAAAAATAAAATTGTACATCCTAGCATTAAGGGCCAACGGCAAGGTCTTAACCGGTGTCAGATCCCCACTACCAAATTCCCGCCCTCACTGTGTGAGTGGCGCATGCGCAGAGGACTTTACCCTCGCTGCCAACTGTAACTTCCCTTGTCGTGGGGGCCCCCTTTCACTCAACGCCATCTTAAAGGTCGTCCGAGTTCTCGTGCGAGGTATCCGTAAGAAGGACAGCGTGGACTCCCCCCCTTCCCCACACTCTCTTCCGCCGGAGCGGATATCCGGCCCCCGGGAAATTCGCAGGAGGGGCATATAGCCGTCTCCCCCTGGGAGGGGCCTATGGCCGTCTCCCCCTGGGCGACCCATCCGTAGTGGGTGCCGCCCCCGTGGGAGGGGCCAATGGCCGCCTCCCCCGGGCGCTCCCATCCATACTGGGTGGCGCCCCCCCAGGGACCTTGAAATCACTGCTCACCGATCATGACCTTACCTTATGACAGGCCGGATTGTTGGCAGACTATCCGGCCCCCCCCACACCTCCTAAAGGTCATGTCTCCTCAACGCCCTCAGCCACGCTACAAAGTCTCCTATGAGTAATTCATTCCCAGCCCTGGACAGGTGCACCCCATCATTCAAATAATAGTGATCACCCCGGATACACCCATGAGGAATGCTTTGTAAATGAGTAGAGCGAAACAGTTTCTCGATCTTGTTGTTGACCCTCTTTACCGAGTGGTTCAACGCCGACACAGACAGACCCCCCCCCCCGCCAAACTCTTCTGGGAATCATGTGGGACCAAGCAATCGTACACCCCGGAAGCCTCTTGGACAACCAACTGACTGCTGACAATATGTGCTCCAGCAATACCCGTCTTCCCAGCCTTACCAAGTCATTGCCTCCCAGATGCACTATGATTACAGATGGCGGTGACCTTTGCCGCCCTAACAGTTCCTCCAGATAGCTCTGAAACTGGTCAAAACAGAGGCCTCCCTTCCCATGGAAGGACACTCTGAACCCATACTCTTCAGATGCGTGGATCGCGTCACCTGCCTTGAATATGTCCCCGGCACGCCTCACGTATGAGTGGCCCACGACCCATACCACTTGATCTCCAGTCGGCGATCCTTTCCCGCTGGTCCTTTGGTGTTGGGCCGATCCCAATTTTCGCCCCGCGTTACAGGCTTGCGAAACTGTAATCCAAACAAAAGACAACAAGCGTGAGTGCATTTCATCAGTCTTTTACAACATGTGCAGTCGCACATACCTCTTGAAACAGTTCGAGGACCAACGGCCTAACTGTTTCACTTCCTCCGTACCCAGACCCCGAGCCGTAGCCTCAGTAGCGGCCCCTATTCTGAATGAGTGGGTCCCAAAATCGTACGGGTTCAAGCCCGCCGCAGCAATTGTAATTGCCAGCACCCTCTGAAACTGAAATCTCGTCAACGGGGTGCCGTCCTTGTGTCTAAGCTGGGTCCCCCCCTATGTTGTCAACCTCTGTGCCAGGTAGTCCTCTAAATACCCTATGGGACAACTGGGGCTCCCTCGGGCGCGCTGCAGAACCACACTATTCCCCAAAGCTTCCTTGTTTGTTTTGAACCTGGCTATCGAGATCAACAGAGAATCACCCCGTAACTGAACATGATCCCTGCATAGACCTCCCTCCACATCCTTCTTGTTCCTTGCTACGAGTTCGCTTACCCGCATGGCCCCATGGAATGCCAATGCGAACGCCGCTCGGAACAGAATTACCTCGGTGGGCGATGAGCATGTCTCATCCAGTTTAGCTAGTCGTAAGGACAATCTGTCTAGCCCAATCGGGTGCCTTTTATCTTGTCTGCGACCTTCCAGGCGCTGCCAACCGCGTAAGGCCTTCCTGACTAAGAAGGAACCCGTCAGGTCCCGTATCCCCTGGAGCTGTGCCATGAATGATATGGCCGCCCTATATCTGTTGGCGGTTGCCGCCGATCGGCCTTCTTTATGAAGTGCCACCAAAAACCCGAGGAAGGATTCCTCCCGCCCCCAGCTATGTCCCCCTACCGGCCCTAAAAAGGCGCAGTATGAACGAAACGCTCCTTCATAAGCTTTTCTTGTCCTGGGCGCAAAACTGGCTGCCACGAGGTCTTGTAATCCGGGGCACCGATCTGCTATAGTGCTTCGGGGAATGGTGCCGCCACTAGTTCCGCTGTGGGTAGATAACCCCTGAAGGCCTGCATGTGTGAACGAGAGAGTGCATCAGCTGCATTATTCAGGACACCCGGCGCATGCCTTGCCCTGAATTGTACATTCAATCTCATGCATCGCAATACAATTTCTTTCAACAGTCTCAAGATCCACTTGCATCGTGCAGCCTGGTGATTAATACACTCGACCACCGTCATGTTATCTGACCAAAACACCACTGAGCGGTTCCTAAAGTCTTCCGGCCATGCCAACAATGCCACCCAAATGGGGAATAGCTCCAGGAACCCAATTTTACCTGTTAGGCCACTTGAATGCCACCACGCCGGCCATGTTTGCGCCGACCATCGGTTACCAAAGATCGCGCCAAATCCCACACTCCCAGCCGAGTTGGTCCACAAGCCCAGTTCGTCAGACGATGCTGGGGGTTTGTTCCACGCTACTCGACCGCTGAAATCCGCTAGGAATGCTAACCAAATGCGCATGTCCTGGCGAACCTCTGCCGACAGTCTAGTGCGGTGGTGTCCTTCTTTGAGGCCCACCATAGCTTGTGCTATGGAACGTGAGAAGGGGCGAGCCATCGGTATCACTTTTAAGGCAAAATTAAGCTGACCCACTGTCTGTTGTAACTGATGTAGGGTCACCTTGTCCTTATGGAGACATTGTATCAAGGAAGCCCTGAACTTGGCCACCTTCCCAATTGGCAGACGGAAACACCCCTCCTCCGAGTCCAGCTCAATCCCCAGAAACTCCAGTGAGGTAGATGGCCCCACCGTCTTACCTGGCGCCAATGGGACCCCAAACTCCCGCATGAGTGTGCAGAAGTCCTGCAGTGTTTGCGCACATTCCGGAGTGTCCGCAGGACCTAGAAAAAGGAAATCATCCAAATAGTGCATCACCTGTCTATGCCCTGTGGCCTCAGTGAACGCCCATTCTAAAAAGGAGCTGAACATCTCAAAATAGGCACATGAAATTGAACAACCCATGGGCATACATTTATCCATGTAATACTTCCCTTGGAACGTGAATCCCAGCAAGCGCCGGTCCCGAGGGTGTACCGGAAGCAACCTGAATGCCGATTCGATGTCTGATTTTGCCAACAGTGCACCGGGGCCAGGCGATTCAACAGAACGACTGCATCATCGAACGATGCGTATCTAACTGAGCACACCTCAGGGTCAATAGGCTCATTTACCGAGGCCCCCTTAGGGGCCGATAAATTGTGGATGAGTCTATACTCCCCCGGGTCTTTCTTCGGAACCACTCCTAAAGGTAAACACACAAATTCCGCAACTGGCGGGCAGGCAAATGGCCCCGCTACCCGCCCCAAGCTGACTTCTTTCGCTATTTTTCTGGCGGCCACCGCCGGGTTATGCTGAATAGACAGTTGGTTCTTACAGAAGGGGCTCCCCCGAAAATTTCCCGCCGGGATTTTGAAGCCATACAGAAAGCCATTCCTCAAAATCCCGGCGGATACATGATCTGGGTATCGGTTCAGCCAGGGGGTCAAAGCCACGATATCAATGGGCGAAGATGTTTGCTTCCAAGGCACCACCTCTATCCTGCTTGGATCCCCCCTTTCCTCCCGTACCATTGGACTTGGATCGACAGCTAGTTTCTGGGTGTGAGGAATTCCCACAGCCCGAACAAGCATGCCGGAACCTACACGTTCCTTGAGGCCTGTTACAGGTTCCTTTGTTGAAACCCCAACAACCCCCTGCTTGCCTCCATTCCCGCCGGACCTGGGATGCGGCTCCCCTCCGGCGTTCGCCCGAAAGGGTTGTGCCGGCTTCTGTTGGAATGTCCCAGAAGCGCTCGTGCTTGGCACCGACGTACCCGCTGGTCCCGGCAAAAGCTGGTTATGCCAGGACACGGTGTCCAGACAATCCCATGTTAAAGCCTCGTTAAACTCTTTTGCTTTTCTAAAGGTAACGTCATAACCCTTCCATTCATTTCCCCCGTACATTGAATAGAAATTCATGATCCTGTTCTGATTACATGATAAGTCGGGCAACACTTCAGGCTTACGCTCACCCATAACTGCCGTAAAAATAGAAAAGGCCCTGACCCAGTTCACCATGGTCTCATCGACCCTGAATTCCGCCATCTTGGCTCGCCATACGCTGGGGTGCCACAAATCTTTCTGGGTCTTTGCATATTCTACCTCACGATGGCCAGTCAAAAGTGAAAACATGTTGATGTATTTATCTCCCCATATCATTTCCTTCGTAGCCATGGGAATGTGCTGCGACAAACTTTCCCGCCTTGAAGGTACTGAACTCTCCCCCACCAATGGCAATGGTCTCTTACCGAGTTCAGCCGTCCCCGCAGCCGTGTCCGTTGTCTTCGCTCGACCATCCGCCGTGACCCCCGTCGCTACCTGCGGGGGAATAATAGGTACATTCGCTGTCCCGGCATCCCTTGACTGCCGCAACTGCTCAATAATTAATCTGGCTTCTTCAGCCGGATCGCCCGCAGCCACTGATCCCCCTGCTCCTTTCTTCAGCCAAGGTAATACAGCTGCTAACTGACGGGCCAGTTCAGGGGGCATTTGGTCATCCCCAATTGGCGTTATCACTACGGGGATTGGTAAACCCCCATCCGGACCTGGTACCGGGCTATTTACCGGCGCGACTGGGTTGTCTGCGCCCGGGCTCGATGGAGGCACTTCTGGGACTGGAACCTCCCTGGAACCTGCTCTCCCCTTATTCCTCTTACCCTTACCCCCTGGGGCGACGTTCGGCAAGGCCGGTCCTATGACTTTTTTAGGCCGCCCCGAGGGGGTGTTCTGGGCCACCATCTGCTTCTTGATGGCCGCTAAGCCCCCACCGAGCTCATCCACTTTACCCATCTTCCGGTCCATCACCGCTACTCGGTTCACCAATGTGCGTAGCATCCTCTCCATCTCGGAGCTCTTTCCCGCTTTCTTGCCAGACGTGACCTCGGCTACTCCGTCCGACTTGATCCACAAGGGTACTCGATCTTCCGCACACCTGACACTGAAAGAGAAATAACAAAGATTACAAGTTCTCAAAATTGCCGCTTGTTCCTTCGAGGGCTCACGAGCGACGAGTGGTGCAGCCTTCAGAGTACTGGAACAAGAGGAAGCTTCGTTGGATTCCCTCTCTATTTATTCATCTGCGGGAGGGCAGGTGCCCACGTCAGGTACGCCCATCCGTGAGCGGACTTCCGGGCGGGTGTTTAGGACAACCCCTTCTGGGCTGGAAGGGCGTGCTCCAGCTACGCCGCTTTGGGCATACCAGCCGAGACACGCCCCCCGCCCACAACGGTTTCCCGGGGGGATCGGGGCACCCATCCATACGTTCGGGGGGACCGAGTGGTCTTCCCTTTCCATTCTGCTGCTTACCAGTCCCACTCTCTTCTGTCATGTTTGGGACTTAAAAAATATCCCAGCGATTGAAGGGAAAAGAAAGATGCAGTTGCAAAGAAAAACTCCAAAAAACATTGAAGAACTTCACGGTAGCATGACACTTTTGATTTCGAGCATTAACTGACTGTAAGTAAGTTGGATAATTATGTAATGTTCCACAATATTCAACAATGCGCCATGATCTTGAACAAGTATGTGTCATGGCAACTGAAACATCACAGGAAGGAGCCCGCAACACAGAAATGCATTATTTTAAGAATATTTAATAGGGGTGATATGGCGATCTGTATTCCTATGTTGATCCCTGGCTCCTTGCTGAGGGCAGATATGATGGTATTTATAGCATGTATTTTAGAACAGTGGAAGTCACACTTGGTACTCTATCACATCAAACTAATTTATTGTTGTCGTCATAGTCCATACTCTATAGTCCCAGGATTTCTACTATGCCTATTGACTGGTAATATGTCTTGAGTTCCACACAATCTGGTCACTTTCCACCAGGTCTGCTCCGCCAATGCAACAGTCTGGCACAAGCCTGATAAACACATATGAAAGTATCTCTTATGGTATTAGCAGAGTACTAGAGCTACTGATATTTTTGTATAGTCAATGGCACTTGTATGTAGGATGAGTATGTTCTGGTTGACAGATGTCTTTTTGCAAATGTAAGTTGTTGATATAATTATGTTTGGTCAAAATCTTTTCCGTGTGTATTTGTGTTCATGACCTAAGCACTTTAGCCACTGCAAGAGGTATGCAAAATGCTAAACCAATTTCAAATCAATTCAAACTTGTAAAATGTGCATGTTTTAAATGTTGATTTTGTGACGTTGTGGAATTGTCAATTTTTAAGCTTTTGTGTGAAAGAGGTTTTCATGGGTAATTTCTGCTATCCTTCTTTTCTCCTTTATACTTGCAATTGAACTGGAAAGTATCAATTTAGTTCGTGCTCGCCTGTCTACACTGCTGCTACATCTGTCTGCTATATTCCATGTGCAATAATGCCATGTGCTAAAACCACTTGCCCACATTTTATCATTGACATCTCCACTGTAGTAACGATGTGTGCAGGTGGATTGAAAGGAAGGCATACTTATTATCGCTTGCTCACATAAATGCCTCTAAAGTCAAAATGAGGTTGATATAGAAGTGGTGAGTGATGGCATTGAAATAATCATGGGATGGAAGAAGACGGGGAGTTTTATTCCTGCTCATAAAGGAAGAGCATGAGTTCTCATACCCAAACTTCAGTGCAGCATGTCCAACATTTCTACTACTCTGCCAGACCGGTTTCACACAGCGTTTTACAAACCAGATGCACCTCCTCTATAGGTGAAAGTAAACGTAATGTAATTTATAGAAGCTGATGTTGACCATTCACTCACATGATGGGTCACATTTCTTCAGATAGTTCAATCTTTTCTTAGCGGCCTATGTCAGGGTAGATTCAAATCGTTGTCTATAAGGTTGACACTGTTATATGACTGCATTTCTTGGTGCCACTTACCTGCTATTGGACTGGGTGCAGAAAGTTAAGAGGGTTTAGTTTTGGTACGTATCCTGAACATATCGTTTTGTTTCTAAGTTTCTTATTAGGCAAGTTAAGGGATCATTTGATCATATTTGCATATATTACCAGCAGTAAGTATGGCCGTTTCTACTCTTTTTGGCAAACTTTTGTTCAAGTTGGTAAACTGTACATGTTTTGAATTCAACTGACTGTAGATTCTAGATAGTATGAGCTGGTTTTGCACTGTGGAATTAATATATGGACCAGTGCAGAAAGTGAGTTTCATAGACGAGTAGGCAATCAATCGAATTGTTTATTTCGAATTCCTGTCTGAGTAACCAAAGTAGCAACTGAAAGTCTGCTGATACACTACTACGAATTAACTAATAGAATTGAGCCTTGCAAGGCGTCGTATCAGAGCAAAAATGTTGCCAGCTCGGGAAGTCGAGTAGACATTTGTTGTGCCCTCACTTAATGTGCCACTCACTCAGTGGCCATGAATCTGCAGCGTGCTTGAGCACCACTTGATCCCTTATACTCTGCCACTCGGACGACACGCATAGTTTAATAAACTACATAGGTGCATGCTAAACTTAATGCTTAAAGGGTTGGGAGGTACCCCAGCTTCAATGTTTTAGGGCTCTGTAATCTTAAACTGTAATAGTTTGCGTCTTGGTTACTTCAATTTTACTGTTTGCTCATAACTTCAAGAGGAGGAATATAATGCTGGAATAAATACAGATGGACAACACTGCAAGGTTTCCGTGGGAATGGTAAAGTATTGGTTTGTTTTGGACATTAACCAGATTTGATTTGATCATCATTAGCTTTGATATGAAACTTCTAAATGAACGATTTCTCTAGACTTTACAACACCAGCATTAATGCTAGGGAAGGAACATTCATTTTTGATCTACGTGTATTAAAGAAATCGATGCATATATTTTGTTGGAGCATGTTTTTTGCTCTTTGGAATTAGGACAACTGATTACATCAGAAAAACTAAAGTAGTGGGCACTGCGAAAACGGAGGCAGGAGAAAAGATTGCTATGAGGGGAATGCAATGTGAAATATATATTTCTTTTTATTCTGTCAGGGTCCATGAGTTTTTCTTTTTCATGATTTAAAGCTGGTCATGGATTAATACTGCTTCTGAGATGTGTACCCACAGTATTGAGAAATCTGTATTTAGATGTGTGAAAGTCCACAAATAAATATTTATTGAAAGCTTCGAGATCACTTTTATATAATAGTATGTAATATTCTTTCAAGGGTTTTAGGGATGACATTGGTTTTATGTGGTTGGTGACAGTCTCATGCTTAAGTGTTGTTATTTTGACTACTTCTTTTTTATTTCCAATAATCGACTAATAAGTTTTATCACTTCTAAAATTTTAATTTTCCCTAATACCTAGAATCATATCACTCCCTTCAATTAAACTACTTTAATTGGAATCGACCTCGTACCTAATTAGTTCTTATCAGTTCTTTGAGGGATACAAATTATTTTATTCGGAGAAATATGTTGATTAGATTTTTGGTCTCAGAGAGTTCGTTTGTGGAGCTGTTTCCATACTTATCTTGTTTGTGCAAGAAAGTAGACACAGCACAGTGTTGTATGTATTTCATTATTACCATAGAAACATTCTCCCTTGTATTCCTTTCAATAAATTCCTATAAGTATAATCCAATGCTCAATTAAATGCTCAGGAGGTGGTGATATGCAGCATTAATGTTCCCTTAGATCAATCTACGGGCTTCAGAATTCAACCCAATTAAGGTACATGCACACTGTAGAACTGTAATTAATTGGGTTCAGTAATAGTGAGTATTGCATCCTGTCTGGGTTTGCTGGCCACAATTCCTTGAATAGTGCATCATTCTACTGGGCCAATGAAATAACTATAGCCTTTGTAACAACCTTTTGTGACAGGTTCTAGATGTGATGAAAGCTATCAAGTTGAGACTGGCACTTCGGACTCCTTGTTATATTAGGTTAAGTTATCATTATTAAGTATTCCTGTTGGTTTGGGCATACGCTCCAATTTACTCAATGCGATCAGGGTGCAGACCTGACTTGCTGCAAAGCCATGCTCCAGCTTCCATGTCTCTAGTGTTTGGATGAATGCAGTGGGTTCTGACTAACAATATAAATAACAGTTGCCCTGCAAGAGAGCCCTCTGCACATAGACTTCGGTCACATGAAATGGATTCTGGGTACAGGTCCTCACTTTAGGCCAGGCACTGATACAACCCAGCACCTATGAGACAACTGCACATACCTTTTTGGCAGATGGAACAAGGTATAGGGCCCAGACTGCAAACGGACCTTGAACCCTCTCCTGTGCCACAAGCCCACTGTATTTGCTCTTTGGAAGTGCGCAACAGGCTCTGGGTGCAGTGCCTCGCTTGCAGTCAGACCTTCTGCCAGCCACCACTCTTCCGAATCCACAGTGCATTGCCTTCCACCATACAGAGCTGCATCAGGACACAAGGCGTGTCTTGTAACCAGGCCCTGCTCCATCCGATGTGCCTCTGGGACTGCTGCATATGGCCTTCAGTCATGTATAGAGTGTTCAAAGCACAGAAACTGTCCTCCAGCAATGCCTTACTTATCCTACAGGTGGCAACTGTGAACAGTCTTCAGGTTTGAAAATAGAGGCGTGACTACAGACCTTAAAACCATCTATGGTGCTCGGACTCAATGCACATTGTCATTGAATGTGAATAGCCATGCTTTTTTTTCTTGTTTTCACTTTTTTAAAGATTGTTCAAAAAGCAAAAATGGATTTACTTAACAGATACAGCCCGAATCCCGATTTATGAACTTGGCATGGATATGCAAAGTGTGTGACAAGAATTAGGACACATTCTGTCGATTCGTATTCCCCACATCTTTCCATATGTTCGGGGATGGTATGAGTCTTCCTTTGCACCTTTTTGACACTACTTTTCAAAATGTAGGCTTTGCTGTCTGGCATCCAGTAAGGGCTGTTCCAAAACATCCTAAATACCGGAATAAGAGACCTAACCATAGGAGGAACAGGGATTCCACTGAATATTTGTGTGAAGAACCGTCTTTCCAGAAAAAAACTTTTTTTTCTAGAGTCCCCTCACCCACCAATGTTGCCCTTAGGTGGCATGCTTCATCATTGGGGTCTTCTCAATCCGCTGCGGATTGAGGCGTGCTGCGACTTGCAAACTACGTAGTTGCACTTACTTTTAAAAATATGTGTGGTGGAGTGGAAAAAAATAAGTTAAAAATACCTGGCTAGTGAGCTAATATTTTTTTCCAGCTACTAGCTGGTATGTTTCAAAATCAGGGGTTAATATTAGGGAAGAGCTAATGTAATGAGTATGGTGTCCCTAGTATTGGGTCAACATGTTTTGAGGTGTCCCCTACAAGCTCTTCTTCAGGACCACACGAGGACCAGCCTCGTGCTTACCACTCCTAGTCGGTATGTTTTAAAATCAGGGGTTAATATTAGGGAAAGACCTAATTTGCAGGTCAAGATGCGGTCTCCAGGGGTACCATTAGATGATTTTCCAAGAGGTTTGCTTTGATGAAGGTGTGACTACAATCCCTCAACCCCAGCAGATCTTGAGGCAGAATTCTGCCTAAACAAAAATGCTGTGTGTCATTGTATAACCGTATTTATTAAATATTAGGTGTATACACATTAAGTGTGCACCTCATGGCGTCCTATTTACAGGATTCTTTAGGAGTGGTAAGCACGAGGAGCTAGGAGCTGGAAAAAAATATTAGCTCACTAGCCAGGTATTTTTAACATATTTTTTTCCACTCCACATCACTGCACCACACATATTTTCAAAACAGTGTTCCTACGTAGATCGCAAGTCGCAGCACGCCTCAATTCGCAGCAGATTGAGCAGACCCCAATGATGAAGCATGCCTCCTAGGGACAACCCTGGTGGGTGAGGGGACTCTAGAACATACCTAGGGACAACCCTGGTGGGTGAGGGGACTCTAGAACAAAAACAAATATTTGTGGAAAGAGGGTTCTTCACACATGTTCAGTGGAATCCCTGTACCTCCTATGGTTAGGTTTCTTATTCCGGTATTCCTGATCTTGTGGAACTGCATTCATTAAGGAGGGTAAACCTAACCTTAACCTCTACCTCCCCCTATTTTTGATGGTATCCAGTAAGGGCTGCCACAACAGATATAACCCTTCAAAGCCCGACCATTAACTTTTGTAACACTAGCAGCCACATGCATCAAGCGATTTTGGAGTTGCAAACGGTGCGAATCGCAAAATTCGGCCGTTTGTGATTCCAAAATCACTTTTTGAGGTGCATTAAACAATTTTTAAAAAATCGCAATTTTTTGCCATTTCTAAATATGCAATTGCATTTAAGGAATCGCATTTTTGCGATTCCTTAAATTCAATGCATGAATGTTTTAAAAAAATGCGAATTTGCAAATAGGGGGAGCAAATTAACACAAGGGTGAACCTCGTGTTAATTTGCGAAATCTTTCAAAAATGCTCAAAAAAGCATTTTTGAAAGTGTCATGTTACACACACACATGTCCTTTGGACATGTGTGTGTGAAACTTGCACTTAAAATAACATTTCAAGGGTGCAGGGGGGGTCCTTTGGACCCCCCTCAGCACCCTTGAAATGCATTAACAAATTGCGAATCGCAAAATGAAAATCACAAAAATGTTAATGCCTTCCCATTCCCATTGATTCCCATGGGCCTTTTGGCCCATAGGAATCAATGGGAAGGTTTTCCTTAATTGCGATTCACAAAATGTGAATCGCAATTAAGGAAAATTAAGAAATCGCAAAAATATTTGCGAACTAATCATGCATTGCCGTTTGCGATTTCTAAATTGTGATTCCTTATTTTTCGCAATTTAGGAATCGCAAACGGGTGCAATGATGCATGTGCCCGTAGATTCCCAAAAACTTCTATACATATTTACTACAGTTTACAAAAAGTCTGTTTGTAATGCTTTATGATCATGCTATATTTTTTGTAAATCTGTTGAGAGGTTTTTACAGTAGTAAAGAGCAACAATTCCCATAGAAGTTTAAAACACTTTGGGTAGATTTACTAAGATTTTAAGCCACGAATGCATCACAAAAGCGACTTAAATCATTGCAAAATCTTTTTTATCAATATACTTTCCAGCACTAAATTTGTTTCGCTCTGGAAATAACGTGAGAGTAACGCAAAGCAGCGTATAGCGCTGCTTTGCATTACATGTCATCATGGGGGCATACCATGGGTGGAGCATTGGCATTCCAAAGCAACCACCCAAGGATTCTGACTTTAAACCCTATTTACTAAATAAAGTAAACAGCGTTTAGCGTCAGAAAACTGCACCCTTTTGAAGTAGGCACAACTAAAGAAAAATGCTTTCATTTCTTCTTACGAGTTTGTGCATGTGCTGAACAATACAACATGCATACAAAGAGGGAAAGGGGTTAAAGTTAGGCTATGCATAGTATTTTGTACTGGAAGGAGACACAATTCCACTATGGCACAAAGGTGTCTCCGTGTCGCATGGCCGCTGATTCAGGTGCTGGGGGTAGGATAGTGCCATATTTCTGTAACTATGGTGCTCTTCTCTTCTCTCCTTTTCAAGAAATGCAGCATTTGTTGCTGCTGCACTGTGCTACATGAGTTGGTGTTAAATCTGGCGCCGACTTCTTTATTGAATCCTCCTCCATCCCTTTTTACCCGATTGAGGTAACCTGTACAAAACCTGGCATGTCAAAACATACCTGAATGATCAAAGCAAGTGCACAATTTCCTACACATTTTTCAAACTGCACCAAGGTTTTGAGCAAACAAACGCACATTTACTTTCAATATAATGCACATCTGAACCATAGCTATACTAAAGGTCTACTGCAGTTAGAGAGTTTTGTTTAACCCACATATAAAAATGCATTAGCAAAGACAATACACAGCTTTACCAATGTTTTCTTGTGGGTTTGATAGCCACTGTGAATGTGCTTGTATTGGTGGCACCCATCTTGAATCAGGATTTATTGAGACATTACAAATGTATTATATGTTGGCTCCTGTGGATGTGCACAATTATAGTGGCCATCTTTAAATGTATTTGTAATATTTGAATACATTGAGTTCAAAGACAACTGCGGTTGGTGAGTGGACATTTATGGTGGCTTTCTTTGAATGGGTTGGCAAACCCATTTCTAGGTGTACAGAGTGCATGCGTGCACATGTTCAGTTACGAGTAACCATCTAGAAATGGCCAAAACATTTTAAGATGGACGCCTGCCAATAACACAACAGGCACCAAAAGTACAAAAATAAACTAAAATCAAGTGTGAGAGGGACAGGGGAATGAGATGCCAAGTGGGGAGGAACGTGGCAGCAGCAAAGGAACAGAGGTGGAGGAAATATTAGAAAAGAGCAGGATAGGGACGGGTGGAGGAAGCAACAAATGAGCTGGGGGTGAGGTGAAGCAACATGGAAGAGGCTCCATTCACAAAGGTAAACTTACACTTGTATCTAACATTATTCTTTCTCGGAATTGACAAAAACATTTTGTATATCATTATAACTGCTTAGAATCTGCAGTGCAGAGAACTCTGCACATAAAAAGATAGGTCTTTCCTGTCTTTTCATGTGTTGAATTCTCTGCTCTGACTGCGAGTGTCTGCAGTCACAAAGTTACTATTAAATTGTTTGTTTGTGAATAGCAAGAAAGAGTAAACTTAAACAAAACAGTAAATGTCCCTTTCTGAATTGGGCCCAGAGGGAGAGGGGGCATGAAAAATTAACAAACGTAGCACAGAGGGAGAGAACATTAAAAGACATGCACTTCCATGGCGTGCTTAAATTATAAGGAAAAAAGTAGTACCCCGAAAGCCGCCACTGCTAGCAGCAGAGGATACGTGTTATTCCATTTAAACACTGTGAGACTAAAATGCTCCTGGGTAGGACAAACACATGAACAGGGGCAGACACCATTACATTAAGTGGAGACAAATAAGATAGGCAACAAAGGAATCCAATCATAAGCTGACCCAAAACCAAATGTATTTCCAAAGCAATAGGTTTACCCAATAACAGCCAACACTGTTGAGGTTAAGACCTTAAAAGTGAAAGCAACTGGCTGTCTGCAATTAAATAAATTGACAATAAAATGAGCAGGGCCATTTTATATGCTTAACGGTGCTGACAAGGGTATCGTCATGTAAAAGAGTGATGCAACTTAAGGTGATACCGCATTGCAAAAGAAGGTGAGGGCTCCTCCTAAAATAACACTTCGACTGGCCCCCTGACATACTTACAAAGCCGTGCTTAATTTGAGCCCGTGATTTCTGGGACTCATCACTGGCACTTAATTGTCAACACCAGCACTTATAAAAGTATGCCACATAGTAGTGCTGTTTGTCTAATTTACAGATGAGCACAACAACTGCTGTTTATTACTTCAATGCACATTAAAAATGACTAATACCTGCTGCCCAAGCTATAATTATAGCTTTGGGGGCTGTATTAGTCGGAATTGTCACACTTGTAGGAGTGTGGGGGTTAGTAGTTTTGTTGGTACTGTTATTAGATGCGCTGGCAGGGGGAATGGGTGGGGCAAGCTGCAGTAGCCTCCTGACGGGGGCCTTGGCACATATTTTTCACAAATTAAGCAATGTTATAAATACCTTTGTAGCAAAGGGGACACTTGAAGGATGGGAACACTTTTATTGATCAGCCTGTCACAGCTTCAGTTCCATAACATGTTTAAGGACTCAGACAAACACCTTTTCTCTTTTAAGCCAATGCAGCCAAGAGAAAGCTAAGGAGGATGAGAAATGCCAGCCATACATGTGTTAAAATCATGAATATCTTCCATAGAGCAAGTTATAATCGACTGCATTGAAAAGTGACTGTTCAAATACTTATCAAAGTTGTTCAGAATATATTTATTTTCAAATGATTAAACTTGCAGCCTTCACCAAACAATAATGATTTATTCATAAGAAGAGTGAGTCAAACATGAATTAAAGCAGAATTATTGTCACGCTGAAAATTATGAATACTTTAAAACATTTATGCTATTATTTATTTAAGGCAAACAACTGTGCCTGCAGAGCAGTATACTGAACACACAAAGCACTAGAGAAGAATTATGCACTTTAAAAACCCCAAAATGAATTCCCCAATTAAAAGAGAAGAGAAGAAAAAACGGAATCAGACAAACAGGAGAGATCTTTACCGATTAACAGTTTTTCCACATTTTTTGCACAAATAAATGGGTCTCAGGTGCCCAACAAATCTATTTGCATGCACACATGTATATCAGGATCAGAGGGTTCTATGTTAAACTATTCTACATTAAAAAAAAATCTCCTGATATAAATATCTTGTCCTAAATATAGGGCCTTGTTCATGTCATTTTGGCATAGGGCCTTGCTGCGTTGCCCTACACCAAATGGAAGAGGCAGGAATGCACTGTATTTAAGCAATAAGGTGCATTCCTGTCCTTTCTGTGTGTGCTGGTGCCCTTTTGAAGGCCTAGCGCCAATGTAGGCAACCTTGCAAAATGTTGCAAGGGTGCCTCCACAGCAGGCAAAACAATTCAAGGAGGTGTTTCCTCTTTTATTTGTGTACTGCAGAATGCAGCACTCATGGAAAGAGGAAAAAAAGAAGAAACATACATATTTCTCCTCATTACACCTCACTTTGGGAGGAGTACAGATTTGGTGCTTCCCCAGGTTTGCATCAGTTTGTAAATCCGGGCATCGTCAAATACCATGGGTTTTGTATGGAAAAACCCACTACAATTCCTGTGGAACATCTCCGGGGCGCAGAGCAAGGCACAGCGATTGGCGCTGTGTCGCCCTACTCATGATTTATGAGGCCACTTAAAGCCATGCAGGGTGGCTTCGTAACTCTATATGAGAGTCCTGCATCCCGCATGCACCACTTTACGTGGGCAAAAGTGACGTAGGGCTCTCATAAATAAGTCCCATTATTTATAAACAGGTTGTTTTTAATGAATATATTTTCTATTATCATCGCGAATGGGCCAACATTTAGGACTAGATGTTATGTCAGATTACATTTTAAGTAGATATTCTGGTATTATAGGAGTTGGCTGGCAAGAAGCAGTGAACACCCGCAAACAGATATGTTTGGTGCTGTTCACAAATATTTAGGTCGCCTTTTCACAGCAATAACTACACCTGCTGAAGGCATGACTAAAGTGATTTTCCTAGGGGGGGAAAAGAAGCGTGCATAAGCGAAAGGGTTTTCAAAAAGGGAAATAAATAAAATAAAAACTAACTCTAACTCCCTACAGAGAAGAGATTCAAGAACCCCTGACTGCAGGATGTAAGTGTCCAAGTATTAAGGGATAATGTCAGTGGTAATTACCCGCTTGCATTTGTTTGTCCAGCAAACATCGTGGTAGAGAAGCAGAAGATGTACCTTTTATCATGCTGATATTTGAGTAAAGCCAAATAAACATGATTGGCTTATATATGTATGTAGTATTTGTGTTACACATATCAATGGTTGTTTAGAAATGTTTATAGAACCTTATGTTTAGGAGCTTCTAATGAGAATCTTGACTGTGTAGGGAGATTCTGAGTTTGACAGTTACTGCTATTTGATATGCCTGGAAGATGTGTCTCTGCCCGGGAGTCCAGTTATTCTAATAAATCAAACTAAATCAACTTGATGTCTATGTTCATTACGACATCGAGTTTGATATGATTTGTTGCCATATTAATGGTTTTTGGTTCAATGTATGCTTATGCTGTACAATCCAATAGGAAAAGAGCAGGGGTGGGGGAGGCAGCCTGTTTTACTGTGGGTCAACTGTACCAATCTACTCTGAACTTGTTATCCACGTCACTCCACTATCAGTTGCTGCTGTTAAAAGTTTACGAGGTGAAAACATTTTTATAGTACATTTTTATCACTGCATCTTTGACCGTTTACACATTTCAATAGTCGAAGGGCTGGAGCTCAACAATGATAAACAGCAGAGGGACCTGCTTAAGTCCCTCCCAATTTTATGGATGGGAGACTTCAATATTACAGTATGCGAATGCCCCAGCAAAAGACATTCTAGTGCCAAAAACACAGATGGGGAGGGCCAGTCTAATTTTAACTGTGATCTATAGGGGGACTTTTTAAATAGTGTCATCATCAAATACAGTGCCCCCGTTACTTACCAGTAAAATGTATTGCCCTTAGTCCATCTCGTCCTAGTCACAGTCAATACGACGCAAGGTGATTCACCTCACAACGGAAACAATGAATAGGGCATCCTAGAAAGTCAGCCCAACCACCCAACCTGGGTTCCATAAAGGGGGCTGGCACTCCTGGCTCCTTCAGTAAATATCTAAGCCTCCGTCAATGGACTGACCACAAGGAGGGTGGATGGGGTGTAATGACTGTGAGAAGTACAAGATGAACTAAGGGTAGTGAAGATTACTGGTAGGTAACTGGGGCATTATCCCTACATACCTCATCCTCGTCCCTATCATTACAACATTAGGTATACCAAAGCTGAAAGTCCTTTGATGAACTAAAGGAAGGAAACGTGGTATTAATGCAACACCATTGTTTTACTAGACGCAAGAACCAGGGAACAAACAACACAAAGAAAGTATCAGAATGCAGAGTTCGCAACCCCTTCACCCAAGCTCAACTGCAAACCAGAAACATTATTCAGTTGATAATGCTTGAGAAAAGTATGTTCTGAGGACTAGGTAGCTGCCCTACAGATCTCCTGTATGGAGACTACCTGAACCACTGCCCAGGAAGCGGCCATTGTCGTTGTGGATCCTCCTTGAACCGCAAGAACCACTGTTTTATCCTGCAGGGCCAGGAGGGCCGTCAATTTAATCCATCTACTCAAAGTCATAGAGGATGCCTTCACTCCTCTCCCACACTGACCAAATGTCATGAACAAGGAGTCAGTTTTCCTGAATTGCTGAGACCTAGAGACATATACGAAAGAGCCCTTTCAGCGTAAAGAGCAAGCGATCCTCCACGGAAGAGGGAGAGGATAAGAAAGAAGGTAGAATAATCTTTTGGGACCTATGAAACATGGAGTTAACCTTGGGAGCACAGGCATGATCAGGTTTCAGACTAATACCATCATCCAGAAAACGAGGAACAGGAGGACAGCATTTTAAAGCAACAAAATCCCCAATTTTCCTGGCCAATGTGATTGCCACTAGAAAAAGCACCTTATAGGGGAGAATATTCTTCAAGTCTACTGTATCTAAAGGTTCGAAGGGTTGGAACTGTAAAGCCCATAAGACAGCAGGAAGATCCCAAGCAGAAGAAAGTGGGCTTTCGGTGGCGTCACCACAGAAAAACTCCTGAAAAGTCTAGAAATCAGAGATTGTACCACAGAAGAAGGTTTAGTAAAGGTCAAATAAGCCTTTATAGCAAATCATTGAGTCTTTAAAGTGGAAAGAGAAAGATTCAAGTGAAACTCATCCAGCAGGAAGTGTAAAACATGAGCCAAAATACAGGAAGGTGCAGAAAAAGAACAAGAAGAGCACCTAGTGTCAAAAGAGTTCCAGTGCTTCAAATAGGATTTCAAAGTGGAAGGCCATCTGGAGTGTTGAATTACCTTCACCATGACATGAGAAAGACCTTTTGCTAGGAGATTGGACTTCTCAACCTCTAAACCGACAGAGTAAGGCATAGCCAGAATGTAGGGGCTGAAGGTCTGAGGGGAGATAGGGATATTGGTAGGACCCAAGGAGGAAGAAAAGCCAGGGACAGAAGGAGCGCAAAGGAGGATCTCCATGGCCAGTAGGGGTCAACAAGTATCATGTCCTCTCCCTCCAGCTGTATCTTGTAGAGAACCCTCAGATTTTATGAAAAAGGAGGGAATGCATGGAAACGATGTCCTGGCCACTTCACCACCAAAGCTTTCACTCCCCAAGCAGGTTGTTCCAGGAAAATGGAGCAAAAGTCTGCGCAGCTGAGCATTGCCCTTGGTTGCAAAGAGGTCCAGATAAGGCATGCTGAACTGCTTGCAAGTCTCCGGAAATAATGATCTGGATAGGGTCAGAAACTGTGACATCTGGAATTTCCTTCTGAGGCCCTAACATGGGGGCCGATTAGGATGGGGTTAATCGGCACCCTCCAGGCCGGCGGAAGCCACCGCTGGCCTGGAGGATGCGGATTCACTGCCTTGGACTGCGAAAACACCACCAGCCACATTAGGATGGCGGTGGGATCAGCGGCGGATGGCAAGTCCGTCCGCCGCTGATCCGCGGTGTGTGTACCCAAATATGGTGGCGGTGTCTGCAAGACACCGCCAGCCATATTATGATGCAGGCGGAAACATGCTTTTAAACGGCGGCTTTTCCGCCGTGGAAAAGCATGTGGTCTTTTGTGTTTGGGGGCCCGTTGCTAGCCCCCACGGTGTTGGGGGGTGGGGGATGCACATGGGGGGTCCCTATGGTACCCCCCTGCTTTGGCATGCACAAGGTGGCAGGCACCACGCGGTGCCTGCCAAGTTGTGCATGTCAAAGTTAAACATGCATATTTTACATTTCGGTGGGTGCTGCTCAAAGCAGCACCCACCGCAATGTAAAATATACGGGATGTGACCACCAGGGTGGCGGTCGCAAACCTAATTGCTACGGAGGGACCGCCGCTGCCCCTGCGGTCGGTCCCTCCACCTCGGGGGTGGCGGAAGGACGCAAGTCCGTCCACCATCCTAATCGACCACATAGTCTTAACCCCTGATGCGGCCTGCTGAGAGATGCAAGAGTCCAACTGTGTTGCAGTCATATTGAAGGGGGCTGAGTGAGTGCTCCCTTGATGATTGATGTAGGCAACTGCCAGCTGTGTTGTCTGTCTTTATTATTACATTCTTCAGATAAAGATGGAGATGGAAAAATTTCAGTGCGCAAAATATCACCACCAATTCTCTCCAGTTTGAAGACTATCACTGTTCCAGGAAGGACCACTTGAACTGGCATGACCTGTCCAGAAGAGTAGCACACCAGCCCAACTTGCTGGCATCTGTAGTCAGGATTAGAGGGGGTCTAGATGCATCAAGACCCCTTTGGAAAGATTCCCTTCGTCCAGCCACCAAAGAAGACTGTGCCACACTCCCTGAGATAGAGGAACCCATTTGTCCAAGGAATGATGTCCTGCCGACCAATGTCTGTGCAAATGCTACAGAAGAGGGCGGAGGTGAAGCCTTGTCCATTGAACTGTATGCACTGTGAAATGAAATGAAGAATTTATATAGCTCTACATATATCCGGAGGTGTCTAGGCACTGAAAACAAGCATACAGGCTGAGTTATTGTGGAAGAGGTGAGCTAAAATAGCAATGTTTTTAGGGCCTTCCTGAATTTAAGCATATTACATTCTTGTTTTAGGGAAATGGAACGGGAGTTCCAATGTTTGGTGGTGGTGTTGACAAAGCTTATTCCTTCCTATTAGACCTGGGACCTTGGCGTGGGTCTCCCTTCAATTTTTGCTGTTGCCTCATGTGTTTTTTTTGCTGGTGTTAGAAGCTTTGGGCACTGTGCCACTGCTGTCCAGTGTCACAGTGCAAGTGCTCCCTATTGCAAATTGAAGTATGAATTAGTGATTCCATGATTAGCTGGTTTGGTTTACCTATCAGATCCTAGTACAGTGTGTAGGAAGGTGGATATCTGACTATGGTTACTCCCAAACTTTTTGCCTGGTGTTTAGCTGGTTTTTGACATAGTTGGCCTGGGATCCTGCTATTCAGGGCCCCAGGCTGATTGCTCTCTCCTTAAAATGGACTCCATGTACCTTAGGTGCATACCCAATTGGAACTGGTTCACCTTATTGGCCCCTGTAACAGTGTACCCTAGGTACCCAGGGCATAGGTGTTTCCAAGGCCTACCAGGGGCTGCAGCATGTATTGTGCCACCCCTGGCCTGGCCTCCATATTTGACACAACTGGCTGATCACTCAGCTGGGGTAAGTTGGTGTAATCACCTCTTACTTAGGTATAGTATCCCTATATCTAACCCTAAACTGGACACATATGTTCCTGTCAGCCACTCCTATGGAAGGCCTCATCAATCCTGGAGGCAGAGTGCTTGGAAATATGTGAGATGGTGCTCTAGCATGAGCTGAGCCTGTCTGCAGCTGTCGGGAACCACTCCCTAAGCTGTTCCGGGATATTGCCATTCCATATACTCTTAAGTGCATTATAATCCTCGCGGTTAAATGCTATCTTTGGTTTGGCTTTATCAAAACATGTTGAGTAAGGTGTCATACGAATTGGAATACTATCCCCTCGACAGTTCTGTCAACGGGGATAGCATTCCACCCTTCTAGAGGGACACGACATGTGTGTAGCCTTAACCCCGGTTAAAGTTAACCAGAGCCTCAGCATCACAAAATGGATGCTGCCACCACAGACACGAGTCTGGCCTCCTGCTGCTGACCGAAACTCGGCAGATGGTGGCCTGGACAAAGGGTTTCCTGCCTTGGGAGGTGCGAGCACCACCCCAGACAGGGTTTTGTGTATTGGGTAGGACAGGGCTGAATAGAATCAGACATGCCCGGGGCACACAAGGTGTCCCCGTGCATAGGCCAGTCCAAACCGGTCCTGGGACTTTCCAGACCCAGGGCTGGCGAGGAGCTGGACAAAGGAAAGGGGGTGTAACCGCCCTCCTTCCTGGTTCCTCCCAGAGGAGGGACCTAGTAGGTGATCCACCCCTCAGATTGGGAATAAGAGTGGGAGCAGTGCCATTGCACAGCAGATCATCCTGAATCAACTTTAAACAAAGAAGAAGACTGGACTTCGACATTCTGCTGCTCAGAAGACTGAAGAGAATCTCCCTTGTGGCCTAGGAGTGGCCACCCTGTGAACACAGGCACCAACCAGCAACTCGACGTCTGCTTTGCCGCCGCCTCCCGCCGGAGCCCGAGCCCAGAGCCCGACAAGAACCAGACTCCCAGACCTCTCAGAGCCCGATCCACAGTCCCTGCAAAGAAGGGACCCATGGAGGCACCGAGTGACGTGGGACCGGACCTCTTGGAAGACACTCGAAAAGCTGACTGCGCAGCTTCTGAGGTATCCTCGACGTTGTGCTTTGGGGACTGAGAACCCCCCCATCGAGCAGCCCTTGCACTGAATATCAGCCCCCCAGCATCTGCACGATCTGCGTGGGGCCCTTTTGCATTGTGCCACTTGACGCACCATCCCGGCCACTAGCCACGTGGTCAGCGGCCATCTTGGCGACGAAACTGACAAACTACACAGCAGGTCTGGTTGCTCCAGACCTACCCAAGCTCCTGTGAAAAGTAGCACTCGCTCCGACCTTGCTGGTCCGAGTGTTAAGCATCTTTCGATTCCTGCGTGGCTTGCATTAGCCAAGGCCTGTTTGCTCCGATCAGGTCGCCGACACCGCCAACAGCGAGAAGCCTGCGGGGGACAGTTCGTGACCGACTCCTGGACGTCCTCGACCCCCGGTGTCCACGTGGCTGCAGAGAGAAGCTACACAACAACACCTGTTTGCACCCGACATTGCCTGGTTCCATTCTGGTTCCACGGTAGTCACGGGCTAGTGACTTTGAACATTGTCCCCTCTGCTTTCAGGTCTTCACCACTTCAGATCCACCCTTGTATCCACCGGAACTCTTCACATCGAGCCGCCTGCAGCATCTTCAGCTCCAAGCACCATCGACCAGCGTGACGAAACCCGACACTACTTCGACCCTGTGCACCCGCTTCCTGAGGGTGAGGTAACTCAGCTCCGCCGGTGTTCCTACACTGGTACACATCTCAAGGGCCTGTGTCTTAAGTTTCAGCGTTCTAGGTCACTCGGAAGGTTCCTAACTCTTTAACTTTGTACTTTTTACGCACCATAGACTTTACATTGGAAAGTGCGTGCACTTTGAACACTGCACCCGAGTCCCGCGGGCCTTTACCGACTTAATCATTGATAGTCTCGATTAGCTCCAGCGATTCCCAAGGCCCGAGGCCTGTTCCCATTCCGATTGGTATCTCTTATACCACTTTCTTAGTATATGGTTTAGGTGGCCCCTAGGGCTCATCCATATTGTGCAACTTTTGTGTATTTTAACTGTCTTGTGATTTAACGCTTTTGCTTCTGTGCTCATAAAGAGTCCAGGGGATTTTATAGTTAATAAATCAATATATATTTTCAATATATATCTGTGTGGTGTCCCTTTCATTTGGTATTCAAGGGGGTTGTGTATGGTAATACAGCTGGCTTCACATGCCTTTCAGAGTTTAGCCTAAGACTGCTTTGTCCATGTTACCACTAGGATAACTGGTCTACAAGGTTGAATTACAACCAATCCTCATAAGGGTTGCTTGGCATGGTACAAAGTGATCACTAAGAATTAGTGAGCATTATATACCAGGCCAACTTCTCACATTGGTGAGCAGCGGTGTGGGATCTGAGCTTGCTGTTGTTTTACCATTACAATCTTTGAGATTATCATTTGAAAGATCATACAGGTACCTGCTAGGTACATATAAAACAAGACTAGTATACTTAAGTTCTACTGAACTTAGTTGTTGTAGAGCAAAGGGAGTAGCACACCCTAGCTACAACTACTAGATAGGTTTAGTAGGTAAACACCAGTGTAGGTAGATTGCAACACATCCACCCACACTAGAGCAATGTCTGGAGCAGAGGGTTCCACTGGGAACATCCCTGTTGAGAGTGACCCTCCAAGGGCACCATCCAAATTTGCTATTTTTTCCTTTAAGGAATTAAGACAGCTTTGTGTCTTAAGGGGTCTGAGGACAGGGCCTTCCCCTACCACAGACCACCTTAGAGAGATCTTGGATCAGTCTGAGACTCTAAAGACCTCTAAGGCAGACCCCACAGAGGATGCTGAAGGAGACCATCCCTCAGAGGATGACACTGTAGACACCCCTGGTCCTATCATCCTGGTAGATGAGGAAGCCCCCATCACTGGAGCTCCTCATGTAGATGAGGAGGAAGAGGAAGAGGAAGAAGAGACAGAGGGGGGAAGCAGTGAGTCAGATGATGACAGAAATAGTCAGGTGCTGGTCAGTAGGCTGAACCAGGCTAACTTAAGCCTATTTGGGACTGAATCAGGTAACAACCCATTCAGACCCCCAGGTGGACTTAACGAGAAGCCTAGGAGGAGAAGGACTCACTCAGGTGACTCTAACCACTCCCATGCTTCTAGAGGTTCTCATGGCCACTCCAGAAGGGAGGTGGCTAGCCCTCAGAGAAGGGAACATGAGGCCAAAATGAGAGAGGCTGAGCTTAGGATCCAGAAGCGAGAACTAGAAGTTGCCCTGGCCCAAGAGAGACTTGCTAGAGCAAGACAGCCTAGAGAGAGTGGGGTAATAGAACCCACTGGTGGCAGCAATATCCAGAAGGATAAAGGCAGGTCTTTTGACACAAGAAACCTGAGTAAGATTGTGCCCCCCTACAAGGCTGGGGATGATATCCACAAATGGATGACTGCACTTGAGAGGACCTGCATGGTACAGCAGATCCCTCAGGAGCAGTGGGCAGCAATCTTGTGGCTCTCCTTTGAAGGTAGAGGCAGAGACAGACTCCTCGCAGTTAGTGATGGGGATTCTACAAACTATATGGTCCTGAAGAGTGCTCTGATTGATGGGTTAGGCTTAACCACTGAACAGTACAGGTTAATGTTCAGAGATACCCAGAAGACACAGACTCAGGACTGGTCTGAATTTGTTGAATGTGCCACTAAGGCTCTGGAGGGCTGGTTGCTGGGAAGTAAGGTTACTGACTATACAGGATTGTATAATTTAATTATGAGAGAGCAAATCTTAAGTAATTGTCAAAATCAGCTTCTACATCAGCACCTGGTTGACTCTGATCTGACCTCCCCACAAGAATTGGGTAGGAGGGCAGACAAATGGGTCAGAACCAGGATCAGGCCTAAGAACCAGGGTGGTGACCAAAAGAAAGAGACTACCAAGCCTCAAGAGAAGGGTGGGGATAAAAGCAAGGAAAAGACTTCCCCAGGGCCCCAAAACTCCAAGAATGGGGGTGGGTCCCAAGACACTTCTACAACCCAGAAAAAGCCTTATTGTCATACCTGTAAGCAGGTGGGGCATTACAAAACAGATAGCTGTTGTCCCAAGAATGGTAATAAGGAAAATATACCTCCAGGTAAGGCTCCAACACCTCCTGTCACTGTTAGCAGTGGTCCCCCAGGTGGTGGGCGCACCCCCAAGAATTTGGGTGGGTTTACTTTTGGAGCTCAGGAGGATTCTGGCCTAACCAGCTCCCCTACCTCAGATACGCTTGTCTATGAAACTGGCATGGGGTTTGCCAATTTCACTGCTTGCCCAAACACTTTGAGCAAGTACAGACAGGAGCCCCTCATCAATGGTTTGAAAGTTGAGGCCTTCAGAGACACAGGGGCTAGCATCACCATGGTGGCTGAATGTCTAGTCCCCTCAAGGCAACTTTTACCTGATGCCAAATATCAGGTGACAAACATTGATGGCATAGAAACCAATCATCCCATGGCAGTAGTCAATCTTAGCTGGGGAGGTGTCACTGGCCCAAAGAGAGTGGCAGTGTCAGCAAACTTGCCTGTAGATTGCCTACTGGGTAATGATTTGGAAATCTCAGCCTGGGCTGAGGTTGAACAGCAAACCCATTCTAGAATGGTAAATCTCCATGGAAAGGTTAGTGGGGCTGTAATGGCTACAGCCCCAATTCAAGATGTCCTTCCTAAAAAGGTTGGGAGGGCTGAGCAAACCTCAGCCCCATCTTTAGCTAACTTCCCTCCTGAAAAGAGTAGCAGGGCTGTACTAGTAACAGCCCATACCCAAACTGAGTCTCCTCCTGAAAAGGTTGGTGGGGCTGTGATGGCCACAGCCCAAACTCAAACTGATACATGGGTAGTGAACCCTGAAATGATGGATCACTCCACCCAAACTGAGAGCATTGAGGAGGAAGAGAAATCTCCCTCCCACCAGACTTTAGGAAGGGATCAGCCTCCTCAGGGAACGGATCTTACCCCTGATGAAGGAACTGTCCCAGAGGTTGTTAGGCCTGGCCTGACAGAGCCTCTGATGGCAGTGGACCCTTCTCAGGTGGGACCCAGTCTGGAGCAGGTAACCTGCCCCTCTCTACCTTGCCTTACTCAGCCCAGGGCTGCAGAGGACGAGAAGGACAGTGAGACCCAAAGGGCCCCCTGTCAAATAAAGCACCCCCATCAACAGATTAGGGGCACCGAAACTAGTAGCCCTAGTGAGGTGCAAACTTTAAAAACTCCTGAGGGATCCCCCTTAAAAGTAGTTAGGGACCTCCCCCAGATGGATATTGTTGGGCACAGCCAAACTTGGGACCCTAAGGGCCCAAACCTGAACTGTCCCTCCAGTAAGCCAAACAGAGGGGCTCAGCCTCCAGCTTTAGGTAGCCAGAGGTTGACCCTGAGAGCACAGTGCAACTCAGTCAAAGAAAGAAAGGCACACATGGTGGAGAGTGATTGGAGGAAGCTGAGTCCTACAGAGGAAACGCACTTCAGTACCCCATCTCAAAACCAGCCTTTAACTTTGTAAAGACACACCACAGGTAGAGATTCCCTATGGTGGAGACCCTCAGATACCCTTAGGGTGAGGGATTGCTTAGTGGACCATGAGACAGGGGGTTACGAAGCCAGAGCTGGTACTTCCTTATATGGCCACTTAGGCAATATAGGCTTACCTGGACAAGCATAGCCTTATCTCCTTTCGTTTGGGGGGGGTTATGTAGGAAGGTGGATATCTGACTATGGTTACTCCCAAACTTTTTGCCTGGTGTTTAGCTGGTTTTTGACATAGTAGGCCTGGGATCCTGCTATTCAGGGCCCCAGGCTGATTGCTCTCTCCTTAAAATGGACTCCATGTACCTTAGGTGCATACCCAATTGGAACTGGTTCACCTTATTGGCCCCTGTAACAGTGTACCCTAGGTACCCAGGGCATAGGTGTTTCCAAGGCCTACCAGGGGCTGCAGCATGTATTGTGCCACCCCTGGCCTGGCCTCCATATTTGACACAACTGGCTGATCACTCAGCTGGGGTAAGTTGGTGTAATCACCTCTTACTTAGGTATAGTATCCCTATATCTAACCCTAAACTGGACACATATGTTTCTGTCAGCCACTCCTATGGAAGGCCTCATCAATCCTGCAGGCAGAGTGCTTGGAAATATGTGAGATGGTGCTCTAGCATGAGCTGAGCCTGTCTGCAGCTGTCGGGAACCACTCCCTAAGCTGTTCCGGGATATTGCCATACCATATACTCTTAAGTGCATTATAATCCTCGCGGTTAAATGCTATCTTTGGTTTGGCTTTATCAAAACATGTCGAGTAAGGTGTCATACGAATTGGAATACTATCCCCTCGACAGTTCTGTCGACGGGGATAGCATTCCACCCTTCTAGAGGGACACGACATGTGTGTAGCCTTAACCCCGGTTAAAGTTAACCAGAGCCTCAGCATCACAAAATGGATGCTGCCACCACAGACACGAGTCTGGCCTCCTGCTGCTGACCGAAACTCGGCAGATGGTGGCCTGGACAAAGGGTTTCCTGCCTTGGGAGGTGCGAGCACCACCCCAGACAGGGTTTTGTGTATTGGGTAGGACAGGGCTGAATAGAATCAGACATGCCCGGGGCACACAAGGTGTCCCCGTGCATAGGCCAGTCCAAACCGGTCCTGGGACTTTCCAGACCCAGGGCTGGCGAGGAGCTGGACAAAGGAAAGGGGGTGTAACCGCCCCCCTTCCTGGTTCCTCCCAGAGGAGGGACCTAGTAGGTGATCCACCCCTCAGATTGGGAATAAGAGTGGGAGCAGTGCCATTGCACAGCAGATCATCCTGAATCAACTTTAAACAAAGAAGAAGACTGGACTTCGACATTCTGCTGCTCAGAAGACTGAAGATAATCTCCCTTGTGGCCTAGGAGTGGCCACCCTGTGAACACAGGCACCAACCAGCAACTCGATGTCTGCTTTGCCGCCGCCTCCCGCCGGAGCCCGAGCCCAGAGCCCAACAAGAACCAGACTCCCAGACCTCTCAGAGCCCGATCCACAGTCCCTGCAAAGAAGGGACACGTGGAGGCACCGAGTGACGTGGGACCGGACCTCTTGGAAGACAATCGAAAAGCTGACTGCGCAGCTTCTGAGGTATCCTCGATGTTGTGCTTTGGGGACTGAGAACCACCATCGAGCAGCCCTTGCACCGAAAATCAGCCCCCCAGCATCTCCACGATCTGCGTGGGGCCCTTTTGCATTGTGCCACTCGACGCGCCATCCCGGCCACTAGCCACGTGGTCAGCGGCCATCTTGGCGACAAAACCGACAAACTACACAGCAGGTCTGGTTGCTCAAGACCTACCCAAGCTCCTGTGAAAAGGAGCACTCGCTCTGACCTTGCTGGTCCGAGTGTTAAGCATCTTTCGATTCCTGCGTGGCTTGCATTAGCCAAGGCCTGTTTGCTCCGATCAGGTCGCCGACACCGCCAACAGCGAGAAGCCTGCGTGGGACAGCTTGTGACCAACTCCTGGACGTCCTCGACCCCCGGTGTCTACGTGGCTGCAGAGAGAAGCTACACAACAACCCCTGTTTGCACCCGACATCGCCTGGTTCCAATCTGGTTCCACGGTAGTCACTGGCTAGTGACTTTGAACATTGTCCCCTCTGCTTTCAGGTCTTCACCACTTCAGATCAACCCTTGGATCCACCGGAACTCTTCACATCGAGCCGCCTGCAGCATCTTCAGCTCCAAGCACCATCGACCAGCGTGACGAAACCCGACACTACTTCGACCCTGTGCACCCGCTTCCTGTGGGTGAGGTAACTCAGCTCCGCCGGTGTTCCTACACTGGTACACATCTCAAGGGCCTGTGTCTTCAGTTTCAGCGTTCTAGGTCACTCGGAAGGTTCCTAACTCTTTAACTTTGTACTTTTTACGCACCATAGACTTTACGTTGGAAAGTGCGTGCACTTTGAACACTGCACCCGAGTCCCGCGGGCCTTTCCCGACTTAATCATTGATAGTCTCGAATAGCTCCAGCGATTCCCAAGGCCTGAGGCCTGTTCCCATTCCGATTGGTATCTCTTATACCACTTTCTTAGTATATGGTTTAGGTGGCCCCTAGGGCTCATCCATTTTGTGCAACTTTTGTGTATTTTAACTGTCTTGTGATTTAACGCTTGTGCTTCTGTGCTCATAAAGAGTCCAGGGGATTTTATAGTTAATAAATCAATATATATTTTCAATATATATCTGTGTGGTGTCCCTTTCATTTGGTATTCAAGGGGGTTGTGTATGGTAATACAGCTGGCTTCACATGCCTTTCAGAGTTTAGCCTAAGACTGCTTTGTCCACGTTACCACTAGGATAACTGGTCTACAAGGTTGAATTACAACCAATCATCATAAGGGTTGCTTGGCATGGTACAAAGTGATCACTAAGAATTAGTGAGCATTATATACCAGGCAAACTTCTCACACAGTGCACCAGGAGTGCCCAGGGCTTCTAAACCAAATGCTGCTGGTGGGCTTGCAGCACTGGTTGTGCCACCCACAGAAGCAGCCTGTCAAAGTGTGTCTAAGGCTTGCCAGTGCAGATCCTGTGTGCAGACTGGTACTGCCATGATGACTGGGCAAGTGCACCCACTTGCCAGTCCCTAAACCTTCACTTTTCTTCATATCAGACACCCTAATGGATGGCTCAAGGGCAGGTTGTACTGAAAGAATAAGGTAGGACAAGCCATGATGTGTGTGGCATGTCCAAATAGTGAATTACAGCCATTTTCATTTTTCACTATTGCAAGGCACCTATTCTCCATAGGCCAGAATGGGCAGTTTGATTACTACATCTTATATTCCTAACTGACTCAGGGAACTAGGTAGACATTCAAGTTTAGTATGCCTGAACTCAGAATGATAAAATACATCTTTTAGTGAAGTTTGTTTCAACATTCTGTGTTTGACAATACCAGTTTTAGAAAGTAGCTATTTTCTTGTCTAACTATCCAAGCCTGCCTCTGCAAGGTAGTGTATTCCTTTTGTTGAGTTTGAGTGACAAGGGCTGCATAGCAGTGGGGCTTCCTGTGCAACCCTGTGATAATATGAGATATCTCGGCATAAAGATCATAAAGGATATAAAGTTGATCGCCTCTACACATTTTACTTTAGTGGCCAAAGAATGTAGGAAACTAATGAGCTCCTGGGCACATCTTCCTTTATCGCTCCTAGGTCGGTCAAACTTAGTTAAGATGTCTATACTACCAAGGTTGACTTTTATTTTAAATAGTTTGCCACTTTATTTTGAGAAAACACTGATAGCAAAGATGCAGAGCGACATTACTTCATTTGTTTGGAGGAATAAGACTGCCAGAATTGCTTGGACCAAACTGAGGCGACGTAGGGAGAAGGGTGGTTTGGCTGGTCCTGACCTCCAGATTTATGCTTGGGCCTTTCAGTTGACACACGCCCGTATGTTACTCAAAACTCCAGCACATCAAGGCATCGGGCTCATGTTCACAGCATTATTGCAGTGTGAGGGTCTAAACCAGTCAGGTTTTTTATTTAAGTTTGGAGATCCTAAATTCTTTAAGAAGATCAAACTGAAGGTATTGCAGGACCTTGCAAGAACTTGGTATAACCTTCGAGTTGCTACCAAAATAGGCTACCATTCTAATAGATCTCCTATATGGGATCTTCCTGCTCCCCCTGGCTGGACCAAAGACACATTGATTAGCCCACTGAAAGACGCTGGTATATCATCATGGGGAGATTTATTTTTTGAAGGGGATATGTTCTCCTGGGAGCACCTAGTCAGTCTGGTAGGTCCCAATCTCTCTAGATTAAAATTCCTACAAATTTCAAGTTGGGCACAAGCACAAAAAATAGGGCCACCTTTTCGACAACAACCACCTCTAGGAGGAAGCAGCCACCTGGAATCTTCTCTACTCGATAGGCCACCAGCACCTAAGGAGGTCTCCTTCTTTTATAATTTAATCTTAGAAGAGATCGACGGAGAATTCCATCTTCCAGACCAGCTCTGGGGCTCCCTATTGCCTACAATAAACGTGCAGGAACTTTGGCTAACCTCCTGCAATGTTCTCTGGGATATCGTTAAACCTGCCTGGCTTCGTAGAAATCACCTTTTTACTCTCCACAGGGCTTATTATTCGCCTCAGAGGCTGTCTAAATTTTCTCCAGGTATACCAGTGGCTTGTCCCCGATGTGGCCAAGAGGCAGCCTCGGATGCGCATATGTTTTACGAATGCCCACGTCTAACATCTTACTGGCAATCAATAGGCACCAGATTAACATCTTCAACAGGCTCCATCGTGAACATAGATCTCCGCTTAGTAATTTTTGGTGTAGTGGACACGAAACGTAATGCTAACAACAATTTTTTGTTCTACTCAATGTTGGCGGCGCGACGTGAGATTTGCAGGCGCTGGAAAGAGGCTTCTCCCCCGACCTTATATGACTGGTGTTCCTCCATGCTACAAATATCTAAAATGGATCTTTCCAGGGCTGGAAAATCAGATAAAAGAGCTTTTTGGTCGAAACTTGGTTGGTCCCAATAACTTGAGCTGGGGTTTTTTTTTTTTTTTTTTTTTTTTTTTTTCCCCCAGTTCCAATGATTACGAAACCATGACACACTCTCTTCGCTATATCACTGTCGTCCTTGGTTTAAGGCGAATCAGTGGTAACAGCAATAGTGGAATCTGGTTAATGGCATTCACCTGTCGATGGGTGCATAGGGGCCAGAGATTGAGTGAGATAATGGCATAGCTGTAGGGTCTTGTCGGTTCCGTAATACGATCGCACCCCAACCAGTCCTGCACTGAGGCAGCATGTCTACTCTCCACATCTCTTTTTTTCCCCTGTCCACGATACAGACAGGCCAGCCATGGTTGAGATGAGGAACAAAAAAAAAAAAAAAAAAAAAAAAAAAAAATAAAAAAAAAATAAAAAAAAAAAAAGGGCTGGAGGATTCCAGGAGACAGGGTGAGTGAGCCCAGTGCTGAATAGCGAGATCTGCATCTAGACGGGAGGGAGGAGTTGCACCTGGGACCTGAATAGGGCTGTACCTTCCCTCCACAATGCTGGCTCCATCTCCAGTCGTGCGTCTGATGTCTCTGTCATGCACTGTGAAAGGAAAAAAGGAGTCATGTTAACACAGTGCTCCAGGACTGACCAGAACTTGTTTAGACTAGGCAAAGGCCTCTCTGCCTACAGATAACAAAGATAAACTGTGTATAAAAGAGGGGACCCTAACCCCAGAGAATTAGATCACTTTTAGACAACAAGAAGAAACCTTTGCTGAGGAGTGGAACCAGAGAGACTGAGGAGAGACTATCCCTAAGCTGAAGTGTTGCTTGGGGGATTGGCCTGCAGTAGTTACCTGACTTGCAAAGAAAGGAGAGAGGAACTTTGTGTACTTTCCTCAACTTGTAAGGATCTCCAAGGGCTTTAGAACAGGGCTTGCCTCCTTCTGAAGTCTCAGGGACATCAGACTTCACCCACCAGCTCCCCAAGCGTTCTTTTGAAGGGCCTGCAGTTGTGCTGGACTTTTTGAGGACTTGCGCATTGCAAGGAGCTTGAAGCGCAACTCAAGAACAGGAAAAGTGTCGCCGAACTGCAGCTGTAGCGTCCAAACACGAAGTGCCTCGCATTGCCGGAGAAGAGGATCAACGTTGCAGCAGACGCCGCCGCATCACCGGGAAGTGTGTTCCACAAGAATCATTGAGTCATCGCAGGTCCACCGAAGCACCGCACATAGCCAGGAGAAGAGAATCGACATAGCAGCAGATGCCGCCACATCACTGGGAAGCGTGTTGCAGGACCTGTCGCGGCTCATCACCGGAGAAGAGAATCAACGTTGCATCAGACGCCGTCGCATCTCCGGGAATCGTGTCGCAGGGCCTGTCGCGGCTCTTCGCCGGAGAAGCGGATCGTCGTTGCAGCAAACGCTGCCACATCACCTGGAAGAGAGTCGCAGGGTCTGTCGCGGCTCACATCTTGGTGGAAGCAACTTGCAACGCCTGGGCAGAGGATAGACGTCGCAGCAGATGCAGCCACATCACTAGGAAGCGTGTCGCAGGGCCTGTTGCGGCTCGCATCGTGTAAAGTATCTCGCATTACCGGAGAAGAGGATCGATGTCACCGCAGATCCTGCTGCATCACCGGAAAGCACGTTGCATCAAGAAGAAAGCACCATCTTTGTTTTTTTGCAGCAAATGTTAAACTCATTTTAAGGTACATTGACTCAATGTGTCGCATTTTAAGATCTAAAGATAACGTAGCTAATTCTACCATTTTTAAGTACAGTATTGATGATTTTTGTCGTTTGTGGTCTTGTGTTAAATCTATATAAAGAATACTTATTTTTAATATACTACTGTGTGGTATGCATCTGTAGTGTTGTCACTGGGTTCCTGTATGTGCTTTACACACTGCCTCTGAGATAAGCCTCTCTACTCATGCCAAGCTACCAAGGGGGTGAGCAGGGGTTATTTTAGGAGTGTACCCCCTTACCCTGACTAGACACAAGGGTATCTATTTATCACAGGTACCTACCTATGCCAACTAGAGACCCCCAAATCTAACATTGGTGGGCAGCGGTGAGGATTCTGGGCTTGCATTTGTGACTCATATACAGTGATTGGTCAACACTATTAGTGAGTACAGACCAAAGCGTGACCACATACTTTTTGGTAGATTGTTTTCCTAGGATTTTCTATTTTTGCAAAGATCTGCCCAATTTAACCACCATGGAGAAAATAGCATCCATAGCATCTGTTGATCTTGAATGGGAAGAGGAGAAACTAGAATGCTACACTGTTAACCAGCTCAAGCACTTGTGCAGGAGGTTCAACATTTCTATGAAGCAGAGGTCAGACCCGGGACCAGGGTTCAATTCCCGACGCGGCAGGGTCTTGAGCCCAATTGTCCACGGACTCGATAATTCTCGCTTCGGTGCCCACTCTAAGCACAAGTTCACACTATGCAGCTCTGGGCAATAAGCTTGCTTAATCTCCACAACGCCCCCCCGTGGCGGGATGCCTGGCTTTCACATTGGGGATGCCCAGTACGGGTTATCTCACAGGGAAAAGCCAGGACGGGTTCCCAATGCAAGCGCCGAGATGCCCTTGGGTAAGTCGAGCACTATATAGGAACACACATACATACATACATACATATGACCGGTATCTCCAGAAAGGAGGATTTCCAAAAGGCGTGAGGGCCTCGTTTGAAGCAAGGAGCATCCCTGAGCATGTGAAAGGTGCAGATAATCCAGATGAGCAGTAAGAGGGGCCATTGGGTCAAGGGGGGGAGAGCAGTCTCCCCAGCAGGTAGCAGTGTCTCTGCCAAGAGCCTGTCACCAGAAGAGCTGGCAGACAGGAAAGAACACAGAATGCATGAGATGGAGATGGCCAAGCTCAAATTGGGTGGCCAACTGGAGTTAGAAAATAGGAGATTTGCCCTAGAGGAAAAGAAAATACAGTTGGAACATGAGAAAAGTTTGAAGGAGTTGGAATTGAATGCAAGGAGCTTAAATATCACTATCTCTGGAGGTAGCACAGCGTCAGGGCCTGTAGAAGCTAGGGTGAATATTCACACGGATGTGGTGAAAGAATTTTATAAGAATGATGATATTGGGCAGTGGTTCAGAGCCTATGAGGTAGCCATGTCTTCCCACAGGGTCCCAGAGAGATATTGAGGAGTAAGGTTGTGGGGGTGGTTCGTTAGTGAGGGGCAGCATACACTGTTAGACTTGCCTTCTCAAATCCATAATTCCTGTAGCCACATGAAAGATGCATTAATGTCTAGGTATGGTTTGACCCCTGAACTGTATAGACAGACGTTCAGGTGTTGCAAGAAGATAGAGAGAAGTACCTGGGTGGAATATGACACATTCTTTTGCAGTGCATTGGATGGTTGGGTAAAGGACAGCACAGTTAATTATTTTCAGGGGCTCTTTGATTGCATGGGAGCACTTGTCCAGTAATTGTTTTCCAGTGCTGCACCAGCATCTGATTGATAGTAGGCTGACTAACCCTAGGAAGCTTGCTGAAGAGGCGGACCGCTGGGTGGGCACCCGGGTCCACAAGGGTCACATGGGAGACTCAGCAAAAGGTGGGCAGGGTCCCTAGCAAAGGAGTGGGGGGGGGCAAGTGTAAACAGAGGAAGTTCCAGAAACGGCCCCAGAGTAATTTATTTATTATTTATATATATATTTTTTTTAGGTCTTATATAGCGCTTGACTTACCCTTGGGCATCTCGGCGCTTGCATTGGGAACCCGTCCTGGCCTTTCCCTGTTAGATAACCCGTACTGGGCATACCCAAGGTGAAGGCCAGGCATCCCGCCGCGGGGGGCCGTTGTGGAGATTAAGCAAGCTTAATGCCCAGAGTTGCAGAGTGTGAACCCATGATTAGAGTGGGCACCGAAGCGAGAATTATCGAGTCCAGGGACAATTGGGTTCAAGACCCTGCCGCATCGGGAATTGAACCCTGGTCCCGGGTCTGACCTCTGCGTCCGGGTCTGCCTCCTCTAACCAGTGAGCCACACTTCTCCACTTCCCAAGGGAACCAAGGGAAAGGTTCCAAGCCTCCTCTTGAGAGAAAGCAAGGGGCCCGACAGGTAACCCTGTTCACAAGGGACCCCTGAAGTGTTACAAGTGACAGGACCTGATTCATAAGGCGAATGATCCACTGTGCCCCCAGTTTGGAAAAACAGCACCCCCTGGTGCTCCACCCTAGCAGATGGCGAGTGTAGACTTGGGGGAGGAGATTGATGTCTGGGCTCCTGCAGCTATGCCCCTTGTCTATTAAGGAGACTGCGAGGTTGTCCCTGGGACCCAACTGCCCAACAACACTAAGAAATATGGGCAGTGGGTGACCATCAATGGCCATAAGGTGGAGATTCTTAGGGACATAGGAGCCAGTGTGACAGCTGTCAAGTGTCACCTGGTGTCTCAAGAGCAGATTGTCCCTCATGCATTTTGCTGGGTTGTTGCCGCTGACAACACAGAGAGCCATTGTCCAATGCCTCAGGTTGCCTTTGAGTGGGGGGTGTCTCTGGTACTCTTCAGGTAGCTGTGAGGCCCGCCATGCCTATTGACTGTTTGTTGGGGAACTATTTGGGGAGCTCACTTTGGGGAAAGGTGGAGCAGAGTCCTCACTTGGATGTGTTGGGTCTGCCTGACTGGGCGTGTGTGACCACATGGTCAATGCCGCCCGTAGGGATGCTCAAGTAGACCTGGAGCCTGAGAGGGAAGCCAAGGGACCTGCCTTAGAGAGAAGAGGCAGGGGGCACGTGAAACCATCCCCTGAAGTTCCCACGGTCCAAGAGGAGGTAGAGGCTAAGGGGGATGCCCTGGAGTCTACCGGGGAAAAGGTAGCTGAACTGGGGGACCTGCCTGAGCTGACCCATTGGCAGCCGTAACAAAGACCCTCCAGGGAAGAATTATACAAGGAGCAGAGAGAATGCCCTTCTCTCGTGGTTTTGCGGCAACAGGCTCCAAGCCAGGCAGCAGGTGATCAGTCTGGATCACATTGGATATACTGGGAGAATGGTCTCCTGTATAGTGAGCATAAGGTTGCTGAGCCTGGGTCAGACCGTGTGCTGGTGGCACCCCAGCGCTCCAGAGCCTTCCTACTGGGGCTGGCTCACGATGTGCCATTGGCAGGACATTTGGGGCAGGACAAGACCTTTGAGAGCCTTGTCACCCACTTTCATTGGCCCCCAATGCGCAAGAGTTCAGACACTCATTGCAAGACATATCAGACTTGTCCTGCAAGTGGAAAGAGTGGGAGGAATCAGAAGGCTCCTCTCCAGCCATTCCCTGTGGTCAGCACCCCCTTTGAGCAAGTGGGTATTGACATTGTGGGGCCACTGGACCCCAAGACAGCCATGGGCAACAGGTTCATCCTGATGTTGGTGGAACATGTCACCTGGTACCCAAAAGCCATACCTCTGAGGACTGTGATGGCCCCTGTGGTGTGACGAGCACTGATGGGAATTTTTTCCCGAGTGGGATTCCCTAGAGATGTAATGTTTGACCGGGGAACCAACTTCATTTCCAATTATATGAAGTTTCTGTGGCAGGAGTGCGGTGTAACGTACAAGTTCACCACTCCTTACCACCCCCAAGGAAATGGGATGGTTTAGAGGTTCAACCGAACCCTGAAAGGCACGATTATGGGTCTTGAGGTGTTGTGTGGCATTTTAAGCTCCGAGTCAATTTTCCCGATTCATGCACTTTTATAGGTACAATTCACTTTGCCCTTATATAGGCATAGAAATCAATCCCCTATTTAAGCATAGCCCATGCTACCCAAATACAGGCATGGCTAATTCCACCCCTACCAAACGTCACAACGATTTCTTGGAAAACCAGCTTAAGCAGTTAGGGAACTTCCCCTTGTTTGCAAATTGATTTTTCCAAGAACTCAGTTACTTTAAAAAGAATAACTATTCCCTAGGGGTTCTTTCCTGACGTTCATATGCCCGACTTTACGTCAGACTATGGCATTCCTAAACACCTTCAAGGTATAAATATGCCTTCACTTGCTATAGCATACTTCAGTGGTTCGGAGCACTTCGACTATCTACTTGCCCGACGCCGCTCGCTACAGCAAGTGTCGAAGGAAGCCGACTCTCCAGCTGACGCACTGATCAAGAGGCTGCCCTTTTCCTGCCGAGAATCCAGCTCCAGTGTTTCCAAGATCCCCTTGCGGGGTGTTGGGAAGTCGAGTCCCGATATAGAGATACCAGACCTCCTTCATTCTAACTAAGGTATGGAGCTGATTAGAACCTAGAGAAACCTTTGGTAGTTTCTTGGCAAACACAACTAAACCTATGCTACACAATACTTACTTCTTCCCGCGTACTAGACTTAGGTTAGGTACATTGGGCTAGGCGTATTTTAGAAGCACCAGTTGAGTATTTTAGTCAATAATATTTATGTATGTATTTTTATATGGCTTAAAAACCATACAATGCTCTTACAGTATTATTTTATAATTCTATTCTGGCTGTACACATTAGACTTTGCAGTCTGCATAACAATTGTAGCAGCTCACTTCTCTTGCAATAGAAAGAAGACTGTTCAATAAACCTTTTTATTGAAAACGCCTGTCTCTCTATTTCTCTGCAACTCTGTTGAAAAGAAGCATGCACGATTGACTGAGTGAAATACTTTTCTATTGTTTCCGCGACTCTGAGAGATATATTTCTTATTCTTGGGAAACAAAGTTGTCATGTTTATGTGGTTGTCAGAATCTAATCCCTTCTTGTGAATTCAAGAAAGTTTCTAGTGACCTCTGAGTTAGCTGGCACACAAACAATTAAGTTTAGTATATTCGATAGAGACCTAGTCGACATAAGTCCTACGTCAAATCTATAGGATACATTATTCCAATGTGCAGAGCCTTTTTGGAATATATGAACTACACTACATGGTGCCAAACGTTTGGTAAGGCACTAATTTAATGCTAGATACTAAAGTAATTCAGATGTGCTTTTTTTAGAGACCCCTTGATCCCGTAATACTCCAATAGACGTCTGGAGTGGGTAAAAAGATAATATCCGCCATAGTTGAATAGGACGAAAATCCTATGTATTAGTTTTTGGTTTTTCAACGTTGAAGGGTACAGTGTTTCAAAATATTGTGTACCTTATCTTTGTTTACTTGAAACTTGCTCTGCAAACTTTCATTAAACAAAATGGCCAACAAAGTACTTCCTGGGGCCGGTGGAGCTACAGGCGAAAATTCTGTACGAGCCCTTGACGCAACAAGCTTTAATGAAGCTGACGAGGATGCTATAGGTATTCCAGAAAATCTAAGGAAAGCCATCACTATAAAACCTATAAGATACGGCCTATCAGCAAGAGGTGGTAGGGTAGTTTTTGTGTTAGAGGCACATAAATATTATCAGACAGAGGTATTCTATTCATGGATAGTCTTCCTTGAAGCCAATCCAGGAACAAAAGTGTTTCACTTCTACAAAGAAGATGAACCACCAGAATAATACATTCCTTTCAAGGATGTCGAAATTCCATTAACATGCCAAGAGCATGTGCTCTGGTTTAAAGGCGCCCTAAATGATATAAATCACATTACCAGGCTCGGTCCAGTAGGTAGACCAGGAGCAAAATGGCCGGTATTAGGCAGCTATACGCCACATCCTGCCATTGAAGCAATGACGGATGAGGAACTATTAGTTCAAATGAAGGATCTAATTAAAATCCACAGACAATTGGTCCAATATGTCATGCAGACTCTTACAACCCAACCGGCAATTAGGATTCCGCAACACACCATTTACCAGGGGAACACAAATAAAATTACACCACAGACTATGGAAAGGGGCGACCATTCGGTCCCCCCGAACGTATGATCGGGTGCCCTGATCCTCCCGGGAAACCATTTTGGGCGGGGGGCGTGTCTCGGCTGGTATGCCCGAAGCGGCGTAGCCGGGGCGCGCCTCTTTCCCGCCCAAGAGGGGTTGTCCTAGACACCTACACCGATGACCACGCCCAGGAGGCATACCTGGGGCGGGTACACGCCCTCCCGAAGAAGAATAAAGAGAGCGGGAATCCGAAGAAGCGTCCTCTTGTTCCTGTGGTTGGAAGGCAGCACCCACTCGTTGCTCGTGAGCCCTCGACGGAACAAGGAGCCATTTTTGAGAACTTGTAATTCTTGTGTTTCTCTTTCAGAGACTGTACAGCGAAGGATCCAGGACCGTGTCGATCGACCCGGAGGAGATAATCGAAACCATGTCTGGCAAGACGGCAGGAAAGGGTTCCGAGACAGACCAGGTGCTTCGCATGTTGGTGAACAGAATGGCGAGAATAGAACGGAGCATCGGGCAGGTCCCAGCGCTTGGTCGGGACATGGCGGGCATCAAGAAACAATTGGCCGCAATGAACAAGCCTGGTAATCCAAAGAAGGTAATAGGCCCGGCATTGCCGGGAGTCGTCCCAGAGGGTAGAGGGAAGCGGGTCAAGAGGAGGGTGGTGGCAGGGGAGGATCCGGTCCCTGAGGTGCCCCCGGCCAGTCCTGCCGTACCAGCCGATGGCCCGGTGCCAACCCCTAACGCGGGTCAACCAATTCCGGTTGTGATTACGCCCGCTAACGAGGAGGATATGCCTCCTGAATTGGCCACCCAGTTGGCCGCATGGCTTAATAAGAAGGCAGGAGGTGCTACGGCGCCAGGAGACACGGCCGAAGAGGCCAAACTACTAATCCAGCAGTTGCGGCAGTCGCGAGATGCCGCGAAGGCGAATCTCCCTCTTGTCTCCCCACAGGCTACACCAGAAGGACCGCAGCAGGTCTCAAGAAAACGGCGGGAACAACGACCGCACAAGGTAAGCTCGCCTTGCCAGTGGCAGGGGAGGGCTCCTTACCCTCAAGGCGGGAGAGGGTGGTTCAACATATACCATTGGCCACGAAAGAGTTGATCTGGGCAGACAAATATGTCAATATGTTTTCGTTGTTAACTGACCATCGCAAGATGGAGTATGCTAAAACACAGAAAGATTTGTGGCACCCGAGCGTCTGGCGCGCCAAGATGGCAGAGTTCAGGGTTTAAGAGACGATAACAAATTGGGCTAAGGCTTTTGCAATGTTTACGGCGATTATTGGGGAACGTAAGCCCGAGGTATTGCCCGAGCTGTCTTGTTATCAGGCACGCATAATGGATTTTTATGAAACGTATGAGGGGGGTGAATGGAAAGGTTACGACATGAAGTTCCGTAAAGCAAAAGAGTTTGATTCCTCTCTGACATGGGATTGCCTCAACTCCATTTCCTGGCAAAAACAGCTCCTGCCTGGGGCAGCAAGAACTTCCTCGGCAGGTGGGAATGGGTCGAGGGTTTCCCGCCAGAAGCCCGCGGTGCCCTTTCGAGCAGGCACCGGCGACGATCACCAGCCGAAATCCGGCAGGAATGGTGGAAAGCGGGGGGTCTGTTGGGGCTTCAATAGAGGCAATTGCAACAGGCCGCAAGGTACATGTAGGTTCAAGCACGTGTGTGCGGGTTGTGGGAATTCCTCACACCCGGAGAGTTCATGCAGATCGAAGAATAGCGGGTCGGGAGGTAAAGGAGGGTCCAAGCAAGACTGAGGTGGATCATTGTGAACAATTGCCTACTCCCGTTGATCTCATGGCTATGACTCCTTGGTTAAACAAATACCCGGATTATGTCTCCGCTGGGGTGTTGAGGAAGGGATTCTTATATGGCTTCCACATCCCGGCGGGGGATTTTCATGGGGAACCTTTTTACAAAAACCAGCTTTCAGCACAACAGAATCCAGCTGTTGTGGAAAGGAAAATCGATAAAGAGGTGCGACTAGGCTGAGTGGCTGGGCCTTTTTGGCTCCCGCCAGTGGCGAATTTCATCTGTTCCCCGTTAGGGGTGGTGCCCAAAAAGGACCCGGGGGAATTTAGGCTGATCCATAATCTATCTGCGCCAAGTGGCTTCTCAGTAAACGATGCTATTGACCCAGAAGTCTGTTCGGTGCGGTACGCATCGTTCGATGATGCCGTCACCATGTTAAATCGCCTGGGCCCCGGAGCGCTGATGGCGAAATCGGACATCGAACCACCGTTCCGGTTGTTCCGGTACACCCACAGGATCAGCGTTTGCTAGGTTTTGCGTTCCAAGGACATTATTACATGGATAAATGCATGCCGATGGGTTGCTCCATTTCTTGTGCTTATTTTGAAAAATTCAGCTGTTTCTTAGAGTGGGCATTCACCGAGGCCACGGGGCATAGGCATGTTATGCATTACCTGGATGACTTCCTGTTCTTGGGAGCAGCCGGCGCCACGAAATGTGCGCAGGCGCTACACGACTTTTGCAGCCTTATGAGGGAGTTTGGAGTGCCATTGGCACCCGGTAAGACTGTTGGACCATCTACTTCACTCGAGTTTCTGGGAATTGAGCTCAATTCGGTGGAGGGATGTTTCCGTTTGCCTGAGGGTAAGGTATCTAAATTCAGGCCTTCCCTGGAACTTTGCCTTGGTAAGGCAAAGGTGACCCTGCACCAGTTACAGCAAGCAGTGGGTCAGCTTAACTTTGCCTTGAGAGTGATACCAATGGCCCGCCCCTTTTCACGCTCTATTGCCCAAGCTATGGTTGGTCTCAAAGAAGGACACCACCGCACGAGACTGTCTGCAGAGGTTCGTCAGGACATGCGCATTTGGTTGGCATTCCTGGCGGACTTCAACGGTCGAGTGGTGTGGAACAAGCAGCCAGCATCCTCGGACGAGCTGGGTTTGTGGACCGACTCGGCGGGTAGTGTGGGATTTGGCGCCATCTTTGGTAATCGATGGTCGGCGCAAACATGGCCGACGTGGTGGCACACCAGCGGTCTCACAGGTAACATAGGGTTCCTCGAGCTATTCCCTATTTTTGTTGCTCTAATGGCATGGCCGAACGAGTTCCGAGACCGCTCGGTGGTATTTTGGTCTGATAATATGACTGTTGTCGAATGCGTTAACCAACAGGCAGCACGCTGCAAATGGATCTTGAGACTGTTGAAGGAAATTGTGCTGCTTTGCATGAGACTGAATGTACAGTTCAGGGCGAAACATGTGCTGGGTGTACTGAATCATGCGGCTGATGCACTCTCTCGTTCACATATGCAGGCGTTCAGGGGTTATCTACCTACAGCGGACCTAGTGGCTGCACCATTCCCCGAAGCACTCTGGCTAATCGGTGCCCCGGATTACAAGACCTCGTGGCAGCAAGCTTAGCCCCCAGGACGAGGAAAGCATACGAAGGAGCGTTTCGTTCCTATTGTGCATTTTTGGGTCCGACAAGGAGTCAGAACTGGGGTCAGGAGGATTCTTTTCTTGGGTTCCTGGTAGCACTGCACAGAGAAGGCCGATCAGCGGCTACGGCCAATAGACACAGGGCGGCCATCTCTTTCATGGCGCAGGTGCATGGCATCAAAGACCCAACAGGTTCCTTTTTGGCGAGGAAAGCCCTTCGCGGCTGGCAGCGCCTCGAGGGTTGCAAGCTAGACGTGAGGCGCCCGATTGGCTTAGAAAGGTTGTCCCTGCTCATGGCGACACTAGGCACGACATGCTCCTCCCAATTCGAGGCGGTGCTGTTCCGGGCAGCTTTCGCATTAGCGTTCCATGGGGCTATGCGGGTGAGCGAACTGGTCGCAAGAAATAAGAAGGATTTGGAGGGTGGCTTGTGCAGGGATCACATCCTAATTAGGGGTGACTCGATGATAGTCACGATAGCTAAGTCCAAAACTGACCAGGGAGCGATGGGACACGGTGTTGTTGTCCAGCGCGTGCGAGGCTCCCCCATGTGCCCGATAATGTGTATTGAAGAATACTTGGCACTGAGGGCGATACATGGGGGGGGAGTTTGCTGAGGCACATCAATGGCACCCCACTGACGAGGTTTCAGTTTCAGAGGGTGCTAGCACTGACAATCGCTGCTGCTGGCATGGACCCGTGCGATTTTGGGACCCACTCCTTTAGGATAGCGGCTGCTACTGAGGCTACAGCCAGGGGTCAGAGTTCAGAAGAAGTAAAACAGTTAGGACGATGGTCCTCGAATTGTTTTAAAAGGTATGTGCGATTGCACATGTTGTGAAGTCAAGTTACATGCACTCACGCTTCTTGTCTTCTGTTTGATTTACAGTTTCGCGAGCATATCATGCGGGGCGGAATTTGCAGTCGACCCAGTACCAGGGGACCAGCGGTCATGGATCACCGTCTGAGGAGAAAGTGGTTTGGGTCGTGGGCCACTCATACGTGAGGCGGGCTGGGGACGTATTCAAAGCAGGTGACGCGACTCGCACAGCTGGGGAATACGGGTACAGAGTGACCTTCCATGGAAGGGGCGGGCTCTGTGTTGACCAATTCGAATCTTTTATTGAGGGTCTCTTAGGGCGGCAGAGGTCACCGCCATCTGTAGTCATAGTACACCTGGGGGGCAATGACTTGGTGACTCTGGGGAGACGCGTATTACTCGAGCAAATGTTGTCGGCCGTTAGCTGGTTGGCGAAAAGAATCCCGGGGTGTACGATTGCCTGGTCCCACACGGTTCCCAGAAAGGTGTGGCGGGGGGGCCTTTCAGTGTCAGCACTGAACCACTCGGTGAAGAAGGTTAACAATAAAATTGGTAGATTGTTTCGCTCGGCGCAGTTGCATAGCATTCCTCATGGGTGTATTCGGGGGGATCACATGTATCTGGATGATGGGGTTCACCTGTCCCGGGAGGGGAATGTTTTACTCATAGGAGACTTCATAGCATGGCTACGGGGTTTGAGGAAGCATGACCTTTAGGAGGAGTTTTGGGGGGGGGGCGCATAGCCGGTCAACTATCCGGCCTGTGGCGGTAAGGTCATGATCGGTGAGCAGTAATTTCAAGGTCCCTAGAGGGGGGCGCCACCCACTATGGATGGGAGCGCCCGGGGGGAGGCGGCCATTGGCCCCCCCCACTGGGAGGCGGCACCCACTAAGGATGGGTCGCCTAAGGGGAGGAGGCGGCTATATGCCCCTCCTACAAATTTCCCGGGGCCCGGATATCCGCGACAGCGGATGTGATAGAGAGTGTGGGGGTGGGGGGGAGTCCACGCTGTCCTTCCTATAGATACCTCACACGGGTGCTCGGACGACCTTTAAGATGGCGTCGAGCGGAAAGAGTGGCCCCCAACAAGACAAGGGAAATTATAGTTGGCCAGGAGGGTACAGTCCTCTGGCGGCCGTCACTCACACCGTGAGGGCGAGAGTTTTGGTAAGTAGGGATCTGACACCGGTTAAGACCTTGCCGTTGGCCCTTAATGCTAGGATGTACAATTTTAACTTAGACAGTATGCATTTGTAGGATGTTAGACTCGGCTAGGATACCTTTGTATTAGAGATTTGTTAAGGTTAGCCAAATAACATGTCTTCATCGAAATGTAATAAATGGAAAATTGTACATGATTATGAAACTTTTATTTAATGTTTTAATTTTGTTTCATATTTTAATAAATACGGCCGGGAGGGTGACTCCCTCCCGCCTTCCAAAAGTTCAGAACTGCGTCCGTCTTCCCATCCTTGGGGATTGTGTTGGGAGGGGGTGACGGTCATCCCGGGCATATGGAAAGGGGCGACCATTCGGTCCCCCCGAACGTATGATCGGGTGCCCTGATCCTCCCGGGAAACCATTTTGGGCGGGGGGCGTGTCTCGGCTGGTATGCCCGAAGCGGCGTAGCCGGGGCGCGCCTCTTTCCCGCCCAAGAGGGGTTGTTCTAGACACCTACACCGATGACCACGCCCAGGAGGCGTACCTGGGGCGGGTACACGCCCTCCCGAAGAAGAATAAAGAGAGCGGGAATCCAAAGAAGCGTCCTCTTGTTCCTGTGGTTGGAAGGCTGCACCCACTCGTTGCTCGTGAGCCCTCGACGGAACAAGGAGCCATTTTTGACCCACCCACCAGCCCCTTATGGCAATGTTGGTTTTGCAATAAAGTTCCGCTCTGATAACATCTTTTTTCCCTCCGTATGGCAGGAGAATGAATGTCTAGATCGACGATGTGACTTTTGTCTGTCTGTTTTGTTTTAGGAGTTAACAGTTGATACACTTAGATGATTTTCTTCCTTAGTAGGTGAACAAATGTCGTATTTATTTTTTGGTCGGGCGGTAAGGTCATGATCGGTGAGCAGTAATTTCAAGGTCCCTAGAGGGGGGCGCCACCCACTATGGATGGGAGCGCCCGAGGGGAGGCGGCCATTGGCCCCTCCCACTGGGAGGCGGCACCCACTAAGGATGGGTCGCCTAAGGGGAGGAGGCGGCTATATACCCCTCCTACGAATTTCCCGGGGCCCGGATATCCGCGACGGCGGATGTGATAGAGAGTGTGGGGGTGGGGGGGGAGTCCACGCTGTCCTTCCTACAGATACCTCACACGGGTGGTCGGACGACCTTTAAGATGGCGTCGAGCGGAAAGAGTGGCCCCCAACAAGACAAGGGAAATTATAGTTGGCCAGGAGGGTACAGTCCTCTGGCGTCCGTCACTCACACCGTGAGGGCGAGGGTTTTGGTAAGTAGGGATCTGACACCGGTTAAGACCTTGCCGTTGGCCCTTAATGCTAGGATGTACAATTTTAACTTAGACAGTATGCATTTGGAGGATGTTAGACTCGGCTAGGATACCTTTGTATTAGAGATTTGTTAAGGTTAGCCAAATAACATGTCTTCATCGAAATGTAATAAATGGAAAATTGTACATGATTATGAAACTTTTATTTAATGTTTTAATTTTGTTTCATATTTTAATAAATACGGCCGGGAGGGTGACTCCCTCCCGCCTTCCAAAAGTTCAGAACTGCGTCCGTCTTCCATCCTTGGGGATTGTGTTGGGAGGGGGTGACGGGCATCCCAGGCATATACAATCAGTCATTGGTAAATTACCCGCAAAACGGGAACAACTTCTATTCTGGATAGCTCATAAAGTTACTCAAATTGAGGCAAGATTTCCTGATACTACCCCTCATGAGAAACACAGAATTCTAACAAGCTGTTTACCAATGGGGATCGCACCGCACCTGCAGGAATGTGATACTTGGGGTACAGTCTTTGCTGCAATATACACCAAAACACATGGTGTTCTGCCAAAGGCGGTAATACCAGACGTCTTGAAAGAGATTCTAAATGAATACGGGGCAGAGCCTGCTTTAAATCTAGGTATGAAACTACTGAAGGATTTTAAACAGGTCTCAACAATAATATTAGCTAGTAATAAAGGGGAAGCAGCATCCGTGGCGATCCGCCAAAAGTTAAGAGCATTTGATGCAACTGAGCAACCTCAAGAACTAGCCAGAATAATTGAAAAATCCTATGAAGAACTAGGTAGAGACAGTTTGGGTGGTAAACCAGTGAAACCCCAACTGACTGAAAGTCCTGAAAAGGTCTTTATTAAAAACACTCCTACTCCTCCTAAAAAGAAGTCGGAGAACACTAAACAAACTTCTAAAGAGAAGCGTTCTCAGTCCCGAGGTAGGTCTCCTCAAAAGGAGCCCTCTGAAAAGAGGTATAACCTCAGGAATAGGGATAATTTGAGAAAACCTGATAGATATCAAGATACTGATACACGTTCCTCTCGTACCTTTCAGACTTCATCACAGAAATCTGAAAGAAGGGGACGGTCAGACAAAAGGAAGAACGCGTGAAGTCTAAAGACGATCAACACGTTCCAAAAAAAAAGAAAACTCAATTCACCAAAAAGATTGTAGCAGGTCTAAAGATCAGACATGCCGGGGATCTTGAGGACACAACTCAAGAACAGGGAATAGGCTCAAACGATGTTGGACAGTGCAGCAGAAGTCCCCATAGCTCGCAAGAACTTGAAGGATCATCTGGAGACAGTGGACTTGAATGAGTACATCCAAGTTGAAACTGCTGATACCAGGGTTAGTGTCCCACATAAGTTATATGAAGTAACACTCCTGATGGAGGGGGACATAACAAGAAAAATAAGAGCATTCTTTTGGGAGAGGCTCTCTCAGGGTTATGACATTCTTTTAGCTGAACAAGACTGGCGTCCGGAATTTGTTAGGGAGTGCCCACATGGTGAAAACTTCATTATGCCAGCTTTCTCCAACCATATTCCAATCAATTTAACATATACCTATGCCAGGAAATGGGCAGTAGCCCAGGCTCCTGCATTATATAAAAATCATGTAGGATGGGATGAGGATTCTCCTCAACATAAAATCCAGTTAGAAAGTCAACCAACTGCACAAGGGAGTATCCAGTTAAGCAAGAAGCTAAAAAAAACAGGTCAGGGAGATATTATATCAACTTGAATACCAAGGGGTGATTAAAACATGCACCTCGTCCACGAACAATCCTTTGTATTCTGTCTCCAAACCAGACAATACATAAAGTCTAGTTTTGGAATACAGACATTTAAACACTTGTTGCAAAACCTTTGCAGTACAAAATGCACATTGTGCAGCACTAATGAATAACATTGCGCGCAAAAAATATAAAACCACATTAGATATTTCTAACAGTTTCTTCGGTCAAAACATTGCACATGAAAGTAGGTATTTGACCGCTTTCTCAGTTATGGGGACACAACGTCAACTCTGTTGTCTCCCCCAGGGATTCAAGAAAGGTCCAGGGTTAATTCCAGCTAGAGTAACAGAGTTACTACAAACCTATGATGATAATGCATTATCATATGTCGATGACATCTATCTAACAGACGATGTCTTGCATAGGCACTTGAACAGGATGAACACCATAATATTGGACTTCGCCTCTGAAAGGTATAAATTTAATTTCAAGAGATTGAGAATTGCCCATCTCAACGTCCTTTTTCTAGGATACAAATTATCAAGTGAAGGCAAAAGCCTGGCAGCCAACTTTCTTGAGAAATGTGCGCTGCTCCAACCTCCAAAAACGCTGAAGAACTTACAGTCAATTCTAGGTTTCCTGAATTTCAGAAGAACTTACATTCTAAACTACGCAGAAAGGGTTAAACCTCTCTACCAATTATTCAAACCTGATTTTAAAACAGTTAATTGGACACAAAAACAAACAGTAATTTTGCGTTCAGTCCAAACCGACATGTTGGCAACAACACATTTACACATGTGCGTAAACGTACGTAACTTAGTGATCTGAATCATTCCAGGAAGATGCGGATTCACGTACTTAACCTTAATGACGGAGAAAAAGTACCAATAGGTTACAAATCACACTTGTACACACAAGCAGAAAATAAATTTACTTCAACAGAGAAATTTCTGACAGTGGTTCAAACTGCAGTAGCAAAAGAGAGAGCCCTCGCACAGGGTAAGCGCATTATGGTCGATACACCTGTACCTGCCTTAGAGGCAGTGACAAAAGCGAGCATTCCGAATGCAAAAGCTTTACATCCAAGATGGATACAATGGGTTAATTCTCTTTCTGCAACAGACGTTACATTTTTGACCCTTATTTGAAAACACAAACATTTCTACAATCTGAACGAGAATGTCCTCTGCCTACTGAAATTCTTCCTCTAGAAAAGAATGAATGGATTATTTATAATGATGGATCAGCACAGCCCGCTATTGGGGGCAAACAAGCTTATAGTGCTGCATGCACGATCGTTAAAGGTCGCTGGTGAGATGGCAAATTCCGACCAATGGTCACCAAAATGCAATCTCTAGGAGATTGTACAGTTCAGCGAGCTGAACTACAAGCATTTAAGATGGCGCTTGAAAATACTGATCGCGAATTCCTGACACTTATAGTGTGCGATTCATATTATTGCGTTCAATCTTACAATGAATACTTGCAGAACAGGATTGAAAATGGTATCAAAGATGCAAAAGGTGGCACAATCAAGCATAAATTGCTTTGGGAACAAGTAGTTCAGTTACGACAAGGACTACAAAAGGCTCACTTGATACATACACTGAGTCATCAGCGTGATGGCGTTCACGTTGCAGGGAATTCATCGGCTGATGAAGCTGCGAAGGCAGCTGTGCAAACGGCTTCCATAGAAGCAATCACTCGTTCAAAAACAAAAATAGACGGCGAAATAATGCTAGCTGTCAATGCCACAAGCAAATGCAGTGGCGCAGCATTACCTCAAAACTATCCACTCAAATATTCATATATAATTACCGCAAAATCCGTTCCTTTTGCTCGAATTCCTGGAGTGGGGGATAGAGTGATTCCAAACAGGAAATGTAGAGTAGCTTTGATACACAAAGCACATTTGGGAGAGGTTCTGATACATCAGGGGATCTCTAAATCTATACTAGAATCAAAAGAGACGTACTGGTGGCCAGGGATGAACGGTCACATTCAGACATTTGCAATTAATTGCCATGACTACAACAGAGATCGCAGCAGAGAACGCCGCCAGATAACTGACTACAGTGTAGCCAGCCCAGTACAGACACCATTGTTAGATAGCATTAGACTTTATATACGCAGAAGTCCCTATGGACAAATGCGGTCCCACGAATATTAGTATAATACCCTGGTGCGAAAAGGAATGGCGCACTTCAAACGGGTGCATGCACGTCAAACTGAGCAACAGGACTACAAAAAGACTTGAAATTAATGAATGCTGAAGGTGTGCTTCGGAAAATTCTCTAAAGTGTTGCCACAATAACCGTTTCACCTTCCGGCAGCACCCCGCCAAGAAATGATAAAATTGAATTTCAAACATTAACAACGTGTTGGACGTCAAAAAGCAGCTCTTATTTTTTGATGTGACATATACAAATGAGGACTGTTCACTTTATGTTTTAGATTTACAGTGGTTGAGTAATTCAATGTCAACAAAAACACAATATTACGATAGGGGATTCGTATTCGGGTGTTAGTTTATATTTTAGGCAGGATTGTGGGTAATTGAGTTTTGAGAAGGAAATGGAACAATTGATTGAGAGTGGGAGGTGGTAAGGACATGTGGTATGTTTGCACCTATGACCGTAGAGGTGGGGAGGGTTACATCTATTTGAATTTGGGGCGAACTGCATGATCGCCAGTAGCAATTATGAGGGTGTAAGAGGAGGTTGAAACGCTGCGATGCTAACATCAGGTATGCATGGGGTTGGACAAGGTGAAAAACTGATGAAAGGGTAGAGAAGAAGCACGTTTGTTAAGGGGACCGGTTTAATTTAATTTAATTCACTTTAAAGGGTTTCTGAAGCTTGAGCACGAGGATGTTGGGATTTTGTTCTGATTAGGAAGAGTGTTTACATTAGGGATAGATGGAGGTTTATGCATGGGTTTAGCACGATAAAAGAGGTAGATACTGTCTAGCACAATGGAAATAATACATCAGGGGGATTATGAGTTGACACATGTGGGATGAAAATGAAACATAATTTGTATATTTCTATAACTTGCAGATACTCCTGAAGAAGGTTTTCAAAAAACCGAAATGCATTGAGTTTGATGAGCTTGTTATGAAGTGGAAGAGAATTCGAAAAAATGTTCAAGCATAGGCATGGAAGGGAAATACTCTGAACGATTTACAACTAACAAATTGGAACGAATTGTACTGCTTTTGACGTGACCATAAAGAATAGAATAAATGAAAAGGGAAAGAAAACAAAAACAAATACGGATTATAATGGATTACATTGGATTAAATTGTATCATTTTGAGAATACAATAGGTGCATATGGCTGTGCAACCCGCTGGCCTGCGGATTTAGCAGGCCTCTCTTCTGATCGTATTATACCCAGGTGCGTAAAGGAACGGCGCACTTCAAACGGGTGCATGCACGCCAAACTGAGCAAAAGGACTACAAAAAGACTTGAAAATAAAGAATGCTGAGGGTGTGCTTCGGAAAATTCTCTAAAGTGTTCCCACAAATATTAGGACATCAACCTGGTCAAACCACATCATGTAGCCGATCATAAGTAGTAGGCCAAGTGGACTGCAAAGATGTAGCAGACGCCCGAATCTGGCTACTATCCAAGAGGTTCAAACTGACAGACTCATCACCTTTGAAGAATCTGCAGTGCGAAAAGAAGGACTATGCAACAAAGCCATGGAACTTGTACCTCTTGAGACCCAAATAACAGTTCGTCAATAAATGCCTGTCTACAATGAAATAGCATCTTCCTATTCAAATGTAACAAGTGATCAAGTGGTTCCAGCGATTTCATTGAATCCTGAAGCAATCCCTACAATTGACAGAACTGCCTCTGGCTATTTAATTAACTTTGATATGTTTTCCGGGGATCCCAGTGAACCTGAAACAACACCAGCTAAAAGAATTTTCAAAGAACAAGCAACAGAACCTTTTCATCAATTGGAAAAGACTTATCTGGTTTCACTATGGATTGAACTTTGGATTGTATTGGGTGTACTTTTTTCTTCTACTTTGGTTGATTCTTGTATTTACTTTGGGAATGCTGATAAATGGTAGATATGTTAAAAAAGGACACAGCAAGTAAGAACATCAACTAACTTACTCCTCAAGCCGCACAAATCCTCTCATTGTGAACAAAGAGATTTGTCATCAGTGAACATCACATTTAATGGCGAATTTCCATACTTTTCAAGTTTTAATGTTTCAAATCCAAAATCATTTTACATAAAAAATGTTAATAGGACAGGAATGAAAAGTATGTTGACAAATACCGAGCAAATTTATTCTGCAGCCTTTTATGCTCAGCCGTCTACATTAGGTTTTGACTTTTGGAAAAACAACATTGATACATAAACTGTCTGGGGCACAAAAGACTGGAAGGTGCAGGGCTTAGAAGCTTTATTTAGAGCCTGCATCATCCCAGAGCAAATAATGTTTTTGAATGACACTTTCCAACAGACATCTTGTCTTGGGTTAGCCAAGATAAAAGATTTAAACAAACCATCCATACCAACACCTACACATGATAACAGTAACACTTCAGAGGGGGTGGTCGGCGTACATACTATTTTGCTTCACAACAGAACAGATCCAGATTGGAAAAAATGGTTAATCTGGCCCAGAGACACAAAGAACTGTCAAGATAGATTCCTGATTTAGACAAAAGGGTTCACATTCACTAGACCAGATCGAAGATATGTTCAGAGACAGCATCCAGGGATAGTAACATCATACAGTGTAGGGAAACTGTGCCTTTAGTGGCTACACAAATCTACACTGAAGGAAGTAAAACAACACTTATGTTTACTTAAAGATGGTGCTGACCTGAGGGACTTCTTACAAGGACCTACTAAACCGCGCCATAAACGTTTTATATACGCCAGTATCTATGCTCTATATAAGAAGATTACACAAGCAGAGACTGCAGAACAAATACGAGAAATTGATTGTATTAATTTAGAGAAATCTCTCTCTGTAGTTGACAATGGGTTAACAACTCTATTGTCCAGGATATATTCTTTAGACAGCATAGTATCCTCTGCCATAGACATAATGGACCAGGACTTGGTCATTTTGAAACATGGTCAGTCGCAATTGCGTTCTATCATGCTAGTAGGCTGGACGTTACAAAACCTTCGTCAGGCTATGTGCCTTGGTGATTAATCAACACTACATCACTGTTTTCAGAATGTAATCTGACTGATAAACAGATCAAAGTGGCACAGAGGGGAGCAGACTATACGGTGCTGAGCATTGAAAAACAGGAAAGATTGCCATTTACAGTCGCTGAAAAGTCATCCATTGAATGGATAACACACGGGACAATCACTCTGCCTGTTACAATTTTCCATTTTCAGTATTGCTTAAAACGTATACCAGCAGGCCTATGTGAAAGGTTGGGTAAAGAATACATCAAGACATCCTGGAAATTACCATACACACACAGATGTTGGAGTGGGGGGAAAGAAGTGTTTCTTAGTGGTAATAATTGTGAAAACGCACTAAGCAGTTCTCTCCTAAGTCAGGGTATAAACTTACCTGGGGCCTGCAATGGTTCCTTTAACAATTTATCCTCCAACCTACAAGGTTCACCAGCTGCAGTGATTGATCCGATTTTTTGGCGACTTTCTAATTAAACTTACATTATGTCGAATGATCACAGCTGCTGTGGCATGTTGACAGGTTTAGCCTATCTTGTAACTGTGTCAGCCAGGGTCACTTGCTATATGCAAGTATTGTTTCCAAAAACCAAGACAGACTGTGAGTCACCATTATGGCCTTAACTGAACATCTTTTCTATACGAATTGATACTTTAAGCAGAATGAAAGCCATTCTTTCACGAAAAGGACTTCTGCAGAGATACAAACCCTAATAACTACAAACTGCCCTATACATTTCTCGTATCTTAAACATGATACGAGTGGTATTGTACATGTATTTAAGACAATTTTTTCGGGACTGTTAGCACCCTTTGAAGCAGTCCTAGGAATATTTCCAAACTTCGTGCACTCTGTGTTTGGCGGACTGCCTCTCATTTTGGGACTCTCAGCAGGGATACTATTTTTGCTCCTTCTGCTCCGATATGGCAAGCCAAATCACCAGCCATACCCAGTTCACCATGGAGAACACTCTTCTGGCGATTAAGTGTCGTGAGTGCATAGTCTAAATTTTGGGTTTACCTCGTTTAAGAGAATTTAATACCACATGGTTTATATCATTCAGACCAATCTGGCAAAATCGCATCTTACCTGTTCCACGATGCCTGCTATGTGGAGAAAAATGTGTGCTAGACATCTGTCTGACACTCCCATCAGTCATGCCAACGGATGCTGATACTTTGCTTGGACTAGAAACTGCTCATGCACTGTGTTGTCCCCAGCTGTTACCAATGCTGATGACGGCATTCATTGAGATCTCACAGACGCAAAATGCTGAGGGTGAGGTACGAGAGGAAATCGGCACACAGGTATCCAATTCTAACATTGCTAATGTGACCAATGCTGAAACGGTTGCTTCACATCTATGTGCGGTTAATCTTATAAAGGAGGTAATTCAACTTTCACCAACAATGGTAGACAACTTCTTTTCAGACTTAGAAGACTTGATGTTTTCTCCAAACAATAACACTGACTTTTGATTTGGCACACAGTGTTCTGAGAAACTCTGAATTCGACCTTCATTTTTTCAAAACAAGTTTCTGACTTTGGAACTCTATTTTTTCTATGATCAAACTTTTGTTTTTCCAAATTTGTATTTTTTCATTTTTTGGCACAAATTAATCCGATTAAAGTACAACTATTCATAGAGAACTAGAATTCTTTGAAAACTTCCAAGAGACAATATTTTACCTTGTCCACAATCAACCAGTTTATATAATCTGCCATGGAATGGTCTCAACTTTTTCTTCTGTAATTAAGAGCCATTTCATAAATGTATTTTCGTGATTCATTCGGATAGCATTTTCATATGTCAAACTATATGCTTTGAATGAAACATTGCTTTAAGTGCGTACCACACAAATGCTTTTCGTGTACAACCAGTACCAATCTATTTTTATGTATTTTGGGTGGGTTTTAACACAACATGTTTAGATATGTTTTAATGTGTTTAGAACTTAGTAATGTCGTACATAAGAAAGAGGAGTGGGTGTTGTATGGCGTTTTAGATTCTGCATGGATTTTCCCATATCGTGCCCTTATATAGGTACAATTCACATTGTCCTTATATAGGCATAGAAATCAAGCCCTTATTTAGGCATCGCCCATGCAACCCAAATGCAGGCATGGCTACTTACATCCGTTCACCAAACGTCACAACGATTTCTTGGAAAACCAGCTTAAGCCGTTAGGGAATTCCCCTTGCTCGAATTTTGATTTCTCAAAGAACTCAGATAGTTTTACAATGAACATCTATTCCTTAGGGGTTCATTCATGACGTTCATATGCCCAACTTTACGTCAAACATGGCATTCCTAAACACCTTCAAGGTATAAATATACCTTCACTTGCTATAGCAAAGCCCGGTGGTTCGGAGCAGTTCGATGACCTATTTGCCCGACACAGCTCACTACAGCAAGTGCCGAAGGAAGCTGACTCTCCAGCTGACGCACTGATCACTGATCACTGATCACGCTCTGCTGAGAAATCCAGCTCCAGTGTTTCTGACTTCCCTTGCAGGGTGTTGGGAAATAGAGTCCCGAAACAGAGATACCAGACCTCCTTCATTCTAAAGGTATGGAGCTGTTTAGAACCTAGAGAAACCTTTGGTAGATTCTTGGCAAAAACAACTAAACATAAGCTACACAATACTTACTTCTTCCCGCATACTAGACTTAGGTTAGGTACATTGGGATAGGCGTATTTTAGAAGCACCAGTTGAGTATTTTAGTCAATGTTATTTATGTACGTATTTTTATATGGCTTAGAAACCATACAATGCTCTTACAGTATTATTTTATAATACTATTCTCGCTGTACGCATTATACTTTGCAGTCTGCATAACGATTGTAGCAGCTCACTTCGCTTGCATGAGAAAGAAGACTATTCAATAAACCTTTTTATTGAAAACGCCCGTCTCTCTATTTTTCTGCAACTCTGTTGAAACAAAGCATGCACGATTGACTGGGTGAAATACTTATCTTTTGTTTCCGTAACTCTGAGAGATATATTTCTTATTCTTGCGAAACAAAGTTGTCATGTTTATGCGGTTGTCAGAAACGAATCCCTTCTTGTGAATTTGAGAAAGTTTCTAGTGACCTCTGAGTTAGCTGGCACACACACAATTAAGTCTAGTATATTCGATAGAGAACTAGTCGACATAAGTCCTACGTCAAATCTATAGGATATATTATTCCAATGCGCAGAGCCTATTGGGAATATAGGAACTACACTACAGAGGAACCTGTGAGGCATAAGTGGGACTCCTCTTACCATGCTTATTGTTTGCCTACCGTGAGGTACCACAGAAATCTCTAGGGTTCAGTCCCTTTGAGCTTCTCTATGTTCACCCAGTGAGAGGACCTCTGAGTCTGGTCAAGGAAGGCTTGGAGCAATCTCCCAGGATGTATATAGCTACATGCTGGCCTTCAGGAACCAGACTAGGCAATTCAGGCAACTCCCTTCCGTGGTTTACTTGGGACACCAGGTTGGGAGCGACCAGGTGGTGCCTCTACAGCCGAAGATTGAAACCATCCTGGCTTGGGAGCCCCCGAAGACCCAGACAGAGGTGAGAGCCTTTTTAAGACTTACTGGGTATTACAGGAGTTTTGTCAAGGGGTATGGCAACATTGTTTCACCCTTGACAGAGCTGACTTCCTGGAAGCAGCCCAGGAAAGTGATTTGGACTGTAACCTGTCAGAAAGCTTTTAGGCCCTCAAAGCTGCCATGTGCACGGCGCCCGTGCTCCTGGCGCCCAACTTCTCTAGAGAGTTTATCGTTCAGACAGACGCTTCAGAGCATGGTGTGGGGGCGGTTTTGTCACAGATGAATGAGGAGGGTCTAGATCAACCCATAGCATTGATTAGTAAGGGGTTACTTCCACCGGAATAGAGGCGGAGTACTATTGAACATGAGGCATTTGCTGTGGTCTGGGCACTGAATAAGCTGAGACCATACCTATTTGGGACTCACTTCCGGGTTCAGACAGACCACAGGCCCCTCAAATGACTGCTGCAGATGAGGGGTAAAAATCTAAAGCTGTTGAGGTGGTCCATTTCCCTACAGGGGATGGATTTCACAGTGGAACACCGCCCTGGTACAGAACACGCCAATGCTGATGGTCTGTCCAGATTTTTCCACCTTAGTGATGAGAACTTTCAGGAGGGAGGGTAGTTCTCCCCACATTTTAGCTGGAGGGGACACGTGTTAGACCTGGCACATTGGCGTGGGTCACCCTTCCATTTTTGCTGTTGCCTCATGTGTTTTTATTTTGCTGGGGTGTTAGATGCTTTGGGCACTGTGCCACTGCTGTCCAGTGCCACAGTGCAAGTGCTCCCTATTGTAAATTGATGTATGCATTAGTGAATCCATGATTAGTTGGTTTGGTTTACCTATCAGACCCTAGTACAGTGCACTTGGAGTGACCAGGGCTTGTAAACCAAATGCTGCTGGTGGGCTTGCAGCACTGGTTGTACCACCCACAGAAGCAGCCTGTAAATGTGTGTCTAAGGATTGCCATTGCAGAACCAGTGTGCAGTCTGGTACTGCTATGATGACTGGGCAATTGCACCCACTTGCCAGTCCCTAAACCTTCTTTTTTCTTAATATCAGACATCCCTATGGTAGGCCCAAGGGCAGGGTGCATTGTAAGTATAAGGAAGGACTAGCCCTGATGTGTGTGGCATGTCCAAATAGTGAATTACAGCCATTTTCGTTCAGCAATATTGCAAGGCTACCTATTCCCCATAGGCCAGAATGGGCAGTTTGGTTATTACATCTTATAATCCTAACTGGCTCAGGGAACTAGGTGGAAATTGGAGTTTAGTATGCCTGAATGATAAAGTACATCTTTTAGTGAAGTTGATTTTAACATTCTGTGTTTGAAATTACCACTTTTAGAAAGTAGGTATTTTCTTGTCTAACTATCTAAGCCTGCCTCTACTAGGTTGTGTATTCCTTGTCTGGAGTTTGAGTGACAGGGGCTCGAGGATTCCAGGAGAGAGGGTGAATCAGCCCACTGCTGAATAGAGAGATCTGCATCTAGATGGGAGGGAGGAGTTGCACCCAGCACCTGAATAGGGCTGTGCCTTCCCTCCACAATGCTGGCTCCACCTCCTGTGGTGCGTCTGATGTCTCTGTCCTGCACTGTTAAAGGAAAGAAGAAGTCATGTCAACAGAGTGCTCCAGGACTGACCAAAACTGGTTTGGACTAGACAAAGGCCTCTCTGCCTTCAGAGAACAAAAAAAAACTGTCTATAAAAGAGGGGACCCAAACCCCAGAGAATTAGATCACTTTTGGACAACAAGAAAAAACCTTTGCTGAGGAGTGGAACCAGAGAGACTGAGGAGAGACTATCCCTAAGCTGAAGTGCTGCTTGGGGGATTGGCCTGCAGTGGTTGCATGACTGCCAAAGAAAGGAGAGAGGAACTTTGTGTACTTTCATCAACTTGTAAGGATCTCCAAGGGTTCGAGAACAGCGTTTGCCTCCTGTCTCAGGCACAACAGATTTCACCAACCCGCTCCCCAAGAGTTCTTTTGAAGTGCCTGCAATTGTGCTGGACTTTTGGAGCACTTGCACATCGCAAGGAGCTGGAAGCGCGACTCAAGAAAAGGAAGCGTGTCGCTGAACTTTCGCTGCCGCTTCATAACACGAAGTGCCTCGCATCGCCGGAGAAGAGGTTCGACTTCAGTGCAAATGCTGCCGCATCACTGGGAAGCGTGTCACAGGACCTGTCACGGCTCATCACATTAGAAGAGGATCGACGTCGCATCAGATGCCGCTGCATCTCCAGGAAGCATGTCGCAGGGCCTGAAGCAGCTCATCGCCGGAGACGAGGATCGACGTCGCAGCAGACGCTGCCGCATCACCGGGAATAGTGTTGCAGGGCCTGTTGCGGCTCGGGAGAGGATCAACGTCGCAGCAGATGCTGCCACATCACTGGGAGGGGGCAACAAGAAAGGTTAGGGTCCTATCTCTGACTAGCTTGGACCACTCCAATATACCAAACAAAAAAGGATAGCTAGTCAGGTTTTACTTATTTCTCATTTGATCACACCCAGCCTGCAAGTACTGAGCGGTCAATAATTTATTTGTGTTTTTTATCTTCTCGAATTTTTATATTTCTTTTTTGTATGTCATAAAAAAGAACAGTTATCAAACAATAAAGAATGCATTCATAAAACAATGTGCGCAATATATACAAGTGTTCAATATGTACATCATCAATACTGAATTTCAAACACACCAAAAATACATAACAACAAATAAATTGAATTAATGCGATGCCTAAGAGCAATTTTCAAGATAGGCACCAGTCCTTCAGATTGTATAACAGAAGACAGGCGGACAACACATTTCATAGAAACTGCCTGCCAGTCTTGCTGAGCCAGTGATTAGGTATTTTTATGGTTACACTTCTAGGGACGGGAAGCGTGGTAATATTTATATCCCTAGTTGCACCCTTCTTCTTTATCCCTGGCTCGGGGTCAACGCATTTTGAACCACAAAGCGATTGGGGGTTCTCCTCAGGACACGGACTGGATAAAGCCGTAGCTCTAAACAATCATAGTGGAATCTGGTGTAAGTATTGGTAGCAATCACATTATGATAGACTCAGAGACTCTAAAACCGGTATATATAGCTACCTGGATGTAGTATTCATGATCAAGATGAATGGGGGCAGCAGCCTCACTAAGCACACATTATCTGCAGGGAAACGGGTATATCAATAAGTGATAGCCTGTGACTACAGAGGACCAATAACATCACAAGCGGCCAGGGCTAGATGGTCAAACGTCCTACCTGACTTGATGTAGCAGTCATGGCATTAATTTTGATTGGGAGTGGAAGCGTCGCGTGGGACGAAATATCTGCAGAGAAACGAGTACAAACGCGTTTGAATCTGTGTCTGCATATAGCGCTGTACTAATAGGACAGAACACTGCTGATCGGCAAACATCCTACCTGTCTTTCAAGCGGGTTGCCGCGAAGAGAAGTAGTCTGGCCGTTTGGTCCAGGGGTTCTTGCGATCTGAGTCTTTTAGTAAAGGCTATTTAAAAAGATGCAAAGGGGAGCATTTAGATTAAGCGCGGTGAAACGCACACGGGATCATTAAAATTCTGCGCGGTGAGGCGCAAACAGGCCATCAAGGTCGCGTGCTCTGGGGCGTGTACTTACTCATTCAACGAGCGTTCTACTCCGCATCCATCCCTACGGCATCTGACGTGAAAACGCCGCGAGCCGGTTCTGATAGTTTAAAGGTTTTGGGAGGCCATATTGGCTGGGCGTGGCTAGGCGCTAGGAATGCCCGTATTCGTAGTACTGTGTAGGCTCATGTGGGTTGGAAGGATTTTTGACATAACACTGCTGTATTTTGGAAGGTCCAAGAAGCTCTTGCACTTGGAAGAGCGCTGCCCTGCACGGACGGCGCAGAAAAATGGTCACAGACAATCTAGATGAAGTAGACTCAAATGTATAGGAAAGGGCTTTTCGTTATAAATTGCTTGCTTCAGACAGTTCATTCAACCCTGAAGTGGTTGTGTCAAATTTCAATATTAGGTATGCTTCTTTTTGGGACAGACGCATTTCACGGTCTCCACAGCCGCCTTTGATTACTGACAACACTGTCCATCTCAGGTCATGAACAGAGTGATTGTATTGTAGGAAATGAGACACTAGTGGTGCTGTAGGGACTTTGTTGTTAATTCGGGAGCGATGTTTATTAATCCTTTGTCGCACCTCCTGTGTTGTCTTCCCAATGTACACTTTGTCGCATGGACATTGGATGGCATATACTGCGTTTCTGGTTTTACAGTTAGTGTGCTCCTCATGGCGCCAGAATTTTGTTCCATCGGAGAACAGTGACCCTTCCATCGTGAGGTTGCAGACGGAGCATGTGCTGCACTTGCAATGTCCCTTTCCAGGATTCATACCAAAGATGGTGCTCTGGGTATCCTTTTTCTTTTGGGGACATGTAGATGTGATCAACTGTCCTATGCTCCGGTTCTTCTTTAGGGCGAATAGTGGTGAACCAACCTCGGGCATTATTTCTTCCACCAGGTGCCAGTTTTTTCATATGATTTTCTGCAAAGGGTGGGTGTGGGGTCCAAACGTGGATACACATACCATTCGCTGTGTGGGTGATCTCTGTCTCTTTTCCAGTAGATGTTCCCTTTGGGGTCCATCTGGCCCTTTTCATGGAGTGCTTGAGCAGCTTACGGGGGTACCCTCTCTCTTGTAATTTCTTGACCAGGGCTTCACTGTGGACATCAAAGTCTTGCACTCTTGAACAATTCCGTCTTACCCTCAGGAATTGCCCGTAGGGAAGATTATTTTTGAGACTCCTGGGGAGATAGCTCCTAAAATGTAGAGCATTGTTTTTATCTGTTTTTTTCTGGAAAAGGGTACATGCCAGTCCATCTGGTGTTATCTTGACTTCAACATCCAAGAACGGTAAGGCTTTGGCATCATAGCAGAGACTGAACTTGATGTCTGGACTTCAGTTGTTGAGCCACACATGGAATTCCTCCAGACGCTGTGGTGTACCACTCGTCGTCTATATATCGTAGCAACTGATGGATGTGGTCTTGATATGGGTTGTTGTTGTATACATATTTTTCTTCGTATTGGCCCATGTACAGGATCGCCATTTCGGGAGCAAAAGGGCAGCCCTTCGCTGAACCCTTGACTTGTAAAAACATTTCCTGCTCAAACGTGAAAAAGTTTCTTTTTAACGCTAGAGATGCAAGAGAGACAATCAGGTCAGTAGGCATTCGGTGTGGACGGGGCCTTTTCTCCAAGCAGATTTCAATAACATCAAGTCCATCTTGTTGTGGAATTTGAGTGTACAATGATGACACGTCTTTTGAGGGTTTCTATTTGAAGGACCTTCTCCAGCGTCCGAATCTTCAGTGGATTCTGATGACGAAGTCTCCGAAAATGTTAGAAATTTCTTTCTTGATCTACCCTGATAGGTGTTCAGATGCCTAGTGGAGTCCGAACGTGTATAAAAGTCATCTTTAAGATATGGATAGACCTTCTCAAGATTGAAGTTCTTCTGGTCCTTTTCAAATTTCAAGGTTTTGAAGTTTATCGTATGATCTTTGAATGTAGACAATTCCTTTTCAATTTTGTCCAGAAGAATTTTAGCTTCAGTTTCGGTGTGGTTGTCTTTGATAGCTTGTAGTTGTAGTTCGATTTCTTCTTCTTCTTTTTTACATATTCGTTGTGCTGTTTCGACGGTGTGTACCATCAGGTCTCTGCTGCATTTTGTACTTATGCAGCTGAACCCCTTTCTGTAGACTGGATCATCTGTGAACATTACCGGAATGTTCTTGATCTGCAAGCCCCAGGGTATTGTGCCAGCTTTTAGATTGGCGAGTAGAAAGTGCCCATGAAGTTCAGTTCGCACATGTTTCTTTTGGAGTCTAATTAGTTTGACTGTGACGTTTAACTGCTTGGCCGTGCTGCTCAGTTTGACCGAGGAAAAAAGTGTAGAGTCTGGGAGGAGCTTCTGGATGTGATCCTCACTAAATGACAGCGTGTCCTTTTCAGCCATACCAGTTGCTCAGGGCTAAACAGTCCTGAGGGCAATTAATGAGTTCCTTTAACACCTATTTTTGTGTTAAAAAAAACCTTGCGGGCAGCAGCCCGCTCAACAAACAGGGCAACAAGGAAGCTTTGGGTCCTATCTCTGACTAGCTTGGACCACTCTGAGAAGCATGTCGCAGGGCCTGTCGCGGCTCGCATCATATAAAGCATCTTGCATCACCGGAGAAGAGGATCGACGTCGCAGCAGAAGCCGCCACATCACCGAGGAGCATGTCGCATCAAGAATAAAGCACCATCTTTGTTTGTTTGCACCAAATTTTGAACGCATCTTAAGGTACATTGACTCAAAGTGTCGCATTTTAAGAATTAAAGAGAACTAAGCTAATTCCACAATTTTTAAGTACAGTATTGTGGGTTTTTGTCATTTGTGGTCGTGTGTTAAATCTATATAAAGAATACTTATTTTTAATATACAACTGTGTGGTGTCCATCTGTAGTGTTGTCACTGGGTTACTGTACGTGTTCACAAATGCTACACACACTGCCTCTGAGATAAGCCTGTCTGCTCATGCCAAGCTACCAAGGCGATGAGCAGGCATTATTTTAGAAGTGTACTCCCTTACTCTGACAAGACGCAAGGGTCCCTATTTATCACTGGTACATACCTATGGCAACTAGACCCCCAAATTTAACAGGTACAATTCCCATATTTTTGATGCTCATTGGTCTTTTTAATCTTTTTCAAGTTGAAACTCCATCTGGTACTATCTTCCTCCTCATCAGTTCACGTCATCCACTTGTTCCCATTCCTCCTTGTTGTCGGGCATCCTCTTTGCTGTCTCATGCGGTCTGCAGAGCAATCCAGTAATGAGTGTCTGCTGTCCAGTTTCTTAAAATACTTGAAATCATGTCATTAATATGTGGACCCAGTCAAGGCACAGCTGTCTAAAATGTTTGCATTTTACTCGCAATTTCCCTGAGGAAGTGCATGAGCTGCAAGCAGCACTGCTCGGAACCAGAGGGAGGAAACAACTGCTCACTGTTTCTGAAATGTGCTTCTACAGCTCCTCCAAAAACTCAGAGAAATTATGAGTTACATATATGCGTTTTAGAACAATGGAATCACATGAAAGCAGGCAAACAGCTGTGTCCTACATTAGAGCACAACTCAATGATATGGCCCTTGATGTCAGAACGCATCTGTAGAGATGCGTCAGTTTCCCTGTGACAGCCTGCCATACGCTTGCGCCACACAATGGATGCGCCGTATTTACAATACGGTGCACCATGGCGTAAGGACTGACAGATGTGTCAGAAATTCTGGTGCATCTTTTGGCCCAAATGTCACGCATTGCTGGAGTCCTGTCGCAAGCATGACACAACTCCAGCAATTCTTGGGGAGGCCTTTACTCATTGTACTGCGTCACTCCTTACTCCTGCTTCAAGCAGGTGTAAGGTTTTGCCGGAGAGGCCTTCTAGAAGTGGCATGGAGAAATCTCGTAAATTTCACTGCGCAACTTCTACGAGGCTTTCCTGCGTGGGAACACCCACCCTGCATACATCATACCTGACGCAGGTATAATGTGACACAGGGCTTTACTATGTGATGCATCTCCCTAGATGCGTCACGTTGTAAATTGGTTGCATTATTTACACCACCGCTGCACCACAAAAGTGATGTAACGGCGGCGCAAAAGTGTTGCAAGGGGTTTGTAAATCTGCCCCCTAGATTGACCTGATTTGTTGTAGGTGTAACTTTACTTGTATTATCTGAATGCAATGACAGAAGCAGCAAAATACCAGTCTGGCGGCACACTATGGTAAGCATAGATTTTTAGCTGATGTGTTTTTAAGCCACGCCCTTAATTAAATCGGCCAAGCCCTTTTTCGAGTCCCCCCCAGTAACTGTTTATCCCACTTAAAGCCCAGGTTGGCGGGCACCATCTTTGTAATGCTTGTGATAGAGTCATGTGGCCTGGCTTTATAAATACCCCGTAGGCTAGTTGCCTACGAAGGGTACCACTTTAACAAATTACAATTTCCCTGATAAAATTAGCACTCAAGATAAAGAAATGTGCAGAGAAACAGCATTATAGCATATAAAAAACAAGCTGAGAAGTGTGTCATTGATGTTACATTTAGTTTACTCTCTGCATTTTCTGACTAAAGTGCACAATCGTACTGTAGAGGTTTTCTTTATGGATAGATTCATGTTTAGGGGACCGCAAATCCCAGAGCTAATCGGGAAGGTTTGATACCAATAATGCTTCAGAAGTAAAAACACAGGCCAGAGCAGCGTGTTCACATAAATAACACAGAAATTGGAGCCAATTGTTTTTTCGACCTGCCAGTCTTTTTATCGCGCCATCTATTTTTCTTTACTGAACATCGCACAGGAATTTCCTGCTCAATCTTTAGAGAGTTTATAGCACGAATAAACAGATTTCTGACAAACAATTGTGGAAATGTGGCTTTATGCAAATTGTAAAGTCTTGATTTAGTAGTTTGGTGCACGGGTTACTCCGTCACAATCGTAAAGGATATAATAAGCTTGTAATACAGGGACGGAATGTCCGATCCATCCGCCGAATTCTACATCAGGTCCCTATTTAGAATAAGAGTCATCATGTTAATTTCCCATATGCAGGGCTACTGAAAATATGCGTTTGCGCAGCCACAGCAATTTGTGCATAATTATAGATTTGCCGCATTTGCCATATAAACTATCACCTGCAGCTTAATCTGTACATTTTAACAGAAAAAAACAGTGGGGCATATTATCAAGACAGGTGATAAAATTATCGCAGTTTTAGCGGCAGAACGCTGCAGCTAAAAGGGCGATAAGGGGCTTGAAAATATCCTCGATGGAATTCCAATTGAAGCCCATGTTTATTGTGAAGGACATCTAACATGGGCTTCAATTGGAATTCCATAGAGCATATTATCAAGCCCATTATCGCCGCTTTAGCTGCAGTTTTCTGCCGCTAAAACAGCGATAATTTTATCGCCTGTCTTGATAATATGCCCCATTTTTTCTAGCTTAAATGGTTCAAAGTTACAAAAAATGCAGCTCCAAATGTTGACAGTGCTGGATGGCCCTTTGCAAAACTAGACTTGTCAGCTTATTGCTTTCTTTAGGTGGTAAACTGGCACTGATGAGGTGCAACCAATGCCCAGACTGCATTACCAAGTTTAAAAATGAATACATTATGAAGTAGTACCTTTACAAAATGTGCTACTCTATGCCTTTTCTTGCTGCTTAATTTACTGAAAGTCTTTTACATAATTTGGTCCTCTCCTGCCACATAATTAATTGCAAAGTGAAACCAACAGACACAAAAACCCAGTTCCAAGATGTAGCTGGATACCCATTGATACGACCTTGGATCCTTAACAAGGATCTCATCGCGAGTCACATAGGGCAATGCAACACAAAAGGGTGGGAACCCAGCTGTATTCCTTAATTTCTTTTCTTTGAGGACATTGATTGAATTGCATATTTTGAAATAAATAGTCTAGAGTGCCCCCCAGTTCTTTGGGGGGTCCAACAATCTGGATTAGGAATTCTAACCACACATATTTTATACTCTACTTTCTAGGGGATCACTGAAATAATATTGAGGGACAAAATATCGACTTGCCAAAATATCGTGGACAAAATATCGACAGTCAAAATATCGAGTTTGTATCTACAAACAGGTAAGTACAAAAATATCGAGTACAAAATATCGTTAACAATAATATAGATGTAAAAAATATCGACTTTATTAAAAACAGTGTTAAATTAAATTAATATTAAATTTTAATTACTAAAATATACTTAAAAATACTTAAATTAAATTATAATAATTAAATAATAAATCAAAATAATAAAAATAATTTTTTACAATCTTATTTGTTGACCCTGAACCCTAAAAATACCCCTTTACCCAAAAACCCAAAACTCACCCTGAACCCTAAAAATACCCCTTTACCCAAAAACTGAAAACTGACCCTGAACCCTAAAAATGCCCCTTTACCCAAAAACTGAAAACTGACCCTGAACCCTAAAAATACCCCTTTACCCAAGAACTGAAAACTGACCCTGAACCCTAAAAATAGCCCTTTACCCATGAACTGAAAACTGACCCTGAACCCTAAAAATACCCCTTTACCCATGAACTGAAAACTGACCTTGAACCCTAAAAATACCCCTTTACCCTAAAACTGAAAACTGACCCTGAACCCTAAAAATGCCCCTTTACCCAAAAACTGAAAACTGACCCTGAACCCCAAAAATACCCCTTTACCCTAAAACTGAAAACTGACCCTGAACCCTAAAAATGCTCCTTTACCCAAAATGTATCAATATTATTTAATTACCAATTAATTATTAATTAACAATAACAATAAAGTAAATATATTAGCACATTAGCTGTAATTATTTTAATAATTAATATTATTTTTTCCAAATTAATTACTTAAACATAACACAAAATTATACATATTAAAAATTTACTCAAATTAATGTAATTAACTAATTACAATTAATTAATTACCAATTAATTACTAATACAAAATATGTTCAAAATTATATTAATTAATTAACTAATTAATATTAATTAATTATCAATTAATTATTAATTAAAAATATTAACAAACATATATTAATTAATTAATTATTATTAAATTACTTCCCACCCTATTCCCCTATAAACCCACAACCCGCTACAGAATTACATTACACAATTATTATAAAAACAAAATTCATTTAATAAAATATTTTATAACATTAAGACACACTTTTCACACATATTATTACATAAAAATACACTATAAAATATTATATATTATTAAAAATTCGATATTTTTGCTATCTATATTTTATACAGTCGATATTACTTCACTTACCTGAAAAACGATATTTTTGTAGTCGATATTATGTCCAGTCGATATTTTGTCCAGTCTATATTTAAAACTCGATATTATGTCCAGTCGATATTTTGGAGTCGATATTTTGTCTGTACACCCTTTCGAGGCACAGGAGCCGAGTAATATGGAACTTTCCCTGTATATAGGAGGGATCAGTTTAAATCAAAGACATACACTGTGGTACGGGAACCCAACAGTGTTGTCTTAAATACCAACAATCATTGGAGGATTTAACTAAGATATCACAGTATGTCTTCTGCTAAATTTTTTCACATGGGAACATTTGTCAATGAGGATACTATCTTTCTAACACTATTGCTTCATTCTGGATTATTTACACTTGAAGGGTGTTCAAATGTTCCTGATCAAACACGTTGCAGTGCTAAATATTTCTTGATAACTCTCCCTGTGTTGTATATCTGATATTTTACATGTGAGCTTTTATATGTGAATGTGTATATGTGTACTTTTTAAATGTGAATATTTATATGTGTGTTTTATACGAGAGTCTTTTATGTGGAAAGTTTGGGTGGAAATATTAGGGCGTCTTATTGTATTGTATTGTATGTGTCATTGTCAATCCTTTACTTGTTGTAGTATACACTATCAGGTAGATGCATCAAGCATTTTGCAAGCGCAAACGGTGCGAATCGCAAAATTCATCCGTTTGCGCCCGCAAAAATGGCATTTGAGATGCATCAAGGGTTCATGCACTCGCAATTTAAGAATTCGCAAATAATTGCGAGTTCTCAAATTGCGATTGCATTTAAGGAATCATAATTTGCGATTCCTTAAATGCAATGCATGAACCATTCCAAGAATGCGAAATCGCAATCTGGGGTCGCTATTTACCGCGAATCCAAACTGCGTGGTAAAAAGCAAAAACTCAGAAATATGCATTTTAGTGCATTTTTCTTAGTTGTATATTACACACACACATGTCCTTGGGACATGTGTGTGCGCAACACCAGTGAACATTACCATATAAGGGGTGCAACAGGGTGTCCTTTGGACACTCGGGCACCCTTGAAATTGCGGCACATTTGCGATTCGCTAATTGCTAATCGCAAATAAGGAATGGCTTTCCCATTCATTCCTTGGGAATGAATGGGAAAGCCATTCCTTATTTGCTATTAGCGAATCGCAAATAATGAATCAGTAGGAATCGCAAATAACATTGCGATTCCTACATGCATCCCGTTTTGTGAGTCTTTAATAGCGATTCCTTAAAATTCGCTATTAAGGATTCGCAAAACATAACTTTGATGCATCTGGGGGGTATATGTTTTGTATGTCGTACAGCCCTGAGGACTACATGGAAGTTGGATGAAAAGCGTTGGCTGTTTGAACTAAATTTTGAAGTGAAGAATAAAGAATGGTTGCAATAACAAGTATTCAACGGTCATAATGATTTTGGAACGTGGAATTGGTGGTGTAATCCACATTTGTGATTCATTCAACATTGGTCTTGGTGACGGCTCTCTATAAACAGCGGGAGTGGTGGATGTGCACACTGCATGAGTGTAAAACATTGAAGACATTATGGGGGCTTCTTGTTTAGGGGAAAGTGCGTCACATGTACATTATTATTTAGATGTTTGGCTTGCTGTTTTGTCTTGATAATAGGATGTGTACATATGTTCAACAATTGTCCAATACTATTAATGCTGTCATCCTTGGGAGTATATGTACATTGTGAAGCTATAAACATTGTAACAGCATGTAGACAGTGTCTACATGAAAGGGAATAACCTCAATCAAGTTCACCATAAAGATGCTATCCCTCACATACATGTCTTGCTGTGGTACAACATCCTGTATAAATAACTTAATATACTGCCCTGATGGTCCCAGAAAGGAACCACATCCAGACAGGATAGGTCAGCTGGGGGATAGAGAAGGTCCTTGTGCACCTTCAGCAAAAAAGTATAAAACTGGTCTTCTTGGGGTGTCATTATTTAGGAACAGAAATTCTTTCTCTGAAATAAATCCCTGTTCTTTTCCTGTTGTTATAATCCTCAACATCTCATATCTAACGATGTTCAAGGGATCTGTGGTCATTTTTTTTTAAAAGTTGATATCTGTCAACTGCTTTGAATCTCACTCTTATATGTGCCAACATCCTGTATCACAATGCCACACCCACCTTGTCAGCTGGCTCATTGATAAATCAGCTGCCCTGCTTGAATGCTATTAGTGCCTGTCTTTCAGCATAGGAGATATTGTAAGCAACAAATGTTGTCATCCGGACCCAAATTTTTCAAACATAAATAGTTTTGGTGTCATCAAGGTATTAGATGGATAGAAGGATGAGGGAGGTCTTAGACCAGTAACTGAGTCAGGAATCGGGTCACTTCTTTCTGCAAAGCCTTCACTGCCACCAGTGGGGTAAATTGCAAAAATCGGTGGTCCGTTCAGTAATGGCAAAACAGTCCTTCTTAGTTCAAGGCAACCATCGTTCTAAGGCTACTACCATTAGTCTCACCTCGCATCCGGAAAAATACCACGAAAGGCTTACATTGCGCCCCTCCAAACAAGCCTGGCAGGTAAACTGAGGCTTGGAACAGGGAAGTTTCATACTACGGTTTCCTAAAGGTGGCAGGTTTATCCACAGGTTTGCGGAGAGCAGCATGGAAACAAAGGATAAAGAATATCCTTAATGGAGCTACAAGGGTCAATATATATATAAAAAAACTTTACTCTGAAAAATACATCCATATCACCCTTCTTGCGATTAACCCCTCCAATCACTTCACTGATCCTCTACCTCCTTCCCTATTCAAAACAATAAAAAATTCACTGCTTCCCTATGGACAAAGATTCTAAACGCCTTCCTCAGGCAAGGCACCATACCTGAATGCTTCAAAGTCGGACAGGTAACACCCATACTGAAGTCAATTCACTCTCCTCTGATCTGAACAGCTACTCTCCTATATCCAACATCCCCACTCTGGCGAAACTACTAGTAAAATGTGTACAAAGTCAATTATGTAACCACCTTGAGAATTTCAGCCTCTTAGACCAACACCAATCCGGATTCACCCATATAACGGACGATATACTAAATATGGTAGACCAGAATGAATTATGCTTCTTGATACTTCTTGACTTATCCTCCACCTACAACACGATTAAACATGACAACCTTCTGTCCCTTCTGGAAAGAAGGATGGGCCTATCTGGTACAGTGCTACAATGGTTTAACTCCTTTCTTAAAAACATAACGCAATGAATCAAGATGAAGAAATCATCTCCTACCTTCCATGTTCACCCTAGGGTTTCCACAGGGTTCAGCACTTTCATCTATTCTTTTCAATCTACTCATGGAACCAATAGCAAACGCACTGAACGCTGCAAACATTCTATATCACCTGTATGCAGACAACACTCAACTCTATGTGAGAATCTCCTCCCCAGAAGACTTCATCTTCCTCAACCCTATTCTGCATAAGCCTCAAAATTGGCTCACTGACAACCACCTCATGCACAATACCCAAAAAAACAGAATTCCTCCTCATCTCCCCTCCCAACCACACACCCAAGATTGACCATTGGCTAAAGCATCTAACCACCTTTGACTGTTCTCCCCATATCATTAGCTCCACTAAATCCTTGAGAATCACTCTAGCCGCTTTGCTGCAGTCATAATTTACCCCGGGGCTGAAAAATCCCACGTGTGTGCGGTTCGGATGGCCCATGGCCATCCTCCCCACGCGCCCACCGTGACGTCAGACAGCCGGGTGCCGTCCGACGCACAGAAGAGGCTAGACAAGCACTTGAATATGCAGGCGCATATCAGTAATGCCACCAAAGGAGCTAATCATCAGCTGAGCATCCTAAGGAAACTTAAACCCTTCCTTCCATAGGCCGACTAAAAATTGGCTTAGAAGCCCTAGTGCTTCCAAGACTGGACTACGGAAGTACCACTCTATCAGTAGGGTAGTGTGTAAATGGCATATGCATAGCTTGTGGGGTTGTGGTAATTGTGTGGTGTCTTGTGGAGATTAAGTGATATGATGTGGTCAAATTTTAGATGAAGTGTAAGTAAAGCGCTTATTGTGTCGAAGTTATTATCAGGACTCTACATGGCCCAAGTTCCCAGGATGATTAAAAAAGTGTAGAAGACATTGTTTTGTAATTGTCTGCTGAGGTTTTGAGGGGTTTGTTGTGAAATGTCATCAACAGCCCAAATGAGATAGGGACATTTTTATTTTGCGAAGGTGATGTGCGATTAGTGTGGTGAACCTTTTAAGCAGAGGATAGCTGCAATGATCAGAGTGATTCCCCATAGGACGAGGTATCATTTAAATGTGTATTTATGATACTTTGTATAATCGGTTTCTGCTTATCTTTTAGTAAATCAGACAATTGTTATTTGTTGCCATTCCATTATGTTTAGTTGGAAGAGTATTGTTGAAAAGAGAATGTGCATGAAATTTGCAAAGGAGGTTGAGCTGCTGTGAGGAGCGAGATTGTCATCACAGTGTGTCACACTGGGGTAGGTCAGTTGTGTGAAGCTGCACTGTTATTGGCTGTCTACGTCACAAGGTACTGCTCTGTTATTGGTTGTTAACCTGGAATAAGATGCTTATGCAAAATTAATGATTTTTGTGTCTAAACAAATTTTACTTGAAAATGAAATGTTTTAAAGTTTTACAAGATTTATTTAGGGGAGGTGTTCAGATATCTCTTAGAGGGGGAAAGAAGCCCTGCCCAAAGGTACCGCAGGTCATTATATGGCAATACATGTAGGGTTACACACATGCATTTTACAAGATGAAAGGCACAAGATCATTGAGAAAGAAGATGCACTGGTGTTTCCACGTTGTGGTACATTTCATTTGAGAATTCTTGAAAATTTGAGGAAAATTCTTTATGAGATGTAACCACAACCTACACCTAAACAATTTGAAGTGCTGAACACTTGAGAGTGTGTGGCTCATGCAAGAGCAAAAGATAGATATCAAGGACAAGTGAAAAAGACAGTGGATATGTATGCAGTTGCAAGCTGGATAGCAGACCAGAAATGTGGAGACCTGAAATTATAGAGGGAGAATAATTACACCCATCATTGCAAAATGGAGAAGTGGAAAGAGAGACAAAAAAGACAAAGAAGGATAAACCAAGAGACTCTGTAGCGAAAGATGAAAACAGTGATAGTGATACTAGTGATAGTCTTTTAGAAGTATTAATGTCCTTGCGACTACCTTGTATAATGATATATGAATTTAGAGGGTAGGAGAGAGACTACATGGGGGAATACTGAATTGGCCACTGCACGTGTAGGTATGAGTTCTGGTATGATAAGGGTTTCTCGTGTGCAGAAGGACCAGAGAGTGATGGAGACTACCACAGTGAATAAAAATATGATGGGAGGAAATGCAGGGACTTGCGTTCCTAGGACCTCTATTGGTTGTACAGTTTTTGATCCCCTTACAGATCCTGTTACCATTTGACCAGTGGTTTCAATTTATAAGCCTGGTGCCAAGGGGATCGTGAATCAAAATTCAGCTGTTCCCGCTCAACAACAGGTATCAGAAATCACCTCCATGAATCGGAAGGAAGGAGAATTTGTTCTTTAAATCTAATTAATGGAAGTTCTCCTTGCGGTGCAAGTGCAGACCCATACGTGCATCAAACTGGATTTGGACCTTTAAGGACATTTCCGGATTTACCAGATCTGGATTCACTTACCTGGGAACCCCCTTTAAATATGCATAGCAATATCCCGGAGGTAAAGGTAAAATCTAAAGCTGTGTGGGTTCAGCGAGAGGTTTTTGGAGTTTTCAGAAATTGATGACGCTCAACAGTTTACGATTTTGTAAAGGAGAAAAAATATATATTAGTTTGGAAATGTTTTAGTTTTGGTGCATCTTGGTCAGAGGAAAACCACAACCTCTGAAAAGGAAAGGGTGGGCAGAGACCCCCTCTTCCGAATTGATCAAGCCAAGTCCAGATCACACAAAAGGAGGGTAAAATATTGTGAAGTGTATCACATATTAAAGCAACAAAGGATGAGATCGTCACCAGAAAGTATTTTCTCAAAGATTTTTATTCCTTTTCACTACTGGTCCTCCTATCAGAAGGAGATCAACCAGGGAAAATGGCCAACCGACACATGTTTCGTCAGCGGATAGTTATCCGTGGCTCTTCAGGGCTGATCTCTTGTGAGACAAAGCGGTATCGAGGGACCGGTGATACTTCCAACCCGGTCCAAGTCGGGTTTACGTGATAGAACAAACCAATTTGGTCGTTTCTCAGGAGAATATTGTCTTAAGTCCAAAGTTTGAGAAGGAAAGACGGGCGGGTAATGCCGTCTATAGAGCACAGCAATGGCTGTCTGCCACGCTCAGTCGGAGTGTGGAATGGTTGCCGGATACGGGAACGGCAACCATTCCACGCTCCGACTCAGCGTTGGCAGACAGCCATTGCTGTGCTCTATAGACAGCATTACCCGCCCGTTTTTCCTTCTAAAACTTTGGACTTAAGACGATATTCTCCTGAGAAACGACCAAATCGGTTTGTTCTATCACATAAACCCGACTTGGACCGGGTTGGAAGTATCACCGGTCCCCCGATACCGCTTTGTCTCACAAGAGATCAGCCCTGAAGAGTCACGGATAACTATCGGCTGACGAAACACGTGTCGGTTGGCCATTTTCCCTGGTTGATCTCCTTCTGATAGGAGCACCAGTAGTGAAAAGGAATAAAAATCTTTGAGAGAATACTTTCTGGTGACAATCTCATCCTTTGTTGCTTTAATATGTGATACACTTCATAATATTTTCCCCTCATTTTGTGTGCTCTGGACTTGGCTTGTTTAATATCTAAAGCTTCTAAAGTACATTCTGGTCTTAATGTCCAGGAATTGGAAGACTTTTTGAAAGCTTTTAATGCTACGTCTAATGAGAGTGGGAGCAAAGTAGTGAGTAAGGGAACTCATTAGTCTTCTTTGAAAGTAAACTTGGTGTATGTGATACAATTGTAGTTGGAATTGGATGAAATGATAATTGGCTGTCTTGCATTGGATCAAATAGAAACATATCAGCAGCATGAACTTTTGTTCATGAGTAAATTTGTTACTAGGAGGGCAAAACAAGCACATGATAAATTATCTGAATTAATCCCAGAAATATGAGGTAGATCTGGAGTGGGCAATGGCCTTACAGAAGAGTCATTCTTAGTGATCAGGACATATACCATATGAATATAGCTAAAAATTTGAGAATTAATCCACAGCATTTGCATTTGGAGTGATTTAGAGAATTGGGAAGTTAAATGATCAAAAAGGATAACTCCCAAGAAATTGATGGGAGAGCGGCCCCCTCTTGGAGGGGTTGGGATGGGAGCTACTAGCTTTCCTTTACATGAGGTACGAAGTGATCTAAAGTAATTTACAAATGAATTCCCTACATTGAGAGAAAAGCCTGTGGAGTGGTACAAACAAGTTCAACATTTCAAAGGTTTTGTGGACTGATCTGAATACCTTGTTTGACATTGTGGTCCCGGGTGATTTGTGAACGGCGTGGTAAAATAGCTATTTAGAGGGCAAACAGAAAGTAGACAAGAGTCTTTGTGACTCATGGTCCTTCAGTGAAAGTGATGAGGAAGTATGATCAATTGATGGCGTGACTGAAGTCTAAGATATTGATTTGGTTAAGTCTGATCAAATGGCCTTAAGGAGACTATTCATGCATATTATGAGAGATTGTTCAGCATTTAAACAGTACAGTGGAATGGAAACATTAAAACGTAAAGATATGGGACATTTTGTGTCCAGGTTTGTGACAGGATTGAGGCCTGTGATTAGTATGATGATTCAACAGCATCTGATTTTTTGGCTGAATATCAGTTGATTTTGCAGTATACTAAATACTGCAGCAATGAGATTGAGATGAGGCAGAAAAAGTTAAAGGAGAAGTTGATGGTGGTATAAGTGAAGGCTGCTCAGAGAGGAATTTACTCACAAGGTAGAGGTTGGGGTTTCGCTAATGGTCTGCGTATTGGAATTGATTTAGCAACATTGAAGAAGTCTAATCCGTGCCACTAATGCAATATGATGGAGCATCAGAAGTGACAATGTCATCTTAATCTCCCAAATCAGAGTCAGATTTCAGGGTTTGTACAACCTCAGAACAGTAATTCCATGCAGCAACAGAATGTACCTCAAACTAGATCTCAGAATTTTAACATTCCCCAAGCTCCAGTGATGCAGGTTCCCCAACCTCCGATGATAAAGCCAGTTGTAAATGTACCCAGGTTTTTTTCAAATCAGGTCCTGAATTCAAAGCAGAATGCTTTCCAGGATAACAATCTTATGTTTGAGACAAGTGAAAATCTTGGCATCGATCAATCCTCTTGATGGTGCCTGAGGGGGGAGGACGATTGAGTGCTTGGGACAGCACACACAGCCAGCACAGGTAAGAGTGGTGTATAGAAGTCAACGTATGACGGGATCAGCAAAATTAAATAAAAGATATATAAAACCACTTACCTTGCGCTTGCCGCATCATCGACTCATGGTTCGACTAATGTTGGGAGGGATGCCATGGTCAGATTGTTTCACCAAACAGGTTTCATTCCAAAGTTTAGATTGATGGCGGAAGCACTGTGTCACCAGTGTGTTTTGTGTCAACAGAATAATGTGGGGAAAAGAACTCCAGTGGCATTAAGCCACATAGGGAGGTTGGGAGGTCCTTTCAATAGTATGCAGATGAGCTTCATTGAGATGCCTGTGTGCAATGGGTTGAGGAATGTATTGGCTGTTGTGTGCATCTTTTCATGATGGCTTGAGGCATATTCCACAAGAATAAATGATAGTCTAACAGTAGCAAAGTTGTTGATGAGGGTGTTGATACCAAGTTTCGGCTCCCTGACTTCTTTGGAATTGGACCAAGAAATGCACTTCAATAAAGAAGCGCCGAGAATGATGTGTGCTGCCTTGAAAATTGAGCAGAGACTGCATTCGAGTTACTGACCTGAGGCTTCAGGGCTGGTGGAGCAGGTCAATGGGACACTGAAATCAAGACTTGCCAGAGTGTGTGCTTCTACGTCCTTGAAATGGCTGTATGCTTTGCCGTTGGTGTTGAGGAGTTTGCACAGAACACCTGATCATTGGACAGGACCCCCATGAGATCATCATGGGAAAGGTAATGAGAATGACGGCTGTACCTGCAAATACTCTGGTAAATATTACTGATTATTTGATTTTAGATTGCTGCAATGGTGCATTATGTGTTGCATCAGGTTGAAGCTGCTACAGCCCCACCGCATCAGTAGTAATGCCATGACCTAAGTCATGGAGACTTGCTGGTGGTGAAGAAGCACATATAGAAATCATACCTGGAGCCTTAACTTCAACTCCTGTGAAGTGTGGAGGTCTCCCCAATTGGATTTATGTTGCTCTTACTCACAGGGTTCCATGCAAGTCAGTCAAGTTGTAGGGGAACAGTCAGAAATAGCACATGTTCTGTCTGAGGAGGGTTTTGGAGAGTTCAATCATGAAAGTGGTCAAAGAGAGGCTAATCTAGTGCTCATAACAGAGGTAGACTCAGATCCTGATGAAAGGCCTATTGCTAGAGAATGGAAAGGGACAGCAGAAGAATGTTGGCTAAGAAGGCAGGAGAGGAGAGCACTGGTCTTGCAAGGAGAAAGTGATCTCCCAGAAATAGAGGATTCAGACCTAGTGAAAGAGGATAAGAGTTCAAATCAAGCTAGAACGCCCTGTCAAATGTACTTATCCAATGAATAGACATACTTTCTTGCAATTGACAGTGAGAATGAATTCTGGGAATTTTGGAATCACTGTGAAAGTTCAATGGAAACTTCAGGAACTTGATCTCTAGTTTGATCTAACCTTTGAACTTCCTTTGTTTATGAGACTGAATGCCTTGAGACATCTTATCTTAGATTTTGCTGAATTACCATTTTTGGATACAAATGAGTTTTCTATGCTAGCTGTTGAACTGAAACATTTCATGTTGGAACTACTATTGAATGAGCTTGAACCATTTATTATCAAAGACACTTTATAGACTGTAAGGCAAAAAGACACCTGCTTCTTCCACAATTCCCCTTATCAAACATTTGAATAAGTCATTAGACACTGAGTGTGCACACAGACATATTTTTTACTTGATTGATGTCAGATGTGGAAAATACATTTTTGGAATTGATGGAGGATGCATGGAGAGACCTACAATCTCAAACGGAAATGAATCAGAATTTCAAAAAATATAAGTGAAGGAGTTAAGAAATTGAACATCAGGAGAAAGGAAATTCACCTGCTTTAGTTTTAGATTTGAAATACAAAGGAAAGTTGTGTATACATGTTGATCAGAGTTAAATAGAGACTTTATTTCTAGGGGAGAGTGAATGTAAACACACTTTTAAAGTGAGAGGGAAAATGTCTCATTTTTTGGAGGGACAGAATTTTGTGATTCCTGAAGTCTATTTTATATGTGGACAAAATGCATATTTGAAATTGCCACTTGGATGGCATGGTACCTGTTATATTGGCATTATTTTCCCCAATATTTAATATTATGTTGAACAAAGTAAATATCCTGTATGGGAATTGAAATCCAGAACCAAATGAGGTGTCAGTGCAGCAGAAGTAGTAACAAATATTTGTGGTGCTATAATCCTGTCTGTGAGGGTGATTCTGAATGATCAGAACATTTGAAAGCTGCTTACTGTAGTGGACAAATTGGCTATTAGTACTGCAAATTTTCTATTGCTTGTAAATATTGAGATGGTTGCGATGAGGTCTATGGTTTTGCAGAACCGACTTGCGTGAGACCTTTTGCTTGCAAAAGAGGGCGGAGTCTGTGGATGTTGAAGGTTCAGTAATGCTGTACTTATATTCCAGATTAGTGTAAAGATCTGGAGAAATATATTAAGAACATTTCCGGGTTTACAAAATATTTTTTATAAAATTTAGAAATGACAGGTGCTTGGGAAGCTATTGGAAAAGGTTTCGCTTCGATTGGTAGGTGGTTTGGACGTTTGGAATGTGGAATTTGGGATGCTCTTTTTAAACCCCTTTTGATAATTGCCCTTTGTGTGATATTCCTATATTTGATCTTTAAGGCATATCAGTGTGCACAGTGAGACAGGGAGAGAAGAGAAAGAGAGCAGATGTAGAGTTAGAAGAAGGTCGGAGCAGATATCATGATGACATGAAGCGTCGGGGGGAGTCTAGATGAAAGATGATCAAGACAACTGAGTTTTGATTGGTCTAATCTGATAATGATCCAATTGTAATCTGTGCTGGCTTGATTGTCATCAGGGGGAGGATTTTGTCTCCATTCTTTTATACTGTACGAGGCTGCATATATATATTTACATTTGGCCTTATACACTCATGTGGCACAACAATACAGGTGAGATGTGGTGCATCTCTTGTTTGTTTTGATAAAATATATATGTGCATATTAATGTTTTTCCTTTTCAGAGTCATCAGAGTCATCCGGATAGCTGATACTAATTTTCTATAGGTTTAGATTGTAAGGTGGTGTGCTAATATGCATTTAATGCAGTGCGCTCACTGGGGATTAGTGAGGGTGGATCATTTGTGGTTAATTCTTTTCTAAAGTGTGACCAGAATGTCGTGTTTGCTTGAAAATTACATGTTTTAGTTTTTGTGCCACATATAAAAGTACAGCGCAGTAACTGTGGTTGTGGTTGTACTAGTATCTGCATATTTAACTGTGTTGACCCATACTTCAATGCAGGAGCTTTTTGTGGATTACCCTCGTTCTCAGGTTCGGGTTTATCACTAATTAAAGGTTCATTGATCTGAGAGCGTCTTCGCGTTGAGGCCGGGGTGGGAGTTGATACAGTAGATACATTTTCAGTTGTTACTGATACATTAATATCCTGCAATACCTCGTTATTTGCCATATTCTCTAACCTCTCGCTTTCAATCTCAGACTCAGTCTCTAATGTAGCTTCCACAATATCAGCGTGAGGCTGGGTTCACAATAGTAAAGTAGCGTTTTTCTCCTTACGCTTCTCTTCAGCAGCGCCAAAAATTGCTGGTATGATTCTGTTATGCGCCGTAAGTTTACTCTTACCGGCATCATTCGTTCTCTTCTCCGACCCACCAGCAGCCTTAACAATTTTGTTGCTTCCCTCTGGGTCAGTCTCACCGCTGGACGCCTCTTGAACCTTCTGCTGTCCTCGAGTCCCTTTCAGCGGCATGATTATTCCCCAGCTCTCTCTGCCTGCCGTTCGAGTAACGGTGTTGCTTGATTTGCGAAAACCACCGGCAGCTGCGAGAGTGACCGCCCACGAGGCGCGTCGGTACCTGATGGAGCGAGCAACAAACGCCCAAAAATTCAAAGCATCAGCACGCTCTTCTCTAGAGCTAGATGACTCTGCGGACTTTACTGAAGATAGCCCAGCAACAGTACGGGCAAAAGGAGAGTCACTGATGGAGGAAGGGGCTGTAGGCATGAATCAACCACATTCTGCTCATAATGGGGCAAAGGCACTTACGGAGGAGGACATTACTCTGACTGCGATCTATCAGACAATTTTGTCCCACATGGATAAGACGGAGCAGGAGAGTCAAAGAATACAGAATTTCTGCCGGCAGTTACAAAATTCAATAAGGCGACTAGCTAAATCTCAATCTGACTTTGGGGAAAGATTTACGGAGGCTGAAACAAGGATCTCGAACATTGAGGATGAACTTGCCCAACAAAAGGCCACCACAGAGTCTCTGAACGCCAATAAAGATTATATACAGTGGAAAATGGCAGACTTTGAAAACCGTGCACGTCGTAATAATTTAAGGCTTATGCAGATTCCGGAAGGAAAAGAGGGACAAGACTCTCGCAAATTTATTGTAGAGTTCTTTAAGAATGCTTTTCCAGAAATTACAAAGTGGGATTGGGAGCGAGAAATAGAAAGGGCGCATAGATACCTGTTTAACATCCGCTTACATCCAGGGCAAACTGATTCCAGACCTAGGCCTTTTCTTATCTCATTTAATAGTTTTCTTGCCAGGGAGGATGTGTTTCTGAATACTCGGCCCAACAGGAAAAGAAGGGGGGATGGTTTTGAATTTTTTGCAACGCCAGATTACTGTAAATACACAATGGAGAGCCGCTGGCAATTGCACCAGTTGGTTACTGAATTTCAAAGCAAGGGCGCCCAAGTGTATATTATGAATCCCGCTAAACTTAAGGTTATACACAAAGAGAACACACGTTTTTTTACTAATGTGGTTGCTGCGAAGGAATTCCTGCACGCTATGTAGGCAAGGTTAGTTACGCGACCCCTAGCTGGTTTAATAGGCTGTGATGTAACAAACTATTGCTTAAAAGTACTGCTTTTTCTTTTTCTTTATTTAGTTTAGTCTAATCCATTTATGTATATTAGAATCCCTGTGGGAAGTGGCAGGGGGTTTCGGGAAGCTTTTCATCCACAGGACCATGAGTCCTAACCCCTCGGTAAAGGGGGGGAAGGGGGGACCTGGGGAGGGGGGGAGAGTGTTCAGTGTGGGGGGGTTTGGAAGGTGTGGGTAGTTTGGTGGGGAATAAAAGGGGTAAAAACCACGGTGGATACAAGAGACAAAACAAAAAATATATTTGTAACTTAATTATAAACGGCTCAAAATACTTGGGAAGGAAGTGTAACTTGTGTATTGTCAACTTGATTGGTATGAACATCATGATGTCACGTAGTGTTAAAATTTGCTCCTTAAACGTGTCAGATCTTAATGATCTAAATAAAGGAAGAGGTTCGCATCAGAAGTCCGTTATATACAACCAGATATTTTATGTCTCCAGGAGACACATTTACCCTAGAGCAATAGAATTTTAGTAGCAGATTTAGGATGTTCACCTGTTGCCGCTTCACAACAACTACCCATGACGCGGGGAGTAATGATATTATCTAAACCACGATTTTGTATAGTTGCTCACAGCTTAACTGATAAATTGGGAAGATGGGTTATTGCTGAATTAAAGATTGGTGGCTCTCAATTTACCCTATGTTCAATTTATGGATCAAATTTGGATGAAGCGGAGATCTTGGAGGGGCTGAATATTGAACTGGCAACTTGGGCTTCACCCTTAATAGTATGGGCTGATATAAATATGAATCTGAATACACGGGAGTTAACAGGAGGGCCTGAAAATTATAATGGACGTAAACCCCGGCTGTGTAAAGCTCTCCATAGCCTTGTAACGGGCCATGGTTTAGTTGATACCTAGAGTAATTTTTATCCAGCATCCCAGGGTACACTTATTATTCGTTCCCCCACAAGAAAATGGTCCGATTAGATTATTTTTTTGCTCCTTTGTCGTTTTAACCAGGGCTAGTGTACAACTTTTTCCCAGAATATCATCTGATTATGCCCCAACCTTAATAGAAATTCCTGATTTAAAGATTAATTATATACGTAGAGGCTTCACCTTTGATTGAAAACTATGCTTAGACGACCAATTTAAAACTCAAATGTCGAACTGGATAATGCAATTCATTAATTTTAATTTGCATACTGCTAGTATTGACATTGCATGGGAGTCATTTAAAGCATGCTTCAGAGGCGAGGTTCTGAGTTTTGGGAATTATTATCAGAAAACGTTAAGGGGAAAAATACGAGATCTTTACACTGCATTAAAGATCGCGGAGGAGAATCTAATAAAGGAAATTCAAAAAACGAATAATCAAGTGAACATTGTAGAATCTGAGGACATAGTGGCTCGATGTCACTCCAAGATATCGGGGATCTGGAGCAGTGAGATTGCTCGAAAATATTTAGTACATAAACGACAATGAGTATGGGGAGGCAATCGGGTGATCTTTGGCTTTACGACTAAGGATGCAGGAAACTTCAAGATCTATTGTTAATTTGAAAGACAAGAATGGTAATTTACATCATGACCCAGAGAAAATACTTGATACTCTGCACCATTTCTATACAGAACTATGTACGCAGCAGCAAGATGCGGGAGCAGATTTATCACCAGATCTAGGGAGTTTTAAACAACTTAGTGAAAGTGATAAGGAATGGCTGGATAGCCCTTTCACTATGGAAGAATTAGAACTCGCCATAAAAGCTTGGCGAATGGGAAGGCTGCAGGCCCGGACTATATTCCGAGAGAAGTTTATAAACTCTATTTTGGCCAACTAAAATATATTATACTGGACACTTTCCGAGCAGCACAACTCGGTCATGCACCAAAATCATTGGATGACGCCACCATTGTTGCTTTTATTAAAAAGGGTAAGCCCCCAGAGATGCCTGGTTCATATCCCCAGATTTCTCTACTCAACTGTGATAGTAAACTTTACTCTAAAATTCTAGCTAATCGCATTTCCAAAGTTATTACTCTGTTAGTCTCATTAAATCAACACAGATTCATTCCTAATAGGGGAACTGTCACACACTTAAATAAAGTCATCACCTTATTTGATATAGCTTAAGCAGAAAAACGAGAACTAGGACTTATTTTATTAGACGCTGAGAAAGCGTTCGATCGCGTAGAGTGGCACTATTTATGGGAGGTTTTGCATAGAGCAGGGTTCCGAGCTACATTTTAACAGCAATCCAGCTATTAAACTTTTTGCTCCAAACGCAAGAATAGCTGCTATGGGTATGAAATAGGCAATGATTAAAATTACAAGAGGGACTAGGCAAGGATGTCCTTGTTCCCTGTTGCTCTTTGCTTTATTTATAAATCCCTTTTTAAATAAACTATCTAACAGCCCGCACCTCAAACCATTCAATTTGCAAAATATCTCGCACTCAGTATTCGCATACGCGGATGATATTGCAGTGGCGACAGTAAATCCGGTTGAGGCTTTAGTAGAGATAGAACGGTTGGTCTATGAATTTGGTATAGTCTCAGGATACAAATTAAATTCCTCAAAAACTCAAGTTTTATGTACTGACAACATACAAATTACGGACCCTAGAGTTGTTTCGGAAGTAGCGTACTTGGGTATAAAAATAAAGACATCCTTTGCAAGGTATAGTAGATGTTAACTGGGCTACCACACTACAACATATACAAAATCTTTAGATAGAGGGGGACGTCTTCAGTTAACAAGAATTGGAAGAGGTAATATCATTAAGATGAGTATTTTATCAAAAGCATTATATATATTTAGAGCCATCCCCCTTGAGATTCCCTTAAACTACTTGCAACAACTACAATCTCTGTGTGCGAGATTTCTCTGGGCTCCCGGGAAATCTCGCCGGGCAATGAGACTGATGACACTTCCTGCTGAAAGAGGAGGTCGAGCTATTCCTGACTTTTTGTTGTATTTTTATGTATGCTTTTTGCAAAGAATGCGTCTGCCATTAACTGGGGAGCAGGTAGAGGAAGTTGCTGAAGCACCATCTACATATTATTTACTTCTAGGGAATCAAGCCAGGAGCTGTTTATTTAAAGAATTTGAAGGTAACTACTATAAAAGAACCAGATTTAAAGTTCTGGAATCAGCTTTTCAAGGCTGGAGGATGGTATCCAGAATAATAAAGCTAGTAAAGATTGCATATTATACACCATTTAACGCGGATAAAATACTCCCTTCTGTATTTTGGGATCGGGTGGCCAGAGATTGGTCGTATAAGGGCATAACGCAAATTGGGGATAACTTATGAAAATTTGGTACTAAAATACCAATTGACCAACACTTCCTTTTTTTAAATACCTTCAAGTTCTGGATTTTTTAACCCAAAAGCATATTCAACCAGTCTCTAATGACCTAGTCGAGGCTATCCGGTCTCAGAAAAAAATTGGTACTTTATATAGCATATTGATGGATTATAGACCCGACGATTTACAGAAACATAACACATATTGGCAGACTCAGCTGGGGGAACCGGATTTGTCAATAGAAGATGCGATTATGATGTCTAAAGAAGCTTTTCTGTCCGCTAATTTATAAGCTCAATTTTTTAAAACCGTATTTAGACTATATTATACTCCAGAGCGGATGATTAAATGGGGCACACAATATGATGGTAAATGCTTTCAATGTGGGAGTGATAGTGCTGATAGCTTGCATATATTTTTTAGTTGTAACAAACGACATCAATTTTTGACTAACATAGAAAAGTTTCTCACTATGATCATTCATACTACTGTTAAGATTTCCCCAGCACTTATGTTACTAGGTGTAGGGCAAAATGTGGGAAATGGAACTGCTTTATATAAATATCGGCATTTTTTATTTGTAGCAATGACGGCAGCACGTTTGTGTATCGCATCAGATTGGTTACAAGTGGAACCTCCAGCATTTTAATTTTGGTGTGCCAAATTATATAATTTATATGAATTAGAATGAAGTCTCTATGCTATTAAAGGGGTAAAAAAAACGGAGACTTGGCATGTTGATTTGGGGGTAATTAATGAACATTTAGAGACATGACATAGCGATGTGTTATTAGTGTCAATTCTGTTAATTCATAACTATATGATTTGTTAAACTTTTTCCTTGTGTTGTCAATCTGTGGAATAAACAAATATTAAAATTAAAAAATGTACAGCACAATATAGCTTTCATTTATTGAATTATATGTAATTTGTAAAACTAATGTGTTTTAAAAAGAAAATGTTAAGTTGGCCTGATTGTAAGCCTTCAGCTTGCAGTCAAGATAGATAAAACTAACATGAACATGTTTTTTCTTGTTTTGCTTTTTTCCTTTGCCGGTGTAGACCAAGGCATTTGTTAGTTAGTGAAAGGAACATTGTATTTCAGAACTAGTGAGGTGAGGAATTGTTGGCAAAGGCAGGATTATTTTAATGGAAAGAACAAAGTAAGTGGTACCAGTTAGTACTATTGGACGAAAGGAGGAACCCAAGGACATGTTTTCTTGAATGTCATTTGTGAAATTTAATTAGTGTACCCACCTTGGGTTCAGTCAGATTCTCTTTATACTGAAGAGGTGTAGACCTCTCTTGACATCTCTGATTATATGACTTTATGCTATACATGACTCCTTACTTATAGAACTTCAACCGAGGTTCTGATGCTGACACCTGTCTTACCTCCTAGAATAAATAGAGGTTTCCCTATTTATAGGTTAATGTAGGGTTAGTAGATGCTGCCAATACTTTCCAATTATGGGGAGAAAGTTCGAAATTATTCATCCATTCCTCATTTTTTGTATTGCGGAAAAATAGATTCTTATATGTTCTTTGTAGTGAAGGACCAATATTGTTAGACATTCTGGTCAACTTTTGAAAAGTCTCTCTTTTTACAGTATGTTCTTGAGATTGATTTATATTAGTTTGGCTTTGAGTTTGTAATAAATCTGTGAACTTCAAATGACTGTTTCTGATTTTCATTGTGTGGTCCTAATGATCACACTGCACTTGAAAATGTAGGTTGTCGGTAATCCCTCTTCCTCTTAGGCTACTACAAAGGTTTATTGACCAGAGATAAATTTGCAGTCTAGAGCATTCTCAATATATTCACAGCATTAAAGGACTAATCTCCACTGCATGGAGTAGTCATCACATTATCATCTTTAACCTCAAATGTCCATACACTCCTGCAATCTACAAGCTTCCTCTACAAATATATTAAGCAGACTGTGGCTTTGTAAGATCTTACAAAACATACAACATTAACAGAAGGTGAGTGGGCTAAATAAAGATATGAAATTGCAAGAACCTATGGTTAGCCCGCTGGATGCACAGTGGGGAAAACACATAATATTGCTGGAAAAAACTACAGAGCATATATATTATAAGCTAAGCAACAACTGAGAAGAGCAAGAGCAAGGGCGGTCAACCTCGAATCTGGAGAACCAGGTTCGGGTCTCGGCAATGACGCTGAACATCCTGTGATTCTGGGCAAATCACTTGAATGTGTCTTCATGTAACGCAACTGGTGCTATGTAAATCGCTCTGATATCCGATACCGGGTCAAGTTTGCGCTAAATAAAACTCAGTAAAAAAATAAAAAACAAGAGATCTCCATACTCACAGGCCATTTTGGATGCTCCATGCCAAAGACACAAGCTCTTTAAAGTCATTTCAGAAAACCAATTTACAGATTGCAAACAAAACCATCTGAGCTGATGGAAAGAGCTGTACAATTCACCAGCTAGTCATGTCTTGAACGGCCTGAAGGCTCACTACGAAACAAAACCAGTCAATGACACACCATTGATGCATGTCTCGCTCTTGCACAGACCTTGAGTTGATCCATGCACAGAAAACATAGTCAAAACATCCTACTTGTGCCCCTCTTGAATGGAGAACCCCTCAAGATGCTTAAAACTTCCTCATTAAGCCATACGAAGGACTCAATTGACAAATCTGACTCTGCAAACTGCGGACCAATGGCAAAAGGACGATTCCTTATGAAAGAGAATCGAAAATAGGTTCCTCACATGCAAATCTTTATTTCCAGAAACCAAATAATCAACTCTCTAATATTGAGACTAGTTCCCGCTCCAGAAAAAGAACAAATAATTGTAGTTGATATATTTTTGATGTCCTTAAAAATATGGTAACTTTCATTGGTGTGGCTGCCCTCCCTTTACCTGTCATTAGTATTTGGCACTGCAGATAATCATCTATAGTGCCAAAGGCTGACTGACAATGGGACTCATGGCACCAATCTGATTTTTTTAAAAGACCTAGCTTGCAAGAAGAACCCAAACTATCATGTTTCTCTTCTTCTGGAAATTACTGATTACTAACGTAGATGGGGATTTTAGGAAATAACTGCATACACATGGGGAAAAAGAAGTAGATCCTTATCATCTCCCATTTATTGATACACTAACCCAAAATGTGAGTCACCCTTATATATACTTAGCTACCAGGAAATGCTTTGGACTGGTTGCAAGGCCCTTCTCAGGGATGGGGTAATAAAGGGTCCCTCACCCACTGTTTTGTCCTTGGCACCCTTCATGACGTAAACCCTCACTCAGAATGGTAATACAACTGAGTGGGCTAAACCTTGTATAGGGAGCCCTTTGATATTGTTGGGATCAAATGGGGTAATATAATTATCTAGAGTATAACCCAAGAGTTACCGTGTTTGAGGTTACCCTGAGAAGATTAAAACATCAGTGGTACTGGTCTGTTCCTAGTTGGAGACTTGGAGATGCTATTGTCCCTAGTGTCCATGATCTTCTTGTTACAGCCAAATGACTTGCCTATAAGTGTCAGTAGGCATTCTTTATGATCATATCTTTACACAATATTTATTGGAGATCTGCGAATGGTTTCTTGTTCACAAGCTACTGTCAAACGACACATCACATGCACACATTGATGCTTGCTTACGTATGTTTAATGGGTGATTCTTTTATCATCTAGGAAGCTGGGTAAAGAAATCTAAAACTTCACTGTATCATTGCAAACCTTTCATATTTGTCAGAATTGCACCTTGTAAAGCATGCATGTCATGGATGAAACCGTGGGTGAGGATCCTTATAACGGAAGTATGTTTTTTTTTCCCTAGTCAGGGCCAAACACGTAGGCAGGATCATTTCCTGACAGCCCTATAACTATATATGTGACCTATCTTTTTGATTGTAGGAAATGGCCATCTTTTGTGTGGTGTAGCACTTATTTTTGCCCTATCTGTTTTAGTTGTCTGAAGAAGTCTCAACACAGTTGTAAAGTACATGAGCTCTTCCTTTTAATATGAACATTGGTATTAACCTAATTGGCCTATTTAACTTACCTATAAGTCCCCAGGACACAACACAAACTGTACCCAGGGCCTGTATTTAAAATATCACTAGTGAACTGCAGCGTCCTTTGTTCCATTCCATTCAATTCAATTCAAGAATCTTTATTCGGTGATTAAAAAACACCATAAAAGCACACATACATATACATAGATAAAACGGCATTAAATATTAGTCAAGATCCTTCTGCATAAATAACAATAAAATACTAACATACAAGGCTGTAAATTTAAAACAGGGAGTCACAAGTCTTTTAATCCTCTCCCCTCGTCTTCCTTAGTCGGACCGCAACCTTGATAAAATTCATAACACAACACAAGGTTAGCGGGTCAGAAGCTTTTTGCAAGTAGATTAGTGCATCTCTGGCATGTTCCAGGTGGGCCTTTTTTAGGAAGTCTACTAGGAATCTACGCCTGGGCATTGAATAATAGGGACAGAGCAAAGTAAAATGAAGGGAGTCCTGCGGAGACCGATTGTCGCAGCCGCAGGGTCCCTTCTGCTCGATTGACATGGTAAAACCTGCTGGCGAGGCCAACATAAAAGGAAGTAGGCTCAGTCTGAAACGGCACATAAGAAATCTGTCCTGTGTATTGTGTACAAGATACAGGTAGGGCTCCATACCCTCCACACTCTTCACCAAATTATGAGCCCTTATTGACTTTTTTTCCCCTTCAGCCAGAGCACGGCATTGGGTTTTCCGCTCTAGGAAAATTTCCCCTACTTGTTTCTTGTGCTGTGCTGAAATGGTGGTGGGGTTCTTGAAGAGGTTTCCAAACCCTAGTTCCTCAAGAGTGTTTCTCACATATTTGAGCCATGGGATGCGCATGCAGTGGGTCCTACCTAGGCAGTCCAGTAAGATTTTTCTACTTAGATGCGCGTCTGGATTTACCCAGATTTTTAGCCACGCCACAATTGGCCTAATTTTTAACAAATCGACCAGATATGGCCTCCCTAGCTCCCTGTGAGCTATGAGTCCAGCAGTGCTGGGTGGTACCCTCAGGATAGATTTCAGATGTTTGTTCTCTTCCTGGTCAATTCTAGAGGTATTCACGAAGCCCCAAACTTCTGCCCCATAGCTTACTTTAGCGCATGTTATGGAGCCGTACAGGTTCATCACCTGTTCCGAACTCCACCTGCCCAACCTCCTGCCATATCCGGCTATTGCCCCGTTAGAGGCAATCATTTTGTTACAGCGCTCTTCCACCAAGGAGTTGAATTGAAGAGCACCATCAAAGGTTACTCCGAGATAGGAGAACGTTTTAACCTCCTCTAAACAATGGGAGCCTATTGTGTAAGAAAATTTTGAGGAAGGTTTTTTGCCTGCCAGGAGCACGTAAGATTTGCTTAGGTTGACAGATAAGTCCAGATCGCTCATAAACTTGACGAACCCATCTATCAGAATCTGTAGGCTTCGTGGTGTACGCGCCAGCAAGACCGCGTCGTCTGCGTAAAGCAGGACAGGGATTTGCCGCGTGCCAACCCTTGGGGAATCTGCCTTTAAGCCCAAAAGAAACTGTTCCAAATTATTAATGTAAAGGGAGAACAAAAAAGGGGCAAGAATACAACCTTGTCTGACTCCACTTTTGCATGGAAAGGAGTCCCTCAAACCTCCCTCCCTGTTAAATCTAACTCTAGCCGTGGTGTTGCTATGCAGCTCTCTTAGTATGGTAATTAGGCCGCTCTCGATCCCCATCCCTGCCATCATGTCCCACAACTTCCCTCTGTTGACGTGATCGAATGCTGCTGCCAGGTCCATGAATCCCATATAAATGGGTTCCTTACTGGCCAGAATATATTTGGCAGTCAGCATATATAGGTTCAGGCATTGGTCGCTGGTGGACCTCCCTGACCTGAACCCATATTGAGTGTCCGAGAAGATGTTGTTCTCTTCGGTCCACTCGGACAATCTGTTCAGGAGTGCCCTTCCCAGTAGTTTAGCCGAGACGTCAATCAGGGAAATAGGCCGATAACACTTGGGGTCGTCCTTGTTGCCCTTTTTAAAGATTGGCACAATGATCGCTTTAGACCATGATGGAGGGAGACCGCAGGTGATAGCAGTGTTTAGGACCCTGGTCATCAGTGGGGCCTAAAGATCTATATTACTAAGAAAAAGGTCAGGGGGAATTCCATCTGGGCCCGGGGCTTTATTCTTAGTTAGACTCTCCATCCCTGCCGTGATCTCCTTAAGGGTAAATACTACCGGAGGAGCCTGACTTGGGGTTACTGATGACTCTACGTGGGGACCCGATTCATGGTTATACAGGCTCCTAAAGTGTGTGACCCACTGCTCCGGGAGGATGTTAGCCCCTATCTCCGGAGAATCATTTTCTTGAAAGGTCGGTTTATTGATGATTCTCCAGAACCCCGCTAGGTCCCTTCTTTCCCCTGCCTCTCTCAGATCTGCCCAAGCTTCTGCCTGCAGGGTGAGTTTCCTCCTTTTGGTCTCTTTTTTATATTTTTCTCTGCATGCCCTGATTACTTGTGGATCTCGTGGTTTTGACTTAAGGGAGCATTTCAGTTCCCTCAGTGCCTTGGAACAATCTTTATCAAACCACCGGGGATTGACCAGATTACGCGTGGGCGCACTGGACCTTAGTAATCCGTCTATCAGGTTGGCAATGTGGTTAAATGCTTCTAATAACCTTGGTCCCTGGACTTCCAGATCCAAACATTCATTTATGGCCAGCAGACCCTTATCGCTCAGGTTTTTATAGAACTGTGCCCCATCTATTTTGGACCATTTCAGTCTCCTGCCTTGATCGGTGACCCTCTCCACGATTGAACGATGGGCATTGGAGCCAATACCCGCCCTATATGCGAGCATTAAAACAAGCGGGTTATGGTCGCTGAAAGTGTTCCAGTCTATCCCTACACTGACTACTTTATTAACCAGGGATCTCGAGACCAGAATATAATCTATAATAGACGAGCAGCCCCTGCCCTTAAAAGTTGGTGGGAGTGTACCATCCGACTATGGGTCTACCATATTAATGGTGTGCTCTAGGTCGTACTTAAGCCGAAGCAACCTTAGAGCCGACCCAGTAGGCGAGTGAGAAAAATGCGGTCCCTTCTCAATTGGGCATTGCGCCCAATCTGTGTTCTTTTTGACCAGTGCCGGACAAAGGTGACAGTTAAAATCCCCCACTACAAGCAGTCCACCAGACGGTCCCTTATTCTGGGATATGATTTCTTTTCCTAACCTTTGGTCGAGTTCAGTTAATACCGGGGTGTGGCTATTTTCTAACTCGGTGTTATAAATGTTAAAAACAGAGAAACGTAACCCCTTTCCCTGGAACCGAACCGCCTGTATCCCATATGAGAACCAGTCTGGAAAGGACCAGGTGCCTGGCAGGTCTAAATCTACATAGATGGACAAACCGCCCATTGCTCTCCCTGAGCTAGATTTTCGGGTGGGAACAAAAAAACACTTGTACCCCTGCAGATGGTAGTTATTCTCCACAGCCCAGGTCTCCTGTACACATATAATATGAAATGTTCTAATGAAGTTCACCCATTCCTTATTGTTGAATTTGCCCGCTATACCCGCTATATTCCATGAGATAAGTCTCACACCCTCTCCACTCCATTCAGCACCCCCCTGGGCCCTTGGTCTTCTTTCCCACATTGATCTTTGCATTCCCTGCCCATGTCCCCCTCCTGTCTTGTCTACAACTATTTCCTTTGGCACAACGCAGTTTGGTTCCCCCTCACCAACCACCAGGATTTGCTGAGCCTTGGATCTTTGCTCCTCCAGTCTTTCTACCGTACCTCCAATTTCTATACAACCCTGGGGGGCATTGTCTGTCTGTCAATCGACCCCTTCAAGGCCATTTAGGCAATGGAACCGGTTATAGGAAAAAAAAGGGTTGTTCAGGTCGGCCAAAAAACGGCCTAGGGTTAAAGGCCTGGTGACTCCCCCCCCTGCCAACCCTCTCCCAGTTGTCATGAGTTTGGGGTTGCTGAGATAGGACTGGGATGATGGGAAAAAAGAACGACACATGGAGGGTTTGGATGGTGGATTCCCTAGATCTGTTTTTCCCTTGACATATATGGGACACCGTTCCTGTGTCCCTAAAACTCACCAGTATGCAGTCCCCTTTAATGGATTTTTGTGTTCTTCCCACCCATGGTACCCTTCTTACCATTATAATTTCGTTATTAAAATGTGTCGGGAGGGGTCTATTTATGTTTAACCACTTGATTACCCTACTTTTTAGGGCACAAAAGTCCTCAGTTTCATCTTCCTCAAGTGGGGGGACACCTGCCATAACGACAGTAAAAGCATTGGTCTCTGGAGGTAAATTGGGTCTGCGTGGTCTCAGGGTGAGCTTCATTAAAGGGGTCGGGGTGCTCTTGTCTACCGGCTGTGCCGGGGGTACAGATCCTAAAGGAGGGTTGGGCATATTGGTGTTAGGGGGCTTAGCTGTTGCAGGCTTTGGCCTTGTGGGTTGTTGCGAGGGTGCCACATTCACAGCTTGTGGAGGGACTGGATTGGCGACACTATTTGCCGACTGCTTAGGGGCTACAGTGGAGGGAGTGGACTCTGATTGCCTTCCCTGTCTGCCAGCTGGAGTTTTCAGACTGCCCAATGTGGCCTCTAAAATGGTTAGTCTGATCTCAATCTTTTTAATACTCTCGCTGATCGGTAATAACAGGGACCTTAGCAAAAATTCTAGGTTTCCCAGCGGGACAACAGACAAGGGAATATTAGCAATACCAACTCCTGTGTCTTTTATCATAGTAGGAGCTGGATCCTCATGAGCAATGGGTTTAGGGTGTAAATCGACCAATGGTTTCTCTACTAATGTGGGGGTTTTTAAAAACTTCCCAAAATCCGAGTGTGGAACCTTGGGTTTGCTCTTTCCTTGAACTCCCCTCGATTTCCTTCTGCGTTTATTTGGAGGAGGTCCAAATGTGTGTTAGTTGGCTTAGATTTAGTTTTCCTAATCTTCGAGGCTGGAGGGGCCGGAGGGGGTTGGGACACTAAATCAATGGTCACCCTTGGGGGGCTAGAACTAATTTCTGGGGCTATACTCAAGGCTTCAACTGGTGACATGTTAGTGCAATCCCTCAGCAATAGTGGGACATCATCAATTCGGGACAACTCCTCCCTTGGTAAAATAAGTTGGTCTCCGAGGGGCGTGTTTTTCATATTATCTATTGAGCGTCTCCGTTCTGCCCTTAACCTGGACAGATTACACTCTTTGTCCCCCTCCCCCACTGCCCGGGAGAAATAATTCTCTAGAGTCCTATTCTTTGCTCCACCCGGTTTTAGTGGGGTGCTCTCCCTTGCAGGGGACGGCATATTGTTCACAATAAATTAAACTCGGCGGGCGGCTCCACCGAGTGTAAGAGACCAGGGGTCGGAAGCACAATCCAAGAGGGTAGGCCCAGCCCGGCCACCTTCGGCCCCGGACGGCCACAGACGGTCCCGCCCTTGTCCCGGGCTTCTCCCGGCGCCCTCCCGCACGCTCCCGCGCCGCGGAAGAAGCTGCACCTGATATAGGGGGAGGGTGCTTAGGGGGCGTGGCCAGCAGGGAGAGCGTCCAGGTGCAGGAAATGATGGCAGCACAGGGACTCCTGGGCAATGGAGTCCCTGATCCTCACCTGGCGCTCGCAGCCCTGCTCCCCGAGATTCAGGCAGCTCCCCTGTCAGGAATCAGCAACGATGCGCCCAGGCACACGGGCGAAGCGGGACCCGCGGAGCGGGTTCCGCGAGGTGCAGCAGCAGAACAAACAGCCCAACAGGAAGGACCTCGCAGGACAGAGCTCGCGCTCACAGGTCAGTCAATGTCTCCCAAAGAGCTAGGGACAAGGAGGCTCTTTTCAGCTGTGCTTAGGGGGCGTGGCCAGCAGGGAGAGCGTCCAGGTGCAGGAAATGATGGCAGCACAGGGACTCCTGGGCAATGGAGTCCCTGATCCTCACCTGGCGCTCGCAGCCCTGCTCCCCGAGATTCAGGCAGCTCCCCTGTCAGGAATCAGCAACGATGCGCCCAGGCACACGGGCGAAGCGGGACCCGCGGAGCGGGTTCCGCGAGGTGCAGCAGCAGAACAAACAGCCCAACAGGAAGGACCTCGCAGGACAGAGCTCGCGCTCACAGGTCAGTCAATGTCTCCCAAAGAGCTAGGGACAAGCAGGCTCTTTTCAGCTGTGCTTACGGGGCGTGGCCAGCAGGGAGAGCGTCCAGGTGCAGGAAATGATGGCAGCACAGGGACTCCTGGGCAATGGAGTCCCTGATCCTCACCTGGCGCTCGCAGCCCTGCTCCCCGAGATTCAGGCAGCTCCCCTGTCAGGAATCAGCAACGATGCGCCCAGGCACACGGGCGAAGCGGGACCCGCGGAGCGGGTTCCGCGAGGTGCAGCAGCAGAACAAACAGCCCAACAGGAAGGACCTCGCAGGACAGAGCTCGCGCTCACAGGTCAGTCAATGTCTCCCAAAGAGCTAGGGACAAGCAGGCTCTTTTCAGCTGTGCTTAGGGGGCGTGGCCAGCAGGGAGAGCGTCCAGGTGCAGGAAATGATGGCAGCACAGGGACTCCTGGGCAATGGAGTCCCTGATCCTCACCTGGCGCTCGCAGCCCTGCTCCCCGAGATTCAGGCAGCTCCCCTGTCAGGAATCAGCAACGATGCGCCCAGGCACACGGGCGAAGCGGGACCCACGGAGCGGGTTCCGCGAGGTGCAGCAGCAGAACAAACAGCCCAACAGGAAGGACCTCGCAGGACAGAGCTCGCGCTCACAGGTCAGTCAATGTTCCATTCCCTAAAGTGACAGTATAAGACATTGCTTCAAGCCTACCATTGTAGATCTTTAAAATTGCTCATATCTGGTTCTACTGATTGGATTTTTGCTGTTTTGGTGTCAAATTATTTATACAATGTTATTCAATTTTTCTAAATTGGTGTGAGATTTTTTTGTGTTGTTATTTTTACTTTATAACCATTAAGTGTTTCATAAATACTTTACACATTGCCTCTAAGACCAGCTCACTACTTTTGTGTCAAGCTACTAGAGGCTTAACCGGTTCGATGCTGATGACGGAACCACTCCGTCATCAGCTGCGGTTGGGCTGTGCTGATGACGGAGCGGTTCCGTCATGGCCCTGCCGCCGCGCCTGCGCGGCGCTGATTTCTTGCCTGCGCGGCACATTCTATTGAGCGGGCGGGGCCATGACGGAACTGCTCCGTCACAAGCACAGCCCAACCGCGGCTGGTGACGGAGCGGTTCTGTCACCAGCATGCGGCCGCCGAGTGGCCGCCCTGCCCACTTAGCACTGCAAAAAAATGTTCACCTATGCCTCCAATCTCTGAGTTAAGCAACACTTCGTTGTGGATAAACAATAGTTTATTAGTTTACCCTTGACATTGATTTATGTCATTGACTTATACTTAAGTTAGCAACAATTCTTTTCATTGTTTCATGAACGACAGACAGAGATCACCATCAACCTCATATCCAGCCATATAGAATGCATACAGTGGTTTATACATATATACAGTGCAACAATAAAATTAATAAACAAAACTCCATTAAGGAAGAATATTCAGAGACATAACATGGACAAAGATTGCCATGAACATAAATTAAAGAAAAACAGTTCGCAAGAACCAATCACAATTAGGAAGCAAGCGAGAGTAGGCAGTTTTTTCTAAAAGTTCTACTCCCTACTTATCTCAAGCACAATCAATATGGACTATTCACGAGAAAAAGCTTGATTTGTGCAACAGTCGTGTAATCTCTTATTGATAGTGAAAATGCCGACGCGTTTCAAATCCTGGGATTTGTTTGCAGGATTTTCATCAGGGCGCTATGATTGTGGTCCATGGGAAACTATTTGTGGGGAAAAGGAAAGAACGATTTTAGTGGAGTTATTGCCTCTAGCCATTTAAGACAGTGACAGGCATGAGTGGACATGCGGGTTACCTTATCGTTCAGGTGCCATGGGTCCTAGTGGACTTGAAAGATCGTCTATGCCTCATGTGGATTTGGGCTGCAACAGAGTACACCGTTTCAGAGTCATGCGGTGAAGGGAAAATTTTTAAAGCGGTAAACTGTGGGTGAGATAAAAAAGTACCTTTAGATGGAGCCGTCCTTAGGCAGGGGTGCCTGAAGCGGGGCTATTGATTTTCCATGCTCGCGTAATAAATCTGAAATTTTAAAAGGAGGGTTTGGGTGAGTCAATGTGGCCGTGGCCGCATTTGAAAAAAAGAATGAATGTACCGCCAGGGAAACTTACTTGTTTACGGGAGCGCATTGGCATGCTCGCCGATACTAAAAACTGTTTCCGATGTGGATCTACGAGGCAAGGAGGGAAAGGGGTATTAATTATCTTACGAGTTACAAAAGGAATTCTGTCATGTGGACGGGATGCGGCGCTTAAATCTTACCGTGCGGTGGCACGAAGGGCTCAGTTGTTTGACCTTGCTTGGAACCTGCACACTGTCAGTGTTTGTGGCTGTTCAGCGCCAAGCCGAGTTCCAATAGCAAGAACCATGTGATGTCGGCTCGTCCAATTGGAGACAAGGCCACTTATGGTGCATTGTGGGCGTTGAAGTGCTGAATCGGATTTAAACCCGATTTATTTCACTGAGGGAGTTGAGGCCCGTGTTGACGCTATCAAATTTGAGAATTAAATATGCCTCTTTGCGAAGTAGCATGTTTTCTACATCAGGATAGCGCTTAGGGTCAATCCAAACCAGTGCAGTCCATTTGATGTCATTTTCAGTGTGATTGTTATTCACAAAGTGTTCCACCATTGGCGCTGATATGACCTTTTTCTTGATGCGAGAACGATGTTGGGTGATTCTCGCATTAATGGGTTGGTTTGTTTTCCCGATGTAAACTCTGTTGCAAGGACAAACCACTGCATAGACGATGTTGCGTGTTTTGCAATTTGTAAACACCTCGTGTTTCCACTTGGTGCCATGATTGGTAAAGGTGTCGCCCTCTAATGTTGTGGAGCATGATACACAGTTCCCACATTTGTGGTGCCCACAAAGGGGTTTCAGGTTCCACTGAGCTATGAGGTCACTTGCGAGAATGCGCAATACAATAGAATGAGTGGAAATCCTTCGGTGGGTCATACCCACCCAAGGATTTCCACTCATTCTATTGTATATAATTGTTGTGTTTTTTAACCTTGTTGTTGTTGTGTGACAGTCCGTTCACTTTGATCACTTATGTCACGTCCTGCACCGTACTACTCACCTGAGCACCTGAAATACAGTATAAATATTTATGTATATCTATAAAAAAGAAAGAGTAAAATAAAAGTTCCTACTTGTACCTACATTTCTTGCTCCCCAGCGTTTATTAAATACTCGCTTTTCTGACCTTTTTTCCCAGGACCTAATTAGGCCTAACTTGAACCATTGTTCCTTAAAAGTATTAAAACATATTAGCAGCATACTGAGCTAGGGACGGCATGGTGTGTAACAAGCATTTGGATGTTTTTATATGTGTTTTCATCCAACCATATTACACAGTGAGCACATGCTCTTAAAGCTGACCTATGGGCTTTGAAAGTGCTAGTTAGCATTGGTTTAGCTCAACATCAGATACATGGATATTTAGTGATATTGGGACTAATCAGAATTGCAAATGCTTTGTCCTAAAAGGAGGAGATTCTGGACAAGTCTTTAAAAACGTGATTGTGAATGAGAAGGCGCGCTCCCCACATTGGAAACATCACACAGTAGGCGGCACAGTGGGGTGGATGGAATGGTCCCTCATCCGCATTTGCCTGATCTGTGTTGCATGGAAGGCTGGTTCGTTCCAGCTGGGCTGGTGACATAACTTCCAGGGTGCGAAGGGACACCAGCATTGATAAAGCGGAGGCCACATGTTGACAGGGGTGGCAACAGGGGCTGTAAGTGCCCCATACAGCAAAGGGAGGCTTCCTTTGAACTAGCACCACTTCCGCAGCCCCGATTTCTATGAAGCATTGGGCGATTGAACCAGTCCCTCTTTCTACATCTAACTTGCCAGAGCAGCTGTTGGTTGACCTAATGTGATCAACTACAATAAGCTTTGACTCATTTTAGGGTACAGTACAAGATAAAAATGTCTGCTGCTACGTGTACCATGCTGATCACAAAGTGCACATAAAGTAAATAGGTCAGTGAGTTACTGATTTTGCAAGAGAAATCCTTTTGTTACTACCGTTTATAAGTCCAAATCCTCATATAGAACAATGAGCTATTTATTAACCGTCATCAAAGAGCTGCATGCAATCTGCATATGTTAGAGCAAAAAAAAAATTCACAGTCTTTCACTATTCTAATCTCGCCATAAAGGGTTAATTAGGTAGAAAACAATTATTATTGTAGAAAGAACTTCTGACAATGGTGTTATGTTTTATATCCTGAATTGGGCTTTTCCAGAAAAAGGACTCGCACTATTGCCTACCAGTATTGTGGACATGTCATTCCTACACTACACCTTGTAGTCCTGTCTAATGTAACATTTCCTATACCTTGATTTACACATTTATGATTGTCTCTGTGCATTGTGTGTGCGATGTAAAGTGCTCTGACATTTTACACTGGTATGAGTGGTGCTATAAAGCTAAATGAGTTTGAGAGAAGGTTATGGAAACTTGATGGGCACTGTTAAAGGGTGCTAGTGAGGGAAGCCGTGGCAGAGGTGGTGATTGTTGCGCCAACAAACATTGTCGCACAGGGCGCCATCAGTGTTAAAGCCGGCCCTGGAGGAGACTCCTATCCAAATGCCTGTCTGTTCGTTTGGTTGCAGTTTAAGCAGTGGAGACATCCTGCCTCTCACTGCAGCTGAAGCATTGCAGCTCTATAAATTTACCCCCTCCTGGGTGGGAAAAAAAACTACACAGGCAGGTGTGCAAAATGCCAGCCAGCCAGCCATGTGTTCTTTTAAACAGACTGCACATTGTTTGTCTATAAATAAAGAAGCATGTCCCCTTTTATTATCAGCCATAGATTATTCAATTCAATTCAATTCAAAAAGTGCTTTATTCGAGTATTACTCATAAAGGCAGACATACAAACATGTAATAAAAAAGTCAATAAAATTACAGAAGTCATTTTAGACATAAGCACATATCACATTATAAAAAGTATTTCTCAACATAATCACAGGTGTAAAGTTCATTACTGTTAAAAATACAGTTAAAAATGATTACAGTTACATTGTGATAAAAATCATTAAAATTTTGTTCCGAATGACACATAAGATGACCCGTTACAGAGAATAGACAATAGTCTAGCAGTCTCTGAACGACTAGGCAGAGAGTAGTTACCCTACTAGCAATCTCTGCCTTATTACCCACGCCCACCCCAAGTACTTTGCGGTGGCAATTGTGATCCAAGTCAAAGAAGTAGATCTAACAATACGCAACGCTACCATGCTACTTTTTGTGCCTAAGTTCCTGCACATAGGTGCCAGCCAGGCTCGCCTTGGAGCAGAATATGCTTGGCAAGAGAACAAAAAGTGACCAAGGGTTTCGTTTCCGTCCCCACAAAATGGACAAGTAGCTAGACCTCCTGATTTCCACTTAGATGTTAAATTACGAAGAGGGAGAGAACCACCCTTAGTTGGAAAAGCAGTTTCCTATCCATGGGGTTCGATATGTAATCCCAATACAATTCATATATAGGGTACAGTTTAACTTCAAGGAAACTGGTGGTCATGGACCCGCTGTTGGTACTGAGCAAACTCCTATTAGCAACCCGTTCCCAAAAGATATTTTTTAAGGTTGACTTGGTGGGAAATGATGCCCCAACTGGATCGGACCATAATGCATTTAGTCCTAGTTCAAATAGTGCAAGTTTTAGTGATTTGAACCATCTAATTTTATTAAAGCGGTCTGCTTTAATTACATCAATAAACCCATCTGCGTAGTGGGAGAGCTCAGGCGTGGTCCAGAGCCTACGCCAGTATAGAATCGGTCGTAGTTTGGCCATTTCCGAGATTTCTCTCCTGCCAAGCTCATATCTCAGGGGCAATAACGGACTACTCTGTGGGGTACCTGCGAGTGTCCTAAAGAATTTATTCTCTGATGTTTGGAGTTCCTGCACATTTTCATGCCCCCACAGCTCAGCCCCATACAAAGCTGACCCAATTGCTTTTGCCTCGTATATGATCAGGGGTGGTTTAATCGGTTTGGTCAGCGATTTCCTATGTTCCTTAATAATCGTACCAGCTAATTGCTTGTGCCTTTATGTAGCAATATTAAGATGTTGGTGCCATCTATTGTCATTAGAAATAAGGATCCCCAGGTAAGTAAATTATTTTACAACCTCAAGAATGCGTCCACTCAGGGAGATTTTGGGTTTGAAATTTCTATGCGGATTAAAAACCATGAGTTTTGTTTTAGAAGCATTCACCTCCAAACCGTGATCCCCGCAGAACTCATCAAAAATTGCCAATGCTTTTTGCAAACCACTTGGGGTTTTTGATAAAATTAAAGTGTCATCGGCGAACATTAAAATAGGAACTTTTACACCTGCGAGAGAGGGAGCATCCACTACCTGAGATTGCATGCGGGGGACGATACCATTGATAAAGAGGGTGAACAAAGTTGGGGCCATTGAGCACCCTTGCCGAACCCCGCGCTCAACAGGAAATTCGGCAGTATCATTACCGTACCCACCCCATTGGATTTTGGCATAAGTACCTTCGTGCAATCTCATGATCATGGACAACAAGACTCCTGGGACCCCTAAAGCCACAAGCACATCACACAGTTTTGCCCGTGGTACCAGGTCGAAGGCAGCCCGCAGATCGACAAATGCCGCATAAAGGCTGCCTCCACCTAGCACCACGGTCCTCCACTGGATCAGGTGGAAGCGAAAGACTTGATCCACAGTGCTGGTTGCCCTGCGGAACCCAGCCTGGAAGGGAGATAAAATATTGTGATCCTCCGCCCAATCGAGCAATCTGTTGACAATCACTCGTCCCACAATTTTTTGGACAGTATCAATTAGACTGATTGGGCGGTAGTTGCAAGGCTGGGCACGATCTCTTTTTTTGTATACCGGAATAATTATAGCACCCCGCCATGATACCGGGATGTCTGCACCTCTTGCAATGTGGTTTATTAGCAGATAAATGTATTTACACCACCTTCCAGTATCATTTAGAAAGACGTCCGCTGGAACCCCATCAATGCCAGGAGCACAGCCACTATGAACAGTTTTAAGGGCAGACAGTATTTCACTCTGTGTGAAAACGTTATCTTCTGCCAATAAAAGAGTCGAGCAACTACTATTTACAGTCTGATCCCTAGTTGCATACTGTTCACTAAACAATTTGACCCAGGCGTCCTGTGGGACGTTGTTGGTACTTGCCTCTTCAATCCTTTCTTGACCCCATTTGACAATGTGCCAAAATAATCTAGAATGTTTTCGATCACTTGCACATTTCAGTTTGTTCCAATGGGCTTCGTCCCAGTCTCTTTTCGCTTTGACAATACAGTTTTTGTAATGTTTCCTAGCAGATCTAATAGCCCCCACATTTTTGCTCTTGATTGCGGCTCCCAGAGAGGTACGTGCCACCTTACAGTCATGATTATACCATTTAGCAGCTCTATAAGCACATACCCTCTTACTGTTTACAGGTTTTAAGAAATGACATTTGATTTCATTAAACAGAATCTCATGAACCTTAGTAGTATTGTCATGGCTCGGGGAATACCCAGCCATACACTCTAGGGCCATAATAGCCTTATCAGTCGCCACTCCTATTTTTTCTAAAACCAGCTGATCTGTCTTAACACTTGTCCACCTCAACCTGCGCATGTCGTTTGTTGGTACAATCAACGGGGGTAAAGGTTCATCACAAGGACTAGGAGCAATATCATCAGACAACCACCATTTGTGAAAAACACATAAAGGGCTATGATCGCTCTCAAGCCTTTCCATTACAACCATATCGCTTACAAATGACCAAAGAGACATGCTACAGATGATATAATCAATACGGCTTTTGTTTCTCCCATTGTTAAAAGTCATAGCTGGTACTCTATCTGACTTTGTCCGACCATTCAGGGCTCTTAACCCTTGTTCGAGGCACATTGCATTTAGACATAAAATACCCTCAGTCCAGCGAGTTACTGGAGTAGTGTCTAGTGCAGGAATATCCCATTGTTTATCTTCCTCTGCACCCAGGAAAGCCTCGCCAGTATCTAGAGGTTCATACGAGCGATTTAAGTCCCCTGCAATTATTATGTTCTTCCTAGAAGAATGTGTCTCTAAAAGATTATACAGGGTCAGAAGGACCTCTGATTTTCCTGCACTTCCACCTCTAGCATATATATTATAGATATCGATGGAAATGGATGAAACACTCGTAAGTCTAATGAGCTGGATATCTTTTTGATGGAGCTCCACGTTTTTCACTACAACCTTTAGAAACTGACAGACCCATATGGTAAGGCCCCCCATCGGGCGTCCTTTAGGGCCCTTAGTGGCCGGAACATAGAAATTTAAGTACCCCAGAGCGAAAACAGGATCACAGGCCCATGTCTCTTGAAAAATACAAACATCGTACTGGCTAACAAACCCAAACCAGTCTCTGCAATCCAGTTTGGAGCACAGCCCAGCCACATTCCAGGACAAAAGATTCCCAGTGACCTTAGCCGTAAATGGTTTAGAGCTGGGAACAGACCCGTTCAACATCGCGTCATCAGGACCATTATCATTTACATTTACATTAGTTGGTCCTACTATGACCTCAGGGTTGTGAATCTCATTTTGAGCACCTATTAAATGACTGGGCTCCCCAGTAGTACATGCATCAAGGGTGATTTGCAACAAGGACATAGGGTTAGATGGTTGTCAATCACAGGCTTCTAAGTTTGAAAGAGCAGAGAAGCTGTTTTCCAAGCCTAGACCCCACTCAGTGAAACCAACATCTTTACTGCCCCTTTTGGTCGCAACGTTCCATTTTGTTCTTAAAGTACTTGAGTTCGGGCCTCTACCTTCCCGAGGATAGAAAAAGTCCAAAGTCAGTGGAACAATTGAGGTGGATCTTCGCTGTGGAGGTAAGATGTTAGGCAAGATGTTTTGCAGGACCTCAGGGTCTGAAAAGTTGAGGACAACGCAATCCCCCTTGAACCTTTTTACCCTGTTACCAATCCACTCTACCCTTCTGGCATTTACAAGTTCTTCGGATAGTTGCTGCTTTCCCCAGGGAGAAATTACCATATTATTAGTGAGCCATGATAAAGATTTATTTAGTAAGGATGATGTTGTTTCAACCTCACCAGATGCTAGTGGAGGGACATTTGCAAGAACGAGAACTAGTGGTGAAGCTTCCACTACAAGCTCGAAAGACCCTTTCCCAGAATTAGAATCGCCAATTGGAGGAACGGGGGGTACAACACCAAAGGCACCACCAGATGGATTAATCAGTGGTGCCATTAGAGGATTTGGCGCAGCAATAGGAGTAGGTCCACTGATTTGGCATGTTTGTATTTTACTCACTAATGGCTCTACACTGGCCACGATGACTTCAGGGAGGTTACCTACCTCCCCCAGAGTTTTTTCTAGTAAACCTTCCAGATTGCTGACCTCAGCAGTTAGTTTGTCTATTTTACTAACCAGGGGTTTAACTATACCTTTGATTTTTGTGTCCATCATGCTCCATAGTTTATTGAATTGAGCATTGGAGAGGGTCACATAAGCTTCCCCAGTCAGATCATCCTCCTCATCTTCAAGTATTTTCCTTGGTGGTGTTGCAACTTTATCTCTAGCAGACCTTAAACCCCCCCGTTTTTGTATGGGCTTTCTTTTGCCCCCAGTAACACTCGGGGCTGGAACAGGGACGGCAGTAGGGATAGGGGACTCATTATTAGTAGATATCACAGCCACCACTTCGCTGTCACTATTGTGTTCGGTAGTTGCAACTATGCCACTAGGCTGGATAGTAATTGTATCGTGGAGAGAGTCATGTACCACACCGGAGATGCTGCTATTTAGTAGTGCAAAAGAATCCTCAGTCTCTTTGTCGGTCAAAGGAGATTGGTTAGATGAGTCTAATCCCAGTGAGGATCTCCTGTCGCTATTTATTTTTGCCACGACTTGAACAAGATAATTCTCCATGGTGTTATTGACTGGGGTTTGCTTTTTCCCCGGCATAATTGAGATGGACAATATACTCAGAACAAGATGGTTACTCACAGGAATCAGCAATAGTTTTAGTTACCTGATGCAGAGTAGACCATGAAGGGCTGTATCCAAATGTGTGCAAAGGAGTTTTCAGGCAGGGTCCCTGGTCCATCCCAACCTAGTCTGACCTCGGAGGGCCTCAGACGGCCCGCCCTTTGCCCGGGCTTCGCCCCAGGCATCCCGCTCGCGTCCCGCGTTGCGGTCGATCCCCCGCTTTGTAGCGCCGCCTGGCGCTCGATGGTGCCGCGCTCCAATGCGCGAAAACAGTGCCCCCCTGGGAAGGCGAGTTCCTTCAAGCCGCGTCCGCTGGTGTAGTTTGCGGCACGGCAGCAGGAGGACCCAGCAGGGGGGGGCGGGCTGCACGCAACTCAGCTCCGGTCAGCGGGAGACAGGATTGACACAGGCAAGTCTTCTGGTCACTCGGGGGTTCTCCTCACGGACTCCTCTCTTCAGCGGTTAAGCACAGCATAGATTATTCAGGCAGCCCTAGATCACAAGTAAAAGTTATTTCAACTTATACTTGCTGTTCAAAGTATGCATGGACAAGTACTAACAAAACAGCTTTAGGTGATTGCTTATTTTTGTACCGCCTGGGACATCAAAATAATGAGCTGGCAACCCTAATCACAAGACTGGGAGTTTGTTGCAGGATCACCACATTATTTATTTCCTACACCCTGATCCCTGGTTGCTGCCATATTAGCAATAGTTTAACACATTTGAAACCCTACGCTGCCCTCAATAACATTCTGAGTTACTTCAAGTGTCTGGGAATGCACCTTGCATTCAGACACTTCGCTTATCATTCTCGCCCTTCACTTTCATGCTCACCCTGCACTCACACTGATCCCCATGCATTCACACCATTCAAGTACTTACCCTGCACTCACAGTGATAACTCTGCACTCACAATGCACTTGCACTGTTCACCCTGTACCTCACCCTGCAGTCACAGGAGCACACTACTCGCCCTGCACTCATGTGACATTTCATTCACCTGTCCCCCTCACTGCTCAATCTGCAATCGCACTCAAATAAGTCCACCTCTAACCATACATTCATTCGTCCCACTCCTCACTTATATCTGCACCCAAATTCATATGGTCACCTCGCTCATCCTGCAGTCACTCCTCTTACCCTACTTGCAAACTGTCGCATGGCTCACTGTGCACTCACATGAGCACTCCTTCCACCCACACAGCACGGAGGGTTAATGTGCCTGCTCCACAGAATGTGTACCATGCAGATCACAGAACTGAGTGTGAGTAAACAATGAGTAGCGCTATCACAAAATAATGAGATGAGGTGCATCGTTGGTGAGTGGTAGTCGGGAATTCATGAAGAAGGAGGAAATGTGGGATGGGGTACCAAAAAAAGACTGTTGCACTGTGTGCAACAAGTGCTTGGGCCAGCCCTGGATGGGAGTGTTAACCCCCACCCGAAGTTCGGCCCCTTCCTGCACAAAAACAATCTCCCCACGACGCAGGCATCCTTGCACCATGGTGCAAGGATGTCTACGCCAGTGCATGGCTGCAGTTTATGCGCCACCGCAGGGGGAAGCACAGAGGTGCGTTATATTCTTGTAAATATGTTGCATCCCTGTGCTTCGGAAGTGCTGCAGTGTGGCACAGCCAAAGGGCTTGCAGTGCCATGCTGCAACACTTCCTTGTAGATCAGCCCCTGGATGTGGAGCACAATCTGAGGAAGGCAGTAGCAAAAATCCATCCACAGATTGACCGTCTGTGGAGAAAAACAGGCACACCCGTCACATTTATGTTGGTGGTGTTATCAATCAATGTCATGTATAAAACAAACCATCCTAGTAAAAACAATTTCTGCACAATTTATCTAGGAAAATGGTGGTTTGAGCTATGTAATAATCTGTCACCCAGCACACCCACTCACAAACCTGCACCTAACTAAACACTCTTATTATGTTGAACAATATATGCTGGATATGGCCCAGGATATGCGCGCGGCGGTCAATTATGTAGTGTACCAGATTCCAGAAATTCTTTTCAGGTGTTGGGGGGGCCCAACAGCTAAAACAATTGATCTGGGGGGCTCAACCTACAGAGATTTGAAGACCTCTGCCTTAGGCCCACTTCCAATGGTCCTAGGTGTAAGATCAGGGTGAGTTGAAGTCTGTTATGTCCCCTAGACTGTGGATCATGATACTAGCCCGCTAGCCCTTGAAGTCATTCTGGGCTCTGGTGACAACCGCTACAGGTCCAGTCCTTCTCACTGAGGGAAAAAGGGCAGCAGGCAGCAAGTCAACATAGCAGGAAGTATGTTATTCAAGACCAGCAGTCCAGTAGAGTGGCAGTCCTTCAGCACAGCAGTCCTCCTTCTTGGCAGGGTATCCTCAGGTCCAGAGGTTTACTGAGTTGGTGGTGTCAGAGGTCTAGTACTTACACCCAGTTGTGCCTTTGAAGTCACCCACCCCAGACTGATCATATACAAGTTACAGGCACCAAATGGAAAAAGTAAAAACTTTCTAAACGTGCAATTTTCAGGATTGCAATTTAAAACCCAACTTCACCATAAATTGTGGCTTCACATTGTGATTCCAGAGCCATCTGACCTGGAAGTCTTAGATCTTTCCAACTGGAAATTACACTTGTAAAATTTAAGAAGGTAATCTCAATGTTATCCTATTGAGGAGAACGGTCTTTCAGTAGTGAAGAACGGATTTAAGAGGTTTTTTACTAGCAAGGCATGTAATCCTTAAAAATAAATGTCCTACTTTTTAAATACGCTACACCCTGTCCTTGGCCTGTCCAGTGCCTAGCTAAGGGGTGGCTTATATTTTTCAAAAAGGAAGATTGAGGCCTGGCAAATGGTTTAACTTGCCAGGTCGACATGGCAGTTTAACACTGCACACACAGGCTCTGTAGTGGCAGGCTTGAGGCATGGTTAAGGCCACTTAAGTGAGTGGCATAATGAGTGCTGCGGTCCTTCTAGTAGCATTTAATTTAAAGGCCCTTTGCACATTAAGTGCACTTTTACCAGGGACTTATAAGTAAATTAAATATACCAATTTGGTATGAGCCAATTTTACCATGTTTAGAAGAGCGAGCACAGGCACTTTATGACTGGTTAGCAGTGGAAAAGTGCTCAAAGTCCTACTGCAAACAAAAACAGAATCAGAAAAAGGGAGGAGGAAGACTAAAAGATTGGAGTGACCCTTCAGGGAAAGCCATTTTCCAACACTGGGTAAAGCGTTTACAAATGTAAATATTTAGGCAAACAACTTTATTCTATCAGTCAAATTTGGGCTTGGAAAGAACATATTCCTATTTCATCTATAATGGTTATAAACATAAGTGCCCTACAAAATACCTATTTTACCATGCCTAAAATATCACCTGTACACTGGGATATTATCTCACTGCTCAACGTCTGAAGAAGAAAAATAAGTTCTCCACCCCATATGAGATCTGAATCACTACCTGCAAATACCTGCACAAATTAAGCACTGATTTCACAAATGCACTGCCATCTGCTCGGGTTTTCTGTTTAATTACTTTTATTCAGGACTGTTTACTACAAAGCGTGATGAGATTTTTTCTGATATTTTGTAATGTTACTGTACGAAGGTCCACTACTACTGAGAAATCAAGCAGTAGTGACAATGATGACAGGAATTTTTGATTCAAATATAATATAAAATGCTCTCCAACTATCTTATTAGTATTTGTAGAGCACCAATGTCAATATATGTACTACTGTTGATAATCGATTATACCTATGAAGCTTATTTCATAATTTCAAGCAATCTAAAGCTAAGCTTACGGAATGGATGGCTTAGAGAACTGGCACAATTCCAAAGTGAGAACAGATCTGACCTGAGCTTAAATATCCACACAGGGTGACCATGGAACAAGTCAGTAACAACCCAATTTAGCGTTTGGCGGAGAGGGCACTCCATTCAAACAGCAGTGGAGAACCCTCTGCACCAAACTGCAGATCTGCCCATCTCATATAGGCCATATTATGACTTTTGCGGTGTGGCAGCGGGCAGCCACGCTAGTGCCCCACTGCTACACTTCCAAAGCCATAATGCGACCGCCTGCCGGATTCGAGCAGGAATCCAGGTTGGACGGTCCTGCGGCTACTGGCTCATGGCAGTGCAGTGCTAAGGCTCATACGTGAGCCTTACCATTGCACTGCAATGGGAACTCCATTGCACTTTCCTGCTGGGTATGGACTACCAGGTACCCCCTGCATGCATCCCTATGTGCAGAGGCATCTGGGGGCCCTGTAGAACCTCCTTTGTTTCCACACCACCTCTTTTCATGGCAGGCTCACCACCATGTAAACTGTGGCAGTGAGGAAACTCCTAATATGCTTGGCCATGAACAGTCAGCATATTAGTGGCCTCAGACCACTATAAGACCACCAGGGATCACGGATCCCTGGCGGCAGCATGGGCCCATGGCAGTCCAACTGCACAACTTGTTATATGGCAGTCGGACCACCGGTGCAGTAGTAGCTGCACCACCACCATGGGTTTGGTGGTCCATCAGATTGCTAAACTCAAAATAAGGCCCTTAGAGTCATGTGTACTTTCATTATGTTGATGGCAGAGACTACTCCATCTCTGTCATCGCATAACCCTCCAGTCCCTCAACAGAGTAAGGGCTATCAAAGGTTTCAACATGTGTCCAACCACCCAATTTGCCATGGGCGAACACCTAGTGGTAAGGGGCAGTAAAAACTGAAAAATGTCCTCCTTGTTATGGGAGAAAAATCTCATGGTGAGGAGTCATTTATTTTAATTTTCCAAAACATATTCCCACTTTGGCTTTCTGTTTTAGAACCAAAAATAGTGAGTTTGCTGTGCACTTTGCCATGCAGCTCCGTTATGTTGACAAATCGGTCCATCAAACCTACAATGAATTGACAGGAACCACCATGATGTTGGTTGCTTCCAGTGCTGGAGAAGTCTCCTGGGCCAGCGGACATCCTAATGTTTGGCAAGCAGGGACTACTTCAAGGCAGCAGAGTACATTACTTCATCACCCTGATAGATTAAAACCCCAACTGCCAAACTCTAAATTGGGCAATAAGTTCGATACAGGGCCCATGGGGTTTGGTAAAAAGAAGGTCCAGCCTTGCGCTGGGCATAAAACATTCTGTGCATCTATTTGGACCCTATGTCCAAAAACAGCAAAAACATCAGTGATTCACTCTTGGTGTCTAAAATAAGTGGACACAGTATTTCTGCATAGGCAGCCACCCTACAGAAACACCTTCCATTACTTCCTATTATCTACCATTTGGGAGACATTCGATGATTTTGCGTTTTGCAATCATAACGCTACAATATGACATGAGTTCTTTAGCCTGTAGGGTTCACAACACTTTAGGCAGTGTTTTCTTGAGCAGCTTAGAGCCTGTTGGCACTTGTTAAAAGTTAATTCGCTCAGTAAACAAAATTAGCTCAACATCACTTAACTGAAGAGAAATGTTCCAGCTCTTCCTGTTTCTAAATGGTCCAGGATGTGTTCTTTGAAACAAAATCAAACTTCCTGAAGCAGGGAATGGTTCCAAGTGTACAATGCACCTCTTTTAGTAGAATGCATGAAAAGCTTAACAAAACATGTTTAATACAATGAAGCTTAGTTTGCCAACTGTGAAACCACCTGAGGCAAGGGATGTTCAATCGGAAAACATCCTTTACAATAGAGTCATTACATCGCACTACATTTACAACGCAGTCATTACATCGCAACATCCTTTACAATGCATGTCACTACAACGCAGTCAATACATTGCATCTCACTGCAATGCATGACACTACAACTCATGTCACTACAACGCAGGCATTACATCACATGTCATTACAACACACACCATTACAACGCATAGTACCCCTACACTATCCAACACTTACCCAACTGTTGCACCCCCTGGAGTTAGAATAGTAATTTTTACCCCAGCACTATCCAACACTTACCCTACTGTTGCACCCCCAGTAGTTAGAATAGTAATGTTTACCCCTACACTATCCAACACTTACCCTACTGTTGCACCCCCTGGAGTTAGAATAGTCATTTTTGCCCCTAAACTATCCAACACTTACCTTAAATGCAATGTAATGGGTTGCGCTGTAATGGTATGCGTTGTAAAACTATAATGCGATGTAATGGAATGCATTGTTATTGTAGTTTTAAAAAATGTGGTGTAATGGCATGCATTGTAAATGTATGCGTTTTAAAGGATGTTGCGATGTAAAAACTGCATTGTAAAGGCATGCGTTGCAAATGTATGCGTTGAAGCATCATACATTCGTTCAATCAATCATGGTTATAGGAAACAAGTTTTGATGAAATGATGAATTTCATAATTTTCCTGTGTTGCTATGAATGTTTACTACTTTGAAGAACCGAGTCTATTTTACGGCTTCTCTGAAATCCAACGCGATTTTTGTCCACACTGCAGAGAAAAACTTAACGTGCAACCTTCACTGAGCTGTTTCTGCAAATTACAGCCCCACCTGAGTTCAGAAATAAAAGATGTCACACTGTGACCTTTGTCCTTTGCCAGCTGCTTTTTGTTCCTGCTATTACATTGATTGCTTTTTAGTTTCCCTGTAAGTGTGGACCTGTGAAATTTGGACCACTTCGCTACACCCACCTTAAAAATCATATTTCCAGAACTACCATCTTTTGACTTCCACTGCTGAAGAAGATCCAGCGACAGGAAAAATGCTCAACCAACTTTGAATCAGAACATGATTGCATTTCAAAGTAGACAATTACAGGGAATGTTCAAGCAAGAGGTGGTAATTCAAAGACAAGATCTTTCCATGGCACTGGCTGTATCCGAGACTTAAGCACTTTCGCTGTAATTGAGTTCGCTGCCTCGACAAATCCTTAAGATATTATTTTCTGTTCAATCTAAAGGCCTCACTTGGATTTTGTGGAATTAGAAACAAGCCGCACAACTTTGTGCTTTGTTTAGACCTGCTCGGCACGGAATGCAGTTAAGCAGCAACCTGCATTGTCAATAGTCCCCTATAAAGATTAATGGGCAACCTGCAAAGCAACAAGGACTTTGAGTGATTTCAAGGATTCTAAAGACTGAAAAAATCAATTTCACGGAAAATGTCCTTGCTCATTTAACTGATTCCATTTGACATTCAGTAAGCCAAGAAGCAGCAGTGGATCAGAAAATGTGTTTAGTAGCTTTTGTTTACTATTGTAAGCTGTGTCACCCGACAGTTCATACTTGCGAGAACAGACCACGACTTAGGTCAAATCGGACTCATCTATCCTGCCTCTTCCATTCTTCGGTATTCTGCTTTTAACATTAATGGCCCATCGAACAAGTGCACTTTGGGTTAATTTATTGCATCTCTGTCTGTGTACTTAATCCATTAATGGTGTGATTAAAGTGCTTTCACTCTTCACTTGTAATATAGGGCTGAACAAGGTGATGGGAATTTGTAAAGCAGTGTTCTTAGCAATGGGCCTTTTCAAAAACCCTTTATACACACAAGGGCTTATTTACAAGCCCCTTGCACCACCGGTGCATCACTTTTTTCCAAATTAAAAGTGCTGCACCAGCGGCGCAAGGGGCTTGTAAATAAGCCCCTCAGGGGAATATTTATGAACCCCTTGTGACACCGTAGCATCACCATTTGTGGCGCGATGGTGGCGCTAAACATAAAATCATATCTATGATGCTACAAAAAGTCACTTGGCGTGGCTTTGAATGGCCTTAAAGATAAGGAGTAACACAAGTCAGCGCAAATCGCTACGTTGCCTTACTCTGTGCCTTACTCTGTGCAAGGGAAGCGTTCCATGGGCGTTGTGATGGGTGTTCCCTTCAGGCTGTGCCAGCAGGCCACAACCAAGATAGCCTGCTGTCCTTAAGTTAACCGTCCTCCGGTCAACAGAGCCGCAGGAAAATAATCTGCCACCACTTGTAGCAACCAACGGCTTCCAGGGTAGGGCTAGAGAATCCAGGGCCACCAGCAGGTCAGCCCCAAATCTCCCGCCAGCCCGGAGCCCATGATGATTTTTAAGACCTGTTCTGGGGTAAAAAATGGCACTGACCAAAGGAGTCCCTGTGATACCTCTTGTCCAGGACCCCGCCTAAACTGAAGACCTTATTCAGGGATGGGAGGGTGGGTGACTCCTTACGCGACGTCCAACTCCGGGAGGTAACGTGGACAAAAGAGGGGGCGTATTCCGAGTTGCTGGCTTTTCAAGCCTCGCGCTCTTGGACTGCTTCCGAGTCGCTCAGACCCTACCCTGACTCACTTCCTGTTTCCTTACCGATATCCCTTTCCGTGTCGCGCGACCCGGAAGGGACCCCTACACTGTGCGGCCCTTTGGCTGCCACCAACTCCGCCACGCCCCCTATGTGGGGTGGCGCCCTGCGTAGATGGCATACAAAGTGCACTCACCCCAATCACCCTTTCTCTACCCCTCTCAATAGAGACACCTGAGTCATGTTTGCTTTTCAGAGTGTGTACATTTTTATTAAGTTACAGTTCAGGCCAATTACTCCATTGGCCTCTTTTATTTATTGTAAACTCTTTAAAATACTTGTTTATCAACATCACAGTATTCAAATACTCACACATATATACATAATCATTCTATTTACAGCCCGTTCTCCAAGGGGCCTTTGCTTAACCTTCGGGCTGTGCCAGCAGGCCACAACCAAGATAGCCTGCTCTCCTTAAGTTAACCGCCCTCCGGTCAACAGAGCCGCAGGTAAATATTCTGCCACCACTTGTGGCAACCAACGGCTTCCAGGGTAGGGCTAGAGAATTCAGGGCCACCAGCAGGTCAGCCCCAAATCTCCCGCCAGCCCGGAACCCATGATGATTTTTAAGACCTGTTCTGGGGTAAAAAATGGCACTGACCAAAGGAGTCCCTGTGATACCTCTTGTCCAGGACCCCGCCACATGGCGAGGCGCTTACTGGTGGATTCGACCTCCCCCCCTGCGCTCAAGAACTTCCGCGATGGCCGCTAGCACGGTTTGTATGAAAAGCTCGGTACCTGCCTCAGATAGGTGCTCTCCGTCCGCAGCGTATAATTACGGTCTTGACGTTTGTATTAACTTGTGCCTTATGGTACGTATGCTTGATTTCTTGAGGATGTCCGCCACTGACTGATTCAACCTTGTCACTGCTCTTGGTCTTGGGGGCCAGGGATGCTGTTATCAACTCAGGGGCTGCGGGGCACCAAGCTTCCATAGCCCCGCCGGGAAGTTCGTCATCTCTCTGTCTGCTTGCGGCCAGTGTGTGCGGAATTCTGCCAACTTAAAACGGGACAAGGCGTCAGCGGCTTGATTGTCTATCCCAGGAACATGCCTAGCATTAAAATATACATTGCGATGCAGACATTGCAACACTAGTTCTTTCAACAGGCGCAGCACCCAAGTGCAAGTTGCTCTCAGGTTGTTAATTGCCATCACCACTGACATGCTGTCTGACCAGAAAACAATGTGCATGTTTGCGAGTATATCTCCCCACAAGTGCAATGCCACAACTATGGGAAACAGTTCTAAGAAGGTAACATTGCATGTCAAACCATGTCGTGCCCATTCCTCTGGCCAATGCTGCATGCACCACTTGTGACCTAAGACTGCCCCAAAGCCTACGCTGCCTGCCGCATCTGTGAACAATTCTAGCTCAGCATTAGAGGAACTCGGCCATCGCCATATCACGGACCCATTAAAGTTCTCTAGGAAGTCCTTCCAAATGTTCAAGTCATTCCTCACCTCTGCAGACAGCCTGACTCTATGGCGTTTTGCGCGAAGTCCTGACATTGCCCTTGCAATGCACCTAGAGAAGGCCCTGCCCATCGGTATGACTCGCAAGGCGAAGTTCAATTGTCCTACCAAGACTTGCAGCTGGTGTAATGTGACCTTCCTCGACCCCAAACAGGCGTCAATTGCAGCCTTGAAGGCAGACACCTTCGACCTGGGGAGCCTACATACCCCTTCTCTAGTATCAATTTCGATGCCTAGGAATGTTAGGCAAGTAGTTGGCCCTTCCGTCTACTCTGCTGCCAGTGGTACCCCCCGGGGTTTTGCCAGGTGCTGGAAGCCAAGCAGGGCCTTCCTGCATGACTGCGAGCCCTGAGGTCCCAGGAACAAAAAATCGTCTAGGTAGTGTACCACCGCAAGGGATTTGTCTGTAGTAAGGAATTATTCCACTGCCCATTCTAAAAACCTGGCAAAAGACTCAAATACTGTGCAAGCGATTGAACAGCCCATAGGCATGCAAAGGTCAATGAAATAATCTCCTCTGAAGGTGAAACCCAAGAACTTTGTATCCGCGGGGTGCACTGGCAGGAGCCTAAATGCCGCCTCGATATCGGACTTGGCCATTAATGCCCCTTCCCCCATGTCCTGTAACTTTTGGATTGCAGTGTCAAACGCTGTATAACGCACCTTGCATAGTTTTGGATCAAGCTTGTCATTGACGGATAGACCTGGGGGGCTTGACAAATTATGTATCAAGCGGAACTTCCCTTTCTCTTTTTTAGGTACTAACCCCAGAGGAGAGCAAACCAGATCAGGCTTTGGCAATTGTCTGAAGGGACCCACCACTCTCCCCAAGGCAACTTCTTTCCTTATTTTCTTTTCTGCTGCTTCCATGTTCTGCAGGACTGAGCTTTGATTGCGCCGGGGGGCATTGGTGGGGGTGGCTGAGGACGGTATACGGAAACCAGACATAAAACCATTGTGTAGAAACTGAGCATCTTGTAACTTTTCGTACTTGCTGAGGAGGTGTGTTAGCACGTGTGTCTTAATGGGTGTTGGCATATCTCTCGGATGTTTGAGGGGGCCACCCTTTAGCTGCAGCATGGGCCGGCTGCTCCCTTGGTCTCCCTGACTTCTTAAAGCATTTGACCTCTGGGTGGGACGGACCCCCACAGAAGGAGCAGCAATGCTTGTATCTGCACGAAGTCCCTCTGGTGCACTCATTCTTGTTATACAGCCAGCAGGCCTGCTTTTTATCTCCTGCCCCCCTGTCGCTCCAAAAGGACTGATTGTGAGAAGGGTAACTAGTCTTGGTCATAGGCACCGTGGAATAAAACACTGCGTGCCATACATTAATCTCTCGTTGGTCCCATGCTATCTCTGGGTGTACTGCCTTCATTTACCTGAACTTGGTGTCATATTGTAACCACCCTGTGCCTGGGAACTCAGAGGCCGCCTCATGTATCAAAGATATGTAACTGATCAGCTGAGGAGCCACTGCGGGGTACCTCTCTGCCATGATGGCCGCATAAATGGCAAACCCTGTAATCCAATTCTTTATTGACCAGTCAACCCATACCTTCTTCTGTTTATACTCGCCTTCTTTGCCTTCCCTAGCCTTACCTGGGACCACACCGGCATTGATAGGATCGAATACGTCAATATACTCTCCCTTTAATATCTTTTCTTTGGTGTCTGAGAGTACATGCCATGTGATCCCCGCAGAGGGCGATAGAGCCAAAGAAGAGGAACCGTAAATTAAAGGGCTGTAAGCTAATGACGGCTGCCCCGCCGCCGCCGGCCCTGTCACTCCCTCAGCCTGATTACCTGATGGCCCTGGCAAATTTGCGTCGGTGTTTATTGTTTTGCCCCTGCATGGACAATGTTACTACATTTGGGGATGGTCCCATAACCACCGGCCCCCCGAATCCCGGGTAAGCTGTGGAGGGCACCATTGCGCTCGCAGGGCAATTACTAATTGCCTGCCCGTGTGACGTTGTCGCTAATACACCTGGGGATTGCGCTACCCCCCCAGACTGCACCCAGACTTGTGCTATTCCGCTACCTGAATGTGTGACCACTGGAGGTAAGGGTGCCTGAGAGCCGGGCGCCTCCGCATTTGCGACGGGCACCGCTTCTGGCTGTGCAATGTTAGTCGGAGTGTTGCTTCCCCCAGCTTTACCTGCCAGAGGGATGTTTTCCTTGGCTGTATTAGGAATCAAGTCTATTGTCTCAAGCACCTCCTTCTCCGCTGAGGAGGCTGGCTGTGAGTCCCCAGCCCTTGGGCGCTTATCTTCTGATGCCTCTTCAAATCTCTCAAGTGTGCGCCGGGCTCGTTTGCCCCGCCCTCTTTCCTCTTGGGCCTCCTTTCCTGCCCCTTCTCTCATTGTCTTTAACGCCCAATCGACTCCTTTTTCCTTTGTAAACTCCAGCAGCTCCATCAATGCCAGATAGTCGTCTCTTTTAGCCATGGCCCCCTTGCCCTTCGTTGGCCGTTTCGGCGGCATTCTGAACTTAATGAAAAATAGAAATGTGTTAGACCTTCCTTTTAATGACAAAACATACCTTCAGTGCTAGCAACCTAATTGCAACATAATTGTTACCTGCCGGGAAGTTTCTCACTGCACATTTACTTTGGACCTGCGCGCCTGCCCTGTATGTTGATACCTTGTGCCAGGTGCCTGTACATCTGTACGCTCAGCGATAACCTTCCCAAGGAGCAAATGCCGCCAACCGCCCCGTTTATTTAATATAAGTGCACACATTGCATTAGCCACACTTGTTCTGTGGTGGGCAGCAGAGATAGAACTAACTAAAGCAGATCTGGGTAATTGTGCCCAATGAAACTAGCGCAGCAACCGTGTCTTTCTCTTATACGCATGCGCTGTAGCAGATGCACCGCTCCCGGTTGCTCCGGTGATGCCCACTCGCTACCCCTTGCGTTCCGAAATTTTCATTTAATTAAGACTGACAAATTGTATTCCAAACCCAAGTAATTTGTTTCTTCTTTTCTGAACAAATAACCCTATCCTCCCTACTGGGGGATCGAACCCATACCTCTTTCAATGACCGCGCCGGTCGTCGAGCGCGTGGAACCATTAGCCTTTTATAACCTCCAAAGCAGAAGTTACGATTGCGCCGAAGCCCGGAATTGAACCAGGGTCCCCCAGCTCTGTAATCAAAAGCTCTCCCAACTGAGCTATTGCAGCTTGCATGCCCGCATGCCGTGTTCTTTAAATCCCCGTAACGTAAATGAACCGCTCAATGGCCCCATTGCCCACTCCTGTCTGTGCCCTTATCTGCCTCTGTCCCTCTGCCTGTCCCTGTAGCCCTGCCCATAAACCCATACCCGGCTGTGGCCTATGTATGCGCCACTAACCCCATGCCCGCTCCTTTCCTCATGTCCGTGTCCTTTTAACACTACCAATATCTGTACCCCACACCCCCTAACCACTACTGTCCTCCGTGCTTTTGTCCCTTCCCACTCCTGCCCCGCTGCCTGTAGCCCTGTCAAAAACCCTCTACCCACCCCTAACTGCTATATCTGCGCCCTGGCACAACACACAACCTACTACTATCGCGGGCTCTGTATGCCTGTCCCCACCCAATGCACACTCATGCCCCGGTGTCTCTGCCCCTTTCCCTTCATGCCCCAGTATCTCTGCCTCCCAATTAGTGTCTGCCCCGTCAGCCTCCATGCCCACTGCCCTTGCGTCAATGCACCTGCATATGCAGCCACTACACTGCCCCATACGCGTAATACCCGTGAGAGTGCAGCCTGCTTCAGTGCCTCTGCCCTCACCATAAACACCAGAGCATATAATCCATGTGCCTGCAAGTCCCACTGGATGTGTCTATCACCTGCTTACACACATCCCATACCATGCTTACTATACTGCCCTCTTGGCCTCAATAAACGGCCCTACTCGCTACTGATGCCACTCTAACCTTATTGCCTAAGATCTTCTATATTATTGACCCTAGCCACCGGCCCTAGTAATTGCTCTAATACCTCTGGTGGCCCAACCCTTCTTGTTTTCCCTTTCTATGACTGCTGCATTCTGCAGCACACATAGAAAGAGGAATATGCCTATATGGATTTTTTTTGTGCAGGAAGGTGCCCATTCCTGCAAAAAAAACAATCCTACCAACACCACAGACACCCTTTCAACAACCTGGGTTGGCTCTAGGCTGCCGAAATGGTGGCAGTGCAGGAGGAAAGGAAAGGATTGCACCGTATTGGATACATTTGGTGCTTTCCTGCCCTTTCCCTGTGGCGAAGGGCAGTGCAGCATAGGAACTTGCTGTGCTGCCTTTTGCCACCAATCCCATTAATATGCCCCTTAATCTTATTAAAAAATCCTTTATGCGCTTGTGTGCAGTATTGTGTAATTTGTGCGCTAAATTGAAAGGGACCTTTTCAGATTTTTAGGGTACATTTAACTTACACTACGGAATGTTAGTACAGTGCATGGGAGTACCTTAGTCCTATAAATAGTTAAGTGGCAAAATAGGAGCCCCAATGGAGAGTCATGTGGAGTGACCAGTGGGATTGATTGGAACGCCCATATAGTCATACATTTTCATATTTTCGTGGCTAGTCAAAGAATTTCCAACAATATTTGCATAATCAAATGTACTTTAACCCTTTCGATGCTGATGACGAGCTCAGCTCGTCATCACCCACGGGTGTCGTGTGCTGATGACGAGCTGAGCTCGTCATGTAAACAGCAAAATGATCATTTGCAGCACAGCGCAAAAATCCCTGCAGCAGCCATGTGGTTAAAAAAGGGCTTCAGCAGAAGTGCATTTAATGTGGGAAAGTTCCCCATAGACACCCATACTTTCAAGGGGTTTAGAGAATAGATTTCCCACTTTATAAACTTTGGGTCTAGATTTAGTAACGGTTTGTGCCAGCTTTGTATGACTTTTCTATCGCACTCCTGGAGCAGAGTGTTGGGGTGCGATTTACTATCCCACACAAACCAAGAATTTGTTTGTAAAGTATTCCAAAGTAAGGCAAAGTTATTTTATGCACAACCTTGTACTACTTTGCGTCAAGGGGACGTTCCATGAGTGGTACATGGAAGTTCCAATGCAGCCACACATCGGTTTTGATGAACATCCCTATCTATTAACTTTCAGAGACAGGGATTTGCATCAAAACCTTACACTTCCTCAAGGCAGGCAGGAGGAGACCTGTTTTCGGTTTTCTGTCTTTGACCAACTTTTAATTTGTGCCAAATTGTACAGCACATACACAAAGTGGGAAAATGTTCATGGATGTTTTTTGTACTGGAAAGGTCACCTTCCAGTACATAACCTATGCTTTAGAGAACACACACACACTTGTACAACGAAGCAAGGGTGTGTGCATTAGCACATGGCAGCCAAAAATGTGCCAACACTGGGAGAGAAAAAAATGCACCCTATCCTAATAGATATGTCACATTTTTCCTCTTCAACTTTTTGCAAGGAAGCGCCGCGACTTTGTTTGCAGAGCTGTCTTGCGTCAAATATTAATATTCGTATTAGCAAATCTAGGCCTGGGTTTGTCGGCTACAAATTCTATTACAACTAAGTCGTAATTGGCTGTATTTACAGACAAAGGGGCATATTATCAAGGGGGTTTATCTCCGCTTTTTTGGCTTTAAAAGCCAAGAAAGCAGAGATAAAATTATCTCCCTATTACCTAGCTGTCGCTAACACCAGTTAGCGACAGCTAGTAGGAGATAGCGACCATCTTGGGCCCTGCTTTGCATGTCAGTGAAATTTATCACTAATGACATGCAAAGTGGGCGTGCCAAGATGTTAGCGACTGGAAACAGTCGCTAACATCGCTATCTCCTATTACCAACTTTTGGAGATATTCGTGCTAAGCGCGAATATCTCCAAAAGCTAACACCTGCCCCTGAGCAGTTCTTAGCCATGTTATCCAATGGTAGGTGGATAACATGGCTAAGAGCATTAGCTCGGTAATGCATAAATATTGCTGACTTTTCAGCGATATTCATGCATTTCGGCCGATTTTTATCGCTTAGGAGATAAACCTTGATAATAGCAAGGTTCCTAAGCGATAAAAATCGCCGCAGCTCGGCGATAAAAATATTGCCGCTAAGCCAACATAGCGATAATTATCGCTAGTTATTGGTAATATGCCCCAAAGTTATCAATTTTCTCCTGTGCAAGTGTGTAAGAGAGTGACTTTTACGAAGATTACAAACATTCCTTAAAGTTTGACGGAAAGGTTCTGCTAACCACAGCTTTCAGGGTGTACTGCCAGGAATGTCGGGTTGCATCTACTACGTCCCGAATGACGTTTTGTACCAATGTACAACTCTGCATTGCTCAAAGGATCACTTTCTTGCAAGTGCATTTTATTTTTCATTCCCCTGATATAGGAATTACTTGAACACTTTGCTGGATTGCATCTGTCCATTTTCAGCGTGGTAAAACGTCAGAGAGGAGTTTGTAAATAACTACTAACACACAGAATGGTGAGCATTCAAACACTCCAGTATTTGTCCCTACAACTCTCCATCATTTTGTGTAGTATTTTACTTCTATGTAGTTATATACCGTGTAGTTATATACCGTAATTGAATCCAATTATTGAGTAGTAAAATCGTTATTCCTGCTTTTGAGGATTCCCCACAGGCACTAGTCTCCGCCAGCCTCGCCCTCGCCACCGTCCCACGGATCCGTAGAACCAGCGCTGGAGGAAGTTCATTCTCCTACCTGGCGGCCAAGATGTGGAACTCCCTCCCCGCCCACCTACGTCTGACCCAAGACCACCTCACATTCAGGAAACACCTCAAGACCTGGCTCTTCGAGCAGTAGCGGCACTTCCCCCCCAGCGCCTTGAGACCCTCACTGGTGAGTAGCTTGCTTTACAAGTGTACTGATTGATTGATTGATTAATTGATTGATTGATTGATTGACAGGGCCTTTGGCTTTGTTCAGTAGTGGTTGGCAGAAGGATCTGGACTGTAGCCAAGCCCTGCTCTCAACCTTGCACATGTGGTCATCACTGTTGGCCAAGTGCAAATGTAGTGCACTGAATACATTTGTTTCCATTTTTGTCTGGATTTGCAAATCCTTTGCTGGATTTGCAAACCCTGGAGGCTGCGTGGGTACCACAACTCAGGGAATTACCATTATATGAGAGCTGGTAAAGTATTAGCAAATGTTGAATTTTTAAAAATATTTATATATTGCTGTGTGGGTCACCGCTGCCCCTTTATGCCCTTTTTCTTCCTCTTTTTCCCAACGCGATTCTTGGTGCACTGTGTTGGGTCATGGCGACAGCAGCAGAAGCTTTTCTGTGACAGCGCAGTGACTGAATTTGAAATGCACAATGGGGGAAATGTTGACTATGCAACTCCTTTAAAGCTTTTTGAATTCCCAAAGGATCCATGATTTAATAGTCCAGATATCTCAAAAATTTAACCTCTTCATGCTCATAATAAAAGGCTTTTTAAATGCTAATTTCTCAAAAACTACTGAACAGATTCAAACCAAATCAAGCAAGGGTACTAACTTGAGTTTTACATGTGGTTGTAGGGAATATCATTGTACTATAATATCATAGCCAAAATATTGAAAACAAAAGTATTGGTAGATAAATGCCCATATGCAACTATCGATTTACTATTATTAACTCGACATATATCCAACTTGCGAATATATATCTTCAGAGTACCTATGTGGAGTTCAGTATAGAAAATCTATACATTTTAACTGGAAGATATTTTTGTCCTCAATATTTTATTAATTTGTAATACTTTAATTCTTAATGTATAATATCCTCTACTCGATATTCAGCACCCATGCATTTACATGCCAAATTTGGTGTAAATCAGTTCATTTATCTTTTTCAGTATCGAGGAGCAAAGAGTCCTTTGGGAGTTAAAATATATAATGTCACTTTTAGGACCCCAACCCCCACTATTTCTACCCCTCCCGCTTGACGGACCTGCACGAAACATGCCCTTAAGAACCTAACAATCATTTTCCATGAAAACTGGGACCTAACCATGACTATATCCTAAACACACAATCTCATGTACAAGGCCGATTGTTACACAAATGTTTGAATATTCTAAGATCCAAAAATGTTATTGGAAGTGATATTTACCCTAATGCTTGTGTTACCTACTAGTAAACAGCTCACTTAAGGACAAACTAGTAAAATACAAGCTTTCAAGTATTAAAAAGGAAATCTGGCATGAGATGAAGATCTTTTCAGTTTAATAACTGCACAGTAAACAAATCCAGCACCAACATTAAAGAATATATATTAGCGTACGTTCAAAAGTATCAAGAATTGTATTACATTAAGTTCAGACTTTGTGGTATATGCAATCATTAGGCCTGAATGCAATTGAAATTTTGGTTTTAAAATTCCGGCAATTTCAAAAAGTTCACATTATGCTTTTTACAAGAAATTCCCGAAATAATACCATTATGCAGTTCATGGTACAACACTTGGGCCCTTATTTATGAGGCCTTGCGTCAGTTTTGCGCCGCTGGTGCGTCACTTTTTGTGACGCACCAGCGGCGTACAAAATGCGCCTTGTTGCGCCATATTTAAAAAGTGACACATCTAGGTAGATGCGTCACTTTTTAAACCCCTGCGCCACATTATACCTGCGTCAGGTATAATGTATGCAGAGGGGGCGTTTCCCCGCAAAAAGCCTCTTAATAGTGACGCAGTGAAATCTATGAGATTTCACTGCGTCACTTTTAGGATCCTGTTGCGTCAAAATCTTGCGCCTGCCTCACAGCAGGCATAAGACTGACGTAAGCCCTTTCACATGGGGCTTTCCCCATGTGAAAGGACGCATTGCTGGAGTTGCATCACTTTTGTGACACACTCCAGCAATGCGTCACTTTTGCGCTTACAGATGCGTCAGAAATACTGACGTATATGTAAGTCCTTGCGACATGATGCGTCATACATTAAATATGACGCATCATTGGTGTCGCAAGGAGTGTGCAGTGAAAAGTGACGCATCGCTGTTTTCACGCAGCGATGCGTCACTTTTCATAAATGAGGCCCCCAGAGCGAATGTGCCATTTACTGTAAACAATTTCCACAAAAAGACAGGACCAAGGGAATGCAAGTTTTTTTTGCACAAATTTGCAGGTCGCATAATTTTGCATAATGTTGCTGAAGATTTGCATAATTATGAAAAATATGTGTGATTTCTGCCACATTTGGTTGTCATTTGTCCCTGCAACTAAAGGTATGTAGGTAGCAATATCCACCCAGCAAAGAGAAAAAGTCTAAAGTACTTATGAGTGACTCACTTCAAGGATTGTAATGACGGCAGGACAGATAACAGTGAGAGCACCCAGCGAAATCAGAAGAATGAAAGATATGAGACTATTATGCAGAATCACCCTTAACTCTAAGCTAGGAATTCATCATTAACACTTCTTTGGGCCAAAGCGGGCATTGCTTGTTATGCCATTTGGACCCACCACAAAGAATTCAGAGTATTGCATAATTTTGTTTCTTCAGTCTGAGCACAGAGAAATGTATTTCTTTAATTTCTCTCCGGTCAGGCTTTGCACAGCCACCCAGTTAAAAATAGTGGCTGTTCTGATAGGTGAATTTATTGAAATAATTATCTTGAATTGATGACTGTCTGCAAATGTATGCACTTTGCAACTGTTTGGATTGCCTGAGCAATAAAGGGTGTAGACTCTTTGTGGCATTTTGTGACGTGTTTGCATCACAAAAGTGATGCAAACCAGCACACATTTTTCTATTTATTATTTTCTTTCAGTTTCTCCCTGGAAATTGCCTAAAAATAACACATAATAGCGCGAAGCGCAGCTTTCCGTTAATTAGCATCAGGGAGGCGTTACATGGGTGTTCACAGGCAACCACACTAGGGGGCATATTATCAATGGGGTTTATCTCCGCTTTTTTGGCTTTAAAAGCCAAGAAAGCGGAGATAAAATTATCTCCCTATTACCTAGCTGTCGCTAACACCAGTTAGCGACAGCTAGTAGGAGATAGTGACCATCTGGGGCCCCACTTTGCATGCCAGTAATATTTATCACTAATGACATGCAAAGTGGGCGTGCCAAGATGTTAGCGACTGGAAACAGTCCCTAACATCGCTATCTCCTATTACCAAGTTTTGGAGATATTTGCGCTAAGCGCGAATATCTCCAAAAGCTAACACCTGCCCTGAGCAGTTCTTGGCCATGTTATCCAATGGGAGGTGGATAACATGGCTAAGAGCATTAGCTCCGTAATGCATGAATATCGCTGACTTTTCAGCAATATTCATGCATTGCGGCGATTTTTATCGCATTTGCGATAAACCTTGGTAATAGCAAGGTTTATTTGCGGTAAAAATCGCCGCAGCTCAGCTGTAAATTTTTGTCTCTAACCAGGCAATAGCGATAATTATCGCTATTGCTTGGTAATATGGCTCTAGCTTTTTTACACCAAACTCCATTTACCAATAATGTGAGACAGGGTTTTGCATAAAAAATTAACACTATTTGAAAGCAATGTTTACATTTCTCCTTTCATTTCCGACTTTGCAACCCGTGATGCATTGGACAGCACTCATACAAAGTAGGAAACGTTTTAAACGATGTCTAGGCACAGTGTTTTGCACTGGAAGGTAACTCCTCCATTACAAAACCTATTCTGGACTCTTGCATACACCAAAGCAAAAGTCTGCATGGGCACTAGGACGAGAGAGCCATATCTCTGTAGATAAGATGGTCTCCTCCTGCCGCCCTGCCACGCAATTCAGCACAGCATTTTTGCTTGGTGCGCTGCATTGGGCGATACTTTAGTAAATCGGCCCCTTCATCCAAAAACGTTTCACTAAGTATGGACCAATCTCTTGATTCACTTCGCATCATTTTAGAATTCATAATCTAAACAATGTATTCTCCTCGACGGAGAATGATTTTAGTACATGCAGCTGGCCCAGGCAATTCATTTTCCTTAAATGTCATTTTGCCTTACAATCATGTTCACTGCAGGAAAGGCACCGAAAATGTGTCAATCGGTTTCATTCTAATGGTTTCTCTTCAGGTTACTCGTGCATCATTAAACACCATTACGGGATACCTTTCTCTCTAAATCTAATGCATTATCTTATCATCATCTAGATGTGTTACCCTCGAGATATACCCCCAACTCTTGCAAGTTATTCATTCCTCCCTTGTACCTAAACTGGAATTAGAGTAGACTGAGGGGCATATGTACAAGCCACTATCACCCCCACAGCATCACTTTTTCCCGACGTTGTGGTGGCGATAGGGTCTGTGCCTTATGTGCAAGGCAGCGTTAAGCAATGTTGAGTTATGGTTAGAGTGAAAGGGATGAGCAGTGGGTGTAGTGCCGGGGCGTTGCACCGCAACACCCATTCATTTTGACACTGCACCCTATGTACAAGGGTGGTGTACATAGGAGGCAGCACCAATATTAAGACCAAGTAAATCCTGGTATTAAGTTGGCAAAATGAGGAGTAATGTACTATTTCTCCGCTTGTTGCTTTTTCCATGTGTGCTCCCTTGTGAACCACACATGGAAAAAGTAAAATGCCATTGTTTATGTACAGGAAGGTGTCCCTTCCTGTATGCACATAAACAACCCTTTATAAAAAATGCCATCTTGTCACTTTCATGGGTGCTGCATGAAGCAGCACACATATGACACTGACAACATGGCATTTTAGGATTCTTTATGTGCAGGAAGAGACATGCATTCTACACATAAACAATCATCCCCTGCACGCAGGCACCCTTCACTGGGGTGTTTGCATTGGAGCTAAGATGCTAAACTTAACGCCATCACAGGGGGAAATGCAAAGCTGCACAGCATTCTTGTAAATATGGTGCAGCCTTGCGTTTCAGAAGTGACAGAGCATGGTGGAAAGCCAAGGAGTCTAACGCCACACTCCCCCACTTCCTTGTACATAGGTCTCTGAGTTTAAAATGGGTGCAAGCAACAGCATAACGCAGATCCCTGCAGCACTTGTTGTGCAAATGGAAGCTTGTCCTTCCCAGGCCCTAAATATTCGTCGGGGGAGGGCCTGTCAGCCCAAGGCCAATGAGTATCTGTGATATATGAGAGACTCACAAGGCCCTCATCACATCCTGTGTGGGACCCTTTCATTTTGCAGTACACCACTGGGTACAGGTACAGTCGTCATTTATCAATGAGTAAATATTGATTTTGGACATTTTAAATGTTTTACCTGAACGTGTGATACCATTTGCCTCAAAATGGCACAGTGCTTTACTGATCCTTGATAGGGCCTTTTGTTTTTGTTGACAAGATGCTGTGGAACTGCACTCTCACAGGAAACATGTAAACAATTGCAATTCAGCGAGACTACCACCAGTGATCCTTGCCTGAAAAGTGTGTCACATGCTGTGCGTGTTCCAGATTTAGTGCAAGACCAGCAGCTCGTGTTATCTTTTTCTACCATTTTATATTTTTTAAAGAAACACATATTAATTCTTCTTTGCCACAGTCCAATTGGAAATACAACCATATACTTAAAAACTGCAATTCAACAATGAAGGCATTCCAAACATCTAACACCCTTCTCCTTCAGTCAGGAATTCATGTTTTCTTGCTTCATGCTTCTGCATTCTAGATCTAATGTATAAAGTTATTTTGTGATCATAGAGCTTGTGATTATCAAAAACACAGTACTTGCAGTAGTATCATACTTTTTTTATAACGTATCAACGCACAGGTCAGACCTGTCTTTCTGTTTGTTAAAGGTGCTTTTCTTATCTCGTAGAAATTTCAAATAGTAGGGGATACTCCAAATTTGAGGTCACAATTTAATGTACCAATGACGTGAAAGCATGCCACAGTTGCGCCATCAGAGGTTTGACTATATCCAATTTTCAAAGCACATCATTGCCACAAAAAACCTGGCAGTATGGGGGAATTGGAAGGTGCTCAGTGTCCCTATCGCCATTGGAGGAAACTCCAAGGTGGAGGGGAGCATTGTTTTTTTTTTCTAAATCCCACTTTGGGCTTTAATGTTCAAATGGATAAAAAACAATGTATGTTTGCTATAAGGCTCTGTCATGTTAACTGTTGTGGGAGGACTGACGTGCTGTTGTTATAGTTTTCCGCCCATTCCTCATTGCTGCTGGTTCTGGATCGGGCTTCTGCGGCCGCACTGACGACCGCATTTGAACTTGTGCTGAACCCAGCTCTCCAACTGTTGCCCAACCTTTGTCCTTACGCCACACGGGTCTGTGGTGGGGGCGGCGGGAGACTCGGTCTAGGGAATATTGACAGGCAGTACCAGGCGGTACCGATGTAGCGGCACAGAGTGCTGACTGAATTGTAGTGGTCCATCACAGGCTCCTGGTGGCCAGAACGTACTCTCTGGGGTGGGCCAGGAGGCTCGTCTGCCAGGTGTGAGAAGAAGCTCCCGACAATCATCCAGTGTGCCATGGCCCCAAAGGAACAAGAAGGTGAGTGACCAAGCCGCAATCAATAAAGCGGACAAAGAGGACTTAATCTGCAGCCATAGCCCAGTAGGATAGAAAGGCTGGGAGCAGTGACTGGATCTTGCTTAGGGGCATCGATTTCTGTGGGTCCTATTCTTGTTTTGAAGGCGGCGTGGGCCCAAGGGGGCTAATCGGTGAACCCTGGTCAGGTGGTTATTTAACAAGTGGTTATAATCCGAGGCCACAACCCTGTAGGTCACAAAGGCCACAAGTGGGGGCAGTGATTTGTCTTGTTTGATTCATGACATACTTTTACTTTCCCACAAAAAAGTAAAAGTATGCTGCATCAGAGGAGTGAGAAGGCATAAAGAGGCTGCAACTGCTGCAGAGGTCTGTCTACAAATTTAAGAGCAAAGCAAAAATAGACAGGAGAAGCTAGAGTTGAGGGTCCCGCCCCGCGGCTTGTTTCACAGGTGAGGGCACCTAGTAGTAAACCATCTGGGGATCCTATCTACATGATACAGAACAAGGAGCAGTCAATCCTCTACCAGATATCCAGGGAACAGTATTCAGCCTCAGCAATCATTTCTTACAAGGTGGAGCTCATAGAACTTACCTAAATAAAGGAAATTGAAAATCCATTAATAGAGTTTTGTTGGATCCCCCTCCATAAGTTTATAGTGAAGTTATGACCCACAGAAAATTACAAAGTGGAACAGTGTATACGAAAAGAGTAGGCACAGAGGGTCACAGAGAAGAAGAAAAACACAATCAACACACATAGGGGCACTCCCTCATTAAGTCTCACTACCAGAGTTTTTTCCTCTTTGCTCTCCACCTTCAAAAAAGATTCAAGAAATATTTAATAAAGAAGATCAAAGAGGCCTAATGGAAACCATGAAAAACACTTCAGACTCGCAAATTATCAGAATGTTGGCATTAAAGGTCTGTTAAATTTATATCCAGAGACAATGGCTCCTCAGAAACAATTCTCACCAACAATCGTGACTATTGCCACAATATCTACACCTGTAATGGATTTCACCTTCTGAGACATAAATATGAGCTGTGCAATCATCGCCCGACTGTAAAAATACCAAGGGTGGCGTTACAATTGTTTAAAAATACACCTACCGTAGGCTGTTGATGATAATCTATCTTTCTCTACTTTCCACTCCTATTGTCTCTGGATATCCAAAAAATATCCCATTGTGGATTCACTGTGTTCTTTGCAAAGTATTCTGGAAGCAATCCTGACATTAGTAGGAAAATCAACAGCAATCTCCTATCACATCTTGAAAACTCACTCAGCAGTCCTCCACCTTCTGCCAGACCAGAAACAAAATTCCAAATATCCTCAGTTGCAAAGCAAATTTACAAAAAGAAATCATATCAACAAATGAGAAATAAATGTCAAATAGAGGAAATGGAGATGCAAACAAATAGTAAAAACAACAAAGTCCCAAAAAAATGAAGAGGACAAGTGAACATCATCTATTCTTGAAAAAAGCTATTTGAGGCACAGAACAAAAGCAGCCCATTAACTGTAAATTTAAAATATTACCCAATCTTTACTCACAAAATAACACAGGAGATTACTGAGGATCTTCAGAAACACACTACGGAAATTTCTTCCCAACAGCCAGTGACGTCAACTGGAGAAATACAAAAAATAAGTCAGGCTTTATTAAAAGATCCCAAAAACGTAATCTTGGAAAACAAGCAAGGAAAATTGCAAGTCTACAAATCAAAAGCACAAAAAGTAGAAGGAAAAGGTTTAAACGCCGATTTGCAAAAGCGAAACGTCGCAAAATAATGTTCTCCCAAGGAGTCTGGCTTGGATCAGACACACAGACAGAAGGTAAAAATGTATCGGGGGACATGTTAAGTAATATCAAAAACAACAATGCCAAGGGACTTTCTCCCTCATCTTTACAGACAGTATCAATAAGACAATGAAATCCCCTGGCTATCAATTTCACAAGTACAGGTTTTCAACAGCCCACAAGCAATCCTGAGCAGGCTGCTCTGGAAACAAAGGCTATGATAGGAGGTAAAGGCCAAACCCAAGAAGTACATTTAACTTCCGAGCTATTCGAAAATTTTCCTGTAGGAAATGACCCTTTAAATTGGAAAAGGGTACTTAATCTCATTCATACACTCCCTCAACTCCAAATGCTTTCATCTTCTGAAAAAAAAATTACTTTCTTCCCAGATAAGGCTGACATCTTTGCACTTCAAGTTGGTTTTTGGTCTGGGGTGATCCCAGCAATTATCTTAAATGAGAGAGAAACCCTCCATAAGTATGGATTCAATGTGGTGGGAGTTAGCCAAAAGACTTTGCAGGCTTTATCGAAAGATCCATCAATATCAGGAAGGAATCCTCTCAATATTTTACTGACTCTTTACCAAAATAAGTCTTCACAAACATTATCGGACCCACAAGCCGATAAACTAACAATATGTATAACACATGGGGAAAGATCAATATGAAACCATATTTATCTTGGAACTACACAATTAAACAAAGATAACCCCTGGTCCCGGCTTGCGGACAATCTAAAAACAAATAGGCAGGGATTTGGCGTTAAACTCCTTTTTTAGCCTAGATTCTTCTTTCACTAGAACCATCAACTTTTTTTCATGAAACATTGCAGGCTTGGAATCGAAGAAGTACTCTCTCTTCTTTGGAGTTCGCCGCAATGGTTTGCCTTCAGGAAAGCTTGTCCCTTAGAAATTTTAACCAAGAGGATTATTTAACATTTGAAAAACCGGCAATAAAGACAAAACGAGGTCATGCAAAGGGGGGTCTGGTGATTCCACTGAAGGAAGACATAAAGTGGAATTTTGAAAGAATTGATATAGGCAGTAATAATGTCCAATGTATAGGGAGAAATACAGTGAACAAAAATCTTTCAGGCACTAATCCCATATATCTCTTTGATATCTATAGCCCTCCCGGCCCTGAATTCAATCTTATGTTGATAAAAAAATATTCGATCAGATAGCCCTAATATCAGATTTGTTTAGTAGATATCGAGTCCTCATTACAGGGAACTTTTTTTTTTCTTTTTTTTTTTATTGAAAGTTCATGTTGATATCATAACAAATACAAAACAGAGAATACAAATTGGCATGACGTCACCCAGTAGTTATACATATCAAGGCATAAATAAAACTGACACATTTTCACCTTCTAAAAAAGTACTTGAGCTAATTAAAACCATTAATATAGCGGAAGATACATATGCTGATAATATATTAAGATTATGCAGGAGGTAATACTGTGGATATTTGACAAATTAAAAGCCGTGGGTTTTTGACCGCCTCCATGCTGCCACAGGTGACCAAATCCTAAGTCCCATATCTCTGGATATTACAGGGAACTTTAATGCAAACATTTGGAACCACGCAATAAAACTTTGCAGAAATAAAGGTGAAGAAGATGCCTGGTCTGTATCAACTCCAATTTTCCCAGATAATATTAAAGTAGATAAATGAGGAAAAATCCTACTTGAATTAGCAACTGGAATCAGTGGAGTAATCATACATGGAAGGTTAGACAGGGATGTGCCTGGAAGCTACACATGAAAAGGAGTTTATGGCATCTCTATACATGACCATTTAATATGTGACCCAGTGATATTCCAAAAATGTAATTATCTGGTTTCCCATTTCATACCGGATAGTGATCATGCGATTCTCCACCTGAATCTCAATCTAAACCTCTCTTCAGCTTCTCCATGTCAGCTCCCTTGCTCATTGCACCATCAGGATTCAAGCAAACCGGGCCGAAGACGGCTGTAATGCCAGAAACCGGTCCCCGGGAGCTTGTTTCCTTCCCAGTGTAAGAATTGGCTTTTGTAGTTTGGTTTGCCCTGTTCCCATCATGCACTGGGACAGGAACAGACTAATTTGCATACAGCCAGGTTCTGAAACTGGGATGGTGCAGTGAGCAAAAAAACGGTGTTGGATCTAGCCCTGATCTCTTGACTGGGTGAGAGTTTTCTGCTTAATTCAGAGACTCTGTCCCTCACCACCCCTTGTTGTAAACATTACTAGGGGTGGGCTGAATTTGCGTAATCGCGATACGCAAATCTCTGCGAAATGGTAAAAAATCTCTGCGAACACGCTTGTTCGCGATGCTTTTTTTCTGTTTGCAAATGCTATTTGCGTGCTCAGGGGGAAATATCACGCGAACATGCATTTTGAGAATGCAAACAAGCAAAATTTTGTGAAGTCGCGGAACGCAGAATTTTGGGTAACTTTGCGTTCTACGCGGAATGCAAAATTACCCGAATTCCGCAAGCGGAATGGAATTTTCCACCCAGGCCTGTACATCACTAACGAGTTGCAAAAGAAGGTCTCTTTAAATAACCCTTCCCTCATAGTTCAGAAGGTGACTGAAGAGGAGAATATCTCTAAAAGAAGGAATCAATTAATTAGACATCAATTTATTACATTCTCAAGCACAAGAAAAGCAGAAATAGCGAGTCTATAAAAAAACTACAAAGACTTATAAAGGAAATATATAGACCTTTCTCAGATAAAAACTAGATGGATTTACATATGGCTGCTACTAAAAGTAATACTGAACAATTTTGGCATTTGATTGCCAAAGGAACAAGAAGCCTTAAATCTATAAAAGCAACGCCAGAGTCAAAGACAAAGTGGGAAAGCTACCTTCTAGATCTTTATAAATCGAATGTGGAGGATTCTAGCTGTAGGAAAACACATAATATGAGACCGTACTATGGGAGTATACAATCTTTTACTTCTCTCTCAGTCAAACAAATTGAGCTATATATCAAGAAAGAAAAAATTTCAGCAGCCATGGGTCCAGACATGATACCAATAAAAGTCTTGCAAAGCAACCTGGTGAGGTGGAGCATGTTTTTGGCAACCCTTTTTGGACATTACTATGCCACGCCCCAAATTCCATATGCATGGACTGGGAATATCATCATTACAATACTGAAAAAGGATACTCAACTTAATCCCAGTAATTATCTGCAAATTGCACTTCTGGACGCTACAGGAAAATATTCACTGGAAGTATTGTTGAACTTCTAAAATACTAGGCTTTTTCAAGGGGCATCATCCCAAAGTTACAATCTGGATTTCGTCCCAATCATTCTGTGATTGACAATATAGGGATTCTACAATCAACTATCGATAAATATGTCCCATCTAAATCTCAAGTAATACATATCCTTTTTGTCAATTTCTCTACAGCTTTTGATAGGTTTGACAGACCATGTCTCTGGAAACAACTAAAGAAATTAGGGATGCCGGCTTCACTTTTGAGGCTGACAGTAGCCCTACACAATTCAACATGGTGTAAAGTCTAGATGGGAGTAGACAAAGGCCTGACTCACAAGATATCCACTAAAGAAGGGCTGCCTATTAGCTCCCCTTTTGTTCTCACTTTATATAAGCGATCTACCAGAGATTTTCCAACATGTAAGTGATTTTCCTGCTAAAGTTACTTCAGAAAATATATACTTGCTAATGTATGCCAACAATGTGGTACTTCTCGATCTTTCCCCATTGGGCTTAGAGAGAAATATAGATACCCTCACAAAATATTCAGAAATGAACCATCTCAAAGTGAATATTTCTAATATCAAGGTAATTCCATTTAGGGGCAGGAAACATCATACCCAATATAAATTAAAATTAGGTGATAGAACAATTGAGGTTGCAAAAGCATATACCTATCTTAGGAGGCTTTTCCCGCAAACCCTAGAGGTCCAGTAACACATCCATCAGATGAGCCAAAAACCAGTGGCAGATACAAACGGACTAAGAAAATTCTACTCCTCCTCGGGCAAGAGTCACTTTCAAGCTCTCTTAGAAGTCTGCCAACTATAACCTATGCAACAGAGTAGATTCCCATAGCTAGATTATATGCACTGAACAACATCGAAGGCAAATTATTATGGCAAACAATTTCATTGAGTCAGGCTGTTCCAGTACAGAACCTTCGCTTAGAATTCAGCATTGTGAGTGCTTTCTCAATAGCTCTAGCCAACATAATCAGATGTGTTTTAAAATTATTACATGCTAAAGAAGGCTCTTTAAGGGCCTTAATGAAACACAAAACTTTTCAGCCAGGGAAAAACCATGATACTTTTCAAACAAAGTTTAAGATAGCCTTAGAATACTTTCTTTTTTATTTTTTTATTTTTTATTTTCAGGAAGGAAACATGTACAAATACACATATGTAGAGATCTGAGCATACAATGATTGGAACAATATTAATCCAAAAGCAAATATCGTAAAGAAACATAGACGGAAAGAAGGATGGCATACCCCGATAAACATATAAGAAACACTACAGAGGGAACAGATAATAAAAGAAACAGAATCCCCCTTGGAGAATTATTGCTACCCTACTGTCAAGCCCCCCTCGATTTTGGGGAAGGACTATATATCTCAATGATCTCCTTACCTTCCCGTACCCCCAAATAAACTGTGAAAAAATCGCCTCTACTTTTTTAAACATAAGATTCAAAGGTTCTAGTGGTATACAGCGGAGTAAATAAAGTATTTTTGGGAACATAGTCAATTTTATGACATTTGCCCTGCCAATGATCGAAAGATGTAGATTGTTTATCCCCATAAGATCTGAACTTCTAGTCAGAAGGGGGTCTACGTTAATCTTCCAGATGGTATCTACATCAGCGGCAATTGCGATCCCTAAATAGGTTGCTGCCTCTGCCCTTCTAAAATCCTGCCATACAATTGAGCTGGAGCAAATGATCTTGGTTTTATCCGTATTTAACCAATAGCCAGATACCTCCCCAAACTCCCTAGCTAGTTCTTCTAATCTACCAATTGACGCCTGGGAGTCAGGGGTAACTACTGCGATGTCATCTGCGTAGGCAAGTACTTTAGTACTGTATCCCATGACCACCACCGGTAGAATCACTCGGTCGTTTAAAATAGCTCTAATTAGCGTATCTATATATAGTGCGAAGAGGATAGGGCAGCAGGGACATCCCTGCCTGGTCCCCCTTGCAATCTTTACCTGTCCTGACTGTTGCCCCATCAATTGTATTTTTGCGTAAGACTGTACATACATTGCTCTTAGGGCAGTAAGTATGCAGGGCCCAAAGCCATTAGATCTTAAATTCTGCCAAAGGTATCGCCATTCTACTTGGTCAAACGCTTTTTGGGCGTCTAATAATATTAGAGACATTTGTTGCCCTGAACTCTCCGCGATGTTGAATAGTGAGATTACCCTACTAATATGGTCAGTTGTACTGCAAACAGGTATAAAACCGTGCTGCCACAGACTTACTAGGGAATCACTAACCTTTGCTAGCCTCCTCGCTAGGATTTTAGAATACATTTTCTCATCAGTGTTTATCAGTGTGATGGGCCTATAGGAGGCCGGATCCTCCGCCGCCTTCCCCTTTTTCAAAAAGATGACCATGCTGGTTTCCTCCCACGACTTGGGTGGAATACCTTTATGCTGGACTGCTAGGAACTGATCCCAAAGCAGGGTGTTATGCAGGAGCTTGTAGATCTCCATGGGTATGCTGTCTGGGCCTGCCGCCTTACCAGAGGCCATCGATAACAAAACCTCATTAACTTCTTCCAATAAAATATCTCCCTCTAATTCTCGTATCTCAGGGGGAGGTGAAATAGCTGGACCAACTCTAGTTTGTAATTATCTGGATTTATAAGGATCTTGATAGAAATCTTGAAAAATATTCAGGGGCAGATTTACAATAACTGGCGCATCCCTGCATATCAGCAGGGATGCGGCAGTTATTGTGCGCCGCAGCTCCGCCACCCTGGATGAGTCGCATTTACAATGCGGCGCACCATGGGGCAAAAACGGCACAGATGAGTCACGCATCTGTGCCGTAAAAGCGGCGCATTGCTGGAGTTGCGTTGCAAGCGCGACGCAGCTCCAGCAATGCTCTGAGGGGCTCTATCTCCACAATGCTGCGTCAATCCTTACACCTACTTTTAGCAGGCGCAGGGTTTTGACGCAGCATAGGCCCAAAAGTGACTGAGTGAAATCTTGTAGATTTCACTCAGCCACTTTTGGGAGGCTTTCCTGCGCCGGAACGCCCCCCCCCCCTGCTATGGAACGCCTCCTTCTGGCGCAGGGCTTTACAACTTGACGCATCTGGTGGATGCTTCACGTTGCAAATACACTGCACCATGGCGCATCTTTTGCGCCGCCGCTGCATCACAAAAGTGATGCATCGGTGGCGTAAAAGAGGCGCAGGGGGCTTGTAAATCTGCCCCTCAGTATCTCCTGAGGATCGGAAGACACTGTACCATCCTTTCTTTTTAACTGCGAAATGCTACTTGCCGTTGTTCTTTGTCTAGTCCGCAGAGCCAGATGTTTCCCTGTTCTTTCCCCATATTCATAATGCTCCTGTCTACTAGTCTTTCAGAAATGGTTTGGTTAAACAGCCCATTTATCTTTGCCTTGGTTCTAATTACTTAGAGTTCGATGTCTGACTGCAGCTGGGTCTGTTTTTGGGCAACAGTAGCTGTATGTTCTATCTCCTGTCTACTCAACTCTTGCATCAATGATCTAATAAGCTCTTGTTGCTTCTTCCTATGGAGACCAGCAAAGCTCATTACCTCCTCTCTAAGCCCAGATTTGTAGGAATCCCAAACCGTCTCCCTTGATGTACTGTACCTATTGATATCAAAAAATTGAACGGTCCAGAGTTTGATATGATCAATGAACCCATTAGTTACCAGTAATTTTCTATCAAAAGTCCACCTGGCTGAAGATTTCACGTACCCCGAACTCTCAATCTCCAAAACAAGAGGGTTATGATCCGAGAGAAACTTTGGTAACTTCCTTATCTGAGCTTTACTTACAAGCGAACTTGAGATATAAATTAATCCAACCTAACATACTTTCTGTGTGGACATGAATAATATGTATATCCTGGATCCTCTGGCTTATTTATTGACCAAATGTCTACCAGCCCATGACTTGCGGCCAAAGCCCGTACTGCGTGAAAGACCCGTGGTTTCCTGCCTTGGTAACCAGCTCTCCCTAGCCCCCCTGAATCCATATGGATATTAAAATCTCCACACAGTATCAACGGAGTGGGCCAGGGGGTGAGCTCTACCTCTACTTCTATCAATAGGTCAGCATTGTCTGTGTTTGCCCCATATACGGTGCAGAGTGTTCCAAGATTAGGAATTACAGCGATCGCTCACCGGCCCCACTTGTCAGATAGTGTGCGATTGCTTGGAGGAAGCCGGTGGGAAGCGTGTATTACCTCTCCTTTCGTATTTACCGTCTATGTAGAACAAATAACTTGCGAGAAGCCAGGGATAAGATTAAGACCTCTCTTTTGCCACCGGAGATGAGTCTCCTGCTGGCAGATGACATCCAAACCCAGAGTTCGCAGTGCTTCCTTTGTCCTATCTCTCTTAGCTCGATCGTTCAATCCCCGATATTAATTGTACAAACAGTTAACTTACCCATCCCAATATCTACATTGGACCCCCCCAAAGCCTACTTTGCTTTTTGAACCTTACCATCCACCTGCATTGAGCCCTAGCTCTAGTCATTAAACTAAAAAAACATTGATTTGCTTTCCTGATTTTTTTTGCTTTCTACCCCCTCCACCCCACATGCCACTCTCCACCCCCACCACTCTACCCCCCCTGCAACGTAGAACAACAGACCTGTCTTGGTCTGTGGGTGATGGTACTGGTGCGTTCTCCGCTAAGGTGACTGTTATACAAGACATGTGATGACAAAGAAAAGAAAAGAAAGAAATCAAACTGCCCCCCTCCCCCTCCCCTGGCTTTCTCGTTAAATAAGCATCAAATCCTACCCCTTTTCCTGACTAGACCATCATTATCAAAGCTTCGAGAGGAGAAAGATACTCAAAAGTATACAAAATAGATTAGATTTCCCAGTGGGTCTAAAAGACCGTGAGTTTATAGCACAGTTATGTCCAAAGATGAAGTTACAAAATTCATATGCAGCCGGCATCTAAGAACTCCTTGACCTTAATTTTTGATGTAAAAACTCTGACCCGGTCCTTCCATATGATTTTAAGCAGGGCAGGATTTAATAGAAAGGCTTGTGCACCCTTCTCATGAAACTGCAAGATCATCTGGCGCAGTTGCCACCTTCGTTCCACAGTAATGTGGCAGAAATCCGGCCTTGAAAATAAAGAGAACCCATCCACTGCTCGTTGTGCATCTGGTCTAGGCTTCTCGAAGACCAGTTGCCTTAATAGGAAATTCCCAAAATAAACTCGCGGTTTGGCATTGGGGCGGACTGGTTGACGGATATTGAACGGGACTCGATGGGCACGCTGAACTTCATGGGACCAGCTCCAGCCTTCTAGTTCTGGAAAGGCCTTTTGCAGCATCTGGACCATGAATGCTCTCATATCTTGCCCCTCGTTTTCTTCCGGCAACCCCAGAAAATGTAAATTGTTCCTTCTTTGGCGATTCTCGCTCTCCTCGAGTTTCCATTGAATGTCTGCGAGTTGCGCCTCATGTGCATCCACTAACCCCTTTGAGCCTGCCAGATCCTCCTCAAGGGTTGCTGTTCTTGTTTCTACTTCTGACATCCGATCGCAGATGTTACTACAAGTCCTGCCAATTTTCCTCACTGCCCCCTGTAGTTTCCTGGCAACATTGTGTGCTCTTTTGCTCTCCATTCGAGCGTCCTCCTGGTGTGCCATGACACACTGAAGGATAGATTCCAAAGTCGGAGGGGCCGGGGCCGGGGGAGCTGCCATAGATTTAATTGGTTGTTTTTCCATTCTTTTCTCAGTCCCAACCAGTTGAGCTCCAAGGGAGTAATCCCACCTTAGCTCCTGAGATTTCGGATTATCAGCTCTCTGGGTTCTGCCCTTAAGCTTTCGGGGGCCTGAGAAGTGTATCTGCCGCCTGTACCTACATTGGAGCCACTGCCCTCCCTTGATTCGAAATTAGCACCTGACTCAGAGTCCGAGTCCAACCCAGACCAGGTTGCATCTGATAGGGAGTAGAAGTTGTTTGCTTCAGAGTCTCCATCCTTCTCCCCAGGGTTCCTCTGAGCTTTTTTGGGCCCGGTAGGGTCTTTCTCAGCTCCCTTCTCTGGTCCTTTGGCCCTTTGATCCCATCTGGGGGGGAGTAATCAATTCGGCTCCGGCTTTAGTGCATACCTCCCTGAATTTTTCTTTGGGATCCCCCCGCTTGAGAGTTCCTTCTGTGGAGACTGTACAGTCAGCACAACACCAGACTCGCTTTCTTTATTACCACCGGCCAAGATTGAATTGCCGGTATTAAGGGTATTATGTGTAACATGAGTATTAGCGGTGGCTGAGGGAGGGGATGTAAGTTCCGTGACAGCGCTGACTGGAGGCTCTGCATTTTCAATTGAGAGGCGCCTCTGATCTCCTGGAGCCCCAATTAGATCAGAGTCCTCCCGTTGCTCTTTATCGGGTGTCAGCTCCGTCCCCAGTAAACCCTCCCGTGTTGGATCTGTCTCAAGCCCCATTTCCTCTGCCCCTGCCCCTGAAGGAGCCTTACCCGGAATTTTTCTTCTCTGGACACCGGCCCTTCTCTGTTCCTCTGTCCGTGCTGCTTGTTGACCGCAAAGGAGATCCACAATGGTCCGCTGTGGCTGGGGCGGAGATTGTGAGGCCAGACCCCTCCCCTTCCCATCGAGTAAGCTCTCTGTCCGGAGCTTGCATTTCTTTTTCTGTGCCTGAGCCACGGGGGTAGACTCTAGTTCGTCCCCACGGGGGAGCCATGGAGGCCTACATGTATGGCACCCCCCCTGCCCTTCGCGGCCCCCTTTGGTTGCATCTGGGTCCTCGCGGTCACCACCGGGTCTCGTTGGACTATCGCTTTAGACTATTTTCAGTGCACAGAAGCCATCCTTCAATCCTGGTCCCCAGTACACCTGAAGCACATTTTGAAAAATATTACTCCCTGATTGAGCAATGAGCTTGGTAAGGCACACAGCCTTGAACTTTCTCATTATACATTTTTCACCTCTACTATTGAGTTTAAAATCTCCCTAAAATATGTAAGATTTATTTTTGAGCATAGTATCAGGAGATGCATCATTAAGCTGCGACTAGGTAGACAAAAAGTTAGAGTCAACTAGATGAAGTTAGTGGGGTATATGACAAATGTAATTATGGAACTCAGGATTTAATACATGTTTTTAGTTTATGTTCCAATAAGGATGTAGCCGAGGCTAGAAATCGCTTTATAAATCCTATTGGTTTTAGATATATCCTTTCTTCCACCACTGATTTGATTGTCTTTTTTAAAAGCCCACCAAATTAATTTATTGTTACAAATTGTATACATTTTTTACATCTATTTTATTAATGTTTTACAATAAGTTTTTAAAATGTGTGTGTAGAAGAATTTCATATTAAGAGATAGAATTATTTATTCAGTATAATTAAAATTTTTAACAGATATGTCTGTCATCTATACAATGCTTTGATTGGAACTGCCATGAAGGCGGTTTCTGTCAAGGCTCAATATGTCTGCGGAGACAATGGACATATCTTATTTTGGCAGGCAGCACTTTCGTCACAGCGAAACAGCTAATCCCTTATCAGAGCCCTCTTGGAGGAAGTGAAGGTTGTCAGGAGAAGATGCTGAAACTTGAGACAAATATGTATTAATTCACCAAGAATCAAATCAAACCCAATGATGGTCATACTTCCTAATATTTGGCTTCCTTCTGAATGACTGAAGGGAGTTGGATGTAGCAAAAGAGATACCCTTATTTAACAAACCCTCCCTCTCAATCGCCAAACCAATCATTTTAATTGAGCCACTGTTTCTAGGAGTAGAAGAGGATTACTCAGAGGAGATGGGGATAGAGGAAAATGCCATTCCTGTTCTATTGCGAGACCTCTGGGGAGAGGACACCATCGTCTCCTTGTCCAAAGTGGACCAGGAGGACTATAATCATCTTCGCTGAATTCCTTTGGAGTTTTGCAAGGACCCTCAGAGTTAATGGGATTCAAGGAAAAGAATAGAGAAGGCTGACCGGCCAAGGACTGGTCAAGGCCTCTGTGTCCACACCTTGCTTCTCCTGTTATCTCAAGAGGAAATGTGATAATTTTGAGTTCAGGTGAGTTGCAAATAGATCAATTAGAGAGACTCCCTATTTTTCACATACCTCCCTAAATATCAGCAGGCTGAGAACAATGTCCGGGGAGTACAGAAAAAACTTGCTGATGTAGTCTTCCTTGGAATTCAGGACACCTCTGAAATGAATGGGCCTGAGACACAGAAGAATGTCTTCTGACTACATACAAATCTGCTAGGTTATGTGATTCAAGGTGCTGAAGCACGTCCCGAACTGATGGTTTAAACAGGACACCGTTACTCACTTGCCTGTGCATACCGCTGAGGATCTCCCCCTTAGCTGATCTGCAAAATAATTGTACTGCTTTACAGACAGCAAAAAGTTACCTCACAGTGGATGATCTGTTCTGTTCTGCCCCAGGGACCCTGCACTGACTGGTTGTCTAAAATAGCCAGCAATCACACGTGATAAAAATAGTCTCCTAGCTGAATACAGATAACAACTCCCTGAAACGATCCAAATATGATTTATTCAAATCACACAATTAAACGCCAGTCACATTGGGAGTATGGAGGGCATTGGAGACGCAGAAATTTAAAGATCCGCGCTAGACTACTGACAGAGATAGTAGAAGGAAGGGCCAGACGAAATGACACAAGATTTTTTCTATAAAACTAATACTATTCGTCTCAAAACAGCGTAATGCCCATATGCGCTTGATATTTAGCCTTACATAATGTGAAACAGGGATGGGGCTGAAGAAAAAAGAGAAAAAATCTGAGATCGTGGACCGCAGGATTATATAACTACGTTTCCCATGAGGCTCAGACATTCTCCTTTTGATGACACGCCTGTAATCGAGGACTAAGGACTAGCAGACTACAATCCCCATGATTCCCAGTCGTGGAGGGTTGATGCTCTGCTGAACCAATCAAACGTCAGCGTGAAAGAAACAAAAAAAAGTCCACTTACACGGCACCGGCACCTCCCCATACAGCCCAGATGGCTGCTAGGTGTACCGACGGGCAGGTAAGTGTACGCTGCCACCAGTAAATATATCACTTATACAAATGCGCGTAATAGGTTAATATGGCCACGCTATGATTGATGCCCATGTTTTTATCACTGTACAGCTACGAGGACCGCTATGTCGGGACCTCTCTCCATCCGTCTAACAGATCAGGGATCCAACACGGAGCCTGCAGAGTGACGCGCCCAACCATAATGCAGGGAGGGACCTCCACTCGAAGGGTCTCCAGGCTCCTATAAGTCTTTATAATCTTGAAACTCTACAAATAAACTCACTGGGTTACTGGGGTTCTTACATCCTCATTAAGCATCGTAACATATGAACTGTGTAGAAAAGAAGATATCAGAGGATAACACAGATATGTACCGCCCACGCTTCACAGCGTTTACAGTGCTTAGTGCTCTGAAAAAGGAGCAAAACACGTAATAAAAAGAGTCTCCTAGTTGAATACAGATAACGACTCCCTGAAAAAATCCAAATATGATTTATTTAATTGACAAAATTAAACGCCAGTCACATTGGGAGTATTGAGGGCATTAGAGACGCAGAAATTTAAAGATCCGCGCTAGACTACCGACAGAGATAGTAGAAGGAAGGGCCAGACGAAATAACACAAGATTTTTTCTATAAAACTAAGACTATTCGTCTCAAAACAGCGTAATGCCCATATGCGCTTGATATTTAGCCTTAAATAATGTGAAACAGGGACAGGGCTGAAGAAAAAAGAGAAAAAATCTGAGATCGTGGACCGCAGGATTATATAACTACGTTCCCCATGAGGCTCAGATCTTCTCCTTTTGATGACACGCCTGTAATTGAGGACTACGGACTAGCAGACTACAATCCCCATGATTCCCAGTCATGGAGGGTTGATGCTCTGCTGAACCAATCAAACGTCAGCGTGTAAGAAACAAAAAAAGTCCACTTACACGGCACCGGCACCTCCCCATACAGCCCAGATGGCTGCTAGGTGTACCGACGGGCAGGAAAGTGTACGCTGCCACCAGTAAATATATCACTTATACAAATGCGCGTACTAGGTTAATATGGCCACCTATGATTGATGCCCATGTTTTTATCACTGTACAGCTACGAGGACCGCTATGTCGGGACCTCTCTCCATCCGTCTAACAGATCAGGGATCCAACACGGAGCCTGCAGAGTGACGCGCCCAATCATAATGCAGGGAGGGACCTCCACTCGCAGGGTCTCCAGGCTCCTATAAGTCTTTATAATCTTGAAACTCTACTAATAAACTCACTGGATTACTGGGGTTCTTACATCCTCATTAAGCATCGTAACATATGAACTGTTTAGATAAGAAGATATCAGAGGATAACACAGATATGTACCGCCCACGCTTCACAGCGTTTTGAGTGCTTGAGTGCTCTGAAAAAGGAACAAAACATGAGAAATGGTATACATTTTAACAAGCAACAGAAGGGACTGGAATATATGCAAGGTCCCAGACTTTTACGCATAGATTCATAAAGGGGAAAGAGAGTATTTCACAATAAATCATGAGACTGCAGAGATGACAAAGTCTCTTATTAAATACGGTAAGGCAATGTGTGATTCTGGGATAACTAGTAGGAAAGTATCCAATTTACAGTAAGAAATCCTTTCGGAAGCAAAAGAGTCTTTTCATTTTTCATTTATCAAATAGAGCACTTTCTTGACTAGCTTTCTCGAAGGTTTTTATTATGACTCTACATACTTATTTCTCTATATCATAGAGCGGTGCACTATCTTCCTGAGCTGTTGCCAGGCGAGGAGAAGCACGTTCCTCTTGAATCCGAGGTGAGCTAGAGGATATGTTGGAGATGGGCTGGAAAAAACCCTCATAACGAGTAATTTTTTCGCATAAAATTTATGATATTAGATGACTTATACTAACTGTAGTACTGTTATTCTATTTTTATATGTGTCTTTTTTATCTATGTTGTCTGTCTTGATGACTTGTGCACTGGGACATCTCCTTCACACATAAGAGGACTACCAGGATTGAACAGGTGATATCTGTATCGATTTTCCTCTATTTCAGTTCGAAGCAGTAGCAAACTCATAGGTCCTGAAGAAGCGTTAGATACCTCTTGGATCTTTAAATAACCGCAGAAACCTGTCGACCAATACATCCAGTCAGTAGCTATTTGCTGAACCTACTGGCCTTTTGCACTGAATTGTTTTTATCCCTTTGGAAGTGGACGGCACCAGAATAAAATATTGTTTGCGTTCACTCTCCAATTTTAATAGAGCACTTTTTCGTTTTCTTTTTCATATCTTCTCCATGCACTGTTTTCAGTTACTAATACATACCAGCCACTAGTTCTCTGTGTCCTTTATTCAACATAATTAGCTATTTCCATTAAACAGTAAGTGAGGTGGCAACAACAGAGACTCTCCACTCTGGGAAGTGGTCCAAATGATGAAAGGGCGGCAAAGGAAGAGTAACTGATGGATATCTCTTCACATAGTGCGATACCCTGTTGTGTGCTCTGCTAACAAACTTGGAGTACACAAAGAGTCATTTAGACACACATAGGTTCATTGTAGACCCACAGTTATTCTTTTTGTAGTACATATTGTGTTTAGGGGGCTGTAACTGTGTGGTCGTTAAATATTCCCTTGGACCCTCAACCCACCCGTTTGTAATTATTGTCTAAAATAGCCACCAACCCATGCTGCTGTAACTGTTGTCAAAAATATTGGTTTAGGGTAAGCAAAGCAAGTTCCTTACTCTTGCGACAGAGGCATCAGTCACTAAATAAGGTTCACACTGCTGGTTCTACAGGAATTAGGTGCTCGCAATTCTCCTGAAGCCAAAACTGTTTACCACTTGTTCCAGGTTCATATTTCTCAACAAACAGCTGGAGGTTGGAGAAGAGATAAGTGATCACTGGTTTTAGATTCTCCTTTAAAATGTATTTTCCCTTGAGGCAGAGGAGTCATCAGAAAAACCCAACTCTTCTTTATTATAATCAGGAGATGCCCAAGAAGAAGAAGAGGGAGAGAAGAGACTGAGAAGTAGGATCCTTCTGATGATGGATTAGAAAACTGGGCAAGGGGATTTCCCCTATGCCGGCGGTTATACGCCTCAGACAGAGATTTAAGCACTCCTGGAGATCTCTTTTAAAAACAGGAAGAGCGCAGCACATATGTCTCTTTTTGCAGACTCCATGAAGATACCTCTCCATAGAGAGAAATTGAGAAACATGGCAGGATTACTGAGACTATTTTCCCTGAGGGTAGTCGCTAGGTCAACTGACTCATTGGCAAGGAACAAGGACCCACCGATCTCCATGTATACACTAGGCTCCAAATACCTAGTAGACCAGTTACTTGCCTGAATAAACTATTCATTTATGTCTAAAGGAACTCACAAAGAGAGAAGAGAGAGAGTGAATCTTATCACCTGTCTTTCCTCCCTAGGAGTAAAGAAAAGTAACGAGGGTGGATCCTAAACTTACACATAAAAGATGTGTAGTGTGAGTCTCTGTAAGGTCCATCTGAAAGCAGCTTTCTAGGAAGACTCACAGAAGAAAGCAATAGGTATATTGTACAGATTTGGCCATCTCTTTATAAATCATCAAGAGAAGCAACTCCACGTCTGGTCAGGAGCAATGCACGACAAAAAATGGTACTGCTGCAACCATCACAATGAAGCAGTTAGGCCATGTGGATTAAAGAGGCACCAACTTGCACAGAAGGAGGTTGTGGTCAATGCAAAATTGAAACTTGCACTGCGTAAAAGTAACTCTGTACCTCTGCAGCTTTGTACAATATTAGGAGTGTTGAAGCCAACATTTCCCCCAGACCCACGCACCATGGAAGCCAGAGTACTCCGATGCAACAAATAAAAAGTCCTATCAATGCATACAGTTTTTTGTGAAGGAGGGGCCCTTGGAACCTTCAAAATGTAGTCCTTAAAGTCGGGAAGTGCCCCACACAGTATTAAACAGCCCTTGGCAGTAAAAGGGTGCAAAACCAAAACGGGAAGGGATTGGATTAGGGGAGAGATTTCTGTGAGATATAAGAAATAGGGGGATTTGTTGAGGGGGTTTGTCTGCACCTCAAGTAATAACCACAACCATAGTCAGGGTGAACTACTAACGTTGTTAAATAAACCAAAGCTCAACCCCTGGTAGCTACTGCACAGAGCAAACAGACTTAACCTGTTTTATTTATACAGTACACAAATGGCAATAAAGTCAAAATGCAAAACAGCAAACATCACAAACTAATTCAGAAAAATAGAGTAAATTGTCCCCCCAAATGACAACATTTATTAAGGGAAGCTAGATTTATGATTTTTTAAAGTTAAAAGTAAAATTAGCGCGAAAAAGTGTTATACTCCACTTGCGGTCACTGGCTTCACCTGATCAGTACCTAGGCACAAGTTAAGTCCAACCACATTGGAGCCGGGGTCAGATACAGTAACCAATTTTAACCTGATGGGAAGTTTCACCTTTGGACTGGCTAAATCACACAGTGCATCGTAGCTGGTCACCTTGCTGTGCTGCACTGCATGACAGGGTAAGGGCAAGAATGCGTCATATTTAAAAGAATAGAACTCATTCCCGTCCTTTCCACTGTGCTGGCACACAGTGGGCTGCCTAGCACTAATGCAGGCTCACTTGCACCATGGTGCAACGGTGTCTACATTGCATGCAGGATTGTTTTTGTGCATGAAGAGGCACCTTCCTGAGCAAAAATCAATCATGAGAGACAGTTTCCTATTTCTGTGTGTGCTGCAGAATGCAGCACACTTAGAAAGAGGAAAAAAACAAGGAGAAATGAAGATATTTCTTCTCGTTACCCTTCTCCTGGGAGGCGTATCTTTTTGGTGCATTCACAGGTTTACAAGTTCCTGTCAATCTGGAAATTGTTCAAAATCCATGCATGTTATGTAGGAACACCAATGCAACACCCGTGGAACCGCCTCCCAGATGCAAAGTAATGCAACACAGTGATTTGCGCACATCACATTACTCAAGATTTATGAAGCCACACAGGACACCGCAAGGTGGCCTTGTGTAGCTTCATAAATCTTATTTTTCAGTGGTGTCGCTCTTGCACCACGTTGCGTGGTGCAAAAGCAACTCAAAGGGGCTCATAAATAAGCCCCTCAGTCTCTGAAAAATCCTCTGTGGGGCAAGGCAGCAGACTGTGGCAGACGAGGGCTCCACAACAATGAATAACCACAAGATAAAGTCCTGGTGAAGCTATTGACTTCTGGAGGGAAAGGTTAGTGTTGGGCTAAAGGATGATCTCTCACTGGCAAGATACCTTGGACACCTTCACTCAGTGAGGATTCCTGCATTTGGACTTAATCTCTTTTAGATCAAATTGCTCAAGCGGAGCAAGGCTGCAGGCTGTGACTAAAGAGGGCTCTATGTAACTAGATACAACAAGAATCTTTCATCCAGCGGCAATGCACCTTCACTGGATCGGTTTTCTCCTCCCTAATTAATGGGGTAATGCTTCTCGGGCATAACTCTGAAGCATTCCCTGTGTGCCCTAATGCATACAAATCCCTAGTGCCTTTCTGTTCCTAAAACCACAATGGCAGGACCCTTATTTCCCTCTCCAAAGCTTTTGTGCCCAGCCCAGAGATGTGGTGAGGGAAATGAACAGCTCCTTCTCTGTGTTCGGAGTAAACCAGTTTTAGGGGCAGCCCCTCTCCCACTGGGATTGGTGTGTACCTGACAGGGAGAACAAAGGAGGGCCCTGCCCAGTTGTCAACTAACATTTGCCTGACAAGGCATCCCTCTTTGAAGTTATTTAAAGCTTTTAGGCACAGTCCAGATGGCCATCCTGCCAGAAGAACAGATGCACCACCCTATACCCAAGGGTCTTTGTCCTGCTCTGGGTGCAGTTTTCATTCCGCATCAAGATGGCTAGTTAGCTGCCTGGTGACAGTTGGAGATCATGCAAATGAGCCTCTTGGGGCTTTAGGCAGGGAAAAGGTAATTTTCTCAAAGGAGCTTTTCAAAATATTTATCACAAATCTGACTTTCCCAGTGAATTGGGTTTTTTCATAGATAATACAAGTCCAAGACTGAGAATTGCAGCGGTTTCCTAGCTAAAATTGACATTATTAAATGTAATGCTACATCCTAATACTTTCCTATGAAACAGACAGCAATGCTACAGTGATAATAGCTTGTTGGGCTTTTTCAACTTACTGACATGTGTAACATTAAACCTTTACATGTCCTTCATTTAGATACCATGCACCCAATATATGATTGAACAACTACTTCCTAAACCACAAATTTCTTAACCACGAAGGCTAAACAACGAGGAATGCCGAACAACTACATTGTTTACAACGAGTTCCTAAACCACAAAATATATTTAAATTGCTCTTTACTCATTTTCACCACTATGTTCTTTTTAATCCGCATGTTTTTGTTTATAACACCTTCATTTCCATACGCTCCATTTCCTGCCTTAGAGCTGCTTATTTACTGCCCCAAAAACCCTATCAAGAAACCCATCTGTAACAGTCCAGAATGACCCTCGGGTCCACACTACACACTAATGGGGGCCTCCTCTCCGCCGCTCCTCCACTTTCTGAATCCAGCCTTGTTTGTGGGGTTAGGAAGGTTTGGGAAGCGTCGAAAGGTGGGGTGGAGGGGGGGGAACATCCATTACAACGCAACTAATACAAGGCAGTGCTATTACAATGCAGGTATTACAACGTAATTTCTATTACAACGCATGTTTTTACAACGCATGGTGTTACAACGCAAGTGCTATTACAACGCATGTTTTTACATCGTATTTAAATGATTATTAATAATACATTTTTTTATTTTTAAAATATATTTTCGTTATTTAGATACATAGTTATTTATATATTATTTGTATTTAAAAATTATGTATTTAGTAATAAAATTTTATTGTTTTTATAAATAATTAAATATTATATATGTAAAATAAAATGAATTATAATAATTAGTGATTATTAGATGAAGTATGAAGTATTAATATTCAGGTATGTCTTATAAATGTTATTATATAATTTTTATATTTTTTGGGTATTAAGATAAATATATATATTTTATAATTAACTACATAGTTATTTATATATTATTAGTATTTAAAAATTATTGTTTTTTTATTTCTTATTTTTATTTTATTTTTTATTTATTATTTATTATTTAAATTATTAATATTTATGTTTTGTATTTTTAATTAATGTTCTAATATTAATATTTTATTTCATTTATAATTAATTAATTTCCATATATTAGGTATAAATAATTTGTTTGTTATTTAATATATTATTATATAAATATTAGTTTTAAAAGTGATTATTAAATGATATTTGAAGTATTAATATTCAGAAAATTATTTTATAAAAATGAAGTATTAATAATCAGGTAATTTTAACAAAATAAATAACATCTTTGTTATTAAATTATTTTTTTGGAAGATAAAATAATATATATAAATATATTATAAAGTAAATAAGATTAAATAATCAAGTATTAATACTCAGGTATTTACTTAAAAATATAATTAATCTATGTAGAAGGTTAAATTAGTAATTATTAAATCAATAAAATATTGTTTAGTGTTTACAATATTTTTTAACAAATTAAAATATTATTTATATAATTTTAATATGTATATTTAAACTTTTTCCCACGCTTTTGTATTGATTTCAATGAAGCGTTTTGTCCTTTATTTATTTCAATGAATACTTGAATGGGATCCGCGGGACAGTTTCTTATGGTTTAAAAACAACTGATGCAGGATGGAGAAGAAGGAAATAAGGGTAGACTAATGGTAAGTGATAAAATACATAATTTTTGATAACTTTATTTTAATTAATAACATTAAAATAAAAAATAATAAAAGTACAAACGCAATTTATTTTGATATAAATTTAGTTTATTGATCAAATTAAATGTAAAAAAATTATATTTATTTTTATTTCAAATTCTAATATTTTCATGACATTTTTTATTTACAAATAATAAAATTAAGTATTAATATAAACATATAATAAATTATAATGGAATTGTCCTTTTTCGATTTTGCTGTTTTTGGATGACGTCTTCACGTTAACGTCGACGTTAGCCGCCATCTTGGATTTACCGATTGCTGGAAGTAGCAGGAAGCTGATCTGCGCTTAAGGTAGGAAACTTTTCAAACTTTAAATACAGTAAAACATAGTTTAAAAGATATATATATATTGTAATAAGAGGTTAAGTAGAGGTTGCTTATTAAACTAATAGTTGTTTTTGATTAGATTTGAACATGTCGCCGAACATTTCACTGTTATATGCCATCGTCGGGTTATGTTACGGGAAAAATAAAGGGTAAATATGTTTGAAAAATATATTTATGATATATATTGTATACATTTTGAACGTAATATGTTTTGTGTAGTGATAGAAATGTTTGGTTTCTTTAATTTAGATGAACATAGATAGGATAGGTTAGAAACGATTTTTTTGAAAAATGATAGCATTTGGCTTGTTTTGTCTAATAGAAAACTGGTTTTTATTTGAATTAAAAGAGAGTTCGTTTTTTGAGATTTAAGAGAGTCAAAGTTCATGCAAGGTTTTGTTTGTATTCTTTTTAGAGAATTTAGAAAAAGGTTTTCAATTGGTTGTTATGGTTTCATTTTCATGTTTACGTTTGTTTGAGAGAGTTGAAATCGATGCCCTCTATTAAAGAAAGTCATTGTTTACATTTAGGAAAAAAGTGTTTCATTGCTAGTTGTCATTATTATTTTGTAAAAATGCCAAATTGAATTTTTAAGTTAGCGAGAAATACTGTAGTTAGGTTGTTTTGAAAAAAAAAATGACATTATTTATTTAAAGATATGCAGTTTGGTTTTGATGTCATTTCACCATAATAAACATAATTTAATAGATAGAAAAGGTCAAATTTTGAATTGAAGATTTGTTCAAAAGAAACAAAAATGCTTTAAATTTAAGCTTAGAAATACGAAATTCTTAGCTTTTAAAGAACTTTTTCTGTTTGAAATAGCACAGAAAAATTTGAAAAAAAAAATAAAAATCTCAAAACATTTTCTATATTACAACCAGTTTACTAATATAATTTTCCACAAGCCAGCATCACTTTTGAAAAAGTTAGTGGTGATATATGTTGTATAGTATAACTTTACTTTGAACGTTCAAAATGTTTACAACATTTAAAAGTAATGGAATGAAAATAATTTTCGTTTTCATTTTCAAGAAGTTTATTAAAAATTATTATGTATGGGTTTTCTCCTTTTGAAAGAGAAAAGAAAAGGAATTTTTCCTATTTTTAACAGGTGCAGTTTGAAAAATAAATATTTAAAAAAGGTAAGGGAACCCGACAAGTAATAATTTAAAAAATGTTTGCAAAAATGTCAAATGAATAAAAAAATTTAAAAATCAATTTAGGGCAAAGCAGGAAAGTAAGTTAGAGAAAAAATATTTAAAAATGTAAAATGTTAGCAACATTCTCTAGGTAGTCCAAAGCCACACACAACGAAAATTGTTGTAGTACACCCAATAGTCTCTTAGACATCTCCTTTGTTTGCCTTGAAGGTCGTGGGTTTAGGATACCTGACAATGCCTGAGCTAGTCTCATTTCTTGAAAACTTTGCTCCTTCTTCAAAGTTTTCAAAAAAGAGTAGAAATTAGGATGATGTTTGCCAATCGTATGACTGAAGGAGTTATGCCATCCCTCTATGGCATTATTTGTTTTTGCACCACCTTCTAAGCAGGTTGAGTAGCAATTCCACCACTCCACATGGTAACGTGGCTTCCTCCTGCGACCCGATCTGCCTAGACGCCCAATCCATGTGTCTTTGAAATAATTTAAAATGGGAGCCAATTTTTCCTCATTTTCGATAAAATATTCAGATTCTGAAATTGCAGTGTAGTATTCATCTACACTATCAGGTGGTACAAAACAAAGTGCAGTTAATTTTTTTAATTCTACTTGTAATTTGCTATCAGATGAGTAATCTGCAACCAGGGATGTTTTTTGAAGTTTACGCCAATATGCCTGGGAAAAATGAAAAAAACATCCCTGAATTTGGGTATCCACGTACAATTTGTTGATGACATTCATCATTGTCAATTCAAAATCTAATATGATTTTCCTAGGACTTTTTGCAGAAGTTTTTTCTTTAATAACTGATAAGAACTCAGTATAGGTTGCAGATTGCTTATCTGGTAGCAAACTGTATACTAAAGGAACTACATTATTATTAATTTGAGCATGAATACTGTAAATTTGGGTGAATGGATGGGGCGTACTTTTAAACGTCCCATCCATCACCCAAATTTCAGTATTCTCTAATTTAAAAAGGTTACGGGGAGTGCTAAATATTAACATGCGTTTGAGAGGGTTTTGGTTATCATACAGTAGAAAAGGTTCATTAGAGAAAGAAAGAGTTAAATCATGAGGAATTACAATTTCAGCAAAAGTTTGAGGAGTAACTGTTTGTGTGTTACTTGCCTGCTTTTTCTTTGAATTATTCTACGCAAATTTGGGATTGTTGGCATATTACAAGCAACATGTCCAGGGACATGTTGTGCAACCTCTCTCAAAATCTGACCAGGAGTTTGATTGGAGGTGCATGCAATATCTTTCATTTCATTGATAGTATCGCGTATTTCAATCTCCATTGCAGAGGCAGAGTGGTTATGTTCTGTGGTTTTTACCACAATATCACCAACAGTAACCGCTCTGCCGCTGCAACGGGCTGTATAATATTGTACACACCTCCAATGTCTCCTTGGTTCACTTAGCCTCTCATTACAATATATATACCCACAATGTTTAAGCAGTCTGTTCCCTTTTCTAGATTTGGTATATGTAGCAGTAGTTTGGCTTGCCATTTCCTGTTGGAAAAAGGAAATATAAATTACATTATAAATATGATAATGACATTTTGGAATTTCTTATTTAAATATATTTAGAAATACAAAGTGGCTTTTCATGTAGATTTTTTCTATCAAAGGCACTTTTTTCAACTTAGAATAGTAAGTGGTAATTTGACACTATCCAGCACTTTCCCTACTCATGCACTTTCACAGAGTTGGAATAGTAATTGGCACATTTTCACTAACCAGCACTTTCTCTGAATATGCACTTACCTGGAGTTAGAATAGTAAGTAGCACTTGGACACTATCCTGCACTTTCCCTACTGATGCACTTTCACAGAGTTGGAATAGTAATTGGCAATTTTTCACTAACCAGAACTTTCTCTGAATATGCACTTACCTGGAGTTAGAATAGTAAGTAGCACTTGGACACTATCCTGCACTTTCCCTACTCATGCACTTTCACGGAGTTGGAATAGTAATTGGCACATTTTCACTAACCAGCACTTTCTCTGAATATGCACTTACCTGGAGTTAGAATAGTAAGTAGCACTTGGACACTATCCTGTACTTTCCCTACTTATGCACTTTCAAAAAGTTAGAATGATAACTGCCAATTTTTCACTATTCAGCACTTTTAAGAACATGTACTTACATTAAGTTATGTTATAAAGTGACATTTTTTATGATTCTGCACTTATAATGCTTTTAACATTGCTTTTAATTTGCTTTGAAATATATAATTGATATGTGTTTATTTATGAAAATTACCTTTGCTTTTTGAAGGTTCTTTTTTCAAAAACTGTTGAAAATAGTGTGGCTATTGGCTGTCTTTTTGGCGATCTGTGGGTTGAAGTGCTTTCTGTTTGGCTGTGAAGAAAACAATTTGAAAAGGTGTTTAATGTTTAGAAAATGTTTCATTTTTTGGGTGTTCTATATATGTTGGGTAAAAGCATTTACGTTTAAGGATGCTTACAAATATGGCACATCTTATCATTATCCTGCACTTGCTTAGAATATGCAATGATGTGGAGTTTGAATAGTAAGCGGCACTTTGACACTATCCAGCACTTTCCCTACTCATGCACTTTCACAGAGTTGGAATAGTAAGTGGTACTTTTTAACTAACCAGCACTTTCTCTGAATATACACTTACCTGGAGTTAGAATAGTAAGTAGCACTTGGACACTATCCTGCACTTTCCCTACTCATGCACTTTCACGGAGTTGGAATAGTAATTGGCACATTTTCACTAACCAGCACTTTCTCTAAATATGCACTTACCTGGAGTTAGAATAGTAAGTACCAATTGGACACTATCCTGCACTTTCCTTACTCATGCACTTTCACTGAGTTGGAATAGGAAGTGGTACCTTTTCACTATCCAGCACTTTCTCTGAATATGCACTTACCTGGAGTTAGAATAGTAAGTAGCATTTGGACACTATCCAGCACTTTCCCTACTCATGCACTTTCACGGAGTTGGAATAGTAATTGGCACTTTTTCACTAACCAGCACTTTCTCTGAATATGCACTTACCTGGGGCCTTATTTATGAAGGACTTGCGCCGCCGGTGCGTCACTTTTAACATGGGAAAAAGTGACGCACCGGCGGTGCAAGTCCTTCATAAATAAGGCCCCAGGAGTTAGAATAGTAAGTAGCAATTGGACACTATCCAGCACTTTCCTTAATTATGCACTTTCAGGGAGTTGGAATAGTAATTGGCACATTTTCACTATCCAGCACTTTTAAGAACATGCACTTACATGAAGTTATGTTATAAAGTGACATTTTTTTATGATTCTGCACTTTTAATGCTTTTAACATTGATTTTAAATTGCTTTAAAATATGTAATTGAGTTGTGTTCATTTATGAAAATTACCTTGGTTTTTGGAAAGTTCTTTTTCAAAAACTGTTGAAAATAGTTTGGCTATTGGCTGTCTTTTTGCTGATCTGTGGGTTGAAGTGCTTTCTGTTTGGCTATAAAGAAAACAATTTGAAAAGGTGTTCAATGTTTAGAAAATGTTTAATTTTTTGGGTGTTCTATATATGTTGGGGAAAAGCATTTACGTTTAAGGATGTTTAGAAATATGGCACATCTTTTCATTATTCTGCACTTGCTCAGAATATACAATGATGTCGAGTTGAATAGTAAGTGGCACTTTCACACTATCCAGCACTTTCACTACTCATGTACTTTCAGGGAGATGGAATAGTAAGTGGCATCTTTTTACTATCCAGCACTTTCTCTGAATATGCACTTACCTGGAGTTAGAATAGTAAGTAGCAATTGGACACTATCCAGCACTTTCCCTAATCATGCACTTTCACAGAGTTGGAATAGTAATTGGCACATTTTCACTTTCCAGCACTTTTAAGAACATGCACTTACATGAAGTTATATTAGAAAGTGACATTTTTTTACGATTCTGCACTTATAATGCTTTTAACATCGCTTTTAAATTGATATGAAATATGTTATTGATATGTGTTCATTTATGAAAATTACCTTGGTTTTTTGAAGGTTCTTTTTCAAAAACTGTTGAAAATAGTTTGGTTATTGGCTGTCTTTTTGCCGATCTGTGGGTTGAAGTGCTTTCAGTTTGGCTGTAAAGAAAACAATTTGAAAAGGTGTTCAATGTTTAGAAAATGTTTCATATTTTGGTTTTCTATAAATGTTGAGGAAAAGCATTTATGTTTAAGGATGTATAGAAATATGGCACATCTTTTCATTATTCTGCACTTGCTCAGAATATGCAATGAAGTGGAGTTTGAATAGTAAGTGGCATTTGGACACTATCCAGCACTTTCCCTACTCATGCACTTTCATGGAGTTGGAATAGTAATTGGCACTTTTACATTAACCAGCACTTTCTCTGAATATGCACTTACCTGGAGTTAGAATAGTAAGTAGCACTTGGACACTATCCAGCACTTTCCCTACTCATGCACTTTCACGGAGTTGGAATAGTGATTGGTACCTTTTCACTATCCAGCACTTTCTCTGAATATGCACTTACCTGGAGTTAGAATAGTAAGTGGCACTTGGACACTATCCAGCACTTTCCCTACTCATGCACTTTCACGGAGTTGCAATATTAATTGGCACTTTTTCACTAACCAGCAATTTCTCTGAATATGCACTTACCTGGAGTTAGAATAGTAAGTAGCACTTGGACAGTATCCTGCACCTTCCCTACTCATGCACTTTCACGGAGTTGGAATAGTAATTGGCACATTTTCACTATCCAGCACTTTCTCTGAATATGCACTTACCTGGAGTTAGAATAGTAAGTAGCACTTGGACACTATTCTGTACTTTCCCTACTCATGCACTTTCAAAAAGTTAGAATGCTAACTGCCAATTTTTCACTATTCAGCACTTTAAAGAACATGCACTCACATGAAGTTATGTTATAAAGTGACATTTTTTTACGATTCTGCACTTATAATGCTTTTAACATTGCTTTTAAATTGCTATGAAATATGTTATTGATATGTGTTCATTTATGAAAATTACCTTGGTTTTTTGAAGGTTCTTTTTCAAAAACTGTTGAAAATAGTTTGGCTATTGGCTGTCTTTTTGGTGATCTGTGGGTTGAAGTGCTTTCAGTTTGGCTGTGAAGAAAACAATTTGAGAAAGGTGTTCAATGTTTAAAAAATGTTTCATTTTTTGGGTGTTCTATACATGTTGGGAAAAAGCATTTACGTTTAAGGATGTTTAGAAATATGGCACATCTTATCATTATCCTGCACTTGCTCAGAATATTTAATTATGTGGAGTTTGAATAGTAAGCGGCACTTTGACAGTATCAAGCACTTTTCCTACTTATGCAGTTTTACGGAGTTCGAATAATAAGTGGTACCTTTTCCCTATCCTTTAATTCCTCTGAATATTCACTTACCGAGAGTTATAATAGTATGTGGCCTTTTTCTATGAATCAGCACTTATAATGTTTTCAACATTGCTTTTAAATTGCTATGAAATCTGTAAATGAGATGTGTTTATTCATGGAAATTACCTTGGTTTTTTGAAGGTTGATTTTGAAAAAGTTTTCAAAATACTTTGGATATTGGTTGTCTTTTCGACGTTCTGTGGGTTTTGCTACTTTTTCTGTTTGACTCTAAACAAAACAATTTGAAAAGCTTTATTTCACTGCTATGTTTTTTTATCGTTTATAATTCTGAAAATATTATACTAGTGCACATTATCGTACGATTTAGTATTAGCAGTTTTATACTTTTTATTTTTGTTATGAAAGGGAAAATTATTCTATATAGATATAAATACTCTATACACTGCATTTTCTTTCGGTTTTATTTTATTTATTTATAGTATTTGGGGTTATTTGAAGAACGGAGTGGGGGTATACAGAGGGTTCGTTTTTTAACGTGCATTGTTAATTACGATTAAATTTAATAATTTAAACAAATAATGTATAATATTATAAACAGTTCTATTATTATGATTTTTATACTATTCAGTTAATGGTCCAATTATTGGTTAAATATTTTTCTCTAATCCACTTTGTTTAGTGGTATTATCACTTTCTGTTTTCGAGTTGGTACTGCTTGAGATAATATTTCAGTACACCTTTGAAATATATGTATTAATTAATAATAATTCGTTTACGATGCATTTGGATGTACTAATTATGAAATATTATTTTTAAAAAATTTCACATTAGTTTGGAAATGTAGGCGTTATTTTTAAATTAATTATTAAACAGTTTATTTATCCACGAAATATTTTAAATAGTTTTATTAATTATATTCTGTTTATCGAAAATTAAATAAAATTATTTCTCTTAAAACAATTTTTTCCTCTTATTACCCTTCACTTTCTTAACAAAAAACGAATCTACCTCACACATTATGTTCAAAGTTTAACTTAATTAATGGATACTATTATATTAATTAATATAATATAAAAACAGTTTTTGGTGATATATTGCTAATAATATGTTATCCTTAAACTTTTTAGCAAATCGTTTTAAATAACTTACTGTTATATGAAATAGAAATGCTTCTACGTTCGCTTTCGTTGAGATTTACTTCAAGAGGTCAGAGGGTCAGGTTTTCACGTCTGATTACTCTGCTAGTTGATAATCAACTGTTTTCAAAATGGTGGGATACGTCTATTTATAACTTTTCTTAATTAGCATTATATTTGTTCTATATTATATTGTTTTCTATCATATTTTTCTGATATTCATTTCATGTGGAAACGTATAATTTAAATTGTTTTATTTTAAAGTAAGCTTTTCAATGTTTTGTTCCGTTTTGGCATCCATTTTGAATCTCTTGTTGACATTGGAGGTCATGGAAATAGTAGATGGACATTATTTTTTTTTACTGTGTTTAAAATGGCGTTAATTTGTTCGTAAGGTCATTATTTTTGTCCATCGAGTATTGAAATCTCTTATTTTTTCTTGTTATCCTAAAATTATATATATATATTCTTATGCGTTGTTACGGAATTTGATGTTATACAGTATTATTTTTAATACTCGAGTATTAATTTATTAACGTTAAAAATCGGTTTTGTAATATTATGGTAATTTTTTGACTCATTTTTAAATACACTTACCCACCCCAAACCCCTATTTTCTCTGCATCCCGTACTAGGCATTTTTAAAAAAAAAATGTCATTATATATATTTTTGTGCGTCATTATGGTATACGATGTTAAATAGTATTATTTTTAATACTCGGGTATTAATTTATTAAATAATTAAATCGTTTATTTAATACTCGGGTATTATTTTATTAAATAATTAAATCGGTTTAGTAATATTATGGTAGTTTATTGACCCGTTTTTTAATACAATTACCCACCCAAAACCCCTATTTTCCCTGCATCCCGTGCCAGGTTTTTTTTTACAAAGAAAAAATGGTATATATATTTTTTTGAATGCGTTATTATGGTATACGATGTTAAACAGAATTATTTTTTAATTTTTAATACTCGGTATTAATTTATTAAATAATTAAATCGGAATCGTAAAATTATGGTAGTTTTTTGACCCGTTTTTTAATACACTTACCCACCCAAAACCCCTATTTTCCCTGCATCCCGTGCCAGATTTTAGATTACAAAAAAAAAATATATATGTAATGGTATGCGTTGTAATAGAATGCGTTGTAATAGTACTTTTTCATAAGTAACACTATTTTACGATGTAATAGTATGCGTTGTAAAAAATCGCGTTGTAATAACATTTGCGTTGTAAAAAATGCGATGTAAAAGCATGCGTTGTAATAACATGCGCTGTATCATCATATATCCGGTGGAGGGAGCTCATTGGTGGGGGAGTGAGATGAAAGACGCTCTGAGAGGAGACATCGGAGGGTCTTAGGGTATCTCTGCATGTGTGGGGAGGGGCAGAGAGACCGGGGCTGGGGAGGCAGAGCCTGGTGTCCAAACAGAGCATGCTGAGGAGGGAAGGAGTCACGGTCATTTTTTATACCCCGGTCGGAGGCAGAGTATTGTTGTATTAATATTACCCCAGCTCCGCATGCTCCATTTCCATAAATTACTGGAATTGGTAACTGGCAGGATGTAATCAGAACATATTAGTTATATATATAGTAGAAATAAAGTACGAAGTAGAAAGGACTGAGAGGAGACATGAGCACAGTGATTGGCCAGTAGATGGCGTAGTCACTAAATTAAGCATCTGTAGAATGCTAAATGTAGACTCGTGGATGAAGACGTGTGCCTTTTGCCGAAGGACTCATGTCAGAGGGGCTACAGACCTGGGGCCTCATTTATGAGGCCCCTTGCGCCATCGGAACTTCACTTTTCATGAAGTTCCGTGGCGCAGAAGCCTGCGTGGTATTTATCAGGCAGCAGTACGCCAGTTTTTGTGGCGTACTGCTGCCTGATAAATATCAGTCCCTTTAACGCAGTGTTCTGCGTTAAAGGGGCGTGCAATGGGTGTTGCTGGGGGCGTTCCCAGCAACATCCATGGCCTTTTGACACTGCCCCAGATTTACGAGAAATCGAAACTCTGAAGCAGTGCCAAAAGCTTACGCCTCCCCAGGGGAGGCGTAAGGGAGGCGCAACAGGGAGAAATGTCTTTATTTCTCCTCGTATTTCCTTTTTCTATGTGTGTTGCATTCTGCAGCACACATAGAAAGAGGAAAAGCCTCTTGTGATTATTTTTGTACAGAAAGGTTTCCCTTCCTGTACAAAAATAATCTTCCCCGCAACGCAGGCACCCTTGCACCATTGTGCAAGGGTGCCTGCGCTGGCGCAGGCAGCCCATTGTGCGCCGGCGCAGGGGAAAAGGACAGGAATGCGCCGTATCTTATAGATACAGCGCATTTCTGCCCTTTTATTTTGCCGTAGGGAAGCGCAGCAGGAAGGCCTGCTGCGCTTCCCTACGGCAAAAAGTCATAAATGTGGCCCATGGTTTCGTGGTTTATGTAAGTCGTTGTAAAGGAAGTCGTGGTTAAATGATCGGTCGTTGTTCGGGATTCGTGGTTCAGGCCATTCGTCATTCAAACTTCGTTGTTTAGGATGTTTCCCCAACCCCCCATACAGGTAATGAAGACTACTTAGTGGTGACTTATTAGTATTTAAAAGAAGGTTTTGACCTGTCAAAAGGTATTATATTAACTGGTCACATTTGTGGTTTAAAAATTATAAAGCCTGGCTGCAAATATTAAGGCTGCAGTCATGTTTCCACTATCACTATCACTAGTGTGACAGTTAACTTGCAAACCCTGTATACATTTTGTGCTATACACTAGAGAAGTAGACGTCTGTTAAATATACCGATTAGGGGTATGCCAATGTCATCATGTTAAAAGGGTGGGCACGGGTTCTTTACAATTGGTTAACAGAGATAAAGTGCCCAGAGGTCTACAACATGTGAAAAATATATTATAAGCAAAACACTGGGGTGCATCATGCATACATGGTCAGTTCCAACACAAGGTTCTCGAGAAATCAGCGTGGGAGCGGCGAACACCAGAGATAAATTGGCACATTTACACGATGAGTAAAGAATTGAACAAGGGCAGGAGAAGGGCAGGAGAAGAGGATGTCATACATTCCTTCACATCTTGAGAGCCTGTGATCGCTAATTACGATTCAGGTTATTGACAGTGAAAAAATCTTGAGTTTCATTAGCATATGAGATGCTTCGTTTTTATAGTATAAACTCATACATCTGCCTGCAATTACGAAAAACAGCTACGAGGCCTCCGGGTAGATAGCGCTATACAAGTGTAATCTAATAATAATAATAATAATAATAATAATTATGGAAAAATACTGCTGGCAAACAGTAGCACAACACTGGATCTGAGTCACCGAGAACCGAAGAGATCTCATCATTCATTCAATGCACATTGGAAAATGGTCTTATACTTCAGGCTTACATATATAGAAAGAGAATTTGTAGAGAAATACTCTTATTCTAATGTCTGTTTTGTTAACATTTCATTTCCAGTGAAGGCTCATGATAATTCCTCATTACATGTTTGACATATGTTTTGTCATATTTAAGGCAATACACTTACTTTCATCTTGGCATGCTTCTGAGTTTGTAGGGTCCCTCTTTGAAAGACGAGTATCTGTTTCAAAACTGTGAACTCGGAGCCAAGTCTGGCATTTCACAACCTTTTCTTAAAATATTTAGAAGTAGTATGTGCACAAAAAATCACTCTATCTTGTTCATGGCTCACCTTGCATATTCAGTAACTATCGCATGTGGGTGAAATATCTGCTGGGGAGCAAATTAAATGGGTGCTCCTGCGAATGTTGTTTGGGAAGATGGAAAAAACCTCATGAAAGTCAGTGACTCACATCAGGCCTTTACAGAGTGTATGTATGTATTGCGACTTATAAAGCGCACGTATCACCCGAAGGCATCAAGGCGCTTGCCTTGGGAACCCGTCCTGGCTTTTCCCTGTGAGATAACGCCTACTGGGCATCCCCAAGGTGAAAGCCATGCATCCCGCAGCGGGTGGGCCGCCGTAGTGGAGATTAAGCAAGCTATTACCCAGAGTTGCAGCTTGGGACCCCATGATTAGAGTAGGCACCGAGGCGAGAATTATCGAGTCCATGGACATTTTTGGGCTCAGGACCCTGCCGCGTCGGGAATTGAACCCTGGTCCCGGGCCAGACCTCTGCATCAGGGTCTGCCGCTCTAATCAGTGAGCCACACCGACGAAGAGTTTGGCTACAGCTATTGCACATTGCTGCATACCTAAGCCTGTAAACTTCAGCTATATGCACAGTGAAGAACAATCTATCACATTGGTGGTCACATCTTTATGAGTTGCCATTATTACTGACCAAACCCCCATTCCCCTACAAACACAAGAACCCACTACTAAATAATACATTCTATATACATTTCAAAATATTAAATACTGTTCTAAAAATAGACACAAATATTATTATAACACTAATACTTTATGATGATACAGAAACTAATATTTACCAAATTATTTAAAGGAGTTTCATATGACTATTTAAATCAACGTTGTTAAATAAAACTATGTTACACACAATGATATATTTAAAACAGTATCTAACATTTTTTTTTACCTTTTATAATCTTTCCCACAATTTTTTTTACCTTTTATAATTTGTCCCACATTTTTTGGATTTCCCTATAATTCTGAAACTATAGTTGTATGCCATGATATTTTATCAATTATATTTTGGTGATTTACTCACTGGTACAGTGAAACAATGGTGAAATATTCCTGCAGAGAAGAAACATGTCCTCAAAAAATATAACAAAATAGCAGAACCAATGTGGCACGCTAGGTGTACCCTTCACAAGTATTTAGGCCCTGGGTGGTGTCCATTGTGTAGAAAGCTGGCTCTGTATATACTATACCAAAATGAAGTATAGCGTGCACAGAGTCCAGTGGAACCCAAAAAGTAGGCATAGGTAAAAGTACATAGCACCTTACTCTCTATTTATGGTAGTTTAGGTGAGCAGTAAACCTTTATCAGAGGGTAGTGTTAAGCATTTGTTGTACACACTCAGGCAAGACATGATGTCACACACTCAAAGACTGAACTCAGACCAATTTGTTTGTATCAAAAATATTATTGAGTTATTTGTATTTCTAGAACCAAGCCAAGCCTGGTGTAGGTAAGTGAAATAATACTTTGCAAAATCTTATGCAGCGGTTTACAGTTGAATGCAGGTTCAAATGCAGTTGGTTGAATTACAGATAAGTCAACAGCTCGAAATTACTTTCCAGTTACTTCACAGATTACTGTCCTTGTTACTTTTCAGATTACTTTTTAAGTTACTTTTGCTCCTCAGTGTGATATGCATAGTTATCACACTGGGATATTTCCTAGATAAAAAGGTAAGTAAAGCAGTTTTTAGATATTTGCCGTTTTTCAAGTTCTCATACAAAACCAACTCCACACTTTTCATGAGAAAGCAGTCAATGGAGTTCTATGAGAGCAAATTAAGTTATCGGTTTCAAGGTAAGTACTTGGGTTTGGGAGTTGATTTTCTGGGGTTAGAAACCAAGTTACCCCATGGTCAAGGATGCACTCTCAAAGCACCCTCAGCAGCACCAGGGCCGCCAAGTGCAGAGTGTTGAGGTGCAATGCTATCCAATAGGGGATAGGGGGCCTCCGGTTGGAGGCTCCTGACGAGCAGGCCACAAGAATGTGGTAGTAAAGCACCTTGTGTTAGGCTTAGGGCAACGGGGGTCCAAATTTGCACACAAAGTGCCCCCACCTGGGTGGCAGGGTGCTTTTTTGGCATCTGGTGCCCTATTGTTTTCAATGAGGATTACCGGTTTTGGTTTTTAGCTGCAGGCTCTGACCAAGGAAGACGTCCGGGAGGAACCAACAACTGGGCAGATAAGTTAGAGGGCTCAGGGACGTAGGTGCACCTCAGGTTCTCTACTCCAGGGGGCAGGGCGCCTGGATGGAGGGGTGTCTTTTGAGGTTGGGTTTCAGCTACCGGGCCACTCGATGTTGCGAGGGTTCTTTGTGCAGAAGCTGCAGGCAACATCCGGGAGTCCTGGAGGGGTCAAACCATGATGGACTCGGACTCTGGTGTGCTGGGGGATCTCACTGGGACTGGTGGACTACTCAGACTTGGGCCGTAGGCATCGGGTGCAGTGGTTGTTCCAGGCATCAGGATTCTTTGTCCTCAGCAGGCTCTGAGTCTTTCTTGGCTGCTGTTCACAAGGGATCCGGTCTTTGTTGAAGGCAGTCAGTCCTCCCAGGGGTTCTGGGGGTTGCTGGCTCCAGGACAAGATGAATTTTGGTGCAGGACATCTGGAAACTGCAGACAGGCCAGTAGGGCTGGGGCCAAGTCAGTTATTCTCTGCAGTCTCCTCTGCTAAGCGTCTTCTTTCATCCTTCTTCTACGTAGGTTGGAGGAAACTTTCTTCTTCGTTCAGGGCTTCCCCCTAAATACTGTATTTATGGGGTGTTTTAGGGGTCTCGAGGTTAGTAGCCAATGGGCTACTGACCTTTGGGTGACAACACCCTTGGTGTGCTCAAAACACGTGGGGGAGTGGGCACAATCCCTAATCCTGATTGGAGAGTACCTGCCATCTGCAAGATGGCGGGCACTGAAAAGTGGGATTCACCTCGCCTCCCCACCAGAGGGGTAGGGTTGGCAGAGGTGGGGACACCTTCTGGACTATGCAAATTCTTCCCACCTGTCTTACTGCCGATAAGGAGGGTAGACAAGAAGGGGGTCTGCTCCTGATAGCAGGAGAGGCTAGGGGTTGTGTTGCAAAGGTGGCAAGTCCGCTTCCCCATCACAGATGGCTCCCCAGCCACAGATGGATTTTCCTCTACTGGGAGAGGTGTGCCCACCTCCACCCAGGAAAGGCTTTGGTTCTCATTTATGAAAACTGTTGCATTGCTGCGTGTGAACAGTGATACAACCACTTTCACTGCGCCCTCCTTGTGACATGATGGATGAGTCATATTTACTGTAGAATGCATCATGTGGTAAGGAATGACAGATACGTCAGAATTACTGACATATCTGTCAACGCAAAAGTGACGTATTGCTGGAGTTCAGAGGGTCTAGCCACATTGAATAAGGCAGCAGGATACATCTTCGAAACCTTATTGTGGCTGCCAGGCTAACCAATGACAGAACCATGCACTTACACACAAACACACACTGTCAAAGTCTGCGGAATTTGCAACATGACCACCTGTCTTCAGACTCCATTTTACAAAGCCACATGGAGATTTATCACTATGAAAAGGCCCACTCTATCAGTCAAACGCAGTGTTTGAACAATATAAGCTGTTCTTGAAGTGTTTTATCCAAAACCATACATTATTTGAAAAAAAGGAGTATTTTGAAAGAGTATTGATGTTTGAAAACAAAATGGTTGAAAATCCAAAACATTATTAAAGCTGCTTTTTGAAAGATAATGTATTATGTGTTTGGGAGATTTATAGCTGTTAGTATTTGCTTTGTACCAATGGTCACTTGATGATGTGGCTGTTCTTTCCTAAGTCATGTGGAGGCATTTTATATTGACAAAGCTTTTCCCAAGATTGTTATTGATATCCCTCATCTTATACGTTGGGGTAGTGAGCGTTTTATCATAATATTACGTTTTAAATATTGTCTTTCCAAATATAATGTAACCAGGAGATCGACAACCAAAACATCATGAAAGTGAGTGAACTTAAAGGCTAGTACAGTTATATATACATTTTTAGCACCTCATCTTTAAGGGATATCTATATCTATCAATTATATATCTCTTCAAAGTATGTGGAAATGGATCTATGCATGTATAAGTACCTCCATGATACATATGCAGTTTTCTAGACACCACATTTTGGCTCAGGGTATTTTGTCACTCAATATTGTGACATACATTTGCAGTGTCTCTACTATAAACCTGCAAGATGCGGTTACCATTGTGGTCGCATCTGATGTGGTCACTAATGCAACAATAATCAAAGCCATTGGCAGCTAGGGACTACTTTCATGATGACAAGTAGCTCTCATTAGAGAAACGTTTTAAGACCCCTCGTAAGGAATGAGCTGCTTATTGTTGCGGAAGGAGATGATATTGTTAGAAATCATGCATTAAAGAGAGGGGAGACTTGGCGTGAGACGTACTTTAGTGTCAGTAGTGCTTGTGTTAGTAATAGAAAGATGGGGAAACATCTAGGAATAGGGAAGTACACAGGTGGAGACAATTAGATTAGGCATCACATTTCAAGAACTAGGCTTAGACATTGCTGTTCAACACCTACAGTGAAAACATTCTTAAGACAGGATTTGTATTGCACTCTCACTGCAGCAGCATCAGAACTCACCAGTCACCAAGGAAACTCACAGCTGATAAGAACTCTCTCAAGACAGAAACTTCAAAAAGACATTCATTTGGTACTGGTTATACACAAGGGACATCTACAAGGACTGGGTGGTTCCAAGGCTGGTTGTTCGGTAGGGCTAGCAGAAGAAATTCTTATGCTAGTAAGTCTTGGATCACATCCTCTGACTCCACAGAATTCTCTGGAAGGAGCTTCCTCTCCATAGTGAGTTTTGATATGTACTTGTCAACTGATTTTCATGTACAATATATCATATCATGATTGAAAGTGCTCTCTGCTGGTGCTCACTAAGCTGATTAGTCAGTGGAGTAGAGGTATGGTACATCTCTGCTGCTGTGGTTAACTCTAATTGGTCGGACTATGTCAGTGCCACTAGATGTGTTCTGCATGTCCTTTTGCTTGGGTATGATTTTTCCTGTTGTCAGCTCAAAGCATGTGGCCAGAGTCTCAATGGACGTCCAGCTCAAGGGTCGCACAGAACCTGTGATCTTTCAGTGAGACCATGGCCTGCTGGTCGAGTGGGCTCGCTCATCTGCATCGGAAAGACTGTATATTCAATTAACAGATGAATGGGGCCAGCCATTGAAGGCTTGTGCGGGCAGTCAACGAGAGAGGACTTTGACATACTTATAAGACTGGTTTTGATGTGATCGATTGAAAGGAATTTAAAATAATGGTCCAACCAGTCCTACACTTTATAATATATGTAACCCCCCCCACTACTTTTACTTAACTCTTGTAATAAACAGAATAAATCTGCCTCTCCAAGTAATTTGCCTGAGTGTCCTGTTTTTAATCAGGATTCGTTATTAGACACTTGATATATATTTTTGTAATCCTTTTAATTAATCACACACAAATGACTGACTGTTACTACTACTACATTAGTTAATAGATTGATCTTATGAACTGCATATTTCTATAGAATGGGAACAAACTCGAAAATAATTTGGAAAGTTAAAGCTGTGTAGAATGGAAATTGATCCCACAATGTCACAAGATGAATATGATTTTGAAAATTGCCATATGGTTGGTATAAGGATAACAAGACCAAATAGAACATGAATGGCCTGACCTGGACTACTGGAACGGGGCGACCACTCGGTCCCCCCGAACGTATGGTGGAGTACCCCGATCCCCCCGGGAAGCCATTTTGGGCGGGAGGCGCGTCTCGGCTGGTATGCCCAAAGCGGCGTAGCCGGGGCGCGCTTTTTCCCGCCCAAGAGTGGGTTGTCCTAGACACTGAAGCCGTCAGCCACGCCCCTGGAGGCAGGAGGAGGCGGGTTTACGCCCGCCCAAAGAAGAATAAAAGGAGCAACAATCCAAGGAAGCATCCTCTTGTTCCTGTGCTCTGAAGCTGCACCTCCTCGCTGCACGTGAGCTCGAGACGGAACGAAGAGCCAATTTTGAAATTTGTAATTTCTCTCTTTTCTCTTCTAGCACTGCAAATCGCGTCCAGGACCTTTCACCTACGTGGGGAAAATGCCGGGCAAGAGAGTCGCAAAGAAGGTCAGCACCGATCAAATGCTCCGGATGTTGGTGAAAGACATGGCAGAGATGAAGAGAAAAATGGCGGCCAGGGACGGTGCGGGAAGGCCGAAAAGATCCAACCCGGCGGAGGTCCCGGCCGGAAGAAGGAAGAGGGCCAGGAATGGGGCAAATGAGGACGAGGTCCCAGTTCCGGAGGCTCCCCCGGCGAGCCCTCCTAGACCAGCGGAGATTCCCGCGCCGGCTCCCGCCGAGGGCCAGCGGATCCCCGTGGTGGTTACCCCAGTGAACGATGGGGACATGCCCCCGGAGTTGGCCGCCCAGCTGGCGGCATGGTTGGGTACTAGCAGCGGGGGTTCCGTGGCTCCGGGGGACACGGCCGAGGAGGCCAAGCAATTAATGAGGCAGTTGCGGCAGTCACGGGAGGCCGCGAAACCACCTTGTCCGTTTGTTTCCCCGCAGGCTCCAGTAGGTCAACCCGCAGCTGGCACGAGTTCGGCAGCAACGGCGGTTACAGCTTCTAGCTCAGGTAAGCAGCTAATGCCGATTGCGGGGAAGGGGTCGGTACCCTCGAGAAGGGAGAAATTGGCTCAGCATATCCCGATGGAAATCAAAGAACGGATATGGGCTGAGAAATATGTAAACATGTTTTCCTTGCTAACTGATCATTACGAGATTGAGCATGTGAAAGTCCAGAAAGAGCTTATGCATCCGAGTGTTTGGCGCGCCAAAATGGCCGCTTTTAGAGTCGATGAGACGATAGGTAATTGGGGCAGAGCATTTGGCATATTCACTTCAATTATGGGGGAACGGAGACCTGAACTGTTGGCCGAGTTACCTGTGTACCAGACACGTATTATGGAATTTTCTCAGACATATGCGGGCAATGAGTGGTTTTGCTATGATAATATCTTTCGCAAGGCTAAGGAGTTCGACACGTGCCTGCCGTGGGATTGTTACGACTCCATTTCTTGGCAAAAAATGGAGAACTCAGGCATGCTAAAGGCGCCATTGTTGGGGGGGGCGGGGGTGAGTTTTCCCGCCATTCATCTGGGGCGCCCTTTCGGGCGGGGGCAAGTAATGAGCATCACCCAAGGTCGAAGAGCAATGCAGGTAAGAAAGGGGTATGCTGGAACTTTAACAGGGGAAAGTGTACGAGGCCCCAGGGGTCATGCAAGTTTAGGCACGACTGTGGGGGGTGTGGACAGTCCTCGCATCCCAAAACCATGTGCAGAGCCAAAACGGGTGATAACGGAAGTAGGGGAAGCGCCAAACAGGTCTGACATAGTCCGAGGGGCGCCTTTACCTACACCGGTTGATACCATGGCAATGATTCCTTGGCTCAGTGAATACCCGGATCATGTCTCCGCTGGGGTGTTGCGAGACGGTTTTTCCTATGGTTTCCGCATCCCGGTGGGGAATTTTCAGGGTAAAGCGCATTGTAGGAACCAACTATCGGTCCTGCATAATACGGCGGTGGTGCAAGCGAAGATTGGGAAAGAGGTGGCCTGGGGTCGGGTTGCGGGACCATTCGACATGCCACCAGTTCCTAATTTTGTTTGTTCACCCTTGGGAGTGGTCCCCAAGAAGGACCCGGGTGAGTTTAGACTGATACATAATTTGTCAGCTCCGAGAGGTCTGTCAGTTAATGATGCAATAGACCCGGAGGTTTGTTCGGTGCGGTACGCATCCTTCGATGATGCAGTCACCATGTTGAATCGCCTGGGGCCCGGAGCGCTGATGGCCAAATCAGACATCGAGTCAGCGTTCCGGTTGCTCCCGGTACACCCAGACGATCAGCGTCTCCTGGGCTTTATGTTTCAGGGGCGCTATTACATGGATAAATGTATGCCAATGGGCTGTTCCATATCTTGTGCTTATTTTGAGAAATTCAGTTGTTTCCTGCAATGGGCATTCACAAGAATGACGGGGTTTCAGCATGTTATGCATTACCTTGACGATTTTCTGTTCCTGGGGGCTGCCGGGGATACAGAATGTGCACAGGCTTTGAAAGAATTTTGTGATCTGATGGGGTGGTTTGGTGTGCCATTGGCGCCATGTAAGACTGTGGGGCCATCAACTTCGCTCGAGTTTCTTGGAATAGAGCTCGATTCCGAAGAAGGTTGCTTCCGGTTGCCAGAAGAAAAGGTGCGGAAATTCAGGGCCTCGCTTGACGCATGCATTAGGGAAGCTAAGGTGAACTTGCATCAATTGCAACAGACTGTGGGTCAGTTGAATTTTGCCCTTAGGATAATGCCAATGGCCCGCCCTTTTTCCCGCTCGATTGCACAAGCCATGGTCGGTCTTAAAGAGGGGCACCACCGCACGAGGCTCTCGGCAGAGATTCGCCAGGACATGCGCATTTGGTTGGCATTCCTGGCGGATTTCAATGGTCGGGTTGTCTGGACCAAAACGGCGGTGTCCTCCGAGGAGTTGGGGCTGTGGACAGATTCGGCGGGCAGTATAGGCTTTGGCGCCATATTTGGCAATCACTGGACGGCTCAAAGGTGGCCGCCATGGTGGCACAAGAGTGGGCTTACAAGTAACATTGCTTTTCTCGAACTGTTCCCTATTCTGGTGGCTTTGAAAACATGGCCTGAGGGGTTTAGGGATCACTCTGTGGTGTTCTGGTCTGATAACATGACCGTGGTTGAGTGTATCAATAATCAGGCAGCACGATGCAAATGGATTCTGAGGTTGCTCAAAGAAATTGTTTTACTATGTATGCAATTGAACGTGCTCTTTAGGGCGAGGCATGTGCCAGGGGTGCTGAATCAGGCTGCTGATGCGCTTTCTCGTTTCCGTATGCAGGCCTTCTGGGGTTTTCTGCCCACAGCGGACCCGTTGGCGGCACCATTTCCCGAAGCTCTCTGGTCTCTCGGTGCCCTGAACTACAAAACCTCGTGGGAGAGAGTTTAGCACCCAGGACAAGGAAGGCATATGAAGGGGCGTTCTGTTCCTATTGGTCCTTTTTGGGTTCTGCTAGGAGGGAGCTTTGGGGCCAGGAAGAATTTGTCATAGGGTTTTTATTGTCATTACGCAGGGCAGGCAAATTGGTGGCTACGGCCCAGAGGCATCGGGCCGCCATTTCCTTCATGGCGCGGGCCCATGGTATCCAGGATCCTACAGCGTCTTTCGTAGTACAGAAAGCACTTCGTGGGTGGCAACGCCTTGAGGGTCGCAGAATAGATGAAAGGCACCCGATAGGTCTGGATAGGTTGGCCCTGTTACTGTCCGTACTCCCTGCAACATGTTCATCCCAGTCGGAAACAGTATTATTCCGGGCCGCTTTTGCATTAGCATTCCATGGGGCTATGCGGGTAAGCGAACTGGTGGCAAGAAACAAGCAGGATACGGGGGGTGGTTTGTGCCGAGAGCACATTCAAGTAAAAGGGGAGACGATGATTGTCTCGTTTGTCAGGTCCAAGACCGATCAGGGGGCGATCGAGGACAGTGTAGTAGTCCAGCGGATTCCCGGATCTCCCATGTGCCCGGTTGCATGCGTTGAGGAGTATTTGGCGCAGTGGGCGGCATCATGGGGGGGGACATTGCTGAGGCACGCAGATGCCACCCCACTGACAAGGTTTCAGTTCCAGCGGGTGCTTGCAATGGTAATTTCGGCCGCGGGCTTGAACCCGGGCGAGTTTGGGACTCATTCCTTCCGGATAGGGGCTGCTACAGAGGCTACAGCCAGGGGTCTGAGTGTGGAAAAAGTGAAACAGTTGGGGCGTTGGTCCTCGAATTGTTACAAAAGGTATGTGCGGTTGCACATGTTGTGAAGCTGATATCATGTACTCACGCTTCTTGTCTTTGTTTGGTTACAGTTTCGCAAACCTACGAGGCGGGGCGGACTGTGCAGTCGATCCGACACCTGGGAACCAGCGGTCAGAGATCACCGGCTGAGGAAAGAGTGGTGTGGGTCGTGGGCCACTCATACGTGAGGCGTGCCGCGGACGTATTCAAAGCAGGTGACATGATTCACACAGCTGGGGAATACGGGTACAGGGTGACCTTCTACGGAAGGGGCGGGCTCTGTATTGACCAGTTTCAACATTTTTTCGAGGGTTTATTAGGGCGGACAAGGTCACCGCCATCTATACTCATAGTACATCTGGGGGGCAATGATTTGGTGACCACTGGTAGACGACTACTTCTCGAGGCGATACTATCCACAGTAAGTTGGTTGGCGAGAAGAGTTCCAGGGTGCACGATTGCATGGTCCCATATGATTCCACGAAAAGTGTGGCGGGGGGCTAATTCAGTGTCTGCATTAAATCATTCTGTGAAAAAGGTGAATAACAAGCTGGGTAGACTGTTCCGTACCAGTACATTGCATTCGATTCCTCATGGTTGTATCAGGGGGGACAATATGTATCTAGAAGATGGGGTCCATTTGTCCCGGGTGGGGAATTCCTTACTCATAGGAGACCTCGTAGCCTGGTTAAGGAGTTTACAGCATGACCTTTAGGTAGGAGTTTTGTGGGGGGTCCAGATAGCCGGTCAACTATCCGGCCTGTGGCGGTAAGGTCATGATCGGTGAGCAGTCATTGGAAGATCCCTAGGGGGGGGCATCACCCATTACGGATGGGAGCGCCCGGGGGGAGGTGGCCATTGGCCCCTCAACGGGGAGGCGGTCCCTTCTAAAGGACGGGACGCCTAAAGGAAAGGGAAGGCGGTCAAGGCCCCTCCCTGGATAGGAGGGGCTACGGGCCCCTCCTGGGAATTTCCCGGGGCCAGGACATCTGCGACGGCAGATGTGGTAAGTTGTGTGGGGTGGGGAGGGGGGTCTACGCTACCTTCTAGACACCTCACACGAGTCCTCGGACGACCACGTAGATGGCGTCGAGTTAACAGGGGCCCCCGTCAAGACAAGGGAAATTGGTATGGCACATGAGGTGCAGTCCTCTGTGCGGCCGCCCCTCACAAGTGAGGGGGGAGTTCTGGTTTAGGGATCTGACACCGGTTACGACCTTGCCGTTGGCCCTTAACGTTAGGATGTACAATTTCAATTTGAAATGCATTTTGTAAGGATGTTAGTATCGGCTAGGAGGACCTTTGTATTAGATATGTGTTAAGGTTAGCCAAACATCGTAATGTGGATATGAAATTGTACATGATATGAAACTGTTATTTTAATGTTTTTGATTTTGTTTCATATTTTAATAAATACGGCCGGGAGGGTAACTCCCTCCCGCCTTCCAAAAGTTCAGAACTGTTTCCGGTTTCCCAATTCTTGGGGATTGTGTTGAGAGGGGGTGGCGGGTATCTCAGCCATATTAGAGTCGTGTGGTCAACACTCTAAATAATGTTAGTTGCATTATGGACTTTAAAGTATTGAAGTAATAATGCATGTCAAGCAGTGCCTTTTAATAAGCTAAAACGTGTTTCCACATGGGCTCCTTCTGGGCATCTTTATGACACACATATTTAATTAAAATATGAAAAGCTTTGATAGTAAATGGTGGAACAGGCTGGATAAGAAAATAAAGCACGAGTTAGAGGCTCATTGCCAAACTAAGAAACACATTACAGCTAGGAAATGGGAATTTGCCCTTCTACTTCTGCCTCACAGCATGGCTAGATAAGGCACAGATATGAGACTTATCAAATTACGTGTTGCTAATAATTTCATTCCGCATGCTTGCTCTTCAGAAAGAGCTTCTTGAAAAAAGATACAAATCACAAGGCTAATAATAATGGCACAACATGCTGACACCTGCAATAAGCATGTTTGTCTCCATTCGAATCATTCATAAATTGATTTTTATTGTATAAATACTCATTGAGGCTGTTTAACGTGTCTACAGAATTTAATACATATAACAAACAACTTAACATAGACATTCATTAATGCAAAGAGAATAACAAAATGATCTTTTCCATGTTTCTCCAGCTCTGTATGTAAATATAAATGTGCAACACTGAAAGTAAGACTTTTACATGAGCAAAAACAAGCAATTAAGTGCATGGAAAGAGATAGATCTCAAAAATTGCACACTTTTAAACAATGAGAAGCATTAAAAAGTTAAATAAACTGTTGTAAAACATCTACAATGGAAGGTCACTAACCTACTTCCTGTTAATGACCCAATCAATACAAAACATTGAGTGACTAATGCATTTGAGTGCTGTGATGCAGCCACCAGTACTGAACTGCTTTAACTCTAACCACTGATGCCTGGCACTTGTCAAGGCAACCAGACTCATTATCCAGAGTTCTCAATGAGATGTCCTCTAAAGAGCCAACTATGTACCCCCTCTGCAAAGCCCTACCTCGGCTTTCTCTGAAAAGCACCCAACAGATCCCACCTGTAAAAGAAGTATGCAGACCCCACTCTAGAAAACACAATTCCGACATCCTTTACCAAGCCCACCCAGAACCCTTTTTGTAAGTCTTCATTCAGTTCTCATTTCATAGGACTACAAAACCTGATAAAAACCCAATGTAAAACTCCTCTTCAATTACCCATCCAAAACACTTATGCAAACTACCACTGGGGTATATTTTTTAAAACCACAACCAGCCCCCATCTTCTGACTCCCATCCATAAAGTTGAAAAAATAATTGTAATGTGAACAATGCTCAGTCTCCCTGTCCACCCATCGCCACCTGTAGTGCATTTACCATTTTACAGGTGCTAAATTACATGTTGACCTTGATTCCATGCAATGCTCTGATCTTCCATTTTGTTGCATCGCACTTCCATTTTCTGCTGCCTTGCCCTGTAGTTACACTTGAGCAATAACATAAACTTGTTTTTCCCGTAAACCGGTACAAGCTGGTGCGAGGTATCTCGTGAGGTTATGTTGTACCTTCAGCTTGTTTTCGTGCATTCTATGCATATCTCTAGGACAGAGGGAGGATGCGCTGTGCAAAGCTCTCCAAGGCCAGAGATAGGGAAAGGAATGTCTTTTGCCTTGGCTCACCCAAGCAGAATCTTGCCAGGTCTGTGTGGGTGGACCTGATGCAGAGATGGGGCCAGCACCTGTGAATAGATGGGCGAGAGAGCCTGCTAGAGGCTTCTCGAAAATGTTGATTTAAACTATAAAAAGCGGTGTCTGTGGGGTGGAGTTCAGGAACTCAGTCTTGGAGTGGATGCACTCGCGGGACAACTTTGGTGCCCAGGGAGATGTCTTCCTGTGCCCCAGTCTCCACAGGGTTACCGACTTGCTGTTTTCGGTGCTTGACCTGGGATGTTGAACTCTCCGGTACAGACGCATCTGGTGAGGTGCTTTGTATATTAACTGTTTATATACCTGTATTCACAGTGTCATATATATAAATATATATATATATATATATATATATATATATATATATATATATATATATATATATATATATATATATATATATATATATATATATATATATATATATATATATATATATATATAGGAGAGCAAGAGGTGACCGCCCCCTGCAGGTTTCACGAAGTACGTTGCAGAACCTTATTGTCGAGAAGGATGGCATGGTCGACCGTGTCAAACGCAGCGGATAGATCGAGGAGCACCAAAGCTTGGGGCAAGTTAGAATCTGCCTTACTCTTTAGCTCGTCCAAGACAGACAGGACAACTGACTCGGTGGAGAGAGCCAGTTGAAAGCCCGCCTGGTGGGAGGCCAGGAGGTGGTTGTCCTCGACGTAGGAGGAGAGACAAGAGGTGATGTAGCTCTCCAAGATCTTTCCGAGGTAGGGGAGAAGGGAGATAGACCTGAAGTTAGAGGGGAGGGAGGGGTCTAGACCAGGTTTTTTAAAAATTGAACGGACTATGGCGGATTTGAAATACTTAGGGACTGAACCAGATGAAATTGAAAAGTTAAGAAGAGAGAGACGAGGGTCAGGGCAGTGGGTGAAAAGTACTTTCAAGATGCGAGCTGGCGCACAGTCGGCTGGGGAACCGGACTTCACTTTCTGGAGTAGAGCCAAGAACACATCCGGGGAGATAGGGGGAAACTGATTAAGAGGAGTAGAGGACAGAAAGGGGGCGGAGGAAGGGGGGGACGGAGAGACAGAGGGAATATAAGATTTGATCTTGACGATCTTCTCCAGGAAGAAGTCATTAAGAGAAGAGCAGAGGTCTTGGGAAGGAATAATGTTCGCATTGGCTCTGTCGGAAGCAACAAGGTTGCGAACTATAGAGAATATCTCCTTAGGTTTATTGGCTGAAAGGGATATTCTTTTCGAGAAGTAAATAGTTTTGGCTCGCATAATGGCTTTTTTATAGCTCGCCAAAAGCGTTTTGTATTTAGCTCGCAAAACAAGGCAGTATTTGCTCCTCCAGTGACGCTCGGAGCGTCTAAGATCCAGTTTGAGGATTTTTAGCTCGTCTGAGAACCATTTTTGGGCATCACGGGGGCGACAGGTCTTGACTTTCCTAAGGGGGGCGATTAAATCGCAGGAAGAAGACAGCCAGTGGTTCACAGCGTCTATTTGATGGTCTATAGGGAGTTTGCATAGGTCAGGGCCAGAGGAAGCAAGGGAGATACACAGAGAATCAAGGTCCATCCGGTTCCAGTTTCGGGCCAAGATGTTTTTAGGTAGGGGGGGCCTCACTTGTGTTCCGAGCTCAATGGAAAAAGAGATCAGTGAATGATTAGACCAAGTGCAGGGAGGGACGATGGGGGGAGGAATGGGACAGTTAGCTGACCAAATTTGGTCCAAAAAGTGACCATGGATATGAGTGGGGGAGTGAATGTGTGAGGAAAAATTAAGAGACTGAAGGGTAGCAGAGAAATCCTTGGAAGACGAGTCTTCTCTGGGGTCGCCCGGCCAATAATTAAAATCCCCCAGAAGAAGCACAGAGGAATTATTGACAACGAGCGTAGCCAGAAGTTCCTGCAGAGCAGGAACAAAGGAGGGCATGTACTGCGGAGGGCAATAGAAAAGGGCTACAGCAAGGGGGGCCCTGAGATTAACTGAACGGGCAACTAGGAAATCTACTCCACACATGGGAGGATAGGAAAGAGACTGAAACTGGAGGCTGGAGCGAATAATCATCGCCACTCCCCCTCCGGGTTTACCAGCGGGACGACCCGCCCGAAGAGCATAGAAGGAATTGGGGAGGGCAGAGAGAAGATCAGGAAGAGAGTAAGTAGAGAACCAAGTTTCCGTAAGGAAAAGAAAATCAGGGGTGTCGGTGTCCAGTAAATTAAAGATCTCCAGCTGATGTTTACCTGCAGATCTAGTATTGAGCAGGTAGGCAGTGGTCGTGTTAGAAGAGGGGGGGGGAGAAGAGGCCGGGATAGAAGAGGACTGCGACCAAGGGGAAGATGGCGAAGGTATGGGTAGTGGAGCTAATGGGGATAAAATGTCCGGAGCGATAATGCGTTGAAGCAGAAGAGGGTCAATGTACAGACCAGTGTTGAACGACAGGAGTTGAGCTGGGGTATAGATTAGAGAAAGGAAAGGGTTCATGGCCCCTGGTCCCTGCCGGTCGCGGACAGGCACAGAGGGGCTTGCCTTTGGCGCGCCGTCGGCGCGCTGACGGTGCGCCCTCTGCGCCCGTCCGCTGCGCGACCGGGGGAAACACATTGTTTATGGAGGGGATAAGCGGAAGGGGCGTGGCCTGTAGGTGGTGGGCGTGGCCTGTGGCCTCTGGGAAGTGGCGGCGAAAGGGTGGTGGCCCGCAGCAGCGTTCAATTCAGCTGCGCGGGAATGCCCAGAGCATGGGGGTCAAAAGAAGCAAGAGCTCCGAGGTAAGGAAATCAATAAGTACCAGACAATTTTGCAACCAAGACGTAAAAACAAGTAATGGCGTTCTCCCGGCTGAGCCTCAGGAGCTAGTGTAGCCTCTGGCAGACGCTCGCATTCAGCGTAGTTAAGTGCCTTCGGTTGGGGGCGTGGCTTGCGGAAGGTGGGCGTGGCCTATGGCCTTCGGGGATCGGCCAGCAAACAGATGCCCAGCGGGGACAACACAGTTTAAAAGCATAGAAATTGAGCAAACATTTTTAAAACAAGAGTTAATTTTTTACAAAACACTCTCCCGGCTGCGCCTCAGGATGTGTAGATGCCTCTGGCAAGCACTCGTTATCAGCGCTATGAAATGCCTTCGGCGGGGGCGTGGCTAGCAATAAATGGGCGTAGTCTATAGCCTAAGGGGATCGAGCAATAACACAGATACCCAGAGTAAACGGCACAATTAAAAGCATAAAACAAAGCAAATTGATTTTTAAAACAGATATTTAGGTTAAGCAGAACGTTCTCCCGGCTGCGCCTCAGGAGATAAATGAGCCTCTGGCAGGCGCTCGTAATCAGCGCTGGTAAATGCCTTCGGCGAGGGGGCGTGGCCTGTAGGTGGTGGGCGTGGCCTGTGGCCTCTGGGAAGTGGCTGCGAAAGGGTGGTGGCCCGCAGCAGCTCTCAATTCAGCTACGTGGGAATGCCCAGAGCATGGGGGTCAAAAGAAGCAAGAGCTCCGAGGTAAGGAAATCAATAAGTACCAGACAATTTTGCAACCAAGACGTAAAAACAAGTAATGGCGTTCTCCCGGCTGAGCCTCAGGAGCTAGTGTAGCCTCTGGCAGACGCTCGCATTCAGCGTAGTTAAGTGCCTTCGGTTGGGGGCGTGGCTAGCGGAAGGTGGGCGTGGCCTATGGCCTTCGAGGATCGGCCAGCAAACAGATACCCAGCGGGGACAACACAGTTTAAAAGCATAGAAATTGAGCAAACATTTTTAAAACAAGAGTTAATTTTTTACAAAACACTCTCCCGGCTGCGCCTCAGGATGTGTAGATGCCTCTGGCAAGCGCTCGTTAGCAGCGCTATGAAATGCCTTCGGCGGGGGGCGTGGCTAGCAATAAATGGGCGTAGTCTATAGCCTAAGGGGATCGAGCAATAACACAGATACCCAGAGTAAAAGGCACAATTAAAAGCATAAAACAAAGCAAATTGATTTTTAAAACAGATATTTAGGTTAAGCAGAACGTTCTCCCGGCTGCGCCTCAGGAGATGAATGAGCCTCTGGCAGGCGCTCGTAATCAGCGCCGTTAAATGCCTTCGGCGATGGGGTGTGGCCTGTAGGTGGTGGGCATGGCCTGTGGCCTCTGGGAAGTGGCGGCGAAAGGGTGGTGGCCCGCAGCAGCGCTCAATTCTGCTGCGCGGGAATGCCCAGAGCATGGGGGTCAAAAGAAGCAAGAGCTCCGAGGTATGGAAATCAATAAGTACCAGACAATTTTGCAACCAAGACGTACAGTTGGGGTGCATATACCCTTCAGTCTTTATTAATTAAGAGCGGCCCTTTTTTGTAAATAGAATATGAATTTGTTCATAAGAATGTGTAAATATATGAATTGCAGTCAGTTGTATTTTTACCCATAACAAATTTGAGGTTTTAAATCAAATGTATTGAATATAATTATTAAGGTTCCTTTTTGATTTTGATTTTGATTATGGTTGCAAACCGAATATGGACTCCTTTCAGGGCATGTATTATAACGGACATGAAGGAGGCAAATCCTCAAATTTGTATAAATGATTAAGGTGAAACATTCATGTTATTACCTAGCGGTATAAACGCAAGCCAATTTGCTGACAGATATGATACGATAAGATGGCGATGTCTGACAACGTTTGCTGCAGTTTGAAAGTTCCAGTCCACTTTCTATTACCATACTGCTATGGTGGTTTTTGGCGCCACTGGGGGTTTTATATTGCACTGTTTTAGCCTCCCATGTGTCAAGTGAGCAAGGACACAGCCTCGTGTCCGAAACGCGTATTGGAGGCATGCACCGGTCCACGCATTTGTGAAAAAATAAAGAAATGAAAATCTGATTTTGGCGTATGGTTGAGTCCGTGTTTCTGCTTGAGTGCACCAAGGCACTGGGAAGTTGTGGAGTTGATATATATGTGAGCAAGGCTCCTCGGAGCCGAAACGTCATGCGGCTGAATTTGCACAAATACATTTAAGCACCTAACTGGTCCGTGTCCGTGCTATCCTTGCTGGGGCGAAGTTCTGCGTGCTGGGAGTGAGACGCGGCTTTCTGGATATATATATATATATATATATATATATATATATATATATATATATATATATATATATATATATATATATATATATATATATATATATATATATATTGAAGCTCCGGTCCCACTGATCAGTCTGCGGTAGTGGGCTCCCGCAATTACAGACAGCTCCAGTTCCTTACAACTCCGCCAGGAAAACAGACCTCGTAGACATACTGGTGCTCGCACTCGTGTTTATTTCACAGAGTCAACAGACGAGACTCCATATCCCGTAAAAAAAAAGCCGATATAAGTTTCATCCGGGGTGATATGCCGATACACGGCACACGGCAATACACGTAAATTCCACAGAATCACATCTTGCGCATGCAGAGACTATCATGTAAATAACTTTACGCTGCTTAAATTGGGAATATTTGCTCATTTAAAGATGGCGCACAAGCATGTATTGATGTTGCAAGTTCGTTTTCTATGTTTGACACATGACAGCACGTAATATCTATGGCTGGTCGGCGTAGTGTAACTGACACCGATGAAGGCTTGAAGCCGAAACGCATCTGTTGACTCTGTGAAATAAACACGAGTGCGAGCACCAGTATGTCTACGAAAGCTGTTTTCCTGGCAGAGTTGTAAGGAACTGGAGCTGTATATATATATATATTCACTGAAAAAACCATAGGTTTCACACCAGTTATAGTTAGGAATTAGCATTTAAAAAACCTAAGAAATTCACTGAAAAAACCATAGGTTTCACACCAGTTATAGTTAGCTGGAAAGTTTACTGACATAAAACCAATGAAATTCCACGTTATAGTTAGTTGGACTCACTATAACTTGCGCGTGTAATGCACTGCTGATGACATCACATATTACATCACTCATGACATGGTCAGTGACATCACTCATGACATCACTGATGACACCATCCAGTGAATGTGTGTCTTTCTGAAAAATAATTTTTTTTATATGTATATGTAAAGGTCGATGGAAGAATAAATGTTTAAATAAGTGTCTTAATGGATGTTTTTTTTGAAAAAATATTATTGGTTAACTGGCTTATTAGTGTATCTTAGTGAGTACATACATTAGCGAGTAATGTTTAAATATTTAAATATATGTATCAGTGTTTCACTTTGTGTATAAGTGGCTGCATGGGTTGGTGAGTAGCTACATATGTGTGTATATGGGTTATTATATGTTTTTTTAGTATCAATATGAGTGTCTGTAAGATTTGGTGGGGGTGTTACTTAGCACATAGATGCATCAATGACTGACTCACTGTTTGTATGTTTTTTGAAAACAGCATATGTGCAGGTCTGTATGAGTGGATGAATGTGTATATGTGTGTATTAGTGATTGAATGCCTGTCTCACTAGTGTCTTTATCAGTAACAAGATATGTTTTAATCTAGTACATGTGAGTATTGATGTATATAAGTGAGTATATGTGATAGTGAGAAATTGAAATAGTTCCTGTTTAAATAAGTATGTGTTTCTATAAGTGATTGTTTAAGAGAGTAAATATGTGTAAGTTTCCTTAGAAGTAAGGTGGCAGTGTGTGTATATCTGTATATGCAAATAAATTGACGTTTATTGGTTTATTTGCATGTGTGAGTGTGTGTGTGAGTAACTTTTTGATGACTGTCGGTGTGTAACAGGATGTATAGGGGTATCACTACATATGATGAGTGAGTATATGTATGAGTGACTATATAAAACTGTTGGTGAATATGTGAATGTGTACATAGATGGTGGAATTACTGAATTGGTTGTTGTAACTGGTATGGGTATATTCACTTTTTTGAAAATGTTAGTTTCTATTTTTGAATATGTGTTTCAAGGGTTACTTTACAGTGAAAGGAGGTCTGTCACTCTGTCACAAGGATGGTCTCATCAGTGATGTCATGAGTGATGTCACTGACAATGTCATGAGTGATGTAATATGTGATGTCATCAGCAGTGCATTACACGCGCAAGTTATAGTGAGTCCAACTAACTATAAAGTGGAATTTCATTGGTTTTATGTCAGTAAAATTTCCAGCTAACTATAACTGGTGTGAAACCTATGGTTTTTCAGTGAATTTCTTAGGTTTTTTAAATGCGAATTCCTAACTATAACTGGTGTGAAACCTATGGTTTTTTCAGTGAATTTCAAAGGTTTTTTTAATGCTAATTCCTAACTATAACTGGTGTGAAACCTTTGTTTTTTTCTGTGAAATTCATAGGTTTTTTAACTGCTAATTTTTAACTTTTTATAGGGCTTTATACCCATGTACTTTTTAGTGAATTTCTAAGGTTATTTTTTCGCAAATGTCTTTAGCTGAGAATGGTATGTTTTTCTAAAAACGAACCCTATATTGTATATTAAGATAATATTGTTGTTTAAAAATAGCATTTTTTTTTTTCATATTTGACCCTGGTGCGCTCCCGGTGCGCGTACCGGTGAACGCCCCGGTGCGCTTACCGGTGCGTGTCCCGTCAGCGTAACAACAAAAAAAAGAAAAAAAATAATGAAGGCGTGAGCATGAGGAATGGGGACAGAGAGAGTGGTGTTAAGAGAAAGAGAGCTAGAGAGAGGAACACAGAGGGACTGTGTAATAGATAGTAAGACAGAGAAAAGGTGTAAGAGGAAGTAACTGAGAAAAAGAAAATGAATAAGGGAGCAAAAGAAGAGAAGAAAGAGGAAGAAGACTAAAGCAGAGGTGCTGGGAAAATGTGAATGGGTGATGAAAGTAAAAGGAAGGAGAGTTCAGAAGCCTCAATGATTAACTGCAAGAATAAAAGATCAATGACAACAGTTCAATAAACAATTCGCTCTCAGCATGTTTGAGTATGCAAGATTTATTGGGAACCCAATTAGAAAGTAATCACAATGCAAGATACGTGCACACGGAGACCTCAGCAAAAGCTCACTGAGTGCCCAATTGGTATGACAGTGCAGAGACATTTTATAGGTATATGCCCCCACAGGATGGGCATCAGAGCATACGTAATCTGGATCAGGCTATGACCTGATAGACCAATCAGTGAAGTGCACATATGGTGTGATACCCTTTTAAGGCTCGAAAGTGTGCCTACATTACCCACGTGTCATCTACAAGAGCAGAATTGGGTTTTTCCATAAAGGTGAAATCGGCGTTTCTAGTGTACGTGGGTTCTGCACGTATTTGACCAGCAAGGGCAGGTCATGTCATGTCGACATCTTTTACTGAAAGATATGAGGTTTGGCAATAGCAAGCTAAAAGCTGGAAGCTGGCATGTCATCTCTCGGAAGCCTTGCGTTCGCTCTGCACGTTGCAGCTGACTGACACACAAAATGGAGCGTGCGACCACTCTGTGGATTTCTGCTGGTGTCTTTCTTTAGTAGTTCAAAGAAGACTATAGGCCTGAAAACATATGTATTTGGTATCATATAAATGTCTGCTTCGTCATCCCCAAATCTGATACTAAATCATATGTTAATCAGAAGTCATTAATCTTTATCATCTCCTGTTCCTCATCCTCATCCTTGTGAGTGTGGTGTTGTGAACCACCTTTCCTGAATATGCAGTTGGCGCAGGACCTAAAAATTGCTGCACAACAAGATGGGCATATTCTTATCAGAAGGCACAGTGTCAAAAGAGCTGCTATCACTATTATAACTGCCTCAAGTATCCATGAGCCCCGGCCTGTGAACCACTTAATCACATCTTCCCATAGACTACCTGTGTGTATCCCGTGGGCTTCATCTCTTATATCTTTAATTTTTTTAATGGCTTTTATTATATTCCCACTGTTATCCGGAATAAATACACAGCATTGGCTCTGAGCCAGGGGAGATGCTGGGGAAGATGCCTCATGGAGGACGGAACAGACTCCTCCCTCCTTGGCCAGAATCATATCGAAAGCAATCCGGTTTTGAATTACGACAGCCCTCATGGAGGTGAGCTCTTCTGTTATATTTCCTAAGGCGTCAGTGGTAGAGTCCGCTAGATCTTCAATCATCCTGGACAACTGGTGTATCCGTTCTGAAGTATAGACATTGCCTAGTATTGGAACCATTGCCCCAACACCTGTTAACACGTGGTCTACCCAAGCGGCCGTTCTCTTGGCCCTCGCCAGTGTCATTTTTGGTTTTTCTGCTGGCACTAATTTTGTGAAGTGGGTCATTTTTGGGATGATGGAGGCTAAGTAGCAACTTCCATACCATCCTGGGGGCAGGTAGAAGTATGCCCATGGACCACAAACAAAGAAAAGGCCTTTGTAACCTACCAGACCTGGTGACGGCTCGTCACGACTCCTAACTCGAGTTAGTCTGGTTGTGTGGTTACAGCTGCTCATTCCCATGTAAATCTGGGGAACTGTCTTTATGGGTGGTATGCCTTTTATCCTGTTTATCCTGTCCTCGCAATCAAATAGGCCCTGCTCTCCTTGAGCGACCTCCTCGAAGGTACATCCAAATGAGATGCACTCCTTCCAATTGTCTTTGGACAGCAGTTCTGAAAGGGTGCATGTTCTGGTAGCCCCCTTTGGAAGAACCGGCACTCTCTTGGGTGTTACTACTTCTTCCTTGAGGATGCAGGAGGGGGCTGGAACTTCCCCTACCCTGAACCTTGGTATTTTCAAGTGGCCTGTTTCTATGTCATCCCAACCTGCTCTGCCCTTCCATTCCTTGTTTATGGACGCCCTGTCAAATCCCTTTAGCATCTCTAAGTCTCCCTTAGTTGGCTGCATATTCATACAAGGGATCCTCTTAGGTCTGGGAGGGGGGCCTGTTGTCTTCCTGCTATAGCTATAGCCATTGCTGCCGCTGGGATCAACAGTCAGTATTTCAGATGAGGGTGTACCTATCGATACTGACGCAAACATGCCGTGTTGACTTTGGAACATGTCTCGCAAGAGGACACAGCCTACATATTTGGATAATGGCAGGACGTTGTACTTTAAACTATGTGTGGTGTCTGTGGGCAGGTGTGTGCAAACATAGCAGTCAGATATATTCAAAATTGTCACATACAGTTTCAACATTTCCACATATTGGTTCCCTTCGTAGGTATCCCACAATCCTTCTTTGTCCCCTTTATTCACATCCACCCCCACACCAGTAATGTTCATTGTTATATTTTGTTCATAGTCTCTTGGTATTTTTGTTGGCTCAGTTCCATCACTACCATCCCCCACCCTTCCATTGAGGTGTGGTATTTCAAGCTCATTAGAATATGTTATTATAATTGTCGTCACTATTACCGCTGGAACTGGTAACAATATTGCAAGAATCACTGCTCTCCAATTACATGTATGTCTCTCAGTGGACTGCATGACTCTGTACAAATCTCTCCCTTTCCTAAGCTATGCAATCTTCTTGTGAATAGGCCCTGAATTTATTCTTGGTCCACTCGGTCTTGTGAATAGGCCCTAAATTTATTCTTGGTCCACTTGGCGCTATGCTGGCTTGCCCTTAGAGTCAAGCATTTACCCACTGCTCTTCTCTCAGTTTTCAATGTCTCAAATAGGTCTATGACCAGTGATTTCTGTTGCAAAAGTGGCACAATGGATGGTGTTCAAGGTTTTGAATAATGCTAGAACCAGAACTCTGTATCGCAAAAATAGAACTATTGAGAATGTCAAAACGTAGGTCTGTTAACTCTTGCTCAGGAATTTGCTCTTGGCTCGCCGGAAAGGAAATATCATTGAAAATCAAACGTATTAGCTCACTGAGCAATAGAGGCCTCGGCACCAGGAGGGTCAGAGTTGCAGTTATGTCTTTTCCCGGACATAAAATAGTTAATTGTATCCTGGACCGTTGTCCGCAGGCTTGTATTGACACAGATCGAAGTCTATTTGTCAGGAGCATTGCATTTAGCCAGCAGTCCGTTGATCATTAACTTCCTTGGTCATGTTTCTGTTTGCTGTGGGAGCGAAGGTTGTATCCCTTGCTGGGCTCGGCGGCTGCCAGCTGAATCGGTTGCGTCTTTTCTCCGTCCGTTACTTTCTTCGTGTGTGATGCATGAATCCACGACGCTACGCCTTCACACTTCACAGCTGTGGCCGTCGTGAGGATGACCTGCCTTGGCCCCTTCCACCTCGGCTGCAAGCAGTTCCTCCGTGTGTGGGCTTTGATCCAAATCCAATCACCAGCCTTTAGGTCATGGGGTGGCGGTGTCACTGCATCTGGAAGGGACGTCAGCACCTGGCAGTGGAGGTAACGTAAGACATGTGTTAACTCTTTACAGTAACATAGCAATAAGTCGTCCATTACTGACAGGGGGGCTGTTGACATATGCCCTAGTATTTGCATGGGTCGGCCAAATATGATCTCATGGGGGCTTAACTTTGTTATTCTGTCTGGTGTACATCTCATTGCTAAAAGTGCGAGAGGCAGCGCGTCTACCCACGAAAGGTCAGTTGACGCACAGATCTTTGCAATTTTATTTTTCAAAATTCCATTTCTGCGCTCGACAGCCCCTGCCGCCGGCGGGTGATAGGCGCAGTGTAGCCTTTGTTTTATGGCCAGTCCCTTGCACAGCCCCTTTATGACGTTGGAAATGAATGCAGGACCATTGTCGGATGCCAGGACGGAAGGTACCCCGAATCTGGGTAATAGCTCTTTAAGTAAACACTTTGCCACGCTCTGGGCATCACAATTTTTGGTGGGATAGGCCTCTACCCATTTGCTAAACATACAAACAATTACCAAAACGAACCTATATGACTGGGTGGGGGGCATGTCTATAAAATCAAGCTGAACACTTTCAAATGGTCCATGGGGGGGTGGAAAGTGGCCAGGCGCAGTTGGGATACCTTTTCCAGTGTTGTACTGCGCACAGACAGCACACTGCTTGCACAGCCTCTCTGCTGTCTGGCGGAATTTCGTGTTGTACCAACACTGGGAGAATAACCTGACCATGCCATCCCGCCCCACGTGTGAGGGTCCATGGAACAACCTACTCATTGAAGGGAGCATGGTTGAAGGCAAGCATATCTTGCCATTAGGTCCTACCCATAGCCCCTCTTCAGTTTGTTTGCATCCCTGTTGGTTCCACTCCTCTCTTTCACTGTCAGCTGCCTCCCTCTGAATACGTATTGGATCAAAATGCAGTGAACCCTTACCCTCTTCTGTGTCTGTCTTGTTGCCTACTAGTTGTACCATAGCTTGCTCGCAACCTGTAAGCGCTATTCTCTTTGCTTCTTGGTCAATGAAGGCATTGCCTCTGGAGATGGGGTCTTTTGATGAAGTGTGGGCAGCACATTTTATTATGGCCACCTTGCAAGGTAATAGCAGTGCTTGGAGGAGGTCACAAATCAATTGTGCATGCTGTATTTGCTGGCCTGCTGATGTAAGGAACCCCCTCATTGACCATAACTGGCCAAAATCGTGGACCACCCCAAAGGCGTACTGACTGTCCGTGTATATATTTACTTTCTTCCCTTCAGCCCATGCACATGCTCTGGTGAGTGCCACAAGTTCAGCTGCTTCTGCACTTTTTGCTGCTGTCAGTCTCCCTCCTTCCAACAATTTAGTTGCTGTGCCCACCGCATAGGATGCTTGTAGTACTCCTGTGTCATCCCTTAAACATGACCCATCTACAAATAGATCCCCTTGAGCATCTGGGAGCGGTGTGTCTTTAAGGTCCGGTCGTATCTTAGTGTGCCTGTCTATTGCCAATGCGCAATCATGAAAGGAATCATCTGAATCAAAGTCCTCCAGCTCATGCTGCGTGGGTACCAAGCATGCAGGGTTCAAAGTGGTACACCTCTTGATGATAATGTGTGGTGTCAGGAGTACCAACTCATACCTGGTGAGGCGTGCATTTGTGAGGTGCTGTGTCTTAGTGGATGTCAGAAGTGTGTCCACGGCGTGGGGCACGTGCAGCACTAGTGTGTGTCCTAGCACTAAGTTGTCTGATTGTTCCACGGCGAGTGCTGCAGCAGCTACTGCTTTCAGACACGGTGGGAGCCCTGCAGCCACTGGGTCTAGTGTGGCAGAATAGTATGCCACGGGGCGGTAGAAAGCTCCATGTTTCTGAGCCAAGACCCCCGTCGAGCACCCCCCCTTCTCGTGGCAGAACAAATGAAAGTCTTTCCCATAGTCTGGTATGCCTAATGCTGGTGCTCCTTCTAATTCCCTTTTTAGCGCATTGAAGGCTGCCTCGCATTCTTGTGACCAGGGTACAGTGTCAGGTATGCCTTTGTGTGTCAGTGCCTGCAGAGGTTTTGCAATGAGAGAGAAGTTTGGTATCCAATGGCGACAGTATCCTGCAACTCCTAAGAAAGCTCTAACTTCCTTCTGAGTGCGGGGTCTGGGAAAGTGTGTTATTGTCGAGATTCTGTCTGGCAACAGTTTTCTTGTTCCTTCTGTTAACTCATGGCCTAAGTATTTCATAGAGGTGAGGCAAAACTGTAACTTCTTTGAGGAGACTTTGTATCCCTTTAATGCTAAGTGGCATAGGACAGCGATGGTGTCCTTCACACAAGCCTCCTTTGAAGGTGAGGCCAATAGCAAATCGTCAATGTACTGGATAAGTATGGACCCCTCCTTTAGTACCAGGGAGTCTAAATCTGTTTTTAAGGCATGTGTGAAAATGAATGGTGACTCTGTATAGCCCTGAACCAGCCGTGTCCAACAAAATATTTTTTGTCGGAAACTGAAGGCGAAGAAGTGTTGGCTGTCAGGGTGCAAGGGGATTGTGAAGAAGGCGGAGCTAAGATCCATCACAGTGAAAGTCGTAGCCCACACAGGTATATTAGATAATATTGTCGCTGGGTTTGGGACCACTGGGAAAGATGGCAAGACTATTTTGTTCAATTCTCGGAGGTCCTGAGTGAATCTATAGACAGGGGCCCCATTCGGGCCCTTGGATCCTTTTTTCACAGGAAGTATCGGGGTGTTACATTGACTGTATTGAATCTCCCTTAAAATTCCTTGCTTCAGGAGGTCTTGTATCACTGGTGCGATGCCCTCCTCCCCTTCTTTTGAGATCTTGTATTGTGGCACTCTTGGGAGAACTGCCCCTGGCTTCAGTTTTATCTGTACCGGTGGGTAGTTCAATACCCGCCCTACGTCATTGGCACTTGTTGCCCAGACCTCTGGCGGCACACAATGTCGTAATTCTGGCGGTATTTGGAGGTCGGGGCATGTCATGAATGCTTGTACAATTAAACCATTTGCCTTGCTCTCTAAAAAGACCCCTGTTGGTGAGCAGTGTATGGTGCATTGTAATTTGCATAACAGATCTCTCCCCAGCAAATTCACGGGGCAGAACCTGCTAAGAATGAATTGGTGGTGCACTGTTATCGTGCCTACTACAAACTGTAGTGGCTCAGTAAGGTATTCTGTAATAGGTTGGCCAGTCATGCCTACTGCGGTTATCGTAGTCCTGGAAAGTGGAGCTTCAGGCGTTGTTAGTGCCTTCAGCATTGATCTTTGAGCCCCTGTGTCAATTAGAAATGGAACAACCCTGCCCAATACCTCTCCCTCTACATATGGTCCGGATTGATCTACTAATATTGCTGGTGCTGCTATTATTACGCAGTTTCCCACTTTCAGGCATCCCTAGAATGGTGCTGGGGGTGGGGGTGGGGGCCAGTCATTCGTTACTGGAGTCCATCCCTCCCCTCCTGCCCATTGCTGCTGGGACTCATTTTCATGTGGCGTGTTGTCTCTGTACTCTGTGTGCTGAGTGTAGTTGGCGTGCTGGTGTCTGCCTGTTGCCCGCTGTTCTGTTTGTACCTACTGTCCTCACTTCTTTTCTTTAATATTGGACAATCTGCTTTCCAATGATTAGGATCCTTGCAATAGAAGCATGCTGTTCCTTGGGGTAGCAGGGAGGTTGATCTGCGGGGTAAAGAAGGTGTCCTACCGGTCTGCTGTCTTCCTACGCCTCGCCCCCCCCCCTCTGCTCCTTTCCCTGCCTCTGTTATTGCTATAGAACCGTTCCTGTGCTACCATTAACCTGACTTTTTCTTTCTTTAATTTTTCTGTCTCCATTGCCTGCGCGCTAGCCTGGAAATCTGCACAGTATTTAGCCGCTGACAGCACTTTTTCGATTTTCTCCTGCTGCCAACAGACGAAAGAAGTCTGAAGGTGTGTCCTGATGGGTGGTGCAAGGCCTTGTACAAATGTAGTTACCAGAGCTGGCATTGCATCTCCCATGGGGTCTTTCAATCCACTGTTCTGCCTATATACTTGCAGGAGGCGGTCAAAGTATGCATTCACACTTTCATCCTTTTCCTGTTTGGTACTTGTAATTTTGCTCCAATCAACCCTATCTTCAGGCACCTTCTCCTTCAAATGTCCCACTACTTTTTTGTATAACTCCTCTACTTCTGGGCCTGGTGTCCCTCCGTTCCCCCGCTTTGGTTCAACCTCTGGCCACTCAATCGCTCTTTTACAATCCTCCCACAGATCTTTTGGGATGATGATGTTAAAGAGCGTGTCGAGGTCGCGCCACAGTAAACCTCCTAATGATGTCATTCTGCTAAGCTCCTCTCTTAAATGGGGGAAGTCTCTGCTGAAGGCGCTAATGTCTTGCCTTGACCATGGGACATAAACCTATTCTACATCATTTGGCGCGCTGCCAGGTGGTGGTGGTATCTCTCGTAGGGGCATGATAAGTGATGGGGCCTCTGTTGTCGTAGAATTGCCTGTTGTGTTGGCTGCGGCGATGGAGTGGGCCAGGGAGTAGGCTACGTCAATTACTGCACATTTGTGAATTAGCTGCTTCCATTGTTGTAATTTATCTATAGCATATTCAAGCGTGTCCTGCAACTTAGACTCCTCCCATGTTACTAAATCTGGGTCTGTGAATCCGAACTTCCCTACCTCCCAATCATATTTTTCTGGAAGTTGGGCACGACTACCTGTGGTCGTCTGGGCGTCAGCTTGCTTTGCATATGCTGAGTGGGCCTGGGGTGCTTTGTTCATTAACTCTGCGCGTGCTAAGGACAGTGTTTTCTCTAAATATCTCCTATGCTGTGTTTTTATAAAAGAGTCCACAGTTAGTGAGCCCTCAACAAGCTGCTGTAGTAGCGCCTGACACTTTAAAGAATCACTTTTTAACATCAGTTTTGGTGAATTTGGATTTGATGCTGAAGCCCCTCCCACCGTTCCCCCAAAACTGCCTCTTCTTTTGATCTCTGGAGCTGGCTCTGTTTCTGTCAAACACTGCTCTAGTGTGGAAATGTCGTGTTCTGTGTGATGGACATATGTAAATGCATCCCATATTAGCGAGTGCCATTGTTGTTTGCTGAGTGAGTCATCCTGTGATTCATCCTCAAATAATTGCTGCCACGGACTGTCTATTAGCTTAGGTATTTTAATCTGTTTTTTAGTACATTGTTTGAGAGCGCTGATTTTCTTCTCGTTGTAATCTGAAGCGGCTTTGACAGCTATCTTTCTCATCAATTTCAGCGTAGCCAGGTCTTGGATAGACTCCAATTCTGGTTTCGCAACCTTATCTTTCAATGCTCTGCGTACAAAGGTTACGGCTGCGTCTCGTTCCCCGGGAGTCAGCTCAGTGTGTTCTGGCTCTGGTACCTGCAGCGGTGAATCACCACCCAGGCATCCCAAGAGAATATCTTCTAAGACTTGGTCTTCTGCCTCTTCTTCTTTAACTTGTACACATGGGAATGCGCCTATTGTATCTAATTGCTCTTTTCTCCATCTGCCTTCCAATTTTGCCTGTAATATATTTTTTTTAATTTCCATAAGTTCGCTGTGGACTTTAGATTTGACTGCGCTTGTTGAACGCATATCGCTTAACACGGAGTCCCAATTATGGTACGCCTCCCATTCTAAACTTCTAATCTTCTTTCCTTTTATATTTAACATTTGGCGCAAGTATGATAGTTTGGCCATGTCATATGTGTCATTACATGGGAATTGGAGATCCTTGTTTTTAGATGTCAGATCATGCCACTTATGTGTGTACATTATTGAGCTTAAGCCTTTTTTTATAGCTACATTATATGCAGGTGAGTTCTTAGGTGGGGCTGGCTGAGTCGTATTTAAATTCTTTTTACTATTGAGGTTTCCCATGGTTGAGTCGTGTGTAGCAGCTAGTCCTAAACGCTTTACAAATAACTGTTCAAGTATACCAGACAGATGGGTTGCGGGGTGGACGTCAATAGAGTAACATGTGACACAATAGGTTGACAAATACTCCACTTATATTTCAGCCGTACAGTATTTGCAGGGGGGCAACAAGAAAGCCATACATCAATCACCCCAACAGGTCATGTATGCAAATTCACCTAAGCATTTTCACAAGGGAAAAAGAAGCCAGATCCTATTTTGTTTGTTTGGGCCTTGACGGCCTGTGAAACCGGTAAGGTAGGAAAACAGACCCTGTCTGCGGCTGTGCCACAGGGTGCTGGCATGCAACAATAGAGCAATAGTGGTGAATTGTTTCACTCTGTTCAGTCAATCACAAAAACATCTAGGACAAATACAGGGTTCCTACGCAGCAGCGCTGTAGAAGAACCCTTCTGTGCAGAGAATGTGTGTGGGTCTGCTGTACTTAGTCCCAAAGAAGTGAGGGGAATATTAGAACTTTTATCAAAAACCATCAAATTTTCTATTTTTAGGGAGGTGCACTTTAATCGGTCTTTCCAGCCAGTCCCTTCCAGAGGCCAGGGGGTATTGTGGGCGGGAGTACTTATTTGGCAACGTTGGTAACTGGGTGTGTGAGATGGATGTTTTCTACCAGATCTCCTTCAGTAATGTTCTTATTATACGGTTTAAATGGATAAGCCGGCAAAGGTAACCTAGAACCTAGCCAAAAAATACTCCTCCTTCCTAGCAATATTTGGCCACTACATAGGCTAAGCACATCACAAGTACACAATAAAAAAATGCAATGAAACCGATAATGATTGAGAAAAGAAACACTGTTGTACTAGGCGTCACACCCCCCTCCTCGTGCCGAGTATATCCCCTTGGCACGAACCTAGAACCACTCTGGCCCCTAGGTGGACGTCTCCAGGGGGAGGGTGGAGGCGGAACCCAGGCAGGGCGACTGGCGTTAGCCAAAGAGCCAGAAGCGCCCGGGGCTTCCTCATAAATGCCAAAATATTAGGCCAGCTGCGCGTGGGCGATGGTGCTGGACCCAGGCCAGAGCTCATGAGAACAAATAAAATCACAATCTATCAGATACACAGTATAAACTAAATCTAGTAGCCAACCTGGCCACTCGTATCGCGATACTCAACAGGCACAAATACTATGTGCCAATCTGGGGAGCGAAACTGCCACGTCCTAAAATGGCGAGCTACCTGCTACCACCCACAGGGGAGCACAAACTGCCACAGCTCACAATGAGGGGCCAACTGCTACAACCCAATACCGGAGGGTTAAAGTCTCCTCCCAAGTGTACTCACCGGGCTTCGTCCAGTCTGTTAGAGCCTACCGACGTCCACTGCACCCGCTGGGAATGGTCTGGCGATGGTATCCCGCATCCCAGCTGCCGGTGACTCTCTGCGGCGGGGGTAGGGGTTGCAGACCTTCGCTTCAATGGCTGGTCAAGGGCCCACTGACACGAAGTCACCAAAGAGTTACTGCTGGCCAGGAATCCTGCAGAAGCTTGCCGTCACCAGCCAGCCAGGAAACGCAGGGGACCAAGGTCAGACCCTATAAGATAAAAAAAATGTATGTGAGAAACGGCAGTGAACTTCAGGCAGCAATGACAGAGGTGAACACACGCCCGTGGCACAGAACGTCAGAAAGGTCAACAGCGCCGAGGGCTGGAGGAAAGGAAAAGAGAGCTAGACGGGAGCTACCTCCCGGGTCGTGTGGTGACAAAAACACACGTAAACCATCGGAGCCAGAAACAGCAGAATGAAGAAGGTGATCAGAAAAGGAACCCCGAAAGACATGGAGTCTGAACAAGCCTTGTAAATATCCCCAGGACACAGGCACACCTCGTCAGACATAGAGGGCCAAGAGTAAGAAGAGTCAGCAGAGTCAGAAACACAACACAAGCGAGCCGAGAGCGAAAAAAAGAGCAGGACAAGACCAAAGACAGCAGAGAGGCCACACACGGATCATCCACAGGATCCGACCCCCTCCAGCAACCAACCAGGCCGGGGAGAGATAAACAAACAGAACGTTATCACCTCAAATCCCGCCCTTAGAAGGGTGCCAAAAGGGTCCGATCCAGTGTCTGCTCCGTCGGTGTAGCCAGTCAGCTGTATTGGGCCCGCAGCATTCTCCACCAAATGTAGAAGCCTCAATGATTAACTGCAAGAATAAAAGATCAATGACAACAGTTCAATAAACAATTCGCTCTCAGCATGTTTGAGTATGCAAGATTTATTGGGAACCCAATTAGAAAGTAATCACAATGCAAGATACGTGCACACGGAGACCTCAGCAAAAGCTCACTGAGTGCCCAATTGGTATGACAGTGCAGAGACATTTTATAGGTATATGCCCCCACAGGATGGGCATCATAGCATACGTAATCTGGATCAGGCTATGACCTGCTAGACCAATCAGTGAAGTGCACATATGGTGTGATACCCTTTTAAGGCTCGAAAGTGTGCCTACATTACCCACGTGTCATCTACAAGAGCAGAATTGGGTTTTTCCATAAAGGTGAAATCGGCGTTTCTAGTGTACGTGGGTTCTGCACGTATTTGACCAGCAAGGGCAGGTCATGTCATGTCGACATCTTTTACTGAAAGATATGAGGTTTGGCAATAGCAAGCTAAAAGCAGGAAGCTGGCATGTCATTTCTCGGAAGCCTTGCGTTCGCTCTGCACGTTGCAGCTGACTGACACACAAAATGGAGCGTGCAACCACTCTGTGGATTTCTGCTGGTGTCTTTCTTTAGTACTTCAAAGAAGACTATAGGCCTGAAAACATATGTATTTGGTATCATATAAATGTCTGCTTCGTCAAAGTATGAGGAATGACAGATAGTGACGGAACCATAGAAAAAAAACAGTAGTGACGGAGGGAAAGAAAATAGCAGTGAGTGTAAGTAAAGAGGAGTCAAAGAGGGTGTATATAAGTGAATAAGGGTAATACATAGGGAGTGACAGAGAGAAAGAAGAGAGAGAGAGTAAAGGAAGGAGTGTCAGAAGGGTACTAAGTGAACCAGTAAAAAAGGTAAGTGAAGGAGTGTGGATAAGCAGAGGTACTGAAAGACGTTGAATGTGGTAGGAAGTAAATATGGAGCATAAGAATAAGTGAGGGAAGCAAAGTAAGGAAACAAGGGTGAGGTAGGGTGAGAGAAAAGTAGTGAGGTTAAAGCAAAGGGTGATAACAAACAACATTTTGTAAACACACTTACCATATAATTAATGAAAACTTACTTGTATCTGTGAAAGACAAAAGAAAAAACACGTTATAATTAGTAAAAAATATATATTAAAATAGAAGAAACAGATCAAGAGGTAAAAAATCAAAAAAAGTGTACTAAGAAATAAAGCAATAGTGAAGGATAGAAAAACAGAAATAAAGTAATGTAGAAAGAGAAAAAAGAAGGAAAAAGAAATAGAAAGAGAACAAATTACTGAAGGTAAGTAAGATACTAAAAGAATGTGAGATACCAAAACGAAATCAGAAAAGATAAGAAAGTAAAAGGAAAATGAGTGAAAAGGAGAGAAGTCTGAATGAGGAACTATTGATAAAAAAGAGGAATAGAGGATGACTGACAGTTAATGAAGGGGAGTCACAGAGTGAAGGGATGAAGGGAATGAGGTTAATATAGAACGATGGATGAAAAAGGAGTGAGAGTGTAAGTATACAGAAAGAGAAAGACTGAGTGAACTACAGTAAAATGAGTGCAAAAGAAAAATAAAGGAGAAAAAGAAAGATAGAGAGGGGAAGAAAACTAAAGCAGTGGTACTGAGAGAATGTGTAAAAGATAAAAAGTGGTGGAAGGAAGAGAGGAAATGCAGACAGTTCAAATTTGATTGAGAAGGTGTGAATGAAGTGCAGTAAAGGAACAGCGATGAAACAAAGTTAAAAAAAGGCAGTGTAAATGAGTAAAGAGAGGTAAATAAGGGTGAAAAAGGAAAATGAGTGTGAGGCAATGTGAATACAATATAAATTACACAATGCAAACTATAGAATAACTTCTACAATATGCTACATTATTTATTTTTGCTGTTCTCAGAATATATTGAATTTCACTTAAATTAGTGAGTTCAAAGTCTTCATCATATAACAGCGGGAAAAAAAAACACAATCTAAAAGATTGTGTTTAAAAAAACCCATTCAAACATACATCTCATATATGTACACTAATCTTTGATTCACTTACTTTTCCGTGAGGCCAAATAGAAGATAGTGAAGGTCCTTTTGGTGGAAAAAAAGTCTGCTGTGCTCTATAACTTCCATTTCATCGACTTCCTATGAAAAATCTAAGAACATCATACCTTACACTTTCCTCACAGCCAATTTGTGTCAGATATATCAGTATTTTTTACTTTGAGACCCACTTAAAGTATCTATATGAGATAAATAATTTAAAACATTAGATTAACTAACTAACTAACTATCTATTCCCATCTTCAAAGGCCAATTCCCTTTACTAAAACTTTGGTTTTAAAAACACTAGATAAGAATTTGTAGAGTCATAAGGCAAACGTTGTTTATAAGTTAAATGAGAATCATTGCAGTAACTCCATCCTTTTTCACATTTTAAGTAGCATGTATAATGTCCTGAGGTTGTCGAGGAACCGTCATGATAAATAATAGCTTCAGCTGTCAAGGTTCTTCCTGAAATTGATAACTGAGAAGCCACAACATTTTTGATAGAAGTTGTCAATTTAGTTCCATCAGGTCTACATCGTTGGAAAACTAAAATGATATACTGCCCGTAACTTTGTATAAATAATGTGGATAGCATTGGATAGTTACAGTGGGCCCGATTCACAGAATGAACTTACTACTTTTGGCATTCACAGAATGCACTTACTACTTTTGGTATTCACAGAATGAACTTACTCATTTCAGTATTCACAGAAGTTAGGACTACTAACTTTAGGACTCCTAAATGCCTTCTGTGAATACCGAAAGTCTTAAAATTAGGATTTTTCTCAATTTAGTAGTAGTAAAGTTAGGACTACTAACTTTAGGACGCCTAAATGCCTTCTGTGAATACCGAAAGTCTTAAAATTAAGATTTTTCTCAATTTAGTAGTAGTAAAGTTAGGACTCCTAACTTTAGGACTCCTAAATGCCTTATGTGAATATCGAAAGTCTTAAACTTATGATTTTTCTCAATTTAGTAGTAGTAAAGTTAGGACTCCTAACTTTTCTACTACTAAATTGAGAAAAATCATAATAGTAGTCCTAACGTCTGTGAATACCGAAATGAGTAAGTTCATTCTGTGAATACCAAAAGTAGTAAGTGCATTCTGTGAATGCCAAAAGTAGTAAGTTCATTCTGTGAATCGGGCCCATTGAGTACACACCATATTATGATCTGCTGCTTTAACTAGATTTTTAAATGACACTGATTTACAGTCAGGTAAAGTCAAATATATAAATCTTTCAGTGTCTATTCTAGTAGTACTTGATGAACTACAATTGTGGCAGTCATGCTGCCATTGATAAGAAAGGCTGAAAAGATTATCTACATCTACACCTTCATCTTCCAAAACACCAAACATATACATTAAAAATTCCTGACAATCCTGCTGAATGTTCTGTGAAAATTTATCTTGACCAGAACACATATCTAAAATATTTTGAATTTCTGTTACACTTTCTATTTTTGCTTTATCACTGCTACATTTCTCAAACACAGAATTCAATAAACCACACAATCTTTGATCCCGATTTTCAACAATCTGTTCTTGTAAAGTTTTAAGAAAAAAACAACATTAACCACTACATTAGCATAGCAGGTGACACCAGAACTATTTTCAAACTGAAATCCAACAACATTTTCTTCACAATTCTTTTTCTTTCTGTTTTAAATTACAGTTTTGTCTACTTTTTGTCTTTTTGCTACTACCTCACTGCAATTACTCTCATTTCTTCTTTTTCGGCCTACCATACGTTTTTCAAACAGAGGATATTGAGGCAAATGTGGAGCATACTCTCTTCTTAACCTATTGTATTCTTTAACACAATCTAGATCTGCACAAATTTTTGTCTCATCAGACTCAATCAAGTACAATCCTGATAAAGTTCTGACTAGGGATAATCCTACATATGCCATACCCTCTTTAAACACAGATCTTCCAATGTTCACTAAAGCATTATCTACACTTAAACCTTGAGATTTATGATTTGTTACTGCATATGCCAAACAAACAGGAAACTGTTTTCGGTGAACATATAAGTCTTTTACAAGTAAAAATCTAGCAGAACAACGACTGATTTGTTGTACTTGCTCAATGCCATCAAATTTTATTTTTAAAAATTCAATTCCATCTCTACTTCTATAATTCACAAAATCAACAACATAACCCATTGCTCCATTTACCAGACCTCTTTCAACATTTAAATTCCTTCTCAAAATGATACGACAATTTAAACACACATTCAGAGTCTTTTCAAAACCAGCTGTTTTCGAAATACTTTTCTCTAATGAATCCAATTTGGTTTTCAAATTTTCGGACAAAACAATTGTTGCACCCATATGCTCTATTTTATCTATTGCTTCCAGTTTCACAATCTCTTCATTTTCTAACTCTAACATTTTGTTGTTGAAGATGGAACATTTCTTCTCAGTCATTTTTTTAAAAATATTCTCTGGAAAAATGTTTTCATTTGGATACAAATTTGAAATTAATCGACCATGTACAGCTTCTTTCCCAAGCTCGCTTACTTTTCCAATTCTTTCATCTTGTAGAATATTTTTACAATCTTCATCCTTTGCCTGTCGCATATTTTGAAGCAGTTCAGCATATTTAAAATGTAACCATATATTAACGTTTCGAATGCTTCCAAGGGACTTCCTAGTATCTTCATGTGTGAGCATTTTAAACACTGGTTGTCCTTTTACTGGAGTCAACTGCAATAGATCTCCAAAAACAATAATGTGTTTTCCTCCAAATAACACATCATACTCTGTTCTAAGAATTTCTTGCATTCTCAAACGCACAAAAGCAAGCATTAGATTTGAGACCATGCTTACTTCATCAATAATAAGAAGTTTCATTTTCTTCAAAACTCTTGAAACTTCAGAACACGCATCTCCAGATAACTTGTTGTAATGCAATTTATTATCATGCTCAACTGGCAGCATCAGTAAACGATGTAGAGTAATCCCTTTAATATTATGTGCTGCCAGACCAGTTGGAGCAGTTACAACACAAGACAGCGGTGAATCAGTCCTTTTCTGAAGATAACTTGCAATGGCTTTAATTAGAAAACGTTTTCCTGTCCCCGCTTCTCCACTTACGTACAGTCGGACAGGGTCAAATGATGTACATGAGCACTCTTTTTTCTCATGTCTGAATCCATGTTCAATCTGCTCTGTGACTTCATCATATATCTTTTTCTGCTCAACGTTTAGTTGCTTTACCAAATCTTCTAAGTTAACTCCATCCTCTTGAGCTTGTTCCATAGCTCTTTCCACCTCATCCATGGCAGTGGCAGCTTCATTTTGGATAATAGGTCCTCCTAGTGGATCCTGACTCAATGAAGTAGAACTCTGACTGTCTTGAGAACTGTCTCTAGCTATCTCTTCAGCAATTGTGGTTTCTTGCTCTATTTCTTCGTTTAACATTTGCAGATAATTTAGAAAAATAGGACATTCTATAGTATCCTTAGTTGCATTAAAAGAGTCTTCATAACAGAGAAAATCTCCAAGTAGTTCCTCTTCTGTACGCCATGGCTTAAAGAGTTGCAAAAGAGCTAAATAGTAAAATTCTCCTTTGTCTGGAGCTTCACAACTCAATTTTTGATGATTAATCAAATGGCCTTTTTTCTGCTTCACTAGACATCCTTCATAGCCAATGACTGCATATTTTCCATTTTTGATATCTTCTGTGATGTTCCTCTTATAACTGTAGTTTTGCAGAACTTCATACAAACAAGTGTTCTCAAGGTGAGTACTTCTATTTGGATAGTATGTATCCAACATATTTGTCTTCAAAATATCTGTACTGTTTGGTTCTTTCTCCGCCAAATATTCAATTTCTTGTACAGATTTCAAAACTCGGTTTCGTGTTGCAGCAAGACCTAGACTCACCCAAATGTTTGTTCTTGATTTGGCATAGAGACTTGCTGATGATAACCGATCAAAACATTCATATGCTCCAATTTCTCTATGTGACAACATCTTCAGACTGAAACTATATAATTTCTTGCTTAAACTCTTTTCATGTGAAATGTCCTCCCACATTTCCTTCAGTTCTGTCTTTTCTTTTTTGGTGATGTAAGATGTCACATATTGAGCCACAGCAATAGAGTTGTCAGCAACGAACTGAATATCCATGTTAGCATTCCACATGGACAAAATCACTGGGTTGTAATCGTTGATGTACTTAGATTCCTCGTTTCTTTTCAAATTGTATGTATTTTTGGGAGATTTCCTCGTCACAGTATGTCGTAGAGATGACATCAAATTATTTACTCTTCCCTTAGAAATCACTGGTCGTGGAAACGCAAAACGACATTTCGTGTAGTACTTTTCCTTGGTTTTAAATTTTCGACGACAGTACTTTTGACAACGATGAGATTGAAAACGTAAAACTTGTTGCCTTAAACTGTTTTCTTCAGTAGATTTTGGAACAGCACATGTTGAATACTCTTCAATGAAACTCATCACTGTTTCATCCAAATCTGATCCAAATTTGGGTGCATCTTTAATCCATAACAACATATGTATGTGAGGAGCACCTCTCGCTTGATATTCCTTCCTCCAAAAGAAATCCAAAACCTCTCCAAGGGGAGGATTTTTTTTGTTGGTAATAAAAGACATCATAGCTTCAAATCTATGATTAAAATATCTGCAAACATTTACTGGATCCAAAGAACACAGTTCTCCAGGTGTTTTCAATTCTATATTTTGTATGTTTCCATTTGCCTCTCATAGAAATTCAAGTAAGTCGTCACATGCCATGAGATTGATTAGCTGAGATTCCAAAATACTATCTTGCAGATTAACTTTCTCCATAAAGTCCCTTGCAGAAACATTTTGCAGATGAGCTCCACTTTTCAATATATGATTAACTGCATAAGAAAGACCAGACAAATCACTTTCATACAGTAGATTAAATAAATACGGAATGCATTGCCTAAACCTTGAATCTTCAGCATATAATCTTAAAGTCCGGTATTCAGCTGCAGGAATTTGAACTGGTCGATCATCATATCGTCCACCACGACCTGTTGGAAATAACTGTGGAAAACAACGAGCTTCCAAATGTTCTTCCCATACACTAATGGGACTTCCTTTTGCTGCTTTCATTTGAAACAAGTCAATTGCATTCCCCATTACTTCTTTTGAATGCAAAGGATGAACAGTATATTGTTGATATATTTCTTCATTTCTAGACACATCAACTTTTTCAATTTGGCCAACTGAACAATCACTGTCTTCTTCTGTAGCTGTTTCCTCTGCTCCAACACTTACATCTTTATAGTACTCATTGTTTTTGACCAAATACAACGTTGCCTTTTTGACTTTCCTAACATCCACTAAATCTTGCCAGATTTTCTTACTCTTTGTCGGAACCCCATTAACTAGAATAACTAGAGGACCCTCTTCTACTCTTTCTACACCAATTGTATCAATATTTTTCTTGACATCTAGAGGCAAATAAACAACTCTTCCCTTTAATCCTCTTTGTAAATCTGTAGGAGGTAATTTCCCTATTTTAGGCTCCATGCGAACAATAGCTTGAAAAGGATGGACACATTGAATCAAAATTGATTCATAAGTATTTAAATCCATCAATTCAGAAGGAATATCTATCAACTGAAGATTATTATGAACTGCTCTAGCAGGCATTCTATTTTCATTTAATTTTTTCAAACAATAATTACAAATACGCTGATCAAAACTCAAATCAAAAGAATTCTTCACCAACAAATAACTTACAAAATCCTTCCATTCACTATTATTTTCCAATTCACATTTTGCATATAAATCAACTTACCTAGTCTGAATCTTATAATGAGTCCGTCGACAACACACACAAGTTAAATTAGGCCTTTCACTTGATTTCACCTTAAACTTGGTAATTTCCTCGTCAAACTTTTCTGTACTTGAAATCTGTCCATTATCTTCCACATTACCATCCATTACTATATCCATTTCTACACTGTCCTCTTTGTTCGCAAAATAACAAAACTAAATTTCTTCACAAATAGTCTTCACATCCACTTCAGATCCATGCAAAAGAGCACTGTTTAACTGTTTAAGCTTAAATGCTGGACTTTTTGCATAATACAACTTTCTCACTAATTTCCTCTCCTTATTATGATGCACTGCTAACATCCTAAAATGATGAAAAACACTCTGACATACTTTTCTAGAAAGACAAGCCAGTGAATGCCCATGCAAACCTGTGCTTTCTCTCACTCTGCAAGGATCTAACTCTTGCAAGATCTTCATTTTTTGTTTGAGACTTTTCTTACTATATGTACGTAAGAAATATCGAAGCAAATCGATTGAATCCTGTCACACACTACAAATACTACTACACTTCCATGTGTACACTGGACCCTTAGTACGTCTCCCTAAAACTTCATCAGCTAACACCTCTTCTGCATCTCTAGACACAAGTTTCTTTTTTTCCATCACACAACCATCTTTCACCTCATATGCTCTACCACTGGTGTCAACTGCATGCACCAAATCATTTTCCTGAAAGTAACTCTCCTCATTGAAAAATGGCTCAGAACTTGAACTATGCATCCATTCGCCAGAAAATGCTTCACAAAAATTACTCTGATTAATAATTCTTTTCCATCTACTGTTCGATTTGAAAACATCAATTGCCTTATTAAGTATGCTAATTCTATTGATTACTAAAATAAATAATTTTTTCTTAACTTCAAAAGCCTGATCAACAATCTTCTCTACACTTTTCTTTTTCTTGTAAAAAGCAGTTCTCTGTTTACCTTTCTTATCATTTTTTAGCAAATTTAAAACTACCCTATTGCGAAACATTTGCCTACGAATGTCCCTAAATTGATTTACCCTTCTATTGCTATCCATTCTCTTCTCTCCTGCTCCAATCGAGACATTTTTTGTGGGCCTCTCCTTCCTTTTTAGATTTGCTGTCTCCTTCTGAATATTCACATTAGCAATATCATTTCTTTTTGTACGACATATGTTGCGAAGAAAAGACTTAATTGGCTTACCAGGAGCTTTTCTGGTGTTTTTTGAAGTAGTTGTTGTAGAGGATTCCATAAATTCTGTTGCTGATGTTCTCCTTTTACGTATGGTATTTTTGATACTTCTTTGCCTTGAAGGCATTTTTGCTTGCTTTTCAGAAGTTGATTTGAATCTGTTGTTCTGAAAAAAAAACACATGAAAGACCACTATTAGCAAACAACAAAGTAATGACAAAAAGCAAAATATATAAACAATAAATTGCAACATATTTAAGTTTATACAACAGCAACTCAGGGCCTTATTTATGAAGGCCTTGCACCACCAGTGCAACCCATGTTAAAAGTGACACACCGGCGCCACAAGACAATCATAAATAAGACCCAAATATAAATACCATTGATTGGCACCAAAATCGTTTTTTGAATAACATTTAAAAAACACAGGGCAGAACCTATGTACAAGCACTGAATTTCACTTTTGAAACCTCACTGTTTCCCAAAATACAAATCCTCTACCTTGCAAATGTTGATAGCAAGCATTATCAAAAAGCAGAACACAAACCAAGAGCAAAGGAAATCAGGGACTTATTTATGAAAGCCTTGCGCCACCAGTGCGTCACTTTCTTCCCATGTTAAAAGTGACATACCTACGCCACAAGACAATCATAAATAAGACCCAAATATAAATTCCATTGATTTGCACCAAAAATCGTTTTTTGATTAACATTTAAAAAACACAGGGCAGAACCTATGTACAAGCACAGAATTTCACTTTTGAAACATCACTGTTTCCCAAAATACAAATCCTCTACCTTGCAAATGTTGATATCAAGAATTATCAAATAGCAGAGCACAAACCAAGAGCAAAGAAACTCAGGCCTTATTTATGAAGGCCTTGCGCCACCAGTGCGTCACTTTCTTCCCATGTTAAAAGTGACATACTGGCACCACAAGACAATCATAAATAACAGCCAAATATAAATTCCATTGATTTGCCCCCAAAATTGTTTTGTGGTTAACATTTAAAAAACACAGGGCAGAACCTATGTACAAGCACAGAATTTCACTTTTGAAACATCACTGTTTCCCAAAATACAAATCCTCTACCTTGCAAATGTTGATATCAAACATTATCAAAAAGCAGAACACAAACCAAGAGCAAAGAAACTCAAGGCTTTATTTATGAAGACCTTGCGCCAGAAGAGCGTCACTTATTTCCCATGTATGAAGTGATGCACCCGTTGCACAAGGCAATCATAAATAAGAGTCAAATGAAAATACCATTGATTTGCCCCCAAAATCGTTTTTTGAATAACATTTAAAAAACACTGCACAGAACCTATGTATAAGCACTCAATATCACTTTTGAAACGTCACTGTTTCCCAAAATACAAATCCTCTACCTTGCAAATGTTGATATCAAGCATTATCAAAAAGCAGAACACAAACCAAGTGCAAAGAAACTCAAGGCCTTATTTATGAAGGCTTTGCGCCAGAAAAGCGTCATTTGTTTCCTATGTTAAAAGTGACATACTGGTGCCACAAGACAATCATAAATAACAGCCAAATATAAATTCTATTGATTTGCCCCAAAATCGTTTTTTGATTAACGTTTAAAAAACACAGGGCAGAACCTATGTACAAGCACAGAATTTCACTTTTGAAACATCACTGTTTCCCAAAATACAAATACTCTACCTTACAAATGTTGATATCAAGCATTATTAAAAAGCAGAACACAAACCAAAAGCAAAGAAACTCAAAGCCTTATTTATGAAGACCTTGCGCCAGAAGAGCGTCACTTATTTCCCATGTATAAAGTGATGCACCGGTTGCACAAGGCAATCATAAATAAGGGCCAAATGAAAATACCATTCATTTGCACCCAAAATCGTTTTTTGAATAACATTTAAAAAACACTGCCCAGAACCTATGTACAAGCACTGAATTTCATTTTTGAAACCTCACTGTTTCCCAAAATACAAATCCTCTACCTTGCAAATGTTGATAGCAAGCATTATCAAAAAGCAGAACACAAACCAAGAGCAAAGAAACTCCGGGCCTTATTTATGAAAGCCTTGCGCCACCAGTGCATCACTTTCTTCCCATGTTAACAGTGACATAACTACGCCACAAGACAATCATAAATAAGACCCAAATATAAATTCCATTGATTTGCACCAAAAATCGTTTTTTGATTAACATTTAAAAAACACAGGGCAGAACCTATGTACAAGCACAGAATTTCACTTTTGAAACATCACTGTTTCCCAAAATACAAATCCTCTACCTTGCAAATGTTGATATCAAGCATTATCAAATAGCAGAGCACAAACCAAGAGCAAAGAAACTCAGGGCCTTATTTATGAAGGACTTGCACCACCAGTGCAACCCATGTTAAAAGTGACATACCGGCGCCACAAGACAATCATAAATAAGACCCAAATATAAATTCCATTGATTGGCACCAAAAATCGTTTTTTGAATAACATTTAAAAAACACAGGGCAGAACCCATGTACAAGCACAGAATTTCACTTTTGAAACATCACTGTTTCCCAAAATACAAATCCTCTACCTTGAAAATGTTGATATCAAGCATTATCAAAAAGCAGAACACAAACCAAGAACAAAGAAACTCAAGGCCTTGCGCCAGAAGAGCGTCACTTATTTCCCATGTATAAAGTGATGCACCAGTTGCACAAGGCAATCATAAATAAGGGCCAAATGAAAATACCATTGATTTGCCCCCAAAATCATTTTTTGAATAACATTTAAAAAACACTGCACAGAACCTATGTATAAGCACTCAATATCACTTTTGAAACGTCACTGTTTCCCAAAATACAAATCCTCTACCTTGCAAATGTTAATATCAAGCATTATCAAAAAGCAGAACACAAACCAAGAGCAAAGAAACTCAAGGCCTTATTATAAAGACCTTACGCCAGAAGAGCGTAATTTATTTCCCATGTATAAAGTGATGCACCGGCTGCACGAGGCAATCATAAATAAGGGCCAAATGAAAATACCATTCATTTGCCCCCAAAATCGTTTTTTGAATAACATTTTAGAAACACGGCGCAGAACCTATGTACAAGCACAGAATTTCACTTTTGAAACATCACTGTTTCCCAAAATACAAATCCTCTATCTTGCAAATGTTGATATCAAGCATTATCAAAATGCCAAAAACAAACCAACAGCAAATAAACTCAGGGCCTTATTTATGAAGGTCTTGCGCCACCAGTGCGTCACTTATTACCCATGTTTAAAGTGATGCATCGGCTGCACAAGGCAATCATAAATAAGGGCCAAATGAAAATACCATTCATTTGCCCCCAAAATCGTTTTTTGAATAACATTTTAGAAACACTGCGCAGAACCTATGTACAAGCACAGAATTTCACTTTTGAAACATCACTGTGTCCCAAAATACAAATCCACTATCTTGCAAATGTTTATAATAAGTATTATCAAAAAGCAAACAACAAATCAACAGCCAACAAACTCAGGGCCTTATTTATGAAGGCCTTGCGCCACAAGAGCGTCACTTATTTCCCATGTTTAAAGTGATGCACCAGCTGCACAAGGCAATCATAAATAAGGGCCAAATGAAAATACCATTCATTTGCACCCAAAATCGTTTTTTGAATAACATTTAAAGAACACTGCACAGAACCTATGTATAAGCACTCAATATCACTTTTGAAACGTCACTGTTTCCCAAAATACAAATACTCTACCTTGCAAATGTTGATATCAAGCATTATCAAAAAGCAGAACACAAACCAAGAGCAAAGAAATTCAAGGCCTTATTTATGAAGGCCTTGCGCCACAAGAGCGTCATTTATTTCCCATGTTTAAAGTGATGCACCGGCTGCACAAGGCAATCATAAATAAGGACCAAATGAAAATACCATTGATTTGCCCCCAAAATCGTTTTTTTGAATAACATTTAAGAAACACTGCGCAGAACCTATGTACAGGCATTCAATTTCACTACTGAAACTTAACTATCTGCTTCCAAATATTCTCCATAGAGCAAACAAGTCTCTATCTAAATTAAATAAATCATTACTTACCTTTACAAATGCTTTGGGAGATTGAAAACAGTGTCAGACACACATACCAATTTTTCTTTAGCAGAGCAAAAGGTGTGCACTCAATACACTGAAACCAAGACTGCCATAGAAAATCTCTAAGTTTGCACACATATGCCTTATTTCAACCAATCAAAAGTCTTCCCTCACTATTTTCAAACCAACACCCTTCCCCCTCTCAGATCTTTCTATCTGTTACCATAGCAACTCCCTCCTAACTGAACTCTCAGGTTCAAAAGTTTATTCTACAATGTTGCAAATTAAGTCAGCAAGGATGTTTGACCTCTCAATACACCAGCTTATCCAGGGCATTATTGCTTTTAGTGACGGTTTCTTAACCATTCAAATTGCTTCTTTCACACAACACAACCATGCACCCTAACTTTCAGTTTTCAACTATCTGAATCCACCATTCATTACTTGTGATTCAAGAGCAGAGAAACTCCACAATTATTTTTTTGTAAACTCCTACTGTTCCAACTTCCATTTAATTCCCACACTTCATCTGACTGCACCAGAACCTTCTCACATCATGTATTCTGTATGGATTATTGGACATAGCTACATCCACTGGGCTCAAAGGTATGCAGCAAGCAGAAATTATCACAACCTTGATTTATCAAATGTGGAAATCAAGTGGATTGGCCAGAGAGGATTGAGATGTCATCAATTGATACCATTGGTGAAAACCTTTTTGCATCTGCCAAACCCTGACCTCTTAATAGTGCACTGTGGTGGAAATGATTTGGGCACTATGACTGGGGTTGGTCTGGAAATGCTTTTAAAGGACACCTTTGATCAATTGATGACACTTTTTCCACAAACTGCCTTGGTATATTCCAATATATGCCAAAGACAGAAATGGAACTGGTCCAACCAATTTTGTCCACAATTTGAGAAAGCACGGAAACATGTGAATAAATCTGTTTCTGCTTACATGAGAGACTGTGGAATGGGTTCAATATACAATAATAACTTGTGTTACAACATGCAAGACATCTACAGAGGAGATGGTGTGCACTTCTCAGATGAGGGGAATAGAATATTCCTCCTGAATTTAAGACTGTGCATTGGAACCTACTTGTAGGTACCTAAATCAACCACAGAACCCAAAAGCTCTTTTCAGAGCTACCCTACCTCTGATCATTCAAAACGGTTATCTTTTTCTAACTTTTTTCACTATTTTTCACCAAAGTATGCTTTCCTGTACGCTCCCCGGTGCGCGTACCGGGCGCTTCCCCCGCGGAAAATTCAAGATTTTTTTTTCGCCTTTATGAGCCTCCTAAGCCCCCCTTCAGAAAACCTAGAGGGTCAGGAAGTGTCTACCATGCCCCCTTCTACCCATTCCGAACATTGTTTGCCCTCCATCTTGTGTCTCGATTGTACAGAAACACAAAATGGAGTAAGCGCTCCATAAAAAAAGGTTGGAAAGAAATTTACAGAAAAACTACTGGAGACACTTTCATCAAATAGAGAATAGGCCCTACTACATAGCAGTCCCTACCATTTGCCCAAATTTGGTGGAATTCCATTGAGACATTTAGGCTACAGGCCTGTCTAAATAGCCTGAGGTAAATTACATGGCCAAAACACATATGAAGTGTTAGAATTTACAACCAATTAAAAAGTTTCTTTCATTTTCTAAGATTATTTCCTGACATTTGATTGGTTATGTACATGAATAAATTAAAAAAAAGAGAAGGAAACACAGCCATTTTGACTACTGCTTCCTGAAGTACATGTTTAAAGAAATAACACTGACAACTTCAACTGCTTTCTCAAAGGTAAGTTGTTATTTTGGAAAGTGAAGTATGTTGTGCACTTTAAGTTAATTTGAGAAAAAATATTCTGTTAGTTATATACTATCCCTCTGTAATAGTTATAGATTGAGATAGACTTCTCTGTTATAGTTATGGATTGAGTTAGGCTTCCCTTGTATTATTATAAATTTACTTTGGCTTCATCACATACTCTTTGTTATATTTCAAATTCCAGCCTGATACCATACACTGCCCAAAGATAACTTCACTGTTAAAAAATCCTAACTACATGTCTGAACTTAAACCCAAGAGTGCCCTATCTCTACTGATATAATTATTTTTTATGCAATTTACAGCAACAAAATGGAAGGAGAAAAGAATATTTCTTTTGAAATTGTTTTGGACAACAACCATGATGAAAAAAATGCTGAAAATGATAACATTGACTTTATGTCTCTGGACCTTGAATTACTTGAGTGTGTGGAATCAATGGAAACACAGAATGTAAATGAGGAGATTCCAGATAATATATTATTAGAAGTTTTATTAAATTATGAAAAAGAATCAGAAGAATACATTTATATTTAATAATCAAAAATTGTTTGAGCCATTATTCATTTTTATATGTAATTCATCAAGTAGATCAAAACTGTTTAAAATATAAAGTGAGACTTATAGTATACTGTGCAACATTTTTGTGTTACATAGAAAGTTTGCTCATAGTTACTTCCTTTCTCCCACTATATTATCTCCAATGTGTATTTAACATCTCTTTATCATCTCCTGCCTCCATGTTGTTTCTGCTTTCCTGACAGACTATGGTATGGATTCCATATACCACAATAACTTCTGTAACAACATGCAAGATATCTACAAAGGAAACGGTGTATATTAAATTATAGACTCTGCATTGATACCTACATGTTGGTACTTAAATTAAAAAAAAACAACAAAAAGAACAATTAATAAACATACAATTTTTAAAAGTGATTTTTTTTCCCCATAGTACACTCCCAGGAGCGCTCCCCGGAGCGCTCCCCGGAGCGCGTACCAGGTGCTTCCCCCCGCGAAAATCGAAAAAAAAAATAATAATTGAGAACCCGCGGGGCCCTTTAATGGCCCCCACATCAAACCTAGGGGGTCAGGGGGGTCTACCCTGCCCCCTTATGTCAATTCCCCCCTTTGTTTTTGCCACCTCTTGTGTCTCGATTTTACCGAGACACAAGATGGCGGCCGCTCCAGACTGTTTAGAATGTTTACAGACACCCGAGAGTCAATCAGTTTTCTGCGCGCAAGTCGCGTGGCGCGCCCGGTGTGCGTACCGGTGCGCGAACCGGGGCGCGCCTATAGATATATATATTTTTTTGAACCTAAATTACTCAAAATCCACTGGAGCACATATCTTGAGGCATAGCAAAGGCATATCGGGCTACCAGTCCCTACAATTTTGCCAAGTTTGGTGTAAATCCATTCAGCCGTTCGAGCTAAAAGTGAAATCGACCGCCCTATGGAAATTAACATGGGGAAAACACGTTTTGGGACCCCCCTTTTATCTCGGACCCCGCTTGACGAATCCCCCCCAAACTTTCAGGGAAGGACCGAAGCTCCGCAAGGCCATTTTGAGGAAATTTTCAGTCAGATTCGTCAACCTGCGCCAAAGTTATTCCAAATAGAATTTTGAGATTTAACATTGAAAAAAATCCTAACTATAACTACCTACTGGCGACCGCCAGTAGGTAACATATATATATATATATATATCTATCTATATATTACCTACTGGCGATAGCCAGTAGGTATATATAGTTAGGATTTTTTTCCTATGGGATTTTTGAAAATTCTATGTCGAATAACTTTGGCTTATGAGTACAGAATTGGCTGAAATTTTCAGGAAAATGGAACATTTTGTTTCTGAGCAGCCCCTGAAAATTTGGGGGGTTTTCGTCAAGGGGGGGCCGAGAAAAAAGGGGGGTCCCAAAACGTGTTTTTCCCATGCAATTTTCCATAGGGCGGTTGGCCTCACTTTTAGCCTGAACGGCTGAATGGATTTACACCAAACTTGGCAAAATTGTAGGGACTGGTAGCCCGATGTGCCTTTGCTATGTCTCAAGATATAGGCTCCAGTGGTTTTTACGAAAATTAACTTTGAAAAATATAAATTGGGCTACATTGGGCTATATATATGTTGGAGCCCAAATGTAGCCCAATGTAGCCCAATGTAGCCCAAAGATGGCCACCAGAGACAAAAAACCAAATGTAGCCCAAATATCAGCCAGATGTAGCCCAACTATAGCCCAATGACAGATTGTCCCAGAGTGTTCTAAAGAACAACTAGAGTGCTAACAGTCCTACTTATTACAAAGGAATGGCACACCTGAAGCCATCTTGATTGGAATAAAGTGGTAACTCTTTAAACATTTAATTTAAAAAGGAACAAAATGAGGGGGTTCATTTTGCCATAGAAAGTATGATTAGCGAATATATGACGAAATCCCGCATACCATCAGTCCGCAAAAAAAATCCCGCATGTACTATTAGGCCGCAAATTAAAATAACGAAAACTTTTAGAACGAATATGCCTTTAGCATACACTAAACAACTAAACTACCCTAAACCCTAAAACACTACCCCCAGCATGACCCTACACTACGCAAACACTACAACACTACCCTAAACCCTAAAACACTACCCCCAGCATGACCCTACACTACGCAAACACTACAACACTACCCTAAACCCTAAAACACTACCCTCAGCATGACCCTACACTACGCAAACACTACAACACTACCCAAAACCCTAAAACACTACCCCCCAGCATGACCCTACACTACGCAAACACTACAACACAACCCTAAACCCTAAAACACTACCCCCAGCATGACCCTACACTACACAAACAGTACAACACTACCCTAAACCCTAAAACACTACCCCCAGCATGACCCTACACTACACAAACACTACAACACTACCCTAAACCCTAAAACACTACCCCCAGCATGACCCTACACTACACAAACACTACAACACTACCCTAAACCCTAAAACACTACCCCCAGCATGACCCTACACTACGCAAACACTACAACACTACCCTAAACCCTAAAACACTACCCCCAGCATGACCCTACACTACGCAAACACTACAACACTACCCAAAACCCTAAAACACTACACCCCAGCATGACCCTACACTACGCAAACACTACAACACTACCCTAAACCCTAAAACACTACCCCCAGCATGACCCTACACTACACAAACACTACAACACAACCCTAAACCCTAAAACACTACCCCCAGCATGACCCTACACTACGCAAACACTACAACACAACCCTAAACCCTAAAACACTACCCCCAGCATGACCCTACACTACGCAAACACTACAACACTAACCTAAATCCTAAAACACTACCCCCAGCATGACCCTACACTACGCAAACACTACAACACTACCCAAAACCCTACAACACTACACCCCAGCATGACCCTACACTACGCAAACACTACAACACTACCCTAAAACACTACCCCCAGCATGACCCTACACTACGCAAACACTACAACACTACCCAAAACCCTAAAACACTACACCCCAGCATGACCCTACACTACGCAAACACTACAACACTACCCTAAACCCTAAAACACTACCCCAGCATGATCCTACACTACGCAAACACTACAACACTACCCTAAACCCTAAAACACTACCCCCAGCATGACCCTACACTACGCAAACACTACAACACTACCCTAAACCCTAAAACACTACCCCCAGCATGACCCTACACTACGCAAACACTACAACACTACCCTAAACCCTAAAACACTACCCCCAGCATGACCCTACACTACGCAAACACTACAACACTACCCTAAACCCTAAAACACTACCCTCAGCATGACCCTACACTACGCAAACACTACAACACTACCCAAAACCCTAAAACACTACCCCCCAGCATGACCCTACACTACGCAAACACTACAACACTACCCAAAACCCTAAAACACTACCCCCAGCATGACCCTACACTACGCAAACACTACAACACTACCCTAAATCCTAAAACACTACCCCCAGCATGACCCTACACTACGCAAACACTACAACACTACCCAAAACCCTAAAACACTACACCCCAGCATGACCCTACACTACGCAAACACTACAACACTACCCTAAACCCTAAAACACTACCCCCAGCATGACCCTACACTACGCAAACACTACAACACTACCCAAAACCCTAAAACACTACACCCCAGCATGACCCTACACTACGCAAACACTACAACACTACCCTAAACCCTAAAACACTACCCCCAGCATGACCCTACACTACGCAAACACTACAACACTACCCTAAACCCTAAAACACTACCCCCAGCATGACCCTACACTACGCAAACACTACAACACTACCCTAAACCCTAAAACACTACCCCCAGCATGACCCTACACTACGCAAACACTACAACACTACCCTAAACCCTAAAACACTACCCTCAGCATGACCCTACACTACGCAAACACTACAACACTACCCAAAACCCTAAAACACTACCCCCAGCATGACCCTACACTACGCAAACACTACAACACTACCCAAAACCCTAAAACACTACCCCCAGCATGACCCTACACTACGCAAACACTACAACACTACCCAAAACCCTAAAACACTACCCCCAGCATGACCCTACACTACGCAAACACTACAACACTACCCAAAACCCTAAAACACTACACCCCAGCATGACCCTACACTACGCAAACACTACAACACTACCCTAAACCCTAAAATACTACACCCCAGCATGACCCTACACTACGCAAACACTACAACACTACCCAAAACCCTAAAACACTACCCCCAGCATGACCCTACACTACGCAAACACTACAACACTATCCTAAACCCTAAAACACTACGCCCAGCATGACCCTACACTACGCAAACACTACAACACTACCCTAAACCCTAAAACACTAGCCCCAGCATGACCCTACACTACGCAAACACTACAACACAACCCTAAACCCTAAAACACTACCCCCAGCATGACCCTACACTACGCAAACACTACGACACTACCCTGAACCCTAAAACACTACCCCCAGCATGACCCTACACTACGCAAACACTACAACACAACCCTAAACCCTAAAACACTACCCCCAGCATGACCCTACACTAAACAACCACCACAACTCTACACTACACTAACACAACACTACACTACACAACACTACACTACACTACACAATCACTAACCCACGAAAAAATTAACACAAACCCACTTACCTCTCTCGTCATCGTGGTTTTCACAACGCAAATGCATTTACCATACATGCCTTTAAAACGTAATTCTTTGTAAAGGCATGCGCGATAAATGCACATGCGTTTTGAAAAAATGCGGGATAATGGTATGCGAGCTCAATGACCTTGCGGGATAATGGTATGCGGACTGAAAGTCTGCGGGATAAAAAATGCGGGAAAATGGCTGCAAACCATGATTAGCAGCAGACTTCCCTGGTGAGCACTAGCTTTACTACAGTGATCTAATGAGCAACTAGAGTGCTAACATTCAGAATTTATGGCAAATGTGTGACACATCTGAATGCCTTCTTGATAGAACCAAAGTAAACAAGCATTGAAAATGCAATAGATCTCGCCCTCGTTTAAGTTAAAGCCATTCTGTTTGTAATGAGGTGGCTTTTTAGCTTTGCTTTTATTAGTGTTTTTAAAACTTTCATGTAAATAACATGCATATGTATGCATATATGTATATGTATGCATGCATTTATATTTATATAGATATGCAGATTACATATGTTTATATATGTATATTACCTACTGGCGATAGCCAGTGGGTATATATAGTTAGGATTTTTTCTCTATGGGATTTCTGAAAATTCTATGTCTAATAACTTTGGCGTTTGTGGACGGAATTGGCTGAAATTTTCAGGAAAATGGCACATTTTTTTTCTGAGCAGCCCCTGAAAATTTGGTGGGGTTTCGTCAAGGGGGGGCCGAGAACAAAGGGGGTCCCAAAACGCGTTTTTCCCATTCATTTTTCCATAGGGCGGTTGGACTCACTTTTAGCTCGAACGGCTGAATAGATTTACATGAAACTTGGCAAAATTGTAGATATGGTTTGCCCGACGTGCCTTTGCTATGTCTCAATATATGTGCTCCAGTGGATTTTGAGAAATTAACGTTTAAAAAAATATATATATCTGTGACAGCGCTCCGGTTAGCGCCCCGGTTCGCGTACCTGACGCGTAACGGAACTTCGCGAAGCGAATCTGATTGGCTCTCCGGTGTCTGTCAACATTCTAAACGAACCGGAGCGGCCGCCATCTTGTCTCTCGGTACGATCGAGAGACAAGATGTGGTGAAAAACGAAGGGGGAAATGAAGGAAAGGGGGCAAGGTAGACCACTCCTGACCCCCTAGGATTGATGAGGGGGATATTAAAGTGCCCCGCGGGGCAAAAAATTTTGCGATTTTACGCCGTAGAGGCGTGTCCCGGTACGCGAACCGGGCAGCTCACCGGGCAGCTAACCGGGCAGCTAACCGGCAGCGTAGCTGTCAACATTGTAAACAGTCCGGAGCGGCCGCCATCTTGTCTCTCGGTAGGTTCGAGAGACAAGATGTGGTGAAAAAAGAAGGGGAAAATGAAGGAAAGGGGGCAAGGTAAACCCCTCCTGACCCCCTAGGATTTATGAGGGGGATATTAAAGTCCCCCGCGATTTTTCGCAGTAGAGGCGCTTCCCGGTACGCGAACCGGGCAGCTAACCGGCAGCGTAACGGGAGTCCGCCATCTTGTGTTTTTGGAGCGTCCGGTTCGCGTACCGGGTAGCGTCCCGGTAAGCGTAACAAGGGGAAAACCAAGAGAAACAGTAAAAAAAAAATGAAGGGAATAGATTTCCAGCAAACTTGGCAAAATTGTAGGGACTGTTTGTTTGATGTGCCTTTGCAAGGCCTCAAGATATGTGCACGTGTGGATTTTGTCTAATTAAGGTTAAAAAAAATATATATATCTGTAAGCGTGCTCCGGCACGCTTACGTTACGGGTTTTGTTTGCGCTGCAGAACCGATACATCACGGTTATGCGACGCGTCATGAGGCGTCTCACGTGGCTACGTGATACGTCACGTAATAAAGAATATATTTTACAGCTATAGATATTAGCTTTTAAAAAACCAATGAAATTCACTGAAAAAACCATAGGTTATAGACCATATATAGTTAGGAATTTGCATTTACAAAACCTTGAAAATTCACTGAAAAAACCATAGGTTAGAGACCATATATAGTTAGCTGGACATTTTATTGACAAAAAACCAATGAAATTCCATATATAGTTAGTTGCACTAACTATATATCGCGCACCCGCAATCCACTGCTGATGATGTCACATATTACATCATTCATGACATGGTCAGTGACATCACTGATGACATCACTGATGACATCTCAAATGACATCACTGATGACATCACTGATGACATCTCAAATGACATCAGTGATGACATCATGACACACCAATACCAGTTACTACATACGCACTCACTGATTCCTACGTCTACACACACATTCACTCATTCACCCATACAATCACTCATACATACAGTCACTCATTATTACACTATCATATGCACTCATACACCTATGCAGACACTCACACACTGCCACTCATCCATGGAGTTACTCACACACCTAGTCAGTCCTGTAAAGAATCAATCACACTTCCATTTCCTCATCTATACAGTTAAACACAGAACACCATACTTCAGTGACATCACTGATGACATCACTGATGACATCTCAAATGACATCACTGATGACATCTCAAATGGCATCACTGATGACATCAGTTGGTAGTTTGGTTTGCCCTGTTCCCATCATGCACTGGGACAGGAACAGACTAATTTGCATAAAGCCAGGTTCTGAGCTGGGATGGTGCAGTGAGCTAAAAAACAGTGTTGGATCTAGCCCTGATCTCTTGACTGGGTGAGAGTATTCTGCTTAATTCAGAAACTCTGTCCATCACCACCCCTTGTTGTTAAATATTTTGTCCAACCTAAGCGTGGAAGGGTATACTCAGATGTGAGTCCCTTGCTCATTGCACCATCAGGATTCAAGCAAGCCGGGCCGACGACTGCTGAAATGCCTGAAACCGGTCCCCGGAAGCTTGTTTCCTTCCCAGTGTAAGAATTGGCTTGGTAGTTTGGTTTGCCCTGTTCCCATCATGCACTGGGACAGGAACAGACTAATTTGCATATAGCCAGGTTCTGAGCTGGGATGGTGCAGTGAGCTAAAAAATGGTGTTGGATCTGGCCCTGATCTCTTGACTGGGTGAGAGTATTCTGCTTAATTCAGAAACTCTGTCCATCACCACCCCTTGTTGTTAAATATGTTGTCCACCCTAAGCGTGGAAGGGTATACTCAGATGTGAGTCCCTTGCTCATTGCACCATCAGGCTTCAAGCAAGCCGGGCCGACGACGGCTGAAATGCCAGAAACCGGTCCCCGGAAGCTTGTTTCCTTCCCAGTGTAAGAATTGGCTTGGTAGTTTGGTTTGCCCTGTTCCCGTCATGCACTGGGACAGGAACAGACTAATTTGCATATAGCCAGGTTCTGAGCTGGGATGGTGCAGTGAGCTAAAAAACGGTGTTGGATCTAGCCCTGATCTCTTGACTTGGTGAGAGTATTCTGCTTAATTCAGAAACTCTGTCCATCACCACCCCTTGTTGTTAAATATTTTGTCCACCCTAAGCGTGGAAGGGTATACTCAGATGTGAGTCCCTGGCTCATTGCACCATCAGGATTCAAGCAAGCCGGGCCGACTACGGCTGAAGTGCCAGAAACCGGTCCCCGGAAGCTTGTTTCCTTCCCAGTGTAAGAATTGGCTTGGTAGTTTGGTTTGCCCTGTTCCCATCATTGACTGGGAGAGGAACAGACTAATTTGCATATAGCCAGGTTCTGAGCTGGGATGGTGCAGTGAGCTAAAAAACTGTGTTAGATCTAGCCCTGATCTCTTGACTGGGTGAGAGTATTCTGCTTAATTCAGAAACTCTGTCCATCACCACCCCTTGTTGTTAAATATTTTGTCCACCCTAAGCATGGAAGGGTATACTCAGATGTGAGTCCCTGGCTCATTGCATCATCAGGATTCAAGCAAGCCGGGCCGACGACGGCTGAAATGCCAGAAACTGGTCCCCGGAAGCTTGTTTCCTTCCCAGTGTAAGAATTGGCTTGGTAGTTTGGTTTGCCCTGTTCCCATCATGCACTGGGACAGGAACAGACTAATTTGCATATAGCCATGTTCTGAGCTGGGATGGTGCAGTGAGCTAAAAAATGGTGTTGGATCTAGCCCTGATCTCTTGACTTAATGAGAGTATTCTGCCTAATTCAGAAACTCTGTCCATCACCACCCCTAGTTGTTAAATATTTTGTCCACCCTAAGCATGGAAGGGTATACTCAGATGTGAGTCCCTTGCTCATTGCACCATCAGGATTCAAGCAAGCCGCGTCGACGACGGCTGAAATGCCAGAAACCGGTCCCCGGAAGTTTGTTTCCTTCCCAATGTAAGAATTGGCTTGGTAGTTTGGTTTGCCCTGTTCCCATCATGCACTGGGACAGGAACAGACTAATTTGCATATAGCCAGGTTCTGAGCTGGGATGGTGCAGTGAGCTAAAAAACGGTGTTGGATCTAGCCCTGATCTCTTGACTGGGTGAGAGTATTCTGCTTAATTCAGAAACTCTGTCCATCACCACCCCTTGTTGTTAATTATTTTGTCCACACTAAGCGTGGAAGGGTATACTCAGATGTGAGTCCCTTGCTCATTGCACCATCAGGATTCAAGCAAGCCGGGCTGACGACGGCTGAAATGCCAGAAACCGGTCCCCGGAAGCTTGTTTCCTTCCCAGTGTAAGAATTGGCTTGGTAGTTTGGTTTGCCCTGTTCCCATCATGCACTGGGACAGGAACAGACTAATTTGCATATAGCCATGTTCTGAGCTGGGATGGTGCAGTGAGCTAAAAAACGGTGTTGGATCTAGCCCTGATCTCTTGACTTGGTGAGAGTATTCTGCTTAATTCAGAAACTCTGTCCATCACCACCCCTAGTTGTTAAATATTTTGTCCACCCTAAGCGTGGAAGGGTATACTCAGATGTGAGTCCCTTGCTCATTGCACCATCAGGATTCAAGCAAGCCGGGCCGACGACGGCTGAAATGCCAGAAACCGGTCCCCGGAAACTTGTTTCCTTCCCAGTGTAAGAATTGGCTTGGTAGTAGGCGTGGGCGGAAAATCCGTTCCGCTCGCGGATTTTGCGGATTTTCGGGAAATCCGCAATCCGCGAGATTTGCGAATTTCCCGCAAAATCCGCAAATCCGCGAGCAGCGGATTTTGCTCGCACTGCTCGCACTGTTCGCGTGAGTTCGCGCCCCGCGAATAAGTGCAAAATTGCAGAAATACGATCTTGGCAAAACTGAAAGTAACTACTTACCAGGTTCAAAAGTTCAGGCACATCATTAGTAGCCATTTCCTGTAGTGCTTCCTGAGGGGCCCCTCCAGAGTTCATTTGCCAGTTGAAACTATTATGTGACCCTGCTCTGAACCTCAGAATAGTTACACATATGCCACAAAGGTCCTGAATTACAGCTAAGGGAGACAAGCAGGAGCCAGGCTGGAAGTTAAAATCCATTAATCAGCCCCTAATTCATTATTGTCAGTTGGGGCAGGGCAGGTGTTGTAACTAATTTTGCAACAATGAAAGCACTTAGCAAGTGCAAAAGATCACTAATCAGGGCGCACTAAGGAAGCAGGTGCCAGCTAAAAAAATATTCTGTGACACATTAATCAGCCCCAAATTAATTCAGGTCACTTGAGGCAGGGAAGGTGTGCTTTGCTTTGCCGAAAATAATGTACACTGGACAACCAGAGGGTGTAGTGATGAAACAGAGGGTGGCATGGGTGGGCCAGAGGGTGGCATGAGTAGTCAGAGAGTGGCAGTGGTGACAGAGAGTGGCAGTGATGAAGAAGAGTGTCCCAAACAGGCTGGACACGTAGAAACAACAAGTTCGCAAAACTTGCGACCCGACAGGTAAGTTCGCAAATTGCGAAATTGTAAAAACCCTCGCGAACTGGCAGAAACACGGGCGAACACAAAAAAAAAAAAAATCCGCAAATTCGCGGGAATTCGCGGATTTTGCGGATTGCGAATCCGCAAATCCGCAAAATTCGCGGATTGCCAATCCGCAAAATCCGCTCATGCTTAATCATGACACACCAATACCAGTTACTACATACGCACTCACTGATTCCTACGTCTACACACACATTCACTCATTCACCCATACAATCACTCATACATACAGTCACTCATTATTACAACACTATCATATGCACTCATACACCTAGTCAGTCCTGTGAAGAATCAATCACACTTCGATTTCCTCATCTATACAGTTAAACACAGAACACCATACTTTTCACACATATACTAACACATACTTACTCTCTTATACAATCACTGATACAAGTACACATTGATATGCACAGAGTCACACACCTCCCAGCCAGCCACACACACACTCAGTCTTCCATACATCCACTCATTCTTCAATATGTAAAACATATTTAAACTTTACAAAAACACACAGACACTAGATGATGTCATCAGTGATGTCATTTGAGATGTCATCAGTGATGTCATCAGTGATGTCATTTGAGATGTCATCAGTGATGTCATCAGTGATGTCACTGACCATGTCATGAATGATGTAATATGTGACATCATCAGCAGTGGATTGCGGGTGCGCGATATATAGTTAGTGCAACTAACTATATATGGAATTTCATTGGTTTTTTGTCAATAAAATGTCCAGCTAACTATATATGGTCTCTAACCTATGGTTTTTTCAGTGAATTATATATATATATAGATATATATATATATATATATCTCTATATATATATATATATATATATATATATATTGTGGTGTATTCACTGTTTATTGCCTTTCAATCAGTGCCTAAAATTTACTAGCGGTACAAAAGGGGGTGGCTAGCTTCAGTGACTTATTGCCTTTGCCTACGATATTAATAAGGCTCATTTTACCTCCAGAGGAGTGTTGGAGTTTTTGTGTAAGTGGTGGGCATAAATTCAGATTACGCAACTGGGCAAAGTAATACATTTTGTCGTAGTCGGCAGGATTCGTAAACTACCCGGGGAGGAACATGTTTAAAAAGACGAAAGGTGGTTTTGGTTCTTTGGCACCGAGTGAAATCTCTTTAGCCCCAGGCAAATTCCTGGATTGGAGGTGACGCCGTACTCCGCGCTGGCGTGTGAGTATGCTAAAAGCTCAGGATTAAGTGAGAGCTGGTTTGACTGTTTGGGCGAAGAAACGCCAGAAGATGTTTTAAATAGTTTACGGAAGGTTCCTGTGGAGAAAGGTAAAGAATTATGTACAGTGGGTCGCAGATTTTCGGCTCTGTTGCATGCCTACCGTCAAGTTTTTGACAAATGTTTATCTCTGCAATGGGAACAGTTGAGCTTAGAAAAACAACTTGAAGCTAAGAATATTTCTACGATGCTTTCCTGTCAGAATAATTTATTACAAGATAAGTTAGAAACATATCAAACTACAGCAGAACGGCTGCAGTCCATGTTGCTGAATGTAGATGCAGGAAAAGGAGGGGGCGATTGAGCAAAAGGAAAGTCCATTTAGCGATTGCCAAAGCAGGCTTAGATTTTGATCCATCTACCTGGTACTCCAACATCTGGGAATCATCAGAGTTCTCCTCAGAAGGAGAGCAGCCTTCACAGAGTGAGAGAGACAGGAGGAAGAGGGAAAAAATGCTAAGAGAGTTGAAGCGCAGCCCATTCTTAGACGGAAACTTCAAATCGCTTCAGGGAACCCGGATGGAGTAATGCCAAATAGCCTGGAGGATTTTACTCAGCAGGAAATTAGTGATCTTTTAGTGAGGTTTAGACAGAAGCCTGGTGACATGCTATTAGCTTGGATGGTGCACCTCTATGATCACAGCGCTTCTGGGGTCATGTTAGATGATGGGGATGCTGCCAAATTTTGTACTCTCACTACTGATCCCACTGTGCAGGGATACTTCCGGACTTTCCACTGTGATGTTCAAACTACCCTGTTGCAGCTAGCTGCTCGGGGGTGGGTCACAGGTACCCCACAGATTCAGACTGGCCTGGGAATGAAAAACCATGCTTCACCCTAACAGATGCCTTGCAGAGTATTAAGGAGGAGGGGATGAAGCTGGCTGTTCTTGTAGGTGAGTCGCATAATTTGATGGGTCAGTTAATGACTGTGTCGATGCAGAACAAAATCATTTGTTTGGCGCCCCCTGCATATAAAGCGGTGATAATGACTTTGTTAATTAATCAAACTGGTAATACTATAGGAGAAGTAGTCGAGGCAGTTCATGAGCTGGAGAGCTTGGGGAATGGGCCAAGCCAGACAGGGCTTCACTCCCACAGTACCGCACTGATAACAATTGAGTGACCCAACATGATATGTTTTTGGCGTTGTTAAAGGATGGGGTGTCAAGGAGTGAGATTGATGGTATTGAGACCAAAAGCATGTGGGAAATGTACCGTAAGCGAGTACTGGATAGGAAGGGGGGGAGTAGGCATGTGAATAGCAAAGATGACAAGACAGTGAGTCGCTGGGAAGGGGAGCCTGAGGCGAAGCACGAAAAAGCAGGTCAGGAGAGAGAGAGAGAGAGAGAGAGGGAATCTCATGTGAGAGTGACAAAAGAGAAAAGTTGTGACCGAGATTGCACAGATTCAGATGGGGACTGGGAAGAGGAAGAGTTGTTCCCTGAGGGTTACCCAACATTGTATTCAGATCTGCGCCGGGACCTGCGCCTGGCAGATGCAGAGCTGCATAGGCGAAAATCAGATTAGGAAATGGGCCAAGCTCCGGTGCAGGGATGGGCTCGCAAAGATAGTAGACCACATGTGAGGGTTGAGATCTATTGGAAAAATAGAAATGTTCAGGAGGTGCGGGCTTTGGTAGACACCTCAGCGGAGGCCACTTTGATACATGGCAATCCACAAAAATTTAAAGGACAGTATTTTACTATCACAGGTTTGGGTAGACAGGAAACACCAGCAGTGCAAATGGTAATTCAGATGAAGATAGGCAGACTTCCCAAGAGAGCATACACTGTTTTGATTGTGCCTATTTCCGAGTACATCATTGCATTGACATTCTGAAAGGTATGACCCTATATTTAGATGATGGATGCTACCAGTTTGGGCCAAAGAGGTACTTCTCGGTGGCTGCTGTGAGCGTGGGGCACTTGAAGATTCCCCTAGTGAAGGTGCCCCAAGCAACAAAAGTAGTTCACATAAAGCAGTACAGAATTCCAGGGGGAAATGATGAAATTACCGCAACCATACAGGATTTGTTGGAGGCAGGGGTGGTGAGACCGGTTACCACAGCGTGGAATAACCCTGTGTGACCCTTGCGCAAACCGGATGGGAGCTGGCGCATGACAGTTGATTACCGCAAGCTTAATAAGCATACGCCCGCTTTGACAGGCACGGTCCCTGACAACCATCACTATGATTGAAAAAATTCAGAAAAACAATGGGACATGATATGCTGCACTTGATATTGCCAATGCTTTTTTCAAATTGACCCCGAGTCCCAGGAACAATTCTCGTTCTCATGGGGTGGTAGGCAGATCACAATCACATCCCTGCCCCAGGGGTATTTACATAGTCCTACGATCTGTCACCGGCTGGTGGCAAAGCATTTGGATGAGGTGTCAGTTATTCCTGGAGTACAACTTTGCCATTACATCAATGATGTGTTGATTCAAGGAGAGACCCAAGAACAGGTGCAGGCTCAACTAGACAGAATTGTAGAGCACTTGCAAAGCAAAGGGTGGGTGATTAACCCCGAGAAGGTGCAGCAACCCTCCCAGAGAGTGAGGTTTTTAGGCATTCAGTGGCATCAGGGACACAGAGAAGTGCTGCCACAAGTGAGACAAAAGATCAAAGAGTTTGCAGTGCCACGGAACAGGAAGGAGGCGCAGCGTTTCATTGGATTGTTTGGTTTTTGGAGACAGCACATTCCCCATTTGAGTCAGATTTTGCTCCCTCTGTACAAGGTTACGCAGAAGAATCATGAGTTTGAGTGGGGGGAGGCCCAGCAACAGGCGTTTGAGTCAGCGAAGGAGGCTATACAGCGTGCCTTGTATTTATGGCCCATTTGAGAGGGAAGCATTGATTTAAATGTAATTGTTCAGGATCAATATGCAACCTGGAGCCTGTGGCAAAAGCAGGGGAGTCAGAAAGTGCCCCTAGGGTTTTGGACAAAGAAATGACCTGATCCTATAGAGCGGTACACTCCTTTTGAGAAGCATTGTTGGCATGTTGTTGGGCTCTGGTGGATACCGAACAGTTGACCCTAGGGCACAAAGTGTTTTTGAGACTTGAGATACCTATCATGCAATGAGTGATGAGCTCGCCCAAGACACACAGAATTGGGCATGCACAGGGGCTAGCGTCATAAAGTGGAATTGATACATACAAGACAGAGCACGAGTTGGTCCTAAAGTTACTGCAGTCCTGCATGAGCAAGTGGTGCGGACTTCCATAGCAGATGCAGAAATGTTGCAAGATGTACCCAAAGTGCGGGAGTCCCCTGTGAAATGGGGTGGGCCTTTTTCAGAATTGTCCGCGGAGGACAAAAAGCATGTGTGGTTTACAGATGGCTTAGCCAGATATGTGGGGATGAAGTGATATTGGAAGGCAGTATCATACAATCCTGTGACCAAAAAGATGTCATTAACTACCGGAGAGGGAAGAAGTAGTCAGTTTGCAGAGTAATTCGCAGTTTACCAGACATTAAAGCAAGAGCTCCCTGGTACATGTCACATTTACACTGATTCAGGGTCTACGGCCAATGGTCTAGCACTTGGCTTCCCACATGGCATGCTCACAATTGGATGATCCACAACAGGGAGGTTTGGGGAAAGGAGTTGTGGCAGGAAGTTTGGGAATTGTTTTCCCAGAGTACAGTCACAGTTTATCATGTCGATGCTCATTGCCCGACTGACTCATTAGAGTGTTGGTGCAATTCCTTTGCAGATCAAGAAGCAAAGATTCTTGAATCTGAGGTGGAGATGCAGGATTCTGACTTGGTGGGCATGGCTAAATGGGAGCATCAGAAAAGCGGACATTTTGTGAGCAAGCCACTAGCAGGTGGGCTGAAAGTAGAGGGATGTATGTTCCCCTAGATTTGATTAAGACTGCGATCATTCACTGTCCTGTTTGTCAGCATACTCAGCATAGACCAGTTCCACAGATAGTGAGAGACCAGATAGGCAGAGGGACGTTGCCAGGGCAAATATGGCAAATTGATTTAATCGGGCCAATGCCAAGGAGTCTAGGATGTCAGTATGCATGCACGGTGGTGGATACCTATTCTGGCTATCTCATCGCCTTTCCATGCAAGAGAGCAACACCCTGAAAACTTTTAATTTGTTAATTTTGTATTACAGAATTCCATTGCAGGTCCAAAGTGACAATGCATCACATTTTAAAGGAAAGATGGTGCAAGATTTTTGTGTGCAGAATGACATTGAGTTGATCACATACCCTATTACCCACAGGCAGCAGGTTTGATTGAGAGAATGAATGGTTTGCTGAAAGAGCAGTTGAAAAATTGTCTGATGGGTCATTGAAGGGATGGAGGGATCACTTGCCTGATGCATTGCAGATTTTTAACAACCGACCCCTTGCTAATGCAGAGACTCCTTTGATGCGCATGTTGACTCCAGCCTTGCAGATTAAGCCCCATGTGGCCACAAACACGATTCTGTATTGGGAGACAGCTCCCGGAGCTTTGTCTCCATATCGTGCCACACCAGAGGCTGCCGGTCTTGATTTACATGCCTTGAAACTCTATTGATTGCAACCATGAGACATTACCTTGATTGAGACAGGAATTGGAGTTCAGATTCCCCCAAGAGCATTTCGGGCTGATCGCTCTTCGATCTGGGCTTGCCCTTAAAGGCATCCAGGTTTTGGGAGGGGTAGTCAATGCCGATTACCTGGGGGAGGTCAAAGTTATTCTATTGAACAGTGTAGACAATGATCTGATTGTGCAACCCGGTGACCGAGTTGCCCAAATTGTCATTGTGCCGGTTTATGGAGGAAATGTCATGAAGGGGACGGCCCTAGCCCTTCTAACTGTGCGAGGAAAGGGCAGGTTCGGATCTACTGACAAGAACCCGGGGCAAAATTGTGGTTAAAGTCCCCAAACAAACCTCCTGAACCTGCAGAATTGATTGCTAAGGGCAAGGATAATATCCTAGTCATCTTGAAACCCGGACAGGAAAAGTGGGAAAATTTACCTGCTGAAAAATGTTATTTGCGAGAGTGATTATACCAATTTGTTATCTTTTTCTAGATCACAGTATGGCTTTCCGCTGCAACACTTGCGCTGTGTTGTTGGTGTTTGGGCGTGTCTGGAGGGGTCCTGTAGGGGCCCGGGGATGCCGAAGGGGATCAACCGCCCGAGTCGGATGACAGCATTGTTGCAGCAACCGAATAACATCTGGACCTACTTGGCCGGGAATGTGCTGAACACTTCCCACTTCTGTATGAGAAATCTTCAGAGTACATGTGATATAGTATCAACTTGTCTTGTTGCTGTACCTACCCCTGAATATGTGCTTCTGCACATTTTCAACCAAACTAATTTTGATGGGGTAATGGAGGAAAGTGATGTTCGAACACATCTGAGTCTTTATGAGTACTGTCGCTTTTGCCAGGAGGTTACAGATACAGCCTCTGGAGGAACATGACGAGTATTGTTGCCTACAATATCTCTACTGGAGACGTTTGCTATCTACTAACTTGCGACCCTGCCAAAATTGGCAAGTGTGGCCAATTGAAACTAGAGAAAAGCAAACAATTGACCCCCGATCAACAAACATTGCGTCAATCACGACATGACAATTTTTGCAGTAATGTCACCAATTATATGGTCTGTAATCACACAGTATTAGCTGCTAGCCATGTTAACCATGTGAAATTACCTAAGGGATGGTTGTTCTTGTGCGGCAATATTTCATACACTTACATACCAGCTAACATAACTGGACCTTGTGCCTTATCACAATTAAGTCTTATGTTTTTCCAATGCATTCTGTCACACGTATTTGCTCTACTAGAGCTGCTGTTCAATTACCTAAGGATTGTGACTCCAATATTGACTTGCTTTCTAGAACAGAGTACACTAGTTTGGCTATTTCCATGGTAGCAGAGCCAGGACTGTCTGTTTATAATGCAAGAACTATTGCTAAGCTTGCCTGTTTAATTGTGAAGAATCTCAATCATACTTCTGCCGCTTTAGCTGAATTATTATTAGATGTTCAAGGAACAAGAAAAGCTGTTTTGCAGAATAGGGCAGCTGTGGACTATTTGTTGTTAAAACACAACCATGGTTGCGAGGATTTTGAGGGACTCTGTTGTTTCAATTTATCTGATCATTCTACATCTATACATGCACATATTAATGCCTTAAAAGATTTCATAAAAGGGGTTACCCAAGACGTTGATCAAGGATGGTGGGATTGGTTGTTTGGGTGGCTACCTAATTTTGGCAGCTTCGTTATATATCTTGGGTGTTATTATAGTGATTATTTGCGTTTTTATCTCATTATGTTGTTGCATTCAATGCATTCCTAATCTTCTCTCCCTTCTTCGTCCCAGATCCATGGTATTTAGGCCAATGACGTATGATGGGTGAATCTAAGGTCAAGGGGTGGAATGTACTGCATTTGCCATTTTACAAGTGCTAAATTACATGTTGACCTCGATTCCATGGAATGCTCTGATCTTCCATTTTGTTGCATCGCATTTCCATTTTGTGCTGCCTTGCCCTGTAGTTACACTTCAGCAGTAACATAAACATGTTTTTCACGTAAACCAGTACAAGCTGGTGTAAGGTATCTCGTGAGGTATGTTGTACCTTCAGCTTGTTTTCGTACATTCTATGCTTATCTCTAGGACAGAGGGAGGATGCACTGTGCAAAGCTCTCCAAGGCCGGAGATAGGGAAAGGAATGTATTTTGCCTTGGTGCACCCAAACAGAATCTGGCCAGGTCTGTGTGGGTGGACCTTATGCAGAGATGGGGCCAGCACCTGTGAATAGATGGGCGAGAGCGCCAGCTAGAGGCTTATCAAACATGTTGATTTAAACTATAAAAAGCGGTGTCTGTGGGGTGGATTCAGGAACTCAGTCTTGAAGTGGACGCACTTGGGGGACAACTTTGGTACCCGGAGAGATTACTTCCTGTGCCCCAGTCTCTACAGGGTTCCCGACTTGGTGTTTTCGGTGCATGGCCAGGGATGTTGAAGTCTCCGGTGCAGACGCATCTTGTGAGGTGCTTTGTACATTAACTGTTTATATACCTGTATTCACAGTTTCATATATATATATATATATATATATATATATATATATATATTACCTACTGGCGGTCGCCAGTAGGTAGTTATAGTAAGGATTTTTTTCAATGTTAAATCTCAAAATTCTATTTGGAATAACTTTTGCGCCGGTTGACGAATCTGCCTGAAAATTTCCACAAAATGGCCTCGTGGCGCCCCGGTCCTTCCCTGAAAGTTTGGGGGGGATTTGTCAAGCGGGGGCCGAGATAAAAGGGGGGTCCTAAAACATGTTTTCCCCATGTTAATTTTAGGGCGGTTGACCTCACTTTTAGCCCGAACGGCTGAATGGATTTCCACCAAACTTGGCAAAATTGTAGAGACTGGTAGCCCGATGTGCCTTTGCTATGTCTCAAGATATGTACTTCAGTGGATTTTGAGTAATTTAGGTTCAAAAAAATATATATATCTATGGCAGCGCACCTGTACGCTCTCTGGGGAGGGCTCCGGGCGCGCCACGCGACTTGCGCGCAGAAAGCTGATTGGTTCTCGGGTGTCTGTAAACATTCAAAACAGTCCCGAGCGGCCGCCATCTTGTGTCTCGGTAGGATCGAGACACAAGAGGTGGCCAAAACAAAGGGGGAAATGACCATAAGGGGGCAGGGTAGACCCACCCTGACCCCATAGGTTTGATGTGTGGGCTATAAAAGGGCCTCACGGGGCAAAAAAAAAAAAATGTGATTGTCGCGGAGGGAGCGCACCGGGGAGCGCACTGGGAAGCGCACAAAAGAGAAAAAAGAATGCCAGAGTTAAAAAATGTTGGCAATATTTTATAAATGGGAGGTAGTTCTGAAAAGAACTTTTTTTAAAGTTCTTTTTGTTGTTTTATATGTTTTTTTATTATTTTTCTGAACATTTTTTAATTTTTTTGTATTTTTGAACAATTTTATATTTTTGGGGTTTTTTAAGGGATAAAACAAAAAACAGGGAATTGGAAATGGCTCAACAGGAGCAAAAAAAAGAAAAGAATTACTGTTTTCTTTTCTTGCTGCATTGGTGGTTGTCTACAGCATTATTTATTAAGGTGACGCTCAGTTCACCATAGCATAATGTTTTGCCACAGAAAATGCAAACAAATTTGAGTTGGCCACATTTTTGCTGAATATTTGGCACCATTTGCCGTTCTTCAGAACCAGAAAGTGAGGGTACAGAAGAGGAAGTGCTGGCCACAGGGGGTGGGTTGTTTCAAAGTTCCTGGACTTCAGCCTGGGCTAAATTATTGGGATGCCACCTCTCCATGTGGCGGATCATGGTAAAATTATCAAAAGAATATTTCTTTGTGGGATTGCCCCTGGAGAGAACTTTGTCACAAATAAGACAGGTGACTTTGGGGGCGTTCACCTTTTTTTGGTCATCAGGAAAAGAGAAGAATTGCCAAATGAAGTTCACTTTATTGTGCCTTTGTCTTGGTTCTTCAGGGAGGAAGCGCCTTGGTTGTTGAACCTCCTCCTCTTCTTCTTGTCCTCCAAGAAACTGTGGTGGTGGACCTTTTTTTCTTGGTGGTGGGGGTGCACCAGCTGCAGCAACAAGTGATGCCATTGTTTGCTCAAAAATAGCTCTTGCTCTCTCAATGAAGAAACTAAGAATGAGGAAAAAAGGAGGGGGCTTTCATTATTTGGAGAAAAAAAATGATGAGAACCAATGAAAAAGTGTTATTTTCAAGTCACATGACCCGCTGCGCTTACTTTACGCGCTCTGGCGCGCTTACGTTACGCGCTCCGGGCCGCACCACGGAGCGCTTCCGAGTGCGTTTACGCAGCGCATCATAAGACACATCGCGCGGCTACGCGATACGTCACGCTTACGTGACGCGTCACGATGTTGTTTTCGACCGCGACATTGGCTCTAACGGGACGCTTCCTGGTTCGCGCACCGGGGCGCTCAAAATACTTTGCTTTCCGGGGCACTCACCGGGGCGCGCACCGGGAGCGCTCCAGGGCAAAAAAAAGGAAAAAAAATACAACAAAAAAAATTTGAAAAATTGTAAGGACTGGTAGCCCGATGTGCGTTTGCTATGTCTCAAGATCTCACGATATATGCTCCAGTTGTTTTTAAGAAAATTAACTCATAAAAAAAATACATTGGGCGACATTGGGCTATATATATGTTAGAGCCCAAATGTAGCCCAAATGTAGCCCAATTTAGCCCAATGTAGCCCAATGTAGCCCAAAGATGGCCACCAGACACAAAAAAATACAAATTTAGCCCAAATATCAGCCAGATGTAGCGCAACTATAGCCCAATGATAGTATGTACCAGAGTGTTCTAAAGAACTTATAAAGTGAGACTTTTAGTTAGGAATTAGCATTAAAAAAACCTTTGAAATTCACTGAAAAAAACATAGGTTTCACACCAGTTATAGTTAGTGGGAAATTTTACTGACATAAAACCAATGAAATTCCCACATTATAGTTAGTTGGACTCACTATAACTTGCGCACCTGCAATGCACTGCTGATGACGTCACATATTACATCACTCATGACATGGTCAGTGACATCACTCATGACATCAATGATGACACCATCCTTGTGACAAAGTGGCAGACCTCCTATCAGCATAAAATAACCTTTGACACACACATTCAAAAATAGAAACTAACATTTTATTAAAAAAGGAGAAACCAACACCAATTACGACAACTTATTAGGTAATGCCAACATCTACATACACATCCACTCATTCACCAACACTTCTATATAGTCATTCATATATATATTCACTCATCATATGTAGTGATAGACCTATACATCCTGTTACACACCGACAGTCATCCAAAAGTTACTCACACACATATTCATACATGCGAAAAAACTATTGAACATCCATTTATTTGCATATACAGCTATACACACACTACCACTTTACTTCTAAGGAAACTTACACATACTTACTCTCTTAAACAATCACTTATAGAAACACATACCTATTTAAACAGGAACTCTTACAATCGCTCAATCTCACATATACTCACTTATATATATCAATACTCACATATACTAGATTAAAACATATGTCGTTACTGAAAAAGACAATAGTGAGACAGTCGTTTACTCACTAACACACACATATACACACTCATCCATCCATACAGTCCTGTACATATGCAGTCTTCAAAACACATACAAACAGTGAGTCAGTCACCAACCCATACAGCCACTTATACACAAAGTGAAACACTGATACATACATTTCAATATTTAAAAGTTACTTGCTAATATATGTATTCACTAAGATACACTTAATAAGGCAGTTAACCAATCAATTCTTTTAAAAACAAACATCCATTTACACACTTATTTAACCATTTATTCTTCCATCGTCCTTTACAAATACATATATAAAACATAGTTATTTTTCAGAAAGACACACATTCACTGGCTAGTTATAGTTAAAACTCAAAATTCTATTTTGAATAACTTATTTGGGTGCCACCTCTCCATGTGTCGAATCATGGTGTGGTTGCCAAAACTATATTTTTTTGCAGGATTGCCACGTGAAAGGATGTTCTTGCAAATTTGACATGTTACTTTAGGGGCATTAACTTTCTTCAGTCCTGCAGGAAACGTAAAGAATTGCCAAATGTAGTGCTCCTTTACATGAGATGGGTGGGGTTCCTCTTGTAGGAACTGTCTCTCCTGCTCCTCCTGCTCCTCTTCCTCCTCTTCGTCCTGCTCACCACCAAAAAGCAGAGGTGGTGGTGGTCCTTTTGGTGGTGGTGGTGGTGGTGTTGGAGCACCAGCAGCAGCAAGTAGAGTAGCCATTATTGGTCTCTCACAAAGAAATAGCTCTTGCTCTCTCAAAGAAGAAAGTAAGAATGAGGAAAAAAGGTGGGGGCTTTCCTCATTTGGAAAGAAAATATTAGGAACCAATGAAAAGTGTTATTTTCAAGTCACATGACCCGATGAGCTTACGTTATGCGCTACGGCGCGCTTACGTTACGCGCTCCGGGCCGCGCCGCGGAGCGCTTCCCGGTACGTTTACGCAGCGCGTCATAAGACACATCGCGCGGCTACGCGATACGTCACGCTTATGGGACGCGTCACGATGCTGATTTTGATCGCGACATTGGCGCTAACGGGAAGCTTCCCGGTTCGCGCACCGGAGTGCTTCAAAATGCTACGCTTTCTGTGAGCGCCCCAGGGCAAAAAATAAAATTAAAAAAAAAATAGAAAAAAAATAAATGAAAAATTGTAAGGACTGGTAGCCCGATGTGCATTTGCTATGTCTCAAGATATATGCTCCAGTTATTTTTAAGAAAATTAACTTTAAAAAACATATATATATTGGGCTACATTGGGCTATATATATGTTAGAGCCCAAATGTAGCCCAAATGTAGCCCAATGTAGCCCAAAGATGGCCACCAGAGACAAAAAAATACAAATGTAGCCCAAATATCAGCCAGATGTAGCACAACTATAGCCCAATGATAGAACAACTAGAGCGCTAACAGTCTTACTTATAAAGTGAGACTTTTAGTTAGGAATTAGCATTAGTATCAGTATAAGTATCTGTATGATTTGGTGGGGGTGTTACTTAGCACACAGATGCATCAATGACTGACTCACTGTTTGTATGTGTTTTGAAGACAGCATATGTGCCGGACTGTATGGGTGAATGAGTGTGTATATGTATGTGTTAGTAAGTGAATGACTGCTTTCTAGTGTCTTTATCAGTAACTACATATGTTTTAATCTAGTATATGTGAGTATTGGTGTATATAAGTGAGTATATGTGAGAGTGAGAGATTGAAAGAGTTCTTGTTTAAATAAGTATGTGTTTCTATAAGTGATTGTTTAAGAGAGTAAGTATGTGTAAGTTTCCTTAGAAGTAAGGTGGTAGTGTGTGTATAGCTGTATATGCAAAAAAATGGATGTTCAATATTTTATTTGCATGTGTGAATATGTGTGTGAGCAACTTTTGGAAGACTGTCGGTGTGTTAACGGATGTATAGGTGTCTCACTACATACGATGAGTGAGTATATATATGACTGACTAAATAGAACTGTTGGTGAATGAGTGGATGTATATGTAAATGGTGGAATTACTGAATTGGTTGTTGTAACTGGTATAGGTATCTCCACTTTTTTGAAAATTTTAGTTTCTATTTTTGAATATGTGTTTCAAGGGTTACTTTACAGTGAAAGGAGGTCAGTCTCTCTGTCACAAGGATGGTGTCATCAGTGATGTCATGAGTAATGTCACTGACCATGTCATGAGTGATGTAATATGTGATGTCATCAGCAGTGCATTACACGCGCAAGTTATAGTGAGTCCAACTAACTCTAACGTGGGAATTTCAATGGTTTTATGTCAGTAAAATTTCCAGGTAACTATAACTGGTGTGAAACCTATGGTTTTTTCAGTGAATTTAATAGGTTTTTTAAATGCTAATTCCTAACTATAACTGGTGTGAAACCTATGGTTTTTCCAGTGAATTTCATAGGTTTTTTAAATGCTAATTCCTAACTATAACTGGTGTGAAACCTATGTTTTTTTCCGTGAATTTCATAGGTTTTTTAAATGCTAATTCCTAACTATAACTGGTGTGAAACCTATGGTTTTTTCAGTGAATTTCATAGGTTTTTTTTATCTGCTAATTCTTAACTTTTTATAGGGTCTCATACCTATGTGTTTTTTAGTGAATTTCTAAGGTTATTTTTTCGCAAATATCTATAGCTTAAAAAGGTATGTTTTTCTAAAAATGAATCCTATGTTGTATATTAATATAATATTTTGTTTTTTATAAATATATATATATATTTTTTTATTTATTTCACTCTGGAGCGCTCCCTGTGCGCGTACCGGTGTGCGCCCCGGTGCGCGTACCGGGGCGCGTCCCGTCAGCGCAGCAACAGAAAAAAAAATAATGAAGGAGTGAGCATGAGGAATGGGGATAAAGAGAGTGGTGTAAAGAGAAAGAGAGCTAGAGGGAGGAACACAGAGGAACTGTGTAATATATAGTAAAACAGAGAAAATGTATAGGAGGAAGTAACTGAGAAAAGGAAAATGAATAAGGGAGCAAAAGAAAAGAAGAAAGAGGAAGAAAACTAAAGCAGATGTTCTGGGAGAATGTGAATGGGTGATGAGAGTAAAAGGAAGGAGAGTAAAGGATGAGGAATGAAAGGTAGTGACGGAACCAGAGAAAAGGAACAGTGGTGACGGAGGGAAAGAAAATAGCAGTGAGTGTAAGTAAAAAGGAGTGAAAGAGGATGGATAAAAGTGAATAAGGGTAAGACATGGGGAGTGACAGAGAGAAAGAACAGAGAGAGTAAAGGAAGGAGTGTCAGAAAGGGACTAAGTGAAGCAGAAAAAAAAGAAAAGAGAGGGAGTGTGGGTGAGCAGGGGCACTGAAAGAAGTTGAATGTGGTAGGAAAGTAAGGAAAAGAGAAGTAAATATGGAGGATAAGAATAAGTGAGGGAAGTAGAGTAAGAAAACAGAGGTGAGGTAGGGTGAGAGAAAAGTAGTGAGGTTAAAACAAAAGGGTGTTGATAAACTACATTTTGTACTCACACTTACCATATAATTAATGAAACCTTACTTGCATCTTTAAACTACACTGTGTATCTGTGAAAGACAAAAGAAAAAACAAGTTATAATTAGTAAAATATATTTTTTAAAATAGAAGAAACAGGTCAAAACGTTGATTTGAATCTGTTGTTCTGAAAAAAAAACACATTAAAGACCACTATTAGCAAACAACAAAGTAATGACAAAAAGCAAACAATATAAACAATAAATTGCAACATATTTAAGTTTATACAACAGCAACTCAGGGCCTTATTTATGAAGGCCTTGCACCACCTGTGTATCCCATGTTAAAAGAGACATACCGGCACCACAAGACAATCATAAATAAGACCCAAATATAAATACCATTGATTGGCACCAAAAATCGTTTTGTGAATAACATTTAAAAAACACAGGGCAGAACCTATGTACAAGCACTGAATTTCACTTTTGAAACATCACTGTGTCCCAAATTACAAATCCACTATCTTGCAAATGTTCATAATAAGTATTATCAAAAAGCAAAAAACAAATCAACAGCCAACAAACTCAGGGCCTTATTTATGAAGGCCTTGCGCCACAAGAGCGTCATTTATTTCCCATGTTTAAAGTGATGCACCGGCTGCACAAGGCAATCATAAATAAGGGCCAAATGAAAATACCATTGATTTGCACCCAAAACCGTTTTTTGAATAACATTTAAGAAACACTGCGCAGAACCTATGTACAGGCATTCAATTTCACTACTGAAACTTAACTATCTGCTTCCAAATATTCTCCATAGAGCAAACAAGTCTCTATCTAAATTAAATAAATCATTACTTACCTTTACAAATGCTTTGTGAGATTGAAAACAGTGTCAGACACACACACCAATTTTTCTTTAGCAGAGCAAAAGGTGTGCACTCAATACACTGAAACAAAGACTGGCATAGAAAATCTCTAACTTTGCACACATATGCCTTATTTCAACCAATCAAAAGTCTTCCCTCACTATTTTCAAACCAACACTCTTCCCCCTCTCAGATCTTTCTATCTGTTACCATAGCAACTCCCTCCTAACTGAACTCTCAGGTTCAAAAGTTTATTGTACAATGTTGCAAATTAAGTCAGCAAGGATGTTTGACCTCTCAATACACCAGCTTATCCAGGGCATTATTGCTTTTAGTGACTTTTTCTTAACCATTCAAATTGCTTCTTACACACAACACAACCATGCACCCTAACTTTCTGTTTTCAACTAACTGAAACCACCAATCATTGCTTGTGATTCAACAGCTGGGAAACTCCACAATTGTTTTTTTGTAAACTCCTACTGTTCCAACTGGCATTTCATTCCCACACTTCATCTGACTGCACCAGAACCTTCTCACATCATGTATTCTGTATGGATTATTGGACATAGCTACATCCACTGGGCTCAAAGGTATGCAGCAAGCAGAAATTATCACAACCTTGATTTATCAAATGTGGAAATCAAGTGGATTGGCCAGAGAGGATTGAGATGTCATCAATTGATACCATTGGTGAAAACCTTTTTGCATCTGCCAAACCCTGACCTCTTAATAGTGCACTGTGTTCGAAATGATTTGGGCACTATGACTGGGGTTGGTCTGGAAATGCTTTTAAAGGACACCTTTGATCAATTGATGACACTTTTTCCACAAACTGCCTTGGTATATTCCAATATATGCCAAAGACAGAAATGTAACTGGTCCAACCAATTTTGTCCACAATTTGAGAAAGCACGGAAACATGTGACTAAATCTGTTTCTGCTTACATGAGAGACTGTGGAATGGGTTCAATATACAATAATAACTTGCGTTACAACATGTAAGACATCTACAGAGGAGATGGTGTGCACTTCTCAGATGAGGGGAATAGAATTTTCCTCCTGAATTTAAGACTGTGCATTGGAACCTACTTGTAGGTACCTAAATCAGCCACAGAACCCAAAAGCTCTTTTCAGTGCTACCCTACCTCTGATCATTCAAAACGTTTATCTTTTTCTAACTTTTTTCACTATTTTTCACCAAAGTACGCTTCCCGGTACGCTCCCCGGTGCGCGTACCGGGCGCTTCCCCCACGAAAAATTCTATTATTTTTTTTTTTAGCCTCTATGAGCCTCCTAAGCCCCCCTCAGAAAACCTAAGGGGTCAGGGGCTGTCTACCGTGCCCCCTTCTACCCATTCCCAACGTTGTTTGTCCTCCATCTTGTGTCTCGATTGTACCGAAACACAAAATGGAGGATTCCCGTAACGCTGACGGTGCGTGTACCGGGGCGCGCACCGGTAAGCGCTCCCTAAAAAAAGGTGGGAAAGTAATTTACAGAAAAACCACTGGAGACACTTACACCAAATATAGAATAGGCCCTACTACATAGCAGTCCCTACCATTTACCCAAATTTGATGGAATTCCATTGAGACAATTATGCTGTAGGCCTGACTAAATATCCTGATGTAAATTACATGACAAAAACACATATGAAGTGTTAGAATTGACAACCAATTAAAATGTTACTTTCATTATCTACTATTATTTCATGACATTTGATTGGTTATGTACCTGAATATATATAAAGAAAGAGAGAGAAACACAGCCATTTTGACTACTACTTCCTGAAGTACATTTCAAGAGCATTTTCACTGGCAACTTAAACTTCTTTTTGAAAGGTAAGATGTTATTTTAAAAACTGAAGTATGTTGTACACTTTAAATTAATTGGGAAAAAAATTCTGATAGTTATATACTATCCCTCTGTAATAGTTATAGAATAAGATAGACTTCTCTGTTACAGTTATGGATGGAGTTAGGCTTGTCCTGTATAATTATGAATTTACTTAAGCTTTATCACATACACTTTTTTATATTTCTACTTCCAGTCTGATACCATACACTGCCCAAAGATAAAATCACTATGAAAAAAACCAAAGTACCTGTCTGAACTTAAACCCAACAGTGCCCTATCTCTACTGATATACTTTTTTTAAATGCAAATTACTGCACAAAAATGGGAGGAGAGCAAAATAATTCCAACGAAATTGTTCTGGAGAGCAACAATAATAAAGTTATTGAACCCAATGACTCAGAATTCATGGATGAATCACGGGACTATGAACTACTTCAATGTGTACAATCAGTAGATTTCCTGATTCAAAATGAGGACATTTCTGACAATCAAATATTAGAAATTCTGTTAAATTTGGAAAAGGAATCTGAAAAATAAATTTATATTTAATAATTCAAAAATTGTTTGAGACATTATTAATTTTTATATGTATTTCTTAAACTAGTACCAAATTGATTATAATGTAAAGTCAGACTTAAAATATACTGTGCAACTTTTTTGTGTTACATAATAAGTTTGCTCATAGTTACTTCCTTTCTCCCACTATATTATCTCCAATGTGTATTTAACATCTCTTTATCATTTCCTGCCTCCATATTGTTTCTGCTTTCCATGTCAGACTACGCTATGAATTCCATATACCACAATAACTTCTGTAACAACATGCAAGATATCTACAAAGGAAACGGTGTATATTAAATATTAGACTCTGCATTGGTACCTACATGTTGGTACTTAAATAAAAAAAAATGAAAAACAACAAAAAGAACAATTAATAAACATACAATTTTTAAAACGGATTCTTTTTTCCCCATAGTACGCTCCCCGGTGCGCTCCCCGGTGCGCGTACCGGGCGCTCCCCCCGCGAAAATAAAAAATAAATAAAAAAATTTGACACCGCCCCCATATCAAACCTACGGGGTCAGGGGGTTCTACCCTACCCCCTTATGGTCAATTCCCCCCTTTGTTTTTGCCACCTCTTGTGTCTCGATTTTACCAAGACACAAGATGGCGGCCGCTCCGGACTGTTTCGAATGTTTACAGACACCCGAGAGCCAATCAGCTTTCTGCGCGCAAGTCGCGTGGCGCGCCCGGAGCACTCCCCGGTGCGCGTACCGGGGGGCGCCTATAGATATATATATTTTTTTGAACCTAAATTACTCAAAATCCACTGGAGCACATATCTTGAGACATAGCAAAGGCACATCGGGCTACCAGTCCCTACAATTTTGCCAAATTTGGTTGAAATCCATTCAGCCGTTCGGGCTAAAAGTGAAATCGACCGCCCTATGGAAATTAACATGGGGAAAATGCGTTTTGGGACCCCCCTTTTATCTCGGCCCCCGCTTGACGAATCCCCTGCAAACTTTCAGGGAAAGACCGTAATGCCGCGAGGCCATTTTGAGGAAATGTTCAGTCAGATTCGTCAACCGACGCCAAAGTTATTCACAATAGAATTTTGAGATTTAACATTGAAAAAAATCCTAACTATAACTACCTACTAGCGACCGCCAGTAGGTAATATATATATATATATATATATTAAAGTCCAGAAACGGCGAGCATCCAGCTTGTTGGGATATAAACATATACTTATCCCTTGCTCTAACACCATGGCGCCGCCTGGCTGGCGAGGGGTCTCCAGGCCAGGACCCTGCCATCAAAATTGAAAACTGAGGACAGAGACGCAATATGCAATCATTAATCACAGCAGGAATACAAGTACCATAAGGCACGGCGCCCATCCAGGGGCGTGTCATGGACATAAAGAAAGGTCCTTCCTGCAACTATCCTGAAAATCATTTCGTCACCCTCTGAAGAAGAAGGCAGCCGCCTTCGAAACGCGTCAGGTCTAAAGTCGAATCAGGACTCATAACGACTTGCTCCTTTGTTTTCAAGCTACCTAGCAACTTGTTGGGAGAATAAATCCCTGAACAGAAGCCCCGCGAGTGTGGTCGGTGTTTTTTAACACATGAGCGTGCATATATATATATATATATATATATGTATATATATATACATATTCACTGAAAAAACCATAGGTTATAGACCATATATAGTTAGGGATTCGCATTTACAAAACCTTATTTTACTCACACAAAACCATTGAAATTCCATATATAGTTAGTTGCACTAACTATATATCGCGCACCCGCAATCCACTGCTGATGATGTCACATATTACATCATTCATGACATGGTCAGTGACATCACTGATGACATCTCAAATGACATCACTGATGACATCACTGATGACAACATCCAGTGACTGTATGTTTCTGTAAAGTTAAAATATGTCTTACATATTGAAGAATGAGTGGATGTATAAGTGTCTGGATGAAGGATTTAGTAGGTGCATGACTGACTGTATGAGTGAGTGATTAAATGTGTCTCACTGAGTGCATGGGTTAGAGACTAAACTGTCTTAATTTGTGCATCATTATGTCTGTTGTTCTGTAAACTGTTGCATGTGTTGATAAGTAGCTATATGAGTAACTATATGGGTTATTGATTGGTTGCCCAAGTATTTGTACGGGAGACTGAGTGTGTGTGTGGGTGGCTGGGAGGTGTATGACTCTGTGCATAGATGTGTGAGCAGTTGATTCACTAGATGTATGGTTTCAAAAGTGCATGTGGAAACAGCTGTATGGGCGGTTGACTGTGTGCATGAGTGTATTGGTGAGTGAATGGATATCTCAGTGCTACATGTCAAAGTAAGTACATATGTAAAACACAGTACATGTGAGAGTTGACATATATAAATAACTGTGCATAAGAGCCAGTGAATGTGTGAGTGGCTGTATGGATCATTGTGAACTTGTATCAGGGATTGTATAAGAGAGTAAATATGTGTTAGTATATGTTTGAATTAGTAAAGTTTGTATAACTGTATAGTTGAGGAAATGGAGGTGTGATTGATTCTTTGCATGACTGACTAGGTGTGTGAGTAACTTCATGGATGAGTGGCAGTCTGTGAGTGTCTGTTTACACTGATTGTATCTAAGGTTAAATTAGAGTCTGAAGAGGTTCATCGTATTATCACATGAATGATATCATCAGTGATGTGATCGGTAATGTCAAATGAGATGTCATCAGTGATGTCATCAGTGATGTCATTTGAGATGTCATCAGTGATGTCACTGACCATGTCATGAATGATGTAATATGTGACATCATCAGCAGTGGATTGCGGGTGCCCGATATATAGTTAGTGCAACTAACTATATATGGAATTTCAATGGTTTTGTGTGAGTAAAATAAGGTTTTGTAAATGCGAATCCCTAACTATATATGGTCTATAACCTATGGTTTTTTCAGTGAATTTTCAAGGTTTTGTAAATGCAAATTCCTAACTATATATGGTCTATAACCTATGGTTTTTTCAGTGAATTTCAATGGTTTTTTAAAAGCTAATATCTGTAGCTGTAAAATGTATTCTTCTTTTAATCTTAAAATATATTTTACATGTTTTTTATACAATTTTTTTAAAAAAAATTTTATGTTTCGCTTCCAGTCCGCGAACCGGTCAGCTTCCCGTTAGCTCAATTTAAAGCCGCGGCTCGGTCCGCGAACCGGTAAACGTTCCTTTAGCGTAACTGTTACGTTAGAATGACGTTTTGCGTTGCCGCGTAATACGTCATTTGACGCGCCAAGTTAGCGGACCCGGAAGCGGACCGTAAAGCGGAGCAAAGCGCGAAACGTAAACACAGCAGGTCATGTGACTCGGTAATAACACTTTTCATTGGTTCATTTCACTTTTGGTTTCCTAATGATGTAATACTAGGTCATGTGATCTAAAATTAACACTTTTCATTGGTTTAGAACTTATACTTTTCCCAAATGATGAAAACCCCTCCTTCTTTCCTCACTCTGACTTTCATCTTGGTGAGAGAAAGACCCTTTTTGATATTTGAGCAATGGCTTCATTAGTTGCTTCAGCTGGTGCACCCCCACCACCACCTTCACCTCCTCATGGGAAGAGAGGACCACCACCCCAGTTCATCACCAACACAGAGGAGGAAGAGGATGAACTAGAGGAAGAGGAGACAGAAGAACCACAATTCATACAAGTGTTGCCCCGTGTTTCCCATCGGAAAACCAGTTTCATTTGGCAGTTTTTTTCACTCCCTCGAGGGCAGAAGAAAGTAAATGCTAAATATGTCACCTGCCTCATTTGTAAAGACAAGTTATCAAGAGGCACTGAAAAAAAATATAGCATGGGGAACTATACTATGCATCGGCATATGAGCAGGTGGCATCCATTGAACTACAGCCATGCAGAGTTGCGTGACCTGCAGGATAATCCAAGAACAACTCCTGTGGCCAGGTCAACTTCGCAAATATCATTGACAGGAGCAGAGGAACGGGAAACCGTGCCAAACATTCAGCAGAACTTTAAACATATGAAATTAACCTGTTTGTATTGTGGTGCATTGCTTTCATGTGGTAACATGAGCATAACGTTAATGAACGTTGCTTATGAAAATCATAATTGCCCTAACCGCCCCAGACAGTAATTTTTTTTTTTGCTCCTGTTGAGCCCTTTTCAATGCCTGTTTTTTGTTGTTTCCCCTCCATCAAAAACAAAAAAAATCATAAAACTGTTCAAAAAATACAAAAAAAACAAAAAATGTTCCAAAAAAAAAAAAACATTAAAAAAAAAGTTCTTTTCAGAACTACCTCCCCTTTCAAATAAAATTGCTAGAATGTTTAGCATTCTGGCAAGCTCTATTTCTTTTGGTTCGCTTCCCCGTTCGCTGACCGGTTCGCGAACTAGGAGCGAACCAAAACATTTTTTTTTTTAAAAAAGAAGAGTAAGTATAAGGGAAGTAAACAGAGAGTAATGTTAAAAGAAAGACAGCTATAGGGAGTAAACCAGAGATACTGTTTAATAGATCTATTTACCGAAGAAAAGATGGAAAAGGGTATAATTGCGAAAAACAAAATGGATAAGGAAGTGAAAGAAAAAAAAGAGAGTAGAACAATAACAAAGAAGAGTTTCTTGGAGAATGTGAGTGAATGTTCAAAATAAGATTAAAACATGTGGAATAACAGAGAGAAAAAACAGAAAACAGAAAAGAAAAAATAACAGAAAAAGATTAATTGAAACAGCAAAGAAATGTAAATAACATAGATCCATATCATCAACATAGGCAATAAAAGTTTTGCAGCTTTTATCAGCAGAAATATGTCGCCAAAGCATTCTAAATAGCTTGATACATATGGCCCCAATATACTATCCCTCTGTAGTAGTTATAGATTTAGATCGACTTCTCTGTTATAGTTATGGATGGAGTTAGGCTTCTCTTGGTTAAATCACATACACTTTTTTATAGTCCTACTTCCACTCTGATACTATACACTGCCAAAAGATAAATTCACTGATAAAAATTGCCTATCTAAAATTAATCCCAACAGTGCCCTATCTCTACTAATATATATTTTTTTAATCCAAATTTCAGGCAAAATGGAAGGCGAGCAGCAAGTTCAATTTAAAATTGTACTGCAAGAGAGCAGCCAAGGAAACATTGATGAAAATCAAAATGAATTTATGGATGAAAGTAGGGACCAGGAACTACTACAATGTGTGGAAGCAGTGGATAACCTGCTTAAAAATGAGGACATTTTACACCCTCATAGACTACAAAATATATTCAATGACAATTATGAAATTTCTGACAATGAAATGTTAGAAAGTTTAATAAATTATGAAACACAATCAAAATTAAAAAAAATGCTTAAAAAATAAAGAAAATAAAAAAAATCAACAAAAACAACAAACAATTAACATACAGTATTTGAAAAGTCTATCATTCTTTTATCCTTATAGTACGCTGCCCAGAACGCTTTCCGGTTCGCGTACTAGGCGCTCACCACGCAAAAAAAATTAAATTTTTTTTTTTTGCCCTGCTGGGCCCTTTTAAAACCTCCACATAAAACCTAGGGGGTCAAGGAGGATCTACTATGCCCCCTTATGGTAATTTTCCCCTTTGTTTTGGCCTCCTCTTGTCTCTCGATCCTACCGAGAGACAAGATGGCGGCCGCTCCGGACTGTTTAGACTGTTGACAGACACTGAAGAGCCAATCAGCTTCGCATCGCAAAGTTCCGTTACGCGAAAAGTACGCGAACCGGAGCGCTACCCGGGGCGCTGTTACAGATATATATCTTTTTTTGAACGTTAATTTCTCAAAATCCACTGGAGCACATATATTGAGACCTAGCAAAGGCACATCGGGCTAACAGTCCCTACAATTTTGCCAAATTTCGTGCAAATCCATTCAGCCGTTCGGGCTAAAAGTGAGGCCAACCGCCCTATGGAAATTAACATGGGAAAAACGTGTTTTGGGACCCCCCTTTTTTCTCGGCCCCCCCTTGCCGAACACCCCCCAAATTTTCAGGGGCTGCTCAGAAACAAAATGTGCAATTTTCCTGAAATTTTCAGCCAATTCCATCCACAAACGCCAAAGTTATTAGACATAGAATTTTCAGAAATCCCATAGGGAAAAAATCCTAACTATATATACCTACTGGCGACCGCCAGTAGGTAATATATATATATTACCTACTGGCGGTCGCCAGTAGGTATATATAGTTAGGATTTTTTCTCTATGGAACTTTTGAAAATTCTATGTCTAATAACTTTGGTGTTTGTGGACGGAATCGGCTGAAATTTCTGGATCTCAAGTGATGTCATTTGAGATGTCATCAGTGATGTCATCAGTGATGTCACTGACCATGTCATGAATGATGTAATATGTGACATGATCAGCAGTGGATTGCGGGTGCGTGATATATAGTTATTGCATCTAACTATATATGCGAATTTCTATGGTTGTGTGCGAGAAAATTAAGGTTTTGTAAATGCTAATCCCTAACTATATATGGGCTAAAACCTATGGTTTTTTCAGTGAATATATATATATATATATATATATAGATATATATATATATATATATATATTCGATATAATACGATGAACCTCTTCAGACTCTAATATAACCTTAGATACACTCAATGTAAACAGACACTCAAAGACTGTCACTCATCCATGGAGTTACTCACACACCTAGTCAGTCATGCAAAGAATCAATCACACCTCCATTTCCTCAACTATACAGTTATACACACCTTACTTATTCAAACATATACTAACACATATTTACTCTCTTATACAATCCCTGATACAAATTCACAATGATCCATACAGCCACTCACACATTCACTGGCTCTTATGCACAGTTATTTATATATGTCAACTCTCACATGTACTGTGTTTTACATATGTACTTACTTTGACATGTAGCACTGAGATATCCATCCACTCACCAATACACTCATGCACACAGTCAACCGCCCATACAGCTGTTTCCACATGCACTTTTGAACCCATACATCTAGTGAATCAACTGCTATATATATATATATTCACTGAAAAAAACATTGGTTATAGACCATATATAGTTAGGGATTAGCCTTTTCAAAACCTTATTTTACTCACACAAAACCATTGAAATTTCATATATAGTTAGTTGCACTAACTATATATCGCGCACCCGCAATCCACTGCTGATGATGTCACATATTACATCATTCATGACATGGTTAGTGACATCACTGATGACATCACTGATGACATCTCAAATGACATCACTGATGACATCACTGATGACAACATCCAGTGACTGTATGTTTCTGTAAAGTTAAAATATGTCTTACATATTGAAGAATGAGTGGATGTATAAGTGTCTGGATGAAGGATTTAGTAGGTGCATGACTGACTGTATGAGTGAGTGATTAAATGTGTCTCACTGAGTGCATGGGTTAGTGACTAAACTGTCTTAATTTGTGCATCATTATATCTGTTGTTCTACAAACTGCTGCATATGTTGATCAGTAGCTATATGAGTAACTGTATGGGTTATTCATTGGTTGTCCAAGTACTTGTATGGGAAACTGAGTGTGTGTGTATGGGTGGCTGGGAGGTGTGTGACTCTGTACATAGATGTGTGAGTAGTTGATTCACTATATGTATGGGTTCAAAAGTGCATGTGGAAACAGCTGTATGGGCGGTTGAATGTGCATGAGTGTATTAGTGAGTGAATGGATATCTCAGTGCTACAAGTCAAAGTAAGTACATATGTAAAACACAGTACATGTGAGAGTTGACATATATAAATAACTGTGCATAAGAGCAAGTGAATGTGTGAGTGGCTGTATGGATCATTGTGAACATGTATCAGGGATTGTATAAGAGAGTAAATATGTGTTAGTATATGTTTGAATAAGTAAGGTGTGTATAACTGTATAGTTGAGAAAATGGAGGTGTGATTGATTTTTTGCATAACTGACTAGGTGTGTGAGTAACTCCATGGATGAGTGACAGTCTGTGACTGTCTGTTTACACTGATTGTATCTAAGGTTATATTAGAGTCTGAAGAGGTTCATGGTATTATCACATGAATGATATCATCAGTGATGTGATCAGTCATGTCAATGAGATGTTATCAGTGATTTTATCAGTGATGTCATTTGAGATGTCATCAGTGATGTCATTTGAGATGTCATCAGTGATGTCATTTGAGATGTCATCAGTGATGTCATCAGTGATGTCACTAACCATGTCATGAATGATGTAATATGTGACATCATCAGCAGTGGATTGCGGGTGTGCGATATATAGTTAGTGCAACTAACTATATATGAAATTTCAATGGTTTTGTGTGAGTAAAATAAGGTTTTGAAAAGGCTAATCCCTAACTATATATGGTCTATAACCAATGGTTTTTTCAGTGAATTTTCAAGGTTTTGTAAATGCAAATTCCTAACTATATATGGCCTAAAACCTATGGTTTTTTCTGTGAATTTCAATGTTTTTTTAATAGCAAATATCAAAAGCTGTCAAATGTCAAGTACGTGATAGGTAAAAACTTTTTCGTGTTTATGCACGCTGATGTGCTTTGAACGCTGCCCCCCCCCGCTTCCCTCTTTTCTCTTAGTAGTACTCTCTCTTTGCAGATAGTGAAGAGTAGTTAACGCAGGCCTTTACCCCCGTTGTAATCCGTCGTGCCTGCTTGTCTCTCCAGTTGATTGATTGTTATCCAAGCATTTACTGTTTTACAATTGATTCTCTTTGGTTCATTCTCTATTTACAAACAAGCACAAAGTCGCAATACTCTGTTTAGTCTTTGCAGATAGTGAAAAATCGTGAAAAATCGTGTAAAAAAATAAAATTAATCGAGCAAAATCAGTAGGCCACTAATTGGATCTCTTTTTGACCTCGCTAAAATAGAAATATTAGGAACAACCCTTCATGAGAAATACGAAAATAGTGAGATGAACTGAGCTCCACACCATGAGGGCTGCAAGACAGCTCGGCTCCGTCACCCACCCCGCCCAAAATGACGACAAACCCTATGCAAATATTAAAAATATATACAACACACCAGCAAAGAAACAGGGTAAAACATTTTATTAAATAACTATTTACATAACTATTTTATACTTTTTATTGCCCGATCCGGCTAGCTCAATCGATTGAGCATGAAACTCATGCACTCTGATAGCAAGCGTTGCTACTGATGCTATGCAGACCAAAACTGGATTTCAGTTTGTACATTTTTCTAGATTTTTCCATCCAAGGTTGGTTGAGTTTGTAGAACGATGGCTTCAGATTTGAAAACATACGGTGTGGTGGCGCGGACTGGGAGGGGGCGGTTCGCTCCTGCCCCCTCCCCAAGTAAGATTTTCATACGTGAAAGTACGTTAATGGTTTTGGTCCCTGAGTTGCTTCGATGTCACTGCCATTCTCAAATGGCATAAGTTCTGGATGTTGGGTGCCATAGTTCAGAGTTCTGAGCAGCGCTTGTAACACTGTCTGAAGCTTATTTCCACCTACTGCAGCTTCACTATTCTCAAAGTAAGTGAGGGTCGTTTGTGGACCTGACTGCATTTGAAAACAATGTGATATGGTACCTCCCTAAACCGCTTGACGGAGGCCCCCGAGGGGCGGTGTGATGGCACGGACTCGGAGAAGACGCTTGGCTCCGACCCCCTCCCCAAGTCTTATAGCACCGGTTTAGCCTGAGATCGCCCCCGACATAGGCGGCCGGCTCCCGGGGTCCGGCGGAACTTTTTGCCTTTTGATGACTCTTCTATTCTGGACCTTGTCCCACAATCCGTTTGACCTGAAGACACGCTGTAGTGGGGCGCCCCTTTACCGTTTTAGTTGCCATTCCGCCCGCTTTTGCTACACTGTGCCTCTTCCGCCATTCAGCTGTTTACCGCCCGCTCTTGCGACTACAGCGTCTCGCTCACCATGTAGTTGAGTTGCTCCCGCTCTTGCGATGCAACGATAAGCGACTGCCACAGGACTCTCAAAATGGCGGCCGGCTCTTCAGATTTGGGCATGGTCCACTAAAATGGCCCTGGGAAACCTTGAAACTCGGACGCTTCCCTGATAGGGCTTGGGTCCCATTCTCGAAAGCGTCCCCTCAGCCGTGAAGATTCTACAAAAGTCTTGGGGGCCCCCGACTCCCGCAGGCTTCTGGTGGGGAGCGGCTGCCATGTTTGCTCGTGGAATGGCCACGACGGACCTACGAGATGGTAGTGCTCTCATGCTGACGCCAGCTTTAGTCTGAAACATCCAGAAACACTGTAGACTACCAATTCGATCAGTTCCGGTAGCGCCCCAATATGACCCGGTAGAGAAGAACTTGCCCTCCCCTCTTTGACTGATGGTTCTTGTTGCCTGTCCCCTCTGTTGTCATTTAACAGAACTTTTTGGACTGCTGAAAGGGGTTGTGTTCCGAACGCTGGTTGGTGGAGACATTTTGACTATATTCTTGACCTACGTTGTCGCGTAATGCGTTATATGACACGCCGCGTTAGCGCACCTGGAAGTGATCCGGGGCGCGGCGCGCAGCGCGTAACGTAAGCATAACAGGTCATGTGACTTGTTAATAAAACTTTTTATTGGTTCATTTTACTTTTGTTATTTTAATAATGAAAAGCTTGGTCATATGACCTAAAAAATACGCTTTTTATTGATTTCGAACTTTTTTTTTTTAAACATATATGTTATAATATTCCAGGCTAATGTACTTTCCCGGAAAATTTACAACTGTCCTGCAAGTAAAATATATTCCTTTTTCGAGAAAAAGGGCGTTTCTTCGTTCCATGACGGGGCCGTTGAGTAAAAGAGACTCGGCCTGCTGTCTTAGTCGCCGATACGCCTGATTATCAGATTCTTATCGATCACTTTATGTTGCAGGAGTGGAAAACACAACTGCCCTTGACCATTTATCTTTACTGCGTTCCTACGTATTATACCTTTTATCCGTCATGTAATTGGACTGCTTTATTTCACTTGCCTTTTACTGATTCGAAAACAGTGACTAAAAGTAAAAACTTTACCAATGTAAATACTACTACCGTGTTTTGTTTTAAAAACCTTTATTGTGAAAATGTCAGTATACAAATACGGGCCTATAACCACGTGGGCCGGCCACGGAGCAAACTGAAATCGTATATGATGAGGAGACATTTACATTATAGAGGAATGTAACGAGCGGGCCATTAGGTTGCAAGAACTAAGGTGTCTAACAGTTGCGGAATCGGTGGACGTACATTTTGTAATTAAATTACGACAGGGCCACTTACAAAAAAATCATCTAGATATACATTTGCGGGCAAGTACCATGGGTGACGTTAATTCGAAATTTCAATACTACAGTAATCAATAACACATCAGAACTTAATATCAATAGGGATGTCAAAATATTCAATCAATTCTCGTCCCCGCCCGCCATGAGCATCAAAACTGCATTCATATCTCGTGATATCAAGGTTGTTCAACCAGTACACAACAAGGAGTTACGAGTCCCATTTATACCGGCGCCATTTTGGGCGAGGCCGGGCAGGTGCAAGATATAGTCAAAATGTCTCCACCAACCATCGGCCAGACCAGAACCCATTTCGGCCCTTTATGCTACAAGATGGTGTCTTCCATTCAGAAAATATTGTTGGCAGCATTTTGAAAGGAAAGATAAACAGCCGTTCTCCTAGTGAGTCTCACATTGTTACATTTAGGAAGAATGTTGAAGAGTAGTATGTGGAAAATCTGAAGCCATTTTTCTACAAACTCTCAATCAGCCTTGGATGGAAAAAAAATCCCGAAGAATGTACAAACTGAAAACTAATTTTTGTCTGTATAGCATCAACAGCAACGCTTGAGTCAGCTTTGTGTCAAGCCGCCATTTTGATTCAATCAATAACGTCCCCCTGCACACATTCAGGGACCTGGTCGTGTCTTCAGGTGAAACGGATTGTGGGACAAGAAGCAAAAAGGAAAAGGAAAAAAGTTCCGCCGGACCTCGGGAGCCGGCCGCCTATGTCATGTGCGATCTTTGGCCACACCAGGGCAATAGGGAAGCTGCAGCAGGTGCAAATAAGCTTCAGACAGTCTTACAAGCACAGCTCAGAACTCTCAACTATGGCACTCAACATCCAGGACTTGCCATTCGGATCTTGGCGCCTTGTGCTGGTTCCGACCTATTCACACATCGGTCCACTACTGACATCACCTCATAAGCCAACGGGGCACCCCACGCCGACTTTCGGCGCAGCATTGTAGGATTGTCAGGTCCAATGGTCCTCAGGATCTCACGATGCTCAATGGGGTCCACCTCTCGACAGCCCCTGGGTCTGACTGAGAACAGACGCACAGGAATGATCGAGCGAGGGATAATCAGGAAGGTAAGGGAGGGAACAGCGGGGAAGGGAAGCTGAAACGAGAACAAGGCACCATGAGACAAGCACAGACTATAATTGCAATGCACGTGGTAGAAACCGGTAGCCCCACCCTCGTATAACCTGAAGGAGTTATACCTGGTAAGAAATAAGGAGAAGGCTTTGCCTGGCAATCCAAAGAGGTTGAACGGAATGTTAATTCTGGAACACAAGAATTCTATGATCAGTACTTTTCTAGCACAGTTCCTAGTACATTACACATTATCAAATAACTACATACCAACATAAAAGTAAAAGGTGGCTTCAACAGGGGTCAGTATGGAAGGTAGCCTGCCAGGCGAAGCACATAAGCCCCTGTTGTCGAAATCAAGAAAAGGAGACAATAGTTATTGTCTTAACTCATGAAGTTTGCTTTGCCCGGTTACATCACCTGACAACACATACAATGCTTTACTCAAGGAGTACATAAAGGTCCTGGAACATGAGGTGATTTGAGGCACAGCAACCAAGCATCTCTAACAAAGTCTTCCGTGTGTCTGTTGAACCCACAGAACCTCGGAACCTTATAGAATTAGAGGAAGTCCTGTTTTATTTAAATCCGATAATCCCCCTCTGAATCTGGCAGAAGAATGAAGGAGGGAGTTATGAACAAAAAGCCCCGGATGTCCGGAAACGGGATATCACAGAGCAAGGTATCGCAGGACCCAACAGCAGTGTTTATCCTAAACACCACAATCTCGAACACAGTACAAAATACCAGTGAGCAATCCTCTCACTAGCTACATGAACGTTGGAGCCTCAGCCGAGAACTCCACAGCAATGGGAAGCGCCAGCCGACGCCACCCACAAGACCGAAGCAGGAAGCTTCCGATGTACTCACCAGCCGGCAAGTGCTCACTACACAAAGGATACACTGGAACTCACGTTACCCAGCAATCAGCCACGGAACCAGAATCAACGGCGGCGCCTTCCTTGTCCTCGCCGGTAATGTTCTCTGCGCGTGTGACGTCATCACCCGGGCGTCGCGCGCGCAGCACCTAGAAACATGGGAAATGTAGTTTTTAGCGATTAAAACGCGTCTCTAGGCAGGGTTCGCGCCTAGCCTCCGCCGTGAGTTCTAACAGTACATCCCTCTCCCGAAGAACACTGACAGAGACAAGGTTTGTCCGGAAAGCGTTGATGGAACATCCTCACAAACCTGGGTGCATGGACATTGGAAGCAGGTTCCCAGGAGTTTTCTTCATTACCATATCCTTTCCAAGCCACCAGATACCACAATCTGGTGCGGTATATCTTAGAGTCCACAATTCCTCTCACCTCATAGTCTTCTTCGTTATCCACGGAGATCTCAGCAGGCACCAGTTTTTTGTGCATTCTCGTGGGTTTCACCAAAGACACATGAAAGGCAGGATGAATGCGTAAGGAGGATGGCAGAGCCAGTTTAACCACCACAGGATTGATGAGCTTAAGGATCTTGTACGGGCCCATATATTTGGGATTGAACACACTATAACGCTTAAAGCGTATGTTTTTGGTGGACAACCAGACATAATCACCCACCTTGTATATGGGCCCAGCTCGTCTGTGCTTGTCCTCATAGGCCTTGTACTTCGCTTTGGACTGTTTTAACTGGCTCTTGACCTGCTGCCATGTCTTATGGATGCTCTGTATTCTTTCTTGTACCTCGGGGACAGTGGTGTTTGATGCAGGATGGTGAAACGGCAAAAAATTAGGATGGAAGCCATAGGTGCAGTAAAACGGAGCGGTCTTGGTGGAACCATGTACCGCGCTGTTATACGCTATTTCAGCTAGCCATAATCTATCCACCCAGTCTTCCCTGGTGACCTCAACATAGCATCTCAGATACTGCTTCAGGGTTTGATTAACCCTTTCAGTCTGCCCATCGGTCTGGGGGTGGAAACTGGTGGAGGTACTAGATGTTATTTCTAAAGCCTTACACCATGTCTTCCAAAACCGGGCCGTAAACTGGCTGCCTCTATCTGATATTATCACTCGGGGCAACCCATGTAGCCGTACTATGTTGGTAAGAATAAGTCTGGCTAACCCACTGGCTGAAGGCACCTGTTTACAAGCGATGAAATGAGCCATCTTAGTTAAATAGTCAACCACCACCAGAATTGCCGTGCACCCCTGATCTTTAGGCATGCCCACTACAAAATCCATGGAAATGTTCTCCCAAGGTAACTCAGGAGTGGGAAGGGGTTGCAGCAGTCCAGCCTGTCTAGAGTGTTGTGCTTTCATTTGACTGCAGATAGGACACTCAGCCACCCACTCAGCCACGTCCTTCCGAATGTTAGGCCACCAAAACTGCCTTAGAATTCTCTCCACAGTTTTACTGAATCCGTTATGACCAGCGCACGGCGCACTATGGCACCACTGGAACACTTGCTTTCTTAAGGATTGAAGAGGCAACAGCAGCTGTCTCTGTCTCATCGGAAGACCCTGCACCATCTTCCACTCTTGGTGTTCTCTCAACCATTCCTTCCATGCATCGTTCTGAATGTGTCTATGTACACTTCTGAGGAACATCTGAGTACAGGTGACTCCGATCACCTTGTTTGGGTTGATTATGGACTCCTCTCTTGCATTGACTTGTTCTGTCTTGGTGAACTGCCTTGATAAAGCGTCCGCCTTTCTGTTATCTCTTCCTGGTCGAAATGTGACGATGAAGTCGAAGTCTGCAAAATGCATCATCCAACGCATCTGTCTAGGTGTTAAATGACGTGCAGCAGTCATGTATTGCAAGTTACGATGGTCGGTAAACACTGTTACTACATGCCTTGCTCCCATTAGGTGATGTCTCCACTCCAGGAAAGCGGTCCTTATGGCCAACAGTTCCTTTTCTGCAATCACATAATTCTGCTCTGCTGAGTTCAAGGTACGAGAGAGGTAAGCAACAGGATGTAACTGGCCAGTTTCAGAGTGCCGTTGGGACAATACTGCTCCCACCGCCGTGTCAGAAGCATCCGCTTCCACAATAAAGGGTTTACCAGGATCCGCGTGCACCAGCACCGGAGCAGAAACAAAAGCCTTCTTGAGGTCATCGAACCCTTTCTGGGCCTCCTCTGTCCATTCAAAGGGCACCTTCTTTCTCAATAACCTTTTTGTAGGTGGTTCTGGTTTTGTTTCTGTTAGGGCATTCCCGGATGAAGTGTCCCTTTCTACCGCAATACAGGCATAAGCCTTTCTTCCTTCGGTATTCTCTTTCTTCCGTAGTTAACGGCGACCTCACTGCTCCTATTTCCATGGGTTCAGGTGTAGACTGGCTTGCCCCTTCTGACCCCCTGGGACTTTCGTATCTGGGGGTTAACCGATCCTTTCTACGATTGTCACCCTTACGATCACTCAGACGATGATCTAATCTCAGAACTAGGCTGATCATGTCTTCACACGTAGTAGGCTGAGGATCAATCTGGGCAAGTACATCCTTCATTTCGTCAGTGAGGCCATTATAAAAAATTGCATGTCTTTTTTCTTCCGGCCAATCTGTCTCCGCGATAAGCCTTCTGAAATCGTTGAGGTAGGTTATCAGATCCCTGTTACCCTGTTTTAGTCCTAACAACTCCCTGTCTGCTGTTAGTGTAGCTGACCTGCGATTAAAAGTTTTTTCAAAATCCGCCCTAAAAGCCTCCCAGTCTCTTAACAAAGGATCATCCCTTTTTACTAGTGGTACTGCCCATTGTGCAGCATCCCCTGCTAAATATGAGATTAGATAAGCTACCCTAGCATGATTGGTGTTGAATACTTTGGGTTTGCAGGAAAAGTGCAATAACACCTGTGTAAGAAACACCTGCACCTTGCTGCTGTCCCCATGAAAACGTTCTGGAGGGGCTAGTGGGATCGGGGTGGGAACTTCCACTACAACAGAGGAGGCCTGCTGAGTACCAGCGCTAAAAGGGTTACGACTTAACCTATCCACTTGAGCCTGCAATGCCGCAGTCTCAGTCCTAGATGCTTGCAACTCTGTTTGGACCAGCGCTAGGGCTGCTAATATGTCATCCATTGTGGACATTGTATCGTGAAATCGGGAGGACTGAAAGTCTTGGGCCGTTGATTCTGTCAGGTCCAATGGTCCTCAGGATCTCACGATGCTCAATGGGGTCCACCTCTCGACAGCCCCTGGGTCTGACTGAGAACAGACGCACAGGAATGATCGAGCGAGGGATAATCAGGAAGGTAAGGGAGGGAACAGCGGGGAAGGGAAGCTGAAACGAGAACAAGGCACCATGAGACAAGCACAGACTATAATTGCAATGCACGTGGTAGAAACCGGTAGCCCCACCCTCGTATAACCTGAAGGAGTTATACCTGGTAAGAAATAAGGAGAAGGCTTTGCCTGGCAATCCAAAGAGGTTGAACGGAATGTTAATTCTGGAACACAAGAATTCTATGATCAGTACTTTTCTAGCACAGTTCCTAGTACATTACACATTATCAAATAACTACATACCAACATAAAAGTAAAAGGTGGCTTCAACAGGGGTCAGTATGGAAGGTAGCCTGCCAGGCGAAGCACATAAGCCCCTGTTGTCGAAATCAAGAAAAGGAGACAATAGTTATTGTCTTAACTCATGAAGTTTGCTTTGCCCGGTTACATCACCTGACAACACATACAATGCTTTACTCAAGGAGTACATAAAGGTCCTGGAACATGAGGTGATTTGAGGCACAGCAACCAAGCATCTCTAACAAAGTCTTCCGTGTGTCTGTTGAACCCACAGAACCTCGGAACCTTATAGAATTAGAGGAAGTCCTGTTTTATTTAAATCCGATAATCCCCCTCTGAATCTGGCAGAAGAATGAAGGAGGGAGTTATGAACAAAAAGCCCCGGATGTCCGGAAACGGGATATCACAGAGCAAGGTATCGCAGGACCCAACAGCAGTGTTTATCCTAAACACCACAATCTCGAACACAGTACAAAATACCAGTGAGCAATCCTCTCACTAGCTACATGAACGTTGGAGCCTCAGCCGAGAACTCCACAGCAATGGGAAGCGCCAGCCGACGCCACCCACAAGACCGAAGCAGGAAGCTTCCGATGTACTCACCAGCCGGCAAGTGCTCACTACACAAAGGATACACTGGAACTCACGTTACCCAGCAATCAGCCACGGAACCAGAATCAACGGCGGCGCCTTCCTTGTCCTCGCCGGTAATGTTCTCTGCGCGTGTGACGTCATCACCCGGGCGTCGCGCGCGCAGCACCTAGAAACATGGGAAATGTAGTTTTTAGCGATTAAAACGCGTCTCTAGGCAGGGTTCGCGCCTAGCCTCCGCCGTGAGTTCTAACAAGGATGGCCACACCAGTGCGGCAACTTGCTGGACACCACCTCGGTGCCATCCGGATCTCGGCGCGTTCGAGTCACTGTACCGCAAAAGTGACCGGAACTCAGCTGGACACGCCGTCTTTCGGCGCAGCATTGTAGGATGGCCACACCAGTGCGGCAATTTGCTGGACACCACCTCGGTGCCATCCGGATCTCGGCGCGTTCGAGTCACTGTACCGCAAGAGTGACCGCAACTCAGCTGGACACGCCGTCTTTCGGCGCAGCATTGTAGGATGGCCACACCAGTGCGGCAACTTGCTGGACACCACCTCGGTGCCATCCGGATCTCGGCGCGTTGTGCTGCCTTCGGCCTACTGTAGCCGCAAGTGCGGACGCAACTCAGTTGGACGGCGAGTGAAACGCTAAGGGGCGCCCCACTGCAGCCGAGGAGCCTCCATCTTGGGGGAGACGCACAGCCCCCACTGACTGACGCGACCTCACAGGCCAACGGGGCGCCCCACGCCGACTTTCGGCGGAGCATTGTAGGATAGCCACACCAGTGCAGCAACTTGCTGGACACTAACTCGGTGCCATCCGGATCTCGGCCCGTTGTGCTGCCTTCGGCCTATTCGCACATCGGTCCGCTACTGACGCCGCCTCACGTGCCAACGGATTTTCTACGCTTTTTGTAGCCCTATGCCGCATAACAGGTCATGTGACTTGTTTATAAAACTTTTCATTGGTTCATTTTACTTTTGGTTTCCTAAAGATGGAAGGCTTGGTCATATGACCTAAAAATAACACTTTTCATTGGTTTAGAACATTTTTTTTTCCCAAACGATGAAAGCCCCACCTTGTTTCTGGATGATTCAGACTGAAGCTGGCGTCAGCATGAGAGCACCACCATCTCGTGGCTCCGTCGTGGTCATTCCGCGAGCAATCATGGCAGCCGCTCCCCACCGGAAGCCTGCAGGAGTCGAGGGCCCCCAAGACTTTTGTAGAATCTTCACGGCTGAGGGGACGCTTTCGAGAATGGAGCCCAAGCCCTAGCAGGCAAGCGTCCGAGTTCCAAGGTGTCCCAGGGCCATTTTAGTGGACCAGGCCCAAAACCGAAGAGCCGTCCGCCATTTTAAGAGTCCTGTGGCAGCCGCCTATCGCTGCACTGCAAGAGTGGGCGGAAGTCAACTACATGGTGAGCGAGACGCTGTAGCCGCAAGAGCGGGCGCAACTCAGCTGGATGGCCGCCACCTGGGGAGGCCCGTTCACGCCGCCTCCCCCACGCCCCCCCCCTGGGCCGCCCCACGCCAATTTTCGGAGCAGCATTGTAGGATACCAAAACCAGTGCGGCACTTTACTGGACATCACCTGGGTGCCATCCACATCTCAGCGCGTTCTGCTGCCTTGGGACTATTCGCACAACAGACCGCTACTGACGAGGCCTCCCCCCGCACCACCCGGGACGCCCCACGCTGTTTTTCTGAGCTGCATTGTAGGAAACCAAAAACCAGTGCGGCACCCAGGTGACATCACCTGGGTGCCGTCCAGAACTCAGCACGTTGTGCTGCCTTGGGACTATTCGCACAAAAGACAGCTTCTGACCATTGTTGCTTTTTTTTGTCAAAAAATGTTTAAATGTATTTACAGTTTTTGTTGCGTTCGTTATATTTAAAAGTTAATAAAGTTTTATAATCCTACTTTGTTGGAGTGCTATATATTTTTAAAAAATCGGGTGAATGGGGCCTTGAATCGGGTTATTGTCATGTGTGGGCTTTGCAAGTGTACTGCTACAGGATCGGACATTTCAAACTCAAATGCACGTTCTTTTTCTTACCTTTCCGAAGCATGGAGCGCAATAGCAGGCAGAGAAAGGGTGATGCAAGTGTTGAACACTGCCTGGCCTGGCAAGTTGCTGGCAGTGCCCCCCCCCGCCCGCTCCTGAAAGAGGGCACACACACACCGCCGCCCCGAGTACTTCACAGATCTTTAAAAGACCATGCGCTTGTTCATGAGGCTTAAATGGTTTATCACCCCTTCTAGAGCCCCTGCATCGACCCTCTGACGTTTCCTGGAAGAATTAGCACGTAACACAATACCAAGCCCTGTCAGCTGAAACCCCCGAGGAATCGTGGGGCATATTATCAAGGGGGTTTATCTCCGCTTTTTTGGCTTTAAAAGCCAAGAAAGCGGAGATAAAATTATCTCCCTATTACCAAGCTGTCGCTAACACCAGTTAGTGACAGCTAAAAGGAGATAGCGACCATCTTGGGCCCCGCTTTGCATGTCAGTGATATTTATCACTAATGACATGCAAAGTGGGCGTGCCAAGATGTTAGCGACTGGAAACAGTCCCTAACATCGCTATCTCCTATTACCAACTTTTGGAGATATTCGCGCTAAGCGCGAATTTCTCCAAAAGCTAACACCTGCCCTGAGCAGTTCTTAGCCATGTTATCCAATGGGAGGTGGATAACATGGCTAAGAGCATTTGCTCGATAATGCATGAATATCGCTGACTTTTCAGCGATATTCATGCATTGCGGCCGTTTTTTATCGCATTTGCGATAAACCTTGCTAATAGCAAGGTTTATCTGCGATAAAAATCGCCGATGTGCGGCGATAATTTTTGTCTCTAAACAAGTTAAAGACAAAAATTATCGCTAGTTGTTGGTAATATGCCCCCGGGTTTTTGCTTGCAGAAATCGGGAGGCGGGAGACTAGCACTGAAATCAGTAGTCTCACGCCTGAATCGGGAGGGTTGGCATGTCTGGATTCTCTACAGCTGGGGCCATAAACTACATCCGCAGGGCTAGGTGATAGCCTGGGACCGGCCTGGCATCTAAAATGGCTGCCGTGCACGACAAAATTTTGGCATTGGAAAAAAGGCAAGATGGCGCAGACAATGTTTATCAATAAGGATTCATTTATAACAAAATATTTTATCGCACTGACAAATTGGCGGTCAACACTTCCTGATTTCCATCGAATCGAACGTTAACAGACGTCACGCAGCAAAAAAAAAAAAAAGCTCACGCACAGCCGCTGGAAGACTTGTATCAACATATATGAGCCTCCTCAACCACCCTCAGAAAACATAAGGGATCAGGATACGTCTCCCGCACCCCCTTATACCTAGTAATTTAAATAAAACGAAACACAAAATGGCGAATTCCCGTTTCGCTACCAGTTTGCGGCCCGGGAAGCGCTTCTACCGTGAAAAATCAATTTTTTTTTCCCCACGGGACCCTTTAATAACCCCAACATCATTCCTAGGGGGTCAAGAGGGGAATACCTTGCCCCCTTTCATTAAATTCCCCCTTCGTTTTTCACCTCTTCTTCTCTCTCGATCCTACCGAGAGACAAGATGGCGCACGCACAGCCGCTGGAAGACATATATCAACATATATGAGCCTCCTCAGCCACCCTCAGAAAACATAAGGGATTAGGATACGTCTCCCGCACCCCCTTATACCTAGTAATTTAATTAAAACGAAGCACAAAATGGCGAATTCCCGTTTCGCTACCAGTTTGCGGCCCAGTTCGCGGCCCGGGAAGCGCTTCTACCGTGAAAAATATATATTTTTTTATTTTCCCCACGGGACCCTTTAATAACCCCAACAACATTCCTAGGGGGTCAAGAGGGGTATACCTTGCCCCCTTTCATTAAATTCCCCCTTCGTTTTTCACCTCTTCTTCTCTCTCGATCCTACCGAGAGATAAGATGGCGGCCGCTCCGGACTGTTTAGAATGTTGACAGACACCGGAGAGCCAATCAGCTTCGCATCGCAAAGTTCCGTTTCACGAAAAGTAAGCGGACCGGAGCGCAGCCCGGAGCGATGTTACAGATATATATCTTGTTTTGAACGTTAATTTCTCAAAATCCACTGGAGCACATATATTGAGACCTAGCAAAGGCACATCGGGCTAACAGTCCCTACAATTTTGCCAAGTTTCGTGCAAATCCATTCAGCCGTTCGAGCTAAAAGTGAGGCCAACCGCCCTATGGAAATTAACATGGGGAAAACGCGTTTTGGGACCCCCCTTTTTTCTCAGCCCCCCCCTTGAGGAAACCCCCCCAAATTTTCAGGGGCTGCTCAGAAACAAAATGTGCCATTTTCCTGAAAATTTCAGCCGATTCCGTCCACAAACGCCAAAGTTATTAGACATAGAATTTTCAAAAATCCCATAGGGAAAAAATCCTAACTATATATACCTACTGGCGACACGCCAGTAGGTAATATATATATATATATATATATATATATATATATATATATATATATATATATTACCTACTGGCGGTCGCCAGTAGGTATATATAGTTAGGATTTTTTCTCTATGGAGCTTTGAAAATTCTATGTCTAATAACTTTGGCGTTTGTGGACGGAATCGGCTGAAATTTTCTGGAAAATGGCACATTTTGTTTCTGAGCAGCCCCTGAAAATCTGGGGGGTTTTGTCAAGGGGGGCCGAGAAAAAAGGGGGGTCCCAAAACGCGTTTTTCCCATTCATTTTTCCATAGGGCGTTTGGCCTCACTTTTAGCTCGAACGGCTGAATGGATTTACACGAAACTTGGCAAAATTGTAGGGACTGTTAGCCCGATGTGCCTTTGCTGGGTCTCAATATATGTGCTCCAGTGGATTTTTAGAAATTAACGTTTAAAAAAACAGATATATCGGTGACAGCGTCCCGGATAGCGCTCCAGATCGCGTACTTTTCGCGTAACGGAGCTTTGCGAAGCGAAGCTGATTGGCTCTCCGGTGTCTGTCAACATTCTAAACAGTCCGGTGCGGCCGCCATCTTGTCTCTCGGTAGGATCGAGAGACAAGAGGAGGAGAAAAACGAAGTGGGAATTTAATGAAAGGGGGCAAGGTAGACTCCTCTTGACCCCCTAGGAATGATGTTGGGGTTATTAAAGGGTCCCGTGGGGCAAATAAAAAAAATTTGATTTTTCGCGGTAGAAGCGCTTCTCGGTTCGCGAACCGGGTCGCAAACTGGTAGCGAAACGGGAATTTTGTCATTTTGTGTTTCGATTTAATTAAATTACAAGATGGAGTTAAAGCAATGTGAGTATTGGGTATAAGGGGGTATGGGAGACGTATCCTGACCCCCAATGTTTTCTGAGGGTGGTTGAGGAGGCTCATATATGTTGATACTTGTCTTCCGGCGGTTGCGCGTGAGCGTTTTTTTATTTTTTTTGCCGCTTGACTTCTGTTAACGTTCGATTCGAAGGAAATCAGGAAGTGTTGACCGCCATTTTGACACTGCGAGTAAATATATTGTTAAAAATAATTGTTATAAATTAATTCGTGTTGATAAACATTGTCTGCGCCATCTTGCTTTTTTTTCAATGCCACACTTTTGTCGTGCACGGCAGCCATTTTAGATGCCTTGACCAGACCCACTCTCTGCGCGCCGCCGATCCTCAGCATGGCTCCCCACCCTCGCAAGCATCTCCCCCACGCACTGGTCACCCCCGCTCTCTGTCTTATGCATGGGCCATAAACCTCCCCCCATCTGCGCTGCTCTTCCCTGAGAATCACAACCTGTGCCCGCCCGACACCACCCTTTCACCCTATTCACTACCGCACCCTCTGACACTCCTCTTCCTCTGTGTCCGATTGTCCAGGCCGGTCCCAGGCTATCACCTAGCCCTGTGGATGTAGTTTATGGCCCCAACTGTAAAGAATCACCCCAGTTCAAAGGAGTTACAGTAGATCAAGGCCCCCACCTCATGAGATCCGTCACACCACACGCGTTCCTACTATCTGTTAACGATCCTGTAGTGTGATTGGGGAGGGGATTCTCACTGTAAGGGTGTGTGGGACCGAGCCTGAAGCGGAAGATTCCAGGGATGCCTTTTTGTACATCAAAGTCTTCACAATTATGTGTCACATTAAAAATATATAGCACTCCAACAAAGTAGTAGTATTATAACACTTTAATAACTTATCAATATATACAACGCTCCAACAAAGTAAACACGTTAAAAAAAAAAACTTTTTTAAGAACTATTTACATGACATTGCTTTAACCAGGATAGACAAAGAAATGACACAGTGATGTAAAAGTTTCTGAAAGAAATGCCAAGAACGTCCCATGTGAAAGTGAATTTTATCTGGCAATTTTTTTCTTTTCCTTCTCATGAAAAGAAAGTTAATGCCAGGTTCGTTACCTGCCTCATCTGCAAAAAAAAAACTCTCGAGAGGGACTGAAAAAAAATATAGCTATGGTAATCATACCATGCATCGGCACATGGAGAGGTGGCACCCTCTTAATTATTCTAAAGCACAACTTCGAGATTTGGTGGATAATCCCCGACCGGCAAAAACATCCACCAATGACTTAGCAATAAGTGAGTCAGAGGCAAGGGAAACGGTCCCAAATCTGTAAAAGAACTTTAGGCAGATGAGATTGACTTGTGTAGCATGTGGAAAATTAATTTCATGCAGAGAGATGAGTATTACTTTAATAAATAGATCATATGAAAATCATCAATGTCCAAAACGTCCTAGAAAGTAATTTTTGTCATTTTTGAGGAAAAGAGATAACCTACAGTGGTACGGGGTTGTTGTCGTTTGTACTAGGGGGGCCAGGTGACATTCGTTCGGGGTGGCTTAGGGGCATTTAAAGCAACTTCCCTGATACAGGTAGCATATAAAGTAGAGGCTAAATACCAGGATCTTTATTGCTTTATGCTGTACAAAAATGCAAAACACATACAACAAACCTGGACCATTCATATTTTCAATGTTTCTGCGTACTATACTTTTTAACCCTTAACTAATTGAGCTGCTTCATTTCACCTGTTTTTTTTTTTTGTTTTTTTAAAAATCGGAAACAGTGGCCATTTATTCGAAACTTACCAATCTACGCGTTTCAACTACGTTTGCTTTTTCAAAAACCTTTAATAAAAATGTTGGTGCCCAAATACGGGCCGACAACCCCGTGGGCCGGCCACGGATCAGGCTGGAACTGTAAATGGGGTGGGGGGGTATTTATTTGTGGAAAACATAACAGAGAGTCAGTGGTCGTTGATTTCATAGTAAAAAGTGCGACAAGTGCAACAAAATCATATCGATAATTCATTGTGAGCAAGTACCAAAAGTGTCGACAATTCGAACCTTCAATAATAAATACAGTAATCAATGATGCATTAGAACTTAATATCAATTCATTGTTCGAACGTGTAATCAGTACCCGTCCCATGTCAATTCATTGTTCGAACGTATAATCAATACCCATCCTGGATCAATTCATTGTCCGAACATATAATCAGTCTTATTCCATATCAATTCATGTGCTAAAAACTGCATACATATCTCATGATATCAAGGCTGAGCAATCGGGGCACAACAAGGAGTTGAGAGTTTCATTTGTACCGGCGCTATTTTGGGTGAGGTCAGGAAGGTCCAAGTATAGTCAAAATGTCTCCACCAACTCGTGGTTGGACCGGGACCTCTTTCGGCAGTCCAAAAGTTTTCGTTGAAGGGTAGAAGAGGGGACTGCCGACATGAACCATCAGTCAAAGTGGGGTGGGAGGCAACAATCTCTCCTACCGGGTCATACTGGTATACCACCGGAACTGATCAAGTTGGTAGTCTTGCAGGATTTTGGTCATTTCAAGACTGAGGCCGGCGCCGGCATGAGCATGCCGACGTCCCGCGGCTACGTCGTGGTCGTTCCGTGGGTGATCATGGCAGTCATTTCCCATCGGGGGTGTCTGCGGGGGTCGGGGGCCCCCGTGGCTCTTATAGAATCTTCAAAGTTGAGGAGAACGTTTCTGGACGCAGGACTCATTTTATAGTTGAACTCAGAAGCGTCGTTGCACCGGAACAGTGGACGAGACCCCCGCTGGGTGAGCGGAGCATCATTGCCTCGCAATAGTGGACAAGACCTTTTGTTGGGTGAGTGGAGGGTTGGGGGTGCAGCTGAGGGGCCCCCACCTGGGGGGGTGGGAGAGGCTCGTTCGCGCCGCCTCTCCCTCCCAGCGCACCCCACGTCGACACCTGGCGTTGATATCCGTGATGTCCGGACCAGGCGATAAGGGGGGGGGTCGGTGGCATGTGCAAGACATCCCCCCCCAGTGTTGTCGCAGCCATTATTGAAGAAAGAAGAAGATACCGTCGGCCTCGGCTCCTCTCCAGGCCCAGGGGGGGGGGGGTCGGTGGCATGTGCAAGACATCCCCCTCTAGTGTTGTCGCAGCCTTAGAAGAGGGATCCCGTTGGCCTCAGCTCCTCTCCAGGCCCAGGGGGGGGGGGCCAGTGGCATGTGCAAGACATCCCCCTCCAGTGTTGTCGCAGCCATAGAAGAAGGTCCCGTCGGCCTCGGCTCCTCTCCTGGTGCACCTTACGCAACGACCCTTTTGTTGGGTGAGTGGAGCTTTGGGGGTGCAGCTGAGGGGCCCACACCTGGGGGGTGGGAGAGGCTCGTTCGCGCCGCCTCTCCCTCCCAGCGCACCCCACGCCGACACCTGTCGTTGATATCCGTGATGTCCGGACCAGGCGAAAAGAAGGGGGGGTCGGAGGCAGAGGCAAGACATCCCCCCCCGTGGCCTGCAAGGAGGCAGAAGAAGGGAATCGGGAGACCAGTACATTTCGGGCCATCCACTCCATGGCTGATGGCGGTTAGCTGGGCCCCGCCCTGCACGTGTCGAGGCCTCATCTTCCGGATGGGCGTAACCGTGGCCCTGTTGCACTTCGGGAGTTTCCGGAATGGGGGTAGGTATCTGCTGATTTGTATCTATTTCATGTTGCCGTTAATGGGCGTGGCGGGCGGTGGGACAGACATACTTGGAGCAGTGGGGGGGTGGCGGAGCCTAGCTACCTCGTGGCTGCCGTAACGTCAAGCTTGGCTTCTTTCACTACTTTCATGTTTCTTATTTCTAGCGAAGTCAAAAACCATCAGTGGCCTACTGATTTTGTTCGATTTCTTTCCCTTCCTTTTCAAGTGTGTTTCATGCTAAAGTTTCTGTTTAACAGGATACAGTGATTACTTCGTTTTTTACATATGTCTTCTTTATTAGGGGTACTCTCCGGTTGAGCCAGATGATGTACCTCTAATAAATGGTCCGGGTGGAACTAGTTTCTCAATCAGTGGGGAGTAGATGGGCATGACAGATTACAACGGGGGACAAAGGTCCGCATTACCCACCCTTCACTACTTGCAAAGACTAGACAGAATATTTCTATTCCACGTTATTTGCAAACAGAGAATACCTCGAGAGAACTATTTCTTGAACAATAAATGTCCAGCCAATCAATCAATCAGTGGTGAGAAAAGCAGGCATGACGGTTTACAACGGGGGACAAAAGTCTGCATTACCTATCCTTCACTATCTGCAAAGGGAGACAGAATATTCCTATTCTTCTCTGTTTGTAGACAGGGAATATCTCAAAGAGCAATAATCGATAAAAAATTAGTAGGATTATAACACTTTAATAACTTATAAATATATACATCACAACAAAAACAGTAAACACCTTAAAACATTTTTTATTAAAATAGAAGCAAAATGGCAACTAACAGTAGTGATATCCTGGGCGGGTGATGGAACTGGGATTGTTAATGGAAAAAGATCTACAGAGAAAGGTATTGGTAATTTATCCTTCTCCGGAAATTTAAAACTCACAAATGTTTTATTTGTGTAATAGTTTCAGGTCAAACGGATTGTGGGACAATGGTAAGAATGGAAGAGTCACCAAAAGGCAAAAAGTTCTGCTTGACCCCGGGAGCCGGCCGCCTATGTCGGGTGCGATCTCAGGCCACAGCAGGGCAACAAGACTTGGGGAGGGGGTCGGAGCCAAGCGCCTTCTCCGAGTCCGCGCCATCACACCGCCCCTCGGGGGCCTCCGTCAAGCGGTTTAGGGAGGTACCGTATCACATTGTTTTCAAATGCAGTCAGGTCCACAAACGGCCCCCACTTACTTTGAGAATAGTGAAGCTGCAGCAGGTGCAAATAAGCTTTAGACAGTGTTACAAGCGCTGCTCAGAACTCTGAACTATGGCACCCAACATCCAGGACTTATGCCATTTGTGCAAGGCAGTGACATCGAAGCAACTCAGGGACCAAAACCATGAACGTACACTCATGTATGAAAATCTTACTATTGATGCTTGACTGAGGCCAAGGAGATCAGAGTGCATGAGTCTAATGCTCGATCGATTGAGCTAGCCGGATCGGGCAACTAAAAGTATAAAATAGTTATGTAAATAGTTATTTAATAAAATGTTTTACCCTGTTACTTTGGTGGTGTGTTGTATATATTTATAATATTTGCATAGGGTTTGTCGTTATTTTGGGTGGGGTGGGTGGCGGAGCCGAGCTGTCTTGCAGCCATCATCGTGTGGAGCTCAGTTCATCTCACTAGTTTCGTATTTCTCATGAGGGGTTGTTCTTAATGTTTCTATTTTAGCAAGGTCAAAAAGAGATCCCATTAGTGGCCTACTGATTTTGCTCGATTCCTTTTGTTTTTTTAAACGATTTTTCACTATCTGCAAAGACTAAACAGAGTATTGCGACTCTGTGCTTGTTAGTAAATAGAGAATGAACCAAAGAGAACCACTTCTAAAACAGTAAATGCTTGGATAACAATCAATCAAATGGAGAGAGAAGCAGGCACGACGGATTACAACGGGGGCAAAGGCCTGCGTTAACTACCCTTCACTATCTGCAAAGAGAGAGTACTCCTAAGAGAAAAGCGGGGGTGAGGGGCAGCGTTCAAAGCACATCAGCGTGCATAAACACGAAAATGTTTTTACCTTTCACGTACTTGACATTTGACAGCTTTTGATATTTGCTATTAAAAAACCATTGAAATTCACTGAAAAAACCATAGGTTATAGACCATATATAGTTAGGAATTAGGATTTACAAAACCTAGAAAATTCACTGAAAAAACCATTGGTTATAGACCATATATAGTTAGGAATTAGCATTTTCAAAACCTTAATTTACTCGCACAAAACAATAGAAATTCGAATATATAGTTAGTTGCAATAACTATATATCGCGCACCCGCAATCCACTGCTGATGATGTCACATATTACATCATTCATGACATGGTCAGTGACATCACTGATGACATGACTGATGACATCTCAAATTACATCACTGATGACATCTCAAATGACATCACTGATGACATCTCAAATGACATCACTGATAACATCACTGATGACATCTCAAATGACATTAGTGATGAAATCACTGATAACATCTCATTTGACATTACTGATCACATCACTGATGATATCATTCATGTGATAATACGATGAACCTCTTCAGACTCTAGTATAACCTTAGATACAATCAGTGTAAACAGACACTCACAGACTGTCACTCATCCATGGAGTTACTCACACACCTAGTCAGTAATGCAAAAAATCAATCACACGTCCATTTCCTCAACTATACAGTTATACACACCTTACTTATTCAAACATATACTAACACATATTTACTCTCTTATACAATCACTGATACAAGTTTACGATGATCCATACAGCCACTCACACATTCACTGGCTCTTATGCACAGTTATTTATATATGTCAACTCTCACATGTACTGTGTTTTACATATGTACTTACTTTGACATGTAGCACTGAGATATCCATTCACTCACCAATACACTCATGCACACAGTAAACCGCCCATACAGCTGATTCGACATGCACTTTTGAACCCATACATCTAGTGAATCAACTGCTCACACATCTATGCACAGAGTCACACACCTCCCAGTTACCCACACACACACACTCACTCTCCCATACAAATATTTTGGCAACCAAACAATTACCCATATAGTTACTCATATAGCTACTGATCAACACATGCAGCAGTTTAAAGAACAACAGATATAATGATACACAAATTAAGACAGTTTAGTCACTAACCCATGCACTCAGTGAGACACATTAAATCACTCTCTCATACAGTCAGTCATGCACCTACTAAATCCTTCATCCAGACACTTATACATCCACTCATTCTTCAATATGTAAGACATATTTTAACTTTACAGAAACATACAGTCACTGGATGTTGTCATCAGTGATGTCATTTGAGATGTCATCAGTGATGTCATTTGAGATGTCATCAGTGATGTCATCAGTGATGTCACTGACCATGTCATGAATGATGTAATATGTGACATCATCAGCAGTGGATTGCGGGTGCGCGATATATAGTTATTGCAACTAACTATATATTCGAATTTCTATGGTTTTGTGCGAGTAAATTAAGGTTTTGAAAATGCTAATTCCTAACTATATATGGTCTATAACCAATGGTTTTTTCAGTGAATTTTCTAGGTTTTGTAAATGCTAATTCCTAACTATATACGGTCTATAACCTATGGTTTTTTCAGTGAATATATATATATATATATATATATATATATATATATATATATATATATATATATATATATATATATATATATATATATATATATATATATGAGCAAGAGGTGACCTGCTGTTAACAATGGTAGAATTCTGTTTAAATAACAACATTTTTATGTTTAATCACTTGCTGTATTGTCAAATTCAAGGAGTGGCTATGGGGGCCAGCTTCTCTCCGAGCTATACCTGCCTGCATATGGGCAAGTGGGAGAAGCTGGTCCTCATGGGAACACAGAGCGATATAATATCTACCAAAGTGAAGTTGTGGCTTAGGTTTATCGATGACCTTTTTTTAGTTTGGCACGGGACTAAGGAGGAGGCAGAAGGATTTGTGGTCAAAATTAACAACAATGATCTAAATATAAGATTTACTGCTGAAAAAAGTAATACCAGTGTTAATTTCCTAGATACCAAGGTATATATTAACAACAACAATCTTGAAACGACCTTATTTCGAAAGAAGACAGCAGGAAATTCGGTATTACATGCCTCTAGTTCTCACCCCCGCCATTTAGTATATAGCATTCCTTATGGCGAAATGCTTAGAATTTAGAGGGTCTGCAGTACACAAGACGAACTGCACAAGGCCCAACTACTTAGCAAGGAACGATTTGTAAAAAGAGGCTACTCCAGACAAACTATAGAAAATGCCATTACCAAAACAGCCACACTAGCCAGGGATGATTTACTGATTGGTAAAAAAGTTCAAAATCAGCATCAAAACCAAGCTGCAGAGGGGGATAAAAGTTTCTGCCTGATAATAGGATACAGCAAACAACACAAAGCAATCCAAAAAATCATCCAGGGGGAATGGTCTATACTACTGAGTGACCCCGTACTCCGCAGAGGGCGTCCATTACATACAGTAGAGCTCCCTCAATGCGAGACTGCTTGGTGGTACCAGATCCTGAAATAATAAACAAACCAATCTGGTATCAAAATTTAAAGGGATTTAGAAAATGCACAACATGCAAGGCATGCACACATGGGACCAATACAAAAATGTATGTAAGTCCATTCAAGTCCAAACCATACACAATCAATAAAATGTTAACCTGTAAAAGTGAATATACTGTATATGTTCTAACATGCCCATGCGGGCTCAGCTACGTGGGCAGCACCAAGTTACAGGCACATGTTAGAATACTCCAACATCTCTGCGCCATAACTAATATGGACAGCACCTATCCAGTGGCTCGACATTTCAAGGCATGCCACGGATCTAACAACAAAGGGTTGTCCTATTACTTAACAGATGCAGTTCCTACCAATAGGCAAGGTGGTAATAAAGAGAACAAACTATGCAAGTTGGAGACCAGGTACATTTTATTATTAGATTCGAAACATCCAAATGGATTTAATCTAAAGGAAGATCTTTATTTATTTTTTATTTCTTTATTTCGGCCACCTTGGCCATAAAAGACATATACATAGGATCATAACAATATACCCATACAGATCTTTTTTTCTAAAAAGGGAGATTAAAAAAGATTATCTGGCAGATGCATCAAAGTTATGTTTTGCAAGTCCTTAATAGCGAATTTTAAGGAATCGCTATTAAGGACTCACAAAACGGGATGCATGTAGGAATCGCAATGTTATTAGCGATTCCTTAAGATTCCTTATTAGCGATTCGGTAATAGCTAATCGCTAATAAGGAATGGCTTTCCCATTCATTCCTATGGGCCTAAAGGCCCATAGGAATGAATGGGAAAGCCATTCCTTATTAGCGATTAGCTATTACCGAATCGCTAATGTTCCGCTATTTCAAGGGTGCCAGGGTGTCCAAAGGACACCCTGTTGCACCCCTGAAATGGACCTGTGCACAAATGCTACACACACACATGCCCTCAAGGCATGTGTGTGCTCAACATGTAACTTTGAATAATGCACAAAAGTTCATTATTCAAAGTTTTAGCAAATTACCACGAAGTTCCACTTCATGGTAATTTGCTCCCCCTATTAGCGAATTCGCTATTTTTTTGGGTTTCATGCATTGCATTTAAGGAATCTCATTTTGGGATTCCTTAAATGCAAGAGCAATTTAAGAAATCGCTATTTAGAGATTCCTTAAATTGCGATTTCTGCATTTGGGATGATGCATCCCAAATACTAAAATACAGGGAGCAAACGGCCAGATTCTGAGAATCTGGCCGTTTGCTCCCGGTATTTTCTTTGATGCATCTGCCTGTATATCTTTAAATACAAAATTCATTATAAACATCTTCATAGAACATTAACAAGAACACCAAGGCTTCATCTCATTTTTAACTGAATGCTAAGCATATACCAGATTAAGATGGATATTTCAAGGAACAGCAAGAATTTAGCTGCTCAAAGTACTTGGCCAAACTTCCTGCGAACAATGTACACAGAATAAAGAAAACTACTGATACTAAAAACAATAGGTTGGAAAGTATTGGTTTTGATCATTCTATATGCCGTGATACAAGATCTTGTTCCTAGGAGGGAGCACAGGGGTTTGATCCATCTTTTTCGTGCTTTTGAATATGCTTTACAAATAAACAGCATATGGACCTCATCCTCCGTACAAGAACCTAAGCACATTGAACACTTCCCATGTTAACATTTGGACATTCCAGTTTTCTCTTGGACCAACGTTCTATATTGGAATTCAGCATAAGATTCCCGTACCTGAATTTCAGGAATAGAGACTTCGCAAGGGGAGGCTCTATTTCGTCTAAAAAAAACTCAAAGGAGGGGTCATCTTTGAAGATTAAGAATTCTTGGGTTAAAGACCCGGTTCTATTTTCATTCACTAACTGGTTAGTTATATAGGACCAGAAGGCTTGTTTCACCATAGACTTGGCGAAAGGTGGTACGTTTTCTGGACTCTCCCATAACTGAGACAAGCCCAGAATTGAAAACCATTTTTTAATATGTCTGAGCCATAGAATGGAATGAAAGGAATCTAAACCCAATATCTCCTGAAGGCCCTTCCTACAGTCGGTTAGTTCTGGGGTAGACCATATCCTTATCCAGAACATTAGTGGTCTAATGGTTATATGGTTATCAGTTCTTTTAAGATTCAGGTCGAATTGGAGAGGAATCAACAGTAAACTAATGGGTATCCTTACGCTTGATCTCATAAATTTGTTATCCAGGCCATGGAAACTATCCCTTGCCCAGGGACCCCATATCTCAGCCCCGTAAAGGGCAGCAGATTGGATTTTAAATTTAAAAAGTTCAAGCACAGGAGTCACACTTTTACTTGTACTAGCATTAAGTTTGCTGATGACTGGCTTGACATTATGGGCATAAGACACCTTGCTTTTCTCTATTTGGGCCTTCCATGTCAGGTTTGAATCAAGTACTACCCCCAGGTAGGAAAAGTTATCAACAGTTTCTAAGATTTGACCATTCAGATTCAGAGTCCCTCTATCCGGTTTACATGGGTTCAATGCCATACACTTGGTTTTGTCAACGTTTATCTCTAATCCTTTCTTCACACAATAAATGCTAAAGGAGTTCAGGAGTGCCTGGAGGCCTTTCTTGGTTTGGGATATTAAGATGGTGTTGTCCGCGAAAAGCAACGCAGGCACCCTTTCTCCATTTAGTTGTGGTGAGTCATTAGCACAGCCGTTCAAATGATCAGGGATATCGTTAACAAATAATGAAAATAAGGTGGGGGCCAAAACGCATAATTTAAAGGACACCACGCTCTATTGGAATATTACGCGTCAGTTCACCATTTGGGCCCCACCTAATGTTGGCATGATTCCTAGCGTGCAACTCGACTATTTGAACCAGGAGGCACCCTGGCAATCCAGCTTCACTTAGGGATCTCCAGAGTAAGTTGCGGGGGACAGGGTCAAATGGCGCTCTCAGGTCTACGAAAGAGACATACAAATGACCTTTCCTAATGTGTACATATTTCCAGTATATACAACAGAATCTAAAGACCTGGTCTATGGTGCTGGTCTTGCCCCTAAACCCGGCTTGAAATTTAGTAAGTATTGTTTTTTCCTCCAGCCAGTCATTTATCCGAAATAATAAATGCTTGGCATAGAGTTTTTGCAGGGTGTCCATCAAACTAATTGGTCTATAGTTCGATGGAACAAATCTATTTCCCTTTTTAAAAATTAAAACAACTTCTGCTGTGCACCAGCTATCTGGAAATTGACAGTTGTTAGATAAAGCGTTAAACAAGCGGTTTATATATGGAGCCCAGACTTCAATCTCATGTTTATACAGGTCACCCGGTATTTTGTCAGGACCAGGAGCTTTGCTGTTTTTTAGTTCAGTGAGTGCCCTTTTCGTTTCATCTAATGTGAAATCAAGACATTCTATCGGGGGTGGCAACCATAGAGTCTCATCAGAACCACTATTGTATTGCTTATAAAGAGTTGTGAAGTGCGTCACCCAAGTCAGTTCGTCTAAGAAAGTATCCTTCACAGCTCTACCTGCGTGGCCCTCATTTGCAACCAGCCTCCAGAATCCAACATTGTCCTTTGATTTGGCAGCGGCCAACATATCCGCCCAGATCGACTCTTCCCATAACTTTTTCGAAGTCCTTTGAGTGTGCTTGTATGCTTCCCTTGCAAGTCTGACTTCATCTTTTGATTTGTTTTTAATAGCAAACAGGAGCTCCCTCTTAGCCAATCTACATGAATGGTCATACCATAGTTTACCATGACACCCGACTCTTACATTTTGCTGCTTTTTTTTTGGCATTTTCGACAAACAGGTTTTTAACTCATCAAAAAATATTTTGTGTAGTGCAATGAAATGATCATATTGATCAGGTGAGAAAGGGTGTCCAGCTATAGGCCTGAACATTGTGTCAAAGAGTGAGTATACCGTTGCTAAGGCATTTCCTTGAGCAAGGATGTGCGACCATTTTAATGCACGTCTATTGTTACTAACATGTACCTGATCACACACATTAGAATTGGAGGCCTCAGTGGAAATTGGAGCAGAAGAGTCGCTAAACATAGATGCGTCAATATAAAGTTCAAGGCGATAGTGGTCACTCTCATCCCTATTTGCCACCTTCAGATCAGCCATGAAATGCCAGATACTCAATGAGACGAGTATGAAATCCAGGTTACTTTCGGACTTCGCGAAAGTTGGCTGTTTTGTTAGGTCAGAGGGAAGACGGCCATTGCATGCTCTAAGACCATGATCTGCAGTTAACCTCATTAATTGGACCACCAGAGCCGAACAGAAGTGTGGCTCAGGGGTTAGAGGCGGCAGACCCGGAAGCTGAGATCGGCCCTGGACCAGGGTTCAATTCCCCACCTCGACGGGGCTTGGGCTCAATAATTCCACGGACTCGATAATTCTCGCTCTGGTGCCTACTCGACTCACGGGTTCACACTCTGCGACTCTGGGCAATAGCTTGCTTAATCTCCACAACGGCCCCTCACGGCGGGATGCCTGGCTTTCACCTTGTGGATACCCTGCCGGGGTTATCTCACAGGGGAATACCAGGACGGGTTCCCTAAGCAAGCGCTTAGATGCCTGCGATGTGGGTGGTTTGCGCTATATAAATACATGTACATTTACATTTAACACAATTTGAAGTCTCAAGCTGAGGAATGTTATATGCTTGATCTTCGTCGTCAAAAACATCAGCAAGCCCTAGAACGGGTTCAAAATTGCAATTTAGGTCGCCACCCAGGATCGCTGGGGCATCACCAACCACACTTTTCAAGAAGCTATCCAAAGTTTCGAGAGTAGGAGAGACTTTGAAATGTGCAAGGGGTCTATTATAGACATTGATAATGTAACATTCAACCCCATTCAAATTTACAAGTTTTAGTGCCAAAATGTCAGGGGTGCCTGTATCTATTAGTTCGACCTTAGTTTTCAGTGTGATTTTAACCCATATAATCAGTCCCCCCGAGGGCCTCTCCCTATTAGACTGAACTGCCTCCGTGCCAAAAGTTTTGTACCCTATCCTGTGGGGAATGTCTATCGCCCATGTTTCTTGCAGTAGGCAAAGATCGCTAGAGTCAATATAATCAGCCCAATCTGGGTCCTTCAGGTTTTTGTTGACTCCTGCAATGTTCCATGACAAAACGAGCAATGATGGATTAGCCCCACTTCCAGGACAGGTGGACTTAATAGTGGCCAATGCTGGTGCCACTGATAGTTTCACAACATCTTGCAATGAATCACCTACAAATTGACTCTCAGGTTGAGTGACCAGACCCCCTGCTACATTGTCGGCTTCATCACCATGACAACCCTCTTCCTCTCCAGAACACGCTAAGTTTGCTACTATAATAGATCTTTATACTTGTCTGAAACAATAAGAACTAACAAAATTCCCGTCCAACATGAAAAATGACATGTCAGTGAGTGCTTTATATAACAATCTCAATAACCCAATACCTGTCGGAGGACACACAGTGTACCCATAGATGAATTTTAGGTTTAGTTATTCAATTTTTCTTTAAACATGATGGTTTATATAGTTGTTTTTTAAATATTTGTAAATATCTTAGGATGTTTTTAAATATGTTTAAAAAATTAACTTGTACATGAAATCTTCTGACAAGGTTAAGGTGACTTGTGAATACTTGAAAAAGTCCAAATGATATTATGAGATTGATTTTGGGACTGACCAAAGCAATTGTATCCCTGAAGTCAGTGTATTTACTTATATAATTTTTTGAAAACGAATATGGAGGTAGATTGATGATGATACGAAATGACGTTGTAACTTAAAGAGGTAACAATAATGACATGAGAAAAGATTTGTCCAACAAGATGGGTACAATGATGAAATCAGTAAACTTAAACTCAGTGGGTTGAAGAGAAAAAACAAATGTGAAAAACTAATGAATATGATTTTAAATCACTTGCACACCATGAGCACAATTTAGATGAATTTGCTATGTACAATGACACAGCTCTATTTAACTACAGTTACAACTGAAACCTGGCTACTGTATTTTACAAAGAATTTTTCTATTATGGATTGCCAAAAAGGTTTGAAATGTACAATAATGTATTTTACATGTATTTTTTCATTTTGCCAAAATCGAAATTTTGAGAACTGATATAATAGCTTGTTCAGCTGTGAAACAGCGCATAAACAGAAAGCGCTGAGAGTATTTTGTCCATTTCCATAGTGAAACTGACTCATGTGATTCTTAGAATCAATTCACTGTCACTTTAAAAATGCCTCCTGAGTGAGAACAAACTGTCGAGTGAACAAGCTGCGTTCGCGCTGCGGAACGCGTCTCAGACAACTTGGGTGAATAAAATTTGAAGGCACACAAGCTTGGGTCCGTGTCCTGTTTTGCTGGCATCGCGTGGGCAAAGACACAGCGGCGGCGCAGGATTTGATCATATATATATATATATATATATATATATATATATATATATATATATATATATATATATATATATATATATATATATATATATATCCACTCTAAATCGGCGAAGAAGCTGGGATGGCCGCTGGCAGCAGTGGGCCGGGACGGGATCGCCACTCCCCCGTATTCCACAAACAGTCTCTCTCACAAGAACGATGTCCAGGCCACAGCTCGATTCAGAAAAAGTGTTTTATTCACAAACGAACTTGACACGTTTCGGGAACTGGGTCCCCTTTGTTCACGAGTGTTGGTGCATAATAACAATACAGTTTAAATGCAAATCATGTGACATGGTAATTCCGTGGACACAGAAAGCAGACTACCCGATCGGATAATGTCTGGAGCTATGAAAACAGACTTACAATTTAAGGCAGCAAGCTAAACCAAATTTAGTCATAAATAAATCATAATTAAATTCATTTTACAATAGTAAAGTTACCGCAGATCATTTCAACAAAATTTGTGAATTACAGTTGTGTCACGAAACCGTGATTCGAACTCCCGACATCAAAACAACCTTCTGCTGCGCGCACTAACATGCCGTGCCACTTTCATCTTAGTCAATTAACCGCCCCAGTGGGCTGTCAGGCGCTTGGTGTTCGCCATGCCCCAATCCGCACACTCCATGTTATATACTCGTTCTCAAGCCCCAGTGGGCTTGTGGCTAAACCCTATATCGTTGTGCCACGTGTCCCAAATTTTTGATTTTGCTTAAGGTGCATTGTCCATATGCCGGTCTATCTGCCTTCCTTCAGGCAGTGCCCTGAGGCCAATCGATCACAGTATTCAAATTATATACTTGATATAAAATGAACTTTGCTCCAGCCTCTCTGTCTTTCATTTGGTGTGTCTCACATTCTCCCAAATTAATTCAACGGGTACCTGCAGGGAAAAAATAAATAAGCGTGAATATACCTCACATTCAGCCGTGATTTTTGCACATTCAAACATCTAAAATTTAAGGTTTACTGAGGCAGGTATGATTTAACAGGTAACAAATACATAAAGTTACATTTTTGTTTGTCATCCAAGGTGTACCATATATATCTCTCTCTCTCTCTCTATATATATATATATATATATCTCTATATATATATATATATATATATTTATATATTTATATATTTATATATATATATATACTTGAAGATGAAGGATCACAAGAAAACAATATAGTGTGTGGTGTATTCATTGTTTATTGCCTTTCACTCAGTGCCTAAGAATTTACTAGCTTCAGTGACTTATTTCCGTTGCCTACGATATTAATAAAGCTAATTTCACCTCCAGAGGAGTGTTGGAGTTTCTGTGTGAGTAAGTGGTTTGCGTAAGTTCAGATTACGCAAGTGGGCAAAGCAATACACCACCTTACGTGTTTCCAAGAACTGCTTGTGCTCCTTCTTACAGAGTCCAAGCCATTCTCAGTTCAAGCCAGTCTGCCTTTAAAAATAATGCAAAAAATTCACAATGACAGCAACTGGCTACAAAATGCACTAATAAAAACACTAGTGAGTGCAATCTAGAACTTCTGCTTGCCTCTGGGGTGACTTGGACTGGCACCCCCCTTCAAATGAATACACCCCCGCCCCCCAGGGGGGCATGCTACACAGTTTGATGACCACTGCTCTAGATCATTATAGGCGGGTGATAAAAGCATGGGTTAATTTGGACTCATAAGCACAATAAAAAGGAGCATCTAGAGGAAATTAGGTCAGAAAGGAAAATGTATGAACAGGCAATAGAAGCAAGGAAAACAGAAATCCAAGCCAAGGCTTGGAAAGATCTTCTTGCTGCGGACAACTTTAAAGAAAACACATTGTTTTGGGAATTTATAAACCTACCTGTCACATTTTAGAACAGGTCTGGATTAGTAATTTTCCAGAAATTTTTAACTCTTGTAATTTGATGGCAGACTCTTCCATAGAGCCAGCAATCAACCCACTCTTCTTTAACGAGAACTGGGTTCGTGATTTTATTAATTTAGCAGCAGTTGCTAAGGCTTTCAAGATTGCAGCACCAGGAAATGGCCTGGGCCCAGATGACATACCAATAGACATGTTTTAGAGTAATTTAGAACACTGGATGCCATTAGTTAAAACTATCAGGGAAGTCCTGTAAATATACAAGAAAGGGGGATAGAAATCTCTGGGCATGCTACGGGCCAATTTCATTGCTAATCTCCACAGAAAAAATATTAGGACATGTAATGCAGGGAAAACTTAAAAAATGGGCTGAAGAAAACTACACTACGGGTTTTGCTCAGGTCTAAGGACCACAGAGCAAGTATTAAACGTGTCCCTTATGCAAAAGTACATCAAGGCCAGGAGAGGTGCCCTTTACATGGCTGAACATCTCCTGCTCCTTTAAATTGGTAGATAGGGGAAAGCTATGGGAGTTGATGGAGTTTGCAGGAGTGGAACTCTGCTTGTTGAACCTTGTTAGGCAACTTCCCCGGGGTACGACTACTAGTGTTCATTACACACAGCATGGAAAGTATACATGCCCCATATTGGTGGCAAGAGGGGTATGGCAGGGCTGTTATTTCAGCCCCATTTCTGTCATTATTATATATTAAGGCTTTAGAAATAGCCCTGGATGCCTGTAGTGATGGTATTCCCAGAATTGGCCCCAACCCAGTCCCAGTTTTACTTTATGCTCATGATGCCATTTTAATTGAAAACAGAAAATGGTTTGCAAAAGCTTTTAAATCTTTTTATTACTTGTATGACAAATTGTAACCATAAAGTGAATCCCAAACAAAATCTGTCATTTTTAAAAGTGGTCCCAAAAACACGAAATCAAATACTTTTGATCTACCACTTTAATTGCCTAGGTATTCTACTTGAAGATAATTTGACCTGGGGTAGATTAATAAATCAAAGAACACAAAATTGGAGATAGAATGTGACTCCAACATGGCCAAAAGCCCATAAAGGAGATGACCCAACTCTACAAGAGCAAATGCCTTGCTGTAGGTATCTATCGAGCAGGTGTGTGGGGTTAAGAATTCCTGGAGAGATTACAGGACCTCAGGACACAATTGGACTTCATTCCTCGAGCAGCAGTGCACCAAAAGGTGCGTTTGCAGAGTGGCGTAAAAAAGGGGCATGGCTTTGGACCACCTCTCTTCAGTCCAGCTGTGTGGCGCTTACTGAAGGTATCTGGTGAGCTAGTTGGCCCCCAAGAACCCTCAGTATTCAAGGGGACTTACAGCCTGATTCATCAAGCCGAAATGGGCTCGCAAAGGTCCAGATTCTGAGAATCTGGCCCTTTGCGAGCTCTATTTTTGCATTTGGGATTCATCATCCCAAATGCAAAAATCGGTAATAGCGATTTCGCTATTTTGCGATGAATTACATTTAAGGAATCTCATTTTGAGATTCCTTAAATGCAATTCATCATCCATTTTAAAATTGCGAATTCGCAATTTCGGCCCGCTATTTACAGCGAGGTCAAACCTCGTGGTAAAAAGCGAAAACTTAGAAAAATGCATTAAAAAAGCATTTTTCTAAGTTGCATGTTGCACCCACACATCTCCTTTGGACATGTGTTTGCGCAACACCTGTTCGTATTTACTTTTAAGGGGTGCTACAGGGTGTCCTTTGGACACCCCTGGCACCCTTTAAATCGCTATCTTATTTGCGATTAGCAAATTGCTAATCGCAAATAAGGAATACTCCCCATTCATTCCTATGGGCCTTTTGGCCCATAGGAATGAATGGGGAGTTATTCCTTATTTGCGATTAGCAATTTGCTAATCGCAAATAAGGAATATGTAGGAATCGCTTTTGTTTTTGTGATTCCTACATGAATGCCGTTTTGCGAGTCTGGAATAGCGATTCCTTATGATTCACTATTTCAAACTCGCAAAATGGCACTATGATGAATCAGGCTGTTAATCCCCCATTTTAGATCACGCCAGGCGGCACGTTTGCTGGGTGGTGGAGAAAGGGGGTGTGGCCTGTGTCCACCTCTCAGCAATCCCACTGTGTGGGCTTACTGGAGGTAAGAGGTAGGCTAGTTGGCCCCTAAGGACCCCCAGCAGTGATGGAACTTCAATGCCTATTGAAGAGTGCATCAGGGAGAGTGTTTGCAGAGTGGTGGGTAAAGGGGGCATGGCCTGTAATGAGAAATTGCCAATCCTGCTGTGTGGTACTTACTGGAGGTAAAAGGATGGGTAGTTGGCCTGCAAGGATGTCTTTGGGAGCAAAGTACCCCTCTTGTTACCTCCAGTAAGTCCCACACAGTAGGATTGCTAAGACGTCTTTGGAGGCAATGCTCCCTTTCTCCACCACTCTGCAAACATGCCTCCTGGAAGACTACGGGCTGGGAATGAAGTCCACTTTACTCCTGGGGGACTTTGGGGGCCAAGAAACCCTTCTGGCACCTCCTGTAAATCCTACACAGTGGAATTCCTGAGCACTGGTTGGAGGCCCAGCACCCTCTCTCCACCATTCTGCAAATGCGACTACTAGTGTTTGCAATGTAATAGGTTTTGCATTTACGACAGTTTGATCTATCGGCATTGTAAATGTAAAAGGTTTTTTACTAATGTTTTGGGGAACGGAGTGGATGTACATTGCGTGTAGTGGAATTATGTGGTATGTTGTGCAGTGAAATTAAGTGAATAGAATGTATGAGGTAATTTGTGTATAGGAATTATGTAGAGTGGGATTATGTGTTATAGAGAGTAATTATGTGGTATGGTAGTCTGTGTTGTGGAGCGGTAACCACAGGTTTAGTCTTCCTTGTTTCCATAGAAGCTCAACTATGAACTCAGTGAGACAAAAAAAGGGGGAATCACTGAGGAGCACCTTTGGACCTAGTCAGAGGTATGAGCAGGGCCACTGCAATTTTGTGACTGTTTGGCTGCAGAGACTTTTACACAATTATCCATTTTCTGTATTAGCCACATATATCATCATCTGCACCCTAATCTGCAGATTTGAACAAAACAAGCCTTGTTTCTAGCTCAAATGGCTCAAACGTTACCATAAATGCAGCAACAAGTGTTACAGCATGGTGGAAGGCCCTGTGCAAACCTAGAATGGTCACCTTTTACTTATTGCTAAATGCGAGTGTTAAATTGGTACTAATGGTGTGCAAGCCATTAGTCTTGCTTCCTTCTGCGCCTCTCTTGCCTCTTTCTGCATTTCTTTTGCTTTTTCTGTACATTTCTTTCTTTTTCTACAGTTCTCTGGCCTCTTTTCTGCAAATCTGTTCTACTTTCTGCATCTCTCTTGCTTCTTTCGGCACCTCACATGCCTCTTTCAGCACCTCTGCTGCTTTTTTCTAAAGATCTCTTGCCTCTTTCTGCACTTCTCTTCCTTATTTCTGTATTAATCCTGCCTCTTTCTGTACCTCTCTTGCCTCTTTGTGCACCCCTCCTACCTTTCTCTGCACCATCTTGCCTCTTTTTGCACCTCTGTTGGTTCTTTCTACACTGCTCTTGCTTCTTTCTGCCCCTCACTTGCCTCTTTCTGCACATCCCTTGCTACTTTCTAAACCTCTGTTGCTTCTTTCGGCAATTCTCTTGCCTCTTTCTGTTCTTCTCTTGCTTGTTTCTGCACCTCTCATGAGTCTTTCTGCACCTCTGTTGCCTCTTTCAGCTTTACTTTACTTGCTTCTTTCTGTACCTCTCTTGCCTCTTTCAACATCTCCATTGCTTCTTTCTGCACTCCTCCTGCCTCTTTCTGCACAACTCTTCCCTATTAGTGCAACTCTCTTGCCTCTTTCTACACCTCTCTTCCCTCTTTCTGTTCCACTATTGCCTCTTTCTGTACCTCTGTTGCATCTTTCTGCACTTCTATTGCCTCTTTCTACACCCTTCATGCCTCTTTCAGTGCCTCTTTTGTGTCTTTCTGCACTTTTCTCCCTTCTTTCAGCACCTCTGTTGCTTCTTTCTGCACTTCTCTTCCTTCTTTCTGCACCTCTTGTTCCTCCTTCTGCACCTCACTTGCCTCTTTCTGAACTTCTCCTGCTCCTTTCTATACATCTGTTGCTTTATTCAGTAATTCTCTTGCCTCTTTCTGCACTTCTCTTCCTCCTGCCTCTTTCTGCACCCCTCTTCCCTATTTGTGCAACTTTCCTGCCTCTTTCTATATCCCTCTTCCCTCGTTCTGCACTACTTTTACCTCTGTGGCTTCTTTCTGCACTTCTCTTGCCTCTTTCTGCACTATTTGTTCCTCTATCTGCACCTCTGTTGTGTCTTTCTGCACTTCTCTTCCTTCTTTCTTCACCCCTCGTGCCTCCTGTTTTACCTTTGTTGCTACTTTCTATACTTTTCTTGGTTCTTTCTGGAATTCTATTACCTCTTTCTGCACCTCTCTTGCTTCTTTCTACACCCCACTTGCCTCTTTCAGCACATCTGTTGCTTTTTTCTACAGATCTCTTGCCTCCTTCTGCACCTCTGTTACCTTGTTCTGCACTTCTCTTGCTCTTTATTGCACCCTTTGTGCCTCTTTCCAACCTCACTTGCCTCTTTCTGCACTTCTCGTGCTTATTTCTACACCTCTGTTGCTTCTTTCATCAATTCTCTTGCCTCTTTCTGCACAACTCTTCCTTCTTTCTGCACCCCTCCTGCCTCTTTCTGTACCTCTCTTGCCTCTTTATGCACCCCTCCTACCTTTTCTACACCATTTTTGCCTCTTTTTGCACCTCTGTTGGTTCTTTCTGCACTGATCTTGCTTCTTTCTGCATCTCACTTGTCTCTTTCTGCACTTCTCCTGCTTCTTTCTGCACCTCCGTTGCTACTTTCAACAATTCTCTTGCCACTTTCTGTACTTCTCTTCCTTCTTTTTGCATCCCTCCTGCCTCTATCTGTATCTCTCTTGCCTCTTTGTGCACCTCTGCTACCTCTTTCTGTACACTGCTTGCCTCTTTTTGCACCTCTGTTGGCTTTTTCTGCACTGCTCTTGCTTCTTTCTGCACCTCACGTGCCTGAAGTGGAGAAGTGTGGCTCACTGGTTAGAGGAAAAGGGGGTGGTGATGAGCTGAGTGTCTGAATTAAGCAGACCGCTCTTACCCAGTCCAAAGATCAGGGCTTGATCCATCACCGTTTTTTAGCTCACTGCACCATCCCAGCTCAGAACTTGGCTATATGCAAATTAGTCATCACCACTCCCTTTTCTGAATCGTTTTTGGCCACTATTGGTGTGGCAGGGTACACTCAGACATGAGTCCCTTTCTCACTGCACCATCAGGATTCAAGCAAGCCGGGCCGAAGACGGCTGAAATGCCAGAAACCGGTCCCCGGTAGCTTGTCTCCTTTCTGGTGAAGAATTGGCTTGGTAGTTTAGTCAGCCCTGTTCCCATGATGCACTGGGTCAGGGACAGACTGATTTGCATATAGCCAGGTTCTGAGCTGGGATGGTGCAGTGAGATAAATAACGGTGATGGATCAAGCCCTGATCTTTGGACTGGGTAAGAGTGGTCTGCTTAATTCAGACACTCTGTTCATCACCACCCCCTTTTCTGAATCGTTTTTGGCCACTATAGGTGTGGCAGGGTATACTCAGACATGAGTCCCTTTCTCACTGCACCATCCGGATTCAAGCAAGCCGGGCCGAAGACGGCTGAAATGCCGGAAACCGGTCCCCGGTAGCTTGTCTCCTTTCTGGTGAAGAATTGGCTTGGTAGTTTAGTCTGCCCTGTTCCCATGATGCACTGGGCCAGGGACAGACTGATTTGCATATAGCCAGGTTCAGAGCTGGGATGGTGCAGTGAGATAAATAACAGTGATGGATCAAGCCCTGATCTTTGGACTGGGTAAGAGTGGTCTGCTTAATTCAGAGACTCTGTTCATCACCACCCCCTTTTCTGAATCGAGAGGTTAGAGGAGGCAGACCTGGAAGCAGAGGTCAGCCCGGGACCAGGGTTCAATCCCCGGCTCGGCGAGGTCTTGAGTCCTAAAATGTCCATGGACTCGACAATTCTCGCTCCGGTACCTACTCGATTCATGGGTTCACACTCTGCGACTCTGGGCAATAGCTAGCTTAATCTCCACAACGGCCCCTCGCGGCGGGATGCCTGGCTTTTACATTGCGGATACCCTGCCGGGGTTATCTCACAGGGGAATACCAGGACGGGTTCCCTAAGCAAGCGCTTAGAAACCGCTCGGTGATTTGCGCTATATAAATTCCTGTACATTTACATTTACATTTACATTTACATTTGCCTCTTTCTGCACATTTCTTGCTTCTTTCTAAACCTCCATTATTTCATTCAGCAATGCTCTTTCTGCACTTCTCTTGCTTTTTCTGCACCTCTCTTGCAGCTTTCTGCACCTCTCTTATGTCTTTCTGCACCTCTGATTCCAATTTCTGCACTTCACTTGCTTCTTTCTACACCTCTCTTGACTCTTTCTGCACCTCTGTTAGTTCTTTCTGCACCCCTCCTGTCTCTTTCTGCACCCCTCTTCCCTCTTTCAGCAGCACTTATGCCTCTTTCTGTACATCTGTTGCTTCTTTCTACACTTCTCTTGCCTCTTTCTGCACCCTTTGTGCCTCTTTCAGCACCTCTGTTGCTTCTTTCTGAACTTCTCTTCCTTATTTCTGTACCTTGCTTGCCTCTTTCTGCAGCCTCTGTGCCTCTTTCAGCACCTCTGTTGCTTATTTCTGCACTTCTCTTCTTTCTTTCTGCACCCCTCTTGCCTCTTTCTGCACCCCTGTGGCTTCTTTCTGCACTTCTATTGCCTCTTTCTGCAACTCTCTTGCTTTTTTCTATGCCACACTTGTCTCGTTAAGCACCTACGTTGCTACTTTATGCAACCCTGTTCCCTCTTTCTTCAGCCCTGTTCCCTATTTGTTCAACTCGCTTGCTTCTTTCTACACCTCTCTTCCCTTTCTCCACCACTCTTGCCTCTTTCCGTACCTCTGTTGCTTCTTTCTGTACTTCTCTTGCCTCTTTCTACACCCTTCATGCCTCTTTCAGCACCTTTGTTGCTTCTTTCTGCACATCTCTTCCTTTTTTCTACACCCCTGGTGCCTCCTGCACTTCTGTTGCTTCTTTCTACACTTCTCTTCCATCTTTCTGCCCCCCTCTTGCCTCTTTCTACACCTCTGTTACTTCTTTCTGCACTTTTATTGCCTCTTTCTGCACGTCACTTGCTGCTTTCTGCACTTCACTTGACTCTTTTAGCACCTCTTTTACTTTTTTCTTCAGATCTCTTGCCTCTTTCTGCATCCCTCTTTTCTCTTTCTGCATCTCTCTTGCCTCTTTATGCAACTCTGTTCCCTGGTTCTGCACCTTTCCTGCCTATTTCTGTATCTCTCTTGCCTCTTTTTGTACCTCTGTAGCCTCATCCTGCACTTCTCTTGCTCATTCTGCACCCGTCACACCTGTTTTACCACCTCTATTGGTTCTTTCTGCACTGCTCTTGCATATTTCTGCACCTCCCTTACCTCTTTCTGCACCCCTGTTCCCTGTTTATGTACCTTTCCTGCCTGTTTATGCACGTCTCTTGCCTCTTTCTGCACCTCTGAGTTAAAGGTAGTTTTAATCCCCCTGCCGTATTATGTACTGGGGCCTTACAGGAGAGGTGATGCCAATCACCGGGATACCCCAAACCATAATGTACCCTAGTGTATGTAGGTGTTTTCACTGTATTCTATGTATCTCAGCCTAGCACTGGCTCTGGTCCTGGTTAGTCAGAGTCAGTTACCACCAGTACCAGTCAGTAGAAAGTTGGAGACACAGGATGACTTTGAAACGAGGACTCTTTCTGCACCTCTGTTGGTTCTTTCTGCATATCTCTTGCTTCTTTCTGCACTTTTCTCAGTCTTTCTGGACTTCTTTTGCCTCCTCCTGCATTTCTCTTGCTTCTTTCTGAGACTTTCTTCCTCTGTCTTCACAAGTCCTACCTCTGAAGGCATAGTTAGAAATTAGCATTTAAAAAAACCTTAGAAATTCACTGAAAAAAACATAGGTTTCAGGACTTTATAGTTAGAAAGGATCCTTAAAAAAACCTTTGAAATTGACTGAAAAAAACATAGATTTCAGGGGTGTTATAGTTATAAATTATCATTTAAATAACCATAGAAATACAAAAAAAAAAACATTGGTTTCAGGGACGTTATAGTTAGCTGGACATTTTACTCGTACAAAACCAGAGAAATGTGTCCGTTATAGTTAATTGAGCTAACTGTAACTCGCTCCCCCACAATGCACTGCTGATGACATCACATATTACATCATTCATGACATGGTCAGTGACATCGCTGATGACATCTCAAATTAAATCACTGATTATATCACTGATGACATCATCCACATGATAATTGGACCTCCTCACACCCTAATATAACCTTTGATACACCCACTATAAAATACAGACTATCATTTTTGAAACCATAGACACACCAATACCAGTTACTACATACCTACTCACTGATTCGTAGGTCTATACACACGTCCACTCATTCACCCATACAGTCACTCATACATGCAGTCACTTATCAATACAGCACTATCATTTGCACTCATACACCTATACAGACACTCACACATTGCCTCTCATCCATACAGTTATTCACACACCTAGCCAATCATGCAACACATCATTCACACTCTCATTTACTCACCTATACAGATATACACAGACCACCTCAACTATTCATACAGATACTAACACATACTTACTTTTTTACAATCACTGATACAAGCACATACTCATCCATACAGCCACTCTCACACTCGCTCGCACATATAGTGATTTATATACTCCAACACTCACATATGCTGCCTTTTACATATGTAGTTACTCACACATGTACCACCGAGACATCCATTCACTCACCAACACACCCATACATATACTCACCCACCCATACAGCCCTTCACAGATGTACTCTTGAACCCATACACCCAGTAAATTACCCACTCACACATCTATCCACAGAGTTACACAACCCCCACTCACCCACACAGATACTCAGGTACCCACACAGATACTCAGAAAACCAATCAATAACCCATATAGACACTCATGTAGTGACTCACATCTACCCATCTACCTTCTTTCTGCACCCCTGGTGACTCTTTCTGTACCTCTGTTCTTTCTTTCTATACTTCTTTTGTTTCTTTCTGCACATCTCTTGCTTCTTTCTGCACTCCATGTGCCTCTTTCTGCAATCCTCTGTCCTCTTTCTGCTCCCCTCTTGTACTTTCTTCACCCCTGTTCCCAATTTGTATATCTCAGCTGCCTCTTTCTGTACACCCATTGCCTCTTCCTGCACCTCTGTTCTTTGTTTCTACACCTTTGTTGCTTCTTTCTGCACCCTCTTGCTTCTCTCTATACTCCTTATGCCTCTTTCACACCACTTCTCCCTATTTGTGCATCCCTAATGCCTTTTTCTGCACATCTGTTCCTTCTTTCTACACTTCTTCTGGCTATTTCTGCAGCTCTCATGCTTCTTTCTGCACCCCTTGCCTGTTTCTCCACTCCTCTTGCCTCTTTCTTCACCCCTGTTGCCTCTTCCAACACCTCTGTTGCTTCTTTCTGCACTTCTTTTGTTTCTTTCTGCAAATCTTTTGCATCTTTCTGCATGCCTCTTGCTTCTTTCTGTACCCCTTGTGCCTCTTGCACACCCCTCTTCCCTCTTTATGCACCCCTCTTGCCTCTTTCTGCTCCTCTAAACCTTCTTTCTGCACATCTTTTGTTTTTTTCTGTATCCATATTGCCTCTTTCTCCATACCACTTCCACTTTCTGCATCTCTGTTGCTTCTTTCTGCATTTCTCTTGCTTCTATATGCATCTCTCTTACTTCTTTCTGTTTCCTTTGTGCCTCTTTATGCACCCCTCATTCCTCTTTCTGCACTCCTCTTGCTTCTTTCTGTACCCCTCTTCCCTCTGTCTGCAGCCTACTACCTCTTTCTGTACCTCTGTTCCTTCTTTCTGTACTTCTTTTGTTTCTTTCTGTACCTCTCTTGATTCTTTCTGCACCCCTCCTGTATCTTTCTCCAACCCTCTTCCACCTTTATGCATCTCTGTTGCTTCTTTCTGCACTTCTATTGTCTCGTTCTCTACCCCTCTTCCCTCCTTCTGCACTTATGTTGCTTCTTCCTGCACCCCTCTCGCTTCTTTCTGCAGCCCTTGTGCCTCTTTCTACCCCTCTTCTCGCACCCCTCTTGCCTATTTCTGCACCTCTCTTGCTTATTTCTACAGCCCTTGTGCCTCTTTCTACCCCTCTTCTCGCACCCCTCTTGCCTATTTCTGCACATCTGTTCCTTCTTTCTGCACTTCTTTTGTTTCTTTCTGTACCTCTCACTTCTATCCATGCCCCATTTGCCTCTTTCTGCATCCTCATTCCGATTTCTGCACCCCTCTTGACTCTCTTTACACCCCTGTTCCTTATTTCTGCACTTCTTCTGTTTCTTTCTGAAGCTCTCTTGCTACTTTTTGTACCCCTTGCCTCTTTCTCCAACCATCTACTCTATTTCTGGACCCCTGTTGCCTCTTTCTGTACCTGTGTTCTTTCTTTCAGCACATCTCTTGCTTCTTTCTCTACTCCAAGTGCCTCTTTCTGCACACCTCTTCCCTCTTTATGCACCCCTTTGCCTCTTTGTGTACCTCTGTTGCTTCTTTCTGCACTCCTCGGGCCTCTTTCACTCTCCTCTTTCCTCTTTGTGTACCCTCTTGCCTCTTTCTGCATCTCTGTTCCTTCTTTCTGCACTTGTTTTCTTGTTTCTGACCCCCTCTTGCCTCTTTTTGTACCCCCTTGCCTTTTTCTGCACCCCTTTTGCCTCTTTATGCACCTCTATTCCTTCTTTCTGTACTTCTTTTGTTTCTTTCTGTACCCCTTGCCTGTACTTTTCTCCACTCCTCTTCCATCTTTCTTCGCCCCTGTTGCCTCTTTCTGTAGTTCTGTTCCTTCTTTCTGCACTTCTTTTGTTTCTTGTTGCACGCCTTTTGCTTCTTTCTGTAGCACTTGTGCCTCTTTCTGCACCCCTTTTTGCACCTCTGTTACTTCCTTCTGCACCCCTCTAGCTTCTTTCAGCACCTCTCTTGCTTCTTTTTGCACCTCTCTAGCTTCTTTCTTCATCACTTGTGCTTCTTTCTGCACCCCTCATCCCTCTTTGTGCACCCCTCTTGCCTCTTACTGCACCTCTGTTCCTTCTTTCTATACTTCTTTTGTTTCTTTCTACACCTCTCTTCTTTCTGCACACCTCTTGCTACTTTCTCTACCCCTGTTCCCCCTTTTTTCATCTCTGTAGCTTCTTTCTGTACTTCTCTTGGATTCTTTTTCCACCCATCCCTCTTTCTGCACCTCTGTTATTTCTTTCTTCACTTCTCTTACTTCTTTCTGCACCTCTGTCCCTTCTTTCTACAACTCTTGTGACTATTTCTGCACCCCTCTTGCCTCTTTCTGTACCCCTCTTTCCTCTTCCTGCACCTCTGTTCCTTCTTTCTGCACTTCTTATGTTTTTTCTGCAACTCTCTTTCTTCTTTGTGTACACTTCTTGCTTCTTTATGCAACCTCTTGCCTCTTTTCCTCCTTTCTTCACTTCGTTTGTTTCTTTCTGCATCTCTCTTGTTTCTTTCTGCATCCCTCTTGCTTCTTTCTCCACCCACCTCCCCCTTTCTGCATCCCTGTTGCTTCTTTATGCAATTCTCTTGTTTCTTTCTGCACCCCTTGTGCCTCTTTCTGTACACTTCATCATTCTCTCTGCACTACTCTTACCTTTTTTCTGCACCCCTTCTCCCTCTTTCTATACCCCTCCTGCCTCGTTCTGTACACCGTTCCTTCTTTCTGTACTTATTTTGTTTCTTTCTGTACCTCTCTTGCTTCTTTCTGTACCCCTCTTGCCTTTTTCTCCAACCTCTTCCACTTTCTGCATCTCTGTTGCTTCTTTCTGTACGTCTCTCTGTGCTCTTTATCTACCCTCTTCTGTATTTCTGCACCTCTGTTGCTTTCCCCTGTACCTCTGTTGCCTCTTTCTGCATCCTTCTTTCCTCTTCCTGCACCTCTGTTCCTTCTTTCTGCGCTTCTTATTTTTTTTCTGCAACTCTCTTTCTTCTTTTTGTACACCTCTTGCTTCTATATGCAACCTCTTGCCTATTTTCCTCCTTTCTACACTTCTTTTGTTTCTTTCTGCACCTCTCTTGTTTCTTTATGCATCCCTCTTGCTTCTTTCTCTCCCCCACCTCCCCCTTCCTGCATCTCTGTTGCTTCTTTATGCAATTGTCTTGCTTCTTTCTGCACCCCTTGTCCCTCTTTCTGCACATTTCATCCTTCTCCCTGCACTACTCTTACCGTTTTTCTGCACCCCTTATCCCTCTTTCTATACCCCTCCTGCCTCTTTCTGTACCTCTGTTCCTTCTTTCTGCACTTATTTTGATTCTTTCTGTACCTCTCTTGCTTCTTTCTGTACCCCTCTTGCCTTTTTTCCCAACCCTCTTCCACTTTCTGCATCTCTGTTGCTTCTTTCTGTACGTCTCTCTTCTCTTTATCCATCCTCTTCCGTCTTTCTGCACCTCTGTTGCTTTCCCCTGTACCTCTGTTGCTTCTTTCTGCATCCCTCGTGCCTCTTTCACACCCTACTTCCCACATCCCTCTTGTCACTTTCTGAACCTCTGTTCCTTCTTTCTGAACACCTTTTGCCTCTTTCTACACCTCTCTTCCCATTCCTATACCCCTCTTGCCTCTTTTTTTTATTTTAAGGAAAAACATTGGCTCCTGTCTGAAAGATACTTAATAATAATTCCAAGACAGGTGAAAATTCACATATATATGCAGGGATTGAAGTAAGATGCCAGATAGAAAGAGACTCAAACACACTGATTCAGTTCTTCAATGATTATATTGAAATTAAAGTTTACAGTAAAACAATTTTTTTTACGAATAACAAGATTATTTACAGTTTGTGTGGTGGGTCCCAAGTGAAAGTATGAACCAAAACATAAGAATAACATTTGTATAAAAATATGTGCGAGGTTTCAAATAAAATTTTTGGTTTACAAAAGCAACCACTGTCTGTTAACAAAATATACAACATCTATATGATGATAGCTTGCCAGTTACAATGGTTCGCTTTTTCTCAAATGTCGATGGCCTTTCGACCCTAGTGTGGATGTAGGGTCTCTTCAGGACCTACGATGTGGGGGACATCTAGGAAAATAAGGATATGTGTTTAGAATTTGAGAGTTGAGTTGGAATTTGGTGTGCTGTATTTAGAGTTACAGTTAAGGGCAGGGATTATACCTGATTTGGGAATTACTTGAATGTAGGTGGTGTGCGTGACCAACCATCTGTAGGTGAAGTAAAAATACTCACTAGGAAACCCAGCCGGGTTCTGGTAGGAAAGATAAAGTAAAATGATTTTTTTTAGATAGCGAAGGAAAAGAGTACACAGGAAAAAAAGGAGGATCTGCTGGTGTAGCTTTGATGAACAACGTGTCGTAAGTCACTTACCCCTAGCAAGCATGTGAAAATTGGCCATTCAGGGGAGAGCATTGGCTTTCTTCTTGGTTCTCGGGCTTGCGTAAGGATGTTTCGATAACTGGAGAGTGCTGGCTCATTCAACGCAGGTGCTGGATAGCAATCACTGCGGAGGGGGTTGAATTCTGTGGTGGGAAATCAGTATCCCATTAGTTGCTGTCAAATTACTCAATTAATGTACAGCAAAGTATACCCATGTTCAATATAACTACATCCATGGAAGGATGTATGAGGGCTGTCTCCAAATTATATATATATATATATATATATATATATATATATATATATATATATATATATATATATATATATATATATATATATATATATATATATATATATATATTTTCCATAAAAATCCAAGTTAGACGCGCACTCAGAGGTAAAGTGTACACAGTGTCGCTTTATTTGCTGTTACGCGTTTCGGAAGCCAAAACTCCCTTGCTCACACAGCAAGCCATTAGCTTTCCACCAGTTACATACACACTGCGTCATAGCCATAGAAACAGGACTGTACATATTTCATTTTGGCTGACATCTTTGAGTGTACATGTTCTACATTTTTCTTGTACATATAATGTCTCCTTTTACACCACCACTTATCCATAAAAGTGATTAAGTACATTTCATAATTATTCATTATGTCACATTTTATTCGCCACAGTGGCTGATTGTGCAGTTACTGTTTCTAAACCCCTCTTCTTTCGCCTAGTGGCTTAATTAGGGTTCAATGTCTCTGGTTAAAGCTTTATCTTAAAAACAAAAAAAGTGCCAAAAACGTGAACTATAAGTGAAGAAAATTCTACTTAGTGAAGAAGTCTTCTACTCTATTTTCCCGTGAATCTTCTGGGTGACAGGCTCAATTTCTCGTGAAGTGCACGTGATCCCTAACGATATCATCTTGATTTCGCCTGTTAGAGTAAAACAAAAGTTAAAATTACAATCTCATTCTCATTAAAAACATATTTCCAGCTTAGATATTTTAACCAACATTACTTCATTGTGACAAACATGCATCGGTTTTTACGTTTCATAGGTACAGGATTCATACTTTTCTCCTATGTTTTTTCATGAATCATATAGATGAACTACCAATTCCTCATGGTCATTGTGCCCATTCGGTTGTCGTGTTTCTAGTTCTAGAATCCATTTTGACTCTTTTTTCCTCAACTGCATCTCTCTGTTACCCCCTCTCTGATTTTGCCTCACCTGTTCGATTGCAAAGTATGTTACCAAATTGCAATTCGATCTGTGATGTTGCGCAAAATGTCTTGCGACTGGGTATTGAGGGTCCTGATTTGTGATTGCCCTTAGATGTTGCATCACCCTATTCTTGGCCATTACTGTTGTGCTGCCCACATATCTTTTTTTACACGGACATTCCAGTACGTATACCACATGTGTAGAGCTGCACGTGAGGAATTGTGTTATCTTTCTTTTGGTCTTTCCATGAGGGAGATCGAAGTCTTTTCTCAAAGGGCTATATTTGCAGTCTTTACAATGCCCGCACGGAAAGAAACCTGCAAGATTGTGTTGGTTCCTATCCTTATAGTCTGTGATGTCTCCCTTCGTGAGTATGTCCCTCAGACTATGACTTTTCCTGTAGGTAATGGCTGGTCTAGTGCTTAACTCAGGGCCAATGATAGGATCACTTTTAAGGATGTTCCAATTTTTTGCAATTATTTTCCTTACTTTGTGAGACCCTCTATTGAATGTTAGAATTACCCTGGTGGTATCATTCCCTTGGTCTTCCCTCTCTTTAGTTATTAAGGTGCTTTCCCTTGTTACACTTTCCATCTTTGCCAGGGCTCTATCAAGAACCCACTTGGGGTAACCCCTTTCTTTGAATCTCTGTATCATATTTCCACTTTCTTGTTTGTACTCCTCTGTGCTAGAACAATTTCTCCTTGCTCTTAGCAGTTCCCCATAGGGGATACTCCATTTTAAGGTATCAGGGTGACAGCTAAGAGTATGGAGGACACTGTTGCCTGCTGTTTCCTTCCTGAACAACTTTGTTCTTAAACGGTCACCTTCTGCTCTTACTTCTACGTCCAAATATTCAACCTTGTGTCTGTCCTTTTGATGAGTAAGTTTTATATTGTACTCATTGGTGTTTAAAAGTTTCACAAATTCATCCGCTTCTGCATCATTTCCACTCCACACTACAAAAAGGTCATCTATATACCTTAGCCATACTATGACTCTTTTAAATGCCTGTCTGTACTGGGGGTCATTCTGTATCTCCGGAAGAGGGACGGACGAAGCAAACAACGTAGGAAAAGAAGGAAACAAAGGAAGAGGAAAAGAAGTGGAACGCGAGCCAGTGGGAACCAGGCGTGGGGGCTACAAGAAACGCAACCAATAATGGAGAACAATGAAATGGTAAACAAAACTATAGTAAATTTATCGAGTAGAGAGTTAACTGACGTTGAAAAGAAAACTTTGAGTTTGGGTCTCTCATTTTGTCCAACAGAAATATTCAACTACAGCGAGACCAGAATTGATATATTCCGGTTCATAAGAAAATTAAAACTTAAAAAATGGCATGCTCTCAAGAACAGTAACTGGAACACACAGGAACCCATACCCCCGAGTCAGCCCTCATTAGAGGTGGGAGACGCGAGTGCCATCCAAATAGCGCAGGACCTGTTATATGAAGGAGAGAACACAGGAACCTACATCCGGGAGGGGGGCACAGAATCACTTAACTTAACTACAGATAGAGCGGCCATGACTAGTTTTAAACCCAAATCTGTGTTTTTTCCTAATCTCCCACATGATAACGTAGACACTTTTCATGATGTAACAACTAAGGCACTAATGGAATACAAGCATTGCCCAAGGGGAAAGGGAGGAGGTTTCAACCTAAATTTAAAGCAAAAGAAAGCCATTGAATCCCTAGCAAATGATTCCTCCATTATAATACGCCCAGCAGATAAAGGGGGAAATGTGGTGATCCAAGATCGGGAGGCGTACATAGCAGAGGCGGCAAGACAACTAAATAATGAAAACTATTACTGTAAAAGTAATGGTAGCATATACAAAAATAACATCCGGACTATGTGGTCTAACCTGAGCAAATGGCAGGAGGAAGGTCTCCTATCTTGGGAGGAGTTTACTTTCTTGAAAAAAGATTATCCTAAATTGCCAATAATCTACTTTCTTCCCAAAATCCATAAGAACCCACTTACACCACCAAGGAGACCCATAGTGTCATCCATAGGTAGCGTGTATGAAAATGTGTCAAAATATGTTGAATTCTTCCTCCAGGAATATGTAAAGGAGCTGCCTTCCTATGTGAAGGATACCCAAGATTTTCTAAAAAAGATTGACACCATAAATTGGAAAGCTGAGTACATGTTAATAACAATGGATGTAAACTCATTGTACACAGTCATTGAACATGAACATGGTATAGAGGCATGCATGCATTATCTGAAAAAACGGAACATAATGTACCTAGAGCATACAAGGATGATAAGGGAAATGATAAGAATATGTTTGGAGAATAATGTATTTATGTTTAATGGTGAACTGTACAAGCAAACAACTGGAACTTGTATGGGTACGAGCTTTGCGCCGAGCTTTGCGAATTTGTTCTTGGGGAAATGGGAAGAGGAGATACAGAATGACCCCCAGTACAGACAGGCATTTGAAAGAGTCATAGTATGGCTAAGGTATATAGATGACCTTTTTGTAGTGTGGAGTGGAAATGATGCAGAAGCGGATGAATTTGTGAAACTTTTAAACACCAATGAGTACAATATAAAACTTACTCATCAAAAGGACAGACACAAGGTTGAATATTTGGACGTAGAAGTAAGAGCAGAAGGTGACCGTTTAAGAACAAAGTTGTTCAGGAAGGAAACAGCAGGCAACAGTGTCCTCCATGCTCTTAGCAGTCACCCTGATACCTTAAAATGGAGTATCCCCTATGGGGAACTGCTAAGAGCAAGGAGAAATTGTTCTAGCACAGAGGAGTACAAACAAGAAAGTGGAAATATGATACAGAGATTCAAAGAAAGGGGTTACCCCAAGTGGGTTCTTGATAGAGCCCTGGCAAAGATGGAAAGTGTAACAAGGGAAAGCACCTTAATAACTAAAGAGAGGGAAGACCAAGGGAATGATACCACCAGGGTAATTCTAACATTCAATAGAGGGTCTCACAAAGTAAGGAAAATAATTGCAAAAAATTGGAACATCCTTAAAAGTGATCCTATCATTGGCCCTGAGTTAAGCACTAGACCAGCCATTACCTACAGGAAAAGTCATAGTCTGAGGGACATACTCACGAAGGGAGACATCACAGACTATAAGGATAGGAACCAACACAATCTTGCAGGTTTCTTTCCGTGCGGGCATTGTAAAGCCTGCAAATATAGCCCTATGAGAAAAGACTTCGATCTCCCTCATGGAAAGACCAAAAGAAAGATAACACAATTCCTCACGTGCAGCTCTACACATGTGGTATACGTACTGGAATGTCCGTGTAAAAAAAGATATGTGGGCAGCACAACAGTAATGGCCAAGAATAGGGTGATGCAACATCTAAGGGCAATCACAAATCAGGACCCTCAATACCCAGTCGCAAGACATTTTGCGCAACATCACAGATCGAATTGCAATTTGGTAACATACTTTGCAATCGAACAGGTGAGGCAAAATCAGAGAGGGGGTAACAGAGAGATGCAGTTGAGAAAAAAGAGTCAAAATGGATTCTAGAACTAGAAACACGACAACCGAATGGGCACAATGACCATGAGGAATTGGTAGTTCATCTATATGATTCATGAAAAAACATAGGAGAAAAGTATGAATCCTGTACCTATGAAACGTAAAAACCGATGCATGTTTGTCACAATGAAGTAATGTTGGTTAAAATATCTAAGCTGGAAATATGTTTTTAATGAGAATAAGATTGTAATTTTAACTTTTGTTTTACTCTAACAGGCGAAATCAAGATGATATCGTTAGGGATCACGTGCACTTCACGAGAAATTGAGCCTGTCACCCAGAAGATTCACGGGAAAATAGAGTAGAAGACTTCTTCACTAAGTAGAATTTTCTTCACTTATAGTTCACGTTTTTGGCACTTTTTTTGTTTTTAAGATAAAGCTTTAACCAGAGACATTGAACCCTAATTAAGCCACTAGGCGAAAGAAGAGGGGTTTAGAAACAGTAACTGCACAATCAGCCACTGTGGCGAATAAAATGTGACATAATGAATAATTATGAAATGTACTTAATCACTTTTATGGATAAGTGGTGGTGTAAAAGGAGGCATTATATGTACAAGAAAAATGTAGAACATGTACACTCAAAGATGTCAGCCAAAATGAAATATGTACAGTCCTGTTTCTATGGCTATGACGCAGTGTGTATGTAACTGGTGGAAAGCTAATGGCTTGCTGTGTGAGCAAGGGAGTTTTGGCTTCCGAAACGCGTAACAGCAAATAAAGCGACACTGTGTACACTTTACCTCTGAGTGCGCGTCTAACTTGGATTTTTATGGAAAACAACTGACTGGCGGGGCTCTGCCAGCCTTGAACGCGCCACCGGACTGTGGGAGGTTCCGCCGTTAAAGAGCCGTGTAAAGGAAGCATATATATATATATATATATATATATATATATATATATATATATATATATATATATATATATATATATATATATATATATATACATATATATATACGTATATATATATATATATATACACATATATATATACATACATATATATATAGCGCTCTACCCCTCATGTTTGTCTTGGCGTGTTACAGTGCTGGTGTACATTAAGCAGGCTGCTCTGCCCTGCCTGCCGAGACTGCCCTGCCAGGGTCGGAGGCCCCCCTACAAGGAGCAACTTGTGAATGTTTAAAGGTGGGGGCATTACTCGCTCGTCTCGCTCGTCTTTCCTGAAATGGATGAAGGATTTTTCTTGATAACTGCAAGGCAAGTAAGGGAAGTCAAGAAGGGTATTCTACCTCTTCCTGATAACATCGGGGACAGAAGCGCTTTTGAGACTGATAATCTTGTGGCAGAATGGAATCAGTAGCACCGAGGAGCACGTATTTGCTAACAGTGAGCACATTTGAGGCATTCCGCCTAAAGGAAGTATTTTACTTGCATAGAGCTGTACCCACGTTAATTTGCTCAGAGTGCATTATGGGCATTGAAGGACTTTGTGTTGCAAGACTCAGAGACATGTTCCTTTAATTAACCACATGGTTTGAAAACGGACCCTCCCAATGATTAAGGCTGATGCTGAAACGCGTCTGGAAGTGGTTGCATTTTGCCGCCCTGTGTCTATTACTAAGCGCTCTACTCCTGATGTTTGTCTTGGCGTGTTACTGTGCTGGTGTACATTAAGCAGGCTGCTCTGCCCTGCCTGCCGAGACTGCCCTGCCAGGGTCGGAGGCCCCCCTACAAGGAGCAACTTGTGAATGTTTAAAGGTGGGGGCATGACTCGCTCGTCTTTCCTGAAATGGATGAAGGATTTTTCTTGATAACTGCAAGGCGAGTAAGGGAAGCCAAGAAGGGTATTCTACCTCTTCCTGATAACATCGGGGACAGAAGCGCTTTTGAGACTGATAATCTTGTGGCAGAATGGAATCAGTAGCACCGAGGAGCACGTATTTGCTAACAGTGAGCACATTTGAGGCATTCCGCCTAAAGGAAGTATTTTACTTGCATAGCGCTGTACCCACGTTAATTTGCTCAGAGTGCATTATGGGCATTGAAGGACTTTGTGTTGCAAGACTCAGAGACATGTTCCTTTAATTAACCACATGGTTTGAAAACGGACCCTCCCAATGATTAAGGCTGATGCTGAAACGCGTCTGGAAGTGGTTGCATTTTGCCGCCCTGTGTCTATTAAAAAGCGCTCTACCCCTGATGTTTGTCTTGGCGTATTACTGTGCTGGTGTACATTAAGCAGGCTGCTATGCCCTGCCTGCCGAGACTGCCCTGCCAGGGTCGGAGGCCCCCCTACAAGGAGCAACTTGTGAATGTTTAAAGGTGGGGCATGACTCGCTCGTCTTTCCTGAAATGGATGAAGGATTTTTCTTGATAACTGCAAGGCGAGTAAAGGAAGTCAAGAAGGGTATTCTACCTCTTCCTGATAACATCGGGGACAGAAGCGCTTTTGAGACTGATAATCTTGTGGCAGAATGGAATCAGTAGCACCGAGGAGCACGTATTTGCTAACAGTGAGCACATTTGAGGCATTCCGCCTAAAGGAAGTATTTTACTTGCATAGCGCTGTACCCATGTTAATTTGCTCAGAGTGCATTATGGGCATTGAAGGACTTTGTGTTGCAAGACTCAGAGACATGTTCCTTTAATTAACCACATGGTTTGAAAACGGACCCTCCCAATGATTAAGGCTGATGCTGAAACGCGTCTGGAAGTGGTTGCATTTTGCCGCCCTGTGTCTATTAAAAAGCGCTCTACCCCTGATGTTTGTCTTGGCGTGTTACTGTGCTGGTGTACATTAAGCAGGCTGCTCAGCCCTGCCTGCCGAGACTGCCCTGCCTGGGTCGGAGGCCCCCCTACAAGGAGCAACTTGTGAATGTTTAAAGGTGGGGGCATGACTCGCTCGTCTTTCCTGAAATGGATGAAGGATTTTTCTTGATAACTGCAAGGCGAGTAAAGGAAGTCAAGAAGGGTATTCTACCTCTTCCTGATAACATCGGGGACAGAAGTGCTTTTGAGACTGATAATCTTGTGGCAGAATGGAATCAGTAGCACCCAGGAGCACGTATTTGCTAACAGTGAGCACATTTGAGGCATTCCGCCTAAAGGAAGTATTTTACTTGCATTGCGCTGTACCCACGTTAATTTGCTCAGAGTGCATTATGGGCATTGAAGGACTTTCTGTTGCAAGACTCAGAGACATGTTCCTTTAATTAACCACATGGTTTGAAAACGGACCCTCCCAATGATTAAGGCTGATGCTGAAACGCGTCTGGAAGTGGTTGCATTTTGCCGCCCTGTGTCTATTAAAAAGCGCTCTACCCCTGATGTTTGTCTTGGCGTGTTACTGTGCTGGTGTACATTAAGCAGGCTGCTCAGCCCTGCCTGCCGAGACTGCCCTGCCTGGGTCGGAGGCCCCCCTACAAGGAGCAACTTGTGAATGTTTAAAGGTGAGGGCATGACTCGCTCGTCTTTCCTGAAATGGATGAAGGATTTTTCTTGATAACTGCAAGGCGAGTAAAGGAAGTCAAGAAGGGTATTCTACCTCTTCCTGATAACATCGGGGACAGAAGCGCTTTTGAGACTGATAATCTTGTGGCAGAATGGAATCAGTAGCACCCAGGAGCACGTATTTGCTAACAGTGAGCACATTTGAGGCATTCCGCCTAAAGGAAGTATTTTACTTGCATAGCGCTGTACCCACGTTAATTTGCTCAGAGTGCATTATGGGCATTGAAGGACTTTGTGTTGCAAGACTCAGAGACATGTTCCTTTAATTAACCACATGGTTTGAAAACGGACCCTCCCAATGATTAAGGCTGATGCTGAAACGCGTCTGGAAGTGGTTGCATTTTGCCGCCCTGTGTCTATTAAAAAGCGCTCTACCCCTGATGTTTGTCTTGGCGTGTTACTGTGCTGGTGTACATTAAGCAGGCTGCTCAGCCCTGCCTGCCGAGACTGCCCTGCCTGGGTCGGAGGCCCCCCTACAAGGAGCAACTTGTGAATGTTTAAAGGTGGGGGCATGACTCGCTCGTCTTTCCTAAAATGGATGAAGGATTTTTCTTGATAACTGCAAGGCGAGTAAAGGAAGTCAAGAAGGGTATTCTACCTCTTCCTGATAACATCGGGGACAGAAGCGCTTTTGAGACTGATAATCTTGTGGCAGAATGGAATCAGTAGCACCCAGGAGCACGTATTTGCTAACAGTGAGCACATTTGAGGCATTCCGCCTAAAGGAAGTATTTTACTTGCATAGCGCTGTACCCACGTTAATTTGCTCAGAGTGCATTATGGGCATTGAAGGACTTTGTGTTGCAAGACTCAGAGACATGTTCCTTTAATTAACCACATGGTTTGAAAACGGACACTCCCAATGATTAAGGCTGATGCTGAAACGCGTCTGGAAGTGGTTGCATTTTGCCGCCCTGTGTCTATTAAAAAGCGCTCTACCCCTGATGTTTGTCTTGGTGTGTTACTATGCTGGTGTACATTAAGCAGGCTGCTCTGCCCTGCCTGCCGAGACTGCCCTGCCAGGGTCGGAGGCCCCCCTACATTGAGCAACTTGTGAATGTTTAAAGGTGGGGGCATGACTTGCTCGTCTTTCCTGAAATGGATGAAGGATTTTTCTTGATAACTGCAAGGCGAGTAAGGGAAGTCAAGAAGGGTATTCTACCTCTTCCTGATAACATCGGGGACAGAAGCGCTTTTGAGACTGATAATCTTGTGGCAGAATGGAATCAGTAGCACCGAGGAGCACGTATTTGCTAACAGTGAGCACATTTGAGGCATTCCGCCTAAAGGAAGTATTTTACTTGCATAGCGCTGTACCCACGTTAATTTGCTCAGAGTGCATTATGGGCATTGAAGGACTTTGTGTTGCAAGACTCAGAGACATGTTCGTTTAATTAACCACATGGTTTGAAAACGGACCCTCCCAATGATTAAGGCTGATGCTGAAACGCGTCTGGAAGTGGTTGCATTTTGCCGCCCTGTGTCTATTAAAAAGCGCTCTACCCCTGATGTTTGTCTTGGTGTGTTACTGTGCTGGTGTACATTAAGCAGGCTGCTCTGCCCTGCCTGCCGAGACTGCCCTGCCAGGGTTGGAGGCCCCCCTACAAGGAGCAACTTGTGAATATATATATATATATATATATATATATATATATATATATATATATATATATATATATATATATATATATATATCAAATGACAATTAACCTTAAAAATGATGGTTACTGTGAGGAGAACCAAATGGTCATCAGTTCTTGTCTCTATACCAGGAATCAGCCATTAAACAGCCGAGTGCCACAAGTCTGAGGGGTGACAGTATATAATTGCAAGTTCTATTAAAGATTCCCTTCAATACTAACTCTGTACGATAGTTAACAGAGTCCCTGCCACATGTCAAAGAGTCAGATTGTATAAATAACGGTCCCTGTACCAGTGAGTAATGGTTACGTGAAGAAGTCCCTTTTAAACAGTAAAAGTACATCTGCACACAATTATACAGAGTCCCAGACCCTGCCTTAGATTGGTGTTACAGCAAAAGAATCGCATCCATCAGTTCTACGAAGGTGCAATGACACCTACTGTGCAGTTTCGGTATCTATTTAAGCCCCCTCCAACCTCTCAGTGCACCTCTGTTCTTTCGTTCTGCACTTCTTTTGTTTCTTTTTGTATCCCACGTGCCTCTTTCTGCATCCCTCTTCCCTCTTTTTGTACCCTTCTTGACTATTTCTGCAACTCTATTGCTTCTTTCAGCACGCCTCTTGCTTCCTTCGGCAAGCATCATGCCTCCTTCACTCCCCTCTTTTCTCTTTGTGAACCCTCTTGTCTCTTTCTGTACCTCTGTTCCTTTTTTCTGCACTTCTTTTCTTTCTTTCTGCACCCTTTTTGCCTCTTTCTGCACCCCTCTTGCCTCTTTCTGCACTTCTGTTCCTTCTTTATGCACTTATTTTGTTTCTTCTGCTGCTCTCATGCTTCTTTCTGTACGCCCTTGCCTGTCTCTCCACTCCTCTTCCTTCTTTTTGCACCCCTCTTGCCTCTTTCTCTACTTCTTTCTTTACTCCTCCCACTTCTTTCAGCACCTCTCTTGCTTCTTTCTGTACCACTTGTGCTTCTTTCTGCACCCCTCTTACCTCTTTCTACACCCCTCTTGCCTCTTTCTGCACATCTATTGCTCCTTTTTGCACCCCTCTTGCCATTTTCTCCACCCCTGTTCCCCCATGTTGTACCTCTGTTGCCTATTTCTCTACTTCTCCTCCCTCTGTGTCCACCCCTCAACCCTCTTTCTGCACCTGTGTTGCTTCCCCATGCACCTCTCTTGTTTCTTCCCACACCCCTCTTGCCCATTTTTGGTACCTCTGTTCCTTCTTTCAGCACTTCTTTTGAATCTTTCTACACCTCTCACTTCTTTCTGAACACTTTTTGCCTCTTTCTATACATCTCATCCCTCTTTCTGCATCCCTCTTGGCTCTCTGTGCACCTCTGTTCTTTCTTTCTGCACTTTTTTGTTTCTTTCTGCACATCTCTTACTTCTTTCTGTATCCCACATGCCTCTTGCTGTACCCCTCTTCTCTCTTTTTGCACCCTTCTTGACTATTTCTGCACCCTCTTGCCTCTTTCTGTACCTCTGTTCCTTTTTTCTGTAATTTTTTTCTTTCTTTCTGCACCCTCTCTGCCCCTTTCTGCACCCCTCTTGCCTCTTTATGCACCTCTGTTCCTTCTTTTTCTACCCTTCTTGACTATTTCTGCACCCCTCTTGCCTCATTCTCTACCTCTGTTCCTTTTTTTTGTACTTCTTTTCTTTCTTTCTGTACCCTGTTTGTCTCTTTCTGCACCCCTCTTGCCTCTTTATGCACCTCTGTTCCTTCTTTTTGCACTTCTTTTGTTTCTTTCTGCTGCTCTCATGCTTCATGCTTTCTGTACCCCCTTGCCTGTTTCTCCACTCCTCGTCCCTCTTTTTGCACACCTCTTGCCTCTTTCTGTATCTCAGTTGCTTCTTTCTGTACTCCTCTTGCTTCTTTCTGCATACCTGTTGCCACTCCCCGTTCCCCTTTTTGCATCTCTGTTGCTTCTTTATGTACCCTCTTGCCTCTTTCTCCATCCCTCTTCCCCTTTCTGCATCTCTGTTGCTTCTTTCTGCTCTTCTCTTATCTCTCTATTCACCCCTCTTCCCTCTTTCTGTACCTCTGTTGCTTTTTTCTGTACCTCTCTTGCTTCTTTCTGTACCCCTTGTGACTCTTTCACACCCCCTTTGCCTCCTTCTGCACCTCTATTGCTTCTTTTTGCACCCCTCTTGCCACTTTCTCCACCCCTGCTCCCCCATGTTGTACCTCTGTTGCCTATTTCTCCACTTCTCTTGCCTCTGTGTCCACCCCTCAACCCTCTTTCTGCACCTCTGTTGCTTCCCCCTGCACCTCTCTTGCTTCTTTCTGCACTCTTCTTGCCTCTTTCTCCAACCCTCTTCCCCTTTCTGCATCTCTTTTACTTCTTTCAGTACTTCTCTCTTCTCTTTCTCCACCCCTCTTCCCTCTTTCTGCACCTCTTTTGCTTCCCCATGCACCTCTCTTGTTTCTTCCCACACCCCTCTTGCCCCTTTTTGGTACCTCTGTTCCTTCTTTCAGCACTTCTTTTGAATCTTTCTACACCTCTCACTTCTTTCTGAACACTTTTTGTCTCTTTCTATACCTTTCTTCCCTCTTCCTGCATCCCTCTTGGCTCTCTGTGCACCTCTGTTCTTTCTTTCTACATCTCTGTTGCTTCTTTATGTACCCTCTTGCCTCTTTCTCTGTCCGTCTTCCCCTTTCTGCATCTCTGTGGCTTCTGTCTGCTCATCTCTTATCTCTCTCTTCACCCCTCTCCCCTCTTTCTGTACCTCTGTTGCTTCTTTCTGTACCTCTCTTGCTTTTTTCTGTACCCCTAGTGACTCTTTCACACCTCTTTTGCCTCCTTCTGCACCCCTGTACCTCTCACTACTTTCTGCCCCTGTGTTTCTTTCTGCACCACTCTTGTCTCTTTCTGCACGTATGTTGATTCTTTCTGCACATTAACAAAAGGGGGGAGAAGGAGGGATAAAAGACTAGGTCGCCCCCCTAGGACATAACATGAAAGAAAGAAGCCCAAGATATTGGGTTCCGGGACCTAGCTTGTGTTGTGGCCTATTGACCAATATGGTCAGGTAGAGCTAAAAAAGAAAAAAAAAATTCTTTCTAGAGTCCCCTCACTCACCGGGGTTGCCCTACAGTGACATGCTTCATCATTGGCCCCAATATAACTAACACGGGAACCCAATCAAATAGCCTAGGATCACTGGTAATTACTTATTTTCAAGAACAAAGGTCCTTAGCCTAACAGATAATAATGAAAACATTTTCACATAGACTTCAATGAGACCTATGAGTAGTTATCCAATGTCCAGCCGGACAGAGGAATATTTATTCACACTGAATTTCAAATGAATGGACAGAATTGGGAGAACCAACCAGATAAAAAAGGGGCACAATCCTGTACCAAGCGTGAAAGGGGAAAGTAAAGTCTCAGGCAAAATGTTGGAGCAAGTGGTGGCTTATACTACAATGCCAGCTTTAGTAAGCTCAACCAAACAGTTTTCCACAAAACAATTTACACAATGGCTAAATTATGGTACTGGTTACAAAGTCGACGTTTCGATCCCTAGCTCCTATTGCAGAGGGATCATCTTCAGGACTAAGGGCTACAATTGCCTGATTTGTTAATTTAGCCTGTGGGAAATGAAACAGGGGGAGAAAAAAATTGGGAAACATAATAAGAACACTCATTGGAATTTAGGCAACATGTCAATGACATTTGTACTACTGACCATTGGCGTGGTCTTGTTCAGTGGTGAACAACAATTAATTGTGAACATGTGGCGGTCTCTCAGTGATCCATGCATTGACCCGTGGTCAGGAGTTGTGTGGTACCATCGGGACGACGCGCTCGGTGTGGAGTCATTATACACAAAAAGAGAATTCAATTCTGAACCGCGTTCGCATTATTTGCATGGTTTAAAAACAGAGAGAGAGCGGTGAGGTGAAATCATGGTGAATATAGCACAAAGAACAAAGATACAATTCTGAACTGCGTTCGCGTTATTTGCATGGTTCAAAAATAGGGGGAAAAGCAGTGAGGTGAAATCAGCATGTGAAGTACGGTACAATGGAAATTAACGGTCATACGTGGGGGTCTCTGGGAAGTGTTGCGGTTCAGGTGATACTGTCACCGAACGTTGAGAATGGGTGAATTCGTATTAACGGAAGGTGGATTTAGATCGCAAGTGCTGTGCCCAAGAAAAATGTGAAAAACGATCAATTCCCGTCGGAATCATACGTGTGGGTAAAATGCAGCTAAGTGAGCACGGGATATTCGGTGCATTAAAAACCAAACGATTCTGATGAATGTGTCATTAAAATACTTACAATGCGTGAGCACTGGTGGCATAGTGTTGTGAACCTTATGTGGGGCTCGTTGTGAGGAGAGCCCGATTTAGATGTACAGTCAATCCTGTTAATCAATCAATCTGTGGGGAAAGAAGGGGGTTGTGAGTGTTGTGGGTCGTATCCTGGAGGACAGTGGGGTTTATGAGAGGGGGAATTACCTGCACTATGTCCGTTTCGTACAAGATCGTGTTCGATCAAGGGTTGGTCTGTGTGCCCAGCCGGGCGTTTGATCCACGGGACCAGTGGGAGTTAAAGAAACAAACATTGTCTGCTGGAATGATGAAGAGCTGCAAGGGGGGAAGAGAAGGGGAACTAACAATTGAACGGCTGTACTGTGCCGCAGCTCGTATCGGTAGGCCATTCGGGGTGTGCAGTGATGGCTTACCTCAAAGGAGTCTCTTGAGGGCGGCGGCGGGTATTCCGTCCCTGTCGGCGTGATAGCTGGGACAATGGTGGATGTCGGACATATTGGTTATATCCGATTGTGTGTGAAATGGAAGAGGGATTAAGGTTAGTGGCGAGCCCATGTGTGGGCGCCATCTTAGGGCAGGGTCAAGTTTGCGGCGGCCATGTTGAAGTAGTGGTGGAAGGTGTGGAGGCTATTTTTTGGAAACGGGTCACTTTGACAGCGGACATGTTGGAGTGGTGAGAGTATCGTGATTAGTGCCGCGTTCTCAATTTTGACAATAAAGATCACGTGCAAAGTGAGGTGGTGACTAGTAAAAAAAACACAATGTATATATAAGGTTTAACAAGCAATTGTATGCAGTTTGCAGCAAATATTAATGTTCATACTGTCATTAGATTTTCAATTTTGCAGTATGAGCAAGGCAACATGGTGATCTGACAATTGAGTTTTGCATTTGATCCAAGGCAATTGATTGGATGGATGCAAGGTGATAAGTAGTTCGAATTTATACAGCTAAGAATAAGGTAAATCTTTGGGCAGCTTAAAGTAAGGTTGTCCAGTCCTCGGTTCGATTGAGCCCATTCCTTATTGAGTCAAAAAGGATGATAGATTTTAGTTCTTCTCTGTTGAGCAGTTGGGCCATATTGCCACCCCTTGGTGGTAGTTTCAAGACTTTGAGCACTGTCCAGCGAATGTCGTCCTCGTTGCGATTGGCCTCAGTGAAATGGTCAACAAGGGGAGCATTTGGCGTCTTGCATCTAATGCGACTTCTGTGTTGACAGATCTTGGTCTTGACCCTCTGCGTTGTTTGTCCAACATATACTTTTTGACATGGACAATGAATGAGATAGATCACGTTTGTGGTGTTGCAGTTCGAGAAAAATTTACACTGTACTGTAATATTGTTAAATGTAATGCTTTTCCCTTCAATTGTGTACATACAGACATTACAACACCAGCATTTACAATGCCCAATGATGAGGGACAGACCCCAGACAGTATCAAGAGTTATAGCGTTGGGAGTAGTGGGTAATGGAGCCCTGACCAGATGGTCCTTCAAGTTTCTACTCTTTTTGAATGCGAATAGAGGTTTTTCAATGTTCAAGTTGCCAGCATTGACAACAGGCCAGTGGTGCAGAATCACCTTCCTCAGCTTGTTTGATACAGGGGAGAAGGTTGTGACGCAAGGTATCCTTTCCAGTTCCTTCTTTGGTTTGGGGGTTATTAAGACTTCTCTCGGACAGTACCAAGCTTTTTTAGAGGCGTTTTTGACAATCCTTTTGGGATATCCCCTGTCTCTCAGTTTTGAGGCAAGGACTGACGCCTCCCTGAAGTAGTCCTCCTTACATGAGCAGTTTCTCCTGATTCTCAAAAATTGAGAATATGGGAGAGAGTCTCTTACGGCCCTAGGATGGGATCACTGAAATAATATCTACAGCCAAAATATCGAGTTGCCATAATATCGATGCCAAAATATCGAGGGACATAATATCGACTTTCTATCTTCACTAAGGTAAGTACAAAAATATCGAGTTTAAAATATCGAGTGTTAAATATATAGATTGTCAAAATATCGTTTTTTTAATGTCTTTAAAATAAGTTAAAACTAATATAATATTAAATATATTTAATATAAACATAGTTAAAATTATTAAGTAAATGTAACATTATTACATAATTCATGTAACTTTAAAAATTAGTAATAATAATACATATATATATTTAAATACATGTTATTCATAAAACATATAGATTATATTTACCATAGCATAGCAAAAGGTTTAAATTTAATGTAACCACTCCAGTGGGTGCTACATTAAAGAGATCGTTGGATAGCGTAGGGGTAAAAATTACTATTCCCACTCCAGTGGGTGCAACAGTAGGGAAAGCGTTGGATAGCGTAGGGGTAAAAATTACTATTCCCACTCCAAAGAGTGCAACTGTAGGGAAAGCGCTGGATAGCGTAGGGGTAAAAATTACTATTCCCACTCCAGTGGGTGCTACAGTAGGGAAAGCGTTGGATAGTGTAGGGGTAAAAATTACTATTTCCACTCCAGTGGGTGCTACAGTATGGAAAGCGTTGGATAGCGTAGGGGTAAAAATTACTATTCCCACTCCAGTGGGTGCAACAGTAGGGAAAGCGTTGGATAGCGTAGGGGTAAAAATTACTATTCCCACTCCAGTGGGTGCTACAGTAGGGAAAGCGTTGGATAGCGTAGAGGTAAAAATTACTATTCCCACTCCAGTGGGTGAAACAGTAGGGAAAGCGTTGGATAGCGTAGGGGTAAAATTACTATTCCCACTCCAGTGGGTGCTACAGTAGGGAAAGCGTTGGATAGCGTAGGGGTAAAAATTACTATTCCCACTCCAGTGGGTGCAACAGTAGGGAAAGCGTTGGATAGCGTAGGGGTAAAAATTACTATTCCCACTCCAGTGGGTGCTACAGTAGGGAAAGCGTTGGATAGCGTAGGGGTAAAAATTACTACTGCCACTCCAATGGGTGCAACACTAGGGAAAGCGTTGGATAGCATAGGGGTAAAAATTACTATTCCAACTCCAGTGGGTGCAACAGTAGGGAAAGCGTTGGATAGCGTAGGGGTGAAAATTACTATTCCCAATTAATTATTTTAAATTAATTACCAATTATATTTTAATTATTTACCAATTAATAATTAATTTAAAACTATAAATAATTTACATAATTATTTATTTAAAATTATATCACTTCCCACCCTATTCCCCTATAAACACACAACCTGCTACAGAAAATACATTACAAAAATTAAATTATTTATCAATTATTTATTTTTAATTAATTACCAATTATATTTTCATTAATTACCAATTATTATTTAATTAACAATTAGATTAAATTTACATAATTAATTAATTATAATTAAATTACTTCCCACCCTATTCCCCTGTAAACACACAACCCGCTACAGAAAATCAATTACTAAAAATTAATTATTTATCAATTATTCATTTTAAATTACTTAACAATTATGTTTTAATTATTTACCAATTACTATTTAATTAACAATTAGATTAAATTTACATAATTAATTATTTATAATTAAATTACTTCCCACCCTATTCCCCTATAAACCCACAACCCGCTACAGATTTATATTACACAAATATTATTAAATATTAATAACTTACCTTATTTTCGATATTTTTGTTGTCTATATTTTATCTAGTCTTATTATGTCTAGACTGTATTTTTGATTCGATATTTTGGCTATTCTAATCGATATTTTTGTTGTCTATATTTTATCTAGTCTATATTTTGTCCAGTCTATATTTTTTACTCAATATTTTTTCCAATCGATATTTTGGAATCGATATTATGTCTGTTTACCCCTAGGATGATTGCTGGTGTAGTTAAGGAGGGTATTTCTTTCTGTTGGTTTTCTATACAGGCGTTTTAATAGCTCACCATCAGAATGAAAAATCGTGAGATCTAAAAATGCGATGCAATCAATGTCTGTTGTAATTGTGAAAGAAAGCCCTGAACAGTTGTTGTTCATCCAGTGTAGAAATTAGCGTAGAACATTGACGTCTTGTCTCCAAATAATGAAGATATCGTCTTTGTATCTACGCCAAAACACAATCCCAGGAAAGAATGGGTTTGTTGGAGTCAGAATCACATTAGTTTCCAATTGATCCATAGAAAAATAGCCCCCATAGAGGTGCCCTTGATTTGTTGGTAGAATAGATTGTTGAATGTAAAAAAAAAAATGTCAGGCACAGTTCTAGGAGTTGTAAGATGAATGTGCTGGGAACAGTGTGAGGACGTGGGCGTGAGTCCAATGTTTTCTGTATCACCATAAGGGCAGCTGTTTGTGGTATATTCGTATACAGTGACTCTACGTCCATTGTACATAGAGTCTCTGCCACGTGATTGAAGGGTTGTTGTTCTATCATGTTGATCATAGCCATTGAGTCTCTTACATAGCATTGTGTGGTGGGAACAAATTCTTTAATAAAGAAATCTACATATGAACCCAGTGGTTCGAGAATTGAGCCACATGCAGAAACAATGATTCAGAAAAGGGGGTGGTGATGAACAGAGTGTCTGAATTAAGCAGACCACTCTTACCCAGTCCAAAGATCAGGGCTTGATCCATCACCGTTTTTTAGCTCACTGCACCATCCCAGCTCAGAACTTGGCCATATGCAAATTAGTCTGACCCTGGCCCAGTGCATCATGGGAACAGGGCAGACCAAACTACCAAGCCAATTCTTATACTGGGAAGGAAACAAGCTACCGGGGACCGGTTTCTGGCATTTCAGCCGTCTTCGGCCCGGCTTGCTTGAATCTTGATGGTGCAATGAGCTAGGGACTCACATCTGAGTATACCCTTCCACAATTTTGGTGGACAAAATGATTCAGAAAAGGGGGTGGTGATGAACAGAGTGTCTGAATTAAGCAGACCACTCTTACCCAGTCCAAAGATCAGGGCTTGATCCATCACCGTTTTTTAGCTCACTGCACCATCCCAGCTCAGAACTTGGCCATATGCAAATTAGTCTGACCCTGGCCCAGTGCATCATGGGAACAGGGCAGACTAAACTACCAAGCCAATTCTTCACCAGAAAGGAGACAAGCTACCGGGGACCGGTTTCTGGCATTTCAGCCTTCTTCGGCCCGGCTTGCTTGAATCCTGATGGTGCAATGAGCTAGGGACTCACATCTGAGTATACCCTTCCACGCTTATGGTGGACAAAATGATTCAGAAAAGGGGGTGGTGATGAACAGAGTGTCTGAATTAAGCAGACCACTCTTACCCAGTCCAAAGATCAGGGCTTGATCCATCACCGTTTTTTAGCTCACTGCACCATCCCAGCTCAGAACCTGGGCATATGCAAATTAGTCTGACCCTGGCCCAGTGCCACTATAGGTGTGGCAGGGTATACTCAGACATGAGTCCCTTTCTCACTGCACCATCAGGATTCAAGCAAGCCGGGCCGAAGAAGGCTGAAATGCCAGAAACCGGTCCCCGGTAGCTTGTCTCCTTTCTGGTGAAGAATTGGCTTGGTAGTTTAGTCTGCCCTGTTCCCATGATGCACTGGGCCAGGGACAGACTGATTTGCATATAGCCAGGTTCTGAGCTGGGATGGTGCAGTGAGATAAATAACGGTGATGGATCAAGCCCTGATCTTTGGACTGGGTAAGAGTGGTCTGCTTAATTCAGACACTCTGTTCATCACCACCCCCTTTTCTGAATCGTTTTTGGCCTTATAGGTGTGGCAGGGTATACTCAGACATGAGTCCCTTTCTCACTGCACCATCAGGATTCAAGCAAGCCGGGCCGAAGAAGGCTGAAATGCCAGAAACCGGTCCCCAGTAGCTTGTCTCCTTTCTGGTGAAGAATTGGCTTGGTAGTTTAGTCTGCCCTGTTCCCATGATGCACTGGGCCAGGGACAGACTGATTTGCATATAGCCAGGTTCTGAGCTGGGATGGTGCAGTGAGATAAATAACGGTGATGGATCAAGCCCTGATCTTTGGACTGGGTAAGAGTGGTCTGCTTAATTCAGACACTCTGTTCATCACCACCCCCTTTTCCACATGCAGAAACAATACCCCATGTTTAACCCCTTTGATGCGGCGCAAATATCCCTCCCCAGTGCTGCGCTGTCCAATGGAACTAGTGCTGAATGAACATCCAATGGTCGTGCGCAGCACTGGGGAGGTAGTGCACGCGACGACCGGTGGACGTTCGCAGCACTGAAGGGGTTAATATACCTAAACTAGGAGCATTATTAAATTTGTTGAGGCCCGCTAGCACGGTATTTTTAATTCACTCAAATCCACTCCACTACACTTTGCCCCACACATTGTCCTTCACAAAAACAAGTGTTCCTACGTAATTCGCAAGTCGCAGCACGCCCCTGTTCGTAGAGAACTGGCCCCAATGATGAAGCATGTCATCGTGGGGCAACCCCGGTGAGTGAGGGGACTCTAGAAAGAAATTTGTCTTTCTTTTTTGGCTCTACCTGACCATATTGGTCAATAGGCCACAACACAAGCTAGGTCCCGGAACCCAATATCTTGGGCTTCTTTCTTTCAAGATTCTTTCTGCATACCACATGCTTATTTCTGCAATACTCGTGCCTCTTTCACACCCTCATTCCTCCTTATGCTCCCATCTGGCCTCTTTCTGACTTTAAGTTCCTTCTTTCTGCACTTCTTTTCTTTATTTCTGCACCTGTTGCTTCTTTCCGCACCCCTTTTTCCTCTTTCTGCCCCCCTCCTGCCTCTTTCTACACCTCTGCTCCTTCTTTCTTTTTACATTTTTTAATCAATTTTATTTTGTCAACAAGAGGGCAACGAACACAGCACATAATTACATAGCAAAATAAAAATAACAATAACAATTCACAGTACAAGAATTGAAAACAGGATGACATACAACATTAAGCAGCAAAAAATTGCCAAAGCTAGAATCAAAATTAAACACCGTTGCTATCACATAGGTCACTCTCTAAAATCCATTTTGCATTTCATTTTATCATACAACGGGCATCCCTTATTTTTGCCAGTGCATGTTCCATTTCATACGTTTCCCTAATCATCATTCAACAATCACTTATAGAGGGAGGTTTTCAATGAATCCATACCCGGACAATTGCCAACCTAGCGGGTACAAGTAATATTAAAGATAGACGGGTAAGTCTATAATTTGATTCTCAGGACCAATCCTAGTTTCTATTACTGAAATAGGTGACTCTATCCCCAATCTCTGAGAAAATACTTGATCCACCTGCTGCCAGAATATCCACAATTCCGGATATGTTGCAAACATATGTGTTATACTCGCTGCACATAGATCACATCTGGTAGATTGCGTCCGAGCACTGGCTAAACCGGGCAAAGCCCATTTAGCTATTTTTTTGGCATGTAGTACAACAGACATGTACTTCAAAATTGTTGTAGTCACAACTTAATGGAATGACCTGAGTCGTTACTAACACTTAGTGCTTGTTTTATGGCAAGTGATGTAACCGCTGTTCCCAGAGTCTTACTCAAGTGCTTGGCCAAATTTTCACCATCACTTTGTCTATAATTAATGACACATCTATTCATATGGTTTATCAGAGATTTAGTATTTTTCCTATACAAATAGTCCCGATCTCAGAGTTAGACATTTTTGTCAAAGTTAAACAGTCAACAAGTAGTCGCTAATTTGGAGACGTTTGAAAAACATGTAATCTGGTAGCTTAAACTGTAGTTGCAAGTTCTTGAAAAATGCAAGACCATTATGATCATAAAGATCCCCAAGATAAGGAATCCCATAGCTAGCCCAGTGTTTACTAGCAACATCTTGGAACACCTCCGGAAATATCAGATTGCCCCATAGGGGAAGTTTATCATGAGCTCGCCATATATATATGTGCTATCTCGTATAGTCTTAAACTTGACACTTTAGAAATAGCTTGGGTCGTTGTTTCTATATAAATACATACTACTATCCTCCCCCAGCATGAATTGATGAAAGAAAATTGTATGTGTAGGATTTAGGAGACAGCAAAAGCAGACAAAAATACATTTTGAAATCAGGAAAGTCAATTCTTCCCTGCTTCTATGGAAGCTTTAACAGATCTATAGCTCGCCGAGTATTTCTACAGCCACAAATGAAGCTGCTTAAAATACGCTCTAATCTCTTAAAAAAGGAATTGGGAACCCGCAAAGGAATGGGTCAAAATAAATACAAAAATGTGGGTAATAGCTTCATTTTAATAATATTGGAACACCCAATGATACCAATAGGCAGTTTATGCCAGTTCTTCAATGATCTAACTGTATCTTTCATTAAAGATTCATAATTCAAAGAAAATATCCTATCTATCCGTGCAGAAAGCTTAACCCCTAGATAAGTAGCTATAGAGCAAACTCCACAAATTGATTCCCCTGGCTTAAAATTAAGGAGCATTTGTGTTTTTTTTACGTTTAATTTATACCCTGAGAGAGAGGGAAACTTGGCTGCGCCTGCTTCCTCCTTAATTACCTTTGTTGCTCTAGCTGGCTCTGTTGCAAAAACCACAATATCATCTGTGTAGGCAATAACTTTAAGTGGAATTATACCTGACACTATTGGCGTGATTTGAGAATTAAATTGTAAAGGATAGATAAATGGCTCGATATATTTAGCAAATAGCAAAGGTGAGAGGGGACAGCCCTGCCTAGTACCGCAAAAGATTGAAAAAGCTTGTGACTGTAATCCTGAGTATGATAGTTTAGCTTGGAGTTTATGATATAAAGCTTGGATCCATTGTTTATATTGTCCCTTAACACCAACCATTGTGAGTATGACCCGCAGGAAGTCCCAGCCCACCCTGTCAAAAGCCTTTTCGGGATTGTGGTCAGACGTGACACATGGGCATACTTCTAGATCTGACGTCAGCAGGTCCGTGTGGGGGAGAATAATATGTATACCCTGGAATGACTGAATAAAAGTGTCTCCATACATCACTAATTACCTGCAGGTGCCCTAGTTCTACAATTGCTCCCCGTGTCTTCCGCATTCTGTGTGTAGCCCCACGTCTGGCTGTATCAATAATATAGTATGTAATAGAATCAAAATCGCCCATTACCACCCGTTCTTCTTCCCAGTTCAACATTTCCATATTTAACAAATGAATAACTAAAGAATCATCACCATTTGGACCATATAGAGAGCAAAAAACATATTTCTTCCCCCTTATTTCCAACTGTGCCATTGCCCATCCCCCCGCCGGATCAGCCAATATCTTATGTATCATACATAAAAAATGCTTATGTTTTAGTATTGCAGTCCCCCTCGTTGAGGAAGCATGTGATGTTGAGGTAATATGAATTTTTATGGTAAATTGTGTCCCCTAACGTGAACCCCACCGTCTCCATGTACGTGCTTCAAGTACATGTATGTTCCCTCCACCACCAGCTATGAAGACACAAATACATTTGCGTCCAACGTTAACATGTCCTCTTTCAGATCCGCCATGAATGGATCAATAATTCAGTTCCTAAGTATGCCTTGCCAACGTCTTTTCATGGTGCACTTTCACGTTTTCCTAGCCCTGCAGAGCTACGCCCTGATTTCTGCCATCGAGCCCTTTCTGCTCTCTGCCTCCTGAAAGCTACAACGTGGGATACATCCCTGACCTCTGTCCTACTCCCTGCGTGGCGAGCGGTGCCCGGCTCGGCCTGCTTGCCTGCCAAAGACAGTATTTTGCCTTCAAGTTATCAGTATAGTCGAGCTCAGCTCCTCGAAAACACATTCCAGTCTAGCAGAGTAGATAAACAATTCCCCGGCTGCAGAGCAAAGGGCCTGGCCTTTCTGTCTCCATGCAAGTAATTCATTGCTCCCGTTACCATGGTAGGCCCATGGCCCCTCGCATTACACGCAGACACGTAATCACATATGCACGCATTAATAGTCAGTATAGAGTAGCCTCTGCCCAAGAGACCTTTCCTTCTAGATAATATAGTTCCCTAAACACTAGATATCAGATATGATTTGGGAACGAGTCGATCTGACATGCCAGACTTCTGTCTCTTCCTCTAGTACTAAATGTCAAGTCCCCTGCACCCTCCAGCCTCACGTCAGTCACACGTCATGCCGCTGCGCGCGCATCCCTGCTACAGATTTCTGCTGACATTGCAAGATTCCACTATGTATCCACCCACTTGTGACACTTTTATGTGACGTTTCTAGCACACACCTCTGTGTACGCCCTTGTGCACGCCTTTCTGTTACGCACATGTGTTCGTATCTCGTTTCTCTCAGCTGTTACGCCTTCTGTATCCATCACCACTATATGCATTGACAATATATATTGTACTCTGTTAATAAAGTATTGTCTATCCCTTCCTGAACCTTAGCGGTGAAAGGAACATGATACCATGGTTCGAACCATTCCATTTTATGGAATAAAACCCTTATAACTCAGATACCACGGACTCTGCCTCTCATTTCCGATTGAGTTATTTTATTGAACTTTACTGCATAGAAATTCCGACGGTAAATATTTATTTACCACATTAATTTGGCGCCCGAATAGGGACCCCCCCCCACCTCACGCGCCGGTAGGTGCGTCGCAGGTTTCGCCCTCTGCCACAGCCGTGACGGACAATTACGCGTACCCGCAGGATTTCCTGTATCTCCCTCAGGCCTACGGAGGTGACGGAGACTGCGATCAGCATCCAGACGAGGCGGTGAGGAGTGCGGAGGATCCCAACCAGAGCCCAGCCGAGAGAGCAAGGTCCGAGGTGTCTAGAGGCCCACCAGTTCCGACGTGCCTGTGACGTCACGAGTCGAGTCGAGTCCAGTCCGGTCCAGTCCAGATGAGTTTCAGAGGCCTTCCGTTCCGTGCTTCCCGGTGAGTACCGTTGCTGGGGACGCATCTAGACGGGTGCATTACTATGTATCCGGTCAAGACGGGTTTGGGTACACAGACCCGGTCTGCACTGTTTTAGTAGTGTATCTGTACTGTTTAGCAGTATATCAAGTAATTCGTGTCTTCAACGTTTTGATTTTGTTTTCGTTATAGAATTCATGTAAAGTCAATAGGTGTTCAAAATGTTTCTATGTGATTAATGTCGTGGTGTGAGTGACTGTTTGATATATATTACTGTGTTTCTGTGTAAAAAGTGTGATCAAGTTCGAGTAAGTGTCAAGTGCCACATATCAAGATGCCATTGTTCTCAAAGTTAAGACAGTTAGGAACTAGGAAAGGGATACTAGAGGAAGCGATCCCTGTCCCACCTAGGGACACTCCCGGAAATTTCATGTACCATAAGCACGGCTTAGATGCCATATTATATCTAGATTTATGGGTCGATTATACTAAGAACCTAGACGAGAAATATAGATGGCCCGTTACAGGGACATGGGATGCAGATTGCATCATGAGAGTAGAAGAAGCGCTATGGAAAAAGAAGGCCAGACAATCTCAGAAAGACGCCATAGAATTGTAGCGTAAAGAATCGCATAGACGTACAGAGAAAGAATTCAGAAAAACAGAAAAAGATAGAGAAGATTCAGATAAAGCCCGAGAAAACGTACTAGTTGAAGAAGGAATACGAGTTAAAGCAGAACAAGTAGACCGACAACGAAACACTCTAGTGAATAGTATGTATCCTCTTTTGGCCGAGGGTTTACCTAAGGCCACTCCGGAAATACCAAAAGATCTGCCCCCTCCATTGGTTCCGACTAAATTACGTCACAAGACCGCAGCAGACATTTTTATTTCTTCCTATTTAGACGATGTAGCTCCTACATATACTACTGCACCTGCCCATGTACCCGCACCACCTGTACCCGCTGACGGCCTCCTACCCCATGATCATCAGCCCCCAGGTCCGCAACAGCAGATCCCTCCAGGTCCGCTACCCGCACCCGTTCCCGTTGTCCCCCCTGGTATTCAACAACTGCATCCATTAAATCCTTTTGGGACTGGCGTGGTCCAGGACCCAACCCAGCTACAGCAGGTACCGACCCTACAGCCAGGTTATGCTCAAGCCTCCGCTTCAGGAGGTGCTACAGGAGGTTATCAAACACCCCCACAGTTACACCGAGTGACAATGAGAGATTTAGCAAAGGCTCGGACACCGAAAGGCGCACCGGCCGAACAACTTAGAAGAGAACTTACAGACTGCAGATATGACCCAGTGCCTGGTACGTCGGGACCCATGTTGTTGGCGTCCATACGTTTGAGACGCGTTACAGATTATTTGATACTACTACCGGGAATGCCAGAACATCTAGACAAATTGTATTATTTTAATAGAACAGGAGAAGGACCGGAGTCTGTTGCTGAAGCCATGTCACGTCAGAAAGTTGAGACTAAAGGTTTAATAATGCGATTTTTGGTTAATTGTTTAATAAGAGAACAAGATCAGGCAGGTTTTCCGCAAAGTGAGATGAATAGACTGACTAGATGGAGCCAGAATATGTCGGAGGGTAAACATGATAAGGAGAACAGCGTACATCATATGGTTAGAAAGATCCGTAAAGAAATAATAGAAATACATGCCCAGCGAGCACCGGAAGAACAACTTGAATTAGACGATCCAACTTCCTCGCAAGAGGAGGATGATATAGAGGATCTAGCAGAAACCTTGCAACAGTCAAACAAAGAGATGATAGCATATGTAGGTAAGGGAAGATACCTTAAGAAAACAATACGTCCAGAAAGCAAAAGACTTTTTCTCTCTGCTATATCAAATCCGAGTTCTCCTGAACATATGTTTCAGGCTACTGATAAAATACTTCAAGATCGAATGGGGTACCATGTACTCAATTCCATGGATGAACAAGAACTAGCCCGGTCCGCAGTACAATGGGCTAACAATTCTAGTACCTATAATGATGATACAGTAGCACAGACGTTTTTGAACCTCTCCCCTGATGAACAGAAATTAGCTGGTATATACATGATTCAGCATCTCATTACGTTGTTCAAAAGCCAACATTCTGATCCAGGTCCCTTACCGGATATATTAATAGAACTGCTCTCGAATAGATGGAGAGGCCTAGGTACTGATTTAATTAAAGAAATTCTAGAACATCGACACAAATATAGTGCTTTCCTGAAACCACAGTTTATTTCAGCTCCACCACCCCCAGAAAGAAAAATGTTTTACTTCGACAGACAGAATCCCTTACGGGAAGTACATCCGGTCAGAAAAGACGATAACACACTAGAACGTGTATTTGTATACACACCCATAACTAAAATGGAATTATTGGAAATGAAGAAAATAGTGCCCAGTCATGATAAAGACCCTGCAGGTTTTCACCGAGAGATTAAAGATATGTTACTTATGGGCGATTACACGTATTCAGATATTATGAAAATGTTAAAAGTATTGTTGCCTGCTGGAATTTACGAGAAACTAAAGGAGAAAGAATGGGAGGTGGGAGACACAAAGATCGATTGGGCTGCATTAGAAGTCGAAGAAAATGGTTGTACCCCGGGTTTAGGCCTTGGGGATAAAGCTAAAGCATTACCAGGTTTATTAGTACAGGTTTTGCCTAGACTGTTAACAACTAAAAAGGAAGACTGGGACGCAGTCTCAGCCTGTAAGCAGAAACACGATGAAGACACTAGTGATTTTTATTCTAGATTCGAGAAATGTTTTATTATTAACAGTGGCCTGAAAACAAGTAGCGAGTCATACCCACACCTCTTTGTATCAAAATTAGTCGAGAATTCCCTGCCTCAAGTTAAGAACCGTGTTTTGAAAGTAGAAAGTACATGGCAAGCAAATACGCCGTCCCAAATGTTACAAATGTTACAGTATCACCAAAATAGAATTAGGGAAGAACAAGATCACGAACAGAGATGTATGAAAGATACAAAAATGAAAATGTTAGTTGCTCAGTCAGTTCCAGCTGACGGTCAGAAAAGGGGTATGACACAGTCAAATAATACGGCGGTTCCCGTTAAAGGGACATGCAACTATTGTAAACAACCCGGTCACTATGTGAATGAATGTACAGTTCTGAAACACAATATAGCAACAGGAAAAACTAAAGAGAGACCACGTCAGCCTAGACAGGACCAGGTCCAACATCAGGTTCAGCAACATATTCCACAGAACGTACAGCCTATGCCTGCTCCACAACAGACAGTACAGACAGTAGCGGTATCACATCCACAGCCCATTGCCGCGACACAGCAAGTTTCACAGCAGATGTACCAGTACGCACAGTCTGATTACCCCGATTATCAGCGATACTCATGAAACAGCCTAGAGAGGGAGGTTGGCTTGCCTCTCATTGAAGTTCCTGTAGATCAAGAGGGTCCTTATGTACACAGTCAAGTATTAGGAAAAGATAGAAAGTTTTTGATTGACACAGGGGCAAGTCGAACAACAATAAGTCACGACGAGGTTCCAGGGGCACCCCTCTCAGGCTCACAGAATGTTTCCCTTGGATTTTCAGGACAGCCTATTGTTAATGAAGTATCGAAACCTGTTCCCCTAGCAGTTGGTCCATTGTCACGTACTACAGACCTATTGCTCACGAAGTCATGTCCAGAAAACTTGTTAGGTATCAAGACACTGAAAGCCCTAGGAGATGTAATATGTTGTTCTCCGGAAGGAGTTAGACTGTTTTTGCGTGACTTTAAGGGTCACTATGTATTAAGAGATTTTGATGTCAGATTGAAAAATGTACCAGAACATTTGTGGGCGCAAGGCCCAACTGATGTAGGTTGTATGCACATTACATCATACCGAGTTACACTCAAGCCAGGAGTTGTACTACCCCGAATCCGACAATACAATTTACCACCCGATGCTGTAGTGGCTTTACTGGAAATCATTGAAGAGCTCATTGCAGAGGGAGTGGTTGTAGAAACCGACTCAAATATCTGTAATTCCCCTATCATTCCAATTCTTAAACGTACTGACCCGAATGCACCTCCAGTTTATCGGTTGGTGATTGATTTACGAGAATTAAATAAATGCATTGTACCACAGTATCCTGTGGTCCCAGACATCTCATCATTATTGACTGCTATTGATTCAGAGGCGACGTTCTTTACTGTAATTGATCTCAAGAACGCCTTCTTCAGTGTCCCCATTGATCCGGAGAGCCAATATCTTTTCGGATTCTGTTTAAATGGCCGTTGCTTCAAATTTGCACGCGCACCTCAAGGATTCACAGAAAGCCCCAGCATCTACAGCCAAGCATTGAAAAGACAACTTGACAGTATTCACATGCCAGTTAACACTGCCCTACTCCAGTACGTCGATGATCTGTTGATCACCGCCCGTAGCGAACCTGAATGTGAACAAGCATCACTGACGGTTTTGCATTTCTTGGCTGACAAGGGACACAAGGTGTCCCCTTCAAAGTTACAATTCTGTGTTCAGCAAGTGGTGTACCCTGGGCACTTGCTGTCCAAGAGGGGGAGACAGCTAACACCTGACCGCATTCAGTTAATTGCACACTTACCGCAACCCAAGACACAAAAGGAAGTGCGGGCCTTCATTGGCCTCACCTCTTACTGCAGACAATGGATTCCCCAGTACGCATTTCTAGCCAAGCCACTTATACAGTTGACAACACAGGAGGCAGCGACTTCGACTGTCCTCCCTTGGACTCAGGAACACACACAGGCTTTTGATGAATTAAAGAAAGCATTATGTCAAGCACCAGTTTTAGCAACACCATGTTACAACAAACCTTTTACACTTTTCGTTACAGAACGTGATGGCACAGCATTATCTGTCCTCACACAAGACCAAGCAGGTTCACATAAGCCTTGTGCTTATTTTTCGAGTACATTAGACCCAGTAGCCCAGGCCCTGCCTGCGTGCTTAAAATCAGTTGCAGCTACAGCCCTAGCAATCCGACAAAGTGATTCCATAGTGTTAGGACATCCCCTGACAGTACAAGTTCCACACTCTGTGGAAGTTCTTTTAAACAGAACACAGACTCAACACTTGACTATAGCACGACTGACAGGTTATGAATTGACATTGTTCCAGCCACACATAGAAATCCGACGCTGCAATATACTCAATCCTGCCACATTGTTACCCTCGAACATAACAGATCCAGCGCCACATGACTGTATAGAGATCATTAATGCAGTAACAAAGCCCCGACGAGACTTGACAGATGTTGCATTGACTAACCCAGACCTGACACTTTACGTGGATGGTTCATGTATGAGAACAAGCACAGGAGAATTAGTGGCCGCATATGCAGTGACCACTGAAACTGAAGTCAAAGAAACACACCGTATTGATACACTGTCTGCTCAAGCTGCAGAGCTCATTGCTCTGACTCGAGCCTGTATAGTAGCCAAGAATAGGAATGTTAACATATACACAGATTCACGTTATGCATTTGGAGTCGTACACGACTTCGGTGTACTCTGGCAAGAAAGAGGTTTCTTGACCTCTCACGGAGCCAAGATCCAGCATGGTCCCCTCATTCAAGCATTATTAGAAGCAATACATTTGCCATCAGCCATAGCTATCATGAAGTGCAAAGCACATACTAAAGTTACAGATACTATTTCCCAGGGTAACGACCTGGCCGATCGAACCGCGAAACACACAGCTCTGACTCACACGCATGCAGCTGATATGACAAAGACAATAGTTCCGACACCGACACATTGCATGACAGTTAAGGATCCCGCACTAGATATAATTGACATACAGACACATGCTACTCCAGACGAAATAAAGAAATGGACTGAACTAGGAGGGGTCCAGACAGACCAGGGATGGATGACGAAGGGAAAAGCCACATGGTTTCTCCGCGACTCTATGGTTCAAGTTATGATTAACACCGCACTCAGTCCAGCACACATAGGAGAAAAGGCCATGTTAGACAGTTTACAGAATCTCTGGTACAATAAACATTTACGAGCAGCAGCAAAACAGAAAGTGCGTACTTGCATGATCTGTTGTCAGTTCAACCCAGGCAGAAGCATTCCTGTAGAGCAAGGTGGATTTCATCCTCCCGATCACCCTTTTGAAGTCCTCCAGATGGATTATATCCAGATGGAACGATGTCGAGGATTCATATATGTCCTCGTAGTTGTATGTGCACTTTCCCGTTGGACAGAAGCATATCCAGTCCCAGATTACACTGCTCCGACCACTGCCAAACAGTTGGTTCGTGAATTCTTCCCACGGTACGGTTTGCCCCATGTCGTGTACTCAGATAACGGTCAACCATTCTCTTCCGAACTAATGAAGCAGGTATCACTCCTGCTAGGATATCAGTGGAAATTCCACTGCGTCCGACATCCCGAGGCAGCAGGCCTCGTGGAACGCCACAATCAGACACTGAAAACACGTCTTGCTAAGATTTGTGCCAAGAAAGGGGTAGACTGGATAGTCGCCTTGCCAGTTGCATTGTTTTACATGAGAATGGTCGCACACTCTAGAACAGGGCTATCCCCGTACGAGGTGGTCTTTGGTAGGCCACCAAATATGTGGGGGACGCCTCTGCCTCGTAAGATCACAGATGTTGACTGTAATATGCTGACAGATTACCTTGCTTCCTTGATGTCTGCACTACAATCATGTCGTTCACAGGTGGCTGCAGCCTTTCCCGACAACACCGAGGTGAAGCCACACGAGATCGTCCCTGGTGATCACGTCTTTATTCGGAATTTCGACAGGAGGAGTCCGCTGGAGCCCCGCTGGCAGGAGCCGAAACTTGTTTTATTAACTACAAGGACAGCAGTGAAGGTGGAGGGCCGCAAGGGCTGGCTCCACTCGAGTCATATCAAGAAATACTATGGACTCCCGCCAAAGACAGACTCCCAGCCCTGCCCCATTCCAGAGACTGATACTAAACTCCCCCTGGTAGAGAAAACTCCTCAGCAGGAGTATCGAATGAAATTGAGGTCTAGCAAGTCAGACAGTTTAATTGTTTAAGTCCTCCCCTAGGTGAAGCGGTTAGACAGGTTCCTGACATGTACAAGTTAGACCCCAATAGAGAGAGAGATAGACAGAAACAGCTCAAGAAACGGGAATATTGTAAAAGTCTCCGTAGTCACTGCATCGTGACATTATTGATTATGTTTTTTCTGAGTCTTACGATTATTGCTGCAAGTTTATTATTACACATGTACTTTCCTATTTCCATACATGCACATTTTTTTTCAAATAGCACTGTCGAGCACACTTTCAGTGAATTGCCCCCGCACGAGTTATCTTACCGGCTTGCGCTGCGCAACAATACTTTTATCAGTATGTTACATCATTCCCATCAGACCAGCAATGCTACCAATTGTTGGATATGTGGCCGACTCCCTCCCTATCAGAAATACAAGGGAGTCCTGCCCCTCTTCCCGTATCCGTTCACACATAATGGTTCCTGTGGTGCCTGGTTTAGTTTAATAAATTCTTTAGATTCTGATTCCATAGTCTACCAAGGCAATTGGGTATGGGGAAATCTGAACACAGTTATGCATAAAGCATGTTACCCTAACAAGGAGGGTCTTCCACAAAGGACAGGGACCGATCTAGAAAATTAAGTATATGGATTAGGTAATTATACACTTAACCTCATGATTCTGAATGTCCAGTCCGATACAGGACCAGACTTACCCTCTATGTCAGTGTTACCAGTAAAAGGCGAATTATGTGTCAGAAAGAATGGTTCAGTACACATAGGTCATAGTAAATGTACTACTGTGATCGAATTCAGTGATAAAGGCAAGTCTACATTCAAAGCTACCCGCCATTCCTATTTCATTTGTGGTCATACAGCCTATATACGTTTGCCACTAGATTGGGATGGGACATGTTACATTGCATTCCTTCTGCCACCTGTTTTTCTAGCTCCACCTGATTATCATAAGAACTCTCGTCTAGTACCTAATAGACACAAGAGAGAACTCCCGATTGTCGACTATACTGAAACGGCAATGGAACGATACATAGATTTCAATAAAGGTTTCTTTCCCTATTTAGGAGCTATCTTCAATAGTAAATCAATACGTCACTTGACCAGAACCCTTGAAGCAGTGGTGAATGAAACTACTTCCGCCCTAGGCAACTTAACAGAGGAACAGTCTGCTATGAGACTTGTTGTTCTTCAAAATCGTCTTGTTCTTGACGTCATCCTGGCCGATAGGGGCGGAGCCTGTAGAGTCATCGGATCGAGTTGCTGTGTTTTCATTCCAGAAAACGCACCGTCAGTATATAGAGCCATAACCCGTCTCCATAAGATTGCAAGTCAGATACACCAGAATCCAGGCACCTGGACTTGGACCGGTTGGTTCTGGAGCGTGTTATCAGCCTGGGGATGGAAGGTCCTATCCTTCCTCGGAATAGCCCTTCTCATAGTATTCAGTTGTTGCCTATGTATACAGTGTGGGCCAGCGATTTGCGGCTTGTGCGCCACATCATGTTTTCCTCATCCAAGTCCACGTTCTAAATCCCGCCTGAAAAAGGAAGAGCAAATGATGTTATATGAACAAATAGATGGACTAATGAAGATTGATGTATCATGAAGGGTCCGTAGGGGACAAGGAGGGAATGAGGTAATATGAATTTTTATGGTAAATTGTGTCCCCTAACGTGAACCCCACCGTCTCCATATACGTGCTTCAAGTACATGTATGTTCCCTCCACCACCAGCTATGAAGACACAAATACATTTGCGTCCAACGTTAACATGTCCTCTTTCAGATCCGCCATGAATGGATCAATAATTCAGTTCCTAAGTATGCCTTGCCAACGTCTTTTCATGGTGCACTTTCACGTTTTCCTAGCCCTGCAGAGCTAGGCCCTGATTTCTGCCATCGAGCCCTTTCTGCTCTCTGCCTCCTGAAAGCTACAACGTGGGATACATCCCTGACCTCTGTCCTACTCCCTGCGTGGCGAGCGGTGCCCGGCTCGGCCTGCTTGCCTGCCAAAGACAGTATTTTGCCTTCAAGTTATCAGTATAGTCGAGCTCAGCTCCTCGAAAACACATTCCAGTCTAGCAGAGTAGATAAACAATTCCCCGGCTGCAGAGCAAAGGGCCTGGCCTTTCTGTCTCCATGCAAGTAATTCACTGCTCCCGTTACCATGGTAGGCCCATGGCCCCTCGCATTACACGCAGACACGTAATCACATATGCACGCATTAATAGTCAGTATAGAGTAGCCTCTGCCCAAGAGACCTTTCCTTCTAGATAATATAGTTCCCTAAACACAAGATATCAGATATGATTTGGGAACGAGTCGATCTGACATGCCAGACTTCTGTCTCTTCCTCTAGTACTAAATGTCAAGTCCCCTGCACCCTCCAGCCTCACGTCAGTCACACGTCATGCCGCTGCGCGCGCATCCCTGCTACAGATTTCTGCTGACATTGCAAGATTCCACTATGTATCCACCCACTTGTGACACTTTTATGTGACGTTTCTAGCACACACCTCTGTGTACGCCCTCGTGCACGCCTTTCTGTTACGCACATGACTTCTTATCTCGTTTTCTCTCAGCTGTTACGCCTTCTGTATCCATCACCACTATATGCATTGACTATATATATTGTACTCTGTTAATAAAGTATTGTCTATCCCTTCCTGAACCTTAGCGGTGAAAGGAACATGATACCATGGTTCGAACCATTCCATTTTATGGAATAAAACCCTTATAACTCAGATACCACGGACTCTGCCTCTCATTTCCGATTGAGTTATTTTATTGAACTTTACTGCATAGAAATTCCGACGGTAAATATTTATTTACCACAATGTACATAATATAGTTTCATAACCCAAATGTTTAAGAAAATTCCGGTCCTTAAATGAAAGATGCATCTCTGTTAGCAGAACTAGCTGGGGGTTGTACATTTTTAGCTCTTCACAAACTAATTGTCGGTAAGTTTACTGTTAAGACCAGCAACATTCCAAGCTAAACATTTTATCCAATCCATTTTCACATATTTTTAATTTCCAATATAGTACTACCCAACTCTACATATTTTACATACATCGTTATTCCTGTGCGCATTCTCTTTTTATTATCTCAGTTTATAAGTTTGCATCTGAGTTTCTTATGTGCCCTCATGTTCACCTTTTTTTTGCCCTGCTATAGTCCACCCTCCCTAGCCCTGACCCTTGGCAATCCCTGCCCCACCTTGTGTCATGAAGGAAGATTCTTCCCCTTTTGTGAGCTTCTGCTGATTTGGCAGCTTTTTGGAGACAGTGCTGCCACGGTGGCTCCCGAGCCGTACCCACACCCATCATTCAGAAACCATTAAAGGTTGAGAGTTACAGGAAAAAAAAAGAAAAGAAGAAAAACTGAGGAAGCAGAAAGAAAAAAATAAGCAAAAGACAGACAAAAACTCCTCAAATTTATCCGCCCCACAATTTTGCCATCTATCGATAGCCTCTTTTGCTTTCTTTTCAGTCAAAAAGAAGTAAGTTTGGCCACCCGCAGAATTTTTAAACGTGCAGGCTCTTCTAAGAATACTTGTGCTCCAGTAGCCTTTAGAGGCTCAATCAATTGCGGTAATTGCCAGCATCTGTTCAGAAAATCTGAACATACAAAAAAAGTGACAGAGTCAACCGTCACCGGGGAACTAGGACGAGCTTTCAGATATATAGCCTGCCGAAGCAGGAAGTTTCCTGAAAAAAACAAAAATGGTCTCATGTAACGAGACCCCTGCTCGTGCAGCACAAGTGGGAGTCTATGAACCCTTTGCAACTGACAGTCCCAATCCCAGTTCCCCCGATCCGGAGAAGCCTTCCGTAGAAACTGAACTATAAAAGCTCAAGAATCCGACCCCTCTTTCCCCTCTGGAATTCCAAACAGTCTAAGGTTATGCCAACGCTGGCAGTTCTCCAAGTCTTCTATCTTGAGCTGCAATGCTGTAATATGAGTCTGAAGTGAAAGAGCCATTTGTGAAGTAGTCTCCTCAGTGTTTTCCACCCGCTGCTGTAATTTTGTAACATCACTCGTCAGTGTCCCAACCTTTAGCATCACCTCCTTCAATGACTGCTGGATGCAGTGATTGTCGGCTCTATCTTGAGCGAAATGTTCCTGTGCTTCTTGTCTCTGTTAAGACCTGAAGAATCAAAGTAAGTGTCTGCTCAGCATGATCCTGAGGCTTCCCCATCAGTTGTTCCATGGCTCCCTGCTGTCATGCTTGTGGGACATTAGATACCAATGAAAAGCCAGCCGAATTAAGGGTGGGTGATTGGCCGGGTGATGTAACAGATCCTAGCTCAAAGTTATCTCTCTCTATTTCTGTCAAACCCATATTACCAGGGGAATCATCCATTGGGCTAGTGCCTGACAACTGAGATATTATTGACTTAACTCCACCCTTCGCTTGAACCCAGCGGCATAAGGGGCTATCAGCTGAAGCATCTTTATTTTGTGGGGAAGCAGTACGTTGTTGGTCGAGGCCAATCTGAATTTTCTTATTGCCCTTAGTAATTTTAGTTTTTTTCTTTTTAGCAGACATTTTAAATATCAGCAAATTCCCAGAGGTTTATCAGAGGCTTGTTGGAAGTCTTGTGACTCAGATAGAGCAGCGCCCTCACGTAACTCACTGTCGCTGGACAGTATCCGAGATGTAGATTGTGGGTTGCAACCTGTATCAGTGTCTAAGCTCGAGCTAGTAGGAGCCAAAGTATGGCATATTACTGAGGCTGTAGCTAAAGAGCAGTCATTAGCCCCTGATTTTTGCTCAAAACCTAGCAAATCGTCACACACTAAACATTGACTGCTATGTAAACAAGATGCATTGACAGGCTCATTAACTTCAGTTTGTAAACCGTTTTCCCCATAATCCCTCACTATCAAAGGACAATTTAGCTCTGTTGTTAGCATATGCGAAGCCATTGGATCACCTGACTGTGTTAAAATATCCTCAGCATTATCAATCCCTTTCAACTGTTCGGAGATATACTTTTACATAAGCCTTGGAGCGCTTATTTTACCAGAGGCAGTCTCAGAGCAACTTTTTTTTCACTGGGATTGCCTCCAAAATTATGTCTGCAATTTAGTTGCCAGTTATTAACTCGGAGACAGCACCCGCCGCAAGTAGCGCCACCGTTGTCCCTGATTGCAAGGGGCGAAGCAGTGGCTAACCCACTTTTGAGGCAGACTTTGTAAAACCCCCTCGCTGTATCACCAGTGCCTCTTCCGCCTTGCCTACATGTTCAAAGCTTGTTGCTCCTGTCACATTCACCAGTAGCCGTCCTGCCCGTGTGCCTCTGGCTGCTATTTTCGGTAGAGCCATGCTTTTCCTGGGGGCCAACTCTGAACCAGCGAGTATTCCAAAGGCTAGTCTCTGCCAATGGATTGCCAAATTCCAGCCTGTCACCAGGGGAGCAATCCGAGAGTCGCAAACCAGCTGTTGAATGCCACCGAGATCTGCTGCCTGCATGCATTTTGGCTGGTTTCAGCTGATTCCTTTTCACGGTAAGCCTTTTTGTCTTCCTCAGTTATAATATTTTTACCGCTTTAACAGTTAGTATCCCGTTAACATGCCATAATGAGTGTGAAAGCTTGGGAGCCTCTCCGTATGCCTGTGCTCCCTGGTGGCATAAGTCTGCCATCTTGCTCCTCTTTTCTGTACTTCCTTTGTTTCTTTCTGCAGCTCTCTTGCTTCTTTCTGCACCCCATTGCCTCTTCCTTCTTTCTTCACCCGTTACCTCTTTCTGCACCTCTGTTCCTTCTTTCCGCACTTCTTGTTTTTCTTGTTGAACATCTCTTGATTCTTTCTGCACCCCTCATACCTCTTTCCACATCCTTCGTCCCTCTTTTTGAACGCCTCGTGCCTCTTTCAGCACCTCTGTTGCTTCTTACTGTACTACTCTTGCTTCTTTCTGCACCTCTCTTCGTTCTTTCTGCACACCTCGTGCCTCTTTCTGCACTCCTCTTGCCTTTTTCTGCACCTCTGTTGCTTCTTTCTGTACTTCCTTTGTTTCTTTCTGCATCTCTATTGCTTCTTTCTTTACCCCTCTTGCCTCTTTCCCACCCCTTTCCCCTTTATTCATCTCTGTTGCTTCTTTCTGCACTTTCCTTGCCTCTTTCTCTGCCCCGCTTCTATTTTTCTGCACCTCTGTTGCAACTTTCTGCACTTTTCTTGCTTATTTCTGCACCTCTCTTGCCTTTTTCTTCATCCATGTGCCTCTTTCTGTACCCATCGCCCCCCTTTTTGAACCCTTCTTGCCTATTTCTGCAACTGTTCCTTCTTTCTGTGCTTCTGTTGTTTCTTTCTGTACGTCTCTTGCTTGTTTCTGCACCCCTCTTACCTCTTTCTGCATCCCTATTCCTTCATTCTGAACACCTCTTGCCTTTTTCTGCACCTCTGTTACTCCTTTCTGCACGTCTTTTGTTTCTTTCTGCACATCTCTTGCTTCTTTCTGCTCTTCTCTCGCCTCTTTTTGTACTCAAATGGGAAGTGCAAGCTGTCAAGTTTAAAGGTCTGTGTGCTCTTGTGACAGATATATGCCTACTTGTATATATATTCTCACATTTGTTATGCATCTGAAGATGGTAGCTTAAAAAGTAGGTAGCTCTCTTCCATTGATGGTGAAATGTTGTCAGTTCTGCTCTGTCATTCAGTTGCACAGGCAGACATGTCTTATGTATATAGGTGTATATAGATCCCCTCAAATATACTATTGAATGCCCATGTGTCCTGTATTATGAGCACAAAGAAATACACACACCTTTTTGTACACATATTTACAAAAGTATGCTTTTTGAAACACAGGTATTGAAGTATTTCTATGTTTATCTTTATGTAACATGTCACTCAATTCAAAGGTAGCTTTATTCGACTTTACAAAGCAAGTCATATAAGCACATTTAAACATTTCAGTTACACACAAATATAAAATCAATTCATTACATATAGGCAGATAAAAACAATCTAAAATAGCATAAAAGGCCGTACTGTAATAAATACTAGAGGCTGTAAACAAGTATTTTAAAAGGCCATCCCAGGCCTAAAGTGCAAAGTAGCACAGTAGATAAGATAGTGAATACATCAGGTACAGTTGGGTACAGATTACAGCTACCTCAACTTATTGCATCGACGATCTGCATTTAATTACATGTTTTAAAAACTTTGCTTCCGTTAAAATAGTCAGGTCATCTTGTAACATATACAGCTTAATCAAAGCAGGTCTACACTGCCTCAGGCCTCATGATTTAAAAAGGGGTAGTAGATATCTTTTTCTCCCCCAGGTAAAATATTTACAAAACAAAATAAAATATATATTAGACTGTACTGAGACATCATCACATGGGCAATTAATTAAATTGTGAGACCAATCGTTTGTATTCGGGAAAGTCAACAGTCTGAAAAAGCTGTCTGTTCTCATCCTAGATAGCAACAATCTAGTGTAGCTCGAGTGATCTGGGAATAAATATTGATGTAGACCCCGTCCCTGTAACATGAGATGATGTTGTATAATACTAGGTTTGCCTCTCTCAGAAAGATCGCGTCTGTCTTCCAGTAAGGCCAGGCAGCTTTCCTTGAGAGACTTTTTTGAAATTGATTCACATGTGATAGGGGAATCATACAGTTCTGGATGACCTAAAGTGGATCGAAAATTTCTAATATAGGACAACCATGTGATATTTTTGGCCCCCTCTAGTTTCATGCAGTCACTAACAATAAGCCTATTAAAAACTGTATCTTCTGTGGTCCATATCTTGTGCCACAACATGATTGGGCTAATTTTAATTAAATCAGATATATGGACCCTATCAACCTCCCTATGACAAATGGTACTAGAGGTTGACCTCGGGACAGCCAAGAGATACCGGAAAAAGGCATTTTCCTTTGTCTGTATCTCCTGGCAGTACGCCATCCCCCATATGCCAGCGCCATAGATTGCTGTAGATACACATTTTGCAGCATAAATATCAAGGAGGGTTTGGACTGGTTTACCACCCAATTTATTTGTGAATTGCTTCAGTGCACCAATGGCTCGAGAAAAAGCCAGATTACGGGTAGTTACGGCGGACGCCAAGGAACCCCTACAGTTAAACATGATGCCTAAGTATGAAAATGTTTTTGTTTGGCTAACCTTTGATTGATTTAAAAAAGTTTTACATTGGGTGCTAGATTTCGATGAGCAGCACATGGTGAAGGTCTTTCCCATGTTTATCTTTAGGCCTCTTGATCCCATATAATCAGAAAAACTGGTCAATGCTTTCTGTAGGCCTGTCTGTGTTCTCACCATTATAACTGCATCGTCTGCATAAAGTAGGATTGGTACAGCGCTACCATCTATTTGAGGGTAATCTACATCAAGTTTCATTAGATGGTCAGCCACGCCATTGATATATAGATTAAAAAGGAGTGGCGCCGATATACAACCTTGGCGCACCCCTTTTTTAATGGGGAATTTTGCCCTGCATTCCCTGTTTCTCCCGTGTCGCACCCTCGCACCTGCCCCTCTGTAAAGCTCCTTTAAGAAATCAAGGATGGATTCATCAATCCCCAGTTCAGTCAATGTATTCCATAGGACATTATGACTAAGGCAGTCAAAGGCTGAACTTAAATCAACAAATGTCATAAAAAGGTCACCTTTCTTAGCTGCCATATATTTCCCTGTGATTAATGCCAGATTGAGACCTTGCTCGATGGTCCCCAACCCTGCTCTGAAACCATACTGAAACCTGGAAAGGATACCCACATCCTTAGCCCAGGTTTGCAGTCTATTCAGCAGAATTCGGCCGGCTACTTTCATCATTGAATCTAACAGGGAAATCGGCCTGTAGCATTTGGGGTCCTGACGATTTTCCTTTTTAAAAATGGGCACTACAATTGCCTCCTGCCATGTAGTTGGAAAACCAGTGATATTATAGCTGTTAAAAACGTTGGTCAGGAATGGTGCCCAGAGAGCTATGTTATCTTTGTATATGTCAATAGGAACCCCGTCTGGGCCTGGGGCTTTAGATTTGGAACTTTCCTGTATTGCCAACTCAACTCTGCTAGTGTGAATACTATCTCTAATGGGAAGGCGTTAACAGGGGCACCTTCTGGGGTAAGACCCTGTGCGGATGAGTCCGCTCGAATAGGGATTTCTAAGCTGCCCAGGTCGTCTTTCTTAAACAAATCTGTAAAATAGTTGACCCAGACAGATTCTTCAATAGCGATCTCAATCAAGTCTGTTTTCCTGGCATTAAAAAAGGGGCATTAACCTCTCTGCAGAACAAAGTATTGTCTCTTAGGTTGCTAGCCTTTCGCAAGGCCTCCCAAGCCGCTTCCTTAAGTTCAATTTTACGGTTATGAAGCGCAAGTTTATAGGCTGCTCTTGCCCCCCTTATCTCAAACTTATCTCTTGGTACCTTCTTCAGTACTTGCTTCAGGTGTAGATGTGCTTTAGTGCAATCAGAACTGAACCAGCCCTCTGCTCTATCCCTGTCACATTTCTTCCTCTTTCTTACAAGGAAGCTGCTTATTTTGGATGTAATTTCCCCAAATGCTGTTGCAACCATTGAAGGATTGGGATTATCTTCGAGGCATATCATAAAGGAATTAGGGTCGTCTGACACTAGTTCATGCATAAACTTCTCAGAGTTAACTTTGTTCCACTTAATTACGTAGCCGTTAATCTTTGACAGAGAAACCCCGTGGTAGTATAGGACCTCTACCAGGTCCAGGGCTTGACAATCCCTGGGACCCATATCAAAGGTGGCACTGATCGGGTAATGGTCACTCAGTGCAATTTTTTCGGTGTCGGTGTTAAATGACCGAATATTATGGTGGTAATTAGTGGAGACCAGCATATAATCAGTAAGGGAAACAAGGCCCCGGCCAGTGAATGTAGGTTCAAAATTGACCTGTGGGTCACTCAACTCATTTGCAAATCCGAGGTTCAGGTCATGCATCATGGTGTTTAGTAAATTACCAAAGGTAGAGTGTTCAAAATACGTGCAAGGTTCACCCTTTAGGTCAACTATACCACACAACTCTGTCCCATTTTGGGCGCACAAATGACAATTGAAGTCGGCTGTTATTATACAACATGTGTCCGTTTGCTCTGTTCCCAGCCCCTTATTGATAGCTCCGTTAAGTTCTTCTAAAACCGGGTTTTGCTCCTCTTTTGGGATGTTATTGTATAAATTAATTAAGAGCAAACTCTGAGACCCTCTCCCCTTAATGTGGAACATCTGAAAGAAATGTTTATATTTGACAGGGCAGCTTGTACTATCCAAGTTCGTTACTGTCAGGTTAGCCAAGTTGGAAAAATAAGTGGAAAGGCCACCAGAACATCTTTCTCTGCCCGTGTTACTGGCCGGGGCGGCATATGTGCTAAAACCCTCCAAGTGAGTCTCACCCTTATCCCAGGACTCTTGTAAACAGATCACATCGAACTGAGCCACAAAGCTCAGGAAAGTGGGGTCCTTAGATTTTTTCGGAAGACCCGCAATGTTCCAAGATAATAGGGACAAACTGCATCTTTTTATAGGTGGACTGTTCTTTTCCACTCATAAACCCCTTCTAAACATGGGCCTATCGGACCCTCCAGAAACTTCCCTGCCATTCTGAATCTCCACTAATTGAATGGGTTCAGTTTCCCCCTCGCCGGTGGGGCCATCCGCCTTGCTCACTAAAGACCCTCGGGTATCTAGGGATTTATTAGTAGACAATTTGTTTGGTGGGATTGAAATATCAGTTGGTCTAATAATTGTCTCAGGAGATCGGTCGTTAATAAAGCTTTTAAATAGTTGCGCAAGTTTGTCATCTAAATTTATTGGACCTGCGCCAACCTGCTCAATACACGATGATGGTCAATCAACCATCTCTAGGCAATTGTATCTGTTAGAAGTTGGTATACCACCCCATCCTTCCCTAAACACTATATCTCTCCTGTCATTGCCTGACCAATCCGCCCTATCTCTTCTCCCCTGCCTATTGCCTACTTGGTTCCAACCCCTGTCCCAATTGCCTGCTTGATTCCAAGACCAATCCGGGCCTTCGATGTTGCGGGCTACTGGTGGATAAAAGAACGATAGGCGTTTGGTGCATATTCCATCCTCCTTAGCCAAGGAGCCCCATGAGCAGATGTGATCGACAGCACGGGGATCCTCAAAATTGACTATAATACAGTCACCCAGGGTTCTTTTTAGTTTGTGGCAAATCCAGGGAACCCTGCGCACCATGTTGATCCTGCTAGCACAGTTTTGTGCCAATGGTCTGTTGATATTCAGCCAATGCTGGACTTTGTTTTTTAAAGACCAGGTGGGTTCCTCAGTATTGTGACTCAGCTCAGGGACCCCCATCATAATGACTACAAATGGGCTTGCTTTGGGTGGGAGGTTTATTGGAGGGATTGTGGACTGACTCCCCCAACCCTTAGCCCGTTCTCCTATATGATGATTTCTTGAGGGGTGATTGCTTGGGGCATTTTTAGGGACATCTTTAGTAGGAACATTTATAGGGGCTGGGGTTTTTTGTGGATCAAGAACCTTATTAGTCGTATCTTGAGGAGGCTTTGTTTTTGGGTCTGTCAGTCCGACAGGGTTATTTTTGATACATTGCCCTGACGTGGTGTTGGCAATCTTATTTTTTGTGCCCCCTACAGTGACCACCCCTAGGCCCTTCAAGTTGTTTGGATTTTTCAGGGTTAAAGTCACAGCTGCTAGTTGTTTCTCGATGGTGGCAAGGCTCACTTGGATTGGCTGTAATTGGATCTTAATAAATTCTCCAATCCTGGCCAGTAATTGGTTGTTGCCTTTACATATTTTGCAACCTCCACCCATGATTTCAACATCAGTGTTATTATCATTATCATTGGGGTCCTCAGTACTTGAGGGGGGTTAGTTGTGTCATTTTCAATGTTCCGTTCATTCAGATGGTTATTAAGTTCCATTGACTCTGGTATAGTACTTCCCACCCCCTGGGTGTTAGACAGTGTCTTAGCTGCATTATTGTGGTTTCTTTTCTTTAATTTCCTCCGCTTTGGGATTGCACCCTCCCTTATCCCCCTTGGTTTTGTCTGTACAGGGTCCACCCACACCGGGCTCGCAAAGATGTCTGGCATTGCATCAAGAGTCTGACTCAATTGCGAGTCCAGCAATGATAGGGATGCCGACAGGTTAACCAAATTGGGCATACCATGGATATCTGCTCGTATTTCTGTTACAGGAGCCTTCTCCTGCTGACGGATAGGAGTTTGCACTTGTGCCAAAGGGCCTAACGAGGACCGTTTTGCTTGGGCCAAGTCATGTGAAACTCGTCGGTCCAGGAGTAATATGCCCTGATCGATAGCTTCATTAGCCCTGGTAATGAATTGGTCAATCGGGCCGGTAATCTGTGCCAAACTTTGTGCAGTTTTTCTCCTGCTACCTCTAGTTGACATGATTAACAATACACAGTAGTCAAGTTAATACAAGAGCACACAAACAGTTTTTGTCCCTGAGAAACAGTGTTGTACTGTCACAAAAATAAAAGCACAGATATGCAGAGTGAAGGCGCAGACAGAATATAAGAATATGAATGTTAGGGAGGTGGCCCAGTCCAGTCTTACCCGGTCTTTAACGGGCTTAAACGGGCCCGCCCTTTGACCGGGCTTAGCCCCGGGCGCTCCCGTGCAGCGTTGTGGTGTGCCAACTAAATAGGGGAGGAGGAGGGGGGCGGGGCAAGCAAGGAGAGCATCCCAGGTGTTCAGGGTTAGTCAAGCAGGGACTCCTGGGAAATGGAGTCCCTGAGACCCGCTCGCAGCCCTGCTGCTGTCTCAGTTCACCCCTTGATGGATCTTTGGCACACAACCCCCCTGAATCTCTGCGCACACCCGCTGGGCTTTATCCACGATGCGGGACCTGCGAAGCGGGTCCTGCGAGGTGCTGAGGTGACGAGGGCTGAAAGGCTGAAGGGCGGCAAACAGGAGTCCTTTCTTTACGAGGGCTGAAAGGCTATAGGGCGGCAAGCAGAAGTCCTTTCTTCACACTCCACAAGGTACGGCGTTGAACAAATAGGGTCCCACAGGTCAGTCAGGTGCAGGGGTTTTTACCTGCCAAGGTGGGGGCGGGGCAAGCAGGGAGAGCGTCCCAGGTGTTCAGGGTTAGTCAAGCAGGGACTCCTGGGAAATGGAGTCCCTGAGACACCGCTCGCAGCCCTGCTGCTGTCTCAGTTCTCCCCTGGATGGATCTTCAGCACACAACCCCCTGAGTCTCTGCGCAAACCTGCTGGGCTTTATCCACGATGCGGGACCCGCGAAGCTGAGGTGACGAGGGCTGAAAGGCTGAAGGGCGGCAAACAGGAGTCCTTTCTTCGCGAGGGCTGAAAGGCTGAAGGGCGGCAAGCAGAAGTCCTTTCTTCACACTTCATAAGGTACGGCGTTGAACTAACATGTCACTCAGTAAAAGCAGAGACATGCATGCATACCTTCACATACTTGTTCAGACTTACAATGATATGCTTAGGATTGCTGTTTTATATTTGGTAGGTAGGCCTAACATTCTGAGCATTGATATTGAACCTACAAGAGAAAAGTGAGGTTTAAGACATCTTTGGAGAAGGATTAGTGATTAGGCTACTTTGTATTAGTCTGTTGTAAGGTACAGTCAAAGTAGGCCTCTTTCTGCACCTCTGTTCGTTCTTTCTGCACTTCTCTTGCTTCTTTCTGCACCTGTCTTCCTCTTTCTGGACTTCCGTTTACTCTTTCTGCACTTCTCTTGCTTCTTTCTGCGCCTTTCTTCATCTTTTGGCTGATGTCCTACCTATGTAGGCATATTTAGAAATTTTCTTTTTAAAAAACCTTAGAAATTCACTGAAAAAACAGATGTTACAGGGACATTATAATTAGGAATTAGCATTTTAAAAAACCATCAATCTGTGTAACAACATCTAACTTTGTGCCAAATTTATAGTAATTCTGTGCAGCGGTTCAGCTTGTAGGCCTGACTATGCATCCTTGGGAATTAAAATGGGGAAACATAGTAGTTTGAGGACCAGTTTTCTTGGCCCCCACTTAACGGATCACCCTGTGTCTTCCTATGAACAACAGAACTTACCTTTTTGGGGAAAAGTTCATGAAGATTCGTCAGCCGGTGCCAAAGATATTAGCAAATCAAAAACACTTTTCCTATGGAAACTATGCACTATTTATAACTATCTATTGTCGACCCCCAGTAGGCAAGATATGTATATCCCCCAAAAATGTTTAAAAGAAGAAAAGAGGGTAGGGTAGGAATATCCTCACCGCCCCCCTATCTCTGGTCCCTGGGTCTCCTGGGACCCCGCCATGGAAAAAAGCACTTCCGCGAATCCACTGCAAAAAAACAAACAATTACACTACAGTCTCAAGATGGGCCAGGTCCAGAAGGCATGCATATTTTTATAATAAGAAAATGGAGGGGATGCATGTGGCCCCCATCCAAGGTCATTTTAATGCCCAAGGATCATCACTTCCATGGGGGCTTCATATACATACAGGAGGGCTGCATGAGTCACCCGGGTCCAAGGAACCACCACCTCTCTGGGGGGTTTAAAAAAAGGAGTGGCCACAGAGACCCACCTCCTAGAGCTTTTAGAAGTCCCAGAGACCACCACCTTCCCAGGGCCAACATGTTCAAAACAAAGGAGAGGTGGTGCATGGTCCCCTACCTGCAGTCATTATGGCCTGGGGACTGCCATCCCATAGGGCCAGCTCCTGTTGTCTTCCAAGGTGCCCACCCTTGGGAGAAAGCAATCTGATTTCATTTGGTGGGAGCTATGAGTGCACCTGCCAAGTGAAAGCAAACACTTATTCTGCTCCGAGCAAGCTGTCAAACTGTTCCAGTTTGCTGGGAGCATATTTTTCATCTGCCAAGTGGGCAGGGAACAAGGCAAAAGGATTGGTCCATCGAACACACTAGCCCTAGTTTTTAGCCATGGATAGGAACTAGAGGCACAGGGCCTAGAGGCTACCCAGCCTCCGACATGAAATGTAAACACAAATGGGGCTGCCCCTAGTCAGGTTTACTACAGGACTTTCAGAGATGCACGTAAAGTGAGGGCATCTCACAAAAAGTGAGGAACTGGCCTCACACACCACCTGGTGTCATGCTTTATCATAGGCCATCCTCGCCTTGTAAAACCTCAGTTTGATAGAGGGCGGGCATAAAACTGACGACAGGTACAGTGGGAGAACGAACCCACAACCGTTGGGGGAGCAGTCACACAGAGCAGGGGGAGGGGACGAGGCCCAGCAATGAACAAGGACTGACGAATATCGTAAACCTGAGCGACAATACAATCAGCAAAGGTGAAGAAGACATACTCTTAATTTGACTCAGCTTCGTCCCTACTCTGAATAATGACCCATTTTCTCTCAACACTGAACTGGCACAGTTCTTTAGAAAGATCAAGCTGAGAGATTACTTTGGTGAATCGCAAAAAGGGGATGATGGAAATTCAAACACAGGCTTACGGAAGAAGTCTACTTTCTCTCCACCGACTCAGTGCATCTCATGCAACGTGCTAGCCTTCGAACAAGCTGTCCTTAAGGAGGTCGAGGAAATTGACTTCAACAACACTAAGGGGGTTCCAGAACCTGACGAGGAAAGAGAGAACAGCACTCCAACAACTCAAGAACATTCATGAGTTAGTGATAAAACCGGCAGACACAGGCGGGCCATAGTTCTAATGAGCTATACTATGTACAGGGAAGCGTGCCTACACCTATTGTCAGACACTACCAGCTATGAGACACATCAGAGTGACCCTACAACATTGATCATGAACAAAATTGGAAGCCTGGTCAGTGAAGGTATGACCAACAACTGGATCACCAAACATGAGGCAGAGTTCCTTGTCAGCACGGAACCGAGAACACCTAGGTTCTACACCATTCCCAAAATCCACAAAAATAGGACAACACCTCCAGGAGGGCCAATAGTGGCCAGTAGTGTTGGGCATTGGCTCAGCACTAGTACCTCTGTCGCAATATTGCGATTGGTTTTTAAGACCCATTGTATCTCAAGGACACGAAAGATGTTCTATGCCATCTGCGGGATCTGGAGGTCAACATCAATGAGGACCTGTTCATAACCATATACATCTAAGCACTCTACACGAGCATCCCCCAAAGATGCACCCTGGAAGATTGGATCTACATGACACAGAGACATTTCATTAAGGAATGTGCGGAGATTGTATTGTATTGTATTGTATATTGGATTTATATAGCGCTTATCACCCAGGGGTCTCTAAGCGCTTGCCTTGGGTACCCGTCCTGGCTTTTCCCTGTGAGATAGCCCCTATAGGGCATCCCCAAGGTGAAAGCCAGGCATCCCGCCGCAGGGGGCCGTTGTGGAGATTAAGCAAGCTTAATGCCCAGAGTTGCAGAGTGTGAACCCATGATTAGGTCAGGCACCGAAGCGAGAATTATCGAGTCCGTGGATATTTGATCAAGACCCTGCCGCATCGGGAATTGAACCCTGGTCCCGGGTCTGACCTGTGCTTCAGGGTCTGCCTGCTCTAACCAGTGAGCCACACTTCTCCACAAGAGATGGCCCTGACCACATTTTTTTCCTAGTTCAAGGATGTCCTGTACAATCAAATCAAGGGCACGTCTATGGGCAGCACGTTCGCGCCCAGCATGGTGTATCTGTATGTTCACAGATTGAAGGAAGACTACATCTTCAATCCTAACACCCTTTTCACTCAACAGATGAAAACGTGGAAGTGATATATAGATGATATTCTCATTGTGTGGCATGGAACATCGGAGGAAGTCACAAGTTTTGTGGAGTGGGTCAACAGCAAAGACAATCATCTCAACTTCACCCACACCATTGGAAAGAACCACGCTATATTCCTCAACTTCGATATCACCCTGACGACCGAGGAGAGCTCCACTAAAGTACATGTCAAACCCACAGATAAGAGCAGCCTATTATTGTACGAAAGCTACCACCCCAGAGCACCTCACCAAAATCTGGCAGTGGGACAATTTCTCAGAATCTGGAGAAATTGTTCTGAACTGGAAACATTTAAAGAACAGGCAGAACACCTGGAGACCAGGCTCCTGGCAAGACATTACCCGAAACAAATGATCAGAAGAGCCAAGAAAAGGGCCAGGAATAACAATCGGGAAGCACTGCTGGACACCGCACCCAAAGGAAAATCCGAGCCATGTTATGCGTAAGTACGTATACTCCTGTGTCAAACAAAGTCCAAAACAGAAGTTAAAAAAATGGGCAATTCTCAACAGCAGACAATGACAGTGGGCACCCCCCTGTTTGCCTTTAAGAGGAGTAGGAATCTTAGGGATGACCTGGTACTCTCTAAAAACAAGCATGTTGAGGACAAATGTCAAAACACCCTCTGGACCCAGCCTAGGCCCACAGGCCATTTCCCCTGCAGCAGTTCCGTTTCCTGCCCTCTGACCCTCACCATGAAAGAAGTGGATATCGGTACCAATAATCCATGGAAGCTGAAGGACTTCAGCAGTTGCAATACTGAGAATGTAGTCTACCTCCTGAAATGCCGTGCAACTTGAAGTATGTGGGTATGACTACAAGGAAAGTAAAGACACGGATCAATGAACACCAAAGCACAATCTGGTGTAGAAAATCGAATACCAGACTGAAGAAACACTTCCTAGACCTAAACTACAAGGAATCAGATCTGAAATGGGTAGTACTGGAAGGTATGAAAAAAACAAAAAACGGACATCAGTAGAAACCTGAACGTCAGGGAACAGCATTGAGTGTACCGGGTGTGCACATGGGATACAGGCCTGAATGATGAAATCCCATGGCTGCAGATAGCACGGTAACCAGACTACAGTGTCACAATCACTCCTCAAACAAGGTAACATCAAGAACAAACACAGCTACAGACGTAGCTCTGAAAAGGGGTACTTTAACTGGTATACTCCGTGAATAGCTTGAAATTGCATACCTAAACCACACACCTCACCTTATTACTCCCATCATTAAAACATGGGCAGACTCTGAATGTACGCCAAGTATACATGGCTTATTATAAGACAAACAAAACCCCTTGGAGAAGATTGCAGGAAGGAGAAATGCCCACTAACATCACACACAGCATAACCCCATATGGGTAACATTTGGTGTTTTTACCGGAAAGGTACATTTACATCATGCACCCCCACTTTTTGATGAGACACATCAACCAGTATGCAAAAGTAATGTGTGGCTTACTTTACTAAATATTTGTATAAGTGATTAAACATTGTGCCCACACTTAGAATAACAACACCTTTAATGCCCTCTGTTACAGTTACACTGCAATGGAAACATGGGCAACATTGGACTTAACATTTTTAAATATGTCAAGTGAGATGCCTACACTTAATAACGTTTGAATTTGCCTTATATCAGAACTCAGGCACCCGCAGATGCGTTGCGCAAGTCCAGGCATTGCCTCTTTGAATAATGGAAACAACGCGGAAGCGCGTTACACGCATGCACGTCTAACGCATATGCGCTAGTTATTCTGCACGTCTGCCAAACCCACAAGAGGGGAGGAGAGCTGAAGGCAGATACGCTCTCCTCCCACTGGACACGGTTATTTCCTCCTGAACCACGCCCATTGCCAGGGGAGGTATTTCTCATAGAGGCAACCGCTATGGAGAATGGAACCAGTAACCTCACTTCCTTAAAAGCGCCAAACACCATCTTACGACGACACCTGACCTCATCCAGGTGTCACCCATGTAATACTAATTAACGACAATCACGCATTTGTGGACATTATATAAGACCGCTCCCTTCCCACCACCATTCAATGACAGGGAGGTGAAGCGGACTGCTGTAGGATACACGGCGGAAGGCGCTGAAAAAGACAGTAAAAGTGCATATGTCATATGTATGGATGCAAGAGCATGCTTAAACGTGCTGGTGCAGTTTAAATCCCTCTACCTCCCATGGAGGGCAGCAGTTTTTAGCATGTACCTGTGTGTTTTTACCATATATCGTTGACCTGATTTACCAACACCAGGCTATGATACTGTGCTTCTGTTTCCAGAATGTCAAAGTAGTGCTTTTCCCACTCGACCTTCCATGGAGAAAGTAGGATAGTCACCTAGGGTAAGCAAAGAGAGACAATTTCTCTCCTTCACAAGTGTTAACATGTGTTAATGACACGTGTTTTACACTTAGAAACTACCACATGCGCTTTAAAATGTGGTGATGAATGCTATTTCGCATTGCAAAAAAAGAAATCTACATATTTTGTGTGTGTTTGTCTTTTTTTCTACAGGCATTTCTTTGGAGTACTATACCGACGGGGATAGTGATATTTTCACAACCCCCTTTAGTGGTTGATCTTTATTTATTCACTTTCCATATAAAGACAGAGCCCTTTAGATACATAGGGGCAGATTTATGAGGCCCTTGCGCCGCGTTTACGCCGCTGTTGCGTCACGCAAGGCGGCGTAAACGTGGCGCATCCCTACAAACGATTTACAACGTGACGCATCTAGGCAGATGCGTCACGTTGTAAAGCCCTGCGCCGCTTGTGGGCGTTCCGGCGCAGGGTGGGCGTTCCGGTGCAGGTGCGCCTCGCAAAAGTGGCTGAGTGAAATCTATGAGATTTCACTCAGTCACTTTTAAGCCAATGCTGCGTCAAAAGCCTGCGCCTGCTTAAAGCAGGCGTAGGTCTTGATGCAGCATTGTTGAAATGGGGCACCCCCGAGCCTTGCTGGAGCTGCGTCGCGCTTGCGACGCAACTCCAGCAATGCGCCACATTTCCGGCACAGATGCGTCATGCATCTGTGCCGTTTTTGCACCATGGTGCGCCGCATTATAAATGTGCCGCACCATGGCTGGCGGAGCTGTGGCGCACTGTGGCGCATGTTAACTGGCGCATCCCTGGGGATGCGCCAGTTAACATAAATCTGCCCAATAGTCTTGATGATTGCTGTGTACCCTCCGGGGACCCTTAGCAGAAACATGTTGACCATATCCAACACAGTGAAGGGATAATCAGTTCCCAAATCACTGCTCCCTTCTTTTAATACTATACAGTTGCCCAATTAATTAAAAGTAAGGCTTTACGATAACTGCAATGGTTTTAAAATAACTTTCACTACTCACTGGCCCCCACTTAGTTTAGATGTGCATCTCTGTCCTCAGGTGTATGCCCGCCCTCTATCAAACCGAGTTTTTAGAGGGTGGGGACCGCCTATGATGAAGCATGACACCAGGTGGTGTGTGAGGCCAGACTTTCACTTTTTGTGAGATGCCCCCACTTCACATTTATCTCTGAAAGTCCTGTAGTAATCACAACTAGGGGCAGTCCCATTTGTGTTTACAAAAGGATTCGACTCACACACAGGGTTCTTCATTTTTAGCAGCTCACTGTGTGGAAGCAATGCCAGATCCCACTGGAGGCAGGGAGCCAGCAGGGACCACTGGGGCAAGTCAGACTCCCCTGCAGTCCCCAACGGAGCAGACTGGGCTTCCTTGCTGGGCTGCAGGGCACCCAGCCTGACAAGGTAGGGCCCCGGAAGATGGGGTTCCTGTGGTTAAAATTAGCCCTGCGAGGGGGCAGCGTGAGTCCCTCCTGTATTATTTTTTAGAATGGGGTCCCCGGAGCCAAAATCAGCCCGGGGAGTGGGGCTGCAGGGCCTCCCTCCATCACTGTATTTTAGCCATCTTCCCTTGACGAGGATTTCGGTCATGAAAAATTTGTGGATAAAGAAGCTGCAGGATGAATCACATTGCCAAAACTACATGCACACAAGGTCACTACAGACATTACCTTGTGGCCCTTTACATGGCTGTAATACAGATTACTCATTAGACATTTACCCGACCAGGAAGCACTTACTAATTAACCAGTAGAAAGTATTCCAGTTTCAGCCAAGTGTGAATTCTTCTTTGAAAAAATGCGGTTCCATTCTGGCCGTGATGCTCATTTCACAGAAATTAAACCTTAATGGGAAGCACTTACAATTATAAATATAGCAAGTGCTCCAGCTGAAGCTCCACTTCAGTAAAACACAAAGGATAATAACTTCTTGGCCTTCAGAAAGGCAAAGCAGGTGTGTTACCTCTTGTATTACACTTAGAAAAACAATATGAAATCCTTAATGGAGGTGAATGCTTTGTTGCATTCTTAACTCTGAAAACTCAGTACTGGTTAACTCGCAATCACCTTATGCTAAATACTCTGAAAACCAAGGGGCATATTATCAAGGACAGGCGATACATTATCGCCGCTTTTATTGACAGTTTCCTGCCGATAAAAGCGGCGATAATGTATCGCCTGTCCTTGATAATATGCCCCCAAATTCTTACTGATTTCCCCACACAATCATTCTACACCCATTGAGGACTGGCTTAAACAACTAACGGCCCTCAGTTGTACCCACATGTTTTGTATTACACTAGATCATTAGGCAAACACCTGAACATACAAGACTACATCATCACAATAACTAGAGAAACTAATGACCAACTCAACACTTTAAGAAAAATCATACTCTTCCTACCTCCTGATGACATGAAGCTTGCTGTCCAATTCCTAGTTATCTCCCCTTAGATTACAAAATTGCAACCCTGAATGCACTTTCAAAAGCTAGAACAGCCCCTCTAAAGTCTACTCTGAACTCTGCTGCCAGACTCATCATGGGTTCAAGAAAACTTGAGTACATCCCACCAGACCTAATTCTACTCAATTGGCTCCCCTTCGAAGCAAGGATTTGTCTCAAGATATCCTGCTTGACACATAAAGCAATTCAGTACATCACTTCAGTTGACTTGGCAAAAAGATTTTAACTATCCAGATTGAATCGTACCCTAAGAAGCTTCAATAACCTACTGCTGAAGCCACAAAAATTCAACAGGAAGTGAACCTATAACCGAGCCTTCTCTGGCCTTGCTTCAAGAATTTGGAATGCTCTTCTTCCTGAAATCAGCTCTAACCCCTCGAGTGCCATGAAGTGAAATGGTTGCTCCTGAACAGCTACCTGCAAAGATAGACCTGAAGCTACTGAAACTAACTCTAAACCCTGGGCTACAGTTGTTTTTCTAGTGTCCCATGATGCATTTGAAATGTTTGATACATCCTATTGCCTGATTTGACTTTCTTGCATTTCTACTCACCGAATAACTACATGTATTAATGTGTTACCTTTACCTGTTCATCTTACAAACTTTGTGTACAGCGCTCCGATACCCTGTCAGGTCAAGTTAGTGTTTTGTAAAACCTTTCAATAAAATAATTAAGTTGATCTATTGGAGCACAATCTGCTCTGTAGTGACTGTGATGAGTGTTTTTTTTTCATGTCATCTCCTGGTAAGAGCAAAGGCCATGATTCACCCTTCAAAATACCCTCAACACGCAAATGCCCAAAATCCATAGCACTCATACACAAACTCACACACCGATATAGACACTCACAAACCCACTAACTGACAGATACATCCACTCACACAATCACTCATAGACCCTCACAGGCACTTACACATTCACTCACAGGCCCATACAGTTACTCACATACCCACTCACTGACCTACACAGACACTCACACATCCACTCTCAAACTTTACAGGTTACAATTAGAAAATAACGTTTTTAAAAAATTTTAAATTCAAGGAGAAAAGCAAAGGTTACAGGTACATTATAGTTAGGAACTAGAATTTTAAAAACCTTAGGAATTCATAGAAAAAACACAGGTTACAAGGACAATATATTTGGGAAATAGAATAAAAAAGCTTAGAAAATCACTGAAAAAACAAAGGTTATAGAGACAATATTGTAAGGCTCTCATTTCACTAGTACAAAAAATATTAAACTGAGCAGTTACAGTTACCTCAGCCAACTATAAATTATGCATCCACAATGGACTGCTTATGACCTCACATATTACAGCACTCATCACATGGTCAATGGCATCACTGATGTCATCTCAAATGACATCACTGATTACTTCATCCACAAAGATACTCACACACCTACTTACTCACAAATACAGCCACTCACTCACCCATAAACCTAGTCACGCAGCCCCTTACTCATACCTACAGCCAGTAAATCTCATTCACTCACCAAGGCAGCTATTCACACAGCCACTCACTCACCCATACAGCTACTCACACACCCACTTATTCACCCAAACAGCTAGATACACAACTACTTATTCACCCATACAGACACTTACATACCCACACAGGCACTCATATACCCGCTCACTCACAGGTACAGACAGTGACTCACATAATATATGTTTTAAATAATATCATTCAGTAGTATGCAAGGTATACTTATTTAACATTTGTAGTACCTTAGTATATATTTTAATACTCACAAACTCTTACAAAAAACTCACAATCACTGATGATGTCATCAGTGATGTCCTTTGAGATGTCATCAGTTGTGTCATCAGTGATGCCACTGACCATGTCAGGAGTAATGCAAAATGTGAGGTCATAACTTTAAACAGTAAATTGTGGGGACACAAGCTTTAGTTAGCTCAGTTAACTATAACTGAATATTTACCTGGCTTTGTATGAGTGAAATGTGAGCCTATCTATAACATCTCTGTAACCTTTGATTTTTAGTGAATAGATAGATAGATAGAAAGATAGATAGATAGATAGATAGACATAGAGTTGGAAAGATAGATAGCCATGTGTAATGTAAAATGTGAGGTCATAGGAAGTGTATTGAGGGGTGTAAGTTAAAGTTAACTCAGGTAATTATAACTGATGAATTTCACCAGTTTTGTATGAGGGAAATAAGAGCCTAACTAAAATGTTCTAGTCACTTTTTTGTGAATATAGTTAGACATATAGATAGATAGATAGATAGATAGATAGATAGATAGATAGATAGATAGATAGATAGATAGATAGATAGATAGATAGATAGATAGATAGATAGATAGATAGATAGATCGATATGCTTAATGTATTCATATTTTAATAAGTGTTCACAAACGTCAGAAGTCGTCTAAAAAAGATTCATGAGAGGCAAACATATTCGACGTTATGAATAAAATAAGGAATATACAAATTAAACCATAAAATGTCATATTTAAATATGCTTCGTAAAAGGATAAAAAGCTCATTGTAGTCTCTAAGGGAATCAATTTCTAATGATAAATTTATATCAGTCCACAGGGACCCCTATCAAGGCAAGTTGACTAATGACTATCATTTTCAGTTGATTTCATTAGTATTTAAGTTATAGCATGAAGTACATTCCCCTTGGTGCACTGGAAGCTAGTGATTTACATAAATTCACGGTGAAGAGTTTGTGCTGCATAATATGATAAAACTTACTACCAAGAAATGAATTTCTATGAGTATCCACTACTCAAAAAAATATTAATACTTAATAAGTTTGTGTATAATCTTAAATTAGCTTTACAAAGTGTATTTTTATAAGTATTATAAAAGCAAACAGTCTTGATTTTAATGCGATTGAAAATGTTTCTCTTCGTTGCTTATTTTGTGATATTTAAAAAAAAAAAGCTATGATGTACATAAAATTAAAGATTACTAGCCACTAATAGGGTAATAAGGCAGCATGTGCGCTCACACTGGGGCACATGGAACTTTGGTGGCTCGCTGTACTCCACTTCTCTCTGTATTTTGTTCCAAGCCAACGAATAAAGGAAGCGTTTTGCTTCCATAACTGGTCTCCTTGTTATGCCACTGGTAAAGTAGAGTTTAGCTGGGTTGTCTCAAAGAGAACAAAAATTGCCTCAATACTAATGAGTGCAATGAAAAATAAATCTGATCAGGTTTTGTTTGTTTTTGCACCTGATTAGTATTTGTGGACTAAATAAGAAACAATAAATTGCAGAAACATGTTTAGGCCCAATTTGTTCAAACTAATGCCACTTTTATGCACATTTGCACCGACAATCATCACATGGTACTGGGATATACTTACAAAAAAACATGAATGAGTGCAATTTTGCACTTATCTCCTAATAGGCACTAGTGTTAACAGGCATGAATGTATTTTGATCAGTTTAGAATAGGGGCAGGGCTAAATCATCCAGAATTTTCAGATAAAGTAATAGCATAGTGGCATTATATTACCTCTTGGGATAGTCTTATGTCTTGTACGACTCTCTGTGCTGCAGCTGAAAGCTGCCTTACAGATTGCAGAGAATGCTGTACTGACCACAGATGAAGATCATTCCTACCTCCTGGCACTGCTGGTCCTCTCAGCTCTCTTAAACACAGTTGACCATCCCACCTTGCCTTCAACACAGTTGACTATACTACCCTCATATGCCCCCGGAGTCCACTACTGATACATCTTCCACCTTTAAATCTAATACCACTTTATTCATATGGGTACTTCTAAGTTCAAAAGAGTTCTATTACCTGCAGAGTCCCCAGGGCTCCATACTATCCTCTGTCATTATAAACCTCTACTGGAGGTGTATGGTGTTCTGCTTAATACATCAAGATTCTCCAATATGCTATTGACACATAACTCTACTTGAAAGTCTCCCCAGCTTCAGACATCCAACGCCTCAAACACTGCTTGCACAACATCCAGACCTAGATGTCTTGCACCAACCTAAAGCGAAAGCCAACCAAGACAGAATTCCTGGGCCCTTATTTATGAGGCCTTGCGTCAGTTTTGCACCGCCGGTGCGTCACTTTTTGTGACGCACCAGCGGCGTACAAAATGCGCCTTGTTGCGCCATATTTAAAAAGTGACGCATCTAGGTAGATGAGTCACTTTTTAAACCACTGCGCCACATTATACCTGCGTCAGGTATAATGTATGCAGAGGGGGCGTTCCCCCTCAAAAAGCCTCGTAATAGTGACGCAGTGAAATCTATGAGATTTCACTGCGTCACTTTTAGGATGCTGTTGCGTCAAAATCTTGCGCCTGCCTCACAGCAGGCGTAAGACTGACGCAAGCCCTTTCACATGGGGCTTTCCCCATGTGAAAGGACGCATTGCTGGAGTTGCCTCACTTTTGTGACACACTCCAGCAATGCGTCACTTTTGCGCTTACAGATGCGTCAGAAATACTGACGTATCTGTAAGTCCTTGCGACATGATGCGTCATACATTAAATATGACGCATCATTGGTGTCGCAAGGAGTGCGCAGTGAAAAGTGACGCATCACTGTTTTCACGTAGCGATGCGTCACTTTTCATAAATGAGGCCCCTGGTATTTAATGAGAACCATTAAAAAGAAACAGTACAGACCTGGCTCAATAACATATTCCTTAAAGGTGCAGATCCACAACTTTCAAAAAATGTCAAGTTACTTGAATGAACCATGGACACCAACCTTACCCTCAAGGAATACATCAGGGAAAAAACCAAAGAAAGCCTTGCACCATATTCTAAAGAAAGCAAAACTGTTTCTTCAAGAAATGTAATTCAGAACTGCTTTTGAAGTCCTGTATTTGAATGATAGTAACTGCTCCATGTCCGCCTGGACTTCACACTGGCACCCGTTAAGGCCATTCTACATGCAGTAGCATGTCTTATTCAGGGCCTGTAGAAATATGATCAATTCACCTCCCTCTTGATGGAACTCTTTTGGCTCCCCTCTCAGACCACACTATCTCCAAAAGCAGCTGCATAATTTACACAGCAGTCATAATCAGCACCCCACGGACAAGCTAAAAATCCATGAACACTCGCATTCAGGACACCATGAGACTGCAGACTATTAGAAAGTAAAACAACAGGAAAGCAGACTTTTTCCATCTTTGCACCCATGTCCTGGAACAAAATACCTGTATCCATCAGGCCATCCACCTGACTACTCCAATTTCAGAAAGAGTTGAATACCCTGGGTCCGATTCACAAAGGAAAACTGAGATGAAAGTCAAAGTTTATGACTTTTGGTAATCATCAAGGGCATTTACTACTCATAAATGCCCTTTGTGAATATGGGGAGTCACAAAGTTTGACTTTAGTCTAAATTTATCTTTGTGAATCTGGCCCCATCTCTTCAAAAACCATTATATCTCACTGCTGTAACAGTACACAAACAATCTGCCCCTTCTATCACGTGTTGACTTTATGCTTGTTTTTGAACTTTCACAATGCTGTGCTGCTTATTGGCTAGGCTTAATGCTTATTTTTCCTCTGAGAGAAAACATCCCATTTAGCCAATTCTTATGCATCAGGCGTAATTGCAACAACATACAGGACTACAAGGAACAAGCCAAAGACCTGAGCCAAAGACCTGAGCCAAAAACTGAAAGCGAGACATAACGCTGACAAAATCGTACAGATATGCCAGAAAAGAGCAAAACATCAATATAGGGATAACCTCCTATAAACGACAAATAGAGAGCAAGACATAGACATCCTAACATGTGTAACAACCTACAGCACAGTCACAAACACAGTAAAGAAGACTATATAAACACTGGGGCATTTTGACTTCAGGAACTCTTAAGTGGCCAAAACCCAGATTCGCCAACAAGAGATCCAAGAACATTTGTGACCTACTCGTCCATACCAGACCACCACCTTCAAGGCCCCAAATGGAGTCAGTAATAAACACATGGAATCTAACACTGATAACTAGACATTATCCATACTGGTCCTGTTCCGTGTGTAAACTCACAAAAATCACCATGAGCCTACAATTGAGAGACAATTTTAAATGGACTATCAGACAACACCCAAATTGTAACACCACCCATGTCATCTACATGATCACCTGTCCATGCCGTCTAAAAAACATTGGAATGACCTGCTGCAAAGAAAAACAGAGGATTTGAGAACACCAGAGCAGCATGAAGTGCGGTAAATCCACCTGCAGAATGAGCACTCATTTTCAAAAACAAAAACACACTACAGAGGGCATCAGTTGGGTCATTTAAGAAACATTGACCACAAAGAATAACAATGCTGAACACATGCTTTAGAGAAGGAACAACAGTGGGTATACCGTCCGAAGACTTACGACCGAGGCCTGAATATACCATGCTCTCAATCATGCGCTAAACATGAAGTATGAAACATGAGCTCCATTAAAACTGTTGACTGTGTACCACATACGAGAACTCTAGATGTAAATTTCCTCTCCAAAACACATTATCTCTTAAGTTACCCAACTTCACAGCTGAGCATTATAGCTAGAACCATACATGCGGTAAAAGCTGCCACCATGATATTTACAGACTTTGTTTTTCAAAACACTTTGTTTTTCTAAAAATCTCTATGTTATAACTGGAGGTCTCTAGTTGGCAGAGGTAGGTACCTTTGTCCAAATAGGGACCCTTGCTTCTAGTCAGGGTAAGGGGAATACACACTTTAGATAACCCCTGCTCACCCCCTTGGTAGCTTGGCATGAGCAATTAGGCTTATCCCAAGGGCAATGTGTAAAGTATTTGTACTAGCACTTACAGTAACACAGTGAAAACACCACAAATAGACACCACACCAGTTTAGAAAAATAAAATATCTTTATCTAAACTAAACAAGACCAAAATGACAAAAATCCAACATACAGATACTCAGTAGAATATCTTTAAAAAGGGTTGTTGCAAAAATAAACTTGTAGAAGCTAAATGCAACACTTTTTTCTCAAAGTAACTTAGAAGCGTAATGCAGAACAAACAAAAGGTTCGCAGAGAAGGCGATGTGCCGATTCTTCCTGTGCTCCGGGTGTGATGTCACAAGAAGGCGCCTCGATGCGTTGCGACGATCCGGTGTGATGCGATAAAATGGCGTCTTTGGTGCGATGCTTCAACGTGTATGTGATGCGTGCATGCCCGACGGCTGTGTGGCGAAATCAGTGGTTTCTTAAGCCGCTACAGGCCCTGCGACACGCTTCTCCAGTGATGCAATGGCGATCAGTGGCAGCGGCGACACGCTTCTTTAGCGACGGTCCAGCGACACGCTTCTCCGGTGATGCAACGGCAAACAGCGGCAGCAGTAACATGCTTTCTTGGCGATGCAACGGTGGCTGCTGCAGCAGCGTCATCGCGCTTCTCCCTCATTGCATCGCGCTTCCAGCTTCCAGCAGCAATGGCCACACTCTCAGTTACAGGCACCTCAGGGCAGGTCAGAACTTCCAGCAAGGAAGTCAGGGAAGCTGGGGGTGAAGGTCCTTTGTGCCTGGGACTTAAGAAACAGGAGGCCAGCTCTTCTCAGGCCCTTGGAGACTTTTCTTCAGATGGACACATTACACAGCAAAGTCCTTCTTCAAGCAGGGGACAAAGCACACAGCAAAGTCCCTTGATCCTCTCCACATCAGAAACAGTAAACTTCAGGCCAGCCCCAGACACATAGCAACGGCATTACTTCTCCTCAGTCTCTTCAGCTGTCCTCTTTGGCAACAGGTTCCTCTTGATCACGAAGTAGTCTAAAGTTCAGGAGACTTTTCCCAACCCTCCTTCACCAGACTCAGAGGTTCTCTCGCAAGGTGACCATAAAGGAATTCAAAGGGACTGAACCCTAAGGACTTCTGGGTTACCTCCCTGTAGGCAAATAACAGGCATGGCAAAAAGACGTCCCACTTCCATCTCATGGGTTCCGCAAGGCTCATGATCATGCCTTTCAGGGTTCGGTTGAACCTCTCAACCAACCCATTGCCTTGAGGATGGTAAGGAGTGGTGAACTTGTAAGTTATCCCACAATCCTCCCACAAAGACTTCTTGTACTTCAAGATGAAGTTGGTGCCCTTTCGGAGGCCTCCTCTCTGGGTAACCCCACACGGGAAAGATCTCCATCAGTGCATGGTCCACCACAGGGGCTGTGATTGTCCTTAGAGGGACGGCTTCTGGGTACCTGGTGGCATGGTCCACTAAGACCAAGATAAAGTTGTTGCCTAAGGCTGTCTTGGGTTCCAGTGGCCCACAATATCAATGCCAACCCGCTCAAAAGGGGTGCTCACCATGGGAAAGGGTTGGAGGGGAGCCTTACACTTACCTCCACTCTTGCCACTTGCCTGGCAAGTCTGGCAAATCCTGCTGTGTGTACTCACATGCTTCCTCATTTGGGGCCTGAAAAGTGGGTGGCAAGCCTCTGAAAGATCTTCTCACACCCCAAATGTCCTGCAAGAGGCACTTCATGACCCAGCCCCAGTAGGAAGGTCCTGAAGGGCTCGGGTACCACCAGCACACAGACTGCACCGGGCTCAGTGACCTTAGGCTCACTATAGAGTAATCCATCTTCCCAGTAAATGAGATGAGTCTTAGGCTCACCACTTGCCACCTGATCTGCAGCCTGTTGCCACATACCACTGAGAGAAGGGCATAATCTGCGCCTTGCAGACCTCCTCCCTGGAGAGACCTTCTTACTGCTGCCAATGGGTTAGCTCAGGCTCTCCCAATTCGGCTATCTCTTCCCCTGTAGGTTCCAGAGCATACCCCTTAGGTTCTGCTTCCTCCTGGGCTGTGGAAACGGGTGGGGGTGGTTTACTACGCCCCCTGACCCTTATCTTCCAGGCAGGAACGTGGGCCACTTTTTCAGGCTCCAGGTCCTCTTGATTACCCCTACTGGCTGCCATTTACCGAGTAGTCACACAGACCTACTCAGGCAGCCCCAACATCTCCAAATGAGCCTGGCGTTCCACCTCCTTCCACGGGGAACTTTCCAGGTTATTTCCAAGCAGACAGTTCACAGGCATGGATGGACTAACCACGACCTTCAAGGAACCTGAGACCCCCCACTCAAAGGGAACTAGCTCCACCGTATATAGGCACACAGAGTTGTCTGCTGCAACTACAGGGTGAAGTGCATTGGGAATAACCTGCTTCTCAGACACACATTGACACCTGACAGATGTCACACTGGCTCCTGTGTCTCTCAGAGCCTCCACCCTCCTCCGATTGATGGTCACCCACTGCCTGTACTTTTTAGTATTCTGAGGCAGGTAGGACTCTTGGACAATCTCTCTGTCTCCTAAAGAGACAAGGGTCATCATGGCCTGCTCTTCCCCTTCACTGGAAACTAATTCCTCCTCCAACACTACATTCACTAGACCCGGTGTCTGAGCACCAGTAGATGCTTGGAATTTCTTGGGGCACTTATGGGCAATGTGGCCCTTATCCCCATACGAGTAACAGATGGGGAACCCATTGGTCAAGCCGGCCCTTAGAGTGCTCTGACGTCTTAGGCTGGAGGGGCTTGGGCTCCTTTCCCTCTGAACTGTTTTGGGGCCCTTTAGAAAACTCATTTTGGTTACCTTTGTCCTCACACTCTTCTGCTGGGGACCCTGCCCAACCTTGCCTGTGGTACCCACAAACCCCTTGTGGACCCTGGTGCTAGTCCAGCAATACTCCTCCTTAGCAAGCTCACTGGAATTAGCTATATTACTGTCCAAAAGATGTCAGTGCAGCTCTGGAACAGACAGACTACTCAAGTGCTTGCAACTATTTAAATGGCACAACCCCTCGTAATCAGTTTCTTTGCGGCCCTTCATCCAACCTTCCAGTGCACGCGTGTACCACCTCTCACATTCAACCTAAGTGTCTGAATCATACTGTTTGAAATTTACAGTCTTTCCCGGACCCAGTGCCTGTGGTGTGTTGGTTCGCTTGGCCGCGTCGTAGTAGTGCTGTGCCGGTGTTTCCATTGCCGTGTCGTCGGACTCTGCGCATGTGCGGTGGAGAGTGGAGAGTGGGAGTGGCAGACGACCGAAGCGGAGAGCTGCTTGGCGAGCTGTTGGTGTAGTGGGTAAGCATGGGCGGAAAATCCGTTACGCTCGCGGATTTTGCGGATTTTCGGTAAATTCGCAATCCGCGAGATTTGCGGATTTCCCGCAAAATCCGCAAATTCGCACGCAGCGGATTTTTTTTTTCTTGGTGATACAATTTTGCGGCGCGCGGCGTTTATTTCCCGTCATTCATCGTTTGCCGAGTTATTTTTCTTGATATTTTGCGAGGGCTGCCCCATTTTGGATCTTGCTGCGGGATCCTGCGGGAATTTGGCAAGCGCGATTACGTAATCGCGGCTTGCCAACTTTTACAGCGAGAGTTTGTCAACGCGAGTACGCCGTGATCACGTATCGCGGTACTTCGCAATTGCGAGCTTTGAGATGCGGCGAGCAGCAACAATCTCGCACTCGCGAAAATATAAAATTTGCAATTCTGCACAAGAAATCCACCAGCAAGCAGCATAAACCTTCTGGAAATGATGATTTTTATCTGAATAACTCCTTAGGTTGACATTTGCCTGCACTTTTTTTGTGAGGAGTCCATTTTGGGGAGGGGGGGGTGGGAGGAAGGAAGTGCCCCACAGTCTTTAACTTCCTGTTCCTGTCCAGCAGGCTCCTCTCAGTGCTTTGTCCATCTCCTGGTCACTTTTCATTTGGATCTGGAGCTGGAAGGATTCCTTTTTGTGGATGCTGCTGGATATTTGGATTTGAGGCCTTTTTGACTTTCTTTGGATCACTTTTGGATTAGAAATTACACAAGTAAGTTTGTTTGGGGCATTACAGTTGCTGCAACTACAATTTTGGAATTTTCGATTTTTGGGCTGTTTTGGGGCCTTTTGCCCAGGGGTACTCAGTGGTGGGTGCACTGAGTCTTTCTGTGGGGTGTTTTGAATTTAAACATCATGGAGGGGCTGGATGGCTTGGGATTGTGCTGATTTTTCTGTGATTTTTGTTTTTTTGGCCTGTTGTGGACAGGCCATGTGGTTGGGGGCCATTTTGAGTGCTGCTACAGGCCCTGGCCATGTGCTGTGATGGAGGGGGCCATTTTGAATGCAGGCAGTGTTCTCAGGCCTGCACCCATTTTGCCTCGCTTTCATCCATTATGCCCAGGGGTAGTGAGTGGTGCATGTGCCTAGTCTTTCTGTGGGTTGTCTTGAATTTAAACATCATGGAGGGGCTGGATGGCATGGGATTGTGCTGATTTTTCTGTGATTTTCGTTTTTTGGGCCTGTTGTGGACAGGCCATGTGGTTGGGGGCCATTTTGAGTGCTGCTACAGGCCCTGGCCATGTGCTGTGATGGAGGGGGGCATTTTGAATGCAGGCAGTGTTCTCAGGCCTGCACCCATTTTGCCTAGCTTTCATCCATTATGCCCAGGGGTAGTGAGTGGTGCATGGGACTAGTCTTTCTGTGGGTTGTCTTGAATTTAAACATCATGGAGGGGCTGGATGGCATGGGATTGTGCTGATTTTTCTGTGATTTTTGTTTTTTGGGCCTGTTGTGGACAGGCCATGTGGTTGGGGGGCATTTTGAGTGCTGCTACAGGCCCTGGCCATGTGCTGTGATGGAGGGGGCCATTTTGAATGCAGGCAGTGTTCTCAGGCCTGCACCCATTTTGTCTAGCTTTCATCCATTATGCCCAGGGGTAGTGAGTGATGCATGGGCCTAGTCTTTCTGTGGGTTGTCTTGAATTTAAGCATCATGGAGGGGCTGGATGGCATGGGATTGTGCTGATTTTTCTGTGATTTTTGTTTTTTGGCCTGTTGTGGACAGGCCATGTGGTTGGGGGCCATTTTGAGTGCAGCTACTGGCCCTGGCCATGTGCTGTGATGGAGGGGGCCATTTTGAATGCAGGCAATGTTCTCAGGCCTGCACCCATTTTGCCTAGCTTTCATCCATTATGCCCAGGGGTAGTGAGTGGTGCATGGGCCTAGTCTTTCTGTGGGTTGTCTTGAATTTAAACATGATGGAGGGGCTGGATGGCATGGGATTGTGCTGATTTTTCTGTGATTTTCATTTTTTTGGCCTGTTGTGGACAGGCCATGTGGTTGGGGGCCATTTTGAATGCTACTACAGGCCCTGGCCATGTGCTGTGATGGAGGGGGCCATTTTGAATGCAGGCAGTGTTCTCAGGCCTGCACCCATTTTGCCTAGCTTTCATCCATTATGCCCAGGGGTAGTGAGTGGTGCATGGGCCTAGTCTTTCTGTGGGTTGTCTTGAATTTAAACATCATGGAGGGGCTGGATGGCATGGGATTGTGCTGATTTTTCTGTGATTTTCGTTTTTTGGCCTGTTGTGGACAGGCCATGTGGTTGGGGGCCATTTTGAGTGCTGCTACAGGCCCTGGCCATGTGCTGTGATGGAGGGGGCCATTTTGAATGCAGGCAGTGTTCTCAGGCCTGCACCCATTTTGCCTAGCTTTCATCCATTATGCCCAGGGGTAGTGAGTGGTGCATGGGCCTAGTCTTTCTGTGGAGTGTCTTGAATTTTAAACATCATGGAGGTGCTGGATGGCTTGGGATTGTGCTGATTTTTCTGCGATTTTCGTTTTTTGGGCCTGTTGTGGCCTTTTCACCAGGGGGTAGTGAGTGGTGCATGTGCCTAGTCTTTCTGTGGGTTGTCTTGAATTTAAACATCATGGAGGGGCTGGATGGCTTGGGATTGTGCTGATTTTTCAGTGATTTTCGTTTTTTTGGCCTGTTGTTGTGGCCTTTTCACCAGGGGTAGTGACTAGTGAGTGTTGCATGTGCCTAGTCTTTCTGTGGGGTGTCTTGAATTTAAGCATCATGGAGGGCATGGGATTGTGCTGATTTTTCTGGGTTTTTTCGATTTTTTTGGGGTGTATTACTGAACTGATGTTCCTCTGTGTTCCATTGCTTTTAGGTGCACAAGACTCAAGAGAACCACCAGTGCCAGGAAGAAGTCCTGCAGCAGTGTGTGTGTGCAGCATAACGTCACGCAACGTCACGTCTGGCCTCAGACAACTCTACAACTCGTGCAACTGCGGCCTGCTGTCTGACCTGCTCTGAAGAAGATGGCCCCCAAAAAAGGTCTCCGTAGCTCCTCTAGCAAGAAAGTTGCTAGTAAGTAGCAGAAGAAGCAAGTTACCAAGGAGGCTGGTATGAAGCTTATGTACCGAAATGTTATGCTCTGATTACTATACCTTCGTTTATCCTGCCAATAAAGAAATTTTCAAAAAAAAAAAAAAAAAGTTACCAAGGAGGCTGGTTTGCCGGCCGCCGCGTTTTTTGGGAGCAAAAAAAAAAGTACGGCTGCAGCAGCAGCAGGATCTGCTGGGGACCAAGCTGGGAGCAGCACCCCCGCTCCATTGGGTTCAGTGCCTCCACCACCACGCCAACTTAAGTCAAAGCCCTTGAGTGCTTCAGAGGCAGTCAGTGTACTTCTCCAATCACCATCGACCAGTGATGTTGGCTCATCGCAAGAAAGTAGCAGCAATGTCCCTGAATCAACACAGGTTGTTGTAACTCATCTGACAAGTGTTGAACAACCGCAGCCGCAACAACAACACCATGTGCAAGTACAAGCCCAAGTACATGTGGAAGGAGAGGCAGCGCAAGGAGATGCACAAGCAGAGGTGCATGGAGGGTCACAAGTGCCCACAATAGTTGTTCCTCCCGAAGTAGGGGCACATCAGGAAATCGACAAGCAAGCCGAGGTATCATTGGAAGCCACTCCTCCTGATGATCATTCATTGTCTTCCACATCCCTAGCAAGGAAAAGATCAAGGTTGGTGTCTACATCTTCTTCAAGCCCACCTCCTTCTGATGATACGGATCCCAATTGGGAACCAGCACCACTGCCGTCTGAGAGTGAGGCACACCATGATCTGACAAAGGTACCTAAGCGTAAAAGGAAGGTCGTCGAAAAACTCATAGCTATGGAGTGTGATGAGGCTAAACAAGAAGTGACGGATACTGCTGCTGATGAAGCCTCTCACGATGACGACGAGCCAGTCATCATAAAGGTCACTGCAGCCCCAGCGGGCATGCAGCAAAGAGACATTTTGACCCTATCCCGAGAAGCTGCTGAGCGTGATGATGATGTCGACGAGGAGGCAATGGAAATGGAAACACAACAATCATTAGATTTGGAGTTAACTAGTACACCAATACCTACCGCTTCCATATTTCTTTCTCGCAAGAAGGGACCTCCATCCACCTCGTCCTCAATTAGTGGTGATGAAAGTGCAAAACGTACTGAAGTTCGGCAATCCACATCCTCCACTTCATCTGGCATTAGCAGCAGGACCACCACCACCAGTATCGCCGCCTCCTCCGGCCCCCAAAGTCATTTCAAGTCTCCAGTTTGGGACTTCTTTAGTGTTTGCCCAAAAAAGGAAAACATAGCCATTTGTAGCATTTGTAAGCTTTGAGTTAGTCGTGGTAAGGTTGGTACCAACTATGGTACTGGAGGCCAGAGAGGTCATCTTAGGAGAACGCACGCTGTCCAATGGTTTGCGCACCTAGACGCGATCAAGGAAGCCCAACTTGCACGGAATGAAAACGTTGATTTTTCATCTGATGATGACGAGGAGGAAGAAGACGATTCAAACACTTCACTTACACCCAGTACCCCTGTCAGCAGCACACCCCATGTGAGCCACACTAAGAGTGTGGGAGAGAGTGAGACACCAATGCGAAAAAGTTCATCAGCGAGCGTAACTGGGTCAAAGATATCATCATCATCATCCCGTAAATCCTTGGTCCAGGGCAACATTAAAAAGATGTTGTTTACAGAAGCGCAATATGAACGCAACCACCCACTGACGCGTCTGTATAACACTAAGCTGGCTAAAATGCTAGCTCTGGACCTTCTCCCTTTTTCTTTTGTAGAAGGGGTTGGTTTTCTAGAATTAGTGGCAGCGCTCTGCCCTAAATGGAAGGTTCCTAGCCGGTTCTATTTTGCCCGAGTTGCGGTTCCAGCACTACATGAAGATGTTCTGGAGGTGATTGGGGCAGCTTTGCAGAAGAGTGCTGTTCACACTATACATCTGACAAGAGACATGTGGACCAGTGGCGCAGGCGCTGATTACATGTGCATCACTGCACACTGGGTCTCTTTTTCAGGGGCTAAAGCAAAGCTAAACGCAGGTGTTGACCCGGACATTGTTTTTAAAGCTGCTCGGAAACATGCAACACTAGCCATGTTTGGTTTGGAGAAATGTCACACAGCACAAAACATTTTGGATGTCTTTAACACAAAGGTCCTTGACTGGCTGTCCCCAAAAAAACGCCAGGTTGGTTATGTTTCCACGGACAATGGCGCCAATATAGTTAAGGCCATGCAGCTGGGTGACTATTTCAGAGTGCCGTGTTTGGCGCACTGTATAAACTAGGTTGTCAAAAAATTATTGGGTGATAAAGACAGTGCAGCGTACAGAGTAGTGGACACCTGCCGAAAAATGTGCAACCATTTCAGTCATTCTTTTAAGTCCCGGAAGCAGCTGAGGAGCCTGCTATATGAACGTCAAATGCCAGTAAAAGCACTCATCCAGGAGGTGGTAACACGTTGGAACTCAACCTTCTACATGCTTGAGCGTCTGTATGAGCAGTATACGGTACTCGATCACTATTTCTTAACACAGGGTACAGCTCAGAAGGAGGACCTGAGGATGGGTGCGGCGCAATGGAACATAGTTAAAAGCCTGACACGCATGCTTCATCCTTTTGAGTTCTTCACGCGTGCAGTCAGCAAGGAGGACTGTAATTTGGGAAAAGCTATCCCATTGTTGTACATGCTGGAGCACCAACTGAAGGAGGTGTGTTCTGAGTTTGAAAAAGATTTAAAAAACCAAGACCCTTTTGTTCTGGCTGAGAAATTATTAGAGCACCTACAAGGTGATGAACGTCTTAAAATGATCCACTCAAACCAGCATTACATTTGTGCTACTATTCTGGATCCACGCTACAAAAAGGCGCTGGTAGGCCAAGCATTCTTTCCTTTTGCTGATGAAGATGTTACAAAGTACAAACAGTGGATAGCCTCCTCAGCCAAGAGGTTTGAAAGAGAACGGCAGCAAATTGAAGGAAAAGGCAGTACATCAGCATCAGCAGGCCATCCCCAGTCACAACAATCCACTTCTGCACCTGTGGCTGCGGCACAAGTGACCTCTCAGCCGTTAAAGAGACCGGCAACCGGATCATCTGCACTACCAGACACAACAGTAACATTGGAGGCTGAAGAGGATTGGCTAGCTCGGCTTGGGTTTGGTTCTCAAAAGGTCACAGCAACAGCTAAGCAAAGTGGAGGAACCTTGGAGTAGAAGCTTGATTCGATGGTCAAGGACTATCTGAATGACTCAACAGAGGTCTATGTTAATGCTGACCCATTGGCGTATTGGCATGGGAAAAAAGAATTGTGGCCACAGCTCTCCAACCTGGCTTTAAACTACTTGTCTTGCCCACTCGCAAGCGTGTCTTCTGAACGTGTTTTCAGTGCTGCTGGTGGCATTGTAACTCCCAAACGGAGCCGCCTCTCGCCCAAAAATGTGGAGAGGTTAACAATGATCAAGATGAATCAGCACCTCATACCACCAGATTACAGAGTACGAGAAAGCGTGCCGGATGAAGACGAGGTGGACAGCAACATAGATGAGGGAATTTCTTCTCTGTCAGGTGACACTGGGCTCACCCTGCCTGAATTCGCAGAGTATGATGACGAAGCCTTATTCTTATTCATGGACCGTGATACCGAGCCCTGAAAATGAGACAATGAATCAATAACTTTCTTGTTCGTCCTTATTCACTTTTATTCCTGTGTGTCTGTCTTTCTTTGTTGTGTACAGTTAATATAATTCAAACTTTAATCACCTAATCACAAAAACAAGCCCATCAGCAGAACTGTCTTCACTTGTTTGCTTATTAATTTGAAGGTGCCGCAGTCTGCATTCCTCAGGTTCACAAGTTCAGAAGAACATGCTCCTCTATCCTCCTCCTCCAGACTCCTATTTCCATCAAAGCAGAGGGCTGGTTTACGCCCAATGAAGAAAGACTCTGCACTTATGGGGGTGTTGTTCTACCTCTTTGCGGGTGAGTTGACGGCTCTGGGGCCATTGCTGGGAAGCTCTAATACCGGATAAAAGTGGTTTGGACCAAATCCGAGGTGGACATTTTTGTGTGTTTTTGCTGACTTGCTTGCCTTTGAGGTGCTCTTAGGGGGGTTCCGTCTGTTTGTGGGTGAGTTTCGGGGTCTGTGAGCACTGCTGGGACACTCTAATCTTGATTGCATTTGCTTTTCAGGAAATCCGTGGTGGCAAACCGGCTTTATGGCTTAGCTATACAGCGCGTTTGGACCGAAGGCCAAGAAATATTGTAAGTAGGAGATTTTGCTTTTGGGCTGTTTGGGGGTGTTGTGCTTTTTGGCGGATGGGTTGGCGGGTCTTGGGGCATTCCTGGGAAGGTCTAATACCGGGTAGAAGTGGTTGGGACAAAATCCACGCCAATTTTTTTTTGCTATTTCTGACAATTTGCTCAATGTAGCGTTTTCGGGGGCCTGTTTGGGGGGCTTCCTGGTGTTTGTGGGTGGGTTTCGGGGTCTGGGAGCACTGCTGACTATGGATACTTTACTTTGCAAGAGGTTTGAAGCAAATCCATGGTGGCAGAGGGGAGTTAGGGCCTAGCTGCAGAGCGTGCGCGGAGTGATTTGGGAAATTTGGAAAAAAATGACTAAGTCCCCATTTTTGTACTTTTGCTCTTTGGCTGTTTGGGATCTTCTACTCGTTTTCTCCTGGGTTGACGGCTCTGGGGCCATTGCTGGGAAGCTCTAATACCGGATAAAAGTGGTTTGGACCAAATCGGAGGCGGATTTTTTTGTGTGTTTTTGCTGACTTGCTTGCCTTTGAGGTGCTCTTAGGGGGGTTCCGTCTGTTTGTGGGTGAGTTTCGGGGTCTGTGAGCACTGCTGGGACACTCTAATCTTGATTGCATTTGCTTTTCAGGAAATCCATGGTGGCAAACTGGACTTATGGCCTAGCTACACAGCGCGTTTGGACCGAAGGCCGAGAAATATTGTAAGTAGGAGATTTTGCTTTTGGGCTGTTTGGGGGTGTTGTGCTTTTTGGCGGGTGGGTTGGCGGGTCTTGGGGCATTCCTGGGAAGGTCTAATACCGGGTAGAAGTGGTTGGGACAAAATCCACGCCAATTTTTTTTTGCTATTTCTGACATTTTGCTCAATGTAGCATTTTCGGGGGCCTGTTTGGGGGGCTTCCTGGTGTTTGTGGGTGGGTTTCGGGGTCTGGGATCACTGCTGGCTATGGATACTTTACGTTGCAAGAGGTTTGAAGCAAATCCATGGTGGCAGAGGGGAGTTAGTGGTTGGGAAAAAATCCACGCCGAAAAGCCTTTTGGCACTTTTTGTAACTTAGGGTTCGTTAGGGTTAGCCCTAGCAGCAGGATTGCATGTGTTTCAGGGTGTTCTAGATTTTTGCAACTGAGTTCTGGGGTCTTAGAGCACTCGTGAGAATGTGTAATTTTGGTTGCAAGTCATTTGAAGAAAATCCATGGTGGGAAAGGGGGGATTTGGCATAGTTAAAGAAAGCCTTTGCCACTATTCTTAACTTAGGGTTCGTTAGGGTTAGCAGTATTTCTATTGCATGTGTTTGGGTGGGGGGGGTTTTCGAGTCTTGGAGCGTTGCTGGCTATGGATACTTTTGCTTGGTTGCTTGCAAGTGGTTTGAATGCAATCCACGGTGGGTAAGGGGGTATTTGGGCCTACTTGTACTTTCAAAGTACGTTTTGTCACCAGTTTTCTGCTAGGCCTCGTTTTTTGCGATTTGATTGGGGGTCTTCTACATTTTTGCGACTGGCTTTAGTAAGGGTCTGGGTGGGAGCACTGCTGGGAAGATCTAATTTTGTTCTAAAACACAGTTTACAGTACACCTAGCTTGAGGGGAAAGATCCGCTACATTAATTTGCCCATACTTATTTATCCTTCAAAAGGTGACTCAGACAGAGTACGCACTGTCAAAAATATTGTACTGTCTACTAGGAAAATCAAAGTGTGACTTTTTGCACTCCACAGCCTACATACCTTATATTTATTTATCAGTGGTGTTGTAATATTATATCACTTCCTGTTTTTCGTTGAATAATTACAGGCCGGGTTTCAGTCTGTGCAATGGGGAAAAAAGGATGGAGTCAGGCTTCACATTAGCGAGCCGTAATTCAGCATCCGCCAGGCAGGCAGTGGACAGGGTGTCTTCTGGTCACCAACATTGATGGACGAAGCATCAGATGGAATGGAGGAGTGCCGCTAATAAGAGGAATTTTTTTCTGCATGCAACTTACTTACCAAATTCAACAGGACAACTACAACAACATACAGATACAGTATCCATTGTGTTTTTCTATGACTGTGACTGCATTTCTTGGATCTCTCTCTGCTTCTAAATTGATCCCTTAACACATCACTTAGTCCACTCCACTATCACATCTGCACCACACATAGTCATTTGTAAGTGCTCCTACGTAATTCGCAAGTCGCAGCACGCCCCAGCCCGTAGAGGACTGGGATGGCCCCAATGATGAAGCATGTCACCAAGGGGCAACCCTGGTGAGTGAGGGGACACCTAGAAAAAGAGCAATTTCTCCTTTTCTATCTACTACACCTTCCAGACCAACCACATTGAGTGTTGTGAATGGATTTATAGTGACAAGCAAGACTCTCAGGTATCTGGCAACAGAGACCTTATGTTGAATATAGTTATCAATAATTCCACACACGCCCTGTACTGTCGCATTCTTTCTTCCACAGTTGTCGAAAGTACTACTTACTTTTCACTGACATGCATGCAGTAGTGCATGCACTTTCAAAGATTGATGGATAGGTTTGTACCCAAAGATTTGTTTATGTTCAATTGTTTGTCCATGCTGTGCTTTTTTTACAGGGTGTCTTCTGGTGGTGACCAACATCGATGGACGAAGCGTCAGCTGCAATAGAGGAGTACCGCTAATAAGAGGATTTTTTTCTGCATGCAACTTACTTACCAAATTCAACAGGACAACTACAACAATATACAGATACAGTATCCATTCTGTTTTTCTATGACTGTGACTGCATTTCTTGGATCTCTCTCTGCTTCTAAATTGATCCTTTAACACATCACTTAGTCCACTTCACTATCACATCTGCACCACACATAGTCATTTGTAAGTGCTCCTACGTAATTCGCAAGTCGCAGCACGCCCCAGCCCGTAGAGGACTGGGATGGCCCCAATGATGAAGCATGTCACCAAGGGGCAACCCTGGTGAGTGAGGGGACACCTAGAAAAAGAGCAATTTCTCCTTTTCTATCTACTATACCTTCCAGACCAACCCCATTGAGTGTTGTGAATGGATTTATAGTGACCAGCAAGGCTCTCAGGTATCTGGCAACAGAGACCTTATCTTGAATATAGTTATCAATATTTCCACACACGCCCTGTACTATCGCATTCTTTCTTCCACAGTTGTCGAAAGTACTACTTACTTTTCACTGACATGCATGCAGTAGTGCATGCACTTTCAAAGATTGATGGATAGGTTTGTACCCAAAGATTTGTTTATGTTCACAATTGTTTGTCCATGCTGTGCTATTTTTTCTTGTCTCCCAAAACCTTTCCCAAAAACCCACGTACCCATCCATTTTTCAAACCCTAACCCTCTTCCCCCGGGCTGTGTGGTTTTGATTGATGTGTGACTAAATTACAGCAATAAATCCACACACTTGCTGGGGAGGATAAGGTGATACCAACAGGCTGGTGAAGAAATCTGAGGATATATTCATACTCTGCTTGACAAAGACCCATGGCTAATGTCAAAGAACTTCAACCGAATTAGTAGTTATACTTTACCATTTGTTAGGCTACAATGTGGCACTGTTCTAGTGTACTGTCACCTATATTCTCTATTGTACCGTTGTATTGCTCAGGAGGACAAACCAGATTTCATTTTTTTTTTTCATAGGCATGCAACTGCCACTGTGTCACACCACTAGTACCACCGCTATGAGGAAATTTTATCCGCACAGGATTGCCAAACTTATTCGCTGTTTCCCGTGGAGCCAGCCCTGGGCCTAGCCCTACTTGCAAACAGAAATTACAGGTAAGATAGGCGTTTGGTTGGAGGTAGTATAATGGAGTATTAGGAGAGACGAGAGATTGACGGTAGTACTACTAAAGTCCTAGGACTATTCAGGAAAACAAACTTACTGTTAAACCCCCACCCACCAGACTCAAAAGCAGTAAAAAACAGGTATGGTCAGATAAAGTTTCAAAAAGTATATTTTTATAGCCCTAACAAAATAATCTCCCGCAAGACCCTCCCTAACCCCAACGATTGTCCTTCAAAAGTCCCCAAAAAACCCAACTCCCAATTCCCACCCCCCAAAAGTCTCTAAAAAAGGGGCAAGGGACACTATGGCAGGGTGCTGTTGGCTTTAGAAGCCAGGGCATCATGCTCCTTGTGGAGGGTGGCAAGTTCGAAGCGGAGGCCCTCCACCAAGTTCTTATAGTTCAGGACCTCCTGCTCCAGGTAGGACAGTCTGAAGGATAAGCGGTGCCGGTGTGCCTTGCAAATCTTGTGGGGGGCAGCTGCTGTCTTTGCTGCTCGGCGGTGGCGTTTGGCTTTGGTAGCCCGGCTCCGTGCCGCTGGAGCACTGCGCTGGCTGGCAGCCCGCACGGAGGAGGATGCAGCTGTCCCCGTGGACTTTGTTGTTGTACCAGACAGCGTCTCCTCCTCCTCCAGGGCCACCAGCCGCCGATATTCAGCGACAGTGGCATCCAGCCTCCGTTGCCGGGCCATTCGAGCCAGCTCCTTCCTCCTTGATGGTCTCTTAGATTTGGAAGGAGCAACTACATGAAGAAAGAAAGACATAGTCTGTAACCAATGCTCCTTAAGATTAACACAAAATGATTGAGCAGAAAGTTGTCACAGTGCAAGTAGCAAATTGAAAGCACAGTACATAACTATTGAGGACAGTATCTATGTAACCTCCGACTTCTTCATCCTTGCTCTAACATTAGTGGGAGTTTAAGGAACAAATTCTACAAGCACTATGGACTTCCATTACAGTCGACTATGACAGTACACCAGTCTTATTCTTCTTCTTCTCTCTTGTTTAGGAAAATTGGTACGTTATCTTATGCAAGCCGGCATAATGCCAGCGCAGTGAACTTGCACCCGAGAAAAACAGACTCACACCATGGTGAGTGAGACAGACTTGCGTTACTGTACCGGTCCAGTACATGCAGGTGGTGAAGCTCTTACTTTTCTATTACGGGTGGCACTGAGAATACTCTGTTAAAAGGGCTACTGCTTAATTAATTTAGCTTTCACCCTACAATGCAAATGAGTATTAGAAAAGGAAAATAAAGAAGCTAAATAATCTGATTATCTATCACTTCACATGGGATGTATTTGATGACATATGGGATGACTTTAGGTGCTTTGCTTATTATTGAGTGAACAGTGATACCCCCACACATGAAGGACGTACTACTACTAAACTAAAGTTATTAAGAGAGGTAGGGAGTGTCCACCGTAATAACCGGATATATGCTGTGCTTGCAGTTGCAATACAAACTACTGCTACTATTCATGGTAGTATTTGGACAAAATTACAACTTCTTTTCCTTGCCTTTCCTACACTGGAACAGACGTGCGGGTGCGGTGTTACATGCTCTTCAAAGTAACACGTAGTTCATCCAGTGACCGTCTACTCTCTCTAGATACACATATGCTATCTAAGAGTCAGATAGTACCATGAATGATCCAGGCATCCATCCATTCAAAGTATATGCACACATACAGTTTCTGTTTCACCCACCCAGGCTGTTCTCCTTCCACCCATCCTTGCTTCATCATTCACCCAGCCATGAACCATACCATATTCTTTCCTTCCCAGCCACCTCGGGGACCAAGCAAACACATATCATTCTTCTTTGCCAGTCATCATTACATTCCTCGTCCTTCCACACTTACTTACACCCTTCTTTCGCTTTTCGTTCATCCCTTCTATCAAGTTCACCTCAGATCTGATTGGGATTCTTCTCGCCAAAAACTTCACAGCTAAGTCGAAGTACATTTAGAGGAGGCTATTACCTGGTTTATTTATAATACACCCGTGCGGAAAGCACACTCTGCAGTCTTCAATCTCAAATGAGTAAGGAATGTATAGCTTACCTCTGCCCGCCACCACCGTGTCATCCCCCACAGATTTGTCCGGCACTTCCACCGCCTCCTCTCCAGAGTTGTCCTCGTCCAATGCCACCACCACCTCGACGCTGGCCCCGCCTCCAGATGTTCCACCTACAAAGTACATTTAATAATGTTAGAATACACCACTCACTACTATATAATTTTTGGTCTAGGAGGAAGAAAGAAATGTGAAAAAAACAGTATACAATTTAATAATTTGTGACTGTCTACTCCAAAGTAAAAATGTCCCTTTTTCCAGGGAAGGCTGTTGTCTTGCTGCACTTTTTGGCACAACTGATGAATGCTTGCTTTTTATTTTTAACACGCACCACTTTTTCTCCTAACAGACAGACGCTTGACTTCTAAGAACACAAGCAGGATCAAGTTCAAACCAGGTGAGAGCTCGGCTCGACCACAAGAAATGTGTCCAATTAATCGTCAGCACTAAGCACTTTTCCATTTCCAGTTAAACGTTTACTTTTATGACAAACTTGATTTCAATAAATTTGTTTACTTTTAATAAAGCTTTTAAACTTAAATAGACTCTGTGGTTTTTGGTCCTCCAGACTAGAGTGGATGAGCTAAAGGTTTTGGAATTTTTGCAAGCATAAGTCCGTGACTCTGCCATCGGTGACTTTGGGAGCTAAATGACTCTGCCACACTATCTAGTCAGTAAGGAGATTGGGGGTTCAACTACAAAGTCTGTTATCACTGAGGTATGTGGAAAGTCTAACAGCACCTATTATAATTGATAAGCTAAGCAATGCATTATTTAGTGTCCATAGTTCTGTTTGTGCAGATTTGTCCCTGCAACAGTAGTAGAATGGATTGTCCTACTATCCAAACCAAAAGTAAAGTAGTATCTTATTCTTTCTTGGTGGTCATTCACCTTTTTATTGTTGGCAATAGTCAAAGCATAAACATTTATAATACTTGAAAAGACATTATGGACAATCCCAGAGGACTGCACTCAGTGCATAGAGCTATTGCTGACTAGAATGGGAGTCCAATGGAAATGCCAAATGTGCAATCTTAGTTAGCTACACAGACAGACTAATAAGAATAATCTAGTAATACCACACGGAGTCATAGTCGAGGCAGGATAAGAATTTAGATCCTGTCTACAAGAAGATCAAAGATGATTTAGAAAAAATCGAATGAGGAACGCTAGGAAAAAATAAGTACTCTATATTAAAATTAAAACTTACTGGGGCCAGCAAAGGAGCCCTCGCCTGCCCGGTCCTGGCGTGCATCGTCAACAGCACCCTCCTCCTCCTCCTCCTGTGTCCTCCTCTTGCCCCTGGGGGAAGCTGATGTACAACATGAAAGAAAGAAAAACAGAAAACATGGATGATATTTGTCAACCAAATCAAACATTTCAAAAGAACTAACAAAATATTTTTGCGAAATAGCAAATAGACAACTACTCCACGGGATATATTATTGACCAATCTCATGTGGTCGACTACATTATTACTTTAGTATTGCTTGATTTGCGGACCGTCGAATTGGAAATTACCTTATGTAACTCACTAAACAAAGTACTAAAAAGGTTTGCCTAGGATTGGCAGGCAGCAGTCCGCAGCACGCGAAGTGACAGCCAAAGTCCATCGTGATTGAAGATCAGCGACAACACTAAAGTTTCCTACTACATTAACCAGTCATTAAAATACTCAAACTATCAATCCACCACCACTATTTCTTCTTATCGCCATGTGTACAAAGAAAGGACTAGACTTGAGTCTGTAGGGGCTGATTTAGAAGCCCCTTGCGGCTCTTTTGCTCCATTGTTGCGTGACTTTTGTGATGCAGCGGCAGCACAAAAGAGGCGCAATGGTGCGGCGTATATTAACAACGTGACGCATATGGGAGATGCATCACGTTGTAAAGCCCTGCGCCAATAGGGTGCGTTCCGGAGCAAGGGAGGGCGTTCCTGCGCAGGAACGCATCCTAAAAGTGGCTGAGGGAAATCTACAAGATTTCAATCAGTCACTTTGAGGACAATGATGCGTGACTCAAACCCTGCGCCTGCTTGAAGCAGACGTACGTCTTGACGCAGCATTGGGGAGATAGGGCACCCCAGAGCATTGATGGAGCTGCACCATCGTTGCGACGCAACTCCAGCAATGCGCCGCCTTTACGGCACAGATGCGTAACGCTTTGGTGACGTTTTGGGCCCATGGTGTGCCGCATTGTAAATACGGCGCACCATGGGTGGTGGTGGCGTGACGCACAATTACTGGCGCATCCCTGCTACTTTGCAGGGATGCGCCGGTAATTAAAAATCTGAACCTTAGTGTGTAGCATTACGCAGTTCTTTAAACTACACTCATACATAATTTACCAGGCCAATGAAATGAACACAAAATCTAAAACAAATAAGCATAGTAGCAACACTACTGAGTAGAAGCAGAGCAGTGTACCTGAAATGCACAGAAGATTTTGAAATATAATTTACCTACAATGTAATGAGCAGCATTATTGCTCTTGGTAAAAAACAAAAATTTGCAATATAATAACACAGCAGGAGAAAACATAGTAGTAAAGAAATAGCTACTACTACTCACCAAGCCCGGGGATCTCAAGGCCAAGGAGGTCGAGCAGATCTCGCTCACGGGTCAGGACATCCGTCCAGCGGTGGGTGGCCTGGTTGTAGGTGCGCCAGACCCGAGAGTGGTGGTAAATGGCCTGGCACACCTTCTCCCACCGCTTCCGGCGCTCCCGGATCCCGTACCCGGCACTGATCTTGCCGCCTCCCATGATGGTCCTGGGGAGGCGGCGCTGAACATAAAAAATGAGTTATCCCACCTCCTCCGGGCTAAAGATCTCCCTGGGTACGACCTCCTCCCCCCTCAAACGCCCGCACGGGAGCCGGACACGGGGTGCGGGACCCTTCCCCTTCTCGGGATGCTTCCCGGCTCCCTTCACCATGGTCTGGGCGGAAAGGAATAAAGAAAATAGAATAGGGAAGAGAAGAAAATAAAAGAGTTTAAAAAAGCAGTTTAAAATTAACCAAAAGTAGAAGTAAACACAAAAATATAGGGCTAGAAAAATAGAGGGATAGATAATAAGTAAAATAGATTAAAAAAAACTTCAAACAAGCAAAGGATGGCAGAGATTTAGAGAGGATACCAAGACCATGCCCAGAACCATGGCAATGAATGAGAAACAAGATGGCCGAGCCCGTTCACGACCGCGCGGGTAAGTTCGCGCGAGATTTTCCTTGCGAACACTCGCGAAACTGTACTGGCGAGCCGCACACTTTGCGAGATTACACTTCGCGCCCGGAAACGGAAATACGTCAGGCAAACAAGATGGCCACACCCTTGAATGACCGCGTGGGTAACTTTGCGCCTTGCGCTACGAGCGGCTCGCAAAAACGCACAAAACCTTGCGAACTAACATGCCGCAAAAAAAGAAATTGCATATTCGCACAAATTCGCGGCTTCCGAGTCCGATCTTGCGAGTGTTTGTGCCCCGCAAATCCCGCGAAAATGCAGTAAAACGAGTTTTGCAAAACTGAAATCACTCGGCAGGTGCAAGAGTTCAAACTCATCATTAGTAACAATTCCCTGTAGTGCTTCCTGACTGGAGCCCCTCCAGAATTCAGTTGCTAGTTGCAACAATTGTATGACCCTGCTCTGACCCTCACAGCAGGCTCATAGAATAGCTACAAGTAGGCCACAAAGGTCCTGGAAAAAAAAATGCACTGCAACAGAAATCAAATTACAGATAAGGAAGCAGGTGCCAGACTGGAATTTTAAAACAGTGACACATTAATAAACTAACCCCAAATTAATTCATGTCAGTTGAAGCAGGGCTGGTGTGCTTGCTTTCCCCCCCATAATCTACAGTGATGATGAACCAGAGGGTGGCATTGATGTAACAGAGGGTGGCAGTGGTGAAACAGAGGGTGCTGGGAACCTGTGATGATGAACCAGACGTAGAAACAACATTATTGTGACCGTTGTGAGCCGAAATGTAAGTTCGCAATTGCGAACTGGTACGAAACCCTCGCGAACTGGCAGAAATCCTTGCGAACACAAAAAAAATCAGCAAATTCGTGAAAATTCGCGGATTTTGCGGATTGCGAGTTTGCAAATCAGCAAAATTCGCGAACACGAGATTCGCAAAATTTGCCCATACTTAGTAGTGGGACAAGCGAGGTTGGAAGCCGGGACAAGGGACGGAAAGCGCGGCAGTAAGTCGGGGATGAGGAGAAGGTCAGGGAACTTCTGACTAAAGTGCTAAGGCCGCCTGAGCCTACTCGGCTAGAGCTTGTGCCGAGCCTGTGTCGGGCCTGTGTGCACCTCCCCCTCCCACCCGCATGCTGTGCTCCTTACTATCCCAGTAATCCCTGCAATTCCTGCCTCCACCAGCACGCAGCCCCGCCAGTGCCGTCCCCCCACGTACTTTTCCACCCGCTGCTCAGCTTCCTGGCGGCCGGTGAGGGTGACATTCTGCACCGCTAGGACTGGGACTGCTCCCTCCTCCCATACCCTGCATCCCCGTCCTGGTTGGCCCGGGTCAGCCCACTCGGCCGGGCCCCCTTAGCTGGGCATAAAGGGGCGTGCAGACTCTCTTCCTGGCTCCCACCCTGGTGGGTCGAGCTGGGGAGGCTCCTTAACCCCTTAGCCCACGTTGGGGGAGGCGTTGGGTCGGCCGGCTTGGGTTGACCAGCCGGGGTGAGGTAAATAGGGAGGGGGGGTGACATAAGGCAGCCACACAGTAGGCAAAAAAACAGAAGACAGAAGGGTGAAAATCAAACCAACCATACAAGCCGAGTGCAGACGACCATACCCATACAACTCTACTACCAGTGTACGCAGCCTTGCTTACAGGCTATCGATCCTTGCCGAGGATACCAAAAACCCCCGGCGTGAAGAGCAGAGCTGCAACAAAAAGCTACAACAAAGATGAGGTCTGGGAAAGTACGGAAGGTGGTATCGGTCCCAAAACGAAAAAAGACCAGGCAACCGATATCGGAGATGGTCGCCCATCCAGCCAGTGAAACCCTACCAGCAGACGGAATCCCACCTGAAGGGTGCCGCGGCTCTTCCCAAAAGGCCACAACCAAGATTAAATTGCACGAAAGAAAGCAGTCGGATCTGTTAAAATATTTTTTAACTACACCCAAAATCTTTCAACAGCCTCAGCCCCAGGAGGTAACCAGGAGCAGGAATCTACTCTGGGAGTGGAAATCAACTTCCCCTCTCCAACAACAATAAAACGCCCAGCCTTGGGAAGGTGAATACAACAAGTCAGCTCAAGTCAGGGAGGTATTTACCTTTGGCGCCACTCCAATCAAACCACTGCCCAGTCTTGGAAGTCTTGGAAGCTGGGGTGGTGCCAATCCAGAATCATGTAATTTCAACAGCCAACAGGATACATTCTTGGGTGAGGCTTTGGGCCAGCAACCGGCTCATCTGGCGTCAGACACCCAGGGTGGTCTCCTGTCGCAAACTTCTCCAACGAGCCCATTGAAAACTCAGACTGGTTCCACAGTAAAAACCCAGAAACAATGTACTTTGGCAACCTCTCAAGGAGAAGAAGACTCTCTCACCACAATAGAAGATTTGCCGGACCCACATCGGAAGATAATTTGTGCTCAAATCCACGCCCAAAGCACCGCACTGAGCAATAGTACTGCTCAAACTCCTCACCTAATTAGTATACCTACTGCTCAATCGACGGAGCCAAGCCCATTGCCCACGGTTCTGCATTCATTTGTTCCATATGAACTAACTATGCCTCCGTCTCAAAAGACTCCTATTAAAATCGACCCAAGTGACCAGCTCCTAGTAGATCTGTCCTATTTTTTTAAAGATACTCAAAAACCCCGCAAATGACTCTCCTACCGTCTCAAACTCCAATCATGATGTTCAAATAGTCTCCAGCGTTTGGCCCCAACTTTTGCAGACATTTCAACAAACAGTCAACGCCCTACACTACCATTCGGACAAACTGGACGTACAGGTTGATCTCCTAAACACGCTAGCCATATTCACTGCAGGCATAGATAACAAATTAGACCAACTGAACAATCTAATTATCGGTGCCCAAGCGTCGACAAAACTAATTCAGTCGGTATGCTGCTGCTCCCCAATAATCGATTCTCTATCATCGCTCCCTGACTTCCTGGCCAGTGTTTTAAAGGAGGTAAGGAAGTTGAGGGGCAGCAGCACAGGCACCACACCGGGAGTTCCAACTCAAATGTCATCACATTTAACCCAGGATTATGCCACTTCCCAGCCAGTTGCCAAAGAAGGCACTAAGCCAACTGAGGGCACAGCCTCCCACTTAAAACAGGCAAGGAACCAACCAACTCCAGGTCACACACAACCTGACCTGGCAGAAGCCGAGCAGGGAAAGACGGGGTCGCCATATAGAGGTACCACCAGTTTGGCAAATTCTCCGAAGGGCCTACTGGTTAGCCCCCAGTGTTTGGCACTCACCACCCAGGACGATCAGTCAAGGTTTGAACCCCAGCTAAGCAAAAGAGAACGCAAGAGCCAATGCAAACAAAGAAATAAGGCCAAGGCATTAAGAACTGCTGCCAACCCGGGATACTACCCGCTTTTTTCAACAGCATCAAGCAAACAAGCTCCGAGTGCGACAGACGCACCACCTTTGCTAGGAAACCTTGCCGCGCCCAAGCCAAAAGAGGACTCACCTGTAATTAACATCCAACCCATAATGGGTAGTCCCCAGGAAATAAGTGATCCTTCAATGCGAGTAGTCAAAAAAGAGCCTGGCCCGGCTCCAGTAAACAAGGACACGACAAAAGATGAAAAAGGGATATTTAGACTCAAAGAAACCCAAGTGTCCCCACAAACAGGGTACGTCACACCCCCAGTTCGGGGTGACGTTACAATGACGGGTCAGAATTTGACTAAAACATTCCACATCCAGAGACCAGATCACCTCACAAATCATCGCTGGTCGCCAAAGACCAGGACCAACTTGATAGCACAGGAGATCAAGCAGAATGAAGGATCGAGATCCAAACAAAAACATAATGTGCCACCATCAAACTGAGCCTGCCAATGTCACATCATACTCTTACATCATACTAGCCCCAGAATACAAATCAAAGGGCCGCCATGACATCCTCAACAGAGCAAACATACTCAAACTGATAGAGGGGATCCCTGGATTCATGGGCTTAGTATCGGAGGAAATTTAGGCTATCGATTTCTTCCCACCAAGAGGAACACAACTATCGGAGGTAACTCTGGTGACATTTAAGGAGGCAAAGTGGGCATCCACGTTTTTGAACAACAAAGCAACTCTAAGGGAATGGGGTATTCGAGTCTACCCATACTATTTGCCGGGCTATCCAATCACACTCCTCAACCAACTAACATCACCTAAAAAAACTAGGATAACAAGGCAGAAGGGTCAAGAAAAAACCTACTCAATTCTAAAAAATGCCTCAGGGCCAGAAGAAGACTGCAACATCCAATTCAGAGACATAGCCATCAAAGACATTGGCCAAAGATGGGACTTTCTCCCAGCAATTTAATCAACTAAAAGGCACGAATGACCATCTAATCCCATGATCATGCCTATCGGCACAAAAATTCCAGTGCAGCCACCACAGTCAGGAGCAGCATTCAACTCACCATCGGAACAAATTACTCTATTATGCTCCTGGAACATAAGTGGTTTACACCAAAAAATTGGGGACCCAGATACGCAATCTTTCTCGCGGAATCACTCAGTAATAGCACTACAGGAAACCTGGGCTTTACAGGGGTGCCCAGTGTTCGGGTTCACTGAGACATGGAATCCAGCAACCAGGGACAGTCGCTTTGGCCACTCGAAAGGCGGGCTGGCAACTTATGTATCAAACTATTTAAAAGCCCGAATCACACGATGGCCCCTCAAGGAAGACTGGATCCTAGGGGTCAAGATCGATCCCTGGCGGAAACATCGTCCCCTCTTTCTCTTAAATGTGTATATCAACCCCAGTACACGCACTAAAAAGGTCCACCTGACTCGTCTAACCGAGATTATGAACGATATAGTCACTGACCAACCCAATTCAGACTGCATAGTTACTGGGGATTTTAGCACCTACCTATTTCAGGGGAACGCAGCAGATAATGATGGCCCCCCTTTAATCCAAATTACCGAGGCCACAATGCAAACCAAACCGCTAATACAAACTCAAAGTAATCTAGGCGACCTATGTGTGAGCCAATTTTATAGTGCAGGTTATCTTGTTATCAATGGCAGAACAGCCGGGGACACTCCACCAAAGTGGACTTGGACAAACGGCTCAAAGCAATCGCTTCTGGATTACAGAACCTGCACCGCACCCCTGTTAAATTGTATTATTGACTTCAGAATACACCCAAGAACTGAAAGTGATCACAGGCCCCAGGTCACAGTCTTCAACATAAACCCAGAGTATCACAAAATGGCACCATCGACACTTCAGGGAACTTACACAGAAAACTTAAAGCACCTAAAGTGGACAGAAGAAATTAGCTTGAATATTCTTCAGGCAAGCTCGGACATAATAAGACTGGGCCAGGAGCAAGAGGCCAGTCCAACTGAACTATGGTCCATGTTATGCTCCCACCTGATTCATCTGTTCCCTGCAAGGCATCAAGCCCAAAGGGTAACCTCGACGCATCAATTTACATTATCTCAGACGACAAAGTCACTAAAGAAAGCGAGAAATAAGGCCCTGGGGGCACTGGCCAAATCCCCGGGAAACAGTGATTGCATATCCAATTATCAAACCTCACAAAAATCACTCATGCGAGCGATTAAAAAGGATAAATGGGTATATGAAAACCAATTCTGGAGTAAACTGGTGTGGGAAAGCAAGCAAAAAAACTCAAGTAAATTCTGGGCGCTTATTAACCACACCAGCTTAGGAACAGTGTGCACAGGATCGGCTAATATCCTGGAATCAGACTGGGCAAATTTCCTACTCGATCCCTTTAAGTCTCCTGATTATCCAAGCCCCATTGGAAATACCACCGTAATTGAGATCAGCCAAGGGCATTGTCCTTCGTGGAGTATATCACAGGAAAAGGTCTCAAAACTATTGTCAAAAGCAAGATCGGACGGGGCGCCAGGCCCAAATGGCCTGCCACAGACTTTGTTTAAATCAGATATCACCCTCTGGTCAGGAACATTGGCCAATCTCTTCAATTACGCATTAAGAACAGCCACAATCCCAGAGCCATGGTGGGGAGCCATAATACACCCAATTTATAAATCTGGATCCCATGCACAACCGAGCAATTATAGACTCATTGCCTTCCTGGACATAGAAGCAAAGCATTATGCAGGTCTTCTATTAGAGGACCTAAGGTTATGGGTAAAGGACAATAAGCTTTTGTCAGTGAACCAGACAGGGTTTGTGGCACACCCAGGAACCCGTGCCAACTTGCTAGCAATAACAACTGTAGTCAACAGGGCAGTTGCAACCTCCAGATTAGTTCATTGCTGCTTTGTCGACTTCAAAGCAGCATTTGATAGAGTCCCCAGGGAGGCCCTTTGGGCCAAACTAAAGATGTAGGGGATTCCAGAGAAACTACTAGAGGGAATAATTCAGCTTCATACTAGGACGTTGGTGTGGGTGAAGCTGAGGACCGGCACACATCTCTCACGTAAAATAATGACAACTAGAGGAGTGAAGTAGGGATGTGTGATGGCCCCTCTCCTTTTTAATTTATTTGTAGCAGATCTGTCGGCGGTCTTAGACGACACTAATAGTCACTCTCTAAGCAATCTTTTATATGCCGACGACCTGGCTCTCTTTAGTTTAACCAGGGTAGGGTTACAAAGACTCCTCGAAAAATTGTTTGATTATACGATCAGCAACAAACTCGAGGTTAACCTAAAGAAAATGCAAGTAGTTACATTCGGCAGGAAACGACACACAGGGTTGGTCATTCAACAATGTTAGTCTAGAAATTGGCCAGTCCTATAAATACCTAGGCATCCACCTGGACTCAAAATTTAGCTACAAAAAACAGCGTAGAGAGATCGGAGCTAAAGCAGTGACCCTAATGGTGTCACTAGGCAAACTTGCGAAAGATCTTTCCGGTCCAATCTTAGCTCCCCTTTTGGAGGTAATGAGAGCAAAGGTTGGCCCCACTTTATCCTACGGCGTTGAGCTTTTCAGTGGCAAAATGAACACAACCCTGAACCAACAGACCACTAAAATTTATAAAAGGGTGCTCCGGTTGCCAAAGACCGCCTCCGCAGCGCAGATTAGGTTGGAGATGGAGCTAATAAACTACGAGGCCTCAGCCACTGGGGCATACCTTAACCTGTGTCACAAGTTAAGACAAGCTGAGCCAGGCACTTTAGAATCCCTAGTCTGACAAGAAATCAGCCAGATTAACCTGGGGGGTTTGTACGGACGTCTTTTTACAGACGCCATTAAGCAAATGTCAGCAAGCGATCTGTGGGCCCTAAACCCAGGCCAGATAGCATTCAAAAAAGCTATAAAAAAATGTGTGAGAATGACTTCTTGTCTCACTGATAAAGCACTTTTTCTGAAACGTAGCCATGCCAGGGCTATGATAAATTCCTACAGACATCCGGTCCCAGCCTGCTATCTGGCCAGCACATATCCATTATACTTGAAACACGGCTTTATTGCCATCAGACTGGGTGACTGGCGTTTCTTGCAGGACTTACCATCATGGCGACGTACATCGGAAGATCTCTCTTGTAGAGGGTGTGGGAAAACAGCAGAAACCATGTTGTATGTAAGTTGCCTCTGCCCAGCCCTTAATACAGAACGCAGGTCCGGATTAAAATTAGAACGGAATAGGCTGGGGGTTCGGTCCTGCAGGCAAGCCATCATGACAGCTTTAAACCCAGAAAATACAGTGCTAAACATAAAATGTATAAAATTCATCCAGCGAGCATATTACATCTTTAACTTAAGGAGGCCATGCTAAAGTGCTCAATCTTTTTCTCTCACCGAAAACAGTAATAACTGGCATTATTCTCAGTAACGTTAGACATAATTTGGTTATACCCAATGCAAGCTGGCGCCTTGTTTCAACTTTTGTGATTTTAAAATATACTATGAGATAAAATCCCTGTTTTTATAATGATTGTTAATGGATCGTGCTTTTATATCTACACTGGTGTTGTTATTTCCTAGAAGTTTTTACTCTAATATTCGGTCAGGCTGTGAATCTGTAAATTCTTTTAAAGATATATTTTATATCTAAATAAAGATCATTATTATTATAAATTCCTGAACTTCACTGTTTACTGTTCTGGGGCAAGCCCATATTTGGGGCATAAGACCTCCTTCATATTGGCGTAGGCCAGACTACCCGCCTTTTCTAAGGGTGGTAAGACATCCCTCCCAGAAGCCTCAAAGTGTTTCCATAGACCCGCCCCCGTTCTTCTCAGGCATCTCATTCCTCTTCAATGCAATCTCATATGACTCAAACCATACATAGATATCATCTCCCTTCTAGAAATTCTGTACTAAATCCTTGGGTATATACGCTGCCACCATTTGAACTGGACTCCAGTTGCTTGGCCTTGAGCTCCAGTTCCCTAATGCTCACCTCATGACCCAAAAGCATTTTCCTCTCTTCGAAAGTGAGATTGCCCTTGCTCTCCTATGCCCTGACCTAAGCGCCTTGAGACCCTACGGGTAAGTAGTGCGCTCTATAAATGCCTTGATTGATTGATTGATTGATTGACCTGGTTCTTCAGTTTTTAATAAACCTGATCCTGAAGAAGGCCCACAGACCCATATGGCCACCAACAGGCCAAAACATGTCGACTAATCACAACCTTTACTAGGTGTGGTGGAACAGTCACTCCTCCACCACAGCATCATTTACTCTTGTTATCTTACCCATCATTGATAAATAAAAGACCGCACTGAGGTCAGGAGGTAATTTTAACAACACTCCAAACACACCCTAGCACTTTCTAATAACAACTGTTAGAAAAACCAGATGGTCTCCCTCCAGGTGGAGGAAAGTATATCACTTAGTAGAACTGAACATTCAAGTGAATGAAAAAGACCCAATGATAAGGCTTTTCAAGTAACCGACAGAGCGGAGAACCAACATATACTGCACCGTTTGTTAAATGTGGATGAGGGTTTCCAAACTATGAGAACCTGAGACCCTGGTAATACACAGGACATGTGGTTCATTCTTCTTTGATATTGATTATGCCTAACAGAAGACAAACATATCTCTGCTTCTCCCTCCCTCTCTTGATTAAAGGAATATTTGCATCCACCATAATTAGAATTCTTACAATAATTTTTGGTGTTGCGACCATATAATCCTATTACTCCATAACTCAAAATCTGCATTATTGTGGAGTACTTGGGTTGTAGCAAATTTTTACCCCTAACTGAGCAACAAGGTTCTTTTGTCTGTTAATTCTCCACTTGCACATGTGCAGATCATATGCAGAGTTTACACCAACAACATTTTTTCTGATATCAGTTCCTATGAAGAATTTTATGAACCCACCTTTGCCCTTAAAACCATCCTTTAGTAATGCAGCTCACCTGATACCTGAAGTGCCAGATAATCGGACAACTTCATCCCAATGTTGACCTCCACTAGAGTCTTTACTAGGTAGCATGCATTGTTCATATATTTGTACACGAAAATGATCTTAGCTGTGTTATAGTCAAATATAACATCTCACCTACTTTTTGTACAATACAGAAAGCAGAATGGCAGTTCCTGGGAATTCAATCATTAAAGAAATAAAAAGAAAATTCGACCAGGATTACTCTAGATGTAGTCCAGAGTCTAGAATCCATTACCACTTTATTATGAGAAGTACATCTTTTAAAAGATTGAAAAGAGATTTGAAAAGCGTATCCTTTCAATTTAATTCTAATTGGGAATATCTTTAGAGTTATCTTCTCTGATAAGGATCCAGATAGTATCAGCCTGATCTACTAATCTGTTTTGCATCCCTAGCTGCTGCAAATCACAAAATAGGAATGTGTGTGACAAAAAAATATTTTCTATGCGTATGAATCCCATTTCTGAAGTCAGTAAATTGTCAGCATCTCCTAAAATGGTGATTGAGAATTGATAGCGATTTTCAATTTTGGGAAGAGCACGATGTAGGTAATTTGTGAATTGATAACATTTGTATCAATGGTTTGCAAGCAGAATTATGGTTTAAATCCATGAAAAGCTACCGACCCCATGAAGTGACTTATGTGCAAAATGCAAAGGATTCCCTTTAGACCCCTTACCCTTTTTGAATTGTGTAAATGTTTCTAGTGAGTAGGAAAGTGTCCTTTAAGGAAAATGACTGCTTTGAAAAAAACTTTATTTAAGCACATGCATGGTGGTCTGCAGACCCTTACAGACCTCCATCCCTGTGATTGTGACCAATACGTTTGAGTACACAGTGAACATTAGTTAGATAGGTCAGATTGTGACTCAATCTAATTCATAATTTTGTGAAGTGACCTGTTTATGATTGGGTTAGTTCGCACAATTCCATACTGGTCACAAAAATACTGGTTTCAAATTTCAGGCAGTTTTTTTAGATCAGCTTTTAGTACATTGATCACCTAGTTCAATATCAGATTAACAATGTCTAGGATGATCAAAGAGTGCCCTTTCTGGATGTTGACCTCTATACAATAGTCAATGATATCCAGCCGATGGCACTAAATTGTCATAAAGAAACTGCTATAGATTGTGCACTGCATGCGAGCAGTGCCTATCATATTTTAGTAGTTAATAGAATTCCTTGCAGTAAGATAGTGTGCATTCACAGGAATTGCAGCGAAAACTACACATTTGAGTCCAATTTGTTATTTTGAATAATGAATTTAAAGCATAAAACGATACATGAATAACATCCTGTTGAAAGCTGAATCCCAAATCAAAAATATTAAATGATTGGATACGCTAACCAAGTCCAGGAGACAGTAAACACAAACCTAATTGAACATTATTATGGCATATAACTATCTGCGTCAAGATATGTATAGGATTTTGAACAGACATTGGGCTTGATAAAAAGGGACCCCTGGTCTTGAGGATGATTCAATTCCGAACAACCCAAAGTCACTTATCAAATGGAAGTTATCAATACGAAATGTATAAGTCCAAGCTACCTGCTGTTATGTTTCATACAGGTGCTCCGATATAGGTAGAAACCAAACCTTTCACCTATATTTCCCCTGCCATTACACTACATAAAGTTTCTTGGTACTGACCTTTTACCTAGTTACGGTACTGCTTACAGGACGTGGGGTTTTCTCCAAAAGTAGCCTCATTCATTATGCATGAGGATTCTTGGAATCTCAGCAGGACTGCCAAACCCTGCATAATAACTATGTAGAAGGGTTATTCCTTCCGTCATCCTAGACCGACATGACACAGCAAGGTAGGTCCCCTGAGGGTACCACTTTGGGTATATAAACACCATATCGTTGCTGAGTCAGGAAGAGGAGAAAAAAGACTTCCATGCTGACACAGTGATGCAAGACACTGAGGTTCCTGCATGTAGACACTCCAGCTCGCAGCGGTCTGACATACCTCATGGGGTGTCCATCTCAAGACCAAGAAGGGATCCCACAATCTCTCACTTCAGCACTTCAGGTAATGGGGTTGACTTTACCCTAGAGGGCTTCTAGGCTCTAGACCTACATACATGCTGGATACACTTAGGTACATCTAAATTAGGTTTGCATCGTAGGCGAATATACCCACTGGGGTGTCTGAAATTAGTCTGGACACCAATCCCACAGTCTATGTTGTCTAAAAGTGCAGATCCTATATAGATGTATGGGAGATACATGACATGGTGGCTTCAACGCTAGTTTGATACTTATTCAACTGTCAAATCTGAGTAGTTCAGTTGTACTAATCTCAGAGACCTCTACTCACATTTTTCCAGAGACGTCTGATGTGGGGAGGAAACGATCTGCCACAGCTGAGTAGGCATATCCTATGTATTGGCTGTTAGTTTATCAAGCTTGAAGGACAAACAGTTCCCGGGTGTGCATAAAACCAGTTGAGCATGTTTCCTTGAAACATGCTCTTTTTCAATAATGGTTGATGAAGGCGCGGCTGTGCAAGCACAACTTGCGACTGTAGGAAGGGAGGAAGAAAAAGAAGGTGAAATAAATGTTTCAGAAAATGTCTGAACTGCCCCTACTTCAAAACTAGTAGACTATGGAGTGACAGCTAGGGGTGGAACAGTAGCATTCGTGATGGAGACACACGAATCATGTAGAACAGAGGTATTGTAGTCATGGGTTAAATTTCCACAAGCAGATGTACGAACAAATACATTTCATTCTTACACTGAAGATGAAACAACAGACAAATACTATCCGTGTGAGGACATTTAAATTCTGCTCACCTTCGAGGAACACATAAACTGGTTTTTGGGTGCCCTACCACATGCAAAATAAAAAGTGAGACTCTATCTGCTCGGGAGAGATGGAGCAACTTGGCTTACACACAGCATCCAGACATTGACACAATTTCAGTAGCAGACTTACGTCCACTTTATAAAAAAATAATAAAACTTTACAGAAAACCTGACACCATTTGTGATGGGAATACTAACACTTCAGCCAGCAAGAGCTACAGCAGCAGGAAAATTGCAGGGATCTACTACTAAAATAACAGAAAATGTCTGAACTGCCCCTACTTCAAAACTAGTAGACTATGGAGTGACAGCTAGGGGTGGAACAGTAGCATTCGTGATGGAGACACACGAATCATGTAGAACAGAGGTATTGTAGTCATGGGTTAAATTTCCACAAGCAGATGTACGAACAAATACATTTCATTCTTACACTGAAGATGAAACACCAGACAAATACTATCCGTGTGAGGACATTTAAATTCTGCTCACCTTCGAGGAACACATAAACTGATTTTTGGGTGCCCTACCACATGCAAAATAAAAAGTGAGACTCTATCTGCTCGGGAGAGATGGAGCAACTTGGCTTACACACAGCATCCAGACATTGACACAATTTCAGTAGCAGACTTACGTCCACTTTATAAAAAAATAATAAAACTTTACAGAAAACCTGACACCATTTGTGATGGGAATACTAACACTTCAGCCAGCAAGAGCTACAGCAGCAGGAAAATTGCAGGGATCTACTACTAAAATAACAACACAAACTCTACAGTCATTTATGGGTAAAATGCCCACTAAACGGGTGCAAGTGCCATTCTGGATAGTTAAAAAAATACCACAGTTAGTGGCAGTGGCTCCTCACACAAGCCCTAAAGAACAACACAGTTTGCTTGTCAATAGGGATTGCTCCCCAGATACAGGATTGTGCCTCTTAGGATACAGTTTTTGCTGCCATGCTCACCAGAACTCATGGTATCCCTTAAATAGCAGTAATACCAGATGTATTAAGACAAATTTCGAATGAATACGGAGCAGAAACAGCCCTGAAATTGTTAGGAAATTTTGCCTAGATATCAACTATTATATTAGCAAACAAAAAAGGGGAGGCAGCAGCAGTTGCAAAACTCCAACGCCTGAGGGATTTCACTCCTTTACAACAGGAGCATGAATTACCTAAAATTATTGAAGACACCTATGCCATTATTAGGTAGAGATAAATTGGGAGCTAGAGCAACCAAACCTCGACTCTAGGGTTGTCCTGAAAAAGAGAACACAAAGCAAGCACCTGATTCTTCTAAGAAGAAATGGGATAATAATAAAAAACAAAAGAATAGAGAGAATAGGTCCCAATCCAGGAGTGGCTATCCTAAAAAGGAACCGTCCGATAGGAGGTACAACCTTGGGAATTGTGATAACATTAAAAAACCTGACAGATATCAGAATACTGATACATGTTCTTCTCATTCCTTTCAGAGTTCATCAAAAAACTCGGAGAGGGAAGGATGGTCAGAAAACAGACAAGGAGAGTGTACAAAGTCTAGAGATGCGCAACACGTCTCAGACTATACTTCAAAAAATGGAAGAGAAATCAAAATCAAAACCTCAATTTAAAAAGCAGAATGTAGCAGGTCTTAAAGTTAGACACGGACAAAATTCTGAGGACTAAATATCTGAATGGGGAATGGGCTCTGACAATACAAGACAGGGCAGCAGAAGTAACAATACCTTTCCAGAACCTGATGGAATTTCTGGTGACAGTGGAGTTGAATGAACATATCATGGTGGAAACACCTGATGTGAGGGTAAGTGTCCCTCATAGGTTACATGAAATAACACTCAAAATGGAGGAGGGCAAGCCAGGAAAATTAAAGGTCTCTTTTGGGTGAACCTGACTTATGGATATGGCACCATTTTGGCTGAAAAAGATTGGCCACCTGAAATTTTTATGGAGTGCCCAAAGGGAGAAACAGTAATGTTACCTTTTTTTCTGATTTCGTTTCAGTATACTTAAAACATTCATACGTGCAGGAGTGGGTGGCATGACTTGCTCCAGCATTATATTCGAACCATGTTGGATGAGATGCTGAGTCACCTCACCATGTAATCCTAGTAGAAACTACTCCAATTCCACAGAGACAGTACCCAATAAAACAAGAAGCAAGAAAAACAGGTCAGGGAGATATAAGATGAACTTGAATACTGGGGTGTAATTGAAACTTGCACCTCTTCAATTAATAATCCTTTGTTTCCTATAAGGATCCAGTTAATTCATACCATCTAGATTTAGACTAAAAATATCTGAACACTTGTACTAAAACATTTGCAGTACAGAATAATGAACAACATTGTGCGGAAAAAATACAAAACAACACTAGATATCCCAAATGGATTTTTCTGCCAAAATAGAGCGCCTGAAAGCAGATGTTTGGCATCATTTTCAGCTCTCAGTTCTCGACATCAATTTTGTCAATTCCCCCAAGGGTATAGGTATAACCCTGGGTGGATCTCAGCTCGAGTAACAGTTACTTCAGAATATGGATGAAGAGGCATTGTCCTACGTAGATGAAATTTATCGGAAGGATGATGATTTAATGGTTCATTTGACCAAGGTGAGCAACATAATGTTAGGCTTCGCCTCTGAGGGCCGCTAATTCAATTTAAAAAAATCAAAAATAGCCCACCTATTTTTGGAATGAGCTTTCGAGTGAATAAAACAGCCTGGCAGCTATTTTATTTTAAAGTGAGTGCTGCTCCAACCCACTAAATCATTGAAAAACATACAATTCATATTTGAATTCTTAAATTTTGGCTAAACATACAATTTAGATTACGCAGATAAAGTGAAACCATTCCACAACCTAATAAGACTGGATTTATCAGTTAGGCATTGGCCACAGGAACACACAAATATCCTTAATTCCCTACAAGCTGACATGATAGCTTCCAGCCACCTACGCACACGTGTAAACACCACAAATTTGGTGATCTGTGTTATAGCTGGTCAATCTGGGTACACTTGCCTAACCTTCAATGAAGGCGAAACAGTACCCATAGCATACATATCGCATTTGTACACAAATGCAGAAATGTGTTCTGCTTCTACAGAAAAAATTCTGATAGCAGTTCAAACTGCTGTAGTGAGAAAAAGAGCAATAATTGTGATGACTCCAGTTCTGACCTTAGAGGCTGTCACAAAAGCAAGGGTTGCAAATGCTGTCACAAAAGCAAAAGTTCCAGATGCTAAAGCTTTACATCCAAGATGGATACAATGGACTAATTCTCTTACTGCAACAGATGTAGATTATAAATTTGACTCTGCACTTAAAATGCAAGAATATCGTCTCCCAAATCAAATAATGAATCTAGATTAGTATGAAAATATTATTTACACTGATGGATCTGCTCAGCTGGCCATAGGAAGTAAACAACAATACAGTGCCACATGTGCGATTGTGAAGGGTCATATGCAGGAAGGCAGCTTCCATCCTAGCAGTACGAAGACACTATTTCTAGGAGACTGCACGGCACAGCTGGCAGAGTTAAAAGCCCTGTTACTGGCACTAATAAATACGGATAGAGAATTCCCCACACTAATTGTATGCGATTTATTTACTGTGTTCAGTCATACAATGAACATCTTCACTACTGGAGTCAGAATGGGTTTAAAGACTCAACAGATTGCACAATCAAGCATAAATTGCTATGGGAACAGGTAGCTGAGTTGTAAAATGAACTACCAAAAGCTCACGTAATACACACACTGAGTCATCAACATGATGCCTTACACGTTGAAGGGAATTAATTGGCGTAAGTAGCTGGAAAAGGGGCAGTACATAGCTGTAATCACTCATTCTAGAATGAGAATAGACGGAAGAACAATGATAGCTGTCATTGCTTCACACAAAAACATCACAGCATTTCCAAAAGGTTTTCAATTCAAATATCCCTACAGGTTAGGTGCAAATAACATTCTGTATGCTTAAATTCCAGGAGTGGGGGCTAGAGTAATACAAAACATGGATCGGAGATTAGGATTAATTCTAGCTGCACATGAGGGTCTAGGTTCTGCACAAGGCTTCATCTTGGAAACTGCGCATGCGCGGGAGCCTGCGCATGCGCAGTCCGGGCCAGCAATGCGCATTCGCAGGCTCCCGTGCAGTTTCCAGATGAAGACGTGATGGGGAAGGTTGCAGCAGCAATAAGGTAACTTTTATTTAAGTTTCATTTCCGGCTTTTAAATATAATTTATTAAGGCGGGTGGGAGGCGGGCGGCAGGTGGGCGGCGGGCGCGCGTCGCTTTACGGAGATATGTGGAAAGGCAAAAAGTTTGGTTCAATCTCTGTGCCTCTCTGCGAAAGTCCATTTTGCGACTTCCGCCCACCCCTAGTGTCTGGCCTCAGCGCTCGGCTGACGCTAGGGCTGTTATAAAAGATTTGTGAGCCTCCATAGGGACTTATGCAGTTGGCATTTTGCATTCTCGACGGGGCTGTGTCTAGGTTAGACAGGAGGTAATCTGTGATAGCCTGTCGTAGAATCTCTTGAAAGTTAAAATCCATGAGAAGCCAGGAGGACATGCACTCATCGGTACGTGTCCCATTGGGTTGTCATGTGCAGCTTAAGCTGAACCGACAAATGATCCGAACATCCCCGGGGTAAGATGGATGTGTGTGACACCATATGGATATAGCTATGGGGAGGGATTATGTAATTAAGTTGTGATAGTGTGTTGTGTACTGGCAATGTATATGTGAACCCACTAGTCAAGGGATGGAAAGCCCACCATGTATCCTACCAACTCAGTGTATTTGCCAGAAGGTACAGTTTAGATTTAGTGTGAAGGGGGTCCTGTCTGTCTGCACTAGCCTAGTATAGTCGTGGTAAGTTTAAGAGGAATTGCTCCTTGTTGGTTCTCCCAAACTGGAGTATGGCGTCTTGTCCGCTTAATTAGAAGAAGTTTGGCAATCACCGGACGCGGGCGTTAGCCGGGCACGGGCGTTAGTCGAGCGGTGGCTTTTTTGTCAGGGCCAGGTGGGCTCTTGCAACCTCAATGCAGATGGAAATAGATTCTTCAGGCAACAGGGATTTGGGTGATTTCATGAGGAAATTATTCATTGATGAGCCTTCTCATCCCCCTGGGAAGCAAACCAGGCATACATTGTTTCATCAGGTCCTGCTTTCTGCCTCTTCAATGCATGATGTCCTGTTCTTTTGTCACCACCGTGAGCTTGTTTACCTTCTTCTTAAGAGACAACTCTGTGTCCTCCCCCATTGAGACTCGGGATTTCAACTTCGGTGACTCAATCAACTGCCTTGCGAAGATCTTGATGCAGGAAGGAAACCTCAAACCCCACAGTGCAGATCTGCACATCAAGTGTGTCCTACACCTTTGTAATTGCCACAAGCAGAGTTGCATTGTCCAGGTAAGGGCCTCCCAATCCCTCTCCTCCCGATCCGGTGGTGGTGTATTGATCCAGGGTGCTCTCCTTTGAGGCGGCTGCTCACAACATAGTGGAGGAAAAGGGTGGTACAGTTGGAGATAACATGCAAGTGTCTGATGGCTGTTCTCCTTCTCCAACGACGCTTTTAGGTCTGGGCCGCAGGATAGCAGTCTTTAAAGTAAGGGCATATTGCTTCTCCTTAGATCTCTTTTATACCCACCAGGGAGGGGTCCCACACAGGGCCTCACAGAATCCAGCTCCCTGATTGCAAGTCGCACCAAACCTAGCCTGACCGATTCCGCAGCCCGAAAACGTCAGCCAAGTGAGCCAACTATAGGGACCGGACTCGCCAGACCCCTGGCTTAGTTGCCACCCCAGTGGATTTGCGCTGTTGCTCTGTAGCCTAGATCACACGTCATAGGTCCCAGTGATTAGGTGGGAACGGGCACTGCGTGACCTATCGTAGGCCCACGGAGCCAAACAGGTACAGCAGTTGCCTCTTCATGAAGGGAGACCGTGGCCCAAGGCAGACTGAGCGCGCAACCAGATCCCATCTAGTGCGTGACAAGGTGTTTATAGGGCCCGTATGGCTGGGCCCTAGCAGACCCATGTGACCCCAGCCGGCATCCTCCTCCACAATACATCAGGTATTTGCCAATGCGCTGTGTGGACAAGGGGGGGCCCTAATAATCCCACTGCAAAGGCGGGGCCCACGACTGGCCAATCCTGTTGTGTGCTCGCAGACACCGCGCCGCCTCTGAAAGATTGGGCGGAGTGCCCGTCCCCAGCTCACCGCAGAGAGCAGTGGTGAATTCTCTGTGCGCTGTACTGACCCGGCCCCTCAAGGGAGTCTATCCGGAATCTATGAAGGAGGGAGGGGGAAAGATCCAAGCTGCCGGAAACCGCCCCCCAAACCTGGACCCTGGGCATTCAGTCTAGGCAGCCACTGGGCCCAGGGGAGAGTGAAGATTTTCTTACTGGCTCAGGAACCCCATGCCGGCAAACTGTTTGTCCTCAAGGCAGTCGGCAGCGTTCACAGGATGAGACCACGGCTAGCACTCTCCTCCAATTGCTGGACTCCCAGCTGCCAAAGACTGCGCAGACAGTGCGGACACAGGCTGATTAGGCAGCAAAACTGGCCTTCATAGCTCCTGGTGGCCTCTCCTCTGGCTGCGATGTGAAATTAGGGCACTGGGGTCAGGATAAGCTGCAGATAATGGCGGATCTTGGTTTAGGCAGATGGAGCTCCTCTAGGGCACATTTATTTATTTATTTATTTATTTATTTATTTAAAACATTTGTATAGCGCATCTGTCACCTAGCAGGTATCCTGGCGCTGAGAGATTACTCCTAAGATGTTGAGTATCAGGAGACTGGGAGCGGGTTGTAGGAGAGGGATTTAAGGAAAAAGCCAGGTTTTAATCCGCTTTCTGAATGGAAGGAGTTGCGGTATTTGGCGGATGTCGACCGGCAAACTGTTCCAGAGTTTAGCGGCTGCCACTCTGAAGGATCTTCCCCCCGTCCTGACCTTGTTGAATCTAGGTACTATGACAAGGCAGGTTGAGGCGGATCGGAGAGTTCTGGTAGGGGTGTACCAGGAAAACATTTTTTGTAGGGATCTGGGGCCAGCTCCGTGCAGTGCTTTGAAAACAAGGCAGAGTGCTTTAAAAGCTACGCGTTGCTTCAAAGGGAGCCAGTGTAACTCGGCTAAGGCTGCTGTGGCCGAGGATCTCCTGGTCCAGCCGAGGGCTAGTTTGGCTGCGGCCGTCTGGACTCTTTGGAGTCTATCCAGCAGAACAACTGGGGACTCGAGCAGAAGTGCATTGCAATAGTCAAGGCGACTAAGGATAGTACACCTGACTATTAGTGCTCGTGCCTGTGCAAGAAGAAGTGGGATGATCTTGCGTAAAGAACGCAGTAGAGCCGAGCAGGTGGAGACTGTTTTTGTTACCTGCGTTTCCATGCTGAGCTTGTTGTCTATCATGACACCTAGGTTGCGGACACTGGTGACCGGCTGAGGTTTTTCTGGGGCTTCCGGGGGCCAGAATTCCGCGGGAAATAGGTGTTGAATCCGGCTTCCAGCGCAAAACAATACCTCGGTTTTAGAGGAGTTGAATTGCAGGGAATTTTTGTGCAGCCAGCCGGCTGTGTCTCTCAGGCAGTCGTGGAACGATTCCATGGGAATTGAGTCTTCCCCCTCCCAGGAGAGGATAAGCTGGGTGTCATCCGCGTAGTTTATAGCTTTTAGCCTGTGGGATTTGATCAGAGTGACTAACGGTTTCAGATAAACGTTAAAAAGGATCGGGCTGATGGACGAGCCCTGGGGCACCCCGTGAGGTACTGGGGAAAAGGCGGATTGAAAAGGGGGGAGGGACACAGCCTGTTTCCTATCTCACAGGTATGAGTGGAACCAAAGCAGGGCGGTGCCATCGACCCCTGCCTCTCTGAGTCTCTTTAGCAGAATCACATGGTTGACCGTATCGAATGCGGCAGACAGGTCCAATAAGATCAAGGCCACTGCATGGCCCCTGTCTGCGCGCATACGAAGTTCCTCCATGGCTGTAAGCACAGCTGTTTAGTGCCATGGGCTGGACAAAAGCCAAATTGGAAGTCGTCCAGAATGTGATTCTGCTCCAGATGTATCGATAGACAGGAGCTAACCCAGCGTTCCACAACTTTCGCCGGAAAGGGTAGGAGAGATATAGGCCGCAAGTTTGATAAACACTCAGGGTTCAATGAGTCATGTTAGGCTGCCAAGCCACACCCCACCATATTATATTCTGACTGTGGCCCCACATTTCGCTCTAGGGCTTACAAAGAAGCAGTGGGAATTTTGGGTGTTGCACTGCAGTACTCCTCTCCTTACCATCTTGAGGGAAATTCAATCATAGTGAGGGAAAAACCGAGACTTAAAGCAGTGTTTAACAGCAAGAGTATTTGGTTTGGGTGGCTGTTGGGTCAATCACTTATATGGGGGCCAGAGGGCTCTCAACAATATGCCAAGAAGTTCCCTAAGAGGTGTTACAAAGTCCTCTTAGGGACGAGAATGTGGGTACCTGATCTCAACTATGAAAACACAGTGATGGTGAAGAACCATTTGACATCAATATACGTTTGGCTGATTTACAGGATCTAAATGAATTCAGGGTACTACAAAACAATGTGTAAGTAAAACGTACCGCCACTAGGAAAGTCAAAACAGTCATGGCAAGACCTGCCTGTATCTCTACAGTCGGGGATCTGATCAGAGAAAAGATTGTGGACAAGAAAGAATTTGGGCAATCATACAGAAAGCCTGAGGTTTGTCTCTATCAATCTGATGAAACCACACGATTTGTTCGATACAGAATAGTATGCCTCATGGGCTCCTGGGTAGCTGACGCACTCCTCTTGCTACCATACAAGAAGCTCAGACAGAAAGACTCATAACAGTTGAAGCATCACCAATACAAAATAATGGACTTTCCAACAATGAAATGGAACTTGTTCCTGTAGAAACTGAACATCAAAACACAAATGAAAGACAAATATGAATTTGGCCTACCACCAATATCTACATAAATATGCCTCTAAAAGAGACGTCTGCCAGTTCACAAAACCTGCTGAGCTACCAAAGATAGATCGAACTGCATCTGGCTACTTCATCGAGTTTGATACCTTCTCTGTGGATCCCAGTAAACCTGAAACAACGCCAGCTCAATTTTCCGTAAACAACAACTGGAATTCCAAGTTTTTCTGAAAAAGACTTACCTGGAATCACCATGGCCTCAGCTCTAGTTAATAACTGCAATATTGTTTTTTCTATTCTGGATTTGCCTCGTGACTGTCTTTTGCTCACTCATGAATGGAAATTATCTTGCAGAAAGCTCTGCAGTATCAAATGTGAACTTGGTCCTGAAACCTTATACATCATCTCATTGTGAACAAAGAGACCTATCCTTTGTGAACATTACAGCTGTTCCAAATTCCCAGGGCCCCGTGAACACTGCCGACAGCCCAAATTTTGATGGTATAGTTTGGGAAATATGATGTGGTCCCATTGAACTTTTGAAAATACCACATGTATTTAAAAATGTATTTAAATGAAGCATTACCTCCAGTACATTTTCAGACGATTGTTAAACTGTAAATTATATGCTGTCTGATTTAGAGCGATCTCTGAATTTTCAAGCATGAAATGTTAGGGTACACACCTGATTATGACACAATGTACTGTTATCAACATTATGGTCATCACTTTTTACACAGATCCAGAATCCCTCCTAATATTTTTACATTCCACCCAAGGGAGCATTTCCCAACACTACCAAAAGGTAGATCACAAATGTTCGCACCGAAAGTTTCTTATTTTTCAGGGTTTAACACTTCTGACCCAACCTTGTTTTGCTATAAGGTTGCATCTATAAGTGCACATAAAAATATGCTAACAAAAAGTAAACAGATTTACTCTGCATCCTTTATTACCCAACTGTCTGAACAGGGTTTTGACTCATGAAAGGACACTATAGACATAAAATTAGTCTGGGGTTCAAAGGAATGGCAAGTTCAGGGAACAGAAGCACTATTTCAAGCGTGCCTCATTCCACAGGAGATAACATTTCTGAATGACACTGTGCAACAGACTTCCTGTCTTGGAATGTCTTGGAATAGCCAAGAACACTACTCGGATTCCCTCGCCATCACACTTTGAGTGGTGGCAAAACTTTACAACACATGGTGGGGCTTACAGTAGATGACATCATGCATTCAGTTCCATATAATTCATCAGACCCCACTTGAAAGGGATGGTTACTTTGGCCTACAGACACAAATAGATGTCAAACAAGATTGAAAGGTACCACCGAAGGGTTTAGTATCCATAGGCCGACCAACGCTATGTACTATTGTGATTCCTCTGTCTTCTCTGCTTCTATTGTAGAGAGAGAACTCCACTTATAACCCCCCCCTTTTCCTGTGCAACCAGCACCACCTTTTGGTGTATTATATGTTAATTATGTTATGTGGCCTTATGATTATATGTTAATGGTTCTTGGGGATATTCTTATGCTCCTATTATAGTGTAATGTAAACCAGAAAGTCATGTTGTAATGCTCTTTGTGGTACGTTCTGTTTTGCAATGTAAATAATGTATTCTCAAACATTGCTCATCACTTGTTTCCTTAAATTTTAAGCGCAATGCACAATTACTCATTTTCGGGCCTCAAATTCTGCCCAAACGCTGTCTCAATGCAGGCAGAGAAACAGCACTTTTGCCGAATACCGTACTTGAAAGGAATCTGTGCCACTTCTCACGTCATGTAGGACGTGCTTCTACGTGGCAGCCATTTTGGGTATGGCCACACCCAAGTCCTAAAAAGTGCTTGGCCTTCCTCCCATTCCAACAGAATGTTCTGTCTTTGTGTTACTCACCCGAAAACCGGCACAGCAGGGTTCCTGATGTCTGTCTTTGCATGGATGGTCTTCACGGCTTCGGGGGAGACTTCTTCTTGAATTTTTCAGCATCTTCACCTGAAATACAAAGAAAAAGAAAGCTAAGTCTGCTTCTTTTATTCTAAGGAACCCATCACAAGACAGTTTAAAGTAACTAACGTGAGAGATTGAAAAGAGACAATTTTTGGAAACACTTTTTCATTGATAAGGAAAAGTTTGAGTTGCCTACAGATTCAGCGTGAATTGTTTAAAGGACAGCAACAAAATTGAGGTGTTAAAGAATTGCATAAAAGAAGAATGTTATTTGTTTTGTGTTGCATTTTTGTGTTTACTTTAAGTCTCAACTTGTTGAACTGGCACACAATCTCACTCTCAAAATCATCACAGAAAATCACCCCTGCCATCACAAGAAGTACTAGGACTCTTTGCACGTGTACTTGAGTTCGCAGGTAGGAAAACATATTGAGACTTCATAAAAAAAGGTTACAAGTTGTGAGTTAGCGCTTATTGAAGAAGCAACCTATAGATATTAAGTTAATTTTATTTGTTGCCTTGCAGGTCGACAACAAGAGCACACCAGCGTCCAGTATTTGGCCCTCCTCCCTAATGCCTATTGTTTAGCTTGAGGGGATTTTATAACCTGCTATTTAATAAGTTGGTTTGAGGGAAGTTGGACTATTACGTCTCTGTGAAACCAACAGTACACACAAAACAGGTAAGAGTATATTGTTACCTCAACAGAAGGCCAAGCACACGTAGAAACATTTTGCCCAGACATAATGGACCAGTCACAGCAAATCTCTTTACAAGAAATAGCCGCCATGTTGGCTGAAATGAAGTCAGAAAATGCATCTTTTTTTTTTTTTCAAGTCCTCATTTTGCAAAGTTTTAAGTAAGAAGAATCAGGGTCACCCTTTCCCTTTCTTCTCTTGCCTTCCCACCTTCCTGGTGGATTCCAGAATTTATCTTAATGGGAAAATTGGGTCCCCTTACTTCCATTTACTTATTTTGAAGGTTACTTTCCGGGGTTGATTGAGCTAGCCATTCTGGCTACTCTGTTTGGCCTTCACATGAATTGTTGCTTGCACTAATCATAGGACTCAGGGAAAAAAAAGGAAAAAAAGAAAAAAAAAAAAGAACATCCCAAGAGTCACAGTGTTTTCGTTAAGTCTTTATCTGCTAGTATGATGATTCTCCCATAACTCCCAAAATTTGTATTTTTTAGAAAAAGGTTTCTTCTTTTTATCTAACCTATAAATTCTTAGAATTGACGTGAGCCACTCACCCTTAGTAGGTGGATTTGGCATAATCCATTTTAGACAAATCTCCCTCCTAGCCAAGAGGATTAAAATAAACAGTAGATTTTCTTCATGTTTTGTTAATTTGACTGCTGGCGAGCCAAATACCCCAAATAATATTAAATCAATACTCACAGTTAGCCGTTTTCCCAATACCTCTTCGATGGTCTTACCCACTTTCTTCCAGAAACCGTCGAGATGGGGGCACTGCCAGAACATGTGTAGGTCATTGGCCTTCATTAAACCACATTTTGGACATGACTTCACCATAGCTCCGCTGAATTTGGATAATTTATCTGGCGTCCAATAAGCTCTGTGGGTGGTATATAAGTGGTTTCTTTTTAATGCCGCAGATGTTACTATTGACCAGCATTTACTCATTGATACTTGCCATAAATAGTTAGTATCCAACGTTGGCAGCTCTTTCCCCCAAATTCTCTCCGGAATCCGAAATTCTTCCTCCCCTGCAACTATGAGAGCCCAATACCAGAATGATATTTCCTTCTTTAAGGGTTTTTCCAACATTTTCTTTTCCAGTGGGATATTGCCAGTTTTGTTTTCCTTCACAAACTTTGTCCAGCTCGAGAGTTGGTAATACTTGAATTTAGAAAGTGTGTTATTCGTGATTTGATTCAGAAACTCCCACTCCAAGAGTTTATTCTGATAATGCAGTTGTCCCCATGTCGCTATTCCTGCTGTTTTTAGGGGAGTTGCAAGGGAGTCTTTAAGACACTCCGGTGTAGTAGGTGAGTTCCATATTGGGGCTTTATCACTATAGAGTGGAATATTCACTGTCGATCTGACACAATACCAAGATTTAGCCGCCGCCCTCAGAGTCTTCAATTTAATTTTTTTGAAAAATTTCGGGTGGCCGAATTTAAAAAGGAAGTGGCTAGTATTCTTGGTTAACTTCTGTAAATATAATGGGTAATCTTCATATGAACCTAGCATAATTCTTATATTTTTAAATTGAAATGCTCTACAATATTCCAGGATGTCCGGGGTAGCTAGCCCTCCCTGACTTTTCTTTCTTCTTATTTTAGTCCAAGCAATTCTAGGTTTTTTGGATGACCATATAAAGCTTGATAACTCTCCCTGGATTTTCTTTATGTATTCCCTATTAAATTCTAACGGGATTGCACCAAAAATAAAAGTAAACTTAGGCAAGATTGACATTTTTAGAATATTCGATTTCTCTAAAATCGTCAGGGGTAGACCTTTCCATATATTCAGCAATCTCTTGACCTCCCCCTGTATCTTCTGGAGATTAACTTGTGCTACCTTATCTAGATCTTTAACCAAGTCGATACCCAAATATCTGATTTTTTCTTTATTATAAGGACTTTGATAGTTCTCATTCCAAGTCATGGTTTCTGTTTTGGATTTATTTATTAAGTAGCCCGATATTTTCCCAAATTTTGTTAATGCTATGAGGGCCTCCTCTAGATTAGATGTAAAAATCATGAGGTCATCGGCATAGAGGGATACTTTTTTACGCCAGTCTTGATATAAAAAGGGAACAATGTCAGGGTGATTCCTGAGGCATTCTGCTGCGGGCTCGAAGTATAAATTAAATAATATTGGGGATAAGGGACACCCCTGGCATGTCCCCCTCTTAATTGAGATTTGGTCAGTCAATTCCCCATTTATTAATATTCTGGCTTTAGGTAGGTTGTAGACTTTTTCTACCATCTTTAAGATATTAGTTCCTACATCAAACTTTTTTAACACCTCACTTAAATATATCCAATTAACTCTGTCGAACGCTTTTGCAGCATCGACAGTAATTATGGACAGAGGTATTTTCTCGCTCATAGCTATATCCACTGCTTCAATTAGCTCATGGGTTAATTCTTGTAGGTGTCTTCCCGCAACAAAACCTTTTTGATTAGAATTAATCAAAGTGCCTACTACTCGTCCAAGTCTCTTTGCCATTATTTGGGTAAAAATTTTATAGTCACAGTTTAGTATAGATATAGGGCGATACGACTCACATTTCTTAGGGCGTTTACCTGGTTTTAGGAGAACTGTGATAGTTGCATCATTCCACGATTCTGGGAGGCTGCAATTTTCCAGAAAGATTTTATTAAAGAGTGAAGTAAGATGTGTCACTAAAGTATCCTTTAGTTTGATATATAACTCATTTGGAAGGGCATCTGGCCCTGCAGCCTTACCTCTTTTTAGATTACTTATAATTCCCATTACTTCATCCGTGGTTATTTCGGTGTTTAACTCCTCTTTCATTTCTTGTGATAAATTAGGAAGATTTTGTGTGTCTAAAAATGTATTTATCTCTTCCACTGTTGGATTACAGTCCTCAGAGTAAAGATTCCCGAAGAAGGCTGTAAATTCTTGCCTTATTATTTCTTCTTCTGCACCATTAAGCACTGGATTACTAGGGTCTATGTAAGCGATTTTATTTCTGGACCTTTCTGTTCTTATTTTCCATGCTAATAGTTTTCCACAGCCTTCCCCGTATTCGTAATGAGCCAACTTACTGGAGTCCCATCTTTCTTTAATTCTGTCTTCCAGGATCTCAGACAGTTTTGCTTTTTGCTTGGTTCTTTCTGTTTCTAATTCCGTCTTCCCAGCTTCTGTTAAGATTTGTTGATCTATAGAGATAATCTTGTCTTCAATTCTTTGGATCTCTTTTTTAAGCTCTTTTGATTTATGAGAGGCCAGACCCATAATCACTCCTCTAATCACTGCTTTATATGAGTCCCAGACTATATGAGATGGGGCACTTCCATTATTTATCTCGAAAAAACAGTTAGTTTCTTGCCTAAGTTTAGTGATAATATCGGGATTTAGGAGAACCGAACGATCTAATGTCCATCTAGGGGATTTCATTACTTCTTTTAATGATAATGTCAGTTGGACCGCTGAGTGATCTGAAAGATGTGCTGGTAGATGGCCACTTGTTGAGTCTTCTCTACCAGATCTTGGTCTATTAGAAAGAAGTCTATTCTGGATTGTATCCTTAATTTTTTTGTTCTTATACGTAAAGTTCTCTACTTTATCTCCCTTTTCTTTCCATATGTCGATTAGATTTAGGTCCCTTTTACAGATTTTCAACCATTCTCTCATTTTTGGCAGGTTTGGCAGGTTTGCTTGTTTTCCCCTTGGGAGCCGGTCAGTTCGCGGGTCCGGGATAATATTAAAGTCCCCTCCCATAATAAGCAAGCCTGGTACCGAGATTAAATGATTAAATAAAGTCTGTAGAGGAGAAGGGTCATCTAGGTTTGGGCCATAGTATCCCACCACCGTTAGAGATTGATTGAGCACTCTAATGTTGGCTATCGCCCATCTTCCCTTAGGGTCTATTTCTGTAGATTCTAATCTAGCTTTTAAGGAAGTTTTAAACAGAATAGCAATTCCCTTTGTGACACAATCTTGATTAGTGCATACCTATGCGTCCACCCACCTCAAATCTTTCATTATCTCCTCCCACTCTTTCTTCAGAAGGTGTATCTCCTGTAGGATTATTATTTCACTATCTATTGATTTTAAATATTCCAAGATCTTTCTCCGTCTACTCTTCATGCGTAGCCCGTTTACGTTCCAGGAGGTTATCTTTATTTCTTTTACCTTCTGAATCATTTCTTTTTTCTATGTCGCCATTTCCCGGATTTCTCCTTATTTGCTTTTCCAATGTTTTTACGAGGACATTTTTTTGTTTTTGTTTTTACCCTATCTTGCTCCCCACCCACATGTATTTCCACCTCTTTTTGTCCCCCCCTCTCTTTCTTTTTTTTAAAAGTGTGGTTATTAAAATTTAGGTGAAAGTGAAAAAGAAGAAACAACAAAAGTGGGGAGACACACCCGCCCTCCCTGGGGAAGCCTCCCTTTCCTCCTTTGGGCTCTATTTTTGGCCCCTTCGAGCTCCTTACCTAAATTCTTATGTTTTGAGATGCGCTACTACAATTTAAATTTACAGAGGTAACTATATACTCCGCCTTTAGATTTGTGTTATAGATTGAATCTTGATATGATCACGCATAAGCTCCATAAAAAAAGGTTACAAGTTGTGAGTTAGCGCTTATTGAAGAAACAACCTATAGATATTACGTTAATTTTATTTGTTGCCTTGCAGGTCGACAAGAGCACACCAGCGTCCAGTATTTGGCCCTCCTCCCTAATGCCTATTGTTTAGCTTGAGGGGATTTTATAACCTGCTATTTAATAAGTTGGTTTGAGGGAAGTTGGACTATTACGTCTCTGTGAAACCAACAGTACACACAAAACAGGTAAGAGTATATTGTTACCTCAACAGAAGGCCAAGCACACATAGAAACATTTTGCCCAGACATAATGGACCAGTCACAGCAAATCTCTTTACAAGAAATAGCCGCCATGTTGGCTGAAATGAAGTCAGAAAATGCATCTTTACCCAGAGATTTATTTTTGCTACAAAATTCAATGCAGGATCGTCCAGCTTGGAGTTTTCCAGCTTTTCAGAAACCTATTTTAAAACCACCTACCTTTCAGCCTAATTTACAGTCTACTACTGAAACTTTGGATGCATCTTCTATCACTTCACCTACCCAAATGTAAGTGGT